>NC_138507.1:17000259-19400259 GCF_964252035.2 Podarcis erhardii
AAAGCGAGATGAGCACCACAACCCCAGAGTCGTTCGCGACTGAACTGAACTGTCAGGGGTCCCTTTACCTTTACTGCTAATTGAAAAAGATACCTATGCAAAGCCTGAAGGTCCCCTGCCTTCCCATCCCTCTCTAAGGCTCCTCCCCTGCTCCCCTGGTTCTTTCCCCAGCAGCCTAAGGCTTCTTTGCCTTGTCTCCCATTGCTTCACTCTCTTCATTTTTCTTCATGTTCTGGGAGACCGGGGGGAGCTGATCACAGCAGGAGGGGGAGACTCCATGGCTTCTTCAGCAGCCTGCCTCTGCTTCTTGACCCCACCCTCTGCTTCTGGCTCTGAGTCTGGGCTGCCCTCTACCACAGACTCTTCCTGCTCCCTAAACCCTGTTGCCTCTTCAGCTTCCAACACCTCTTTCTCCCTCTCTACCCCCGTTCTCCCTCTGACCGCTCATTGCCATCCCACCACCAATTCCCTGGCTCTGAGTCATCTTCCCCTGGGAGGTACCTTGGGGGTTCCCTTGGGGGTTCCTCAGCTGTTGCTTCCCACTGCTCCTCTGTATCCTGCCAGTGCATGACAACCACTTAGATGCTACTAATTTACTTGCTAATTGTTTTAAACCCACTCAGGACACCTACACTCATAGAAAAATTATGCCTCAGAGAGACAGAATCCATGGGTATACAATCAGGTTTAACTTTCAAAGCAATTTTTGAATATTTGACACCACAGATGAATGGCAAGAATGCCTGAAATCAAAATACTTTTCCACTGTAAAGAAATCAAAATCAAGTTTAAACAAATGGGCTTCTGATATGCACATCTAGTTTGTCTAGCCTGCCACTCATTAACACAGCTGAATTTCACCTAAGGTTTGGATCAGGTTGTTAGTTTAGGACTGGATTGAGAATCCTCCTAAATTAGTTACAGCATAGCTGACCCAGCTGAATCATCGACCATAGCCGTAGCAAATATTTCTCAAGAATAAAGTGGGCGACCTCTTTTCAAACAAATCTGGGCTTCTTGAAAAAATTCTGCCGTTTCTACCACATTGGTTGCTTCTTATCACAAGAAGGCAGGTCGTCTTCTTACATGTAGGACTGAATATAATAGTCTTTACTGCACAAGAATTCAGAGGCAAAGTAGGAATGAGTTAGAAAAGATTAATGAAGGGGCCTATTTGTGTGCCTTGATTCTGTGATTGTGTTCTGTCCCTGTGCAAACAGTGACAAGTCAGAAAACACAGCGGATAGACCCAGTGATTAAAGTAGCATAGAACTCTGACAAGGTGTCTCAGTCAAATCTCTGTTCTGCAGAACGCTAAGCACCCTGAAATCACTTTGGTACTAATAAAGGAAAAGGACCCCTGGGTGGTTAAGTCCAGTCAAAGGACTTTGGAATTGTGGCATTCATCTCGCTTTCAGGCTGATGGAGTCAGCACTTGTCCACAGACAGCTTTCTGAGTCATTTGGTCAGCATGACTACACTGCTTCTGGCACAACGGAACACCGTGACGGAAACAAGAGTTCATGGAAATGCCGTTTACCTTCCCGCCACAGCGGTACCTATTTATCTACTTGCACTGGTGTGCTTTCGAACTGCTAGGTTGGCAGGAGCTGAGACAGAGCAATGGGAGCTCACTCCGTCATGGGGATTCGAACCACCGACCTTCTGATCAGCAAGCCCAGGAGGCTTAGTGGTTTAGACCACAGTGCCACCTGGACATCTTTTAGATCACAGATGGGAATCTGTGGCTCTCTAGACATTGAGGGACTACAACTCTGCCACAAACCCCCTTTAGCCATGCTGGCTGGGGTTGATGGGAGTTGGAGCACGATAGCATCTGCAAGGCCTCAGGTTCTCCACTCATAATCTAGCTCTTTTCTCTTCCCCAGTTATCCTTCCCTAATTTATGGCTAGCAGTGGATATTAAAGCCCTGTCCCACGAGAGCAGAAGTGCCTCTCGGCTTCTGCAAGGACTTCTCTGAATCCAAGCCGCAAAGCAAAACCCTGTTTTTAATCACTGCTATCCAAAAGCTTCAAGAAAATAATATTTGATTACTTGGCTACTGGTGCATTCTAAAAGATCATCTGGCCATCTCGATTCCTTTTTTATACTGTCAAGATGGAATTAATAATGTATGAACTCTGCTATTTGTACAAGAAAGATGCCCTGCTCTTTTGAAACAGCTTTCCAGTTGGGATTGTGAGCTGGTTGTTTGCTCTCCTGTGTCTTGGGAAGAGGGGAAGGGGAAGGGTTATGTTCACCCTGCCATCCAAGCAACAGTGAATAATATTGTTTGAAATTTTTTTTTAAAAAGGCATTGCTTGTTCTGTCCTTCATTTTCTGCATTTTCAAAATATTTTCTCGAAGAAGCTTTAAGTGTCAAATACTCAGGTCCAGGTCCTCAGATGCTGCAGTTTGAGTGAATAGTTACTCAAATGAACACCCCTTGTTAAGTTATTGTGGAAGTGGGGATAAGAAGTGCCGCCCCACTGGTTGGCATTCTCATTGGTGTCCCACATGTGGAGGTCTATAATAAAATAATAATAATAATATATGCGTACAACATATACAATAACACAACAAAGCATCAAACATTTAAAAACCCAAGATATCCTATATGAGCAACAAACAAACCAATAAATCAATAGAAACCAACAACAACAGTTTACAGCTATACCCAAATTAAAATAACCGCCAACCCCAACTAAACATTTAACCAACATCAACCCAACAAAAACAAAACGGAGGAACCAAAACTAGAACCGTTCAAAACATTTAAAATCATTTTAGCCAGTTGCCCTAACCCAAGAGTGCATGCATAAGAAAATAATGGGGGGGGGGGTTCTAGATCTGAATAATGAATGACCTGACTTCTAACTTTTGATGATGTTATGTCCTGATGGCACATGCTTGGCGATCCTCTGATACATACTTGGTGCATATATCTTTCCCCCACTATCATATGTGCCTTGTATTATAGTGGGGAACCTCCTGTACTCATGGAAAGTCAGGGTTCTAGATTGTGTGGGGAGCTTCCACAAGTGTAGGACACTCCCCACTTTGAAGATAAGAACATAAGAAGAGCCATTCTCACAGTGGACCACCAGGTGCTTGTGGGAAGCCTGAAAACAGAACCTGAGTGCAAGTGTATTTTTCCCACCTGAGATGCCCAGCAACTGGCTTTAGGAGGTATAGTGCTTCCAACAGAGGCAGAACAAAGCCCTCATAACTAGTCACTGTTCACAGCCTTATCCTTTGTGAATTTGCCTAAACCTCCTGTCAAGCCATCCATGTTGGCACGGCCACCATTGCTTCTTGTGGTGTGCGAACAAGTACTTTCTTTTGTCTGTCCTGAATGCCCCAAAGAGGGCTGCCCCACTGCTGGTGACCCAGCCCAGTGGCATAGCGTGGGGGGTGCAGGGGGGCCGGCCGCACCGGGCGCAACATCTAGGGGTTAGGGTTAGGGGGCGCAAATCCACGGGTTAGGGGGCACAAATTACTTGTCTTGCCCCGGGTGCTGACAACCCACGCTACGCCACTGACCCAGCCTCATGGGCGTCACTATTTGCACCTTACGGCTTATGCGGGCATATGAAGGACTTTTCCTGCCTGAATTTCTCTGTTCCACATTTAGAGCCATCCAAGTATGTGACCACCAGCACATTTCATTTCCAGGAGTCTCATAATAATAATAATAATAATAATAATAATAATAATAATAATTTTTATTTATACCCTGCCCTCCCCAGACAAGGCTGAGCTCAGGGCGGCTAACAAGCAATAATAAAAGCCAGTGTGGTGTAGTGGTTAAGAGCGGTAGTCTTGTAATCTGGGGAACCGGGTTCGAGTCTCCGCTCCTCCACATGCAGCTGCTGGGTGACCTTGGGCCAGTCACACTTCTTTGAAGTCTCTCAGCCCCACTCACCTCACAGAGTGTTTGTTGTGGGGGAGGAAGGGAAAGGAGATTGTTAGCCGCTTTGAGACTCCTGAAGGGGAGTGAAAGGCGGGATATCAAATCCAAACTCTTCTTCTTCTTCTTCTAAAAACAAATTGAATGAATACAACTTTAAAACAAGATTAAAATATAACATTAAACAATTGAAACATTAAAATATTAAAATGCAGCCTCAATCACAGGAGGAGAAGGAAAAAGAAAGAGGGGGAGGGAATCAAATTGGTTCCAAGCCATAGGCCAGGCGGATCAACTCTGTCTTACAGGCCCTGTGGAAGGAAATCCGATCCTGCAGGGCCCTGGTCTCATGAGACAGAGCGTTCCACCAGGCTGGAGCCAGTGCTGAAAAGGCCCTGGCTCTGGTTGAAGCTAATCTAACTTCTTTATGGCCCGGGACCACTAGGGTGTTGCTATTTATGGATCTTAAGGTCCTCCGTGGGGCATACCGGGAGAGGCGGTCCCATAGGTACGAGGGTCCTAAGCCCCCTGCAGTGCATCTGTTGCCCAACATGGGGTTCAAACCCGTGACCTTGAGACTGAGAGTCTCATGCTGTACCGACTGAGCTGTTCCAGCAGTCAAAAATGCCATGAAAGGATGAGTCATAGGTGTCAGGAGAGTGACTCTGTGGCACCACCCCTCTCTCGCTTCTGGCTGTAAATGCCACCAGTTTATGATGCAGGCTGTAAACAAGTCCTTCATTCCTCCTGAATTCAGTGCTATCCATTGGATGTGTGGGAAATGTACCTTGAGTCTCTTTCTCCACCTTCAGTCATGCCCCACTCTTTGTGGTTTCCTGCTTCCCAAAATGCTGTGGCCTTCCCTTTTTACAACACGTACACTGACAAAGATCCTGAAATGAAGATCACATTCTTTCTCCGTTGCCCCCAGACACGCTTCGCATTAGTCGAGTAGAACAGAAGCACCTTAAATTTCCCTTTTGTGCCAAGCTGCTGGGTATACGCAATGAGCAATTTCCTCCAACATATTACCTGTAGGAGCTTGTTCTGAGGGAACTATGTGATGCAGGTTGATAGCAATTTGGTTCCTGGCGATGCTACTTTCAAAAATAATTCAGAGAACGAAATAGGCTGTCAACAGTTCCCTCTTTCTAATGTACAGACATCATTCTGGAGCTTTAGCTAAGTCTGCTCTATTCTTCATTTAATTTCCCAGCCTTCTTTTTAAACAAATTTGGACACTGCCTGTTTTTCCCCTAGAAAGTGATATAATGCCATTAATTCCTATTTAATACTATACAGTATTATTACTGTTTAATAGTAAAGCAAGTATTAGCTGGCATTGCAGGCTTAATTGCACAGGTGGGCAACCTGTGTACTTTGGCTCAGTTTCATGCCCTCTGTTTGAAGGTGCCCTCAGATTGAAGCACTGTCTGGTCCAAGTCCATTTTAAAGACAAAGACCCCTAAGTATGGTGAGCACAGACCACACCCTCCAAGTGTCCCTATTTTCCAGGGACAATCCCAGAATTATGGAAGCCTTAATTAATAAAAGACTTCTGACTTGATCCAGGAATGTCCCTATTTTCCCCAGTGGCACTGCCATTGCCAAGATTGAGGAGAAGGGTGGACCGGTGGTTGTCCAGTTTTTAAATAATAATTTTCATTAGTTTTAGATTGAAAGGTTGGCGGTTTGAATCCCCATGATGGAGTGAGCTCCCATTGCTCTGTCCCAGCTTCTGCCAACCTAGCGGTTCAAAAGCACACCAGTGCAAGTAGATAAATAGGTAAATGGTGTTTCCGTACGCTCTGCTTTCATCATGGGTGTTCCGTTGTACCAGAAACAGTTTAGTCATGCTGGCCACATGACCCAAAAAGCTGTCTGTGGACAAATGCCAGCTCCCTCGGCCTGAAAGCAAGATGAGCGACACAACCCCATATACGCCTTTGACTGGACCTAACCATCCAGGGGTCCTTTACCCCCCTTTTTTTTCTCCCCATAAGTTTTGTCCTGCAATTTCTATTGTCCCCGACCATTGGCAGTGCAAGCTGGGTCTGATGCGAGCGGGAATCCAACAACATTTGAAGGGGGCATGTGGGCCACTTCTGATGTTGACAAATGAAGATGACGGTCTCTTTCTTTCCTGCCCTGCTACAAATCTTCCCAGGAACAGCCGATTGAACACTCTTGAAAGCAGAAAGCTTAACTATTTTGAACTTTGCTGTGCTCCAGCGCAGCCCTTGGAACATATTTTCTGAAGAAATCTCAAATCCATCAATTCTGTTATACGAGCTCAGGGTTTTCTAGGTCAAAAGCAACCCTTTCTCGGGATGATTACCAAGGTCTGTTTGGAAACGTTCTGCTCTAAAGGTGTTTTTTTGCACTGCGTTCCCAAACGCTTCGCTTTATGCTCCGTGATACAGATCATGAATTCACCTGCAATAAGCTAAGTGCTATTACAGTTTAGCAAACATACAGGATTGGAGCTGTTAAGTACTTAGTGAAATGGCATGTTCTGTATTCCGCCCCTATCCTATGGGCTGAAACCAATCCGAGAGGAAGTCATTGTGGGCTACGCAAACATTCATAGCGCTTGGTTCCTTGCGCTGTTTTCTTTATTTTGCTATGCCATGGCCTGGTTCAGACAGCTGTATGGAGAAAGTAATTACGAGCAGATACAACCCAACTGCCAAGCACTACTTACCAGGAAAGTTTCGCTCCATTCATTTGTACAGCATAACGCTGTCAGTGGCTACTGGTCCCAATGGCTCGATAGAGGAAGTATGCCTTTGAGTTCCCTTTGTTGAGAATTATAAGATAAGAGAGCGCTGTTCCGCTCAGTTCCCATTTGTGGGCTTCTCACCGCAACTGATTGGCCACTCAGAGAGTATACGGGCCTTTGATCTGATTCAGGAAGGCTCTCTTCTTAAGTTCTTGTGGTGGCAGGTAGACTGCTTTGGGGAAGGGTGTCATAGACAAGAGGCCACCTTTGAGAAGACCCTCTTTCCAGTTGTTACTACCTCATTTAGGATGGAAGGGGGCACCTAGAGCATCTGAAGACGATCTGAGTGCATGAGCAGGTTGAAGCACAACCTGCTACATCCTCCTGGTGCCTGGGTGCCAAGCCTTAGAGGTCTTGAAAGCAGCATTTTGAATTGTGTTCATAAAAGGGCGTGGTAGCCAGTGAAGCAGCGTAATACATTTTAAATGGTTAGCTCCAGATAATTTTTATTTCTTAAAAATAAACAAGGAACATCCAGTGTTACGTTACAGGGGATGCCAGGAAACAAGGAATTATGTTCACATGTGGTGTGGGGTGTAAATATGCAAAATAAATATTAAAAATGGCAAAGGTTGTTTAAGGAGATAACAGAAATCACTGGGTTAAAGCTGACTGAGAGTCCAGAGGTAGCGTTATTATCAAATTACGATGGGGTGGAAGGTTTGCAGGCTATGAAGGAGTTGCTCACAAATTTATCACAAACAAGCAACCACACCCTAGGCCAACCCCAACCTCTCTCACCACAAAAAGAACACAAGTGAATAGCAAAGAGAACCTGCACAGGCAACGCTGACACAAAACCCCACACATACATTAAGTAAAATACAGTGGTGCCCCGCAAGACAAACGCCTCGCAAGACGGAAAACCCGCTAGACGAAAGGGTTTTCCGTTTTGGAGGAACTTCGCAAAACGAATTTCCCTATGGGCTTGCTTCGCAAGACGAAATGTCTTGCGAGTTCCTGCGGGTTCCCCCCCTTTCCCCCCCTTTTCCTAAGACGCTAAGCCGCTTATCAGCTGTTCCGCTGATAAGCCGCTTAACAGCTGATCCGCTAAAAGCCGCTAAACCGCTAATAGCGCTAATCCGCTAAGCTGTCAATGGGCTTGCTTCGCAAGACGAAAAAACCGCTATACGAAGAGCCTAACAGAACGGATTAATTTCGTCTTGAGAGGCACCACTGTAGAAACATCGTCACCCGACCCTATCCCCACTCACCATTCCCCCCTCCACCTCTTTCTCCCTTTTCTTCCTAATGTAGCACTAATGTCTCAACAAATGAAACTGATCTGTGGAAAATGTAACTTGAAAAAGGAGACATTGCACGTACTTTTGTAAACCAAGAAATCTTCAATAAAAAAAGAAAGAAATTTATTGACAGCTGCAGGAATTGGCAAGCAGAATATAAAATGGAAGAAAGGTATAAAGAGGTGTGGGATATAGCTATTAACGATAAATTATCATGTGCCATTAAGGTAAGAAGGGGAATATGCAGGGAGAAATGATTTTGAGGAGATATGGAGGGTGTTTGTAGAATTTGTACTGTTAAAACAGAAAGGGGTAAACTACTGCAAGAGGTTTTGAAATTTTGGAGTTGGGGTAACACAGAAACAGTGCTGAGCATCACAAGCATATTGAAGACACTGCAGCTTTTAACTGTGCACTTAATAATAAATAAATGGCAGGAAGCAGTGAGGCCAAGTGTTTAATGTAGAGCCAAGTGTTGTAGAGACATATCATGACCCAGAAGGCTGAACCCTGTTTTCATTTATTCAAATTCTCTGGATTCCTGCTTTTATATGCTTTTATACTAGTTTTGTGTTTTACGTTTGTTTTAATGACATTGTTTATGGTATTCATGTTGGGCATCACTTAGAGATTTTTAAAGTGCTTTAAAATAACAAAATTGAAAAAATAATAATGAAGTAATGTCAGTTCCTCTCTATTCTTCTCTATGCCGCAGTTGTCCTTTGTGGATGAAAGAGCATTGGAGAATTTGCTGCGTTTTATGACTGGGCGGAAGAGTTTTTCTCCATCTCTTGCCTGACTTAATGTGCCTTAGGGCATCTTCTGAAAGACTAACACCTTTTCGGAGCGAGTACCTGTGTCAGGAAGCGTTTGCCACGCTGGTGGCATCCTGATTCGATGTTACTCATTTGTTCGGAGTCGTGACAAAAAGCAGCAGCTGCCCCCCACCCCGACAGCTCAAACTCACATTTCCCATCTTTGCTGGTAACAAAAAGCCTGAAATTGGTGTTGGGTCTCCCTTTCCGTTTCTCACTCCTCTCTCAAACCATACGATGGGCTTTACTCTGGTGGCCTGTGCTGAATCTATAGGGATATTTCTTTAATTTTCAAGTATGCTATTTGTTCTGCCACTTTCTCCGAGAAACAGAACTGTTTTCACCCCTCCTAATGCAGGAACCTGAAACCAGCAAGAGAAGGCTGGTCCTTCCTGCGGTTGGCCTCAACCGGAAAGAGGTAAGACAGAATGCAGCATGGAGAAGAACAGAAGGAGAAAAGGAAGGAATAGTTATTCCTCTTTGTCCTGTAACTTTTCTTCCCGCACCATGATTTTTTCTCCTCACACAAAAATGCAACCCAAAAAGACAGGGCCACTGTATAGCAATAACCACCTTGCACCCCGACCTACAATTGTGTCAACCATATTAAAAATAATTACAGTGGTACCTCAGGTCATAGGCGCCAACTCCATGGGGCCTGAGGGGGCCCGAGCCCCCTCAAAAATTTGTTTGGGGGGGCTCTGCCCCCCCAATAATTTAAGAAAATTATTAGTTATATTATGCTTTGTAAAATCACAAAATTATGTTGGTATTTTTTATTTTCCTTGTTTGACGATAGTTACCTTTTAAAATACATTCAGTAATGAGTTAAAACAAAGCCACTCCCGATCTAGAGAGGGGGTGGGGTTGCGGGCTCTCGACCCATCAACAATCTCGCGGGGCTGGCGTCAGCCCCGCGAGAAGCGGGGATTCCCCCTAGCTCATTAATATTCACCGCCCACGGCGGCAGACAATCGGCTGCCGCAAAGGGCGGGCCCTCACAGGTTCACTTAAGGTCGGGGCAGCCCGGGGCTTGCCCCTTTCGTTCCCCCAGCAGCAGTGGTTTGGAGGTCTTGGGCCCCCCCAATATTTTTTATAAGTCGGCGCCCCTGCCTCAGGTTAAGTATTTAATTCATTCTGGAGGTCCGTACTTAACCTGAAACTGTTCTTAACCCGAAGCACCACTTTAGCGAATGGGGCCTTCTGCTGCCGCCGCGCCGCTGCTGCGCAATTTCTGTTCTCATCCTGAAGCAAAGTTCTTAATCTGAATCACTATTTCTGGGTTAACGGAGTCTGTAACCTGAAGTGTATGTAACCTGAAGCGTATGTAACCTGAAGTGTATGTAACCTGAGGTACCACTGTATTAAATATTTCTTGCCTTTCATGCCAAAGCTCTGGCACCTTTAATTTCATCAATATTGAATGATTCCTCCTGCCTCCCCGTTATTTTCTTACGTGGTTTTTCTATACACAAAGCTTTTCCTCAGATGTCCTGCAGTGGCATATTGAACATCTCCAGACTTTTAAGCTGGAGAATGCAATAGTCATGAACTATTCTTAATATTTATATAATTCTCCCTGTACAGACGTAAGCCTGGACCAACATTTGCTCTTTTGTGTCATTATAACTGCTATTTGCCTTTTTTTTTTTTTTTTGTTCTTGGCATTTATTGCTCTCTATCACATTAGCTTTCATAATCCCTTTCTCTTTGTTTAAAACAATCTCATGGCTTTTGCACCTGCCGATGGTGCTGCTTTGTAATTTATTTGCTTTGCTTGAGAGATGGAAGTGGAGGCAGCATCATGTCTCAGCGTTAAAGAAATGCAATCATTTCATCTATGTGCATATTTCCAGATTACCCTCATCTTCCTAGTGGAGGTGAGGCCATTTGAACAAACGGGGCACTGCTCCCTGATCTCTGTCTGCCCTCAGACAGCCAGCGCCCCCCCAGCCACCGCCAACCTGCCTTCCTGATTTCCTTACAACCAGTTCATAGGGTGCCACTGTCCATCAGATTCCTCTTCCTTTAGTCTGCATACAGTGTGCTCATACCACTGGTTTAAGAAGCTGTGTACACACGACATTCACCACAATCTCCTTCTATCTGGTAGTTTCTGGAGAAATGCTGCATTTTGAGAGTCTCCATCACCATCATTCAACCCGGACACTGAGGTCCAACTCCGAGGGCGCTCTGGAGGTTCCCTCTCTGCGAGAAGTGAGGTTACAGAGAATCAAGCAGAGCCCCTTCTTGGTAGTGGCGCCTGCACTGTGGAACACCCTCCCATCAGATGTCAAAGAAATAAACAACTATAGTCATACCTTGCGTTACGTTTGCTTCATGATACGTTTTTTTTCAGGTTGTGTCCCACGGTGACCTGGAAGTACCAGAAAGGGTTACTTCCGGGTTTTGCCGCTCGCGCATGTGCAGGCGCGCAAAATGACGTCACACACATGCGCAGAACCGGTGAATTGCGACCCGCACGTGCGCAGATGCACCACTGCGGGTTGCGTTCTATTCATGTTGCGAACAGGCCTCCAAAACGGATCCCATTCACAACCAGAGGTACCACTGTATCTGACTTTTAGAAGACATCTGAAGGCAGCCCTGTTTAGGAAAGTTTTTAATGTTTGATGTTTTATTGTGTTTTTAATATTCTGTTGGGAGCAACCCAGAGTGGCTGGGGAAACCCAGCCAGATGGGCGGGGTATAAATAAATTGTTGTTGTTGTTGTTGATGATGATGATGATGCACTTTCTATACACACAAGAATTTCCACATGACCCACAACCCCGATTGCACAGGGTTCCAGGGTACATGGAAGCCTCTGTGTGTATGTGCCTTTTGTATTGAGAGAATGCATGTGGCATTCTTCTGAAGAGAGCATGAAAGGCTTCCAATAAAGGTGAGGTTTTAAGTTGCAAAATGAGCACATTTTTGAAAAAGCAAACAAACACCATTCTGCAACTTCAAGCATTTAGCCCACTTCCCCCATGCCAGCTGAAAAGCAACAGTAGCAGCAAAAGACAACAATACCCTAGTGTTGTGATATAAATGGGAATGGTTATTTAATAGCACTGTGATGGCAGTGGCGTACATTTTTGTTTCTGAGCAGTGGTTGAGCAATGAACGCCCACCTTAGTGTGGCATCCTGTGGTCCCTATGGTAGCGTGGCTTCTGCGCATTGATAGAAGAGGCATCTTGATAGAAGAGCTTCTCTCTTCCCTCAGGAGGCATGTTTTCTTCAGAAAGCCTCTCCTTAGCCCTGACAGCCACAATTTCCTGGATGATATCCTCAATTTCATTCGCTGTTAAGATCTCTTTCTCTGCCTTTAGATACGATGGCCCTGGAGTCGGCAGTTGCTCCCGTGAGAGTTGGAGATCCCATCCAGGATTTGGTTGGATGCCCTCTGGAGCACAAAAGTCAGACAATTGTTCCCTTTTAATTTCTGCTTTTCCCTCCTCCAAATTCCCACCTGATAGCATTTCCTCCCCTCCCCTTTTATTCTGCTTTTGTTTCTTCTTCACTCTATCTTCTTCATCGAAGATTTTCTGAGCCACGTCCAATATACTAATCCACTGAGGAGAGTAAGAAAACTTTCTCCATTTCTTTGAGGGCTCCTGAAAAAAGGCCAAGCACACTTTCACATATAGGGTTAACGGGAAACACTTCCATGGTCTTTATAAGCAGTTGTGATAATTTCAGGTGGAGCATATGGATGCATAGGTTTACCATGATAACTTCTGCCCCTCAACTAAAATGATCAGAGGTGACGGCTCTCTACATTATACTTGGCTTGTGAGTCTCCCAGGGCAACTGGTTGGTTATTCTAGGAGAAAAGGTGCCAGATGACATAAATAATTGACCTAATCAAGCCAGACTTGGGCAGGTGTGGAGGACTCCTTGTTCCTGAATGGGGTAACTGTGCCCCCGAAGGACCAGGTGAGCAACCTGGGAGTCATTTTGGACTCACAGCTGTCCATGGAGGCACAGGTCAGTTCTGTGTCCAGGGCAGCTATCTACCAGCTCCATCTGGTACACCAGCTGAGACCCTACCTGCCCACAGACTGTCTCTCCAGAGTAGTGCATGCTCTGGTTATCTCCCGCTTGGACTACTGCAATGCGCTCTACGTGACCCGGAAACTACAATTAATCCAGAATGCAGAAGCAGAAATGTAATCTAGCCCCAACTTATTCTTAAAGGTAAAGGGACCCCTGACCCCTTAAATTCGTAAAGGGACCCCTGACCATTAGGTCAAGTCGCGGACGACTCTGGGGTTGTGGCGATCATCTTGCTTTATTGGCTGAGGGAGCCGGCATACAGCTTCCGGGTCATGTGGCCAGCATGACTAAGCCACTTCTGGTGAACCAAAGCAGCACACAGAAACGCCATTTACCTTCCTGCTGGAGCGGTACCTATTTATCTACTTGCACTTTGACATGCTTTTGAACTGCTAGGTGGGCAGGAGCAGGGACTGAGCAACGGGAGCTCACCCCATCACTGGGATTTGAACCGCTGACCTTCTGATTGGCAAGTCCTAGGCTCTGTGGTTTAGACCACAGCACCACCCGTGTCCCTAACTAATTCTTAGAACAGACAAAATTAATGTCTCGCTGCTTCTGTTAATCTCACCATTAAAGGAATTACAACCCTTGGTGTTAGTTTCCCCATTTTTGCTTTCTTCAACTCCACAGCTGACTGTGATTCTTGGAGAAGACCTGCAATGAACATGACGCAGAATTAGAAAATTGTCATTTGCTTATTTAAATGAATATTTGCAGATGCTTATGGAACAAGACTATGAAATGCAAAGCAGCATGAATATCTGTGGCTTAGATACACATAATAAAATCCATGGCTTAGATCCATATCATATCCCACTTTTCAATAGGGATGGGTGAACCTGCTAACCCCATTAGCTTGGCTCGGGATTTTTCCAAATCCCAGCTTCCCCAAATGGTCTCCTCCGTTTTCAGGATCTCGCAATTATGTAGTCCAAACCCCTGTTATTTGCATCTGAGCTTTCCCCATTGCATTTAGGCTTACCAGAGCTCTACCAACTCTACTCCCTAAATGGCAACATTAACATTCCTTGCCTCGTACTGGAGAAACAAGAAAATATAAGGTGTTGGTTCAGGCAAGGTGGTGAAGCCAGTATACAGTTCATTATGTACAGCTGGTTACTCAAACTAGCTATTTTACTCTCTGTAACTATTTAATTTTGTGTTTTGTGAGTTACTACTACTACTACTAACCTGCCCTTCACCCTAAGGTCCAAAGGTGGGTTACAACCAGTGCTTTTTTTCTTTAAAAAATGTTTAGGGGTATTCTCATTTTGACTTTGATTCACTTTGGCTTATAGCTGATTTTTCCCCTGGGCCTGCCAGAATATGGTGGTTGACTAGGCTGGGGGTGTTATTGGGTTGTTGTTTTTATTTTGATTATATACTGTATTTTTCCATGTATAAGACTAGGTTTCCCCCCCTAAGAAATAATGTCAAAAATTAGGGGGCGTCTTATACATGGATAGTTCTGAGGGTGGACAGGCGATTGGTTGTTGCCCCCTTATACATGGGGGCGTCTTATAAACGGAAAAATATGGTATATTGTGGTTTTATATTTTGATTTTGTTCTGTGAACCACCCTGAGACCTCCGGGTATAGGGCAGTATGTAAATTCAATAAATAATAGTAATAGATTGCACATTGTCAAATATATAAAAGGATGTCACATATAGGAGGGAGAAAGGTTGTTTTCTGCTGCTCCAGAGAAGCGGACACGGAGCAATGGATCCAAACTACAAGAAAGAAGATTCCACCTAAACATTAGGAAGAACTTCCTGACAGTAAGAGCTGTTCGACAGTGGAATTTGCTGCCAAGGAGTGTGGTGGAGTCTCCTTCTTTGGAGGTCTTTAAGCAGAGGCTTGACAACCATATGTCAGGAGTGCTCTGATGGTGTTTCCTGCTTGGCAGGGGGTTGGACTTGATGGCCCTTGTGGTCTCTTCCAACTTATGATTCTATGATTCTACCCCCCCTCCAACCCTATTGCCACACCTAGTTCCAATTACACACAAGAATCAATAAGGTTATGGTTCTACCTACTAAAGAAAGGAAGGACTGGTTCCAAGGGAGCTGATCTCTGCTCTTCATTTTCCTTCTCTTTGCTCATATGTGAATTCTGCCTTTCTGTATGCACATCGACAAAATTGATAGGTGAATGTATAAATACTACTTTCTGACTGCAGATCAGATAATGGAGTGGGGCGGGGGGGGGGAGGGAACAGCAGACCTTTAGATTTGTGCATGAAAACACAGGAGATACACAGCGGATGCTAATGTGCCTCTGAGAAAGGGATTTTGCTTTGTTTGGAAGTATTAGGGGGGAAAGGTCAACTGTATACATTGGATCCAGACAGTGGCCTAGCATTGGTTGCTGGCACCCGTGGCAGGCTTGCATATCGGGGGGGGGGGGCAGCCCAGCCCTCACCACTGATGCTGCCAGAGTGACCCCATCCCCAACAGAGCAAAGTGGGGTCATGTTGAGCCCCCTGTCTGCCTGCTCAGGGGGCAGCCTGGCCAGCCAACACAGCCCTTTTCAAGTAGGGATGTGAGGAACATTTCCACCTCTCTCTCCCCTCTTGCTAAGTGGCAGCAAAGCTTGGCTTCAGGAAGGAAGCCAGGTGTACAACACGGCCTTAGCTTACCAACCCCAGCTGCCCAGCCACTATATTTCACAGTGTTAAAGGATGCTTGTATTGTTGTCAGCTGTTGCTATTTGTGCATGAAGAGGAAAGGTGTGCCTGGAGCTATGGATAGGCCCATATTACTTTCTTTCTGAAAACATTGGTACCTACCTACCGCTAACAGCAAGGGTTGCCTCCTAGGGATCTGCATGTGGTCGTTCTTCCTTCTCTTCCTCATTCTCATGAAAATCCAATTCAGCATCTATCTATTCCTCTGTCAATGCAATAACAGATTTGTAATCTTCAAAGGGGTTCAAATGGCAGTGTGGTGATCACACAGGGTCCCTGGACGTTTGACGGTCTATTGATCCCCGTGCCACCACTATGATCGCTTCCCCGCTGCCACTAACCCGTTTCTCTCGGGTACACACTGAGTCGAGACAGTTGTTAACATTAAACCAAATAAACAAGTTTATTTTATAAGCATTAACAAGTTTATGGTTTCAGATAATTGTTCTTGTCACTTTCTTAACCTTAGTTTCTTTACCGGCCTATACCTTCCTAATACCTTCTAACTGATTATCCCAACTGTTTAACGGACTCCTCTTAACAGATTCTCTCACTCTCTCACATCAAACTAGCCCAACCCACAGACTTATCCTCCCTCTCCCTTCTCTAACTCCAGACTGACTTCTTAACAACTCTAACTCTAACTCTAACTCCTCCCCTTGGGTTCCTGTTGGTTAATCATTTTACCCTTAGTTAACCCTTTCCTTATGACCCAGTATGATGTCACACACCTAGAAGGGAAAACGCCACAGGCAGGTGCATATTTTAAAATGTCGATATGTATACATAGATGTATGTTATCTATTATAATATTTAAGGCCACATATTTTCATATTTGCACAAGGGGTTATTTAATTGGGCTGGCTTTTGTCACCAGGAGGAGGAAAACATTATCTCTACCTCAAATTCCATCCCCACTCTGGGGTTGTCAGCTTATGAATCTCTAGAAAGGACCCAAATGGACCAAGCAGTGAAACCTGGTGGTTCAGGGTTAGACCCAGAAGGGTCCCAGTGTCGTTAGAGGGCCGAGGTTGAAAATCCCCACTCAAATCATGAATCTCACTGGAAGGACCTAATTTACCTCACAGGAATGTTGTAAGGATAAAAGGATGGAAGAGAACCCTACCCAGTGCATCCTGAACTCCTCAAAGGAAGGGATAAAACCAGAGTAAGCAAACAAACACATTTTAAAAATGGTACCTGGCACATTGAGGCAGAGCCTGGCGGAATTTGGTCAGTCATGGTGAGGGCCAAATGGAAAAAAGAAGGCATTGTTGGGCCAACTCTGGGGATTCCTGGCTTTTCAGACCTACTATTGGTTCCCTGTCAGAACGTAGTTTTAGTGGTTGGACAGACTAGATAACAAATGAATGCTTAGCAACCAAAACCCTCCTACTGATGCAAGCATCTGAGAAGCATTACCGTGCAACACCTACACCTGTTCTCTCTGATACTTCTGCAATCATGAGAGCTACACTCCTGTATTATTACTTTTTTTTTTAAGGGGCAACCCACAAATTGTGGGACCACGGCCTCCTTCTCCTTGCAGCCAAATGAAATATGCATACATGCCAGTTGACTTAATGAGTGCAATGTTCCAAGCGCTGGTTTTGACCTATAAAGCCTTAAACGGCTCAGGATCACAGTACCTCAAGGACCTCCTCTCCCCATATGAACCTACCCGGACCCTGAGATCATCTTCTGAGGCCCTTCTTTGTGTGCCTCCTCCTTGAGAGGTCCAGAGGATGGCAACACGAGAACGGGGCCTTCTCTGCAGTGGCTCCCCATCTGTGGAATGCTGTCCCCAGGGAAGTTTGCCTGGTGCCTTCATTATATACCTTTAGGTGCCAGGCAAAAAGGCTCCTTTTTAACCAGGCCTTTGGTTGACCTGATTGACATCCTATACCCTTTTAAAATGTGGCTCTTTTTTGGGGGGTGTTATTGGGTTATTGTTGTTATTTTGATTTTAGATATTGCGATCTTTTCTGTGAACTGCCCTGAGACCTCCGGGTATAGGGTGATATATTAATACAGTGGTATCTTGGGTTACAGGGATGCGGGTGGCACTGTGGGTTAAACTACAGAGCCTAGGACTTGCCGATCAGAAGGTCGGCGGTTTGAATCCCCGCGATGGGGTGAGCTCCCATTGCTCAGTCCCAGCTCCTACCAACCTAGCAGTTCGAAAGCACATCAAAATGCAAGTAGATAAATAGGTACCACTCCGGCGCGAAGGTAAACGGCATTTCCGTGCGCTGCTCTGGTTCACCAGAAGCAGCTTAGTCGTGCTGGCCACATGACCTAGAAGCTGTACGCCGGCTCCCTCGGCCAATAAAGCGAGATGAGCGCAGCAACCCTAGAGTCGGCCACGACTGGACCTAATGGTCAGGGGTCCCTTTACCTTTACCTCGGGTTACATACACTTCAGGTTACATATGCTTCAGGTTACAGACTCCGCTAACACAGAAATAGTACCTAAGGTTAAGAACTTTGCTTCAGGATGAGAACAGAAATTGCGCTGCGGCGGTGCGGCAGCAGCAGCAGGAGGCCCCATTAGCTAAAGTGCTGCTTCAGGTTAAGAACAGTTTCAGGTTAAGAACGGACCTCCGGAATGAATTAAGTACGTAACCAGAGGTACCACTGTAATAATGATGATGTTGCACTGAATTTTGTGTGTCGTAATGAAGTTGGCTTCAGTACAGTGAGAATGGACGACCATTTGCTTGCTTGTGGACTTACCCCTTCAGAAAACTAAAGTTGGGGGGGGGGAGGGATTGCTCATGCAGTGAAAGTTTCCCACCTTCTTCCCTCCACTGTAGCCCCTTGCAGACTCTGAAAAGCTTCTCAAAGGAGGATCAGAGGATCAGGAGTTTCTTCTGAGCAGTATGGAGGGTGGCAAGGGGGTACGGAGTGGCAAAGGAAATTGCCAAATATCAGGTGCAGCTACAGGAATGGGTCTACTGCCTTCAGCTGAGTGCAGTGTGCATACAACCCCCCTTGAGGATTATTATTATTTATTGAATTTATATACCGCCCTATACCCAGAGTTCTCAAAACATAAAGGCCATAGGGTGGGGAGGCGGGGCCACACATACTGCCACGTATACAACTAATGGATACACGAAAGGGGTACTAACAGTTGGGCTACATTTCTTACTGGGAAGAGATTTGAAATCTCCACCTGGTTTCAGTTTGTAGCCCAAAAGGTGTGCCTCAGAACATATAACAGTTACTGTTGTGCTTCCATTGTAAAGAAAGAGCTACTAAGTTGTACAGTGCCATACAAAGGTGACCTCGCTCCAATGGGAGATGAGCCTATCAATCAAAATGTTTATTCAGCTTTACGCCCATCATGAAACGCAACACAACAAAACAAATCAAATAAAACAGCGGACTTGTACAAGCCACAAATAGGAGGAGATGAGCCTAGATTTTTGCAGCTCAATTTTTTTGCTGCCCTTTCCATGACCATACCTCTGCACTGTGGGCAGAAATAATCTTAGTAGTAACCGGTTCAAGACCTTCACTTGCACGGCAGTTGGTAGGCATTAACCAAGGCAGTTGAGCTGTTCTGTGATGTCACAATAAGGGGCTAGAGGTCTAGTGTGCCATAGAGCTAGTCCTCTACGGTTGCAGAGAGAGATGCATTTCTTGTTGATCCTTTTGCAGATTACAGTGGTACCTCGGGTTACATACGCTTCAAGTTACATACGCTTCAGGTTACAGACTCCGTTAACCCAGAAATAGTACCTCGGGTTAAGAAATTTGCTTCAGGATGAGAACAGAAATTGTGCTCCGGTGGCATGGCAGCAGCAGGAGGCCCCATTAGTTAAAGTGGTGCTTCAGGTTAAGAACAGTTTCAGGTTAAGAACGGACCTCCGGAACGAATTAAGTACTTAACCCGAGGTACCACTGTACTTCAGCGAAGGTCATTCCGAAGGAAATGTAGATGGTGATCAACAGGCTCCTATAAACTGCAATTCGCAGTACAAAATGCCAGTAGGATAGACACTGCTGAATTCTGACCAAATTTCATACATCCTTGCTTTGTATATAATCTGAGAAAGGGAGCAGGTGGCGCTGTGGTCTACAACACTGAGCCTCTTGGGCTTGTTGATCAGAAGGTTGGCGGTTCGAATCCACGTGATGGAGTGAGCTCCTGTTGCTCTCTCCCAGTTCCTGCCAGCCTAGCAGTTCCAAAGCATGCCAGTGCAAGTAGATAAATAGGTACCTCTGCAGTGGGAAGATAAACAGTGTTTCCGTGTGTTCTGGTTTCCATCATGGTGTTCCATTGCACCAGAAGCGGTTTAGTCATGCTGCCCACATGACCCGGAAAGCTGTCTGTGGACAAACACCTGCTTCCTTGGCTTGAAAAGCAAGATGAGCGCCGCACCCCATAGTCACCTTTGACTGGACTTAAACGTCCAGGGGTCCTTTATCTTTATAATGTGAGAAGTTGCAGCCTAGAAAAAAATGTTTGTTTTCTGAATCCAAAACAAAGTTCTTTTTCATAACCATTCAGTGAATACATATGGTTTGGGAATTAACTGTGGCAGGATGTTCTGGTGGCCGATGACGGAAGACCAGTTCACACATTTATTCCTGAGGTCAAAGCCAGCAGGGTGACAAATCATTTTCACATGGAGAGCTGTTTGTGTGCACACAGCATGCAATCACACAAGAAGAGCAAGCTGATGCCACAGAGACCATTTTAAATACTGCTTTCTCGCTGACCTAGAATTTCTCTGCTGGGCTGTTCCACACAAAACAAAATGCTCAAACAGGGCAAAACAGGTTACAGACGCTTCAAGGTTACAGACTCTGCTAACCCAGAAATAGTACCTCAGGTTAAGAAATTTGCTTCAGGATGAGAACAGAAATCGCACAGCGGCGGCGCAGCAGCAGTGGGAGGCCCCATTAGCTAAAGTGGTGCTTCAGGTTAAGAACAGTTTCAGGTTAAGAACAGACCTCCAGAACGAATTAAGTTCTTAACCCAAGGTACCACTGTATATGCATTTTTCTTTTTCCTTTTGGTTGGTAAACATTGTTGGGTTGGAGAACTGCATCACAACATTTGGAGGAGTGGGAATTCACTAGTTTGGGAAGTTCAAATTAGGTATATTTCAGTTAAAGTGTGAACTGAACCAATTCCCACCCACTCCATCCCTATGCAGCAATGCTTTTTAAAGTGTTGAACTCTGTTTCAGCAAGTGAAATGCCTTGGGTAAACTGCCCAGACAGAAGAATATATGCTTCTTTTCACAGTATGTGTAGAGAGAGAGAGAGACAGAGAATAGGTAGGCAATCTAGCATTATGACTTGTTTTTATATAGCCATTTATTTATATAGCAGACAGGTGGAGGAAGCATAATCATAGTCATGAAATTGCATCTTCTGTGAAGTAGTGAGCTCATATTTCCATATTTCTATATATGAATTTGTTGTTTAAAATTATATGGCATTGTTTTATTAAAGAAATGAAGTGTTCAATGGCTATGCTTCATCTCTATTATCAGAAGCAGATACCAGTTGTTGGGGATCATAGTTGGGGGTGTCACAAGCTCCCCTCAACTTGTGCCATTGATTTGCTAGCCCAATGGTAATGAATAACATGATGACTTTTATTAGTCTAGTTGAGTGATTCAGCTCAAGATCCTTCTGCTGAGGTGTTGAGGACTCCTACCACATTCATTGAGACCCCCCGGGAATCTGGTTTGCACAACCACGTTTTACAAATATCATCCTTGCAAACACCAACCCACCCCCTCACATTTTGAGTGCTGACTGTGGAAGTTCAATTGCCCATGAGTTGAAGAATCATGGAAGCAAGAAGTATGATGTGTTTTACTTGGTCCGGCTAAAGGTGTCCTGATCTAAACTTTCCAGCACTGAGGGAACTTTCATCTCTACATAGCTGTCAGGGACTGGATAGATGAGGAATGGTGGAGACTGCCTCCCCATTCTGACCCTTCCAGGGAGGAGAAAGAGGAAGACAGTATAGATTTACAACAGGGGGTTGCGGGAGAAGAAGAGGAAGAGTTTGGATTTGATATCCCGCTTTATCACTACCCAAAGGAGGCTCAAAGCGGCTAACATTCTCCTTTCCCTTCCTCCCCCACAACAAACACTCTGTGAGGTGAGTGGGGCTGAGAGACTTCAGAGAAGTGTGACGAGCCGAAGGTCACCCAGCAGCTGCATGTGGAGGAGTGGAGATGAGAACCCAGTTCACCAGATTATGAATCTACTGCTCTTAAGGTTACAGCTCAGAGGCAGATGAGGGGGAAAGTTGGGAAATCATGGGAGAGGAGGATCAGACAGAGCCGGAGCAACAGCTGGCTGACACGTTGTCACTAGAAAGCATTCCAGACCCTCCATCTCCCAGAAACTGGCGAGCCTTGAAAGTAGGAGAGCAAAGAGCTCAAAAACAGAGGGCACGTATCAGCACCCATAGAAGTGATGAATGAGGAAGTGGGAGAGACGAAGTGGTGGTGGAGGAGATTCACTCAGGACAACTCCATTATCCAAGAAGCTGGGTTCTCTATAGCCTCCCTCTGTGAGGATTGAAATAAAAAAGGACGGCAAGAAACTTTCCCTTGTCTTCATACTTTCCTGGGCAACCAGCTGGGAGCTGCTGACAGCATCCTGACAATAGCATAAACACTCCCAGGAAAATTGCATATAGTCTTCTTGTGGGGCACACCAGCTATGTCAACATTTCTTGGATACTTTCAATGCACATAGGAAAGCATTTTATATAGATCGAGTTGGGCTATTGGGCCTTCAAGTTCAGTATTGTCTCTACTGAGTTGCAGTGATTGTTCAGGATTTCAGAGTGGGTTCCCTCTCAACCCTATCTTGAGATGCTAGAATTTCTACCTGGGACCTGCACACATTTATCAGTTGTGTGTGTGTGTGTGTGTGTGTGTGTGTGTCTGCAGATAAGTTTAGATGATTTGTCTGCAAAGCTTCCTTGAAAGAATTATCTGTGCTAACCGTTCTTTCATCATTGTGGTGTATAGCTGGAGTTTACAATGCTTTTCAAGCTCCATAGTATTTTGGATTGTTTCCTTGGTTACAGGACCCTAATCACCTTCTTAATTGCTAGAACGAAAGGCCATGGGCCAAAGGAGCAGAGATGCCCCTCAGGCTAAAACCATACAGGCAGCTTAGGTTGTTAAAGTAACAGTGACAAGTAAAAGGTATGTGGGATTACACTGAAAGCTGTAGCACCGCACATTTCCCCATAGTAAACTCCATGAGATAGTCAAAGGGCACATCTAAATCGGCAAAGGATTAATGCCTAGCAGATGTTTACGAGTGCCTCATGGACACAATACAAAAAGAGATTAAGATGAATTGCACCAGAAAAGTAAAGCTTCTTCAGGGTGGATCCGTTTGCATCTTAGAATATGATGCTGGACACCCTGAAAGTTGTGCTGAACCTTTGGAAACAGCACTTTCAGTAAACTAGGTAAAGGTAAAGGGACCCCTGAACATTAGGTCCAGTCGTAGCTGACTCTGGGGTTGCAGCGCTCATCTTGCTTTATTGGCCGAGGGAGCCGGCGTACGGCTTCCAAGTCATGTGGCCAGCATGACTAAGCCACTTCTGGCGAAGCAGAGCAACACACGGAAACGCCGTTTACCTTCCCGCCAGAGTGGTACCTATTTATCTATTTGCACTCTGATGTGCTTTCGAACTGCTAGGTTGGCAGGAGCAGGGACCGAGTAATGGGAGCTCACCCTGTGGCGGGGATTCGAACCGCCGACCTTCTGATCAGCAAGTCCTAGGCTCTGTGGTTTAACCCACAGAGCCACCCGCGTCCTCAGAAAACTAAGGAACATTCAAATTCATTTCAAATTGCAGTGCAAGATGATTAACAGAGAGTGCTCCTGTTCAGGGTTCCAGCTATTCCATTAACTAATCTAATGGATCCATTGATTTCCACATTGTAGTTTCTAATCATTATAGTTGCCCTCTCTGCCTCCAAGGAGCACCACACTTAAAAAGAAAAAAAAAAGGGGGAGAGGAAATCACAGTTTTTGGCTTAACAGCTTCAAGATTCCCTCTCCAGTCTAACATAGCCTGGCGTGTGAATGCATTAACAATAGCAAAGAGCCAACATAGGTAGCAAATTCCATGTTAGCTGTGAAATGTGCCACCCAAAGATGTGCCAATGCAGCACGCAATTAATAAAGTTTTAAAGGGGAACTAGGCAAATTCATGTTCGTCTTGATGACAATATATTGCCTTTAGTATCTTTAGCCTTTAGTCGCTTGGAGATCGTAATGGGAGAGAGTGCTGTTGTGCTCAGTTCCTGCTTGAGGGCTTCTCAAAGGCATCAGACCATTCATTGTGTTGTTGTTGTTTTTTTTTAAAATAATTTTTATTAATTTTACAACATAAACAAAAAACAAACAAACATAACACGACTTCCCCAAACCGCCCCTTCACTGCATCCTTATTTTAAATTTTTTTTAGCAATCCTTCATCCCTTTTTATATTTAATTCTCTTTAAAGCTTTTTTTTTTTTCTAAATTTCAATTTTTACAGCTGTAATTCTTTATATCCAATCCCTTGACATCTTAACATTCCAAAATTTTGCAACAATTTTTAAGATAGATTTTGAATTTTTTCCAGTCTTCTTCCACTGTCTCTCTCTTCTGGTCACGGATTCTGCCGGTCATCTCTGCCAGTCCCATGAATTCAGTCACCTTGGTCTGCCATTCTTCCAGAGTAGGTACTTCTTTAGTCTTCCAATACTTCGCCAAAAGAATTCTTGCTGCTGTTGTTGCGTACATAAAGAATGTTCTATCTTTCTTTGGAACCGTTTGGCCCACCATGCCCAAGAGAAAAGCCTCTGGTTTCTTTATAAATGTCCACTTAAGGATTTTCTTAATTTCATTATAGATCATTTCCCAGTAGGCCTTAATCTTCGGGCAGGTCCACCAAAGATGATAAAAAGTTCCTTCGCATTCATTACACTTCCAGCAATTGTTATTGGGCAGATGATATATCTTTGCAAGCTTGACTGGGGTCATGTACCACCTATAGATCATTTTCATTATATTCTCTTTCAAGGCACTGCATGCCGTAAATTTAATACCTGTGGTCCATAACTGCTCCCAGTCAGCAAACATAATATCATGACCAACATCTTGTGCCCACTTAATCATAGCTGATTTAACCGTTTCATCCTGTGTGTTCCATTTTAGCAGCAAATTATACATTATAGACAAATTCTTAGTATTGGGTTCTAGCAATTCTGTTTCTAACTTTGACCTCTCCTTCTGAAATCCTAGTTTCCTGTCCTGCTTAAAGGTTTCATTAATCTGGTAATAATGTAACCAGTCTCGGACTTTAGGTTTCAATTTCTCAAAACTCTGTAGTTTCAGGTTTTCACCATCATATTCTATAATTTCACAATATTTTGGCCAATCTGAGTCCATGTTCAGTCTTTTTACCGCCTTGGCTTCCATTGGTGACAACCACCTGGGGGTTTTACTCTCTAACAAATCTTTGTATCTATTCCATACATTATACAGTGCTTTCCTGACAATATGGTTTTTAAAGTTTCTATGTACCTTTACCTTGTCATACCATAGATATGCATGCCAACCAAAGTTGTTATCATAACTTTCCAGATCCAGAATATCTGTATTCTCAAGAAGTAGCCATGGTTTCAGCCAGCAGAAAGCTGCTGCTTCATAATAAAGTTTTAAGTCCGGCAGGGCAAAGCCCCCTCTATCCTTTGCATCGGTCAGAATCTTAAATTTTATTCTGGGTTTTTTGCCCTGCCAGACAAATTTAGATATATCTTTCTGCCACTTCTTGAAACAATCCATCTCAGACCATTCATTGTGAAAGGGTGTTGGACCAGGTCTGATGTACAACACCCCCCCCCAAAAAAAACTACATTTTAAAAGGGCATAGGATGTCAATCAAATCAATGTTATTTGAAATTGTCTGTCTGTCTGTATGGAGTTATTTGCAATGACAAACCTAGACAGCATCTTAAAAGCAGAGACATCACCTTGCCAACAAAGGTCCGTATAGTTAAAGCTATGGTTTTCCCAGTAGTGATGTATGGAAGTGAGAGCTGGACGATAAAGAAGGCTGATTGCCGAAGAATTGCTGCTTTTGAATTATGGTGCTGGAGGAGACTCTTGAGAATCCCATGGACTGCAAGAAGATCAAACCTATCCATTCTGAAGGAAATCAGCCCTGAGTGCTCACTGGAAGGACAGATCCTGAAGCTGAGACTCCAATACTTTGGCCACCTCATGAGAAGAGAAGACTCCCTGGAAAAGACCCTGATGTTGGGAAACATGGAGGGCACAAGGAGAAGGGGACGACAGAGGACGAAATGGTTGGATAGTGTTCTCGAAGCTACCAGCATGAGTTTGACCAAACTGCGGGAGGCAGTGGAAGACAGGAGTGCCTGGCGTGCTCTGGCGCATGGGGTCACAAAGAGTCGGACATGACTAAATGACTTAACAACAACAATGGAGTTATTTGTATACAGTATATGGAATGGTTTTGACTAATGTTTTTACTATGGAATCAATTTGAGATATTTATGGGAAGCGCTAAGTAAGTAAGCAAGCAAGCAAGCAAGCAAATACAGTACAGTGGTACCTTGGGTTACAGACACTTCAGGTTACAGACGCTTCAGGTTTCAGACTCCGCTAACCCAGAAATAGTACCTCGGGTTAAGAACTTTGCTTCAGATGAGAAGAACTTTGCTTCAGATGCTTCAGCAGCAGCAGCAGCAGCAGCAAACCCCATTAACTTAAAGTGGTACCTCAGGTTAAGAACAGTTTCAGGTTAAGGACGGACCTCCAGAATGAATAAAGTTCTTAACCCGAGGTACCACAGTAGTACCTTGGTTCCTGAACAGAATGCATTCCAGGAGTCCGTTTGACTCCTGGAACCATTCAAAACCCAATGTGCGGCTTCTGATTGGCTGCAGCAGCTTCCTGCAGCCAATTGGAAGCTGCAGAAGCTGCACCGGACATTTGGCTTCCAAAAATCGTTCAAAAACTGGAAAACTCACTTTTGGTTTCTGATCATTCAGGAACAGAAATGTATGAGTTCCAAGGCGTTTGGCAACCAAGGTATGACTGTAAAAAGTTTGTGGAATGTGAAAGCATTTATAGATTTTGGGACATATTGTCCCCAGTAACTATGATGTAAAAGTTGTCATCTAAGTACAGTGGCGTAGCGTGGGGGGTGCCAGGGGTGCCGGCCGCACCGGGCGCAACTTGGGCGGGGGCGCACTCGCACTAGCAGCTCTCTGCCCCTACTAAAATCCACGGGTTAGGGAGCCCGCGCTCGCTCGGCTTGGCGAGGAGGTCGCAGAAGGGGGAGAGCAAAGCCTTCTGCCGCTGGCAAAAAAAGGAGAGGAAGCCGGGCTGGCTGGCTGGCTGGCTGGCTGGCGGGGGTCTGGCTGCGCCTGCTGCTGCTGTTGCCGCTGCTGCCGGGCTTTGACAGCTTGGCGAAGCGGAGGGAGAGGAGCTTTATGGTAATTGCGGCTCTCTCTCCACTGGCCTGCCTTCTGGGTAGCGAGCCGAGCCAAGCAGGGAGTCTGGCAAGGGGGCGGGAAGAGACTTTCCCCCCTTTTTTCCACCTCGCCTGGTCAAAAAGGAGAGCGGAGTCTCCTCAGGGCGCCCTCAGGCAGGGCAGGGCAGGGCAAGGCAAGCAGAGCGAGGAGGAGAGAGAGGGGAAGGGGGGGGGAAGCAGCCAGGAAACGCTGTGGTGTGGAGGGGGAATCATTTAAGGAGAGAAAGCGAAAAGCCTTGGAGAAAGGGAAAAAAGGAAACAAAAGAGGCAGCTCCGGGAGAGCGCGGGGGAAAGAGAAGCCTCACTGCTGCTGCTTGGGAGAGTAAATTACTGTACTTGCCTTGCCCCGGGTTAGGGGGCGCAAATTACTTGCCTTGCCCCGGGTTAGGGGGCGCAAATTACTAGCCTTGCCCCGGGTGCTGATAACCCACGCTACGCCGCTGTCTAAGTAATGGGAACCAAACAATTTTAACCATCCTTTGGCAACAGAAACTACTTCCAGTGTATCATATTTGGGGTATTCATAGGAGATTATGACTGTGTCGCCTAAATAGCTGATTATTTTTCACATATTTTCTTCCAGCTAAAATGACGACTTCTAATTAGCTGCTTTTTGAATTAGGCTGGGATAATAGTCTTCCTGAAGCTCATGAGGCAGAGATGAATCTATTTTACTTGAACTCTGGTTATTTTTCTTCTTAATGAGATGCTTTTCTATAGCACCAATTTGTAAGTGCTTTAATTCATCCTGATTGGTTTGTCACAGAATCACGCTATGCTTATAAACCTAGACAAAATGGAAAGCAAGTTTTACCCTGTCACATTATCTTGTACTGAATTTCAATGTGCATTTTATTTTTGGATCCCTAGTATCTTTGCGTAGTAAAATAGCCAGCAGTTTTAGGTGGTGGCTGGGGAAAGTGTTTTTCACTGCCCAGAGAGCAAACAAAGCGATATAGACATGTAACTAATAAATGTAAAATAGGCTGCTCTACATTAATTCACTGGTAAATAATGACTGTAGTTGTTTCATAGAATTGAGACCTCATGGGTCATCTAGTCGAGGCATAGGCAAACTCTGGCCCTCCAGATGTTTGGGACTACAATTCCCATTATCCCTAGCTAACAGGACCAGTGGTCAGGGATGATGGGAATTGTAGTCCCAAACATCTGTACAGCCAGAGTTTGCCTATTCCTGGTCCAGTCCAATCCTCTACCAGGGACCCTTCGTATGATAACCACTAAACTACAGAAACCAGCATCTGATGAAAATAGGTACATTTATCACCCCCACAACTGACCCTCCTTGAACCCCCCAATTTTTGTCATCCCCCTGCAGAGCATTTTCCTTCAGAAAAAGGATGAGTGCCGCCACCAGTGCACCAATGGGACACAGCACACATGTCCTCCGCTGTCCCGAGAAAACTCTTAAATCCCGATTTTATTTGATTTTTTTGGTAGATTTACAGAAAGGAAAACACACACCAGTAAATAAATTTTAGAAAGGGGCAAGGTTAGACACAGACACGCAAAGCATTTATTGAAAAAAATCAAGACCCCTTTCACTCCACTCGGCTCCTTCTTTCTTTCTTTTCTTTTTACATTTTATTTATGCCTTTCATGTTTCTACATTTCACTAATTTTACAATCATTTTAACATTTCAAAACTTGACTTCCTTCCCCTTCTTTCTGAGGTTTCTTAAATTTATTTTTAATATTTTCTGCATGTCCAAATTAACTTAATTTACTCATTTATTCATCTACTTTAAATATATACTCTTATGAAACTGCAGGTTATTACAATAATCCTGCCAATGTTCTTATCTGTTTACATTTTATCTGTAAATATTCCATAAATCATTTCTATTATTTTATAAAAAGACTTGCTTTTCTGGTAAGTCTCGCCATTTCTGCATATTCCATAAGTTTTTGTATCCATTCTTCCTTTGCTGGGACTTCTGCTTCTTTCCATTTTGGAAAATAGGGACACTTGGAAGAAATGGAGGTACTAGAAGCATCTCACTTGTTGCAAGTTGCTTATGTCCCGTGGTTCTTAATCATTTCTTAGTAGCCTGATTAGTAGCCTTGATTCTCTTCTCTTCTGGTTGTCTTCTGAAAACAAGTCAGGGAGAAGTCGCTATTTGGTTTGTCAGGGGTCAGCAAACTTTTTCAGCAGGAGGCTGGTCCACTGTCCTTCAGACCTTGTGCGAGGCCAGACTATTTAAAAATAAATAAATGAATGAATTCCTTTCCCCCACAAATAACCCAGAGATGCATTTTTTTAAAAAAGCACAAATTCTACTCATATAAAAACACTAGGCAGGCCCCACAAATAACCTAGAGATGCATTTTAAATAAAAGGATACATTCTACTCATGTAAAAACATGCTGATTCCTGGACCATCCACGGGCCGGAATGAGAAGGCGATTGGGCCGGATCCAGCCCTGGGCCTTAGTTTGCCTACCCATGGGTTAGGGTAATGCTTGGATAGGGGTTAGTTGAATTGGAAAAATAAAAACGCGTCTCCCTTCTATGATTAGACTGAAGACTTATACAAACTTTGCAACCTATGAACAACTTGCATATAAATGCAGACTTCCCATGGGCAAATTCAATGATATGTGGAATCCATTCTTACAAATACTGTAATAGGTTAAGATCTGGTGAAGTACAACAACAACTTTGTAAAGTATAGAGTTTTGTTTTCCCCCTCTCCCCTTTAGTTTCCCTCCTACACAGGTGCTGTTTCTCTTTCTCTTTTTCTCTCTTTTATTTACATCTCACCATGTTTGGTGCACATGTAATTATGTACTTTTTAACTTTCAATAAAGATGTCTGGGAAAAAGAAAAGAAAATGTATGTACACAAATGCCTTTTGGGACATTTTACTATTCTACCCCCAAGACACATTCCAACAGATCTCAGGGATTTAAAATCTCCCCAAACAAACCCAGGAAACTAAAATTGAGAGGGAATGACTTGCCATGACCAGTCACTTAAGGTTACCAGATTTTTTTTCAATGAATCCGGGGACACTTTTCAACTTCAATGGATTTTGTATGGGGACTGATGTGTCAATCTGGGGACGTCTGGTAACCTTACACTTACTAACTGGGGCCACAGCATATATTTAAAGAACTTGGCTTCCCCCAAAGAATTTTGGATACTGTAGTTCATCCCTCACAGCACTCTTAATAAGCTACAGTTCACAGGACTCTTTGCATAGTGTGGATGCAAACGGTGCTAGGATTTCTCAGGTTCAAAATCCTCTATCTACCCACGCACAAAAGCTCTCTTCTTGCGAACTTCTGTGACAAAATTTATTCATGTTGGTAATAATATTTATGCTTCTTTTTAGCTATAGCAAATCCTAAAGTTCTTCGATTTAACTTCTTTCACCCAAGCTTCACTGGCCCAGTAATCTGTTTCATCTTCTGGTCAAACTTAATGCACTATTTCCTGGGTGAGCAATGAGCTATTAAGTCTAATCAAACACCTGTGTAATTAACAGCTATTTTAATTTTCCAGTAGGAACAAAACAAACATCTTGCATAGTGCCAGTGTGGACTCCAGGGAAAGTATGGGGTGATTGGCTCTAAGTCGCAAGGGGTTCATTATCTCAGTCAGCTCAATTTGCTGGGTAGCAATTGACTGTGAAGCTGGATCTCAGAACTGCTGGTCCCTAGAAGATAGTCAGTTTTCGTTTCGGCTGAGAATAAGAAACCAGGTCTATCAATTCCATGCTGTGTTCTTGATTGCTGGGGTCAAGAAGAGGCTTTGCTTTCTACCCAAGACTAAAAAGTGAACTTGTAACTCTTCTCCAACTGTTACAAAAGACTGGTATCATGTTCCTGACAATTTTGCAACTGAATTTTTGCAAGGTTTATTTTTTGTTGTAAAAAAGGCCATTATTGGAGAGAGGGGACAAAAAGGTTCGGGGGTGAAAATCAAGCCTTGTCCATTTGTAGTAATTGTTCCCCTGATTTCATGCATTCATTTTTTAATTTTATTTTTTTGAATGGGCTTCCTGAGGGACTAATCCCATCAATCAGGAACCACACAGAAGTTGTGATGTTTATTATGGCCAATCAGTCAACCAATAACATAAAATATAATGATAGAGCCTCAATGAAACCAATTATAACTGAATGGCAAACAGAGACCTAGCTGTCCTAGCAAACTATTTCTAGAGGACTCAGGCTCTAGGACTATTGAGTCATCAAAGAGGTACACAGGTCCATAACTAAGATTAAGAAACAAAATGCTGTATGTAGCCACCCAACAGCTAAGCAAAACATTTTTATAATAAAGCATGAGGGAAGCACTATTAATTCGAACATTTTCAGCGCTAGTTTCTCTTAAGTTCACAAGGGAAAATTCCTAGGACACAATGGATGCACAATGGATAAGAAATAATTACAGTAAGGTTGCCCAACCTCTCCGACAAATGTGCTAAAAGTGACGGAAGACATGGGTGATATATATTACAAGGGGAGGAATGTAATTCTTGATAAAGAAACACAAAATTCCTCCCTGCATGCCTCCATATATGCATACTACAAATATTGCAGAAATTGAAGCATGCTGCAGAAATAGCTTAAAGCAATATTCCAGATCAAAGGGAATAGCACTCATTTTTCTTTCTTTGACATTTAATCTTGTTGATGTTAAAACAAGACTTGTCTATGTTTCTTTTCTTTTCTTTTTTAATAAAAAATGCTTCTGGTCACATTGACTGCATTTTCATTTCATTGCCCAGAAGGAACTCATGTTTGTAAAATAATGGTCGTATTGGGAAGCCATCATTAACATAAGCTTGAAAGTGCTATCCCATAATTTTGGATACTATTTGTGGAGGAATGGTCTCTTCCCCACCCCATCAGCCAGGGCTTTACCAGCCAGGGGTTCATTTTTAGAGATGCAATACTTAATAGCAATGGTAGGACTTGTATCGAAAATGGCTATACTGTGGCCCTCCAGAAGTTATTAGACTGCGAATCCCATCAGTCCCACACAGCGTGGCCAATGGTCTGGGATGATGGGAGTTGTAGGGTCGTAAGTCCCTCATTCCTAACTTGATCTTCAGTCATTGTGCTTGCACATAAGCCTGCACCTACACAAGCAGTTTTAAACATGCTGGTCTGGGAGAGCAGTTTGTACCCTGTTAATATTATAGCACAGTTTGGCCTCAAGCCTACGGAGAGCAATGTATGTGTTAAAGGCGCTTTGCAGTTAGGAAGAAACATCTTGGGATTCCGAGACTGTCTATTGCATGTCTCCTTCTCCCCTCAAACCATATTTTCCATATTCGACCATATTCTACAAACTATGCCCCTTTCCAACTGTTTATCTTAAAGTCCCTCATACGTGTTAATATTACCCCTCCCCCCATTACAGGATTTTGAGCTTCTGGTGTACTGCCTGTGGCATGAGTTAGTGGGGTAGTTTGCTAGAAGGCTACCACCCATTGCCATGTTGTGGTGATAGAGGAAGAAAGCCCACATCCCCCTGTTGAGGTGCTCGGAGGAGTGTGTGCTGCAGCCAATGCCATGCAAGGGCACAGTGGATGAATCAAGTTGATGGATGAGTTGATTTCAGTAGTCTATGCCTGCACTTGGGCAACTACTCACCCAAGTCCCCACTTCCACCCCCTCCCACTGTGTGGTAACAATAAGAAGGCCCTTCCCTGTCTATTGCCTCACCATCATGACAGTCCATGTTGTCTAGTGAACTGTCTCACGGCCGCCATTGATCTCACCCATTCCACCTAGGTTGGCATTTGACTGATTAGAATATGCTCTTCTCATCTGGTTTTTGAAGTCTTTTACAGTTTTTTTAAATAAATCCTATCACAGTTTGTTTATAGCAGGGGAGGTGAACCTCAGACACGGGGGTCAAAAGTCGCTCTTCAGGCTTCTGTATCTCACCTTCAGGCGTCTTCCCGGGCCGCACACAGCCTGGCCTTCTGTTGCCACCTGAATATTTTTGCCTGGCTGCAATGTGCCTTTAATTCCAATCATACTTCTTGCTTGTCTGGAGAGAGGCTAGGGTGGGATGGGTTTGTCTGTAGAAAGTTGCCTACTGCACAAAGGCAAACCTGGCATTTGCTGCTCTGCACACTTCTTTCTCTGGCACTGCCTACCATTGGCATGTAGCCTTCAGAAAGGAATGTGGCCCTCAGTCTAAAATAGGTCTCTCACCGCTGCTTTTTTAGTGTGGAGATGAGGCTACTCCTGTACACTGCAGTATCACATTTAGTGGATGATTGTAAGGCACGGCTAACCTGGCTCCCAGCCCAAATGGTTTATCCTGTTATTTGATTTTATTAATATATATATATATTTGATAGTGGTGGTGAAATAATAATAACAACAACAACAACAACAACAACAACAATAATAATAATAATAATATTTTTTAAAAGGTGAACGTAAAGGACCCCTGGACAGTTCAGTCAAAGGTGACTATAGGGTGTCACACTCATTTCACTTTTCAGGCTGAGGGAGCCGGCGTTTGTCCACAGACAGCTTTCTGGGTCATGTGGCCAGCATGACTAAACTGCTTCTGGCATAACAGGAATAACAGGACACCGTGATGGAAACCAGAGTGCACAGAAACGCCATTTACCTTCCTAACACAGTGGTACCTATTTATCTACTTGCATTGGTGTGCTTTACTGGGTTGCCCTAGCCACTCTGGGTGGCTACCAACAAATTAAAACACAGTAAGACATCAAACATTAAAACTTTCTGAAATTGAAAATTATGCTGCATTATTATTATATTATACTGCAAACTGGACTGCAGTGAGCAGTGCAGTGAGCAGCATCCCTGTTTCTCTTCCTTAGCATGGTAAAGACTGGTTTTGTTTTTCTCTAGCTGTGCCCTAGCTACTTCAGCACATAGGACTTTCAGTACTTTCAGTAATTGAATTTCTGAACTGTGTTACTTTCAGGGATGCCAATATTATGAAGAATGCCATCTACTCAAACACATTCTTATGGAACATTTGGCTTCTGTGTGAGTTTTGTCAACAATGTGCATATCAGACAATTTTTTTGGGAGGGTCACTGAGGTATTATCAGTTGGAGAACACATTATTACTATGGGAACACTATGAAAGTAATAAACTCAGTGTGCCTATTTTCTGTGGAATGAAAAAAAACTCTGTGGAAGAAAATAGCATTCAGCTGGAGGTGGGGCTATTGCTCTGTCCCTTCACTCAAACATGGAGCTAGGTGCAACCTTCTCATGAGTAAGACTCTAAATGTTCCCACCAGACAAAGCAGGCAATTTCTATCCATTCCTCCCTCCCCCTCTGCCCTGTGAAAAGTTACTCTGGAGGCGAAGAGGTGTGGAGTAAAAGCTAGAGGCCTGGTGTTCCCAGATCTCTCTATGGCTTTTACCACCATTGATGGTGGCGTCTTTTTGGAACAACTCTGGGGGTGCAGATGGGAGTTGGATGCAGTGCATTACAGAGTGACCCCGCTTCTACCTGTAGGGTCGCTATCAGAAAATAGAACTAAGGGACAGTAGCACCACAGCTTTAGGGCTCTGTTTTGTAGAGTTCTATTCTGTCCCCCAAGGGAAGTGGGTGGCGCTGTGGGTTAAACCACAGAGCCTAGGACTTGCCGATCAGAAGGTTGGCGGTTCGAATCCCTGCAACGGGATGAGCTCCCGTTGCTCGGTCCCTGCTCCTGCCAACCTAGCAGTTTGAAAGCACGAAGTGCAAGTAGATAAATAGGTACCACTCCGGCGGGAAGGTAAATAGCGTTTCTGTACGCTGCTCTGGTTCGCTAGAAGTGGCTTAGTCATGCTGGCCACATGACCCGGAAGCTGTACGCCGGCTCCCTCAGCCAATAAAGCGAGATGAGCGCCACAACCCCAGAGTCGGTCATGAATGGACCTAATGGTCAGGGGTCCCTTTACCTTTACTTATTCTGTCTCCCAAGCTACTTAACAATTACATGAAACTATTGTAGGTTTACTTACTTATTTAACAACACTGCTTGATTGGAATAAAACCTGTAAGCGGTTTTTTAAAAAAATGTTGTCATCCAGGCATTTGGAGCACAGTGTAATTTGGCCTGCAACGATGGGACTAACAAGTTTTTACTCAGGACAGAGATCCACAGGCATGGGGCTGCCACAGAAACAAGGGTCTGCCATTGCTCCCTTTAGACCATGTCACTGTTTGACAAGAGGCCTTGTGAAGCTTCTGGTCCCCTCAAGGATTCTGGGCTCTGTGGACTTAACCATTAATAGAGGACCTTTGAGAAAGCAAAGGAAGACATGGCTGATTGAGGGGGATTTAGAAAATAGCAATGGTTACCAGCCTGGATAGCTTTAAGAGAGGATTAGACAAATACAAGGAGGATACTGCTTTCCATGGCTATTTGCCACAATAGTTACATTTTACCTCCACTGTTGAATGCAGTGTGCTTCTGAATCACAGTTGCTGGGAATCACAAATGGGGAGAAGGCTGTTGCTCTCAAGTTCTGCATGTAGGCTTCCCTAAGGTATCTGGTTGGCCAATGTGAGCTCACGATGCTAGACTACATGGGCCTTTGGGCCTGATCCAGCAGGGCTCTTCTTATGTCCTTGGGTTCACTGAGTTTCTGTTTGATACGAAAAGGTTGTCATGTTACTCTGTTACAGCAAAAATAAAATTAATATTTAAAAAAATTGCCGGTCTTGTGGAACCTCAAAGGCTCACAATGTTATTGTACTTACATCATCAGATGCATCGAGTGTCTTTATCATTTGGCGATGCACACACAGTATCCTACAGTAAGCTCTGGGAAGAAAGGTGGGGTTCAATTGTAATAAACAATAACTGGATATATTTACATGCTCGCTGGGGCTGATGGCAGGTGGAGTCCATAACCTCAGGATGTCAGGGACGGGGCAGAGGAGGAATGGTGGAGACCACATCCCCAGCCTGACCCTTCCAGAGAAGAAGAAGACAGTTCAGAATTACAACAGGGGTTTGAGGGAGATCACAGCTCAGAGGCAGATGAGAGGGAAAGCTGGGAAATAATGGGAGAGGAGGAGGAAGAAGCCCCAGAGGGGGAACAGCTGATGTACACAGTGTCTTCAGAAAGCATTCAAGGCCCCTCTCTCCCAGAACCCGACAGGCATTGAAAGTAGGAGAGCAGAGAGCTCAGAGGCAGAGGGCACATCTCAGCACCCATAGTGATGATGTATAATGGGAGAGAGGGAGGGGGTGGAGACTCACTTGGAGCAACAGCATTACTCCAAGAGGCTGCATTTCTAAACCTCTCTCTGTGAATATTGAATAAAAAGCCTTGGCAATAACTTTCCCTGTCTTATCCATTCCTGGCAATCTACCGTGAGGGGTTGGATACTCTGATGCCTGACACAGGAGGGCAGTAGATTGGAGAAGGCTGGTGCACAGCCCTCTGCTACGTTAGAGGATTTCCACATCAGGGCTGTTGTTTTAACCCACAACGGGTAATATCTAACACTGCCATATTCAGAAGAGGCTTGTTGATTTCCATGGGCCTTTCATGAGTAGGTCTAAGGTTGGATATTACTCTCAGTTTTTAAATGCAATAATAGTAAAGGTAAAGGGACCCCTGACCATTAGATCCAGTCGTGACTGACTCTGGGGTTGCGGCGCTCATCTCGCTTTATTGGCCGAGGGAGCCGGCGTACAGCTTCCGGGTCACGCGGCCAGCATGACTAAGCCGCTTCTGGCGAACCAGAGCAGTGCACAGAAACGCCATTTACCTTCCCGCCAGAGTGGTACCTATTTATCTACTTGCAGTTTGACGTACTTTCGAACTGCTAGGTTGGCAGGAGCAGGGACCGAGCAATGGGCGCTCACCCCGTCGTGGGGATTCGAACTGCCGACCTTCCGATTGGCAAGCCCTAGGCGCTGTGGTTTAACCCACAGCACCACCCACGTCCCTAAATGCAATAATACAAACACAATAGATGCATTTCCCCCAACTCCCAACAGCTTTCATATTTTCAGATTTTTCATCTCTGATCCTTGCGCAGTTCACTTCTCACTGTTCAGGTGCTGGTGGTTCTTTTCTGAGATAGCCTTTTTAAAAACAAAAAACTGGCAGCTAGACAAAGCCCACACTCTTTCATGTTTCCCTTCTACCAGCTGCCGAGAGCCAAATTGAATAGTTGATGTCTCACTGAGGTGGGAAATATTTCTAGGCATCTGAAAGAAAATCAGATTGGCCATTAAGTTCACCGGAAAAACAAAGCCAAACAATGCTGCTTTTGCTTCGGCTGACCTTTAGTGAATCACCCAGGTATGAGTTGTAGTTCAGATAGCACAACAAATTAATATTTCATGTACAGCTTTCCTGTCACAGTGGCACATTGTCTCAAAGCTGTTCTGTGCACCCGAGGAGAAGTAGTCGTATTCTTGCTTACAAGATGTGTTGTGCTGAAATTAGCCCTTCGGTTTCTCAAGTTTTCTTTCTCTGCAAAAGAGGCTTCCCTTTTTTTGCCTCCTTCAGGGCACTTCAGAATTTCTCTGCAAGCTCTTTCACACCTCAGCTCCATAAGAGGAGTGACCTCATGATTTCTTCCCATGGCTGCGGAGTGCAGACCACTGGGGATTTGTAGAAGGAAAGACAGGGCACTCGCAAACATCTCCTGGCCACTTTGTTGGGTTTGTCGAATGTGAATTTCGCCGAAATGAGATGTTTGAAAATGCAGGAACATAGCATGTGGTTGTGAATAAGTACATAGGCCCTGCCTCCAATGTCCTTAGGGTAGAGAAGAGCCTCCTCTTTAGACCTTTGAGTGAAGGTTTCCACAGTGGTACCTCGGGTTAAGAACTTAATTCGTTCTGAAGGTCTGTTCTTAACCTGAAACTGTTCTTAACCTGAGGTACCACTTTAGCTAATGGGGCCTTCCGCTGCCGCCATGCGATTTCTGTTCTCATCCTGAAGCAAAGTTCTTAACCCGAGGTAAGATTTCTGGGTTAGCGGAGTCTGTAACTTGAAGCGTCTGTAACCTGAAGTGTCTGTAACCTGAGGTACCGCTGTATTAGTGGAAACTCTGCCTTACCAGGGTTCCCTCGCTGAGAGGTTCTGAGCATGCCCTCTAAATGCACAAAGGTTTAAAAAGGAACTTGAGCACCTAGGGACATTGGGGGGGGGGTAGGGGCTGTGTGTTCACCCCTGCCTCCCACCCACATTGTGTTCTAGTGTATTCAAGTGAATGGTTGAACATGGTTACACCTGGAACCTGTTCAAAGAAATATTATTTACTTGTTTGCTTCATGAAATTCATACACCGCTTGATTGTAAAAAACAAAACAAAACCTCCAAGTGGTTTACAAAAGATAAAACAGTAAAATGAAGAAAAAACTACAACCCAACTTTAAAACATACAAAAGTTAGAATACTAAAACTGATTTAAAAAAATTCCTCAGCTTTCTAAGCACCTGGGTAGGCTTGTCTAAACAGGGTATTATTTTATTTTGTACAATTTATACACGACTGGAGTGTATAAATCCATACTGCTTGACATAAAAAAACATATCCATCATTATCAGTAATCCACCCCCCCACACACATTTGTTAATGTCAGTTTCAGTTTATTTGGTCTATATACAATAAAGGTGAAATACATTACAGGGTTATCAAGAGAACTATAGCAAAGAAAAACAACCACCACAATCTACCTGCACACAAACTGGGTCTTTTAAAATGAGTGTATAACATGCTTTAATGACTACAGTGAGGATTTGTATTACGGATTATGTTTTAAATGAAAAGAAATGAAACTCTTTTCTGTAATCCTAGCGTTGGAGTCTGCCATTAAAATTGAAACATATAATTCCTCTAGCATAGAGAAAGTATTGGGGAGAACATATTGAGATATTGTATATCCCTGTAGAAAGAAATTACGTGTCTTAACTGAGCTACATTTGCAACAACATACTCTTTCAAGTGCCCAGCCAGCCTGGCTAAATCAACCTTCCATAAGTGTTGGCAGTGAAGCGTGGAGCTTAGCCATTGAAAATGCTCTCCTGTTTCAAGTAACATTTACTATTGCTGAATACCAATCACAGATACAGAACCATCAGCTGATTCCTCTTTGAATTTCATATTCATGTAGAATTCTCTTTCTAAAATGAAAACCGTGTCACTTTTCTCGGAACATCTCTGTATTGCTTTTTCTACAATTTCACCACCAACAATCCCTGCCTCCCTTTCCGTGGACCTGGAGAGATAAGTGAAAATATAAAAACACAACTGTGTCTCATGGCAGCAATTTTGACAAAGTACTGTAAGTCAGAAATAACATGTTTCCCATTATTTCTGCAAACATTGTAGATAGTGTCAAGATTTCTAATCCCTTCTGAGAGATACTGCTCTGTGTTTTATTTAAGCTCTTCCATGTCACAAATTGGAAAACAAACCCTATTGTGAGATAATGTTCCCTGGAAAAGGCTAACAGCAACTGTATCACTTCAGGTTAACCTGTGCCGAGAAAGGGCAGTTTCCCTAATATGAACATAATTCCGGCTTCTTCTAATCCATTTCAGACAGATACATGGACCTTTGACACTTTGCATTTGATAAGTGCATGCTCCAACAGAAAGTCAACATACAGCTGCTTTGGTAGTATTTATTATGCTTTACTTTGAAGGTGAGCAGGCAGAAAATGATAGAATTTTCTGTTTGGATTTTTTTTTATTAAAAAACACACACATAAAAAGAGCCCAGCTGGATCAGACCAATTTTTTCTCCATGAGCACATTGACTCTGTTGGATACAACCCCCTTTCTTGCAGGTGATCTCTGTGTGCCTGGCTTCTTATGGAAATCGGCTCCATAATCCTGCTTTGAATTAGTAACAAAAACAAATGAATATGTGAAAGGGAACAAAGGAGAATAGGTTTGTAGCTATGATTGGAGTCAATACCTATGGGCTGGGTGTACATAATCAGTGGGAACTTGTACCCCAGATTTACACACCCTATGCTCAAATTCACTACTGTACTTTTTTGTTGCTTGTTGCACGTCAAGGTCCCCAAGACAAATTCACTACTGTACTTTTTTGTTGCTTGTTGCACGTCGAGGTCCCCAAGACAGCCCCCAAATAAAGCACAATGACGCTTAATTTTTGTTTAAGGTTTTTGGCATAATTTTGGCCACAACTTTATTAAAATTACAGCAATGTGAGTGGTTGCTTAGGCATTGGTTGCGACTAACTGACCCCGCACGGGGACAGTCTGACATTCGCACCCCCCACAAAGTCAGAAAGGGTAAGTCACCTGGGGAGAGAGACGGGACTGGGAACCATGCCTCACCTCTCCCCAAATGCTCCCAGAGGCTCTTGCGTGGCCCTAGCCCCTTACCAGGGGTTCGGACAAAAGCATGGCAAGCCCCTGGGTTGCTTTAACGGAAAACCCTTGCAGCAGCAGCATTTTGGAGGGGCAGGCACAGCCAAATCCATACCCCTCCACCAACCAATTCCCAAACCAATGCCTAACCTTACAAGTTGTGACGATTTGCTACGCAGTAGGCAAAAAGAAAAATGGCACCAGCCAAACAGCCAAATGGACAAAATTCCTACTGGGCCCCTGCCCCAGAAGCAGACGACCCCATGACAGGCATAGCAAGGTCAAGCAAACAGCCTAAAATTAGGGAAGGGAGGGCGGGTGATCCGATGCCAGCAGCGAAAGAGGAAGGTCGTCGCTGCGTGCAGAGTATTTAATAACTAAGGCTGTCAGTCAATAAATGGTAACATATAAATCTACCTAGTAACAGCCAGCCCCTGGTTAACGATGGCCAAACTCTTTTTCACCCAGCAACAGTGAGGTGTCTTACCAGCCCCCACCGCAACACATGCTCTCCATGAGGGAGAACACGCTTTATCCCAGCTTCCACCTCTCCTTCCTGCCTTTTGGCAACTTAAGGTGGGAACTGCAGACAAATGGCTGCAGCCATTACCTTGCAATAGCAAGCCCATGCTTTCTAGAGTCCAAAAGCAATAAAAGGGCTATTTATTTATTTGTTTTTTGTTTATTCCCTGCACTTAATCCCAAGGTCCCAGGGCAGGTCACAGCATTAAAAACAATATTTTAAAAAAATTAAATCAACAGCGACATTCTTCTATAAAATATAAAGCAAAATGTCCATGAAAACATTACAGTCAGTGGCTTGAAATAGCTACTTTCCAAAAGGTTCCCACCTCATGTGTCCTTTTTTCAGTAATCCTTGATAAACTCGGTTCATTACTTGACCACAGTGTGTTTTTAATAACTACTGACGCCCAGGCATCAGATTCAAAATGAGAGCAGCTTGCTGTTGATTATATATGGGATGCTAATCTCTTTTATTGAAATTTTAATAAAAGTGTCGGCCGTGGTCTAAGCCCTGGTTTAAAATCAACACCCACATGTGCTAATCCCTGGAAATGAAAGCTTCCTAAAGCTCCCGTCATGTGCTGGAACTGAACACCACCAAAACCAGAAGCTGTTGTGAAGGCCTTGCTTTCTCCTAGGGGGTGCGCTGAGAATCTCTTTGCATTTTTTCTCAGGGGTTGTTGTTTTTTGTTTGAGTGAGTGGTTTAGCCTTCTCTGCTGCTCATCTGCTTTTAGCTGTCTTTATTTGCGGGTACTATATATAAATTTTTTTGCTTAAATGCTCTTTTTTATTAACTCCTGGTATTGGCACCGGTGAAGTAAATCTTTCAAAATAAATTTACACAACAATGGTAAATCAGAAGGTCTGTTTCATGGGCCTGATAACACCCCCCCCTGCCTTTTAAGAGAAAAACGTTGGTAAGAGTTTTATTCCTCTAAGACTTCTTCACCTTAATTTTATCAGAACAGGCATGTAAATCTTTCAGCAAACACATCTGGCAGTCGGCTGTTTGACAGCTGCAGGCCACAGACAGCTACCAATATAAGGAAGGGATAATGCATGAGATCTCGGCAGAAGCCCTTCCATTTTGAAGGATTGTGTCTTTTAAAATATTGGCTGCCAACTCAGGGATTTACTTAGCCTACGGAACCGATTGCCTTAACAGAAGCTGAGGCATCCTAATTTACACTATTGCTGTCATGTCCTTCCTGTTAAGAAAAATCGTACTTTTATTCCACCGCTTACTTGTGGTGAAACATTTTCACAGCAATAAAACAAAAATGTTGCTGTTAAACAAACTGTTGAAAGATGGATGAGGCTGGGCTGTCCTGAATTTAGTGGGGAAAATAACAGTGGTACCCTGGTTTACAACCATAATCTGTTCCGGAGATCCGTTTGTAAACCAAAACAGGTTGTAACCCAAGGCGCGCTTTCGCCAATGGGGCCTCCAAAAAACATTTGTTCATAATCCAAAAAAATGGGTTGTAATCCAAAAAAAGGTTGCAAACCAGGACACGCAGTTCCAGGTTTGACGTGTTTGTAATCCAAAACGTATGCAAACCAAGGTACCACTGTACATAGATCACAGCAGATGTATAATTAGGCACAATTTTTCAAAGGGAAAATGGCTTAATTTATATTTCCCACGGGAAATTTGCCATGCCACAGATGGAAGTAGTTGTTGTCCTGGAACCAGTGGTTTTTTGTGTGATGGTACTCACCAGTACTGAGTACTCTCGCCTCTTTTTCTTTGGATACCGATGGGAGCAATTTTCTGTTGGTATTTGTGACACTTTTATCAAGATATGAGTACCGGAACCTTGTATTTTACCCCCCCCCTCCAAAAAACACACCAAAAAACAAACAAAAACAAAAACAAAAACAACAAAAACCACTGCCTAGGACCCACATTTCCAAATGAGAGAAGCATCACACTGAGCTGAGTTGTTGGTAGCCACAAACAGCTGGTAGGTTATCCACCATCAGACCCAACATGAGAAAGACATCATGAATTTGGTTGTGATAAGCTCTTATGAGCTAATAATAGGGGACAGCAGGGGGTGGGACCTAGCAAATTCAGCTTCTCCGGAGTAAGTGTAAATTAAGGAAAAATTGGACATGATGCCTCCACTATTTCAGTGTGGAGAGAACTAGGCACATGTGTAACATTTCCTTGGTTGTTAATCCTTATGCACAACAGGAGACATGCATATTTCTAGAGAAACTCATATTTTAAATGTTTACTTAATGTACGTATCTGAAGAAGTGTGCATGCACACGAAAGCTCATACCAAGAACTGACTTAGTTGGTCTTTAAGGTGCTACTGGAAGGAATTTGTTTTGTTTTCACTTGTGTTGTGTTCTCTAGTTGTGCACCCAGTGGGAGAAGGCAGGTGAGTGGGTTGTGGTGACAGTGGTAAGGAGGAAGTGGGTCCCCTAAGAGAGGAGACCCCACTGAGGGCAACTTCCACAAGCCTCGCTCCCAAATCTGGAATCAGAACTGATCACAGAGGGTTGCAATCAATGTTAGTCCTGCTCAGGGTAGACACATTGCAACTGATAGAGATGGCTATCTGGGTCAATTAATTTAAATGGGGTTGCTCTGTGTGTGGTTAGCAAGTCTTGGAGACATCCTTGCATACAGTACAGAGAGTAAAGTACTCACATGGATACGAGGACACAGTGACTATCTTTCCCCTGTCATTTATGGATCAATTTCCAGTCAGATTACTGTCATTCTTTCTAGGCAGGCTTCTCTTAAGAGAAATTCAGTGGCTGTCATGATGCTGTCAGAGTTTCCTGGCTGATTGCCCAGGAAAGCATAAAGTCAAGGAAAAGTTTCCCACAGTCCTTTTTTATTTCAAACTTTACAGAGAGGGGTTATAGAACCCAGCCTCTTGGATAATAGCATTGTCCCGAGTGGATCTCCACTCTCCACCTCTCCCACTTCCTCATTCGTCATCATCATCTCCTCTATGAGTGCTGCTACGTGCCCTCTGTCTTTGAGCTCTTTGCTCTCCTACTTTTAAGGCTTACCGGGTTCTGGAAGATGGAGGGTCTAGAATGCTTTCTAATGATGATGTGTCAGCCAGCTTTCCCATGATTTTCCAACTTTCCCCCTCATCTGCCTCTGAGTTGTGACCTCCCTCAAACCCCTGTTGCAAATCTATACTCAAAACAAAAAATTCCTTCCAGTAGCACCTTAAAGACCAACTAAGTTAGTTCTAGGTATGAGCTTTCGTGTGCATGCACACTTCTTCAGATACACTGAAACTTTCGTGTGCATGCACACGAAAGCTCATACCTAGAACTAACTTAGTTGGTCTTTAAGGTGCTACTGGAAGGAATTTTTTTGTTTTGACTATGGCAGACCAACACGGCTACCTATCTGTAACTAAATCTATACTGTCTTCCTCTTCCTCCCTGGAAGCATCAGGATGGTGAGGCCGTCTCCACCACTTCTCCTCTGCCCAGTCCCTGACAGTGACAAATGACTGAAGACAGAAGTCCATTTACTGTGCAGTAGTTGCTTGCAGTGCGGTCACCTGCCTTCTATCTACCGTAATTCAAATTGTCACCTGCTGGAGCATGTAAAGCCTTAAACAGGATATGGGTCAGTAAACCCCCTGAATAACGCAACTTTTACTCTCTGCCAGCTGAGATAATGACCTCACAATTGAATGCGTTTATCAGCTGGATGAATCTTCCTTCTACAGGCCCTACGGTTGAAATTACCGTATTTTTCGCCCTATAGGACGCACTTTCCCCCCTCCAAAAATGAAGGGGAAATGTGTGTGCGTCCTATGGGGCGAATGCAGGCTTTCACTGAAGCCTGGAGAGTGAGAGGGGTCGGTGCGCACTGACCCCTCTCACTTTCCAGGCTTCAGGAAGCTATCCGCAAGCCTGGGGAGCCCGCGGGAGTTCCCGCAGGGCTCCCTAGGCTTGTGGATAGCAGCCTGCTGCCCAAAGCCTGACGCACGCTGAAGCAAATCCCTGGGTGAACAGGAAGGTTGAAAAGTCCCTCCTGAATGTTAATCATGAGGGAGACATATGCCTCTCATGAGGGAGGGTATTCTATCAATGCAGAACCACCACCAAGAAGGCCCTGCTATGTGGCAGTGCTAAATAAGCAACACTTGGTAGCAAGCTTTAAATACCTGAAGGAGCGTCTCCACCCCTGTTGTTCTGCCCGGACACTGAGGTCCAGCTCTGAAGGACTTCTGGCGGTTCCCTCACTGCGAGAAGTGAAGCTACAGGGAACCAGGCAGAGGGCCTTCTCAGTAGTGGCACCTGCCCTGTGGAATGCAAGATGTCAAGGAAATGAACAACTATCTGACTTTTAGAAGACATCTGAAAGCAGCCCTGTTTAGGGAAGTTTTTAATGTTTGATGTTTTTATTATTTTTATTATTATTATTATTATTATTATTATTATTATTATTATTATTATTATTTCTGTTGGGAGCTGCCCAGAGTGGCTAGGGAAACCTGGCCAGATGGACAGGGTATGTATGTATAAATGAATAAATTATTATTATTATTATTATTATTGATGACATCATATCCCAAATATCTTAATGACTGTTCCCACTGGCTCTGTATAGATGTTAAATAGCTTTGAGGGTAAAACAGTGCCCCACAGCCAGGGCTGTCTTGAGCATATGCAGCACCGGGGTGCAAAGATCCACCTGGCACTCCCCCCCCCCAGGTTGCCCAGTCCCAGGCACGCAGGAGGGCGGAGCCAGCCAGTCACCTCAGTGTCTCGCTGGCTAGGTTGCCCACGAACTGACGGCGCAGAGCCGCCCACAGCAGAAGAGCCCACTGCGGTGCTCTGACTGACAGACGGGTTCTTCCCCAGACTAAAATCTCAGGCCCCGGTCTCTCGGCCTGGCGCACCTGAGAGCCCAGTGCCCAGGTAGCCCACAGCCCTAGCGCTTGTGGGTAAGACGGCCCTGCCCACAGCACAACTGTCCGTGACCAGACACAATCTCCCAATGCTTTTGAGACAACGGCATTTCTATATCCACCCTGACCAATATATGTTGAATTTATATGATGATTTCATAACTAGTAGGACCAAGACTTCAAATCTCGTATGTCTTAGGCTCATGTCTACGTTCTTCCCTGCGAAAACCTTATCCTCACCCTAGCGACTAGCTGTATAGGCAAGAGTGACAGGTACAAATGTGCTCGCAACCAAATTATAGCTGTGGGTAGACTGCAGACTCAAAAATAGAACAGGCAATGCTAACAGAGAAAACACAGTTCCCCTTGCTTTATAATAGAGTGAAATTTATATCTGAATTACTGCTTTTAGTGTACCGCAAGATGGATGGCAGAGCTGCATGAAGAAGGCAAAAATCTTCCCCTTATTTTAAGACACCTTTTGATTCAGAGTGTTTTGGAGCCCACTAAAACCAGCGGGCCAGCACTTTAAGTTACAGTTTAGAAATAATTATGCAAAGGCTCATACCCCGTGTAAGAAAAGTTTGCTTTTTAAAACCATCAGCAATGCACAATATTCTTGCATTGCCTTGTATGCAGTGCTATTTTTCTAGAAAAAGAGGTGCCAGAGGTGAGCGCCAGTGAGCTCTGGCTGAAAAAAGACCTGTTCATATCCACTGGTGAGGCATTGGCGATGCCGTAAGATATAAAGCAATCTTTCCCAACTGGGCTCCCAGATGTTGTTGGACTACAACTCCCATCAGCCCCAGCCAGCATGGCCAATGGGCATGGTTGATGGGAATTGTAGTCTGCTCACAGGTTTCCATCTCTGCTGTCTGTCAGGAGTGCGTGCAGGAGCCAGGCCCTGTGACTGGTAGGGCCTCGCAGGACTGGGGCCTTCCTGAGTTTGGACCGGAAGGACAAGGTGTGGCCGCACAGGTGAGGCTTGACAGAAGACTTGTAGCACCTGGTGGCAAGGGCCAGGAGGGGTATACAGTGGTACCTTGAGTTAAGTACTTAACTTCGTTCCGGAGGTCCATTCTTAACCTGAAACTGTTCTTAACCTGAAGCACCACTTTAGCTAATGGGGCCTCCTGCTGCTGCTGCGCCGACAGAGCACAATTTCTGTTCTCATCCTGAAGCAAAGTTCTTAACCTGAAGCTCTATTTCTGGGTTAGCGGAGTGTGTAGCCTGAAGCGTATGTAACCTGAAGTGTGTGCAACCCGAGGTACCACTGTATAAGACTAGCATTTCCCTCTGGCTCTTTGCCACAGCAACACGCTACCCACCTAGCTGTGCTTTAGCTTCCTGACTCCTGGTTTCTAGACTCTTGGACTCTTGGCTTCCTGACTCCTGGTTTCCTGATTTGTGGACTCTTGGCTTCCTGACCCCTGGACCGCTGATTCCTGCTTCCTGTCCTCTACCCCAGTCGCAATGTACCAAGCTGGGACTCTGACTGCCTATAACCTGGACCGTGACAATGTTGGACAAGGAGGCATGGAATCATAGAGTTGGAAGAGACCCTGAGGATCATCTAGTCCAACCCCCTGCAATGCAGGAATAGGCAGCTGTCCTACAGGGGAACTGAACCTGCAACCTTGGCATCATCCAACTTACCTGAAAGGAAGGGCCAAAATTCAGTGGTAGAGCATCAGTTTTGCAGGCAGGAGCTCCCAGCTCCAATCCCAGATATCTCCAGGTGGGACAGGGAACCTTCACTGCTTGAAACCCTGGAGAACTGCTACCAGAAACTGTAGGCAATTGTTGAGCTAGATGGACCAAATGGTCAGACTTGGTACAAGGCAGCAATCTATGTCCCTATGTCCCTATCCAAGGTTTTAAGGGTAGTCATGATGGCGAAATGGAAGAATTCTATGCATGCCATCCTGAGTTCTTTGGAGAAAGAGTGGAATATTTAATGATAAATAAATAAATCGGAGTACCAGGTAGTTTGTTCTACAACACAGTGGTATATAATATCCTATAGTTTTATCTGTGCTGTTTTATTCATGGCTCTCTCTCTCTGTGTGTATGTAGCACAAAATATGAACAAATATCCAGAAACCTTTGTTTTCTTCCCTCTCACAGGTCATGGCAGCTTTTCTCACTGCCTCTGTGGAAACTACTATCTCACAACATGAAAGGCAATATGCCCCATTATTATTAACGAAGACCCTTGCAAATAACATGGCTCCGATAAATTATTCCAAAGCTGTATGGAGGTTTGAGCAGGAGGGTGGCATCTGTGCTCTGAAGGGGCAAAGATGCGAGTTTCTTAAGCTGCTAATGATCTAGACCTACAAAGGTCTGTGACTTTAGTCTTTGTTAAGGGTTCCTGAGTTTGCTTTGCTTTTTCCTCCCCAGCTTTCTGTGGTTTCATTACACACTCAAACCAATTAATCTGAAATAGGCTTGCTGAATATAGGATATTCTTTGCACTTTGGGAAATCCATCTGTCATTTTCCTGGACAGGATGGATGAATATTAACATAATTATTAATATTGATTGCATAATTGCAATGCTTCTCAGATAGGCTGCATAGTAATGGGGGAATTAGTTGCTATGCAAAGAAAAAAGGACAAACAACCACTGACTCCACAAACAGATGACACATTACTCATATAATTCGCGAACACTAAAGTCAGATGCTTTGCCATAGATGGAAGTGGCTGGTGCCATGCATTATGAGCCTGCAAACGGGCTTGGTGGACTGCTTGAAATTTGAGCAACAGCAAATCTCTGGCCTATAGAACAATGTATAATGTTAGACTTTTCTCAAGTTTGCCAATGCCTCCACTGCCACAAAGCCAGAATCCATGCAGCTTTGTTTCTGATGAGCATCAACATGGCATTGCTAAAGAGAGGGCTGAAATTTAAATCAGTTTTGTATGAGTCACTCGCAGAAGAGTAAAAGTGGGTGGGCACCGTTCCAAGGAAAGCCCAAACTGTCATCAAGAAGCTCTCATGCGTTGCGTTCTTTTCTCTCAGAGCTCTCAGACGAAGAGATTTAAATTGCTTAAGCACTTAATAGCACTGGTAAGCATGGGAGAAGGTGCTTTCTGAAAAGCCGGGGACAGGGATGTTGAAATAATCCAATTTTGTGCCTATGAAAAGTGAATAAAGCCATCCTTTGAAACAAGGATGGCTTCTCCTTGGCCCAGCTACCCTTTCCCCTTCTCTGAATGTCCTACTGAGTTGATTTCACAAGAGATTGACATGGTGTTGAAGGAGGAACCAGAGCATGTCTTGCTGTTGCTTTCCTCCATCTTCGGCCATACCTCACCCCCACCCTTCTTGTATCACCAGTCACAAGCTCATTCCTCACCCCCCCATCCCCACCTTCATCATAGCACTGTGATCAATTCCCACCTGGAAACCTATGTCCCCAATGTGGAAGGACATGCGGATCCAGAATTGGCCTCCACAGTCACTTATGAACTCACTGTTAAGACCCTGTTCATGGAAGACAATCTTACTCAGCTACAAGTGATCACAGAAGAAGAAGAAGAAGAAGAAGAAGAAGAAGAAGAAGAAGAAGAAGAAGATTGCCACAGATCACTACTGAGGCGAATGGGCAGAGCCAGCCCACCCATGAGACACGGTGAGAAGACTGCCTAAGGTGGCAGCATCCAGAGGGGCAGCAGATCTGGCCTCCAAGGAATGCATCACCCTCTGCTGCTGCTGCTGCCACCACCACATGATCCTTTGGAGGCCAGATCTGCTCAGCAGGTCCCCATCGATGGAACCTCTGTAGCTTCATCTCAGCAAATAAAAGTCGTCGCTGGTCTCTTCTCATCCTTAGAGAAGAAAAGGTGGGGGCTGCCCTCTGGAGTATCTTGGGGTCTGACCTGCCTGGTGTAATTCAGTGGACCCCTCCCCCCACACCATGACGGCCTGTGATTCCCCCTTCAACCATCAAATAAGGTCGATTCCTCTCCCTTGTTCCTGATGTAGATCTTCCCTCACCCCCTTGTTCCCAATGTATATCTTTATTCCTCGCTTGTTCCCGCTGTATACCTACACTTCCCTCTTGTTCCTGGGGTAAATATTCAGTCACCCTTTCTTACCTAATGGGATGGGAGAGACACCATTTTTTGTTTTGCCTTAGTGACCAAAATGTCTTAGGCTGGTCCTGGGAATGGGTGTACAGTGGTACCTTGGTTTACAACCATAATCCGTTCTGGAGGTCCGTTTGTAAACCAAAACAGGTTGTAACCCAAGGCACGCTTTCGCCAATGGGGCTTCCAAATTTTTTTTGTTCATAAACCAAACCCCTCCCCCAAAAAAGGTTGTAATCCAAAAAAAGGTTGCAAACCAGGACACACACTTCTGGGTTTGATGTGTTTGTAATCCAAAGCGTATGCAAACCAAGACGTATGCTAACCAAGGTACCGCTGTAATTTCTTTTCCTCAGCCCAGTTCCCGTATTCTAGTCATTGTACCATTAGCAAGGAAAAAGTCAGCGTGTGACTTGAAATACCCAGCTCCAAAGAAACGATAAAAAAAGAAAGTTTCACTGAATCACAACAGAAAAATTAAGCTCTGGGGCATGTATGGGGAACCTGTAGCCGTCCGGGTTTTGCTGTACTACATTGTGACCAAGTACAGTAAGGAGAGCCATTTTAGAGGTTTATAAACTTGGATTACAGTGTGCCAGAGCTGGAAAAGGTTTATAAAAAGGCAGGCAAAATTATCAAGGGGCTGGAGCAACTACCCTATGAGAAAAGGTCACAAAATTTGGGATGTGTTACTTTAGAAAAAAGTTGGCTAAGGCTACATCTACACTAGGCATTTAAAGCACTATGATGCCACTTTAGCAGTCAAAAAGCATTTTGAAAACCAGAGCAACATGGTTGATATAGGGTTGATTCAGGGCTAGACATGTGATGATGTGATTGCATTCTTTCAAACAAGACATTTGATAGCCATGAACTCTTTTCAAGTGGTAAACAAAAATGACCATGAAGTATTGGAATAAATCAGTCAGTGCTTTGCTTCATTCCACAGTTTTTGTTTTCTCTCTGTTGCTTTTGTTTTGTTTCTGTATCAAGCATTGTAGGGGAAATTAAGCAGCTCACTCTTCCTTTAATCCACATTGCTTTTGCTTGGTTTTCTGCAGAGTGGATTAAAACCTCTACCCCATTTTAAAAATGGATTATGGAAAATCTGGCAGGGTTTTTTGTTTTGTTTTTGCTTTGTACTTTGCAGCTGTTTTTCCCCAGATTTTAAAATGTTTGTTGGGAAATAGTACAAAATGTACTCTATAAAACCTAAATAAGTCCATTTCTATCAAAAAGTAAGCAGATATGTTGAGAAAGCCTCTCCTGCCTTAGTAGGAATCATTATTCAGAGAGGTAGGAATCCAGCAAAACAATTATGGGATGACTGGGTAGATTCCTCAGTGCATTTGATTCTGTTTGCGTGATTTGAGAATGTTGAGGGGCTTTATCGGGAAAATATAAGATGCACAAACCAGCAAAAAATTGTCATGACTGATTGCCATGGAATTGGACTTAGGCCTCACTCGGATGCATATTTATTTCTGAGTAACAACCATTGTAATCAGTGGGACTTACTTCTGGTTGGGGTGAGCAAATCTGTCAGTTTTCTTTACTCTCAGTTTTTCATTTTTCCAATCTTAAGTTCATTACCCCATCAGTTTGTGAATTATTTTTTTTAAGTCCCAATGAAAATTCATCCACACAAAATTCTCCAATCTCACCAAATATAATCTATACTATTTTCATGAATATATTTCATGAATATATGCATTTTAATGCAAACTTTGCCCTGTTACATGCATTTTTGGACACATTACTTGGCTGGAGAATGGCACTGCAAAATTTGAAGAAATGTGAATTTCAAGATGGGTTTTGTTTTGGTCCACATATTATTTTAGAAAGTGCAAATTGGGTAGATTCACCTTTAAATGTGAACTGAATCAAATTTCTCCCACATCCCTAGTCTTGGGTAAGCAAATGGAATTGTTTCAATTCCAATTTCCAATTTTCCGTAGGACATGCAACCCAATCTTCTTTTTTTAACGCAGAAAAAAACCAAACAAGTGTTCAGTGTGGCTTCTCCCCAGGTAAATAAGTGTAGGTGGTAAATGTGGCCTTTAACCATAGTTAATTTTTTGCTAGATTATGTTCATGCTTCTTTTTATTAATCTACAATCCTGACAAGCTTTTAACTGCCACTGTATTTAACTGCCCTGGATTTGCTTGACTTAAAAATAATACTATGATCTGCCTTTGTTGTTCTCTGGATTGTTGTAAAATTCTGCTATTCGAAGAGAAGCTGCATAGCAGCCTTTTGAATACCACTTCACAGGAACACTGAGTGCATAGCGGTCTCTGGTTTTTCTATCCTAGAACTGATTTTGCTCCTCGCTGCATTCTTACAAGCTCCTAGCTTTCTCTTTCCAAGTGACAGTCCAATCTACATGTCCCCTACTCCTTTCCTTCTGGGAGATTATTCTAAAAACAACTACTTCCAAGGCCATGCATTGCCTCAGGTTCTAGCCAACATCTGGATATTATGTGTTCCTAATACATGGTCAGAGAGGACTCCTTAAACGCTTTCCCAGTTTCCATTCCTGTACTTCCAAGACTATCTTGTCAACCATTGACCATGCTGGTAGGGATGATGGAAGCTGTAGTCCAGTAATATCTGGATGGCAACCCCTTTGACTATTCCTGCTATAAGATCTATCTTGCCATTTCTTTTACGGCTGGAGATGGTGCTGAGCCAGAGAAACAATAAGAACTGTTCAATAGTAACTAGCTCTTGCTTCTTTGCCTCCTCCAATAGGTTTGGATAATGCCCTTGAGCTTTGTAGGCTAGTAACTTGCACGTGAGGAAAATTTCAAGTCAGTCTTTCCCTTGAGAACCCAGTTATGCTGCAAACATTGGTGCTTTAGAGATAATGTTGAATTAATCCTATTGAAGGTGAATTTGGAGTATTGTTCATGCAAAATATCTGTAGGGGTTTTGAGGAAGCCAATTTTTAAAAAATAGCTGATGTTTTCCCCAGTGGTTTCTGCTCCCATCTTTTGCAACGATCCAATCTGCTCTAAATGTCTGCTAAAGCTAAAGCTCAGTTTTGCTTGAAATGTATTACTCAAATCCCAACTTGGACATAGGGACCCTATGGATTGGATTGATGTTTGGTGTGCTGCACTGGCATATATTCTTAACTTCCTCATTTAACCTCTGTATAATCCCATCTGAATTCAAAATTGTCTTTTCCCTGCGTGCATATTGTGAACAACAACAACAATGACTTGAAGTAAGTATATATTGATTTCCTTGTAGCCAGTATGTTCCTGATTATGTAACTCACTTACAACAGAGTCCTGTCTGTCTACTCCAAAGCGATCTCAGAAGGAAGATATATTTCTCAATTCCTCTTGAGTGTTACATTTCCATTAACAGGACAACAAAGGTTATATAACTTTAAATAGTTATTCTCTGTTATAAAACTTCTTTTGCACTCACCTAAGAGATGTAAACCAAAAGAAATCAATTTGTTTGACGGTTGAGCTAGTTCCCTTAAGACATCTTGCCTCCCCCCCTTCAACTGGGATTGGATACAACCCAGTAACAGTCAGTCGTGAATAATTTCCAGTGAAATAAATAGGAATCAAACATCTAACTATACTAACGAATCCCACTCATTTCAGTAAGGATTAGCCTTGACTATCTTTGCTGGAGTCCATCCTTTCTCTATCAAAGGTGAGCTTGATAAGGCTGTTTTTTTGTCATAAGTCTGGTCAACGGACATAATAACTTTTCAACTGGAGCTGTCCAAACACAAATGGTGCTGGGACTTCCGGGATAGCGCGAACGGGTAATGGCGGATTCCCTCCGAGCTCTGGAGGGAATCGGCTCCGCTAAGGACGGGTCTTGCCGTGCCGGCGACACGGGGACCCTCAGAAACCGCAGGCGCTGAAGCCTGCGGACATGGAGACTCGGCGGGCTCCTTAAGCGCCCTCCCCGACCCGCGAAGAGCCTTTTTAAAGGCTACGGAGGGGACCGGAGAGTGGCGTGGAGCTGAGAGTTGATCGCTGCCTTGGCGGAGCGAAGCCGCGAGCCATGACCGGAGAGCGCTATCTTTCTTCCTGAAATTCGGACTGAAAAAACAACTCGTGAGTAGAAGGAAATTTTGGCACTAAAAGTTTTATCATTGAATTTGAGTACGAGCGGGGGATGTGTTAAAAAGGAAGTCCACACTCCCCCCCCCACCAAAAGACTTAAAGCAAGGAGAGGAGCACTAAGTCGGAAAGACTCTGGTGTTGAAAGGAGAAAGAACACTTTCATAAATTGGTTGAAAAAGTTACTTGTGCTGGAGTGAAGAGAGGGGAATCCCAGAGGTTTTGCTTTTGGCGGACCCCCCCCCCGAACCCGGGTAGTGCCCTGCTTGGGAACCCGAGAGAAAAAACAAGGTGTTTGACAGCTGTCAAAAGAGCTGTCAAACGGACGTCAGCTTGGAAATTGAGTTAAAACTGTGTTATAACTATATTGTTGGGACTAAAAATGTTACATTAAATTGACTGGAAATAAACTAATTCTGAATAACAAAGTAACGAACTGTTGGAAAAGAACTATGATGGAAATCCCCCTGGAGGGAACTAAAGACATTGCAATGGCTGCGGAAGGAAAACTACTGGCAGAGATAAAAAAAATGTTTTCCCTGGTGGGAGCTCTGCAAGAGCAGAGCTTAGCCATGAGAGAACAACTGATGACCTTCAATCTTAAACTAAACATCTCTGTTGGTGGAGCTAACCGGATGGAAAAAGAATCTGCAGCTGCAGAAAAAGAGACAACTTCAGAACTGGGGGAAAAAGAAGAAAAAGAAGAAGGAGTTCAGGAGGAAGAGAGCAATCAAATATTTGTAACTTTTGGGAGGAAAAGAAGTGAAAAAGACAACCAATGGATCACAAATCTGCAAAGAGAGAGAAAGATGGAAGTCCCTGGAACAACTGAAACATTAAGTTACGAAAGAACGAATAAGTATGATGGAGACTTCTTCTTTAAGCTGCAACATGGGAGATTTGTTGATCCTGGACAAAGACTGTTTTTGTTTGAAAAATATGAGGAACTGGTGACAGAATTCCTTCGAGAAGAGAAGATCAATAAAAAGGACTATAAACAAAACTGCTGGAGAGTGATTAACGGGGGCCTAAGGGCCTCTGACGTGAGAAATCCGGGTTAAATCTGTTTTTTTTTTTTTCTTTTGGATATTAATGTGGGAAGGGGCAAACACCGGGACAGAGGGGGAGGGGAGTGTAGAGTGGTAAAAGTCTGGGGTTTAGAATAGAAATATTATTGTTTTTTGATTTAATATAAAGAGCAAGGAATTTATGGGAGAGAAATTAGGCCGACCTTAGAGAAACAACTTAATATGTATAATGGGATTTAAAGTAAAAATGGACAAAGGATAAATTATAAGAAAAGATATGAATAATATTTAAGAGATTTGAACAAATAACTTGCTGAGATATTTAATGAAATGGGAAGGTGGCTGGGGGGGTGGGGGGAAGTCACTGAAAGAGGGTAATGATTGTAAGGGTATGAAACTACAGATATTCTGTTTTGTGTTTTGTGTTTATGATATATGTTTGTGTTTGTTTAAAAAATTTTTGAAAATCCAATAAAAATATTTAAAAAAAAAAAAACAAACACAAATGGTGCTGAAAAGAAGGCAGCCTGGAAGTGAGTTTGCTGCTCACACGTTAAAGTTAACATTACATCTGAACAGTACCATTATGATTTTAAATATTTTTAGGCTGGGGATCTTCTAACAATAATCTACTTGCACCCATGAGTCTTAAGTTTGATTTTTGTACTACTGCACATCATACCTTGTTGGGTGCCTGGGAGAATTAAGGAAAGAAGAGAGTGTCTAATTAATTGAACCAGTTCCCACTGCTGGAAAATGGCCAAATAAATTCATTCAGTTGTTTGCTTGGCTGAAATATTAAAACAAATCAGTCAATGTCAGCAGTGATCTATTGAAGTGTCTTCTCTGTGGCAAGAGAAGATATTTTTTAAAGTCCTGTGTTCCTACTCCTCATTGAGATCCATTTCTACATTGCTGGAAATGGCACACCATCCAGCAAACCCTCTCAGCTTCAGTTATACACATATAAAATCTGAATAACAGTAACTTGCCTAGAGTTATAGGGATGGGAGGGACCATCTTTCAGAAAAGCCAGCCTGATTGATGCTGCAGCTGCCATATCATCAGTTTATTAACTGCTACATGATGGGCTCTGCCACTAGAAGGAACAACTGCACTCATAACGGTCCTTGCAGAGCAAATGAATTGAGATTGCTCAGCCAAGTGAGTCAAGCCACAAATACAAAGGAAGAAATACTGCATCTACAGTGGTACCTCAGGTTAAGTACTTAATTCGTTCCAGAGGTCTGTTCTTAACCTGAACCACTTGACACGCTCATTGAAGACCAGTGGACTAAACCACGGTTCCCAGTCCTTGCACATAGTACAGCTTAGAGAGGAGGAGTGCGAAGTTCTAGCCTCGTTGTAGCTTGTGCCCAAGTCCTAGTACAGGTGTGGGGAATCTTTTGCCCTTTTGCTGAACTACAACTCCCATCAGTCCTTGCAAGAATGGCCATTGGCCAGGGACTATAGGAGTTGTAGTTCAGCAACATCTGGAAGGCCAAAGGTTCCCCACACTTGCTCTCATTCAAACAAACCACAATTAAACCTTGGTTTGATCTCCTTAACTAGAGTTAGACTGGTTCGCATGACACAGTAAGCCAAAAGACAGTGGTACCTCGGGTTAAGTATTTAATTCATTTCGGAGGTCCGTTCTTAACCTGAAACTGTTCTTAACCTGAAGCACCACTTTAGCTAATGGGGCCTCCTGCTGCTGCTGCGCCGCCGGAGCACGATTTCTGTTCTCATCCTGAAGCAAATTTCTTAACCTGAAGCACTATTTCTTTATTAGCGCAGTGTGTAACCTGAAGCATATGTAGCCTGAAGCGTATGTAACCCGAGGTACCACTGTACTCTGACCTCTGATACCATCTCCTGCCCATGTTCACATTTTTGAGATTTGTAAGAGCAGGATGAAACAATGTTAAACGCTTTGAAAATGCTGTAGATATAGCAGTGTTCTCCCTCTAAATATCAGTTTGCTGGGTATGAAGTGGGGAGAGTGCTGTTGCACTAAAGTTCTACTCATGAGCAACTGGTCGACTGTTGTGAGAAGAGGTTGCTGGGCTAGGTTGCCTCTTGGCCAGCCCAGAGATGGAAAGAAGAAAAAGTCCCTACCAGAGAGGAATGGCAAACCAAGCTGTTGGATTACACCGAAATGGCAAAACTGACTGGAAAGCTCAGGAACCAAGAAGACAAAAACTTCAATAAAGTATGGGGAAAAATTATAACGTATTTAGGAGGAGACCACTGTAAGCAGATGAAAACATTAGCAGGATTCTAATAACACTTGTAACAAATATTATGGACAATATGGAGAGATATAAAATATGGATTATGAAATAATATGCAGTTGAAAATGTTGACAATAGGACCCATGGAGGGGAGGGTGGGAAGCCTGGAGATTCAGAGAAAACTCTAAATATGGATATGTATTTGGTACTGTTATAACTTTACACTTGTAGAATCAAATTTTAAAAAATAGTTTTATTATGATTTGAAAGATTGCCTCTTGGCCTGATCCAGCAGGTTCTTGTCATGTTCTTCCATAGTATTCCTCTTGACTAACAGGAAGCCTCTGGCCTCCCACGTGCACTTCATTCAAAATCTGAAAGCGGGGTATTGATTTATAAATGCTTTCCCTTGATCTGCCTATCAGTTTCACCCTTTGGCCAGATAACGGGATCTTCAAATTACATAGGCGACGAATCAATCAACGAGTGTTTTGAGCTGCAACACTTTCATCTCGCTGGTGATGTGGGAAAGCGACCCACACCCCGTGATCCGCCAGTTGTCAGAGAGATCTCCTACCCCAGCCAAGATCAGCTGAGGATTCTGGAAAGGTCCCTGTCCCTCCGAATCAAAGCTCAGCAACCCTGCAATAGAAGAACGGGCAAAGGCCATTTAGTCGGGGGAAGCCCTTTGGAGAGAGAGAGAGAGCTTCCCTTGTTGGAACGGGAAGGGAGGAGTCCCCCATCGCGCAGGAATGTAACGTTAGCCTGGGATCAAGTCGGAGAGGTTCTGGACGGGAAGGGGGCTGTTGTTTCAGCATCGCCTCCCTCAGAGGCAAAACAGTGACAGCACGGATGCTAATTGGAGGGCTTATCTATCTCCCTCTCCTTTGGCTTCTCCTTCCCCTGCTTAGGCTTTTCCTTCCTCGCGCGCAGGGCTTGGAGAAATGGAGGAATTCTCCAAGGTGCTGAATCAGGCAAGTCGCCGCCGCTAGGAAGGTTTGCCTGTCCTGGGTGCCAGCCCTCCAGCCAGCGCGTTCAGCTGGGAGGCAGAGGAGGGAGGAGCGCACACCCTCTTGCCTGGCCGCGATTGGCAGCCCCGCAGCCCCACCTCGCTCGGGTTGGTGCTTTCTTTTAGCCGCCTCGCTGTGTTAGAGATGAGGAGGAGCTGAAAAATGCAGATCTGGCATCGCGAGCACACATACATACACACACACACACACACCACACATCAGCATAATTTCACGAGCTGCCAGCCCATCGGATTTCCCCTCTTCTCCAGGCACAGACATGCTAAGCCACAGCACCGGTTGATCTGCTGCCTTCAGCTCGCCCCTTGATCAGCCTCCCCCACCCCAAAGTCGACATTATATTATTTATATCCTCTTCCTTTTGCTTACCGTTATTTTCAGTTCTCATACTCAGCCACCATTCCCTTGCACTCCCTGTCCGAAAGAGCCATGAAGGCAGACGCTGCTCTACACTGGAAGACAGCCGGGCTCTTTTTCATAGGGCTGCTTCGTTTTGCCTCTGCCTCCGAAAGACCCATCTACACGAATCATTTCTGGGTTGAGTTTCACAAAGGGGGAGAAGCAGAAGCCAAGCAACTTGCTGCAGAATATGGCTTTAATGGGGTCAGAAAGGTAAGGTCCTCTCTCTCGTGCTTATTTGTTTGTTTATTTATTTATTACAAAATACACCCACCCTCTTAAAAAAACACAATTGTGCATGATGCTGATAGAATCACCTTGCAAAGTTGGAGAGATCTGTACATGCATTTTACAGGAGCAAAAGGGGTATTATTTTTTTAGACAGAGTTATTTGAAACTCTTATCAGTGGATGGCTGTTCTGAAACCAAATGCTCTACCTAGATTTTCATTTTTCAGTTTTTGCAGACTTTTGAATGATGGGTGCACATTATGTTCTTGTAGCCACTAGCAGCCAAATGCACGCACTTCTGTGATTATGTTCTCCAAGTTAGAAGGGGAGGCAGAGGAAATCCTCATGGCTAATTTTTCTGCTTCTTCAGTTTCTTAGATGCAGCAGGTTCAGATAGTGACTGCTCAAAGACCCCACTGCCAGCTAAGCATGGCACTGTAGGGTTTAAGACCAGTGCCAATTGGTGCTTGCTTCACCTGGTGAGTTTGGTAACCTGTTATAATTGCTGGCAAAACACAGCCGCCCTCTGGTTTCACTCTCCTGCTGAAATGCCTGCAGGAGGCATTTTTTTCTGGGTAACCAGAATGCTAATCATAACTGAGGAACTCACTTGTGCATGCAAATCCAGAGAAGAAGCTGCCTTTAGCAGTGGGACCTGCTTTAAAAACATTTCTGTCAAGAACAGCTGGACACAAAGAGTTTGCACCTGGGATTAAAATTTAAATTTCATGCAATTGCAGTGTGAATGTGATAAAATGAAATGAAATGCTAGGCTGTAGCAAACAAGCTGAAAGCTAAGGTTAGAAATGTGGTGTCTAAGAAGAGGAGCAAGGGACCGTAAGGCAAGAAAACCTTCTTGATGAATATATGCATGCTACTAATTTATGGCTTCAAAGAGCCTTTCAAACATCTCCTTTCTGCTTCTCCTGAAGTTGAAACCAAGCTCTCACTCTCTTTATGTAAACCAGGAGACTGCTGTGCATTTGATTAATCTAGACTGCTAAACACCCAGCATTTGGTCTTATGAAACATTCCTGGTCAGAGCAGCTCCTGTGAAGTCCCTAGAAAAAAATAGAGCAATAAATATGTGCATAGAAGCAGGCAGCCCATTGCTGCTTTCCCCTCCACCACCCTGCTGGCAGTTATGCAAGAAAGACCTGATCTAACTTCCATTGTGGTTAATGGGTGTTACCCTGTTCCCTGGGAATTGTATCAGGCTCTTGAAAGTGTGTGCATCGAGCGGGGGGAGGTTGAGAGGGAAATCACATCAAAGTAGCATAATAAGTCAGCCTAACTTGTGGCACGCAGACCAGAGGTGCCTCAGCTCAACAGAGGAATCATTAGGAGAAGGAAGGCAAAATGCATGGGGACCTCAACTTAATTCCATTGCTGTCCGATAGATAAGGTGGTATTTAGCATTGCCAAAGTTTCTCTTCTATTAAATAGTGATGTGGTTCAGTTGCTAGAGCTTTGGGGGAAGAGAGCCTCTGCATAAGCCCCTGTTTTTAAAAAGCCAAGTTTCTTTGGGTCAGACTCCGTAGATATGCTTCTCTGCCAAATGCATATTTCGGATTCTTTCCAGATTGCCCTTCCCTTACTTTCATTTCACATCCTGTTTCAGAGATGCAGCTCCTTGCACAGCTAGTTTGTGAGACTCTTTTTCTTCATGGAAGTCCCCGGTAAATGAAATGGACACCAGATGCAGGAGATTTCTAAACTATTAGGCGAAATAAGCGGAGGCAAGCTAGATGTTGAGAATACTCTGGGAAGGGGTATAAAAAAAATAAAAAAATATAATAGGTTATCCTCCAGATGTGTACCTGGATCCACAAAGTTATTCTGCCCATTGGAAGGGTGTAACTCCAAGTGAATGTCAGCATTTTTCTGTTTGCCTTCGCACAAGGAGCTGGGAGTGCAAATTCATTTCCTTCCATTGTGAGCAGCAATATCTTATCAGAGCACCATTTCCTCTTTGCAGAACGAACGGTGGCCATGGAATTAGTTTCTTTTTCTTTAAATGTTGGGCAGAAACTTTGTGCCCACTTCCCTGGGAGTGAGCTCCACTGAAGCCAATGGGGCTTATTTTTGATGTGGATGTGTATAGGGTTTTGCTGGTGACGTTCTTGAGTTAAAAGCTACAGCAACCACCAACAGAGATATGTGTGGCATGCTCTGTAAAGCTTATTGCACTTGGTCCCATCAAGCTTAGTGGCACTTTCTCCCCAGTCGGTGAGTTTAGAATTGAAGATTGCCCCCCCCCCAAATATGAGACCCAACTACAAAGCAATCGCTAGGAAGCAGCACATCTCTTCCTTATGCATCCTTTCTTCCCATCCCCACACACCCTGTTTGAAGGACAAAAAGGAAATCGCCATGCATTATTTACAAGATGTGCACTTGCTTTCTACTGTAGGAGAATAAATTCAGCAGTAAGTCCTTGGTTTCTCCTCTCTGTGGGGGAATAAGGAGCTTAGATGGTTTTGCAGGGTTGGCTTCACTGCCTATGGAAATTCCTACTCCTTTATCTTCTAGTTCTGATTGAGAAACATGTTTCTGCAAGGATCTCCCAGCAGGCTCAGTTGTTTCCCCCACAAGTATGGCTTGGAGATTTGAAAGCTTAAGTTGTCCACTGCCTTCACATTCTCAGAATTGCCAGTGGTGGGCTGGGATGCACTCCAGAAGGGAAAGAGACCATCTAAAAGCCCTTTTCTTTGTGATTCATAAATGCTGTTTTGCCATTGTATGTTGAGCTGATTTTAATAGGAGTAAACTGAGAAAAGATATACTGTATGTGAGATAAAAACAAACAAGCCTTCCACTGGAAAAGGGAATTGTTTTGCCTACATTTAAGTATATATTTAACTTCAGCTGCAGTTGGGCAAGCTCAGTAATTTTCAGATTTTATTTCATTTCTGTGAAATTTATGCTTAATAATAAAGCACCTTTTTAAGGTTAACCTGTGGGCTTATACTGTAAAGCTTTGGGCACTTTGTTTTACACAAATAAAGGACCAAGATCTACATCCATTTATTTTTGACATCCTAAAGTCTAGACTCTGGGACTTTACTACCGCATGAACATTCCCGAAGTTTATAAAACACTTCAGCTAGCATTCCCCCCCCCCCCATCCTACAGTAATATTGGCAGTTTTCTCTTGGGGATTGTTTCAGAGAAATGCTTCCTTAGAAGTGCCACTGTGTGCAAACTTTATCACCTGAGAATAAGTAGGCCCACAGTATACTTCATAATTAATGGTGTGTGGTCTCTCTGTCTGAATTTTGGACCAACTCATCTCAAGGACTTAAGGTGGATGGCAGGAATTATTCACAAACCTTGTCCATATTAAAAGAGGGAAAAATCATTTCCTGATTTATCAAGACACTATCTGGATTCTATATAACAAAATATCTGTAAAATCCCAACTGCTGTATGTTTTGCTTTGAGAGGTACCCAGATAACTCCTGTCATAGTGCAGCTATATAAATGCTGTTTATATTTAAATCAATGCCAAGTACTCCTTCCCAAATAGCTCATCCTATAATTTCTGAACAATCTATCCAACTGTCCTCACCTTTTCCAAGGACATGAGCTTCCTCTTATTGTGTAGACCATGTTAAATATAGCTGTAGCTACCCAATGCACAACTTTTCACAGGCACAAACATTATAGAGGCACACATACAAATGAGTGTATGTGTGGAGATGTTTCCTGGTGCAATATACTTGACTTGCTGATCACATTGCATCTCATTTGTTGATTTGTTGCCCGTTTGGAGAGATCCTTCTTGAGCAACTTCGGCTACCATTCTGTTTGTTCCTGTAACTCCAGATAATGTATGAATAAGGTTGCAATCCTAAGCACACAATGATACTTAACTTCTGAATAAACATGTAGGGGATTGCACCGTACGTTAAATCGCACATCTCCAATACAGATCCTTGGGGGATCTCACTGCTTAATTCCCTCCATTTTGAAAGAGACTCCTTTGAACAGCTAGATAAGGAAGAAGGGCTTGGTGGAAGAAGGAGGACACCTTAAAAAAAAGCACCTCTCAATTATGCCTTTCCAGTGGAAACACAAAAAGTTGCTGTTGCTTCTCAAATATGAAGGGTGTGATTTTGCACAAGTGTCATTGGACATAGATGGTTTCACAGCCATCCAATGGCTTAAGGCAACCTATCAAGCTTGATAACTTGATGCTTCTCAAAGGTAGCCAAAGGCAGCCTTCAGACATTGTGGATTACAGCCGCCATCATTCTTGACCACTGGCCATGTTATGATGGGCCTGTTGTAGTCCAAAACACCTGTAGGGCACCATACTGACTGCTCCTAGAATAGTGGTTTCCTGGGAGGTGGTCTTGTCAAGTCCTTCAACTCAGCATCAGTTCTAGAAGCAAGTTCTCAACCAAGGCTGAGCTGGACCATGAACAAGAACAGCTTTGGTGGGGAAGAGTCTATCACTTTTGATCTGCTGCCATCTTAGCCTCTTTGCTTTCATGATTGCTATTTATGTTTTGTTGTTTTTATTCTCACAAGCCACATTATGAGTCCATGGACAAAAAACCTTGGGTCAAAATAACAAATCATATCATATCAAAATATATCTTAAAGGTAAAGGACCCCTGACAGTTAAGTCCAGCCATGAACGATTCTGGGGTTGCGGCGCTCATCTCGCTTTACTGGCTGAGGGAGCTGACATTTGTCCACAGACAGTTTGTGTGGCCAGCATGACTAAGCCGCTTCTGGCAAAACCAGAGCAGTGCACGGAAACGGCGTTTACCTTCCCACCGGAGTGGTACCTATTTATCTACTTGCACTTTGACATGCTTCCAAACTGCTGGGTTGGGACCCAACAACAGGAGCTCACCCCGACCTGGGGATTCAAACTGCTAACCTCCCGAATGGCAAGTCCAGTGGCTCAGTGGTTTACACCACAGTGCCACCCACATCCTAAATATATCTTAGAGTGCATTAATTTTGTTTTGCTTAAATGGTAGATTACATGCTCTCTTAATTTTTCCAGGGCCTTCATGAATGGCTGGGCTGCATGCAACTAAATCAGTGAATTGGTTACTTTGTATATTGTATACCTAAGTCTTGAGAGACATTGAAGCAGTTTCACAGGGAAGAGCAGCACTTTCTAATGATGCACGTTCAGTCAAAGAAACAATGTTGGCAGCCTCCCACTTGGGTGATGTCTGTTCCTGCATGGTTCTCTTTTTGTGTGTGTGTTCTAGTAAGCCAGTCGTCCATTCTTCTGTTCCGTTTCTGTCCCCTCCTGGTTTTCCATTCCCCCCTCTAACGTTCAGCTAGAATCCCATGGCCATTGAGTCTGCTTCATCCTGTCTTTGGGACATTTCAGAATTATTATTTTTTAAATCTCTGCAGGCCTTAGGTTTCTTCCCCCTAAGTCCCCAACCTACTTTTGCAAACCTTGGCTTTCATGCCAGCATGCTGATATCTCCCTCTTTATTCTCATTAGTCCCATTTCAGCTATAAAGCTACCATAACTAAACACCTGAAGATACTATTAATAGTTATGCCAATCCTTCCTTTTTACTTTTTCTTTTGGGATGGGGTGTGTGTGTGTGTGTGTGTGTGTGTATGGTTTTCAGATTTAAATTTTACAGTCACATATCCAACATAAATCATAGAAACAAGATTCCATAGACTCTCCTGGACTTCCTTCCTCCCCTTTGTGGGTCCTATTGTCAATCATTTCCTCCTGCATCTTTAGTGATAATCCAAATCTTTGACCTCTCCACTGTGTCCCAAAATTCACCATTAAACCACAAGTGTTATTCCAATCCTACTAATCATTTTAACTGTTTACAATGGTTTTTAAGATAGGTTATAGATTTTCGCCATTCCTTATTAACATTTTGGTCTTCCTGATTTCTGATTCTTCTGATCATCTTAGCCATTTTGGCATAATCCATCAACTTGATCTGCCATTCTTCTCTGGTGGGGACTTTATCTTTGGGCCAGTGACATCCGCATAGCCAGTTATGCCAATCCTTCCTAATCTGGAGTCCTTCAAACATTTTGGCTGACCACTCCCATCATCCATTGGCCATGCTGATCAAGGCTGAAGGGACTTGTAGCTTAAAATATCTGTAGTATTCTCAAATTGGGTGGAGGTACTTCAGACTAATGTGATATTCACATGCAATGTCTCCATCTTCCAGAGAGAGAGAGAGAGAAAGAAAGGCTCTTTATTTTTTTCTCTATACAGTGGTACCTCGGGTTACATACGCTTCAGGTTACAGACGCTTCAGGTTACAGACTCTGCTAACCCAGAAATAGGGCTTCAGGTTAAGAACTTTGCTTCAGGATGAGAACAGAAATCATGTTTCAGTGGCGCGGCAGAAGCAGGAGGCCCCATTAGCTAAAGTGGTGCTTCAGATTAAGAACAGTTTCAGGTTAAGAACGGATCTCCAGAACGAATTAAGTACTTAAACTGAGGTACCACTGTACACCTCTCCCAGATGGATGTGAATGCTAAGCTGGCTTTTCAAAGTAGAGCGCTTGTGCCCCAACTTTCCTTCTGCTATCGCAATGTTCAACACAGTTATCACATTGCAAACACAAACAGATGCGGAAAGGGTCCAGCGGTTCCAGCAAGAGCCTCTCTATTCACTTCGCCAATTATTAATGTCCATTCACATCCCTAGGGAGACAGACGTCACGTTTTGAGAACAATAGGCCAAGCAGTAATGTAATTGGCAATGGTGTTTTTAATTTCCGTATCAGTTTCATTTGTCGTTATACTTTATGACCTTTATTCCTATTTCAGCTTCGTGGATGTTGTCTTGGTGAATAGAAACAGCTGCCTTGGGGCTGGTCAGACTGTTTGCTCTGTACTGTGTGCTTTGACTAGCAGAGGCTCTCTCATTCCTCCTCCTCCTTCTAACTGGAGGTGTCAGGGACCAAGACTGAGGCCTCCCAAAGGCAAAGGATGTCCCCTACTGTTCAGCTGTGCCCCCCCCACCTGAATTGTTAAGGAAATAGAGGGAGAAAGTTTGATGCAAAGCTCCCTATCTTTAGTCACTCCAGAATATAAAGCTTTTGTTGTTGTTGTTTAGTCGTTTAGTCGTGTCTGACTCTTCATGACCCCATGGACCAGAGCACGCCAGGCACTTTTGTCTTCCACTGCCTCCCGCAGTTTGGTCAAACTCATGCTGGTAGCTTCGAGAACACTGTCCAACCATCTCGTCCTCTGTCGTCCCCTTCTCCTTGTGCCCTCCATCTTTCCCAACATCAGGGTCTTTTCCAGGGAGTCTTCTCTTCTCATGAGGTGGCCAAAGTATTGGAGCCTCAGCTTCAGGATCTGTCCTTCCAGTGAGCACTCAGGGCTGATTTCCTTCAGAATGGATAGGTGAGCCTATCACTTCCTGTACATCAGGGGTGGGGTGGGGGACCTTTTGCAGCCCAGGGGCCACATTGCCCCAAAGACAACTTTCAGAGAGCCGCATATCAGCGATGGGAGGGGCCCGATGCAAATGTGGACAGAGCCAGGAATGCAACTCTAACCTTTATACAACTCTAACTCTAAAAAATGGAAATCAAGGGCACCAGAGTGGTCCACAGACTTCTCCACCATGGGCAGATGTCTTCGGTTTCTATTTAGATTACAATTACTAGTACTTAATTTGCAGCTATGCACATAAATTTGAATAATCAAGTGTTGAAATTCTACCTGCCTGCAGACAGCCTCCCCAGAGTTGTTCATGCTTTAGTTATCTCTCACTTGGACTACTACAATGTGGTCTACGTGGGGCTACCTTCGAAGGTGACCCAGAAACTACAACTAATCCAGAATGCGGCAGCGAGACTGGTGACTGGGAGCAGCCACCGAGACCATATAACACCAGTCCTGAAAGACCTACATTGGCTCCCAGTATGTTTCTGAGCACAATTCAAAGTGTTGGTGCTGACCATAAAGGCTTAAACAGCCTCAGTTCAGTACACCTGTCTCCACCCCCATAGTTCAACCCTGACACTGAGGTCCAGCTCCGAGGGCCTTCTGGCAGCTCCCTCCTTGTGAGAAGTGAGGTTACAGGGAACCAGGCAGAGGGCCTTCTTGGTAGTGGCACCTGCCCTGTGGAATGCTGTTCCATCAGATGTCAAGGAAATGAACAACTATCTGACTTTTAGAAGACATCTGAAGGCAGTCCTGTTTAGGGAAGTTTTAAATGTTTGATGTTTTATCATATTTTTTATAGTCTGTTGGGAGCCATCCAGAGTGGCTGGGGAAACCCAGCCAGATGGGCAGGGTATAAATAATAAATTATTGTTATTTTATTATTATTTATGCAAATCTGTACCTTCATTCCCCCCTCCCTTTCCTCCCTCCCTTCTTTTGGTGATATTTGTGCAGTCAAACTATTGGTCCATCTAGCTGAAGGCTGTCTGACTGGCACTTGTTTTCCAGTTTTCAGACAGGAGTCCCTCTGAGCCCCACTTGGAGAGGCCCTTGCCCTTAGTCACAGCCACCCCTGTTGGTGACTACTATAAACACAATGGAACTGCTCTACACTGCTTCTCTTTCAGGCCCTTTCCTTTCATATGTACCACCGCGAATATTCCAAGCACATAGCTGGTCTGGGAAATGTGCTAGAACCAATGTGAGATGCGTAAGTCGCTTGCAAGCATCAGAACATCTCCTTCTAACCTACATCCTCAGAGAAAAGAGACATGTTTCTAAAGCCCATTCTTTGGGCTTTTGTCAGTTGGTATACGGAACAAAAGAGGTATTTTTCACAAGACGTCTTTTGTTTGGGGGAATCAAAGGCTGTGATTCTCAGCATATCATTATGTGCAAATCAATTCCACCCAAAGCGATGCAATTTATTTCCAGCTGAGTGTGGTTAGACCTACCCAGGATGTGATTGTGTAGCACTGGGGTGGGGAATCTGTGCCCCTCCAGGTGTTTCTGGACTGCAGGTCACATCAGACCTAGCCAGCATGACCTATGGTCAGGGGTGATGGAACTTGCTGCCTGGCAACCTCTATAACAGAATGCTCCAACATGTAGCCTGGGGGCACATTCAGCTCTTGTGGCCATTTTTGGTGGCCCTCAACAACACTCAGGACTTCTTAAAGCAGCTTGAGTAGCCAGCTTTTTGTTGTTGCTGTGAGGCATACATGAAAACAAACAGCAAAGGCCACTTGTGTCTTCCTCAGACCCTGTGAGGTGAAACGGACCAGCTCTCCTTCTTCTCTTCCTCTAACCTGACTCAGAGCTGCTCTATGTATATATAAGCAACAACAAAATAATGAAAGCAATAATAATGTGTCAATGCAAAAGAGGTATTTTCCCCACAGTGATATTGGACAACTGGATACCTCCCTGAATATATTTAAGACTGTACCCATGTACAGTATGCATTTACCTGGGAGTAAGTCTCAATGAAGTTAACAATGTTTGCTTATGAGTAAGCACAAGAGGGATGCGGGTGGCGCTGTGGTCTAAACCACTGAGCCTGGGGCTTGCCGATCGGAAGGTTGTGGTTCGAATCCCCGTGACGGGGTGAGCTCCCGTTGCTCGGTCCCTGCTCCTGCCAACCTAGCAGTTCAAAAGCACCTCAAAGTGCAAGTAGATAAATAGATCCCGCTCTGGCGGGAAGGTAAACGGCATTTCCGTGCTCTGCTCTGGTTTTGCCAGAAGCGGCTTAGTCATGCTGGCCAAATGATCTGGAAAAACTGTCTGCGGACAAATGTCGGCTCCCTCAGCCAATAAAGCAAGATGAGTGCCACAACCCAGAGTCATTTGTGACTGGACCTAATGGTCAGGGGTCCTTTACCTTTACCTTTAGGCACAAGTAAGGCTTGCCCTGCATTTTGACCTGAGCAGGGCTTCATCTCAGGTCAGTGCACATGGAGTTGCAATCCTGTTGTACGGATCTCAGCCTGGAAACCTGATTCAGTGTATACTTATTCAGGAGTAGGTCCCATTATGTTTAGGAGTGCTTACCCTTAAATATATTAATTGTTTATATTAAACAATATTTTATATATATAATGTTTGATATTTTATTGTGTTTTTAATATTCTGTTGGGAGGCACCCAGAGTGACTGGGGGAACCCAGTCTGATGGGCGGGGTATAAATAAATTGTTGTTGTTGTTGTTGTTGTTGTTGTTGTTGTTGTTGTTGTTGTTATTATTATTATTAAACCTGGAACCTTCTGCTTGCAAGACAAATGCTCTGCCACTGAGCTATGACCCTTCCCAACTGTAATGCTGTACACAGCTTCCTGGGTGTAAGCCCCATTGAACTCAATGGGGTTTACTTTTGAGTAGACAAATATGGGATTTCTCTGTGGGAGCCACCAGATCCCCATTAATCTGGAGGAAAGTGACCTTTAATGTGAATTGTTTCATTCCATTCACAACAAGCCATTAAACTGCGTCTTCTTTTGTTCAGTTCTTAAATCATGTATTTCACAACTACCAATGGTAGAAATTTATCAAGTTTCATTCTCTCTCTCTCTCTCTCTCTCTCTCTCATTCGAACCCATTTTCACACTGGTACAGGCACTGCACAACTAATTTGGTTTTGGGGTAAAATATTTTGGCTTCTTAATGTCAAAAAGAAGAAAAAATAACACATTTGAGATAATTGGAGCTTACTCACAAACACAAAGCCAATAATATAAGAAGCAAATTATTTTGCATGATTCACTCCATTCTAATTAAAAAAGAGAGAGAAAAATATCACTCTTAAGGAGGGAGCGGGGGAAACCACTTGTGTACATCCTAACTGCAAAATAATGCTTTGCTAATTGCTAAAAGAATCTCAGTTGTTAAAACAGATTGCGATGTGTTAATATGCATATGCTTTCCTTCTACCCCTATAGAGCTGCCAATAACTGGCATTTCTTTGTGTGTATCCTTGGTTGTGACAAATAATAGTAATATAAATCTCTTTGGTGTGGAGCTTTCTGAGTGCCAATCAAGCAGCTGTGCCCTCATGGGAAACCTTCTGAGTAGGCGGGGCCAGAGGCAAAAGGGGGCGGAGCAATGGATAGTTCACTTATCTATGTACAAGAGGCATTTCAGCCATGCGAATATCTGAAGTTTCTATACATACACAGTCCACACTGCTTTTCATCCGGGCAAGCAAAAGACACTGCCTCTGTTGTGCACTTAAGGAGGGAGTAGAGCAGGCCTGGTGAAGGTGTGTGGTTTGTGTATGCCATAGCTGTCAACCGTCCCTTATTTGGCGGGAAAGTCCCTTATCCCAGCGCCGTGTCCCGCTACTGTCCCTTACTGATGATGTCCTTTAAATTTCCCAGGTTTCAAAGGAAGCAGCTCCTCTCGCTCCCTGCCGGCCAGGGAGGAGGGAGGCTCCAACAGTGTTGCTTTCTTACCGTTCATTTACTTATTTTCCTGACTTCCTCACACCTCCCTTTTTTGTGTTCCATTTAAAAATTGGTTCAGCAAATTCATACCCTCTTAATTTACCCTTAATTATTTATCCTCACGTATTATAGCTTCAAATTTTCGTCTAATATCAATCCATTCTTGCAAAATCTTATTTTACCTTATTACTAAAACCACTTCATTTCATTTCATTATCATTAACATTCAAAAATTTTACAATTCAATTTACCATTAATTTCTTTAACCTTATCTTACCTTCAAAGCAATAAAATTTCAAAATTTAAACCATATTTAAACTTAACTCATTCAAACCTTTCTGCTAAAGCCAATTAATTCCTTTCCAGCACATTCTAGTATTTCATTAGTATTACACTAATTCCAAAAATAAAAAGATATATAAAAAGAAATTCTCATTCTAGTTTTATCCAACGTCCCTTCTTCCTGGTTTCGGGTAGTGTCAGTCCTTTCACCATTATATCCTGTCCATCAATCTGGTGTTCTAATATCTGAGGCTCTCAGGTCCCTTCTATGCCCCCTCTGCAGGTTTTCTTGTTCCTGTTTGTACTTGCACACATCCTTGTCCCTTGTTGGGTTCTTACGTAGTTTCTTCCCTTTCTCCTTGAGGAGTGAGTCTCCGGGGAATTCCATACAGTAGTATTCTCCATTTTCTTTCATCAGATTGTCTCATTCCCCACTAATCCACTCCCCTATGTTTAATTTATAATCCGAAAAGTAGTTGTTCCAGAAATAATCATCAACTTGTTTCACAGTCCCACCAGAGCTAAGAATTTCCTTAACTCCAGAGTCTTGCAAATATTCTCCAGGTTCAATCTTCCAATGTTGCAGCTTTTGGTCGTGCGGGATTTTGAGTCTCTGTAACTTTTGAGGTGCAATCGCCACCTCTTCCATCTTCGTCTGCCCTTGGACTTGCCTTATTAAACCAGTTTCCTGAATTGGTTGTTGTAAGATTTCTTTAACTTTGTTTCCTGTTAGTTCATATTTGCTAGCTGCAGCAGATATAAAATCCAACTTTTCATTCATCGAAGTCACTTTCTCATCCAACTGCTGCAGCAAAGCATTTATTTTGCCAAGGGCAGAAAGTAAAACTTCCTCCCTGTTCATTTCTGTTCAGGGTCAAATAGCTGGTCCCACTGTCAAGTTTTCACAGCTGTTATATCTTCCCTGTAAATTACAGCAAACACACTGACAAGCTCCCTCTAGGGGACACAGTTTCTATTTAACGTCCATCTTTAAAATGTATCCAACAAAGGGAAATTTACTTTCGATTTTCAGGTACTTTGTTTCCTTACAATACAATACAAACAAGCAGAAAGCAGCATTAGAATTATTTTGTTTCTCTTTTATTTCTATCTGTCAAAAGTGTTCCGTTTTCAATTAATGGACATCTCCAACGATTTCTGTTCTGACATCCCGTCCCCAGGTTTGGGACGATGGAGGCTTATATTCTTTCACTCTCTCTGCAGGATTAAGAGGTCAAAATTTCTTCCCCCCTTTTCTCCTGCTGTCAAGGGGGGTTTTGATGGTTATAAATGCAGGAAATTTCAATCTTGGAATCAATTTTCCAGGCTATTTAGCTTGCAAGATCTGTGCTTCAGTCTATTTACAAAAAGCGGAAGGCGGACTTCCTGTTTACACCTTCCCGCTTCAGTGCCAAATTCAAGTTTGTTCTTTTGATCAAAGGAGCGATTCCTTTGATCTCCCGATCTTTCAATTGTCCTACTCACGGGTTGTTGTTTAAAAGTCGAATTGTCACAGGAAAGAGGACAGCGCTCTCTGGCATCAGCTGTGCAGCTTCGCTCCGCAGAAGTAGCGATTGACTCTTAGCACCGCGCCAAACACCCCGTCCCGCTCCGGAGCCCTTTGCAGGGTTCCTTTGCCGATCGCGGGGGGGGGCGCAAAAGGTGCCCGCCGAGTCCCACGGTCGCAGGCTTCACCCGCCTGTGGTTTTCAAAAGGGTCCCCGCTTCGCTGTAGTGGTAGGACCCGATTTCTGCTGGGCTTTCTCCCTCTAAGTTAGAGGGAATCTGCCATTGTCGGTGGCGCCGCCTCCGGAAGTCCCGCCTTTGCTCAGCGCTTCCCAGCAGAGAGGTGACGTGGTTTTCCTTGCTGCATCCCCTTTGCTGGGTTGCTGCGCTGTGGGAACCACCGCTTGAGGCTTCGTTTGGCTGCTGGCTGGGCTTTCTGCCTTTGGCTCGGAGGGGCTCAGAAGTTGAACATACCTGTGTTTGGAAAATCCCTTATTCTGGCTGCTGATCCCTTATTTTCGAGGCTGCTGGTCCCTTATTTTCAAATCTGTAAGTTGACAGCTATGTATGCATAGAGGCATTTGTCCCACCCAGGCCTGAGTCCCCCCCCTCCTGGATGCTATGGCAGAGGTACATAACCTCTGGCTTGCCAGATGCTGCTAAACATGAACCACAACTCCCTCCATCCCTGGCCAGCATAGCCAAAGGTGGCAAGTGGAACTCAGATTGAGACATAGCCGTGAGACGGAGCCCGACACAGGCAGAAGCTGCAGTTCCACTCCAGCCTTTTGTATGCTTCCCTCTGCCTTTGTCTCTCTCACACTGCTGCTTCTCCAAGAGTCGTGGAAGCTAAGGGAGCTGGGCTGCTGCTCTCTACTCTCTCCTAGGGATGTGGGTGATGCTGTGGTCTAAACCACTGAGCCTCTTGGGCTTGCTGATCAGAAGGTCAGTGGTTCGAATCCGTGCAATGGGGTGAGCTCCCATTGCTCTGTCCTAGCTCCTGCAAACCTAGCAGCTTGAAAGCACGCCAGTGCAAGTAGATAAATAGCAACCACTGCAGCAGGAAGGTAAACAGCATTTCCATGCGCTCTGGTTTCCATCATGGTGTTCTTTTGAGCCTGAAGCAGTTTAGTCATGCTGGCCACATGACCCAGAAAGCTGTCTGTGGACAAACGCTGGTTCCCTTGGCCTGAAAAGCAAGATGAGCGCCGCAACCCAATAGTAACCTTTGACTGGACTTAACCATCCAGGGGTCCTTTACCTTTTTCTTTTTTTTTAACCTCACTCTATCCTCCTTGCCACAATCCCTGGTTTTTTTTTTAAACATTGGGGTGTGCTTGGGCACATATGCATGCCTATGATTCAGGATCAGGTGGAAAATTCTTCTAGTCCAGCTTCCTCTTTCCAGGAATATCCAGTCAGATGCTTCTGGGGAGCCCATGAACAGAGTGAAAGTGTCAAACCTCAGCCATTGTTTGCTACTCAAACTGGTATTCAGAAGTACCAAACCTCTGATCATGGAAGTTCCATTTAGCCAGGAGGCCTAAGAGCTGTCAAAAGCCTTTATGAGCCAAGGCACTGAGCCCTGCAGTTTCCTATTGTTTAATGAACACACAGACATGAGTATTTAGCTTCATGGGCTAAAACAGGCCACAACTTTATTGGTTACAGATGTGAACAGTTTGGCTTAGGCATTGGGTGGAGTCAAGATATAGCTCATCTGCATGGAGTCGAACTAAGGGTAAACCACCAACAGGGGGAGCCCTATATCAAATAGGGGCAGGATCTACACCCCCAGATTCCTTTAACAGGATACCCTTATCGAGGAGGGGCAGGCAGCTAAGAGCTGTCAAAAGCCTTTATCTAACCCCACTTTCATAATAATAATAATTTTATTATTTATACCCCAGCCATTCTGGGCGGCTTCCAACAGAATATTAAAACACGGTAAAACATCAAACATTAAAAACTTCCCTGAACAGGGCTGCCTTCAAGGCATGTAAGCCACCAGCTATCAGCACGCTTTGCAGCAGTTAGTTCCAGAAGTTAACTATTGGTTGTGTGAAGAAATGGTTTCATTTTTTGTGTCCTAAATCTGTAAATAGGCTTTTGTTATGTCTGCATAGATTTTGGCTACATTCAGATGTACTGATAGACCATGGTTTGGTAGTTACATGAAGGTAAAGAGGTTAGAAATGAGTAAAGAATCTTTTCTTTCTTTAACATTACCATTCTTCTGAAGTGAATATTCCAATTTTTGACATGATTGTTCCCAAATGAATTGCACAGCATCTCAGTAGACAAAGCACAATGCAAAAACTAGTGCTTAGGAAACTCATTAAAATGATGTGTTTATTTTACTTGACTGATGTAATAAAGGTACAATGATTTATCAGCACACTAAAGATTAATTCTAATATAGCTAGCCAAGAAGCAGCTGCCATTCATTGATTGGCATTAACTACAAACAAAAGCCTTTATTTGGCAAAGGCATGATTGCTCAATGCAAGTATGAGCTCCATCCATGATGAATTCTGACCTCTCCACAAACCTGTGACCCTCCATTTCCTGTTGGGCTCTGGCTCCCTTCAGCCCTAGCCAATGACCACGGCTACAAATTTCCCATAATAGCTTGAAATGTGTCTCCAAAAATATTTGTTGCAGGAAGTGGAGGCTCCAAATCATTGGTCTGCTCACTCATACTTCGCTGCAGCTCTTTTGCTCTGAAATAGAGGCAAAATATTCTCAAATCTTCTTTAAAAAACCAAAGACACTTTCTGCTACTGCTGAATAAGGAACTGTGTTACAAGGAGAAGCAAAATACATCCCTTGAAGCACTGTGCTTCACAGCAGAATGCTGGTTCGTTTTTTCTTTCAGCCTCTATTCATCTGGCTTTCCTTATGCAGATTAAAAAAACAAACCAAAAGTGTGCCGTTTTAACTGACAATATAAAACTTTTTGGCTTTGTGTTGTTGTGGAATTGCCTATTTCTTTTTGCCTGCTTTTTTTTTGCTTTGCTTTACAGTGGAATTTCTGAATTTCTGAATTTCTGGCGGTTTGAATCCTTTAACGGGGTGAGCTCCCGTTGCTCTGTCATAGCTCCTGCCAACCTAGCAGTTCAAAAGCACACCAGTGCAAATAGATAAATAGGTACCACTGGGGCGGTACCTGAAACACGTTTGGCTCCCAAACGATCGAAAACCAGAAGTGAGTATTCAGGTTTTCGAATGATTTTTGTAAGCCGCACATCCTGTGTGGCTTCCAAGGCTTTTGATTGGCTGCAGGAGCTTCCTGCAGCCAATCAGAAGCCATGCCTTGGTTCTCAAACTGTTCTGGGAGTCGAACGGACTCCTGGAATGGATTAAATTTGAGAACCAAGCTAAGACTGTATTTCCTTCTCCTAGTTGGGCTACCTTCCCAGGTTGACAAGCCCCATCTGCCCCAGAGAAGATTTTACTACAGCAACCTTGCTTGTTTGGAGTCTTGAGACTATTTTCTCAAATAACGGCCCCCTCCGAAAAGTTATAGCATAGAAATATCATGGATAAAAGGTAAAAGGTAAAGGGACCCCTGACCATTAGGTCCAGTCATGGCCGACTCTGGGGTTGCGGCGCTCATCTCGCTTTATCGGCCGAGGGAGCCGGCATACAGCTTCTGGGTCATGTGGCCAGCATGACTAAGCCGCTTCTGGCAAACCACAGCAGCACACGGAAACGCCATTTACCTTCCTGCTGGAGTGGTACCTATTTATCTACTTGCACTTGACATGCTTTTGAACTGCTAGGTTGGCGGGAGCTGGGACTGAGCCACGGGAGCTCACCCCATTGCGGGGATTCAAACCGCCGACCTTCTGATCGGCAAGTCCTAGGCTCTGTGGTTTAACCCACAGCGCCACCCGCGTCATGGATGAAGCAACGCAAATGCTGCTTCCCCCCCCATAACTTTGGTAGATTTAAAGAGAACTGTGCATGGTTGCAGTACCAAGAAGCAAGCACTGTGCTTAACTCCACCCAAGCTCTGTATTGAGCTTCAATCTCTCAAAATGCTTTTTGCTCTTTAGCCAAAACAGCACCCAGTGTGGCTGCTTAATAAAAAGTAGGCTTAGATTTTTAAAGACGGGACACAAAATGAAGGAGGAAGGAAGTGGTGAAAGTGAGCTTGGCCAGCAGTTATTAAACTGCTCTACAGCTCTTATAGCAAACAGCTGGAACTGAGACAATTCAGATAGCTTGCTGGAGTGGCGACTGACTTCTGAGGTGGAGGCAAAGGTCAGTGGTCTGTCAGCAAAGTCAGCGGAGCAATCTGCTTCTCCCCTTTCCCTCTGCTTTGCAGCCAGATGGAATGGCTTCAGCTTGGTAAGAGTTGACAAAGAGCCCAGAGCAGTTGTCTCTCAGTGGATCAGCAGCCGAAGGCACAGGGAGGCATGTTTTTAAATGGCTTGTGCAGATGTGTCGATGTCTGGCCCTTACTTTATTTAAAAAGATGGTTAGCTGAAGACCTGCAAGGCGCAGCAACCTCTGAGCCTAAGTGATATGCTCCAGATTCAGCCCTCTTTTCTGAGCAAATATTTAAGGTCTTTGGCTGTAACTGTAAAAACAGGGAACGGAAACGTCAACGTTTGGCAATTTGCTTTGAGAATGTGCTGTTGTTTTGTTATGTATGCTAGTCATCCACATTAAGATCCATAATGCTAAACTTGCCGAATTTCCATTGAGACTGATGTGACTGAAACAAAGGAGATGGGAAACCTCCAATGTATTATTCAAGCCTGTTTCAATTATTTATTGAGTGCTCACTGGTAGGAAAGCTGCTTGGGTGCTACTCTGTGAAGAATAATGAATAACGATCCATTCGTAGCATTTGGCCTTTGCTCCATTGTATATGCTTTAGTTTCAAAACAAGAGTGTTAATGGATTAACCAACACATGCAAATAGAAATCATTAAGGATGCTGACAAAAAAAAATAAATTAAAAATCCTGACTTGATTTTCTTTCCAGGTATGGGGATTAACTGATCTTGTGGTCAAGTAATCTTTACAAGGCATAGTCACACTGGAGCCCAAAGGAATCATTGTGCGATCACACAAAAGCAGCAAGATTCCCTTTGCATTGTGATCAAATCAGTGACAAGATATGCATGAGCTGTATTGATTGAATCAAAGTCAGAGCAAGTAGGAATTGCCTGATGCAATATGTGTATGCACTTTTGCTCATTGTCTGAAGGGGGGAAGACGCAAATTGGAAATGGCAGCAAGCTGTACATGTAGCCATTCTGAAATTAATTATAGGAAATCTCCAAGATGTACAGGGAGGCAAACAAAGTAGATGGTGAGTCAGAGCCGGCGTATGGAACAATCACAGAATAGGGTGGCATGAGGACATCTAACCAGCCTGAGCAATTGTCTTCTGTGTTGCATTGGAGACTGGGGGCTGGGGTCTTGCTTGAATAAGTTACATAGCATCTCTGGTACCAGAACAATTGTGTGGCCATCAAAGGAGCTGGGATCCTCACCCACCAACATCATTTTATTGTACTGTATTCAGCAGAGAATTGTGTGCCTTTGTTTTGCTCACCCCCACCCTTTGCAAACAGAATTTTATTTCTGTGGAGGAGGAAAGCACGTTTCCTTTGAAGAATAGGTATGATGATAAACACGATAATGAAGTCTATGCAGAGGACTGGATAAACTACTTGGAGGTGTTAAAAATACACTGTAAAGTAGAGCTATCACAGTTCAGTTGAGTGAGGGTCTTTCCTTAATGGAGAAATTGGGGATGTAACAACAACAAGATTCTGATAGTGTAGGATTCAGGCTATTGGACAGGCACCCAATCTTAAGAGAAGGATTGCCACATTTTAAGAAAGACAAGATTTTAGTTCCTTCAATAGTAGCATGGATAATAATCATTATGGCAACCCTTCTATCACAGTGATGGAAGGATGGAAATACTAATAATATATTCTCCTGCTTCAGAACCATTAAATGAACAGAAGTCTTGACCTGCGTGAAATATGTTTTCTCTGAGTCTGGTGCCATCTTTGTGAGGATCAAGAGCAGGCCTTTAGATTCTACAGGAATAAAATATTAACGGTGTACATTTGAAGTATTGCTGTTGTGCAGTGCTTTGCTTTTCCTCTGTCTTGGTTATTCCTTCAGAACTACAAAGAAACCACAACTTACTTGAACTTCCTTTCTTTCTTTCATCTTAAGTTTGGATAATGCATACACATTCATCACACAGTGACTTGTAACTAAATGTCTTATACATAGGGCTGCCTCTGAAGATGGTTCAGAAACTTCAGCTAGTGTAGAATTCAGCCGCCAGGTTGCTCACCAGAGCAAGACGGTTTAAGCATATTGCACCAATTCTGGTCCGACTGCACTGGCTACCAGTTAGTTCCCAGGCCCAATTCAAAGTGCTGGTTTTGTTCAACTTGTTCTTGTTCTTGTTGTTGTTCTCCTGGGCATGGTCGGCCAATTGGTGCCAAAGAAGGACAGAACTTTCTTTATGTACGCAACAACAGCAGCAAGAACACTCATAGCAAAGTACTGGAAGACACAAGATTTACCCACCCGGGAAGAATGGCAGATGAAGTTGATGGACTATATGGAACTGGCGGAAATGACTGGCAGAATCCGAGACCAGGGAGAAGAGTTGGTGGAAGAAGATTGGGAAAAATTTAAAGATTATTTACAGAAATACTGTAAAATTAATGAATGTTAGAAAATGATGGAATGATGTTATATGGCTTTAGCAGAAATGTGATAAGGAACTAGGTCCAGATAGATTGTTAATGTATTAAAGGGAAAAAATAAGGTTAGAACATGCTAATATAAATTACAGGACAGGAAACAGAGGAAGATGGAAAGAAATTGCTGAAACAGTTATTTGAAGTGGAATACAAAAATGGGAGGAGGGAGGAGGTCACTGAAACAAGGGAATGAAAGAATGATTATGAAATTACCGGAGGTTTTTTTTAAAATTGTTGTGTTTGTTTTGTTAATTTAATCTTCTGTGTAGTGTTTTTGTCTTTGTGATGTATTGTATTTTAATGCTCAATTTTTTCTTTCTTTTTTGTACTTTTTTTTATTTCTTTCTTTATGTAATCTTCACATTTTAACAGGCCTTCTCTGCAGTGGCTCCCTGTCTGTGGAATGCTCTCCCCAGGAAAGTTCTCCTGGCGCCTTCATTGTACGGTGGTACCTCGGGTTAAATACTTAATTCGTTCCAGAGGTCCGTTCTTAACCTGAAAGTGTTCTTAACCTGAAGCACCACTTTAGCTAATGGGGCCTCCTGCTGCCGCCGCGCCGCCGGAGCACCATTTCTGTTCTCACCCTGAAGCAAAGTTCTTAACCTGAAGCACTATTTCTGGGTTAGTGGAGTCTGTAACCTGAAGCGTATGTAACCTGAGGTACCACTGTACACCTTTAGGCACCGGGAAAAACGTTCCTTTTTAACCAGACCTTTGGTCAATCTGATTGACATCTAATGTCCATTTAAAATGTGTTGGGGGGGGGTTATTGGGTTGTTTTTGTTTTTATTATGTATTTTGTATTTTTATATTTTGATCCTATCCTGTGAACTGCCCGGAAACCTGTGGGTATAGGGCGGTATACAAATTTAATTAATAACAACAACAATAATAATTTTTGATGGTTGTAACTTGCCCTGGGACCTGCTAGTGAAGGAGGGTAATAAAATTAATAAACACGCAAGGGGTGATTTCTGGTTTTCCACTGTTCAGCAATATAGGATGGCACTGAAAAGAAGGAGAGGGCCCCTGTTGAGCTGCAATGAATCACTTTGTGAATTGTCGAAGACACGGGGCCCTTTCCATAGCCTTTTGGTGTGTGGCAGTTGCACCAGAGAGGAAGAGAGGTAGATTAGATAGCTAATGCTCAGTAGGTGCAGGAACAATGGAAGCTTGAATATAAAGGAATAAATTTCATTTTACATACTTGTAAAAAGCGGAACATGGATTAAAAGCCATATAAGCAAACTTGGTTGTGTCAGTTGAGAGTAGTGTCAGTTGAGTGCTGGTGGTTGCTAGGTTGCGGAGGTCCTTGTGACACGCCCTTCATTGTGACACCTCCCTCTGCTGGCTCCTTGGTCCCTAGGGCTCTAGAGGTATAGCGATCTCCTTTGGTTTGATCATTCAGCGAGTGAGAGAGTAAGAGAGAAAGTGGAAGGAGATGTAAGAAGACTTTCTCATCAGCATCTGCATTCTGTGCTGGTAATGCTCCATGGCATTCTTAGGGAACATTTAAAAGATTAAGACTGGGAATAATTTAAATGCTTCAGCCAGCCCTTCTGGGCATCTTTATGACTCCACCCACTGTTTTGTAGCAGTGAAGGGAAGTGACTGTAGGTTCTCACCATGGGAGCATTAAGCATGTCCTCTGGAGAGGGTAATATATTGCATTGTCTTCTTCCCCTTCCTGCCTCCCAGGGCCCATCTTTCAAAGGACAGTCAAGGTACAAAACCCTTCAGCATGCTGATGTTTCTTCTATAGTAATATTAGTATTTGGTATTTGATGTTTCTCTTTTAAACATCCCTTCTCCGCACTAAGCAAACCCATCTCTTTCAATGAAATGATGAGAATTGTCTTATAATTTCCAGAGGGTGCTATTCTGGCTACAGTATTCAAGCACTCTCTTCACAGGATACCCATTATGATATGCCTAGGAAAGTGAATTCATCTTGAGCTTTGAGTTGTGAATACCCAAATCAGTTTAGAGATGTAGATCAGGAGAGTACTGTGAGTCCCATTTCTCAAATTTTAACAGGCCTTCTCTGCAATGACTCTCCATCTGCGGAATGCTCTCCCCAGGGAAGTTTGCCTGGCACCTTCATTGGACACCTTTAGGTGGCAGGCAAAAACATTCCTTTTTAACCAGGGCTTTGGTTGACCTGATGGATATCCTAAACTCTTTTAAAATGTGACTCTTTTTGGGTGTGTGTGTGTGTGTTATTATTGTTCTGATTTTGATTTTATAGATTGTGATTTTATTCTGTGAAGCGCCCTGAGACCTCTAGGTATAGGATGGTATATAAATTCAATAAATAAATAAATAAATAAATAAAGAACAACTTTAAGGGCTGGTGTCACATGATCATGTGTCTGCTGAGGGCCCACATGTGAGCAGGAGAGCCACTGGCAGCAGCCTCCTGGACCATGCTCCTTCTCTTCCCATTGCCCATGTTTGCTTACTCTCTTGCCTCTTGCTCTGGCTTAGGTAACTGTGGTGGTGGGGAGTACAGATAGTAGGAGTGGATGTTGCTTGCTTGCTGGTGTCAGGCTTTGGGGAATCGGCTTCCTCCCCCATGGCAGTAAATAAGAAGAGACCAAATGAAAGGAACGTCTTACCAGTTAGATTCTTTAATAATCATAGTGAGAGACAAAGAACCCGTCTACCTAGAATGACAGTGCTCCCAATTAAGGCTTACACCCCCCCTGTCCCTATTAATCTACGTCACTCCTATGTCTTGTAATCTGAGTTTGAAGCCTCTGCGCTTTCTGTTCCGAGCTCTTCTCAATCTTGGGGAGGGCGCTGGAAGAATGCTTTCCCAAGACTGTGAATCTGTTAACCCTCTCTCTTCCAGTGTTTCTTCTCCTAACTGTTCCCCATCAAGTATTTCCCAGCTTCTGCCTTCTGAACTATGCCCCTCTGCAAACCACTGTTCCAAATCTATACTGTCCTCCTGCTCTTGGGAAGATTCAGGAACAGGATCAGGATCAGGGGGGGGGGGGCTTCCACCATTCTTCCTCAGTGCAGCTTTCCTCATCATGGTCCCTGACAGCTGGTTGGCTATCTGCCTCACAAGTGGGAGCAGTGACAAGGAAGGCAAGGAGTAGCTGGGGAAAATGGGTGGGTTTCTGTCTTGTCCAAGAGTCCTCCAAAACCTGGAGTTGACACAAGCTACTTCTATTGAGGATCAGGCTGGAAAAGTGTGTATGCCATGTGGCATTTGTGCTGTATGATGTTTTTTTCCTATATGCAGAAGCCATCAGCTCATCACTGAGTGAGAAACATCATGCGTGAAGTCATCCAGAGCCTTTCTTATCTCACTGCTGGGTGCTTTGGAAGGAGGATGCATAAGACCAATAAAAAATATCAGTCTCATTTGGGGGAACAGTGAGGATGTCATCTGCTGCTGGAATTATATTTACTTTAGTTATCTAAATAATTAAGCATGTTCCTTGTGCAGCAGCACTGTTGGTAGGGAGCCACTCGGCAGAGGGAATGTGACGGGTGGCATTTCGTTTTTCTCAGTAACCATATGCTGCTGGTGCTAAAAATGGCTCCTTCATATGCTCACACATCTTTCCTCTTCTTATGGCTGGTTACTTTCGCTCTCAGGCATGCGTCACACAAATCTCTAAAACGGGCTAGGGGATGTTTTGCAGCTCGAGGGTAATAATCCTTTGTGTGCAAATTTCAGGGGGCTGCAGGGTCACGATGTGAATGAGAGGCGAAAACTTGGTTGGACCAGATGACGTTGTGGCTGGAGCAATGGTGGTGGCTGTTATCTTTGTACAGTAGCCAGGGTTGTCATATTTCAAACAGTGAAAATCCAGGCAAAAGTTGGCAAAGTTGCTGAGTTCTTTTTTTGGGGGGGGGGGGGGAGTGAAGTTTCTAGTTTGGCACAAAATTGCCATTTTGGAGCTATTTTTATGGGAAATCGGCAAAAATGACACTACCGACATGGGCATCTGGATTTTCCCAGACATTTTCATTGATTTTCACCCAGACTGCAGTATTCCGTATATCTCTAGAAAATTCAGGACCATTTCTGGGAGGAACTTAGGGTGGCATACAAGATCCTTTTCTTCTCTCCCCCCCCCCAAGCTGTTATGCTTATAAAAATCCTGTGAGTTTAGGCTAAGATGCAGTAAGGTGTCCAAGGTCGAGTGAATGTCAGGTCTGAATGGGAATTTGAACCTGGGTCTCTCTAGTGCTAGTCCAACACTCTAACCAAAGCACTGTCCTGTCTCTCACTGCAACGGTTGCTCTTCTGGAGAAATGTGACTAGGTAAGCACTGTGGTCTAAACTACAGAGCCTAGGGTTTGCCCATCAGAAGGTCGGCGGTTCGAATCCCTGTGATGGGGTGAGCTCCTGTTGTTTGGTTCCAGCTCCTGCCCACCTAGCAGGTCAAAAGCATGTCAAAGTGCAAGTAGATACATAGGTACCACTCCAGCGGGAAGGCAAACAGCGTTTCCGTGCGCTGCTCTGGTTCACCAGAAGCGGCTTAGTCATGCTGGCCACATGACCTGGAAGCTGTCTGCGGACAAACTCTGGCTCCCTCGGCCAGTAAAGCGAGATGAGCACCGCAACCCCAGGGTCGTCCGTGACTAGACCTAATGGTTGGGGTACCTTTACCTTTACCTCACAACAGCCTGGCTTTGTTAAATGTCCCCCAAAACAACATACCTAATAACCCTAAATATGTTATTCTTCCTCTGCCATTACCAATTTTTGCTTGTATAATGGATGATGTTGATAATATCAGAATGTATGACTTTTGCAAAGCACCAGCAGCCATCTGTTCTTGCTGCCACCACTGCCTAACATTTTTCACAGTGCTAGCCGAGTGCCAGGCACAAATCTTTCTTCACAGGGGTGAGCAACTTGTTCTGTCCATGAAAAACATCTGCGGTACACAAGGATGATGAAATGTAAAGCATTTTCAAGTCCACATTGTTCGTGCCTAAAAATATTTCTCTTCTTCTGCAAAATCCTTGACGTGCTTTAGATGCTGTGACCTTTCTTTCGTGGGCGAATAACAGAACCCACAAAGCTTTGTTCAGCGTGAGCTTTAAGTTGCTTCCCGATGTTCTGAGGGATAAATAGCCTGGCAGTTAGGCCTTAAAACCTAACATATGAAGCAAATGCTATTCGTTTGATTGGCAGGATTAATTAAGCCATTAACCACTGATCATAAAAAGTGTGGATTTCAATTAGAGCTTAATTGTTGCCATCCTTAGGAAAGAGTAATCAATGCAGCTGAAACTGGGGGAGTCACTCTCAGACGATGTGTATGAATCTTCAGTCTTCTGGTTTGAGGCACCGAAGGAAGCTTTTCAACCTATAAATTATTTGTGTTTAGTTCAAAGAAGAACAAAATATCCTTACAGCAATCAGGCAAGGAGGTTTAAGCATGCAGAAGCTGAGGGAGGTGTGTGAGAAATGAAGGCTGGGCATGCATCTCTCCAACAGTCTAGCTGCCAGGGCTGCCACCAGTCAAGAAACTGACAATGGTACAAATAAAAGTCTATGAAGATTTGGATCAGACCAAATCTGTTGGATCAGACAAAAGATCCACTGAATCCAGCTTCCCATCACCCAGAGTGGTCAGACAAATACTTTCAGTCAGCTGTGGTGCAGGCAATAGCCTTTCCTGCTGCTGCTACCGAAATGATTGACATTGAGTGACATTTTGTCTCTGAAACTTAGTGATTACGGTTAATAATAATTTTAAAAATCCACACTTTTGTCTGTTGGCAATAGGCCTTTTGAAGCCACGTAAGCTGATCAGCTGTTTAGCAGAGGGTGCTGAGTTTTGTTTTCTCTGCTTCCATCACCCACTGAGAAGCTGATTTGTGACATCACTGATGGTCTGACAGAGGCTATACGAATGCCTTCCTGGCAGCTGCAGAAAAGTCCCATTCACATCATGCATTATACCAATTTAACAGACACGGCTTCCGGCTTCCTCTAAGGAATCCTGGGAGCTATAGTTTGCTGCAAAGTTACAGTTCCCAGCACCCTTGGCAAACTGCAGTTCCCAGGATGCCATGACTGTTGAAGTGGCCAAAGATGTAATGTGTGATAAAGCTGAATCAAGACTTCTGTTTCGTGTTATTTTTAAGGATTTCTCATTGTGTTGGGCCTTAGCTCTTGTGGGACCTTTGGCCTTCCAGATGTTGCTGAACTACAACTCCCATCAGCCCCATCAAGCATGGACAATGGCCAGGGATGATGTGAATTGTAGTTTAGTCACATCTGGAGGCCTAAAGTTCCCCCACACCTGCTGTAAGGCCATTTGTTTTTAAGAAAATATACAAATATGTTGTTGTTGTTTAGTTGTTTAGTCGTGTCCGACTCTTTGTGACCCCATGGACCAGAGCACGCCAGGCACTCCTGTCTTCCACTGCCTCCCACAATTTGGTCTAACTCATGCTGATAGCTTCGAGAACACTGTCCAATCATCTCGTCCTCTGTCGTCCCCTTCTCCTTGTGCCCTCCATCTTTCCCAACATCAGGGTCTTTTCCAGGAAGTCTTCTCTTCTCAAAGTATTGGAGCCTCAGCTTTAGGATCTGTCCTTCCAGTGAGCACTCAGGGCTGATTTCCTTCAGAATGGATAGGATTGATCTTCTTGCAGTCCATGGGACTCTCAAGAGTCTCCTCCAGCACCAGAATTCAAAAGCATCAATTCTTCAGCGATCAGTCTTCTTTATGGTCCCGCTCTCACTTCCATACATCACTACTGGGAAAACCATAGCTTTAACTATACGGGCCTTTGTATAGAGTACTAATATAGAAATGACTAATTAGTACCAATTAACTCATTAGTACCGTTGCCTATCCCTTTCTGAGTATTGCAAGTTGCTACTTTTTGATTATTCAACAGGTTTATTGAAATCAAGCATGTGTGAATTACTAACTGAAACTTGTCTTTAGAAATGTTGTTGTTGTTGTTGTTTAGTCATTTAGTCGTGTCTGACTCTTCGTGACCCCATGGACCAGAGCACGCCAGGCACTCCTGTCTAATATTACATAAGGCCAAAGAGGAATTTGTAAGTTGCAATAGCATTTATTTTAGGATTATACCTAGAAGAACAAGACCTTTAAAGAGGAGGATTTCTGTTTTCAAAAAAAATTAGGTGGTCAGTGAAATAGACAGAAATGCTAACTAAAATGGCTTCTGTGGCTTTTCAGACATGCCAGAAAGGTGTGACAATGCATCGTTCAAGGTTAATCGTTTTGTACAATCACAGGCAATCATGTTACACCCTGTCTTCCACTTTTCTCATTGTGCGGAAAAGATCAGAAGTGTTCTGTTAGGAACTAGCCAAATAGGTCACAGTCCTTTTTTATTGTTGTAATTTGAAAGAGGGTAGCACGATAACACCGATAAAAATGGGGTTGAAAATGCAGATGAGTCGCTAACCAGACGGTTATGAATTATTCTGAGCAAGAAATAGCATGGAGACGTGCAGTGCAATTGAAAATGTTCCATAAGAGCAGTCTCAGTGAGGAGGAATATATGTGCCATTTATCTCAGTCTTAACAGTCTGGCTGAATTGCAGGGTCCCTCGGTAGACAGGGTATTTTTTCAGCAGCCATTTAAATAGCTGAAAAGCCAAGAGAAACTGGCTTAGAGTGGGTTCGTGCAACTGTTTTTCCTAGTACAAGTTGAGAAAGATAGATCCTGTAAATGCAGAGCAGCATTCCTCAACCTGATGCCATCCAGATGTTTTGGGAGCCAGTGGGTTGTAGTGGTTAAGAGTGGTAGTCTCGTAATCTGGGGAACCGGGTTCACGTCTCCGCTCCTCCACATGCAGCTGCTGGGTGACCTTGGGCTAGTCACACTTCTCTGAAGTCTCTCAGCCCCACTCACCTCACAGAGTGTTTGTTGTGGGGGAGGAAGGGAAAGGAGCATGTTAGCCGCTTTGAGACTCCCTAGGGTAGTGATAAAGCGGGATATCAAATTCCAAACTCTTCTTCTTCTTCCCATCATCCCTGAAGATTAGTCAAGCTTTCTGGGACTGATGGGAACCGAAGCCCAAAACATCTGGAGGTCACAAGGTTGGGGAAGGCTGTCATAGAGCAAAAGAACCTCTCTTTTTACAGATAGCTAGTTTCTTTGTTTGTGGGGTGGGGGTGGGGGGTACTAATAGGCTACTATTTCCCCAGTTACATTGTTTAGTGCCAATCTCCACTGCCATGGACCACTTAAAAGTCACTGAGGGTCTTGGCAGACCGCTTAATGATTTTACTGCCTGTTGCAGCAGTTGTGATGTGCTGTTTGGTTTTCGATTGCTTCTTTTGTTTCTTACGCTGTATCTGATTGTATCACAATTTGAATCCCATAGAATTAAAACAAAAATATTATTGTTACTATGGTTTTTGTTGTAGATGTCTTTTGCGGTTGTTGTTTGTATCGAAAAAATGATTAAATAAATTAAAACAAAACAAAACAAAAATACAATATAAGAAGTAAAAGAAGGAATGAAAATATAATTAACGGTCAGTATTAATATTTAGTGTAGACACACTGTGGACCACTTATATGAAGCACATGGATGGCTGGTAGTCTTCAGACCACAGTTGGGGAATCCCCTGGATTCTTGGTAGTGGTGCCTGCCCTGTGGAACGCCCTCCCAAGTTGTAAATTGTGCTTTTAAATCTGTTGGGAGCTGCCCAGAGTGGCTGAGGAAACACAGCCAGATGGGCGGGGTATAAATAAATTATTATTATTATTATTATTATTATTATTATTATTATTATTATTACATAATCATAAAAATCCAAAGGCAGTACCCAGCTGTCAGGTTATCAGCGTTGAAGTAAGTTTCAGCTGCCAGGCTGGCTAATTTCTGTACATACAATGGGGAGAATGGCATCTTGCCCAATGCTTCAGGCTGTAAAATATATTGGGCTGGCCCTGTTCACTAAGAAGAAGATAGTAAAGATTTATTGCATTTCTTATGACATTTGACTGGATGCTTATGACATCTGACTTTGTTTACAAATATGGACACTGAGCATAGGTGGAAGCACACAGCTTAATTGCTTCCTCACCTCGGAGAGACAGAGAGATTGAGAGATTCTGCATTCCTAGATGCCTTTTTTTTTGAGTTCACATAACTCAAAACTCAACTCTGTCTGTGCCTCTTCCCAGCTGAAGGCAACCCTGTATCGGGAAATTTTTTATGTCTAATGTTTTGCCATTTTTTACGTGTTGTAAGTTGCCCAGAGTGGCTGGGGAACCCAGCCAGATGGGGAGGGTACAAATAATAAAAGTATTTTAAAAAATATTATTATTATTATCTCAAACTATTTATTTTTTGTCATTCCTTTCCACAAACACAGACTGTCATTGCATCATATTTAATTGTGGGCAGCGAGTGGGTGGGAGAGATGGTAATCCAACTACTCTGAGTGGATTTCCTGGATCCTCTATAATAATTTCCTGTAATTCCCCTAACAATAGATATAGCTGGCATATTTTGCCATGTGACTATAGAGGAACTCCAAGCTCTGAAGGGGGCACACGGAACAGCAGTTTTAATTCCACATCTTTCGCGCGAAAATTGGACAGCGCATCTAAGCAACAGCCACCTTTTGTGTGGACTTTTTCCTCGGTCAAACGAATGTTCTCATTCCTGCATGCTAGTCTTGCATGGAAGCAGGGAGAATGCATGACCTTATCACCTCCATCAGTCCCAACTTGGGCTTTAAAAATTGCAATGGGGTGGTGAGGCATTTTCCCAGTCTCTCATTATGAAAAGGTAAAAGCCTTGTCAACACTTCTTTCCATCTGAGGAAATTGTTGAGAGCCACACTGAATGTCCAGTTTTCACAGGCATCTAGCTGTGTTTTGTGAGCGGAACGAAAAAGTTTTCAGATTTATGTTCAGTGCTGGGCAGACCTGGCTCCCAATGATCTGTAACATTCAAGGTGTCCTGTGGGATCCATGTACTAATATTTTTTTTATGACAAACAGAGGAGGATTTCATTTCCTTTGGTGGAAAATCAAAACAGCCCATGCCATGCAAGATTTACTCTATTTTTCCGTCTATAAGACACCCCCATGTATAAGACGCCCCCTATTTTTGGAGACTCAGATTTAAGAAAATGGGGGTAGGTGGCCCCCTAATTTTTGACATTATTTTTTAGGAAGAAAACCTAGCCTTACACACGGGAAAATACAGTATATGTCGCCATATTTCTAGCATAGTCAGGAACTAGGCATTCGTATAAAAGCAAAATTCTAACTGATTTAGACTTTTATGAGCTTTCTTTAATTTTTAATTTTAGATTGTAAGCTCCTCAAGGCAGGGGCGTAACATTTTCTTCTGCATTTGTGAAGCAAAATGTACATGGATGGTACTATATCCATAACCATAATTTGCTGTGGAGATGTAGAAGCAGGCTGCTGTTTATGTTGCCACAGCTACACATGCACAAGTGTGATATTCTTGGCCGAAGACTCAATTTGGTCTTAATGATATTAGTTTTATTGCTTCCCCCTCTGGGTTATAATATGCAGGACTCTTTGAGGGATTGAATGCTCTGCTACGGAGGTAGAGAATGCTTCTCAACCACAAAGCTTTATTCCCTTTGGGGCAGCCCCTACACAACCCAGGGGCAGACTTTTGTAATATAGCACCCTGTGCAAGGCAAAAAATTGGTGCCCCCAAATGGATCTTCTCAATTATGGGTCATCTCAATTTTCTACCCCCTTGGCACAGTGCCCTGTGTGTGGAAAGCTCCAATACCATCCTAAATCTGGTGCTGTGCAACCGCATGCCATTTGTGGGTGGGGCCAGAGACAAAAGTGGTAGAACAACAAATTTTAGCTTTGCCTTTGTGCATTAGGCTAGCTTCTGCACATACAGTGGTACCTTGGCTCTCGAATAGCTAAGTTGCCAAGCAAATTGGCTCCTGAATGCTGCAAACCCGGAAGTAAGTGTTCTGGTTCATAGCTGTCAACCTTCCGTTTTTTTGTGGGAAATTCCCTTATTCCAGCGCTGTTTCCCGCTGCTTCCCACTGCTATCCCGGATTGTTAGATATCCCGTAGACTGTCCCTGGGACAGGTGAGGCTGCTGATCCCTTATTTTTGAGGCTGCTGATACCTTATTTTCAAATCTGAAAGTTGACAGCTATGCTCTGGTTTGCAAATGTTTTTCAGAAGCCGAACGTCTGACGCAGCTTCTGCTTGAGTGCAGGAAGCTCCTGCAGCCAATCGGAAGTTGTTCCTTGGTTTTTGAACAGTTTTGGGAGTCGAATGAACTCCCAGAACGGATTACATTCAAGAACCAAGGTACCACTGTAATCATAAATTCCCCTTTATTCTCCTCCACCCAGACAACTGGGCAAGAGGAATGATCAGAATTCAAGGTCAATGTTCCATCCAGGCAAAAACACCCAAGGAGGGTTCAAAGCAGGGTCATGGCCTTTGGGGAAGTGTGAGGAGCATCTCAAGAACTGATCCTACAGGTCTAAGGTTGCCCAGCCCCATTCAACCCATTGTTTATAGAGATTGTATTGTAGATTATCATGATGGTCAGTACGAGCATGTTATCTAATACTTAACTGTTCAAAATCTTCCCCAGCTACCCTTTGTAGAGGATGGGTACCATTTTTTCCACAACGGGATGTCCAAGGGTCGAAGGCGGCGCAGCCTTCAGCACCAGCTTCGCTTAGAAAAAGACCCCAGGGTAAGTTGTCTCTTAATGGTTTTCCATCTTATATCAAATCAAATCCGTTTATTGTGAGGACCATGCCTGTGCACAAAAATCAACACTAAAATCAATAGTTAAAAATATTAAAATTCATTACATACTATGCCAACAAAACCTTCTTCCCACAAAGTAGAAAAGGAGAGAAAACGAGCAGCGAGTTAAACAGACGATGAAGGGGTCTTTACATTGTCGTTCATAAATCTTTCCCTGGCTTTCATGGCCTTCATCACAAAGACCACTACCACATGGGTAATGCGTGGGTTTGCATCAACTAACAAAATTTTTACTCTATCTTCAGGACTGGTTATAGAGATGGGTATAATTTGCAGCAATGCGTCTCTAAAGCCCGAGTAAATGGGGCAATAGAGGAAATAATGTGTAAGATCCTCTTTAATTTTCATAGAGCAAGGACATAAACGATGTTCAACTGGGGTTTTTGTGTATCTACCGGTCAGATAAGCAAAACCGGTCAGTTTTCCATCTTATAGCTACAATTCGAAATCAAATGTTTGACATGTGCTATAAGGCAGTGAAAGACTGTCCAAAGCCTTGACAAGCCACTGCCAATTTGAATGGATGGGTTAGAGTTAGGCAATTGGCCCATCAATATAAGGCAGCTTTACATGAAAAATCTGGCATCACTTCCACGTGGAATATCACCCTACATGTCAAATTCATGAATTATAGGGACAGAACTACCTAAATTGTATAGAAATTTATTTATGTATGCTACTGCAGCAGCAAGAATGTTCCTTGCCCAAAAGTGGAAAGAAGCAGAAGTCCCAGTAAAGGAAGAATGGATACAAAAACTTATGCAATATGCAGAAATGGTGAAACTTACCAGAAGAATAAGAAATCAAGATAACGATCTTTTTATAAAAGAATGGAAATGGTTTAATGAATATTTACAGATAAATTGTAAACAGATAAGAACATTAGCAGGATCAGTGTAATAACCTGCAGTTTATAAGAGTACATATTTAGATTAGATAATTAAACGAGCAAATTAAATGAAGTTGGATATGCAGAAGACATTAAAAAATAAATTTAGAAAACCGCAGAAAGGGGGAAGGAAGTCAAATTTTGGAATGTCAAATTGATTGTAAAACTAATGAAATGTATAAATTTGAAAAGTATAAATAACAAACTAAAAAATAATAAGTCAGGAAATCTGCTCCATGATCCACAACAACTTCATCTATGTAAATATCCTCTTTCGTTTATGACATTGATATCCTTCCTTTCCCTCCAAGGAGCTCAAGGCAACTTTCACGGTTATCTTTTCCTCCATTTTAACCTCACGAGAAGCTTGCGAGGATGGTTCTGTTGAGAGATGGCCAGGCGTCATCCAATGAGCTTCATGGCTGAGTGGGGCATTGAACTTGCATCTCTCCAGCCTAACACTGCAACCACTGCACCACATTGGCTCAGATTGTCTTGGTCTAAGAAAGCTGCTCTTTAATTGTGGTCATCTTGACAGTCTTAAGTAATTATTTCTACAAAGGTTCAAGCTGCCTAATGCTACGCAATAACAAGATGATACTCCCTGGTATGTCCATTGTCAGAATGGGTCACTCATAGACAGAATGGTCATTAATGGGTTTGAAATCATTAATAGGATAGTTCAGAGGGTCATCGGTAAGCCAATTCCTACTCCAATTAAACACTTTCCTGTGTATGAATTGTTCCATGAGTCCACCTCATGGATTCAAAATGTGATTCGTGGCAGAATGCTCATGGGTGTGGAAGATCATTGCGTGGACAGGCGGAGTCCCCCAGATCCCGGGCTGCCCCCCTCGTCATGTGGAATAACGACTCAAGACAATGTGCTATGGGATTAAATTGGCACCAACTTTATTATATTTCAGATGTGGGTAGACCTTGGCTCAGGCATTGGGCGTTATCACTCCCTAGTCCCCAGCCGGGGACCTAGGGAGCATCAGGGTTATCCAGTGTGTGTGGGGGGGGCGGCTCTGGAGAACATATGTTCAAGCAGAGATGATTGCCCCCGTTACGCCGTCGCAGAGGAGAGCAATGACAACCTCTTGGTGTACGGTCAAAGCCTCCCTTCAGAAACCTCTTTAACGGGTTTACCCCTGGTATTGCTGCTGCAAAGAGGAAGATAAACTAAAGGATTCCGCCCAAGGCCTGATACCGCCAAAGTTGTGACATTTTGCTATGGGAAAGGCAAAATCTGCCAATGCAGGGGAATTCCTTTCTGGCCCTTTAACAGCGACCTTGATGTAGTAGTGTCCGCATACCTGTGAAGAAAAGTTAACCTGTAAATAAGACTTAACTGAGGGTGGTTAGGGTGGGAGAAACTCTGGAGCCAAGTGAGGATTCCCAGGTAAGATTGTGTGGGCAGGTAGTCCCTCTCCTACCTGGCCTGGTCTCCTTGGCAACACTTCCCCCAGGCGGGATTGGACAACTGACTGAGGTAGGCGGGGACCTCCAGGTATCCCACCTGAGGGAAGGCAAAGCCAAGCCTGTGTTGACGGAGCCGCTCCAGATCCAGGGGCTGCGTGCGTCCACGCAAAGGCCGCCCCCCGTTTTATGTGGGGAGCGGTCACTATTGTCAAGAGAACTGGGTTTATACTAAAATAGCTTCCATAGAGTACAGTGATACCTCGGGTTACAGACGCTTCAGGTTACAGATGCTTCAGGTTACAGACTCCACTAACCCAGAAATAGTAACTCAGGTTAAGAACTTTGCTTCAGGATGAGAACAGAAATCTTGCGGTGGCAGCGGGAGGCTCCATTAGCTAAAGTGGTACCTCGGGTTAAGAACAGTTTCAGGTTAAGAACAGACCTCCAGAATGAATTAAGTTCTTAACGCGAGGTACCACTGTAGATCTGAAGACTCACTTCTCTCTCTCCCTGGGAATGAACATGTGTAAAAGAATTGAGAGTGAATGGTGAAGGGTAGCTCAGCATAGCATTTGTCCCTTAAAGAATCTCCCAAACAGGAGTCACTGATTCTATTTTCACATACCCGTTTTTCTTTCGTAACAATTTACTATTTCATTATCACTTGGTCATCTGTTTAAAAATTTGATTGGAGAACAATTAATTTAATTAATTCCAGAAAAAGGGGAGCCACTAGAAAAACAAAAATATTCTCACATATGGTTATTTATGTTAGGTCATTCAAGATCTAGAGCTGATCTTTATTAGATAGGTTATGATGTCTGCAGATTGGTCTGCATATATTCGCACAGATTAGTTAGCTCCTTTGAATTGTATAATTTGAACAATCATAAAATTGTAGAGTTCGAAGGGACCACAAGGATAATCTAATCAGCCCCCTGCAATGGCAGAATCTTTTGCCCAACAGGGAGCTTGAATCCACAACCAGGAGATTTTTAATCTCCTCTAACCAACAGCTCTACCAGCCTAAGCCCCTGGCAGTCAATTAAATTCATTAATTCCAGAAAAAGGAAAGCCACAGATAAATTGGCTTAAATGCAGGTATGCTTGATAGCAACAGGGTATGTTTTAATGAAGCCTGCATCCTTTCCCAAGAACATATGCAATTTCAAGATTGAAAAGTAAATATAAAATTGTACCAGGTTGTTTTTTCTACCCCTCTTCAGAAACAGACTGAAATATCTCTGAGGAGGTCAGGGATATAATAGCTGGAATGGTGACTTTGTCAGATCTCTGTGAGTTTGAGACTTAGAAATTTTTCTCTTGCATTTCTTCCAACACAATTACGTGGAGAAGAAGAAAGCATAAAATAAATGATGCGTACAGAGAAAAGGTCCGTAGGGCCATGATGGAACTGGATTAATAATTTACACATGGTACTTCCATGGGAAGAAAAAGAAAAAGAAACGAATAATCAGTGCCGAAGCTGAAACAGGGAATAAATGAAGGCTAGAAAGTTACACTACTGCACTTCTTCAGCAGCGAGGCACAATGCATAGCCTGCATAGCACTGATTTATACAGCTTTAATATTGGACTAGACAGGAGAAGATAATTCTATTCCTTTTACAATAACCAAAAGCCATTATTGGAGGCGAAGAGTTAAATATCACCTGGCGTTTCTATTCCTGTGAGGAGTTAGAGAAAATGAAAATACAACAAAATACACAAAGAACCACCAGCTTCCGTAGAGGATTCTCAACAAGAGTGGTTTTCTCCTGCTCCAGGCCATTTGATCCTGTATGCTACAAGATCAATTGTTCATTTTCTTCCTGGGCTTGTCCATTACTGGTGTGCCTCCTCCTGCGCCTTTTCTCCAAATTTCTTTTCCAGGAAACCCACAAAGACCCGGCTGCTCTGCCTGAAAATGTAACATAACTAAAAAGATACAGTTCCAAAGACCTCCCCTTGCCCAATGGAACTTGATGGACCTGTGGGCCCAGAGTGCATCTAATGTCTCTAGGGCTGGGGTAGAAATAATAATAATAATAAATTTTATTTATACCCCGCCCTCCCCAGCCAAAGCCGGGCTCAGAGAGGCTAACAACAGTAAAATGATAAAACATTCTAAAATCATTTCATTCTAAAATTAATTCAAATCAGATTAATGGCAACCACTGGGCTAGAGTTCTGTGACGATTGCCAAAGGAGGGAGTCAGGCTGTGCCCTGGCCAAAGGCCTGATGGAACAGCTCTGTCTTTCAGGCCCTGCGGAAAGATGTCAAGTCCCGCAGGGCCCTAGTCTCTTGTGACAGAGCGTTCCACCAGATCGGAGCCACAGCTGAAAAAGCCCTGGCTCTGGTTGAGGCCAGCCTAACCTCTCTGTGGCCTGGGACCTCCAAGATGTTTCTGTTTGAAGACCATAAGTTCCTCTGTGGGACATACCAGGAGAGGCAGATTGCATTGGGAGGTGAACCTACCAGGCTCTCACATTCGGAAACAATGCAAAAACTGAAACAAAGTCAATCCTTTGAAATTAGGACTTCGAACGAATTTTGCAATGCAGTTCTCCAGCCAGGTTGTGTGTCCAAAACCACAGAAACTGGGGCGAGGTGCAGCACTGGGTTTAGGGCAGTGTGAGTGCAAAATTTAGAAGACCCACACTTGAGAAGATCCATTTGGGGGTGCCAAATTTGGCCTTGCACAGGGCACCATATGACAAAGGTTTACCAAAGTCTGCTGCTGAAGCTGTGCATTAAAAAAAATGCATACACTCATGAAAATTACAAACAAAGATGAATAGTAGGGGAAGTTGTCAAAATGTGTGTATTAGGCCAAAGTTGCATACAGGTGTTTATATTAGGGGAAATTTGCAGTAAAATGCTGGTGAATATTCACAGGAACTTTTTTTTAAACAAAACAAGACAAAAACAAATTTCCAACTAAGGTGGGAATGCGGAGAACCAAATTTAAGACTCAAAGGACGAGTAACTGAAATAAAGCAAAATTGACAGGTTCACCCATTGCTACTTGCTGTACACTACTGCTAGCACAGAACAGGCAGATCCCTGTATTTGTCTAGATCTTGCGCAGTGATGCTGGCATGTGATGGCCATGGGTCCAGCTCATCCTCAAAGTCCCATGTTTCTGAGCTTTCTGCTGCCATTAAAGATTCCACCTGTGGCACTTTGGCTCACCTGTTCAGCAGGCAGCTGCTGGCAGCTGGTGGAGGGCTGGTGATGGGACACCCCTGCCATAACCACTCGCACCCCAGCAGAAGGAGGATTTGGAGTGGATTCTCTTCCCTAAGGAGAGTTTCCCTCTCATTAGCTGCTTCCACAGAGCCCTCAAGCTGTTTTTAAAACTGGGTTTTAAAACTGGTGTGGGTTAGGGCATCAATCATGTATGCATCCTTACCTGGGGAAAAGTTTCACTGAATTCAGTAGAACTCATTTTGTAGTGGCCCTGTATAGGATTGTGCTATCCCTGAGTCAAGGCAAAAGATAGTCAAATTTAGCAATCTTTTGGGTGCTAGCAATCTGTTGGAGCTAACAGATTGTCACAGTTTAACTAGAGGTCAACAGCTAAACACACAGTAGATTTCATTTTGCTTCTGCCTATTGTGCTCCAAAATTATTCTATATTTATTTGCTTATTTACTGAATTGATATCCTGCTCTGCATCCTGAAGGAGTCCAGGGCAATGGACGTTCATGAAGCATATCCCTGTGAAGAACATGATGCTTACATTAGTAGAATTCTAAAGCAAAATTTATGCAGTTATGTTAGGTCATTCAAGATCCCGAGTTGATTTTTATTGCATAAATTCTGACGCCTGCAGCTTCGTCTGCATACGTCCTCACAGATTAGTTCTCTCCTTCGAATTGCATAATTTGAACAATTGCAGATTTGGAAGGGGCCACAATCTTTTGCCCCACATGGGGCTTGAACTTAGGACCTTAAGATTAAGAGTCCCGTGTTCTACCAACTGAGCTATTCCAGCCTAAGCCCCTGGCGGTCTCTGTGTTAAAAATATAGCAATCATCCACTTAAAGTTGTTTCATGCATGGCACAAGGTCTGCTTGCACAATGGGGCATCTTCCCCCATTCCACACTCCCTAAATCTTCTCAGGATGGTTGAGGGAAACCCCACAACAGAGGAGGGAAAGTTCTGTTATGCAAATAGATCTTATTCTTAGGCACTTACTCCATTTAGGACTACACTGAATTCCATCCTTCGGTTTTCCTTGTGAGTAGCATGTTAGGAGGACCAGTAAGAGTGACATTTGTGTGTGTGTGTGAATTCAGAATCTGTCTTCTGCTAAATGAATTGGAACATAATTCAAATAGTTGTCGAAACAATAGTTAGCAGGCTGATCTTGCATGTGTATGAAACATCCATAGGGGAATAACCAGGATATACAAATAGCCAAGGAAGTTTGGATTATTAAGCTAAAGATTGCCTTCTTGTCATTTTCTTATTTTTCAGTGCTTTGAGATGTTTAAAGTGACTCAGCATAAACTCCCTCCAATAGGAAAGGAGCTACAATTTGATTGCATAGAAATGCTTTTGCCCAAATAACCCTCCACTCGTCCTTAAGTGTAAAATGGAAAAAACCCTGTTTTTTAATACACACTCTTTGAGCTAGGACAGCTCGGATACAGTCTCCTGCTGAGGTACACTCTGTTTTGTATTGTTACATGATTACAGTGCGTACACAAAAGTTAACAATGTGCAAATGTGTTTAAAATTGCTTTTTTATGATGTTGTGGTGTGTGTGGATGGAAAACACAATTTCCCCGGAAATAGCTGAGAAGTGAATATCAATTTGAAAGACCTTCGGAACCTAGGAGTCTGCCTTGTGCCAAGTTCAGACCATTCATTATCGGCACAATGGCTGGCAGTGGTTTTTCAGGGCTTCAGAACCTATCTGGAGATGCTGAGGACTGAACCAGAGATCTTCTGCACGCAAAGGAGACGCTCTGCCACTAAACTATGGTCCTTCTTTGTGCCTCACAGAAGGTCATTCTCTTTTTAGTAAGCTGAAGTCAATTTTTTCATAAACAGCTTTCCCATTCCTCCTAGCCATAGGCAAAGAAAGAGCCTTATGCCAACATTCCGCATGTGTGTGCAGATGAAAGCCTGCATTTGTGCGCATGTGTTGGGATTGTGTCTGTCGACTTCCACATTGGAAATTCACCAGTTCAGGAGATGATCCATGCAAAACATCCCAATACCATAGCTGTCAACTTTTCCATTTTCTTGTGAGGAATCCTATTCAGAATAAGGGAATTTCCCTTAAAAAAGGGGGAAAGTTGACAGCTATGCCCAGTATTGGATGCGGGTGGCGCTGTGGGCTAAACCTAGGACTTGCCAATCAGAAGGTTGGCGGTTCGAATCCCCGCGACGGGCTGAGCTCCCATTGCTCGGTCCCTGCTCCTGCCAACCTACCAGTTCGAAAGCACGTCAAAGTGCAAGTAGATAAATAGGTACCGCTCCGGCGGGAAGGTAAACGGCGTTTTCATGCGCTGCTCTGGTTTGCCAGAAGCAGCTTAGTCATGCTGGCCACATGACCCGGAAGCTGTACGCCGGCTCTCTCGGCCAGTAAAGCGAGATGAGTGCCGCAACTCCAGAGTCGGCCACGACTGGACCTAATGGTCAGGGTCCCCTTTACCTTTACTATGCCTAATATGCATTGGCTCAGTACATGCAATCTGCAACGTTGACTTTTCTGCTTTTCAGTTCACATGAATCTATATGCATTTTGGGAGGTATATGTCTAGTTCCGGCATGGACTGATCAATCTACTGACAACTTATGTGCATCAATCTGCAAAGGTAAAAGGTAAAGGACCCTTAGACATTTAAGTCCAGTCAAAGGCGACTATGGGGTTGCGGTGCTCATCTTGCTTTCAGCCTGAGAGAGCTTGCGTTTGTCCACAGACAGCTTTCTGTGTCACGTAGCCAGCATTATTAAACCGCTTCTGGTGCAATGGGAGACCGTAACGGAAACCAGAGCGCATGGAAACACTGTTTACCTTCCTGTAGCAGTGGTACCTATTTATCTGCTTGTACTGGTGTGCTTTCAGACTGCTAGGTTGGCAGGAGCTGGGACAGAGCAACAGGAGCTCACTCAGTCATGGGGATTTGAATCGCCAACCTTCTGATTGGCAAGCCCAAGAGGCTTAGTGGTTTAGACCACAGCGCCACCCGCATCTCCCCCCCAAAAAACACAGATGAAAATTCACGCTATATTTAATGCTAAAATATGCATTTATGCATGAATTTTACCATGAAAGATTTCTACCCATTTTATCCTAAAATGCACAGGTTTGTACATCCATATTGGTGGCTTCTGATGAAAATACAGTCATACTTAGCAAACAATTGCTGCTTCCCTGGAGCATTAGTTTTATTTATCCCTCCCGCCCCGCCCCATGTCACAGTCTTGTTTCATTTTTGTATTTTAAATGGTACATTTTGGGAATCAGGTCTGAACTATAACCAAAGACAGATCTCGCTAGGATGGCTCAACTCACAGTGATCACAGGCAAGCGTGACTTGGAGCTCATTTCTACCTAGTGCTGAATAGCGGCACAAACTGTACACTGGGGCAATCCTAAAAAGAGAGTATTAAGCTGTAAAGTAATTGAAATCAATATTGAATAAGGGTGTGGGAGCCAAGCTATGTGCAGAACAGTCTTGCTTGCCTATAGATCAGAAAGCCAAGCCTTGTTCTGTGGTATAATGTTTACTGCTAGCCCACTGATCAAATCAAAACTTGTTTCGTTGTCATATTTGTTATGTCGACAGTGCACAATGTGTTCAGTGGGAAAGGTGTGTCACTTTGCTGCCACTGGAGTGCAGTGTATCTGAGCCTCCATTTCTGTGGTGTTTTGCTTATTTCCCCCTTTTATCTTAGGTACCTTTTCTGTTAGCAACATGTTCCATTTGTAGTCTTAAAGAACTGTGGTTCGAGCCCTTATCACCCAATTTCCCTCTGCAATTAGCATTTATTTTTCCCACAGAGCTTATGGAGATGGTGGCCTGCCTGTGATGTTTTTGGAAAGTCGGGTTCTTGACGTGTAGAAAGTGGAGATTCCTCTACAGTTGCAATGCATTGGGTCTGTTATGAAATGTACTTGTCAGAAAGGAAAGGGACATGAGCTCCGGGGGCACACCTTGGTAATATAGTGCCCTGTGCAAAGCCAAAATTTGACCCCCCCCAGCCCGTGAAGTGCCCCCCCAAGCTGGGTAAGAGAGGCATGGGCTTTGGGAAGGAAATGTGAGGTTCTGGCAAGGTCCATCCTCTAGAGCAGCAGTTCTCAAGCTGTGGGTCCCCAGATATTGTTGGACTACAACTCGCATCATCACTGACCACTGGTCATGCTGGCTAGGAATGATGGGAGTTGTAGTCCAACAACATCTGGGGACCCACAGCTTGAGAAACGTTGCTCTATAGCATGGGTGGGCAAACTAAGGCCCGGGGGCCGGATCCGACCCAATTGCCTTCTAAATCTGTCCTGCAGATGGCCCGGAAATCAGCATGTTTTTACATGAGTATAATGTGTCCTTTTATTTAAAATGCATCTCTGGGTTATTTGTGGAGTTTTCCTGGTGCTTTTACAAGAGTAGAATGTGTGCTTTTATTTAAAATGCACCCCTGGGTTATTTGTGGGGCATAGGAATCCATTCTTTTTTCTTTTTTTTTGAAATATAGTCCGGCCCCCCACAAGGTCTGAGGGACAGTGGACTGGCCCCTTGCTGAAAACATTTGCTGACCCCTGCCCTAGAGCTTGCATAAGAGCTGTTGCTTCAGCTGGAGGCTCCACCCCTTCCTGGCTCTCAATTAGACCCTATCTGAGCAGCTGTTACCAGGTGCTTCTCTTTTTTCCTGAATAGTCCCACAAGCAGCTAGCTGGGCATTTTGGCAGTTGTTCTAAAGTTCCTGCCTGGTTCATCATCTCCTCTGCTCCTGCGGCCCTGAAGGAGGCGAGGGGTGTCTGAAAGCTGGCCAAGAACCCAGACAGTTTGTGTGGGGACCCCGCCACCCAGTCCCAGACCAGGAGAGGCCAAGGACTCAGCTTGTTGTTGTTTAGTCATTTAGCCATGTCCGACTCTTCGTGAACCCTTGGACCAGAGCACGCCAGGCACTCCTGTCTTCCACTGCCTCCCGCAGTTTGGTCAAACTCATGCTGGTAGATTCGAGAACACTATCCAACCATCTCGTCATCTGTTGTCCCATTCTCCTTGTGCCCTCAATCTTTCTCTGCTTTTTAAGATGCTGTCTAGGTTTGTCTAGGATTCAGCTATACAGCTGCAAATCAAACATTGTACGTTTTAAGTGCAATGTATGATGTGACACTAAGGGACGCGGGTGGCGCTGTGGGTTAAACCACAGAGCCTAGGACTTGCTGATCAGAAGGTCGGCGGTTCGAATCCCCCCAACGGGGTAAGCTCCCGTTGCTCGGTCCCTGCTCCTGCCAACCTACCAGTTTGAAAGCACGCCAGTGCAAGTAGATAAATGGGTACCACTCTGGGGGGAAGGTAAACGGCGTTTCCGTGTGCTGCTCTGGTTAGCCAGAAGCAGCTTAGTCATGCTGGCCACATGACCCGGAAGTTGTACGCCGGCTCCCTTGGCCAATAAAGCGAGATGAGCGCCGCAACCCCAGAGTTGGTCACGACTGGACCTAATGGTCAAGGGTCCCTTTACCTTACGATGTGACACTAGATGGCGATGGTGAGCCTTATGGAAAATTCAATGAATTTTTAAATACGCTTTTTTTAAAAAAAAAAAAAACACACACACAACATTTTCAGAACATATTTTATATGTGTATATATTCCACCCAAGTCTGGTGGCTTCTCAGGATAATTGGCAGGAGGGAGATCTGCTGGAGGGTCTTGCTTCACCAGCTCCTTGACTGAAGAAACATCAGGTTCAAGGTCTGGGAGGGTGAGCTCTGACACCATCGCTAGTAGTGATCTGGGATTGCTTCAAAGCTTTCACTGGTATAGAAGAGCTAAGTTTGGCTCAACAGACTCTGTGCTGCCCCTGCAGGCCTCAAGCAGCTTTTGACAATATGTGGTGATAAGTATTTCACATTTGATCATATCTGGAGCCGGCATGGTTAAGGGGAAAGAATACATTTAGTATATGGTTACAGTTGCTGTACATATGCCCTGATTTCATTTCAGTCTCAGGCCCTAAAATAGTCAGGAATTCAAACTAAACCACAATTAAGCCCTAGATCGAGTAATTATTGCTAGGGACCCCTGACCATTAGGTCCAGTCGTGGCCGACTCTGGGGTTGTGGCGCTCATCTCGTTTTATTGGCCGAGGCTTCCAGGTCATGTGGCCAGCATGACTAAGCCGCTTCTGGAGAACCAGAGCAGTGCACATAAACACTGTTTACCTTCCCACCAGAGTGGTACCTATTTATCTACTTGTACTTTTGACGTGCTTTCGAACTGCTAGGTTGGCAGGAGCAGGGACCGTGCAACAAGAGCTCACCCCGCTGCAGGGATTCGAACCGCCAACCTTCTGATTGGCAAGTCCAAGGCCCTGTGGTTTAACCCACAGCGCCACCCTTGTCCCTAATTATTGCTAGTAAGCATCATAGAGATTATTTTGTTGTCAGGTGCACTGACTAGTGTGTGAAAGCTTGACAGCACAGTCTTAACTTCACACCATACAATCAGCATGCAAAGTGTTTTTGTTTGTGCTGCTCCGAATCTCAATATTTAACGTTTACCTTCCTTTTGCATGGAACGGGGAGCGCATTAGTCAGCGTGTGACTTATTTCTGATTAGCATTGTCATGAAGCTGATGGGAGAACAAGAGAGAGAAACAAAACCCCTCAAACTGCAGCCACAATCTGAATTTGAAATGTTGCGGACTTGACCTAAATACTCAGTCTCTGTGCATTTTAATCACACTACTTTTCTGCAACGACAAGAAAGGGATGTGCAGACGATATCAAACCTGAAATCGCTTGGGGATTGAGTATCCCCAGGTATAATTATATCTGGATGCTACATGTTTTGTCACAAAATAAGGCAGCTGATGAGTATTTGGCTGGGGTGTTATATAACACTGCAGTGTTCTGCTGAAGAGTCGCTTTTGAGCAGAGGGATAACTCTTTATTTCCTCCCTTGTTCTTCTACAACCAACATGAGTGAACATAGTGACCCGGTGATTTGCCCTACCAGAAAATAAGGGCTCTGGTCTGGATGTAACATACCTAATGCTTTGACAGATGAAACTCACAATGATGATTCTGCTGTGTTTTTGCAGGAATTATTTTAAAAGGAAAAACCCTCATTGCAGGCAGATGTACCAAGACAAGTGTTAATAACTGTGGCATTGGGGACTGTTTTCATAGATTTCCACACGCTTTGATTAAAAATTTACAGGAGATGAAACAGGGACTCTCTGCCTAGGAGATGAAGTATCTGAAGAGGGTAAGCGACAGAGCAGAGCTATGAGCCAGCAAGCCCTCTAGCTTAAAGCCATAACTTCTGCCATGATTCATTAGGGAGCCTTAGGCAAGCCATGATTCTTTGAAGTCTACCCACACCTATATTATGGGAAGGGAGGATATACTGTGGATAGGATTGCTAAGAAAATGTTCTGTGTAGCAGTTATGGGGAAAGGCTGAAGCTCCACGGCTGAGCATCTGGCTTGCAGGCAGAAGGTCCCATAGTCCAGAGAGGGACGTAAGTATGAAAAGAAATATTATTTAAAAAACACTACCTAAACATAAAAATATAAATATTACTATTATGAAATGAATGCCTTAAAAATATGTATTTTACTTTCTGCATATTTTCATTCCCGGTTCCTGCCCCAGTTATCACTCATTCATTTTACTTTGATTTTTTTTTTAAAGAAAAGGGACCGATATACACCAGACATTTCTTACAGAGGAAATTGAAGCAGGTTATTTTTTAAACACCAAAAAGTAACTGTAAGAAATCATAATTTCTGTTGTGCAGGAAGCTGATTCATCACAATTTGATAACATTCCTTTACTTCAGAATGATATTTTAAATTATTTTCTTTCCACTTCTAAAATTGTCTACTTGCATAAAAACAAGAAAGCAAGAAAAAGACAAAGATGGTAGTCTTTTTCTTGCCATGTTAGAGAAATTGTTACAAGACACTGGTGTCAAAAAAATGCAACTCATTTTTTTTAAAAAAAAGGGTTTTCCTCCCCCCCCCCAAAAAAAAGAAGGAAAAAAAGAAGGTCCCATATTCGACCCCCGACATATCCAGGGAGGCCTTCCTAAAACCCTGCCAGCCAGTGTAGACAATACTGGCATAGAAGGACCCAATGGTTGCCTGACTTGGGAGAAGGCAGTTTCCTATCTTCTTCTTCTTTTAATTTGTTTGTTTGGTTTTCAGATCAATCACATATCCAATATACAACAGAAAAACAAGATTCCAAAGAATCTCCTGGACTTCCCTCCTCCCCTTTGTGGGTCCTTTTGTTAATCATTTCCTCCTGCATCTTTTATGATAATCCAAATCTTTTACATCTCCATTATGTCCAAAATTTACCATTAGCCTACAAGTGTTATTCCAGTCCTACTAACAGTTTTAATTGTCTACAGTGTTTTATAAGAAAAATTAAAGAAAATTCCCCATTCCTTATTAAAATTCTGGTCTTCCTGATTTCTGATCCTTTTGGTCATTTTTGCCAATTTGGCATAGTCCATCAACTTAATCTGCCATTCTCCTCTGGTAGGGACTTTATCTTCTTTCCATCTCTGGGCCAATAATGTCAGCGAAGCTGTGGTCACATACATAGATTGTCTTCCCTGCTCCCTTGGGATTTCGGCACCTAGAATTCCTAAAAGAAAAGCTTTGGTGGTTTTAGAAAAAAGTTATTTTAGACATTGTTTTCAACTCATTATAGTGGTACCTCAGGTTAAGTACTTAATTCGTTCTGGAGGTATGTTCTTAACCTGAAACTGTTCTTAATCTGAAGCACCACTTTAGCTAACGGGACCTCCTGCTGCTGCTGCACCGCTGGAGCCCGATTTCTGTTCTCATCCTGAAGCAAAGTTCTTAACCTGAAGCACTATTTCTGGGTTAGCGGAGTCTGTAACCGGAAGTGTATGTAACCTGAAGCGTATGTAACCCGAGGTACCACTGTATAAATCATTTCCCAAAATTCTTTTACTACCTTACATTTCCATCACATGTGATAAAAGGTGCCTTCTTTTTCCTTACATTTCCAACATACATTTGACTCTGTTCTTCCTATCTTTTTAACACTGGGAAGTGCTTCGCAAACGGTTCTTGTTCTTTGCCCAGGTTAGTGCCTGACCTCTGAAATTATATAGAATGCCTCCCACCTCCACATACAAATGATATTCTACTTCTGCTTCACCCAGCACCCCTCCCCTAATCTTCGAATAAACAAAGCACAATGCAACTTCAGCTCAGCTCTTGTCATGTGTGTGTGTGTGTGTGTGTGTGTGTGTGTGTGTGTGTAAGTGTTCTGGAACTAAAGCTAATTTAGTTTTGGCCCTCGCGCATATGCAGAAACGCTACATTGTGCTTTGCTCATGCACAGAAGCACTGAATCGTGACCCGTGCGTGCGCAGATGCGGTGCTGTGGGTTGCGAATGCTGCGCGTTGTGAACGTGCCTCCCGCATGGATCACGTTCGCAACCCAAGTGTCCACTGTATATGTTTAGGGACGCTTTTAATGTTTAACAGACTATTGTATTTTTATATTTTGTTGGAAGCTGCCCAGAGTGGCTGGGGAAACCCAGCCAGATGGGTAGGGTATAAATAATAAATTATTATTATTACTATTATTTTGGAAGGATGAAATAATCCAAGGGGGGGGTTTTCTATGGGCCAAATTGCAGTGAACAATGAGAATGATGGGGATCTTCCCTAATCTGATCAAAAGTGGGCAGTAGAGGTGCAGCCAGTGCTTCTGAATTGTTTTTCCACCTGCTGCCTTGTCATGCAAGTTCAAAGCCGGGGATTTCTCTGCTAGCTGGGCTCACTTTTGGGAAAAGAGAGTTTGTGGGTTAAGAACCATGAATGAGCATAGCTGTCAGTATCTCCATTTTTGTGTCCCGTTGGGGCTTTAATTTGTACACATAGCCACACCCCCCCCCACACTATTAAAAGCTATTGGAGCAAAGCAATGTTCCCTATGGGAGTCTGCTGATTCTCAGTTGTAACAGAATGTGTGATTTGCTCTGAGGGAGAATCTGCAAGTATTTCCTTAACTAAAGTTTGGGTTTCTTTGAAGCATTTGAAGCAGTTAAAACAAAATAAAACACAACCACTACTGGTCAATATTGTTTTTTCTTTGTAGCCATATATATATATGTAGCCATATATATATTTGTAGCCATATATATATATGAAGATGACGAGTGAGACCTCGTCGAAACGTCGCCTAGACACCCCAACTTTTACACGGGAAGACACCCGAGGACACCAAAACCTGCATTCCTGTACCCGTGAAAATCTACGAAAGCAAATATATATATATATATATATATATGTGTGTGTGTGTGTGTGTGTGTGTGTGTGTAATGAAAAACTCAGGAGTAAAAAGGTAAAGGTAAAGGGACCCCTGACCATTAGGTCCAGTTGTGACCGACTCTGGGGTTGCGGCGCTCATCTCGCTTTATTGGCTGAGGGAGCCGGTGTACAGCTTCCGGGGTCATGTGGCCAGCATGACTAAGCCGCTTCTGGCGAACCAGAGCAGCGCACAGAAACGCCGTTTACCTTCCTGCCAGAGCAGTACCTACTTGACTTTGACGTGCTTTCGAACTGCTAGGTTGGCAGGAGCTGGGACCGAGCAACGGCAGCTCACCCCGTCGCAGGGATTTGAACCACCGACCTTCTGATCAGCAAGCCCTAGTCTTAGCACATAGCCACATATGTATATAATGAAAAACTCAGGAGTAAACCCTATACAAATCCATAGTGGAGTCCCTTAAATGATTGGATAGCGCCTTGAATGCCTCATTTTGGCAGCTCCTGCAGTCAAGCTGGTGCCAGACATATTGCTCTGCTTTCCTGGGGACCACATCAGTGAGGCTGAAGGGGGGTCCTGTCATCTGGGCAACCCTGCACCTCCACAGATGCTGCCCAGGCTTGTGTCCCAGGGAGGTCACTTCGGTGCTGCTAACACAGTGGTTTGGCTTCACCCCCAGAGGCACACTCCTTTGTCTCTTGAGACAGATGCAAACAACAGATAGATATGTACTGTAGATATGTAGAAAGGGAGGGAGGGAGGGAGGGAGGAAGAAAAGAAGAAAGGAAGGAAGGAAGGAAGGAAGAAATGGACCACTGCAATCTCTGCCAAGCAGTTAACAAGAGATACCAGAGGTCTTGGCACTTAACCAGGGTTTGTGTTTCTTTTGGGAAGATGAGGCATATTCCATAATATAACTTATGGAATATGTAGAAATGGCAAAACATACTGGAAGAATAAGAAATCAAGATAACAATTTTTTTTTAATAAAAGAATGGAAATGGTTTATTGAATATTTACATATAAGTTATAAAAAGATAAAAACATTGGAAGGATTATTGTAATCACTTGCAGTTTCATAAGAGTATATATTTAAAGTTGATGAATAAATGAGCAAATTAAGATAATTTGGATATGCAAAAGATATTAAAAACAAATTTAAGGAACCGCAGAAAGAGGGGGAAGGAAGTAAAGTTTTGAAATGTCAGAATGGTTGGAAAATTAGTGAAATGTATAAAAGTAGTGAAATGTATAAACTCGAAAAGTTTTTTTTTAATTATTATAATAATGAGGCACAGTGGAGACTTCAGTGTCTTAGAAATATGTTTTATCCACACACATTTGCAGCTGAGTTGATAGAGAGAGAGAGAGAGTTCACAGCATTTACAGCCCAAGAGGGGCTTGTCGTTCTTAGCAGTGATTTAAGAGGCAACCTAAGTTCCACCCTCTTGTCTGCTGCCCCCTTCAGTCTCTTCATGGAGTTCTGCCCACTTTCTGCCCCTTCTCCCCAGAAACCCCTGCTCCTAAAACACCTGTTGTAAAAAGGACATCTCCTTTTTCCTGCAGTGACAACACGTCCCCCCTGTTACCCTGGCGACCTCCCTCTGTGCCTGACAGAGCCTTCTGCCTGGTAGATGACTTCCATGGAGGGGTTCATGGATGGCCGTGGGCACCATTGTTTCTTCAACAACCCGCCATTCACCAGGCTGGCCTCATGAGGAAGTTGTTGTTGTTGTTTAGTCGTGTCCGACTCTTCGTGAACCCTTGGACCAGAGCACGCCAGGCACTCCTGTCTTCCACTGCCTCCCGCAGTTTGGTCAAACTCATGCTGGTAGCTTTGAGAACACTGTCCAACCATCTCATCCTCTGTCGTCCCCTTCTCCTTGTGCCTTCCATCTTTCCCAACATCAGGGTCTTTTCCAGGGAGTCTTCTCTTCTCATGAGGTGGCCAAAGTATTGGAGCCTCAGCTTCACGTTCTGTCCTTCCAATGAGCACTCAGGGCTGATTTTCTTCAGAATGGATAGATTTGATCTTCTTGCAGTCCATGGGACTCTCAAGAGTTTCCTCCAGCACCATAATTCAAAAGCATCAATTCTTTGGCGATCAGCCTTCTTTATGGTCCCGCTCTCACTTCCATACATCACTTCTGGGAAAACCATAGCTTTAACTATATGGACCTTTGTTGGCAAGGTGATGTCTCTGCTTTTTAAGATACGTCTAGGTTTGTCATTGCTTTCCTCCCAAGAAGCAGGCGTCTCTTAATTTCGTAGCTGCTGTCACCATCTGGAGTGATCATGGAGCCCAAGAAAGTAAAATCTCTCACTGCCTCCATTTCTTCCCTTTCTATTTGCCAGGAGGTGATGGGACCAGTGGCCATGATCTTTGTTTTTTTGATGTTGAGCTTCAGACCATATTTTGCACTCTCCTCTTTCACCCTCATTAAAAGGTTCTTTAATTCCTCCTCACTTTCTGCCATCAAGGTTGTGTCATCTGCATATCTGAGGAAGTTAGCCCTTGCCAAGTTCAGGAATCCCTGAGTTTGCTCAGACTCTGACTCTTCGCTGAATGTAAAGATTACGGGGAACCTGCCCCCACAATTCATAACAATATATATTACAGGCAACGAACACTTGCAATCTGAGTGGGTTTGGAGAAATTGAACTTGTAAGCAGTGACATGATTGAACACAACTGTTTAATCTCAGACCACTAACCTGCTCTGTGGGATCTGCCTTCTGGCAGCAACCACTATTTCTATCTGCTTGGACTTGAATTTTTCATAACATGAATTCTCCTGAAGTACTCTCTCTCTCTCGCTCTCTCTTTGTCCATGACTCACAAAACTACTGAAGCGAAATAAAAAAGAAGGCAAGGCAAGGTTTGATGATACACTTGGACAAAGTTCTGTATTCCTTACAGAATCTTTTTTTTAAAAAAAATAATCTTTATTAATTTAAATTACACACATATGCAAAAAATTTACAATCTCATCCTACAAAAAGAAAATTAAAGAAAAAACAATTAAGAAAAAAGAAATGAAGAAAATACAGAAGAAAGAAGAAAAAGCAGATTTACGTGCATTAAAAAAAACTTAATCACACAACAAATACCGTTCGTGGAATAGACGGGAACAATATTAAAGAATATAAAACTGTGCGGAAAAAATGACAGTATAAACAGTACAATGAGAATGATTGGAAGACTCATTTTGTCAGAAATCTTTTTTATTTAAGTGTTTATTTAAGTATTAATTAATTAATTAATTAATTAAATATTAAGTTTTTTTTATTCCTTACAGAATCTATAGTATCATCCAATAAAGAAGTATGAGGAGGAATCAGATATGGGATGTAGTCTTCATTCTTTGGAACACTACCTTAGATTTTGTTCTGGACTCACATTCAGTCTTTCAGTAGGAACAGAAAAGAAATTTGGTTTAGTTCACATTCTAACACGTACTTACCTAATTCAGATTTCCCAATACAATGCACAAGACAAAAGGCAACTATCTTTTGAATTTTGCACTTCACCAATTTTTGCAGTGCTGTTCTCTAAATATGTGAGCAAAATGTATATATTAGGGGAAAGCTTGCATAAAATTGCCTATATTGGTGAAAATACAGACTTGCATTATACTGGAGGTAATTTCTGTAGGCAAAATTGCATACGAAACTGTGTGTATATTTGAAAGAAATGCAGACCACCATGATGAGAATTTTTCGTGGTGACTCTTTTTCCAAAAGACAATTCACAAACTGATACTGAAATGTGCTGAACTGAATTTAAAATTAGAAAAGTGAGACAGAACCTGACATTGACAGGTTCTGTAATCCCTACCTGTTACCCAGTCACATTGCTCAAGAGGAGGAGGCGATGTAATGAGAGCTAAGGCTTAGAATCTTAGCTGATGGATGGGAGACTCAGGTTCAAATCTCCACTCAGCCATGAAACTCACTAGGTGACCTTGGGCCTGACACTATCTCGTAACCTAACCTACCTCAGTGTTTTGTGAAAAAAAAAGTGAGGGCAGGGAACCACAATGCTATGTAAACTGTCTTTAGCTCCTTGGAGAACAGTTGGGATACAATTAATAAAATATAAATAAATTAGTTAAAGTGTTGATTCTCTCTGGTAGGAGTTGTGTAAGGAAACAGCTTATCTGCAAGACTTCTCTTATTTTGCCTTTGTGCCACTGTGAAGCTCTAATTAAGACAGCAATCTTTCGACATACTCAAAATAAAATAAAAGAGTCAGATCGGATAGTTTAACCATTATTACTAATTACTGCCATTCATTTGTCACCTGTTACACACATATTTACTTCTTCTTTTTACCAAAATTATCAGGGGAAGTAGAAATATGATTTGTTTGCACACATTATCCTCATTGCTGCAAATAATTCAGCTTTCTGCGTGGAGGGGCCTTTATGCTAGTTTGACTGAAAGTTTTCCCCTCGGCTTTTGTTAAGGGCAGGTATCGAAACATCCCTAGAAATGATAGACATTGAGGATGTTATTTGAACATGCTGGACACTGTAGAGCATATTTTCTACTGTCCACTGTACAACCAGCTACATAAATGTGGGTTATCTCCCTTTTGTGTAGTTTAAGATCATGGCACAATGAAAATATCAGATTCTACCTGTCTGATATTAACCTGGGGATAACTGCATGGGTGTCTGAGTTTCTGTCAATAGTATCTCTTAGAGTGGTGAATGGCACTATTTAGTGGGAAGACACTCAAATGAAAATTTCTGTTACTATATATCGTATATGACTTTCTTTGAATATATTTGAAAAATTTCGTATATGGATGTTTTAAGATGGCCTAATAAAGGATTTTAGGGATGCAGGTGGCGCTGTGGGTTAAACCACAGAACCTAGGACTTGCCGATCAGAAGGTCGGCATCCCCGTGATGGGGTGAGCTCCCGTTGCTCGGTCCTTGCTCCTGCCAACCTAGCAGTTCGAAAGCACGTCAAAGTGCAAGTAGATAAATAGGTACCGCTCCGGCGGGAAGGTAAATGGTGTTTCCGTGCGCTGCTCTGGTTCGCCAGAAGCGGCTTAGTCATGCTGGCCACATGACCCGGAAGCTGTACGCCGGCTCCCTCGGCCAATAAAGCGAAATGAGTGCCGCAACCCCAGAGTCGGCCACGACTGGACCTAATGGTCAGGGGTCCCTTTACCTTAATAAAGGTTTGGAGAAGGAAGGAAGGAAGGAAGGAAGGAAGGAAGGAAGGAAGGAAGGAAAGAGAATAATCTTTCTCCTGGACAGACTTCTGAAAATCAAGACTGTCCCAGCTAAATGAAGGCAATTGGAAGACAAGGAATTTTGAGTCTACTAAAATCCAAGGGCAAATGGAGCCCAACTCTATTTATGGGTAGATTCCTTTCAGTAGTACAGAAGCCAACCAGGCTGCTGGGAAATGAAGTGTGGGCTTTTAAGCCTAAAACAATCAGGATGAATTGGAAATGAGCTCCACCACAACAATTTACTTCTATTGTGATGTTTTATGTTAGCTGCATGGAAGCATTTGTTGCTTTTTATGAGGAGCTGTTTCCAAAAGGTATGCACATTTTAAAACACCCATTATGTTTCAGTCAATTATAGCAGAACCAGAAAAACCTCAGGAAAGGGCTATTATCTGTAGATTCCTAATGAAAGAGATAGTGCTGCAGGGTCCAGCAGCGTTTCATACTGATGTTCAGTGGGCACCATGCTATTATTCATAGTATGTTTCAAGAGGAATTATGGTCTATTAAAGCGAAGTGGAGAAGAATTATGTACAGAGTGAAATGGGAAGAATGAGAGCACCACAAGGGACTGGAAGCCAAGGATAGGGTGCTTGAGATATTTGTTTTGCTTCATGGTCCATTTTTAGGACTGCCATGCCTCAGTTACCCTTCCCTGCTCAATGCAGTAGCAGAGATGCAGAAAGAGAAATCCAAGGCATGAGTAAAACAGGGATGCTCTTTGAGTTATTGCCTGCCTGAGTAGCACACCAAGGTTTGCCCTCTTTGAGTGACAGATGGCTCTTGGATGGTGCGGGATGGACTACAAACAAAGAAGGGGGCGGTTATGAGTCAGACAGGAAAACAAACAAGAGTCATTCCGATGAGACTGAGAGAGGATTGAATGATGTTTGGCGGTGCTTGGTGTGCTTTTGAAGTGTTGTGCATCTGTGTGTGAGAGAGTAGCTTTTGGCAAACGGCCTTTACCAGTAGCAGCAGGAGGGTCTTCTGAAGAGCATCAGCAAAGGCTTATTTGGCCTCTACCTTTGGTCTTCTGAAACAGAGAATTAACTCTGACCAAAGCCACAAACGCAACAAAAACCTTTGTTTTGAACTACGGGAGCCTCGCTGAGGTTGACACGGCCAACTGATTGATATCCTTTGTGCACGCAAAAATCTGTCAGGAAAATGAGTCACACCTACATCCTGAATTTTTTCTGTGTATGTGAGGAATACCTGTTTCTGGTTGGAGTTGGCAGACAGAGCTAAAATTCATGACATAAATGTTTTGCCTAATATTTTATCCTGCAGTGTTGCTTCTTTGGCACTCTGTCATCTCTGGTCAAGCTGATTTGACAGGCTTTCCAAAACAAACACCATAAACTAAAGGAAACCAAAACTGCAACAGCTTCCTTGGCAGTGGTGATTGTGTCCCAATAGGTAAATAAAGAGGCAAACACATAATCTGGGCCACTTTTATTTAAACCTCAAATTAAAATCAGCAGAGGGTGATGACTATGGGGTGGGAACTAACTTCACTGTATAACTATAACCATTGGGTGACCCACCGTTGCCTAAGGAATTAGGGCATGGCTTCCTAGCCTGCCCCAATTCCCAGGTAACATGCTGAAGGTGAGAAGGGAGGACTTACCTTGTCACCCCCCCCCCCAGGACCACAGAACCCCAGGTGGATGAAGGAGTTTGGCCTCAGAGAAGGCCCCTATCTCATCCTCTGAATCACGGAATCCGAAAAGTGAGCCTTGGGGCTGACCCCGAGCTGCCTAAAGGTCGTCACCAGGCGAAGCCAAACTATTTCTTTTCCCGCCCAAAGTGACCAAATCCAGAAGATTAACCTATTTAAACAACACTGCAGTCCATCTAGCGCTCTGTCCTGCTATTCAGTGTGAAGTAGGCAAAACAACAACAACCAATTTGCAATCCAAAATGCGGATTGGAAAAAAATCCTCCATGGCCCCCTAGTGGTGACCCCGACTGGGAAGACAGAGAGGGACAGCGGGTGCTGCTGCAAACAGAGAGGCTGGAGCAGTGGTTCTCAACCCGTGGGTCCCCAGATGTTGTTGGACAACAACTCCCATCACCCCTGAGCTCTGGCCTTACTAGCTAGGGGTGATGGGAGTTGTAGTTCAACAACATCTGGGGTCCCACAGGTTGAGAAAGGCTGGGCTGGAGGGAAGTCAGCTTGTTCCTTAAATAGGGATCAAGCTCTGCCCCTTTCCTAAAACTGCCTTAGGAATGCACCAATCGTTTATTGAAAATACGGGGGGAAATTGTGTACACCTGAAAATGTTGGCAGCATTAAGATAAATTCAACAGTGTACAGTGGTACCTCGGGTTAAGTACTTAATTCGTTCCGGAGGTCCGTACTTAACCTGAAACTGTTCTTAACCTGAAGCACCACTTTAGCTAATGGGGCCTCCTGCTGTTGCTGCCGCGCCACTGGAGCACAATTTCTGTTCTCATCCTGAAGCAAAGTTCTTAACCTGAAGCACTATTTCTGGGTTAGCGGAGTCTGTAACTTGAAGCGTATGTAACCCGAGGTACCACTGTAAATAATTTTTGATGGATGCAGTAATGGAATACTGAATGGTTTAGTTTCTGTAAAATATACAGGGATTTATGATATGCAAAATGAATAATGGAAAGAGATGAAGGGTAGTCATTGATATTTTAAGGATGTTTAAATGAGTATTTTAAATTTTAAAGCAGAAAATTTAATTAATTATAAATATAGGAATACACCAATCGGTGCCAAGGATTTTCCCGCTCTGCCTCTCTTGCCCAACACACAAGCACCATTTAGGCCTTTTGGCTGAATGTTCCTGTGGGATGCTTTTCTCATTCCACCTTCAACACTCCTCCCCAAAACACATCAACTGTTGCCAGCCCCTGTTGCAGTTTCTACAGATGAGCCATTGTTTTCCCATTATAATAGATTTGCATGGTTAAATGGGGGCTGAGGGCGGGGGGATATTTTAAAAATTAGGATCAGAAAATAATAGTGATGGTTGAGTTGGAGAAATTTCTTAAGAGATATGGAACCCGAACATATAGAACATGGAAAAATATAGAACATGGAAAAAGGTTTCAACAAAAGAGATCAATTTTTATCATTTGATATACTGTACTCCAATATTTTTTGTCACTTACTCTTAATAACAATTCCACCAGTTTTAAGATCTGCAGGTTCATCATTTTGCATGCTGCTCTCTCTATTTTTTAAAAATGTATACACTCACCACAAAACGCAGGAAGAAAACTTGCACATACTGTAATAAAGACTGCGCCAGAACCTTTCTCCCTGACTGGTTTGCTTTCTCCTTGTAGGGTTGTTGTTGTTGTTGGGTTTTTTACTTACTATTTCTACTATATTTTGTTTTTAATTGATAGATTCACAAAATCAACCATAACAACAAAGAGACAAACTAAAACAAAAACACAAAGGCTAACAGAAGTTTGGGAGGAAGGGTCTGTGTCAAATACAAAATACCTTTGCATTCATCTTTCCATAGGGTTTGTTTATTATTTATGTGTACTTATCGGTAGTCCTTCACCAAGTAATCCCAGGGCAGATTACAATATATCACAATAAAAAATAATCGATGTTCACATAAAAGAAGAATCAATGGTACAATAACAAAACAATACAGTGTAGAGTTCTGGGTAGGCCTGACGTCTAGCTATGCAAAAATCTGATTCTTGTAATCTTCACTAAGTACCTAGTACCTAGTCTGGGATCATGCAATACTGTGGTCTGGACAGTCCAATTCATTGCTGCATTCTGCTAAATTTGGGTTTCCTAATGGCCTGATGAGAATGCAGTTACACTTTAGAATAAAATTGATCAAAAGCCATACTTTGAGCTTGAAAGGAAAGGAGCGTCTCCCTCTTCATATATATATATATATAACTGGATCATTTCTGCAGATCTAATGTAGAAATTCAGGCTAATCAACCAAATGCCATGCCTTTCCCTTGTTTCTTTCTGTTTTTTGGCACTCTTGCAGCCTCCTGCTGCTTTCAGATTGATTTTGAGAGCAGCATGGGGTAGGAATGTGATGGGAGAATTGATAGGCTTATGAATTCTATCAATTTCTGAGGTACTTAGAAATTGGGTTTTACCCAGGATTTTGCAGATATAAAAAAAGGCACACCAATCACCCAGTCTCTGAGCAATTTCAAATGTGGATTTGTGCTGCTGCTCAGATTCTACCACAGAAATCAACCAAAATGCCAATTCTGTGACAATTTATTTGGAAATATCAGTGCTGGAAACAAAGTTCAGAACTCGAGAATGCTTGACATTTTCACATTAATTCCCAAAAATATTGAAAGTCACAACTCAATAACAAACTCTGACCTTTCCACTATTCAAGATTGCCTTTCACTTTTGGAAGAGGTTCCCCCTATCTCTGACTTCCAGCTGTTATGACCCCAGAGTCCAGCAGAGACCAGGACACAAAGTCTGAGACATTATAGTGGTACCTCGGGTTACAGATGCTTCAGGTTACAGACTCTTCAGGTTACAGACTCCTCTAACCCAGAAATAGTACCTCGGGCTAAGAACTTTGCTTCAGGATGAGAACAGGAATCGTGTGGCGGCAGTGGAAGCTAAAGTGGTACCTCAGGTTAAGAACAGTTCCAGGTTAAGAACGGACCTCCAGAATGTTATTAACCCGAGGTGCCACTGTACGATCATTGACTAAAGAAGCAGGCCACGATCCTGGCTCCTGAGCCTGATGCTGGTAAACAGGGGTCCACTGAACCAAATGCAACAGCACAAAGGCCCCTAGAACTGGGCCTGAGCAACTGAGTGCCTCCCAAGCATCTCTCATGTTCAACGTCCCCAAGAATCACATCTGGTGAGAGACCATGAAATGCTGGAAAGTTGGTGTCTTCAGGCAAAGGGATGGTCCCTTAAAAGACTCCAGAACTCCAAAAGGGGCTGAGCTTAGCAGAGGTGTGCTGGAGACAGATGCTCAAAAAGGCTATGTTCATTTCCATCCCTTGGTCCTAGCAAGTTTCTTCTTTGGAGCTCTCCATGGTGCTGCTGACAACTGACCTGCCTTGCAGCTGTCTTGCTCTGTGGGCTCCTCCATAGAACCAAGAAAGGAATCCTTACTTTTGGCTTTCAGATTCTCTTGGAGACTTTTTTTTATGCCCTAGGCCTTTGAAGCTGATTCCTTGTATTGTTTTTAATGGTGTTTTATGTTTTATTGGTTTTTCCCCCTTCCCTGTCTGGTGTTGTGTGATATGGTGACATGGAAGTACTTTTATAAATAAAGTAGAATAAATCTTTGGGAGGAGTTATTGGACAATGCAGTTATTGGACAAGCCACTTGTTTTCTGGGCCCTCATTTTAATGAAATTGTCTACTTTCTTTATCATATGAAAGAGAAAACATATTTTTGTGTGCATCAGGAATGTGAGGGCCTAGTGGGGAAAACCACTCTTTTTCAGGCACTCTGAAGGTTCCAGCATAACCAGTTCTTTTGAATTTGAAAGATATGATTAGGTTCATGCTACTGATGTTTAGTTGAACAGAATGAAAACTCCTCTCAGCAGCATAGTTCACATTGATTCCTTGTATCTATGCTCAACACAGTGAGAGGCTAACTAAATGGAGAAAAATATCGATTTCTTCCCCTAGCTTTTGTTTTCTTTTTCTAAGAAAGCTCCTCTAATTTACCAGGCAGCAATAAAGTCTCGGGGAAGTCACAAGGAGAGGTTACAGAAAGGGTTAGGAGGCAACACTGTTTAAATATGAACTGGTTACATGTTAAACTACCTCAGTTTATATGATTGACATTGCTGAGAAAGGCATGAGGAAAAATCCTTTAGAAACCGATAAAGTGCACTTCTCTTGAATGAACAGTATAATCATAAAATTATACTGCATGTAGGTTCACATCCAGAGGCATGTTGTAAAAGTGAGGTTCAGATGTTATAGCACTGACCTGCAGACAGAAGAAACGGAAGGGAGGCCCTGAAGCGCAATAGGCAAAATTGCCACCATTTTCCCAGTTTGGTTCTTCAGCGGATGGAGGTAGAGGATGGCCAGTATATCTGAAGGAGCGTCTCCACCTCCATCATTCAGCCCAGACACTGAGGTCCAGCTCCGAGGGCTTTCTGGCGGTTCCCTTACTGCGAGAAGTGAGGTTACAGGGAACCAGGCAGAGGGCCTTCTCGGTAGTGGTGTCCACCCTGTGGAACGCCCTCCCATCAGATGCCAAGGAAATAAGCAACTATCTGATTTTTAGAAGACATTTGAAGGCAACTCTGTTTAGGGAAGTTTTTAATGTTTGATGTTTTATCGTGGAGTCACCCAGAGTGACTGGGGAAACCCAGCCAGATGGGTGGGGTATTATTATTATTATTATTATTATTATTAATAATAATAATAATAATATTAATATTATTAATATCCCAAAGAGCTCCAGGATTTGTAGCCCATAGGCCTTTTTTTCTGGGACACAACAGTCAATTGTATCCAACACTGCCATTCCACTTGTGCAACAGACTTCCTCTTGTGCAACTTTTCTCCCCTAGAACAGCCTTAGACTGTCAGAACAGCCTCTAAGAAGAAAAAAGCAGAGAGGGAGCGAGAGAAACAACCTTTTCATAACAAGGAACTGCATGTAAAATAATGGGGAAAGTGTCATTCCTTCACATAAAAATCATTCAGGTCTTCTCTCTAGTTTGTTTCCATTAGCTGATTAAAATAATAATAATTGCATTTCTATTATGGAACGTTTTTCCCCCTACTGTCTAATTGATGAGCACTATCTACAGTGTTTTTAATGATGTCATGGAATTTTGTAACATCTTGGCTCAGATAACATTTTGGCTCTGATTCCAAACTTCAGCAACTCCTGATGCACTCCTTCAATATGAAAGTGAGAACTGTGGCACCTACCTTGGCCTCTATTATTCTCTGGCTGAGTTTTTAATTTGAGTCACAAAAGAACTCACAATTCCCAGCAGTAGCTATGTCAAGGAGACAGATAGGTAGGTCTCTGCCTGACTGGCCGGCCTCTTTTCTTCTTATGATATGCCAAAGCAGAAACCCTGTTTATGGGTTATATTTTTATTGCATGTCTCATTGGTGTATTTTAGGTCAGAATGAATAGGGTTTCCAATCCTGCAAACATGTTATGTCCCCCTCTCCCACTTTATTCCTCTAAACCAGAAAGATGCCCACAATTGGAGATGGGATTTTGTGTGGCGCTGTGGGTTAAACAACAGAGCCTAGGACTTGCTGATCAGAAGGTTGGTGGTTCGAATCCCCGCGACGGGGTGAGCTCCCATTGCTCGGTCCCTGCTCCTGCCAACCTAGCAGTTTGAAAGCACCTCAAAGTGCAAGTAGATAAATAGGTACCACAGCTGCGGGAAGGTAAACGGTGTTTCCATGCGCTGCTCTGGTTTGCCAGAAGCGGCTTAGTCATGCTGGCCACATGATCCAGAAGCTGTACGCCAGCTCCCTCGGCCAATAAAGCGAGATGAGCGCCGCAACCCCAGAGTCGGCCACGACTGGACCTAATGGTCAGGGGTCCCTTTACCTTTTTATTTTTGCCAGGCTTTCAAATGTTGTGCCCTAACAGGTCACAGGTGATCACGAGCCATGTGGTTATATTTTCATGTTCTTCTAGCATTCCCAGTTCTTGATAGCCAGCCTCTGCGGTTGGGATGTTAATTATGTTGTGTGTGGTTATGTGTGTGTGTGGATGAGCACTTTTTGTACATTTATTTTGTTGTACATTGCATATTCTCGCTGTAAATTGCCTTGGGAGTCATTTTTCGTGGAAGGATACATAAATTGAATAAATCTATTTCTGACCCCCAAGCAAGTGGTCAAAAGAGGAAGTCTATTGAGCTTTCTGGAGGGCTGCCTTATATTGCTGAAGGTGAGCTGTGTTTCCCTTGGTGGGACATGGGTGGCACTGTGGTCTAAACCACTGAACCTCTTGGGCTTGCCGATCAGAAGGTTGGCGGTTCGAATCCTCGCGACGGGGTGAGCTCCTATCGCTCTGTCCCAGCTCCTGCCAACCTAGTAGTTCGAAAGCACTCCAGTGCAAGTAGATAAATAGGTATCACTGCGGCGGGAAGTTAAATGGTGTTTCCATGTGCTCTGGTTTCTGTCACTGTGTTCCGTTGTGCTAGAAGCGGTTTAGTCATGCTGGCCACATGACCCGGAAAGCTGTCTATGGAGAAATGCTGGCTCCCTTGGCCTGAAAGCGAGATGAGCGCCACAACCCCATAGTCTCCTTTGACTGGACTTAATCATCCAGGGGTCCTTTACCTTTCTTTCTTTCTTTTTTTTAAGCCTTTGGTGGGTCACGCTTCCTGCAGGTCTGCTTTAGAAGAATAGAAGCAAATCAACAGCTTTTTGGGTCAGACTTTTGAACGCTGATATTGTGCTTGCAAAGCAATATGGCATCCTTTTTTTGTCACATCACTAAACTCCCCCAGCCCCCTGGACACTAAATTGTCTATATTTATGGTTCACCATAGTCTGGTTCAGGTTGCATGCAGTGTGGTTGTGTGTGGGGGGGGGATGTTTGCGAACACATCCTTTTTCTGGGTGTCAAATACAGCAGCTTAACAGTGACTGCCTGCTACCTTACTTTTTGCTCCTCCAATGTATTCCCGTCTGTGATATGTATTGATTTTCGCAGACTCGCTGGCTGCACAGCCTTTCAAAGAGCACCGCAACCGATTGAACCAATAAACTGCAGAAAATTAAGATTGAGGGTCTAACAAGGCTTTTAACAAAGTAAAAATTGATCAGGGAGGAGGATGGGTTTATAAAAGCGATTAGTTCTTTAATACTCCTTTAAAGTCTCTGTATATGCTTGTGGTATTGCGGAGCTTTTTACCCTTCTCAGAAATGGATTGGTGGTGATGTTGAGCCCAGAGAATCACGCGGTCTTCCCATGCAGCAGAAATGAGGGATAAGAATCTTGCAGTGGGAGGATAGAATGCATGGGCGATTTTATTTTTGTCTTTTTGAGTGCAGAGACAGCAGGGAAAGGGCTGGAAAAACACTGCTCTCTCTTTTATGTTTTAGTTTTCTGTTTCCATGAGGAGCACTGAAAAGTGGCCTCTTCCACCCATAGTCACATTCCATTCTGCTACGCCATCTGCTGCATGTTTAGGCCAGGCTATTTCAGCACAGAGAGACTTCAAAGATGGAGGGGAGCAGCATTCCCCTGGACATTGTTTGGAGGGAATGGGGAACAGTGGAAGAAGCAAATGGAAATGGAGGGACAGGAATATTAGCCAAGTTTTAAGCCAGTGAGATTTCATTATTGAGCCAACCCTATCTTTTTTCTTAGATAGCTTGGTGTCTGCTTCTTCCATTCCAGACTTTCTGCTTTGCTTACCTAGTCTCCTGAGGTGTTGCGAAACAGCTATTCCCCGGAGCCATTTCCCCCCTGTTATATAAAAAAAATCCACTTATGTTTATGCATTAAATGTAAGTTGCTCAGAGACATTTTGGGTAGCAATCAACTAATAAGTTTAATGAATAGCTTGGGGATATTTCTGGATCCTTTGCTGTCTCTCAAGGCTCAGGTGGCCTCAGTGGCCCGGAGTGCCTTCCATCAGCTTGGGCTGGTGGCCCAGCTACAAGCCTATCTGGACGGGGACAGCCTAACTACTGTTGCTCTGGTAACTTCAAGGTTAGATTACTGCAATGTGTTATATGTAGGGCTGCCTCTGAAGATGGCTCAGAAACTTCAGCTGGTGTAGAATTAAATGGCCAGGCTGCTCACTGGAGCAGGAGGGTTTGAGCACATCACACCAATCCTGGTCTGACCGCACTGGCTACCAATTAGTTTCCGGGCCCAATGCAAAGTGCAGGTTTTGACCTATAAAGCCTTAAATGGCTCAGGACTGCAATACCTCAAGGACCGCCTCTTTCCATATGAACCTACCCACACCCTGAGCTCATCTTCTGAGGCCCTTCTTTGTGTGCCTCCTCCTTGAGAAGTCAGTAGGGTGGCAGCACGAGAGCAGGCCTTTTCTGCAGTGGCTCCCCCTCTGTGGAAGGCTATGCCCAGGGAAGTTTGCCTGGCGCCTTCATTACCGTATTTTTCGCTCTATAACACGCACCTGACCATAACACGCACATAGTTTTTAGAGGAGGAAAACAAGAAAAAAAAATCTGAATGAAACAGTGGATGTATCATTTTTGTGCTTCATGCTGTGGCCACAGCCATGTGATTTGACAGTGAGTTTGGGGTAGCCCAATGCAAAAATCCTGAGAATCCATGTGGATCTGTGCTTTGTAACCACGTTTTTGCACCATTGTGGCCCCAGGCAACAGTGGGTGCGTGATTTTTTTGGTGCAGGGTGTAGCCATGGACATGCTATGTGATCTGATGGTGAATTTGGGGTGACCCAATGCAAAGATCCTGAGGATCCATGTGGATCTGTGCTTTGTAACCACGTTTTAAGTGGGGAGGGAAGGAAAAACGCAGAAGGGACAAGGAGCATGAGAGGCGTGTGCGGAGAAGCAGCTGGCTAACAATGCAGGAGAGGGGTTTAACGGGAGGGAGGAAAGGAAGGCAAAAGTTTCCCCCCACCCACCCACGCCAGCCCTCCCTCTCTCTCTCTCTCTCTCTCTCTCTCTCTCTCTCTCTCTCTCCCACCCACCTGCATGTTTTCCGGCTGCCTGCGAGTCCCTAGAATGCTGGACGCAGCAGCAGCAGCACCAGCACCGGAGTACGGAGAGGAGGAGGTGGTGGCTTGTCGGCTGTGCTCCTAGCCGACGGAACCTGAGCCGGGTGGGCTGGAGCCTGCGTGCAGTGTGACTAGGAAGGAATTAGAAGGAAGGACGTGATCCTTTCCTTTCCCCTCTGCTTGCCAGGAGGGCAGGTGATTTCCCTGCTCTTTGTTGCGTTAGAGCAAGCACAGCAACCGAAAACAGAAGAGGGTGGCCAGTAAGACCCTGAGGCAGAATGCAGGAAAGCAGCAGCCTCCTCTATGCAGCCTTCCCTCCTCCGTGACGCGCCATCTGATTTTTGCCCCTGCACTTGGGCCAGTCGGCTCCAGGGACCACACATTCGCTCAATAACATGCACAGACATTTCCCCTTACTTTTTAGGAGAAAAAATGTGCGTGTTATAGCGTGAAAATTACGGTATATACCTTTAGGATCCAGGCAAAAAGGCTCCTTTTTAACCAGGCCTTTGGTTGATCTGGTTGACATCCAATGCCCTTTTAAAATGTGTTGGGGCTGAACATGGATTAAAAGCCATATAAGCAAACTTAGTAGTGTCAGTTAGTGTCAGTTGAGTGCTGGTGGTTGGTAGGTTGCGGAGGTCCTTGTGACACGCCCTTCATTGTGACACCTCCCTCCGCTGGCTCCTTGGTCACTAGGGCTCTAGAGGCAGAGCGATCTCCTTTGGTTTGATCATTCAGGGAGTGACAGAGAAAGTGGATGGAGACGTAAGTAGACTCTCTCATCAGCATCTGCATTCTGTGCTGGCATTGCTGCTTGACAGTCTTAGGGAACGTTTAAAAGATTAAGATTGGGAATAATTTAAAGGCTTCAGCCAGCCCTTTGGGGCATCTTTATGACTCCACCCACTGTTTTGTAACAGTGAAGGGAAGTGACTATGGATTCTGCTTACACTTTAGGAAAAGGAAAACTAATAAGATGTCACAACTTGGAAAAGTGTGTTCTTTTTAGGCTAGTGACACAAGAGTCACTTGATAACTCGCCATGGGAGCATTAAGCATGCCCTCTGGAAAGGGTAATATATCTTCCTTCCCTTCCTGCCTCCCAGGGCCCATCTTTCAAAGGACAGCCAAGGTACAAAACCCTTCAGCATGCTGATGTTTCTTCTATAGTAATATTAGTATTTGGTATTTGATGTTTCTCTTTTAAACATCCCTTCTCCACACTAAACAAACCCACCTCTTTCAATGAAATGATAATTGTCTTATAATATCCAGAGGGTGCTATTCTGGCTACAGTATTCAAGCACTCTCTTCACAGGATACCCATTATGATATGCCTAGGAAAGTGAATTCATCTTGAGCTTTGAGTCGTGAATGCCCAAACCAGTTTAGGGATGTAGATCAGGAGAGTACTTTGAGTCCCATTTTTCACATTTGAACAGCCCTTCTCTGCAGTGGCTCCCTGTCTGTGGAATACTCTCCCCAGGGAAGTTCGCCTGGTGCCTTCATTGTACACCTTTAGGCACCAGGCAAAAACATTCCTTTTTAATCAGGTCTTTTACGCCCTTTTAAAACGTGTCTCTTTTTTTTAGGGGGGGTGTTATTGGGTTGTATTTATTTTTATTATGTATTTTGTGGTTTTATATCTTGATTTTATTCTGTGAACCACCCTGAGACCTCTGGGTATAAGGCAGTAAAACAAACAAACAAACAAACAAACAAACAAACAAACAAACAAATAAATAAATTTGTCTCTGTTATGGCCAAAAAAAGAAAGAAAGAGAAAAAAAGTCTGCAAATGCAAATATGTTGTACAAGCAAGCTCACACACACACCCCAGGCAACAGTTCCAATGGGGATCTCTCTCTATTTTTTCGTCATGTGCTATAAAAGAGTGGGATTTGGATTTGGAGCTTAGGTGAAGATAGCCAGGGGAATAATGTTGGGGTGGGGACAGAGGGGTGGGGAAGGAATCACCCTTCCTAGTGCAGCACATTGAAGGCAGCAAGGATGATGCTCTTAGCCAATCCTGCTCACGTTGCTGCATTAAGATGCAGAGGCTATTTTCTTGCCATTCCTTGGCGCGCACAGCATGCTTTCAGTTTACAATGTTATGATGCTTGCACTCCCCCCGGAGTAGTCATGAAGTCGATAGATGAATTTGTTAATTTGTTCTGCCTCACTGTCCTGCTGGTTTATTAGCATCCCGGTTATTTTATGCACCATGCCTAAGTGGAAGTATATTAAAACTCAATACTTAGGTGTCATTTTTTTCCTTGTTGGTATTTTATAATCACGAGGCTATCTTCCGAAGTATGTGGAGCCTTTTCTCTAATGGAGTCACAGCAAGGCGTTTGTTAATGATCTAGGCATGGGTGAGAGGGAGAGCTCTAAATAGGGGGACTGCAATTGGGAATTAGATTACATTATTAAACAGAAATGGCATAGGAATAGGCATACATCTATGATATTTTAAGTGTAGACCTGAAACACAAGTATGCAATGTCCATTGTTAAACATCTTGAATTTTACGACTGTGTTAAAAAAGTAGTATTGTTTGCTGTTGCCTTAAGGATCCCCCCCCCCCATTCTTGCAAATCACTTTGCTATTTCTCATTGTCTGTGTACCATACAAGTGTACTCTTCTTAATGAAGCTGTGTCAATTAGCTAGGAAGTGTACTGGCTTTGATCAGACCTCACATTCAAACTCTGCTAATCTGAAGTCAGCTGCTATGTTGTAAAACAACTTACCTGACAGGGTTGATGTGAGAATAAAGAGTTAATAAGCACACTAGAGTCCATTCTCCTGCTTAACAAACATTCCTCTACTCCAACCCCCTGTTTGATGCTGGAAATCCATCCCTTGTGCATTCTTTCCTTGGAGATCTCCCATAAGTGAGAGCCCATCACCTCTCTAAGAATCAGGTTCTATTGTGGAACTGCTCTTAACCATCAAGGTGTTCGCTAAGGCTATTAGTTTTTCTATTAGTTTGCTTGTTTTGTTTTGTTTTGTATTTTGTATTGTTTTCATTTTGCATTTTAATGCCATAAACCTTTCCCTTTGATCTTTGGATGAAGGGAGAGAGGGAGATAATTATTTTTTATTTGCTTTTACATATACAAAATTATACAGGACGTGGGTGGCGCTGTGGGTTAAACCACAGAGCCTAGGATTTGCCAATCAGAAGGTTGGTGGTTCGAATCCCCGTGATGGGGTGAGCTCCTGTTGCTCGGTCCCTGCTCCTGCCAACCTAGCAGTTCAAAAGCACATCAAAAGTACAAGTAGATAAATAGGTACCACTCTGGTGGGAAGGTAAACAGCGTTTCCATGTGCTGCTCTGGTTCGCCAGAAGCGGCTTAGTCATGCTGGCCACATGACCCGGAAGCTGTATGCCGGCTTCCTCAGCCAATAAAGTGAGTTGAGCTCTGCAACCCCAGAGTTGGTTACGACTGGACCTAATGGTCAGAGGTCCCTTTACCTTTACCTATACAAAATTATAACAATACAACCATACAAATCAAAAGTTAAGAGATTCCTCTGAATCTCTGGACTTTCCCCCTTCCCACCCCCCATGGGTACCATTATCAAACCTTTCCTGCTTCATCTTTTTCAATAGTCCATGTTTTATATAACTCCATTGTCTCCATAGTTCCTGCTATGCTATAAGTGTTATCACAATCCTGCTAGCGTTTTCATCTTGCTTAAAATGGTCTCCAACATAATTTATAAATTTCCCCCATTTTTTGTTGAAGTTTTGGTCTTCTTGGTTCCTTGGGAAGTATATAAATTTAAATAAAACAAACAAACAAACAATCCTGAATTGTGTCCCAAAGAGAGCAAGTAAATCTGGAGATGCTTTAACCAACCCACAACTCTTGCTTTCCCCTGTTTGGTTCTCTTTAAATTCATATTGTAAACTAAACCCGTGCTGTTTCTCAGCCCACTCCTACCAATTGTCACTTTCTCCAGGATCATAGCGGGTTTCACAGCCCAAAAGCTAGAGGAGATTCCCAGCTATCAAGAAAACATCTCCTGTCTTTTGATGAAATATCCATTTATCACCCTGGACTATCAGAAAATACTGAGTCTAATGAAAGATATTCTCCCAGGAGCTATGTTGTTGTTGTTTAGTTATTTAGTTGTGTCCGACTCTTCATGACCCCATGGACCAGAGTATGCCAGGCACTCCTGTCTTCCACTGCCTCCTGCAGTTTGGTCAAACTTATGCTGGTAGCTTCGAGTACACTGTCCAACCATCTCGTCCTCTGTCATCCCCTTCTCCTTGTGTCCTCAATCTTTCCCAACATCAGGGTCTTTTCCAGGGAGTCTTCTCTTCTCACGAGGTGGCCAAAATATTGGAGCCTCAGCTTCAGGATCTGTCCTTCCAGTGAGCTGATTTCCTTCAGAATGGAGAGGTTTGATCTTCTTGCAGTCCATGGGACTCTCAAGAGTCTCCTCCAGCACCATAGGAGACTCTTGAGAGTCCAATGGACTGCAACAAGTCCATGGAGTCCCAGGAGCTATAGCAGTACTTAATGATTAATGTAACCAATGCTTTGTTGAGAATTCTCCAAGGGCAGAGGCATGTGTTTTGGGTGATAGACGGCTCTCACTTACTTAGTAATGCATTCCCAGTTTCATTTTTCTGATCTGCAAACCATAAACATCAAATGAAGTATAGGGTTAGCAAGACAACCAAAGCAGAAAAAAGACAATTTACAACCATGCAAATCTTGCCCTAAGCTCTGCATTGTTAGTGGGATTTTGCAAGTGTACAACCACTTGAAGGTCAACACAACCCCATAATTCCTTTGAAGTATGCTTTTGAGTTCTGTTCTGTTGATTTATTTGTTCACAGTAATTCATGCCTTGTAAATATGAAACAATACATACAGGTGGAATCTACACACATATAAAAATGCTATGAAAATGCTTTTTCAAAAAACGTTTTGAAAAAATATATTGAATTTCCCATAGCTCACCATTGCCATCTAGTGTCACATTTGTATATTACACTTTACAACACATTTAAAATGTTTTATTTGCAGCTGTTTAGCTGAGTCCACAGAGACAGAGCTAGTTCCTAGTGGAGCCAATACCTTAAGAGATCCTTCCACTGGCTGCATCCCTAAGGCATTTTTCTCCTCACTAGCCCAGCAGCCATGTGTACAGTATATGACTTCCCCAGCCCCCGACACTGTAAGGATTCAACTCAAATTACAGAGCCAATCTCATTGCATAATTTTTATTTATTTATTTATTTATTTATTTATTTATTTATTTATGGATGCATCCTGCCATCTGGCTAACAATATTTAAAGCAGCAGCAGCAGCAACAATAATAAAACATAATTGGAAAAGAAGAACAAAAATGCAAGCGGTAAGGCAAGTGTCTGAAAAACAATAAAACCAATTCCCAGATATTAAACCAGCTCTGCTGCTATCCTTGAAAGCCTGCCAGGGAATTGGATGGCCTCGTTGTTTCAAAGATTTCCCACTTAATAGGATGGTAGCCTTCCCCAAGTACTACAACTCTCATCAACCACACCCAACGTGGCTAGTCAGGGCTGATGGGAGTTGTACTGCTCAAAAATCTGGAGGGCATCAGATAAATGGATGGATCTCAGCAGACACAAATCTTATTGGGAATTTGTGGCCCACCGGACATTCCATTGTGTGTGGGGTGGGGGGAACAATTCTGAACTATCAGAGATAAAGCTCAACTCGAGTTTTGTCAACTGTACATTGCCATGAGAGCCAGTGTGGTTTAGTGGTGGTTAAGAGCGATAGACTCATAATCTGGGGAACCGGGTTCGCGTCTCCGCTCCTCCACATGCAGCTGCTGGGTGACCTTGGGCTAGTCACACTTCTCTGAAGTCTCTCAGCCCCACTCACCTCACAGAGTGTTTGTTGTCGGGGAGGAAGGGAAAGGAGATTGTTAGCCACTTTGAGACTCCTTAGGGTAGTGATAAAGCGGGATATCAAATCCAAACTCTTCTTCTAAACAAAACAAAACAAAACAAAACAAAACAAAACAAAACAAAACAAAACAAAACAAAACAAAACAAAACAAAACAAAACAAAACAAGACAAAACAACAAAACTGTACATTGCCATGGCTTATGCACTGTTAAAGACGTTCCCTTTTTTGTGCATTAACTCCTTGGGGGCAGGATGAGAAAGAAATCAGAATAAATACACTATGGACACAAAAGTCATGAGCATTAACTTCATCGCTTACCTTAGGAAGCTGATACAGTTTTAAAACTATCCACAGTTGGCTTCTGCCCAACCTGGCAGCTGCACTTTCATTCTCTCTATACCTTGTTCACCATAGTCATAAAAGCCTCATTCACATTAAGCTTTAATCCTTTTTCCGAATCCTTCTTAGCGCTCCACCTCAATAAAGCCTTGTGACATAGTAATGTTCCGCTGGTTAATTAGGTGCTCTGAAAATACCGTGTTCTCTTTTGCCAGCTGTAGGTTTTCCAGTTTTAATTCAATTGGGTACCCCTTTTTCAAAGAGCGCAAACAGGGGCTTGTAGATGAATCACCTCTTAATGATTCGGTGCTCCATTTATGTATGCCACCCCACTTCTGCTGCCTATTAACGCTCGAAGCTTGAGAGCACTTAATATGGAAATCCCAAAGCACAACAAGGATGGCCGTTGCTGTTCTATGGAACTGCTTCCTTTCTACCCAGAATTGCTCCCACTTGCTCCCTGTGTTTGAACACAAGGATTGATGAGCTGATGGTGGCCCACCTGTGCTTCAAACACAGAGGAAGGGCAAAAGCGTGTGCGTGCAGAAGCTAAGTATTTAACGGTGTAACTGGTATAATATGTGTGAATCTGACTTCCTGAAGGGGGTATTGGGAATGGATGGATGTAGATCAGTAGCAGAATGGAACTGGATACCAATACTCATTGAGATAACTCCAGAATAGAAAATGGGAAGACCTGACTGCCCTGATTTTACTGGGACATTTTGGATTCAGAGAAGCATTCCTGGCTTCTTTTTGGATCTGAGATTGTCCTGCTTCCCCTCTCCAGAACCGCTGCTGAGCTCTGGGAGGACAATGAGCTGGCCGAGCCTCTTCATGGTTGCCACTGCTGGCTCCACTCTTTTGCAGCTTGTAGCGGCTGCTGGACAGTGGGCAGGAGAGGAGAGGCTGCCACTGCTGCAGTGTGGCGATCACACAGGGTCCCCGGATGTTTGATGGTCTATTGATCCCTGTGCCACCACTGTGATTGCCTCTTCGCTGCCACCAACCCGTTTCCCTCGGGTACACACGGAGTCCAGACAGTTGTTAACATTAACAAATAATCAAGTTTATTTTTATAAGCATGAACAAGTTTAAGGTTTCAGTTAATTTTTCTTGTCAGTTTCTTAATCTTAGTTTCTTTACTGACCTATTTGTTCCTAACAACTTCATCGTTGATTATCCCAACTATCTATCTGACTCCACCTAACAGTTCCTCTCACTCTCTCACAACACAACTCGGCCAACCCACAGACTTATCCTCCCTCTTTCTTCTCCAACTCCCAACTCTCAACTGACTTCCAAACAACACCAACTCTAACTCTAACTCCTCCCCTGGGGTTCCCACTGGCCAATCACTTCACACTCATTTAACCCTTTCCTTATGACCCACCTAGGAGGCAAACGCCACATGCAGCGCAGCCCCAGTGATGTGCCCAAGCCAGCAACACTGGTCCACCATCTGCAGGAGCCACTGGCATAGCCAGCAGTGTGAGGAGGAAATCCCCGCAGGAGCTGTCATTGCCTATCTTGCATGCTGGAGCCCAGCAGAGGAGAGGCACGGCAATGCTGCTGCCACAGTTCCTCCACTCTGCTGCTTCTGCCCCCAGGTTAGGCCTGATCCATGAATGTAGCTGCGCCCTGGTGGAATTGGGTCAGTGCTGAGGAACATCTCCTGGGTGCCTTCTCCATCTCTGCTCATTTGTTTAGGTCCCTCCTTGAATTAAAAAAACGTACAATATGGTAAGCAACAAGGCAATACTCTTCTTGTTTCACAAATACCAATGATATGGTAATAACCTTTTAATACAATTACTGTTGCAGGTGAAGAAGGCTGTGCAGCAAGAAGGCTTTGGGAGGAGGAAGAGAGGATACAGAGATATCAATGAAATAGACATCAACATGAATGATCCTTTATTTACAAAGCAGTGGTACTTGGTAAGCTACCGTGAACTTCCATCCCTCTCCATCAGGAAAGCAATTTCAGATTTCTGCAGTCCTCAAGCATGTCTTGGTATGGAAGAATATAGCAAACACACCCTATTATTTCCAATTATTTTTTGACACGATGAGGCTAAAGTTAAGTTCTTTTGAATGGATGATTTGCCAACGACAGACCTGCCTGGACAGAGATAGCCCTGCAGAGCTGCTGTCAGTTAATGTAGACATTACTGAGATGCGGGTGGTGCTGTGGTCTAAACCACTGAGCTTCTTGGGCTTGCTGATCGGAAGGTCAGTGGTTCAAATCTCCACAACAGGGTGAGCCCCCGTTGCTCTGTCTCAGCTCCTGCCAACCTAGCAGTTCGAAAGCACACCAGTGCAAGTAGATAAATAGGTACTGCTCCGGCGGGAAGGTAAACAGTGTTTCTGTGAACTCTGGCCTCCATCACGGTGCTTTGTTGTGCTAGAAGCAGTTTAGTCATGCTGGCCACATGACCTGGAAAGCTGTCTGTAGACAAACGCCGGCTCCCTTGTCCTGAAAGCAAAGATGAGTGCCACAACCCCATAGTCACCTTTGACTGGACTTAACCATCCAGGGGTCCCTTACTGAGTTAAATAGGTCAATGGTTAACCTTCAACATGTTCAGAGGCATAATCATTTTCATTATTGCACAGGCTGTGATCTGTCACTCAAGCCAGATTTTAGAGCAAACCTCTGGTTCTGACTGAGCAATGAAATGCATCAGTCCCATTGCATCCAAATCTTTTTAAAAACCTTCTCTTATTTTATTGCCAGCATTCCTGGATTTAGTGCCTCCTTCCCAAGCAAACGAAGGCTAGCCTGTGGCAGATGGATCAAGTAGACTCTCAGTGGATGTAAACAGTCTGTTTTGTGCCAAGCAAATAATTCTCTTGTGCTTTCTTTTTTGATTTTTTTTTTATGCATTAGATCAACACTGGGCAAGCAGATGGGACTCCTGGACTTGATCTGAATGTAGCTGAAGCGTGGGAGCTGGGTTACACAGGGAAAGGTGTAACTATAGGAATTATGGATGATGGTAAGTGAACTAAAATATCATGACTCTCAGTGTGTATCACACAAGAAATCTGATTTTAAAATAAAGCATAACTTCTAAACATGGATATTTTAATGAGAACTTTGTAAGAGATTCACTTCAGCCAAGGGAACATCTACAGAAAGCCCTCCTGGGTTACAATTCATGGATAATTATGATTCTCAAAAATGTGCCATGGGTAGCGCTATTTTAGTTCAGGTACAACAGCTGTCAGCTTATTTTGTTTTGCCCAGCAGAACTGAAATGGAAGTTGAGTTTCAAAGAGGAAATTGTGTCATTAAATCTGCTCTGCAGTTTTAGGGCAACTTAGAAAAGAATTACACATGCTACCATTTATATTGCAACATGTGAGATATATCAATGCCTGCCTTACTGTACATTACAGGGCATTTCAAATTTGTGCTGTAAGTGTTCTATCATTCTGCTAAAAATAAGTAACCATGTAACTGTGCTGGAACAGATCCACAGGGACCTATAATTGTTAATAGAGATACACCACAGGGGAAATGATGCTCCTTTTGTCTGCCCATCAAGTAGACAAAAGTAGACATCCATTTGCCTTGTACCTCCCTGGCTTATTTTACTTGGGCCCACAGAGTGACTTGTCCCGTTTCACAGTGACTGAGCACAGAAGTGGTACGTATGTGACCTGGCTAACTGGAGGGAGCAAGCAGAATCTGAAATAGGAGTAGTATTTCATGCAATCTAATAATCAAACCATAGATTTAAAGCAATTTCACTGATGCAAGAAAATCCTGGGCATGGCTCTAGCAAGCTTTTAAATTCTGTTTGCTTCAGATATGAAACATGATTTCTGTAGTACATTGCTGATAGAAACTCCCCCTCCCCCAAAACAACAACAACAACAACAACAAAAACAACTTCTTCTTCTTCTTCTTCTTCTTCTTCTTCTTCTTCTTCTTCTTCTTCTTCTTCTTCTTCTTCTCTTCTTCTTCTTCTTCTTCTTCTTCTTCTTCTTCTTCTTCTTCTTCTTCCTCATGCCCCACTCATCTGGCTGGGTTTTCCCACCCACCCTGGGCAGCTCCCAACAGAATATTAAAAACACGATAAAAACATCAAACATTAAAAACTTCCCTAAACAGGGTTGCCTTCAAATGTCTTCTAAAAGTCATATAGTTGTTTATTTCCTTGACATCTGATAGGAGGGCGTTCCACAGGGTGGACACCACTACCAAGAAGGCCCTCTGCCTGGTTCCCTATAACCTCACTTCTCACAGTGAGGGAACCGCCAGAAGGCCATCAGAGCCGGACCTCAGTATCCGGGCTGAATGATGGGGGTGGAGGCTCTCCTTCAGGTATATTGGGCCGAGGTCATTTAGGGCTTTAAAAGTAGGAACACTTGAGGAATTCAATTTTGGTAATTCCTATATGGTGTGGCGGCAGTGCACAGCTTAACACCTGATCACTGGATTACTGCTGTGTACCAGGAAGGATAGGGGAAGGGGTGAGGTGGTAGGGAGGTCTGTGCAGTGCAAACACACTGGCAAGAACACGGGATTGGGTCTGCTGGTGCATTTACACTATGTCACCTAGTCCCTCTCCCTTCTGGTAGGAAGCAATTCAACTGTTGGGAGGTAAGGTGAGTTTTTCCACCCTACCATGCCATCTGTTACGGCTGAGAGGTGCATGGCATAATTTTTTTTAGTTTGGTTTGCATTGTAATGAAAAACTATCTAATTCATGCTTACCAAAGCAATATAGGAAGCAAAACATAGCTATCCTTCAAAATGCACACTTCTCTGATTTTTTTTTTTTTTTGATGCTCTTCTGCAGCCAAATAATGTGCACAAAAATGAGATTATTAAATGAAAGCTTGCATAAAAATACATATATTAGCAGCAAAAGAACCTAAAAATGCTTTATCTTAGGGGAACAGCTTGCAAATATAAGCTTCTTGGGAGAAATATGCGTGAAAATTCTGACCAATTATTTTTTATAAATTCATCAATTGATGCAGAAATGTGGGGAATTATGATTATTATTCATTGTAATAAGCACTCGCTTATACAATAGAGTCTCAAAGCGACTTGAGAATGTAAAATGCAACGCATGTAAGAAATATAAAACCAGAAAAAAATAAAACCGTGAACAATGCAACCTAAAATGCTCACCCAGAAACATTAATAAAGGCAACCTCCACCCACCCCACTAAATGATGGGCATCATCAAACGAGACATCATTAATGAACCAAAGGCTTCCAACACATATAAAATAAAACATCAAACATTCCACATGTAAGTTCAATGGAGCACGAGTTGTAGATAAATCTCATTGTGCATGCATGAGGAATGTTGGAAGATATGAGATGAAGGAATAAGAAAGGGTGAAATGGATGTGGGTACCGGAGAGACAATGGTTCTGGAAAAGCAACAGGGGCAATTAATGGCAATAGTGTGGCTGCTGTAATCAAGTTGTGGCCATGGGAGTATCTTTTGTGGCTCTCAGATACGTGATGACTTTAGTGTGAAGCTTTCAAATCTAGGCTTTTTGCAAACTCATCTACTATATATTCTATAACCCATGGTGGCTTCTTCTTCTTCTTCTTCTTCTTCTTGATTTTCAGTTTTATACATTTCAATAATTTTACAATCATTTTAACATTTCAAAACTCGACTTCCTTCCCCCTCTTTCTGCTGTTCCTTATATATATATAATATATGGAATATTCTGCATATTCCAAATTAACTTAATCTACTCACTTATTCATCTACTTTAAATATATACTCTTATAAAACTCCAGGCTACTTCAATAATCCTGCCAATGTTCTTATCTGTTTACAGTTTATTTGTAAATATTTAATAAACCATTTCCATTCTTTCATAAAAAGTTTGTTATCTTGATTTCTTATTTTTCCAGTAAGTTTTGCCATTTCTGCATATTCCATAAGTTTTTGTATCCATCCTTCTTTTGCTGGGACTTCTGCTTCTTTCCATTTTGGGGCAAGTAACATTCTTGCCGCTGTAGTAGCATAAATGAATAAATTTCTATACAGTTTGGGTAGTTCTGTCCCTAAAATTCCCAAAAGGAAAGCTTCTGGGTTTTGTTTTGTTTTTCAAACGTTATTTTAAACATCTTTTTCAATTCATTATATTACCCACAGCTTTGGTGGAATTGTTTGTGGCTTGTCAACATGTCCCTTTGAGAGGTTGTTACGGCCATTGGTAAATCTAATCTGTAGCTCTTACAGCCCTAACCTCTGTCTCAGATCCCAAAGGTATTTCTGAATTCGTGCAACCACACGTGTAACATTTAATAGTAGTCTAAATAACAAAGAATTAAAAGTATGCACTTATCTTATTCCTTGCAGCATGCTTATATGCAGAGCAATTTAATTCTGTGGCTATCCAAAACTCTCTTTTTTTGCTATTTTCATTTGTAATGTGCTGATTGTGTTTTATCTGCCATCTTTTATTTATCTATTTGGCAGGCATTGATTACCTTCATCCAGATCTGGCTTCAAACTACGTGAGTACACAATGTTCTATGTTGTTCTGGGCATTCTTTTTAGAGGAGATATTTACCCACTGGCCGCGTTTGCCACATAAATATGCTGTTGATGTAGGGGATGAATAAGACTGGGACATAAAGCAAGTAAAAGTCCATGGTGGGTATGGAAAAATTCACCTCTGTGACCTTCTGATGCATGGAACAAAACAGTGACATATGTAGGCAGGGGAAATTACATTGTTGCCAAGCTCTAAACAAGCTTTCATTCTCGATATTAGAAATTGTGTCATCCACAACTATTTCCTAATTCAGCTTTCATGATGTGGTTGCAAGGTGATAGTCCCCCACAATGTGTGATATGAATGGGAAGAAATAAGGCAAGTGGAAGAAGACTGGAAAGCTTTGGTAGAAGAATAATTTGAAAATGTGAGGAATCTGAAAGAAACTTGGAAAATTGATGAGGGTCTCCCTCCTGGGGAGCCAAAGACATGTGTCCTCAATGGACCTGCAGTGATGGTAAAAGCTCATGAAAATAAAGAACATGGAAATAATTGATCATGTCCCAATTTGGAAAATAATATATAATAGTCTTCCTGTTACATGGGTTTATTATTATTTATTTATTCCTCAAGATTTATATACCACTTGGCTGTAACCAAACCTCAAAGCAGTTTTAGGAATCACTTTGGGTGAATGAATCTATTAACATAAAGACTTACAGCAGGCTTCCTCAACCTCGGCCCTGCAGATGTTTTAGGACTACAACTCCCATGATCCCTAGCTAGCAGGCCCAGTGGTCAGGGATGATGGGAACTGTAGTCTCAAAACATCTGGAGGGGCAAGGTTGAGGAAGCCTGACTTACAGCATAAGATCACAACCATTTCTGGATAAGAGGACAAGCAAGTTCTCAGTGGTACACTGAGATTACAACTCTCCATGCAAGAGCAAGATACATTTACGTCTCTAGATAACACTGCCATTGTTACAAGAGAAGGAAGGAGGATTCAGAGCCTTCTTTGCCTAGGAGGCTTCCTCCTGTCGTGGGTGACGCTGTGGTCTAAACCACTGAGCCTCTTGGGCTTGCTGATCAGAAGGTTGGCGGTTTGAATCCCCATGACGGGGTGAGCTCCTGTTGCTCTGTCCCAGCTCCTGCCAACCCAGCAGTTCAAAAGCATACCAGTGCAAGTAGATAAATAGGTACATCTGCGGCAGGAAGGTAAATGGCGTTTCCATGAGCTCTTGTTTCCGTCACAGTGTCCCATTGTGCCAGAAGCGGTTTAGTCATGCTGGCCACATGAACCGGAAAGCTGTCTGTGGACAAACACTGGCTCCCTCGGCCTGAAAGTGAGATGAGCACCGCAACCCCATAGTCACCTTTGACTGGACTTAACCGTCCAGAGGTTCTTTACCTATTTTACTCTATTCCCATAATTGGTGGGTCTTTTCCTGTCCTCTTAACTGGGGCTCAAATTTGTCACCATACTGAATACACTTTTTAATAGCTTTTGTTATAAATGGAGCCTCAAGCTGCTGAACTGTAAGGAATTCAGCATCTCGTTGGTTTTGCCAGTTTATGAGAAGCAGCTCCCCCCTCAAAAGAAACAAAAGAAACCACAAGTAGTACAGCTAAAAAAAAAAAATGCATTCTGAAAATTATTGTCCTTCATTTTCAAGGCGACATAAGGCACTCATTTCCATAAAAAGAGCTGAGAAAAAGAGGGGTGGAATTAGGTAAACAGATTATTTTGGATGTGGTTATTTCTGGATTGCAGGGGGTTATACTAGGTAACCAGCAGTGCCCCTTCTAGCTCTGAAATTCTATGCTCTGTGCTTTAAAACTCTATGATTACTACATGGAATTACATCTATATAATTTTCTGAGCTATCACTATCAGTTTCTGCTTCTTCATATTTGCCATCATTAGGCCTATGTGAGACGCAGCAGAGATACCCTTTCTGTTGAAACAAGTTTACAGTATGCAACAATTCCACCATCATTTTTTTTTTAGTGTCGGGGGAGGTCGTGTCTTTTAGATTGCAAGCCTGCCTGTGCACACAGATTGGTTATTGATCTAATATGGGGGTGGGGAGCTTGTGATCCTCCAGATATTTTTAGGACTCCAGTTCCCACCAGTCTCAGCCAGCGTGGACTATGGTGAGGGATGATGGGAGCTGTAGTCCAACAACATTTGGGTGGCCACAAGCCTTTCCCCATCTGCTCTGGAAGCCTTTTTGGTGGAAGAAGGTATTAATGAATCCATGGCATGATTTGGCACAAAATAGCTGCAGATATAATCTCAGAAAGTGAATGAAATTGTGCAGCAAAAAAAGGAATATGGGTAGGGTTGCCAACAGATGCTAAGTCTACAGATGTTACAAGTAATCATGCTCTCATACACGAAAAGTTGATTTCCTCAAATTAAGCTTCTGTTAAAAACATAAGAGCACCCCAGACCAACACCTTCTTGTCAGTTGGCAATCTTCTGGCAATAAATAAATAAATAAATATTAAAATGGCATATAGATATTTATTGCGGGGGGGGGGGAGGGATTCAAATGTACTTACGATACAGGACAGTCCATTTTTCATTCTCCTAAATCATTAGCTGAGATGCAACAGGACCATTTCTTCTTGCATAAAATATCAAGCAAGACCTTCTTGGCTCGATAGGTTTTACAGTGTGAATGCCCTGATAACATTGGTAACAAGACTGAGGCACATAACAACCCGTTCCAAAGCCTTTTGAGCTAAAAGGGAGGGGGGAGCAAAGCAAAAAGGAGTCATTCTGTGTCATTCTGCTTGCATTGCTAGGCTTCAGACCAAGCACACAATGAACGAGGAGTCTAGAGAGGGATTCATCCCAGAGGGATGCAGGGCTTTTGTTTACTTCGGGAAATTAAGGCATACGGACATCACAAAAGAGTCCTTCAAAACAGTGTTGGAGTCTGAGTAATTGCAGGCAAGAGCAGAGGTATACTGAGCGAAGTCTGATTGCTTTAGATTGATGCCAGGGAAGAGATTGGAGGACCAGAGTAGTATATAGGCTTTGAAGAGGGTGATTGTTTTGATTTTAGATGTGGAGTCATATGTGGACTGGAATACAGCAGAGAACTATGCCAACTTGCAACAGTTCATTGCATACATACTTGCAGAATAATCACCTGTTGCACAGGAGCAATTTCAAGATGTTTTCACGTTAGGGAAGGAAATATTATACCGTGGGCTGGGCTTGAGGAGATTGGAGGTTGTGTTTAACTTTATCTGAAGAAGTAAAATGTAAGCCAAGGGTAAATGGGATAGGTAAAAAGGTAAAGGACCCCTGGGTGGTTAAGTCCAGTCAAAGGCGACTATGGGGTTATGCCACTCATTTCGCTTTCAGGCTGAGGGAGCCAGCGTTTGTCCACAGACAGTTTCCGGGTCATGTGGCCAGCATGACTAAAACTGCTTCTGGCGCAATGGAAGCCGTGATGGAAGCCAGAGCGCACGGAAACGCTGTTTACCTTCCCACCACAGTGGTACCTATTTCTCTACTTGCACTGGTGTGCTTTTGAACTGTTAGGTTGGCAGGAGCTGGGACAGAGCAACAGGAGCTTGCTCCATTGCAGGAATTCAAACCGCCAACCTTCTGATCGGCAAGCGATCAAAATATATAGAATAGATAAGAAACGTACCTAGAAAAGGGAGATGGTCTGTCATGATTAGGTTACAATAGATGGTCCAGCAGTTTGCAAAGTTTATTAATTCCCATATATAAGCCTCCCAAACTTGATGTCAGCTGCACAGTAGGGCTCTCTGCTGCAATGAGTCAGGCTGAGGATAGATGGAGTCATGCTTGCCATGATTTAACACAGCTCCGAAGTCGCCCCATGAGAAACCTTCTGTTGAGTGGGAAGAAAAGGCACACACAGCCAAGAGAAGAAAATTGGAAATAGAGCTGGTGAAATATTGTGCAGGATGGGTGACATTTAGAATTGCCCTTTTGAATTCCCTCTAGCAACACCGGAGGTGTGACGAGATGTATAATAGGTTGTTCTAAATAAAGATGACAGGAGAATGTAGTAACATAAAGATGGCTTTTAATTATACTTGGGAGATGCATAGAATGGAGTTCTTACAACAGGTACCAGTGGCTGAGAGCATTCAGTAGCCACTGGGGTATATTCTATGTCTAGAAAAGCATAGCTCAGTGGTCGAAGGCATATTTTCCATGCTGAAAGTTCTGGCTCAAGTCCCTGAGATGTCTGGTCAAAATATCTCAGACAGTTGGGAAGGACCCCTATATGAGGCAATGTTACTGTCATGAAACTAGACATTATGGAGCTAGATGGACCTAAAGCCTGGCTTGGTGAAGGCAAGTGTTGTCAGTGTGGTGATCTACAATGTGGTGTAAGGCAGGGATTGCTCTATGGAGTGGTGTCCTCCCGCCAGCCCCAGTCAGCATGGCAAATGGCCAGGAATGGATTTGACAACACATGGAGAGCATATGTTGGTATCAGGAGCAGATCAGAATGAACTCGCAAGGTGTCAGTGAAACTGACTCTATTCAAAGAAACAAAACAGCTTAGGCCTAGTGAGCACAGCAACTCTTCCCAGTAGATCTTGCCCCAGTGAGACAGTTGTGAGGACTGAAGTCCTCCACCTTCCCACAGCTCTGTAAGTCTTCTCCTTCCCCAGTTCCTTTCCAAGCAATATGAGGCTCCTTCATCTTGCCTGCGTTTGCTCTGCCCTCTCCATACCTCTGCAGTTTCTGGGAGACTGGGGGGTGGGGGAGCTGGTCACAGCAGAACAGGGAAACCCCCTGGCTTCTTCAGCAGCCTGCCTCATCTCTGCCTCTTTACCCCACCCCAAACCTCCATTTCTGCCTCTAATTCTGGACTTCCTCTGCCTCAGACTAAACCCTGTTAGCTCTTCAGCTTCTGACACCTGCTCCTCCCAGTTGGCTTCTTCTTCTCCTCCCTCTGACCACACATAGTTATCCCACCACCAATCCCCTAACTCTTAGCTTTCTTCCATGACAGTTGGCTACCCTTCATATAAGGCAACAACAACCACACATGGATGCAGCTGCTGTTGCGCAACCACCATTCCAGAGCTGAAGGAGAGCAGAAGTTCTTTTGTTCTCTTTCTTTGGCATTTTTCGTCCAGCAAGGACGAAGCTGTTGGGAAAGACTTTTGGCTTTCCATTTATTGGGTGGCAATAGATGCATCTCAACTCGGATGTCAAAGGGCTTATCACTGTTGCTTGTATAAAGTGGAGATAGTCCAGGGAGGATGGACGGATTGGGAGGAAAGGAGAGGAAGAGGTGTCTGAAGTCCAGGGATATGAAATCACAGAAAGTGTGACAAAGTCTAGAATCATAGAATCATAGAGTTGGAAGAGACCACAAGGGCCATCGAGTCCAACCCCCTGCCAAGCAGGTGCTCGGTCCCTGCTCCTGCCAACCTAGCAGTTCGAAAGCACGTCAAAGTGCAAGTAGATAAATAGGTACCACTCTGGCGGGAAGGTAAACGGCGTTTTTGTGTGCTGCTCTGGTTCGCCAGAAGTGGCTTAGTCATGCTGGCCACATGACCTGGAAGCTGTACGCCGGCTCCCTCAGCCAGTAAAGCGAGATGAGCGCTGCAATCCCAGAGTCGTCCAAAACTGGACCTAAAGGTCAGAGGTCCCTTTACCTTTACCTTTACACATTTTAACAGGCTGTTTAGTCTGTTGTAGACAAGCTGCAAGCTGGGCTGTTATTTACACGATACTATTTTATTCAAACAAGGAAGCTTTCTCCCAAGGTTCTCAGCATACAGCTCCTAGATAGCAAAGGAAACTAAGAAATCAGAAGTGGTTGAAGATCTCAGGAACTTCTCCACCGACTCTCAGTGCCTGATGACCACAGGGTGAATGTGTAATAACCATTCAAACTTCTGAAGTGCTCAAAGTTTCTTGCTCAGCTCAGAGACAGGAACCTCTGAAACCTGAAGGTCTTTGATGCCACCTCCATATTCCATGAGAACCATTTCACAGTGCCTGAGAATGAACTAAGAGGCAATTCAGGACCAGAATAGCAGCTGGCTGAATTTGGGTTACCCTAAATAGCAAGTCTCCATGCATCCTACCCAGTGAATAAGGACTCTAAGAGATGAATCTGTTGGTTCCCTGATGCTGAGGATACTCTGGCTATCACAGAGGTTTCATTTCTGAAGCAGATATTGTACCCCCCATTAGTGCAATTATACCAAGCCAACCATCTGTTCATGTCTATCCAACTTACATACTTTTCCCCAAGTATGTATGGGTGGGGGTGGAAATGTATAAAACCGGAATCCAAACCTGTATAATAACTTCATTGAAACCTCGTTGTGACTTATAGAGTTGTAACCTGCTGCCTTAGACAGATGGCTTCTGTTCTGTCCTCTTACGTTTTTGAAGAACGTAACAAAATGACCAGCACAATGCCTCAGAGGTTGGTAAAGAAATTGATCTTTTGCAGTGGCATCTGGATCATTAATATTTAAATCAAGCCATTAACTTGTCACTTGGCTGTTAAGTTTAAATGCCAGTGTCCATTTTCTGCTGGAAAGGAATACTGCTGCCCCTGTATGGGTGGTTTTTAAGGTCTGGTATGCTTACGTTAGCATCATCATAATAGTTACTCTCCTTGTAGTACAGTGGTACCTCGGGTTACATATGCTTCAGGTTACATATGTTTCAGGTTACATACGCTTCAGGTTACAGACATCGCTAACCCAGAAATAGTACCTCAGGTTAAGAATTTTGCTTCAGGATGAGAACAGAAATCGTGCTCCAGTGGCACGGCGGCAGTTAGAGGCCCCATTAGCTAAAGTGGTGCTTCAGGTTAAGAACAGTTTCAGGTTAAGAACAGACCTCCGGAACAAATTAAGTGCTTAACCTGAGGTACCACTGTATTACATTTTTCATGTTCATAAAGAAAGCCTCATGGTTTTGAGTTATAACTCTTGTTTTCTAATAGGATTCCCAGGACCATGGTTAGAGGGTAAGTCCCCAAGATGTTTGTACTGGGCCCCAGAACTTCTGCCCCTTCTCCTCCTTACTATGTTTTTTAAAACTTCACTTGCAAGGTTGCTGGGCATGCTGAAAAGTACGCACCACCTTAATTTGCTCAAAGATCTAAAGTTCTCCTTTCTACAAAGTAAGAGATCTATTGATTGATTGGATAGATTTATATCCTACATTTCCTCCAAGATGGAGCAGAGGGATGGCTTTGTTTGACATAAGAAGTAATGTTCTTCTTCGAGACTAAAACTCTACGGAGCTTTGACTTTCAAAGAATTATTATTATTTTTCCCCATCAAGAGGATCGTTCATTCTGAGCTGATAATTAAAATACGAAGCATAATGTATTCCACAGTTTGCTACACAGCTCAGACTACACACACAAAGCCGGTAATTTTGCCAGGCAAAACTTCTCCAGGATAAAAGACCTTCTGGAAGGAATAATAAAGCTATACCACAATGTGAGAGAAAAGTGTCTATTGAAAAGATGAATATGAGGAGAACAGCTGTGGATTTCGTGTTTACAAATTGTGGAAGGGGAAAAAAACATGTAAGAGAGAGGGAGAAGTATTTGGGAGAGGACAATGATTGGAATCATGCTGATTAGTCTTTATCCCCATAGTTCTGCTTCACATAGTGACTGGACCAGGAGCCTTCAACCAGTAAATTAAACTAGTAACTGAGTAACTAAGTCCAGAGTTTAGCTGGAGTATACTCTACTCTGAGTGGGGGTTTTGTTTTGTTTTGCATGTTTTAGCATAAGTCATACCTCGGGTTGAAGACGCTTCGAGTTGTGCTTTGCGGCAATCCGGAAGTAACATTACTTCCGGGTTTTGCCGCTTGCGCATGCGCAGACGCTCAAAATGACATCACGTGCATGCGCAGAAGTGATGAAAAGCGACTCACGCATGCACAGACGTTCCGTCGCTAGTTACGTTTATCTCTAGATGCGAAGGGGCTCCAGAATGGATCCAGAAGTACCACTGTATTCCAAGGAGATATTTCTGGCTGCCATTTTACTGTCATTGAGATTCTACTCAATATTGATCCAGAGCAGATTCCAACGTATAGTTAGCAGAGTAAAAACTTAAGCACATTGCAGGATTCCCAAAAAATAGACCAGAGGCAATTAATATTTCATCCAGCAGAACTTTACTGCTACTGAAGGCAAATGAGCTTAATGGTGACAAATCCAATATGTTCAGGATTGGCACTGTCCATAAGAAATCTAGTTGTAGCAGACTTAACTTAAACTTACAATAAGTTATAACACTATAGCATACTATGTACAGAACACCACACCAGAAGGAAAAGAGATAGAAAGTGGAAGTGAAACCCAGACTCCTTCTGGCCTATTTTTATAGTCAGCATGACCTTGACAGAAGAGATAAGAGAACCAGTTTAAGTCAGCTGTACTCAGCTTCTCTGAAGGAATAACCCAAATATCATGAACCTTCTGCTTGTTTCTTCCACACAGAGAAGCTTCCAGAAGCTTCCAGAACCCTCTTGAATTAAGTAGAATAGGAGAGATCTCTACACATCAGATCAATACTTTCTGCACTAAGAAATGTGAACTGACATTTGCATGGCACACAATAAACTTTCTTATTTTATGTTCATGAGTACTTATACCAGTAGTGGAGAACCTATGATCCTCTAGATCAGTGTTTCCCAACCTTGTGCCTCCAGCTGTTTTTGAACTACAACTCCCATCATCCCTGACTAGCAAGACCAGTGGCAAGGGATGATGGGAATTGTAGTCCAAAAACAGCTGGAGGCACAAGGTTGGGAAACACTGCTCTAGATGTTTTTAGGACTTCAGCTCTTGACAGCCTCAACCAGCATGACCAATAGTCAGGAATAATGGGAGTTTTAGTCCAGCAACTTCTGGAGGGTCACAGACACAGGTTCCCCATCCATGACACATACCATTAAACAGAGAGATTGGACTTCCCACTGGATGGTGGGTTTTATCTTGGAAGAGCACTAGTAGGCTCTTATAATAGAATTTACCATGAACTGACAGTTTGACTTGTACATTTGCAAGGGGGACGTGGACAAGAACAAACTTCTAGCAATGCTTCAGGTTTACAAAAAATTACAATATATTTTTAAAAAACCAATAGCTTGTAAAGTAGGATATAGGCAATATTTTACCCCTTCTCGAGAGGAATGCCTGACACTTACTCATGGTTGTTGTGATGTTAACATATGAAAGTGCTGGAGGTGAAATAGTTAAACAAGTTACCCAATCAGAACCCAGGGGGTGGAGTCAGAGGGACTATAAAACCAGCTCTGGGAGGGGTGAAGGAGGAGTTTGTTGGGAGTTGGGTGGTTGGTTGGAGTGGGAGTGAATTGGGATGGAGTCTGTGGGTAGGTTGAGTTAGTGTAGCGAAATAAGCTGAGTCAGGAACAGTTAGGGGCTAGGAAGACAAGTAAATATCTGAGAGTTGGTTTAGTGAGTGAGAGCAGGTAGCGGAAGTTATAGATCTGGATAGGCACCCCATGATTGTAATTGACCGATACAGTTTATGAAACCACAAGCTTGTTAAACTGCAATAAAAAAACAGAAGTTTATGTTCCAATTTAACCCTGACTGGACTCAGTATAGTACCAGGTAGGGCCTGGGTGGTGGCAGTGAGAACTAAAGTGGTGGCACAGGGATCAATAGACGGTGAAACGTCCGGGGACCCTGTGTGATCGCCACAGTTGTGTACACCAGTGATGAGGAAACTCCCACAGCTTCATATGAAAAGCATCTGACACAAATGCAGGCAAAATAGCACATGCATTCAAGCACTTTAAAATCAGGGGAGGGGGGCACAGAAAGGGTCAGTGGTGGACCTGCACTTTTGGGGGCCTGAAGCTTGAACTGTAATGGTAACCACTGTTATCTTTTTCAGTGGGGTTGTTCCATGACAGATCAACACTTTAAAACAAAACAACAACTACTGCCCCTCAGTTTTTGGTTAAAATTGCTGCACTGGATTATCTCACATGTCAAAGTGTGCATAAAAATTTCCTATGCTTTATAGTTTTCGAGTTGTGCAACTCAAATTGAGTCTACTAGACCCATTTTTTAAAAAAAGAAATGTGGATATAGTCACTTCTGGGGCTCCTCTGGGATCGGGGGCCCTGAAATTTAAGCTTCATTCGTTTCTCTGTAGATCCTGGAAGGGGAAAAGCGAAAAGTATATTTCTAGGTGGGCATTCTGTGCCCTGCATGTTAAGATTTGTGAAAGAAAAATAATGGTATATTTTATGCTAAAACTGCCATCATAAACATTTTTTTTCTGAAAAAAGTCATATATTTATTTTTTTTCTGAAAAAAGTCATATATTTATTTATGGGGTGTGTGTGTGTGTGTGCGTGGGTGGGTGGGTGTACACTAACCAAATTCAAATGACAGTAAGGAAAAAGGCTTTCAAACTAGGTACAGTGGTACATTGGTTTTCAAACTTAATCCATTCCGGAAGACCGTTCCAAAACCAAGGGGTTCCAAAACCAAGGCACACCTTCCCATAGAAAGTAATGCAAAACGGATTAATCCGTTCTAGACTTTTAAAAATAACCCCTAAAACAGCAATTTAACATGAATTTTACTATCTAACGAGACCATTGAGCCATAAAATGAAAGCAATAAACAATGTACTGTACTATAAAATAAATAAGACAATTTTGTAGATGATAAAAATAAAATTATTATTTTTTCTTACCTGCACTGATGATAGTCATTGTTTGGATGAGGGGCTTTTAACCATTTCTGCAGTCACACAATCAATCAGTAGCTGAACTGGATTTCACCCAGTCTCAAAAACAAATTAACCGAAAAAGCCTCAAAAACAAAAATGCAAAATAAAAAGCAAAAACAAAAGCGCCAAACTTAATCCATTCCAGAAGTCTGTTTGACTTCCGAAATGTTCAAAAACCAAGGTGCAGCTTCTGATAGGTGCAGGCACCCCAGAAATAATAGCCGACAACCACATCAGACATTTGGCTTCTGAAAAACATTAGAAAACACTTACTTATGAGTTTTTGGTGTTTGGGAACCAAGGTGTTGGAGAACCAAGGTACCACTGTAGAGTTACAAACATTTCCTTGACATACAAATCAGACTATCAAAACAAGTGATTCAGGAAGCAGCACAGGCAGGACCAGGAATGTAGACTCTCAGCACAAGGAAAGTATCGTATTTTTCCATGTATAAGACTAGGGTTTTTTTTTACCAAAAAAATTGGTTTAGAATCGGGGCACATCTTATACATGGGTAGTCCTAAGGGGTGTTTTCTTAATTTGGAGTCCCCCAAAATAGGAGGCGTCTTATACATGGGGGTGTCTTATATACAGAAAAATACGGTAAGAGCAACCTGAGATACTTGGGGCCTGTGCATGTTTTGTATCTGAATAGCCATCTCTGGCAGAACAGATTGTCACTCGCTGAGAGGGAATGGAGACATTTGTAGATCTAAAGAAGCTGAATGCACCACTCTTTATGCACTTTTGCAAAATGATTGACAAAGGTCTCAAGGTCGAGGGCTTTTAATAGTTCCTTTTCAATTACCAGTACTGTATAGAAATGTTACTTAGGGCTTCATCACTCCTCCTCAAGCAGGTCTTAATTTGCCAGCTGCAGACATGAAAATGCTCATTCCTTCCCAGCATTTGACGGAGGTGTTGGGATAGCCAAATTTATATTTGAGGAACTCTAAATACACCACAACATATAGGTGTGAAGCAAATAACCAGCCTTTGGCAATCTTTATAAAATAATAATAATAATAATAATAATAATAATAATAATAATAATTTATTAATACCCCACCCACTCTGGGCGGCTCCCAACAGAATATTAAAAACACAATAAAACATCAAACATTAAAAACTTCCCTAAACAGATGTCTTCTAAAAATCAGATAGTTGTTTATTGCCTTGACATCTGATGGGAGGGCGTTCCACAGGGCTGGCGCCACTACCGAGAAGGCCCTCTGCCTGGTTCCCTGTAACTTCACTTCTGGCAGTGAGGGAGCTGGACCTCAGTGTCTGGGCTCAATGATGGGGGTTTTCTGTTGGCAGACAGAAAAACACACACATCTGTGCACATCAATACAAAATAGACGCAGCATATGCTAAAATAAAAGGGACAATCATCAGTGGGTACCATACAGTCTGGCCTCAGCCTACATGTGCCACTTTGATAGGGTTTTTGCTGCTGCTGCAGTATCTGCACATTTCTTATCCATATTGTCAGGGAACTGCCATCGGAGAGACAGGTGGTGGACAGGCTCCAGGAGAATAGGAGAGAATCTGCAGCAGAAGAGGGAACCAGCAGGGGGAGTGCAGGAGTCACAGCGGAGGGGAGGCTCTGGGATGCTTCCAGTGAGAGTAGTGGAGAGGTAACGGGACCCCCGTTGGGAACTCCCACCCTTCGCCGGAAACTGTCACGCAGAGAGTCACGAAGGCGCATGTCCGTCAAACAGCTTTTATGTTGGCGTAAATTCCGTAGACGCCCACTGTCAGATTCTACCAGCGACTGACGGAGTCATGCTTTGGGGGCTCCGTTAGTGCATCGGTTTGGATGACCAGCCAAACCCCAGAGGGATCAAGTTTTTACGCACAAGCAGCTCATTATCCCATCACACATATGATGGATGAGTTTTCTTAACTTTTCCCCAGAAGAGGAGCTGAACGATGCTCGATTCAGTTGCAGAAACCACTGTATCTGATTAACGTAATTCTGGAGCTCTTATTGAGTCAGCTAATGATAGCAGGGATTCCATCAATTTACACATTCAGTAAATTGCTGGTAAAATGTTGGCCGCAGTCTTGCCGACAGCATCTCGTCGAAGAAATAGAAATGATAATGTAGCAAGGAAACAATGCTAAATGAATGTCCGTTCTGGACCATGCTGCTGCTCGCCTTTGAATTTCTTACTTTGTTCTTACATCTGTATCAGATGTGGGGAACATTTGGTCTGGATGTTGCTGAAATCAGCGGCGTAGCGTGGGTTGTCAACACCCGGGGCAAGGCAAGTAATTTGCGCCCCTAACCCCTAACCTGCCGCCGCTGCCAGCTTCTTCTTGCTGCTGCCTGGGCTGGGGTATTTATGGTAAGGTAGCCACGGCGGCGGCGGCGGGTCCGTGTCAGGTGATCTGAGGCGAGTTGCCGCTGGCGCTGCCGCCCAAACGACGCCACTTGCCCGGAGGAGGAGGGCAGAGAGGCGAAGAAAATGCAACATGGCCCAGCAGCTGCAGCAGCAGCGGCGGTGGCGGGGCTGTGAGGAGCGGCTGCCTGGCACGCCCTCCATGGCCCTGACGAGCGGGGACCGCGGCGAGCGCTGAGAGCCACTGCCTGCTGGACGTCTTCAGCCCGGACGCATGCACAGCTTGTTGGTTCCGCGAGACATGGGGCTCTGCTACAGCCTGCGCCCGAGGCTCTTCGGCGACTCCGGAGGCGGCGAGCGCCCCCCCCAGATGTTGCGCCCGGTGCGGCCGGCCCCCCTTGCACCCCCCACGCTACACCACTGGCTGAAATACAAGTCCCATTTGCCCTACCAAGGATGGCCAGTGGTCAGGAATGATGGGAGTCAGAGTTCACCAACCTCTGTAAGGGCCCAATGTTTCCCACGCCTGATTTATATCCTGCCTTTCTTCCATCACTGAATCTATCTTAGGCAGTGAGCATGTGATTTTCAGACAGTCACTCATCCAAGGAACTGACCAGACCTCCAGCTAGCAAAGCAGTGGACTCATGTACCTTCAGGTCATACCTTTTGTGGGGAGGTGGTTTTGGTGGTGGTGAGGCAGTTCCAGGGATGGATAAGGACCCAGGGTTTTGTTTTTTTGTAAGGGCAGTTGAAAAACTGGAGGGATCTGCTCTGAGCTTTCAGGAAACAGCAGGTATGCACTGCAGCAGCCTAAGTAAATGCATTTTGTATTTGATTGGCAGCCCTGAACCAGCTGCATAACTGAACCAGCTTGCAAAGAAATTGGCATGGAGAACATTCTGCAATTAGAATGAATAAGTGGAGATCTCACAGAGAGTACTTAACAACAGACCCCTTCATTTTTACCCTCAGTCCTCCTTTCTGTTCTGAAAAGTCATGTTTCCAGATTAGTCAGGGTCACATTAAAAATCAGAGCTTGGCAGTCGGCTTTTGTCTTTTAGTTTATTTTGAGTTTTGTGAAAAACAAGCAACGAGGGTTGCAAATCTTGTTAACTTCAGGAAGATTCTGAAAATGTTGGTGATGAATGAGTATGCCGTTAAGTTCTCAAGCAGTTGTTGTTGATGATGCCTTTCCAACTCCACAATTTCCCCCTCACCTCCCACAGTTACCGCTCCAATATTTTTATACTGTTGGTGTTTAATGCAAAATGCCAATTGGAATCAATTAACTTTTGAGGCTGGTGGGCACATGTGGAATTCTAAAAAAGTGGTGTAGGAGCCAGTCACAAAGTGGCTGCCACAGGACATGGAAAAGGAAGAATGCAGAAATCAGAGGAGAAGTCACTATGATGCCACACAGTGGTTGTTGTTGTTTAGTCGTTTAGTCGTGTCCGACTCTTTGTGACCCCATGGACCAGAGCACGGCAGGCACTCCTGTCTTCCATTGCCTCCCACAGTTTGGTCAGACTCATGTTTGTAGCTTCGAGAACACTGTCTAACCATCTCGTCCTCTGTCGTCCCCTTCTCCTTGTGCCCTCCATCTTTCCCAACATCAGGGTCTTTTCCAGGGAGTCTTCTCTTCTCATGAGGTGGCCAAAGTATTGGAGCCTCAGCTTCACGATCTGTCCTTCCAGTGAGCACTCAGGGCTAATTTCCTTAAGAATGGATGTGTTTGATCTTCTTGCAGTCCATGGGACTCTCAAGAGTCTCCTCCAGCACCATAATTCAAAAGCATCAATTCTTCGACGATCAGCCTTCTTTATGGTCCAACCACACAGTGGTACTTCATATCATATACATGGAAACAAGACTATTTGAACCACAAAAGGAAATTTCAAAATCATGATTTGTAACCATACTTATATTTACATCCCCTAAAATAATCCATGCAACCCACTCAGCACCTCAGTTGTTTTGGAATTGTTATTGTTAACTGTTTCGTTCGAGGTGTGCAATGTAAACTAAGTACAGTGGTACCTTGGTTCTCAAACTTAATTCATTCTGGAAGTCCTTTCCAAAACCAAAGCGTTCAAAACCATGACACACTTTCCCATAGAAAGTAATGCAAAATGGATTAATCCATTCCAGACTTTTACAAACAACCCCTAAAACAGCAATTTAACATTTTTACTATCTAACGAGACCATTGCTCCATAAAATGAAAGCAATCAACAATGTACTGCAGTCACTCAATCAATCAATCAATCAATCAATCAATCAATCAATCAGTAGCTGAACTGGGTTCCACACAGTCACACACAAAAAAGAGCAGCAGAAACAAAAATGCAAAATAAATGGCAAAAACTGACAGACCTCAGTGAAGGACTCAAAACGGAAGTGTAACACTCAAAATGGAACACATTCAACTTCTTAAAAATGTTCGCAAACTGGAACACTTACCTCCAGGTTTGCAGTGTTTGGGTTCCAAATTGTTTGAGTACCAAGGCATTTGAGAACCAAGGTGCCACTGTAAATATGTTAAAACTAAAACTAAAATAGAATATGTATCTTCTTGTACCATTTGCATGATTTTTACATGACATTCTCCCAAGCCACCATCAAATTGCAGATCACATCTGTCTCCGTGGAGTGGCCTATAAAAATTACAGATCCATTATTGCCAGTGACACAAAATATGAACTTGGAATGAATCCAAGTGCCATGGTGACCATGGCAAGCGAGTAATAGGCAGTCTCTACTTTGCAATCCATGAAAGCTAATCTCAGCTTTTATTTAATCGTGGCTTGGGAGTCATGCCTTGTCAAACATGATGAGGATCCAAGCCTTGGACCCATGTTTTTGTGTTATGGTGGCACTGCCGTCCTTTGTGCCCCCAAAAGGCACTGCCACTTTCACACATCTCCTTTTCCCACCTTTCTAGTCCTAATCAGCACATCCATTCCAGCTCATTGTCTCCTTTTCTCCACCTAGAATTAAGCAGTGAAGGTACAGCAGCCTATCAGAAGTGTAGGGGTTGTGTCTAAATTTTGTGAGGAGGTCAGAGAGTGAGGAGAAACTGCTCTGGGCATGGAGAATATGTTTGTTTGTTTGTTTGTTTGTTTGTTTGTGTGGCCTGCATATATCCATTTGTTGTTGTTGTTTCATTGGGTTCACAATCTCTTGTGGGGCCCATGGAAGGCCTTGGTGGGCTGTTGGTACCATGTTGCAGTACCCCAGGAATCTTCTTCTTTGGCGATCACTCGTAGCCATGAACATGGTTATAACAGTGAGAAGCTCTGGAGCCAACTGAGATTCCCAGGTGAGATCCTCCCCCTATTGTGTGGGCAGGTGGTCCCTCCCCCTACCTGGCCTGCTCACCTTGGCAACGCTTCCCCAGGAGGGATTAGGCAACTGGCTGAGGTAGGCAGAGACCTCCAGGTATCCCACCTGGGGAAGGCGAAGCCAAACCTGTGCTAATGGTGCTGCATAGGGTCCAGGGGCTGTGCGCGACCACGCAAAGGATGCCCCCCATTTAATGTGGGGAGTGGTCATTATGCAATAATGCAGCAAATGCAGAGGAATCCTTGGAAGGCTTATTTACACTCAGAAGTCCCAAGTTGAGCATGCAGTTTTAAGCAAATCTCAAAGGCTTAACATAGAGTATGGGTAGGGAACCTGTGGCCCTCCATAACAGTGACTGATGTGGTGGGAAATGCCAAAACATTGTCCTCTTGACATTGGGGTCACTGGGGCTTACCTATACAGTGGAAGGGGGGGGCGGTCACTCGTGAAGACACACACATGAAGCCAGTCTGATATTCCTGCCAGTGTAGTCACATAACCCTGCCCTTGCTCCTGCTCTGCCCTACGCGTGCCCCATTCCAGATCCTCCAGATGTTGGCTCATCACCTCAGACCATTGGACATGATGTCTGGGAGTGATGGGAGTTGAGGTCCAACAACATCTGGGGTAGCCACAGGTTTTCCACCACTGCAATAGGTCTCATCAAATGTGGATGGTGATGCAAAGGGACCTCAACAGAAAGAATGGGTGCAATACATCTTGGAAGAGGTACAGCTGAAGGTGATGTGTTAGGCAAGGAGTCTGGCATTTTGTGAAAATCTGTTATTTATTAAGAGAATGAGATTTCGGTAAATTAGAGGCTGGATTTAATTTCCTCTCAAATCTGCTCAAATCCTTCCTATGAATAATACATGGGGTTCTTTTAATTCTTCATTCAGAAACACTTCTCCCGCTGGAGAAAGCAAATGTATAAATTTAATTATCCACATTTGGTCATTTGTTTTGTCCATGTCATTACTGCCACAGTGGAGAAGCATCTGGGCTTACTGGTCACACCATGGCACAATATTTTCATAAAAGGGTAGGGGAAGCTCTGATCTTCTTTTGGCAAGGTTGCTTCTCAAGAGCAGTGCAAAAGGAGGAGGCAAAGATTGGCATCCTTCCCTGCCCCAGGCAAAAGAAGGCAGCAGGTCTAAAAGACAGCTACTTCAGACATATTTAAACAGCAGAAGGATATTCTTTCTGTCTAATCTTTTCGGTCTAATTGGAAGCTGCCTTAAAGCAGATCAGACTGCTTGTCCATTGAGATTAGTATTGTCTGCTCTGACTAGCAGTAACCGTCCAGGATCTCAGATAGAGATGGCGGAGATTGATCCCTGGACCTACTACTACTACTGCTGCTACTACTACTACTAATTTATTTATACCCTGCCCATCTGGCTGGGTTTCCCCAGCCACTCTGGGTGGCTCCCAACAAATATTAAAAACACAATAAAACATCAAACTTTAAAAACTTCCCTAAACAGGGCTGCCTTCAGATGTCTTCTAAAAGTCAGTTGTTTATTTCCTTGACATCCGATGGGAGGGTGTTCCACAGGGCGGGTGCCACCACCGAGAAGGCCCTCTGCCTGGTTCCCTTCTCGCAGTGAGGGAACCACCAGAAGGCCCTCGGAGCTGGACCTCAGCGTCTGGGCTGAACAATGGGGGTGGAGATGCTCCTTCAGGTATACTGGACCAAGGCCGTTTAGGGCTTTAAAGGTCAGCACCAACACTTTGAATTGTGCTTGGAAACATACCAGAAGCCAATGTAGGTCTTTCAGGACTGGTGTTATATGGTCTCGGCAGTCGCTCCCAGTCACCAGTCTAGCTGCCGCAGTCTGGATTAGTTGTAGTTTTCGGGTCACCTTCTAAGGTACATCCAGTCATAATGTTGTTCTTGTTTAGTCATTTAGTCGTGTCCGACTCTTCGTGACCCCATGGACCAGAGCACGCCAGGCACTTCTGTCTTCCACTGCCTCCCTCAATTTGGTCAAACTCATGCTGGTAGCTTCGAGAACACTATCCAACCATCTCGTCCTCTGTCATCCCCTTCTCCTTGTGCCCTCCATCTTTCCCAACATCAGGGTCTTTAATAATAATCCTTCCAGTCATAATAATCCTTCCAGCCATAATAATCCATCCAGTCATAATAATAATCCTTTATACAAAAACTGCAATATCAGTAACTTCTATTCATGTCGACACATTAAAGCTATAAGTGAGGAACTCAAACTATATCTTTGTTCTTCCTGTGTGTGGCAATTATTCTGTCTTATTCTGTCTGTGGTGTTTTTTCCTGTCCTTGTAAGATGTTATGTCTTTCTTTCCCCCAGTTGTTGCTGTTATCCATCATGCCTTGTACAGAGCTGATATCCCATTGTTGTTCCAGAAATTTCTGTTTCAAATATGTTTTTAATTTTTTATTTTAAAAACACATTAATTGTATCTTCCCCTGACATATGTATTTGGCACTCTGGCCTTTTTTGTGTGAAGGAAGTGTGGGATATAAATTTAAAGTAAGGGATAATAAATGAATAAACATGGCTGATGTGCATTAATTTTTCTATATGTCTATTAACGCTTATTTGTCCAACTTTTTGTTTTCCAGAATGCTCAAGCCAGCTATGATTTCAGCAGCAATGACCCCTATCCGTACCCCCGCTATACAGATGATTGGTTTAACAGGTGAGAAGCTCATCTCACCCTTTTCCTTGTTGGGAATTTACAAACTTTCCTCGTAGCATCTCTGATCCAATTCAATCTTCTGCCAGTTTGCTTGGTCCACATCTTCAAATGAAACAACCTGATTTTCACTCCCTGTTGTAATAAGCTGATCAGAATGTAATTATTATTTGGTTTGTGCAAGTCACCAAATTTTGCTGTATCGTTCTTGGTTTTTTATTTTTTAAAAAATGTATCTAAAAGTACATATTTTGGATAGCATGCGTATTTTATGGAAAATACATTTTAAAATAATGCACTTTTTGGAGCATTTTCTTTCTTTCAAGATTGCAGTTGCTGTGGCAACTGGACTTAAACGAATGCAGATTCAAAATGGTGATGAAGGTGTTCCAAGCAAATTCCCAGTTCTCACGAGTCTTCCCTTCCAAAAAGAAAAGGAGGATGCGGAAGATCAAGAGCATGAAATGGTTGCACAATTGGGCACCCATGTGGAGAGCGGATGTCTAATGTGACATTATTGGCATGATGAAAGTTCTTCTGCACAATGACCTTTGCTGTCTTAGAGAACGAGTGAAGAACCAGGCTTCTCTCAGCCAAAGTTAAGCACTGTTCAGGCACATAGGCACATTAATTTCTGGCCAAAAGATTTGTGCAAATGATCAACTCTCTCAGTGGAATTATTTTTAATGCTTTGCTTTGGCTGGATTGTGTCCAAAGTAAGGAAAGGGAAATTGTGGTTCTGCTCACATTTTGATGCAAACGGACCTCCTTCATAAACCGAAATGCAACTATCCTTCAGAATTGCCATTTCCCCAAATTTCATGATCTTAGGGAGATGTTTGTGACACAGTTCATTCCCAGGGTGACACATTGCAATTCCATGTACATAGGTACATTCACAGCTTCCTGCAGTTGCTCTTGAGAATGACTGATGTGTCGGCACATTCTCGTTAGTACTTGTGCCATTTCTGCCAGAAGCATAGGATAACATGGAAGTTTTCATATATTTGCAGATGAGATGACACCTGACATTTAGCTAATGTGCTGTAATTAATTAGTGAAGAGTTGCACAACTCTGGGACTTCAAAGATCCTTGGGCTTTTGCATTTCTATTATATGCCCTAATTCAGCAAATTAGATGTCTAGGAGAGACGTCTGCAACAGCACATGTAAGAAAAACACTTATGCTTAGTTACTGATTACTGTTTTAGTTCAGAAGCTCATATTCATCTAGCAATGAGACAGATTTCGGCTTGGACTAGATTTCTGCATGCCACTGCTGAGTAGAGGCTCATCAAGGCTTGCATTTGTCCTTTGCATAGAAAGCATGGGTCCAAGTAGTTTTTCCCCTTGTTCCACACTTTCTAGGCACGGGTGTGAGTGGTTTCCCCCAGGAAAACCTGCTCTTTAGTGATGAATCAGAGCACACGTCAATCTGCAAAAAAACCCTGATTGTCATTTGCTCCAATTCAGCAGTAAAAATCAGGTTTTCACAAGGAAAACAGAGGGCAAAGACAAACCTGGATGAGCCCTGGATTGATCCAGCACATGATTTATATATAAATATATATATATAAATTTTTATTAATGCTTTGTTTAAACAAAACAAGAAATGAAAGCATACAGAAGAATTATCCATAAAGACAAAAAGTGAAAAAATAAATAGGTAAGACTTATTACATTACATTATGATACATTCTTCTTGGATATCTATTGACTTCCTGTCACCCCACCATGTGTCCAGCCCATGATTATAACAGCAGATTCCTCACGTCACATGACAATCTGTTTTGATCATTTCAAAATACAGCAGACATGTGGCATGTTTGCAGGAGCAGCTCACCTGCTGGGGCATCACTGCCACTTACAGGGGGGATGGCAAGGTGGCAGCAAGGCTGGGCATGGTGCAGGTGCGCCAGTGGGAGATTGGCTCTGCTGGTGTGCTGGCACAGTCCCAAATTTGTCACCATCTCGCTCCTCCTGTTAAAGTCAGTGATGCCACTGCTGGCTGGCTGTTGTTGTGGTTCCATGCCGCCAGGCAAGCTACCTCAGGCTGTTTGAGAAACACAGGTTAAAGGGCCCTTTGGGCATACGGAATGATTTGCATGGTCCTTTAGCTCTTAGCCTTTGTTTACAGCCTGCCTTATCTGTACAAAGCACAGAATTGCTCATATGGAGCTCCTAACAAATTTCTGTTCAGGTACTGAGCCAGTCCTTGCCCACTTGGGTAGGTGGAATCAGAAAGGTGTGGGAAAGGATGGGCAAGCATCTCACCAGTCTAACTTGTTCTGCACCTGACCCCCTTGTGGGACACAGGTGGCACTGTGGTCTAAACCACTGAGCCTCTTGGGCTTGCTGATCGGAAGGTCAGTGGTTTGAATCTGTGCGACGGGGTGAGATCCCATTGCTCTGTCCCAGTTCCTGCCAACCTAGCAGTTCGAAAGCACACCAGTGCATGTAAATAAATAGGTACTGCTTTGGTGGGAAGGAAAACAGTGTTTCCGTGCACTCTGGCACTCGTTGTGCCAGAAGTGCCAGAAGCAGTTTAGTAATGCTGGCCATATTATTATTATTATTATTATTATTATTATTATTATTATTATTTCAACTTCTACACAGCCTTATACCTGGAGGTCTCAGGGTGGTTCACAACAAGGCCACAACATATAAAATCAAACCAAAAGCAGTAACCCAATAACCCCCTCCCCAACAAACCCCCACCACATTCTAAAAGGGTGTTGGATATCCATAAGATCAGCCAAAGGCCTGGTTAAAAATGAAAGTTTTTGCCTGGAGCCTTAGGGTGTATAATGAAGGCACCAGGCAAACTTCCCAGAGGAGAGCATTCCACAGATGGGGAGCCACTGCAGAGAAGGCCTAGTCTCATGTTGCCACCTTCGGGATCTCTCAAGGAGGAGGCACACAAGGAGGGCCTCAGAAGATGATCTCAGGGTCCAGGGAGGTTCATATGGAAAGAGGTGGTCCTTGAGGTCCTTGACCCGGAAAGCTGTCTGTGGACAAACACCAGCTCCCTCGGCCTGAAAGTGAGATGAGCGCCACAACCCCATAGTCGCCTTTGACTAGACTTAACTGCCCAGTTGTCCTTTACCTTTTTACCTATCCCATTTACCCTTGGCTTACATTTAATTTCTTCAGATAAAGTTAGACACAACCTCCAGTCTCCTCAAGCCCAGCCCATGTCAAGGAAATAAACAACTATCTGACTTTTAGAAGACATCTGAAGGCAACCCTGTAGTGAAGAATTTTTAATGTCCATCGTTTTACCATTTTTATGTGCTGTAAGCCACCCAGAGTGGCTGGGGAAACCCAGCCAGATGGGTGAGATATAAATAATAATAATAATAATAATAATAATAATAATAATAATAATAATGATAATAATAGTTTATTTAGGAAAGTAATGGGGAAGTGTACTGAAAAATGTGGGATGAAGGAATGATTAACAAGAAGACATGCAAACACCCCACAAGAAAATCAGCATGAACTCTCATTGTCATACAACTGCCCTGTAAACCTATCAGAATTAATGTTTGATTAAGACTGGATGTAGCCTAACCTTGCCGTAAATTTTGTGCATACTGAATAGATGGCTCGTCTGGGGGAGACGAAGATCATCTGAGACGTCAGCAGTCTTCCTGCCCTAGGATCTATAGAAGATGACAGGCAATAGTATAACCTGTGTTATGCATAACAGGCAGTGCACAGATGCTAGACTGCAGATGCCTAGCAACATAGAAGCCTCTCCAACAGTTCTTTAATAGAGTTACCATAAAGCCCGGAGCTGTCAGGCGAAATTTCTCCTGCAAAACAAAATAGGAAAAAGCTGGTTTGGCCTTTGCCCTGTTGCTTCGTTGGAAGGTGAAAAAAGCACATACATTTTCTAGAAGCCAAAGCAGAGTAAAACAAAGCAAGCAGCCAGAATCAGACAAGTGTACTTTGCCGTAGCAAAGTTTTCATTATATAATGGATGAAATGCAGTGGGGTCATTTTGCAAGTGCCCTCACTGTTCTCAGTCCAAATGTGCATCATGATCTCTGGGCTCCAGGAAACACAACCAAAAAGTCATTTTCTTGATTGTTGTTTGATTTAAAAATCTTTACCCAGTGCCTTTGCAAGCTTTTGTGGATTCTGATGCTAATATGAAGCCTTGACTGGAATCTCTGTCTTTCTCCACAGTCATGGAACCAGATGTGCTGGGGAAGTATCTGCTGCAGCAAACAACAACATCTGTGGTGTTGGAGTGGCATATAATTCAAAAGTGGCAGGTATGGGATAAATCAGGGAACACACAATTGAGGTTGCTCTCAGAGGCAAAACTGCCATTTTATCTAAAAACGGGGCAAGGAGCAGATATGTGACTCTTCTGAGGTGTGGAGATCAAACCAAGGGCATGAAAGGAACTACAGGATGGGAGGTGATGGTGTCTTCAGAATTGGGTGGAAAGTGAGAAAAGTGCTTAGCACTCACAATATGTGAGAGGAGGAGGAAGGTGCAAGAGGGTACCATTGGGGGCGGCTTGTGTGTACAAAAAGGAGCGGGAGGGGGGCATGGATGTGAAAGTGAAAACAGGGCTGCAAAGCAGAACTAAACAATAGAAAAGAGAACTGTTTTCAGAAACATAGTTGGGAAGGTGAAAAACGAGGTGTGGTTTGGGAAAGGGAAACTAGGGTGTTCATGCCAGGGGGAATCGCGGAGGGTTGGTGAATGGAGCAGGGGTGTGTGTGTGTGTACACAACATAGCTAGTTGTTTCAGTCTTCATGTCAGTTTTTCCATCCTGCACTTCCTTCCTCCCAAGATACATGCAGGGCCGTCTTATCCATAGGTGATAGGGGTGCTGGGCACCTGGGCGCTGGGCTCTCAGGGGCGCCAGGCTGAGAGTCCAGGGCCCGAGAGTTGAGTCCGGGGAAGAGCCCATCTGTCGGTCTGAGTGCCATGGCAGGCTGGCCAGGCCTGCCCTCCTGCGCGCCTGGGACTGGGCAACCTGGGGGGGGGGCACATGCTGGGCGGATCTTTGCACCCAAGCGCCGCATATGCTTAAAACAGGCCTGAATACGTGAAAACCATATGTCTTGCTCTCTTATTGCACATAATTGCTCAAAGTGACCGACGTCTTTCATTGTTACTTGAAAGATGCAGCCTGATTAATACCTTGCAAAGTTTCTCTAGAAGCCTCACCTTGCCTGCCCCAGCCAGCTAGGACCATAGTAAGGGATGATGGGAGTTATTGTCCAACAATTTCTGGGAGGTTGCAAGTTTCTCTGCTGTAAACCAGGTTTCTCCATCTCGCCAGTAGCAGTTTGTGGAACCGAGTGGTGGCATTGTCTCTCACTGTGGAGTCGAGTTGTGTGGCACACCTACCTCAAACGTAGGCCCTCACTGCTTTAAAATGTATCCAAAACAAATAGCTTTGGGATTCAATTATTGGCAGGCATCTTTCACCAAGAATGGTAGAGAATTTGCTTTGAACCCTGGCATCTCCAGGTAGGGCCCTTGGCTGTAACCCTGGAAAACTGCTGCCAGTAAATGCAGGCAGCTGTTTCCTATTTTATTTATAAAGTACAGCTCCATTTGCCCCTTTGATGGAGCGATAATGTGTCAGGCGGAAATGACTGCAGCCACATACAAGCTCACCATTTAGCAAGCCAGGTTATTGTTGAGGACTACAGCACCATCAAGTGGCCAGCTAAAATCGGAAAAAGAAAGATTTTTCCAAGTCAGTTTTGGGATGGTAGCAAATGATTCGCCCTCTTTCCAGTCAGACCTGTACCAGTAATGGTAAAAGCTTCCAGTGAGCTATTGAAGGAAGCTGGAAAGGCTCATTTCAAAGGGAAGAGGGCGGCAAAAGAGCTGGAACCCCTTTAGGAAGTGAGCACATCAGAGGGACAGTTTGAGTGGAACCTTCTTTCTCATGTGCTGCTACATGCGAGTAGGTTTCTAGGTAAGAGAACCTCCACTTATTGAGTCTGAAATGGTATACATAGCTGTTATGTACTGAGTTGAATAGGATCCAAAATGCAGCAGTCTGATTAGTCCTAGAACAATAGGATTCAGAATGCAGCAGTTTGATTGGTCCTAGAACAATGCAGCAGTCTGATTTGTTCGCAGGAGCCACCCAATCCAGCTCCAGGTGGAAGTGAATCCACAACCTGATTGGCCTACAGGAGAATCCTGGAATTAGCCAATCAGGTGCAGCTCATTGTGTAAATAATGTATATAAAGCAGATATTTTGGGGGAACTTTCATTCCTCCTCACCACTATGAGCTGAATAAAGAGCATGAAATCCACTCTCGACTCCGAGTATATTTCAATAGCCCAGAATCCTGTCACCATGGTGCATTGACTGCTTCTACATCCATCAGTTCAATGAGTTAAAAGCATGGCAGTAGACAGCTAGGAAGCTGGGCTCTTTCCAATTCCATCCTCAAGTTGAATGGGCTTCCCTGCATTTCAGATCATATACTCAGTCTAAGAATTCCATCAGAGACCATCTCCTTTCCAACTTTACACATTTCTACATGATGCTGATCTACTGTTACTGCTGTAATTGATCTGAAGTAAAATACGTGCATCAAAATAGTTATTTTTTTAAAAAATACAGAACATTCTAGGCAGAGCAATCCAAACATCCCATCTGCCATGCTAGGGGGTGGATGAGGTGCCTGGATCTGCCAGCCTCTGCCAGCAGGGGACCAGCAAGGGAGCCCTCCCTGTGAGGAACTCCCCAATTTGTCCACCCAAGGGCAGGCAGAAGCTGCCTCCAGCAATATCTGTACCAGCAGCCAGAGTAGCCAGTGGGAAACAAATGGGTGTGTGTGGTTTCTCCCTCCCTCCCTCTCTCTCTCTCTCTCTCTCTCTCTCTCTCTCTGTGTGTGTGTGTGTAACTAGCACAAAGATCCAATGGATCTTGAGCTAACTCTGCTTCAGACATTTGACAGCAATAAGTCCAATCTGATCCTTTTTATTTCTCCTATTATGTTTTATTGTAATTTTACTGGTGTCAGCTGCCCTGAGCCCAGCTCTGGCCGGGGAAGGCGGGGTATAAATGAAATTATTATTATTATTATTATTATTATTATTATTATTATTATTATCCTCTTTCCTACACCAGCCTAGGATCTTCCATAGCAAAGAAGCATTTTCCCCTCCCCACATTGCACCCCACACCAACTGCCTAAATAGTGCAGTGATGGGCCTGTGAATGGAGCCATGGCTATACTGCTCCATTAAGGACACGGGTGGCGCTGTGGTCTAAACCACTGAGCCTAGGGCTTGCCGATCGGAAGGCTGGCGGTTTGAATCCCTGTGACGGAGTGAGCTCCCGTTGCTCTGTCCCAGCTCCTGCCAACCTAGCAGTTCAAAAGCACACCAGTGCAAGTAGATAAATAGGTACCACTGTGGCAGGAAGGTAAACGGTGTTTCCGTGCGCTCTGGTTTCCGTCACGGTGTTCTATTGCACCAGAAGCAGTTTAGTCATGCTGGCGACATGACCCGGAAAGCTGTCTGTGGACAAACACCAGCTCCCTTAGCCTGAAGTGAGATGAGCACTGCACCCCATAGTTGCCTTTGACTGGACTTAACTGTCCAGGGATCCTTTACATTTACCTTACCTTCCATTAAGGCACAGCCAGGCTTTTGGATTACCTTTTTTTAATTGCCAAGCTTTGCATTCAGAAAATTGAGAACTAAATCCTGCCAATGTTGTGTATGAGATCATGTTTTGTGAATGACAACGCAGATCCAAGTTTGGTGTTCAGGGTTTACACGTGTCAAAAGACCTTAGTGACCTTGAGACCTGTTTCCTCCACTCATTGTCCACATTTACGTTGCTTAAATCCACAGGCATCCGAATGCTGGATCAGCCGTTCATGACCGACATCATAGAAGCTTCCTCGATCAGCCACATGCCTCAAATAATAGATATTTACAGTGCCAGCTGGGGCCCCACTGATAATGGTAAGACTGTGGATGGACCAAGAGAGCTCACCTTACAAGCCATGGCAGATGGTGTGAATAAGGTAATGTGTCTCGTTTAAAACAGTTTTATCATGTCCCTGTGATGTCTGCCCTTTTGTGATCAAAAGAGCTCAAACGGGACAAAGCATCAGCAGGGAAGGTCCTTATAATCAATTCACTAACAGAGAAGATCAAACCTGGAACTGTGTTTGATCTTATATAATCACTAAATTGGCTGAAGGATCTTCCCTACTTAATTCTTTATTCCATTTAAGTCTATGCCACTGAGAGAGAGGGAGAGGGAGAGAGATTGCCGTTGCTGCTCCAAATAAACCCAACCCTCAGAATTACTGAGAATTTTTGCTCCACTGATTTGGTTAGTGATTTTTCTATTTTCCCTTTCACCCATCCCTCTTCACTGCAATTGCCATCACAAGGGTAACCAAAATGACGTTAGATTGATTAACTTGCTTGCTTAGTGTTAAAACAAGTGCTACGTTAATAGCACAGTTAGCAATTACATCTGTTTTACATCAAAATATTAAAATACCAGGAACAGGAGGACCCCTAATTTGTATTAAGATTGCAACACACAGGGAGGGGAAGTTTAACCCTTCACACCACCACCATGAATGACAGCACTGGGAGAAAAGCTCCCGTGGGCACATATGAGGGGGAAAGCTCCCATAGGTGCAAATGGGAACTTTTTTGTAATTCTAATTTCCACACAAGAGGATCTTTGCCTGCTTTATGTGCTCCTAATGAAAACTGGGTGGGGCAGGGACTGTGCCTGGCATGATGATGATGATGATGATGATGAGGAGATATGGTTGCTAATCATGGTATTCTGGTTTGGTCCTTAGGATGCTGTTAAGAGTAGCTTCTCTCCCTACAATCGTCACAGTGATAGTATATCAACTTATTTAGGCTGCACAGTAAATCTAGGAAGATCTAGCAGAACTGTTGTACAATTGCTAATTTTCCACCCAAATAATTTCTTTCTATTGTCTGTGATGATTTCTTACTAAAAACCTTTTCACATCTATTCCAGTGAACTTAACCTGCTAATAATATCCAAGCATGGCAGAAATATATTTAATAGCTCGGCCCTAATGAGTCGTAAATCTTAGCCCATTCCATGCTCCTTGCTGATCTCATAGAATCATAGAATCATAGAGTTGGAAGAGACCACAAGGGCCATCGAGTCCAACCCCCTGCCAAGCAGGAAACACCATCAGAGCACTCCTGACATATGGTTGTCAAGCCTCTGCTTAAAGACCTCCAAAGAAGGAGACTCCACCACACTCCTTGGCAGCAAATTCCACTGTTGAACAGCTCTTACTGTCAGGAAGTTCTTCCTAATGTTTAGGTGGAATCTTCTTTCTTGTAGTTTGGATCCATTGCTCCATGTCCGCTTCTCTGGAGCAGCAGAAAACAACCTTTCTCCCTCCTCTATATGACATCCTTTTATATATTTGAACATGACTATCATATCACCCCTTAACCTCCTCTTCTCCAGGCTAAACATGCCCAGCTCCCTTAGCCGTTCCTCATAAGGCATCGTTTCCAGGCCTTTGACCATTTTGGTTGCCCTCCTCTGGACACGTTCCAGTTTGTCAGTGTCCTTCTTGAACTGTGGTGCCCAGAACTGGACACAGTACTCCAGGTGAGGTCTGACCAGAGCAGAATACAGTGGCACTATTACTTCCCTTGATCTAGATGCTATACTCCTATTGATGCAGCCCAGAATTGCATTGGCTTTTTTAGCTGCCGCGTCACACTGTTGGCTCATGTCAAGTTTGTGGTCAAGCAAGACTCCTAGATCCTTTTCACATGTACTGCTCTCAAGCCAGTGTTTTGTACTGGCACAGCCTACAATGGCATGAGGAGGACAAAGGAGGTGTCAGGGATGAAACATGGGGAACTTCCACAGTGTGAACTTCCCCAATTTGTTGCAAATTGTATTAAAAGGCAAGCTAATCTAAACCTTTCTGGATTCCAGTCCATTCTGAAAGAGCTTTACTCAGCAACTTTTGGATTACAAAGATTGTGTGCAGGATTCCATAGAAATGACTATTTCAATCCTCTCGTCTTGTCCTCCCATTTTGTGGAGCATACAGGCAACTGTTTGAGTAGGGCTCGACATTGTCTGGAATACAAACTAGTCAACTGAAATCCGTTATGATTTTTGTGACCTGCTCTGGCATCCAAATCAAACACGAGAAGGTGTTTATAAAGTATTTATATATAGTATATAAAGAGCAGCACCTAGCTCTCCCTTTACCCTGGGGGATGGGTTGGTGGTTGGGTCATGGGTCATGTTTGTTGTTGTTATCTTTAGTGTAAAAGGAGTTTTTGTTTTGTTATTAAAACCTTGTTAAAGTTATTTTTGAGTTCCTTGTTATGCATGGTCTCCCCAGCAAGCTCTCTGCAGCGCTACTAAACTGCAAATAGCCAACACATCCAGCTGTCTTAAGGACTCCACTCTGGATTTGTGTAGGATTTACTCCTAAGCATTTTCTTCTTAAAAAAGGGAACTATGACTATATATATTTTCCCCTGGATGCTCTTCGCTTCTGTTTTGTTGTATTTTCTGCCTTTCGCTTATGCACAGAAACATCCAAGCCTTTCTTTTCTTTGGAAAGCTCTCAGTGGTTGCTGCTAAAGTCAGATAATTAGCACCCCTGCTACGATGTTCCATTTCAAAGCTTCAGCAGTACTAACCTGGCAAAAAAAGGGGGGGTATTAAAGACAGAAAGCACAACCTGCAAAATATTCTCAGTTTTATAGCAGTCTCATAGATGGAGATCATAATCCTTTATCTCAAAATAATCATGTATCTGGAAAAGTCAGCTATCAAGTTAATGACATCTCAATAATACCTGCAGTTGCCTGTCAGGTTTTAAATGTTGGCTGAGATGTGGTGGTCTTGTAGTAAGGTTAAAGTTTACTGGGAAATGATATACAATGAATTGAAAAGGATGTTCAAAATAACTTCTATTTAAAAAACAACAGAAGCTTTTCTTTGGGGAATTATAGGGACAGAACTACCTAAATTGTATAGAAATTTATTTACATAAGCTAGCTACTACAGAACCAAGAATGCTATTTGCCCCAAAGTGGAAAGAAGCAGAAGTCTCAGTAAAGGAAGAATGGATAAAAAAACTTATGGAATATGCAGAAATGGCAAAACTTACCGGAAGAATAAGAAATCTAGATAACAAACTTTTTATAAAAGAATGGAAATGGCTTATTGAATATTTACAGATAAATTGTAAACATATAAGAACATTGGCAGGATTATTGTAATAACCTGCAGTTTCATACGAGTATATATTTAAAGATGGATAAATGAGCAAATTAAGTTAATTTGAATATGCAGAAGATATTGAAAATAAATTTAAGAAACCGCAGAAAGAGGGGGAAGGAGGTCAAGTTTTGAAATGTGAAAATGATTGTAAAATCAATGAAATGTATAAATATGAAAAGTATAAATGAAAAGTTTACAAAAAGAAAAGAAAGAAATGTTGGCTGAGGAAGGGGTGTTCAGATATTAGTTTTGAAGTTTTCTACCCCTTCAGAATAGTTTTTGGACTAGATAACAACCATCCAGCCCCAGTCCAAAATGGATCAAAAAAGTATGATTTTTAAATTTTATTTTCTTCTTACATTCATCTCTCACCTTTCCTCCAAGGAGCTCAAGCTGTCATGCATGTTTCTCAACCTCCCCATATCCTCACAATATCCTTTGTAAGCTATGTTAGGCTGGGAGGCTCTGACTGTCTTAGTGAGCTTCATGGCTCAAACTCCCAGGTCCAAGTCAGTTTACTGCCCATTCACTCACTTTTTAGAGGCCCCATTGGAACTCTTCACAATCTCTCATTGTGATTTCTTTGTGACTCTGAACAATTTAGTATTCTCAGCAAACCTGCCCACCTCACTGGGCAAATTCCAGTCCTTGAGGGGCTTCACTTTCTTCATCTCTCCATTTGGATAACTCTCCATTTATTCCTCCCCTCTGCTCCCTGCTGCTTAACTAATTCCTCTCCTCTTCCTCCATTCCTGTTAAGCTTACTCAGGAGTCGTTGGTGAGGTACCTTGTTGAAAGTCTGAGTACACTATGTCAACTGCATCACTTCCCTCTGCATGCTTGTTTATGCTCTCAGAGAACAGGAGGGAACGGGAAACCTAGAGAACTCTATATGTAAATGTCAGATGGCTGTTGTGGTTGCTCGAGAGTAACTAGGCAGGTCTCCGACCTGTCTTTTACTTTGGTGCAAACTATTTACAGTGAGGGATGTGGGTGGCGCTGTGGGTTAAACCACAGAGCCTAGGACTTGCCGATCAGAAGGTCGGCAGTTCGAATCTCTGCGACGGGTGAGCTCCCGTTGCTCGGTCCCTGCTCCTGCCAACCTAGCAGTACGAAAGCACGTCAAAGTGCAAGTAGATAAATAGGTACCACTCTGGTGGGAAGGTAAACGGTGTTTCTGTGCGCTGCTCTGGTTCGCCAGGAGTGGCTTAGTCATGCTGGCCACATGACCCGGAAGCTGTATGCCGGCTCCCTCGGCCAATAAAGTGAGATGAGCACCGCAACCCCAGAGTCGGTCACGACTGGACCTAATGGTCAGGGGTCCCTTTACCTTTATTTACAGTGAAGAGCATCATAAGTTTATGCCTGGCTCAATCGCTAGCAGAATCCGGGAGTGGTCTGTTTTTGTACCTCCCCCAGCATAAAAGTTTCGTCACCCCCAGCCTTTTCCGCTCCTCCCTGTGCCTCAAACTACTGCGCATGATGGGCGAGGGCAGGGGTGTGCTTCCCTCCTCTCCGGCTTGCTCAGGTGCGATGTTAAGGCTCTTACTAGCATCCTCTGGTCCTTGCACCTCTTCTCCACTGGAGGTGGGGCTTACCTCCTCACCGGAAGAGGAACTGCTTCACAAGATTTTTGGAGGCTCCCTGTAACACAACTCCCCCTCTATCTCTCTCCTTTGAGCTGATGGTAGTTCCCTGACAGTAAAGGATACAGTAGGCTGATAAATAACAGCTGCTGGGGGGGGGGAGGCAGGACGGAGGACAAATGCCATCCGTTTGGGATTCCCTAAATCATCTGGTTGGCCTCATTTGGGAGTAGATTGCTGGACTAGGTAGACCTTTGGATAATCCCACAACTTCTTAGATCTATACCTTACCATCTATGTATGATGTTGAATATGTTTGTCTGCATAGGATAAAAAAACAGTCCATTCTTTTTTTGGAATCTAGCTTTGGTGAGTTCACTTAGCATCCTTGGAGAAGAAAAATAATTGAAAACAAGTCTTTTTTGCACACTTTAGAAGTAGCGTATTTTTATGAAGTTTGTTTATTATTATTTTAAGAACCGTATCCCTTCACATTCTAATTTTATGGATCCCCCCCCTTTCTTTCTCCCTCTCTGCATAGTTGAGATCTCTGTTACATGCGTAATATAAATCCAATTAGGACTATTTTCAGAATAGGAAAGTAATTATTCTACAGAAATGCCATGGATCTTTAATATAACTCCTAGGTGAATAAACATTGAGGACTCTTCCTTTGCCAACCAGAGCTGGAATTTAATATACAAATTTGATTACTCGTGAATAAATAATGAGAACTGAAATGTTGGCTGAGCAAGAGAGGCACATCGGGAATGTTAATGCACTGCTAAACTGAAAATGATACATCTCAGTATTCGAGAAGGGGCTCAGAAGAAGCCAAGGTTCAGCCAAGTTGTGCTCCTGATATTTTGGACAGCTCCCATCATTCCTGGGTGTTGTGATCTAAAACAGGCATAGGCAAACTCGGCCCTCCAGATGTCTGAGACTACAATTCCCACCATCCCTGACCACTGGTCCTGTTAGCTAGGGATGATGGGAGTTGTAGTCCCAAAACATCTGGAGGGCCGAGTTTGCCTATGCCTGATCTAAAACATCTATAGGACACCAAGTTAGAGGAGGATGCTCTGCAAGAATGTAGATAATCATGCCTTGTAAGCATGATGATTCTTCAACTTTGTTTCCATTTTTACGTTACACCCAAGATCTTTGAACTTACTTATATTGTCTTGGTTTATATATTTATATATTTATATATTTGTGGCTTCATAAACAGTGTTTATCCATTTTCAACTTATCCTTGTTTAAAGGAGAAAAGTTCTCAACCAGCCAATTGCTGTGTGTGTGTGTGGTTGGCTTTTTATATCAGCAGGAAAAAGATCAAACTTTTTTTTACTAAGGCTGTGGTCTGAACTTCATCACAATTTGCATTATGTCATCTGTACCTTCCTTCCTGCATTGCCAGTGAATGTTATATTGCCTCAGTAAGATGGCTGTGCCTAAGGCACAAAAAATTCTGCAAAGGTGGAAATTGCCTGGAGGGAAGTATTAAGAATTTATGTTCTAATCAAGGCATTGTAATTGGGTTCTCCAGTGGAAGGAAAAACCCAGGTGTTAAAAAATAAATGGCTGTTCTCATTTTCCTTTAGCCACAGTTATGAGCAATTGGATTTGTCATTGTTAAAGGTGAACAAAAATGCAGTTGGGAAATACAAGTAGCAATGTCATAGAACTATGCAAGTCACTGAATAAGTCACTGAGAAGCTAAGATTAAAATGAATTCAGACAGCAATTCTAAACCCACTCACCTGGGAGTAAGTGTCGTTGAACTCAGTGCAGCTTCTCTGCATGTCAACCCAAGATTATTCATATATGTTTCAAGTCCAGCGGCAGCCTAATGCAAGGTGTGACCAGAAAGTCTGGTGAATGGTCACAGAAATCGGACAGCGAGAAATATTTGAACATACATGCTTTACAGCAGGGGTCAGGAAACTTTTTCAGCAGGGGGCCGGCCCACTGTCCCTCAGACCTTGTGGGGGGCCGGACTATATTTTGAAGGGAAAAAAATGAACGAATTCTTATGGCCCACAAATAACCCAGAGATGCATTTTAAATAAAAGCACACATTCTACTCATGTAAAAACATGTAGATTCCTAGACCGTCCGCAGGCTGGATTTAGAAGGCGACTGGGACAGATCCAGCCCCTGGGCCTTAGTTTGCATACCCATGCTTTACAGGCCTCCTCTGATACAATGCACGGTTGACAACGTTTGTAGAACTGTTGGAAACTTCTGGAGAAGTCCTCTTTTTGTACTGCTTTTGGTTCCCTCATCACAGCAGCTTGGACGTGTGAAATGTTGGAAAAGTCATGCCCTTTCAGTGCAGATTTCAGTTTTGGAAAAAGAAAGAAAACCAGTGGGGCCAAATTGGGAGAATATGGAGGGTGGGACAACTTAGTAACCTCAGTGACGATTTCACGCAGAATATGCAATTCTTCCGCATCAATAACTCATGAACTTTGTCGACATTTGCCGCCGTTCTGCTCGTTGATGGTCTGCTCTGCCAGACCCAGAGTCATCTTCGATGGTTTGCCATCCCTCACAGAAATGCTTAAACCACTCATACACTGTCTTTCGAATTACAGCTTCATCTCCTTCCCCAATTGTGAGCATTTTGTTGGTTTCCGATGCTGATGGTATGTTCAAATAATTCTTGCTGTCCGATTTCTGTGACCATTCACCGAGCTTTCCAGTCACACCTTGTATTTCTCTCCCATTTTAGGATCCTTCATTTACCTTATTGGTGATTGTTGACATCCCAGGTGTGCTGTTACAGCTGGAATTGTGATTGCATTGCCATTTATATCTCATATATCTATATCTTTACTCTTTGATCAGACCTTCTTATAAGTGTTACCTCAGTGTCTTCAGTGAGTGAAGGGCAGCTTCTTTGTGAATGCTGGCCATTATTGATTGGATGGCAACAGGTCTTAGAACCCCTGCCTTTGCAAAGTTTATGCTCTTATGGACTAGCACAGGCACGTCCAACAGGTAGATCGTGATCTACCTGTAGATCACTGGACGTCTGTGATAGATCACCGGTAGATCACTGACTCCCCCTAAAGAAGCTACAACTTTGACCTGAACCCTCCAGTTTTTAACTCTATGAGTAGATCACAGTCTCTTGGGAGTTGGCCACTCCTGGACTAGCACATCTCTCAATTTGGAAGTTTTCACCTTGCATCTTTACATACAGTTCCTGTTCCAGAAGATCTGTTAAATTAGGTTGTTTTGCATTTCTCCTCTCCATTTTCACCTTACTTGTGCTATTGGCAAGTGTTAATACAGATCAAATGCTGGCAAGTCTGGGCCACCAATTGCTCTTGTTTCTGCCATCCAGCTCTTAAATCTGACCCAATGAATCTGTATCAGTTGGTTTTGATACACAATACATAAGATGGAATGTTCCTGGGTCCAACAAGAGGCACCAAGAATGAGGAGTACGTAGTTTCATATATATATATATATATATATATATATATAGGCTTTATTCATACATATATAGGCTTTATTCAGAGGAGCCTCAACAAATTAGAAGCTCTTATCATTGTATAAGCAGTGTGCTCTATTTCTTCATACACTCGGATCACATCCCTACAATTGTATAAAAATGATCCAGATGCTTTATGTTGCCATTATAAAGAAAAAACAGCAGGAGCTTTTTATCTTCCATTTGCAATTTCAAATCAGAATTAGGTTTTGATTCCCTTTTGCACAGCTTCTTAGTTAAAATCCAGAGGAGCTCTTGCAAGGGGCCTATTATAATATTGGCTTATTGCCCACCCACCAAAAACCTATGAAGTTGAGAAACACACACACACACACACACACACACACACACGTATACATTCCAGGCATGATTGTATGTCGATGAACTTTTCTTATTTTTCCAGAGTTTTTGACCATACCTGATCTAAGATTTTTAAAAAATGAGTATGTGCTTTTTCATTCGATATATGTTCAGACATACATTAAGTTAGGCCACTTCGGGAGCAGTTGGTGGTACATGGGAATGTATATTTGATCAATTTGAATGCTTCCATCATCCTCCAGGCTGTGGTATTGAACCGGAATCTATTATTTTATTATTATTATTATTATTAAATTTAAATAGTCTGAAATATTTGATGGTTTATTTGGGTCGTAACAATTGCTGATTGTGTGAATGGGCATCTTGTCTCATTAGACCCTCAGTCTATGATGGTGACCTGCTCAAAGCAGCCTTTGATAGGACACAGAAATTATTTCTGGCTAGGTGATCCTACTGCTCTTCTTAGCTCTCTCTGTCCTACCCATCCCTGTTTAAAGAGCCCCATCATTTTTGTCTATTGCAACACTGGGGAACTTCTGGCTGCAGGCTTAGTTACAGCTGATCATCAGTGCTTGCAGAGAGCTGTCAGTTGGGCTGTGAAGCCTTGATGATCAGCTGATTGTCACGGCTTCAAAGCGTCACTCACCCAACATAGTTGAATTTCAAGGTACAGATGAAAATGGGCCATCAAACATCAGCGTGATGTCAGATTGCTGATAGGTGGGCAGCCAGATCCAGTTCCCCACTCCTGGTCTATTGTAGAGTTGCATTATCATATCTCTTTTCTTTGTCAAAACAGACACATGTGTGTCAAAGCTACTCAGCCTTCTTAACAAACCAGGGAAGCTTTCGAGCATAAACTCTCCAATTGCGCCTGACTGCCAGATAACCAAAGGGCAGAGCAGGTTAAGTGGACTTGTGTCCGTCACAACAAAACACTGGCTCTGTTCCCATTATCCCTGGAATTGATTCTCTCTCATGTCTTACTAACTGCTGGGAAATTCTTTTATGTACTGAGAAAATAGAGATTTAAAGGGGAACATCCTGAGCACAAAATAATTGCCCCAAAGAAAGGTGTGTAGGACTCAATACATTTGTCACTTTGGGTAGCTGTGAATTTATCTGCATTTCCCCATGTTAATAATGAGAAAGCCACTTCCGACATAAGGAGGAGGTGGGGTTGCGGGCTTCACGCCCCCAATCTCGCACGCGGAGGCTGTTTCCAGCCCCTGCGTGATCAGGGGAATCCTCGGGCCGCGTCATCCCCTGAGTCAGCCAATCGGCTGGCTCGGGGTGTGTGGCTTGCCTCACTTAAGGCAAGCGCAGCCCCGGGATCTCCCTCTTTTGCCTGCGCAGCTGCTGTTGTTTCCCACCCACCCACCCACCCTTTAAGGTTTCTCTTTGACCTTGCTATGGACCTCGGTTAGTCGCCGTTAAGGGGCCTGGTAGGAATTTTTTCCACTTGGCAAATTGGCACCAGCCATTTGGTTTTTCGCCTACCTCATAGCAAATCGTCACAACTCCTTTGGTTTTGGTGGTTAGGCATTGGTAGGGGTATTGTTATGCAGATGTGGTGGTGGTGGGGAGCGCTATCACCTCCCCATTTACTGAAGGGTAGTCCGGTAAAGGATTCCGGGAGGGGGGGTGTTGCCTCATCCGAAGCCTATGGAGGTCAGGGCCTAAAGCACGCCCCTGAGTGGTGACCCTGGGGGAGTATCTAGTTGATGTGCATCAACAGGGCTCCCCCTGCTGGTGTTAACCCTTCCCGGTCTTCATGCAAACAGGCTGAAGCTGGATAGTTGGATAGGACCAATGCCTAAGCCAATACCGCTCTTACCTGTAACCAATAAAGTTATGGCCAATTTTAGCCCATTAACCTAATCCAATGTTGTCACATGTCTTTATTTCCATTGGGGGGAGGTGGGAACTTGCCACGCAACTGAAATGGGCTGAGCAAGAGACACATCAGGAATGTTAATGCACTGCTGAACTGAAAGTGATAGGAGCTGGGGCAGAGCAATGGAAGCTCATTGTGGGGATTCAAACTGCCAACCTTCTGATCGGCAAGCCCAAGAGGGTCAGTAGTTTAGACCACAGCGCCACCTGTGTCCACAATATTGCTCCACAATAACATGAGCCTATGTATATAGCCTGAACCTGACAAGTCTGAGTTCCCCTTTCCCACAGGGCCGAGGCGGCAAGGGAAGCATCTATGTGTGGGCCTCTGGAGATGGAGGAAGCTACGATGACTGCAACTGTGACGGCTATGCATCAAGCATGTGGACCATCTCCATCAATTCAGCTATTAACGACGGCCGGACGGCTTTGTATGATGAAAGCTGCTCCTCAACCTTGGCTTCTACTTTTAGCAATGGGAGGAAGAGAAATCCCGAAGCTGGCGTGGTGAGTAGAGAAATCACAAATTGTAGTGTTGTCTTTTCACAACATTAAGCGGTCTTCCTTTCTAAGAAGAAACACCCCTCTACATCTTTTGACCGGCTGAGCCTTGCTAAATCTTCCCAGCAAGCATCTAATGACTAGAGCAGATATTTAACGCTTGGAGGAACTGGAGAGAAAAGTGGTTTTGAAACAGCTGTGTAGGTCTGCCCTAAGATAGACAAACTTCTTGGTATATTTTGTCTCAAGTTATACCCTGGTCTTGTTCAGTTTACCATTATTCAGACTTCACCATGTAGCAGCAAACCATATTTTCAAAAGGACCCAGTGAATTCTGATTTGGAAGCACCTTAAAAGCAAAACAGAAAACACAATGAGTTCGAGTTCATTATCCGGTGAAACCAACTTTCAATCTTTTTGCCCAGCCACCAAAAAAATCTTCATTGGGATCAGTCTTCAGTGATAATCCCATGGTAACTGGTGTACCTAAAAATGTTTTCATTGACATGGTCCTAAGAAGACTGGGCCTATGTTGCTTTTATGATCATTGCAAAACTGACTCATTATAGGAAAACTGGCCAGGAAAGGTATGCATGTTTAGCCTTTTAAACTGTGGGAGCAGGGAGTTATTGTTTTTTGTTTGTTACTATGGTATGTATTTTTGTGTTTTATATTGAAAACCACCCTGTAATCCTTGGATGAAGGGTGGTATAGAAATCCAATCAATCAATCAATCAATCAATCAATCAATCAATCAATCAATAATTAAAATCATAGAAACCATAGCTTAGCATGACATGAAGAAGCTGCAGCAAGCCTCCTGCCTTCCTGTGCAGCTGCAAGGAGTTTGAAATGTTTCGCTTCCATTATTCCTGAAATACAGCTTGAGGTGGCATCCAGACCATCAAATTGGCGGTTGGAGGATGGATGGTGGCTAACAGGTTGAGGTTGAATCCTGACAAGACAGAAATACTGTTTTGGGGGGACAAGTGGTGGGCTGGTGTGGAGGACTCCCTGGTCCTAAATGGGGTAACTGTGCCCCTGAAGGACCAGGTGTGCAGCCTGGGAGTCATTTTGGACTCACAGCTATACATGGAGGTGCAGGTACGTTCTGTGTCCAGGGCAGCTGTCTACCAGCTCCATCTGGTACGCAGGCTGAGACCCTACCTGCCCGCAGACTGTCTTGCTAGAGTGGTGCATGCTGTAGTTATCTCTTGCTGGGACTACTGCAATGCGCTCTATGTGGGGCTACCTTTGAAGGTGACCTGGAAACTGCAACTAATTCAGAATGCAGCAGCTAACTTGCCAAAATATACCATTCGTCTGATAATAAATGTTGGAAATGTAAAGAAAATGAAGGAACATTCTTTCACCTCTGGTGGACATGCCCTAAGGTGAAGGCCTTCTGGGAAATGATATATAATGAGCTGAAAAAGGTATTTAAGTATACCTTCACCAAGAAACCAGAGGCCTTCCTTCTGGGTATTGTCGGCCAGAAGGTGCTAAAGAAGGACCGAACATTCTTTATGTATGCAACAACGGCAGCAAGGATACTCATCGCAAAAAACTGGAAAACTCAAGATCTACCCACACTGGAAGAGTGGCAGATGCAGCTGATGGACTATATGCAACTGGCCGAGATGACTGGCAGAATCCGAGACCTGGGAGAAGAGAAGATTGAGGAAGACTGGAAGAAATTTAAGATGTATCTACAAAAACATTGTAATTTGGTTGAATGTTAAGAAGGATGCTAGATTATAAAAAATTGGCCACCACTAAATTAGATTTATTTGAGGATAAGTGAGACTAAAGAAAATATAAATTTTTTGGGAAGAATTGCTAGATTATATTTGAATGAGTGGACACGAGATTGTAAACAAGTTGATAATTTGTTTGGAAAAACCTTTTAACGATGTAAATGGGAGCGGGAGATGCGAGGGAGTCCAAAGAAGTGATGAAACTATGTTTGTGACAGAAGTAAGATTGTTTATTATTTGTGCATTCATATTCAAAAACTTTAATAAATATTTATTAAAAAAAAAAACAAAACAGAATGCAGCAGCTAGACTGGTGACTGGGAGTGGCTGCTGGGACCACATAACACCAGTCCTGAAAGACCTACATTGGCTCCCAGTATGCCCTCCCATCAGATGTCAAGGAAATAAACAATTATCTGACTTTTAGAAGTGATCTGAAGGCAGCCCTGTTTAGGGAAGTTTTTAATGTTTGAAGTTTTATTCTGTGTCATATTTTGTTGGGATCTGCCCAGAGTGGCTAGGGAAACCCAGCCAGATGGGCAGGGTATACGTAATAAATTGTTGTTGTTGTTGTTGTTGATTGTGGCTTACAGTCAACCTTTAGTGACTGTGTTACACAAAGCTTCTCAGCCTTCTACGACGGTGAGCCAATAGAAATTGATAGCCCTAGGTTGGCTCCTGATGGGTTGGATCCAGAGATCATATTGCGTTGGGGGACCCTCTGGAACTGTCTTCATGGGAAAAGGGAAATGAGCAAACATGGCCTCCCCTCCCTCTAGTCTCCTAGTGGGAGCCTCTGTGTCTCTGTTATTAAACAAATAATCTAACTGAATTTTGAATAACTGGTGAATGAATCTGAAACGAAGTTAGTATTTACTGGTTAATTACATTTTCCTATTATTATTATTTTTAAATACTTTAACTGTCTGCTGCTGTTCAGTAAATGAAAAGAACTGAAGTATATTAAAATAACCCCCCTTTTAAGCAAAAATATTTCATACCATTTTCAGCTGCCTATCCAGCTTGTAGGAGAATGGAATGTTCTCCCTCCCCCAGGTTAATTTTTCTATATTCTTGTTTCAGGCTACGACAGATTTATATGGCAACTGTACACTGCGCCACTCTGGAACATCTGCAGCTGCACCAGAGGCTGCGGGAGTGTTTGCACTGGCACTGGAGGCAAAGTGAGTGAAAACAGCCATCAATTATACTGTTACAAATTTAAATTACTCCTATTTATGGCTATAAACAAACCTCTTAAGCTTGCATGAGCCAAAACGCAAAATTCCATGTTACATTAAATGATTTATTCTTGAATAGGTAATTTTACTAATGTAAATGCGCTCAGCATCTCCTTAACCATCTTCTGTTGCTCTTTTTTCCCTGGCCATTTATGCATCATCAAAACAGACAACACAGATTTGCATGAAATTTGCATATGTTGATGATGCATATAAATAAATGCAAATTTCCATTAGGAAAGCTGAAATGCTTGTCCTGATGGAATGTGTATCATAGCATGATGTGCAGGGATGCGGATGGTACTGCGGTCTAAACCGTTGAGCCTCTTGGGCTTTCCGATCGGAAGGTCAGCAGTTCAAATTTGCACGGCTCCTGTTGCTCTGTCCCAGCTCCTGCCAACCTAGCAATTCGAAAGCACACCAGTGCAAGTAGATAAATAGGTACTGCTGCGGCAGGAAGGGAAACAGGATTTCCGTGCATTCTGGTTTCCGTCATGGTGTCCCGTTGCGCCAGAAGCAGTTTAGTCATGCTGGCCACATGACCTGTCTATAGACAAACGCCAGCTCCCTCAGCCTGAAAGCAAGATGAGCGCCGCAACCCCATAGTCACCTTTGACTGGACTTAACCATCCAGGGGTCCTTTACCATTTTTTTAAAACAATAAATCATAGCATGATGTTGAATTCAATGTCGCAGAATGTTGATTGTTCCGTCAAGGCATGAAATTCAGCTTACCAGATGGAATGATCATCCCTTTCTCATCACCAACTCATTGCTTTTGGTACAACCTCAGGGGCCTGACCTAGCCCCTGCTTGAACCTAATCACATCCAAGTAAAGCTCAGCCATGTCCATGTTGGGAGGGTGACTCATCAGCTGGTAATAATGGAACAGTGCTATGCTTGGTGCAAAAAGGACCTTAGGTTGCAGCAAGGTATTCTGGGATGCAAAAGCAAATGGCTGCTGTCCTTCTGGAAATATGAGAGCCAGCAGATATTCAGAGGCAGATCTGATGATATCCAAAGCTTGCTCACCTCTCTGTGATGCTCATAAACATATAACATATTACCCCTCTGATTCTCATAGACATAACATATTACTTTTGGGTTTCTCCAGACAGCTCTCTGGAAGTTTTTCAGTGGTTAAGAGAGCTAAAAAGCCCTTCCTAGAGACAGAGGCGTAGGAAGGTCAGGTGTGGAAAATTTCTTGCCCCCCCCCCATTGATTATAGTTTTTTGCCTGCAAAAATTGTTTTATGTTATTTCATATTTTCTTACACAGGAATAATTATTAATAATAATAATAATAAACTTTTATTTATATCCCCCCCCCCCGGTTGAAGTCAGGCTCAGGGTGGCTAACATCAGATACATAACATTGGCATAAAATCAAACAATAATTAAATTACCTCCTAAAAACATGTCAAAATAAAATTAAAGTCTAATTAGATGGCTTTCCGCAGGCTTAGGGTTGGGAACAGTAAGTGCTCCACTGAATTGAAATTTCAGCCTTCACGACATAGGAAAACGGCCAAGTAAACAGCTATTTTCATGGAGGAGGGTCAAGATATTAACTGATATGCATGAAATTTCATATATAACTATATAATCCCTAGTGTAGTAAGATATAATCCCTAGTGTAGTAAGATAAGACCTTTGGAGCAGGCATTTTTTATGAACCGCCCTAGTAGGGCAGTAATTGTTCCTTGATAATTTGTCACCCCCCTCCATGATGGTACCTGGGGCGGACCTCCCCCCCCCCTTCCTAAGCTGCTGCCTAGAGATATCATCTCTTACCATATTGCTCTCTTGCAGCCTGGATCTGACATGGAGAGACATGCAGCATTTGACAGTGCTCACCTCTAAAAGGAATCAACTTCATGATGAGGTTCACCAGTGGCGAAGAAACGGTGTCGGCCTAGAATTCAACCACCTGTTTGGCTATGGCGTCCTTGATGCTGGGGCAATGGTTAAGATGGCTAAAGACTGGAAGACGGTTCCAGAAAGATTTCACTGTGTCGGTGGGTCGATACAAGAGCCTCAGTAAGTGATAACAAACATAAGGGGTTCAGTTCAGGGGTAGTCTCATTATAATCAGCGGGATTGTGTCACTTACAGGTATAAGATTACCTGCCATATTGTCTCAGAGAAAGAAAATATTGTCCAAAGTGGTTCAGAAGACACCTTTAGCTGTTCTGAAGGGAGTGGATATTGCAGCGAGGTTTTGAGTTACATAACAGTTTTCTTCAGGTATGAAACCAGGGTTGTCAGGTGGTACACAAAACTTAAGACAGTTTCCTTCTTGAAGAAGAGTTGTGTGTTGCATTTTAGTGAAGGAACTTGCCTTTGCAATAGCAGCAACAAATCTGGGCAACACTAGAATTAATTAGTTTCTCCTGTTGTTGGCTCTGACTCCACCTACCGCTGGCTTCCTTGCCGTCTGTTGGAGTTGCTGCATTGGAAGTCCTTATTTGGACCTTATGCGAGTAGAAATGAATGCTCTCCACCACAAGAATGAGTTCCAAGGCTTTACTGGAAACAGTTTTAAAATAGTTACATATAAACATTTGAAATATACAAAGCAACACATTGTTCTTAAACAAAGTAGTAGTGTAGTCTTCTTTTTAGTCCTTAATGCAGTTCAAAAACTTTCCTCTCTCTGATACCTAAGTAACTTGCTTGTTCTGCAGATTTGCAGTTCGGGCTTCTGGGTTGAAACAGAACCATCCAACCTTTTCTTCCGCATTCACCAGAGTGAAACCTCCCATGCCTAACGCAAACCTCTCTTTGCAATGTGTTTTCAAACACGATGCATACAAATATTACATTTTATGCACATCATACTTTTATGTCTTTAATACTTTCGGCCATATCAGTTTCAAAGGGCAGCTTTTAAATTGATGGTGACAGTGGCTGTAGCAGCAGAAGCAGAAGCAACAACTGGGAAGCCTTTCTGTGGAGCCTTCCTCTCCTCTGAAATTGCAGTGCCCCAAGGACATGTTTTCCAGGACACTTTAGCACTCAGTAAAAGCAACAGGTGCCTTGGAAACGACATGCCCATTTGTTATGCCCATCTTATGCCTGAAGATTTTGTCAAGAACCTGATCTCCCTATGGAGTGCTGAGGCAACATGGAAAACTACATGACTCAGAGCTCATTGCTCACAGCACATGCCCAGAAGCTCAGTTTGCTTTCTGAGCTGGACAAGAACATACTGAGCTAACCCAATCCATAAAACAGTTGAACATTTCAAGCTGGAACAGTATGTGTTTCCAGCCCAGTAAATCGAAATGTTGGCGACATCATTTATATAAAGATCTCCGTCCTGACCTGGTGTGCATGTACCACTCAGGGTGGCTAAGCAGTGGTGATAAACTAATAGTTGCCTGGGACTAGTGCTGGTTTGGGGCCCATGACAGGCTCAAATGCCACGGCTGCAGATGTTTCTGCAGTTGTGGGGGGAGGACCTGTTAATCTCCCACTCTGAGGGGTCTCTCTTTTACATCAGAGGGGGAGATCTGATGCATCCTAGGGCTCCTGAAACTCCTTTACAGGGGCCAAGGGATCACAGGGCCTACCTTATTAGATCCTTCATTGATTTATTATGCCATTTGGTGATAACACCAAAACACTTCAAAGAACGCCATACAAGGTGTTTGAATGCTGTACCATCGCAGCACTAAATATTTTGTTCCCTCAGTGTTCGCTAAATCTCCAATTAAGGGCCAGGCAGTCCAATTATTTTCTGATTATCCTCATGCAGTAAACAGAATGAGTCAACAAGCAAATCAATTAATGCTAATTGACTGCAACAGCTAAAGTTCAATTGAGTTATTTGAAATACTAACCTAATGATGGACAATTTATGCCTCTAACAGCTGCAATTCACCTTTTCAGTGTTATTTCCCAAAGTGGTTGTGCTATATAGTAAATAAAAGAGAGCTAGCTCTAGAATGAAGAGGTTAATGGTTTGCAAAAGTTTGATTAGCAGGCTACTTTATTTTATGAATATAGAATTCATTAGGGGTTTCCATGTATATCGTGAAAGTAAGAACTGTTAAAGATGTGCCCTTAAGTTTACAATAGTAAGAATTAGAGTTGTGCTGAGTTTTCATGAGGTTCTGTTTCTGATGTGAAGAGTGCCATTTTGTGAGATGGGAGAGAGGATGAAAATATCCCCCATGGGGGAGGGAAAGCTTATATTCCCCTTTTACATTCATTTTCCCACATCTGTTCTCAGCTATTTTTTGTGATCTGATGCTGCTCTGTATCTCCCCTCCCTCCCACTTCATTACTGCATCATCATCATCATCATTTATTATTTATACCCCACGCATCTGGCTGGGTTTCCCCAATCACTCTGGGCAGCTCCCAACAGAATAATATTATTATTATTATTATTATTATTATTATTATTATTATTATTAAAAAGCAATAAAACATCAAACATTTAAAACTTTGCTAAACAGGGCGGCCTTCTGATGTCTTCTAAAAGTCAGATAGTTGTTTATTTCCTTGACATCTGATGGGAGAGTGTTCCACAGGGTGGGCGCCACTACTGAGAAAGCCCTCTGCCTGGTTCCCTGTAACCTCACTTCTCACAGGGAGGGAACCGCCAGAAGACCCTCAGCACTGGACCTCAGTGTCCAGGCTGAACGAAGGGGGTGGAGATGCTTCTTCAGGTATACTGAGCTGATGCTGTTTAGGACTTTAAAGGTCAGCACTAACACTTTGAATTGTGCTTGGAATCGTACTGGGAGCCAATGTAGGACCAGTGTTATATTGTCTTGGTGGCTACTTCCAGTCAGCTGCCCTGGACACAGAATTAGCCTGCACCTCCATGGACAGCTGTGAGTCCAAAATGATTCCCAGGCTGTGCACCTGGTCCTTCAGGGGCACAGTTACCCCCTTCAGGACCAGGGAATCCTGATCTCAACCAATCAGGGATCATATATTAAGCATGGTTACATGATGGATCCAGGTCTCAAACCAAATTTGATTGTGTGATTACATCATTGTCAACAAAACATACAAGCAATGTTTTTCCCTAAGTGGGAAAAAGGAAAGCTATTGCACAGGCAACTAGGCTTGTCTTAATAAGCTACCGTGGTGGTTTCAGTGCCCACCAGGCACTAAGGGTGAATTAAATAGCCTCTCATATTTTGCCATCATGCCTCAGTCTTGTCAAGCTGACTTGATATATTTATGGCTCATCTTCAAATATTTTGATGTGCGCTCTCTCTCTCTCTCTCTCTCTCTCTCTCTCTCTCTCTCTCTCTGGTATTTTATTGCTGCTTGATTTGAATAAGTTTTTTTATCTTATTGGCCCACATCCATCAGTCATCTATATCTGTTTTCTTGCTTTTTTGGATTAGCCACCTTGGGTGCTATGTCTAGAAAAAAGAAAACCAATTAAGTAAGTGTTGAGAAAGCAAATGGCAAAATTAATTATCCTACAAAACACCCCCCCCAAGCATTTTGACAACCAGTCAGGCCACTGACACAATCCCACAACTGTACCCAGACTTGGTCCATGGTGCTAGGCTAGGCTATGGGGTTAAAACTTGTTCCAGAGATGACACCCACTCACATCCACAGTATGTGTGTGTGTAGGGTGGGTGGTTGAATCAAAGTCAAGGATAGGAATCATGGATGACTTTAGGGGTTGTCTGGGTAGAATGATGGGGGTGGAGACGCTCCTCCAGGTATACTGGACCAAGGCCGTTTAGGGCTTTAAAGGTCAGCACCAACACTTTGAATTCTGCTTGGAAATGTACTGGGAGCCAGTGTAGGTCTCGGCGGCTGCTCCCAATCACCAGTCTAGCTGCTGCATTCTGGATTAGTTGTAGTTTCTGGGTCACCTTCAAAGGTAGCCCCACATAGAGCACATTGCAGTAGTCCAAGCGAGAGATAACTAGGCCCTGCACCATTCTGGTGAGACAGTCAACGGGCAGGTAGTATGGGAGGAGGAATTATATTCCCTTTCATTACATAACCTCATCTGTTTTGAAGTCTTCAAAAACCAACATTTAACCCAGGCATAGGCAAACTCGGCCCTCCAGATGTTTTGAGACTACAATTCCCATCATCCCTGACCACTGGTCCTATTAGCTAAGGATGATGGGAGTTGTAGTCCCCAAACATCTGGAAGGCCAAGTTTGCCTATGCCTGATTAGCTATATGGAAATGTGGTACTCTCTGGTTAATAATGATCCTGTTGCAATACTTTCTGTATTCATGCACAAAGCCGTAGTGAATATGCTCTGGTAAACAGACGTGCTATGAAAAACGTGGCATTCCAAACCATTTCATTTATTTGTTCATCCCAGGAAAATACCATCCAGTGGCAAGTTGGTTCTGACTCTTACGACTGATGCTTGCGAGGGGAAGGAGAACTTTGTCCGTTACCTTGAACACGTCCAGGCCGTCATAACAGTGAACTCTACCAGAAGAGGAGACTTGAATGTCAACATGACATCCCCAATGGGGACGAAATCCATTTTGCTGAGTCGGCGTCCCAGAGATGATGATTCCAAGGTGGGCTTTGACAAATGGCCTTTCATGACAACACATTCTTGGGGAGAAGACCCCAGGGGTACTTGGGTTCTGGAAGTTGGGTTTGTTGGTCTCCTGCCTCAGAAGGGAGTCCTCAAGGAGTGGACATTAATGCTACATGGAACTCAAAGTGCACCCTACATAGACCAAATAGTAAAAGATTACCAGTCTAAATTGGCCATGTCCAAGAAGGAAGAGTTGGAAGAAGAATTAGATGAAGCTGTAGAGAGGAGCTTGAAGAGTATATTGAACAAGAACTAGCTCTGCTTTGCATGTCAGACAGCATCCTTTCCCCATTTCCTTTCCTAAACATTAGGCATATTCCAGTTATTGTCTTTAGAACATGATCCTAACTCCCTGGTTTCCCCCCAATTATCTGCATTGTCTAACTTAATTACAGTGAAAACTTTTGAATTCTGAGCCACAAATATATTATTATTATTATCTACCAACTACTTTGTAAGTGTGAATGACTGTAACTAAACTATCTTTGATTTGGGGTTGGGGTGTTCTTTTTTTTTTAATGTCATGTGAAAAGTATCCAACCAACCAGCTGCGATCCTTTTCCTCTTACTGTTTTTGCAGAAAACACATCTCTTGGCATTTTATCTATCTGCTTAGATAGCTGAATGTTTAAAACTGGCAGTTCTGACTTGCTGAAATACTGCCATGGCAGCTGTAATCGTGGCAAAACAAAACCAGTTGTCACAGGACCAAATCATCTGCAATATCATTCGTGCTTTTTAAAAAAGAAAAGCATGCTTTAATTCACCACTTTTGACTGGAAGGAATAGCAACGGCGGGGTTCTGATCCAGAATGGAGACCCATAGCAATTTTCTGCTGAGGAACATTGGCCCTCAAAGGCTTTGTTTCCTTCCCCCCAAAAGTGGGTAAATTAAGCATGCTTTTTTAAAAAAGTGTGAATTGTGTAGTTGGGCCCAATATATGTTCAAATACATGTTCAAAAACAAAAAACCAGATTCATAAGCTGAAGGTTACAGAGTCCAGGCCCTGCCTTATGCTATTTTGCACTTAAGACTCTAGTACAGTGGTACCTCGGGATGTGAACGGGATCCGTTCCGGAGCCACGTTCACATCCTGAACATAACGCAAGACATGACAGCGCGTCTGCGCATGCGTGGGTTGCGTTTCGCCGCTTTCACGCATGCGCGTGATGTCATTTTGACCGCCTGCGCATGCGCGAACGACGAAACACAGAAGTAACATGGTCCATTACTTCCGGGTCACCGCAGAGCGCAACCTGAATGCGCTCAACCTGAAGCATACTTATCCCGAGGTATGACTGTACAGTCGTACCTTGGAAGTCGAACGGAATCCGTTCTGGAAGTCCGTTTGATTTCCAAAATGTTGGAAACCAAGGCACAGCTTCTGATTGGCTGCAGGAAGCTCCATCGGAAGCAGCGGAACCCCCGTTGAAGGTTGGGTTCCAAAGAACGTTCACAAACCAGAACATTCACTTTCGAGTTTGTGGCGTTCGGGAGCCAAAACGCCTGAGTACCAAGGTGTTAGGGATCCAAGGTAGGATTACTTGATTTTCCAAGACTAAGTCTCATTGCTCTCCATGGGACTTACTTTTGAGTAGACATGTATTCACTGGGGGGAAAAGTTTGGAACCTGAGGACAAAGCGTCCTCAAGAGTTCTAACGTTTCCCAATCCTGGTTCTCCTCCCAGATCCTTGTATGTATTTTAGTGGAACTGTCAGCTGGAGAAATCCATCCATCCATCTGCATTTGAGGGGCAGGGCTGGTAAAGAATAAATGTCTTCTCTTGCTTCATCATAGTTCTCTTGGGTAGATCAGGTTGTGCAAAAGATCGCCAGTATCAATACAATTCAATGCCTTTAAGACTAGCATTTTGAATAGTTTCCTAGGAAGATGGGAGGAAGGCATGTGCAATAAAGAGAAGCCGCAATCCTTAAGCAACTGTCTCCAGAATAATCACATTGATTGGAGCAAAGTGGGGTGTTTTGAAGCAAAATTGTTGTCAGATTGAAACTGCTGAGTAACTATGAAGGCATCCCAATCCCAGGAGCAGATCTACTATGAAACTGATGAAGCTTAAGCTTCAAGGCCCTTAATCCTGGAGGGGCCTCAGAAGCAAGTTTAGTCCACATTGCTTAAAAACTTTGGGTCTAGTAGACCCAATTTAAGGCACACAACTTAATCCTCCCCCCTTGGTATATATTTCAACAATCCCAAAGTTTGAGACTCAGTAGCACAGATGTTAAGGTTTGGTGACCTGCCAAGGAACAACCCCACTGAAGAAGATAACCATGGTTACCCAGACCTCATTGCTGGTTGCAAGAAGGGCCTCATAACAGTTCAAGCTTCCAAAAATGTAGGTCCACCATTGCCCACTCCACAAAAGCTCCAGAATGGTGCAGAGAGGGTGGTGTTAAGCTACTCCTGTTCTACATCTGTATGGGGCTATGGAACTACAGTGGCACTGTGGACTAAACCACTGAGCCTCTTGGGCTTGCCAGTAAGGTCAGCAGGAGCTCTGCCCCAGCTCCTGCCAACCAGCAGTTCGAAAGCACACCAGTGCAAGTAGATAAATAGGTACTGCTGTGGCAGGAAGGGAAACAGTGGTTCCGTGCACTCTGATTTCCGTCATGGTGTCCCGTTGCACCAGAAACGGTTTAGTCATGCTGGTCACATGACCCAGAAAGCTATCTGTGGACAAATGCCAGCTCCTTTGGCCTGAGCACCGCAACCCCATAGTGGCCTTTGACTGGACTTAACCGTCCAGGGGTCCTTTACCTTTTTCTTCTTCTTATCCCAGCCCCTGGGCCTTGCTAGGTATTGCAGGGCAGCTTCAGCATGGGAACAGGTAAAGCACAGTCCCTCACTGCCAGACCGTGCCAGACCGTACCATCGTAGGTGGGGGGGGGAGAGATCCTAGCAAAGCTTGGTGGTCTGTGCCACACCCTTCCCCCCATCCCATTGGCTCTTGGGATACCAGTGCAGAGAGGCCTTTAAAACACTCCCTCCTGGTTTTGTATTGGACTGTGGGTCCTTAGCAGCCTCACAATCCCTTGTGTGCTGCATTCTAGAAATTATCATGAAGTCACAACTTCATCTGAATTTTTTGGAACTGAAGAATGAATTGGAGCCACCCAATTCCAAAAGCATTGTCAAAGATGCTTCAGTACGACAAAGCAATGTTAAAATTATAACATATTTGGTTATCCGTACAGTCAATAAATGTCTTTGCTGCTGAAGGAATAATCCAATAAAGCAGCAAAACAGTACAAAACGTTGAAATCAAATATCCTCAGAGCTGAAAATGCCAGGGTTGCCACTGAAACTGTATATTTCAGCCATCAAGGGACAGGAAAGTGGACAGGAAGGTGTTTAAATCCCACCTGAATGTTAATAATGAGAAAGACAGACACACTTCACCGATGAAAAGATGGCTGGTTGTCATTATTTCATGATCATGGTGCATCTCATAACGCTACTTTTTGATTGGGATATATATTAGGAAACTCATTTATAACCTGAGGGGATAATTGTGGCACCCTTCAACCCAATTTAAGCTCTTTTGGGTCTTATTAATTTAAATGGGACAAGTGACACGTGTGTTTAAATGTCTCCCGTGGAGACAAAGCAGACTTAAAAGTTCATATAGTTTTGGCTGTGACATGACCTTGGAATTAAAATCATGCAGCCACTGACATTAGTGTTTGTGGTTTATAAGAGCCTGACTTGAATCATCTAAAATCTCTGGCCTTTCTAGAAAAGCAAGTTAAACACAGATGTTGCCACGGTGGTGGGTGACTCCAGCCAGAACCGTCTTAAGCATATCCGGCCCTGTGGTGCAAAGCTCCCTCTGCCCCCCCCCCATTTCCCAGAGTGTCTACCTTCTTTTAGGGAGGACGGCACTGCCGGCGGGGCTGGAGGTGGCGGGCAGTGGCTGGAGGGCAGCTCATCCGGTGGGGAAGAGGCGGAGGCTGGACGCGGTGCCTCCCGGCTCAGCTGGCTGCTTTGTGCCACGGTGACCACGGTAGATGGAGGCTCCAGGCGCTGCTTTGGCGCTGCATGGCGGAGGCAGGCGAGGGTGGCAAGCTGATGCCAGGAGGCGCTGCGTCCAGCCTCTGGCTCTTCTCTGGTGCCCTCCAGAACTTGGCGCCCCGGCGCCCCACACTTATCTATGGGTAAGATGGCCCGGACTCCAGCAAAGAGCAACTTGTAAGAGCTGCTCTGAATCAGCTGAAATTTCAAATCTGTACATTACCAGGTGGCAAATCGCTGCCTTTTTCATCCTGAGCCTATGCTCATTTGGTTGCATCCAACAAAATCATCCAATTCATGCAAAGACTTCCGCTTGGAGAATGGAATTTCCCCTCCTTCTCTAAATGCTCCAGAAAGCCAGAACTTCACCAGCTCCCCACTGCAGCTTTTCTCCTTCAGTCTTTGGAGGGTGACAGAGACATGTTGGTAGAAGTGGGGCCTGTAAGCACATCCCTGCTCTCCTCTCACAAGATTCGAGTTTAGCTCTTTAACAGACTCCTGCAAAGAGATGTGATTCAGCAGAAAGTATTTTACCGAAAATGTGGTAGTAACTGGAGCCTTCCTTTTGGGTGGGTGTGGGGAGCAATCTTTCTATAATTTTTATTAAATTTTCTAAATTTCATTTCAAAATTTTCATTTAGACAATCTTAAATCAATGGCTTCTCTTCTCCTCTTTCTGTGGTTCATTTTGCATACCATATATCCCTGCATATTTTACATAAACTAAACCATTCAGTAATCCATTGTTACATCCATCAAAACTTATTTACACTGTTGAATTTATCTTAACGCTACCAGCATTTTTAAATGAACACAATTTTCCTCCATATAGTCAGTAAACATTTCCCAGTCTTCTTTAAATGTATGTTCTTCTTGTTCTATTATTCCATATGTTAAATCTGCAAGCTGCGCATATTCCATCAGTTTAAGTTGCCATTCTTCTTTGGTTGGGACCTCACTCATTTTCAATTTAGGGGCTAACAAAAAACAGGCCGCTGTAGTAGCATACTTAAATAGTCTTTTTTGACACTTGGGAATTTCCCACTGAATTATCCTCAACAAAAAGGACTCTGGTTTTTTTGGAAAGGTACTTTAAAACATTTTTCTCAGTTCATTATATATCATTTGCCAATACTCTTTTACCCTTTTACAACTCCATCACATATGATAAAACGTACCCTCAACCTCATTACATCTCCAGTGCTTATCTGATTCGGACTTATACATTTTAGCAAGTCTGCTTGGACTTAAATATCACCTGTAAATAATTTTCAGGTAGTTCTCCTTTGAAGAATAAGATGCTGTGAACTTCAGATCACCATTCCAAAGTTTTCCACAGAGATTCAAATCTATATTATGTCCTTTATCTATTGCCCAGTGTGTCATAAAGGGGGGGGGGAGCAATCTTGACAACAAACCAGTTGTCTCGTTGCTTAATTGAGATTTGCCTTGACTCCAGCGAAACCTACAGCTGTTTCTTGCTGCTCTAGGTGTGATGCCGAGGCATATCCCAGAGTCAAAAGGATTTGTGTGCATATTTCTCATCACATGAGTTTAAGCATGTTTTGCTTCTTAGTTTGCAAATGAATTGTTTTCTCCCAACTGTTAACCAGGGCTTTTTTTTTAACTAGAACTCACCGGAACTCAAAGGGAGGTGTTTGTGGTGAGTTCTGGCACCGATTTTTCCAGAAAAATAGCATTGCTGTTAATCCTGGCTCCTTTTTTTTCTCTTTCAAGTCTCTGGAATGTGTTCTAGTACAGTCTAATTTATCAAAGCACAATATTGGATATCTTAAAAGGTGTCTCTAAATATACGTCTGAATAAATTAGGAAGGCTGTGGATCCTAGGTTAGGATAAGTGGAGACATGTAAGCAGGGAATACGTACACCAGAAAATTTGGAATTACTCGGATCTGGGCAGTGGCAGTTCTGCTGTTTCTTTATGGGATATGTAAAAATGTGCAGCTTAAACCAAGTCAGGAAGATAATATAAGAAACATATGAGTTATTTGTGCTGAAGAAATAATCTGTGCACAGAAGCTTCTCATTCTTTTTTGTATGATGTGTAACAATGCCCATTGTGTGCATTGAACATTCTACACTGAAAATTCTCCCATGCTTCAGAAATAAAAGGAGCTCTGTGCAAGTCTTGGAGCCACTGGAGATACATGGAATGCAATAAAGAGTTTCACAAGCGAGGAACACATTAAGTTTCAGGAATGTATAATGACCGACAGGAGCTGTGTTTGCTTGAGTGCTTCTGGGTTTTTTGCTTGTTCGTTTACAGAGGGGAAAGCATAGATATATATATATAGATATGTATAAACCTTTTAAGCTAGTAAGCTTAAAACAAACCAAAGGATAATACGGGGCTAATTCTAACCTCAGATATATGCATGGACATTCGAGTTTTAATAACTGCAGTCTATATCCCATGACAGACCGTAGGAAAACTCTTCTTATCAACAACCCAGAACACCTTGAATAAAAAGGCTGCTGATCCCTTCTATGAGCCGATTTGCATTTCATATAAATGATTATTTCTTTTTTAAAAAAAATTTAAAAAAAAATATTGAGTTTTACATTGCAAATTTAAATTCAAACAACAAACATCTTCACCCTCATTCAGGATTCCCTGAATCCTTTGACGCCCCTCCACCCTTCCATGGTTACCATTTTCAATCTTTTCCCACAGCTTCAGTTATTTTCTCTATTTTTCTTATATAATCCAATTTTACCTTAGTTTTTTTAGTACATTACAAACATTACTCGAATCCTGCCAAAGTTTTTAGTTGTTTACAGTGTTCTCTTAGGTACATTATAATTCCCCCCCCCCCATTCCTTTTTAAAGTTCTTCTCTTCCTGGTTTCTGATTTTTCCGGTCAATTTAGCCATTTTGGCATAGTCCATCATCTTCACCAGCCATTCATATATGACTATTTCTAATCCCATGCTCAAAGCCCTGATGGAAAACAAGACAAAGCCTTTGTGTTCATTGAGTTAAATGGTTATAGGCTGAATCTAGAGCCAAAAAATGAAAGAGTTCAGCCTATTTTGATCTGAATCTGGGGTGAAAAACAAGGCAAACCTAAATGAGCATATGGACATGCATATCTGAGAGCAGAATTTGCCTCTGTTTCTGCTCTTATGGCCTTTGACCAGCTTCTAGTGCCACTTTCCCGCACGAAAGCAGAGACCCCACACAGATCCCCATCAGATTCATGCATCTCCATCAAGTTTAGTGGGGCGGACCTCCAGATCGGCATTGTGATACATCAGTTGTTCTGATCTCCCTTGCTGGTCGAGGCCATATATATTTAAATATATAAACTAAAGTAACCAACAATAGCTATAGTATATATGGAATGTGTAATATCACATCAACCCATCGTATGTTATATATTTATATATACACACCCAATTGTATATAAGAGTAAGAATATATTGCATATATATATATATATGTATTTCTAAAATACATGTACTTATGATAAAGGCAAAGATCACATTCACCTCTTAGATGGTCTTCAAAATGTTAAATGAAGCGGATCTTCATTTAAGAAAATGTATAGATGCCATTGCTTTGATGTAACTTTCCCCTTTTCTGTTTGAACATTAAATATCCTATATAACAGCAAAATTACTAAATGGGTGTACATATTTTCATAACCTGAACTGAACGATAACTCTGAGGAGTGACAGCACATTTTGATATTATTACTAGCAATGGTATATATGACAGACTTAATTTGACGGTTTTTGTTTTATTATTTGCATCAGAGTAGAAACCGAGAATAAATTGCGTACCTTTTGTTGTATTGCTGATGCAAAAGAATAATGATTTATTCTAATTTATTTATTTTAAAGTGGGTGTCCTAGGCTTGTTTACAGGCAGTGAACATTGTTAACTTCTCAAGCCTCGTGCAAACGTTTTATAATATGAGGAAAATAATAAAAAAGATGTTGTACAGCAGCATATCCCATCATCATTGCTCATTACCAATTATGTGGTATCGTACTTGTCAACTTTGTAGAATGAAAATTGCTGCGTGGAAGCCCAGATGCACGAGTACTGGTTTTGGTTGTTTGGAAGTCAAACTTTATCAAACTTTCCCTGTGCTCAGAGACAATCTCTTCAAGTCTATCAAGCTTTTTTTGCACAGAGCAAACATTGTCCTTTAACAAACAATATCTAAAACAGACATTCCGGAGCCTAATTGTGTGGTCTGGGATCAGATGCGGTTGATCTGGCTTGGGGATCTGATATAAAAGGTGGTCTGGTCAGCCGCCTGGATTCTCAGTCCTTGCCCAGCAAGCCAGGGGGTCTTAGCCAATGATTAATGACTCCTTGAAACAGGGAGTGATCCTCACTCCTTAAGAAACACTTATTTGCACCCAGAGTATTATAATAACATTCAAGTACAACTATTCCCTTTTTCCCCTCCTCCTCCTCCTCCTCCTCCTCCTCCTCCTCCTCCTCCTCCTCCTCTTCTTTTACAACTGTTAAGTTGTGGGTGAACATATCAGACGACACAGTGATTCTTCAAACAGCTCTTGTTTATTCAGAGGCCAGAATAGAACTGAACTGAAGAGCTCCGTCAGCCTGCTTATATAGAGCTGCAGAACAACGTAACTGTAGCAACTTTCTAAAACTATCCAATCACTGAACGTCACTTTCGATCCTTCATTTGCATACAAACTATCCAATCACTGAACGTCACTTTCGATCCTTCATTTGCATAACTATCTACAGTATCCCCCTGCTGGCCCAGGGTGAGAACTTCAGTGCATAACAACAACTATTCCCTTTTGTGGCAAGGTATGAGAGAGAGCAGGGTGCTGAGCTGAGGGGGTGCAAAATTGAGAAGATCCATAATGGAGAAGATCCATTTTGGGGAGCCAAATTTTGGGCTCACACATTGCCTTATTACAAAAGTTCACCAAATACTGCCCCTGGAGAGACAATATGGTGGGTCCCACTCCAGGCACTTAAACAGAAATTTTTATGTGGATCCATTTCGGTTGGAGTCCAAACTGAATCAACCTTGATCACCCTAACACAGACGTACGTAGGCAATGTGGTGCCCACCACAATGTTATTGGGCTACAGTTCCCATGATTCCCAGCTAGCATGGCCAATGATCAAGGGTGATGGGAGTTGTAGTCCAATAATATCTGGAGATCACTAAGTTGACGATCCCTGCAGTAGGGTGGCCTCTGCTGGGAGAGAGCTGGGAGGCATGTGGCTCTATTGATTCTTCTTGATCTCTCAGCAGCATTTACAACCATCAGCCATGATCACCTGCTGGACAAACTCGGTGGGAAAGATTCAGGAGGCACAGTGATACATTGATGTCACTCCTATCTCCAGGGTTGGTTCCAGAGGGTGGCAATGAAGTTTCTGCTCATAGCTCTCAACCATCCCTTATTTGGCAGGAAACTCCCTTACCCCAGCGCCGTGTCCCACTTCTGTCCCTTATTGATGATGTTCCTTAAATTTCCCGGGATTCAAAGGAAGCAGCTCCTCTCCCTCCCTCCCTGCCGGCCAGGGAGGCTCCAACTGTGTTGCTTGGCTGCATTGCTCACCCAATAAGGAGTCTAAGAATGACTGGGGGGTGGAGCTTGCATGCCTTGTGCTGTTCAAATCGGCCGCGTTGCCTGGGGACTCACCTTTGCTCAGCGCTTCCCAGCGGAGAGGTGACGGTGGTTTTCCTTGCTGCATCCCCTTTGTCGGGTTGCTGCACTGTGGGAACCACCCCTTGAGGCTTTGTTTGGCTGCTGGCTGGGCTTTCTGCCTTTGGCTCGGAGGGGCTCAGAAGTTGAACATACCTGTGCCCAGAAAATCCCTTATTTTGTCTGCTGATCCCTTATTTTCAAGGCTGCTGGTCCCTTATTTTCAAACCTGTAAGTTGACAGCTATGTTTCTGCTTTTGCTCATGGCACTTGCCTATGCATTTCTAGAGGGCTCAATTTCATCCTTTATGGTTTTTTTAAAAATATCCATATGAAGCCTCTGTGGATCATCAAAATCCATCATTGGTCACTGCTGTCTAGGTATATAGAGCAGCATCTGTCTTGGTATCTCTGTGGTGGAACCGTTATATATTTTGCATTAGAAGTTTTAGTGCAAAAGCAATTTATTTTTAGACCAGCTATACCACTAAGGGCTATGTTGGGATTGCCTTGTGTAATGTGTAGTTCACCTGAGGTGTGACTGCCCCAAACACATGTGGACTTGCCAGGGAGTCAGGAGAGTCTGCACATGGTTAGTCTATGGAGTCTCCTTCTATAAAATGTGGCGATAGCCAGCAACTTGAAAGGCATACAAATTCAAGGCTACCAATGGCTACTAGTCATGATGACTGTATGATACTGTTAGGATCCGAAAAAGCATGCTTCTGAATTCCGACAGTGGAAGAAGGCTATTGTCCTCATCTGGTGGACCATTTTGTGAAACAGGATGCTGGTCTAGGTCAGATCCAGAAGATTTCTCTCCTATGTTCTTTTGACTGGCTATAACCCCTGGTCAAGACTATATGGTCACAAACCCAAGTTTACTACTGTGTGGTGTTTGAACCAGCTTTGAACTGGCTCTATTGCGGAGCAAAGTTTCATGTATGTAGGAAAAGAATCTGAAAAATGTAAATGAAAACTGGCAGGTTCTTTATGCAGTCTTTTAATTTCCACTGAAGACACTGTTGACATATATTTCAATGTAAATCAGACAGACAACTCTGTCTAAGCAGTAGTAGAAGAAAACACAATAGGCAGCTTCATTGAGGTCCCTATTAGTACAGTGGTGCCTCGCAAGACGAAATTAATCCGTTCCACGAGTCTCTTCGTCTTGCGGTTTTTTCGTCTTGCGAAGCACGGCTATTAGCGGCTTAGCGACTATTAGCGGCTTAGCGGCTATTAGCGGCTTAGCGGCTTAGCGGCTATTAATGTCTTAGCGGCTTAGCAGCTTTAAGAAAAAGGAAACAAACTCGCAAGAACTCACAAGACGTTTCGTCTTGCGAAGCGAGCCCATAGGGAAATTTGTCTTGTGGAACAACTCAAAAAACGGAAAACTCTTTCATCTTGCGCGTTTTTCATCTTGCAAGGCATTCGTCTTGCGAGGTACCACTGTACATCATTGCCTAATGGAGGGCACCTATAGATCAGGAAATAACACAGGGAGCAATCCTAGCAATCCTCAGCTGCAAAGTTCTTGTAAGATTTTGGAAGGATTAGAAAACTGGTTAATGAGTGATTGAGAACAACATCCAGTGGGCAAACCAAGCACTGTTACTAGGTAACCCAAAATACGGATGGGGTGATCTTGCAAATGCTATGACCAGGTTTTCAGAATTTCTCAATAATTCATTCGTATATGAGCACCTGGAAGGGCAAGACATGGGCAAAATCTCCATGCATTCATATTGAGTCGAGTTTTCCCACTGACTTCCTTGGGCTGTGTGCGTAGGCTGTATTTGATCAGATACATGCACAGTGTTCTTGCATGTGTGGACTGCCCTTTTCATAAACATGTTCAAATGAACTGCTTCCTTGGAAATGGAGAAGGTTTTCGCCGGCAGGAAATGCCACCAGAGCTTCCCTGTCTACTAATAAGACTTGGATTAGACCATTGGGTAAGATGGGAGCAGTCTTCCAGCTATTGTACTCTGTGGGGTGCAACTTTGGGGCAAGTCCAATCCTGTGGAATGCAACCTGACAATTGTAAGAATTCTGCAATCTTTTCTAGGGAAATCATCACAACCGTTTTGTCTGCTCAGGAGCCAGGGCCCATCTGTCGATTTTACTCGCTGACAGAAGGCTCCTTAGCTCCATGGGAAGGGTGATTGCTCAGTGATAGAGAACTTGTTTTGCATACGGATGGTCCCAATCCCTGACATCTCCAGAAAGGGCTGGGAAAGATTCCCTATTTGAAACCATGGAGAGCCATGGCCAGTCATTGTGTAGACAAGGCTGATCTAGATGGATTATATGTGGCAGTTTCCTATATTTATTGCCAGCAACTTGCTTACATATTCCCTGGTGAAATTGGATCCACCGTTTGAGAACTGCCATGTGAAGCTATTGCCCCATTTTGCCCCTTGTGCCCCATAATTCACCCCAAATGGTGTGCACAGCATTTTGCCTCCAGTGAGAACTTATCTCAAGGCACAGGGCTCTTCAGCTTTCACCTCACACAACTGGAGGACACACAAGCTGTTTTGAACTACTCAACTCAACTCAAACTCAAAAGCAGTCACTGCTGTAAGTGGCAGCATGGCACGGTGTCCACACCAGAGTGGATCCCCAAGGTTTGCTTGTGCTGCCAGGAGGACCCAATCCTTTCACCATTACACAGAGAAATAGGAACCTAATCCTTGCACTGCTACATGTCGCAATCCAGTTGTTACAGATGTGTTATGTTCGATCAGGAGTGGCCCCACTTGGTGACCCGGGACCTCAGCAGCTTCCGAAAAGCACTGACTCATGATGCTTGCACTGGTAAGAATCCTACATTTAGTACCCACCTGTAGGCAAGAGATGTTCCTGCATCATTGCTGCTGAACAGTCCATTGATTCTGTCTAAGTGTTTGGCAGGTAAGAGGTAGGAGGAAGAACTGAATCCAAGTTCCCTTCTCCCTTTACACCTCATAGCATCAATTCTTTGCTCAGTGAGGGAGCATCATCGTCAATATTGTGTGAGAACATCTCTGGGCCAGGGCTGTGAATCTATCTGAGTCTAGTTTGATGTACATACAAGTTAATCTTGTTTGTATGACACCCCCCCCCCAAAAAAAAATCTAAAGATGAAAATATTGAGTGCCCCTCTCCTAGAAAAAAGAGGAACCTGGTCCCCTTCCTCTGAATGTATTATATCTCTATTCACATCCTGTGATTACATTTTAGGTGTCTCTTAACAACATTTACAAAGTCCGTTTGAAGCCTAGTTGTGGCTTTAATAAGTTTCAATGAACCCCCCCCCCAAAAAAAATCTGCCTTTTGTGGTTAAATGTCAACACCCATCCTCTGAAAAACACTGTCTATGAAAGGCTAAATATTTATTAAATGAAACTCAGCTACATGTCCCCATCTACCGTCCGTAGCTGCAGTACCATATAATTAGAAAGACAGATATCAGTATGGCGCAAGAAACACTTCAGTAGGGAAGTTAATTGATTCCAATAATGACATTTGACACAATCACACAGATGCCATGACGCCGAGGACACTGGCCCCAGGGCAGATCAGTTGCAGAAGTCTGGTGGCATCCATAGAAGAGGCTCTGCTTGCCTCACTGCATCCCTTGCATTTATCCGCTTCACTGGAGTCTAGGTGGGCACCTTGATTATACATTTTGATTATAACCATCTTGATACAGTTAGTTCTCCCTTACTGAATTGGGGGCAACTTGGCTTGAAATTAAAAGTACTAGACCTAAATTCAAAATGACTGTTTAGGAGCAGGGTGGCAGTGGTAGTTAAATAGATCCAGTTGTTTGGGGTTCACACCTTGCATTCTGTGGTGTGGCTGTCTTCTCCTGTGGTTAGAGCCATTCTAGTTGTTGAGGGTTAGCATGAGAAGTCATTGTGCAACTGGCAGTGTACATGTTTCACCACCATGGCTAATAATTGGGTCTGTTCTAAGCAGATGGCACCAGAGCAGGTAATTCATGAATCAGGTTTAAGATCTCAGAAGTGTAGCAATGTAATTCAATATTTTGCTGTTAACGGACAAGCCAGCTTCATTCCAAGCAACAAAACCCACTATTTTTATCGTTCCATCCAAAGATGGAAAGAGGTTGGGAAGAACTCAAGCAAAATGTAGCCTTTAGGCTACAGTCCTCAAACCCACTCACTCTGGAATAGTTCCATTGACCTTATTAGTGATAACTTTATGAAGCAAGAAGCCTTGAGGAGCACACCACATTAATGACTGACAGCTGGATAATCTAGCTGCTTCGGAGATGCTCATTAAGAGCTTTTGTCTCCCTGCTTCTTCTTGTTGGTCTTCTCAATCATGGTCTCCACAATCATGGCGGTTTCTTCATACGTCTGAATTTTGTCGTCTGAGAATTTCTCGATGGATTCCACCACTTCCACTTTCTCATAACTCACGGTGCTTGGTGGGCTCAGCTCCTTGAAAGAGAGGCTACCTGCCCTGCCATACTCCTTGCCTATGTATACGCCTGCTTCAGTTCGGTCACTTGGACCCATTGGGGTCATTGGCCCATGTTCCTCGATCCCCGGCTGTTTTGCTGGCTCTTCGTGTTTCCCTTCAGGCTTCCCCCACTGTTCAAAGACATCTTCCTTTGCTTTGTCTTCTTCTGGTTTATACTCATATTTCGGGTCTTCCGGCATCTTGGGCCCCTCTTGTGTTTCTTGGGCTTCGAGTTCACCTTTATCGCTCTCAAGAGGTTCTGGTAGCTCTGATATTGGTTCTGCAACACCTCCACTGGGCATCGTACCTTCGCTGTCAGAGACAGTGATTCCACCTCCAGAAGGGGTGGGTGAAGAGTAGAAGCAGGGGTCATCATAACTCCCCTCTCCGGTGACAAGTACATACCGCCCTTTAGTATAGAAGTCGCTTTTGGGTTCTGGTCTCTGGTAGCATCTGATCCTCTCTCTCACTATGTTGCACAGTTTATCAAAAGCTTTGCTTATCTGTGCTCCATCAGGCACATCCTCTGCAGCCCTCTCTTGCTCCACGTCTTCAACTTCACCCTGCCTGTGTTCACTTGTGATCATTAATCCCTCATGCTTGAAATCCAGCTGATCATGATCAAGGCCTTCCAAAGGCCGGTCATACATTTTTTCTGATGGAGCACCATTGGCAAGGTCTTTAGCAGTGATCTCCTTCCTCCTTGAGATCTTCTTCGGCAGACTTCTTTGTCTGGTCTTTGCACTGGTGATGTCTTGAGCAACCAACGTAATGTCTGTGGAGAAGGGGAAAGGAGGGGAAACGGACATAGCCATTGTGTGAGATCCAACAGAAGATAATGATAATAATTTATTATTTATACCCTGCCCATCTGGCTGGGTTTCCCTAGCCACTCTGGACGGCTCCCAACAAAATATTAAAAACACGATAAAACATCAGACATTAAAAACTTCCCTAAACAGGGCAGCCTTCAGATGTCTTCTAAAAGTCAGATAGTTGTTTATTTCCTTGACATCTGATGGGAGGGCGTTCCACAAGGCAGGCTACTACTACTGAAAAGGTCCTCTGCTTGGTTCCCTGTAACCTCATTACTCGCATTGAGGGAACCGCCAGAAGGCCCTCGGAGCTGGACTTCAGTGTCTGGGCTGAACAATGGGGGTGGAGACGCTCCTTCAGATATACTGGGCTGAGGCCGTAATAATTTTCAGTCGTCATTTCAAATAGCAAAAGCATTCATTGCACTATACATAAATATGCATCTTCCTACATACATAAAAATCCAAGGCAATTGTCATGCTCAGCAGTTTGTTTAATGCATGTGCAGTGAGGGGGTAGAGATTTGGGGAACTGTGAGAGGGTAACTCCATTAAATAGGTTTGCCCTGACTTTGGAAATTATAATAATAATAATAATAATAAATTTTATTTATATCCCGCCCTCCCCAGCCGAAGCCGGGCTCAGGGCGGCTAACAACACTAAAACAGTACAACATTATAAAACATTATAAAAATGGATTAAAATGAATTAAAATCAAAATTGATGGCAACCATAAACTAAAGTTTTGTAAAGATTGCCAGAGGAGGGAGTCAGGCTGCGCCCTGACCAAAGGCCAGGTGGAACAGCTCTGTCTTGCAGGCCCTGCGGGAAGATGTCAAGTCCTGCAGGGCCCTTGTCTCTTGTGAGAGAGCGTTCCACCAGGTTGGAGCCGCAGCCGAAAAAGCCCTGGCTCTAGTTGAGGCCAGCCTAACCTCTCTGTGGCTTGGGACCTTCAAGATGTTTTTATTTGAAGATCGTAAGTTCCTCTGTGGGGCATACCAGGAGAGGCGGTCCCGTAGGTACGAGGGCCCTAGGCCGTATAGGGCTTTGAAGGTTAAAACCAGCACCTTAAACCTGATCCTGTACTCCACCGGGAGCCAGTGCAGCTGGTATAGCACCGGATGAATGTGATCTCTAAGCGAAGACCCCGTAAGGAGTCTCGCTGCAGCATTTTGCACCCGCTGGAGTTTCTGGGTCAGTCTCAAGGGCAGCCCCACGTAGAGCGAGTTACAATAATCCAGTCTGGAGGTGACCGTCGCGTGGATCACAGTGGCTAGGTCAGGGCGTGAGAGGTAAGGAGCCAACTGCTTAGCTTGGCGGAGATGAAAGAATGCCGCCTTTGTTATAGCTGCAATCTGCGCCTCCATGGAGAGGGAGGTATCGAAGATTACACCCAAACTCTTAACGGACGGTGCTGGCACTAATTGCACCCCCGCAAGAGATGGGAGTTGCCCCCTCAGCCCCCTGTCGTCCCGTCCCAGCCAGAGGACCTCTGTCTTCGAAGGATTTAACTTCAGCCGGCTCCCACGTAACCATCCAGCCACAGCCTCCAAGCATCTGATCAGTGTGTCTGGGGCAGAGTCCGGGTGGCCGTCCATCAACAGATAGAGTTGGGTGTCATCAGCATACTGATGGCAGCCCAGCCCAAAACTCCGGACAAGCTGGGCGAGGGGGCGCATAAAGATGTTAAAAAGCATTGGGGAGAGTATTGCACCCTGGGGCACACCACACACCAAGGAGTGGCGGGATGACAATTCCCCCCCAAGCGCCACCCTCTGTCCCCGACCGGAGAGAAACGAGCGCAGCCATTGAAGGACTGTGCCCTGGATCCCCACGTCGGCAAGGCGGTGGTCCAGGAGTTCGTGATCGACCATGTCGAAGGCTGCTGACAGGTCTAGAAGAATCAGCAGCCCCGACCCGCCTCGATCCAGCTGCCTGCGGAGATCATCTGTTAGGGCGACCAGAGCCGTCTCAGTCCCATGACCAGCGCGGAAGCCGGACTGGAATGGATCCAGAGCCGATGTTTCATCCAGAAACCTACCAAGCTGTTCAGCAACCGCTCTCTCAATCACCTTACCCAGGAATGGAAGATTCGAAACCGGGCGGTAATTGGATAGATCTAAGGGATCTAATGATGTTTTCTTTAAGAGCGGGCGCACCACTGCCTCCTTCAGTTCCCCTGGGAATGTCCCGGTGCCAAGGGACAGATTGATGATATCCCCCAGGGGGGCCCGCACCTCGTCTGGACACGCTCTAATCAGCCAGGACGGGCACGGGTCGAGAGGACATGTGGTGGGCTTTCCAGCTCGGAGGAGTCTGTCCACATCGGCTGGGGATATCCGGTCAAAGTGGTCCAATACTGAACCCGAGGGCAGTCGAGGGGCCTCCAGTTCCTTTATTGTATCCAATAAAGGGACAGAACCACCCAAACTGTATAGAAATTTAGTCATGTATGTGACTACAGCGGCAGGAATGTTACTTGCCCAAAAATGGAAAGAAGAAGAAGTCCCAGAAAAAGAAGAATGGACACAAAATATGCAGAAATGATGAAACTTACCAGAAAAATAAGAAATCAAGATAACAAACTTTTTTTATATAAAAAAATGGAAGTGTTTTATGGAATATTTACAAATAAACTGTGAACAGATAGGAACATTGGCAGGATTATTGTGATAGCCTGCAGTTATATAAGAGTATATATTTAAAGTAGATGAATAAATGAGTAAATTAAGTTAATCTGGATATATTGAAGATATTAAAAACAAATTTTAAAAACCGCAGAAAGAGGGGGAAGGAAGTTGAGTTTTGAAATGTTAAAATGATTTTAAAATTATTGAAATGTATAAAACTGAAAATCTTAAAAAAATTGTTGTTGTTGTTGTTGTTGTTGTTGTTGTTAATAATAATAATAATAATAATAATAATAATAATAATAATAATAGGCTTGCCCTGAAAGGCACCTGAATCTAATTCCTTCCCCATCCTAGCCTTAGGTCGTTACCTTTCCTTCCAAGAGCTGTGGTCTGTGTGGTTTTGTAGGTTTGTGTAAATAGCGTCACGGGGGTTCCAACAATGGCAGAATTCAACCTGGAACAGAGGGAAACGAGTTATAATAAATGCCTTGTGAAATAATGCATTGAAAAAGAATGAAGGCTATGCAAATCAAACAAAACAAGTACAGCATCTGCATAATTATGGATCTTTATTTCTCTGCATAATGTATGGGCATCTTCCAAATAAGATATTTTTATCCTTTTGTGTTGCCTCAAGCTGAATACATGGAGAGTTTTATGACATCACATTCTCCAATGCCCACTTCCCTGAGCACCTTGCTGGCTAGAATTATTAGAAACAGAGGAGGATGCTTTCATCACAGCAATATTTCACGGGTTACAGAAGCAGTCCTACTTATTTTAGGGTTGCCACCATGTCCTCTTTTCCCCAGACACATCCTCTTTTTCATGGGTATGTAAAATTAGAGTCTCGGCATAGCAATCCAAAGTTGAAAGTAGAAATCCGCAAATGTGTCCTCTTTTTTGCTCTTCAAAATATGGAAACCCTCACTTATTTTGAATAGATCTCATGGAATACCATTCTGCACACAGAAGTTGACTGCACACCGGAGGGAAGCAGACTCACTTGAGTCTGTGGATGTGTTAATGGTAAAGCACATGGGATGCGGGTGACGCTGTGGTCTAAACCACTGAGCCTCTTGGGCTTGCCAATCAGAAGGTTGGCGGTTCGAATCCCTGCGACGGGGTGAGCTCCCGTTGCTCGGTCCCAGCTCCTGCCAACCTAGCAGTTCAAAAGCACGCCAGTGCAAGTAGAAAATTGGTAAGGTAAACGGCGTTTCTGTGCGCTCTGGTCTCTGTCACTGTGTTCCATTGCGCCAGAAGCGGTTTAGTCATGCTGGCCACATGACCCAGAAAGCTGTCTGTGGACAAACGCCAGATCCCTCGGCCTGAAAGGGAGATGAGCACCACAACCTCATAGTTGTCTTTGACTGGACTTAACCGTCCAGGGGTCCTTTACCTTTTACCCAGCGCCTGCCAACCTAGTAGTTTGAAAGCATGTCAAAGTGCAAGTAGATAAATAGGTACCACTCCAGCGGGAAGGTAAATGGTGTTTCTGTGTGCTACTCTAGTTCGCCAGAAGCAGCTTAGTCATGCTGGCCACATGACCCGGAAGCTGTATGCCGGCTCCCTCAGCCAGTAAAGTGAGATGAGCGCTGCAACTCCAGAGTCATCCACAACTGGACCTAACAGTCAGGAGTCCCTCTACCTTTCAAGCACATGCTACATGTAGCTATGCCCATTGCTCTTTGCATCATCTCTATGAGGCAACCGCCTAACACTGCCTAATAGCAGGACCGGTTCTGCTTTGGTGTTAATATTAACCCAGGTACCACCAATTTCATAGGAAACTTCGAATGTTGTTTTTGGTTTGTTGGTTGGTTTGAAAGAGGCTTCTTAAAGACACAGCAATACACTGAACCCATGAACATCTCCAGCGCCCCCCCCCCCAATCTCTCACCTGCTTTCTTCATTTTCAATAATACGTTTGTAGCGCTCAAGTTCACTCTCCAGAGACTGCTTATAAATGGAGAGCTGGCGGCAGTCGCTGGTGTATTTTTCCAAGGTCCTCTCAGCATCTTCAATGCCCTTTCTCAGAGTGTCGATCTGCTCATTGTACAACTGAATCTCATCGTCATAGCTTTCCTGGGTGTTTTTAATAGCCTGTTCCAGCATTGTTGTCTGTTTTAAAAAAAATATCGAAATGAAAGAGAGGACTTTGAGCATTTATCCCCTGGAAAACTATCCCCTGGAAAACTTTGCTGGTCACTGTCAGCCTGTTTCAGTCATAAGTTCACTGACTTTAAGCCAGGGGCTGTGCTTTGCCTATTTACACTAGACAGGTTATGTTTGAGTTTCGTTGCAAAACTTTGCCACTTGTCGTTCTGATGAAAACACGGGTAACAAAGCAAACTCTAGAATGCAGTGATTTGACCTGACTGCAAAAACTAAAGTTAATTTCAGAGACACGGACAGGTGAGGAAGCAAGCATTTTGCAGATTAGGTTACGTGACGATCTGGTGAAGCAAAAATCCTTCGCCAAAAAGCGTTTTTGTGGAATATACATTTGCCACCAGGTGGCGATCAATCACTTGAAAAGCAAAGACTTTGCCTGATGTGAACACATTTTAGTCCTTTCTTATTGCTCCAAGAACACTTATTATTATTATTATTATTATTATTATTATTATTATTATTATTATTTAAAAAGGTTCTATGGGTACCACTCAGGTAGCCTTGAAGAGTACATTATAGATGAAATCACCTTTAATTTCACTTTAAGGTGTACCTCCTTAAAACCTTGGAATATGTTTTCAAACACCAGACTTGGAGAGCGGGATGAGGCTGGGTACCCCCCCCCCAAAAAACCCCCACAAACGAAAAACAAAGGACCCTCATAGCTCATAAGAACATAAGAACAGTCTTGCCAAATTAGGCCAGTGGCCCACCTAGCCTGACATTTGGTTTTCATAGTTGTCAGCCGGATGCCAACGAGGAGACCACAAGCGGGAGCACAATCACTTGTGATTGCCCCCAAACTGGTGTATGAAAAGCATGGTGGAGGCAGAGCACAGCCATCTTAGCAAAAAGCCACTAATAGCCCTATCAATTTGTTTAACCTCTTTTCAAGCCATTCAAGTTGGTGGCCATCATTCCCTCTGGTCAGAGCAAATTCCGTAGTTTAATTGCGCACTAGATGAATAAGTACTTTATTTGGTCTGTCTTGAACATTCAGCACAATTGGATGTCCCAGAGTTCTAGTATGATGGGGGGAGGGACTTTTCTCCATCCCCTTTTTCTACACCACACATGATTTTATACACTTTTATAACGTTTCCTTTTATTCACATTTTCTCTAAATTAAAAAGCCCCCAATGCCTGTAAACTTTTCTCATAGGGGATAGTTGCTCCATCTCCTCAATCTTTTTGGGCAGCCCTTTTCTGAACTCCCCCCCCCACCAGCTCCACAATATCATTTTCAAGTGAGGCAACCAGAAAAGTACACACTATCCAAAGTGTGGCCACACCATACACATTATTTTTATTTTCGATCTACCGTATTTTTCGCTCCATAAGTCGCACCTGACCATAAGACGCACCTAGTTTTTAGAGGGGGAATGCCAGAAAAAAAAAAATTCTTTAAAGGGAGTGCTGAGCAGAGCCTGTACACATCCCAGGCTCTGCTCAGCTCTCCCTTTCACAAGCTGCGTGGAGCATGTGTGCAGCGCTTGCAGGCTTTTCCTCCTCGGGGAAAAGCCCCCAAGAGCCACACACATGCTCTGTGCAGCTCTTTAAAGGGCTGCCCTTCTTCCTCCTCGGGGAAAAGCCCCCAAGAGCCGCACACATGCTCTGTGCAGCTCTTTAAAGGGCTGCCCTTCTTCCTCCTCGGGGAAAAGCCCCCAAGAGCCACACACATGCTCTGTGCAGCTCTTTAAAGGGCTGCCCTTCTTCCTCCTCGGGGAAAAGCCCCCAAGAGCCACACACATGCTCTGTGCAGCTCTTTAAAGGGCTGCCCTTCTTCCTCCTCGGGGAAAAGCCCCCAAGAGCCACACACATGCTCCGTGCAGCTCTTTAAAGGGCTGCCCTTCTTCCTCCTCGGGGAAAAGCCCCCAAGAGCCACACACATGCTCTGTGCAGCTCTTTAAAGGGCTGCCCTTCTTCCTCCTCGGGGAAAAGCCCCCAAGAGCCACACACATGCTCTGTGCAGCTCTTTAAAGGGCTGCCCTTCTTCCTCCTCGGGGAAAAGCCCCCAAGAGCCGCACACACGCTCCACGCAGCTCTTTAAAGGGAGTGCGGCTTGTTGTGACGTGGGGTTTGTGATTTCAGCTCTCTTGACATAATATGCTGGAGACAGTTCTCTAGTAACACTTCTTTATTAAAGCAACAAGACTGAGACCTGAGGAGGGGAGAGCTACATTTATAGGGACAGGGAACTAGCTAGAAAGGATACATTTTGGAGGGAACAATATCAGGCAATCACAGTCCTGCCTTTTGGAGGAAACCAATAAGACAGAGGATCCAAATACAGCAGCTTAAATGAACCAATAGTAGCTGTACCCTCTGGAACCAAAAGGCAGTTACTTTACCCTAATGCAAATACAGACAATAATAATACAGATATAAAATCCTTTGACTCAATACACAACACGGCTCTTGGGGGCTTTTTCGGGAGGTGGGGGAAGGGACTGACATGGCCCGTCAGTCCCTTCTCCCTCCTCGGGGAAAAGCCCACAAGCGCCACACACACGCTCCACGCGGCTTGTGAAAGGGAGGACTGAGAAGAGCTTCCTGCCTGCATTTGCTCCATAACACACACACACACATTTCCCCTCGCTTTTTAGGAGGGGGAAGTGCATCTTATAGAGTGAAAAATATGGTATTTCCCAACAATCCCTAGCATGGCATTTGCCTTTTTCGCAGCTGCTGCACCCTGAGTAAGTATATTCATTGGACTATGCAATATGACCCTTGAGTCTCACTGCTGGTCAGCATAGCTGTCAACTTTTCCCTTTTCTTGTGAGGAATCCTATTCGGAATAAGGGAATGCCCCTTTAAAAAAGGGAAACGTTGACAGCTATGCTGGTCAGTCCCCACCAATTCAGACTCTGTGACTGTATGTATGTGTGAAATGAGGGGGGGTGGGGTGTGAAATGAGGGGGTGTGGGGTTTTTTGCATCACTTTACACTTGCTTACATTGAATTGTCTTTTGCATTTTATTACCTGCTCACCAAGTTTTGAGAGAACCATTTGGAGCTCCTTGCAATTCAGTACCTCTTTGTTTTCAATGTCACGAACAATTTGGTATCATCAGCAAACCTGGCTGCCTCACTGCTCATTGCTAACCCTAGATCATTTATGAGCAAGTTAAGAAGCAAGGGTCCCAGGACCGATACTTGGGGGACTCCAGTTTTTACATCCTTCCATTGGGAGAACTGGGTTAAATCCAGTTGCCCTGATAGTGAACCACTTGTAGGTTTTCCTTCCTTGCACATATATATATGTGTGTGGCAACAAATGCATATGTTTGACTGGATATGAATGCATGAGCTAACTAAATGAGTTAACTTTTTAATATACAGTGGTACCTCGGGTTAAGTACTTAATTCGTTCCAGAGGTTCGTACTTAACCTGAAACTGTTCTTAACCTGAAGCACCACTTTAGCTAATGGGGCCTCCTGCTGCCGCCGTGCCGCCAGAGCACAATTTCTGTTCTCATCCTGAAGCAAAGTTCTTAACCTGAAGCAATATTTCTGGGCTAACGGAGTCTGTAACCTGAAGCGTCTGTAACCTGAAGCGTATGCAACCCGAGGTCCCACTGTACTCTCTAAACACTCACACTCACTGGCTACATTCGAATGAAGGAAAGCTACTGCATATTAACCCAAGCAAGTTGTGTTTCCTTTTTATAGAATACAGGTAACTGAACAAACTTAGTTGCATTACATTCTTCATTAAATTATCTTTCCATTGATATATAATTTTATGGTATTACTCCAAAAAGAAGTGGTGTTGTGAGCCATCAAACCTCAGAAATACACTTTTCCCAGAAGGTTTCCACAATTTTGGCCACTAGTGTAGTGCTTCAAAGTGTTGAAAGCATTTCACATTAAAGCTGGGCTGAATACGCCCCCCCCCCCCCATTTTGCAGGATCATTTATCTGCTGAGAAAGTGGGGAGGAGGATGAAAGGAATAATGTATCACTTGACATGATAATTTCCCCCTGACCCCGTATTAGCTATTGACTTTGGTAGATTGTTCCACTGGGGCCTTGACTAAAGATACTGAACTCATTCATCCACACTGTGGACCAAGTACAGTTCTGAACAAGAGCACTCCTGACAGGCTGGAGAAGTTAAAATTTTATTATACTGTACCTCCCATCTCTCTTTGATCAGAATGTCACCGGGCTTTGGGTCAAAAAATCTACCTGGAGAAATCCTGTGAATTTAGCTCTTTAACTCTTTCCTGTGAAGGCAGCTGTGTTTAAATGTCAAACACAACCGAACTGTCAGCTTGCAAACTGATGCAGAATTATCCTAGATGGTGTGCAAATTATTGGCTTGAATCACAGCTAGCTTGGAGGCGGGGGAATGCATGAAAACACAGTATTTCATAAGAAACCACAGGACAGACATGGTTTGTTGTGGCTAACAGCGTGTATACACAGGTTCCCAAAACAGTTTTGGGGCATATTGGATGCAGAGTAAACAGAAGTGTATAGGTAAAAAGGTAAAGGACTCCTGGACAGTTAAGTCCAGTAGAAAGCGACTATGGGGTGCAGCGCTCATCTTGCTTTCAGGCCGAGGGATCCGGCGTTTGTCCACAAACAGCTTTCCGGGTCATGTGGCCAGCATGACTAAACTGCTTCTGGCACAACAGAACACCGTAATGGAAGTCAGAGTGCACTAAAATGGCGTTTTCCTTCCTGCCATGGTGGTACCTATTTATCTACTTGCACTGGTGTGCTTTTGAACTGCTAGGTTGGCAGAAGCTGGGACAGAGCAAAGGGAGCTCACCCCATTGCGGGGATTTGAACCACCGACCTTCTGATCTGCAAGCCCAAGAGGCTCAGTGGTTTAAACAGGAGTATGTACACAGGCCTAACACAACTGTATTTCTGGGGGAAGTACCTCAGTCTGCAGTTTCATTTTCTGAGCCTGGAGCTGGCATAGGATGCTCTTGTATTCTTCTAACTGGCTTTGAAGAATCGGTATCCTCCTCTCAGTTATCAGCTTCTCCTAAGATGAAAGCAGAAAGAGGGAGGGTTGCACGGGGGGGGGGGGGGAATCAGATTGTGTGCAAGTAGCACCGAAAATCTGATTATGCATGGAAAGGGACATGAAAAAAGCACGACTAGGCCAAGTGCTTCCAGCAGGAATGCTATCAAAGTCATGCGGTTTTCAGAAATTGCACTTGATTTGAAGGGATACACATTGTGGTGAAATGATGAATAGCAAAAGACCATTAATGTACAAGCAAGAAATATTGACAGGTTTTCAAAGGGCAGCTCTTGGAAAGTGAAACAGAACTAGGTTGTTTTCACGGAAAGACATATTTAGATGCACGGAACTGCCTTATTTCCAGTCATTTGTATCCATCCCTTGGGAAACCTAGGAGGGATATTTGACTGATTGACAATGTCTTGGAAAAAAAGAAAGAAAAAGAAAAAAGAAAATGCCACAACTCCTCCTTCGCTGCTATTCACTTCCTGTGTATGGTGCAGTGATTTGAGTGCTGGACAGACTGACCTGGGAGACAGGGGTTCTGGTCCCCACACAGCCATGAAACTCACAGGGTGGCCTGGACCAGTCACTGTCTCTCAGCCTAACCTACCTCACAAGGTTGCTGTGAGGATGGAGCAGAAAGAGGGAGAACCACATGCACCATCTTGAACTCCTTGGAGAAAAGGGGGGATACAAATAAATAAGCCAAAAATTCCTTCCCTGTGGCAGATGGGTCACTCAGCATAAGAGAGGCCCCATAATTTGAGCAAGGGCGCTCACATATCTGAGAACCCTTGCTTCAGATAATTGATCCATCCCTACAAGAAGTTGTTTGGCTATGATCTCCATCATTCTGTCATGAACAGGGGTGGCGAACGCCCCTTCAGACTCATAAGGTGGAAGGCAGAGAGGCCAACAGTAGGTGAAGCCAAGTAATGCAAGCTTTGGGCCTTTCCAAGCTTGCCATTTGCCATTTCCATCTTGTCGTTCTTTTGAATTTACATTTGATTTTTTTGCATGCCGCCACACAACGTTGCCATTATGCAGCTCATGTTTCAGAATAGTGTACACACGCACCACTTCTTCTTCTACCACAAAAAATCCAACTTTTGTAAAAGATCCAGATGGATCCCCAATATGTTCATAGGTGTGGCATGTGGATTGCATCAACCTGATTTTTGTATGGAAAAGATGGGAGCTGGTGGGTGTGGTTTGGGAGACATTGGTTGTGTGTCACTTCTGGTGGAAGCAGAAGTGGAGCTAGCTGCTCCGGCACCTGGGGGCGTGGCTAGCCACCCTGTGGGGTGGGGCTAGTGTCCCAGGGGGCGCCGCCCATGACAAGTGTCCCAGGAGGTGGGGCAGCAATGTCACCCCCCCAGGGATGACACCTGTGGTGGACCGCCCCCACCACACCCCCTTCCTCCACCACTGGGTGGAAGCTGTCCGTTTGCAAGCTCAACTCAGAGGGGAGGTGAGGGCAGGGAGAGATGATAACGCTGAGATCAAAGCACAGCAATATACATATACAATATTTTAACAAACCAGAAGCTTTTCTTTTAGGTATTGTAGGACCAGAGATCCTGAAGGAGCAGACAAAACTATTTATGTACGCGACCACGGCTACATGGACTCTCTTAGCGCAGAAATGGAAAGATGGTACAACTCCGACTAAAGAAGAATGGCAGACAGAATTGATGAATTATGCCGAGATGGCAAAATGTACAGGATGAGAAACCAGGAAGAGGAGGTCGTTAATAAAGAATGGGGAAAGTCTATAATTTGTTTGAAAATGCTATTGTAAACAATTGCGTACATTGTTAGGGTTGACGGAAAACTTGTAGTGAAAATTTGAGCTCTGGATTGACAAAGGATTTATAAAAACAGAGTTATGAAAGAGATGCAGAAGGGAAAATCATTACATTAAGATCCACAACTGGGGGTGGGGGAGTCAAAAGGGATTATATGTTGATGTATTTAATTCATTATTTTATGTAAAACAGAAAATGCAAAAATAAAATTTATTTTAAAAAGAACAGCAATATACTGCTGTGCAATGGTTGCCCGCCAAGAATACCCATGTAATCCTCCAAACGTTGCTTCACCAATCCTCAATCACTCCATTTTGCTTTTACCCTTTTACTACTATTTGAAAATTGGATCCTTCGCCACAAACATTGTCGGTGAAATAAAACACTTACCTCGCTGGCTCCAGCTGTGATGGTGGATACGCGAGGAGTTGTTTGCATGATTTGCTGTAAAATACTGACGTAGGTCTGTATTTCCATGAGGTTCTGTGGCAGAGCAAAATGATTTACGTTTGAAAGAATCAAAGGCAGGATCTCCATTCAAGGGACTCCCCTCTCAACTCAATTCCCCCCCCCCCCATGTGTAGATCCATCCTAGGTAAATAAGGAATTGTTCTAGACAAGTGAGACCTGCAACAAAACATTGCACTGTGGAATACCTCCTGTTCAGAGATCCATCCTTCTGGTTTTCTACTCCCCTCCTTCAACAGTCATCTTGCATTCTTTGGCCACTGACCATTCATAGTCCCCATTGGCTTGTTTTGGGGTCCCCTACTAGGGTTTCTCCCCCAAGATTTTCCTGTTCATAGCCACAGCTCTGTAGCACCAGAAGGTAGATCAACTTCCACTATATCACCCCACTATGGCTTTTAATCTGCTATGAAGGTGCCATAAATAGAGGGGGAAGAAAATGGGAGATAGAACTTTGTTCATTGGCTGAAGGTCCCTTGTCAGCCAGAGGTCTAGAGCCTACTCTCTGTTGTCTACACTTCTTGGCAAGCAAAGAAAACTAAGAAGAAATCAAAGCTCCCCTGTTAGTTCACAGAAATTACCTTTTTGTATCTGTCCTTTGCAGCATTAACATCATCCTGCAAGAACTGTGATTCAATCTGTAGTTCCAGATTACACAGCAAAGCTTCATCGGCTTCCTGTAATAAAAGCATTTCTTTTTGTTATTTTGACTTTACCGACACGTTCTGTATTTTGTATATTTATATTTCCAGTGTTCCCTGTTTTAGTGTTTTGAATGTTTGCTGTGAACCGCTTTGGGCACAGTTGTGTGTAAGTAAAATCAACCCATCAATGAGTGTTCCAGTTTTACATATGCACAGCCAATCACATGCAGCAAACATTAGCCCAAGATGTGCTATCTGCCTCAAAGGCTCAGCTGCCAGTGCTCAGACAGAACCACCATATTTAGGGGTTGCAAAACAGTGACATTCCTGGCGAGGACATGTGATGGAGAGCCATTCAAAGAGAACTGCTTTTGTGACATGGCCCAATAAACTAATCCAAAGCGTCTGCTGTGCTGTTCAAAAATGTGTAGATGCTTGCTCTTTCCATTATATCATGGAATGCAGAACTGGCCAGGTCTGCTGATGTGCCAGGAATGATAAAGATAAAAACTTAGCATGGGCTTTTGCTCTGGGCCTTGTTATCTGCACTGTGAGCAAATGAGATTAATACAGACCACAACCAGAACATTCTAAGCCAGCAACCAGCCATTTGCTCAACACTTCTGCATTCTTTTCTATGACTTTTTGAGATATGAATCAGCAGGAAAACAGTGAGCTCATCAGCCCACTGGCACTATATGAACATCTATATGAAGCCGCTGGGAGAGATCATCAGGGGGTTTGGGCTGGGTGTTCATCAGTATGCAGATGATACCCAGCTCTACCTTTCTTTTAAATCAGAACCAGTGAAGGTGGTGAAGGTCCTGTCTGGAGGCGGTTGGAGGATGGATGGCGGCTAACACATTAAGGTTGAATCCTGACAAGACAGAAGTACTGTTTTTGAAAACAGGGAGCAGACAGGTGTAGAGGACTCCCTGGTCCTGAATGGGGTAACTGTGCCCCAGGTGCACAACCTAGGAGTCATTTTGGAATCACAGCTGTCCATGGAGGCACAGGTCAATTCTGTGTCCAGGGCAGCTGTCTACCAGCTCCATCTGGTATGCAGGCTGAGACCCTACTTGCCCGCAGACTGTCTCGTCAGAGTGGTGCATGCTTTGCTTATCTCCCGCTTGGACTACCGCAATGTGCTCTATGTGGGGCTACCTTTGAAGGTGACCCAGAAACTGCCATTAATCCAGAATGCGGCAGCTAGACTGGTGGTTGGGAGTGTCCGCCGAGACCATATAACACTGGTCCTGAAAGACCTACATTGGCTCCCGGTACATTTCCAAGCACAATTCAAAGTTTTGGTGCTGACCTTTAAAGCCCTAAATGGCCTTGGTCCTGTATACCTGAAGGAGCGTCTCCACCCCCATCATTCAGCTTTGAGGTCCAGCTTTGAGGGCCTTTGGGCAGTTCCTTTCCTGTTTCTTCTCATGAACCAACACCCCTTTCAGCAAAAGAAAGCCACATACAGAGCAACAGTATCTCTGACAGTTGCTTCTTCTGTAGCCACATAGCGAAACTCATTCTAGAGCCATCGAACTAGCTACATCCATCTTGTGATGTGGACCAGAATGCCAGCACTCACATATATCTGGATTCAGTGCTTGTGATTTGTGGTGCAGGCGCATCAAGGTGATCCCAAAACAAAAGGCTAAGTAACCATCAGACCAAAACAGATGCTTGAGTTAAAAGAGGCCATAGTTTCATTGGTTGCAGCAATGTAAGTAGGCTTGGAATTGCATCATAGCATAGGTCTGTTTTCTGTTTCGAACCTAGGTGTTCTGTTTGGGGGGGGGGGACGCATCCCAGCACACCTACAGAGGAATGACTTTGAGAGTTGACCAGCAGAGAGGACCCAGTGTGGTGAGGGCCATGCGCTGGCAACCTGAGATATACGACAGCAGGCTCAGCCCCACCTGCCCAAGCTGTGGCCAAGTGCTGGTGCATTAGCTCAGAACCCCATAAGGGTATCCTACTTGTGAGGAGAACCAGAGCTTACAGTGTTAATAGCTCAGAGTGCGTCCTGCCCACTGGGGGGTAGTCTCACATACGAGGATTGTTCTTTGTTATGTGAGACAGAAAGATGATTTATTTCTCTGCTGTAAATAAACCGCTTCTTAGATTAGAAAGAAGCTGTGTATGGACTGTTATTTCTACACCCACACAAGGCACACACCGCTGTTTGCGATACTCTGCTCGAAGCTGGGAAAAGTCCAGAGGCACAGGGAAGCCTGCCGGACATTTGAATCTCACACTACTCAACCTCACCTCACAACCAAGAGGCAATCAAGAAGAGTCAAACTGTACTCCAGCCATGAGAAACCAGAGACCACGTAAAGCTTCAGGGAAAGACTTTAAAGCAAGTGAGGGTTGCTGGGGAAGTCTGCTCACCCCTCTTAGTGTGGCAGCATTGCAGGGCATCAGAGGCTTTACTGGGGCCCTGGCGAGAGAACTGGAACAGCAGTGCCCTCCCTGATAGGCGGTGAGGGCTTAAGCCCCCTCCACCTTATCAAAGCCTGCACCCTGCTTTGGCAAATGGGGATGCAGTCTGGGGATGCGGGCTGTGCCCAGGGGGCTTCCCTCAGATCCACCACTTGCCCCATTTAAGCTGCCCACACCTGGGGAACTACCTGTTCGTTCCTTTGCCGGGTTTCCCCACACACCAACCTTCAGTTTAAGCTGATAGTCAATGACTTTGCTGTGGCTACGGTGGTCACCACTCTCTATGGGGCTGGATAGGAATTTGCCCACCAGGCTAACTGGCACCGACCCGGTGGTTTTGCCTACCTCATAGCAATCGTCACTGGTTGGGCATTGGGGCAATGCTTTGTTTTGGATGGAGAGTAGGTTGTAGTCTCTGCCTGCCCCTCCTAACCCTGGGGTATCCCCTTAAAGGGATTCAGGGGGAGTGGCCAAGTCCACATGCCCTGGCGGGGCCAGGACCAAAGGCACTCCCCTAGACAGCAGTCCCTGCGGGGGTCACCCTATTTGATGTAAGACTTCAGAACTGGATTGACCACGCGTCACTTCTGGCTGGGAGGCCAGAAGTGTTTAGATTGCCCCATGCCCAAGCCAAACCTCTTTCATCTGTATTCAATAAAGCTGTGGCCTGTTTTGATCCCAAAACCAGTCTTATTGGTCTGTTATTTGCATGAGTTGAGATATGGGGAGCCAAACGCCTGGTCCTGCAAGCTCATCGAGGGAAACAAAGGCCTAGTTTGGTGAACATCAAGACCCTTTTATGGCTGATGCTCCATCTTCTCCCCAAGATCCTACAAGGCGAAACAAGAGCAGGTAAGGTCTTGCAAGATTCAGGGGGAGTCTGGGTCTCCCTTGTCACTGTAGCCAGCTGTGCCACCCCATACATTGATCCTTACTGTGCAGGAGCACACAGACCTGTGAGAAGTTGAGCATGACTAGAGTAGATTGGCCCATGAGTCTATCCCCCTCCCCCGACCCTTTGCATTATTGTTTCTGTGCAATACTTTCCCCAGACTCCTAGTCCTAAAAGGTGATTTCAGCAAGTGATTAATCAACATTCTTTCCCACAAGCGGTAGATACAAGACAGGAACCTGACAGGTTTGCAGAGCTGTTGATTAATGCTTCCTTTCATTGGCAAGTCCTGATTTCTGAATCTACTCAGGTACATCCCTCGGGATACTGTTTCCAGTCCACATTCTCAGAAAAAAACTAGCCAAGCAAAACACTTTCAGCTCTTCTGCGGACAATCCGCTGCAACCTCTGGTCTTCAAAGTCTTAATACACCAGTCTAAAGGTGATGGATGTGACTAAATGGTGTCTCATTGCATGCAGTGTAGCCAATTGAAATGCAACAAATGTCTGAATTTCGACCTTCAGCAAAATTAAGTTCATTGTATTTAAAAACCGTTGAGTACAAAACACCAAGTGAAGCTGGTAGAAGATGCTCCAAGCCACTGAGGCCTCTTGGGTCTCTAGTGATAACGCCAAGTCTTAAAGCATCCCCAATCTGGGCACCTCCCCCTTCAGAGGGGGCAATGGAAACCACAAACTGACAGTGCTTCCATCTTGTCAGGACAGTTTGAGTCTTTGTCCATCCCATTGCCCAGATACTGAGACCTCCAGGTAGAGGGCGGTATATAAATTCAATCAATCAATCAATAATATTTCAATAGTATATTGGCTAACAGAAGGCCATTAATTTGATGTTGTACTTCAGACTACTTCAAATACAGCAAAAGGATAAATTGCACAACAAAACCAAGCAAAACTCACACACCCAGTCAGCTAGCCTTTACAATTATTTTGCAATGCAGTTATCCAGCCAAGTGGAAAAATGCACACATATTGAGGAATCTACATATGAGTGATAATAACATACTGTTTTGGGGAAAACTGTGTTGCTTTAGGGCAAATTGCTTTGTAAAAATGTATATATTAGGCAGCATTCCTCCCCTCTCAAAAGAAAAAGAAAAAAAACAGCTTAAGAAGAGCTGAACATTTGCAAGCAAAAACATAAACAGCTTATTTCAGCTAGAGAGAGATTTATATCCTGTCCTTCTAGTGCCTATTCTGCACCTGTTTCGTATGATGCGCAGGGAGGGGGAAAAGCTGGAAGGCTTGCTTCCATCCTATTTGTGTGCACGAATGAAGCCATGTGTTTGTGTTCTTCCTCTCAAAAAGGTGACAGTATATGCTCATTGCTTTGCCCTTTCTAAGAGCTGGTACCACTGATTTTTAATTTAAACCGTGCAACTCCTTTTTGTGTTTGCAGATGCCCCAGGAACAAATGCATTTGGGCAATTTTGATATTTATTCAGGCTGATCTACAAATGTTCTCTAGCAGCAAATTTCATCTAATGGCTTGCTTGCGAGCTGCCATCGTGGGAATTGCATTAACCATTTGATATTTACAATTTGTGACAGGTCAGCCTATGTCAGAGGAAAGTGTTTACTTCCTCGATTGAATTACATCTGCAAGCAAATGAGCCCTTGGTCACCACAGCCACATGTCCAATACACAATTTAATTGTTATGTTTCTTTTACCCTCTGTTGGCACCTGTGCAGCGCAACAACCCCGTCGCACCTCTACGTCTGACACCAGCACTGCTCATAGCAGCTATTTGGGTGACGGGGTTCAGAGGGGAGCTGATGAGTCAAGAGAGTTTTATGTGCACATAAATGCCAAAGGGGAGGAGGGATTGGACTGTGGAAAACTTTCTTTAAGATGGTGACAGCTGTTTCCTAGTTCTGCTGGATCTCTCAGCGGCCTTTGACACCATCAACCATAACATCCTTCTGGACCATCTAGAGGGGCTGGGAGCTGGGGGCACTGTTATACGGTGGTTCCGCTGCTTTATCCTGGGCCGTGTCCAGAAAGTGGTGTTGGGGGATGAGTGTTCAGACCCCTGGGCTCTCACTTGTGGGGTTCCTCAGGGTTCCATCCTCTCCCCCATGCTTTTTAATATCTATATGAAGCCACTGGGAGAGATCATCAGGGGGTTTGGGCTGGGTGTTCATCAGTATAACACCAGTTCTGAGAGATCTGCATTGGCTCCCAGTACGTTTCCAAGCACAATTCAAAGTGTTGGTGCTGACCTTTAAAGCCCTAAACGGCCACGGTCCTGTATACCTGAAGGAGCGTCTCCACCCCCATCGTTCAGCCCAGACACTGAGATCGATCCAGCACCGAGGGCCTTCTGGCGGTTCCCTCATTGTGAGAAGTGAGGTTACAGGGAACCAGACAGAGGGCCTTTTCGGTAGTGGCACCCACCCTGTGGAACACCCTCCCTTCAGATGTGAAGGAAATAAGCAGCTATCCTATCTTTAAAAGACATCTGAAGGCAGCCCTGTTCAGGGAAGTTTTTAATATTTAACGCTGTACTGTTTTTAACACTTTATTATCAAGAGAGGAAGGTGGTTGGCAATAATGCTGTGGGTCACCTCTTTTAAAGAGGCACTTGTATCACAAAAGCTAAAAATATAATAATATATACAGTGGACCCTCTAGTTACGTACCGCTCTGGATATGTAACTTTCCGGTTACGAACGCGGCAACACATCAGGGGAGTGACACATCAGAATATAATTGACAGAATGCTGGTAATTATTTCAATTAAACTGAAGGAGCATCTATCTGCCAAAGTGGTAGAAAAGGCACTCTAAAGCATCAATAGGAAGATAAGCATGTTAGCCATCCAAAGTAGGAAAGAGGGTCCATTTTTTTCAGCCCATAAGTAAGAAAATAGCCCAGTAGGATAAAGCAGCTGTTTTAATATTAGAATTTCTTCTCAAAGGAGAACAATGTTTTACAGCTATGTCCATTGCTGTATCAAGACCTTATCGCCCCATCCCAAAAAGCATATTTCATATTTCATTTGAAAAGAATCTGTTCTCAGGAGGTTTTATGTGTTTGCCATGGAAACTAGGTTTGTGCAAGAGCCTAGTGTTATACAGATATAGACTGGGTCCTTTCCTTAAACAGACAGTCCTGATAAAGTATTTTATAGGCCCTGGCTGATGTACAAACTTGCCTGTGATGTAATCTGCTACAGAGTTTTTCCTTTCTTCTGAACCTTCAGATACCCAGAAGGCGCTCATTCAATGCTTTTCTAAAGGAGGCGTGTGTGTTTGCTTCTCTGTGTGCATGCACATGCCCTCCTAATACCTGCACAGTTCTTACATGGTTGTTTTTGCGGGATCCACAAGTCCTTCTTCGATTGGCCTTAGTTTAGTATCTGGGCAATGGGAGGGATGAAGACTCATAAACTGTCCCAACAAGATGGAACCACTGCGAGTTTGTGGTTTCCGATGGTCCCTCTGAAGGAGGAGGTGCCCGGCTTGCGGGTAATTCTTTTAAGACTCAACATTATCACTAGAGACCCAAGATGCCTCAGTGGCTTGCAGCATCTTCTGCCAGCTTTACTTGGTTTATCAGCTACATCCTTTCCTGCGTAGAAATAGCCCACCTGGCTACAGTAATCCAGGTTGGATTCCTATATTGTGTTATATGTGAGGCCAAAACGCATCTAGAAACTCCAATCAGTGCAGAATTTGGCTGCCAAAGTTCTGGCTTCTTTAGCTAGATGGAGCCATGTCAACCAACAACAACAACAACTTATTTATATCCTGTCTATCTGGCTGGGTTTCCCCAGCCACTCTGGATGGCTCCCAACAGAATATTAAAAACACGATAAAACATTAAAAAGCTTCCCAGTACAGGGTTGCCTTCAGATGTTTTCTAAGAGTCATGTTGTTGTTTATTTCCTTGACATCTGATGGGAGGGCATTCCACAGGGCGAGCGCCACAACCGAGAAGGCCCTCTGCCTGGTTCACTGTAACCTCCCTTCTCACAGTGAGGGAACTGCCAAAAGGCCCTTGAAGCTGGACCTCAGTGTCCAGGCGGAACGATAGGCTGAAACATGAGTTCCAGATGAACTACATTAGCTTTCTGTTCATGACCCAGCCAATTCAAGGTGTGGTGCTTACCTTTAAAGCTTAAAATGGCTTGAGGCCCCAATAACTGAAGGAACGCCTCCTTCTGAACAAGCGTATGGTGCACTATGACCATAAGGTCATTCTGCTTCATATTCAGAACAGAAGTACATAATGTATGTACAAAAGTTAGGTGGGTCTTTGTGGTGGCTCCAAATATGGAATAGCCTCTTGAGAGAGGTGCACCTAGGGTCAGATTTGTATTCTTTTCAGCACCAGGTTAGAAGTTTTTGATTTGATGAAGCATTTTAAAGGATGATAGTTTCAGATTACGTTACTGAATGAGTTTATTCCTCTTATTTTTGTTGTACTGTATTGTTGGTTTGTAGTTTGTTTCTGTATTATTATTATTATTATTATTATTATTATTATTATGCATATTGCCCTAGAATCCTTTTTTGGAAAAAGGACAGTTTATGCATTTTTCAAATAAATAAACTAAATACAGTGGTACCTTGGGTTAAGAACTTATTTCGTTCTGGAGGTCTGTTCTTAACCTGAAACTGTTCTTAACCTGAAGCACCACTTTAGCTAATGGGGCCTCCTGCTGCCACTGCGCCACCGCTGCACGATTTCTGTTCTCATCCTGAAGCAAAGTTCTTAACCTGAGGTAATATTTCTGGGTTAGCGGAGTCTGTAAAATGCAGCGTATGTAACCTGAAGCATATGCAACCCGAGGTACCACTGTATTGTTAGAAAAATGCAGTTTGTTACACCTCAAGTAAGCATGTCAACTTCAGAATGGTGATACCTGTGCCATGTGACTGCCTGGTTTTTGCTGGCAGCTATTGAACAGTGCCCATGACATGGTTGCTAACAAGGAACACCAGATGAAAGAAACATTGGCTGAGGGGAAGCAGATAGCCTTTGATATTGTGAACTTACCTTATTAAGTCGTTCAAGAGTAGTTTTCAACATCTGCTGATACTCACATTCATTTTTATATCTACGGAAAAAGAGAAGCAAAAAGGAAAATGTAAATAATAAAGGTAATAAAAGAAATGGGTAAGTGGCTCAATGTGCTGTTTTTTGTTTCCAGGTAAAAGTGAATAATGGCAGAAACAAACAATTTGTCATAATTCGTCATTTATAACAATGAAAAAAAATTGATAATATTATAACAGAAATTACAAGATAGAACAAAAACGTTTTGAAAACCAGGTATAATATCATCGTGGGGGGCAGTGTTTCTAATAATTGTTATACCCCTGCTATTAGTTTGTTATCTTTTTATCAGTTATTTAGTCAGTTGTCATGGACTTCTGTGGATCAATTGAAAATCCAGTCTTTGTTTTCAGTGAGGTACATAAGGGGGGGGGGGACAGGATGAAAGAACATAAAAGAAAGAAGGGCAATTTTATGTGTGTCAGGAGGCAAGATTGAGATTATCAACTGGCAACTGTTGCTGTAGACCAGCGGTTCCCAAACTGCTTTTGGCCATGCCCCACCTAAGCATCTCTAAAATCCTGATCACCCCCTCCCCCGGTGACATATAATTCTTATTATTCAAAAAATGAACTCCTATTCACGTGGGGGGGAGCCTAAAAGGCCATTAACTGTCAATAACTCATTCTCAAATTGCCGCCCACCCCCATGTTGGAAACCATGGCTGTAAACAAAATACTTCATAAAATAGGGATGGGGAACCTCAGGATCAAGGATTGAATGTGGCCCTCCGACTTCTCAATCTGGTCCTCTGAACTGTTATAAGGTCTCTCCCTTACCGAGGATAGAGAAATGGGGGTGGGGGTTAGAAAACTTTGGCTTTTGCCTGGCTGGAATGTAACACCATGGGCAGTTGGGGGGGGGCACATCTGTTGCACTGCTGAAAAAGTGTCGCCAGTCCTGCCATAAAGGCATCCTAAACATCGCTAAGTTGTGCAAGTATTTATTTCTCGAAAATAATTATACACTGTCGTACGGCATGCACTCTCAATGCGACAGTCCTTGGAGTTCTGCTACCCACCAATCAATGTCAAGTGCAGAGTGGGGCTTCTAAATCTGCAAAGCCAGGTCCCCAACAATTCATGTAGTGGGTTTATTATTCATTTGTTTGTTCATTGCATTTCTAACCCACCTTTGCTCCAACGAGCTCAAGGTGGTGAACATGGTCCACCTCATCTCCATTTCTATCCTCGTAATCTAAGCCACATGCTAACTGAGGCTCTATTGGTTCAGAATGTAGCCAAGCACCAAATGAATACATGCACAGGCACCACCTAGTGATTACTGTGTGTGTGTGTGTGTGTGTGTGTGTGTTTACTTCTCTTCAAAAACTACAGGCAGCCTTATCTATGCCTCCAATACAGAGGGTAGCATTTGAATCAATGTATTCAAAAAGCAAGCAAGGAAATTCCAACTAAACGTTAAGGATAACCCTCATTAAAGTTTTTAAAGCAAAGGTTGGATGGCCATCTGTCAGGGATTCTTTAGCTGTGATGCCTGCATTGCAGCCGGTTCCAACCACATTATTCTATAAAGGTAAAGGTAGAGGACCCCTGGACAGTTAAGTCCAGTCAAAGGCGACTATGGGGTTGCGCCGCTTATCTCGCTTTCAGGCCGAGGGAGCCAGCGTTTGTCCACAGACAGAGTTCCAGGTCATGTAGCTAGCATGACTAAACCGCTTCTGGCACAACGGAACACCAGAGCATACGGAAATGCTGTTTACCTCCCCCCCCCCAGTGGTAACTATTTATCTACTTGCACTGGTGTGCTTTTGAACTGCTAGGTTGGCAGAAGCTAGGACAAAGCAACGGGAGCTCATCCTGTGGTGGGGATTCAAACCGCCAACCTTCTGATCGGCAAGCCCAAGAGGCTTAGTGGTTTAGACCACAGCGCCACTCGCGTCCGTTTCCATAAACTCTGGTTTCCGTCATGGTGTTCCCCTCTCCTCTCGCCCACAGCCAACTTACTTGTTACGGAACTCATCCAGCATACGCTGAGCATCTTTCTCTTCCCGCTCCAACTTAGCTCTGTCGGAGGCCAGTTCGCGAACCCGCTGGCGGTTGAGGTCGATCTGAGCTGCGAAAGCCTCTTCCAGCCCGGCCAGCTCATCCATGCGCTGAAAGGTCTCAAGCTGCTTGCGGAAGATGGCGTTGCGCTGCTCGAGGACCCGGGCCCGGTTGATGTAGTTGGCAAAGCGCTCGTTGAGCTCTTGCAGGTTCTCCAGGCCCTGAGCTTGGGCGAAGCTGCCAAACTCAGGTGACTGGGGCAGCTCTTCGAAAGCATCCGACCTCTCATACTTCTCCTTGCGAACTTCGCGCAGGTAGCTGCTCCTGTACATGGCAGCCTGGGGGGATGTGTGCGGGCCCAGAGATACCCTTTGCCAGTCCCTTTCTCTCTCCAGTTTGACGGCACGATGTTTCTTGGACTGGGAATGGAAAGGAAGGGGATGAGCTCAGCTCTCCCGCCACAACATTCGAGGACTGACCTGCCTCTCTGTCATTTAGGATTCTAAAACCCTAGCTAGATGCAGTAGACTAAATAAAATCCAACGGCCCCACCTTCTCAACCTCGGTGTTTCCATCCTGTCAGCATTTTGGGGCTTTCTTTCTCTCCGTCTGTTTCAATTGTGCGAGACCCAATTCAAAGCAAAGGGAGGGAGATGTCCTATTTTTGCTGGAGAGGCAGAAAACAAAAGCTGTGTGGCTTTACAGGATGCATCCAAACATTCCACTGCTTTTTTCTTCCTTTTTTGTCCACCTCAGTCAGGGATTTTTGCATGAGGATGTCACATTTCATCGATGCCTAGTGGGATGCTGGCTTCGTTTATGGTTTTTTGTTAAAGGGGCAGGGATGAGGAATGTTTTCATCCTAAGGTAAAGGTAAAGGTAAAGGACCCCTGGACAGTTAAGTCCAGTCAAAGGTAACCATGGGGTTGAGGGAGCCAGTGTTTGACCACAGACATCTTTCTGGGTCATGTGGCCAGCATGACTAAACCACTTCTGGTGCAATGGGACACCAAGACATAAACCAGAGCACACAGAAATGCCGTTTACCTTCCCACTGCAGTGGTACCTGTTTATCTACTTGCACTGGCATGCTTTTGAACTGCTAGGTTGGCAGGAGCTGGGACAAAGCAATGGGAGCTCATCCCATCGCACAGATTTGAACCGCTGACCTTCTGATTGGCAATCCCAAGTGCCTCAGTGGTTTAGACCACAGCATCACCCGCGTCCCTTATAACATGCCAACACCCACTCCAGACATTTAAAGCACTAGGATGCCACTTCAAACAGTTGTGGCTTCCTCCAAAGAATCCTGGGAACTGTCATTTGTTAAGGGTGCTGAGAGTCATTGGGGGGCCCCTATTCTCCCCGCCACCACCACCAACTAACATTGGCAGGATAGACGTTTTTGCACAAAAATAAAATAAAATACAGGGCATTCGGCTAAAATTTCCTCTGTCCTCCTTTGTTCAGCAGGAGCCACCTCTGGAACTAGTCCTTCCCATGTGTAGAAGACCTTCTGTTCACTGAAGGTCCGGTCTGGATCCAATTCAGTATATTTACCAGGGACTAGGAAGGTAACAAGAGAGGAAGAGATGAACTGGTGTCAATGAAGGGTGTGTGTGTGCAGTGATGGCATCTTTCATCTTTTCCCATCCAGATTCAATCGCAATATGTGCTTGTGTTGTACAATTTCCATTTCAGATGTCCTTTGGACTTGTCCTCAAGATGGGGCAGACTGCACTGACTAAAGAGTTGATTGGTCGGATTGAGATATATATCTAGTATCTAAATGAAAAATCATGCCTGTTGAGCACCACCAGAGGGCTGTAAGGCTACAGCAATAATTTCTACACTAACATTGTAGTTGAAAGTGAGGGAGAGGCAAAGTAAGAGAAACACCAGAGAGAGCTTAATTTTCCACAAACTTTACACCGGCCAAGGATCACAGATGCCTACACACTGTGTGAAAATAGGTCCCCAGACATCATTGGGAGATCAAACTTGTGGCATGGGGGAAGCTAAGGAAACAGCCCCCTCCCCAACCCCAAACCAGAGTCTTTTCTGTTGGGGATAAATCAGAATGAAATTCCCAGGTGTCAGAAAAGGTTATTTATGTATACAACAACTGTGGCCTGTGTTTTGTTAGCCCCCAAATGGAAACTGACCGAGGTCCCAACAAAAGACGATTGGCAACTTAAGTTGACGGAATATGTACAACTTGTAGACTTGACATATAGAACAAGAAGAACATACGTCTAAAGAAGATTGGAAAACATTTGTTGAGTATATGGAAAATAATTGTGCACAGCTGAAAACCCTGGCAGCATTAAGATAAATTCAACAGTGTAAATAATTTTGACGGATGTAATAATGGAAAACCGATTGGTATAGTTTGTGTAAAATATGCAGGGATATAAGATATGCAAAATGAACCATGGAAAGAGAAGAAGGGAAGTCAGTGATATTTTAAGTATGTAAAATGTTTATTTGAAATTGTAAAACAGAAAATTTAATAAAATTTATATATAAAGGAACCAATCCCCAGACTGGATCCCATTCCTCATCCCCAACCCAAATGATGCCTCGCAGGAAAGACCGCCTTCCCTGCCTTCTTCTAAAAACTACCTTTGGTTGTAGTAACTATGGTTGTAGCCCGAGAGCTCTCAGAAAAGAACTGTGGTCTAATTGAGATATGTTCATCTTACCCCTGAGGGTCTGAGAGAAAAATATAAATAATGAAAATGCAGGAAAAGTACAACCCAGCACTCATTAACTCTGCAATATTACTTCCACGAAGACCCCCTAAAGCACAGCACAATTAAGGCACACAACCCTCCAAGAAAGAAACTTGGGAATGGTAGTTTGACCCTCACAGAGGTACAACTCCAATTATCCTTAAGAAACTACAATTCTCAATATTATTTTCTTTTTATTATTTTCTTTATGATTTTCAGTTTCATTCATTTCAATAATTTTACAGTAATTTGAACATTTCAAAACTTGACTTCCTTCCCTCTTTGTGCAGTTCCTTAAATTTGTTTTTAATATTTTATTCATATCCAAATTAATCTACTTTAAATATATACTCATAAAACTGCAGGTTATTACAATAATCCTGCCGATGGTCTTAACTGTTTACAATTCATTTGTAAACAATTCAGTAAACCATTTCCATTCTTTTATAAAAAGTTTGTTATCTTGCTTTTTTATTTTTCTGGCAAGTTCCACCATTTTTGCATATTCCATAACTTTTTGTATCCATTCTTCTATCTCCAGGAATTCTTCTTCTTTCCATTTTTGTACACGTAACATTCTTGCCACTGTAGTCACATACATGATTAATTTTTTATACAGTTTGGGTAGTTCTGTCCCTATAATTTCCAAAAGGAAGGCTTCTGGTTTGTTTGTTTTTTACAAAGGTTATTTTAAACATCTTTTTTCAATTCATTATATATCATTTCCCAGTAAGCTTTAACCTTACTACAAGACCACCACATATGAGCAAAAGAACCTTCTTTCTCTTTACATTTCCAACACTTATTTGACTTGGATTTATACATTTTTGCCAATTTACTCGGTGTTAGGTACCATTGAGATAACATTTTCATATAATTTTCTTAGACCATAACATGCTGTAAATTTTAGATCCATATCCCACAATCATTCCCATGCTTCCATATCTATATTATGACCAATATCTATTGCCCAATGTATAACTGAGGATTTTACTTGCTCATCCTTTGTCTCCCATTCCAACAATATCTTAGGCGACACTTTTACATTCCATTCCATCAGATCTCTTTCCAGTTGTGTTGTTCTTTTTGGGGGGGGGGGTGTTTAAATGTATGGTGCATATTTATTCAGCCACATTCCACTGGGGGCTGGAACACCATTTTGTACAACCCAACCAAGCAAATGTTTGGTAATATTGAATTGTTTGGTAATCAAATGGTAGAGCGCCCTCCCTCTTTCAGCATACCTCCATTAAAAAAAAAAGGAAGGCATGGAGAGCTTGTCAGGCCCGGGAGATAAAATTGGACAGAGAGGATATTTGTAGGAAACTCCATCTGGAATCAATTAAATATCTGAAAATGAAGAAAAATGACTGAAACGTGTCAAAGGAATGAAAATGCATGAGTTGTGGCAATTTCTTGAGGCCAAGCAAGGGAAATGTGCCTTTCTCATGGTTCCCCGGCAAGCAACATCCCAAAGGAAACCACTCTGTGTCACATGAAACGATTGCTTGCATTTTAAGATAACTGGTTTTTTGTTTGTTGCTTTTGCTGTGAAGAAAAGCAGTCGTTTTGCTAAAATGGGTCGGTTTTGTTGAGATTTTGTTGCCTTTTAAGCCACTGTTTTCGTGAGAAACCAATTTGCATCCTTGCGAGTGGTCCAGGTACAATCATCTAAATAAGTAAATAACTGCTAGGTTGGCAGGAGCAGGGACAGAGCAATGGGAGCTCACCCATCGCAGGGATTCGAACTGCTGACCTTCTGATCGGCAAGTCCTAGGCTCTGTGGTTTAACCCACAGCGCCACCCGCGTCCCTGATAAAGTAATAATAATAAATAAATAAGACTAAAATGTGCATTCCACCCCGAGACCATTTTTATTCTATTTTTTCTTTCTTTTTTAAAATTGAATTTATATACCGCCCTATACCTGGGGGTCTCAGGGCGGGTCACAGAATAAAATCAAGATATAAAACCACAAAGTACATAATAAAAATAAAAACAACAACCCAATAGCAACCCCCCCCCAAAAAAACCACTATTTTTTATTCCATTCTAACTATCCAAGCTCCCAAAATTTCAACACCTCTCGCAATGGTTTGACCTCTTTTTGTCATAACAGTACAAATTCTACAAACACCCTCCATATCTCCTCAAAATCATTTCTCCTGAATGCCATTCACTTCTACAGAGCATCACCAATATGCATCTGCTGAGTGAAATGGGCCTTGATAGGCCAGCTTTTGAAGCAGCGGCACGAAGTCATAGTTATTGAGAGAGTGGCTTATCTCCTGTGGCCCAGCTTTTATCAGAAATTGGGCTGAAGCTCGATTTCAGGAAGAGTGGAGCTGTGTTGTTTTGTCTAGCAAATGCAGACAATCAACCAAGAATAGGAGAAAGAAAGATAAGTACGCCTTCACCCCCAAGGCAATATGTTTTGGAACCTTTCCTGGGAGTTTAAGATTTCAAAATACAAAGGGACTAAGCTACAAAGTTCTTTCCCCCTATGTGAGAGTAGCTGCCAAATGCAATAAATTAAATGCCCTACCCTTAATATCCTTCCAGGAATTAAGAGTCTTCATTCTCCTCTAGGGCACTATTGATGGAAACGTTTGAGCCTGTTGAAAAGCATAGTAATAATAATAAAAGGAGCTGAGGTCTGTGCCACTGGTGTACAAATAAAATGACTCATCTCCATGATTTCAAAGTTCAGCAAACCACATCACCGTTGTGCCTTCTGCTGATTATTCTCAGAAATTAGTTTGTACAATTCTCTTTTTTATTCCAGGTATGTGTTCCATTCCCCACGGAGCCAACCTTTGTGTACCATTTCCTTAGTAAAAGTCCCAATTTCTGGAGAATGTTATCAGCTTGAGGATACTGCTTTAATCACCGCTTGGTTATCTTGAGATGAATTGCTTTAGAGCCTCTGTATTTTATCCAAAATGGACCTTCTTCCATGTTGACTTGTGAGGCTAATTTGAAGAAAAATGTTTTCTTAAAATTTCACTCTCCCTCAACTGATTTGTTTTCGAAAAATCACGCTTATCTTACAGCAGCCATATCAGAAGTATGCATGTGCAGCACCCTTTGCCCTATAAAAAGTGACATGGTGATATTCCCTTTCCTGGGACATCAGGAGACTTCAAGTTCTTCTCAAAGATAAAAGCCATTTGTTCTGAAATGCCTTTAGCTAGGCTCCCATGGGTGGGTGTGTTGTTTTTTAAAATGCTCCTGGGGCAGATTAAACACAGCCAGATGTGATTAAATGTCTAAGTTTTGACTTTCATTAGCATTAATTTTCTTACGTTCCTTGTCAAAGTTTAATCTTTTTTTAAAAAAAGTAGACACTGAGAATATAGTTTCTGCTGTGGGAAGAAGGGTGCAATATAAACTGAACAAACAAACCAGCAATGCCTTCTTCTTATTATTTTAAAACAATATTTATACTTTTCAGATATATACATTTCATTGATTTTACAATCATTTTGACATTTTAAAACTTGACTTCCTTCCCCCTCTTTCTGCGGTTACTTAAATTTATTTTTAATATCTTCTCATATTCAAATTCACTTAACATTTATTTATCTACTTTAAATATTTCTACTCTTCTATAAAAAGTTTGCTATAATAATAATAATAATAATAATTTATTATTTATACCCCGCCCATCTGGCTGGGCCTCCCCAGCCACTCTGGGCGGCTTCCAAAAGAATATTAAAATACTATGATACATCAAACATTAAAAGCATCCCTAAACAGGGCTGCCTTCAGATGTCTTCTAAAAGTCTGGTAGTTGTTGTTCTCTTTGACATCTGGTGGGAGGGCATTCCACAGGGAGGGCGCCACTACCGAGAAGGCCCTCTGCCTGGTTCCCTGTAACTTGACTTCTCGCAGTGAGGGAACCGCCAGAAGGCCCTCGGTGCTGGACCTCAGTGTCCGGGTAGAATGATGGGGGTGGAGACGCTCCTTCAGGTATACTGGACCGAGGCCGTTTAGGGCTTTAAAGGTCAGCACCAACACTTTGAATTGTGCTCGGAAACGTACTGGGAGCCAATGTAGGTCTTTCAAGACCGGTGTTATATGGTCTCGGCATATCTTGATTTCTTATTCTTCTGGTAAGTTTCACCATTTCTGCATATTCCATAAGTTTTTGTATCCATTCTTCCTTTGCTGGGACTTCTACTTCTTTCCATTTTGGGGCGAGTAACATTATTGCCGCTGTAGTAGCATACATGAATAAGTTTTTATACAATTTAGCTAGTTCTGTCCCTATAATTCCCAAGTGAAACCAGTAAATATCTTCTTGATCTGCAGTGGAAATACTTGCGTCCTTGCATGTATTACCTATGCCAAGGTGTGGTCATTCCATGAAGCAAGCTCACCATTTTGTAGCTTCTTCCAGCTTTGCCATGCAACCAGTGTGGAAGAGTGTGGATCCCACCACAATCCCCATAACTCTTGCCATTACTGCTGGTGGCACCATTTTAGATTGCCTGAACATGAAGACTGAGGAGGCTGCCAATTGGGTTGGTGGGCTGTACAGACCAAGAAAGCCTGCTCTCCCCTTTCTCCATGGTTCCTTTCCCCACTCCAAATAATCCACACTGTTTTAACCTGCAGGAGAAAAGATAAGGTTTTCTCATCTTCCCAACATCTTTTTCTCTGTGGGTGGGGAGAAGGTGATTTTTCATACACTCATACAGTCAGCCAAAGGGGAGTGGGTGGTGCTGTGGTCTAAATCACTGAGGGCCTTCTGGTGGTTCCCTCACTGTGAGAAGTGAGGTTACAGGGAACCAAGCAAAGGGCCTTCTTGGTAGTGGCACCTGCCCTGTGGAATGCCCTCCCATCAGACATCAAGGAAATAAATCATCATCTAACTTTTAGAAGACATCTGAAGGCAGCCCTGTTTAGGGAAGTTTGTAATGTTTGATGTTTTATCGTGTTTCTAATATTCTGTTGGGAGCTGCCAAGAGTGGCTGGGGAAACCCAGCCAGATGGGTGGGGTATAAATTTATTATTATAGATGGGCCTTTGGTCTGATCCAGCAGGGCTTTTCTGTTCTAAACGTCGAAAGAGTCATCGCCGATCATGGTATGTACTTTCATCACTGTTGATTTTTGGAGTGCCTTGAAAACCTTTAAAGAAACTAAAAAAATCTCTTTGGTCAGATATGACAGTGGAACAAAGGGAAAGTGTGTGTGGCTGCCATAGGTCATGATACTTTAGTTATAGGACTTTCCATTTTCTCTTTTAAAAACTTAATATTGCCTTGGTCAATAACTTGCAACTAATGTTTTTACGCCATCCAGAAATCTCGCATAGGGCTCTTTGCTTATTGGGTGTAATTTCTCGCCTCTTGTATTGAAACTGCTCTTCTGAGGCCAAGATCAACCATCTAAAGCTGAGAGGACTAAATTATGGCAACGATATCATCAAAAAGAAATTAAGCTGGAGAGGAGGAACACAGATACTATCCTTCAAATGCAAATTCTAATTCCAGTATATGACACTAGTTATTCTGGGCCAAATTAGGCACGAGGTTTGTAAAGTTTAAAAAAAGAAAAGAAATATCAATCACTGGTGGGTCTGAATCATAGCAGGAATTCAAGGGAATTCAAGGTGGAAGGGAAAGTTCACCTATTCTCCTGCTATGGTCCTGGTGAAAACAGTCCCATCTGAAGCCAATATTTGCAACAGGAGGTAAGTGTTCCTTTGGGCTGTGGAGGCTTCTCTTCCAATGCAAAAAAGATGCTTCTGAATGTTCAACTACAGCTGTGTATAAAATGCATTTAGCAAAAAAGAAGATCCCAATACTGAACAAACAAACAAAAATTTCATGCAAATACTGGATTCTTTGAGCCAGATTTGCATGTGAAGAGAAGATGCATTGATTTGCCAGGTGCAGCGTCATTCATTTTCCCCCTACAACAAACAGTCCTCGTTCTGATCTTGTTCTTGTGTACTTCAGTGCCAAAATTGCAGTGATGGTACATTATGCATCAAAGGCTGAAAGCAAATTTCAGAAGGCTCCAAAAATCATTTCCTGGGATTTTGAAGCATGTTTTGGGCAGCTGGAGGGTAACAACCAAGTGCATTTTTTGGGGGGGGGTGTTTAGGAAGAGAAGATATGTCCCACATTTGTAGCTCAAGATGATTTTTCAACAATAAAGAAATGTTCCAGACTGGGTTCAGAAAACTAACTGATGTGGCCAGGATGACTCGGAAACAGACGTCAACTCTCCGCCCCCTCTGTCAGATCGCACTTGGTTCCCAGCTGCCCGGCCGCAATGCCGCCCACCAAGAAAGTTGACCGGACTTACCAAGCCCTGTTGACCCAGACAACCATCTCTGCATGACCCCCGTTAGGCTCTAAATTGATGACTGGAGAGGGCAAGTAATACTTATATGTGGGCTAGACTGGTGCCCAGTTGCTGACCCTAACCCGCAACCAATTACCGTATTGGCCTGAATATAAGCCTCCCCCCCCCCATTCCAACCTTGAAAAGTTAAAGTACGGCTTAAATTTGCGACCTTACAAAAATTGGCTTTTGTGAAATCACTGCTGAAACAGACATGCGGTAAAACGGAACAAGTGTGTGTGCCTGCAGAATTTTAAGGGAGCGGCTTACATTTGGTTATTGTCTCTCCCCGCCTTGAATTTTAAAGGTGGGTTATATTCAGGTGTGGCTTATATTCAGGCCAGTATGGTAAGTTTACACACAAACACCATGCCTGCTCCCTTTTAAAATTTCCATTTAGTCATGTAAGTGCCCTAACAGTGCCATTGGACTCCTGGCCTTTCTGGGAATGAGTTTTATATGAGCAGCATCACAGACGCTAATCAAACCATATCACATATCAATACCTTTCTGCAGGAGACTGCAATGGAAAAGCAGGTAATTGTTTTCTGCATAGGACCATCAACATTACGGTCAGTCTGCTATGATCAGCTTTCTTTGCGTCACATTCCAAAGTGATGGTATTGCTTTTGAAAGGTTCATAATTTGAGGCCCTGAGGAAAAGAAGGTAATGTTGTTGATCAAAAGAACAGCTATGCATGGATGACAGCATTGTGGCAGAAACGGGCTGGCTTTCAAATAAAATAAGCAGGTGCATTTATCTGGTTATTCTTTCATTAAAGTGGCACCCTGCTGGTCAATTTGGATTTTGCCTTGCTGTGTTTCTTGTCCTGGAAAGGCTCATTTGTGCTGCTTCCTTTTGATAACGTAAAAACAGCCGCATCTGTCCTGCAGAAAGAATGGAACCAAACAGGCTCGTGACAAGTGCCTTCATGTTGTGAATCAGCAATACCACAATGGCTAAGAGAGTTCTAGGTTCAAATGATTGCACGGTCCTGGTGAGTCGTATTTTGGGTAGCCTGAAGCGAGTGATTATCAATCAACGTATAAAAATGGAAAGTCATCTGGGAAAAGTGAAAGGCAAAACAATTAAGCATGGCAGTAACCTCTGATTCAAAACCTTCTTGTCTAATTGGCCCATCTGTGTCCATCTTTCAAAGAGGTCGCTGCTCTTGATGGGGTTACGCTTCCTCTGAAGGAGCAGGTTCATAGCTTGGAGGTCCTTGTGGATCCTTTGCTGTCGCTCAGGTGGCCTTAGTGGCCTGGAGTGCCTTCCATCAGCTTCGGCTGGTGGCCCAGCTCCCCCCTATTTGGACAGGGATAGCCTAACTATTGTTGTCTATGCTCTGGTAACCTCAAGGTTAGATTACTGCAATGCGTTATATGTAGGGCGATTTCTGAAGACGGTTCAGAAACTTCAGCTGGTGCAGAATTCAGCGGTCAGGTTGCTCACCGGAGCAAGATGGTTTGAGCACATTACACTGATTCTGGTCTGACTGCACTGGCTACCAATTAGTTTCCGGGTCCTATTCAAAATGCTGGTTTTGACCTATAAAGCCTTAAATGGCTCAGGACCGTAATACCTCAAAGACTGCCTCTTTCCATATGAACCTGCCCAGACCCTGAGATCATCTTCTGAGGCCCTTCTTCATGTGCCTCCTCCTCGAGAGGTCCAGAGGGTGGCAGCACGAGAACAGGCCTACTCTGCAGTGGCCCCCATCTGTGGGAAGTTCGCCTGGTGCCTTCATTATACACATTTAGGCACCAGGCAAATGTGTTCCTTTTTAAATAGGCCTTTGGTTTATCTGATTTACATCCTATGCCCTTTTAAGATGTGTTTTTTGTGGGGTGCGGGCTATTGGGGTTTTTTATTTTTCATAGGTATTTTGTGTTTTTTTATCTTGATTTTATTCTGTGAACTGCCCTGCGACCCCAAGGTATAGGGCGGTATATATATTCAATCAACAACAACAACAACTCATACTTCTCTCCCTACCATATCAATATACAATCTTTGGCTTTTTTGCATAGTGCTGTAAGCATCTTGGCTGCAATTCGAAGCACACTTACCTAGTAGTAAGTTTCTGGGAGCAGACATGCACAGATTGGATGTGTACATGTGTTTGGCTAGCATGTGTTCAGTGACTCCTGTTTACATGGCGGGCTCATGTCATCTATGGGCAGAGAGTCCATGCTGCTTGCTGTCCGACTTCAAGTGGATTTCCATTTCTCTCATTTGGAGCAGCCTTCACACTGTGTTAAATGGCAATCTGCAATGAACCAATAAGAAAGCATTTGGCTGCTGTGATGGAATAGCCAGCTGGTCCCGTCAACATGATAATGTTTTTGATAATAACCACACCATATGTTGTATTTTATCTCTGCTGATGCAGATATGCATGGCAAAGGGCTATGAATCACTCCACTATGCCATGTAAGATGAGCACCACGCAGCAGTTTTTCAGATAACAATATATACTTTCAGCAGCTGAAGCAGCAAGTGTCATGTGATAAAACACCCTGCAGGACACTTTGTGCAGGCATAACTTTAGAAGAAGAAGAAGAAGAAGAAGAAGAAGAAGAAGAAGAAGAAGAAGAAGAGGAGGAGGAGGAGGAGGAGGAGTTTGGATTTGATATCCCGCCTTTCACTCCCTTTAAGGAGTCTCAAAGCGGCTAACATTCTCCTTTCCCTTCCTCCCCCACAACAAACACTCTGTGAGGTGAGTGAGGCTGAGAGACTTCAAAGAAGTGTGACTGGCCCAAGGTTACCCAGCAGCTGCATGTGGAGGAGCGGAGACGCGAACCCGGTTCACCAGATTACGAGACTACCGCTCTTAACCACTACACCACGCTGGCTCTGACCTGAAACTAAATTGACCTGAAGTCTGACCTGAAACTAAATTGGTCCAAAGAGCTTCCTTTCTAACCTTAAATGCCAAGTATTCTCTTGATATACCATCAGAGCTCATATATTCATTGAATATTGAACATCTATATTTGACACTCAACAATAATTAATGCCAGTGTCTGAGATTTGACAGTTAATCCCTTTGCGATTCTTGATGCACTCTTATTTGGTTTTTGGTAGTGTTGAAAGCTGACTTGAAATGGCTTATTGCCCCAGCTTTTCACATTTTCTATCTACCCCAGAACATAACTTCTGTACTGACATCTGACTCTATGTTTGCCATAAAATTGCTGCATTCAGATAGGATGGGGGAAAACCTAGGTGAGTCTTAGGCTCAGATGCTCCCCTTTCTCCTCTCTGCTTCTGGCAGGCCACGAGGAGATTAAAAGGCTAGCTTTGAGCCTCGTCACAATCCATTGTGAACAGAGAATATGTTGACAAATACACCCAACATTTCAAGGAAAATTATTATATATTTTATTTAACGAAAATTATATACTGCTTGTTTGTAGAAAAAGACCTCAAAGTGGTCAGGACTAATATTATTGGTCCCCAAGCTACCTCACCTACTTCCTTTCATTGATGAACCCTCAACTGATGAGCCAAGGGTTCCCTAGAAAATGATTTCACTTCATTGAGTCTCCTGAGAAAGCAAATTTTTCAGCATGGGACTTGTGTTCATGGTATACTGAGAAATAGGAAATGCTAGGTTCTGGAGAGAAACTGGAATTGATGACTGTATTAATTTCTCAACCAGGGTTGAAAGCCAGAGGCTGGTGGGGAGATCTTGTTCCTCATAATAGTAGCCCTACTATTAATTTCAGTTGAATTTAAACAAGACCAAAGCATTTAACATCCAGCTGAAATAGAAATATCCCAAGTCTGGCATTCTTTCATCATCATCATCATCATCATCATCATCATCATCATCAGAGTTTGGATTTGATATCCCGCTTTATCACTACCCGAAGGAGTCTCAAAGCGGCTAACATTCTCCTTTCCCCTCCTCCCCCACAACAAACACTCTGTGAGGTGAGTGGGGCTGAGAGACTTCAAAGAAGTGTGACTAGCCCAAGGTCACCAAGCAGCTGCATGTGGAGGAGCGGAGACATGAACCCGGTTCCCCAGATTATGAGTCTACCGTTCCTAACTACTACACCACACTGGCTCTCCTATGCAACTTTAATTATGAGTAGTCTCCATGGACTTTAGTGGGACTTCATTGGTGTGTTTGGAACCATGTCTTTCAGAAGCATACAATTTCTAGCTCCAAAATGAGGTGGTAGGTGGAAATTTCATATTTTGCACTAAGCTCTCCAAAATGCCAGGGCTGCATTTGAAACAGAGCACTGCTCTCAGTACGATTCAATGGACCGTCTAAACAATTCCTCTGAAAATGTGCTTTTCTGCTTCCAGCTTTTCTGCTTCCACCAAAGCCTCATTGCAAACATGTTGAAACAGGCAAAAAGCCTCACAGAAAATATGGTCACGACTTTCCAATGAGCTGGAACCAGGCACTTCTCTGGAGATTATGCACCGAAGCTTTACATACATAAATATTTCCTGACCCGAAAGCTCGGTAAACAAGTTTTTAGCAATGCTAGTTGTTCATATCATAGTTCTAAAAGATACGAACCATGAAGGCTGACAGACTGACTGCAGTCCAGTGCACATTGAAGCACATTTGAATACCACCCAATGTGAAAGTGCCATGATTCAACATTTACAATTATAAAGCATCTCAGAGATTAACAATTAAAAGTATTGTGACATGGGCTAGGGAAGAGAAGGAGAAATGGAGCATATTTAATCCAAAGAAGCACTGGTAACATAATATACTGTCATGTTCTCAGGCTGCTAGGTCTACCCAAAGGCAGGCCTACTAATATTGTAATATAGCTCTATGTGCATGCTATGGCTGTCATGATTTCCTGGTTCACCCTCATCACAACAGGGGAGGGTGGGAACCTGTGAAAGTCTTCTTCGTCTTTGGCTGTTCGTCTTTAGCCAAGTAAGATTGTCTTCCGTAAACACAGTTTTAGAAGTGAGTCCGTAAGTGACTGTGGAGGCCAATTCTGGATCCACACGCCCTTCCACAGTGGGGGCATAAGTTTTTGGGTGGGAGTTGATCATGGTGAGGGTTTGCCAAGCGTGCCTTCCTCTTAGCACATCTCTCTCTTCTGTCCTGAATTTGAGTGTCTTCAAAACCCATGACACCTTTGGTAAAGGCTGTTCTCCCATTGGAGCGCTTGCAGGCCGGTGTTTCCCAGTTGTTGGTGTTTATACTACATTTTAAAAGATTTGCCTTGAGAGAGTCTTTGAACCTCTTTTGTTGACCACCAACATTACACTTTCTATTTTTAAGTTCGGAATAGAGCAGTTACTTTGGAAGATGATCATCAGGCATCCACACAACATGACCAATCCAATGAAGTTGATGTTGTGAAAGTACTAGTGAAATGCTAAATTTTTGCATGAGTTTTCTCTCTGGCCATAGCAATAGTTTTGGATTAGGATTGGCTAAGCAGTGCAAACAGCTGATTGGCCAAATAATGAGAAATTGAATGATCTGTCCTCTGGGATCTCTCTAAGTTGAAATGGAAGAAAAGCAGAAAGAGTGTGGTTTTGAGAGAGGAAGTTTAAAAGTTTACTGTGGTTATGAGACTTCAAGATTTGAAAAAGATTTGTTAGAAAAGAATACAAAATTACTGTCTAAAATGTATAGACTCCTACTGGAATGGTATACAAAAGATGAAAAGGTTAAATCTGTAATGATACACTGGGTGAGGGATTTGGGGCATAATATTCAACTTTCAGATTGGGAAATTCTTGGCATGCTGTATGCTGAAAGAAAATTATATGGTTTTTTTATAATGATATTTATTAAAATTTTGTTTAAGCAATAAAAGACATACATAATAACATAGCATTTTCCAATATCCACATTTCATTCTCATCTTTGAACTTCCTCACATCTCTTGTTCCTGCATTCTAAACTCATAGATTTTGCTAGCAAATTATTAACTTGTTTCAATCCCTATAATGTAGTTTTCCAGTGTTAAATCTCAAATTTTAGAATTTAAATCACTCTTTTAAAAACTTAATTTTAACATACTATTTATCCAAAATTTGTCTTTTCTTTCAATTGCATTTATATTTATATTCCTTATAACTAATTTATTGGAGCCATGTTATTACTAATCTTACATCTTTCTTAACATTCATACAATTTACAATGTTTTTGTAAATAGTCCTTAAATTTCTTCCAGTCCTCCTCCACCAGTTCTTCTCCCAGGTCTCGGATTCTGCCAGTCATCTCCGCCAGTTCCATATAGTCCATCAGCTGCATCTGCCATTCTTCCAGTGTGGGCAAATCTTGAGTTTTCCAGCATTTGGCGATGAGTATCCTTGCTGCTGTTGTAGCATACATAAAAAAAGTTCGATCCTTCTTTTGCACACTCTGGCCGACAATGCCTAAAAGAAAGGCCTCTGGTTTCTTAGGGAAGGTATACTTAAATACCTTTTTCAGCTCATTATATATCATTTCCCAGAAAGCCTTCACTCTAGGGCAAGTCCACCAGAGGTGGAAGAATGTTCCTTCAGCTTCTTTACACTTCCAACATTTATTATCAGACAAATGGTATATCTTTGCAAGCTTGACTGGAGTCATGTACCACCTGTATATCATTTTCATAATGTTTTCTTTCAAGGCATTACATGCCGTAAATCTCAAACCTGTGGTCCATAACTTTTCCCAGTCAGCAAACATGATGTTGTACCCTATGTCCTGTGCCCATTTTATCATAGCTGATTTGACCGTTTCATCCTGTGTATTCCATTTTAACAGCAAGTTATACATTCTTGAAAGTATCTTAGAGCTGGGTTCTAACAGTTCTGTTTCTAACTTTGATTTTTCCACCTGGAATCCTATCTTTTTGTCCAACTTAAAGACTTCTTTAATCTGAGCATAATGTAACCAATCTCGCACTTTATCTTTTATTTTCTCCATACTCTGCAACCTCCAGTTATCTCCATCTTTTTCTATTATTTCCCAATATTTCGGCCACTTGGCCTCCATATTGAGTCTTTTCGGGGCCTTAGCCTCCATTGGTGATAGCCACCTTGGGGTCTTATTTTCCAATAAGTCTTTATATTTTGTCCAGACATTGAACACTGCTTTTCTGACAACATGGTTCTTAAAAGCCTTATGTATTTTAGCCTTGACATACCACAAGTATGCATGCCATCCAAAAGCATTGTCAAATCCTTCCAAATCTAAAACATCTGTGTTTTCGAGGAGCAGCCAGTCCTTCAACCAGCAGAAAGCTGCTGATTCATAGTACAGCTTTAAGTCTGGCAGGGCAAAGCCCCCTCTTTCTTTAGCATCAGTTAATACCTTAAACTTAATTCTGGGCTTTTTGCCCTGCCAGACAAATTTAGAGATATCTCTCTGCCACTTCTCAAAACACCCCATTTTGTCCACAATCTGCAAAGTTTGAAACAAAAACAACATTTTTGGCAATACATTCATCTTAATAGCAGCAATACGTCCTGACAAGGAGAGTTTCAATCTTGACCAAACTTCTAGATCCCTTTTAATTTCAGACCAACATTTTTCATAGTTATCTTTAAATAAATTCATGTTCTTCGCTGTTATGTTTACCCCTAGGTATTTTACTTTTTTAACCGCATTTAATTCTGTCTCTTTCTGAAACCTTTCTGATTCTAAAGAGGTCAGATTTTTTTTCCAAAACCTTGGTTTTTTGCTTATTAAGTTTAAATCCCGCCACCCGACCAAACTCATAAATCAGTTGCAATACCCTTTTGGTACTAGGCTCTGGCTCCTGTAAGGTCAATACTAGGTCATCTGCAAATGCTTTAAGTTTATACTGTTTCGCTCCGACCTGAATACCTTCCACCAACCGGTCTCCTCTGATCATATTTAAGAGCACTTCCAGGACCGATATAAATAACAAAGGGGAAATAGGGCAACCTTGTCGTGTTCCTTTTTCAATTTTAAACTCATCCGTCACCACATTGTTCACTATCAATTTTGCCTTTTGCTCTGAATAGATTGCCTCTATCCCATTCTCAAACCCCCACCCCACTCCCATTCCTTCCAAGTTTTTCTTCATAAACTTCCAAGAAATATTGTCAAAGGCCTTCTCCGAAAGAAAATTATATGAAAATGATGTACTGGTGATATTTGACTCCTAGTAAGTTAGCAAAAATGTATAAGACAAGCACAAATACCTGTTGGAAATGTAAAGAAAAAGAAGGTACCTTTCATCATATGTGGTGGACGTGTAAGATTATGAAAGCATTTTGGGAAATGATATATAATGAATTGAAAAAACTTCAATAAAAATGGGGGAAATTTATAATTTATCTAGCAGACCATTGTATACAGATGAAAAGATTAGCAGGATTTTAATAACACTTGTTACATAGCGAATATCATGGACAATATGGAAAGATACAAAATATGGTTTGTGAAATAATATGCAGTTAAGAGTGTGTACAATAGGACCCACGGAGGGAAAGGTGGGAAGTCTAGAGATTTGGAGAAATCTAGAAATAAGGATATGTGGTTTGGATTGTTACAATTTTATATTTGTAAAACCAAATAAAAAATATTATATAAAAAAATAGAAGTTTATTGTGGCTTTGGCCCAGTAGATCTAATGCCCAAGACTCCATTGGATGTGTGCTAAAGAATCTTCACCACTGCAGAAATCCTGGCCATCCCAAAAACAGCACTCCTGGCTTACATAATCAGCTCCTCCATAACACCTATTCTCCTGTGTTCTAGCTCTGCTTCCTTGCATCACTTCTTCTCTGCAGATACATTTCTCAAATGACACTAATAGGTGGCTTCTAATTACATACAAAGAAAAACAAACCACCTCATTAATCTCCTTCTAAAGGTCTGTTCCTGGAGCCATGCACCACTTCTCCACAGAAAGCAAGCAACAGTCTAGATTTGAGGTCTTGAAAATAAGGTGGCTCCGGGTCAAAACTGATGTGACACAGAAAATGTGTTATCTGATGAGTGATCAGCTGTAATAGGTTCCAATTTTGACCTGGGTTGCAACTCTGTCTCTGCTTAACTCTCCCCTCTCCACTGTTTCCTGTGGCTAAGACTCATGTTTAGTAGGGAATAAGCCCCACTGAACATAGTTGGAGTTACAGTACTTCTGAATGACTGTAATTGCCTCATTCCCAGAGCTGTTGTTAGTTGTACTGGGGTGTGGATGTGTCAGGGACTGGGCAGAGGAGGAGTGGTGGAGACTGCCTCTCCGTCCTCACCCTTCCAGGGAGGAGGAAGAGGAAGAATTTTGCAGCCATTTTCTCAGTCTCCACTTTGTCTGTTTTGTCTTTCTATTGTCTTGCTGTTCTTTTGCTGCCATGCTGCTCTCCTGCAGCCAATTTGTTGTGTTAATGTGATTTTGCTCTCAGCCAGCAGCACATGAGTTCCGTCTCCATATGAGATCAACTCACAGTTTCTTTGTGTAACTACCAAATAAAGCCTGCCTTTCAGGGATCATATCGTGAACTGAGATGTGGGTAAACTTTTTGTTACTTTACTTTACTTTTTGTTACTTTACTTTACTCAGAAAGACTCTTGTGTCTTTATTCTTTTAAGAGGGATTAAAGGGGACACCAGGAAATAATCTTAATTTAGAGATTCAAACGAATCTGCAAACTAGCTTCCAGCTATATTAAGGGTAATCTGCTCTGCTACATCATTTACTAGCATAAGTGAAGGAAGGATAATATTTATTCAATATATCCTTTCCTACTATCCTTAACATTCCCACAGTATTTCTCTTTAGAGGACCTCATAACCAGTTTTGAGGGGAGGTGGCAATTTGAATGGGAAAACAGCACTGGGGGAAGTCTAAAAGTGTCTCTCCTGGGGTTGCAGCTCTGATCAAAGCCAGAGCCTCCTGCAGGCACTTTAATGTTATTTAATGTGTTTATTTTGGGGAAGTGGGTGGCACTGTGGGTTAAACCACAGAGCCTAGGGCTTGCTGATCAGAAGGTCAGCAGTTCGAATCCCCGCGATGGGGTGAGCTCCTGTTGCTCGGTCCTTGCTCCTGCCAACCTAGCAGTTCAAAAGCACGCCCAAAAGTGCAAGTAGGTACCGCTCCGGCGGGATGGTAAACAGCGTTTCCGTGTGCTGCTCTGGTTCGCCAGAAGCGGCTTAGTCATTCTGGCCACAAGACCCGGAAGCTCTACGCCGGCTCCCTCGGCCAATAAAGCGAGATGAGCGTCGCAACCCCAGAATCGGCCACGACTGGACCTAATGGTCAGGGGTCCCTTTACCTTTACCTAATGCGTTTATTTATCTGCAAACATTTTATTCTACATAGCTCGTCCCCTCCACTGGCTAGAGCATGGGAGATATTCAGCTGGGTCATCACTTCTGACCAACAGCTTGCCTCCTTAGCTCCCATGATGATACACCACTGGAACATCATGGCTCATCTTGTCAAGTCTAAGATGCATGAAAGCCACACACAGGGCAACCCACACAGATAGCTCAACAAACAGAGCTCTGCCTCTAATTTTAAGCAGACCATAGTTCCTTGTGGCAGCTAAACTGGGATAAATGTGGTTAGTTCAGATTTATGAAGTGAAAACAAACCTGGGTCAAAGCATTGTTTCATACTTCAGTAAGTTCGGATGCCACAGGGATCTGTGGTTCATCTGAAAGCAAAATAAGACACATTTGATCTCTGGCGGCACATGGAAGATAAGAGAAGGAAGAGGTTTGCACACAAGCCCAATGCAAGTTGTGGCTCATTAACATAGCAGCAAACCATGGTTTTCCATTCTATCTGAACCAAGTACGGTATATGAGAGCTCTTGGTACTTGGAAGCTCTTTGGAATGCAAGGGGACTTTCTTGGTTGACTTCAAGCAGTTTACTTCATTTTTCAGAGATGGATTGTGGCATACCAACCTTATACCCCTCAGTTTACCATTTCCACAGACAGCTTGAGAGCTGGGCTCACAGAAAAGTACCTATCTCTGTATTCAGAAAGTGGTCCTGGGAGGAGACAACAATCTATACAAATGCATGCCAGTGGGCTGCAGATGTCCAGACAAGTACAGGTATTTAATGCACGGTTCTCAATGCTAAACACATTGTTGACTTCAAGTACTAAGTGTTTAGCAAGAGAAAGGAAGAAAAAAAACTGTGAGAGAAGGACATGTGAGCAAATCAAGAAACTGTTTATCAAACTAAGCCTTGGAGAACATATCTCATTAATCCCTTTCCAGCCCAGTGAATTTCAAAATAAAACAAGAGACTTGGAAGTTAATAATTCTGAGCTGAAATATATATCTATAGTATATTGCAGCCTCTCCACTTGGCCCCAGGTAAATGACTTGAAGCAATATTGTATGTACCAAAGAGGAACAGAGGGAAATTGTATTTCCTGTCATTTTAAACAAACGCAGTGTAATTTGTTAAAAGCAATTCTTCTCTGCTTCACATTTTCATTTTATATTAGGATCCTGTTAAGTTTGTGCTTGACTGCTTATCCATCACAGTGTGAAATTGGGGAGAAGCACATTTCCCCCCCTCCCAGATTAAATTGCATTGTTTTTCCTCTCCTGTGTGGCTCCTTAATTATGATCAATTAGGCTCTTTAGATAAATTACGACGAGTCTAGTATGCATGGCAACCACGAAAGGGCGTACAAGAGCCTTTCCAGAAGTCAATTTCATTAGCAACCTGTTATGGGGAAATATAAAATGTTGCAATTAGTGGTGTGCCAAATTGTCAACAAGCTCACAATGTCCAGTGCAAAAGTTGCCACTCCAGGGAGGTGCTTGGAGGGGGCGAGTGGGGACCTCATTAACTTTCACTCTTTTGTGCATTTCTGTTCCCAGTTGTTTTCGACCATTGCTGCCTAGATTTGCTTTGGGGGCAATTTATTTTACATGAAATGGTTTCTTCACTGTGTGATCCCAGGCCATGGTGAGCCGAAGGCACTGAGTAGCCAGTTGGATTTCACTACATGATTATAAAACAGGGGGGTGGAGGGAGAAGCTCTGGGTTAGAATATGGGAAGGAACAGGGAATGTGGTCGATTGCCAAGGCAATGAGGCTGAACCTATCTGTCTTGCCATGCTGCAGACTACTGATTTCTAATGTGTGTCAGGCTTCAGGGAATCAACTTCCTCCCCTGTGGCAGTAGATAAGCAGAACAAAGGAAATGGAGTCTTCTTACCAGTTAGAAACTTTAATAATCACAGTGAGAGAACAAAGAACACATCTACTAGAAATGGCGGTGCTCCCAATTAAGGATCCCACTCTCTTTTGTCCCTATTAAGCGACGTCACTCCTATGTCTTGTAATCTGAGCCTCTCCCCTCTGTGCTTTCTGTTCTTTCTGTTCTGCCACTTTCTGAGCTCTCCATGACTTGCTGTCCAGAGACTGTCAGTGTACTGGAAGAAGCAAAGATCACCAGTGTTGAAGCAATGATTCTTCAACATCAACTTCGTTGGACTGGTCATGTTGTGCGGATCGTCTTCCAAAGTAACTGCTCTATTCCGAACTTAAAAATGGAAAGCGTAATGCTGGTGGTCAACAAAAGAGGTTTAAAGACTCTCTCAAGGCAAATCTAAAAAAATGTAATATAAACACCGACAACTGGGAAACACTGGCCTGCGAGTGCTCCAGCCTTTACCAAAGGTGTCATGGACTTTGAAGACACTCAAACTCAGAACACAAGGGAGAAATGTGCTAAGAGGAAGGCACGCTTGGCAAACCCTCACCGTGATCAACTCCCACCCAGGAACCAATGTCCACACTGTGGAAGGACGTGTGGGTCCAGAATTGGCCTCCACGGTCACTTACAGACTCATTGTTAAAACGGTGTTTATGGAAGACAATCTTACTCAGCTGCGAGTGATCATCAAAGAAGAAGAAGGAATCTGTTAACCCTCTCTCTTCCAGAGTTTCTTCTCCTAGCTCTTCCCCATCCAGTATTTCCCAGCTTCTGCCTTCTGAACTATGCCCTTCTGCAAACCACTGTTTTGAATCTATACTGTCCTCCTGCTCCTGGGAAGATTCAGGATCCGCATCAAGAGTAGGGGTGGTGGAGGCTCCTACTATTCCTCCTCAGTGTAGCCCTTCCCAGCACAGTTCCTGACATCTGTGAACTTGAGAATTGGGGAAGGGGATGCACGCCCAAATGTGGATGTTGATACATTTCCTTATAAAAAGGGGGATGTTCATACAAAAGAGCATCTGAAGTTCATATATCCATCCATATTTTCCCCAAACCAAATACTGGACTGAGAAAAGAAAACTTGCTTGATTTGCCAACAGGGATGTACTCTTAACTTTCCCTGGCATGGCTTTTCATTTCATACAATTACAGATTCCTACAAAACAGGATGTAGATAATTGCAGTCAAACATCTATGACTTAAGTAGCCAGCTGAGCAGAACACAAGCCTGAAGCTGTTTCATTCATTTTAACCCCCTATCATCTTCCTCCTCTCTTTTCAATTTTTGCAGGTTTATTTCTTGTTGTTGCTTATTCTTATTGTTAACAGCATCCTTAGCTGAACCAGGAAACCAACATTTACTTTGTGCATCTAGTTTAAATATGCTTTAATGAAGTGGCGTTATCAGAGTAATGGCGAAAATTTCCCTTGAAGCCATGAACACCATCCTATTTGAGAAAAGGTGTCCCTTTTATTCTTTGCCGATTGTTGCTTGGTTACAGGAAGAGCTCTGAAAAACTGGTAACTTTTGCTCAAAGAATGTGCTTGATTACTACAGACTGAATGGTACAGAAAATTGAAAATTGTAAGAAAGCTTTGGGGAAAGATGTGCAATTGACATGGAGGTGTTAAGCATTTAGGCACTTCAAAGGGGAAAACTTGTTCCTATGGTTCATGAGAAAAACATCCTGAATGCTTTATCTCTAAAATGTAAATGAGAAATCACCAGAAAAACTACTGTTATGGGTGATTCAAATATTAATTGAAAAGAACACAAAACATTGCAGGAGCATTTTAGGTAGGAAAAAACCCCTATTACTACAAGCTTCAGCTAACAAATATTGTGGAAGAATACTGAGCCAATCTGGGTTTTCCCCCCACTCACCCCACTGAGTGAAGTCACGTTCCTTGAAATATGAAGAAATGTCAAGATGTTTTGCTGGCAACAGCAATCAGCTGAGGGTCAAAACAGAGCAGCCAGAGAAATTAGCGAGATAAGGAATATACTTGATTGTATGCCGTTCTTGCCAGGAGTTGACGCTGTGTGAACACATTGCCATGGGTTAAAGACTTGGTAAGCTGCCCTAACAAAGAACCGACTGAAGCGAATGATGAGAAAATCCCATGTGGAAACACTAAATCAAGTGAGAAAAGGATTTTATTTTGCTAGACAGCATTTTTACATACATACTACCATTGTGTTAACCAAACAACCTTCACATTTAGCTTCCTATAGCTTCCTGATGGGGTTACACTTCCTCTGAAGGAGCAGGTTCGTAACTTGGGGGTCCTCCTGGATCCTTTGCTGTTGCTCGAGTTTCAGGTGGCCTCAGTAGCCTGGAGTGCCTTCCATCAGCTTTGGCTGGTTGCCCAGCTATACCCCTATCTGGACAAGGATAGCCTAACTACTGTTGTCTATGCTCTGGTAAGCTCCAGGATAGATTACTGCAATCCATTATACATAGGGCTGCCTCTGAAGAGGGTTCGGAAACTTCAGCTGGTGCAGAATTCAGCGGCCAGGTTGCTTGCTGGAGCAAGACGGTTTGAGCATATTACCCCGATCCTGGTCTGACTGCACTAGCTACCAATTAGTCTCCAGGCCCAAGTCAAAGTGCTGGTTTTGACCTATAAAGACTTAAACAGCTCAGGACCACAATACAGTGGTACCTCAGGTTAAGTACTTAATTTGTTCTGGAGGTCCGTACTTAACCTGAAACTGTTCTTAACCTGAAGCACCATTTTAGCTAATGGGGCCTCCTGCTGCCGCCACGCTGCCGGAGCACAATTTCTGTTCTCATCCTGAAGCAAAGTTCTTAACCTGAAGCACTATTTCTGGGTTAGTGGAGTCTGTAACCTGAAGCGTATGTAACCTGAGGTACCTCTGTACCTCAAGGACCACCTCTTTCCTTATGAACCTACCCAGACCCTGAAATCATCTTCTGAGGCCCTTCTTTGTGTGCCTCATCATTGAGCGGTTTGGAGGGTGGCAACAGGACAATGGGCCTTCTCTGCGGTGGCTCCCCGTCTGTGGAATGCTCTCCCTAGGGAAGTTCACCTTGTGCCTTCATTGTACACCTTAAGGCGCCAGGCAAAAATATTCCTTTGGTTAATCCGATTTACATCCTATACCCCTTTAAAATGTGGGGTTTTTTGGGGGGGGGTTATTGGGGTGCTCTTTTTATTTTGATTAGGTATTTTGTGGTTTTATATCTTGATTTTATTCTGTGAACCTCCCTGAGACCCCCGGGTATAGGGCAGTATATACAATGGTGGAACTTCATGCTCCAGCACCGGGGGGTGGAGAGCAGGTGGGGGCGGGGCTGGCATGTGTCCTGAGGGTGTGGCATGCCGCTTGCGGGGGCGTGGCACCCAGCATGGGTGGGGGGCAACCGCAATGGCACCCCACTGGGATCGTGCTGCCGGGGGCGGTGCACCCCCCCCCCGCACTCCTCTTCCTCCACCAGTGAGTTTATAAATAAAAAAGATGTAAATTTGTTTATGTATGCCACAACGGCAGCAAGGATACTTCTGGCCCAGAAATGGAAGCAGCAGGAACCTCCAACATTGGAAGAATGGCGGATTAAGATGGTGGAATACGCAGAGTTAGCAAAGTTGACAGGGAAGATCAGGAATCAGCGCAACGAACTGTTTCAAAAGGACTGGAGCAAATTTATATTATATATGAAAGAACATTGTAAACATGTGAAAAGGTTTGCAGGCTTGAGTTGAAATGTTTGGTAATGTGAACGTAAGGAACTGAATTACATTTAATGAGGAGAAGTACAAAAAAGAAGATAGAAGGTAAAAAAGTGGTTATAGAAATGCTAAGAATTAAGTAATTATGTTTGAAAGTCAGAAAGAGGGACGGGGGAAGGTTGATGCTCAGTTGGAGCAATGTTTGGGGTTATGGAATTATGTAAAGGAATGTGATTATGATAAAAGTGAAAATACAGTAAAAAATATTATTAAAAAGAGTATATAAAAAATAAAATAAAATAAAAACCATAGGTGGGGAACCTTTTTTGGCTCCGTAGGGGAATCTGCCTCACAGACCAAATGTGATTGGTGGGCAGGGTCTCCCACCCACCCCTGTCAACCACCTGACATAGCAATGATGTCAGCGGCAAGGTGCTTTGAAGTGCCAATGGTGCTGTCCGAACCGATCCTCAGAGAAGTAGTGCCCTGGGTGAGGAGTACTTTTGCTTTGCAGGGTCAACCGGAGGATTCATGGGGCCTGGTGCAGGTATGGTATTGGGGGCTCTGCTCCTGCCCCCCCCCCCAGGACTCATCCCAGGAACAGGTGCATGGAACCAAACCGAGCAGGATTAAACCCTCCTTCGCTTCTCATCTGAGGACAGCAGGGTTACATGACCAGAAGCTGCCTAATACTGAGTCAGACCATTGCTCTATCCAGTTCAATATTGTCGGTGGCTCTCCAGGGCTTCAGGCAAAGGAACCCTCCCAGCCGGCCCAGACCCCCTTGGACCCCCCCAAAAAATATTTGAGGGGGCTGGGGGAGCCCCAAGTTGACCATGCTGAGCACCTGTGTCCCCCACCATCTTGCAGTGGTTGGCTCTTACCTTCCCTCTTTAACACCCTGCAGTGGCAGCAAGCGGCAGACCAGCCTTCGGCCAAGCAACTCAAGACAAAAAACCTGATTTCTGAACTACAAACCAAGTGAATCTTTTTTTCTTTTCTTTTGCAGCAATCCCCTAGAATGTTATCATACCGATCAGTTCCAGTCCTGAATATTCCGATTATACACTAGCTGCCTTTGCTGATGCAAAGCCACTAGAAGCTGAGGGAGGCTTCATTCCATAACAGAAATTTGTATTTGTGGTTGGGGGAAAAACACCTGTGGATTAAATATATTGCTCCTCTAGTTAAATTCCAGTTACAAGGAGGCAGCATTCTTTTTCTCTCCCCCCCCCCCCCCGCCATGGAGTGGCTGATAATATAGCATCTGGTTTTTAATGCCAGGCATTTTATGTAGAAAATATATTTATCCAGAAAATATATTACTCAAATGTGATACTGAGCACAGCTGATTGCAAACATCTTCCCCTGAAGCCTCGGTGAAATTAATGGGAGATGCTGAAGAGCAAATATGTGTTTCTGATCCTCACAGGGCAAATATTTTGAAGGGGGATGAAAGGGGTGTGTTTTTGTGTATACATATATTTTCTACATGTTTAGGGCCTAATACTGTCTAACTAATGCCCTTGCAGAAATGTTAAGGAAGGTAGGAGAAGATATATTATTTTGATATTATCCCTCCTCACTCATGCTAGTGAGTAAACAGCAGATCACATTCTCTTTGCAACCTGTTGGAAGCAAGTTGAGGATTCGTGAGAATCCTTTCATTAAGCAATCCAGTCTGGTTTGTTCTTGGTTAAGTTAAGGCTATGTTAGGATGTCCTTATTTTCAATGGAGAAATGCTGGAGGGTTTGGATTTAAGTGACCCCCAAGCCAAGGAGATAAGTAACTATATAACCTTTAGAAGACATTTGAAGACAGCCCTGGGGAGGGTTTTTTTTTATATATATATAAAAAGTTTAATGTGTTATTATGTTTTTATATGTGTGAAGCCACCCAGAGTGGCTGGGGAAACGCAATCAGATTGGCAGGGTATTACAACTACTACTACTACTAACATCCCTATTTCCATCAGAGAAATATTGGAGGGTTTTAGAGATGGGAATCTGAGACCCAAATATAAGCTGCTATGAAAATCTTTTTTTAAAAAATAATATTTATTAAAATTTTAAAGGTTACAGAAAGAAAAAGTGAAAATACCACATTAAACAAAAACAAAACAACACATCACAATATGAAAAAAACAGAAAAATAAAATCCATCAAACAGAAACAAAAACGCAAAGAAAAATACAGCAAATCTTCTCATTACTTATCTTTCATTAGCTTATTTCCTTGACCTCCTCACACCTCCCTTTTTTGTATTCTAGATCAATTATCCATTTCAGCCAATCCTTTCCCTCTTTTCAAATTTTAGTCCTGTAAATTATCTTAATATAATGTAACTTTACTTTTCCTCCTTTCACCAATTAACAGTGAGTTATTCCCAAATCCTTTATATCATTCCTGCTAAAATCATATAATATTATTCCAACATCCTTCTAACAGTTATTAATTTTACAATGTTTCTGTAAATAGTCTTTAAATTTCTTCCAATCTTCCTCCACCGACTCTTCTCCCTGGTCTGAAAATCTTCGGGTGTGGGAGTGGAGAAACAAGTATATATTTACAAAATAAAAGCATAGAATAAAAATGCATAGAAATGCATAGAAAAATGCACAGAAATAGCATAGAAATAAAAGCATGCAAAGGCCGTCCTGTTTAGGGAAGTTTTAAATGTTTGATGTCTTATCGTGCTTTTAATATTCTGTTGGGAGCCACCCAGAGTGGCTGGGAAAACCCAGTCAGGTGCGTGGGGTATAAATAACAAATAATAATAATAATCATTATCATCATTATTATCATTGAAGTAAAATGTCACTTGCTCAAGCATTTGTGAGTGAAAATAATAGTTTGACTTCAAGTGACAGAAGGAGAAAAAGCTGAGGATATTAAACTCTTTAAAAATCATTTATATAGACTGTTGCGCAGGGTTTTCCATGATGCATGCAGCACATAACGGCTCCTTAAGCAGCTTACCAAACTGGAAATTGTTGGTTTTGCACTAGGTAGCAGGATTAAATAAAACAGTCAGAAACTTGGTGATACAAAGCAGTTTCATATGTCATCCTGGATCCTGGATTTGAAGCTTAATTGACTTCTTTGGGATATTTTTAGAACATTGCGAGTCTTCATTCTCTCTGCACTACGATGAGGCCACTGGGTGAAGCTAGCACATAAGAAATGGGGAGCATAACATTAGGGGTGGGTGTCATCGAAATGCGGTAGAGCAAAGGTGTCCCATTAATGGGTGTTTGCCGGAGCACCTAATGTTTACATAGCCCCTTGCAGAAGCCAGAAATGCATGCTGCTGTTTCATAACAAGTGCAGAATAATAAGGGTGATAAACAAGAGAGATAAAGCATTAGGTGCACTCTTATTGTGTTTCTCTCATTTCCTGCATTCCTAATTGCTCTGAGCGTTTGGCTGAAAAAGTATAAACACAACCCACAGACTTTGCTTGAAAGAAGCACGGTGGTGGACCATTTAATTTGAGAGAGGAGCTATCTGCAGGGACATTATATTTGTTTTGTTCACGTGTCACCAATGCGTGAAGCAATTCTCTCATAGGCCAAAAGTAACATAGTGGGCTTTGCCTCAGTTAAATGTACATAGGAGCATTATTATAGTAGCCATTGTTGCATAGGTAATAGAGTAACAAAAATGACAAAGACTGAAACCCTACGCTTATGTACACTGTAATCATAAACCACTTGTTTGTTGTTTCCGTTTAATACAATAGTTGTATTATACCACATGCCTATTATTTAGCAATGCTAGGGGTGAGGTATTCAGACAAATATTATCTGTGGTGGCAGCAGGGATAAAGGGGTATCGTTGAAGTACCCATCAAAACACCAGCTCAGAAATGTACATCTTGTTTAGAGTGAGGACGTGGTTCAGGGGAGTGTGTGTGTGTGTGTGTGTGTGGCACAAAACCTGCATATTTAGGTACAGTGGTACCTTGGTTTAAGAACAGCTTAGTTTATGAACAACTTGGATTAAGAACGCTGCAAACCCGGAAGTAGGTGTTTTGGGTTGTGAACTTTGCCTTGGAAGCAGAACATGTTTTGCTTCCTGTTGAGTGTGTTCCATTTGTAAATTCAGTCCTCTGCAGCTATGGGAAAGCACGCTTTGGTTTAAGAACTCTTTGGTTTAAGAATGGACTTCTGGAATGGATTAAGTTCGTAAACCAAGGTACCACTGTACTCTGCGTTAATAGGACAATTTATCTTTCTTTGTATACCCATAAGTAGTGTCAGTAATGAGTTCCAAGGAGACAGTGCCTGAAAACCACCCATCACCCCAAGCAAAATTAGCACAAGTCAATAATAATAATAATAATAATAATAATAATAATAATAATAATAAATATATTATTTATACCCTGCTCATCTGGCTGGGTTTCCACATCCACTCTGGGCTGCCCTGGACACAGAATTGACCAAGAACTCTGCGGTCATAACATGAGCATTTATTGACTGCCAGTTATCTTCATTAGAAAGTCAAAAGCCACCATATTGGTAAAACCTATCTAGGTCAGTGTCTGGAAAGGTAACTAACTGCCTGAAAACCACATGTTTCCATGATAAAAGGTGAGTTATAAATAAAAGAGAATAAAAACAAAACAACAAGCTCATTTTCAACAACAACCCAATTGAATTAGCCCCATTTTGCCCTTTCCAGTGTTGTAGAGATATGCAGATAGGTTTTCATCTGACAGATTTAGAAAACTGTAGTCAGTTCTATCCTGAAGCTAATGAGAAAGGCCAGAATAGGAAACCGACATTGAAATGCTGTGTATCATTTAAACCTAATTACAGAATGAAGCAAGCTGAGCATTAGAGTGTAGATTAAAATGCCAGGAAACTCATTATTGTAACATCCATCAATGATTCAAGAATAGCAATGAAAAGTTAATAATAATAATAAGTCTTATTCTGAAACTGATACTTTTTCATTCTGAATTCCAGTGAATCATGGAAAGACAACAGAGTCTGGTAGCAAGACTAAGAAATGTATTATGTCATAAATTTTGCAGATTCGGGTCCACTTTATCATATGCATATTTGTGGATATATATACACATAACTGTAAGGGTGGAGGAGTCGTAAAGCAATGAGATTGGACACAAAAAGAATGCTTATAGTTCAGATTTTTAATGTTCAAACTTTTCCCACTCAAATGATTTTCTCCCCTAAATGATTTTCTCCCTGTAGAGAAGAAGATACAGATGCTCACAATAATAGGGAACTAAAAAAAGAAATGCATAAGGAGAATGTAAGGTGTATAAAACATTGCTTTCAATACACTTCCCAGAAAATGTTTTAATGGCATGTAATGGATTGGTGGGTGAAAAAGAATACAGTGGTGCCTTGGTTCTCAAATGCTGAAAACCCTGAAGTAAGTGCTCCAGTTTTCAAACGTTTTTTGAAAGCTAAACGTCCAATGTGGGTGTTGGCTACTGTTTCCAGTGCACCTTGCACCAATCAGAAGCTGCGCCTTGGTTTTTGAAAATTTCGGAAGTCAAATGGACTTCCGAAACAGATTAAGTTTGGCGCTTTTGTTTTTGCTAATTATTTTGCGTTTTTGTTTTTGAGGCTTTTTCGGTTAATTTGTTTTTGTGACTGTTTGGAACCCAGTTCAACTACTGATTGATTGATTGATTGATTGATTGATTGTGTGACTGCAGATATGGATAAAAGCCCCCCATCAAAACAGTGACTATCATCAGAGCAGGTACATTGATTATTGCTTTCATTTTATGGATCAATGGTCTTGTTAGATAGCAAAATTCATATTAAATTGGTGTTTTAGGGGTTGTTTTTAAAAGTCTGTTTTGCATTACTTTCTATGGGAAAGTGTGTCTTGGTTTTGGAACTCTTTGGTTTTGGAATGGACTTCCGGAATGGATTAAGTTTGAGAACCAAGATACCACTGTACTGGTGATAAAACATGTCATTTGAGTCTCTTTCCCTTTCTCGTCTCCTTCCTGTCATATGGATTCTCTGACCATTCCCAGTATAAACCACTAGCACGTTCTCGGCCTGGCTGTCCTCCGGAGTTACAAGCTTCTCTAGTTATAAGATTCATATTGACTTGTAGGGGGTTTTTTTGGCTCTTCTCTCTCTTGCCACTCTGAGCATCTGAGACAGCTTTATTTATTTGCATCATTATGTTTTGTTCCACAGGGTCCATGCTCTGCACGAAAAATTGCTTCCAAACATTAAGAATTTCTACAGATGGAAATGAGCAGCTGAAATCATAAGAAATCTATCCCCATTTAAATTATGATTGCCACAAACCAGAGATATGCTTGAATCCCTTCAGTGTAACTTGAAGTTTGTATCTGTGCGTCCTTGTATATCTGAAGGCTTTAGCAGCAGGTCATGCTTTCTGCCACCACAATCAATAACCAAACCTATGCTCAATGCATGGGATGTTTATTTATTTTTAAATCTTTTTTATTAAGTTTTACGTTACAAATTTAAATTCAAACATTAAACACTAACATCCTCATTTAGGATTCCTCAAATTCCCTCTGCCCTTCCATGGTTACGATTGTCCATCTTCTTTCTTTCTTTCTTTCTTTCTTTCTTTCTTTCTTTCTTTCTTTCTTTCTTTTTATTGGAATTTTATTTACAACATATCACAACCCCCCAAAAAACACAAATCCACCCTCCTTAAACTTGAACATAACATACAGTGAGCATAACATACAACAATACAAACAACCAAATAAAAGACTTCCTTTATCCTGTATCTGGCCTCCTTATTTACTTCTTATAAACTTTATTATTAAGATTTTTCTAATTATAACTTAAATATCCACAATGTCTCCTGCAGACATTAATTGAAACAAGTCCAGGTATGTATTTTAGGGCACTGTTTTGTAAAGTATTCTCTGCATTTCCCCCATGCTTTTTGAAACTCTTGTCTAGTGTGATCTCATTGTCCATCTTATTTTAACCGCTTCACCTATTTTCTCTATTTTTCTTAAATTTTTACCTTAATTTTTAGTACATTATAAGGGTTACTCAGATCCTGCCAAAGTTTTTAGTTGTTTACAGTGTTCTTTCAGATACATTGTAACATTTTCCCATTCCTTCTTAAAATTCTTCTCTTCCTGGTTTCTGATTTTCCTGGTCAATTTTGCCATTTTGGCATAGCCCAACATCTTCACCATCCATTCGTCTCTGGTTGGGACTTTATCTCCTTTCCATCTCTGGGCCAGTAGTATCCGCGCTGCTGTTGTTGCATACATAAATAATCATCTTTGCTCCTTTGGTATATCTGTATCTCAACGCATGGGATGTTTAAAGCATGGTTTGTCCAGCAAAGCATGAAAACACTGCCATAGTCAGAATGAGCAAAGATCAGGGATGATGAGAGATGTAGTCCAGCAATAAATTGAGGACTACAGGTTAGTTACAGCTCCCTATGCATTTCTTTTCAGAGGTAAGTCCCACCAAGTTCAATGGACCTGACTCCCAAGGAAGTGTTACAGGATTTCAGTCCAAAGTATGTTTTTTTCATGGCCGAAAAAGCAGTGTAACGGTGAATGAACTCTCTCAACTTTTCTGCTTTGTGAACTGAAACATTTTCTCTGCCTTCCTAAGAGCTGGTTTCTTTTGTTTCCATTACGTCCCCTTCAAGTTTCCCTATTGAATTAATTGCACGTCTTCCTCTGCCCTTCATCCCTGCAGAAGTGGTTTTATTACAATGTCACGTTGTGTTGATCTGTGTGCCTTGCAGATTCGTTGTGAACATTCATCTGAACAATTGCTTTCGAAGGGTTAGAGATTCAATAGCTATGGTTAAATCCATGGAGATAAACATAATGTCAAATGTAGAAATACTTCAAGGGGACATGTCGTGCTCCTTCTGCGGTCGTTTATTCACCCTTTGTTTCCACCCTGCCCTAAGCTCTCACCCAAGCCTGTGCATAGCTTGTCTGAGACCCAGTGTGGCTGGGAGGCAGAGGGCATTCTTGACATGACAAGCGTAAGTCTGGCAGGTCCTCCAAGGCTTGGAGCAAGTGAACTTGGCTGCCCACCCCTGCATGAGTCCGCTCTCCTCTGTGGCTCCTAGAAGTTGTGTGTCGAGGTCCCCAAGCCACCCCAATAAAACACAATTCACACAGAATTTTTGTTTAAGGATTTTGGCATAATTTTGGCCACAACTTTATTAAAATACAAAAATGTGAGTGGTTGCTTAGGTATTGGTTGCGACTATCTGCCCCCGCCCAGGGACAGACTGACATTCGCATGTCCACGAAAGTCAAAAAGGGAAAACATTTTGGGGAGAAAGATGGAGCTGGGTACCATGCCTCACCTCTCCCCAAATGCTCCCAGGGGCTCTTGCATGGCCCTAACCCCTTGCCAGGGGGTTCAGACAAAAGAATGGCGAGCCCCTGGATTCCTTTAACAGAATACCCTTGCAGCAGCAGCATTGGAGGGGCAGGCACAGCCAATCCATGCCCCTCCACCAACCAATTCATAAAACCAATGCCTAACCGCAACCTTAGAAGTTGTGACGATTTGCTGCGCAGTAGGCAAAAACCAAACGGCACCAGCCAATCAGCCAGATGGACAAAATTCCTACCAGGCCCCTCCCCCAAAAGCAGACGACCCCATGACAGGCATAGCAAGGTCAATGTGAACAACCCTAAATATAGGGAGGGTGGGCGGGTGATCCAATGCACGCAGCGAAAAGAGGAAGCTCAACGTTGCGCGTAGGGAATATAAGAATTCTTGGCTGTCAATCACAAAATGGCAAAGCGTGTTCTCCATAATAGAGGGCACATGTTGCGGTGGGGGCCAAAAAGGCCACCCCACTGTTGTTGGGCAAATTGGCCACATGCTGTGATTGGGCAAGGAGTGTTGCTGGGGAGAATGTTATGTTGCCAAAGTGTGGGGGGGTCAGAGGTCTTAAATACAGGGCTCACAGCCTGGGGCCTTCTCTTGGGCTGCATGCACCGGATCACCCACCCACCCACCCTCCCTGAAAAGGGGGGGTTCGTTGTCCTCTGACCTTGTTATGCCTGTCATGGGGTCGTCTGCCTTGGGGCAGGGGTGTGGTAGGAATTTTGTCCATTTGGCTGATTGGCTATTGCCATTTGGTTTTTGCCTACTGCGTAGCAAATTGTCACAACTTGTAAGGTTGGCAGTTAGGCATTGGTTAAAATTGGCTGGTGGAGGGGTAAGTGCCTACCCCTCCAATGGTGGTGCTGAAAGGGAAATTCCGTTAAAGGAATCCAGGGGCTTGCCATCCCTTTTGTCCTAGTCCCTGGCATCGGACTTGGGCCATGCAAGCCCATGAGGGTGAGAGATGGGGTCCAGCTTCATTTCTCCCCAATATGGTTCTCCCTGACTGGCTTCCGCTGGAATCCGGAAGTCAGTTCTGTCCCTGGGGCAAGGACAGATAGTCGTAACCAATGCCTAAGCAACCACTCACGTGTGTGTATTTAAATAAAGTTGTGGCCAAAATCATGCCAAAAACCTTAAACAAAAATTGATGTGTGAAGTGTGAGTTATTGGGGTGGCCCGGGGGACATCAAATTCTCCCCAAAGACAAAGGGAGCCCAATCGCAATGGTGACCAACTACCTGCCCAGCAACAGTGGATGTCTTGTTGGACCCCACCGCAACACGTGCTCTCCATGAAGGAGAACACGCTCTGTCAGCATGCAACAGTGGCCACAGTGGGAACAATTTCGACTGGCCAGCTAAACCAGGTGACAGGCCAGTGGGTCTCAAGGTAAAAAAGGTAAAGGACCCCTGGATGATTAAGTCCAGTCAAAGACGACTATGGGGTTGTGACACTCATCTTGCTTTTCATGCCAAGTAAGCCAAGGTTCGTCTTTTGTTCAGTCACATCATCAGGTTCCCTACTGCTGTGATGGCACTGTGTATTGTTTGGAAAGGACTGCATTAGATACTGTCAAATGATAGAGATTGGTCTGGGGCATTTAGATAGTTGGCAAGATGACATGTGTTGGGATCCTCAAGTCCTCTGCGTACTCTCTGCGGATCCTGTACCTCCATGCTTCAAAAGGCTGCGGGGGGGGGGGGGTATTCTGGAAGGAGGGGTGCAGAAGTCTCTGGACTCCACCGTTCCCTAGTGAGGTTCTTGGGTCTGCAAAGGGCCACGTGGCCAGCATCTGGAATGTTTACAGTGTGAATAAGTTGCTGATTGCAGAATGGCTGCCGCGGATGTGTGACAAAAACCAAAATGCCAAAACTAATATAACCAAAAAAAAAGCAAAAGGGGACGACAGAATTGTGTGGGCATGCCCCTCCCTCAGCAGCCCCCTCACCAATACTAAAATTGTAGCTACAATGGCAACTGGTATGTTTGCTCACAGAGAAAAGCTCTTTCAAGCTTGGTTTGCAACCAGTCCAGTGATTACTTTTCAGATGCATTAATTCCAATGGATGTTGTGGTTCGAGGACCCGACCCCCGCGAAGTCAAATGAAGACACAGGGACACGTGATATAAGGTTAATGGGCTAGGAAAGGCCACAACTTTATTGATTACAGCAATGCAAAGGTATTGGCTTAGGCATTGGATCGCGAAACAAGTGGGTTTATTCACCAGGGGTTCATCACCTGTTGATGCTAATCCAACTATAGGCTCACCCCTGATGTCACCGAGGGTCGTGCCATGGCCTCCCGCCAAGCAGGCTTCGGACGGAATACACCACCGCCAGATTCCTTTAACAGAATACCCCTAGAGATTGAAGGCATAGGCGATGGCCACACCTAGCCCTTCGACACACCACAACACATTATTCCAATGCCTAACCTACCCACCAATACCACAAAAGTTGTGACGATTGCTACGAGGTAGGCGGAAAAACCAAAAAGCCTAATGCCAAATGGAAAAACTCCTACCAGGCCCCCTGGGCAACCAGGGCGACCAACCTAAGGTCCATAGCAAGGCCAATGACCTAAGCCCTAACTCAAAGGGAGTGGAGGGTGGGTGACTCGCGATGAGACGACGACGAAGAATGAGGCCAGGGAGAGGCTGGCACTGCAGCAAAAGGCTGCTGAACACGCCCCCTCTGTGGCACCTGGTTGGATGCCTACCGGGGGGTGTGGGTGCCAGCCAGGTGAGATGGAGGCAGGGGCCTAACGCCCCCTGCTAGAGGCGGTGCTCGGGCTCCCGTCCACAACCACTCCCCTCTCTTGCAGGGAGGAGAGTCTTTCTCTTCACAGGGGATAAGGCTATCCATGGCTGCCAGCCATGAGGCTATGCTCTGTCTCCACAGTCAGAAGCAGCAATGCTTCTGAATACTAGTTGCTAAAACCATAGGAGACGAGAGGGCTCTGTTGTTGGGATACTGCCAGGGAGACATAGGCAGTATGGGTCCCGCTTGCAAGTTTGCCACGAGCCTCTGCTTGGTCAGAAGAGGATGCTGAACTAGATGCCTACATCGGCTCTTGGTACGTTTCCAAGCACAATTCAAAGTGTTGGTGCTGACCTTTAAAGCCCTGAACGGCCTCGGCCCAGTATACCTGAAGGAGCATCTCCACCCTCATTGTTCAGCTGGGACACTGAGGTCCAGCTCCGAGGGTCTTCTGCTGGTTCCCTCACTGCGAGAACCAGGCAGAGGGCCTTCTCGGTAGTGGCGCCTGCCCTGTGGAATGCCTCCCGCCCCACATCAGATGTCAAGGAAATAAACAACTAACTGACGTTTAGAAGAAATTTGAAGGCAGCCCTGTTCAGGGAAGTTTTTAATGTTTGATGTTTTATTGTGTTTTTAATATTCTGTTGGGAGCTGCCAACTCAGCCAGATAGGTGGGGTATAAATAAATTGTTGTCGTTGTTGTTGTTAGTCTGATCCAGCAGGCTTATTTAATTTTTTTCCTGTGTTTAATGGGCAACCTGTGGTCCTCTGATGTTGTTGGACCACAACTCCCATCATACTCATTCATTGGCCAAGCCATCTGAGGCTGATGGGAGTCGGAGTCCAATAACATTTGGAGCATCGCTGGGGCCACATCTCGGCTGTAGGAGCATCCAATGGCCAGAACTCCCATTTTGTCAGGAGAGGAGGGGGAATTATTACATTACCAAGTTCTGAATCATTGGAATATGTGCAGCTTGTGGACCTAACAAAGAATAAGAGAACAGGAAGAACATAGGTCTAAAGAAGATTGGAAAGTATTAATTGAATATATGGTGGAAATTGGTTACACTTGAAAACAATGGCAGCATTAAGATAAATTCAACACTGTAAATAAGTTTTGATGGATGTCATAATGGAATACTGAATGGTTTCGTTTATGTAAAATATGCAGGGATTTATGTTACGCAAAATGAACCAGGGAAGGAGAAGAAGGGAAGTCATTGACATTTTAAGGTTGTTTAAATGAAAATTCTAAAATGTAAAACAGAAAATTTAATAAAAAATATGGGGGGGGTGAATAAAAAAAATGTGGCTGAAATCTTAGTTATGTATGCCCTAAACATGATACACTCCCTCATCATTGTTTAGTGGCAACCACTAGCTATGTGCACACACAGGAAAACATACCTAAGAAGACATCATCTACGGTTCTATGGAGCGTTTGGCTAGAAATAAATGAAAGGTTGTAATTAATCGGTTGGCTGATTGCTTGAAGATGGCTGCAAATTGCCCTGCTCTTTTCTGGCATTCCTTGTCTGCTGGTATTTTTTAAAGGCGGGTTGTTACTTCTTGTACAAAGAAGTATTTCAGAGAACTGATTGGGAAATGAAAGGTTGTATAATGTAAGTTGATTTCATGAGAAGCTTCGATAGGGCTGTCTAAGGAAGTGCACACTCCTTGCCTGACAGGCATACAAAATTGCTAGGTTGCAATGACATGCAAAGAGCTGAGGAGACTGCTGTGGAACATGAAACTTGCCATTAATCTATAAATAGAAACGTCACAGGCCTCTTCAGAAGAACAACGAAGCAGCACACCACGTCAAATGACAGTCTCGTGTAGTGTATATCATGTGGCAAAAATGGTTCATTCAGGAGACGTTACAAATGGTGAAACGTTTGATGCCTCATAATTCCAGTACAAGTCAGTAATTATCTGGCAGAATTATCTGAGGTCACATCCACATCATGCATGAAAACCACAACTATACCACTTAAACCCCAATGCTGGGAGTTGCAGTTTGTCAAGAGTGCAAACAACAGTTTCCAACATCCTTAATAAACTACTGCTCCCAGAATTCTCTGTTGCTGCTAAAGTGGCTTAATAGTGCTTTAAACATATAAAGGTAAAAAAAGGTAAAGGACCCCCCCCCCGGACGATTAAGTCCAGTCAAAGGGGTTGCAGCGCTCATCTCGCCTTTCAGGCCGATGGAGCCAGCATTTGTCTATAGACAGCTTTCCGGGTCATGTGGCCAGCATGACAAAGCTGCTTCTGGAGCAACGACACACAGAAACACCCCACCAACATAGAAAGCAATGAAAAAAATTACTTTCATACATGAACGGTTTTAAAGTTTGCAGAATTTCTGGCAAGTGTAGCATCATCATCATCATCATTTATTTATTATTTATACCTCACCCATCTGGCTGGGTTTCCCCAGCCACTCTGGGTGGCTTCCAACAAAATATTAAAATACAGCAATGCATCAAACATTAAAAGCTTCCCTAAACAGGGCTGCCTTCAGATGTCTTCCAAAAGTCAGATAGTTGTTCATTTCCTTGACATTTGATGGGAGGGTGTTCCACAGGGTGGGTGCCACTACCGAGAAGGCCCTCTGCCTGGTTCCCTGTAACTTGGCTTCTCACAGCAAGAGAACCGACAGAAGGCCCTCGGAGCTGGACCTCAGTGTCTGGGTAGAACGATGGGGGTGGAGATGCTCTTTCAGATATACTGGACCGTGGCCGTTTAGGGCTTTAAAGGTCAGCACCAACACTTTGAATTGTGCTCGGAAATGTACTAGGAGCCAATGTAGGTCTTTCAAGACCGGTGTTATGTGGTCTTGGCGGCTGCTCCCAGTCACCAGTCTAGCTGCCGCATTCTGGATTAGTTGTAGTTTCCAGGTCACCTTCAAAGGTAGCCCCACGTAGAGCACATTGCAAAAGTTTAAAAGGAAAAAATAGCCAGTGCAGAATAGCACCTTAAAAGGAAGCAGCAGAAGCAATAAAAAGATTAGCATCAGGTCACCCAGATACATGGCTTGTGGGAAAGCAGAAACAAATATCTACCCTGAAATCTGCAGCGGATCAGGGCAAAAAATAAAAATGAGATTTATCACCAGTTAAGAATTGGCTGCCTTATCTTTCACATTTGAAAAAGTTTCATTTAAAATAAAAATAAAAATGCGGAGACATGCTGCCAGATCTCTCCCCCTGTCCCCAAGTACATCCAATTCCTCTCTGTCTCCTCTATTTAAAACTCTGGTTTAGACTCTGATCATCTTGAACCTAGAGAAGCCAGAGGAGCTTAGTCTTCGCAAAGACTTATATGAACTGTCCTGTACCTCAGACTAATATGTAGGCTTAAGAACTTAAGTACAGTATCTACAGGATTAGCCCTTCCCCAAATGTTCTGATGCCATTCTCAGCACATATTAGAAAGCATGTTTAAATACGAGAGAAAGCACACATTTAAATACAGTTCCTGAGAAAACATGCACGTTTAAATTCGTGCATTCATGCACAAATTAAATATGTATCTTGAGAGCTGACATACATTTGAATAATGTTTTGTGAGAAAACACAAATTAAAGATCAGATCAGAAGAATCTTTAAATGGCAAAAATGACCAGAAGAATTGGAGATCAGGAAGACCAAAATTTTAATAAGGAACAGAGGAAATCTAGAATCTATCTTAAAAACCATTGCAAGCAGCTAAAATCATTAGTGGGATTGGAATATCACTTGTGGTGTTAATGGTGAATTTTGGATATAATGAAGATGCAAAATATTTGGATTATTATAATAGATGCAAGAGGATAGGACTAATAATAGGACCCACAAAATGGAGGAGGGAAGTCCAGGAGATTCTGTGGAATCTTGTTTTTATATTGTATGATGAGACGCGATTGTAAAAATTTTATCTGAAAAACCAAATAAATAAATTTACAAACAAACAAAATCAGAAGAATCTTTATTTGCATCAGCCACTCGCCATGGCAATAAAATGAAATGTACTGAAGATAGAAACTATACAAAATACTTTTTGGAGGTTTACATAAAGAAATAATAGATCTTATTCTAATTGCCCCCGCTAAAAAACCTTGCAGTTTTAGCTTTTGGAAAGTCACAGATTCTACCTATACAGTGGTACCTCAGGTTAAGTACTTAATTCGTTCCGGAGGTCCGTTCTTAACCTGAAACTGTTCTTAACCTGAAGCACCACTTTAGCTGCCGCCACGCCGCCGGAGCACGATTTCTGTTCTCATGCTGAAGCAAAGTTCTTAACCTGAGGTAATATTTCCAGGTTAGTGGAGTCTGTAACCTGAAGCGTATGTAACCCAAGGTACCATTGTATATTGTAAGGAGGAGTATTCCGATTCCAAGCATCGTCTCCAAGCATTACTGCCCCAGTTTGGAGAACCGGGACCCAGATAATGGCAGTAGCACGAGGCCAAATTGTGCCTTTTCACACTGGCGCTAATGCATGTAGCAACGAGGCGGCCAATATTTCACAGCACCTGACCTTAGAGCTGGCCTTGAGCTAAAATTAGCAGTCAAAGGGCAGGCAGTTTTATTTGCCTGAACATTACATTTGAAATGCAATTAGCCCGTAAGCAGCGTGCATGGCATTCACCCAAGGTTTCAGGGCTGTGTCACTGTAAGTCGCTTTAAGTCCATTGAAAACCTAAAAGAAAAACCTGATTTGCACTACCTAAAACCTCTATCCCATGGTTCTTCAGCCATAGAGGAACACACAGTTTCTGGGGCCGTTTTCTGGAAGTCAGCGCCCTGTTCTGGTTCCCGAAGGCTCTAACAAATGCAAAATAAATGCTGGCACATGAGAGCTGTTTGCTCATCAGTGGGGGGGGAATCACTTAGAGGCAAGCTTATTCAAGCTGAGCACATTCAGTGACCCTCTGGGATCTCCCCCCCCCTTGCTGCAAACATCTGGAACAGAAATGCTAAATCTCTGCTCTGAGTAACCCATTCAGTAATCTTGCAGAATGTCTTTGAGATACAGCAGAGCTTTTCATAGCCAAGAAAAAGCAGCAAAAGGCAACTCAAAGGAGATATTTTCTGTTTCCTCAGCATATGTCAAAGCTTGGCACAAACTTTTTATAAATAATGCCACCCTGCAGTCCCTTTTATTGTGATTTTTTAAAATATTTTCCTCTGTTGCAATTGTATACATACTTATGGTACCACAATGCAATACAACAGACTATCCCTTCTTTACATAACTTTAAAGATCAATATGTAGTCTATAATATTAAAAATGTGATGCACATTTTTCATTCGGACAGTTTTATTCTTTTTTATTATTATATTTATGATTTTCATTTTTCTACATTTCAGTATTTTTACAATCCTTTTAACATTTCAAAAGTTGACTTCCTTTCCCATCTTTCTGCGGCGCCTTAAATTTATTTTTAATATTTTTTGCATATCCAAATTAACTTAATTTGCTCATTTATTCATCTACTTTTAAGACATACTCTTAAAAACTGCAGGTAATTACAATAACCCTGCCAATGTTCTTATCTGTTTACAGCTTATTTGTAAATATTCAATAAACCATTTCCATTCTTTTATAAAAAGTTTGTTATATAGCCAGACTATATTTTGAAAAAAATACCGTATTTTTCGCTCTATAGGACACACTTTTCCCCCTCCAAAAATGAAGGGGAAATGTGTGTGCATCCTATGGAGCGAATGCAGACTTTCACTGAAGCCTGGAGAGCGAGAGGGGTCGGTGCGCATCGACCCTCGCGCTCTCCAGGCTTCAGGCAGCTATCCGCAAGCCTTTGGAGCACGACGGGAGTTCCCACTGGGCTCCGAAGGCTTGAGGATAGCAGCCTGAAGCCTGAAGCCCGGGGAGCACAGTGCCAACTCCCGCAGCGCTCCCCGGGCTTCAGGCAGCTATCCACAAGCCTCCGGAGCCCGCGGGAGTTCCCACCTGGCTCTGAAGGCTTGCGGATAGCACCAAGGTCCGGGAGCTAAGGCGAGATTGTGCGCAACCTCGCTCCCGCTCCTGGACCCATTGTGGGGGCTGGGGTCGGGGGAAGCTTGGGTAATTTTTTTCCCTTTATTCCCACCCCTAAAAACTAGGTGCACCCTATGGTCCGGTGCGCCCTATGGAGTGAAAAATACGGTAATGAACAAATTCCTATGCCCCACAAATAACCCAAAGATGCATTTTAAATAAAAGCACACATTCTACTCATGTAAAAACACCAGGCAGGCCCCACAAATAACCCAGGGATGCATTTTAAATAAAAGGGCACATTCTACTCATGTAAAAACACACTGATTCCCAGACCATCTGCGGGAAGGTAATTGGGCCACATCCAACCCATGGGCCTTAGTTTGCGTACCCATGTGTTAGGATGTATAAGATTGAATCAGATAAGTGCTGGAGATGCACAGAGGTTGAGGAAACATTCTTTCATATGTGGTGGACCTGTAAAAGGGTAAAAGAGTACTGGGAAATGATCCATAATGAATTGGGGAAAATGTTTAAAAGTAATTTTTCCCCAAACCCAGAGTCCTTTCTGTTGGGGATAATTCAGACTGAAATTCCCAGGTGTAAAAAAAAAAGAAGGGTTATTTATGTATGCTATGTTTAGTTATGGGACGTGGGTAAAATCTCAGCACCTAGGACTTGCCAATCATCAGGTCGGCAGTTCGAATCCCCGCGGCGGGGTGCGCTCCTGTTGCTCGGTCCCAGCGCCTGCCAACCTAGCAGTTCGAAAGCACCCCCGGGTGCAAGTAGATAAATAGGGACCTCTTACTAGCAGGAAGGTAAACGGCGTTTCCGTGTGCTGCGCTGGCTCGCCAGATGCAGCTTGTCACGCTGGCCACATGACCCGGAAGTGTCTGCGGACAGCGCTGGCCCCCGGCCTCTTAAGTGAGATGGGCGCACAACCCTAGAGTCTGGCAAGACTGGCCCGTATGGGCAGGGGTACCTTTACCTTTTTATGTTTAGTTAGCCCCAAAATGGAAAACGGGCAAAAGAAGAGTGGCAACTTAAGTTGACAGAATATGCACAACTTGCAGACTTAGCATGTTTTATCCTGAAAAGCATTTGAGAACTGACTTTTTTTTTTTTTTTTTTTAAGGAAAGGGCTCTTAACTGTGCTGCACTGTTTTTATTCTCTGTAGTTTAATCCATTTGTTTTTCCATTGTTTTCACTCTGTTAGAGTTTAATTACCTTTTTAACTGTTGTCTTTTATGTGTTTAATTACCTTTTTAACTGTTGTCTATTATGTGTCTTTAGCTCTTTGTATGTTATCTTTGTTATTTTAATTTGTGTGGGTGAGAAAGGCAGGGTATAAATAAATATAAAAACAACAACAATAATAATACTAATAACAACAATTCAATAAGCCCATTCAAAAATAGCCCATCTGTGCTATTTCAGTGAATTAGACATTCCTGAATTAAGCCACACATTACATCTATCAAAACACAGCATTTTTAAGGATTTATGATTTTTTTGTAAAGCTCAATATGTTAAATGCCATCCCAGAAAGGTTTTTAGAGCTCAGCAGTAATTCTTGTATATACAGATATGCAGGAGGGTGTCAGTTATGCCAACAGAAATGACAGATTAAACTTTTAACAGGGTCACCAGTTACTAGCCTTGTGGAAATGGATTAGCGAATAAACAAGGTCATGACCCAAAAAAGCAAGTATGAAGTGCCAGTAGGTCTTGCAACAAAATGTTTCAGTACAGAGTGGTTTAATTCAGGATTGCAGCCATGACATTTCACTTTCCCACTGGTTTTCTGTCCTCTACTACTCTGTTCTCCACAGCCAGAAAATATTCCACACCCAATGAGAATGCTTAGTCCATAGGTGTTAACTCCTAGGGGTTGTGGGGGCTTTGCCCCCCCCCCAATAAAGTATTTCCTATGTAGTGGACTTGTAAAAGGGTAAAAGAGTATTGGGAAAGTATCCATAATGAATTGGGGGGGGGGAATGTTTAAAAGTACCTTTCCAAAAAAACCCAGTGTCTTTTCTGTTGCGGATAATTCAGACTGAGATTCCCAGGTGTCAAAAAGGGTTATTTATGCATACAACAACTGCGGACCATGTTTAGGTAAAGGTAAAGGGACCGGGACCCCTGACCATTAGGTCCAGTTGTGACTGACTCTGGGGTTGCAGCGCTCATCTCGCTTTATTGGCCAAGGGAGCCGGCGTACAGCTTCCGAGTCATGTGGCCAGCATGACTAAGCCACTTCTGGCAAACCAGAGCAGTGCACAGAAACACCGTTTACCTTACCGCCGCAGCGGTAGCTATTTATCTACTTGCACTTTGACGTGCTTTTGAACTGCTAGGTGGGCAGGAGCAGGGACCGAGCAATGGAAGCTCACCCCATCGCGGGGATTCTAATCGCCGACCTCCTGATTGGCAAGTCCTAGGCTCTGTGGTTTAACCCACAACGCCACCCATGTCCCTTTGGCCCATGTTTAGTTAGCCCCAAAATGGAAAACGAGTGAGGTCCCAACCAAAGAAGAATGGCAACTTAAGTTGACGGAATAGGCACAACTCTCAGATTTAACATATAGAATAAGAGAACAAGAAGAGCATATGTATAAAGAAGATGGGAAAGCGTTTATTGACTATATGGGAAATAACTGTGTACAGCTGAAAACGCTGGCAGCATTCAGATAAACTCAAAAGTGTAAATAAATTATGATGGATGTAATAATGGAATACTGACTGGTATAGTTTCTGTAAAATATGCAGGGATTTATGATATGTAAATTGAATCATGGAAAGAGAAGAAGGGAGGTCATTGATATCTCCAGGATGTATAAATGAGTACTTTAAATTGTAAAACATAAAAATTAATTAAAATTATATATTTACAAAATATATATTTGAGGGGGCTTTTGCCCCCACAAAGCTGATAGGCGTTCTCCTTCAAATGGTGCATGTGCACAGTTAATTTGGAATAGGTAGAAAATATAAAAATAAATAAATTTAAGGAAATGCGGGGGGGGGGAGAGAAGTTGAGTTTCGAAATGTTAAAATGGTTGCAAAATTATGTATAAAATTGGAAAATGTAAATAATTTTTTTTTAAAAAAAAAATGGTGTGTGTGTACTGTGAAATGTGATCAATTTTGCAGGGCAGGGCTTATTTAGTCCCCCCCCCCCAATATTTTATTCAAGTTGGCACTGCTGTGTATTAGCTTCAGGTGGCAGAACTGAGGGGGCAGGCAGGAACCGAATGGTTTGGTGGGACTTTTGAGAAGTTTCCCTAGCAAGAGGACTCTGCTTCAGGCCACCAAATATCTGGGGTTCCTACTTATAAAGGCAAGGAAGCAAGAGGCGGCGGGGGGGACGGGACAAATCTATCTGCAGTCAGATATATATTCTCCCGTAATGTCTGTATAAGAGATGTGTCTTTGACAAATCAAATGACAGGGTCTTCTGTTAAAAAAGCAAAACAAAAAACCTAGCAAGTTTCAACTTATTTAAAAGAGGGCAGATTTCTTTTAAATAAGGCCAAGTTCCTTTTCCCCTATCCCCACAAAAACGGCTACTGCAAACTTGCTTTCTGCATAAAAGTTCATTACACGTTTCTTGACGCTGCCTCAGGGCCATATTGAAACTGTCGGGACATGATACCCAGGGACATTTGCTGCCCTCAGTCAATGCACAATTGGAGTCCAAAGAAGAGGTTGTAGCTCACCAGAACTGACAGAGAGCGCTGGAAGCGGAAAACAAACCTCTCCGCTGCAATGTGTCTATCTGGCGCAGGGGAGTCTATGGAAAAACAATTAAAAATAAACTGATAACCATCTGCAATCAACTGAAATATTCCAATAAAATTTAAATTGAGCTGAGTAAATTCATTTGTTCTGCACACCAGCAAGACAGATGTATTAAAACCCTGTTTCTCACTGGGCAAAGGATCTGGGGCACAACATTGCAGATTGGGAAAAGTTATGGAAAATGGATTTGAAATTTACAGCATGTTGTACGCTGAATGAAAATTATATGAAAATGATATACAGGTGGTATCTGACTCCTAGTAAGTTAGCAAAAATGTATAGAACAAGTGCAAATACCTGCTGGAAATGTAAAGAGAAAGAATGATTTATAAAAGTGCAACCAGGTAGTTGTGTCATTTGTCATCTTTTAAAATCTGATTAATTTCAGTTACACTCCAGTCAAAATAACAATCCCTTATACAACAACTGTAATATTAATGACTTCCATTCATAATGACACCATTTAATGTGTCATTATGACACCTTTTAATTTGTAAAACTACAAGTGAGGAACTCAAACTATATCCTTGTTCTTTCTGTGTGTGGCTGGCAATTATTCTGCCCGTGATGTTTCTTCCTGTCCTTGTATCTTTTCCCACTTGTTGCTGTTCTCCATCATACCTTAAAGGTAAAGGGACCCCTGACCATTAGGTCCAGTCGTGGCCGACTCTGGGGTTGCGGCGCTCATCTCGCTTTATTGGCCGAGGGAGCCGGCGTACAGCTTCCGGGTCATGTGGCCAGAATGACTAAGCCGCTTCTGGCAAACCAGCGCAGCACACGGAAAAGCCGTTTACCTTTCCGCCGGAGCAGTACCTATTTATCTACTTGCACTTTGATGTGCTTTTGAACTGCTAGGTTGGCAGGAGCAGGGAGCGAGCAATGGGAGCTCACCCCATTGCGGGGATTTGAACTGCCGACCTTCTGATTGGCAAGTTCTAGCCTCTGTGGTTTAACCCATCATACCTTGGGTGGAGCTAATTTCCCATTGTTCTGGTCAACAGTTTTCTGTGGAATGGGAGAGGGCATCTTGCTGTGGGAGAAAAAAATATGGCAGCCACTAGGTACAGGTTGAAGCCAAGTGACAACTTGATTCACAGCTCCTTACAGCACCGCTTCTGCCAGGAAAGCATTTCTGCTTGCTTTCAGAAGATGCAAAGGCTGGCAAGTGTGGCAGCAAAAATTCTGGGTGTCCCAAGCTTTTAAAGTTTATTTTATAGTTTTCTGGCTTCCTTTCAGAAGGAGATTCAGGGTACAAATATTTTAAAAGATGACAAATGATACAGTGGGTGGTAAAAAGGTAAAGGACCCCTGGATGGTTAAGTCCAGTCCAAGGTGACTATGGGGTTGCGGCTCTCATCTCGCTTTCAGGCTGAAGGAGCCAGCGTTGGTCCACAGACAGCTTTCTGGGTCATGTAGCCAGCATGACTAAACCACTTCTGGTGAAACGGAACACCATGACAGAAACCAGAGCTCACAGAAATGCCATTTACCTTCCTGCCGCAGTGGTACCTATTTATCTACTTGCACTGGTGTGCTTTCAAACTGCTAGGTTGGCAGGAGCAGGGACCTCCATCAGTTGAAGCTGTGCAAAAGAGAACTTTTCTCTTGCCTTGTCCCTTTCCTGAAATTGGCGGTGACGAGGGATCCCCCAGAAGAGTGCACAGAGGGAGCGGGGATCAAGTTGATATATACAGATATTACATTTGTAATAGTGTGGCTTTGAATTCCACTTGGAGCAATTGTGTGAGTCCTTGTTTGTTGTAAATGGATTCTTTGTCAACCACCTGGTCCAGAGTCGTGCACTGGAATAGAGCTAAACAAAAACAAGTGTCAACAGCTTTGACTTTGTTAAAAGGGAACTTGGGCTCACAATGAGCAGTGCGGTACTTTTCCACTAATAAAATCTATGGCTCTGTTTGGGGAAAGCACATTTGCTTCCAGATACTTTTCTTCTGAACATTTATCCAGAGGCCAAAATGAAGGCTACACTTTGATTCATTCATGCATAAACAGCAAATGCTTACCATCTCTGAAAACTAGGGCAAACAGTAGATATGTTTGTGACATGAAATGCAAGAATGTCCCATTTGCTTCCTATTCTTCAGTCCATGGAGCTTCTCTTCAAAGTTTTTGCTTATTGCAAGATAAAATATGCACAAAATGGGTGGAATGAGGACAAATCCATAAATGGACACTTCTCTATTCGATTTTGCTGCCCTTTACAAGAGTTTTCTGATCATTAATAGAGATAAAATTAGAAAATGATAAAATTTTAAAAGTAACAAATAACAATATTTTTTTACACACATCATTTGTGTGGCATGTTTCTTCCAGTCGATTTGCATAATGATTCCAAGCATACTATATAAGACTAAGCTGCATTTTACCGCATAACACCGTTTGACAACAGAGCAGCTACATGTACAGGAATTACAATACATTGTAGCCCAATATTCAGCAAAAATGACTCTTGAACCACCGGGGCCTATTTAAAACCCCTGAAAATTACAGGTGCCCACAGGTTGTAAAATGGTGGCAGAGGCTGGAATAATTGGCTGGTAGTTACTGGCATTCTTTTCCACGGATACTAATCCACTTTGGGTCATAGCTAAATTTTTCGCCACAGAATTTTCTTTAAAATAAGCATGTCCATAGTTCAGCTTTACTCTACCTAAGGAGAAACATTTGCAAAAGCCCTTTAGGGAATTTGTTGATCCAATGGTTCTAAGCAAAGAGGGTTTTTTCTGTTATGTTTTTCTCTTCCATGCCCACATGCTTCTCAAAGTATTTTTCACCTATCCTATTTTTCTTACACACGCAGCTTGTTTGTTGAAAAAGGTAAAAGACCCCTGGACAGTTAAGTCCAGTCCAAGGTGACTATTTGGTTGTTGTGCTCATCTCGCTTCAGGCCAAGGGAGCCGGCGTTTGTCCACAGACAGCTTTCCGGGGCATGTGGTCAGCATGACTAAACCATTTCTGGTGCAACGGGACACTGTGACGGAAGGCAGAGTGCCCGGAAACACTGTTTACCTTCCCACTGCAGCAATACCTATTTATGTACTTGAACTGGCATGCTTTCAAACTGCTAGATTGGTGAGAGCTGGGACAGAGCAATGGGAGCTCACTCCATTGCAGGGATTCAAACCACTGACCTTCTGATCTGCAAGCCCAAGAGGCTCAGTGGTTTAGACCACAGTGCCAACCACGTCCCTTGTTTGTTATCCTACCCCAAAAGGCCAATTTCTTTCATCCTCCCTCCCTAGTCCTTTTACAGCCACTTTTTGTTCCTCTGACAGCTTTCCACACTTTATCCCTTTTTTCCTATTCCCACTTTGTTTACTATTAATAATAATAATAATAAATACTAACATTGGATCTCTTTTTCTCATCTCCTCTGGCCCTTCCCCCTCAGAGAAGGGAGACCTTCTTCCCCTCCCTCCCCCCAACTCCACCTGTGAACCTCTCTATTTCCAGGCCAACTTTACTTGTGTCTAATAATAATAATAATAATAATAATAATAATAATAATAATAATTGTTTACTTATACCCCACGCATCTGGCCAGGCTTCCCAGCCACTCTGGGTGGCTCCCAACAGAATATTAAAAACACAATCAAACATCAAACATTAAAAACTTCCCTAAACAGGGCTGCCTTCAGATGTCTTCTAAAAGTCAGATAGTTGCTTATTTCCTTGACATCTGATTTGAGGGCGTTCCGCAGGGCAGGCACCACTACCAAGAAGGCCCTCTGCCTGGTTCTCTGTAACCTCACTTTTCGCAGGGAGGAAACCGCCAGAAGGCCCTCAGAGCTGGACCTCAGTGTCCAGGCTGAATGATGGGGGTGGCGACACTCTTTCAGGGACTCTGGGCCAAGGATGTTTAGGGCTTTAAAGGTCAGCACCAACACTTTGAATTGTGATCAGAAACGTACTGGGAGACAATGAAGATCTTTCAGGACCAGTGTTATATGGTCTTGGCAGCCGCTCCCAGTCACCAGTCTAGCTGCCGCATTCTGGATAAGTTGTAGTTTCCAAGTCACCTTCAAAGGTAGCCCCACGTAGAGTGCATTGCAGTAGTCCAAGCGGGAGATAACCAGAGCATGCACCACTCTGGCGAGACCATCTGTGGGCAGGTAGGGTCTCAGCCTGTGTACTAGATGGAGCTGGTAGACAGCTGCCCTGGACACAGAATTAACCTGTGCCTCCATGGACAGCTGTGAGTCCAAAATGACTTCCAAGCTGCACACCTGGTCCTTCAGGGGCACAGTTACCCCATTCAGGAACAGGGTGTCCTCTACAGCTGCCCGCTCCTTGTCTCCCCAAAACAGCACTTCTGTCTTGTCAGGATTCAGCCTCAATCTGTTAGCCACCATCCATCCTCCAGACACTCACACAGGATCTTCACCGCTTTCATTGGTTCTGATTTAAAAGAGAGGTAGAGCTGGGTATCATCCGCATACTGATGGTCCAACAAAAAGTCTACCACATGGCTAGGGAGTGAGTGAGCAAGCAAGCGAGTGAGGAGCTCCTGGGCAGGCTGTACTGCTGAGGCCCACCAAAAGTAGACCTGGCTCGCTGTTTGAGAAGCTCTTCTCTACTATGACTGGCAGTAGCTGTCCAAGGTTCTGAAGCAAAAACCATCTTTCTCTCTGTGCTCAAAGATCGCTTTTAACATGAGATGCTAGGGATTGCACCTAGAGTCACCATGTAAGTCATGGGTTTTCCAACTGGGCTATCACCTCTCCTCTCAAAAGGCAGTAAGTCCATTTGGGGCTGGGGTGGGGTGTGTGTGTGGCAGAAAGCCATGCATGTTGAACTCATAACCCCAGTGAGGCATTTAAGGCAAAGCATCAGGTAGGTGGAAGGGTTGGTGAATGGGAGGGAGGTACAGTATTTCTTCTTAAAAAACAAACAAACTATTCAGCAGGAAACAGTGGCAAATGGGAAAGTCATAGTACGTGTTGCCTTGAGATATTTAGTGTACACCAGGCATAGGCAAACTCGGCCCTCCAGATGTTTTTGGGACTACAACTCTCATCATCCCTAACCACTGGTCCTGTTAGCTAGGGATGATGAGAGTTGTAGTCCCAAAACATTTGGAGGGCCAAGTTTGCCTATGCTTGGTGTACAATATAGTCTCATTTCGTTTACAGAGTTGTGCTTGATGGAATTCTTTAAAGTCACCAGCACTTCGCTCTTGCATAACAAAGGAGGATTAAAAACAAAGAAGAAAGCATTGTGGATGAACAATAAACCAGGAGGAAAGACAACTTGATATTTATGGTTGATGGGATAAGCACAAAATAATGCAGCTGCACATTAATTTCCCTCACTGCCTCACATTTGCTGAACAATCAATATATTTTATTCACTCCTGTATTGAGCATTCAGCATATTGTACCAGCATTCTTCCCTGTGCTTTGAAATGTTAAGAATTCAGAACAATGCTACTGAAATGATGGCAATTGTATTTTATATCAATTACTAGCGTGCACTGGGATTTGTCGTTTCTTCGTGATAATAAGATGGTCAACCACTTCCAGTTCTTTGAGAAATTTAAAGGATCAACAGTTTCCCTAGAATGCCTGGTGTTATTTAGTTAGAAAATTTGCTATCCCTAAACATGCAGCAATTCACAGAACATTCAATAAGCATAATCCATTCTGCTTCCTGAAAACAGTTAGCTAAGAATTTTTGTTTGCGTTTGCCATTTCTTTGTATGCCTGCCATTTTAAATAAACCTCAGTTTCTTTAAAATACACTGATAGATGCAGTCATATCAATAACCCTACTCAGTGGCTGCATAAACACCATTCGTTTAAAGTAATTTAGAGCACATGACTTCTGCCAAAGAGTCCTGGGATTCTTTGTTAAGTGTGCTTGAAATTGTAGCTCTGTCAGGAATAAGATACAGTTCCTAAGATTACTGGGTGGGTGTGTTTGAAATGGGCCTTACGTTTATGGTGCAGATGCAGCCTTTATCTTTGGAGGAGCAGCAAACATCATGCACATTGGAAGCACATTCATCTGAAGAAGGTCCTCCCCGGGATCAGGAACCCCAATTTTGCATGATTCTCTATTATTATTAGTTACAGATAGGTAGCCGTGTTGGTCTGCCATAGTCAAAATAAAAAAATTCCTTCCAGTAGCACCTTAAAGACCAACTAAGTTAGTTCTAGGTATGAGCTTTCGTGTGCATGCACACTTCTTCAGATACACAGTGTGCATGCACACGAAAGCTCATACCTAGAACTAACTTAGTTGGTCTTTAAGGTGCTACTTTATTATTATTATTATTATTATTATTATTATTATTATTATTATTATATTTTTTGCATATCATTCCCAACAATCATATAACATAATTTCTTATCTTATACAATGTTTTGGACGTCCATCAACCACATCTGAAGTTTTTTCAGTCTTTATCACTTAATCTACATTTCTTAATTTCCTTATTGCTTTTACTTATCCATAACTAACAATTCTCTTCATAATCTTCTCTGAAATATTTCACATAGTCCTCCTTACAAATCTTCTTGCAATCCTACTAGCATAATCTGTTTATTACAATTGCTTTTCAAATAATTCACATATTTATTCCAGTCCTCTGAGAATCTCTGGTCCCGCAGGTTTTGAATCCTTCCTGTCATCTTATCTAATTCTGCATAGTCCATTAATTTCGTTAGCCATTCTTCTTTCGTCGGTAATTTTTCTTGTTTCCATTTCTGTGCCAATAGTACTCTTGCTGCTGTTATTGCATATAAAAACAATTTACTATCCTGTCTGCTAATGATCTTGCATGATTCTCAGTCACATTGAAGACCCCAACTGAGGACACACACACACACACACACAGCCTTGAGATCACTGAGTAGTGGAGTGGTGGATGTTTGTTCGCCTTACTTTGCAGCTATCAGGGCTCATGTGACCCACTTTTGTCATCCATCGAAGATTTTTCCAAAGCAGCAGTTCCTGAACAAAAGGGAGACACCACAGGACATACAGTTAGGTGTCATCAGCATGACATTGCCAGCATCTATCTGTACTGACCAATTCCTTCCTATTGGACACGGTGGAGCCCAATGCACTCAAAACATCAATTTTCATTGATGTTCAGCTGCAGTTTAAACTCTAAAGAAACATCACATATAGATTCTAAAGCAACTTTCTTTTGACAGGACTGTGTGGAGCACTCTTGCCTGCTCCCTATTCACATCATCTCAAAGAACCTGAACATCTGCTTTACAACATCCCAATCAACATTGGTACCTTGGTTCTCAAATGCCTTGGTACTCAAACAACTTGGAACCCAAACACTGCAAACCCGGAAGTAAGTGTCTCGGTTTGCGAACTTTTTTCAGAAGCCGAACATGCTCCATTTTGAGTGCCACACTTCCGTTTTGAGTGCCACACTTTCATTTTGAGTGTTACACTGAGGTCTGTCTGTTTTTGCCATTTATTTTGCATTTTTGTTTTTACAGCTCTTTTTTGATTTGTTTTTGTGACTGTGTGGAACCCAGTTTAGCTACTGATTGATTGATTGTGGGGACTGCAGTACATTGTATATTGCTGTCATTTTATGGATCAATGGTCTCATAAGATAGTAAAATTCATGTTAAATTGCTGTTTTAGGGGTTGTCTAGAATGGATTAATCCATTTTGCATTACTTTCTATGGGAAAGCACGCCTTGGTTTTGGAACACTTTGGTTTTGGAACGGACTTCCAGAATGGACTAAGTCTGAGAACCAAGGTACTCCTGTATAAACATTTAGGGGTTTGCTTTTCCATAAAGATACTGAAGCACTCAAATCTAATGATCCATAAACAGACACCCAAAGGTGCTGTAATTGTCAAACAGTACTGACAGTTAGGTGGAATCTAACCCACAACATAGAAAATGACACAAATTCTCTATCTGATCCTGTCAATTGATTTAATATACATTTAAACCCCATTACCAACCCATTTCTTCCACAAGAATGGAATGCCCCTCTTTCTTTTAATCTGGGTTACGCCATAGAGTTAATTTAGCATGAACAAATGGGTCAGAAACTGTGGGGTAATTCTAAAGAAAGAGGTGCCTCGGTTTAGCTCCATTGGTTAGAGCATGGTGCTGATAACACCAAGATCACAGGTTCAATCTCCTTATGGGCCACCTGCATATTCCTGCATTATGGGATGTTGGATTAGATGAGCCTTAGAATCCTTTCCAACTCTACCATTCGATAATTCTAGGTCTGCCTAGAAGCCATACCCTCTAATCAGGTCCCTAATCACAGATATACATGATGGATTTCATTAAAAAGCATTGGATTTTGAGATGGTATGAATTTAAAAAAATCTTTGTTATTGGCATTATTTTCTTGGTTGTTATTCATATATTTTTATTTTTTAAAAGTTCATTCTTTTATTTATATTTTATACATTTATTTACATTCTATACATTCTTTTTTTAAAAAAATGACAAAGTAATAATCATAAATAAATAAGAATAAAAATGTGCAGCCTACCACCAAGACCATTCCATTGTAACTATCCAACCTCCCAAAATTTCAACACCTCTTGCGATGGGTTGACACCTTTCCATTTTAACAGTACAAATTCTACAAGCACTCTCTACCTCTCCTCAAAATCATTTCTCCTGCATATTCCCTGTCTTAACAATATACGATATTGTCATTGTCCCATACAGAACAATGAAATTGAAAAACTACATAAAACATTCAAAAACCCCTAAAAACTCTGAAACCCCATTTTAAAATACAATATACTATAGAGACTTCTTATGCTGCATTTAGAACCACAATTGCATTTGCATAGAAACTGTTTCTCAGGCGGCTAGTCCTCGCCTTTATAACCCTATACCTTCTTCCAGATGGCAGAAGCTGAAATAGATCATTTCCAGGGTGTGTACTATCCTGCGCTATCTCTGCAGCTTTCTTATGGCACCTGGCAGCATAGATTTGATCTAAGGTGGGAAGAGTGCACCCAATTATTCTCTCTGCAGTCTTTACAACCCTGGACAGCATTGTTTTTCCCCTGGCCGTGCAGCTCCCAAACCACACACACAGACCATAAGTTGGTACACTCTCCACAGTGCAATGGTAAAATGCCATCAGCAGGTCCTTTGAGAGATTGTTTTTCTGGAGGATTCTCAGAAAATATAACCTCTGCTGTGCTCTCTTCATCAGGTCTTTGCTGTTTTCTCCCCAGGTTAGGTCATCTCTCAACTCCATTCCCAGAAATCGAAACACCAAGACCTATTCCACGCACTTCCCCTCAATAATAAGTACCTTAATGGCACATGTTAATTTATCATTAATAGCTACAGTATATCCCACACCTCTTTATACCATTCTTTCATTTTATATTCTGCTTGCCCCTTCCACTTCCTAGCTATCATAACACTAGCCGTAGCATTACTTGTACCTTCAGGGCCAACCGGCTCCTGTTGCTGGACTGCAACTCCCACCATCCCTTCTCAATGGGCAGGCTGGCTGGAGCTGATGGAGGTTGTAGTTCAACAACAGCTTGGAGGGCACCAAGTGGTAGAAGGTTGATCTAAGCCAGGGATGCACAACTTTTGTCCCTTCTCCATGTTATTGGAACACAACTCCCATTATCCCTGGCTCAGGCTGCCAGGAATAGGAGTTCAGTGATATCTGGGGGACCATCAGTGTTCTAAGCCATCTGAGGGAAGTCTCTGTGTTTTTTAGTTGGCACAGTGCCTTGCACACCTATGGCCCAAATATGCAAGAGTTCACTTGGAGAACACTAAGTTATCTTGGTACCTGCCCAAAATTGCCTGGAGGGCTGCCTTTACAAACCTTTGCAAAACATCTCCAGCTAAGCCTTCAGAAAACAGATATCCAATCTCACTGGTCACCAGGAATTATTGAACATGGCAAACTCAGAGCTGGTCTAAAGGCAAAAGAGGGCAGGGAGAGCAGGAACGAAGCCTTTGTCACTGACGTCAGTGTGCTAAAGAATTCATCTTAAGGTAACATAATATTAGAATCCCCAGTGGCAGAAGAAATAAACAGTTCTTTTTAGATTCTGACAGCTCCTCAATCCCAGTCCCATCAACCATTTTCTTGTTTATTCATATGAGCTGTCAAGAATTGTTGCACCATGAAAAATAATTAAAAGATTGACCTTTCAAGTGAGTACACAGAGATCTATTCAGCCTACTATTTTTAATATCAAAAGGCATCCAGCTGTAATGGACTGATGTTTACAGTATGAATGCTCTTTCTGATGGAGAGAAGGTTCAACAAATGCTTGATAATATGAGGCTAAACTCATAGAGAGAGTAAACTCAGAGAGCCAGTGTGGTGTAGTGTTTAAGAGTGGTGGACTCATAATCTGGTGAACTGGGTTTGATTCCCTGCTTCTCCACGTACAGCTGCTGGGTGACCTTGGGCTAGTCACACTTCTCTGAAGTCTCTCAGCCTCACTCACCTCACAGAGTGTTTGTTGTGGGAGAGGAAGGGAAAAAGGAGATTGTTAGCTGCTTTGAGACTCCTTAGGGTAGTGATAAAGCGGGATATCAAATCCAAACTCTTCTTTATTCCTCATGTGTATACTTAGCAGGATGGGGGACAGTCTGGGCAATGGCTCCCTTGCACCCTTGGTAAGGAGATGTAGCAGTGCCTCTGAAACCAGGAGAGACCATGGACCAGAAATTCAAAAAGTTTGCTTTTCATTGCCTTTTGTGCTCCACCAGGTTCTTCCTCCACAGCCATTGGAGTCAAGTTTGTTCTGCTCTGCCTTCTCTCCTCCTCCATCAATCCATCTGTCTTCCTGTCTCCTTCTCTCCCTCTGCTCAGCTCCCTTCTCCAGTCACACAACTGGGGTTGCACATATTGAACATTTTAAAAAATCCAACAGTCTGCTTCCCCAAGGGAAGCAGGAGGCAGGTTCATTCAATTGCCTCCCTTTCCCCTTTGTCATGGTAAAAGGTTAAGGTAAAGGACCCCTGGACAGTTAAATCCAAGGCGACTTTGGCGCTCATCTCACTTTCAGGCCAAGGGAGCCGGCATTTGTCCACAGACAGCTTTCCAGGTCATGTGGCCAGCATGACTAAACCCACTTCTGGTGACACTGAACACTGTGACAGAAGCCAGAGCGCACAGATACACTGTCTACCTTCTCGCCACAGCGGTATCTATTTATCTACTTGCACTGGCGTGCTTTTGAGCTGCTAGGTTGGCAGGAGCTGAGACAGAGCAATGGGAGCTCACTCCATCACATGGATTCGAACTGCCGACCTTCCAATTGGCAAGCCCAAGAGGCTCAGTGGTTTAGAGCACAGTGCCACCCATGTCCCTTTGTCATGACAGCTTTCCTAGCTGATAGCTACGTTCTACCTCCACTAGAGATGGTGACAATTTTTGCAGTCATTGTGCGGAGCCCCACTCATGGTTGTTCAGGAGCTCTGCGAGCCAATCAGCTTTCATGCACGTGTTAAGCAATGTTTACTGGTACAAATTTATTTCATTATGAAAAAACAATGAAGCAAGTGGCAACCTATCAAAGCCGACCAATTATAACTGTGCAGTTGTGTTGCTGAAAGTGCATTCCCTTGAACTCCATTTAATTGAGGTGAGGACAGCAGCCATTGCCATTCAATGTTTTGTATCTAATCCTGTCCCCTGCTGTGATCGTGGAAGGGAAGGAGGGAGATCTTAATGCTTAATGATTCTAATTGTGTAGCTCAATTAGTACCGTTAAGTGAGGGGGGAAATGAACAGATGCATGACTGCAATACCCACCCCTAACCTTCGCTGATGAAAACAATGTGCTTTTGATACCAGTTGTCAGAAACCACAGGAAGGGAGAAGGCTGTTGTGCACAGTTCTGGCCTGCAGGCCTCCCACGGTCATCACACTGGCCACTATGAGAACAGTGTGTTGGACTAGATGGGCCACCAGGGCTCTTATTTGTGCTGGCCCAAAACATTGGCAAACGAGAAAAAGAACACAGTATTGCCCCTTCCTGTTCTGTGCACACAAGCTGGAGGGTCTGCAAGTTGATTATTGTTTAAACAGTGGTGGTGTCAGGGGCTGGACTGAGGAGGAATGGTGGGGGCCACCGCCCCCTCCTGAACCTTCCTGAGAACAGGAATACAGTATAGATTTAGAACAGTGGTTTGCAGAAGGTCATAGTTCAGAGGCTGCAGAAGGGAGAAGCTGGGAAATATTGGGAGAGGAATGTGGGATGTAATCCATTGGTGCAGTCAAATGCAACATTCCTTGTTTCCCTAGAGTGGGCACAGGCAGGGGGACATACAGTCAGTGTAACTTCCTGTTCCATTGGTCTGGAGCTTCCTCCCCCTGCATGTGATCTGGGAGATGGGTGTGGCCCTGGCTGACTCCATAAAAGAGCCAAGTCATTCAAGAACAGGAATGAACAGCATCGTCCCAATGGCTGAATGGGATTATGCTATAAAACACCCGAGCCATTTTCTCAGTCTGTTTTGACTTTCTTGTTGCTCTTTTGCTGCCATGCTGCTCTTTTGCAGCCGTTTTGTTGTCTTAATGTAATTTTGCCATCTGCTGGCTCTCAGCCAGCAGCACATGAGTTCAGTCTCCATATGAGATGAACTCACAGTTTATTGTGTAATTGCCAAGTAAAAGTCTGCCTTTCAGGGATCAAATCGTGAACTGAAATGTGAGTAAACTTTTTGATACTTTACTCAGAAAGACTCTTGTGTCTTTATTTTTTTAAGAGGGATTAAAGGGGACACCAGGAAATAATATTTAGTAAGAGATTCAAACGAATCCACAAACTAGCTTCCAGTTATATTGAAGGGGAATCTGTTCTGCTACATCATTTACTAGCGTGAGCGAAGGAAGGATAATACTTATCCAATATATCCTTTCCTACTATCCTTAACATTCCCACAAAGAACAGCAGGAAGAAGAAACACCAGAGGAGAGACAGCTGACAGACTCAGTGTCCTTGGACCAGGCAGGCATTGAGGTTAGTAGAGCAGAAAGCTCAGAGGCAGAAGGCTCACATTAGCCGATGCAAGAGTGACATAGAATAGGAGAGATGGAGGGGGCTGGACTTTCCTCGGAGCAACGCCATTATCTTAGGGAGGCAGCATTCCTTCAAAGTGTTGGTGTTGACCTTTAAAGCCCTAAACGCCCTCAGCCCAGTATACCTGAAGGAGCATCTCCACCCCAATCATTCTGCCCGGACGCTGAGGTCCAGCGCCAAGGGCCTTCTGGCAGTTCCCTTGCTGCGAGAAGCAAAGCTACAGGGAACCAGGCAGAGGGCCTTCTCGGTAGTGGTGCCCGCCCTGTGGAACACCCTCCCATCAGATGTCAAAGAGATAAACAACTACCTGACATTTAGAAGACATCTTAAGGCAGTCCTGTTCAGGGAAGTTTTTAATGTGTGACATTTTAATGTATTTTTGGTCTTTGTTGGAAGCTGCCCAGAGTGGCTGGGGAAACCCAGCCAGATGGGCGGGGTACAAATAATATATTGTTGTTATTGTTGTTGTTGTTGTTGTTGTTGTTTTCTCTCTATGTAAATTGTGAAATAAATTACTTGGTAAGAACTCCTCTTGTTTATCTGTTTATTGCCACCATGGGAGGAATCAGATTCACTGAAGCCTGTCAGGTGGCAGGACAGAGCACAGAAAAGACCAACGGCTCTGTAGCTCATCAACACTGTCCAGTATCTGTCATCAGAGGCACCTTCCTCCCTTTTCCATACGAACTGAGCTAGCCATGGGTATGAAATAGCAGGTCGATGGAATTTCAAATACAGTGGTACCTCTGGATGCGAATGGGATCCGTTCCCGAGCCCCGTTCGCATCCTGAATATAACGTAGATGCGTCTGTCTGTCTGTGCGTGCTGCATTTTGCCGCTTCTGCGCATGCGTGTGACATCATTTTGAGTGTCTGCGCATGTGCAAGTGGCGGAACCCGGAAGTAATGCCATCTGTTACTTCTGGGTTGCTGTGGAGCGCAACTTGAAAACGCTCAACCTGAAGCACATTCAACCTGAGGTATGACTGTATTTTTGAAAAGCACCCCCCCACACACACATACACACACACAACCAGGGGAAATGTACTGTTTTCCTAATAGTCACAGCAGGTGTTTTATAGCATAATCCCATTCAGCCATTGGGACGATGCTGTTCATTCCTGTTCTTGAATGGAGCTCGCAATAACAGCTTTGCCGAAGATTAGCTTTCCCCAGTCTGGGAGTCCAAAACATCTGGAGGACAGCAATTTGGCACAGGCTGTTATAGATAAAGTCACTGAGACTGGCTTCCTAGCAACTAATGGCAATTGCACGCTCCCCATTTCCCCACCCCCATGGACACTGCTCCAAACTGCTTGATGCATCCAAACAGGGATGGCCCTTTCAAGTGACTGACGCTTCTCTCTTTCCTCTGTGTTATTTGCAAAGTCTTCTTCTACTTTGGCAATACAGTGGTACCTCGGGTTAAGTACTTAAATTCATTCTGGAGGTCCATTCTTAACCTGAAACTGTTCTTAACCTGAAGCACCACTTTAGCTAATGAGGCCTCCCGCTGCCGCCGCGCCGCTGCTACACGATTTCTGTTCTCATCCTGAAACAAAGTTCTTAACCCGAGGTACTATTTCTGTGTTAGTTGAGTCTGTAACCTGAAGCGTATGTAAGATGAAGGTTACCACTGTAACTCGTAGCCGAGTAAGATTGTGGAAAGGAGATAAAATTCCATCAAAAAAAGAGTGGCAGTTAGACCTTCGTGAGACAGGTTAGTTTTACCCTACTGGTGATGTGTTGTTGCAATCAAAATCCTGCTCAGTATGAGAGCAACTGCAGGTTCAGACCTGTGGTGTATGTGCTTGGCTGAGGAGCCAATGGGGTGAAGCTACCATCTGTGGGATTATGACTGGATTATGACTAAATCAGAATCCCCTCTAAACGTAAATAAAAATAAAAATAAAAAAGAGGAGTGGCAAGCAAAACTGACTGAATATATGGAACTAGCATATATGACGGAAAAGATCAGAGATCGATCAACCCAAAAGTTTAAAAGGGAATGGGAAATCTATAGACAGTATTTAAAAGAACACTGTCCCCATATTAAAACTTTAGAATGCTTTGAATAACTCTTGGAATTGAATAAGGTATAAAGAACACAAATAAGATTTAATAAAGACTAAGTTTATTTAAAAAATAAAGGTAAAGGTAAAGGTACCCCTGCCCGTACTGGCCAGTCGTGTCCGACTCTGGGGTTGCGCGCCCATCTCGCTTAAGAGGCCGGGGGCCAGCGCTGTCCGGAGACACTTCCAGGTCACGTGGCCAGCGTGACGAAGCTGCTCCGGCGAACTGGCACCAGAGCAGCACACGGAAACGCCGTTTACCTTCCCGCTATAAAGCGGTACCTATTTATCTACTTGCACTTAAGAGTGCTTTCGAACTGCTAGGTGGGCAGGAGCTGGGACCGAACGACGGGAGCTCACCCCGCCACGGAGATTCAAACCGCCGACCATACGATCGGCAAGTCCTAGGCGCTGAGGTTTTACCCACAGCGCCACCCGTATCACTTATTTAAAAAATAGAGGCAAGTAATTAAGGAAACAAAGAACCCATATCAAGGAAGTCAGAAGTTGATGGCTGAAATACTTTTGTGTATTCACGATGTACTAGTCTATTTTCTTCTTTATTTTTATTTGTAAGAGATGTGCTGTGTGTTTTTTGTTCTGTTTTCTTTATTCTTTTTCTAAGTTTTTTGTGTGTGTCTATGTTGATTTTAAATCAATAAAGATTGAATTAAAAAAGAGAGAAAGATTGTCTTCCATGAACATAGTCTTAACAGTAGGTCCGTAAATGACTGTGGAGGCCAATATGCATAACTCTCAAGGTTTGTTTGTTTTTCTAAAATGCTTGTTTTCAGCTGGATTGTGCCCATAGTTCACATACATATTCTGTGCCCTAATATTTATTTATTTAGGTGCTTCAGGTCAAGAATACAGTTTATGCTGGATGTCCAGTCACCTCATATTCCAAGTGACTACCAACATACAGAAACCCTAGAAATCTCAGTGCTTCTCTAAAATGGTTTCAATCGCTGAGAATTGTGGTTGAGGAAATCATATCACAGTCAAAGCTGCTGTGAGAAGGGTAATTTTTTGGGGGGAAGGGAGAAGGGTGTCACAGCTGACAACATTGAGCCTAGTGATCCAGTCCATTTGTATTTGTCCGATGAAATGATCTATGCAGCCCACTAGTGATCAGGTTTTGCAATATGCTTTAGTATAACGAATTCAGAGATAAAGAGCTCTGCTTGTGTTCTGGAAGATCATTCTGAATATAGAAACAGAATCTTATGCATGTCTACGCACATACCCAGACACACATAGGGAAGGGGTGTGTGACTTATTGCGGACTGGCTCTTTAAAATTAGATCTGCACAGGAAGCGTAGAGATGCCTCCCACAGAGAAAAGGATTTAGATGCAGCCACAGAGGGAGGCAGGCTTCCGATTTCTCTCAGCTACAAGGCAGATGTGCGATTCCGTCTTTAGTCCTGCACAGCATCACTAGATAACCTTCAGTGCTGTGCTTCCAACAGGACTGCAAGCATTCTGTGGAGTGTAGCATACTAAGAACTCAGCATCTCTGCACGGCATCAAAGAGATGAAGCATAGCCTTGGAACAGGTAAAGTCTGATTTGTACTTTTTAAAAAATGCTGCGTTAATTATTTTGCAAGGTACAGGAAGCTGATTTGGAAAATGTACAAACTCCTAATTTGCTTTTTTAAAATAAATAAATAGCTGTACCTATCAACTGATTTTGAGCTTGGACGTTTTCTGCTGTTCTTCTGCAGCAATTTGGCACACACACCTCCCTAAACATTGTCCTGGATTGATTTCTAGAAATGATTTACACCCTGATCCTAACACATTTCCTTGGCAGGGATGGCGAAGGTTTCATTGTTTTTCGTGAAACTTACTTCCAGATAAAGCTGCTTCAGCTAGCATTCTGAAGACTTTTCAATTACAAGATTTATGCTAGTCTCCAGCAACAAAAAGGCAATAAGCATTGTGGGACCTCAGAGACATCAGTTTATTGGGCTGCCCACAAAAACCGATGTCTCCATGAACCACCGAAAATCCTCAAAGATTCTATGCTATGTTATCATCAATCATCACTGTTGTTAGCATCTTCAGGCTGATTTTGGTGAGGTTTGCTAACATAAATGGTAAGCGTGCATTTGTTCCTCTGAAACATGATAAAGAATTGAACTTTGCCCGAAGAAGTTTCCTCTGGAAGGGGAAAAAAAATCCATCAGCACAGCTGCCTTGTGAACACTGATGTGCTTCTTCAAAAACACTATTTGATGGTTGCAAGCGGGAGCTGATGTCCCCTGTTGTGCAGGCTTTCCTTTGCTGTCTAAAAAAAAAGTCATGCTGTTTAGTGGACATTGTTAAGCAGCTACTGCCAACAGCTGCTTTTCTCAGTTGCTCTTTGGCATTTTTGTGTGCACAGCTTGGCATCCTAATATTATGAACCAAGAAGCAAGTCCTTTTCCAGAGATGGGTTCAGAGTCTTTGAAAGTATGATGGTGTGCTTCGAGGCAAAGCGGGTACGGAGACCAAAAGAAATTGTGTTGCTTGCTACATGTAAATAAATAAACCTTGCAACCAGAGGAAAGGGATCTCTTGATGATGATTATTTCTAATTATACTTTACCCTCCAATCATTAAGCAGATAAAGCTCATTTAAATGCCCCTCTGTCCTTTTCCCCTTTTCCTGGTGAAGCTGGCATGGTCTCCAACCAGGAGAAGCTGACAAAAGGCAGCACTTTGCCAGTCTGCATCGTCAATAAAGTGGCCCTTTATTGTGTTGCTTTCAGTGTGACCAAACCAGACTCAGAAGTTTGCATCTCATACGTTTGCGAATGCAAGAAAAATTTCTGACCTATCCGCAGAAGTAAATGATACATACCATGTGAATTAGCAATGCACAGGTTATAAACAAAGCCTGAATTGCACAAGTCAGTCAGTTCTGTGCATTGCGCATCCACACAACTGCCGCCAAATAACTGCTCCAGGATTTATGAGCCCATCCAGTGCTGCAGATGTCCATCATCACTGTTGGGAATGGGGAAACCTTCCCCTAGGCAGGGCTCGGTGAATGAATCAGAGCCATACACAAAACTTTGGAGCATTTATATTTTATTGAGGAATGTAGGAAGCTTCTTTACACTGTCAGGCCATGGGTTCATCTAACTCAATATTGTCTGCACCAACCGGCAACAGCTCTCCAGGGTTTCAGAGACGGGCCTCTCACAGCCCCACCTGGAGAGGCTGGGAACCTGGAACCTTCTGCATGCAAACCAGATGCTCTATCGCTGAGCCACAGCCCATCGACATATGCAGACATGGATACAACTCCTTTACCTCCCAAAGTGGGTTCTCCTTCATGGAGAGCACATGTTGCGGTGGGAGCAACCATGACATCCCCTGTTGCTGGGCGGGTTAGTTTGGATGGCCATGAATTTGATTGGACACCTTCAGTTGTTGCTGGGGGAAATTTATTGTTGCAATTTTATTTGATTGATGGGGGTGCTATATATGTTCCCTGTGTGCAGCGTTGAGCTTCCTCTTTGTGCTGCGCACATCGGATTACCCCCCTCCCTTTATTTAGGGTTTGTTCGCGCTGACCTCGCGATGCTTGTCATGGGGTTGTCTGCTTTGGGGCAGGGGCCTGGTAGGAATTTTTACCATTTGACTAATTGACTGGTGCCATTTGGGTTTTGTCGTAGCAAATCGACACAACATGTAAGGTTGCGGTTAGGTAAAGGTAAAGGGACCCCGGACCATTAGGTCCAGTCGTGGCCAACTCTGGGGTTGCAATGCTCATCTCGCTTTATTGGCCAAGGGAGCCGGCGTTCAGCTTCCGGGTCATGTGGTCAGCATGACTAAGCCGCTTCTGGCAAACCAGAGCAGCGCACGGAAACGCCATTTACCATCCCACCGAAGAGGTACCTATTTATCTACTTCTGATCGGCAAGTTCTAGGCTCTGTGGTTTAACCCACAGCGCCACCCACGTCCCAAGGTTGCAGTTAGGCATTGGTTAATTTTTGGTTGGTGGAGGGGGCATGGATTGGCTGTGCTTGCCCCTCCAATGCTGCTGCTGGAAGGGTATTCCAGTAAAGGAAACCAGGGGCTCGCCATGCCTTTGTCCGAATCCCTGGCAAAGGGCTAGGGCCACGAAAGAGCCCCAGGGAGTATTTGGGGAGAGGTCAGAGCCTGGCGCCCAGCTTTATTCTCTCCCCAAAATGGTTTACCCTTACTGACTTCTGCACGGGTGTGGTTGTTTGTTCTGTTCCTATCTCCAAGTGGGAAAAGGTAGTCACTAACCAATGCCTAAGCAACCACTCACATACAGTAATTCAATAAAGTTGTGGCCAAAATTATGCCAAAAACCAAAACCAAAATTATGTGCGAATTGTGTTTTTATTCAGGGGTGTCTTGGGGGTCCTCAACACACAAATGTGAACCTGCAAAAAAACAAACAATCCCCTGCGGTTTGTGGTTTCAGATTTGTTGTTCCGCTCCCTTGCAAGCTAGACTTCCTAGCATCCCTGAGCCTATCCTCAGATGCATGCTGAAAATCAGTTCTGCTGATTGACCCAAACCAAAACTTATGGCATTGCACAGTTTAGAAATCTGGCACTGTGTATCTGTTTAACCATTTCCAAAATAATAATAAAAAGCCTTGTTGGCGTGAGATTGCTTCCACTCAGTTTAATTACTTATAACATTCCAAAGTGCACAAGATGCATTTTCTCTCTGAGCCCTTAGCAGACTGTAAAAGAATTGAAGGAAAAGTCCTTGACATGTGCTCTGAAGTGAGATGACACAGTCTAGTGGCAATTTCCAGAGAGGCAACTGAGTACATTTGTTACTGTGTTGGCAGCCATTAACAAGGCAGTATTGGTGACAACACAAAGATCTGGTAGCTTCACCCAGCTCTATATAATTGCTACACAAATAGATAGAATAGAAGGAGCATAACCTAACCTGGAAAATATTTGTTTTTACCTCTCTCACCTACCCCGATACGTTATTTCAAAATGGTACTGCTCAGTAAAGCACTGCGTCTCAAATATTCAATATGAGTGATACAAATGCAGAGCAGTTGGAAATATTTACACATGACTGCCAAAGCTTTATTCATTTCCTGATCTATGGCTCTCAAGCAGAAGTCTTTAGCACAGGAATGCCTCTGCTTTCCCATACATTTGCTTCTCCCTCTGATTCTCTTTTCTATTCTGATTTTAAAAGGTGAGGAATGGCTGGGTCGCTGTCAAAGATCCCAATTTGCAGAAGTGTAAGCTCTCTTCCCTGGCTGGACCTTCCTGGGAGGTACTGAGAAGGCAAAAGCTCACAACAGCTTCATCGTGAGATAAGAAGAGACTGACCAGAGCAACATCATGAGGCATGAATGGCAGCCTACCAACGACACACTCGCGAGCATCAACTTTGCTGCAATATACAGCCACTTCAGCAGAGACTTTTCCTTCCACCCAAACTACACTTTCCCCTTCAACGTCAGCTACAACGACTATGATCTACCCCTGGACGACGGCGATGACGTGACCAAGACCCGCACTTTCTTCGCCGCCAAGATCGTCATCGGTGTGGCGCTGGTTGGTATCATGCTGGTCTGTGGCATCGGCAACTTTGTCTTCATCGCCGCTCTGGCCCGATATAAGAAGCTGCGCAATCTCACCAACCTTCTCATTGCAAACTTGGCTATCTCTGACTTCATTGTGGCCATTGTCTGCTGCCCTTTTGAGATGGACTACTATGTGGTCCGGCAGCTGTCGTGGGAGCATGGCCATGTGCTCTGCGCCTCGGTCAACTACTTGCGCACTGTCTCACTCTACGTCTCCACCAATGCGCTCTTGGCGATTGCTGTGGACAGGTAAGGAGGGCAATTGGAATTGGGTTTGCCTGTAGCTAGAGAGGGTGGGATCTGCCAGTTTCTCATTTCCCACGTCTTAAATTCAGTTATCCACCCAATTTTTGTTTTGCTCTTCTTCTTCAAAAGGCTCAGCATTTTGGTGCAAATTCCTCCCAATAAACTCATTTTTATATGCAATTTTGACGGATGTATACATTTGTGCAAGCAAATTTCCCTAAGAGAATGCAATCTTGGATGTTATTTTCACTAATGTGTTGATTTTTATGTGCACCATTCCCTAATATATGCATTTTTATCAACAATAATTCCTTGGAGAACCATATCACAAAATTGCGTGAACTTCTAAGGGATGTGTATTTTGGTTCTATATTGTAGAATATATTTTAGAATATATTTCATGCACTCTGTTCCCTAATGGAGAACTGCATCGCAAAATTGTGTGAGCTTCTACGGCATGCTCATTATGGTTCTAGGTTGTTTCAGAAAGTGAAGATAGATTCACTGTTAAATGTGAATGGAATCCAGTCTCTCCCTCATCCCTACCAGTCACCAAGAATTCTATATTCCTGCTTAAGATCATCATTATCCAAACAGATTTTCCCTTTAAATACACATTAGCAATTTAAATACTGAACAGTTAATTAGGTACTCAAGTCTTCTCTCCGCTTCAGAATCTGTGTACGTCGTGCTCCAAAATGCAACACACTTCACAGTGTACACACTTCACAGCATTTCAGAGGCTTGAGGTGAAAGGACTTTGTGACATTTTGGCTTAGCAGAGTGGATGGTGCAGACTGTTTTCCCAGCAAAGGGCAATCTGATTCTTCTTTTTCATTTTATTTGCAGTTTAATCTTTATTGATTTTACATATTAAGTCCATTCACCACAAAAAGAACAAAAGAAAAAACAAAGTCCATCAAATACAAAGAAAACGTTACATATAAAATAAAATCATTCCATATGTTAAGACTTCTGTCTTCCTCAGTATGGGTGCTTTGTTTCCTTGTTGTCTGCATATTGTGACCTTTATTACCTATAAATTACCATATAACATTGCAGAAGTTAATCAAAGCATGTCAAAGATTTCATATATGGACAATGTTCTTTTAAATATACGGTAATTGGTATATATCCCATTCTTTATTAAACCTTTTTTTCTGGGGGGACACATACCTCTTAACATTTTGTGAATCTAAAATTGGCCTCATTGAGGGGCAATATTTCAATATGAGTAGGAAAATGAGAGTATAAACATTTTTTTAAAGAAAAAAAGTGCTGAACTTTTGGTTTGTCTGGTTCCTAATTTTTCCTGTCATCTTTGCCAATTCTGCATGATCAAATAATTTCGCTTGCCACTCCATTTTAGTTGGTATTGTATCTCCCTTCCACCATTTGGCTATCAGCATTCTTGTGGCAGAAGAGCAACCTGTTTCAGCCCTGGGGCTTGCAATACTGTAGCAATAGAAGGATTTCCTTTTCCTTGCACACCTTCTCAGACAGCCCATTGTTTTGCACCTCTGATCTGGACATGAATTAACCTTCCAGGTCCCTGTGCTCTATCTTTCCAGGCTGTTTTAGCCATCAGTTGTGGGGAAAGAGAGAGAAGGGGTACCAAAAGCAGGTTTAAAAGCCATGAAAGAAATACCTCATCTCTTAATCTTTTATTTAAACAAAAATCCAGATAAATAAATGCCTAGGATTGATTTCATTTCATTTCTATTTAATATTAAAAATCGCTCTGCAGGTTAACTTGTGAGCAGGCAAGGATGCATTACAGTGGATTATCTTTTGTTTCCAATTCAAAGCATGAATTCTTTTTCAATTTATGAGAAAATTTATATTGAAGCACTGCTTCATAATCACTGCAAAGGATTTCAGTCCTGGGATCAAATGTCTGCAATCAAAGCTAGCTTTTGCTGCATGTGGCTTATCCAGCCATCCTCTTATTTCATAAACGAGTTTCTAGTCATCTTGAAGTTTTAAAACAATATCCTCTCCAAGGGCAAAACCTGAGCATGATTTGAAAGAGACACCTTGGGAACTAGCAATAATTATTATTAAGTAGCTGGTGGGGATAGTGTATGCCATTAGTATACAAAATTGCCAAGCAGAACCAGAAGCACGCAACAATTGGCAGAGTCTATGCTCCTTTATAAAAAGAATAACAATAATCATTTTATTATTTATACGTCGCCCATCTGGCTGGGTTTCCCCAGCCACTCTGGACAGCTTCCAGCACATATAAAAACAGATAAAAAATGGCAAACATTAAAAACATCCTGAGCTTGAGGGTCACATAACTAGTATTTGTACTGAAGGGCACTTTCAAGCAACTTGCTTATTGAACATTTATCCTGATTTTGGGGGGGGGGGGGCATAGGCTAGACCATGTTGCCTCAAAGCACTTTTTCCAGTGCAAAGCAGTGAAAGCAGATTTGTTGTACAAAACCTCCTAATCAACTGTGGTTGTGCAATCTGAATTTCCTGGCATGTGGTCGAATCCCACTCAGTAGTCTGAAAATGCCCCCAAACCAAATAAACTTTGCCTCCTCTTTGCATAACAACCTAATTTTGACAGGTCAGAATGGTGTCTTTGGGGTTTTCGGCATCTTTTGAAATTACCAATAATACGGCAGACTTGTTGGTGCATAAACCTAAATGGCCTTTGACGAATCCATTTCTACAGACTATTATTGTTTAGTGATCATATAATGGCCGTATCTTTGCAATATGGGATCATAATCTGGAAGAGCAGCAATCTTCTCTCTCTCTTAGTCTGACTCAGCTCTGGAGAGACCAGTATTATTTTTGCAATTATGCTTTGTGCCAAGGAAATTTATTTTCTGAATGTTTTATATAAAAACGTAGGCTTGTAACAGCAATGGAAAATCTACAGCTAATACTCCTCCATTGTAATAGGACACAATAATATATAAGAAATGTTTTTAGTATACAGCCACATATCAGAAAAAAAGAACTACACTGAGAAATGTCCAAGATTTAAATTCTGATGCAGAAATAAAAAGTAGCAACATGCTTCTCAAGTAATGAGACTAGTAGAATGCAAAGTATTAGGCTTCGGGAAGAGAATTCAGTAGAGGTGAAAGTTGAAGAGGGGAAACCTAGTAGCTTAATGGGCAGTCTGGCTACCAATGTAGCTTTGAAAATGGCTTTATGTAGCATTCTCTTCTCTGATAAGAGGCCCGTGGTAACCTAGAAAGGGAATTAAAAATCACAGTGCATTCTGATACTCCTTCAAGAGCTAGTAGAAGTCGATTGCAAGCATTGATGGAACAACTATCACCATCCTCATTGTCACTTCCATGCAGCACTTGTTGTCTATTACCAGTTCACCTGCAGAGCAATTTTTAAGAAACTAAAGTCACAGAAGTGGAAATATTTCATCTTAAGCATTTTTCCATCTGGATTTTTCTTAAATTTAAAAATATGCTATTTTCTTACACCAGTGGATTTTATTCCCGCCCCCCACTTCCTCCCTCTTCCCCTGTTCTCCAGTTACCCAAACTCAGCTTCTATCCTCACCGACACCTGTGGATACTCAAGTCCTTGTGGAAGAGAAATTCAATTTGGTACTCCTTTAAAGCCAAATTTGCGCTATCGAATTTGCACTTTCTGAAACAATATGAGAACCAAGCACAGCTAACCTTCAAAATTTGGACTCATTAGAATTTTGCAATGCAATTTTTCAGCCCAACGATGTTTGCAAAACGTTAGAGGAAAGTGTGTATAATAGAAAATAGCATACAAAAATGCATTATGTTAGGGAAAATTTTGCTTGCAAAAATGTGTGCATTAGTGAAAAGCGCATGTGAAAAGCTTAATCATAGCATCATGGAGTTGGAAGAGACCATGAGGGTCATCTAGTCCAACCCCCTGCAATGTAGGAATCTTTTGCCCAACATGGGGCTCAAACTTATGACCCTGAGATTAAGAGTCTCATGCTTTTCTGACTGAGCTATAAACAAATACATGAAGCTCTGTGCAGTCCCATATGGTCCAACACCTGTGATGCAATCCCTTGTGTACAGAGAGGAATCATTTTAGTCTGTTAGAGGTGACAAGCATGAGTGGGGGCTGTAGAAGGAGACACAGAGCATGGCTGATTTCTCATGCAGTGCCTATGGGAGAAGCAAGAGATCACCTTAGAGTGTAATGCTGGGAGCTCCTCTATCTAGACTCAGGTTGTATATATGTGTAAATAAGGTAAAGGGAATGGGACACGCTCTCTTGTGCTTGCTGATTGGAAGGTCGGCAGTTCGAATCCTCACGATGGGGTGAGCTCCCATTGCTCTGTCCCAGCAGTTTGAAAGCATACCAGTGCAAGTAGATAAATAGGTAGTGCTGTGGCGGGAAGGTAAACGGTGTTTCTGTGCAATCTGGCTTCCATCATGGTTTCCCATTGTGCCAGAAGCAGTTTAGTCATGCTGGTCACATGACCCGGAAAGCTGTCTGTGGACAAACACCAGCTCCCTCGGCCTGAAAAAATGAGATGAGCACCTCACCACATAGTCGCCTTTGACTGGACTTAACCATCCAGGGGTTCTTTACCTTTTTACCTTTTAATAAACCATATATCACAAAGACACCATAGTCTCTGCAGATCCTCATTTCCAGAAGGAAACACAAACCCTAGGTAGGTCCTGGAACCCCCAGAATTTCTCACTGCATGGAGATTGGGATGGCATTTAATACAATATATAGATATAGATATGGAAGGAAATGAATAATATTAGTAATGATACTACTAATGATACAGTGAAACATACATATACTTCACAGCCCCAATCCCTGCTCTTCTACCAATCAGCTGAGGAGCAGGGAGAGATTCTGCTGCACTTGAATGAGGTAGGAAACAAGGGGGAGCAAAGCCCTCTTTTTACCTTAACAAATGACCTCTGGAAGAGCCATTGCAAGATGGTCTTGAATGATCTCTCCTTCTTGGTTCTTCAGCTATAACACCTTCTTACAATGGTGCTGCCCCAAAGATGGAAAAAGGTAAAGGTAAAGTGACCCCTGACTGTTAGGTCCAGTTGCGGATGACTCTGGGGTTGCGGCGCTCATCTCGCTTTATTAGCCGAGGGAGCCGGCGTACAGCTTCCAGGTCATGTGGCCAGCATGACTAAGCTGCTTTTGGCGAACCAGAGCAGCGCACGGAAACGCCATTTACCTTCCCGCTGGAGTGGTACCTATTTATCTACTTGCACTTTGACGTGCTTTCGAACTGCTAGGTGGGCAGGAGCAGGGACCGAGCAATGGGAGCTCACCCCGTTGCGGGGATTTGAACTGCCGACCTTCTGATAGGCAAGCCCTAGGCTCTGTGGTTTAACCCACAGCGCCACCCAAGTCCTCTTGTCAACCAAAGCACTGATGCTTATGGAAAGCTGGGCATGCAATCTTAATTCCCAGTGTCTTTCTTTCAGAGGAATTCTTGCATTCCTATCAGGCCCTTAATTTACAGATGCTGTTAGGAATCAATGCAAACCTCTTGCATTTGCCTTCATGTGGAAATATGAACACACTGCATTCTCGGTTGATTAAAAACATTAATCTCGAATAAGAACAAACTGTCAATACGTGCAGACAGAATGTGTTTCAACTTCCCATCTGAGTAGCTGGGCAGCTACAGATAAGAAGTGCTGAAAACTATTCATGTTGCAGGAAAGCATCAGGTATAATTAGGAGTTTGCCTACAACCTTTTTCAGTGCAGGAAAGTATTTTGCAGCCAATTGTTGCTGAAAGAAATGGTATGGAAAACATGGTCCTGCGTTATGATGAGCCACGACTGTAACACTACTCTGAAATCTAAAGAGACGGCCCCAGGTGACCTTGGGATCCACTGATTAATACAAGAGAAAATCAGGGCATTGGCTGAGTAAGCCCTATAACCTTGTCACTTTCCTGATGTCACAGGGCTTGTATTTTTAAAAAACATAGTTTGTATTTATAATATATATATTATTTTACCTTTTAGGGTGCTTACCCTCTCAAGTAATCAGTAAAACAACAATACGATAAGATTACAGACAACATTAAGTAACATTAAAATAACAGCAGTAAATAAAATCATTGCTAAAAAAACACCCAGAAGCAATCTAGATTTTTAATAATAATAATAATAATAATTCTAAAACCTCATGTCATTATACTTTAAGACTTACAGTCTGATATGCTGCTTTGCACCATCAGCAGAGACACTCTCAGGATCAGGGGTTTGCATCAATATTATGCCAGCCCAATAAAGGCATGTGGGTAATGCTGTGGTCCAAACCACTGAGCCACTTGAGCTGTGCCGATTGGAAGGTCAGCAATTCAAATCCCTGTGACAGGGTGAGCTCCCGTTGCTTGGTCCCAGCTCCTGTCAACCTAGCAGTTCGAAAGCACACCAATGCATGTAGATAAATAGGTACCACTGCAGAGGGAAGGTAAACAGCATTTCCATGCGCTCTGGTTTCTGTCACAGTGTCCTGTTGCGCCAGAAGCGATGTAGTCATGCTGGCCACATGACTCGGAAAACTGTCTGTGGGCAAATGTCGGCTCCCTCGGCCTGAAAGCGAGATGAGTGCCACAACCCCATAGTTGCCTTTGACTGGACTTAACCATCCAGGGGTCCTTTATCTTTACCTTTGCCTGTCAGCCCAAGGTATTTCCTCAATATTGATTATAGTGGTGGTGGGAGTTAAGAAAAAGACTTGCTATTTCTACCCAGTCACAAGTAAATATAATTTAATATAATTTAATTGCAAGCCTTTCCTAACAAGAATTTGGAAACATCTGTCTTTTGCAGGTACCTCGCCATCGTTCACCCACTGAAACCCAGGATGAACTACCAAACAGCAACCTTTCTGATTGCCATTGTCTGGATCGTCTCTCTAATCATTGCCATCCCATCCGCATATTTTGCGACGGAAACCGTATTATTCATGATCAAAAACCAAAAGAAAATTTTCTGTGGCCAGATTTGGCCTGTTGACCAGCAGATGTATTACAAATCCTATTTCCTCTTCATCTTTGGCATCGAGTTTGTCGGACCCGTTCTCACTATGACCCTCTGCTATGCCAGGATCTCGCGGGAACTTTGGTTCAAAACGGTCCCGGGCTTTCAGACGGAACAGATCCGGAAGAGGCTCCGTTGCCGGAGGAAAACGGTTCTGGTGCTGATGTGTATCCTGACAGCCTATGTCCTCTGCTGGGCACCTTTCTACGGATTCACAATCGTCCGTGATTTTTTCCCCACCGTGTTTGTGAAAGAGAAGCATTACCTTACCGCCTTTTACATAGTGGAATGCATAGCCATGAGCAACAGCATGATAAACACCATGTGCTTCGTAACAGTAAAGAACAACACCATGAAGTACTTCAAGAAGATCATGTTGCTCAGATGGAGGTCCACCTACCATGGAGCCAAGTCTAGCATAGATACCGACATCAGAACTAGCGCCATGCCTGTGACAGAGGTGGACTGCATTAGGCTAAAGTGAAATTTGGGCAGAAATCTCCTCACAGCAAAGATTCCTTTTTGGTGTGTGGCCTCATGATTTCATCTGACTTTCTTTTCTTTCTTCACATGGGCAGAAGAACTTTCCATGTTCTCTTAGGCTCGTGGTGTTCAAGCTTTTTTCAAAGGGGGCCAGATTTGATGAAGTGAAGGGCCATGGAGGCCAACCAAAGGGCCAACCAAAGTTATTGTTGAGCTTTTTTTAGGGTTGGAGTTGTTGAGCTTCTTTTAGGATTGATGTTGTTGAGGTATTTTTAGGATTTTACCCCAGGAAATGAACTGCCACAGGGGCTGGATTAAACCAACCGGCAGACCAGATTAGGCCCCCAAAACAGACTTTGGACAGACCACTGGGAAATGAAATTGTGTAGCCACCCAAGCCACCCGATTTTGCAACATCCCAGTTTCCCTTTTATGAGACTATACTATTTACACTTGGCACTCTAAAAGCTCCCCCTCCCCAAGTCCTTAATAAAATAAAATGTTATTCTTACAAACACAGGATTCCATCTTGACTTTTGCCAGAATTTCCTGATTTTGTTTTGGTTTTTTCTTAGGATAACTGCAAGAAAACTCATGGTTTATCTAAGGCAAACAGAAGGCAGGCGAATGTCTAAGATCAGCAAGATGCTTTATGGATCAAATATTTATGCTTCACATATGCTTCCTGTATTTTCTGAACATGCCCGAGCAACTCCATATGTTTCTTCCTGATGGACACTAGCATTTCTGGAACCAAGCTTGCTTTCTGTCAAAAAATAATCTTTTCCGCAATAGTGTTCCCCACTTGAGTAATGCTCTTTTATTACAAAAAATAATACTATTTTATTTTTATTTTTTTGCAGTACTTTGGCCCAGTTCGGACTCATGGGTGGAATGCTATTTTTTCTTGTATCTTCATGTTCTTGATAAATGGAGCAGTGACATGTTGCTTGAGTTCTTCGGATTTTTAGTGATGGATATAATGCTAACTTACCTGTGCAAATGAGGGGGAAGTTGGATCCCTACATCTGTAAATCACATGTTCAAAAGTTTTCAGTACCGTGGTATTATTTAATGCTTGTGGTCATTACTTAATCGGTGGGGTCTGTCTGCTGCTTTAAGCTGCTTGGCTTATGTTATTACAGGATATCTAAGCAGAGACAGGTTCACATGAACTTATGTCCTTTCGATGGATATGGCACCTGGGACCTTATGCTTGTGCTCTGAGCCCCCAAACCCGTCCCCCATGGAAATAAAGACACAGTGGAGACAGAATTTAGTTTAAAGGTTAAAGGGCAAATTTTGGCCACAGCTTTATTGAATACACAAGTGTGACTGGTATTGGCTTAGGCATTGGTATCAAAACTATAACTGGCTCCTGCCCACCCTGCAGGAAGCCTGGAAGGGTAAACAACCAGCAGGGGAAGCGCCATCAATATATATTGACTGGTGTTCACCCCTGGGGTTCCCGAGGGTTCTGGCATTGCCCTAGCCCCTCCCTGGGCTTTGGACGAGATCCAGACTCCCGGATTCCTTTAACAGAATACCCTATTAATTGGAGGTGCAGGTGATGGCCACACCTCCCCTCCCCTAAACCAATGCCTAACCTCCAAACCGTACAAAGTTGTGACGATTGCTGAGAGGTAGGCAAAAACCAAGTGGCCACAGCCAATCTGCCACAGTGTACAAAAATCCTACTCGGCCCCTGTTCCAAAACAGGTGACCAACCGAAGTCCAAAGCAAGGCCAGACACAACCTAACTAACGGGTGATGGGTGGGTGTTCGGCAGCACGAAGCAAGAGAGGGTCCCCACGTCGCGCCGCTGAATAAATACGCCCAACCCCCAACCTTGCCACATTGATGATTGGCTAAAGGCCAGTAGCATAATTGGGGCGCCACTTGCTGGAGCAGGGCAAGCCCCGCCCACAAGCTGATTGGGGAAGAGTTCCAGGGCCATGCACAACATGGACCCTCTGTTAGGAGGATCCAACTTGCAGTGCATCTGCTCTTACTAGGAAGTTATGGACTTTGGGGGTACGCAGGGGTACGCTTACCCCTAAACATTTTGTGAATCTAGGTTTGACCTCCTTGAAAGGCAGTTATTTCAATATGAGTAGGAAAATGAGAGTATCCCTATTATTATTTTTTAAGCACTAGGTAAGATGTTTTAGAGTTAGCTGAGGTGGTGCTCAAATTGGGGATGGGGAAGTAAGCCCCCAAATTTTAAACAAATCAGGCCCCCACTTGGAGTCTTCAAAACTGGGTACTGGCACAACAGGTCGGGAGGGCAGAGCCCCTCCAAGAGATGGGGGAGTAATTTAGTTCCATTGGCTTTTGCATGCAAACCTCCCAGATAAAACAGTTTCTAAAACTGTGTGAACCAAAACACAACCCTCCTTCACAATTCACATTCCTCCGAATTTTGAGTTTTGGTTGGTTCTACCAAAAAGTGCATTTATTAGTGAAAGCAACGTGTTGAAATGCATATTAGGGGAAATTGCTTGCAAAAATATATGTTGTAGGCAACATTGCATATGAAAACATTCAATTTAGGAGAAAACGAGCACTAAACCATCACACACCGACACAGAACTGTGGAGAACGGGACTCAAGATGGGGAAAATGAGAAACCCAAATGGACAGGTTTGTCCATCTCTACCTCTGACTAACACACAAACACACCGTGCCAATATTTCAAGCCCTGGGTGATTCTTGTGGGTACACAGACCTGGGCATGGGGAGAATAGGCATACACACACACATATTGTTCTGGGTGTAAAAAATTATTCCTGAACAGGGGAGGGCCAGAGTTCAGTGGTGTAAAAAGGTCATGCTTGCATTCAGAAGATTCAACCCTTAACACCTTCAGCTAATAGCTTGGGGAGCTAATAGCTTGGGGAGACACTGCGAGTCAAAATGGACTACAGTGAAAAAGATGTATCACTCATCTGACTCAGTACAGTGGTACCTTGGTTCTTAAACTTAATCCATTCCGGGACTCTGTTCGACTCCTGAAACTGTTCGAAAACCTTCTGGTTGGCTTCCTGCCCTCAAGCGGAAGCCATGTTTGACATTTGGCTTCTGAAAAATGTTCACAAACCGGAACACTTAGTTGTTCGACAACTAAGCCGTTTGAGAACCAAGGTATATGGCAGCTTCAAATATTCAGCAATGGACCAGATGTTGGGGGGGGGGGTTACACAATGCCACACATACATGGGGAGTGAAGGATTGATGGAGTGACTAGGACTGTTGGCTACATATTCCCTATGTAGGCAGTGGATAAACACCTTGCCGTTCACTTATTTGGCTGGTGTGTGAAGGGGCTTCATTTGATCTATTTGTGGAGAGCTTCTTTATGGGGGGGGGGGGAGACACACACCCCATAAAGGAGTGTTAGGAAATAGTTCCGTTCCACCGTTTTATTCAACGTAGTTCAGAACAAAGGAAAAACATGACTGATTGCTTCCACCATTTAAGGTGGAACAGAACTATATTCTAATATCCTCTCCCATTCCGTGTAACCTGTAGTAGCTGTGGTTCAACACAATTGCAACCTCTGTACATAAACCTTAAGTTGTTCTCTAAGGTTGTTAACAGAGAACAACTTAAGGTTTATGTACAGAAGTTGCAATTGGGTTGAACCACAGCTACTACAGGTTACATGGAAAGGGGGAGGATGTAAATGGTGGAACAGAACTATATACTAACAAGGAGCTCCCAAATGCCAGTCTAATAATAATAATAATAATAATAATAATAATAATAATAATAATAATAATAATTTATTGTTTGTACCCCGCCCACCTGGCTGGGTTTCCCCAGCCACTCTGGGCGGCTTCCAACAAAGATTAAGAATACATTAAAGTGCCACACATTAAAAACTTCCCTGAATAGGGCTGCCTTCAGATGTCTTCTTAATGTCAGGCAGTTGTTTATCTCTTTGACACTACCAAGAAGGCACGGACAATGTGGTTGCTGTGTATGGTGGGGCTGTGTGGCTCCTGCTTACACCCCCTCTCATGTGGTCTTTTAACGTATGGTGGGGAGGTTGTCTGAAACCCCCTATCGTTAACTTTTTCAATCTGGACCAAGGGTGCCAGCCAGAAGCTTGTCCTAGGAACTTAAGATCCAACAGGATTGCAAGGACCAATGGCTACTGTAGTAAGAAAGACAGAGATCCAGAACAAAACCTTCTTGTATAAAATACCGTAGCTATGATAGTGGTACTTTGTATTGGCCAGTACCCAATCCTTAAAAGAAAAAATACCTAATCTTCAGAGGACCTCTAGAGAGATAATTATTTTTGGTTTTTGTTCAAAGGATCAAGACTATGCAAATGTACAACCACAAAGAGTGCTTTCAGAGGCAGTCAAAATAATTCCCCCCAACATGGTCCATGTGATTTGAGGGCAGTTTGCTAGCCAATTGGCAAATGCTTCATTGCATCTTCTTGAAAAAGTGGTCCTAACAAATCAGGGACTATGCAGTGAATGTGATTTCACAAAGTTGTGGTAAATCCATCATATTTTTATTATGTCAAGATGTCTTGACATAGCAAAGTGAGGACAATGACCTTGCTCTGAATGAGCTTTTGCCTTTTGCTCAGTTTTGCAGCATCTCTCTGAACTAAAATTGCTGAAAACATAGTGCTTTCTTGCAGTTGAAAAGTGCTTTCCTTTTAGTAAGAATAATCCTTGGTCTGGTGAAATTGATTTATCCACAGGTCTGAATTTATATGAGAATGTGGCTGCACTGAGCCTTCACATTTTAGACTCAAATCCATACATCTAAAGTAACTCTTTTAATAGGAAATTCATGATATGGCAGATCGAAATGTTTCCCTGGCTACGTAGGCATTACTTTACTGTGTTCTTCAAACTTCCTTTAAAGCTGTGCTTTATAAGATGCATGTTTTAATGTGCATTATGCACAAGCAACCCAAAGAGGGGTTTCCGCACTGGGGCAGAAGAGATCTGGGTTTGATCCCTGTTTAGCCTGACTTTCCAAGGTGGCTTAAAGATAGGGCCATATTTGGACCTTGAGCTCCTAAAACAAGGATGGGGAAGATGCTGTTGGATTTCCATCATCTCTGAACATTCGCTGTGGCGTCTGTGCAAGTTTACCCAGAACGATGCCACAGAATCTATTAGGACTTGGATTCAGACTGTGTAGTTTCAGACTATTCACACTTGGAAGAAAGTCCTATCACACTCATTAGGGCTTACTTCCTAGCAGACATGCATATTATTGCATTGTTAATTGTCTGTTTTAGTTTAGGTTCAGACCATAACAGGTTTGCGTAATCTGAGTCTGATTAACTCTGCACAACCTTCTGGAAGTCTGTTGTCATTACAATTATTATATTCCTCTGTGACCAGCTTTTAAATGAATTAACACAGCTATATCGGATCGACAAAGTGCATTAACCTAAACAGGATTGTTTTGCTCTGTTTGTTACAAGGTAAGACTTTTGTACTGTACTGCTACATTTGTCCTTTTGTAAAATGTGTGACAGTATCTACTTTTGAAGTCAGTGGAACTTTTGTACATGGTTTTGTCTATTCCTGAATCTGTGCGGGAGAGAAAGCTCTTATTGCTCAATAAAATGATGTGACATAACAAGCTGGCAGAAGCAGCAGGCAATTTTAAAGGAATTATTTGTGAGTGGGAGCATTTGTAGGGGGTCATTTGAGGGTAATTTGACGCAATGGGACATACTTGCCACACTCTCCCCATCTCAGAACTGGTGATCAGGAAACCTGGAGGAAGCATTTGCCTACCTCTGAATTTATTCTAGATTTTGCAGTCAAAACAAAAAAAAATTCCTTCCAGTAGCACCTTAAAGACCAACTAAGTCAGTTCTTGGTATGAGCTTTCGTGTGCATGCACACTTCTTCAGATACAGATGTGTATCTTCAGATGTGTATCTGAAGAAGTGTGCATGCACACGAAAGCTCATACCAAGAACTGACTTAGTTGGTCTTTAAGGTGCTACTGGAAGGAATTTTTTTTGTTTTGACTATGGCAGACCAACACGGCTACCTATCTGTAACTAGATTTTGCAGTGTCGGTCTCAACAGGCACTTCTACAGGTAAGGATTCAGAGATTGCTGCTCATTGTCAATAATAATAATAATAATATTAATAATAATAATAATACAGTGGTACCTCAGGTTAAGAATTTAATTTGTTCTGCAGGTCCGTTCTTAACCTGAAACTGTTCTTAACCTGAGGTACCACTTTAGCTAATGGGGTCTCCCGCTGCTGCCGCACTGCCACCGCGTGATTTCTGTTCTCATCCTGAGGTAAAGTTCTTAACCCAAGGTACTATTTCTGGGTTGGTGGAGTCTGTAACCTGAAGCGTCTATAACCCGAGGTACCACTATAATAGTAGTAATAATAATAATAATAATAATAATAATAATGTCTAAACCGCACTTCACTGGGTGGTTCACAATATAAAAACACAAAAATACATACCGTATTGGCCCGGATATAAGCCACACTTTCCCCCCAAATTCTGATCATGAAAAGTTAAAATGCGGCTTATATTCGCGACCTTACGGGCTGCAGCCAGGAGCGTGGGGCAAACTGTGCCTGCTGCACGCGTAGTTCCCTGTTCTCTTCCCCAAGGATGGGAAGGGACAGAGGGCGAGGAAGGGAAAAGGCTGCCGGTAAGGCAGCGTGGCTCCTCCCCCCCCCCCCAGTATGCAGCCAGGAGCAACAAGGAAGGAAGCAGCTGGTATGAGGGTATTTATTTCTTTTTTTCTCTCCCCCCCCCCCCTCCAATTTTAAAACTGCAGCTTATATTTGGGTACGGCTTATATTCGGGTCAATACGGTAACATAGTATCAAACAAAAGCAACCCAATAAGGATTGTAACACTCAGTCCGTGTGACTGGCCCACAAAAGGCTTTTCAGAGGAGTCACCCACACTCCTTCGGCACCTGATTGTGGGCATCTCGCCTAGTTGCTGCCCGCACATCAGACACAGCCTGAAATGCACACGGGCAGCATGGAATTGGGCAGTTCATGGTCAATTTCAGCTGAATGAAATCAGGACACTGTAGCAGTCATTCATCATGAAATACTTTTGACTTGCTTCTTCGCAAAGCCATATCATGAATATTCAATCACACTACAGAAGAGGATGAAGCACCTCCTTCAGATGTTAGGTGTATCAATGAAATTCGGAGAGGGATTTGACAGGTTTAAACAAAATTCATTGCAGGTGTGTATTTAGCTCCAATAACATCCCTTTTGAACACTCAGAACTATGTAATTTAACTTCGTTATTTGGATGGTCCATCTGTCTGAGGAAAATATATTAGGGGTTGGTTTAGAAGTGTGGGGGAAAACAGCTACTTCCTTTTATTTCTAGCACCAGTGAAAAGAATTGTTCCCATTGGCCATGCTTCCTGGGGATAATAGGAATAGTAGCAGCAACAACATCTGGAGAGCCCATGTTTTCCCACACTTGTCTTAGAATTAAGTGGAAGCCATATAGGTAAAGGACCCTGGACGGTTAAGTCCAGTCAAAGGTGACTATGGGGTTGCAGCGCTCATCTTGCTTTCAGGCCGAGGGAGTCGGCGTTTATCCACAGACAGATTTCCGGGTCATGTGGCCAGCATGACTTAACCACTTGTGGTGCAACGGAACACCATGATGGAAACCAGAGCGCATGGAAACATCATTTACCTTCCCACCACAGCAGTACCTATTTATCTACTTGCACTGGCATGCTTTCGAACTGCTAGGTTGGCAGGAGCTGGGACAGAAGAACAGGAGCGAACCCCGTTGCATGGATTCAAACCGCCAACCTTCTGATTGACAAGCCCAAGAGGCTCAGTGGTTTAGACAACAGCGCCACCCTACACTCTACCCAGTATTCCCAATGTGGCAGCATCAATCAATCAATCAATCAATCAATCATATTGTTCTGTAAAGGCATGGCGACATTTCCCAGAGAATTATGTGAAAATGATGTACCATTGGTATTTAATTCCTAGTAAGCTAGTAAAAATGTAGAAGACAGGTACAAATAAAAGAAGGCACCTTTTATCATATGTGGTGGATGTGTAAAGTAACAAAAGCGTTCTGGGAAATGATATATAACAGGCTTCCTCAACCTTGGCCCTCCAGATGTTTTGAGACTACAGTTCCCATCATGCCTGACCACTGGTCCTCCTAGCTAGGGATCATGGGAGTTGTAGGCCAAAAACATCTGGAGGGCTGAGGTTGAGGAAGCCTGATATATAATGAAACCTCCATGTCTCCATTAGGCTGCTATGGAAGCAGCAGATCTGGCCTCTAAGGAGCGGGCCATGCATTCCGTGGAGGCTGGATCCACTCCCCCAAAATAATTTGTGTCGCTTTCATGATACTGTTAGCGCAGATAGTATGCTAGTTGTGTCTCTTGACATAATCATATCTGCAGGGACAGGGCAGTATACAAATTTAATAAAGAAGAATAAAAATTCCATGGTCTTTTCGTTTTGTCTCTTGACCATACTTAGGATTATCGTGAGTCACAAATGCATCATACCTGCCTGTCCAAGTCACTACGTGCACAATTATCTCTGCATAGGTTTCCGTCTCTGCTGGAGAATTATACTGTAGTTCTGTTAGAGACAGCATGATTTTCGGAATCCCATCTAGGACTGTGTCATGCGGGGGCAGAAAGACAAGTTTCTTCTTTCAGTTGCATAGGTTCAATCCGAAGTTTGTGGGAGGTTTCGTGATAAACCACTGTGCTATCATTGGGAGTAGCATCTTCTATCACTGGTGTTTAGTGAATGAAAAGCCATTTATCATCATTTATCATCTCTATACTAAGGGCTTAAGAGGTAAGGCTGAGCAAGCCTGGAACTTTTGAGCACCCCAATGTGTAGGGAAAGGAAATTGCTCAGAAATTGGATTTCAGAGTTAAAAGCTTGGGACTCTCTTTCCCTCTCCCCTTTATTTTTCTGTAATACATAATGTTTCTCTCTTTGCTTTTCCACCTGCTGGAAAGTAACCGGAGATGACCTTGGGGCAGTTTACATATGATGCCAGTTACATATTGCACTGTTGAGAAAGAAAAAAAAAACTCCAGCCCTGGTTAAGAAGCCTGATTCAGTTGAAGTCATCTTAATGCTGCCCATGTTTTCAAGTGTACACAATTTCCCCCCATATATTCAACAAACATTTTCCAATCTTCTTTAAACATACGTTCTTCTTGTTCTCTTATTCTATATGTTAGGTCCGCAAGTTGCGCATATTCCATCAATTTAAGTTGCCATTCTTCTTTAGTTGGGACCTCAGTCGTTTTCCATTTGGGGGCTAACAAAACACGGGCTGCAGTAGTGGCATACATAAATAACCTTTTCTGATACCTGGGAATTTCCTTCTGAATTATCCCCATCAAAAAAAAACCTGGGTTGTTGTTTTTTGAAAAGTAATGAAATCCTCCCCCCCCCCCTCATTCATTATGAATTCAACAGTGTAAATAAGTTTTGACAGATGTAATAATGGAATACTGAATGGTTTAGTTTATGTAAAATATGCTGGGATTTATGTTATGCAAAATGAACCATGGAAAGAGAAGAAGGGAAGTCATTGATATTTTAAGGCTGTTTAAATGAATATTTTTAAATGTAAAACAGAAAATTTAGTAAATTTCTCTCTCTCTCTCTCTCTCTCTCTCTCTCTCTCTCTCTCTCTCTCTCTCTCTGTCTCTCTCTCTCACCCTGATTAAGCACTTCAGAAAACAGCCCACCTCAGCCCAAGGTGCTTTGTGGGCTACCCAATTTGACTCAGCGTCAATCTGAGTTTGTCTCATTTCATTCCCCTGCATTCGGACAGTTAAAAATGACTATAGCTTTCCCACCATTTTGACAGATGTAGACAATACCTTCAGGCTTTCTAGCGTCTCTAAAGAATGCCAGCCCAAAGAGTACAGGCAAATGGGTTTAAAAGCTTTTTTTTGTTGGGCACCTTTAAAGCTGGGTGGTTGGTAGTTTTTGTTTGTTTTAAGGAATCTATAACTTTCATTTTGGGAGAGAAAGCTGCCTTGCACTGATTCTGATTTGCCTCTGGCAAGCCCCTATCCCTCTGAGGCTCCCTGCCTTGACTTGGGATTTGAAATTCACCTGAGTCTGAAGCGCATCCCTATTATACAGCATTATGTGAGTGTTTTGTTTCATAAAGAACAGGAATTGTGTTAAATGGGATCTGATAAGTACCCAATTGGTTAGATATCATGATGGCATTTGTGGATCCTTAATTAGAGCTCTTCACTAAGAAATGGTTCACAAGAGGCAGCTGCAGAGGAGAGAACTGCCAGTGCTGTTTTTGCCTGCAGCTAAATTCCTCAGAATATAGACAGGAGTCCTAAATATGACCTTGGTTCTTCCAGGTGTCTAGGTATCTGCAAAGCATACAGCAGGAATCAGCAAACTTTTTCAGGAGGAGGCCAGTCCAATGTCCCTCAGACTTTGTGGGGGGCCAGACTATATTTTTTTAGGGGGTGTGTGAAGAAATTTCTATGCCCCACAAATAACCCAGAGATGTGTTTTAAATAAAAGGACACATTCTACTCATGTAAAAACACACTGATTCCTGGACCCTCCATGGGCCAGATTGAGAAGGCGATTGGGCCGCATCCAGCCCCTGGGCCTTAGGTTGCCTACCCATGGCATACAGTATGCACAAAACATTGTCTTCTCCCAGGAACACTGGGCAAAGTGACTTGCCTCTCTCACTTGCTTCTCTGTTCACATGTTAAGCCAAAATCCCATGTTGTACATCAACGCTTTTGCCATGATCTCAGTGGCCAATTTAGATCAGGAAGAACTCTTCAATGTGCTCCAGGGAATGTAGAGGGGGCAGGTGAAGTAAGAGCACAACCCTCCCCTTGCCTAATAATAATTTTTTTAAAAAAATTTATACCCCACCCATGTGGCTGGGTCTCCCCAGCCACTCTGGGCAGTGGCGTAGCGTGGGTTGTCAGCACCCGGGGCAAGGCAAGTAATTTGCGCCCCCTAACCCGTGGATTTGCGCCCCCTAACCCTAACCCCCAGATGTTGCGGCTGGTGCGGCTGGCCCCCCCTGCACCCCCCACGCTACACCACTGACTCTGGGTGGCTCCCAACAGAATGTTAAAAGCATGATCAAACATCACACATTAAAAACTTCCCTAAACAGAGCCGCCTTCAGATGTCTTCTAAAAGTCAGATAGCTGCTTATTTCCTTGACATCTGATGGGAGGGCGTTCTACAGGGAGGATGTCACTACCAAGAAGGTCCTCTTCCTGGTTTCCTGTAGCTTCATTTCTCACAGTGAGGGAACTGCCAGAAGGTCCTCAGAGCTGGACCTCAGTGTCTGGGCTGAATAATAGGGGTGTAGATGCTCCTTCAGGTATACAGGACCAAGGCCGTTTAGGGCTTTAAAGGTCAGCACCAACACTTTGAATTGTGCTTGGAAAAGTACCGGGAGTCAATGTAGGTCTTTCAGGACTGGTGTTATGTGGTCTCAGCGGCTACTCCCAGTCACCAGTCTAGCTGCTGCATTCTGGATTAGTTGTAGTTTCCGGGTCGCCTTCAAAGGTAGCGCCACGTAGAACGCATTGCAGTAGTCCAAGCAGGAGATAACCAGAGCATGCACCACTCTGGTGAAACAGTGCACAGGCAGGTAGGGTCTCAGCCTGTGTACCAGATGAAGCTGGTCGACAGCTGCCCTGGACATAGAATTGACCTGCACCTCCTTGGGCAGCTGTGAGTCCAAAATGACTCCCAGGCTGCGCACCTGGTCCTTCAGGTGCACAGTTACCCCATTCAGGACCAGGGAGTCCTCCACACCTGCCTGTCCCCTGCCCCCCAAAAACAGTACTTCTGATTTAGACCAGGAGAGACTCTCCAGTGATCTCCAGGGAATGTAGAGGGGGCAGGAGGAAGTAAAAACACAACCCTGCCCTTGCCTACTATTGCTCCCTCCAAATAGTTATTCTCACGGTGCGTGCAAAATCATTTAATACACATGAAGTGTGTGTGTGTGTGTGTCTTTGTGCACGCACACACGCACACACGCACACACGCATGAGTGTGTGTACAAGACAGGATGCAATAAATATTAGCATTAAAGCATTTTGAGCTCGGGAATTTGTGTATGAAAACCAGAACTATGTACAAAAGTGCACTCCTGGTGACCTCCAGCTTTATCTTTTTCAGTAGTATTTTGTTGGTGGTGTCATCTCTTTTGTTGTTGTTGCTACCATTGCTAAACAACAGCAAGCCAGAAACCCCAGCTGATCCTCTTCAAATCAAATCTTCCAGCAGATCCCAGTCTACGTTCTGCCGACCAGGTTGTTTGAGGTTCACTGTGCTCACTTTTCTTCAGGTTGCTTGCTGCTGTGTGTGTTGAGAGGTGTGAGTTCTAATACCAGGTACCGAATGTGGCATTCTACAACGTGTCATCATAGACAGACCATCTACCAGTGCCAACCCTGGCTCTACGGCTTCCACTTAATTCTAAGACAAGTGTGGGAAAATCTGGGCTCTCCAGATGTTGCTACTGCTGCTAGCATAGGACGTGGAAGAAGAAGAGGAGTATGGACCTGATATCCCGCCTTTCACTCCCTTTAAGGAGTCTCCGAGCAGCTAACATTCTCCTTTCCCTTCCTCCCCCACAACAAACACTCTGTGAGGTGAGTGAGGCTGAGAGACTTCAAAGAAGTGTGACTAGCCCCAGGTCACCCAGCAGCTGCATGTGGAGGAGAGGGAAATCGAACCCAGTTCACCAGATTAGGAGTCTACTGCTCTTAACCACTACACCACATTGGCTCTGCACTGAGCCTCTTGGGCTTGCCGATTGGAAGGTCATGTCAGGAATCTTCCTTCCCAGAGTGAAAGCAGAGAGGACGAGGAGATATGGGGAGGGGAGGGGAGGCAGAAAGGGACGAAGGCTTGCTTTCAGTGCAGGCAGAGAGGGAATCGGGGCCCCTCCTCTCCTAGAATGCTTGTCGTTAATTCACAGGGGGACAGAAGGCAGAAGGACAGGTACAGCTCTCAGACACAATCTCAGAGGGAGAGGGAGTGGCTGGACAATCTGTGTTGGTGTCGCCTCGCTTGTGCAGATTGGGCAGATTGCAGGAGTGGTCTGATGCCCACCATAAGAGGAGGAGTCTATGGCGTGTTTCCTGCCTACATAAGGCCTGTGCTTTAGTCGGCTCAACTGCAAGTTTGAACGATGACGATTGGATTGTGTGCTCCGACTGAGCTTCTGTGTAAACGCAATAAATCTGAAAAGCCATAAAGCTGTCAGCCTGCCGTTTCTTCGTGTGAGAGGGAGACTGTAAATCCTGACAGGTCAGCGGTTCGAATCCCTGCGACGGGGTGAGCTCCCATTGCTCTGTCCCAGCTCCTGCCAACCTAGCAGTTCGAAAACATGCCAGTGCAAGTAGATAAATAGGTACTGCTGTGGCAGGAAGGTAATGACCGCTCCCCGCTTAAAACGGGGGGCGCCCTTTGCATGGACGCGCGCAGCCCCTAGATCCGGAGCGGCTCCAACAGCATAGGCTTGGCTTTACCTTCCCTCAGGTGGGATACCTGGAGGTCTCCGCCTACCCCAGTCAGTTGTCCAATCCCACCTGGGGGAAGTGTTGCCAAGGAGACCAGGCCAGGTAGGGGAGGGATTACCTGCCCACACAATAGAGGGAGGATCTTACCTGGGAATCCTCACTTGGCTCCAGAGCTTCTCCCACCCTACCCACCCTCAGTCAATGTCTTATTTTGCAGGTTAACTTTTATTCACAGGTTTTGCAGGTTTACTTTTCTTCACAGGTTTGCGGGCGCTGCTACGTTAAGGTCGCTCTTAAAGGGCCGGAAAGGAATTTCCCTGCATTGGCAGGTTTCGCCTTTCCCGTAGCAAAACGTCACAACTTTGGCGGTATCAGGCCTTGGGCGGAATCCTTTAGTCCATCTTCCTCTTTGCGGCCGCGATACCAGGGTTCCCCGTTAAAGGGGTTTCTGAAGGGAGGCTTTGACTGTACGCCGAAAGGTCGTCATTGCTCTCCCCTGCGGCGGCGGAGTAACGGGGGCGGCTATCTCTGCTTGAACATATGTTCTCCAGAACCGGCCCATCCCCCCCCCACACACACACTGGATAACCCTGATGCTCCCTAGGTCCCCGGCTGGGGGCTGGGGAGGGAGAATGCCCAATGCCTGAGCCAAGGTCTACCCACATTTGAAATTTAATAAAGTTGGTGCCAATTTAATCCCATAGCACGTTGTCTTGAGTCGTTATTCCACATGACGGGGGGACCGCGCGGGATCTGGGGACTCCGCCTGTCCACGCAAACGGCGTTTCTGTGCGCTCTGGTTTTTGTCATGGTGTTCAGTTGCACCAGAAGTACCTCAACACACATTCACAATTAAAATATTCCTCCGAATCTCCGGACTTCCCACCTTCCCCTCCATGGGTTCCGTTATTAAATCTTTTCTACTGCATCTTTTTCAGTAATCCATATTTTTTATAACTCTATTGTCTCCATAGTTCTCATTGCATTACAAGTGTTATTGCAATCCTGCTAATGTTTTCATCTGTTTACAGTGGTCTCCAAGATATATTGTAAAAATTTTCCCATTCCTTATCTTTTTGGTTCTTGAGCTTTCTGGTCAATTTTGCCATTTCAGCATCGTCCATCAGTTTAATTTGCCATTCTTCTCTGATAGGGACTTTATCTTCTTTCCATCTCTGGGCCAACAGCATCCAAGCAGCTATTGTTGCATACATAAAAAGTCTTTCCTGCATCCATGGAATATCAGCATCAACAATTCCTAATAAAAAAGCCTCTGAGGTTTTTTTAAAATAAAAGTTATTTTAAACATCTTTTTTAATTCATTATATATAATTTCCCAGAATGCTTTTATTACCTTGCAAGACCACCACATATGATAAAAGCTGCCTTCTTTTTCTTTACATTTCCAGCAGATATTTGTACCTATCTTAAACATTTTTGCTAACTTACTAGGAGTCAGATACCAACATTACATCATTTTCATATAGTTTTCTTTCAATGTACAGCATGCCAAAAATATCAAATCAATTTTCCATAACCTTTCCCAAGATGAAAGTTAGATATTATGCCCCAAATCTCTTGCCCAATATATCATTACATATTTAATGCATCCTTAGTATGCAACTCCAAAATCCATCTATACAAAAGACACAAACCATCCACCCCACCCACAATCTTCCCACATTGAGTGGAAATGTCTGAAGGAGGCTTCAAATTCAGTGCTCAACTTAACAAACTAAACACGTCTCCCTGCTATTTGGAACCTAGAGCTGTCAGATTCCTGCACACAAGAAATCTCCTAAGAACATTCAAGTGCACCCCCTGCGTGACCTATGCCTTCATGTGTCCAAGTGAAGGCTTTACAGGGAACAAAGGTCTCTGAAAGCCCACTATGTTTTGTCGTTCGTGGAAGCTGCACACAAGCATCAGGATGGCAGCTCCAGCCCTTTGTGAGCCAAGAGCGAAACGGCAACTCTGCAAGCTTAATTGATTTCCTTAGAGAGGTGTCTGGAGAATTAAATTAAGAGCTCCAGGTAAGATGAAAAGCCATAAGAGCAATTCAGAAAGGCCTGCTTGCTCCAGGGTTATTGTGATGGTCGATTAACAGCCTGAACTTGAGATCTGCTACACTAGCCTGTCCAAAAGTGCTTGTTGTGGAGTGCAATGTCAGAGAAATGAAAGTTAAAGCTGGTCTTGCAGGGGACACAATTGTGCGTGCGTGTGGTTTTTCAGATTAAAATTTTACAGTCACATGTCCAGCATAAATCATAAAAACAAGATTCCAATGAATCTCTTGGACTTCCCTCCTCCCATTTGTGGGTCCTATTGTTAATCATTTCCTCCTGCATCTTTTATGATAATCCAAATCTTTTACTTCTCCATTGTGTCCAAAATTCACCATTAAGTTACAAGTGATATTCACATCCTACTAACAATTTTAACTGTTTACAATAGTTTTTAAGAGAGGTTATGAATTTCCCCCATTCCTTATTAAAATTTTGGTCTTCCTGATTACTGATTCCTCTGGTCATTTTAGCCAATTTGGGCATAATCCATCAACTTGATCTACCATTCTTCTCTGGTAGGGACTTTATCTTCTTTCCATCTCTGGGCAATATTCCACTATCATTCTCATGCTTCCATATCCATATTATGACCAATATCTATTGCCCAATGTATCAATGAGGATTTTACTTGTTCATCCTTTGTCTCCCATTCCAATAATATCTTCTACATTTTAAACAACATTTTTACATTACATTCCAACAGGTCTCTCTCCAGTTGTGATGTTTGTTCCCCAAACACTTGTATCCTATCTTCCTTAAATACTTTGTTCAAATGATGATATTAGATCCGTTTTGTTAATTTTCCTCATAATTCCTTAAATTCCTCTTTTAATTGATACTCTCTTCCCTCTTGTTTTAATACATTTCTGGTGGTGCTGTGGGTTAAACCACTGAGCCTTGGGCTTGCCGATCAGAAGGTCAGCGGTTCGAATCCCTGCGATGGGGTGAGCTCCCATTGTTTGGTCCCTGCTCCTGCCAACCTAGCAGTACGAAAGCACGCAGTGCAAGTAGATAAATAGGTACTGCTCCGGCGGGAAGATAAACAGCATTTCCGTGCGCTGCTCTGGTTCTCCAGAAGTGGCTTAGTCATGCTGGCCACATGACCTGGAAGCTGTACGCCGGCTCCCTCGGCCAATAAAGCAAGATGGGCGCCAAAACCCCAGAGTCATCCATGACTGGACCTAATGGTCAGGGGTTCCTTTACCTTTACCTTTATGTTGCCTATCATGATTTCAAGCTTCAGATATCAGGGCCAGACCAATATATTTTGCTGCCTGAGGCAAAAGATAAGATGGGCTCATTCAGTAGCTGCGAGACAACATGCTTGCTGCATCTGAGGCTAGGTCCAGGCTAGGCCACATGACATACACAGTAAGGTAAAAAGGTAAAGGACCCCTGGATGGTCCAGTCCAGTCAAAGATGACTATGGGGTGTGGAGCTCATCTCGCTTTTAGGCATAGGGAGCCGGTGTTTGTCCACAGACAAGTTATGGCACAATGGAACACCGTGAAGGAAACCAGAGTGCACAGAAACGCCGTTTCCATCCCTTCTCACAGCAGCGGTGCACTAGTGTGCTTTTGAACTACTAGGTTGGCAGGAGCTGGAACAGAGCAATGGGAGCTCACCCCGTCACAGGGTTGCAGACCTTCCGATCGGCAAGCCATAGCTCATGGAAATGTTGTTTACCTTCCCACCACAGCAGTACCTATTTATTTATTTACCTACTTGCTTTCTGAGGCTAGGTCTAGGCCAGGCCACATGACATACAAAGCTTTGTGCACTCTGCCCCCCTCAAATATGATGCCCGAAGCAGCCACCTCAGGCCCTGCTCAGCACTTTCTTGAGACACTTTGGAGTGCCTCCTTCTCAACACTTCTATACAAATACAGATCTGCTCTCTAAGCGCATCAATTCTTCCTCTGTTTACGGCCTATACATTGCACAGGGTGCCCAAAAGGTCAGCAGAAATCCTAATAATCTGTTCATATCATCCATATCATCCCTTGCCGGATTAGATGCAAAAACCAGGGCAGCAGCACAGAAGGCATTTTGGCGAATTTATTAAAAGATTGTTTGCACTCTCAGTTTTACTTGCTCTAGCAATCTCTATTAAAAGCAAAAATGCTTTGGCAAACCTGTCTTTTCTTTTCCCATTAACCTGAGGGTGGGGTGGGGTGCACAGAACCAGACCATAGAGAAGGGGGAAATTAATCTATTTAGCCTCATCAGATTAACTGGGCCAAGTTGGTCCTCCGCAAGGTCACTGCCTATCCCCTCGGATAAGTTATGCTGCGTTCGAGTAAGGTCGCATATTGCAACAGCTGCCAATCATGTTCTGCTGTAAAGGACTTTATGATGAGACTGCAAGTATCTGTCATGTACTCAGTAATGGAAAGTGAAGCTTGGCACCGTGTGTGTGTGTGTGTGTGTGTGTGTGTGTGTGTGTGAGAGAGAGAGAGAGAGAGAGAGAGAGAGAGAGAGAGAGGTGTGAAGGAACCAAGCAGCCTTAGGATCCAGCTATAATCCCTTACTGTACTTTCCCTGTTGTGAGCTTCTCCATCTGATTAACAGAGGAGAGTAACAAGCAAAGAAGTACTTTGCTGCCTCCTTGAGGCTGCTGCTATGAGTGGCAACGTCAGCCTTGATCTAAGGAGGCTCACTGCCACAAAGTTTGAAAACTCCTGGCCTAAGCCCTTAAAATTTGCACACTATGTGCTGTAAGGAACCAGTTGGCACAAGCTATTTTGTATTGCCTTTCGTGGTTCTTCCTATGCAAAGATTCTCTCTAGCCCTGTAATAATTTCTGCTTTCAATACCTGCTAATAATATTTTTGTTTAGCTATGCCTACCCAGACATGCCTACCCACTATGTGCACAGAGCCTAGGGCTTGCAGATGAGAAGGTCGGTGGTTCGAATCCCTGCAACAGGGTGAGCTCCCATTGCTCGGTCCCTGCTCCTGCCAACCTAGCAGTTCGAAAGCACATCAAAGTGCAAGTAAATAAATAGGTATTTACTCCGGCGGGAAGGTAAACGGCGTTTCTGTGCGCTACTCTGGTTCACCATAAGCGGCTTAGTCTTGCTGGCCACATGACCCAGAAGCTGTATGCCGGCTCCCTCAGCCAATAACGTGAGATGAGCGCTGCAACCCCAGAGTCGTCTGCGACTGGACCTAACAGTCAGGGGTCCCTTTACCTTTACCTTACCCAGACACATAATTTTATTAGGCATATTTCTTTTGAAAATTGCTGGTGTAATCTATGTCTTGATTATGTCAACTTCCTTTCGAAGCCTGTTCATTGTATTGGTTATCTCTTCATTCATCCTTTCCTGAGCCACATATTCCAGGCGGCCTTTTGCAGGCAAAACCATGACGACGGGTTAGGGTGCCAAGGCCACATTTTGACGGGCACTGTGAAACATGAGGTTTTCACTGCCAAATGTTGCAGGGGGGCGGGGTTGCCAGTGTTTGGCACTGCTGTGAAGTGAATAGGATAACGTCTGGTTTTCAGCGAAATTATGACCCAGGGCTCATGTTGTGGAATGCACCGAAATACCCCCATCATTCTGCCCGGATGCTGAGGTCCAGCGCCAAGGGCCTTCTGACGGTTCCCTCACTGCAAGAAGCAAAGCTACAGGGAACAAGGCAGAGGGCTTTCTCGGTAGTGGCGCCCACCCTGTGGAACGCCCTCCCATCAGATGTCAAAGAGATAAACAACTACCTGACATTTAGAAGACATCTGAAGGCAGCTCTGTTCAGGGAAGTTTTTAATGTGTAACATTTTAATGTATTTTTAATCTTTGTTGGAAGATGTCCAGAGTGGCTGGGTACAAATAATAAATTATTATTATTATTATTATTATTATTTTCACTGCCAAATGTTGCAGGGGGCCATCACTTGAAAGCGGTGCCAAAAGCCTGGAAATGGCCCCCTACAATGTTTGGTGGTGTCACAACCACATTTCAGAACATTTCAGAAAAATGAAGGGGAAATGTGTGCGCGTCCTATGGGGCGAATGCAGGCTTTCACTGAAGCCTGGAGAGCGAGAGGGGTCGGTGCGCACCGACCCCTCTCGCTCTCCAGGCTTCAGGAGAGCCCCAGCGCCAGCCCCACAAGGTCAGGGGACAGCGGGGAGGCGGAACGCCGCCATCCCGCTGTCTCCTGATGTGGTTTGGAGGCTGAGGGCGGGGAGACGCATGCTTCTCTCCGCCGCCAGCCCCGCAAGCTCTGGGGACAGCAGGGAGGCGCAGCACGCCTCCCTGCTGTCTCCGGACCTGGTCTGAAGGTGGGAGGCGGGGAGAAGAGCGCTTCTCCCCGCTGCCGGCCCCACAAGCGCCTGGGGGGGAAATACATTTTTTTTCTTTATTTCCCCCCAAAAACACTTGGTGCGTCCTATGGGCCGGTGCGTCCTATGGGGCAAAAAATACGGTATATGGACCTTTGTTGTCAAGGTGGTATCTCTGCTTTTCAAGATGCTGTCTAGAGAGAGACAAAGATCGGAAATAGTGACACAGTGTGGCTGAAAAAATAATTGCAGGGTTTTTGTTCTTTCTTTCCAAGTATTTCCCTATAATAAAGGAAAGATTGCCATCTAGTGACATTTGGATATAATTACAAGCATTAGAAAAAAGCTGGGGATCTACATACATACATACATACATACATTTGTGTGTGTGTGTGCGCGCACACACTTTTTGTGTGTGTCTCCTTCTATCATTGCAGACAAAATTATGGCATACATATGTAGGTATGTAGGTATGTAGGTATGTATGTACAGTGAGGGGGGAAAGTATTTGATCCCCTGCTAAATTTGCACTTTCCAGTTAGAACTAGTCCAAGCTGGTTGGAACAGCTCCAGACCTGTTTGTACCGTTCCAAGCTGGTTGGAACCGGCCAAAGCTGGTTTGAACTGGTCCAAGCTGGATGGAACCACTTCAGACCAGTTAGAACCAGTCCAAGCTGCTTGGAACAGGTCCAGACCAGTTGGAACCGATTCATACCGGTTTGAACCAGTTCAAGCTGGTTGGAACCGGTCAAAGCTGGTTGGAACCAGTCCCAGCCAGTTGGAACCGGTCCAAGACTGTTGGAACCAGTCCAAGCCGGTTGGAAATGGTCCAAGCCTGTTTGAACTGGTCCAAGCTGGTTGGAACCAGTTCAGACCGGTTAGAATCTGTCCAAGCTGGTTGAAACCGGTCAAAGCTAGTTGGAACAGGTCCAGACTGGTTGGAATAGGTCCAGACTAGTTGAAACTGATCCAACCTGGTTGAAACCGGTCCCAGCCAGTTGGAACCGGTTCAGACCAGTTGGAACCGGTCCAAGCTGGTTGGAACCAGCCAAAGCTGGTTAGAACTGGTCCCAGCTGGTTGGAACAGGTCCAGACTGGTTGGAACCAGTTCAGACCAGTTAGAACCGGTCCAAGCTGTTTGGAACCTGTCCAATCCTGTTTGAACTGGTCGAAGCCAGTTGGAACTGGTCAAAGCTGGTTTGAACTCATCCCAGCAAGTTGGAACTGGTTCAGACCAGTTTGGCCCAGTCCAAGCTGTTTGGAACTGATTCAGACCGGTTAGAACTGGTCCAAGCTGGTTGGAACCGGTCCAAGTCAGTTGCAACTGGTCAAAGCTGATTTGAACTGGTCCAAGCTGGCTGGAACCAGTTCAGACCGCTTAGAACCACTCCAAGCTGGTTGGAACAGGTCCAGACTGGTTCAAACCAGTCCAAGCTGGTTTGAACTCATCCCAGCCAGTTGGAACTGTTTCAGACCAGTTTGAACCGGTCCAGACTAGTACAAACCGATCTAAGCTTCTTGGAAGTGGTCCAAGCCAGTTGGAACCAGCCAAAGCTGCTTTGAACTGGTCCAAGCTGCTTGGAAACTGTTCCAACTGGTTAGAACCGGTTCAAACCGCTTGGAACAGGTCCAAGCCTGTTTGAACTGGTCCAAGTTGGTTGGAATCAGTTCAGACCGGTTAAAACCGTTACAAGCTGGTTGGAACCGCTCCAGACTGGTTGGAAGCATAGACTAGTTGGAACCGGTCAAAACCAGTTGGAACAGGTCCAAGCTGGTTGGAACCGGTCCCAGCCGGTTGAAACCAGTTCAGACTGGTTTGAACCGGTCCAGACTGGTTGGAACTGATCCAAACTGGTTGGAACCAGTTCATACTGGTTTGAACAGGTCCAGACTAGTTGGAACTGATCCAGGCTGGTTCAGACAGATTGAACTGGTTTGGACCGGAAGGAACCGGGCCAGACGAGATGGAACCGGTTAAAGCTACTTGGAACCGGTCCAAGCTGGTTTGAAAAGGTCCTAGCCAGTCGGGACAGGTCCAGACCAGTTTGAACCAGTCCTAGCCTGTTTCTACCGGTTCAGACTGGTTGGAACCGGTCCAGACTAGTAGTAACAGGTCAAAGTGAGTTGGAACCGGTCCAAGCTGGTTGGAACCGGTCCGAGTCGGTTGGAACCAGTTCAGACTGGTTTGAACCGGTCCAGACTAGTTGGAACTGGTCCAAGCTGGTTGGAACAGGTCCAGAATGGTTGGAACCGTTCCAAGCTGGTGGGAACTGGTCCAAGCTGGTTGGAACAGGTCCAGAACGGTTGGAAGCAGTCCAAACTAGTTGGAACCAGTCCAAGCTGGTTTGATCCAGTCCAAGCCTGTTTGAACAGGTCCAAGCCGGTTGGAACCAGTTCAAATCAGTTGGAACCAGTCCAGACTAGGTGGAACTGGTTCTAGCTGGTTGGAGCCAGTCAAAGCTAGTTTGAACTAATCCCATCCAGTTGGAACCGGTCCAAAGTGGTTGGAACCAGTTCAGACTGGTTAGAACCGGTCCAAGCTGGTAGGAACAGGTCCAGACCGGTTGGAAGCAGTCCAAACTAGGTGGAACCGGTTCCAGCTACTTTGATCCAGTCCAAGCCTGTTTGAACAGGTCCAAGCCAGTTGGAAACGGTTCTGACCAGTTGTAACCGGTCCAGACTAGTTGGAACCAGTTCTAGCTGGTTGTAGACGGTCAAAGCCCGTTGGAACCGGTCAAAGCTGGTTTGAATTAATCCTAGCCTGTTAGAACATGTCCAAGGTGGTTGGAACAGGTTCATACTGGTTAGAACCGGTTCAGACTAGTTGGAACCGATCCAAGCTGTTTACAACCAGATCACACCTGTTAGAACCGTTCCAGCAGCTTTAAACCGGTTCAGACCGGTTGGAACTGGTCCAAGCTTCAGGTAACAGGTCCAGACTGGTTGGAACTGGTTCAGACCAGTTTGAAACGGTCCCAGCGTGTTTGAATGGGTTCAGATCGGTTGGAACCAGTCCAGACCAGTTGGAACCGGTCCAAGCTGGTTAGAACCAGTTCAAACCAGTTAGAACTGGTCCAAGCTGGTTGGAACAGGTCAAAGCTGCAGGGAACCAGTTCAAGCCTGTTTGAACTTGTCCAAGCTCGTTGGAAGAATTTGAGAGCGGTTAGAACCGGTACAAGCTCTTTGGAACAGGTACAGATCGGTTTGAACTGGTTCAGTACAGTTTGAACCAGTGCCAGCCAGATTGAACAGGTTCGTACCAGTTTGAAGCGGTCGAGACTAGTTGGAACTGGTTCAAGCTGGTTTGAACTAGTCCAAGCTTAGGGATTTTTTTTCCCAAAAAATGTTTTTCCGCAAGTTGAGACGTCGAGGGCTAATTCTGGTTTTGATGATAAAAACCTTTCTGTTTCTACTGAAAAACCTTTCAGGGGAGGATTTGCAATAGTTTGGCACCATTTTTGAGTGAATTGCAGAACCTCCGATTTTTGCTGAAATTGTGACTCAAAAACAGAATTAGCCCTCGACATCTGAACTTGCGGAAAAAAACCTTTTCGGAAAAAATCCCTAAGCCGCGCGGTCACAATTTCAGCAAAAATCTGACGTTCTCCAGTTCTCTCAAAATGGTGCCAAACGGTTGCAAATGCTCCCCTGAAAGGTTTTGCGGTTGAAACAGAAGGCTTTTTATCACAGGGCAAGAAATCAGCCATGGACAGATTAACGGGCGGAGAAAGATTTTTTTGAAAAAAATCCCTAAGCCCCGGGGTGACAATTTTAGCAAAAATCTGACTTTTGGCAATTCATTCAAAAATGGTACCAAACGTTTGCAAAGGCTCCACTGAAAGGTTTGGCGGTCGAAACAGAAGGCTTTTTATGACAGGACAAGAAATCAGCCCTCAACAACTTAACCGGTCGAAAATATTTTTTTGAAAAAAATCCCTATGCACCGGGGTCACAATTTCAGCAAAAATCTGACTTTCAGCAATTCACTCAAAAATGGTGCCAAACGGTTGCAAATGCTCCCCTGAAAGGTTTTGCGTTGGAAACAGAAGGTTTTTTATCATAGGACAAGAAATCAGCCCTCGACAACTTAACCGGCGGAAAAAGATTTTTTTGAAAAAATGCCTAAGCAAAAATGCCGGTTAAGTTGTGGAGGGCTGCTTTCTTGTCTGGTGATAAAAAGCCTTCTGTTTCGACCGCCAAACCTTTCAGCTGAGCATTTGCAACCGTTTGGCACTATTTTTGAGTGACTTGCCGCGAGACAGATATTTGATGAAATTGTGACCCCGGGGCTTAGTGATTTTTTCAAAGAAATCTTTTTCCGCCGGTTAAGTTGTGGAGGGCTGCTTTCTTGTCCGGTGATAAAAAGCCTTCTGTTTCGACCGCCAAACTTTTCAGGGGAGCATTTGCAACTGTTTGGCACTATTTTTGAGTGAATTAGCAAAAGTCAGATTTTTTCAGAAATTGTGACCCCGTGGCTGAGGGATGTTTTCAAAAAAATCTTTGTCCGCCAGTTAAGTGGTCGAGGGCTGAATTCTTGTCCTGTGATAAAAAGGCTACTGTTTCAACCACCAAACCTTTCAGCGGAGCATTTGCAACCGTTTGGCAACATTTTTGAGTGAATTAGCAAAAGTCAGATTTTTGATGAAATTGTGACCCCGGGGCTTAAGGATTTTTTTCAAAAAAATCTTTTTCAGCCGGTAAAGTTGTTGAGGGCTGATTTTTTGTCCTGTGATTAAAAACCTTCTGTTTCCAACGCAAAACCTTTCAGTGGAGCATTTGCAACCGTTTGGCACCATTTTTGATTGAGTTGCCAAAAGTCAGATTTTTGCTGAAATTGTGACCCCAGGGCTTAGGGATTTTTTCAAAAAAATCTTTGTCCTCTCCTCTGTTTAAGTTCTGGAGAGCTGATTTATTGTCCTATGATAAAAAGCATTCTGTTTTGACCGCCAAAACTTTCAGGGGAGCATTTGCAACCGTTTGGCACCATTTTTGTTTTTTTTTATAAAAAAAAAAAATTATTGGATTTTCACATTTTATAACAACACACACACAGACATATAAATAGTTTCATATCTTTGCTTTCATAACCCTCTTTCCCTGACTTCCCCCCCCCCATACATCCCAATTTCCATATTAAATTCAGCAAGTTCTTATTTCCTTCCCCAATCCTATTCTTATTATGTTTAAATTTGATTCTTTTTGTTAGGCCCAATTCAATAATCTTTTGCTTATATACATTAGATCCTTATTCTAAGATCAATCAAAATTCTTATACCAAAAATTACCCTTGTTTTTTTTATTAAAATATGAATCAACATTATATAAAAAAAAACCCAAAAATCCTAAAATCCTAAAATCCTAAAATTTTAAATTCTACTTTTCCCCTTCCCTCCCTGCCCAGGTATCTGTCCCTTCCAAAATAACTGTCCTCTTCTAAGATCCCTAGCCCGGATTTCTCACGTCAGAGGCCTTTAAGTCTATTTCAGTCTCTCCCTGCCTGTTCTGTTGGTAATCCATTTTATTGGTCTTCAAGTCTCGGGAGGTCTCTTCATCCTTTCTCAGATCAATCCTAGTTAGAAGGACTTGGTGCCAAGGTTCTGCCAAAGGTCCCCAAAGTCCCAAGTCATCAATTCCAGAAAAGAGGAGGAAGCCCCAGTTATATTTCTTTATTTTTTTTAATTTCCCATCTTTTATTGTGTCCAGCGGCTTCCTCCCTTGCTTCTCTCTCTCCATGACTTGTAGTCCAAAGGGCTTCTCTGTTCCTTGGCTGCAAAGAGTCCTGTAAGAAGTTTAACAACTGTACTTTCTCCCCTTCGACCTGTTTTTCCAGCACCACCCCCGTCCAATACCTGTTTTTCCTCCAACTCCAAAGATATCTTTTCTGGTTCAGCTCCAGCACAGCTTAGAAAAAAACACACGATTTGTTCACGTAAATTGATAAAGTCTCTGTCAACCTCCGAAAGACACGAGATTATTTCTCTCTGATCTTAGGCTTTCGCTCCTTGCTTTAAATTGTCTGTATGAGGGGGGGTGCGGACTTCCCTTTAGCACGTCCCCCCCAGTCGCCAGATTAGGGATAAAATATCTTTTAAAGATCGAATTTCCTTTACTCACAGGGTGTTTACTTTCGGTCCAAATTTCGGGAAGAAAGTTGACGCTCTCCGGCAATGGCTTGTGGCTTCACTCCACTGAGGTAGCGGTCTACTCTCAGCACCACGCCACTCCTCGTACCTTCTCCGCAGCCTTTAAAAAGGCTCTTTGACTGTCGAGGAGGGCGCTTAAGGTGCCCACCGAGTCACCAGGTCCACAGGTATCCGCACCTGTGGTTTCTAAGGGTCCCCGCGTCGCCGGCGCGGCAAGACCCGTTCTCAGCGGAGCCGATTCCCCCCGGAGCTCGGAGGGAATCCGCCATTAATCCGATCGCGTCAACCCGGAAGTCCCGTTTGGCACCATTTTTGAGTGAATTGCTGAAAGTCAGTTTTTTTCAGAAATTGTGACCCCGGGGCTTAGGGATTTTTCCCAAAAAATCTTTTTCAGCCAGTTAAGTTGTCGAGGGCTGATTTCTTGTCCTGTGATAAAAAACCTTCTGTTTCCAACGCAAAACCTTTCAGGGGAGCATTTGCAACTGTTTGGCACCATTTTCGAGTGAATTTCTGAAAGTCAGATTTTTCATGAAATTGTGACCCCGGTGCATAGGGATTTTTTTCAAAAAAAAATTTTCGACCGGTTAAGTTGTTGACAGCTGATTTCTTGTCCTGTGATAAAAAGCCTTCTGTTTTGACCGCCAAACCTTTCAGGGGAGCATTTGCAACCATTTGGAACCATTTTCGATTTAATTGCTGAAAGTCAGGTTTTTTCAGAAATTGTGACTCCAGGGCTTAGGGATTTTTTCAAAAAAATCTTTTCCCGCTGGTTAAGTTGTCAAGGGCTGCTTTCTTGCCCTGTGATATAAAGCCTTCTGTTTCAACCGCCAAACCTTTCAGGGGAGCATTTGCAACCGTTTGGCACCATTTTTGAATGAATTGCCAAAAGTCAGATTTTTGCTGAAATTGTGACTCCGGGGTTTAGGGACATTTTCAAAAAAATCTTTTCGAAAAATAATCAAAAAATAATCAAAAAATACCGGCTGAAAAAGATTTTTTTGAAAAACAACCATATAAATATATATTACAAATAAGTAATAGAAGCAGACTGTGTGTGTAAAAACCAAGCAAACAATCCATATCAATTCCAGCTAGGGTTGAAGCAACCTAAATATGGCCCAAAGGACAGTATGTCCCAAGGAACCAAGCAATATTCTGACAATAAGGAGGCATCTAGGCATATATTTCTTGTGTATGAAATGAAATTTAAAGCCTGTAGAGGGGACAAGTTCTACCTTGAGTTACAATCGTGGAAATATTAGAATTCAACAGAAAAAGTAATTTCGTTGATATGCCTACATTAGAATGACAAATTTGAATGTTTCTTTGTTTTGCCACATGGAGGCGAGTGAGGGTTTGGGAACAGGAGACATATAGAACGCAACAGTGACATTTCCAAAAGCAGAAACCTAAAATTAGAAAGGAACATAAAACGCAGGCAGAAGATAGACAATGCCAGCTCTTAATAGCTTCCATTCATCCTTTGTAATAGCCTATAAAGGAAAAATACAAACCCATTTGGAAATGGAAGCAGTGGCACAGAACACCCAAATTACTGGAACATTCTCAGGCTGTGAAATTTCGCAGCACAGTCAAATATTTGAACTTCATTCCTCGCTGAAGTTTTGTTTTTGTTTTTTGCCCCTTAGTCTCCCGACGTTGTCTGGGAGGTTGCATCAGGGATCTGATGTGGAACTTGATGTCGTGTCAGAGCTTGCTGTTGTGAAGGTAAAGGGACCCCTGACCATTAGGTCCAGTCATGACTGACTCTGGGGTTGCGGCGCTCATCTCGCTTTATTGGCTGAGGGAGCCGGCATAAGCTTCTGGGTCATGTGGCCAGCATGACTATGCCACTTCTGGCGAACCAGAGCAGCGCATGGAAACACCATTTACCTTCCCACTGGAGTGATACCTATTTATCTACTTGCACTTTGACGTGCTTTCGAACTGCTAGGTTGGCAGGAACAGGGACCGAGCAACAGGAGCTCACCCTGTGGTGGGGATTTGAACCGCCAACCTTCTGATTGGCAAGCCCTAGGCTCTGTGGTTTAACCCACAGCACCACCCCCGTCCAATACTCACAGTGGACCCATTTAAATCAATGGTACTTGAAGCACCCACAAATTTGGGGGTGGGGTGGGTGCCCTGGCACCCAGGCCCCCCTAGAACTGGCGCCTCTGCTTTAAAACCACATCACAATTCAAAGTCAAAAGAACACAAAAAGGTTGTTCATTTGATAAAGTAATTAGCAGTGCAGAGAATTCAAATCATGTTAAAACTGTGCATTTATATTACTTTTGAATGCAATGAGCTGAAAACTATCAACAGAGAAAGAAAGAAAAAACTGTCTCCTTCCCACTTTGCTAAAGTGGTTTAAGAGGTTGTCCTTTGAAGGCACGACAAATGGTCATTCATTTACAGCCGTATTCAGAGAGCAAGGAATTTGCAGTAAATTTTGTCACATGGACTGATATTCCCAAGGATTTCTGTGCAGAGGATGCAATGATGTTTGATGAACGCACAGGCAGGGCTTCAAGTGCCTGCTGAGATATGTTGCATGGTTTTGCTCTGCACAATAATGAAAAATTAAGCAAAAGTGTGTGTGTGAGAGAGGGGGGGGGGCATTGTCCCAACAAAGGAAGAATGAATGGCAAGTAAAGTTAATGGACTATGCAAAAATGGCAAACCTTATGGGCAGATTTAAAAAATCAAGAACAACAAATTTTCAACAAAAAATGGGGGAGAAATGTGGATTATTTAAAACATTATTGTAAACAATTAAATACATTAGCAGGATTAATTTAAGATTTAGCAGTTAAAATGTGACTGGAAGAAATACAAAGTGTAATAAGCTAAAGGAGCTGAGGAAGAGATACAGTTTTGAAAATGATTGTAGAGGGAACCAAGGAAGGGGAAGAGGGAAGTCAAAGAATTACAGCTATGTATGCGACCGTATTTGAGGATTATTGCTGTCAATTGGGAAAACCGAAAAATAAGATTTATAGAAGAGAGAGAGAGAAAAAAAAACATCACTCTTGGAAGAACCAAAAAAACCACCCTAGGTCATAAAACCAAAATGAAACCAGAAGCGTTTTTACTACGAATTTCAGGTACTGAAATACCAAAGGAAGATAAAAGATTATAGTACATAAATAGCTATTTATGTACGTGACAACGGCAGCATGGATACTTTTGGCCCAGAGATGGAAGGAAGACAAAGTCCTGACTAGAGAAGAATGGTTGATAAAGATGATGAATTATACGCTGAAATGGCCAGGAAGAAATCAAGAAGATAGAAATTTTTACTAAGGAATGGGAAAAATATATAATTTATCTGGGAGAACACTGCAAACAACTAAAAACTGTAACAGAACTTGTAATGTAACAATAACTATGGAATAACAGGGATTTGTTGATTTGTTTGGAAACGGATAATTTTATAAAATACAGTAAAAAGAAAAAAGAAAAGAAAAGGGAATGTGAGTGGAATCCATGGAGGGGCAGAGGGAAGTACAAGGATTCAAGGAATCCTTTATATCTATGATTATGATTATTTTTTGAATATAGAAGTAAACTGTAAAACCCAATAATGAAATGAAATGAAACATATGTGTTTGCTTGAAATGTATTACTGCTTTTTCCCTCCTGGTAAGTCTCTTTGAGCATGATTTTGTGGTGGGCGGTGGAGCAGCAAAACGAATGAAAAATGAAATGAACTTATCAGTAACAAAATCCTTCAAGGATTTGGGATTGCAGCGGCACGAGTCTTGATAGCGCAAGGATGGAAGAATGAGGAAATCCCAACGAAAGAACAGTGGCAAGAAAAACTGATAAACTACGCAGAACTGGCTAAATTGACATACAAATTGCGGGACAAGGACAACTGTGACTTTAAGGAAGAATGGGAGCTTTTTACAATATCTAAAAAGACAACAAAATGTATTGGACTCCTTGGCAGGTTTTGAAGAAACTTGGTTTCTTAACTGACCTGACACAATCCTATGTGTGTGTATTTAGAAATAAGTCCTACCTATGGAACTTACTCCTAAGTAAGTGTAGAAAGCTGTGTAGTCGCAGCTTGTTAGACTTTGGAATAACAAAGTCTATTCCGCTATATTTTTCTCTGCGATTTTGTTCTACTAGGAAAGGCTCAAGAGGTCTTCCTTGCTAGGTGTCTATTTACCTAGCACCGGAAAGCGACATTTAATTTCATTCATAAGATTTTTGCACTCCAGCAGGATACACGGCTATTTAATTCTGGATTAAGTTTAGCCAGGGAAAGAGAAACACAATCTCTGGGGTTGTCTTTACTTATGTGCACTTTCAGAAGCATTGCATCGCAGGCACAAATATAGAGTTTCATTTTGAACAAATTACATATGGGTAGCCACGACTTTATCTCGCAAGAAAAGGTTAGCTTTGCGGGTGCAGAAAATCTGCAAGAGAAAGAAGTTCACCCCAAATATCTTTGTCTTTAACAGGGAGGAATATTTCGACAGCAGGTGGCACTAGAGCCAAGATAGAAACTGGCACTGCCGTGGCTTCACAATTGGGTTTTATATTCTTGCCCGAGAGGACATTTTTCACATACGTGACATAGTCTAGTTTTGTTTTCAATCAGACTCCTAAACCGAATATAAGACTCATACCACCTCAGAGGTACTTTCAGATTATCTCTCGCCTTGGAATTTATTCATAAGGAAAACAAAAATTGCCCAAACCAACACTGCTGACATGGGTTGCTATATGTCGGGATTTTCCCAGACATTTTTTTGTGATTTCTGCATGGACACTACTTCCGACTGCAGTATTCCGGATAAAATAATAATAATAATAATAATAATAATAATAATAATAATAATAATAATAATAATAATAATTTATTTATTTATTTATAACCTACTCATCTGGCTGGATTTCCCCAGCCACTCTGGGCGGCTCCCAACAGAAAATTAAAAACACAATCAAACATTAAAAACTTCCCTAAACAGAGCTGTCTTCAGATGTCTTCTAAACGTCAGATAGTTGTTTATTTCCTTGACATCTGATAGAAGGGTGTTCCACAGGGCAAGTGCCACTACCGAGAAGGCCCTCTGCCTGGTTCCCTGTAATCTCACTTCTCACAGTGGGGGAACCGCCAGAAGGCCCTCGGAGCTGGACTTCAGTGTCTGGGCTGAATGATGGGGGTGGAGATGCTCCCTCAGGAATACTGGGCTAAGGCTGTTCAGGGCTTTAAAGGTCAGCACAAACACATTGAATTGTGCTCGGAAACGTACTGGGAGCCAATGTAGCTCTTTCAGGACTGGTGTTACATGCTCTCGGCAGCCACTCCCAGTCACCAGTCTAGCTGCCACATTCTGGATTAGTTGTAGTTCCGGGTCACCTTCAAAGGTAGCCCCACATAGAGCGGATTGCAGTAGTCCAAGCGGGAGATAACTAGAGCATGTACCACTCTGGTGAGACAGTCTGCGAGCAGGTGGGGTCTCAGCCTGCGTACCAGATGGAGCTGGTAGACAGCTGCCCTGGACACAGAATTGACTTGCACCTCCATGGACAGCCGTGGGTCCAAAATTATCCCAGATGCATGGCAACCCTACATGGAAACATTTAGAATGGAGGGTGGCACTAAGCAGAGCAAAATGGATCTCTCGAGGCATTTCCGCACGCCCTGGAGAGGAGAGATGACCCACAGCGAGGGCCAAGATGGCTTCCAGTTCAATTCCGCAGCCTGGCAGTTAAATTGTACCTGCAATGTGTGCGTGCCCTCCAACATTTCTCCAATGAAAATAGGGATGTCCGAGCCGACATCAGAAAGCTTCTCCTGGATTAGAGATCGCTGCACACATAGACATCATAAGCACATCAACATGGGCCACCTTGAACCTCTCCACCTCACAGGAGCCAGTGTTCGGAAGAGCGGCGGTGTCCCATATGAGATGCTTCGGAGGGCGCTACTGATAGGAAGAAAAAGAAAAAGAAAAGCCTAACACCTAGAAGCATGTATTTCTAGCAATATCTTCTTGTTTGAATTCCTGCTCCGTGATTGCAGTCATGGGATTTTTGTCTTTCACATGACAGTGTATGTTTTGACTCCACAAAGTGGGAAGTGACGAAGACAGGATGTTTGTGTTACTGTGTTCCATGAAGTGGGACTATTGTCCTTTGTTCTTTTTCTCTTTGCTGTCTGATGCTAGAGAGAGAGGGAGCCATGTTGCAGTGCTCTGTGTGTGTTTATATGTAAATAAAGTAGATTAGCCAAAATGCTGAGTTGCTGAGCTCTGTTACGCATGATGTGCAAACTCTGCAGATCCCTAAGTGTGCCGGTGTCGGTTGACATCGGTCGCTGTGATGTTCGGGCTGAAGAAAGCTTTTGAAGCTCTCTCCCCTCCGACCAGGAGGGGGAGAACATGCCAGTAGGGCATGTGTCTCTACCAGGGTCCTACTTGAGTGTAGGCTGGACTCCTGACACTTCTATCACTCTTTTGTTCTGTTAGAGCAGTGGTTCTCAACCTGTGGGTCCCCAGATGTTGTTGGACTACAACTCCCATCATCCCTGAGCTCTGGCCTTGCTAGCTAGGTGTGATGGGAGTTGTAGTTCAACAACATCTGGGGACCCACAGGTTGAGAAAGGCTGTTTTAGAGGCTTGGGAGGCAATGCTAGCAATTGCATATATTCCACTATCGTTGGACTTTGTGGGGTTTTTGTCATGGGATTATCCAGGAACCTGCATTGAAAGACACCCCCGCCCATATGCACACATCGCCTTACCGGTTCCCAATCCATATGACATCTGTGCGATGTGCAGAAAGGCCTTGAGTTAAAGGGATATTAGAACTGACAGAGCTTACAAGTGATAAATTGAAATGGACACCAGTAATGAAGTCAGTGGAGGAAACTTATTAACTTCTCAAGCCCTGCAACAGGAAAGGGTCTAATTGGTTTGGAAATATTTAGGAACCCATGAATTGGGGTCGAAACTTGGACATTCATAGTTGACATCCTCTTGAGTAGTGGGATCTAGGCCAGCCCCCTCTCCAAATACAACTCTTTGTGTAATTAGAGCCAAAAAATTGGTATCTTCGCCGATGAGTCAATTCAGAAATTGCTCACAAAAGACAAACCACCCAGTCTAGTTATGGTCAATGGCAGTAGATCCAAGTATGCTTTCTTATTTCAACCATTCCAGATTAACTTTTCTTTTCTTTTATGATAAGTTAGGGGCCACAAACCCTTGGGCTCCAACCTAAAGCTGATTCGCTTCATAGCAACCTTGCTTTACAGCTGTGGACTGCAGCCTTCCGTTTTGAATAAAATCCTTCCCCATTTTGAGTCAGTCCAGTGAAGCATTTCTTATCAAGAAGACAATCCGCCTTGGGACTTTCAGCATTTGCTTGCTTGCTGTTGTTTTGCAATCTTGTCCTTGCCTCATGTACATGACTTCTGAAGCTAGAGATACAGTTCAAGGCGACACGTTGTTACTCAGCGCCTGAGAGCTCTTGCACTTCTCCATGCAAGGCTTTTGCTGCAGTGTTCGCATCGCTGCTCCTTCATCTGTATGCACTGCAGCTTGTTCCCTGTCTGCCTTCTCTGCAGAACAGTTCTGCCGCAGCATTAGAGCAATTATTTAACTCCGAATGTGCCTGCAGCCTTCCTCCTGCACGGCCACCTTCCTCCTTGGTACTGGTCCAATGAGAAGGTTTGGGATTACATGCCTCCCATAGAAGCAACTGTCAATCAGATGCCTTAGGCAAATGTGCATTCATTTGCTTTTTTGCTTTTTGAAGAGACCTTGTCCGATCTGTTTAGCCAAGATAATTGTACGTAGGGCTGCCTCTGAAGAAGGTTCGGAAACGTCAGCTAGTGCAGAATTCAGCGGCCAGGTTGCTCATCGGAGCAAGACAGTTTGAGCATATTACACCAATCCTGCTCCGACTAAACTGGCTACCAATTAGTTTCCAGGTCCAATTCAAAGTGCTGGTTTTGACCTATAAAGCCTTAAACAGCTCAGGACTGCAATACCTCAAGGACTGCCTCTTTCCATATGAACCTACCTGGACCCTGAGATCATCTTCTGAGGCCCTTGTTTGTGTGCCTCCTCCTTGAGAGGTCCGGAGGGTGGCAACACGAGAACGGGGCCTTCTCTGCAGTGGCTCCCCATCTGTGGAATGCTCTCCCCAGGGAAGTTCGCCTGACACCTTCATTATACACCTTTATGTGCCAGACAAAAACAATCTTTTTTAACCAGGCCTTTGGTTGATCTGATTGACATCCTATATCCTTTTAAAATGTGGCCCTTTTTGCGGGGATGTTATTGGTTTATTGTTTTTATTCTGATTTTATATATTGTGATCTTTTCTGTGAACTACTCTGAGACCTCCGGGTATAGGGCGATATATAAATTCAATAAATAAAATTATAAAATCTTCATCCGAGATGCCCAAAATATTAATTAAAACTGTATCTATTAATGCAATCCATTGGAATCCATGCATGTTCCATCGTACATATTTAAAAGCACATTTGTACAGCCATTTTGCAGCTGACTAGCTTTAGGGAAATTGACTTTAAAAATCTAGCTGGTTTGTGCATGTCCCCTTTCAACATCTATGTAGAGTGGAATTCAACATCACGCTAAGATGATAAATCCATCAGCACAAGCGATGGACACCCGACCAAGCCAGTTTGGAGAGGCAAGGGGCAAAGAGGGAGGAAAAACACCATTTTGCAAACAGAGACTCATTGTGCAGACTCCCGCTAGAGAAACGCTTTGTTGAATCTGAACCAAAGTTATTTTATTTCTCCTTTGGCCATTGCACACCCTATTGGAATATGTACTGTCATCACACAAAGATGCTAAATTGGTTCAATGGGTCATTAGGTTTCCTTCCACCCCACTCAAACAATCCCACTCAAAACAAGAGGAGAAGATGGTGTAATGCAAACAGGGGACACAGAAAGGGCTGAACTCCTCAATGCCTTCTTTGCCTCAGTCTTCTCCGATAAAGAAAACAATGCCCGACCTGAAGAATTTGGAGCAAATGATTCAGCAGAGGAAACACAGCCCAGAATAACTAAGGAGATAGTACAAGAATACTTGGCTAGTTTAGATGTATTCAAGTCTCCAGGGCCAGATGAACTGCATCCAAGAGTATTAAAAGATCTCAGAACCACTGGCAGTCATCTTTGAGAATTCCTGGAGAACAGGCGAAGTCCCGGCAGACTGGAGGAGGGCAAATGTTGTCCCTATTTTCAAAAAGGGGAAAAGAGAGGACCCAAATAATTACCGCCCAGTCAGTCTGACATCAATACCAGGGAAGATTCTGGAGCAGATCATTAAGCAAACAGTCTGTGAGCACCTAGAAAGGAATGCTGTGATCACCAATAGTCAGCATGGATTTCTGAAAAATAAGTCATGTCAGACTAACCTGATCTCGTTTTTTGACAGAATTACAAGCCTGGTAGATGAAGGGAACGCAGTGGATGTAGCCTACCTTGATTTCAGCAAGGCATTTGACAAGGTGCCCCATGATATTCTTGTAAAGAAGCTGGTAAAATGCGGTCTTGACTATGCTACCACTCAGTGGATTTGTAACTGGCTGACTGACCGAACCCAAAGGGTCTCATCAATGGTTCCTCTTCATCCTGGAGAAGAGTGACTAGTGGGGTGCCACAGGGTTCTGTCTTGGGCCCGGTCTTATTCAACATCTTTATCAACGACTTGGATGATGGAGTCAAGGGCATCCTGATCAAATTTGCAGATGACACCAAACTGGGAAGGGTGGCTAACACCCCAGAGGACAGGATCACACTTCAAAACGACCTTGACAGATTAGAGAACTGGCCCAAAACAAACAAGATGAATTTTAATAGGGAGAAATGTAAAGTATTGCACTTGGGCAAAAAAAATGAGAGGCACAAATACAAGATGGGTGACACCTGGCTTGAGAGCAGTACATGTGAAAAGGATCTAGGAGTCTTGCTTGACCACAAACTTGACATGAGCCAACAGTGTGACGCGGCAGCTAAAAAAGCCAATGCAATTCTGGGCTGCATCAATAGGAGTATTACATCTAGATCAAGGGAAGTAATAGTGCCACTGTATTCTGCTTTGGTCAGACCTCACCTGGAGTACTGTGTCCAGTTCTGGGCACCACAGTTCAAGAAGGACACTGACAAACTGGAACGTGTCCAGAGGAGGGCAACCAAAATGGTCAAAGGCCTGGAATCGATGTCTTATGAAGAACGGCTAAGGGAGCTGGGCATGTTTAGCCTGGAGAAGAGGAGGTTAAGGGGTGATATGATAGCCATGTTCAAATATATAAAAGGATGTCACATAGAGGAGGGAGAAAGGTTGTTTTCTGCTGCTCCAGAGAAGCGGACACGGAGCAATGGTTCCAAACTACAAGAAAAAAGATTCCACCTAAACATTAGGAAGAACTTCCTGACAGTAAGAGCTGTTCGACAGTGGAATTTGCTGCCAAGGAGTGTGGTGGAGTCTCCTTCTTTGGAGGTCTTTAAGCAGAGGCTTGACAACCATATGTCAGGAGTGCTCTGATGGTGTTTCCTGCTTGGCAGGGGGTTGGACTCGATGGCCCTTGTGGTCTCTTCCAACTCTATGATTCTATGATTCTATGATTCTATGATCCTTGGGCATAGCTCAAAGGATTTGCCATAGCTGAATGTCACCAACTATTGTCACATTTGTATATGGCACTTTACAACACATCTAAAACGTTTCATTTGCAGCTGTATAGCTGAGTCCTAAATGGTACCCTATATTAGATAATGCTCTGTTTACCCCAAGGGGTCCATTATTTTATTTTCGAAAATGAAAATAACAAATAAATAATCTTAAAGACCATTGTAAACAGTTGAAATTGTTAGTAGGATTGGAATATCACCTGTAGTTTAAGGTTGAATTCTGGACACAATGAAGATGTAAAAGATTTGGATTATCATAAAAGATGCTGGAGGAAATGATTAATAATAGGATCCACAAAGGGGAGGAGGGAAGTCCAGGAGATTCCCTGGAATTTTGTTTTTATTATTTATGTTTGATATATCTCTGTAAAATTTTAATTTGAAAAACCAAATAGAGAAAATTATTTTTAAAAAAGAAAAGAAAAAATAAATAAATGCACAGTGATCAATGAAATGAAAACCAGAGAGAAAGAAAGAAAACTAAAGAGTTTAGTGGGGTTCTTTAGGCAGAGGGACAGGATACAAACTGAACAAAAAACAAATACACAAGCTGTATATGCAGATAAAAGTTGCCTGTAGACTTGCCATATCAGAATTCTGGTGATGAAAGGACAATTCGCAGCCATTCTATTTGAAATTAAGGAAACTCAGTACGACCCATAGGACTGACAGGGTGCTGGAATAAAGCACATTCTTTGACATAAGGAGCACCAAGCGCCTTTATTCAGATGACAGCATTCATAGAACTCAGAACTGTTAACTTTTTGCCACATTGCAGACATTTTTTCGGAATATTATGCAGTGAGACCATGCTTCACCCATGACATTTTAGCAAAGGCAGCTAAATTTTTAGCACCAGTTTGTGGCCAGATAATAAATCAGAAAAAAGCTTTATTTTTTCATCTGTCGTTCACAAGACCTGTGAGTACCCTGCTCCATTTATTTTCTTGGTTCCGGGCACACACCACAAAGATCTGGTACCTGTTTCATTAGATCAATTGCCTCTTAGGCAGTTTACAGCGGACAGTCCCATGGGCATAGCCGGGATTTTTGTTAGGGGGAGCAGAACCTCAGTTTGCTATGTATTTTTATTAAATTTTATTAATGGGGGGGGGCAGCTGCCCCTCCCTGCCCTTCCCCTGGACAGTCCTCTATCTGAAAGTGTTCTCCATTGGAAGGGCTGTCTAGTCCAAATCTGTTTTGAAGCACCAGGGCAGCAGATTCATCAGGCTTCCATCATGAATAAGAAGCTTTCATGGGATCCCTGGATTCATTACACTAAATGTAACGCTGTTCAGCCGAATCCTGTCAACAAAAAACAAGAGCACAGAAACTCGGGTGTTGAGATTTGAATTAAAAGGTAAAGGGCCCCTGGACAGTTAAGTCCAGTCAAAGGTGCCTATGGGGTTGTGGTGCTCATCTTGCTTTTCAGGCCAAGAGAGTTGGCATTTTGTCCACAGACAGTTTTCCGGGTCATGTGGCCAGCATGACTAAACCACTTCTGGAGCAACGGAACACCATGATGGAAACCAGAGCGCACGGAAACGACATTTACCTTCTCACCACAGTGGTACCTATTTATCTACTTGCGCTGGTGTGCTTTTGAACTGCTAGGTTGGCAGAAGCTGGACCAGAGCACAGAAACTTGGGTGTCAAGATAGTTTGAATATGCTGTAATGTGAAATCAGCTGAAGACTGCCCAAACCTTCCCCTATGCTATTTTAACTCCAACAAGAAATGCATACCTGCAATTTGGAATGTGGGGTTTAATTGTTACACATTTTGTGGTCTAGGAGGTTTTCTTGCTGCTTAATAGAAATCTTGCCATTCAATCAAATTCTAGTCTTTATGCCTCTAATAGCTATTCTACCAACACAATGTTCTGCTGATTGCAGGAACCTATATTTATTCCCCCCCCCCCTTTGCTACATCTCAAATGATACCTTAAATGTCAGTAGCAAACCTATTTACTCAATCTGTCATTATTTCAGACCAATTCGGCTTTCCATTTAATTAGTCTTAGTTACAGTGCTCCAGAGTACTACCAGAGACACATCGAAAAGACTAATAAAGTATTGGACGCAGCCCTACAGAAGTCACACAATGGAATTGAACGGGCAACATATGGCTACAAATGCACCCTCCATTTTGGATATATTACTGAGATAATTGACAACGCACTGAGTAAATGTATGTCTTTTTTGGAAGGTGACATTAAAAAATATAAAATACAATTTTACATGGCAGGAGATCAAAAGTTACAGATTTCGTAGATCACTTTCTCCTTAGCAGCAGCACACTGACACTACTTTATTATTGTTAGCGTAGATGTGCCCCACGTTTCCCCAGGGAGATCTTTCCGGAAGCTTTGAGTAGGGTGTTTCAGAAGATATAGTTGAGTAGGGAAAAGGGAGAAATTCAACCAATCTACTTCTCACTAAAACACCACATGGACTGAAACACAGCTGGCCCTCAGAATTGCACTTAGCTGAATTTTGTGATGCAGTTCTTCAAAACAAAACATGTATTATCATATGTATACAAAAATGTATGCCAAAATATGTAGATTAAAAGGAAATGTGCATAAAATATGCATTTTATTATACTTGTCAGTCACTTGGCTTCCTGAAGGTCTCCAAGCAATTTCTAACACACTTAAAGCATAAAGGTGGTTATTAGCATGCCGGTAACAAAACACCATCATTTTGGGCTGCAATTCTATCCACACTTACTTGGGAGTAGATCTCATGGAACTCAGTGGGACTTACTTTTGAGTAGACATGGATAGAATTGGCCTGGTAGTCTATCAAAAGCTAGGGAGAAGTCTTTACCTGATGCTAACAAGGTATCAGTGAGGGCATCAGGCAAAACTCACAAAGAAGAAAATTCCACAGATTGGGAGCCACAACTGGAAAGACCCTCTCCTCTTCCTCAGATGGTGGGGACCTGGAGAAGGATCCAGGTGTGTTTATATTAGTGAAAATAACGTATTAGAAACCATTGTTTCAAGGAAGATGCATCTATTTAGAGAAATGTGAACTAAACAGCTGATGAATTTCCATGAGAACTTCTCCTCCTCATTTTTTTAAAAAAGCAAGTTGATAAGGAAAAGTGGGGAACTGAAGAATGAGAAAATGAGGGAAACCAAAACTGGCACATGCACCCATCCTTAGGAACAATGACTATGGAGTTAAAGTATTGATTCTAGCTGAAAACTGGTACTGCATCTATTAAAGAACAGCACTTTAATATATAGTCATTCCTTAGTTCATGAACGCCTTGTGACTCAAATGTTTTGGCTCCTGAACACTGCAGCTTCCAATTGAGTGTAGGAAGCTCCTGCAGCCAATCGGAAGCCTCACCTTGGTTTTCGAACGTTTTCGGAAGTAGAACAGACTTCCAGAACAGATTCTGTTCAAGAACCAAGGTACAACTGTATAAAATAAGACAGGAATGATGAAAGTACAAGCCGCAGAACTGTGTCAGACCAGGAATCCCTGGACTGCCTTATGCAAACCAGCCTGGTTAGCTTAGCAAAGAGCAAATCTGTTAACATTACAAAAGGGGTTGTGGGCCATCTGAGAAGAATCTTTTGACCTGGGGAGATGGATATTGCCAAGGTGATGAGGTGCATGTTTGAAGTGACAGGGAAAGAGATTTTTTTTAGCAAGGTGTTCGTGGAAGAAGGGGAGAGAAAAGACTGGGATCCATCTTGGGCAGGCTGGCTGAAGGCTGGCTGGGAGAAATGCCTTGGACTCTAGGGCTGCACTGCTGTGGGGAACAAGCTCCTCTTGAAATGACCATGGTGCAAGATCTGGACTCCCTCTGTTCAGATGGAAGGTGTAAATAGGTGAATAAACTCTGTTTCTTAAAGCTTTGTCAGTCTCCGCCGTGTCTCAGTTCTCGAAGGGAACACAGAAACAGGGTGAGTGCCTAGACATCCCCCCACCAGATCCTAGTATTGCTTGGCAGAGAGAGGGGGAGCCACCCAACTTTTGTAACTGTCTTATTTGCAAGGTGCCAAATGAAGAGCTAGGTGTTGTTCTTTGTACAACTTGCTTGCCTGTGTTCAGTGTTTGGCAATTAATGCTTCTAGACCAGCCTTTGGGTCCCCAGATGTTGTTGAACTACAACTCCCATCACCTGTGGGTCCCCAGATGTTGTTGAACTACAACTCCCATCACCCCTAGCTAGCAAGGCCAGAGCTCAGGGATGATGGGAGTTGTAGTCCAACAACATCTGGGGACCCACAAGTTGAGAACTGCTGATCTAGATGAAGCTGAGGAACTTTCTGTCATTTAATTCTACTCAATATTGATCCAGAGCAGATTCCAACATATAGTTAGCAGAGTAAAAACTTAAACACATTGCAGGATGCCCAAAAAATAGACCAGAGGCAATTGTATCTCATCCAGCAGAGCTTTACTGCTGTTGAAGGCAAATGAGCATAATGGTCACAAATCCAAGACATTCAGAACTGGCACTGTCCATAAGAAATCCAGTTCCAGCAGACTTAACTTAAACTTAAAATAACATATAATAAGTCTAAACCTTTAACACTAAGTATACTATGTACAGAACACCACACCAGAAGGAAAAGAGATAGAAAGAGAAACCCAGGCTCCTTCTGGCCTTATTATTATGGTTATCATGACCTTGACAGAAAGAGATAAGAGAACCAGTTTAAGCCAGCTGTACTCAGCTTCTCTGAAGGAATAACCCAAACACCATGAACCTTCTGGCTGTTACTTTCACACAGAGAAGCTTCCAGAACCTTCTTGAATTAAGTAGCATAGGAAAGATCTCTACACATCAGCTCAATACTTTCTGCACCAAGAATTGCAAACTGACACTTTCCTCCATGGGCATTCATGAATCTTGGTTTCACTAGCTATTTGAAAACACACACTTGCAGACTCAGGCAGGACTAAAGAGACAGGTTGGAGACAGAAGTCTGGGGTTTGTTTACCTCTGCCTTATAAGCAGGAAAGCTGCAAGAGCACACTGTTTGCTGTGAGGAACCAGTAGTGCTTTAAAGAATTAGCACTATATTTCTGGCTGCATGCCTGCTTCTCTGCACTCGGTTTTGTTGCCCAGGCAGATTTTATGGCTAATTTAAAATAGGCATGACAAGCACCTTATAACTCTTGCCGTAGTCAAAATGGAGGGCAGGTTGTTGCTGTTTGGGAGACAAATTAAAGAGACAGGGTGGAAAGTAATCTTATTATGTTAGTGCTATTCAGATGTGGTTATGAACAGATGAAAACTTGACATCATCTCCAACCTTCAAGTTGTCAATCATCTTGATGATCCAGAAGGGAGCTGTGGGTTGTTCCTAAGGCAGGAGGCTGAATTTAGTTTACATGGTTTTTTTTAATATGAAAAAATATATATGTTGGCCTACTTTTAGCATTTTATATCAATAATGGGAACCCTATGCCCCCTCCCTGATTTTGTTGAACCACAGCTCCCATCATCCCTTAGCTGTGCTGGCTGAGACTGATGATTGCTGGAATGCAATAACATTCCTAGCGCCACAAATTACCCAGCCCTGATACATGATCCAATAACTGGGGCAAATGGGATGCATTCAATCGTTAGGGACTTGGAGCTGGGTGGCCATTTTCCAGGAGCAAAAACAGAACAGTATTCTGAAATAAATAGCTTTGGCCAGGCCAGCCAGAATTGTTCCTCATCTCTTAATCAGTTTGAAAATCTCTTAATCGGGCTGGTTAACGGTTAATTGCTATTTGCTAACTGCTTTACCTTCCAACTTTCCTGAATCGGCTGGGATTGTTGTGGATTTTGTGTCGCAATCCTGGGCAGCTGTCCAAGGAGAATTGCAGTTAGGAGCCTGCCTGCCTGTACAACAGAATCCACTTAATTTTTGAAATTAATCACTTGCAGTTGAGAAAATTGGCAGCCTCGCATTGTGTCGGGACTGTAGGGATTGGGGCAGTGGTTTTCAACCAGTGTGCCTGGCCCTCTTTCCTTCCTTCCCTCCCTCCCTCCTCTGATAATAATAATAATAATAATAATAATAATAATAATAATAATAATTTATTCATAAATAATAATAATAATTTATTATTCATACCCCGCCCATCTGGCTGAGTTTCCCCAGCCACTCTGGGCAGCTCCCAATCGAGTGTTAAAAACAATACAGCATTAAATATTAAAAACTTTCCTAAGCAGGGCTGCCTTCAGATGTCTTATAAAGATAGGATAGCTGCTTATTTCCTTCACATCTGAAGGGAGAGCGTTCCACAGGGTGTGTGCCACTACCGAGAAGGCCCTCTGTCTGGTTCCTTGTAACCTCACTTCTCACAATGAGGGAACCACCAGAAGGCCCTCAGCGCTGGATCTCAGTGTCCGGGCTGAACGATGGGGCTGGAGACGCTCCTTCAGGTATACAGGACCGAGGCCATGATGTCCTCTCGTGTGTCTGCCTCCCAAAGGCTTGCACGGTTGTTTATTGCAGCAGCCCTGGCTACAAACTCCACAGGTGAATGGTGCCTCTGGGGCTGGCCAGGGGGTGCTGGTTGCCAGAAGCTGAGGTGGCCTCGGAGTAAGCAAGCAAGCAAGTAGGCAAGGTAGCCCAGCCACCAGTCCGCCACCCCTTGCTGTTGGGAATGGACAGACAAGTCCCAGGCCTCTTTGGGGCAGTGTGAGGAGGCACCTCTCTTTGGGGCAGGGGGGCAGCTCAGAGACTAGGGGCGGCCTCAGCGGCTGCCCAGAGGACTCTGAAGGAGAGGACAGAGGAGAGGAGTCTGAGGGAACATTTCACAAGGGAGGGTGTTCAAAAGAGGGTGACAGGCTGCCAGCTCTGCAGGCAAGGGGTGACATAACTAGGCTCCTGAAAAAATGGAGTTGGTCAAGGGTGCCATGGACTTAAAAAGGTTGAAATCCTCTGGATTAGGGTATGTTCAAAGGTTTGGGGAGGGGTTTTATAGAATTCCTGATCTATGATTGCAGTCATGGGATTTTTGTCTATCACATGATGGTATATGTTTTGACTCCACAGAGTGGAAAGTGACGGAGACAGGATGTTTGTGTTACTGTGTTCCGTGAAGTGGGACTATTGCCCTTTGTTCATTTTCTCTTTGCTGTCTGATGCTAGAGAGAGAGGGAGCCATGTTGCAGTGCTCTCTGTGTGTTTATATGTAAGAAAGTAGATTAGCCAAAATGCTGACTTGCTGAGGTCTGTTACACAACTGCGCAAACTCTGCAGATCTCTAAGTGTGCCGGTGTCGGTTGGCATCAATCGCTGTGACATTCGGGCTGAAGAAAGCTTGTGAAGCTCCTGAACGATCGACCAGAAGAGAGGGAACATGCCAGTTGTGCATGTGTCTCTGCCAGAGTCCTACTCAAGTGTAGGCTGAACTCCTGACAGGGGTTGGGGGCATGAGAAAGAGAATGAAGAGGGGTTTTTAATTAAGAGAGGAAAAGAATAAATAATTCCTAGCAATTGATCCTATCCAATCAGGGATCATGTAGCAAACATCTTGACAGTGCAATGTAGCTGATTGAATTTGACTACACGCTGACTCTCAGTTGGTAGCACATGAGAATCTTAATCTCAGGATCGGGGATTCGAGCCTCATATTGGGCAAAAAGATTCCTGCGCTGGAGGGGGTTGGATAAGATGATACTCCAACTCTATGATTCTATTATTACTGAGGGAAAAGGTCCGTCCAGAGGTGAAGCAATTGTTCCCTTTCAGATCAATCAGTGAAAAATTGCCCAAATGGATGGGCACCTCTCAATATGGATGAAAATGTTTTGCAAAAAATCTCATTAGCTTTCAGACTTGGTCCTCATCAAGACTGATCAGCACCTCTGTCATAAATATGTGTTTTTTAAATAATAATAATAATAATAATAATAATAATAATAATAATAATAATAATAATAGATTTTACAAGTATAGAATTACAACAATACAAAATACACACCCATATTTAGAGATTTCTCCAAATCTCTAGACTTCCCCCCTTCCCCTCCATGGGTCCTACTGTCAACCTTTTCACCTGCATATTATTTCATAATCCATATTTTATGTTTCTCCATTTTGTCCATAATATTTGCTACGTTACAAGTGTTATTGTAATGCTGATAATGTTTTCATCTGCTTACAGTGGTCTCCCAAGTAAATTATAAATTTTCCCCATTCTTTATTAAAGTTTTGGTTTTCTTGGTTCCTCGGCTTTCTGGTCAATTTTGCAATTTCGGCATAGTCCAACAGCTTAATCTGCCATTCTTCTCTGGTAGGGACTTTGTCTTCTTTCCATCTCTGGGCTAGTAACATTGTGCGGCTGTCACTGCATACATGAAAAGTTGTTTCTGCTCCTTTGGTATCTCGGTGCCTACAAAGCTTCTGGTTTTTTTAAACAAAAGTTATTTTAACCTTTTTTTTCCATTCATTTCATTTCCCAGAATGCTTTTATTACCTTGCATGTCCACTGCATATGGTAAAAGGTGCCTTCTTTTTCTTTACATTTCCAGCAGATATTTGTACTTGTCTTACACTTTTTTGCTAACTCACTAGGAGTCAAATACTACTGATATATCATTTTCATATCATTTTCTTTCAATGTACATGCCGAGAATTTCAAATCAGTTTTCCATAAACTTTTCCAATCTGAAAATTGAATATTATGCCCCATATCCCCCGCCCAGTGCATCGAGATTTAACCAGCTCATCCTTTGTATGCCATTCCAAAAGCAATCTGTACATTTTCGACAGTAATTTTATACTATTTTCTAACAAGTCTTTTTTCAAATCTTGAGGTCTCATCGCTGAAACCTTTCTTTTATCTATCTTGTAAGTATGTAAAGCCCCGGAGGAGAGGCTGAAACCTGAAGAATAGCAACTAGTAACCCACATTAAAAACAGCACACCCAAAATCTCTCCAAAGGCCAAAATATGGACAATGATATACTCAGTACAGTAGACATGAGGAAAATGTGGTCTACCTCTAGTAATAAATAGGGATAACTAATTGGGTTGTTAACAGCATCTTAAAAACCTTGCCAACAAAGGTCTGCATAGTTAAAGCTATGGTTTTCCCAGTAGTGATGTATGGAAGTGAGAGCTGGACCATAAAGAAGGCTGATCGCCGAAGAATTGATGTTTTTGAATTATGGTGCTGGAGGAGACTCTTGAGAGTCCCATGGACTGCAAGAAGATCTAACCTATCCATTCTTAAGGAAATCAGCCCTGAGTGCTCACTGGAAGGACAGATCCTGAAGCTGAGGCTCCAAGACTTTGGCCACCTCATGAGGAGAGAAGACTCCCTGGAAAAGACCCTGATGCTGGGAAAGATGGAGGGCACAAGGAGAAGGGGACGACAGAGGACGAGATGGTTGGACAGTGTTCTCAAAGCTACCAACATGAGTTTGACCAAACTGCGGGAGGCAGTGGAAGACAGGAGTGCCTGGCATGCTCTGGTCCATGGGGTCACAAAGAGTCGGACACGACTAAACAACTAAACAACAACAACAACAATTGAGATGTATAGGATTCCTTGGCATGTGGGTTCTCAATGACATGGGGATGTTAGGTGCACTGAATAGATGCTCTCAAAAAATCCAGATGTAACCACAGGGCAGTGTGAAAGAAAGGTTTCCTAATGTTGAGTGCATGAGTAAATTAATGGGCTGATTCTTAAACATGAATGTTTCTCCTTAGAAGGCGCATGTCGATCTGCATGGGGTATCAAGATAAAGAACAGAAAAGGTTCATCTAGCAAGCTACATACACACTGATAAAAGCCCATGCTCTAATTCTTTTTTTTTTCTGTTAGAAGAAGATTAACAGCAATTATCTGAAATTGGTAGAGTCTTGTACTGATTAAAGCACTGCTTTGCAACAGCATTAGTGGAGAGCATGTTTCAGCAAATTGATTTAAGCTCTCTCCAGGTTTCTCTTGCTCTCATAGAAAAAGTCACAAACAAATAGGGATCTCTCTCACTGGGGCCTTTCCCATTTGAAAGTTGTTTCCCTGTGCAATACCTAACAGGCAAAAATGTGCAACATAGCCCCTGCTAAGTTTATTTCTGGATCTTCAAGTCAAATGCTGGGAAGAAACTATAAAATCAAAGTCACGTTCTAAAAACTGGTTCTATTTCCCCTACATTTTCCCCAAGATCAAACCTATCCATTCGGAAGGAAATCAGCCCTGAGTGCTCACTGGAAGGACAGATCCTGAAGCTGAGGCTCCAATACTTTGGCCACCTCATGAGAAGAGATGACTCCCTGGAAAAGACCCTGATGCTGGGAAAGATGGAGGGCACAAGGAGAAGGGGACGACAGAGGACGAGATGGTTGGACAGTGTTCTTGAAGCTACCAGCATGAGTTTGACCAAACTGCAGGAGGCAGTGGAAGACAGGAGTGCCTGGCGTGCTCTGGTCCACAGGGTCACAAAGAATCGGACACGACTAAACGACTAAATAACAACAAAGGTGGAAGATATACCTGAAGGAGTGAGGTCCAATTCTGAGGGCCTTCTGGCGGTTCCCCCACTGTGAGAAGTGAGGTTACAGGGAACCAGGCAGAGGACCTTCTTGGTAGTGGTGGTTGCTCTGTGGAACGCCCTCCCATCAAGAAAAGAAACAACTATCTGACTTTTAGAAGACATCTGAAGGCAACCCTGTTTAGGGAAGGTTTTATGTTTGATGTTTTATCATGTTTTTAATATTCTGTTGGGAGCTGCTCAGAGTGCCTGGGGAAATCCAGCCAGATGGGTGGGGTATAAATAAACTACTGCTACCGGTATATAAGATGTCTCTCAAGAGACTCATGTATTCGTTTCATCTGGACAGGACTATTGCCATGTTCTCCATGTTTGGGGCTGCCCTTCAGGATGCTCTGGGAACTGCAACTGATACATCACTGGGCTACCAGGATCCTGTCAGAGCATGCTAGTCTGTACATATTATACTGATCCCACACATTGGTCACCAGATATTGTGGACTGGCTGGAATCAGAAAAATGGTGGGAGGAACCAGTGGGGAAACGGGGTTTAGCGAGACTGCAGCAACTCAGTGAGCTGTTTTTCTTTCTGCTATTTCCAGTTAGTAGCCCATCATTCAAAGGCAATGTGGTGTGACAGGATCAGATATCTCCACTTGTTTCAACTAATTCTAGATAATGTCAACCGAACCTGTCGATGCACTCAGAGATGAATGAAAGCAGTTAAAAGTGCAGGTTGGCTAATCTCATAGCCTCTAGTTGCTTTGGGGCTCACATTTTCTTGCACGTATGAAAACGTTCTCCAGGAAAATCACCTGCCCAAATGGCTATTCAATGTCAAATAATCATTTGTCACATAGTGGTAGATCACATGAATACTGCAGTTGTTTTACCAGCCTATAAACAGTTAGTTGCTTTACCAACCTGCTATGAGACTGTGAATGACTGAAGAAGACAGGTTTATACTAAGATGTTACACAAACTGTGAAATTGTTAAAGGACCCCTGGGTCAGACTAGATGATAGAGATAGATAGATAGATAGATAGATAGATAGATGATAGATAGATAGATAGATAGATAGATAGATAGATAGATGATAGATAGATGATGATGATAGTTAGATGATGATGATAGATAGATGATTGGTAGATAGATAGATAGATGATAGATAGATAGATAGATAGATAGATAGATAGATAGATAGATAGATGATAGATAGATGATAGATAGATGATGATAGATAGATGATAGATAGATAGATAGATAGATAGATAGATAGATAGATGATAGATAGATAGATAGATTATAGATAGATAGATGATAGATAGATAGATAGATAGATAGATAGATAGATAGATAGATAGATAGCAGGTTCTTTTTATTTGGAAGCACTCCTATTTGGAAAAGATAAAAAGAACGCCCAATTATGCAGGAATTTAAACTGCTATGGAATCACATTATGAATGGTAGTGTGCTCCACTGACATAACATTTTCAGATGAAATATACTGAGAAATCATTCCTTATGGGTGCAAGAATTGGATATTTAGGGGAAATTGCTTGCAAAAATATGCACAATAGTAAAAACTGCAGACACCAATGTATTAGGAGACTTTCACATTAAAATGCTGATGAGCTTACATGAGGATTTTATAAATAAATAAATAGATGATAGATAGATAGATAGATAGATAGATAGATAGATAGATAGATAGATATAGATAGACCCATAAATTGCTGCAGAGATGTGGAAAACTGAATTTAAGATTGGAAATGCAGAGTACAGAAAATGGTAGAGTACAGAAAATCCTTCCCTTACTCACAAGTTTTTTTCTGTTTATAACTGAGTGTCATTTCCCCCACCAAAATTATTTCTTAAAAGAAAATCCTCAGTCTGCCCACATGAAATTAATGGCATAAAGGTTAATTAACATTGACCCGTTTATATCTTGCTTGGGAGGAGTTTCTAGAAATTTGGCTGTTTACTTCAGATCTATTGCTTTGTAAAAAGGGTACAATCTGAATCCCTTGGAAAGTTTGGAACTGCAGTTTCTGGTCTGTCTCATCCATCTCTTTTAAGTGTTATATCAGCACTTCTGGAAGGAAACAAAATGAGCAGAGAAGGTGATAAAAAGGCTGGAGCATTCGAATATAAAGTAACTTTTGCCGTGAATCATTTTGAAAGCATTCGACAAAGAACGCCAGACAGAGCCTCTATAACTTGTGAGATAAGGATGCACCTAAGAAAATAAGAATCACACCCTTTTTTGCATTTGTTTTATATCAAAATTAATAATCTTGCTCTATGTCAAATGTTAACTAAAGCAGAAAATTTAATAAAAATTATATATATATAAAGTACAGTGGTACCTCAGGTTACATACACTTCAGGTTACAGACACCGCTAACCCAGAAATAGCACCTCGGGTTAAGAACTTTGATTCAGGATAAGAACAGAAATCGTGCTCCAGCGGCACACTGGCAGCAGGAGGCCCCATTAGCTAAAGTGGTGCTTCAGGTTAAGAACAGTTTCATGTTAAGAACGGACCTCTGGAACAAATTAAGTACCTAACCCGAGGTACCACTGTATGCAGGTCCACAGCTGCCCGGTTGAAGTAATAGTAGCAAAAAGCACAGCATAGGATCACACCTGTTGTATATCTATCATTACTATATATATCAGTGCAACCTAGGAGAGATGAAAAGCTGGTTTCACTTACCTTCTGCTCCAGCTTCTGCAGGCTGGTTGCCTAGATTAAAGGTCAATTTAGGGCACCATGACTGGTTCCACCACACTGGGCACCAAGCCTAGGGGGTTCCATAGGGTGTCACAAAATAGTTAGGGCTGCCATATTTCCAAAAGTGAAAATCCGGACAAAGTTGTTGAGCCTTCTTTTGGGGGGTGGGGAGTGGGCAGGGCGAAGTTGTTGAGCTTTCCCTGGCAAAAATCTGCCCAGACACCCTTTAGCCTGGATGTGTGCAGGAAAACCTGGACATACGGCAGCCCTAGAAATAGTGAATTGAGCAGAATAGAGGGTGAGAGGTGCAAGGTCCCCCCAAATTATTATTATTATTATTATTATTATTATTATTATTATTATTATTATACCACCTTATACCCAGAGGTCTCAGGACGGTTCACAGAAAAGATCACAAAATAATATAATATAATATAATATAATATAATATAATATAATATAATATAATAATATAATATAATATAATATAATATAATATAATATAATATAATATAATATAATATAATATCACGATAACACCCCCCACCCCCGAAAAGAGCCACATTTTAAAAGGGTACATATAGGATGTCCCCAAATCTTGACTTTGCACAGGGCATAGCTGACATTTGAAAGACAAAATGGCCCCCACCAAGTCAGTCAGGACCCAAGGTACCCTCCGGAGCCGTTATCATTTAACATTACAGATCCATCCTGCCAAACAATCAGAAGGACTTCCTACTTTGATATGTTGAGTAAACTTCTTCATTGCAAAGAAAGGCAGCATATTTTATACCTCTGAGATGTAGTAGGCATTAAGGATCATTTCTATTTTAAAACGAAAGACACTTTTGGAGCGATGAGTAATATCAAGATCAATTATGTATGCAACAAAAGCTATGGGTAATGATTTAGTCTTGCTCCAAAAGACCAGCGTTCAGTCACTCAGAGTAATCGTGCTAATAATAGCCTCAATTAATTGAAATCTATCAATTTTCAGAAGTCAGATTTTGACCTCGGGATTACAGAAGAATGAAATGTGAACATGTTACTTTAGAGTGCAGAATGTGTCCAGAGAAAGAGACATGAATCAGTTCACTACTTTGGATTTAAACCTACACAAAAACCTGTTTCCCAGGCAACCAATTCTGCATTCCATTTTAAATCTTGAATTAGAAATATGGAATATTGACTCTCAAACAGTTGTTTGGTGTCAGGGAAAGAAAAGTTGCCTCCAGAGTCACTTGGAGACCTTTGCACAGAAAGTGACCAGCTAATCTAACAAACAACGTTAACAGCAACAACAATACGAAATAAAGACCTGTTTCCGGCGTCAGAGGAGAGAATAAAGTGATCCAAAGCCATCTAGCATATTTCTCTCATGTTCTAGGGACAACAGCAGAAAAAGACTGATTTTCCTTGAGATGGAGATTGAGATATAGAGATTATAGAGCAGAGGTGGGGAATCTGGCCCACCAGATGGTTGCTCGACTACAACTCCCATCATCCTTGGCCATTGGCCATGCTGGCTAGAGCTGATGGTAGCTGAAGTCCAACAGCATCCTAGAGTGCCATAGGATACCCACCAATGGCACAAACTTTTGTCAACCAGAATTCACTTCATCAGATGTCTGGGGTGTTTTCTCAAGTGTGCTGCGAGATTTTTATTTTGCTGCATACAATGCTACCTTGGTTCTCAAATGCCTTGGTACTCAAGTGACAAAAACCCAGAATTAAGTGTTCCGGTTTTTGAACAATTTTGGAAGCCAAACATCCAATGCGGCTGTCAGCTATTGTTTCCAGGGTGCCTGCACCAATCAGAAGCTGCACCTTGGTTTTCAAACGTTTCAGAAGTCAAATGGACTTCCGGAATGGTTTAAGTTTGGCACCTTTTTTTTGCTATTTTTTCGCGTTTTTGTTTTTGAGGCTTTTGGGGTTAATTTGTTTTTGTGACTGTGTGGAACCCAGTTCAGCTACTGATTGATTGATTGATTGATTGATTGATCGATTGATTGATTGATTGATTGTGTAACTGTGGAAATGGATAAAAGCCCCCCATCCAAACAATGACTATCATCAGTGCAAGTAAGAAAAAATAATAACTTTAATTGTTATACTCTACAATACTGTCTTATTTCTTTTATAGTACAGTGCATTGATTATTGTTTTCATTTTATGGATCAATGGTCTTGTTAGATAGCAAAATTCATGTTCAATTGCTGTTATAGGGGTTGTTTTTAAAAGTCTGGAATGGATTAATCCATTTTACTTTCTATGGGAAAGCGCACCTTGGTTTTGGAAAAGACTTCCAGAACGGATTAAGTTTGAGAATGAAGATATCACTGTACTAAGATGGCTATCCCTTTGGATTTATTTACTTGTTTCACATAACAAACAAACAAGCAAACAAACAATTGGGAGAAACTTTAGAAAAGCAATTTGAAGTTTACAGCATGCTATTCTTTGAGGGAGAACTACTTGAAAATGATTTTCAGATGGTATTTAACTCTGAGTAGGCTTGCTAAAATCAATAAGACTGAATCAGATAAGTACTGGAGATGCAAAGAGGTTGAGGAAACGTTCTTTCATATCTGATGGACCTGTAAAGGGGTAAAAGAATATTGGGAAATAATCCATAATGAATTGGGGTGGGGATGTTTTAAAGTACTTAAAAAAAAAAACCAGAGTAATTTTTGTTGGGGATAATTCACATGGAAATTTCTAGGTGTCAAAAAAGGTTATTTATGTATGCCACTATTGTGGCCTGTGTTTTGTTAGCCCAAAAATGGAAAATGAGCGAGGTCCCAACTAAAGAAGAATGGCAACTTAAACTGATGGAATATGCACAGCTGGCAGACTTAACTTATAGAACAATAGAACAAGAAGAATATACGTTTAAAGAAGATTGGGAAAAGTGTTTATTGAATATTTTTTTGGGGGGGTGAATTGTGTACACCTGAAAACGTTGGCAGCATTAAGTTAAATTCAACAGTGTAAACAAGTTTTGTTTAATGTACCATATTTTTCGCTCCATAAGACGCACTTTTTTCCTCCTAAAAAGTAAGGGGAAATGTGTGTGCGTCTTATGGAGCGAATGCAGGCTGCGCAGCTATCGCTGAAGCCAGCAGAGCAAGAGTGAGAGCTGTGCAACACCTCTTGTTCTGCTGGCTTCCCGGCAAAGCAGGAGGAGGAACGGAAGGGAGCCCTTACACGGAGCCCCTTCCGTTCCTCCCCCCGCTTCGTTGAAGAGGCGCTGCGCAGCTATCACTGAAGCCAGCACATCAAGAGCAAGAGCTGCGCAGCGCCTCTTGCTCTGCTGGCTTCCCAGTGAAGCAGGATGAGGGATGGAAGGGGCTCTGTAAGGGCTCCCTTGCATCCCTCAGCCTGCTTCGCTGGGAAGCCAGCACAACAAGAGGCACTGCACAGCTCTCACTCTTGCTGCGCTGGCTTCAGCGATACCTGTGCAGCTTGCTCTGTCCCTTCACCCACCTCCCAGAAAAGCCAGCAAGAGACACTCTGTCTTTAAAGCTGGCTTTTCTTGTTTTTCTCCTCTAAAAACTAGGTGCGTCTTATGGTCGGGTGCGTCTTATAGAGCGAAAAATACGGTAATAATGGAATACTGAATGGTTTCATTTATGTAAAGTATGCAGGAATTTATGATATGCAAAATGAATCATGGAAAGAGAAGGAGGGAAGACACTGATATTTTAGGGATGTTTAAGTGAGCATTCTAAATTGCAAAACAGAATATATATATATTACCCCACTCTTTTGGCTGGGTTGCCTGACACAACACTTGTGGAGCTTAGGCAGGGATCCTTCCCAGCTCTGCAACCTGCAGTTAGTTAGTTATTGCTGAGCAATGCCAAGGGTTGACTCTGTGGGCCTCTTCTGCATAGAAAACATGGGCTGCACCACCAAGATATTTTCCTTTCCAAAGCTGGTTGTTTGGGTGACTGTTGTTAGACTAGAATCGTAGAATCATCGAATTGCAGAGTTGGAAGGGGCCATGAGAACAATCCCCTGTGATGCAGACATCTTTCTACTCTGGGGTTAAGAGTCTCATTCTCTACCGATTCAGCTGGTCTGAGCATCCTTCTTTGTAGTGCCTTTCTCCCACTGCAGAAGGAAGACTGATCTCTTCCATAAACAGAACAGCACAATGCTTCAGAAATGGGAAATGAGAGGAGACTTGGCATTGTTCCATTCAAAATTATATATCCCTTTCCATAGTTCACTCTTCTGCATCTTGTGTTATCAAAAACATGGGGACAATCTGAGGGTATATGTTTTGCATTCTAGGGTTCTTATTTCTTTTCCCAAACCATGATGTGGAAGCATTATTGCCTCCCTATGTTTATTATGTTCCATCTGTGACATTTAAAGTTCATTAAATGTAGAACTCTGGGCCGCCACCCCCCCTTGATCATTAGAGCAGAAAATGCTTGGTAATTACAATGTTCAGTTAATCCTGTTAATATGCTATTTATTATCATGCAAGGCTAGGGCACGCTCCGTGTCTTGATGCATCTTAAGAGTAATTTTAATTAATGCTAACCTCATTTTTGTGTTGTTCAAACCTCTCTTTTTTTGCGCAAACCCATTATCTTACTTACTGGTGTGCTGAGGCCTTCAAAAACATTGAAGAGCCTGATTTAACCCTGCTATATATAATATTGTTTTGCCTCCCAGCCAAGCAGTTAAAGGCAAAAGCAACTCTTCTTCTAACTAGTTTCATTTCCAGAATGTTGGACAAGGAAATCCTGAGATCAAATCCACGCTGTCATGAAGCTCAGGGAGTAGATCAATATATATCAGCCTAAACACCCTCTTAGGACTGTTGTAAGGATACAACATAAAATGCTACCTTACACTGAGGGTGGATCTACACACTGCGAGGAGGGGGGAAGCTGTAAATATGTCAGAAATATTTTCAATCTCATCTTTCAATCACGTGTTTCATCGACCTTTTTTTTTAATTGTTCTTGTTTTGTTTTATTAATTCAATGTTCTATGTTGTGTTTTTGTTTTTGGTATTGTATTATATTGTTTTGTTTAATTTTTTCTTTCTTTTTGTAATCTTTAAACTCTTAATAAATATTTTTTAAAAAGAAATATTTTCATCAGAGAAATGTTGGAGGGTATGGATTTACAGCAGCCACCTTGCTTTCTAATTACTACTGGTAGTAGTAGTAATAGTAGTTATGGAATGGGACATCCCTATTTTTGTCTGAGAAATGTTGGAGGGTGTGCAGAGTCAGAAATGGCTTCCCCCAAAGAATTATCGGAAGTATAGGTTGTTGGAGGTGCTGAGAGTTGTTAGGAGACCCCCATTCCCCTCACAGAACTACAATTCCCAGAGTTCCCTGGGAAGAGGGGTTGGTTGTTGAATCACACATGTTAAGCCACAATACATAACCACAATCCTTTTGTGTTGTACAGGCGACGGCAACACTCAAGAATGCCTTCTTGATGCCTTGGTTTGTGAAGCTGTGCCAGTAACCACATAGTTGCTGGTATAACAAGTCAACAAACTAGCCATTAAATCCAATCACTCTGCAAAATGTCTAATTATATCTCTCTACTATGAGATTCTTCCCACAATATGATTCTTAGCAGTAATACACCCTCTAGTAACCTCTCCCATATCCATATTGAGAGTAACATCTGGATCTGACCCAGATACTTGTTACTGAAGTTTATGCACTTGGTTGAAGCGAAGCTCTCCTTGAATTTCTATCTCTTGGGGTAGTGTCTAAAGTATCCAGTTTATTTAAAGGCAAGGTGGTAGCTAATTTAACTAAAATTGTGGTGGTAGCTAAAATTTTAGATTAGACACTCTCTGAATATCGGCAGCAGCAAAAGCAACAACGATGCAACAATGATATTTAAACTGGAAAGCAATGGGTTATCAAATAGGCATGACAAGACTGGTAAAGAATAGGATAAATTTTAAAAGGACACTTTATCCCTAGAATTCAAGGTGGCATATATCAGACAGCCTCCTGTTGAGAAAGAAAGGACTTCATTTTCTTAATCCCAAAAAGGCATTTTTGTTCAGCCTTGGCCAAAGCACAGTTTTGTCTTGGTTTTTTTTTGTGCACAGAAAGAGAGAAGATGCTTTGTCAATGAAGTAAGAATGTTCTCCTAAGGGCAGATCCTGTTATTACACGGTTAAAGATAAGCAGGGATTACCAGGAGCTCTGTGTAAGCTGCTCTGGGTTTTCCAGAGGAAAGCTGAGGTACAGTTTTAAGACACAAATATACAGGGTTCTCCTCTCTTGTACACTAGATCGCCATACAACTGCTGTGCCTTTTTTTCTTTCTTTCTTTCTCTCAAATTACAGAGTGAAATGCTTTCCATGGTACGGATAGATTTCATTGTCGCAGCGCCTGGAAAGATTAGAGCAGTATCTGATGAGGCATGAAAGCTCTGACATTCTGTGTCATTTAGTGCAAATGACAGGCGTCTCTGAACCATCTACTGAGGAATGATGCATCGCAATGAAACAGGGCCAATGTGAAATGCACATTTTCTTCGCAAATGATACATGCAAAACTGAAGGAAAATTCTGTGATCCAAAGGAATGGGCAAGCCAAAGACCAAAACCTGCATCCAGAAAGTACAGTGGTACCTCAGGTTACAGACGCTTCAGGTTACAGACACTTCAGGTTACAGACTCCGCTAACCCAGAAAGAGTACCTCGGGTTAAGAACTTTGCTTCAGGATGAGAACAGAAATCATGCAGCAGCAGCGCAGTGGCAGCGGGAGGCCCCATTAGCTAAAGTGGTACCTCAGGTTAAGAACAGTTTCAGGTTAAGAACGGACCTCCAGAACAATTTCAGTTTGTAACTTGAGGAAAAACTGTATTGGCACTTGATGAATGATACGCCCCCCCCCTTTTTTTTTTTTTTTGCTACAAGAGTGTCAAAACACTCTTATGCAGGAGACCACAGATTATGCTGTGTGACACAAGGGAATTCAAATGATTATCTTTTCCAAACACATGCCCCAAGGGAGATGAGAAGACTGATACAGTGGTACCTCAGGTTAAGTACTTAATTCGTTCCAGAGGTCCGTACTTAACCTGAAACTGTTCTTAACCTGAAGCACCACTTTAGCTAATGGGGCCTCCTGCTGCCGTCGTGCCACCGGAGCGCAATTTCTGTTCTCATCCTGAAGCAAAGTTCTTAACCTGAAGCACTATTTCTGGGTTAGCGAAGTCTGTAACCAGAAGCATATGTAACCTGAGGTACCACTGTATTCCCTTTGTGGGCTCCGACTCAACTCCAGTCTTCCTGAGACCTCGGAACAAGAGGGGAAGGGTTTAGCAGCACCTTGCATGATCGGCGATCCAACAATCAAACTGAGGAGAAGGAGGTGTTAGTGGAAGTAAATAGAAGAAGAAATGAGACCAGGAGACAGCTTCGCCTGCTGAACAACAGCCTGAAGGAAGAGAAGGGGGAGCGACTCCACCGGCAGCTGATCAGCCTTCAAGGAAATAGAGGAGAAGGTGCTGGTGAGAACCAGCTGGCTTCAGCCTTCTTAAGCAGAGCTTCCAACAGCAGTCAGATGCTGGAAACAACGCTTGTAATTCCTGGCTCTACTTTGCTGCTTCCTGCTCATCTTGACCCTTGAACCCATGACCATCTGATTCCCTGTTCCCTGGACTGTTTGACCACGTGGATTGCTGTTTGCCCAACCCTGGGGTTGGATCTGACTTTGTACGCTGAGTCTGCCCCCAGGCAGGTACACCTCAGAGACTCTTCTGGTTCCCTGGCCTCCCACGCCACTGAGCTGTGCATGTCGCTGCTCAGCAACAAGACTTTGACCTGGGCAAAGCTGACTTTGACTTATTATAAGCCCAGTATTGTCTGTTTTGATTGGCAGTGGCTCTACAAAATCTCAAGCTGGTGTTCGCTATAGTGGGAATGAAACATGGGGGGTGGGGCTTGCTGCTCCTCCAAATGATCTCATTCATTGAGTTGGGATGTAATGGGCCAAGTAGTCCTTATGGTAGCCTGGACCCAAGTTGTTCAGGCCTTTGTCTATTAATATGAGAACCTTATACCTGGTCTCCTAGCCAGTGGGCAACCAGTGAAGATGTTTCAGCCCAGACGTTACATGCTAGCAGCTGTCCGCCCCCCCCCCATCAGCAGTCTAGCTGTTGCCTCCTGCACTAGCTGGGGCTTCCAGACCAGCCATCATCATCATCATCATCATTATTATTATTATTATTATTATTATTATTATTATTATTATTTATACCCCGCCCATCTGGCTGAGTTTCCCCAGCCACTCTGGGCGGCTCCCAATTAAGTATTAAAAATAATACAGCGTTAAATATTAAAAACTTCCCTGAACAGGGCTGCCTTCAGATGTCTTTTAAAGATAGGATAGCTACTTATTTCCTTCACACCTGAAGGGATGGTGTTCCACAGGGTGGGCGCCACTACCGAGAAGGCCCTCTGTCTGGTTCCCTGTAACCTTACTTCTCGCAATGAGGGAACCGCCAGAAGGCCCTCGGCGCTGGATCTCAGTGTCCAAGGACAACCCCACATAAAACACATTCCCGTAATCTGGTCTCAAGGTTACCAATGTATGAGTCTCAGTTCTGATACAGTAGTAACTGGCATACCAGGCACAAGCTAGCAAAAGGATTCCTAACCACAGAGCTCACATGACGAAGATGTGTCCCGGAGTGCCCTGAAGCTTCAAGACTGATTTAAAAATAAATACAGATGTCCAAGTGTGTGGACAAAGCCCCATTTCTTGGATACTTCATTCCAGCTGATAGCTGCAGGGGCACACAGTATTAAACACACACATTTGTTTTCCTGACCGTTTTCCTTCTAGTTGCACTCAGGCTTCAAAACCTTAAAAGCATACCCAATGACATCATATGGCTCAGAAACATGGCTTTTTAAAAAAACATTATTTTTCAGTCGGTACGTTCAATTTCAAAACTTAGAAGCACAAAATCACAGAGTTAGACGGGGCCCTAGGGTACATCTTGCACAAGCTCCTGCGATGCAAGAATTGACAGCTGTTCCTTGTGCGTCAAGGTCCCCAAGCCACCCTAATAACTCACACTTCACACAATTTTTGTTTAAGGCTTTTGGCATGAATTTGGCCACAATGTTATTTAAATACACACACGTGAGTGGTTGCTTAGGCACTGGTTACGACTATCTGTCCTTGCCCCAGGGACAGAACTGACTTCAGGATTCCAGCGGAAGCCAGTCAGGGAAAACAATATTGGGGAGAAATGAAGCTGGGCATCAGTCCCTCACTTCTCACCCTCATGCCCCCGGGGGCTTGCACGGCCCAAGTCCGATGCCAGGGACTAGGACGAAAGGATGGCAAGCCCCTGGATTCCTTTAACGGAATTCCCTTAGGCACTTACCCCTCCACCAACCAATCTTTTAACCAATGCCTAACTGCAAACCTTACAAGTTGTGACGATTTGCTACACAGTAGGCAAAACCCAAATGGCACCAGCCAATCAGCCAAATGGACAAAATTCCTACCAGGCCCCTGCCCCAACGGCAGACAACCCCATGACAGGCATAGCAAGGTCAGAGGACAAAGAACCCCCCTTTCCAGGGAGGGAGGGCAGGCGATCCGGTGCATGCAGCCCAAGAGAAGGCCCAAGGCTGCGTGACCCATATTTAAAACCTCTGACCCCTCCCACCAATTAGCAACATGACAATCTCCCCAGAGACACACCTTGCCCAATCACAATTCGTGGCCATTCAAACATAATTAACCCAACAACAGTGGGGTGGTCTGCAGGCCCCCACCGCAACACGTGCTCTCTGTTAGGGAGAACACTCTGTTACAGGAATTGAACCTGCAACCTTGGCATCGTCAGCACCATTCTCTAACTGAGCTATCCAGACGGTTTTCTTCATAAACCGAAAAATCAATGCATCTAGGATAATTTATGTCTATATCTATATTAAACGGGCATGATACGAAAAGCAATTTATTTATTGGAACACTCTGCTAAAGGAGAGAAGCCGTTCAAAAAGGGAATGACTGCTTGATCTGATGTCAACAAAAAAAAGGAAGGCCTCGTGAAGGGATGAGTCTGCTGAATGCAGCCTCCGTTTTGTATCTCTCTCTCCTGAGTAGCACCATTTGCTTTTACTGACTCAAATGCCTATTAGAAATTCAGGCAGGCTCATTCCTTTCCTTGATCTGAAACAAAATGTAAATTGACTGAGATTTTAAATGTAAGGGTCCTTTTGATGACAAGGTTGATCCCCCTATTTTACATGACAAATAAAGGAAACCTTTCTCATGAATTCTAACGAAACTCTTCTATTTCAGTCCACTTCCAAGCACAATTTCAAAGTGTTGGTGCTGACCTTGAAAGTCCTAAATGATCTCGGCCCAGTATCTCCACCCCCATCATTCAGCCCGGACACTGAGATCTGGCTCTGAAGGCCTTCTGGCAGTTCCCTCACTGCGAGAAGTGAGGTTACAGGGAACCAGGCAGAAGGCCTTCTCGGCAGTGGCACCCGCCCTGTGGAACGCCCTCACTTTGGATGTCAAGGACATAAGTAACTATACAATCTTTAGAAGACATCTGAAGGCAGCCCCATGTAGGGAAGCTTTTAGTGTGTAATGTTTTAGTATGTTTTTTATGTGTTGGAAGCTGCACAGAGTGGCTGGGGCAACCCAGTCAGATGGGCAGGGTACAAATATAATAATAGTAATAGTAATAATAATAAAATGATGATGATGGTGATGATTTATTTATACCCTGCCCAGCCACTCTGGGTGGCTTCCAAATAATATTAAAATACTGTAATACATCAAACATTAAAAGCTTCCCTAAACAGGGCTGCCTTCAGATGTCTTCTAAAAGTCTGGTAGTTGTTGTTCTCTTTGATATCTGTGGAGGGCATTCCACAGGGAGGGCGCCACTACTGAGAAGGCCCTCTGCCTGGTTTCCTGTATCTTGGCTTCTCGCAGTGAGGGAACTGCCAGAAGGCCCTCGGTGCTGGACCTCAGTGTCCGGGCAGAACGATGGAGGTGGAGACGCTCCTTCAGGTATACTGGACTGAGGCCATTTAGGGCTTTAAAGGTCAGCACCAACACTTTGAATTGTGCTCGGAGAAAGGGGGAGACACAACCCTAGTGCCCAGTACCCACTAGCAACTAAGAAGCTGACTTCTTGAATGACACCTGGGATGTTGAAGAAAGCAGGCAGCAGGTCTGTCCTACCATGCTGTTCATAGGACCTCCCTACGATCTCATCTCGGTTCCACTATTCAGTTGGCTCCAACATGCATATTAATTGCCCACATTTTCTCCATGGGGTTCAGGGCAGCACTCATCCCACCCTGTTCTGTTTTACCCTTTTATGAAGAAGGGCTATATCTCTATGATACAAGCATCCGCCTTGCATGCAGAAGGTGTTGAAATGAGAATGTCTAAATGTGCATTGGTGTAAAGGTTTAACTCAGTGACTTTCCATATATTGAAAGCAAGAAGAGCTCTTCTCTGAACTGTAACTGTCAACAGTTACCAAGGGTTGCCATATTTCAAAAAAGTGAAAATCTGGATACAAAAGTCATTGAGAGCTTCTTCTTTTTTTAGCAAAATTATTTTTCTGCTCTGCACTGAGAGTGAACGAAGGTCTTGAGTTGCAAATTCTCCATTTTGATTGGAGTTGCCTGTTTTAGTCTCTCTGAACACCCTTTGGATTTTTGGAATTATCTTTTATGTCTAAGATACTGAGCCTGTGCTGGACACCACAATACACTGTATGGATATTTTTGATGTACTTTGATGCTTTTGTTCTGTTTTTGAAGAGAAATTACTAGTAAAATTTGAATACTACAGTCAAACCTCTTCTTACATCCACCTCCACTTGCGTCCATTTCGGCCAACGTCTGCGGCAAATCCAGAAGTAACCGGCGGGTTTGCCGCCATTTGCGCATGCGCAGGAGCGGCGATCACCATTCGTGCATGCACAGAAGTGGGCAATCGCCACCCGCGTCTGTGCACAATGGCGACTCTCCCAGCCACCCATTTCGACCTCCAGAAGGACCTCCGGAACGGATTATGGTCGCAGATAGAGGTTCCACTGTAATATTCTTATGGGTCTGGACAATGGGAATGGCCATAACGGCCTCCCTTTTCCTGGAATATTCAGCTGCAAGGGAACTGGAGATTAAATATTCGACACAATTTATGTCCAATCCTAAAACAGAAATAGCTTCCTGGTTCCTGTACAGAAAGAGCCAGCTGTAGTCCCAGTGAATGGATCAGAAGTAATTTTCCTCTCAGGAGCTGTTCACGATGCACATGTATAATTTAATTAGGATAGTGATTATTGGCAGCTTTGCATAGGTTGGGGAGCTTATGTCCTCTCTTTGTGGTGAGCATCGCTATGCAGGGAGACACAAAAGTGAAGGGGAGACCATTTATCTTCTTAGCATTTTGCCTGCCACACAGCCTGCCACATCTAGCCACAGTCCCCACCCCCATTCCCAATAACGTTTGGATTTAATGAAGTCTTTTGTGGTTAATTTAGCTTCTTTAAAATAACACATCTAAATTATTTCTTGTAAATTATTCAGATCAGCAGCAGCAGACCTGAACAAATGAGTAAGCTTTTATCATCACGGAAAGACTCCTAAACTCCACTGAACATTGCTCATATCTTATGTAAAGTGCCTGTTTTCCGCCGGACGTCAAATTTGACAGTGATTTAGAAGACAGACACGCAACCAGAAGCAAGTCTGCACAGACGCATTTCTTTATGCACACAGGATTAATGGAGGTATCGATATGAGAATGGCAGCGAGCAGATCCGAATAAAAGCACGGAGGCAACTAATGAGACTTTTAAACGCAAAGTTTCAATAGTTCTGTCAGTCCTTATCAATAACATAAATACGAATGTCATTTGGGATCTTTCGTGAGTTGCTTGGAGGGCAAGCCAGGAACCTGCAGGGTCTGTTCTCTTTTGCTCTTATGGTGCAGTTTGAGCGTGAAGTCAGGACATCTGAGGATTTTGTTTGGTCTGCATATTTTTTCTGGAAATTTTTTTGTTTGTTTGTTTTACAAATATAAAGTTAAAACAATATAATGACACACACCAACAGTTAAAAGATTCCCTTGAATCTCTGGACTTCCCACCTTCCCTTCCATGGATCCTTGTGTTGAGCCTTTTCTACTGCATCTTTTACAATAATCCACATTTTATATAACTCCAGTATCTCCCTAGTGCTTGCTACATTACAAGTGTTATTGCAATCCTGCTAGTGTTTTCATCTGCTTACAGTGGTCTCCAAGATAACTTATAAATTTTTCCCATTCTTTGTTGAAGTTTTGGTCTTCTTGGTTCCTGAGCTTTCCGGTCAATTTTGCCATTTCCACATAGTCTAACAGTTTAATTTGCCATTCTTCTCTGGTAGGGACTTCTTCTTTCGTCTTTCCATCTCTGGGCTAATAGCATCCGTGCTGCTGTCGTCGCATACATAAAAAGTCTTTTCTGCTCTCTTGGAATATCGGCACCTGCAATTCCTAACGGAAAACCTCTGGGTTTTTTAAATATAAGTTAATTTAAACATTTTTTTCAATTCATTATATATCATTTCCCGGAATGGTTTTATTACCTTGCAAGACCACCATATATGACAAAAGGTGTCTTCTTTTTCTTTACATTTCCAGCAGATATTTGCACCTGTCTTACATATTTTTGCTAACTTACTGGGAGTCGTATACAGTGGTGCCTCACAAGACGAAAAGAATCCGTTCCGCGATTCTCTTCGTCTAGCGTTTTTTTCGTCTTGCGAAGCAAGCCCATTGACGGCTTAGCGGATTAGCGCTATTAGCGGCTTAGCGGCTTTTAACGGCTTATCAGCTTAGCGGATAAGCAGATTAGCGGCTTAGCGGCTTAGAAAAAGGGGGTGGGAAGGGGAAAAAAGTCGGGAAAACTCACAAGACATTTCGTCTTGCGAAGCAAGCCCATAGGGAAATTCGTTTTGCGAAGCGCCTCCAAAATGGAAAACCCTTTCGTCTAGCGGGTTTTTCGTCTTGCGGGGCACCACTGTACCATCAGTACATCATTTTCATATAATTTTCTTTCAATGTACAGCCCACCGAGAATTTCAAATCAGTTTTCCATAACATTTCCCAAGCAGAAAGTTGGATGTTATGCCCCAAATCCCTCGCCCTGTATATCATGGTTAGCATTTTTAAGCCAACCATCCTTACCATATTTCCCAGGCTATTACAAACCTTATGCCTCGGTTTTCACACTTCACCAAACTTTAAATACAGGTCTCAGCACAAAGAAGTACTAAAATTATTGGTATATCACATTTCAAAAAGTAAAAAGCAGGACACCCCAAGAATTACCGAGCTTTTTCTCAGACAAACCCCAAAGTTGTTGAGCTTTGTTTATGCCAAAAACACATGATTTTTTGATTTGCCTAAGATCCAGGACAAAGCACCACATTTCAGAAGTTCTGCCTTTGAAATCCCGCTAAGTATGAACATATGGCAACCCTACCAAAATGCTTACAAGAACATGCATTTCAGGGCTGAAATAAAGATATTGTTGAATGGTGTTGAAGCAGGGCAGAATGGATTTATGAATGAACTCATGCAAAACTGGCATAGGCCGGAAAGACTGACCCATCCATCTCTAGTATTATTTCCTCCCAGGTTCCACAGTGAACCTGTTTTCAGATGGCCTGACAATGGAGAATTCTTCCTGATTTGTTTTCTTTTTTTATAAATTTTTTTATTAAAATTTTTTCCATAAAAAACTCCAATCATATCAATTTGCACATCACATATTTTAGCTTATTGGACCTCCCTCAACTTCTCTGACAATCATTCGTAGTTCAAATCCTATCTTCACATTCCTTAATTTTAATATTGCCCTTAAATACTATATTTCTGTCCTTATTTGCTTTCTAACAATATTCCTTGTATTTTCACAAAGCTTCTTTAAAACACACTAGCGTTGTACAGTCCTCACATACAGTTTTCAAATACTCCGTAAATTTTCCCCAGTCCTCAAAAAACCTGTGATCCTTTTGGAATCTGATTTTCCCAGTTAATTTATCCAGTTCTGCATAGTCTGTTAATTTTGTCCTCCATTCTTCCAAAGTCGGTACTTCTTCTTGTTTCCATTTTTGGGCCAACAGTGTTCTTGCTGCGGTGATTGCATACTGAAAAAGTTTACAGTCTCTCCTATTTATGTCCATTCTTGTTATTCCCAGCAGAAAGGTTTCTGGTTTCTTAACAAAGCTATATTTTAGCATTTTCTTTAGTTCATTATATATCATCTCCCAGAACCCCCTTACTTTCTTACAATCCCACCACATATGCATGAATGTACCTTCTTTCTCCTTACATCTCCAACATTTGTTACAAGTTTTGTACATTTTTGCTAATTTTACTGGTGTCATATACCACCTATATACCATCTTTATAACATTTTCTTTCAATGTGACACATGCTGTAAACTTCAGGTTTTCATTCCATATTCTTTGCCAATCATCCATTTCTATGTTATATCCTAAATCTTTGGCCCATTGAATCATAACCACTTTTACTTCCTCATCCATTGTATGCCATTCCAACAGAATTTTATACATTTTGGAAATTATCTTATAATCATTATTGACAATTTCTGTTTGAAATTTTGAGTCTTTTTCTTTGTACCCTTTTTCTTTCACATCCTTTTTAAACATTTCACTTATTTGATAGTAGTGCAACCAAACATAAACATGTTCTTTTACTTGTTCGTGTGGTTTTAATCTCCACTTCCCCCCTTCCTTCACCACCAAATCTCCATAGGTAATCCAGTCACTTCTCATATTAATTTTTTTGACACCTATAACCTCTAATGGGGATAACCAATGTGGGACCCCCATTTCTAATATATTTTTGTATCTGTCCCAAACTTCCAATAGCGATCTCCGGAAGATATGATTTTCAAATGATTTATAACCCTTTTTCTTTTCTTTCCAAAGATGCGCGTGCCATCCGAATCTGTTATCAAATCCTTCCAAATCCAGGAGCTTTGTATTTTTAAGTTTAATCCATTCTTTTAACCAGCAAAGACATGATGCTTCATAATATAACTTCAAATCTGGCAGGGCAAAGCCTCCTCTTTCTTTTGCATCTGTTAATAATTTGTATTTGATTCTCGGCTTTTTGCCCTGCCAGACATATCTTGAGATCATCCTTTGCCATTCTTTAAAGATCGCCGCTCCTTTTAATATTGGTATCATCTGAAATAGAAATAACATCTTTGGTAGCACTGACATCTTGATCATTGAGATTCTACCCCAGAGGGATTTGTTTTCAGGGAGATTAGACAAAGGATGGCTATTTAATGAGCAACCATTCTGCTTTGCTTGCAAAGAGGTTAGACAACGTTGCATCAAAGCAAGTGTTGTCTCACACCTTCGAATGCTGTTCCCCCACCATTCTGCCTGTCACAAAAAGTCTGAGCTTTGGGGGGGAAACTGGTTTGTTGCCCAATGTAATGGGATAAGGGGTTGCTTGTGCATAAGCGCAGAACCGCTCCAAGCTGAGTAGTTGGCCAAAACTTTCCCTAGCCGGACAGCCCTTGCTTCGTGGCTGTCTTAATCACTGGCAGAATCCGTCAGTGGGCGTTTCCTGAATTTCTTCCAACATAAAAGCTCCTTGACAGTGAGTCTCCGCCTAGATTCCCTGCGCGAGAGCTTTCTGCGCAGGGTGGGCGTCCCAAGGGGAGGTCCTGAGCTCTCTCCACTGGTCTCGCTGGAAGCGTCCCTGAGCCTTCCCTCTGACGCCCCCTCCTCCTCTCCTTCCTCAGCGGAAGCTCTCCCTCTCTCCCTGCTGGTTCCCTCTCCAGCGTCTGGGAGCTTTGCCACCACCCTAGGCTCCGATGGCACTTCCCTGACACCCAAGAACTCCCAATCAATTATAATTGTAGAACCATAATCCCACCCTAAAACAGTGGCAGTCTGGAAGCACCCTTGACGAAGTTGCAAGAACTGTTTTCTTGGCAAGAGTTTGCCAATCTTGCCTGCCTGCCTGCCTGCCGAATTCACCTTCATCCAAAGTCCTGGATCTCCCCACCTCTTGTTTCCCACTCCTTTTCTCTCTTTTTGCTATATTTTTTATTATTATTATTATTTTATATTTTTCCATTTTACATTTTAGAATATACATTTAAACAGCCTTAAAATATCAAAGACTTTCTTTCTTCTCTTTCCATGGTTCATTTTGCACAGCTTAAATCACTGCATATTTTACAAACACTAAACCATTCAGTATTCCATCATTACATCCGTCAACACTTATTTACACTGTTGAATTTCTCTTAATGCTGCCCACGTTTTCAAGTGTACACAGTTTCCCCCCATATATTCAATAAACATTTTCCAATCTTCTTTAAACATATGTTCTTCTTGTTCTCTCATTCTATGTGTTAGATCCACAAGCTGCACATATTCCATCAGTTTGAGATGCCATTCTTATTTAGTTGGGACCTTGCTAATTTTCCATTTGGGGACTAACAAAACATGGGCTGCAGTAGTGGCATACATAAATAACCTTTTTTTTTTTTTTTTTGACCCCTGGGAATTTTCATCTGAATTATCCCCAACAAAAAGGACTCGGTTTGGGGGTTTTTTTGTTTTTTTTTTGGAAAAGTACTTTTAAACATTTTTTTCAATTCATTGCAAATTATTTCCCAATACTCTTTTACCTTTTTACAGGCCCACCACATATGAGAGAACATACCCTCAGCCTCATTGCATCTCCAGCAATTATCTGATACAGTCTTATACATCTTAGCAAGTCTACTCAGAGTTAAATACCACCTATAAATCGTTTTCAGGTAGTTCTCCTTCAAGGAATAGCATGCTGTAAACTTCAGATCTCTTCCAAAGTTTTCCCCAGAGATTAAAATCTATATTATGTCCTATATCTATTGCCCATTGTGAAAACTTGTTTCCCACTCCTGACAGCTCTCTAAGCTGCTTAAAGACCTATGGAGTCCTATAGCATGATAGGATCAACGTCTGTACTCGCTCAGTGACAGAAATTTGAAGGATTTCTATAATAATAATATTATAATAATTTATTATTTGTACCCCGCCCATCTGACTGGGTTTCCCCAGCAACTCTGGGTGGCTTCCACAGAGACCAAAAATACACTAAAATGTCACACATTCTAGAGGTTGGTCAGCTTAACATGACAAACTCCACATTTCTTAAGTCCAAAACATCCAATTTCAAACAGCCTGTTGTTCATCAGTTGCTGTTTAACACAATTCAGCACATCTGACAATGCAATTCAAGTCTGTGCTGCCAAGTGGAAAGAAAAAGAAGACGTTAGGAACAGGGGGTGAATGCAAAATCAAGTCACATTTGAATGCACGATGAAGAAAATGTGCTTTTTTGCTCAGAGATTTGGAAAGAAACCAATTCAGAAGATGTCTCTGCAGCTCCAGCAGAGGTGTCAATGGAGACATTGAATAAATAGAACATATTGTACTACCATTTTGCGTTATTTTGTGGAGGACAGGGGGTGTTCTTCCATCTTATTGTTGCTTTGCATTCTTTGCGGTTGCTGTACAGTTATTTAAGCACCTGCTGAGGAGAGACTCAGGGGCAGAACCTTTCAAATTTGGCAATAGGGTCACGAGCGCACCCATTTTGTGTTGCGCTGTTGCACAAACAGGGGCCATTTGATTGATGTCCCAGAGCAGAAGATCCTCCTGATTCAGAGTTTATCCCCAAAGCAGGGACTTGTGTGGTTTAGGATGGCAGAAAACAGCACCAACATTTCTGTAGGATCAGGGCAACTCTGTTTGAGAGAGTTGAAAAACTATCTCAAACCCCTGAGAGAAACATTACAATGGTGAAACCCATACCTGTTGAAAAATGGGTAATTATAATTTTGAAGCTTGCAAACATTGCTCACTATAAAGCTGTCCCAGAGCATTTTGGGATTGAAAGATCCACAACTGCCCAAATTTATACCGTCCAACATTTCTCCGAATGCAAATAGGCACGTCTGTTTCCATAATGATAATTTTACTATTTATACCCCACCCATCTTACTGGGTTGCCCCAGCCACTCTGGGCAGCCTCCAACATATATAAAAACATAATAAAACATTAAACATTCTTTTAAAAAAACTTCCCTATACAGAACTGCCTTCAGACGGCTCAGGGGGGGGGGGCGGAGAACTCCATTCCCTCCAACTTTTCTTCAGTGAAATTAGGGACATCCTAAGGAAAAGCAGGACATTCTGGGATCAAATCAGAAACCGGGACGGCTTCTCCAAATCAGGGACATCCCTGGAGAATAGTGACACTTGTAGGGTCTTCAAATTGTGTGTGTGTGTGTGTGTGTGTGTGTGTGTGTGTGTGTATTAGCATATCATTTCTAACAGTCATTTAACATAACTTCTTATCTTATACAATATTTTAGACTGCCGTCAACAACCTCTGAAGATTTTCCGTTCTGTATCACTTGTTCTGCATTTCTTAGTTTCTCTATTACTTTTAATTATCATTAACTAATAATTCTCTTCATAGTCTTCCTTGCAATATTTCACATATTCCTCCTTACAGAACTTCTTGCAGTCCTACTAGCGTAATCTGTTTATTACAATTGCTTTTCAAATAGTTCAGATATTTACTCCAGTCTTCTAAGAATCTCTGGTCCCACAGGTTTCGAATCCTTCCTGTTAATTTATCTAATTCTGCATAGTCCGGAGGGTCTGCAAATTGTTACTGAGGTTTGCCTCCCCACGGAACATATGCTCTTGAGATGAATGATCAATATAGGTGATGTTAGAAAGGTCAGTTTCTTTTTCTTTCTTTCTTGTGTTTGCAATGCACATCTACCCCCTTGCAAATCTAAACACTACCATCCATTTCATCAGATGCAAAGTGCATTAATCTTTAAGGTGCCACAAGACTGTTTTGTTTTGGGAGCGACTAACAGGACTGCCAACCTAGCAGGTCGAGAGCACGTCAAAGTGCAAGTAGATAAATAGGTACCACTCTGGCGGGAAGGTAAACGGCGTTTCCGTGCGCTGCTCTGGTTCACCAGAAGTGGCTTAGTCATGCTGGCCACATGACCCGGAAGCTGTACGCCGGCTCCCTCGGCCAATAAAGCGAGATGAGTGCCACAACCCCAGAGTTGGCCACGACAGGACCTAATGGTCAGGGGTCCCTTTACCTTTACCTTAACAGGACTGCTACCCTAGAAAGAAATGCCTAAGGAGAATGTGCAGGCCTAGCTCAATAAACAGGCTCCACCCATCCTATACATTTAAAATAGCATCATACCCTCCAAGTGTTCCTATTTTTCAGGGACAGTAGTTCCCCTCCTGCCATTGGGTCTGGATCCAAAAAGAGCTTCATGCGCCTGTAAGAGAAGGAAAAGCTCACTTCAGGCTTTCCAAGTGTCCCTATTTTCCTGGGACGTCCTAGATTTACAGAAGCTGTCTTGGTTTCTGATTTGATCCCTGAATGTCCCGCTTTTCTTTAGGACGTCCCTATTTTTACTGGAGAAATGTTGGGGGTTATGGAGTTATGTGACCCCTGAGCCAAGGAGATAAATAACTATACAACCTTCAGAAGACATCTGAAGGCAGCCCTGTATAGGGAAGTTTTTTTAATGTTTGATATTTTATTATGTTTTTCTTTATGTTGGAAGCTGACCAGAATGGCTGGGGCAACCCACTCTGATGGGTGGGGTATAAATAATAAAATCATTACAGTGGTATCTCAGGTTAAGTACTTAATTCGTTCCGGAGGTCCGTTCTTAACCTGAAACTGTTCTTAACCTGAAGCACCACTTTAGTTAATGGGGCCTCCTGCTGCCGCTGCACCGCTGGAGCCCGATTTCTGTTCTCATCCTGAAGCAAAGTTCTTAACCTGAAGCACTATTTCTGGGTTAGCGGAGTCTGTAACCTGAAGCATCGGTAACCTGAGGCGTCTGTAACACGAGGTACCACTGTATTATTCTTCTTCTTCTTCTTCTTATTATTATTATTGAATAGGCTGTCCCTATTTTGATCAGATAAATGTTGGAGGGTATGTCATTTCTGTATAATGGGTTCTGTACTTAGATCATAGTGGAAAATCGGTAGGAAACTACTGAATTATCTGAAGTAAATGACTCTTGAGCTTTACAATGTAATATTTAATAAAGAAATAGTAAAGCATCTTTAAAAAGGTAAAGGGACCCCTGACCATTACGTTCAGTCGCATGCAACTCTGGAGTTGCGGCACTCATCTCAGGAGGAAGGACCAAGCAACGGGAGCTCACCCCATTGCGGGGATTCGAACCGCCGACCTTCTGATCGGCAAGCCTCACACTCTGTGGTTTAACCCACAGCGCCAACCACATCCCTTCTAAAAGCATCTTTACACAAGGCCAAATTGGACAGCTTGAGGGGGGTGGTTTGTACTAACAAATTAATAATAATCAGAAAAGGAATAGCCTTTTGTGGGAACAGGCATCCTTTGCCATGCCTGATATATAGCAGTGACTCCCAAGCAACTTTCATTTGATTTGGCTGTTCTAATCTGCTGCTTCTGGAGATTAATTTTTGATGGATCGTTCTGTAACACAGCAATGTAAGTTACCATCAGGCAATGTCTGCAGAACCAGTAAAGAATGTTGCATGGGGATCCTTAATTAAAACCAAACAATTAAATCCACTGTAGCAGCCGTAGAATGAGCACTTTTATTATGATTTTAAGATAGGGTTGGCCATATTTCCAAAAGTAAAAACCAGGACCCCCCCAAAAAAGTTGTTCAGCTTTCTTTTTCTTTAGGGAGACCCCCAAATTTTCTTTCTCCCGTTTCATTTTTTCCTCAGTTTGTTTCTAACCTCTCTTCTTTAGATTAGTTCAGTTTTTACTGCATCTTACGCTGAAAAATCCCAATAAAAAGTAATTATATAAAAAAGACTTTGCCTCAGCTGTGCACTCACAAGGCAGCTCTGGACAGAACATACATGTGTATATAATGAATAAAATTGTATAATAGTGACCTGATTTTCAGGATTATTCTGAGAACTAACAAGATCCACTGCAACCCATGAGATGAGGAACTTGCTCATTTGTTTCAATGTCAGGGATAGCTTTGACCACATCATACAGACATGCTGTTTTTACAAGATTCTGACAGATTTCCTTTTTCCTTTTTAACTTTTTTATTCAGTTCTACAATTTACATTTAAATTCAAACAGTAATCATAATCATGAACATTCAGAATTCCCTGAACCCTTAGACTTCCTTCACCCCTACATGGGTTCTATTGTCAATCTTTTTCTAATGCATCATATAGTTTCTCAATTTTTTCTTAAAAATCCATTTTTTTACCTCAGTTCTTGTTACATTACAAATGTTGTTAGAATCCGGCCAAAGTTTTTAGTTGTTTGCAGTGTTCTCTTTTTTAAAAAAAATAATAATATTTATTACTTTTTTATTTTTATTTTATTTATTACTATTTTTTATTTATTATTTATTACAAACAAGAAGAAAAAGAAAAGGAGAAAAAAGAAGAAGAAAACAAAAAAAGAAAAAACAATACAATACAACATATAAACAATACACCACACAACATTAACGCATTAAACTAAACAAAACAGAACAAAAACAATTTAAAAACATACATCATACCATTTCAATGCCTTATTTTTCATTCCCTTGTTTCATCGACTTCCTCTCACCTCCCTTTTTGTATTCCACTTCTATTAATTGTTTCAGCAAATCCTTTCCATCTTTCACTATTTTCTGTCATATAAATATCTTAACTTATTTTAACCTTATTTCCATTAATACTATAATACTTATTTATGCTTAACTTCTTATAACACTTCTACTAAGGCCATATAATTTCATTCCAACATTTTTCTAACACTCATTAATTTTACCCTATTTCTATAAATAAACTTTAAACTTTTTCCAATCTTCTTCCACCGTCTCTTCTCCCTGGTCTCGGATTCTGCCAGTCATTTCCGCCAATTCCATATAGTCCATCAACCTGGTGCTCTTCTGTCCGAGGCTCTTAACTCTTTTCCAGGTCCCTTCTGCAAATCTTCTTCGTATTTATACATACACTTTACTTTGTCTTCTGCTGATCTTGTTCTTAATTTCCTTTCTTTGATGCTGAAGAGTAGGTCTCGGGGGAGCTCCAACCTAACAATATTTTTATTCCTTCTCAACATGTCATCCACATCTCCGTGGTTAAAACTAAAATCCAAAAGATATTTCAGGACGTGTTTCATAGTCCCTCCAAATCTGCAGGTCCCCACAACTCCAATTTCCTCCTGACCCAGGTCCAGATCCCAAAGGTCAGTAAATCCCTGCATGAGGTGATCTATCCAACTTTCCTTCTCCAGTCCAAGCAGGGTTCCAATCTGACTTTCTCTGAATGCAATCATAGAGGGCAATAACTTGTAATCATCAAATCATCAAATAATCTGTAAGGCTGGGGCTCTCTCCCTCTCCACTTGTATTATTTTAGGTTCAACAACCACAACTTTCTCCCTCGCTTTCTCCACCATTTGGCATGTCAAAGTAGATTCCTGTATCGGTTCCTGAATAGTTTCTGTGTAGATGTTCACTTTTTGTCCCAAATTAGTCACTTTTTGTCCCAAAATATCAATTTTAATATTCATCACATCCGTCTTCTTCTGGAGCTGTTCCAATGACTCACTTATCTTGCATAGTGCAATCACTAAGGCTTCTTCTGTCAACATTCTCAAGCAATCCAAGGTCAGTCTCATGGTTTTCTCTTGCAGCTGGAGATTCCACCAGCCCAACTCTTGTAACAATATCAAAGGCTCCCTCTAGAGGGAAACAATTTCTGTTTGTATCAATCCTTTTAAGCACAGTTCAAGCAGTAAAATTAGTTTCAATTTTCAGCTACTTTTACTCCTTTTTAAACGCAGAAGGAGACAATGAAAACAATGTATTTCTCTTATTTAACTAACTGTCACAGTCAATGAACTTTCCCAAAAACGTCAATCTTACTAGCAGTCCATTTCCAGGTTCAGAGTGGTGGTGATCCAACTTTCTTCACTCTCTCCTGCAGGCTTACGCGATCCAAAATTTCCCCCCTCTTCTCCTGCCTCCAAGGGGGGTTTAATGATTTTAGCTGATGGAAGTTTAATCCTTTACATAGGACTCTCCAAGACTTTAGCTTGCAAATTCTTTGCTTCAATCTATTTACAAAAGGGGAAGGCGGACTTCCTGTTTGAAACCTCCCCGTTTTGGTGCCAAATTAAGACGTTTAAAAATCCAATTTTCCGTTCTACTCACGGGTAGTTGTTTAGAATCAAATTGTCCACAGGAAAAAGTCAGCGCTCTCTGGCAACAGCAATGCGGCTTCACTCCGTGAAAGAAGCAGTCAATTCGAAGCACTGCGCCACTCACCCCACATTGCTCCGGATCCCCGAAACCGGGTCTCCCCACGAGTAGGGGAGGCGCAAAAGGTGCCAGCCGAATCCCACGTTCACAGGCTTCTCCCGCCTGCAATTTTTAGTGGGTCTCCGCCTTCGCTGTGGCGGCCAGACCCTGAATTCCACGGAGCAAGTTCCTCCCGATCAGAGGAATTCCGCCATTGCCGGAGGCGCTAACCCGGAAGTCACCTGTTTGCAGTGTTCTCTTAGGTAACTTGTCATCCCCCCCCCCATTCCTTGTTAAAGGTTCTATATTCTTGGTTTCTAATCTTTCTGGTCATTTTTGCCATTTCGGCATAGTCCATCATCCTTATCAGCCATTCTTCTGTGGTCAGAACTTTGTCTTCTTTCCATCTCTGGGCAAGATGGAGATTTTCTGGCAATTTTTCTGGCATATATTTAATGTAAAAAAATCCAGTGTTATGTACTGAGTTGAATAGGATCCAAATTGCAGCAGTCTGATTGGTCGTAAAACAATAGGATTCAGAATGCAGCAGTCTGATTGGTCGTAGAACAATAGGATCCAGAATGCAGCAGTCTGATTGGTCCGCAGGAGCCACCCAATCCAACTCCAGGTGGAAGTGAATCCACAACCTGATTGGCCTACAGGAGAATCCCGCAACTGGCCAATCACATGGGGCCCATTGTATAAATAATGTATATAAAGCAGACATTTCGGGGGGACTTCCATTCCTCCTCACCGCTATGAGCTGAATAAAGAGCATGAAATCCACACTCAACTCCGAGTATATTTCATCCAGCAAATCCTCAGCTTACTGGCTTTTAAAACAGTACAGAAACCCTATTACAGAATAAATTCAATAGATGTGTGTGTGTGTGTGTGTGTGTGTGTGAGAGAGAGAGAGAGAGAGAGAGAGAGAGAGAGAGAGAGAACAATCCTTAGTAGAGAATAGCAATGTTAACAACTTCAAACATGTCCCTTTTTTTACCTGTGAAATGTTGAAAGGTACGTAAACAGAGACGGTAAAAAACCTGACCTGAGTTGCCACACAGGGAAGCCCAGACCTAGCCAATGATTATTGCCACAAGCCTTTCCTTGTCTACAGCAGCCGCAGTATTTTAAATTATAGCTTGCCCCTAACTCCCTGAATCACTGAGATGCTGGATGTAATTATGCAGCGACTGTCCGAAAGACTTGTGCTTAGACATATTAAATTCCTCTTGTTTTTGTGAATGCTGAAAAAAACATTAAGAGTTCTCTGTCTGCAGGCACATTGCACCACTGATAAAATTCCACAGTTCTGCTTTGCTTGCCAAATACATTAAATTCCTGAAATATTTATTGAGTGGTTTGTCAAGAAAGCGCAGCACTTTCAGTTCTTATTAACTGCATACAAATCCATCTCAGATTTTTCCTCAAGCTTCAGAAAAAGTATTTGGGCATAGTCACACGTCAGATGAAATAGCAGTCAGAATGCTGGATAGGCTCCTAATATATGGCTCAATCTTATTCCCATGCCTTTATCAATAACAGTCGCCCATGTCTATTCTCTAGCATTTATTAATTTGGTAGCCCCCAAATCAATGTGACATCATGTTATTAGCATAAGCCGCTCTTTTTGTTACTCATTCATGTAATTCGAATTGTAAGAAACTACTATTGATTTTGGAAAAGTCTGTTCTCAGTGTGTTCTCGAAGGAATTGTCACCCAGTTTGGCACGATGGACAAATCAGTTTTGATCCATTTCTGGATTCTGTTGGACTCCATTTGAATCAAGACGGAAAAACATGCCAAATCACAACAATGCAGAAGCCATTGCCCAATTCGGCATAATAGTTACCAAGAGTGAATATTTGTGTTATATATATATATATATATATATATATATATATATATATATATATAAAAAAATTTTAATTAAATTTTCTAATTTTTAAATCCCGTTCATGGATCACTGCCTTGCCATGGCGAAGGGGCTTGAATATCTCAGAGAAGCTATGAGCTATGCCATGCAGGGCCACCCAAGATGGACAGGTCATAGTGGAGAGTTTTGACTCTCCACTTGGGCTCCATGATCACTGCAGATGGTGACAGCAGTCACGAAATTAAAAGACGCCTGCTCCTTGGGAGAAAGGCGATGGCAAACCTAGACAGTATCTTAAAAAGCAGAGACATCACCTTGCCAACAAAGGTCCGTACAGTTAAAGCCATGGTTTTCCCAGTAGTGATGTATGGAAGTGAGAGCTGGACCATAAAGAAGGCTGATCGCCAAAGAATTGATGCTTTTGAATTATGGTGCTGGAGGAGACTCTTGAGAGTCCCATGGACTGCAAGAAGATCAAACCTATCCATTCTGAAGGAAATCAGCCCTGAGTGCTCACTGGAAGGACAGATCCTGCAGCTGAGGCTCCAATACTTTGGCCACCTCATGAGAAGAGAATACTCCCTGGAAAAGACCCTGATGTTGGGAAAGATGGAGGGCACAAGGAGAAGGGGACGACAGAGGACAAGAAGGTTGGACAGTGTTCTTGAAGCTACTAGCATGAGTTTGACCAAACTGCGGGAGGCAGTGGAAGGCAGGAGTGCCTGGCATGCTCTGGTCCATGGGGTCACGAAGAGTCAGACACGACTAAACAACTAAACAACAACAACAATTTAAAAAATTTCTAAAATATTCATTTAAACAACCTTAAATCAGTGACTTCCCTTCTTCTCATTCCTTGGTTCATTTTGCACACCATACACTCCTGCATATTTCACATGAAAACTTTTTATCATAGGCCAAAAAATCAGCCCTCGACACCTTAACCCATGTGGTCACAATTTTTTCGAGAAAATTCCTAACCCGCGGGGTCACAATTTCACGAAAAATCTGACGTTATCCAATTCACTCAAATATGGTGCCAAACACTTGCAAATTCTTCCCTGAAAGGTTTGGGGGTTGAAACAGAAGGGTTTTAATCATAGGCCAAAAAATCAGCCCTCCACACCTTAATCCTTTCAGTTACAATTTCTTCCAAAAAAAAATCCCTAACCTGCAGGGTCACAATTTCACCAAAAAATTGATGTTATCCAATTCACTCAAAAATGGTGCCAAACTCTCCCCTGCAAGTTTTGGTGGTGCAACAAGAACGTTTTATCATAGACCAAAAAAATCAGCCCTCAGTGCCTTAACCTGCAGAGAAACATTTTTTCAATAGAATCCCTAACCCGCAGTGTCACAATTTTACCCAAAATCTTTCGTTATCCAATTCACTCAAAAATGGTGCCAAACTGTTGCAAATTCTCCCCTGCAAAGTTTGTGGGTCGAAAAAGAAGGGTCTTTAACCATTCAGTAATCCATTGTTACATCCATCAAAATTTATTTACACTGTTGAATTTATCTTATTGCTATCAGCATTTTTAAATTAAAACAATTTTCACCCATATATTCAGTAAACATTTTCCAATCTTCTCAAAATGTATGTTCTTCTTTTTCTCTTATTGTACAGTGGTACCTCAGGTTAAGTACTTAATTCGTTCCGGAGGTCCGTTCTTAACCTGAAACTGTTCTTAACCTGAAGCACCACTTTAGCTAATGGGGTCTCCTGCTGCTGCCGTTTGGGAACTGTTGGACACTGTTTTGATCAAAGATGGTGGGCCAAACCATTCCAAACTGCACAGATTGGCACACTTTGCACACTTTGGCACAATGGTTCCTAGAATGGAGAAGTGCTTTTTGGTCTATACTTGATACTGTGGAAGACGGCGAACCCAAGTCCTTCCAAGATGAATGAATATTGCGTATGTGACAATGGGTGGGGGGGGAGGAGCAAATTTCAATAAGATTTAAGTGCAAATGGCCTCGCACAAGCTGATAACCATATTTCTTTGTGCATCTCTTCATTTTTCTCATTTCTGTCTAATCAGGAAGGAGCAGATGTTTCACAGCCTCGAAATACTATAAATTTCAGCTGTATCGGTGGGTTAACAGAGAACTCTGTCAGGGGAAACCCTGTTGGTTTGGGGTTTTTTTCTCCCGGCAATTTCTCCCTCAGTGGCTCTGAGCTGATAGATTGATACAGAGTGAAGCTTGTTTCTTTCACAATTCCACTGGGCACCATTTTGAATCAGGATAGTGGAGCAAACCATTGCAAACGCCACTGATTTAGACATGCATGCAGATACTGTTGCCCAGTTTTGTGTAATGGTTCCTGTTGAGAGTAGCTGGTGAGCAGAGGGTGTGATCCTGCAGGCTGCAGGGTCCTACTTCAACAACATGTTAACCTGTAGGGAACCCTCAGGGGGAATCAGATCCCAGCAGGAATGAAATTGGGGTGGTCAAGACTGCAACACTAAGACAAGAACAGGAAATGTAACCCCCCAACTGGCTGGGTGGAAAACGGACTTGGAAATAGAAGAATTCTTCCATCCCTGGTTGAGAATGGTACCTTTTAAGCTGAGATCCTTCAGAGAGAGAGAGAGAGCAAGAGAGCTTATTTTTAAATACTGGAAGCTGGTTTTTCCCTGAATCGATTCTCTCTGTTTTTGCATGTTCAGACCCAGAGACCTCCCCCCTAAATAAAGACACATTTGACTCAAATTTTAATTTTGGTTTTTGGCAGAATTTAGGCTACAACTTTATTGATTACAGAAAAGTGAGTGGTTGCATAGGCTCTGGTTCGACTAGCTCCCTGCACCTTTGCAGGTAGCACTGACCCAGGGCACCAGCATAGGTCAGCCAAGCATGAATACCTGAGGTAGGTGAAAAGCCCAGGAACAGACTCTGTTCACTCCCCAGATGCTCCCCTGGATTCAGGCACGGACACAACCCCCTTTCAGGGGTTGGCCAAACTAGGTTGAGTCCCTGGATTCCTTTAACGGAATACCCTTCACATAGGGAAGGCGAGTCCATTTTCCCATCCCTATCACATGAACCAGTGCCTATCTGCAACCTTACAAGTTGTGACGGTTTGCTATGGGGCAGGCGAAACCCAAATGGCAACAGCCAATCAGCCAAGTGGGGAAAATTCCTGCTGTGCCCCTGTCTCAGTGACAGACAACACACAACAGCATAGCAAGGTCAATCGCAACAAGCCCTGAAAGTAGGGAGAGGTGGGCGGGTGTTCCGATGCACGAGGCAAAAGAGGAAGCTCTGGGTCACATGCAAAAGTATATATAGGTCCCTCAATCCGTTTAGACTGCACCCCATTGGCCATAGTAAACCCAGCAACGAGGGACCTACCAATCGGGTGTTGTGACTGTCCAATAAACCCACCCACAACTGGGAGGTCAGTCTCCAGGTCTCACTGTCCTCTTTTAGGGAGGACACAGTTTTCCAAGCTTAGTTCATTTTTGTTGTTCTTGTTGCTAACATAATGCTTGTCTTGTTTTGCCTGTTTCTGCTCAGAGCCCCTTGTGATCCACAAAATTCCTTATAGCCTAGTTAGCACATCTTCTTAGTTGCTTAGTTTTTCTCTCTACTTTGCCACTGGAGAGCTTGTGTATAGAACAAAGCTAAAGTACGGTATTTGCAATATGTTCTGAGCCTTTTGTTGTTCTGTTCTTAAAGAAGAAGCAGATTAAGCCAGATCTTAAGCAAACAGGGCATGTAATTTCTTATTAAAATGGTAGTGTGCGTATTTCAGCCTTATAAAAATCATGCGCCTATGACTAATAAGAAAAATCTATATATTTTGGGGTTGCCATATTTCCAAAAGTGAAAAGGGTTTTTTGTTGAGGTTTTTTTTTGGCAAAATCACAAAAAAAACCTGACTTCTTGAGCTACAGTGGTACCTCGGGTTAAGTACTTAATTCGTTCTGGAGGTCCGTTCTTAACCTGAAACTGTTCTTAACCTGAAGCACCACTTTAGCTAATGGGGCCTCCTGCTGCCGCCGCGCCGCCGGAGCCCAATTTCTGTTCTTATCCTGAAGCAAAGTTCTTAACCTGAAGCACTATTTCTGGGTTAGTGGAGTCTGTAACCTGAAGTGTATGTAACCTGAAGCGTATGTAACCCGAGGTACCACTGTATTCTTAAGGGAAATCGACAAAAACTACATTGCCAACATAGGTTGCCCTATGTCCAGATTTTCTTGGACATTTTGCCGATTTCCGCTCGGACACTGCTTCTGACTGCAGTATTCCGGGTACGTTCGGAAAATTGCAGACATATGGCAACCCGAATGTATTTGGATTTCAGAGGCAGAGTTAAGCACAAACCTATGTCAACTGGATACAGCAAAATCAGGACTCCTAAAATTATTTTACGAGGCACAACATCTCTTTCCAAGCTCTTTTCCTGTGGCTTAAAACAGGTCATGGCTGAAGGTAGCCCAGTGCCTGCCGAAAACTATAAAGCATTTTTATTGTGCTCATGACTTTCTGAGACGCAAACCTCAGACTCCCTCAAACATGCTTTAAAAAAATAAGAAGTAGAAGAGAGACCTAAATGTTGCCAAACAAGGACAATGGCCCAGGAGGACCTGCAAATCACGGTGTAGGATGATCCTTTGCTTTTTATGTAATGAAATAGAAATTCAGTATGTATGACCTGAGGCAGTTTTCTGTTATGTAACCTTCTCACTACTTGCCAGATGCTTTCAGAGGAATTTCTCTTTTGCTTAGTATCAGCAAGGAATTGTTCTATTGCTCACTCAGTGCAGTCACAGATCATCAAGTCAACATCTGGTTAAATGTCCCCAAACTAGCATATTGATTCAGGTTACAAGGAACAATGTGAAAACACCTTTCTCTAAAGCCACACTGGTTTAAATTGTTGTTCATGAATTCCAAAATCCATAACGGTTTTTTAAAAAATACCTTGGCAGCCACTTCACACCAGACGCAATTTCCTCCTCGTATATCTCTACCCTGTGGAAAAATCACATGTACCTTGTGCGTAGACAATCAGAAGCTTTTGAAGAGGCAATCTGTATTTTAAACCGAACAGCTACTTGCTTCTTCAAAGGCGCAGCTGCAGATGTAATGCTAAACCAGGCTTTCCCAAACTTGGGTCTCTAGCTGTGTTTGGACCACTGGTCCTGCAAGCTAGGGATAATGGGAATTGTAGTCCAAAAAACACACACGGAGACTCGAGTTCGGGAAACTCTGTGCTCAAACCCTGGTAAAACATTGTGTAAACACACTATGGTGACATTGGGCTCACACGCTCCCTTCCTTTTGCCATCTTCTTCTTGTGTGAGAAGAGATTAAAAGGTGAAATGCTTCTGGGAGATGATAGATAATGAGTTGAAAAAAATGTTGAAATATACATTTATAAAGAAACCAGAAGCATTTCTCTTGGGTATTTTTGGAAATGATATAATTAGAAAGGAATGTAAGCTTTTTCTATATGCAGTAACAGCAGCAAGAATACTATTGGCCCAAAAATGGAAGCAAGAAGAATTACCAACGATGGAAGAATGGAGGATGAAATTACTGGACTATGCGGAACTTGATAAACTAACGGGAAGGATCCGAAACTGGCGGGACCAGAAGTTTACCGAGGACTGGAGTAAATTTACGGATTATTTGAAAAGTATTTGTGACATCCAGACGACGTTTGTAGGTTTGCAAGAAGTTCTGTGAGAAATAATATTAGAAATATTGCAAAAATGGAGAAGGAGACGTGATATGTTAAGAGATGTAAAAGCAATATTAAGTTAGGAAATGTGTAAGAAGTGATTAAGACAGAGGATTATCAGTGGTGCTGATGGAAGTCCAATAAGAATGTATTTGTGATAAATTGTGTGGTATGTTTTATAATTTTGTATGTTAAAAACCATAAAAATATTTTTTTATAAAAAAAAAAAAGAGAAGAGATTAAAATCTCTAGGGGGGCGGTTTGTAACAAACAGCCATTTTCAGTTTCATCCAAATATAAGAAACTGTGGTTTGAGCATATGACGGTTGCTTGGCAATATCAAATCCTGGTTCAGTAAGCCGGTTTGTGAACCCAGCAGGATTTGTACAAACCATCATTTCTTGGATTCAAATGCAACAGTGCACTGCAGTTTGATGCAAACTGTGACTAGGAGCTTTCAATCTCCTTCATGTGCAAAGGTAGGGCTGTCATTCGTCCTGATTATCCAGGACAGGTCCTGGAATCTGCCTGCGAAAATGGCGTCATGGACTACCGTATTTTTCGGAAATTGGGCAAATGTCCTGGATTTAACTGGTTAAATCATGCTGAAAATACCGAAAAACACATGCTATCAATTTCTTCCATTGCCTCAGACTTTTTTTAAAAAACGACAGTCCACAAAACAGCAGGAATTCTTCTGATGGGGATAACGTTACAGAATTTGGTAATATGTGCTTATTATGTTGTGACTCTTATTCTCACATCTCATGTTACATTTCCCCACAGATACTATAATTCTTTAAATTTTGCTAACTTTTTAAAAATTTCCTGAAATCACTGGAGGGGGGAATATTCCTGTTTCTTTACAAGAAAGGCCATTAAAAACCCTTCATTTATACTTGTTGTACCAAAAACAATAAGCCATGAAAGAGATAATTATGTTGTTGATTGCTTATGAAAAAGGAACATTAATTTCCCTTAGTTTCAGCATGTTCACAGTTTGTTCATAATGTGTTTTTTCCTCATTAATATTGGAAAAAGCCATTTGCTACAGGCTGAGATGAAGTGAAACACATCAGAATTTAAAACCTGTAAGGTTTGTAAATCAGATCCTGATATATTATTGCCATTTGTCATTGTTAAGTCTCCATTTTCTCCCTGAACTAAATGCAGTTTGTACCGTGTTTGTGTGCAAACAAAATGCTGCCAAATAATCTTACTTCATAGGAACAAAGTATTGTTTCTATTACATTTAATTACAAAAATAAGAATCATAGATATCAGATGCGGCCAACCTATTTCACAAGATCAATTTCATTTGATTTCATTTTTACAGCAGAGGCAAATGTTTCAAGCAATACCTAACTTTAATTTTAATCTTTTCAGCTCTTTTTTTGCAACATGCCAAGACTTTCAGTGCGAAGCCCTAATCCAATGCTCCCTAGTTTCCATGAATATGGCACTTTGTAGGGCAATTGCATCACAGAACCAAGGTGCTGCCATTATTATTCACAGCACAATGAATGCAATGTCATATTGGTAAGTGAGGTCTGGAGAGTGGCAACACCAGAGGTCTGGAGGGTGGCAACACGAGAACGGGCCTTCTCTGCAGTGGCTCCCCGTCTGTAGAATGCTCTCCCCAGGAAAGTTTGCCTGGTGCCTTCATTGTACACCTTTAGGCGCCAGGCAAAAATGTTCCTTTTTAAACAGGCCTTTGGTCCATCTGATTGACATCCAATGCCCTTTTAAAATGTGTTGGGGGGTGTTATTGGGTTGTTTTTGTTTTTATTACATATTTTGTATTTTTATACAGTGGTACCTTGCAAGACGAATGCCTTGCAAGACGAAAAACGTGCAAGACGAAAGAGTTTTCCGTTTTTTGAGTCGTTCCGCAAGACGAATTTCCCTAAGGGCTTGCTTCGCAAGACGAAACGTCTTGCAAGTTCTTGCGAGTTTGTTTCCTTTTTCTTAAAGCCACTAAGCCGTTAATAGCCGCTAAGCTGCTAAGCCGCTAAGCCGTTAATAGCCGCTAAGCCATTAATAGCCGCTAAGCCGCTAAGCCGCTAATGGGCTTGCTTCGCAAGACGAAAAAACTGCAAGACGAAGAGACTCGCGGAACGGATTAATTTCATCTTGCGAGGCACCACTGTATTGTGATCTGATCCTGTGAACTGCCCTGAAACCTGTGGGTATAGGGCAGTATACAAATTTAATTAATAACAACAATAATAATTTTAGATGGCTGTAACTTGCCCTGTGACCTGCTGATGAAGGAGGGTATTAACATGAATTAACAACCAGGAGGTGATCTCTAGTTTTCCACTGTTCTGCAATATAGGACAACACTGAAAAGAAGGAGAGGGCTGCTGTTGAGCTGCAATGGAGCACTTTGTGAATTTTCAAATACAGGGGGCCCTTTTCATAGCTTTTCGTTTGTGGCAGTTGCACCAGAGAGGCAGAGAGGCAGATTAGATTAGATAGATTAGATAGCTAAGGCTCAGTAGGTGCAGGAACAATGGGAGCTTGAATATAAAGGGATAGTTTTCATTTTACATACCGTACTTGTAAAAAGCTGAACATAGTAGTGTCAGTTGAGAGCAGTGTCAGTTGAGTGCTGGTGGTTGCTAGGTTGCGGAGGTCCTTGTGACACACCCTTCATTGTGACACCTCCCTCTGCTGGCTCCTTGGTCACTAGGGCTCTAGAGGCATAGCGATCTCCTTTGGTTTGATCATTCAGCGAGTGAGAGAGAATGGATGGAGATGTAAGTAGACTTTCTCATCAGCATCTGCATTCTGTGCTGGTAATGCTCCATGGCAGTCTTAGGGAACATTTAAAAGATTTAGATCAGGAATAATTTAAAGGCTTCAGCCAGCCCTTCTGGGCATCTTTATGACTCCACCCACTGTTTTGTAGCAGTGAAGGGAAGTGACTGTGGATTCTGCTTACACTTTCAGAAAAGGAAAACTAATAAGATGTCACGCCTTGGAAAAGGGCGTTCTTTTTCGGCTAGTGACACAAGAGTCACTTGATAACTTGCCATGGGAGCATTAAGCATGTCCTCTGGAGAGGGTGATATCTTGCAGTGTCTTCCTCCCCTTCCTGCCTCCCAGGGCCCATCTTTCAAAGAGCAGCCAAGGTACAAAACCCTTCAGCATGCTGATGTTCCTTCCATAGTAATATTAGCATTTGGTATTTCATGTTTCCCTTTTAAACCACCCTTCTCCACACTAAACAAGCCCATCTCTTTCAATGAGATGATGAGAATTGTCTAATAATATCCAGAGGGTGCTATTCTGGCTACAGTATTCAAGCACTCTCTTCACAGGATACCCATTATGATATGCCTAGGAAAGTGAATGCATCTTGAGCTTTGAGTTGTGAATACCCAAACCAGTTTAGGGATGTAGATCAGGAGAGTACAGTGAGTCCCATTTCTCACATTTGAACAGGCCTTCTCTGCAGTGGCTCCCCGTCTGTGGGATGCTCTCCCCAGGGAAGTTTGCCTGGCACCTTCATTATACACCTTTAGGCGCCCGGCAAAAACGTTCCTTTTTAACCAGGCCTTTGGTTGACCTGATCAACATCCCATACCCTTTTAACTTTATACACATGTGGTGGACATGTGGGGAAATAAAAAATTTTTGGGACATGATATATAATGAGTTAAAAAAAATATTTAGATATACGTTCCCTAAAAAGCCAGAGGCCTTCTTATTAGGTATGATTGGGGAGGAAATTAGGAAAGAAGATAAAACTTTATTCCAATATTCAACAGCAGCGGCCAGAATGTTAATTGCTCAAAATTGGAAAAGTACGCATATACCAACCGTGAGGGAGTGGCAAACAAAACTATATGACTTTGTCGAATTGGCAAAAATGACGCAGAGAATCAGAAACCAAAAGAACACAAAGTTGAATAACGACTGGACTAAATTCATGGCATATATAGAAGCTAATTTTAAAAACCTACCAACTATAGCAGGTCTAATATAAAACTTCCGATGCACAAACTAATAACCAATATCAGCGGTAAAAGTGATATTTTAAAAATTAGAAATCCGAAATCAGTAGGGAAGGAAGTCAGATAGTGTGTGATATGTATTGGTCTAATGTTTATTTTTTATTTTTTTGACCGGTCCCCTTTTTCTTTTTGTGATGGTGCCCTTTTACTTTTTATTTAATGTTCTGTGTTTTACTTTTTTGTGAGTATGTGAAGAATGAAACTCAATAAAAAGAATTAAAAAAAAAACCATCCCATACCCTTTTAAAATGTGTTTTTTTTGGGGGGGGAGCTTACTGGGTTACTGCTTTTGGTTTGATTTAATATGTTGTGGTCTTGTTGTGAACCACCCTGAGACCTCTGGGTATAGGGTGGTGTATAAGTTGAATAAATAATAATAAACAGTAAGTGTGAATGATTGTAGTAATGGCATGGAGAATGTGTCAAGATTTTTGAGTGATACTATGAAGTTACGTCTTTTTGTACCTCAGGATGTCTGGACAGTTTTATCCTAAAGTATCTCCTACTATGTTGTGATTGGATCCATGTATATGATGCACTTTTATGGCAATAAAGGAGATAGATAGATACAGTGGTACCTCAGGTTAAGTACTTAATTGGCTCTGGAGGTCCGTTCTTAACCTGAAACTGTTCTTAACCTGAAGCACCACTTTAGTTAATGGGGCCTCCTGCTGCTGCCGCGCCGCCGGAGCACGATTTCTTTTCTCATCCTGAAGCAAAGTTCTTAACCTGAAGTACTATTTCTGGGTTAGCGGAGTCTGTAACCTAAAGCGTATGTAACCTGAGGTACCACTGTAGGTAGGTAGGTAGGTAGGTAGGTAGGTAGGTAGGTAGGTAGATGATAGATAGATAGATAGATAGATAGATAGATAGATAGATAGATATTGGTAGGTGGTTCCTGTGTCTGGGTAGATGGCCCATTATAGAACAAATTGCTTTGCCCTTGAAGAAGCAGGTGTTTAACCTGGGAGTTTTCTTGATCCAGCATTGGCACATAGGATACCAATAGCCTCATTGGTTAGGTAAAGGTAAACGGGCCCCTGACCATTAGGTCCAGTTGTGGCTGACTCTGGGGTTGCGGCGCTCAACTCGCTTTATTGGCCGAGGGAGCCGGCGTACAGCTTCCGGGTCATGTGGCCAGCATGACTAAGCCGCTTCTGGCGAACCAGAGCAGCGCACGGAAACGCCGTTTACCTTCCCGCCAGAGTAGTACCTATTTATCTGCTTGCACTTGACGTGCTTTCGAACTGCTAGGTTGGCAGGAGCAGGGACCGAGCAATGAGAGCTCACCCCATTGCTGGGATTCGAACCGCCAACCTTCTGATCAGTAAGTCCTAGGGTCTGTGGTTTAACCCCAGCACCACCCATGTCCCTTGTTTTTCCTTAGGACATCCCTATTTTCATAGGAGAAAACTTAGAGGGTATGGAATTAAGTGACATTCAGGTTGAAGATAACTTTTAGGGCTGCCATATGTCAATTTCAGTGGTTTCCTTTAAAAGAAAAGCTCAACAAATTTGGCGTCTTAACAACTTTCGGGGTGTCCTGGTTTTTATCCTAACCTGAGTGGAGCTATAAATGTTTTCTCCATTCCTCACTCCTCAGTCATGAAATAAGATTTACCAATGTAATTGTGTAGAAATGCAGTAGTAACTGAATCCTGCTATTGTTTAACAGTTTGTTTGTTTTTTGTCTAATTAAATGGGTCTTTTTAAATCTTAGGGGTCATAGAGCTTCTCCAGAAGCAGCTTATCATTTCAGGAAGGACATATATTGCTGAAATGGAAATTATCCCCTAGGGCCAGGTTTCCATTTAGTTGTTTGCTCCTAGATGTCGCCTGAATAGGGGACATTTATTTTCCCCAGTCCTCTTCTTGCATATAGTGTAGGCCTCTATGGAAGTATGCTGCCGCTATGGAATTCAGGCTATCTCAAAATGTTTCTGTTCTGCAAAACAGATACAAACCCCAACCACAAGGCCAGTGTGGTGTAGTGGTTAAGAGCAGTAGACTTGTAATCTGGTGAACCGGGTTCGCGTCTCCGCTCCTCCACATGCAGCTGCTGGGTGACCTTGGGCCAGTCACACTTCTCTGAAGTCTCTCAGCCCCACTCACCTCACAGAGTGTTTGTTGTGAGGGAGGAAGGGAAAGGAGAATGTTAGCCGCTTTGAGACTCCTTAGGGTAGTGATAAAGTGGGATATCAAATCCAAACTCTTCTTCTACCACAGAAATGCAGTTGGCAAAATCAAGAAGCAGGGGTAGACTTAGTTGACATTTTGCAATATGGCGGCGCCCTGTGCGGGACCAAAATTTGGTGCCCCCAAATGGATCTTCTCAATTATGGATCTTCTCAATGTTGCGCCCCTTCAGCTCGGCAGCCTGCATGCGAGAACTGCCCTAAATCAGGCACTGCCAGAAGTCCTGAGTGCTGCTTTTATTGGATAGAGACCAAAGAATAAAAAATAATACATTTGGTCTGGCGGTACAATAGCACAAATGACATCAACACATCTGGGTTTCACTCACCTGCCCTGATCCAGAAAGACTCTCCTCCCTGGAAGAGAGGGGAGTGGTTGTGGGTGGGAGCCCGAGCTCCGCCCCTGGCAGGGGGCGTTAACCCCCTGCCTCCCTCACTCACCTGGCTGGCGCCACGCCCCTCGACACACACCCAACCAGGTGCCTCTGAGGGGGCGTTACAGCAGCCTATATGCTGCGGCGCCAGCCCCTCCTCGGCCTCAGTCTCCTCTTCGTCGTCCCGTCATGAGTCACCCACCCTCCACTCCCTTTGAGCTCAGGGTCTTAGTTCCTTGGCCTTGCTATGGACCTTAGGTTGGTCGCCCTGGTTGTCCAGGGGGCCTGGTAGGAATTTTTTCCATTTGGCTGTAGGCCTTTTGGTTTTTTTGCCCATCTCGTAGCAATCGTCACAACTTTTGTGGTATTGGTGGGTAGGTTAGGCATTGGAAAAATGTGGTGTCGAAGAGCTAGGTGTGGCCATCGCCTATGCCTTCAATATTTTGGGTATTCTGTTAAAGGAATCTGTTAAAGGAATTCTGTCCGATGCCTGCTTGGCGGGAGGCCATGGCATGACCCTCGGTGACATCAGGGGTGAGCCTATAGTTGGATGAGCATCAACAGGCTCCACCTACTGGTGAATAAACCCACTTGTTTTAGAGATCCAATGCCTAAGCCAATACATTTTTCACTGCTGTAATCAATAAAGTTGTGGCCTTTTCTTGCCCATTAACCTTATATCTCGTGTCCTTGTGTATTCATTCCACATTGCGGGGGTCGGGTCCTCGAACCACAACACACTGCATTAATAGAATCATAGAGCTGTAGAGTTGGAAGGGACACCGAGGTGTTAAATCTTGCGTTTCTGAAATGCAAAGAACCACAGCAAAATTAAACTGTACCATGGAGCTACTCTGATGTGGTGGTTAAGACAGGAAAGCCTCAGCAAGCCACTGTCTGTCAGTTTCTTTCTTTCTTTCTTTCTTTCTTTCTTTCTTTCTTTCTTTCTTTCTTAATTTATTAACAACAATTTCAACATAACAAAATATCAAAACGTCTCATATTCATTATTTCCTCCTTCCCCCCCATCTCCCCATCAAACCCTCCCTCCCTCTCCCCCCAAGACTTCCCTCGGCTCCTCTCTCTGATTTCTCAACTCATATTGTTCTCTGCATACTGTAAAATTGTATAAATCCTTATATTATTTATCTACTATGCTAACAATCAATAAATTTGTGTATGTTTATTCAAAACCTGCCAAGGAGTCCAGTTCATTTTGTTGTCTTTTCAAGTAATTTGTAAAAAGTTCCCATTCGTCTTTGAAGTCACAGTTGTCCTTATCTCGCAATTTGTACAGTGGTACCTCAAGTTACATACGATGAGGTTACATACACTTCAGGTTACAGACTCCGCTAACCCAGAAATATTACCTCAGGTTAAAAAATTTGCTTCAGGATGAGAACAGAAATCGTGCTCCGACGGCGCAGCAGCAGCGGGAGGCCCCATTAGCTAAAGTGGTGCTTCAGGTTAAGAACAGTTTCAGGTTAAGAACGGACCTCCAGAATGAATTAAGTACTTAACCCGAGGTACCACTGTATGTCAATTTAGCCAGTTCTGCATAGTTCATCCATTTCTCTTGCCACTGTTCTTTTGTCGGGGTTTCCTCATTCTTCCATACTGTCTGCCAGTTTCACCTGTGAAGCAATATGAGTCTAATGTCACTGACCTACCTTTCAGGGCTGTTGTAAAGACAAAGTATGTGCAATAGAAATTCAGTACAGTGGTACCTTAGATTACGAACTTAATTCGTTCCGGAGGTCCGTTCTCAACCCAAAACCGTTCTTAACCTAAGGTGCGCTTTTGCTAATGGGGCCTCCCGCTGCCACTACGCTGCCGGCGCGCAGTTTCTGTTCTCATCCTGGGGCAAAGTTGTAACCTGAGGTACTACTTCCGGGTTAGCAGAGTTTGTAACCCGAAACGTTTAAATCCTGAGATACCACTATATACATATTTGCTACGGATCACCCCTGCTTTCTCGAGGTAACTTGCAAGCTGTGAACTGGGTTAGAAGAGAGCACCATGACTTATATCTATGATGAGGTGATCATTTAATTTGTGTTTCCTGAAGGAGCATTTGAGGAATTCAGTGGCAGAATGGAGATATCTGTGACGATGCTGATGGATGTTTAAAATGTATGTGTATTTAAAGCAAACATTCATGGGGAAGTGGTTGGAAAAGAAGACAGATAGAGTCTTTCCTCCTTCAAAAAGAGCAAATTCAAACCGCTCCAGAATCTTGCTCCCTGCGCATCCTTTTTGTGGTAAAGATGTTCCTAATTATATATTTCCCCGTGCATTTTGTCTAGGAGATAAATTAAATCTTTGAGTAAGCAGATTTACATTTCTTTCCAGCGACAACTGTGATGATGGAAACAAAAGTGGCTAACAAATTCTCATCACAGCCATTCATCAGGAGCCCTTGCTAATTCCTATGCAGTTAATTGGCACACTTCTTTCCAATTTTGAGGTCTAGATGGGAGCATCCTAGATACACACGCCATACTGATTGACTCCGTGTAGCACTCCAATTCCTGGTGGTGACTCCTTTCTGGGGATAGGTGAATCTAGTTTCATTAACGTGTGACCCCTAAATTTTGGAGCCCCTATTGCCCCCCCCCCAGTTTGCATGTCAATTACCCAGTTTGAGGGGCAGTGCAAGACATGGGATTTGTGGCACAAAATGGCACAAAACTGGCTCAAAACTTTGGCACCAGTTTGGAGTCAATCGGGCAATGTTGTATTTTGAAGGTTCACTTTTGACCCCGGTTTGCTGTGCATTTTAAAATATGCAGCAGACACCTTTTTTGTATAATTTTTTTATTGTTTTTCTATTTTACATTTTAGAATATTCATTTGAACAACCTTAAAATATCAGTGATTTCCCTTCTTCTCTTCCCATGGTTCATTTTGCATGCCTTAGATCCCTGCATATTTTACATAAAGGAAACCATTCATTATTCCAGTTTTACATCCATCAACACTTATTTACACTGTTGAATTTATCTTAATGCTGCCAACGTTTTCAAATGTACACAGTTTTCACCCATATATTTAGTAAAAGTTTTCCAATCTTCTTTAAACGTATATTCTTCTTGTTCTCTTATTCTAGAAGTTAAATCTGCGAGCTGTGCATATTCCATCAGTTTAAGTTGCCATTCTTCTTTAGCTGGGACCTCACTCATTTTCCATTTTGGGGCTAACAAAACCCAGGCCGCAGTAATGGCATACATAAATAATGTTTTTTGACACCTGGGAAATTCCATCTGAATTATCCCCAACAGAAAGGTCTCTGGGGTTTTTGGGGAAAGTACATTAAAACATTTTTTCCAATTCATTATAAATCATTTCCCAATACTCTTTTACCCTACCTATCTATCTTTTACCTATCTACCACATATGAAAGAACGTACCCTCAGCCTCATTGCATCTCCAGCACTTAACTGATTCAGTTTTATACATTTTAGCAAGTCTACTCGGAGCATGTTATTCCTTGAAAGACCTGTAAGTCTTTCAAGGAATAACATGCTGTGAACTTCAAATCACTCTTCCATAATTTCCCCCAGAGATTGAAATCTATATTATGTCCTGCATCTAATGCCCATTGTATCACGGAAGTGCTAACAAGCTCATCTTTTGTTTCCCATTCGAATAACAGATTGTACATTTTAGATAAGAGTTTTTCTTTGTTTTGTAAAAGTTCTTTTTCAAATCAAAAACTTTGGTCCAAAAAAACCCATTTTCCTGTCTGTTTTAAACATTTCATATAACTGATGATTTTTAATACGTGTATCTCTTGATGCTTCCCCAGTCAGTGGATTGTCCATGGGTGAATTCACATTTAGCGACTTAATACCCATGAAGAATCAATACATGTCAAAGCTATTGCATGCAGAACAAAAGGCTTGCATATAGATTTTGCAGGTAACATCTGCAAGCAGAAATGGTCAGAAATGTCAACTCCCATGTAGCTTCCTCAGGCTCTCATAAAAATGTGTCATTGTTCTATTTTGAAGCCATCTTAAGAGGAGCATAAATGACACTGATAAGAAAGAAATCTAGTGTTTGATTCTTGCAGTATTTCCCACATATTCAAGTAAGGCATGTTTACATGGTGAGTGAGCCTACAAAATTCAGTTCCTCTATATTGTCCCTTCTGCCAGAAAGCTTTGGCCATATCACTTCTGTCAAACGCTAACAAGACCAGGGTTAAACAGTTCTTCTATCTCCAAAGAAGCAATTGTGCCTCAGTATGTTGAGAATGTTTTTCCTCTGAGCTCTTTGCCATCTGAACTGCCAAAGGCCAATGCGGCAGTTTCAGAACTGCTTTATAAGCAGAGATGGAGCTCCTGGGCTATTAAAGCAAATGGTTTAATGTTACTGTTACAGTGCAGGCGGCTTGCTTTTCGCTGTTAAAAAGTCCTGCTGTGGGTCTCTCTGAAGGCAGCTTCATTTCACTGAAACATAAACTAACATTGGCATGTGCTCTTGTGGGAAAAGGATGGCCGAGATTTACACTCCTTTCTCGCTAAGCGTATCCAGCTCTTCCTTCCTTCCTTCCTTCCTTCCTTCCTAACAGGGGATCAAATATTTATTGCCTATAACAGTTTGGAACGCCTCTTCGCATTTTCGCCGAGGTGCTTCTAGAAATCCTCGGTTTCTATTTTGCAAAGCAAGAAACTCAGAAATAAACGAATCTCTGACAGATAGAAGCAGATGAAAGAGGAACGTTATGGCTTCACAGTCAGGCAACATTTTACCTCCCCCACTTCCACTTCTACCTGCTCTTTTTGCGCCATCTGGCTTGATGATGAACTGTAGGCAACTTGAAAGCTTTGCCAGCTATTTTGCAACATCTTGGGGGGCCTAATCAAAACACTGACCTAGAAAAGGCTTCTTTATCCACCCTGGAACACCTATCCAGTTGGAAATGATAGTGATTTTTTTTTTATCCTCTGTGTGTGTGTTCCTAGGGTTGCCACGGCTCCAGAATTTCCCAGACATATCCAGAATACTGCAGCTGCAAGCAGTGTCCGGGTGGAAATCGGCGGAATGTCCGAGAAAATCCGGATGTATAGCAGCCCATGTCGCCAGCGCTGCTTTTACCGATAGCTGAAAAATGTCTAACTTCTTTGCTCAACCCCTTTGGCCAAAACTAGAAAAAGATCAACAACTTTTCCGCTGAGATTTTCACTTTTTGAAATATGGCAACCTGGCAACCCTAGTGTGTTCCTGTTCTCAGATTTCCTTTCCTTGTCTCTGATCTGCATGCGTTCATGACAGTTCATGTCACTTTTCTTAAGGGATGATAGGAGAATTCTGTATTTGCAGATTCCAGTATGAATTGACCTGATGAGCACCTCCCAGACTAAGCTGTGGATTCAGCAGCAGTTGGTGGGGCAAGTACATATGGGGCAGCAGTACTCACCTGCCTTCTGAATGCATAGCGTTGCTGCCTTTTCCTGAGAGAGTATGTTATGTACTGAGTCGAATAGGATCCAAACTGCAGTAGTCTGATTGGTCCTAGAACAATAGGATTCAGAATGCAGCAGTCTGATTGGTCCTAGAACAATGCAGCAGTATGATTGGTTGGCAGGAACCACCCAATCATGCTCCAGATAGAAGTGAATCCACAACCTGATTGGCTTACAGTAGAATTCTGGAATTAGCCAATCATGTGCAGCCCATTGTGTAAATAATGTATATAAAGCAGGTACTTTGAGGGGACTTTCATTCATTCCTCCTCACCACTATGAGCTGAATAAAGAGCATGAAATCACTTTGCGACTCTGAGTATATTTCAGAGTGTGAGATAGATAGATAGATAGATAGATAGATAGATAGATAGATAGATAGATGATAGATACAGTGGTACCTCTGGTTAATTCATTCTGGAGGTCTGTTCTTAACCCAAAACTGTTCTTAACCTGAGGTACCACTTTAGCTAATGGGGCCTCCCGCTGCCACTGCACGATTTCTGTTCTCATCCTGAAGCAAAGTTCTTAACCCGAGGTACTATTTCTGGGTTAGCGGAGTCTGCAACCTGAAGCATCTGTAACCTGAAGCATCTGTAACCTGAGGTACCACTGTATAGATAGATAGATAGATAGATAGATAGATAGATAGATAGATAGATAGATTTCCCATGACATGGGTTTCTGACATCAACACTTTGGTCCAAGGAAGACAAATGAAAAATCTGGCCAAAGTTGTTGGGATGGATATAGATATAGATATAGATATAGATATAGATATAGATATAGATATAGATATAGATATAGATATAGATATAGATAGATAGATAGATAGATAGATAGATAGATAGATAGATATTGTTGAGCTCTTCTGGAGAATATGTCCCCTCCCCCTAAAAAAAAGAGCTTTGGGGGCTTTTCTAAGCTTTTAAAGCATTTTTTTTTTAAAAAAAAAATCATCCTACTTGCCATATGTCCAGGTTTTCCCAGACATTTTTTCTGATTCGGTAAAAATCTGCCCAGGGTGCCATTTTGCAACCCGATTCCTAGATGTGTCCAGGAAAACCCGGGTGTATGACAGCCCTACAAATGCCACAGCTATTCTGATGCTCATAAAGTAATGTCAGAAGACCTTTTAGGCACCCTGCTCTGGACTGTGGCCAGAAGTCTGAACCTGGGCGCAGAATGCAGCCTATGGAACAGGCAAAGGAGGTTCATAGCTTTATTTCATTTAGGCAAATATATCCTCACATGAGCAAAGCAAGCAAAATTTGTTGTGTGGTAGCCACTAGATGAAGTATTCTCCCTTTGGATGTTTCCATGGAGACTGCCTTCAGATGGCACTGAAGGGGCTGTATCTCCTTAGACTGAGGAGTCGAACAAATTTACAATGCTCCAAAGATCAGCAATTTATTCCCTTTCCAGAGGGATAGCCGTGTTAGTCTCATGCAGCAAACAGCAAGGTGGCACTTTAAAGACTAGCAAATTTATTACGGCAACAGCTTTTGTGAACTGCAGTCTGTCAGATGCATGAAGGGTTATTAGGATCATGTATATATAATTATATTTTGGTGGTGGTGGGGAGGTTGTAAACAATGAAATAAGGGGAAACATAAATGCCAGGGTTGCCATATTCCCCAAAGTGAAAATTCAGACAAAGTTGTTGAGCTCTACAGGAGGAATTGCATAATTAACAGTGGTTGTTCACAACCAGGTGCTAATACATTTATAAAAGGTAAAGTTAAAGGGACCCCTGACCATTAGGTCCAGTTGTGGTGGACTCTGGGGTTGCGGTGCTCATCTCGCATTATTGATTGAGGAAGCCGGCGTACAGCTTCCGGGTCATGTGGCCAGCATGACTAAGCCTCTTCTGGCGAACCAGAGCAGCGCACGAAAACGCTGTTTACCTTCCCGCCGGAGCGGTACCTATTATCTACCTGCACTTTGACGTGCTTTCGAACTGCTAGGTTGGCAGGAGCAGGGACCGAGCAACAGGAGCTCACCCCGAATCGTGGGGATTCGAACCGCTGACCTACTGATCAGCAAGTCCTAGGCTCTGTGGTTTAACCCACAGTGCCACCCATGTCCCTAATACATTCATAAGTGAGTGCTAATGCATACGACAAATGCGGCAGCATTTACTCAAAAGAATACGGTGGTACCTAGGGTTACATATGTTTCAGGTTACGTACACTTCAAGTTACACACTCCGCTAACCCAGAAATACTGCTTCAGGTTAATAACTTTGCTTCAGGATAAGAACAGAAATTGGGCTCCAGCGGTGCGGTGGCAGCAGGAGGCCCCATTAACTAAAGTGGTGCTTCAGGTTAAGAACAGTTTCAGGTTAAGAATGGACCTCCGGAACAAATTAAGTACTTAATCTGAGGTACCACTGTAGGCACAAATCCAATCAGAAAGAGCACTATTCAAAAACCTAGTGATGGGAAATTAGTATTCCCAGAGGAAGACCTTCTTGGAGCAAAGGACCTTCAGAATGCTGCAATGTGAAAGTGCCGAATTATAACATATCAAGAGGTCTAGTGCTATTACTTGCAGAATGAACTGGAACAAAGGATGCTTTTGCACATTACGTGTGTTAGTGGGCTTACTGATGCTATGATGACTGTGCTACAAACAACTGTTTTGTGAACCACCCATGTTAAATACGTAACTGTCAGGGGCTCAGGAGCAGAGGCACAGGAGAGGGAGGAAATGGAGAGCGAGGGGGAGGAATCCGAGGGAAGCACAGGAGATGAAAGTGGTCCGAGGGATTCCATGAGCCTCTCCAGCGAATCGGAAGATTCACAGAAGGGAGCGCCGATGGCCAGGGCAAGGGGGGTGCCAAGGGGGAAACACCAGAAGGAAGGGGCCAGCGGGGACTCCCAGAGCAGCAGTTGGAAATCAGGACCAGCTTCCCCACCAGAGCGCAGTGGGGGGGGAGGAGTCCCAGGCATCGGGACCAGTGTTCTCACCACCAGCGAGAGGAGATGAGTCAGGATTGACCACGCCTCCATCGGAGAGCGGGGAAACGGTCAAGAGGAAAGTTACCGGCTGGGCGCGCGCGCCAAGTTCAAAGGTACAGGCGAGCGGCACAGCAGGCAGCCCGGATAGGGAGCCAGGTCCTAAAGCCCGCCGGAAGGAGGGGCAAGACTCAGGGGGGTCAGCGTCAGAAGAGTCCAGAAAGGAGGAAACCCCAGGGGGCAGAAGGACCCAGAGGAGGAAAGAACAACGGAAGAGGTGGAGTAAAGCTAGAGTCTTAAACTGGTGTCTAGGAGGCGGAGACTCAGATGGAGCTTCGCCGGTCTAGCTTCTAAGACGTAGAGTTGCACGCTGCGGTTTGGAAATGGAAACTAACCTTCAATAAAGACTTTTATACGTTATTACTGGCTAGCGTTGGTCCTCTGTGAGCTGGGACCTAGAGGCAGCTCTGACAGTAACCATTACTCTCTGTGCTTTTCTGCATTTGTTTTCCTTCTGACCTCACTGCTTATCCTTCCTTTGCACCATGTGTCGAAAGGTAAAGGGATCCCTGAACATTAGGTCCAGTCGTGACCGACTCTGGGGTTGCGGTGCTCATCTCGCTTTACTGGCCAAGGGAGCCAGCGTACAGCTTCCGGGTCATGTGGCCAGCATGACTAAGCCGCTTCTGGCAAACCAGAGCAGCGCATGGAAACGCTGTTTACCTTCCTGCCGGAGTGGTACCTATTTATCTACTTGCACTTTGATGTGCTTTCGAACTGCTAGGTTGGCAGGAGCAGGGACCGAGCAATGGGAGCTCACCCGTTGCAGAGATTCGAACCGCCGACCTTCTGATCGGCAAGTCCTAGGCTCTGTGGTTTAACCCACAGCACCACCCGCGTCCCTTACCATGTGTACATATAACTCAATATAACATTTCACATATCTGATGAAGTGAACGGTTGTTCCTGAAAATACGCTAATAAATTTGTCGGCCTTTAAGATGCCACAAAACATGCTGCTGTTTTCACTTTTTCAAATACTCCGTGCTTTGCAGGGATTAGATTGGCATCACTACTGCTGAGCTTCCAAAAGAAAGATCAACTGAAGTTCTTTTAAAAAATTGCAATACTGATGTACCTTCATTCTTAAACGCTTTGCTACTCAAACAACTTGGAACCCAAACACTGCAAACCCAGAAGTAAGCGTTACAGTTTGTGAACATTTTTCAGAAGTCAAACGTGCTCTGTTTTGAGTGTTACGCTTCCGATTTGAGTGCCACACTTCCATTTTGGGTGGTATGCTGAGGTCTGTCTGTTTTTGCTATTTATTTTGTGTTTTTGTTTTTGCGGCTCTTTTTTGTTTTGTTTTTGTGACCGTATGGAACTCAGTTCAGCTACTGATTGATTGATTATGTGACTACAGTACATTGTTTATTGCTTTCATTTTATGAATCTATGGTCTCGTTAGATAGTAAGATTCATGTTAAATTGCTGTTTTAGGGGTTGTTTTTAAAAGTCTGAAACGGATTAATCCATTTTGCATTACTTTCTATGGGAAAGCACGCTTTGGTTTTGGAACGCTTTGGTTTTGGAACGGACTTCCGGAACGGATTAAGTTTGAGAACCAATGTATCATTGTACAAAAGTACCCTGATGATTCCATCATCTCCCATAAGACTTGAACTTACCTGACCTGTGGTGTATCAGTGCCTTCTCCAAATAATTCCTCCCATATTCTCTCTCTCATTTATACTGATTTCCATTTTCATTTGTGTCATTAAGTGTGTGCCATCCAGAGACAAATGTATTATTTGGCCTCTGGTAGAAATAAATCAAAATGGTTGAATTTGAATTAAAATGATTCCTCGCCCCAACATAAAATTGGGGCTCTGAGGTATAAATTAGCTGTCTACAGGCTTTGGAACAACAGAGCAGCTCTTGAAATAGCCCTCATAAAAGAATCACCATTCAATCTCACATATTTCATTCAGATTCATTGTTGTAGTAATTAGTTTTCATATTAATACACATGTGCGTCCTCTTCAAGGTTACTGGGAGAGTGGAATGCTAAAAGAAAGCCAGCGGTTGCTTTTTAAAAATTGTTCACTGCTCTTTTATATTTTACCTATTTTTAATCTTTTCAGGCTTTTTTTTTTTTAATGGTGCCGTTTTGACATTGCCATGATTGCCTTTATTGTCTTTGGCTATTGCTTTAGCAATTCTAACAGGCGACCTTAATGCTCTAATTTATTATAAACCTTTAGATGTTTTATTTTATTACTACGTTTATATCCCAACTTTCCTCCAAGCAGCTCAAGGTGATGTACATGGCTCTTCCGCTCCTCTGTCTGTTGTCACAACAACCCTGTGAGGTTGGTTACTAGTTCATAATCTATGTCTAATTCAGTTGCATGGTTGTGTATCAAGAACTTTGAGATAATTCCCATGGAAGTGTATTCGCAGATGCATACATCCTCCCAAACAAAATTCAAAATAGAGTTGAATGTTACTCCCCCCAAGAGAGAGGGACCAGTCTACACGAAATTGCACAGCAAATATATTTTAAAGATGGAGCATATGGACTTTAACGGGGTGTATGTGTTCATATACAGTGGTACCTCAGGTTACATACGCTTCAGGTTACAGACTCCGCTAACCCAGAAATAGTACCACAGGTTAAGAACTTTGCTTCAGGATGAGAACAGAAATCGTGCTCCTGCGGCGCAGTGGCAGCAGGAGGCCCCATTAGCTAAAGTGGTGCTTCAGGTTAAGAACAGTTTCAGGTTAAGAACAGACCTCCAGAACGAATTAAGTACTTAACTCGAGGTACCACTGTATGTGTAAGATTAGTTTCAATAGGATCTCTTAGGTTTTTACAGCTTGGAAGCCCAGAAATCTGAAAACAAAAGACTAATACCCCAAATGCAATTTTATTGATAAGCTCATGGTGTTAAAACAGGACCTTTGCTGTGGTTTACAAAGGTCATCTGCAATAAACATATGTAGGGTTGCCATATTTTGAAGAGCAAAAAAAGGGGCATGCTATGAAGGCTCTCATTTTAAATACCCCTACTATATGTAGGCTATAGAAGCTGTGATATATTGCTGGGGGGGGGGCAAGAAAAGAGAAGAGGATAGTAAGTCTTCAGCCACCAGTTGTGTCTATGTCTCATCCAGAAAGTAAAGCCAGAGACATTTTGGCAAATTAAAAAAATCCACCCGGACAGAATTTTTCCCCCTGAAAAAGAGGACGCGTCCTGGAAAAAGAGGACACATGGCAACCCTACATATGTGCAACCTTATATACTAAAGCATACCCTTCAACATTTCTCCAATGAAAAAGCAGTGCCCAAGCAGACAGAAATGTCCTCAGCACACTTGCAAATCCCCTCCCTTCCAGCTAATTACATTTCTTAATATCTTTTCCCCATCAGCTCTTTTCAAACTTGCATTTTTCAACTGACCAAGGCTTGGCCTGATCCTGTGCCCTTTAGCAGCAGGAGACCTGCAGAAATCTGTATGTGGGTTTTTGCTTGGCATGAAGATGATTAGCATGGTTTGCTACTCTCTGCAGATCCCAGCGCTCTTCAAGTCCCAGTAAGAAGTTGGCAAACCTCCTTCAGACTTCACATATGTGAAGGTTAACTTTATAGCATTGTCAGTATCGATTTATACTTTAAGAGATGAGGTCATAAGGACTTTGGCATAACACATGCTCAGTGCTGGTCATACAAGACGTTATTACTTTCATTTTTAAAAATGTAATAAAATCTGTCAAAATTAATTAAGAGCTTGGGAGAAGAGATATGGTAATACAGACCAAAGTGATGAGATCATCCTCTGCAGCCCACATTTGTACAAACCTTATCCCCATGTTTTGCTACTGCCAAATATCTGGCAGTCCTGAAAATAACCTTTCTCTAGTTCACAAAGTAGGATCTTTCAGCTTTGACTGTTGACCCATGTCTTAGCCTTGGCAAATATTCCTTCCTACATTCAGTGTTGCCAGTTGGTCAGGAATGAGGGAAGCTGTCCCCACCCCACCCCGCCTTAAATTTTTATTGATTTTCATGCAATTTAACAAATTCCATTCAGTTTCAACACAATAGTCCATTAACATGTTGACCTCCCATTCTTACTTCCCTGATGTTTCTGTTCAAATGCTTTCTCACTTGCCGTAAATGTAGTTCATATTTCTGTCACATATATCCTACATTACATTCCTTTTATCGTTCTCATTCCTTTGCTTATACAGTGGTACCTCGGGTTTCATACGCTTCATGTTACATACGCTTCAGGTTACACACTCCGCTAACCCAGAAATAGTGCTTCAGGTTAAGAACTTTGCTTCAGGATAAGAACAGAAATCGGGCTCTGGAGGCGCGGCAGTAGCAGGAAGCCCCATTAGCTAAAGTGGTGCTTCAGGTTAAGAACAGTTTCAGATTAAGAACGGACCTCCGGAACGAATTAAGTACTTAACCCAAGGTACCACTGTACAGCAGTACCTCAGTTTTCGAGTGTCTCAAAAGCCGAATGTTTCGGTTTTCCAAACCCCAAAACCCAGAAGTAATTGCTTCCATTTTCGAACGCACCTTGGAAGTCAAACAGCTTCCACTGCGAGTTTTTCAATTTTTCCAATTGAACCCTTTGCACCTCGGTTTTCAAACAGTTTAGAAGTCGAGCAGTCTTTCTCAGATAGTCCAGAAAGGGTTTCTGATTTCGTCTTGTTGGTCTCTTATTTCTGCCGTCAATTTTGATGGGAGTTGTAGTCCAACGACTTCTAGAGGGCCACAGGTTGCTCGCCCCTGATCTAGTGGATTCTTTTTCATACTCCTCTCAGGAGACTGCAACCAGGCGCTTTGCAGAGTTAAGGCCAAAGCTGCTCTATGGAGAGTTCTAGAAAACAATTTGTGTAAGCAACACTCTTAGAATGAGAGATGTTTTATACAGCAATGAAAAAGAGGGAGAAAGCCAAGGGTTGGTTTGCCAGCCGGGTCCCACTGTGCGCCACGGAATTATTTATGTGTCTTTTGTGGTCAGTCTCATTCTTCCGAAACGCACACACAGAAAGGAACCTTACTTTGGATAGGTATGTTGCCAGTTTTTCTCTTTTCCTCTTTTGTAACAGCTATTTAGCGGCCAGAAGGGATTAATTCAGAGGCCTATTGAAAAACAGCATTATAGCTTTTCAGAATCTTTTTGTGTTTCCGGAATAGCCAGCAGGACTCACGTTGCTACTTGGCTTTGCTTGCTTCTGTTCTTGTCTCTTTCGATCGCAACAGATGGCAAAAAGATTTATTTGGACATCCGAGTCTTTCTTCTGGTTTATGTTTTCCTGTGCCAAGAGTCAGAAGGGCAGAGTCTGATCATATAGCCGATGGAGAAAGCTTGCCGTTTATTAGGGCAGAGCAATAAAATACAAAGATAAAGGAGTTGTGTCCAGTGTTAAGCCTGCTCAGAGAAAACCCATCAAAATTAACTGACATGGCTAACTTAGATCCATTAATTTCAGTAAGTCTGCTCTGCATGGAGTCAACCCAATAACAAATACCGTATTTTTTGCTCTATAAGACTCACTTTTTCCCTCCTAAAAAGTAAGGGGAAATGTGTGTGCGTCTTATGGAGCGAATGCAGGCTGCGCAGCTATCCCAGAAGCCAGAACAGCAAGAGGGATTGCTGCTTTCACTGCACAGCGATCCCTCTTGTTGTTCTGGCTTCTGAGATTCAGAATTTTTTTTTCTTGTTTTCCTCCTCCAAAAACTAGGTGCGTCTTGTGGTCTGGTGCGTCTTATAGAGCGAAAAATACGCTATTTCGTAATTACACATGGTGGCTGGTCTGTTGTGTCAAGAGTTTTCAGAGGTTTATAGCTGGGGTTGTGGTGGGAAGGTCAGAAAATTATCAGTGTTTCTCCCCCAAAGCCATTCTTCATTCATTCATTCATTCATTTATTGCATCGAGATCTCTAACCCCAAAAGCGCTAAGCAAATTACATATCTAGGAAGCTTAGGAAGCCAAACCTTTGTAGTTTCACAGATACAATGTCTTTGTGTACCTTCATACTATTTTCTGGACCATTACCAAACGTACCGAAGAGATCAACATATGCATTAGTATCAGTTTTAGCACCCGGTATACTACTTGGACAGGTTATGGCACTTGGCATCCCTGGGGCTCTGAGTGCTATCACTTGCCTGAGCTCTGCCTCATTTTTTAAAAACCTACCTTTTAAAATGTAACCTTTTTTGGCAGCTGAAACTGAATGGCTTGAACCCGTCATCTTGATTTCACACAGATTTCGCACAGTGACCAGGAAGGCAACACATTCGACTCATCTACTCTTCTAGAATCTTCCCACATGGTAGGCAAAGCAGTTAGACAGTCTCCCTCAGAGCAAAATGTCCTGAAAATTGCAAATCTGAAAGAGCTGCACAGTGTGAAGAAAAACTGGAGCCAAGTTAACTTTTCCAGACAACCACTGAATTCTTGCAGATTTCATGAATCTTTTTTTGACATCAGCAGAGATCCTTCCCTGAAAATTCAGCATTGGGTGACTAGTGGCAGAAGGATGGTTTTTTTGCGCTTAGAAAATGAACATGGCTAAAGGTGGAGAGATCAGAGAATCAGACCAGTATGCATAGTGACCTAAACAGGCCCTGAAATGGAAAAAGGTGTGGGTGAAAATTACATAGAGGGACTTGGAAAATGCCCGACAACTGCACAACAAATTAGATGTGCTAGGAGCCATGGAAATTGCTTGAACATGAGTAGGGCTGCCATATGTCCTGATTTTCCGGGACATGTCCTAGAATTTGCCTCGAAAAATGGCATCCTGGGTTATTTTTCGGAAATCAGGCAAATGTCCTGGAAAATTGGCAACGGGGGTTAAATGGTGCCAGAAATGCCTTTAAGAAAGCTCCAAAACTCCAAAATTCTCAACAGTTTTTTGAGGGGGGGGCAGCGGCGTAGCGTGGGTTGTCAGCACCCGGGGCAAGGGAAGTAATTTGCGCCCCCTAACCCGGGGCAAGGCAAGTAATTTGCGCCCCACGCCGTGGCGCCCCCCACCAAGCCTCTATATTCTGCGCTTGTCAGGCTTGGCTGCTGGCCCTCCGTGGCCTGGCAATGGACTCAAGAGACCAGCCGTGGTGGCGCTGGAGGGCTGTTCTGGGGCCCGAGAGAAGCCTCGGAGAGTTCTCGCTGGGTTGACCTCGCAGCCTGGGTTACCCTGCGGGGCTGTTGTGAAAGGCGAAGGCGAGTGGCAGCGTGGCTTGCAGCGGAGCAAAGGGCACGACCACGGCGCCGGGACGTGCCCTTTGCTTGTGGCCCTTTGCTGGGGAGGCTGAGAAGGGCGCCCCTTTGCTGCGCTCCCCCGGGAGGTCCCCCGGGAGCAGAGCCCGCTGCCTGCGCTGGCAAGGAGGATGAGCCCAGCTGGCAGGCCGGCCAGAGAGTAGCCTTGCGGGCAGCGAGTGGCTGGCTCCTTGCGGGCGGCGGCGGCGGCAGCGCAACTCCCTCCTGCCGCGAGAGGCGGGCAGCAGCCGGGTCTCGGACCTGCAGCCAGGAGCGCTGCCTCTTCCCGCGCCCCGAGGGCTCCCCGTGCCCAGCAACCCGGGGAAAGCGCCGCACTTCCACCACTGGCCCTGCTTCCACCACTGGCCCCTGAACCCCAAGGCTGAGGCTCATGGCGCGCACCCCAGCTTGCAGCTCCTCCGCCGCCCTTCCAAAGGGGCAGCGGCCCACAGGGAAGAGCAGGCGCGCTCTCTGTCCCCAGCTGAAGCCGAGGGGGGCTTCTGGTAGCCCCGGGGTGGGAGGCGGAGGGGGGTCGCTGGCTGCAGCCGCCTCGCCTCGCCTCCGTTCTCCTCTCAAATCAGACACAGATGGCTGCTGACAGCGAGGAGAAGGGGCAGGGGCGGAGAAGCGCAGCGTGGGCAGCGGGAGGCGGCTGGGGGGGGGCTTGCAAGAGAAGCGCGCCCCGCGGGACTGAACCAGGTTCCTCTCCCCGGCTCCCGCAAAGCGACGTGCCCGTCTTGTGCTCTCCGCAAAAGGCGCCAGATCAAAGCGGCAAACGGTACAGATCCACACCACGCCCCCCGCGGAACAGTCGTGCCCTCCACATCACAGGCAGCTCAGAGTTAAACTCTGCGCCCGAGGCTCTTCGGCAACTCCGGAGGCGGCAAGTGCGCCCCCCAGATGTTGCGCCCGGTGCGCCCGCCCCCCTTGCACCCCCCACGCTACGCCACGGGGGGGGGGGGTTCCTGGTTTTTACTTTTTGAAATGAGGCAAATGTGTCAAACCTTAAGAAATAGGACAGCTGTATCCAAAGACCCACTGATGTTGCTGCTTCAGCCTCTGAAGTTTCTTAACCATATTCTCCAGAATAAGAATGAGAATCTGAGCCTCCCGCTTCCTCCTAAGAAGAAGAGTTTGGATTTGATATCCCGCTTTATCACTACCTGAAGGAGTCTCAAAGCGGCTAATAATCTCCTTTCCCTTCCTCCCCCACAACAAACATTCTGTGAGGTGAGTGGGGCTGAGAGACTTCAGAGAAGTGTGTCTGGCCCAAGGTCACCCAGCAGCTGCATGTGGAGGAGTGGAGACACGAACCCGGTTCACCAGATTACGAGTCTACAGCTCTGAACCACTACACCACACTGGCTCTCACAAGACTTGTTCCCAGCTGGCTGCCTTCCCAACAGTTGCAAACTCCTTTGAGGTTGGGCTCTAATTCTGCTAAATGTAGTGTGCTGGGCCCAGGGGTAACCCGAGTAATGCGGTCCAGGTCTGGTCCCAAATCCAAGGGTTCTGCGAGGAGTCAGTCCGACAGGGCCAAGGCGGGACACGAGGCAGAAAACCGGGCAAGGTCAGGCACAGGATCTCAGTTAGGTTCTGGCAAACAGCAGTGTTGCTCCCACAACCTGGGGCAGGGTCCAACAGCCTTTTATCTTTGTCGGGGTAATGGCCAGTCCTGATCCCCCCAGTGACTCATCTCCCTATCTCGCCCAAAGGCGAGCACTCCTCCTGCAATTACTCATGTCTCTCCTTCTCTCAGCCCTTAGTCTCTGCAGCTCAGGAGATGTCAGTGGGTTACTAGACCCAGAGGCCGCCTCAGCCTCTCCTGACCCAAATGGTAGTGGAGCAGCTGTAAGTGATTGCCAGCTGAAGGCAATGAGGTAATCTCCGCATCTGGAGCCAGGGCAGGCTCAGGCCCCTGACTCGGCCCAGCTTGTGCTTGTTGCAGGGGAGCCTGTCAGACTGGGGCTCTTCAGAATCAGGCCCCAGACTTGGTTCAGATGCCACCTGAGGCATAGTCCAGTGCGGACTGAGACTCCTCTGGTTCCGAGTCCGAGCCCGAGTCCCAGGCCATCACATGTAACACCCTTCTCGTTCTTGAGGACAAATGAGGAGGGGAGAGGAGAACAGTGAAACTGACAGGTTGCTGGCGATCTGTCAAAGCCTCATCCTCCTCTGCCTCAGTGTCATTCATTCCTGTCACTTGCTCAGCGTCCTACCCATCTGCCCCCAGCCTATTCCTCTAACCTGTCTTCTGTATCCCACCACTATTCTCCTGGCTCGGAGCCCTCCCACTCTGATGCTTCTCGGGGGGGGGGGTTCCCCAGCTTTAGCCTCCCACCATTCCTCCTCATCCAGCCAGTCCCTGACACCCCACAAGCCAGCCCCTCATTGGCTCCACCCAACGGCCTTATCAAATGCTTTTTTTGGTCTAGCTAGAAAGTGTCCATCAGCTGTAATAATTCTTCTTGGTTGTCTGGTTGTGGAGAAGCTGAGGGAAGGCAGATGCATAGATGGCTCTAGCTTCTGCTTGCCTGGAATTTATTTTGCTTCCTCTAGCAATGCACAATTACAACTAAATTCTGCTGAACAGATTTGCTGGGCATCAAAGACCCGACAGTCAATCTTACGGCTTTTCTATTACTTCATAAGCATGAGGCTGTCAGTGGCTAAAACGGATACATTCATTCAGCAGGATATATATTCATTGTTTTATTTGACAGTGGTTCCTTGGTAACGGGTGATTAGGTTTCAACACAGCGCTAGAAAGTATTTAGACTGAAGAAATTTCAACCGACAAAGGTTTTCACCCTGATTAGATTCCAGCAAATGTCATAGAAGATAACATCTGGATGTATGTCAGCCCATGTCAGAAGTGTACATTTTGGCAGTTTTCCTTAAAAACAAATTTTGTGTGCGGATTTTCACTTTTTGAAATATGGCAACACTAAGTTATCTCAAAGCATGGTGTTGATTTAAGGTGGTCTCTTAGTCCTGAACTCTCCTGAAAAGTGATTATTTGTCTTCACAGCTATCACACATCTGCAGTCTCAAAGGAAGAAACGTGTTCTGTTGAGTATTCACAATCCTCTATCTTGGCTTTTACCGGCACTTTATTTCCAGAGGTCTATTAATGGAGCTGTTGTAAAGCAATACTTTGGAACCTCAGATCATGCTTTCATTATGATCCAAGGAGTGGGAGAAAGCCTGAATATCCTAGGGCTTCATGAAAGTGCCCTTGGCACATGATTCTTTCATTTCCTTGCCTTTGACTCATGGACAAATATATTTGTCAAAGCAAATATTTGTTGATCCTTATCCTCTTCCTGCATCTTTCTATAGGCTGACCTTTTACTGCTAGTATATCCCACTGGGTTCCTCAAGACTTACACACACAGGCAACATTTAAAGTCCTAAACGGCCTCAACCCAGTATACCTGAAGGAGCATCTCCACCCCCATCGTTCAGCCCGGACAGTGAGGTCCAGCTCCAAGGGCCTTCTGGCGGTTCCCTTACTGCAAAAAGTGAGGTTATAGGGAACCAGGCAGAGGGCCTCTCGGTAATGGCACCCACCCTGTGGAAGACCCTCCCATCAGATGTCAAGGAAATAAACAACTATCTAACTTTTAGAAGACATTTGAAGACAGCCCTGTTTAGGGATGTTTTTAATGTGTAATGTTTTATTACGTGTTTATATATGTTGGAAGCCACCCAGAGTGGCTGGGGCAACCCAGTTAGATGGGCGGGGTACAAATATTATTATTATTATTATTATTATTATTTTATTGCAACCGAGAGTATTTTTGCAGTTCACAGGTATGGTAACTTTGGTGGTCAGCCAATCCATACTTACTATGAGTAATTGCCATTGAACTTGGGGAAGCTTTTTTCCATGGAATCAGGAAGGCAAATGCTCAATGATAGCTAGAAGGCTTGTACCCTTGAGGGTACATAAGTTCTTTCATGTGTGGTGGACCTGCAAAAGGGTAAAAGAGTATTGTGAAATAATTTATGATGAATTGAAAAAAATGTTTAAAAGTACTTTTCAAAAAAACCAGGGTCCTTTCAGTTGGGGATAATTCAGACGGAAATTCCTAGGTGTCAAAAAAGGCTATTTATGTATGCCGCTATGACGGCCCGTGTTTTGTTGGTCCAAAAATGGAAAATGAGTGAGGTCCCAACTAAAGAGGAATGGCAACTTAAACTGATGGAATATGCGCAGCTTGAGGACCTAACGTATAGAATAAGAGAACAAGAAGAACATACGTTTAAAGAAGATTGGAAAATGTTTATTGAATATATTGGGGGGATTGGTACACTTGAAAACATTGGCAGCATTAAGAGAAATTCAACAGTGTAAACATGTTTTGGTGGATGTAATAATGGAACACTGATTTTTTTAATTTATGTAAAATATGCAGGGATTTACCACTATGCAAATTGAACCATAGAAAGAGAAGAAGGGAAGTCATTGTTAAGGTTGTTTAATGAATATTTTAAATTGTAAAATAGAAAACTTAATAAAAATTATACACCAAAAAAAAAAAAAAGATAGCTAGAAGTTTCAAGGTGCATGGTAACTAGAAGTCATAGTGACTTCTCTCTCCAAGTGTTGCCATTAAGAAATTTAGTTGCTCACATGGTATGGTTACATATCGATATTGAACAATGACCCAGTACACAGGAAGCGTGTAGTTTGCAGCAGCCAGGCAGCTGACGAGAGAGGCCTTTATATATCACTGTATATCAGTGATACCTCCGTTCCGGAGGCCCTTTCGCAACATGAAAAGCCCGCAACCTGAAGTGCTGTATCTGCACAGGTACGCAGCGTGATTTGGCGCTTGTGCGCATGTGCGAGCGGTGAAACCCGGAAGTAACCCTTCTGGTACTTCCGGGTCGCTGCAGGACGCAACCTGAAAAAACATAACATGAAGCAAACGTAACATGAGGTATGACTGTACTCTGGTCTTTAAGCCATTCCCTAACCATAGTCACCAGCAGTGAGGGGGTAGCAGGGATTGGAGATCATGAGTAGACCATACACACACATTGTGTTGTTGTTCTTTGGTCTGCACCCAGATATTTTCCCACATGGACTCTCAAGGATCTCACCTCCTTATCTGATAGTTCCAGGAGTCTCAGGTATCAACCCAGAGAGCCCCCCAAGGGGACCCTCAGCAATGGATTCAGAGGGTCCTGTGCGCTGCTGAAGGTTGGCCTGTGGGGTCAACCAGTCCTCCAAGGATTTGATGTCTGGCCCCAGGTCAGGGCTAGTCATGGTGCTTCAACACTGGCTATAGGACAGAGTCCCCCACCATACTTGAGGCAACAATCTAGATTAGGAGGTGCAAGGCAGGCCATGGGGTGCATACAGTTCTGTCCATTCTTTGCCCCAATGGGAACTAGTCACCATTGCCCCAAGGAATTCCAGCAATCATTTACCCATTGATGGTGCAATATTGCATTGTTCTAATGCTAGGTTATGAAGTAGCTAACATCTTTCTTATCTGTAGCCTGTTTCTGTGGATGATTATTGACAAATCAGTTTTGCTCAACTAAATGGGATTTACTTCCAGGTACATCACCTTGCCAACAATGGTCCGTATAGTTAAAGCTATGGTTTCCCCAGTAGTGATGTATGGAAGTGAGAGCTGGACCATAAAGAAGGCTGATCACCGAAGAATTGATGCTTTTGAATTATGGTGCTGGAGGAAACTCTTGAGAGTCCCATGGACTGCAAGAAGATCAAATCTTAAGGAAATCAGCCCTGAGTGCTCACTGGAAGGACAGATCCTGAAGCTGAGGCTCCAATACTTTGGCCACCTCATGAGAAGAGAAGACTCCCTGGAAAAGACCCTGATGTTGGGAAAGATTGAGGGCACAATGAGAGGGGGATGACAGAGGACGAGATGGTTGGACAGCGTTCTCGAAGCTACCAGCATGAGTTTGACTAAACTGCGGGAGGCAGTGGAAGACAGAAGTGCCTGGCATGCTCTGGTCCATGGGGTCACAAAGAGTCGGACACGACTAAATGACTAAACAACAACAAAGTAGGCAAGTGCAGGGTTTGCTGCCACAGCCTTTAGGTCCATTGGAATAAGAAATCCAGAGTGACGTAAGGTTCTCATTGCTGCAAATCACACAGTGAAATTCAGCAGAAGGTATTCCGTTTACCTGGATTTTCTGATTGCCAAATTACCCCTTTCTATTGGGGATTGTGGTTGCTCAATAGCTGTAAATCAAACAAACTTCTCTGAGGTGTCAGGAGGAGGTCTGCAAGCTGATTAAATAATTGTAGCTGATTAATCATCTGCTGTTAAACAATTCTGTCACTAATTAATTTATTAGATTCAAATACTGAAATATAATTAATTAGATTCAGATTGTTGCACATCACCTAGAGGAGTAGGCAAATAGGTGACTAATGAGTAATAAATAAATACATGGTGAAAATCAATAATTTCACATGTCAACAAAAAACTCAAGATAGGGATATTTTTGTAGACATAGAAATAAGAATAAGGTGCACAAGGAAATGTAAGGTCCACACTTGCTTCTTGGTGTGGTTTACAGAGGGTTAAAACTTTTTTGAAGCCATAGCTTAGGATGCTGCCTGAAAACTGCCTATGCAACTTGATTCTAAGTTTATCTGAATTTCAAACTATTTTGTCCAAGCCCAGCCAGGAACCTATGGAAGGGATAGTCAATTTCAAAATGAGCAGCTGACATGATAACTTTTGATTCCCTGAACGAAAAGAAAGCTCTCTTCCATGTTTTCTTTGCACCAGACTTGTACCTTCCTCCGATCCAGCCTCAGCACGTCCTTGGCAAATGTCTTTTGTCCTCTTCGTTCTGTGTCCAGGACAGCTGTCTACCAGCTCCATCTGTTACACAGGCTTAGACCCTACCTGCCTGCAGACAGTCTCACCAGAGTGGTGCATGCTCTAGTTATCTCCTGCTTGGACTACTGCAATGCACTCTACGTGGGGTTACCTTTGAAGGTGACCCAGAAACTACAATTAATCCAGAATGTGGCAGCTAGACTGGTGACTGGGAGTGGCTGTGGAGACCACATAACACCGGTCCTGAAAGACCTACACTGGCTCCCAGTACATTTCCAAGCACAATTCAAGGTCTTGGTGCTGACCTTTAAAACCCTAAACAGCCTCGGCCCAGTATACCCGAAGGAGCTTCTCCAGCTCCAAGGGCCTTCTGGTGGTTCCCTCCCTGCGAGAAGTGAGGTTACAGGGAACCAGGCAGAGGGCCTTCTCAATAGTGGCGCCCACCCAGTGGAATGCCCTCCCCTCAGATGTCAAGGAAATAAACAACTATCTAACTTTTAGAAGACATCTGAAGGTAGCCCAATTTAGGGAAGTTTTTAATGTTTGATGTTTGATTGTGTTTTTAATATTCTGTTGGGAGCTGCCCAGAGTGGCTGGGGAAATCCAGCCAGATGGATGAGGTATAAGTAATAAATTATTATTATTGTTCCTCTTCCTCCTCCTCCTCCTGTCATTGAACCCCAATAGTGGAGATGCGACAGCAATGGAGGTATCCTCAGCAGCAACAAAGAAGCTTCCATCAATAGACCAGTCCTGTTTTTCCAACAGATCTCTTTCTCTGCTCACAAAGAGGGATATCTTCAGAAGCTTCTGGCACCTTGGATGCCCTCTTGGAGATCACAGGATTGCACCCAAAAGCTCTCAGCTTTAGTTTCTAGGGGGACAATCATGTCCCCTGTCATTCCTTTGCTCCTCCTACCTTAACAGCTACGCAGATGGGGAATCTTCTTCCCCGACACCCCACCCACTCTGGCAGCCCTCCTAGATTTTTGTGTACCTGAAACCATGGAAAGGAGCGGAATTGTGTCTGGCTCCATGGATCAAAATGATCGGCCCCACAGATTTAAAAACAAAAAATGCCCTTGTGTTTCCTAGTTTCTAAGTCGGCATTTTCTAGCTCTAAACTGAATGAATCTACTTGGCAGAATTTGATTGAGATCTAATTAAGCCAGATGGATACATTCAGGACAGATGCATCACAGCTTTTGATAGAGAGGAGAGGGAGTAACTGAAGAGTGAGGTACGGTTTAATGAATAGGACACAGGTATTTTCGTACTTTGAGATAGGCTATTAATACAATCAAATTATGCACAGCTCTGTCATTAGCATGACATGGAACCTGGCGTTTAACTGAGAAGATTTTAACTCCTTTTTAAAAGATGGAATGCTAAGTGTTTAAAGGAGGCAAAATAGATGGTGATTGTCAGGGTTTTAGGGAGAGAGGAGACAGAGAGCGAGGGCGAGGAGGAAGAGGACGACAACGAGCCGAGGTTGTCCCAAAGTCCGTCTAGCGAATCAGAGGATTCCCAGAAGGGAGCCCCCCTGGTCAGGCCAAGGGGCAATAGAGAGGGAATCAGTCAGAGAGAGGGGAACGAAGAGGGAATCCCCAGTGGGAGTGGCAAAGCGGGACCAGCTCCCCCGTCGGAACGGAGTAGAGGGGGGGGAGTTGCCAGTGTGTCAGAAAGAGCAGGACAGGAAGGAGGAAGGGGGAGGAGTTCGGAGCAAGACGTCCTGCCTGAAAGGGAGGAGTGTAGTACCGAGAGCAGCGTAACTGTAGAAAGGAAGGTCAGAGGCAACGTACGCGCGCCAAGTTCAAATATAGAGGCGCGCGGAAATGAGGAGAGCTCTGAGGAGGAGCCTGGTGCCAAAGCACGAAGGAGGGGGGAGCAGGCGGGAGAAGACTCAGCCTCTGGGGAGTCCCGGAAAGAGGGAAGACAGGGGGGCAGGAAGACCCTGCGGAAAAGGAAAGAGAGGAAAAGGTGGAGCAGTACAAGCCTCTTAAATTGGTGCAGGGGAGGGACGGACTCAGAGGGGACTTCTAACATCTAAGGGTAACAGATGCGGAGCCACGGAGTTTGGATGTAATGACGACAATGATCTTCAATAAAACCTTTTGTATATAGCTTGGACTGGACTTTGGTCTCTTGTGAGCTGGGACCCAGGGTGGCTACGACAGAAAGTCCCCTCTCAGGAACGCAAAATTTTTTTTTTGCAAAGCTCACGAACGGTGACAGCCATGACTGCGGAGGAGCAGTTGACAGCGCTGCGAACTACAGTTTCCGAACTCACTGCTGCAGTCCTTGCGTCTCAGAAGAAGCATGACGAAATGGAGAAGCGCTGCCAGGACCTGCAAACAAGGTGGGAACGTGCAAGCAGGGAAGGGTTCCCAGGGTCCAGATCAGAGGGGATTGGACTTGGACGGAGGGGGGGCAGCCTAGTCACCCACTTCGATGGGAACCTGAAGCACTACCCCAGTTTCAGAGCAGATGTTTTGTATGCATTGCACTTGCTTCGTCATGACTTTAAAGATGAGGAGGAGAAAGTGGGGTTTATTGTTTCTCACTTGCATGGGCCGGCCAGAGACTGGTTGCGCAATTTGTGGCGTGAAGATGGCCCTGCCCGCCGCGATGCAGATGAATTCATTAAAGCGATGGATGCCTGCTTCCAGTCTACTGTAGATGTGGATCTTGCACGCAGGGAAATTTTTGGATTGCGGCAAGGCAAAGCCACTGTGCGTCAGTACCATTCTAGATTTTTTGCTTTACTGACTGCGCTAAGCTGGGAGAAGGATTGTGCACCTGTGAGGGATTTGTTCTGGGAGGGGCTCAGCGGTCCCATTAAGGATGAACTTGCCAGGGGAGACAGACCCCAGACCCTGGAGGAGCTTGTGCAGAGGGCTTTGGCGATTGGGATACGGCACGAGGGACGTCCTTGGCACACTGAGGAAGAACGTCAGGTGCGTCCACCAGCGAGGACGTCTTCTTTCATCCCCAGGGAGTTCAGTCAGTCACATCCTTCGCCACTGGGAAGGCAGGGGGAGGAGCCCATGGAACTTGGTGGTGCTAAGGCTCAAGCAACAGCCAGAGCCCCAGCTTCCGGTGCAGTGAAGGCAAAGCCTCCTAGAGGGACCAGGAAGTGTTACATTTGCGACAGTGCACAGCACATGGCGAAAGAGTGTCCCCAGAGGCTGCAGAAACACACTGCAGCTTTAGCAACTGTTGCAGCAGAAATGATGCAAGCAGAGCAACCTCAGGGAAACGACAGTGCCTGGCTGGAAGCAGAGCTGCTGGGGCTCAGCCAGGCGAATCTGTAGAGCAGTCCCCAGCGCTTTTGCAACGCACAGACCCTTTACCACCCAAGCCAGCGGTGCAGCTCACTGCAACACTTCAGTTGCCGAATGGAACCACCCTGGAAGTCCCCATCACGATTGATTCTGGGAGCAACGCAGATTTTGTGGGGACGCACTTTGTCAAGCAGCATCGCATAGCGCTTCTGCCAGCGACAACACCTCTGAACGTAGTCACGGTGGATGGCAGGAAATTGCTAGGAGGACAAGTTGTGCAACAGACGCCTCCCATGGTGATGAGGATTGGAAATCATCGAGAAGTCATCAGCTTCAATGTCACCCGCCTTTCAGACACGCCTATAGTATTAGGCATGAGTTGGCTGGAGAGACACAGTCCTGCTGTAGCGTGGTACCAACGGCAGATCACCTTTTGCTCATCGTACTGTGCTCAACATTGCATCCAGTCCAGCCAGGAGGAGGGAGCTGAGCAGCAGTTGCAACTTGGCATGGTGCAGGCAGTACCCCGCAAGTACGAGGGGTTCCTGGAGGTTTTCTGCGAGAAGGAAGCTGACCAGTTGCCGCCCCACAGGCCTTATGATTGTGCCATCGACCTGGTGCCAGGGGCGCAGTTGCCGACTGCAAAGCTGTATTCCATGTCTGAGGACGAGATGCAAGAACTCAGGGAGTTCATAGAGCACAATTTGAAGCGCGGATTCATCCGAGAATCGAAAGCGGTGGGGGGCAGTCCTGTTTTCTTTGTAAAGAAGAAAGACACGCCCCAGAAAAGACTCATTGTGGACTATCGATTCATAAACAGTAAGACCAAACCCAAGGCCTTCCCCATGCCCAAGATAGATGATCTCCTGGCAACCGTAAGGAAGGGGAAGATCTTCACCAAATTGGATCTGCGTGGAGCGTATAACCTCATACGCATCCGGGAGGGCGATGAGTGGAAGACGGCCATGTTCACGCCTCTGGGCACGTACGAATACAGAGTTATGCCATTTGGTCTCCAAAATGGATCTCACGTCTTCCAAGCATTTATGCATCACGTGCTAGCGGGACTTCTCTACAAGAAATGCGTGTGTTTCCTCGACGACATCCTGATCTTTTCGGAAACGGAGGAGGCCCATGAGAAGGACGTAAAGGAAGTCCTGCAGAGACTACGGGAGAACAAGCTCTACGCCAAGTTAGAGAAGTGCCAGTTTGATGTGACGGACGTGGATTTCCTAGGCTACAAGCTGTCCGACAAGGGGCTGGCCATGGACAGCGCCAAGGTCCGCGCGGTGTTGGACTGGAAGAGCCCTCGCAATCGGAAGGAAGTCCAAAGATTCATCGGCTTCGCCAACTTCTACCGCAAATTCATCAGAGGTTTTGCAAAGGAGACGGCAGCGATCACGGACACTCTCAGTTCCAAGAAAAAGAGGTTCGTGTGGACGGAACAGGCGGAGCGCTCTTTTCAGAAGCTTAAAAGCCTTTTCGCCTCCGAGGAGCAGCTGCTGCACGTGAATCCAGGCAAGCCCATACGACTAGAGACCGACGCGTCAGACAGAGCGGTTGGAGCCGTACTCCTGCAAGAAGATCCACATGGAAACTGGAGACCCGGTGCCTTTTACTCCAGAAAGCTCAGCAAAGCGGAGCAAAACTACACCATATGGGACAGGGAGCTGTTAGCCATTCACGCAGCTTTCAAAGCGTGGCGACACTTCCTCATAGGAGCCAAGCACACAGTACAGGTCCGCACGGATCACAAGAACCTAGAGTATTGGCGCACGGCGAAGCTCCAAAGCCAGAGGCACATGCGCTGGGCGGAATTCTTCGCGGATTTCGACTTTCGGATAGAGTACGTCCCAGGAGATTCCAACGTTATAGCCGATGCGCTATCCAGGAAACCGCAATATCTCGATGAAGCGGCGCCTGTAGCAGCCAAGCACATTTTCGCACCGCAGGCGTGGTCGTGCGCTGCCGCCACAGTAGATCTGGACGCGGTGCGACGCGCGTTGCAAGTGGATCAGTTCGCACAGTCCAAGATGGAGGAATTGCGCAGAGGTGTGCAGAGTGGCGAAGAGTTCCAACTACGCGACGGGCTGCTAACTCGCAAAGGTGCCCTCTACGTGCCAAGCGACGAGCTTCGCGCAAAGGTTCTGCAGCAGTTGCACGACGCCCCCAGTGCGGGCCACTTCGGTAAGGAGAAGACAATAGAACTGGTGGCAAGAGACTTTTGGTGGCCCCGGATGCGTGGAGAGGTAGCGGATTACGTCGCCAGGTGTGACACTTGTCAGAGGTTCAAGCCAGTACACCAGAAGCCAGCGGGGCTGTTGGAACCGCTGGAAACGCCACAGCAACCGTGGGAGAGGGTAGCTCTGGACTTCGTTACTGACCTGCCCAGCTCCAGGGGGAAGACGGCGGTACTGGTGGTTGTGGACCTGTTCACCAAGATGGCGCACTTCATTCCATGCGCAAAGGTGGCGACGGCGGAACAGACTGCCAAACTCTTCATCGATCACGTGTTCAAGGTGCATGGGCTGCCGCAGTCCATCCTGTCCGACAGGGGGCGCCAGTTTGTTTCCAATTTTTGGCAGAAGCTTTTAGGTATCCTGAACGTCAAGATCAACCTCACGTCGGCGAGACACCCACAAACCAACGGCCAAGCTGAGAGGGTCAACGCGATCATGCAGCAGTACCTGAGATGTTACGCCAACCAGCGACCAGCAGTTTGGGTGGACTACCTGCCGATGGCAGAGTTTGCCTATAACAACACGAAGCACGCGTCCACGGGGGTGACGCCGTTTTTCGCGAACAATGGTCGTCACCCCAGAACCTTCCCGGGGTTCGTGGCACCGGGAGAGGGGGTGCCGCAAGGAGCCGACCAGTTTGCAGCGGAGCTGCAGGAGGTGCACGAAGAGTTGCGGAGACATTTAGAGCTGGCCAAGCAAGCATATAAGGTGCAGGCTGACAAAAACAGGAGAGAGGGAGAGGAGATCCAGGTGGGGGACTGGGTGTGGTTAGCGGCCCAAGCGATGCCAGCCAAGTCGTTGGCCAAGAAGAAGCTGGGGCACAGGCAGTTAGGGCCGTACCAGGTGGAGGCTAAAATCAACCCTGTAGCCTTTCGACTAGCCCTCCCCGAAGGTTCCAGAGTGCACCCGGTCTTTCATAGATCGGTGCTCACTCCCTACAAGGCACCGCACAGGTTTCAGGAGTCTGACACAGTCACGCAACAACACACTAAGTCACAGGAGAGGGAGAGGGCGCCTAGGGCCGAACCACTCAACGAGGTCACAGAGATCCTGGACTCGAGATGGGGGCAAGAGGGAGTAGAATATTTTCTAGTCAGAGAGGGTGCCCCAGTCAGTGCCAATGGTTGGGTGCCGGGCTACGCCTTAGACGAACCTCTTTTAAAAGACGAGTTCCATGCCCTTTTCCCTCATAGACCCATGCCAGCCGAGTACTTTGATGACTGGCTCTTTACGCCCACATGTTCAGGCAGCACTTTCCACGGCTTTTCTTCAGCTGAAGAAAGGTCGCCGGACTCCAACTCGCCCAGGGGATCGTGTTCGGGGGTGGACACAGAACCCTCTTATTGGTGGGACGAGCAACCAGAGGAGGACTGGCGCAGGAAATGGCTGACGGGACCTTGGCAGGCAGCACCGGACCAGGTACCAATGGAGGAGGGAGAAGAGAACACCTTGGGTCAAGAACCCGAATTCGAACACTCGTACAACGAACTGCAAACAGAGGAGATGGAGGTGCAGAATCTGTATCCTGCGTCCGCCTCCGAAGAGTGGCAGCTTCCACAACCTGCACCCGATGAGCGGAAGGGGGGAAGGGGGGGCTTCGAGGGGGGGATGGATGTCAGGGTTTTAGGGAGAGAGGAGACAGAGAGCGAGGGCGAGGAGGAAGAGGACGACAACGAGCCGAGGTTGTCCCAAAGTCCGTCTAGCGAATCAGAGGATTCCCAGAAGGGAGCCCCCCTGGTCAGGCCAAGGGGCAATAGAGAGGGAATCAGTCAGAGAGAGGGGAACGAAGAGGGAATCCCCAGTGGGAGTGGCAAAGCGGGACCAGCTCCCCCGTCGGAACGGAGTAGAGGGGGGGGAGTTGCCAGTGTGTCAGAAAGAGCAGGACAGGAAGGAGGAAGGGGGAGGAGTTCGGAGCAAGACGTCCTGCCTGAAAGGGAGGAGTGTAGTACCGAGAGCAGCGTAACTGTAGAAAGGAAGGTCAGAGGCAACGTACGCGCGCCAAGTTCAAATATAGAGGCGCGCGGAAATGAGGAGAGCTCTGAGGAGGAGCTTGGTGCCAAAGCACGAAGGAGGGGGGAGCAGGCGGGAGAAGACTCAGCCTCTGGGGAGTCCCGGAAAGAGGGAAGACAGGGGGGCAGGAAGACCCTGCGGAAAAGGAAAGAGAGGAAAAGGTGGAGCAGTACAAGCCTCTTAAATTGGTGCAGGGGAGGGACGGACTCAGAGGGGACTTCTAACATCTAAGGGTAACAGATGCGGAGCCACGGAGTTTGGATGTAATGACGACAATGATCTTCAATAAAACCTTTTGTATATAGCTTGGACTGGACTTTGGTCTCTTGTGAGCTGGGACCCAGGGTGGCTACGACAGTGATGAAGAGCACTGCCTTCTTCCTTAAAAGTAAAAGGAGTTGCAGAAAATGATCCAGTAAATAAACTGCACCCCAGCAGTTTAGAAATATATTGTTGCATAATTCCAAATGTTTAATGTTTTATTAAATGTTTAATGTTTTAATGTTTTATTATGTTTTTATATAAGTTGGAAGCTGCCCAGAGTGGCTGGGGCAACCCAGTGAAATGGGTGGGGTATGTATGTATGTATGTATGTATGTATAAATAAATAAATACTAGTATGATGATTTCACAGTCAAGATTTAAACTATGAGCAACAGAAGGAATTAGAGATTATAGTATTGTTATTATGGTATAAGAGAGAGAAGATAGGGTGCAGCAATTGGGGAGAAATAAAATACACCATGGGGTGGGAAGTCGACAAAACAAAAGAAAAATTTACAGTGGTACCTCGGTTTTTTAATGTAATCTGTTCTGGAAGACGGTTTGAGTTCCGAAATGTTCAAAAACTGAAAACTCAATATGCAAGCCTCAATACGGAAAATTCAATACAGAAGTTGCATGGCATGTTTGATTTCCGAGGCATGTTTGAAAACCAAAGCATTTACTTCCGTGTTTATGGCGTTCAAAAACCGAAATGTTCGTCAACGGAGATGTTCGAAAATCAAGGTACCACTGTATTATGCACCGGAGCGTACATGTGAAATTTTTGAAAATTTAGTACAATATAATTGGGGGAAAGGAATACTCCAGCCATAGAAGCAATACACCAATGCCCCCAAGGTTTCTCATAATCTCGGAGGGTTACTTCAAAATAATAATGTGCAATGAATTTACATTAGTCCCATGTAGGCCTGGTCCCCCACAGCGTTAAACTATCCTCAGATTCTGAATGAGCACAGCCTCCTAGATGGAGCACTTAGCTGCTGGCTGTCTATTAATAAGTGACAGGAAGAATTGCTTTAAACATAATAATTCAGCATATGGCATGAGGAGGGGTGTTGCTTTGAAGTTCAAACTATAGCTCATGAAACTGAGATGAATCGGTGGGAATCTCAAATTGCAAATCTTTTCTTTAATAATAATAAAAGGGAATTGAGCATGCTGTGCCTCTGAGATGGGAAGACTGAATGGAACTTTTATTTAAAGCTACAATGAGACTTTATAAATGTTAAATTGAAGAACAGAAAAGAAAACATATTTCAGTCACTTGGGGGTTTTGATCCAGCTAGTAATAACTGAAACGCGAGATGCTTATTTGACATTACTTCCTTCGTTGATGACTTTTGTTTAAACAATACCAAGGAGAAGCTGAGAGGGAGGGAGGGAGATGTGAGTCTATAAATCAATGGAAATAGGTGAAGTCAAGTTTTACAAAGTAGCATGGCTATTGTTCCTCAGTTCAGCTGCCGGTAATCAAAGCGATCGCTTCTGCTTGAAGAATACGGAGTGCTGGATCTCTTGATAGATGAATAAATTCAGGACTTAAGGTATTAAGTAGTCCAAAGCATATTGCAAGTATCCTGCGGGCATCAACTGGTTTTGTTTTGTTTTAAATTGCAAGTCAGTTCAAAATATCTGAAGGAGCATCTCCACCCCCATCGTTCTACCCGGACACTGAGGTCCAGCACCGAGGGCCTTCTAGCGGTTCCCTCACTGCAAGAAGCCAAGTTACAGGGAACCAGGCAGAGGGCCTTCTTGGTAGTGGCGCCCTCCCTGTGGAACGCCCTCCCACCAGATGTCAAAGAGAACAACAACTACCAGACTTTTAGAAGACATCTGAAGGCAGCCCTGTTTAGGGAAGCTTTTAACTCTCCCATGGGAAACTGTGATGGTTCCCACACCAGAATGGCTTTAAAAGAGGATTAGAGAAATTCATGGAGAAGGCTAGGAATGGCTACTGGCTGTGATGGCTATGCTCTGCTCCCACAGTCGGAGGCAGAAGTGCTTCCAAATACAGTGGTACCTCGGGTTAAGTACTTAATTCATTCCGGAGGTCCGTTCTTAACCTGAAACTGTTCTTAGCCTGAAGCACCACTTTAGCTAATGGGGCCTCCTGCTGCTGCTGCTCCACAGGAGCACAATTTCTGTTCTCATCCTGAAGAAAACTTCTTAACCTGAAGCACTATTTCTGGATTAGCGGAGTCTGTAACCTGAAGCATATGTAACCTGAAGCGTATGTAACCCAAGGTACCACTGTACTAGTTTCTGGAAACGGCAGGAGGGGAGAGGGACCCAATGTCTTATGTTCATATACAGTGGTACCTTGGTTGCGTGTCAAGGTCCCCAAGCCACCCCTAAATGAATTCACACTTCACACAGGAATTTTTGTTTAAGGTTTTTGGCATAAATTTGGCCACAACTTTATTAAAATACAAAATGTGAGTGGTTGCTTAGACATTGGTTGCGACTATCTGTCCCCACCTAGGGACTGAACTGACATCCGCAAACCTGCAAAGTCAGTAAGGGAAAACATTTTTGGGGAGTAAATGGAGCTGGGTGCCAGACCCTCACCTCTCCCCAAATGCTCCCAGGGGCTCTTGCGTGGCCCTAGCCCCCTTGACAGGGGTACGGACAAAAGCATGGTGAGTCCCTGGATTCCTTTAATGGAATACCCTTGCAGCAGCAGTAGCATTGGAGGGGCAGGCACAGCCAATCCATACCCTCCACCAACCAATTTTCTAAAAACAATGCCTAACCGCAACCTTACAAGCTGTGACGACTTGCTACGCAGTAGGCAAAAACCAAATGGCACCAGCCAATCAGCCAAATGGACAAAATTCCTACCAGGCCCCTGCCCCAAAAGCAGACGACCCCATGACAGGCATAGCAAGGTCAAGCAAACAGCCAAACATTAGGGAGGGGGGGCGGGTGATCTGATGCACACAGCGAAAAGAGGAAGCTTGACGCTGCGTGCAAGGTATTTAACAAACAGGGCTGTCAATCAATAAATGGCAACATATAAATCTCCCCAAAAACAGCCCGCCCCTGCTTAAAGATGGCCAAACTCTTTTGCCCAGCAACAGTGAGGTGCATTGTCAGCCCCCACCGCAACACATGCTCTCCATGAGGGAGAACACGCTTTATAAAAAAACAAAAACAAAAAATACCTAGGACCTGGGTTTGATTTTCACCAAATTTAATTGTTTTGCTGTCCCCCGCCCCCCCTTGTTTGGAGAGTGTCTTGGGATGCTGAGGGCAAAGAGAAAATTGAGGAAAGTATTGGTGCGTGATGGCAAGTTGTGCTGGATGTCTTTCCTGGCCTCCTTTGCAAACCATTGCATATGACCCACAATTAGGTTCCTTCCTAAAATATTACCTCTCCTCCACACAGGACCATGACTATCATGTGCTGTAAGTGTGCAGACTTGCAGAGTGGATAAATAATAATCAGCAACCAATTAAGGTTAACATTTCTGAAGCAATCGTGTTGTTTCTGCAAAACTACTGCAGAGGTCCTCATTTACATGCAACACGGCACACCATGTTTTAAAAGCAGAAAGCAGCCATTCCTTGCTTCTGAGGCTGACACATTTCCAATTTTCAATATTTAAACGTTTTCCTCCAGCAAAAAGAATAGCTTTATTCCCCTCTTGAAATGACAGAGCAGAAGTCTAAGTACCATTTCAGCTCTGTTTGCAGGGTGGAAATAAGCTTATCTGCTCTAAAAAGATAGGACCCCTCTGCTTGGTAATTCACGTTTGGCATACACATTCCTCCTTGTCTCGCTGAAGCAATCGCACTGTCTTTGGTGAAAATTGCCAGGTCTCATAATACCAAGGGACCAATTTACTGGTGTCAGTGACAAGGAGAATCGCTTGCACAGTTCCTGTAAAATGTGAAAGCTACAAAAAGAGCTCTTAAACCTTAAAAAAGAGAAGGAAACAGAGATAACAGTTTTGGGGGGGGGTTGGGGGGGAAGGAACAGTTTCTTCAACCTCAGTCAAAAACTGAAATTTCAGAGTGCTTTACTTGAGGTGAGTAGCTACCCCAACAACTTCCCAGGTCCTATGTTTTGAAATGAATAAATGTTGGAGGTCTAGCTACACTGGTTCTGCCCACTAATTCACAAATCTGTTCTTCTGTAATGATTTACCAAGACAGATCTCTGGCCCAATATTTTTGCAACCTGAAAATAGATCACAAGGACCAGAGGAAGTGGAAGGATGCCTTGAAACATCAGTGGCTAGGAATGCCGCATGTTTTCCAATAGGAATTAGGGTTCTTTCACACTTACGTTTGGCAATGAGCAGAGAACTCAGTAGCCATTTCCCCCCGATTCAGCACTAAACGACAGGTTTCACCAAGGGAAGGTATTGGGGTGAACAGAGGTGTGGATGAGCTCCACCTCTCTCAGAAGAGGGTTTAACCTACTTATCTCAGGCACATAGAGATGCTTCAGAAAAATAATCATTGGTGGTGAAAGGGGTGATAGGTATTTCCCCTTCCGGACTTCCGGAGGCGGCGCGAAGGGCAATGGCTGCCCTTTCCTAACGGGAAGGGAAGCTCCGCTCGAGAAAGGGTCGTCCGCTACGGCGCAGCGGAGACCCGAAACGGAAACCCGCAGGTAGCAGAAGCCTGCGGTCCCGGGACCCGGCGGGCGCCAGCAGCGGCCACCGAAACGTTGAAGGAACCCCGTAAGGGGCTCCGGATCGCGGAGGAGGCTGCGGCGCTGTGGGTCGTTCCGCAATCGGCGGAGTGAAGCCGCGTAGCTGTTGCCAGTGAGCGCTGACCTTTCTTCCTGAAATTTATGCTCTGAAAACAACAACTCGTGAGTAAACAACTGACTGTATGCAATTTGGGACTTTAAAATATTAAATTTGGCTGAAAGCGGAGTGACGAAAAACAGGAAGTCCGTCTTCCGCTCCCATTGAACTTGAACGCAAAGAGCTGGAGGAGTGGAGGCAAAGAGAGATCTTTTAAACTATTTGATCTGAGCACCCATTGAACTTTATTCAAAGTGGAACAATAATTTTATGTGTTGGACTTTTATATCTTAATTTATACGGGGATATCTTTCTCCCTTTGGAGCTACATTCTAACTAAAAACCCCAGGCGCTGGAGCTGCCTGAGAAACTGAGCTGTCAGCTTGCAGTTTGCAGTTTGGATACTTTGAATCTGAACTTTGAAACAATCTGAGAGAATTTGAACTTGCTACTTTAAGGCATTTGGATTACCAGCTTGCACCATCAGAAACACTGTTGCTGTACTAAACCCCAACTCTGCTGAAAAATCTCTTTATTGAAGGTTCTTGGACTTAGAAATCTGACTTTATTTTAACTGAAATTGATTTCTTTCCTGAAATATTTTAAACTCCCCCTAGAGGATTTGGGACCTATAACAGTGACTTTTATTTTACTTTCCCTTTCCCGGCCCTCTGCTGACTGTTACCATCTGGGCTGTGGCTTTCTCATGGGAACAACTCAGCTTGACCTTGACTTTTAGATAACTTTGGAATGAGTGGTACAAGAAGGAGAGGAAGAACTAAACAAACAACTTTGACAACTTTAACCGCAGCCTCACAGGCACGTAGATCATCTGTGCCTACTTTGCCTTCTGAGGTGGAAGCTGTCTCTTTGCCTGTTTCTCTGCCTCGGGCAGGGGAGGGAGAAACTGAGGAATTACAACTGGAAGATATGGCCTCAGGGGCAAGCACTGCTATTTTAGAGAAAATTTTTGAAAAATTGGAATCTTTGGACAAGAAAGTAGAATCTTTGGACAAGAAAGCCGATGAGCAAACATATAAAATTGAGCAGAACACAGAATGTTTAAATAAATTATCTGGACAAGTTGCACAGAATACTCAAGCAATCGCAGAATTGAAGGAGGCTGCAGGGGAAAATCGGAAATTGGCTGAAGATACCAGCCAAAAACTTGAAAATTTAGAACAAGAGGTAAGACCACTCTGCAAACAAGTAGGTGAACATCAGACCTATTTGTCCATGCTTGAACTGCGGAACAGGGAGAGCAATTTAAGGATAAGAGCAATACCAGAAGTGGAAGAAGGCAACCTAGCTGAGTTTTTGACTAAAGAATTTTCCAAATTTTGGAGTTTAGAGGAAAAGGATTTTAAAATTGTTTCGGCTTTTAGGCTCGGAAGACTTCTAAAGAAAGAGAAGCCCAGAGACTGTTTGATAATACTGAGGTCAAAGGAGGAAAGGGATAAGATTTTGGGCCTACACTACGGAAAGTCACTGGACATTTTGGACAAAAGAATTGAGATTTACAAGGATATTCCTAAACAACTGCTAGATCTTAGATCTAACTATTTGGAGTTGACAAGACTACTAAGGAAGAATTCAATCATCTTTAGGTGGGAATTTCCTCAAGGACTATCTTTTACTTTTAGAGGGAAGAAGATCAAAATCAGAACATCGGAAGATAGAGATAAATTTCTGAACGTATACGGAGAGGACCTTCACAAAGGAATTGACCAACTTCCAGGGCCTGAAACACCAGAGGTACCTGCACCCTTGGACCCTGAAGATCTTCTGAATAAGATACCACCCCTTGAAAAATAACCAGATTTATTCAGGATGTCTCTGCAACTTTTGAGCTGGAACATTAATGGCTGCAACATCCCGGAAAAAAGGAGGAAAATTTTTCATATATTAAAAAAAGAACAATTGGATATTATCTGCTTACAAGAAACACATGTGACTAGGCTCCATAGAAAGGTGTTAATAAACAAAAGACTTGGTCAAGAATTCATATCTTCGGACAGAGTAAAGAAGCGAGGAGTGGTGATATATGCAAAAGAGAGCCTGTCACCTAAATTCTTATTCAAAGACGAACATGGAAGAATATTAGGAATTGAGATACAACATCAAGGAGAAAAGATTTTGATATTAGGAATTTATGCACCAAATGACGGGAAATCGGAATTTTACAAGAAGTTGCATGAGATTATGCTGGACTATCTGGACTACAACAACATCATTATGATGGGAGATATGAATGGGGTCGTATCGACAAACATGGATAAGTCACAAAATCAAAATGTTACAAAAGACGGCAGACTGCCAAAGACCTTTTTTGAAATGGCTGACAATATGGACTGGATTGACATTTGGAGAACTAAGAACCCCCTGGGAAGAGAGGGAACATTCTTCTCTGAAGCCCAACTGACTTGGACAAGAATCGACCAAATATGGATATCTAGAGGTCTGGCACCCAAGGTCAGAAAAGTGGAAATCTGCCCAAAGACCTGCTCCGACCATAATGCGCTGAAGATGGATATGACATTTTTGCCAACCGGCTCCTTTAGATGGAAGATGAATGATAGCTTGTTTAGAGATCAGGAGATTGTCAAGAAGGCCCAAAAAACTCTAAAGGATTATTTTGAAATAAATATGAACACTACGGTGGAAAAAAGAACTATCTGGGACGCAAGCAAAGCTGTGATGAGGGGGTTCTTGATACAACAGAACACTGTAAAGAAAAGAACACAAAATGAAAGGAAGGATAAGATTTTGCAGAAAATCAAAGAATTGGAGAAGAAATTAAGATCAAATCCGAAGTCACAGCCGATTCTGAGAGAAATTAAACTGTATCAAGCTCAATATTCCAAATTGATAAACCAAGAAATAGAATGGAAGATTAAATTAATGAAACAAAAAACTTTTGAATCGGCAAACAAATGTGGGAAACTGCTAGCCTGGCAGTTGAAGAAGAGACAGAAACTAAATACAGTTACAAACCTAGAAATTGAAGGAAGAAATATCCAGAACCCCATGGAAATTAGAAAGTGCTTCCAGAGATACTTTAAAAAATAAATGTTATTTATTTCGGTTCTGGAGGTGCTCTTGAACTTGATCAGAGGGGACCGGTTGGTGGAAGGGATTCAGGTCGGAGCGAAACAATACAAATTGAAAGCTTTTGCAGATGACCTAGTTTTGACTCTGCAGGAGCCAGAATCTAGTACGAAAAGAGTATTACAACTGATACAGGATTTTGGTCGGGTGGCAGGATTTAAATTAAATAAACAGAAAACTAAAGTGTTGGGAAAAAATTTGACAGATACAGAGTCGGAAAGGTTTCAGAGAGAAACAGAACTAACTATGGTTAAAAAAGTAAAATACCTAGGGGTAAACATAACAGCAAAAAACCTGAGTCTATTTAAGGATAATTATGAAAAATGTTGGTCTGAAATTAAGAGAGACTTGGATAGTTGGACAAAATTGAAGCTTTCTTTGTTAGGCCGAATTGCTGCTATCAAGATGAATGTATTGCCAAAAATGTTGTTTTTGTTTCAAACATTACAGATCGTGGACAAAACGGAGTGCTTCCGGAAGTGGCAGAAAGATATATCTAGATTTGTCTGGCAGGGCAAAAAGCCCAGAATTAAGTTTAAGATATTAACAGATGCGAAAGAAAGAGGGGGCTTTGCCCTGCCAGACTTAAAGTTGTACTATGAAGCCGCAGCTTTTTGCTAGCTAAAAGACTGGCTACTTCTCGAAGACACTGACGTGTTGGACTTGGAAGGTTTTAACAATGCTTTTGGTTGGCATGCATACCTATGGTATGACAAAGTTAAGATCAATAAGGCCTTTAAGAACCATATTGTCAGGAAAGCAGTGTTTAATGTCTGGACAAAATACAAAGACTTACTGGAAAATAAAACTCCAAGGTGGCTCTCACCTCTGGAGGCTAAGGCCCTAAAAAGACCCAATATGGAGGCTAAATGGCCAAAATATTGGGAAATATTAGAAAAAGATGGAGACAATTGGAAATTGCAGAGTTTAGAGAAAATGAAGGATAAGGTGCGAGACTGGTTACATTATGCTCAGATTAAAGAAGTTTTTAAAAATGATAAAAAGTTAGGGTTCCAGGTGGAGAAATCAAAGTTAGAAACTGAATTGTTAGAACCAAAGACTAAGGTATTATCTAGAATGTATAACTTGCTGTTAAAATGGAATACACAAGATGAAATGGTTAAATCGGTTATGATAAAATGGGCACAGGACATTGGGCATAACATTATGTTTGAGGACTGGGAAAGGTTGTGGACCACTGGGCTGAACTTCACCGCATGTAATGCTCTGAAGGAAAATGTAATGAAAATGATATATAGATGGTACATGACCCCAGTTAAACTTGCCAAAATATACCATTCGTCTGATAATAAATGTTGGAAATGTAAAGAAAACGAAGGAACATTCTTTCACCTCTGGTGGACATGCCCTAAGGTGAAGGTCTTCTGGGAAATGATATATAATGAGCTGAAAAAGGTATTTAAGTATACCTTCACTAAGAAACCAGAGGCCTTCCTTCTGGGTATTGTCGGCCAGAAGGTGTTAAAGAAGGACCGAACATTCTTTATGTATGCAACAACGGCAGCAAGGATACTCATCGCAAAAAACTGGAAAACTCAAGATCTACCCACACTGGAAGAGTGGCAGATGCAACTGATGGACTATATGCAACTGGCCGAGATGACAGGCAGAATCCGTAACCTGGGAGAAGAGAAGATGGAGGAAGACTGGGAGAAATTCAAGAAGTATCTACAAAAACATTGTAATTTGGTTGAATGCTAAGAAGGATGCTAGATTATAAAAAACTGGCCACCACTAAATTAGATTTGAAATTTGATGATAAGTGAGACTAAAGAAAATATAAAATTTTTTGGAAGAAGTGCTAGATTATATTTGAATGAGTGGACATGAGATTGTAAACAAGTTGATAATTTGTTTGGAAAAAACTTTTAACGATGTAAATGGGAGCGGGAGACGTGAGGAAGTCCAAAGAAGTGATGAAATTATGTCTGTGATAGAAGTAAGACTGTTTATTATTTGTGCATTTATATTTAAAAACTTTAATAAATATTTATAAAAAAAAAAAAAAACAAATTACTTATTTGTATCTTTAAAAAAAAAAAAAAAAAAAAAGATAGGTATTTCCCCTTCGTGCCCTAGCTAAATGGTGTCCTTGTCTGGATCTGTGGGCTGATTGAGATAACTGTTGGCCATAAGGAATCGTAGATAGGTCGGCTGTTCGAATCCCCGCGACGGGGTGAGCTCCCGTTGCTCTGTCCCTGCTCCTGCCAACCTAGCAGTTCGAAAGCAAGTCAAAGTGAAAGTAGTAAAATAGGTACTGCTCCGGTGGGAAGGTAAATGACGTTTCCGTACGCTGCTCTGGTTCTCCAGAAGCAGCTTAGTCATGCTGGCTACATGACCCGGAAGCTGTACACCGGCTCCCTCGGCCAGTAAAGCGAGATGAGCGCCGCAACCCCAGAGTCGTCCACGACTGGACCTAATGGTCAGGGGTCCCTTTACCTTTACCTTTAAATGTTACTGAATGCACGGAGAGGTGGGAACTTGTAACCTCTATCCATGAAGTAAACATCTTTGCAGACATTTTGAAAGCTGAGAAAGTACCATAGAAACAGCGCCTTTTCTAGACAGCTGAACACAGCTCTTTCGTAGTTAGCTAAACGATCTACATTGGCTCCCTGTACATTTCCAAGCACAATTCGAAGTGGCGGTTCCCTCCCTGTGAGTCATGAAGCTCCAGGGAACCAGACAGAGGGCCTTCTTGGTAGTGTTAGGATGATGTCAGCATCTCCCGGCTGGTTGCCCAGGAAAGTATAGAGACAAGGAAAAGTTTCTTACAGTCCTTTTTTATTTAAAACTTTACAGAGAGAGGCTGTCCTGAGTGAATCTCCATCCCACCCGCCGTCTTTCCCACTTTCTCATTTGTCATCCTCATCATCTCCTCTATGGGTGCCACTATGTGTCCTCTGTCTTTGAGCTCTTTGCTCTCCTACTTTTAAGGCTCGCCGGATTCTGGGAGATGGGGGGTCTGGAATGCTTTCTAGTGACAATGTGTCAGCCAGCTGCTGCTCTAGCTATGCCTGCTCCTCCTCTGCCATTATTTCCCAACTTTTCCCCTCATCTGCCTCTGAGTTGTGACCTCCCACAAGCCCCTGTTCTAAATCTATACTGTCTTCCTCTTCCTCCCCATTGGAAGGATCAGAATGGGGAGGCGGTCTCCACCACTCCTCCTCCTCTGCCCAGCCCCTGGCAGGTAGTGGTGCGAGCCCTGTGGAATGCACTCACATCAGATGTCAAACAGATAAAGAACCATTTGACTTTTGGAAGACATCCATTCATGGAAGTCTTTAACAGTTGATGTTTCTCTATGGGGTTCGGGTCAGGCGAGTTTGCTGGCCAATCAATCACAGTAATCCCATGGGCATTGAACCAGGTTTTGGTACTTTTGGCAGTGTGGGCAGGTGCCAAAGTCCTGCTGGAAAATGAAGTCAGCATCCTCATAAAGCTCATATGCGGAAGGAAGCATGAAGTGCTCCAAAATCTCCTGGTAGATGGCTGTGTTGACCCTGGACTTAATGAAGCACAGTGGACCAACACCAGCTGATGACATGGCTCCTCAAATCTCTTTTCTGATGAGGGCAACTTTTGCATCTCATTTGGAAACCGAGGACCCAGAGTCTGGTGGAAGAATGGGGAGGCACACAATGACAGATGCTTGAAGACCAGTATGAAGTTTTCTCAGTCTGTGTTGATTTGGGGAGCCATGTCATCAGCTGGTGTTGGTCCACTGTGCTTCATTAAGAGAATCTATGGGGCATTGCCAAGAGAAAGATGAGAGACATGAGACTGAGCAATGCAGAAGAGCCGAAGGCTGCTATTGAAGCATCCTGGTCTTCCATAACACCTCAGCAGTGCCACAGGCTGATAGCATCCATGCCACGCCGAATTGAGGCAGTAATTGATGCAAAAGGGGCCCAAACCAAGTACTGAGTACATATGCATGCTTCTACTTCTCAGAGGTCCAATATTACTCTATTTGCAATCCTTGTTTTACTGATTTCATTTAATATTCTAATTTTCTGAGATTGTTAGTTTGGGGTTTTCATCAGCTGTACGCCATGATCATCACAATTATAACAAATAAAGGCTTGACATATCTCGCTTTGCATGTCATGAGTCTATCTCATATATTAATTTCACCTTTTAAGTTGAATCACTGAAATAAATGAACTTTTCCACGATATTCTAATTTTCCAAGTTTCACCTGTATTTATCTACTTGCACTGGTGGGCTTTGGAACGGCTAGGTTGGCAGGAGCTGGGACAGAGCAACGGGAGCTCACCCCATTGTGGGGATTCGAACTGCCAACCTTCTGATCGGCAAGCCCAAGAGGCTTAGTGGTTTAGATCACAGCACCACCCGCATCCCTAGCTTCCTGTATAAAGGTGAAGTCTTATCCATTACTCCACCTACCTTTGCCTCTGGCCCTGCCCATGCAAGCACGTGGCCCTCAGAAGACTGCCCATAAGGAAATATGACGCTTTTGAGTGAAAAAGCATTTCTAGCCCTGCTGCAGATTCTAATGTGTATGGATGTGATAGGTAATAGTCAATGGATGTAGCTCAATTGCCAAGTGTGGACTAGAGTTGTACCCATATTCTTGCATTGCAGGGGGTTTGACTGGATGAACTTTGGGGTCCCTTCCAGCTTACAATTCTAGACTCCATTTTAGGATTTAGGCTCCATTGTTTGATGAGAAGTGGAGGGACACTGGGCGACCTTTAGCAAAAGCTTTTCCAAGTATTTCTCCAGCTTCTGTAGTAGCCAAAAGTTCTTTTGTGCTTTTAAAAATATGTCCTAACGTATAATTTTATGTCTGTCCATCAAGCCAGAATTATGGTCTTCAGATACCTGTATTCCTTTGCCCTCTGGTAGATGGAAGTTTCTGACAAGAATGGCATTTATCATAATTGTTTCCCCCTATTCTCACACCGGGGTGAACGTTAGTCACTTATGAGAAGTGCCACCTACTTAAGGTGACAATTTGCTCAGTGGGATCTTTCAAAGCAGTGCCGGTATACACCACAGAGAGAGCAAAAGAAAGAGAAAATAAAAGTCACCAAGTTAAAAAGAGATGCAAGAGATTGCAAGCAAAGATGGGAGGTTGGCATTTTAACCCGATTTTAAAAAGGAAAGAAACATTTTCCAGACAATCTCAGACAATTTTTCAGACAGTCAGTGGTGAGGAAACTGGACTGCCAGATGTTATTGAAGAAGGAGAAGAAGAAGGAGAAGAGTTTGGACTTGATACCCCGGACTCCAGCTCCCATCAACCCCAGCCAGCATGTGAAAAGTTCATGGATAAAGTGAGTTGTAGCCCAGAAGTATCTGAAGGGTTGCAAGTGCCCCACCCCTTAAGAGGAAATAAAGTAAAAATAACAAACCAAAATATGAAACAGGACCAGATACAGAGCAAATAGATTGCTTCCCACTCTGGGCAGCTTCCAACATTTATAAAAACATAATAAAACACTAAACATTTAAAAAACAACAACTTCGCTATAACAGGGCTGCTGTCAGATGTCTTCTAAAAGTTGTATAGTTACTTATCTCCTTGCCATGGGTGTCACATAACTCCAAGCCCTCCAAAATATCTCTGATGGAAATAGGGACATCCTAAGGAAAATGGGACAACCCAGATCAGAAAGTGGGATAGCTTCTTTAAATCCGGGAGTTTCCCAGAAAATAGGGACACATGGAGGGTCTGTTTGAAGGTAAGGCTGGTTCACATTTTTTTAAAATAAGGATCTGCCACTCACCATAAACCCAGCCTGTGGTACCGTATTGGCCCGACTATAAGCCACACTTTTTTTTTCCAAATTCCAATCTTGAAAAGTTAAGGTGCAGCTTATATTTGTGACCTTATGCCACCAGCAGAGCAGCATGGCTCCCCCCACCAGGAAGCAGCCCAGGTATTTTTTCCTTCCCCTGCCCCTTGAATTTTAAAGGTGTGGCTTATTTCCGGATGCAGCTTATATTTGGGGCAATACGGTATTTCACCAGCATGTTATTATTGCCAGACAAACATAGTGCTATTCTCTGACACCATAACATGGTACTGTCATAGGTTCTGGGTGCCAGAGTTTATGGGTCATAAACTCTATGGGCAAGTCACCCATGATTATTGGGTCGAGCAAAAGTTAGAATTAATCAAGCTTTGGCTAAATTGTGCTAAACACAGAAATCCCTGGGCTCAGCTTATGCTAAGGAACCAAGACAACTGCTGGAGATGTGGGAGTAAAAATGTGAACTTAGTATGTATGTTGATTAACTGCCCGATGATAAGATCAATTTGGTGCGAGGTGAGGATATTTATAGCAAGAGTAATAAAAAGAAATTGTTATTTAGGGGAACTGAAATTAATTCAAAATTATATTCCAGAAACGTGGGAGATTTCAAGGGGTCAAAAAAATGGATGTACCGTGCTATATTAGAAGCAAAAAAAAAAAAACTTGTTTTGATGAATTGGAAGAGCTGCAAAAAGATTCCATTGAGCACATGGATTGATAATATGGACAGATTAGCTATATACGAACAAATAGCATGTTGACGCAAAATAAGAATGGATAAATATGAAGAAATCTGGAACGAATATTTAAGCGATAAGGTGGATAATGGTGGGAAGTAGGGGAAGGAGAGAGAGGTGGGAAAATATTGTTTAAAAGGTGTAGTCATAGGTATATCAGTGTATTCAAATCTGAATTGTCAAATTGTGTTATTATTGTTATTATGGTTTTTGTTGTATGCGTCTTTTGCCATTGATGTTTGTATCGAAAAAAATGATTAAACAATATCTATCTATCTATCTATCTATCTATCTATCTATCTATCTATCTTAAAGTCAGCTGTACAGAGCTAGCTGGAGGGGGATCATTGGATCATTGGAAGAACAAAGGCTGATGATGGCTGACCCATGAACCCATTACAGCAGCCATTAACAGAGACCCTCTGAGCCAGACTGAAAATGGGGGAAAATCCTTGTTGGAATTCTGCCTTGGTCAGAGGGATGTGCCAGTCTTCCAGGCACCGGCTGAATTCCTTTCTGACCTCCCTCCTGCGACTCCCGGCAGGTAAACAGCTGAGGTTCGTTTCGGCGTTTTTTCCCAGACTGTGAGAAAAACACACCACTGCTTCTCCTCCTCCCTGCTCCCCAGGGAGGGAAATCAGACTCAGACAGAAATGTATCTACATGCTTTTATTCCTGTCTTTAGCAGCCATACAGTTAAAGATGTCTGCTCTCTTCGAACAACAGAGAGAATCTCAAACTGACTCCACCCATGTACATCCTGTACAGGTCATATGACACACACACTGAGCTAACATCCGGTGCTCAGTACAGAATGGACTGCCCCTTTGTTCCCATGGCAACAGTCACAAACTTCCTGTTTGGCTTTACAGCCACAAGCAGCTGACTGAGCTGCTAGAGCCTTTGCTTGCTGCAGCATTGCTGCTTTATGGTAACAATCCTCTCTGTGGGAAGAGATAGTTAGCAGAGACAAGAGGCCAGAGTTTCAGGAGGGAGAGGCAGAATTTCAGAGGGCAATGGGGGAAACAAGCAGGGGTAAGTGTCACTTTTGCAAGCTGTACGTCTCAATCGCACCGTTGGAGACTTCTGAGTTTTCAAAATGAATATGTCAGGCCAACACAATGTAATTCTGGAGTTAAAATGTTACCCCAGAATGACGGCTTTTTTCAAAATTGTTCCCTTTCAGGGATAACTAAATGGTATTCCAATCCTGGTGCTTAAGGCTTGCGATTCAAATTAGGTTGGTGCATTAAAGCAAGACTGCAGTTATGTCAAAAATGTCAGCTTAATAGCAGATTTCTAAGCATTTCCCACTGGACATGCAATTCACAGAAAGAACCAGCACGTGGGCTCTGAAAAGCAGCGTGAATTTTCCATATAAATGAAGTGCTCATGTAACTAAGATATTCCCGATTAAGTGCATTTTGTTTTTCAACCTACCTCTTCTAGGAAAATGCACTAAGGTTAATTTCTCTCCCCACAAGCCCCGTGAACTGTGATTAGCATCTACCAGCCATTTTTATTGTCCCTGTAATTAGCAAGATATCGTTCTAATTGCTTCATAAAATTAAATCTTCCAGCATCAGGGAAGAAAATCAGTTTTAAAAAGAAGTGTGTAAGGCATCCTAATAATATTTGTACTGAAGCACAACAGAGACGTTTTAAAAGTATTGTGCCATTACATTATTTTTATTAATTTATTAATAAATGCTCCATTTCTCAAATGTTATTGACCTGTTTGGTTCCTTCCTTCCTTCCTTCCTTCCTTCCTTCCTTCCTTCCTTCCTTCCTTCCTTCCTCTATCGATCTTGATCTCTTCCCTCCCTCCCTCTCCCTTCTATCAATTTATCTAATTACAACATATCAAACAATAAAACATAACATAACATTACAAAGCAAAGCAAAGCAAAACAAAACAAAACAAAACAAGGTCATGCCTAACAAAGACATCCCTCCTTCACATTTTGTGGTCAGAGTCCTCCTTCATAAAGCTGGCACTGGCCAAAAAGACACAACAGATCACTATACCAAACAGGACCAAATGTCTCAGAACCAGCTAATCTCCTCAAAAGCCTATTTTAATGTATCATTTTTTTCAGCCAGCACAGTGTGCCATACTTGAGAATACCAGCTTTACCATGATAGTTCAGAAATTCTTTCCCCAAACTCGGAAACCTCCACTTTGGCTGCTATGATCTGATAGGAAGTGCCTACAGAGGGTGGTGAATACAGCACAAGATATTATGGGCTGTCCCGTGAATCCACTGGATGAAATAGCAGAAGAACGCTGCCTCAGGAGAGTGAGGAAAATTCTCAGGGATGATTCACACCCTGGCCGGCACTTTCTTGATCTCCTGCCCTCAGGCAGAAGATATAGAAGCATGATTAGTCGCACCAACAGGGTAAAAAAAAGCTTCTATCCATGGGCTGTTAGGCTGCTGAATGGAAAGGTACCAACAAGGCAACTGACTTTCAGGTTTGGTGGGTGTGCGTCAGTAAACAAGGGGAATTAAGACTAAGAGAGCTGAGTGGGGGGTGCTCATGTAAACTCACTGTATACAAGTTGTACTAGTGACAATAAAGTATTTCAAATTCAAATCAAGCAGAAATTTATGAGGTCTCTGTATAGTATCTTGGAAGCATAAAAAATAATAACACACAAACATGCCAATAAAGAGGTATTAGGAAGCATCATTATCCCTGTTATTTGTTCAAAAGCTTTAATGCCAGGATGCTGCAACCAAAGAACAGCGCCACTGCATGCACAGGAATGTACCTCTCAAGCCACAGGCCACCTAAGAGGCAAGGTGTTGCTTATATAGCTCAACGTGACAGAGACCCTCTGCCACCCATGTACCAACTAGAGCAGGCTATCTCAAACTCGACTCTCCAGAAGTTTTGAGTCTACAATTCCCATCATCCCTGACCACTGGTCCTGCTAGCTAGGGATCATGGGAGTTGTAGGCCAAAAACATCTGGAGGACCGAGGTTGAGGAAGACTGAACTAGAGACTGGATTCCTTTACGGAAGCAGGCAGCATCTTATAGGGTGCATACCTTCCCCATCACTTGAACTCAGAATCAACTATTACAGCTATAGTACATTTCAATTATGGAGTTGTAGCAATAAGGCAGTCCCTTTCCTTGAGTCTGCTTGCTGCAGGCATTCAGACTTGGAAAGTGTGACTGGAAGGAAGATGGAGTTTGCATGGTTAAGGGATAAGCCATAGGGACACTGGGAGGGTCTGTAATAATAAAGGTGCTGACCTTTAAAGCCCTAAATGGCCTCGACCCAGTATACCCAAAGGAGCGTCTCCACCAACATCATTCAGCCCGGACACTGAGGTCAAGGTCTGAGGGCCTTCTGGTGGTTCCCTCCCTGCGAGAAGTGAGGTTACAGGAAACCAGGCATAGGGCCTTCTCGGTAGTGGCGCCTGCCCTGTGGAACACCCTCCCATCAGATGTCAAGGAAATAAACAACTATTTGACTTTTAGAAGACATCTGAAGGCAACCCTGTTTAGGGAAGTTTTTAATGTTTGATGTTTTATCGTGTTTTTAATATTCTGTTGGGAGTCGCCCAGAGTGGCTGGGGACACCCAGCCAGATGGGCAGTTTGTCTCTCTCTCTCTCTCTCTCTCTCTCTCTCTCTGTGTGTGTGTGTGTGTGTGTAGCCTTGCTTCACATGAATTATAACAAATGAGATAAAAGGTGCTGATCGCCAACAATGATGAGCTACATAAGTTCGGAGGGAGATCAAGTGTAAGTTTTAAAAGTAACCAAACAGACGACTGCAAAAAGGAAAAGTTGATGCAGCTTAAACTGGCATCAAACTGTGTTGCCAGGGATGAGGTGGGGCGGATCCTGCCACCCTTTCACATGATAATGCGGCTGCATCGATTGCAAAACGTGTTTTTGACAAGCGATTGTTTTACATGAAGAACATTTCTCTGCCCCCTCTGTATTGCACTTACGGCTGTAATGGCTATTTGTGTGAAGTCTGCCCTCCGGAGATCTGCTGTCACACATGATGTGGCTTAAGACATAATAGATGGACGAGAAGAAATCCTTCTTATGCCCTTGGATGAAAAGAACGATGGCTTTATTTTATGTTGTCAGAAGTCTCCTCCTCTGCCAGAGACGTGGGTTTTATCTGCCAGAGCCAGTACATGTCTTTTCCTTGCAAGTAAAGAGTTTGCCATCATTAAAGCGGAAGGACGGACCTGCTAATGAAAATTTTTTGGATTGTACACCACTCTGGATGGGAGAGATTTTGGGCTGTATTCACCTTACTCATTGCACTAGTGCAAGCCAGCCCAATGATTCACGCTAGTGCAACTGAACTTTCCCCCCCTTTCCTCCCCCCACACCCTCTGTGCCCTCCCCAAATTTGCTCCAGAGGCTCAGGGTAACCCCCGTAATAGCACATGGGGGAGATGGGGGATAGAGAGGAGAAATCATTTTGTTGGGCAAGCAGAAATATCTGTGTAGGTGGAACTACTGAACTTCCGGCACCTACGGAAGATTTCCAGCAAAAAAAGAGATTTTATTATTTTAACTGATTTTTTTTAACTTGTTTTGTTGTGTACAATTTCAGCACTTGTACAATTTAAGTCGAGCCAGCAGAGTGGTTTTTAAAAGCAGTCATGAACCAGAATGGGGAACTTTCAATATTGTTGAAAGCCTGTCCTCATTGCAATTTGGCAATTCTCTTCTTCCTACTTCAGCTGAGGTCCCTGCTGTAATTGACATGGAGACAAGATGTAAGAAGGAACTTTTAGAAAAGCCATACAAAAAAAAAAAAAATGTTTCAATTATCCACTCTTCCCCTGTTTTAAAACCCATTTTCTCTCTCTCAGCCTTAACAGGTAGACAATAGTAATGATTGCAATCCTGCCATTTCAAAATCCTTCAGCTCTGTCACATTTATTTGTCTCCTATGCAAGAAGACAGCCACAGTGCCCCCTCCCCAAACCCAAATTCAGCTTCCAAAGAAAGAATTCTCTCATTTAAAATGGATTTGTTCAGTTTTCATTACCCCTGGCACTTCTTGTTAAGACATTTTCGTTCCGTTGAAGTAGTTTCCCCATCAGCTGATGTCTGCAAACTTGTAACATCTGCTCTGGCAGACAATAGCTGTTTTATACTGGAGTGTAAAAAAGATTCTGAAAGAAATACCACCATCTCATTCTCTTACATCAATGAATAATTTTTTAAAGAAAAGAAATGGGAGAAACTTTCTGTTCTGCGGCATACTTGTCTTGCTTTATGACAAGAACGGAAATTGCTTTTAAAATCATTAAATTCCGTCATGCAGCACAAGTTTCTCATTTTTGAAAACACACACACACCCTAAAACAAGACTTGATGTATTCATTTGCCTACCACACTGATATGACACACCACCCTGGGCAATTGCAACATGATATATGTTAAGCATTTTTCATAGTCATGGCCATATCCCAAGGAAGGATAATCCACAGGAGGCAGGAACTGAGAGGGCAGAGGGTGATTCACATCTCAGAACAAGAAAATGCAGAGGTCAAAGGATGTCGCGAGGCAGAGACCGTGAGCAAGAATTTTTGATATTGGATAGAGAAGCAAGACAGAGCTTTGGTTTTGTTTCAGTACCATGGACAGCTGTGAGATGGTAGCTTATTTTACACCAGAGTTCCATGCCCAGAGCCCCTCAGGCTGCCAGAGGAATAGCTGTTCCAAGTGCTGATTTATGGCATTATGTTAAGTCATTTGAGGGCTTCAATATCTAGAGAGGAACTGCATGCATAAGAAGGGAAATCGAAGTATAAAACACCACAGGCAGAAATCTTCACATTGTCTCCAATGCAATGCTACTCAATGAGCTCGGCTCACACTTTCCGGTATGGCATCAATAGGGAGGCCATTTGTCCTCTTTTTCCAGGACACGGCCTCTTTTTCAGGGGCAAAATTTATTTCCTGGTGGATTTTTATAATTTGTCAAAATGTCTCTGGCTATACTTTCTGAATGGGACATAGACACAACTGGTGGTTGAAGACTTGCAACTTCTATAGCTTACATAGAGTAGGGGTATTTAAAATGAGAGTCGTCATAGCATCCTCTTTTTTGCTCTTCAAGATATGGCAACCCCAGATCAAGTGTGTAGTCATCAAATGCAGAACAAACAGGGGCACGGATGCATGAACCAGGCCTTCCTCTGTCATTTGAAAAGGAAGGAGTTTCAGTCGTTTCTGCCTCTGCTCCCAGAAGTTGCAAAATGGCATGCCTTTCCATTAGCACACTTGCCAACTCAAGCTAAACAATTCCACAGCCACCCTTGATTTACATTAGCATTGCTACTGAATTTCAGCTAAATCCCTGGCTGAGCAGTATTAACGCATGATGTATATTGATGGCAAGAGAGCACACAAAGGGCATGATGATGATGATGATGATGATGGTGATAATTTATTTATACCCTGCCCATCTGGCTCGGTTTCCCTAGCCACTGGGCACCTCCCAACAGAAAAAAGCAATAAAATATCAAACATTAAAAACTTCCCTAAACAGGGCAGCCTTCAGATGTCTGCTAAAAGTCAGGTAGTTGTTTATTTCCTTGACATCTGATGGAAGGGCATTCCACAGGGCTCCCACCACTACTAAGAAGGCCCTCTGTCTGGTTCCCTGTAACCTCACTTTTCACAGGGAGGGAACCGCCAGAAGGCCCTCAGAGCTGGACTTCAGTGTCCTGGCTGAAAAATGGGGGTGGAGACGTTCCTTCAGGTATACTGGGTCAAGGCCATTTAGGGCTTTAAAGGTGAGCACCAACACTTTGAATTGTGCTGAGAAACGTACTGGGAGCCAATGTCGGTCTTTCAGGACCAGTGTTATATGGTCTCTGTGGCTACTCCCAGTCACCAGTCTAGCTGCCGCATTCTGGATTAGTTGTAGTTTCTGGGTCACCTTCAAAGGTAGCCCCAGGTAGAGTGCATTGCACTAGTCCAAACGGGAGATAACCAGAGAATTCACTACTCTGGTGAGACAGTCTGCGAGCAGGTGGGGTCTCAGCTAGTAGATGGAGCTAGTAGACAGCTGCCCTGGACACAGAATTGACCTTTGCCTCCATGGACAGCTGTGAGTCCAAAATGACTCCCAGGCTGCGCACCTGGTCCTTCAGGGGCACAGTAACTCCATTCAGGACCAGGGAGTCCCCCACACCTGCCTGCCCCCTGTCCCCCAAAACTAGTACTTCTGTCTTGTCAGGATTCAACCTCAATCTGCTAGCCGCCATCCATCCTCCAACCGCCTTCAGACACTCACACAGGACATTCACCACCTTCACAACACTCTTTATCATACACCTTGTGGTAAAGATTGCATCAACATGGTAATAACTATAACCTGCAGACAAAAGGTCATTGAGTGATTCAGTGTGTTTGTGGAGGAGAGAAAGGCATGAGACTGAGAGCATAGCGTATAGGTGAAGCATTGTTAAAACCTGGAATACAAATCTGCAATTCAACCATGGGTAATGGAAAAAACAACGCATTTGAGTTTCTATTGGAATGCACCAACTGAAAGTGTAGGGCCAAATACTGATTTTCTTCAAGTGGTAAGGCTGTGCCAAAAACCCTGAAAGCCTTTCTGGAATCAGAAACACTTCCCTTAATATCTGCTCCACGTACACTGCTTCATGAGTTACTGCAGCCCCTTCCTGTTGTTCTGCACAAGCAACTGGGTGCATTTTTCTTCACCGACTCACATGGAATAAAACAAATAGAGAGTGGGAGGCAGACAGATGAAGCACCCCCTTCAGTAGTTACTTGACTGCACACTTAGATCCTTTGATCCAGTTACGGATGAAAGCTTCGCAGTTCCAGAGAAAATCCTGGTCTTAATTGCCAAAGACAGGAGTGGATTTCTCCGGGGGATTGGAGGCATCACAACAAATGTCGGGAGCATAAAACCTCACTTTACATTTTCCATCCCTGGCAGCCAACATTCAAAGCAAGTTCTGGCTGTACTCTAATGTACATAGTGCATCCTCCGGTTAGGAAGGATATTTTAGTATGCGAAGAAATGCAGCATCAATAATTCAGAAAGGATTTCATTCCCAGATCACAGGCCTTCAGAAAATAGTTCGGGACCAACCAATTGGTTAGTTGCAACAGCACAACATTAATTTTTAAGAAGCAGAAAGATGGAATGATGAGAGGGAGGATAGAGAATGCATATGCATTTATATCAGTTCCATACAACTTTGGCATGGCTCTAACATCCTGAGACTTGTAGTTTAATGTGGCTGCTAAAAATTGGCCTCGAGGCTTCCCTCCCTCAACTACCACTCTGTGGTTCAACACATGTTCTGGACTTCAGAGCAGAAATGGGCAACCTGTAGCCCATCAGATCAACTCCCATCTCTTGCGGGGGGCGCAATTAGTGCCAGCTCCGTCCGTTAAGAGTTTGGGTGTAATCTTCGACACCTCCCTTACCAGGGAGGCGCAGATTGCAGCTATAACAAAGGCGGCATTTTTTCATCTCCACCAAGCTAAGCAGTTGGCTCCTTATCTCTCTCGCCCTGACCTAGCCACTGTGATCCACGCGACGGTCACCTCCAGACTGGATTATTGTAACTCGCTCTACGTGGGGCTGCCCTTGAGACTGACCCAGAAACTCCAGCGGGTGCAGAATGCCGTGGCGAGACTCCTTACGGGGTCTTCGCTGCGAGATCACATTCACCCGGTGCTATACCAGCTGCACTGGCTCCCGGTGGAGTACAGGATCAGGTTTAAGGTGCTGGTTTTAACCTTTAAAGCCCTATACAGCCTAGGACCCTCGTACCTACGGGACCGCCTCTCCTGGTATGTCCCACAGAGGAACTTACGGTCTTCAAATAAAACATCCTGAAGGTCCCAGGCCACAGAGGGGTTAGGCTGGCCTCAACTAGAGCCAGGGCTTTTTCAGCTGCGGCTCCAATCTGGTGGAATGCTCTGTCACAAGAGACTAGGGCCCTGCAGGACTTGACATCTTTCCGCAGGGCCTGCAAGACAGAACTGTTCCACCAGGCCTTTGGTCAGGGCGCAGCCTGACTCCCTCCTCTGGCAATCTTCACAGAAGATTGCACTATTTTATTGTTGTTAGCCGCCCTGAGCCTGGCTTCAACTGGGGAGGGCAGGATATAAATAAAAATAAAAATTATTATTATTATTATTATTATTATTATTATTATTATTATCTTCAGTTTCCACCATGTTCAGCCAGGAGGACCAATAATCACAGGTGATGAATGTTGGAGTCCAATCTAGTTCCATAATTAATTCCTCTTGAATTCAACATGCAGCCATCAGTTAAGGTAGATAATCACTTCCCATTTCTAGCATATGGAAGAGTAGGAGAGCCATACAAAGATAAGGCAGAGCAAATTAATCGTAAACCAAGGGGGACATGTTGATCCATCACATCCATCCAACCACCGGAAGAAATGGAGTGGCACTTCGATATTGGGTTTGTTCTGTTTCTCTCTCCCGTTCATCTCTCTGCACAAGTGGACACCCTTTGGACAATAGTCCACTCTGCACTGCATGCCAAGGCACCCGAGCCACAAAGTTCCCAGGAGAACAATAAATCACAATGACCCAGAATATTTAGTTTATGGAGAGAAAAGTTTCAGGAGGAGACAGGATTAACATTGGTTAAGAAAGTGAAATATTTAGGGGTTAATATGACAGCCAAAAATGTGAATTTATTTAAAGATAATTATGAAAAATGTTGGACTGAAGTGAAAAAGGATTTAGAAATATGGACAAATTTGAAGTTATCATTGTTAGGCCGAATTGCTGTGATAAAAATGAATGTGCTGCCAAGGATGTTGTTTTTGTTTCAAACATTGCAAATTTTGGATAAGATGGATTGTTTCAAGAAGTGGCAGAAAGATATTTCTAGATTTGTCTGGCAGGGCAAGAAGCCTCGAATAAAATTTAATATATTAACCGATGCTAAAGAAAGAGGTGGATTTGCCCTGCCAGACCTTAAACTATATTATGAATCAGCTGCTTTTTGCTGGCTGAGAGAATGGCTGCTTCTTGAAAACACTGACGTGTTGGATTTAGAAGGTTTTAATAATGTATTTGGCTGGCATGCATATTTGTGGTATGATAAGGTAAAAGCACATAAAGCGTTTAAAAATCACATTGTTAGAAAAGCATTGTTTAATGTTTGGATAAGATATAAGGATTTGTTAGAAAAGAAAACCCCAAGATGGTTGTCACCAATGGAAGTGAAGGCACAGAAAAAACTCAATATGGAGGCCAAATGGCCAAAATATTGGGAAATTTTGGAACAAGATGGAGACAGAATAAAATTGCAGAGCTTTGAAAAATTGAAAAATAAAGTGCGAGATTGTCTGCATTATTACCAAATAATGGAGGCATATAATTTGGACAAAAAAGTTGGCTTCCAGGTGGAAAAATCAAAATTGGAAACAGAATTGTTTGATCCAAAAATTAAGCATTTGTCAAGAATGTATAACTCGTTGCTGAGATGGAACACTCAGGATGAAATGGTGAAATCAGTTATGATTAAATGGGCACAAGATGTTGGACATAACATAATGATGGCTGACTGGGAACAGTTATGGACCATAGGTATGAAATTTACGGCATGTAATGCCCTAAGAGAAAACTTAATGAAAATGATTTACAGGTGGTACATGACACCAGTCAAGCTTGCAAAAATTTACCATTTGCCCGATAATAAATGTAATGAGATTGAAGGTACATTCTTTCACCTTTGGTGGACATGCCCAAAGATTAAGACCTTCTGGGAGATGATCTATAATGAAATGAAAAAGGTATTTAAATATACCTTCCTGAAGAAACCAGAGGCCTTTCTCCTGGGCATGGTCAGCCAATTGGTGCTAAAGAAGGACAGAACTTTCTTTATGTATGCAACAACAGCAGCAAGAATACTCATCGCAAAATATTGGAAGATACAAGATCTACCCACCCAGGAAGAATGGCAGATGAAGTTGATGGACTACATGGAATTGGCAGAAATGACTGGCAGAATCTGAGACCAGGGAGAAGAGTCGGTGGAAGAAGACTGGAAAAAGACTATTTATAGAAATACTGTAAAATTAATGAATGTTAGAAAAATGTTGGAATGAAGTTATATGGCTTTAGTAGAAATGTTATAAGGAATTAAGGATAAATAGATTAATAGAGTATTAAAGGGAAAATAAGGTTAGAATGTATTAAGATAATTATAGGATTAAAAATAGAGGAAGATGGAAAGGAATTGCTGAAAAAATTAATAGAAGTGGAATACAAAAAGGGAGGTGTGAGGAGGTCGCGGAAATAAAGGAATGAAAGATAAGATATTGAAATTATTTGTGTGTTTCAAATTGTGTTTGTTTTGTTTTGTTAGTTAAAGTTAGTGTTTTGTTAGTGTAATGTATAGGTTTTTTTCTTTTTCTTTTTTGTATTGTATTGTATTGTATTGTATTGTATTGTATTGTATTGTATTGTATTGTGTGGTTTTTATTTTTTGTAGTGTTTAATTTGTTGGAAAAGGTAATAAATATTTTTTTTAAAAAAAGAATATTTGGTTTATGGGTTTATGGGTTCCACAACTTTATTGGTTACAGATGTGAGCGGTTTGGCTTTGGCATTGGGGTGAAGCCAGGCTATATCTTGACTCCTGCCTGTCTGCAGGGAGTCCATGGAAGGGTAAACCACCAATAAGGGGTGCCCTATAACTTACATCAGATAGTGGCACCACCCCGAGAGGTCACCATACCGAGACCCAGTGTGGTGTAGTGGTTAAGAGCGGTAGTCTCATAATCTGGGGAACCGGGTTCACGTCTCCGCTCCTCCACATGCAGCTGCTGGGTGACCTTGGGCCAGTCACACTTCTCTAAAGTCTCTCAGCCTCACTCACCTCACAGAGTGTTTGTTGTGGGTGAGGAAGGGAAAGGAGAATGTTAGCCGCTTTGAGACTCCTTAAAGGGAGTGAAAGGCGGGATATCAAATCCAAACTCTTTTTCTTCTTCTTCATATGGGTTGTGACATGGCCCTAGCCCACGCCCAGGCTTCAGACAGTATTCTGTCTGGGTTCCTTTAGCAGGATACTTTTACTAACAGGAGGAGCAGGCAAAGGCAACAACCTCCCCTCCAACCAAACGAAGGCTTACCCAACGCCAAGCCTCACAAAAGTTGTGACGATTGCTACTAGGTAGGCGAAAACCAAATGGCAGGTGTCAATTTGCCAAGTGGAAAAAATTCCTACCCGGTGACCGACAATTGACGTAGCAAGGTCATATCAGAGCAAAGCATGAAAAGAGGGTGGGTGGGCTGGGTGATCCGACAAAGAGGCAAGGAAGAGGGAGCTGGCCGGCTGCACACCCACCCTGGCAGCAGATTGGCTGGGGCTGTCCCCACCACAGATGACATGGTCGGCTGTGATGTAGGGGGGTGGGGGAGAGGCAGCGTGCCTCCCCCTACCCCAGAAAACTGTTGAGGCTTGGCTGACTGGCTGCAACACCGTACACCAGATAAAAGGTGAATGGACTTATGTGACACATTCTTTCTGATTCTATGCCTATCATTCAGAGAGCAAAGAAACATTTGTTGTTGTTTAATCATTTAGTCGTGTCCGACTCTTTGTGACCCCATGGACCAGAGCACGCCAGGCACTCCTGTCTTCCACTGCCTCCCGCAGTTTGGTCAAACTCATGCTGGTAGCTTCAAGAACACTGTCCAACCATCTCGTCCTCTGTCGTCCCCTTCTCCTTGTGCCCTCCATCTTTCCCAACATCAGGGTCTTTTCCAGGGAGTCTTCTCTTCTCATGAGGTGGCCAAAGTATTGGAGCCTCAGCTTCAGGATCTGTCCTCCCAGTGAGCACTCAGGGCTGATTTCCTTAAGAATGCATAGGTTTGCTCTTCTTGCAGTCTATGGGACTCTCAAGAGTCTCCTCCAGCACCATAATTCAAAAGCATCAATTCTTCAGCAATCAGCCTTCTTTATGGTCCAGCTCTCACTTCCATACATCACTACTGGGAAAAACAATAGCTTTAATTATACGGACCTTTGTCGGCAAGGTGATGTCTCTGCTTTTTAAGATGCTGTCTAGGTTTGTCATTGCTTTTCTCCCAAGAAGCAGATGTCTTTTAATTTAGTGACTGCTGTCACCATCTGCAGTGATCATGGAACCCAATAAAGTAAAATCTCTCACTGCCTCCATTTCTTCCCCTTCTATTTGCCAGGAGGTGATGGGCCTAGTGGCCATGATCTTCGTTTTTTTGATGTTGAGCTTCAAACCATATTTTGCGCTCTCCTCTTTCACCCTCATCAAGAGGTTCTTTAATTCCTCCTCACTTTCTGCCATTAAGATTATGTCATCTGCATATCTGAGAAACATTAGGTATGCCTAATCTATTTGGCCAGGGAGGAGGAATGAGAGAAGTGTAAGATTGCCAAAGTCATATAGTGTACCAATAAGCAAAGACAGATATTAGATGTCAACCTGGGGCACAACAGTTGTGCGGGTGGGGAGGAATGAGCCAAGTCATGGAGGCATCTCACAGAAACCTTCATAAATAGCCAGAATGGCCAAGAGTGATTTTTATAGAACAGACCAGGGAGGATTTACAAGGTACCCAAGAAGGAGCAGCAAATTCATAAAACACCATAAAAACACAACAGCATTTATTAAACCTGCTTGCTCCCTCTGCCTTCCCGCTGTGGATGTACTGCAGTAAATCAGACACCAGGATAAAAAAATATCACCCCCAAATAGGCCATAGTCTACTTTTCGAAACCCCACGAGGAACCTTGGAAAATATTGTCAAATGCCACACAAGCATAGCATTTTCACAGCGTTCTTTGCTAAGTAAGAACCAGCTTCCCTGTTAGAAGGAATGGAAAGATCAGGATAAATCAGTGGTGCAAGCCATCATTACCACAGTGTTTTCTCCTGCACCTGTCGTTCAGGTGGAATGTCCATTTGAAGAGCCAACATGGTGCCCTCTAGATGTTATTGGACTCCAGTCAGCACCGGCAAGCTTGGCCAATGGGCAGAGATGGTGGGAGCTCAATAACACCCAGAAGGCATCGCTTTGGCTACATATAATTACAAGTACATTAGCTGGGGTTCCTACATTGCAGGGGGTTGGACTGGTGAACTTTTGGATCCCTGCCAGCTCTACAATCCCATGATTCTATGACTGTATGATTCTTAACTGTCCCCCAAATCTTTTTCCAATATTGGACACCATGAAATTGATGCTAACGCTTGGCAGGTAAAAAAAGATTGTATGCCTTACTGTACGTTTGTGAAACGTGGACCACTTACAAACGCCATCTCCAACTCCTTGAAAGATTCCATCAATGGTGTCTGAAAAATTGTACACATCACTTGGGAAGACAGGCGAACTAATGCCAATATACTGGAAGAAGCATAGATCACCAGTGTTGAAGCAATGATTCTTCAACATCAACTTCGTTGGACTGGTCATGTTGTGTGGATGTCTGAGTATCATCTTCCAAAGCTACTACTCTATTCCGAACTTAAAAATGGAAAGCATAATCCCGATGGTCAACAAAAGAGGTTTAAAGACTCTCTCATGGCAAAACTTTTTTTAAAAATGTAGTATAATCACCGACAACTGGAAAACACTGGCCTGAGAGTGCTCCAATGGGGAAACAACCTTTACCAAAGTTGTCATGGGCTCTGAAGATGCTCAAACTCAGGACGAAAGGGAGAAACATGCTAAGAGGAAGGCACACTTGGCAAACCCTCGCTGTGATCAACTCCCATCTGGAAACCTATGTCCTCACAGTAGAAGGATGTGTGGATCCAGAATTGGCCTCCACAGTCACTTACAGACCCACTGTTAAAACCGTGTTTATGGAAGACAATCTTACTCGGCTACAACTGATAGAAGAAGAAGAAGAAGAAGAAGAAGAAGAAGAAGAAGAAGAAGAAGAAGAAGAAGAAGAAATGCTCGAGCAGGTAAAAAAAGATAGGAATAGAGAAAATTAAGGCATTGGAATGTTTCAGCCTATATTTGAGATGCTAGTAATTTTCATAGTACACCAAGACTTTTGCAAATATAATTTATCATGTTCACTATCACACCATCTTTTTGCTCCTGGTCATACAACCAAACATGGCTTTTGTGATTTTCAAATTTGTAATTGTATTTCCCTTTTAAATTTGAATGGGTTAGGGCTGTGGAAAATGTGAAAGCTCTTTTCCTTCCCTCTGATTTTAGTAATATCAAATGCACTAAGGAAAGTCATGTTCTAATGCTAATCATTTACAGTCCAGTTCACCTTTATTGAACATTCTAGCTGTGCCTGCCAAGATCCCTTCTTCTTTATAGGAGACCTGACACCTCTGTCTATATCAATTTTCTTCTTAATAAATACACTCCAAAAACATGGGCTTAATAAATGTATTTTAAAAAGACGGGAGGATTAGAAGTAATTCCATCCTGCACTCAAGATCGATTATTAGGAAAGGCTTAAGGGGTGTGTGTGTTTGTCTCCAAATGCTGCCAAGTCTCCATGCCTTTCTTCAGTTTGTACCTCCTATGATCTTCCATATCCCATCCTGCAAGTCTCTGCCCCCTCCTTGGGAAACATTATTGTTATTGTTATTGTTATTGTTATTGTTATTGTTATTGTTATTGTTATTGTTATTGTTATTGTTATTGTTATTGTTATTGTTATTGTTATTGTTATTGTTATTGTTATTGTTATTAATGGGCATCATCCCTGTTGTCTCTGGCTTCCTTCAGTGAGCTCTTTCCCAGCTCCACGATATCATTTATACTTACATATATTATTATTATTATTATTATTATTATTATTATTATTATTATTATTTAAATATACATACATAACCAGGGCTTTTTTAAAGCAGGAACTCATTGGAACTCAGTCCCAGCACCTCTCAGGTGGGCGCCATTGCCATTCTAAGAGAACGAGAGAGGTGTTTACGGTGAGTTCCAGCACTTTTCCTAGAAAATCAGCACTGTACATAATTATACATACCTCTATCGTTTACCCACTTTATTTGTAGCCCCGCGTGTTCATCAGAGGAGGGTTGTTCTACACCCTCAATCATTTTCATTGCCCTTTTCTGAACGGTTCCCAGCTCTGCTATATCATTTTTGAGCTATGGTGACCACATTGCACCGTAAGTTTGTATACAGTCATTAGATAACAGCAGGTTTTGTTTTCATTCCCTTTCCCAATGACCCCTAACATAGAATCATAGAATTGCAAAGTTGGAAGGGGCCCAAAGCGTCATCTAGTCCAAATGTAGCTGATGTGTGATCATTTCTTGCAAATATATGAATGCCATTCTGCTTTGCGAATGCTAACAGGGTGGGGAGAGGAGGCATTCAAAGAGTTCCATAGTCCCAACTCTGTACCGTTAAGAATCCACCTGCCAAATCGCTCCATTGGCATCCAAGCCAGTTCCTCCATCAGGGATTGTGCCAGAGTAGCACTTATTGGTCGGCTTGTCATCTTTAAAGCTAAGTGTTCCCTCTAGGCTTGGACTATGTAGCAGGAAAGCCAACATGGGGCAATGGGAGTTGCAAAATCAATGATCAGATAAGCTCCATCCATCGTCAGGAAATCAAGGTGATTGTGAGGATTGCCTTTGCATCAGGGCATGAGGTAGCTTTTTAATCTGGCATGGTGCCATTGTTTCTACTGTCTGCCACTTCGTCAAGGTCCTGCTACCAAGCTGCTTTTGTCCTCATTAGTATTATATGCTATCCCACTCGAAGAGGGATCACACAGTGAACCAGATGATGTAATGATGGCACATAGCCAATCAGATTTGGCCACATGGCGATGTCCCTAAAGGCAATTGCAAGTGGCGGTGCTGCTCCCTGGATTGGACATAAAGATTATCTCATTGAATCAGAGAACGTGTTGTGAACTCAAGGATCTCACAATCCAGTGTAGCAAACCAAATCTGACTATGTGATGTTGTCCAGGAAGGCAACTGAAAATGAAGGTAGCTGAGGACCATTTAAGCTAACATGTAGGCATTTTCTCAACCCACTAAAGAATACATTCCCCCATCTTCAAATGGAATACAGTAAACCCACAACATCCGTGGTGGTTGCATTCCAGCGATTGTGCCTGAAGCTAAAATGGTGTATAATATTAATACTAATATTAAATTATTAATTATATTAATTATATTAATTAATAGTATTATTATTAATATTAATAATAATAATAATTTATACCCCACCCATCTGGCTGGGTTTCCCCAGCCACTCTGGGGGGCTCCCAACAGAATAATAATAATAATAATAATAATGTGATAAAACATCAAACATTAAAAACTTCCCTAAACAGGGCTGCCTTCAGATGTCTTCTAAAAGCCAGATACTTTATTTCCTTGACATCTGATGGGAGGGCGTTCTACAGGGTGGGCACCACTACCGAGAAAGTCCTATGTACTCAAAACACATTGGCAAAGTCTTTTTTCCTGGACAGCCCCGCCATTTCTGCCCCCCCCCCCTTTGTGCTCCTAAAGCTGAATGCGCACAAGCTAAATGTGTGTATGTTGTGGGCTTACTGTATTCGAACAGTTACTAAAAACCTTCACGTTTTTTCTTTCTTTTAGTAATCTCACCCCAATTCCCTTGTGCTAACTAATTAGGTTTAGACAAACAGGTGCTGCTGAAGTTGGGTGTGTGTACATGTGAATAACCTCAGGTAATGTCAATACCGAATGTCCACACATGTTGCTCAAAACAAACCCAGGAACCAAAACAAACCTTGGATCACCATTGTTGATTCTAAGAAGAAAGTAAAACAGACAGTCATTTGTAAGGCAAGTGAACCTTCTGTGCAGCATACACTGTGAATTCAACCTTTGCATCACAAATGCAACTGAAACAAGAACTTCAGCTGAAACAAGAGCCTTCTGGAGGAAGGAGAAGGAGAAGGAGAAGGAGAAGGAGAAGGAGAAGGAGAAGAAGAAGAAGAAGAAGAAGAAGAAGAAGAAGAAGAAGAAGAAGAAACTCCCCTCAGAGCAGCTTCCGTGTGGTTAATGTCATGCCAATTATACTTCGCTTTTCAGAACCACGGGAAAAGTAATTTAGTTTCGGAAAGTCCATTGACTCACATGTAATTATAACTGCCTATGGAATAAGCATATTGTAAGCTATAATTTTTGCTTGCACCACATAGCTCTTGAAAACAATGCCAAGGTCAGTGTTAAAAATATAATTCCATCTCACAACCTTTAAAAGTAATTTCACAAAGCTTTTAAAAACACGCCTCTGAATAGGAATGTCCTGCTAGGCCATTATGATAGGGCCATGCCCAGTTTAATTATTCCCCCCATTCTCCTTGAGATGACAGCATTCAACTGTGCGCATTTCTCACCCTTGGTAGGATGAAATGTGGTATTTAACAGGAAACGTCCCTTTCAAAAGTTGTCCGTCTGATTTACATGGGACAAATTTTATTGTGGTGTATATGTTTGGGTAAATTGCTGCATATTCTCTAAGAGTTTTAGGATGGCCAACAAAGAATAAGGTAAAGGGACCCCTGACCATTAGGTCCAGTCGTGAACGTCTCTGGGGTTGCGGTGCTCATCTCGCTTTATTGGCCGAGGGGGCCAGTGTACAGCTTCCGGGTCATGTGGCCAGCATGACTAAGCCACTTCTGGAGAACCAGAGCAGCGCACGGAAACACCGTTTACCTTCCCGCCGGAGCAGTACCTATTTATCTACTTGCACTTTGATGTGCTTTCGAACTGCTAGGTTGGCAGGAGCAGGGACCGAGCAACGGGAGCTCACCCCACCGTGGAGATTCGAACCGCCGACCTTCTGATCGGCAAGTTCTAGGCTCTATGGTTTAACCCAGCACCAGAGTTTTAGGATGGCCAACAAAGAATATTCCCAGATAATTCTGATGGCCAAATTAGAAGCGATGTCAAGCATGCCTTTGCATCTGATGTGCAGGTTTTGGATTGGTTCTTGTTAATGCACATTGGATCAGTGCAGTTGTTGAGTGTGAATTGTTGTTTCATTCCTCATGTTTCAAGTAGGCTACCTGGGTCCTTAAGCTATTTTACTACCAATGCCCCGGGGGTCCAGCATTCATATTACTTTTAATATTTGTGCAGCACTCTCCACTCTTTCTCTTTCTTGCTCTTTCTTTAAAAATTATCTGAGAAGGAGAGGTTTTGGGAATAGCTGTCAGGCTTCAGGGAATTGGCTTCCTCTCCCCAGTAGATAAGCAGAACACAGGAAAAAGAGTCTTCTTACCAATTAGAAACTTTAATAATCACATTGAGAGAACAAATAATCCATTACAGTGGTACCTCAGGTTAAGAACTTAATTCGTTCTGGAGGTCCGTTCTTAACCTGAAACTGTTCTTAACCTGAGGTACCACTTTAGCTAATGGGGCCTCCCACTGCCGCTGCGCAATTTCTGTTCTCATCCTGAAGCAAAGTTCTTAACCCGAGGTACTATTTCTGGGTTAGCGGAGTCTGTAACCTGAAGCATCTGTAACCTGAGGTACCACTGTACCTCGGAATGGTGGTGCTCCCAATTAAGGATCACACCCCCTTCTGTCCCTATTAAGCTATGACACTCCTACCTTTGTAATCTGAACTTGTACCTTCTGTGTTTTCTGTTCTGCCACTTTCTGAGCTCTCCGTGACTTTGCAGAAGTGGTGTGAATACTGTCCAGAGACTGTGACTCTGTTTGCTGTCTCTCTTCCAGTGTTTCTTCTCCTAGTTGTTCCCCATCCAGTATTTCCCAGCTTCTGCCTTCTGATTTATGCCCCTCTGCAAACCACTGTTCCAAATCTATACTGTCCTCCTGCTCCTGGGAAGATTCAGGATCCAGAGCAGGAGCAGGGGGAGGGGGAGGCTCCCCCCATTCCTCCTCAGTGCAGCCCTCTTCAGCACAGTCCCTGACATTAGCTGGCTTTTGTGACAATCCGTGTTCTGTGTAGCCTGCCTCATTCCACCACTTGAGGTGATACAGAAACGTGCCCCCCACCCAAACCACCACTGCTCCCTGCCCACCTCGCCACTTCTGCTGTGCGCTGGAAAAGGTGGGGCTGTGTCAGCTGTGTTCCATTGCTGACAGAGGGGGAGAGTGTGGAGAGACAGGTGGAGGTAATTAGGCAGCAATGCGGTAGGGGGAGGAGCCAGTGGCATTGTAACGGGGGGCGGGGTTGTGGTGCACCCCGTGTTCCATGTCTGTGGGGGTGACAATAAGTCACCCTGCGGGGTTCACGGCGGCACAAGCAGCCATCGCGCCGCTGCAGCCGCATGTGGATGATCCTCTGTTTGCAGCTGGAGCGGCGCTGGAGCGGCGGTGGCGGCAACATACGCCGTACGTAGTGACACCACACATGCGCCGTACGTAGCTATGCCACACATGCGCCCTATGTAGTGACGCTTGCCCCAGGTATCACAACGCCTTCCTTCGCCCCTGGGAGGAGCAGCCAATTTGCAGTAGAAGCCTGAGTGCCGAGAACAAGGAGAAGGGAAGGGGGGTTCAAGGGAGAAGGTGTGAACAGGAAAGGAAGCGTAAATGGGGCTTTAAAAGTGAGAGAAAGGGGCATACCTCAGACTTAGCAACCTTGGAAACCTACGCTGAGTGACTGAGCTCCAGCGTGATTTGTGTGTTTGAGGCAATAAACCTGAGTTAATTGCTACCAGCGTTGTCTTGCTTCTGTGGGAGAGACCCAAGCATAACAGGCAAGTAAGGTATCACCTCTTGCACTTCTGATGCCCAAGGCAGCTGCTTCACTCCACCTCTTGAGTGGGCTGTGGAAAAGTAAGAAGGTAGTGGCTCCATGACCGTATGGTATGGGATTATCATCTTCCCATGCAACTGCTCTATTCTAAACTTAAAAATGGAAAGCGTAATGCTGGTGGTCAACAAAAGAGGTTTAAAGACTCTCTCGAGACAAATCTTTAAAGACTAAGAGTCATCACCAAAGAAGAAGACCTGGAGAAAAATTGACTTCTGAGTAAACATCCATTGGATGACTGCAGTCAACCCATAGGTGTCTATAACAGCATTATGATATTGGCAGCTTTATTTTTAATTCCTTTCCTAATGATCCCTAGCACGGAATGTGTCTTTTCCACACATGGTGAGCACTGGATTGACACTTTCATTGAGCAATGGTCCCAAGGTCTCATTCCTGTTTGGGGCCTTTCTTTCTTCTAAAGCAGTCAAATAGCTGTTTAAAGTAACTACAGTCTGTAATTTGATTATACAGCTATCAATTTCTTAAGTTGTGACCTGATATTTTTTTAAAAACAGGAACTTTGCAAAGGGTTAGCTGCTTCCAAGAGTTATTAACACATCTTTAAAGGAAAAGTCTCACATTTTGAAAACACTCAGCTTCATAGATCATCATGCTGTTTTAAGAGTAACTGAATACTAGAGTAAGTGGTTGACTTTGTCCTCACAATTCCTGTTCTTAGTATTTTATTTTATATGTTGCTTTTTCCTTGCCTGTTTTTAAATGAATGATAAAATATTAACACTTGGGAGGATTTCAAAATGCTAAGGGATTGATTTTGGCTAAGAGTTTTTATTCTAATCAATGGGGATTGAATTATTAAACAAAGAGATAATACCATCTCTCTCCTTTCTCACTCTGTCTCTCTCTCTCACACAGTGATACATTTTGAAATTCAGATCTGAAACAAGATGAAGGGGAAAGGCTCCTTTGACTTTCAGAAAACCTCAGTTTCCCTGTGAATGGGATATTCAATATTCACTCAAAGATGGGCAGTGTTTTGCATGAGTGCATGGTCAAGATCCTGAATGAATAACTTGAAATAAATCCTATCGGTGTCAACCAACTATATTGCTAGGGTGGAATGTTAGAACAGAAAAAACAAGCATGTCGGTTTTCTTCCCCCACTGTCACTGGGCAGGGCAGGAGGGGCAAAGTGGGTTGTATTGAAACGGAGAAGGAGTATTGACTTTTGCACCACCACCACCCCGTACCACTTCTGGTGACACTTCCAGGTTTGAAGACTCACCCGTGGTGTTAGAAAAGCATGGAAATAAGCACCCAATACTCAAGAGACAGAGTAACTGCTAAGTAAAGTTGCTCTTAGTGTTTCTGAATTTGTTTGTTTGTTTTTGAGAATCATCCCCTCCAACATTTCTCTGATGAAAATAGGGATGTCCTATTCCTGAAGCTGAGACTCCAATACTTTGGCCACCTCATGAGAAGAGAAGACTCCCTGGAAAAGACCCTAATGTTGGGAAAGATGCAGGCCACAAGGAGAAGGGGACGACAGAGGACGAGATGGTTGGACAGTGTTCTTGAAGCGACCAGCATGAGTTTGACCAAACTGCGGGAGGCAGTGGAAGACAGGAGTGCCTGGCGTGCTCTGGTCCATGGGGTCACGAAGAGTCGGACACGACTAAACGACTAAACAACAAATTCCATAACAGCAGCAGCAGCAGCAGCAACAACAACAACCACTACTACTACTACTACTACTTTACTATTTATACCCCACCCAACTGACTGGGTTGCCCCAGCCACTCTGGACGGCTTCCAAGATATAGAAAAACATAATAAAACATTAAACAACTTCCCTATACAGGGCTGCCTTCAGATGTCTTCTAAAGGTTGTATAGTTATTTATCTCCTTGGTTCGGGGCTGGGCGGTCACATAGTTCCATACCCTCCAACATTTCTCCAATGAAAACAAGGATGTCCTATGGGAAAGCGGAACATTCCAGGATTAAATCAGAAACTCATATGGTTTTTGTAAATCCAGGACTGTCCCTGGAAAATAGGACGCTTGAAGGGTCTGAGATTGCCCACATTGCTTTCCTTTGGCTTCCTTGTCTTTACTGCTGACTCCATTTGCTACCTTGACTCCATTTGCTACTGTTTATCTACAAGAAAAAGGCCATCAGTAGAGCTGTCTCTCCTGCTGCCTGGTTGCATTTTGCTCAGCTTGGACAAGAAAATGGACTAGTCAGTTTCACTTTCTGGGAAGACAGCTTTGCTGCCCTCGCTCCATTTTACCCTGTCTGCCACGCGCACAAACGCTGCCATTCTGCTCAGTTCAATTTGCAAAAGACAATGACTTCCCTCCAAGTTTCCACGCCAGCTGCCTTTCGGCTTCTTCAGTTTTGTTCAATAAAACAACTCTTTGCAGCGGAATAAAATACCTGTGTTGTGGTCTCCACAGCTTTCATCGGCAATAAGAACAGCTCAAAGATTTGAAGTTGGAAATAGCAACAACAACAAAAAACAAATCAGTTGGGTGCAAGACGACTGGCCAATTAAAACCCAGTTGTCTCCTTGCTGTATGCAATCCTTTTATTGCTCGACTACCCAGGGTTTCACTCTGGTAGCAAAAGAGCCATGCTAAGCAGGTTCTGCTATAAAATGCAGGACTATGAGATTAAATCTGCCTCCATCAGTGTTCCATGGCAAGGGTCCTCCCGACATTGCGCAATGCATTAAGGCAGAAAATCTTCTCGCATCAGGTTTAATCTACTAATATTCTTCCCTACATCTATAAGAGCCTGGCTGTTTCTGCTTCCCTGGGGATAACATCTCCTCATTATAGCGAGTTAGTGAACTGTTTCGAGACATAATAAAGGCCCATTCGCAATGCCAAGGGAGAGAAATTCGGGAGAAGTAAACTGGTATACAGATATCTGGGCCCTAACAGATTTTATTCCGTGTCCATCTTGTGGTGGTGCCTTGTGGTGGTGAAGCTTTTTTTTACCAAAATGCCAAAAAAACCATGATTTTTCAGTTCCGAAGAGGGGGGGTGCCACAACGCTAAAACCCCCATTTTTACATTGCTCGGAGAAATGTTATCAGCAGGAGGTTCTCACCTGCCAAGCACAGTTATTGACAGGTATATAAGTGTCATGGAAAGATCTGAAAAGGAGTGCTGGGAATTGCCCCCTCCTTCCCCTCTGCTTCTTTCGGTGGGGGAGGGGGAAGAATCGCCCCGCCCCCATTCTCCAGTAGCTAAAAGAGGAGACGGAGGCAGGATTGAATTACAACAGGTCACAGAACTGCCAAGAAATGACGTATTGGGGGAAGGAGAGGGAGTTGGAGAACAGATAGCAGACACATCTTTACAGAGCCTGGGGACTCCCCCTCCCCCCTTCTCCAAGGATGCGCCGATCTCTTAGAATCCAAGAGCAAAGAGAGCACAGACATATGACTCCCGAGATCTCCCATAGGGACACAGGGTGTTGTTAGGGAAGGAAAAGGAGGGGCTCAGAGTGAGCAACGTCATCATGGCTTGCAGTACTGAATTCTTTGTCTTGCTCCATGATTGCTGAATAAAACCATAAATACGAACTTTATTGTTTCTCCCTTGATCTTGGAGGCTACTGGTGGAGGAGACAGTCCCTTGGTTCTGACAATAAGTGTGCTGGTCCCGTGGGTTACCCCAGAGGCGAGGTCCAAGTCCTTTCCGTGGTCAAAGGTGCAATGTGGAGGCAGTCCGTAGTAGCTGAAGCTGGGTGCAGGGCAGGGAGCCAGGTGAAGTCAGGATCAGGCTTGCAAGCAGGGAGCCAGGGCCAGTCTGGGTCAGGAGCTCAGGCAGGAAAGCAGGACAGGGTTCAGGCAGGAACTAGCAACCAGCAATATTGCTCCCGCAACTTGGGACTGGGGCTGGCCGGCTTTTATCTGCCCTGAGGCATAGGGTGGCACTGATCCTCTGGTGACTCGCCTCTCCTGGTCTGGAGAGGCAAGCTGAAATGGTTGTGCTGATTGAATGACTGGAAAAATGTGACATTGTATTCGCTTCAAACATGTCTAGGGCAACCTTCAGTAAACGCTCCCAACAACTGAATGAAAGCAAGGATTTGAAGGATTCCGTACAGGTCCGAAAACAGCAGGGTATTTTCTTAGCAAGTATAACTGAGAAGAGGCAATTCTGAGTTGTCCTATTCTTTTCTCCAAGTAACCTGAACCCTCTGTCATGTGACATCCTGAATCTTACACGCAAGAATGACACGTCCCCTCTCCTCCGAGGAATCTGCCATCCTTCCAGAATAATTTGACTTAATGTTCTAATGCATCTTGGCTGGGTTGGTCCCCTCATTCCTTGTAACAGTGGGAAAGGTAAACTCTTCTCCTTGAATTGCCTAAATATGATAAGGCCAATCATTCCAGGATGTCTTACAGAAAGTTATCTATCATCTACTCTAAGTTGGCAGCATGAGATGGTTCACATTTTAGGCTCAGAGCATGAAATTACTCTCTGCAGGAACAGGAAGTGTTCTGAGTGCAGGGGCTGCTGTTATTCCATTATTAAAGCTAAGCAGCTCTCCACTTAATGAGGACCAATATAGAAGCCAGCCTGGAAGCAGACTGCAATTAACCTTCTTCAGGAGTCTCTGTAATATACAGGCATGCTCTGCACCAACAACCTTTTGTCAATTATAATGATGGCTACATTGTGAATCTCTCTGTATAGGATAACCATTTCCCACCTTTTACATCAAGATAATAATAAAAGCTGGAGCTGGGCTGACCAGATAGGGGCTAGCTCACGTAATGTGATCATAAGGTTATCAAGTTAACATAATAACCCTCTGTGTTCTCTCTCCTCAGAAGTATTAGTAAAGGGGCATAGGTGTCTACTTTTTAACAAGACAAGTCACGTAGGGAGGAGAGTTCTATCAGCATCGAACAGGCATGGATCAACTCTCAGGACTCCTTTAGCAATAAAATAAGGCTCAAATGTTCCATAAGACAATGCAGGACCAGGACAATATTGGTCACCTTTGCTGGCCCCTGGCAGACCACCCTCCCCATCTTGATTTAGGTATGAAAGACCAAGAAAAGTCTCTGTTAATGTTCAGGCCAGGTTCCAATGGAATGGTTTTGCTGTTCCTCTAAAGCGAGGGTGGGGTGCCTGTGGCCCTGCAGATTTTGTTGGACTCCAAGTCCCATCTGTACTTATCTCTAGCAAGCTCCTATAAGAAGTAATTGACTCTCCGGCAGTTTTTATGCAGGTTTACTTACAAAAAGACACATCCAGAAACCGGCATCTCGCCTGCTTTAAATTACGTTTGTTGGTCAGTCTGAAGTTTCGCTCCTCCCACAACAGAAAGGACGCCAGACTCCTGCCTTTCCCCTCCTGCCCTTCCCTTGCCTTTTGATTTTATCCAAGTGCCTGGATTTGGGACTGAGAGGCTGATCTCCCTCCTCCTCACTCTCACTCAACCCAGACTCAGACCAGTGCTTATCTGCTGATTGTCTAGCAATGCTTTGGCTGCCTTCCAACTCTTCCTCTCCTTGGGAGCTAATAGAGTCCTCTCCAAAAAGGGAAAACAAACTGTCCTTTCTCAATTCTGACAGGCAGTTCTCATCTGCAGAGTCAGTCCCTAGTTCAATCTCTAACTCATCGCCTGAGCTCTGGGGGGCCACGTTCCTGACACCAGCATCCCCAGCCCACAGGATGATGGGAACTGAAGTTTTCTTTACCCTAGTATATGCCCTCCTGTACCTCTTACTCTGCTGGAGGTTTGAATTGCAAAATTCAGAGAAGTGTGAATTTTGAAGGACAGCTGCGTTTTGGTTCGTGCAAGGTGTGAATTAGGTAGCTCACCTTTCAATGAAAAATGAATCAAATGCTGCCCCCATCCTTACCCTCAAGATCCTTCCTCTATTTTGCCTTGGGGGGAGGGGGAAACCCTCCTTCACATAACTGAACCTGAGAAATCTCCAGCCCAGAATGAGGGTTCTGTTCAGTCTTTTCCTCATGACCTTAGCTTCAACCTGCCGCTCAAGGTGAAGTCGGTGCTGCCCCTCTGGCCTGTGGTGACTCCTCTGGTACCCGTACCCCCAGCCCATCCTGCCAGCACCAGCAAACCCATCATCCTGGAAGACTGAGTGCTGTCGCTTCTCTGGCACCCCCTCTAGGATCCTTGTAGCCATCTCACCCGACACCAACACCCCTTTCCCGCCTCCAAGGCCTGTGTGGCATAGAGAACTTCAGAGCTCCAGTTGCCAAGCGTTTGCTGAGATTGGGGCAGGCGGGAGGGGGGCATCTCTTTCCCTCTCCCCCCCCCCCCCGCAAAGTTGGATACTGGACACCCTTCATTTCCCCTATATATATATTTTTTTAATTTCCACGTTTTCCCTTCCTTTTTTTACCCTCCCCTAACAATTCAAACTTGCACACAAAGCTGGCCACTTCCCTCCCTTCCCCATGGCAGCACTGTAAATGCAAGTTGTGCCCTCTTCTGTGTGCGTCTTTGGGGGTCAGAGTGGAGAAGACTGTGGGGATGGCATGGACTTGGGGAAATACAGAACCCTTTTCAGAGTGACTTCCATTCCACCCATACAGCTGTTTTTCCTTCCTCTTTTTTTTTTTTTTTTTTTTTGGTCTCCATGTCTCCCTCCCCCTTTTTTAAAAAAGGTGCCCTCTTGTCCCAAATACCCATGTATCTGGGAAAAGTTGGGCAGCCCCAGCTGTCTGTAAACATGGCTACCCTTGCCCCTCCCCTCAAGTCTTTGACAAGCCCGTTTTTTGTACATGGTTTGGAGAGGGGGGAAAGTCAGGGGTTTGTTTTTTTTGTTTTTTTAATTATTTTTATTGAGTTTACAGAATACAGAAAAAAAGAAAGAAAGACAGATAAAAGAGAAAATATATAAAGGTTACAAATTTCCATAATCCTTTTTTAACAAACCTACTGAACTTCCCCACAACCTCCAGACCCTGCATTCTTTGTAGTACAAACATCAGCAATTTGTTATCTTGTTTCGTAACTTATTGTATCTTTCAATTTAACATGTTACTGAATTCAAAATGTTATGTCCCAGTTCTTATATATTTAAATTTAAACATAATAAAGTTATTTCATAATTCCACCTCTGACTTCTTGTGCCTTGGTTTTCATTTCACCTATTACAATTGCTGAAGCTAAAATTTCTTAAATAGTGCATTTTCTTAACATTCGTACAACTTAGAATGTTTTTGCAAATAGTCCTTAAATTTTTTCCAGTCCTCTTCCATTGCTTCTTCTCTCAGGGTTTTTTAAGTCAATCTCTTACTGGTTCTTATAGCAACAACAAAAAAATGACCTTAGATTTGATCCCAGATCCTATTCTTCTCCTGGTTTCCTTCCCAATCCTCCAAGCATCCAACATCTAGAGAGCCACAGGTTTCACAGCCCTGCATTAGAGGCAAGCAATGACCGCTCCCCACTTAAAACGGGGGGCGCCTTTTGCGTGGACGCGTGCAGCCCTGGATCTGGAGTGGCCCCATCAGCATAGGCTTTGCCTTCCCTCAGATGGGATACCTGGAGGTCCCTGCCTACCCCAGCGAGTTGTCCAATCCCACCTGGGGGAAGTGTTGCCAGGGAAACCAGGCCAGGTAAGGGGAGGGATTACCTGCCCACACAACAAAAGTGATCTGCTGAACTGTTGTTGATACCAAGGTGGTATCAGAAGCAGGAGGGCTTCCTAACAACTTCATTTCTCAGAGAGACTGCTGGCTGAGACAAAAGCTCTTGTAAGAAATTGTCGGTGATCAGCGCTGCAAGGCGGTGACACTTAATAGAGAATTTAAGATAAGTATATTCGGTTTCACAAAAGCAGGAAATTGCGGAAATTGTTTTCACAGCAAAAGCAAAGAAGGAAACTGTATTTGCTGAATTATTTGCTGAACTGTGATAGGGATAAGTGAACTGGGACTTCGGGGGGGGGGGGCATCCATCGTAAATGAAAAGTGTAGGCTTTATGACAAAGCACGATCTGCACCTCTCAAAATGACAACCTCCTGATTCCAACTCTGTCACATACACAAAAAGAATCCTAGAGGCACAGAATAGAGTGAAAGTGGCCCAGCTGCTGCAGCTGCAGAGATTTCCCTTGTAAATCAATGTGGAAATGCCTCTGGTATAAACAATTTATATTGCATGGTAGAGCAGTGTTGAAAACTAATCCCTTGATTGATCCTGAGGCCTCAGAGCACTTCCTGTATTTACATAGAAGAAAATGGAGAAGCCTTTGCAGGTATGGGAGCTCATGAGAGCATTGAAGCCCCTCTGCCTGCAATCTATACATCCCTGATGTATAGATCAGGGTGCAGAAGATAACAGGCTTGCCATACATCAGTAAAATTTCTGACATGTCCTGGTTTTCTGGTGAAAAAAAAATGGCATGGGGGGATTTTGCTGAATTGGCTAAATGTCAGGGGGAACCCAGGAAAAACAGCACCAAAAGCTTAAAATCCAAAAGCTTATTTTGGGGGGAGGTCAACAATTTTGAAATATGGCAACCCTAAAAGATCTTGCCTTGAAGTTAATGGGGCCATGCTTCTAGCCCCTGCAGCTAGAAAACTGACTATGTGTGAATGGGTTTAGGAGAAATTGGCTATGTGCCAAGGGGTTGGGGAGATTACTAGTTCAAACTGCATTCTCCCCAGACTTTAGCTGACTATGAATCTGTGTTCATCATTCCTCAGGAATCATTGTTCATTAACTGTAAGTGAAACACAGGCTTCAAGCATTTCAGAGACCCAGAACTCTACACCTATATAGAACTGTGAGCACAGCCAGTTTGTCGCAGGTTCCTTTGACAAATTCCTTATGAGAATTGTAAAGCAATGCCTTCCTCATGAACAACAAAGTAATGTGCAAGCTTTGAAATTCACCAGATTTATTTTTCAGGCTAGAAGCAAAACAAAAGGAGAGAAAAGAGAAAAATGGGGTGTGGCTCTGACGAGAGGCCTAGTTTGCAGGTGTAATGAAGCGGAGATAAAATGGAGAAACTATTTTCCAAATTTAGAGTGAATACTCGCAAATATCTCACAAAAGAACTCTGTGTCCAAATCACTTCTGTCACACTTTAGAATATATATATGATGGTACCTCGGGTTACATACGCTTCAGGTTACATACGCTTCAGGTTACAGACTCCGCTAACCCAGAAATAGTTCTGAGAACAGAAATCGGGCTCCGGCGGCACGGCAGCAGGAGGAGGCCCCATTAGCTAAAGTGGTGCTTCAGGTTAAGAACAGTTTCAGGTTAAGTACGGACCTCCGGAACGAATTAAGTACTTAACCTGAGGTACCACTGTATCTATTATCTCCATTAAGTAGCTTGCTTTAAGCCTTGTGCAAAGGTTGTGGCAAGGCAGGCTGCGACAAAGAAGCAATGGACACTGCCCATTAGAAAATACCCCCCAAACAAAACCCCAACCCCAAACAAAACCCACCTTCAATTCACCAAACTGTCTTCCATCTCTATGCATGGCAGGTCTTCAATTAATCCAGTCATCGAATAAAATAGTAATAATGGTGAACAATTCTCTTTACATGGCAGACAGAAAATGGCTGTAAATGAGGAGTGGTGAACTAACGTTGGTATTCCATATGGAAGTTATTTCAGCATGTTCTGCTCTTCTCAAACGGTTTTTTTTTAAAAAAGTTGGATGCTGTCACTGATTGGTCCCAATTCAGTCCTTTTGTCCCTCCCCACCCAATGGACAAGTCCCCCAGGCTTGCAGAAGTTTTGAAATAAAAAGATGCCAACTATAGTCTCTTATCACTTGCCATCCTAAATTTAAGCGTTCTTCACAATACCACAAAGCTGGCAAATGGTTCCCATGTGGCACTGAAAATGGTCTAACTAGGCTTTTGAATACTGGGCAATAGATATTGGTCATAACATAGAAATGGCGGCACGATCTTGGAAGACAAATATAAAATGTACAGCATGTTATGGTTTAAGAGAAAACTACATGAAAATGTCATATAGATGGTACCTAACAACTAGTGGACTGGCAAAAATGTACAAATCAAAATCAAATAAGTGTTGGAAATGTAAAGAGAAAAAAGGTACCTTTCTCCATATGTGGTGGTCTTGTAATAAGGTTAAGGCTTACTGGGAAATGATATATAATGAATTGAAAAAGACGTTTAAGATAACATTTGTAAAAAGAACAAAAACCAGAAGCTTTTCTTTTGGGGATTCTGGGATCAGAGCTACCTAAACAATATAGAAACTTATCTTTGTATGCAACTACAACCGCTAGAATGATATTTGCTCAAAAATGGAAGGAAGAAGTAGTCCCGAATAGAGAAGAATGGCTACAGAAATTAATGGAATATGCAGAAATGGTGAAACTTACTGGAAGAATAAGAAATCAAGACAACAAACTTTTCTTATTAAGTAATGGAAATGGTTTATTGAATGCTTACAAACAAATTGTCAACAGATTAAGACATTAGCAGGACTACTGTAAAAACATGCAGTTTCTAAAATGCATATGATAACAGAGGATTAAAAGAATAACTTGAGACAATTGGGATATGCAGGGAAAGATGGAAATAACTTTAAGGAACTGCAGAAAGAGGAGAAGGGAAGTGGAGAATTAAAATTATTGTGGAATGATTATTGAAATGTTTTCTTTCTTTGTTATAAATGAAAATTATATTTAAAAAACCCTAGGCTTTTGAATACAGAAGTGGAACGTTTTATACATGGATTACCAAAAAAGAAAAGGAAAAATAAAATTCTCATTTCAGTGAAGCATATAACAATAGATAGCTGTGGAGTTACAGGAAATGAGTAAGTGCTGAATTGTTAATAAAACGGAATAGTTATTCTCTAACATTCTAAAAGGTGGGGTTTTTCTTTTTCTCCAAACAGTATTAAATGAGGGCTAATAAGGCTGTCCAAATATTACCATTCTGTTTTCATTTCAAAGAAGGCCCAGTTTTACCACCCAAGCAGCAGGAGTTACATATTGTGGAAAACTTCCTTAATTTGATGGCAATGTATATATTGAATGGTTACACTGAAGGGCTCCTTCCAGATCTATGTGTATTCTTGGCTCAGGAACAGTCAGCCTAACTGAACTAAGACTGCCCTGTTATGATTATATTATATTACTACAACTGTTAAATGAGATGTTGTTGTTTAGTCGTTTAGTCGTGTCCGAGTCTTCGTGACCCCATGGACCAGAGCACGCCAGGCACTCCTGTCTTCCACTGCCTCCCGCAGTGGAGATATCTTAAATGAGATATCTGGGGACAATAATAATAATAATTTATTTAATCTATGAATCACTTCCTGTGAAGCATCCAAAAGCAATTTCACAATGCAGTAAAAGACATGTAAAAATGATTCTGTATATTATGAAACAATTAAAACCGTTCCACAGATATATATTTTTAAAATGCATATATAATTATGTACAAACGTTTGGATTTCTTGGGAATACAATGCAGCTATCATTTCAGCAACAGGGGCTTTTTGAAAGCAACACGTTCTCCCTTATACCTGGTGCAATTCTAAGCATGTTTATTAGCTTCAGTTTTCATTTCAAAATTTGCATGTCCAATAAGAGTCTTTTATAAAAAATCTAAACAAATTACAGGATTTTTTTAAAAAAATGATTCTCTGGTGTTCTTCCAAGTCCTGGACCCCAACTACAGCTCAGGGGAAGAAAAATGCTTTAAAAGTTAAATTACCGTATTTTTCACTCTATAGGATGCACCCGACCATAGGAGGCACCTAGTTTTAGAGGGGGAGAACAAGAAAAAAAAAATTCTCCCCCTCTCTGTGCAGCGCCCCTTCAGCGAAGTGGCAGGAGAAACGGAGCCCCTTCCATTTCTCCTCCCGCTTCGCTGACGGGGCGCCGCACAGAGAGGGAAAGCTGCTTAGCGCCTCTCCAGCGAAGCCAGGAGAGCAAGAGGGATTGGTGCGCACCAACCCCTCTCGCTCTCCTGGCTTCAGTGAAAGCAACACAAAGCCTCCGGAGCACGGCAGGAGTACTCCTGCTGCGCTTTGGAGGCTTCGCGTTTCTTTCGCTGAGGCGATGGAGCCTGCATTCGCTCCATAAGATGCACATACATTTCCCCTTAATTTTTGGAGGGAAAAAAGTGTGTCATAGAGCAAAAAATATGCTGGTTGTTAAGACTCTAGGAAACTCCAGAGTTCCTGAGATACTCCATAGGAAACAAATATTGCGAGCAAGGGAACTCTACCATCCTTAAATCCTTGAAGTGCTTTTTTGGTTCACAGAATAAAATCAAGATATAAAACATCAAAAGACCTAATAAAAACAAAAACAACAACCCAATAGCCCCCCCCCAAAAAAAAAACATTTTTAAAGGGGATAGGATGTCAGTCAGATCACCCAAAAACCTGTTTAAAAAGGAATGTTTTTCCTGGCACCTAAAGGTGTATAAAGAAGGCGCCAGGCGAACTTCCCTGGGGAGAGCAGATGGGGAGCCACTGCAGAGAAGGCCTGTCAAAAGGTGAGAAATGGGACTCACAGTACCCTCCTGATCTACATCCCTAAACTGGTTTGAACATTCACGACTCAAAGCTCAAGATAAATTCACTTTCCTAGGCATATCATAATGGGTATCCTGTGAAGAGAGTGCTTGAATACTGTAGCCAGAATAGCACCCTCTGGATATTATAAGACAATTCTCACCATCTCATTGAAAGAGATGGGTTTGTTTAGTGTGGAGAAGGGATGTTTAAAAGGGAAACATCAAATACCAAATACTAATATTACTATAGAAGAAACATCAGCATGCTGAAGGGTTTTGTACCTTGGCTGTCCTTTGAAAGATGGACCCTGGGAGGCAGGAAGGGAAGGAAGACAATACAAGATATTACCCTTTCCAGAGGGCATGCTTAATTGAAATTTAAATACTTTATTGTCACTTGTACAACTTGTATACAGTGAGATTACATGAGCATCCCCCACTCAGCTCTCTTAGTCTTAATTCCCCTCGTTTACTGACGCACACTCACCAAACCCAAAAGTCAGTTGCTCTGTTGTTATATTTTTAATGCTCCCATGGCAAGTTATCAAGTGACTCTTGTGTCACTAGCCTAAAAAGAACACACTTTTCCAAGGCATGACATCTTATTAGTTTTCCTTTTCCTAAAGTGTAAGCAGAATCCACAGTCACTTCCCTTCACTGCTACACTGGGTGGAGTCATAAAGATGCCCAGAAGGGCTGGCTGAAGCATTTAAATTATTCCTGATCTTAATCTTTTAAATGTTCCCTAAGACTGTCAAGCAGCAATGCCAGCACAGAATGCAGATGCTGATGAGAAAGTCTACTTACATCTCCATCCACTTCTCTCTCACTCGCTGAATGATCAAACCAAAGGAGATGGCTATGCCTCTAGAGCCCTAGTGACCAAGGAGCCAGCAGAGGGAGGTGTCACAATGAAGGGCGTGTCACAAGGACCTCCACAACCTAGAAACCACCAGCACTCAACTGGCACTACTCTCAACTGACACTACTAAGTTTCCTTATATTGATTTTAATCCATGTTCAGCTTTTTACAAGTATGTAAAATGAAATTTATCCCTTTATATTCAAGCTTCCGTTGTTCCTGCACCTACTGAGCATTAGCTACCTAATCTACCTCTTTGCCTCTTTGGTCCTATATTGCTGAATAGTGGAAAACCAGAAATCACCCCGTGTGTATTTATTAATTTTATTACCCCTCTTCACTAGCAGGTCCCAGGGCAAGTTACAGCCATCTAAACTATAATTATTGTTGTTAGTAATTAAATTTGTATACCGCCCTATACTCACAGGTTTCAGGGCAGTTCACAGGATAAGATCACAATATAAAAATACATAATACACAATAAAAACAAAAACAACCCAACTAACTCCCCCCCCCCAACACATAAGGTCATTGTATGTCAACAGGGCGAGTCTTGAAAATACCACTCTCTGGTGTCAAAGGCCAGGTAGCAGACCCCCAAGTGCCCCCATTTCCCAGGGACAGTCCCAGATTTACAGAAGCTGTCCCAGTTTCTGATGTGATCCTGGAATGTCCTGCTTTTCCTTAGGACCTCCCTATTTTAAATGTTCCCTAAGACTGTCAGGGAGCATTACCAGCACAGAATGCAGATGCTGATGAAAAAGTCTACTTACATCTCCATCCACTTTCTCTCTCACTCCCTGACTGATCAAACCAAAGGAGATGGCTATGCCTCTAGAGCCCTAGTGACCAAGGAGCCAGCAGAGGGAGGTGTCACAATGAAGGGCGTGTCACAAGGACCTCCGCAACCTAGCAACCACCAGCACTCAACTGACACTACTCTCAACTGACACTACTAAGTTTCCTTATATGGCTTTTAATCCATGTCCAGCTTTTTACAAATATGTAAAGTGAAATTTATTCCTTTATAGTCAAGCTTCTGTTGTTCCTGCACCTACTGAGCATTAGCTATTTAATCTACCTCTCTGCCTCTCTGGTGCAACTGCCACACACCAAAAGGCTGTGGAAAGGGCCCTGTGTCTTTGACAATTCACAAAGTGATTCATTGCAGCTCAGCAGCAGCCCTCTCCTTCTTTTCAGTGTCATCCTGTTTTGCTGAACAGTGGAAAACCAGAAATCACCCCTTGCGTGTTTATTCATGTTATTACCCTCCTTCACTAGCAGGTCCCAGGGCAAGTTACAACCATCTAAAATTATTGTTGTTGTTATTAATTAAATTTGTATACCACCCTATACCCACAGGTTTCAGGGCAGTTCACAGGATAAGATCACAATATAAAAATACAAACAACAACAACAACAACCCAATAACACCCCCCCAACACATTTTAAAAGGGCATTGGGTGTCAATCAGATTGACCAAAGACCTGGTTAAAAAGGAACGTTTTTGCCTGGAGCCTAAAGGTGTATAATGCAGGCGCCAGATTAACCTCCCTGGGGAGAGCATTCCACAGACAGGGTGTCTTTATTCATGTTACAGTGGTGCCCCGCAAGACGAATGCCTCGCAAGACGAAAAACCCGCTAGACGAAAGGGTTTTCCGTTTTGGAGGTGCTTCGCAAGACGAATTTCCCTATGGGCTTGCTTCGCAAGACGAAAATGTCTTGCGAGTTTTTCCGACTTCCCCCCCCCTTTTTCTAAGCCGCTAAGCCGCTTAGCCGCTAAACCGCTAAGCCGCTAAAAGCCGCTAAGCCGCTAATAGTGCTAATCCGCTAAGCCGCTAATGGGCTTGCTTCGCAAGACGAAGAAACCGCTAGACGAAGAGACTCGCGGAACGGATTCTTTTCGTCTTGCAAGGCACCACTGTATTACCTTCCTTCACTAGCAGGTCCCAGGACAAGTTACAACCATCTAAAATTATTATTGTGTTATAATTAATTACATTTGTATACCCCCCCCCATACCCACAAGTTTCAGGGCAGTTTTCAGGATAAGATGCAATATAAAATTACATAATAAAAATAACCCAATAACCCCCTCCCAACACATTTTAAAAGGGCATTGGATATCAATCAGATGGACCAAAGGCCTGGCTAAAAAGGAATGTTTTTGCCTGGCACCTAAGGGTGTATAATGAAGGCACCAGGCGAACTTCCCTGGGGAGAGCATTCCACAGATGGGGAGCCACTGCAGAGAAGGCCTGTTCTCATGTTGACACCCTACGGACCTCTTGAGTAGGAGGCACGTGAAGAAGAGCCTCAGAAGATGATCTCGGGATCTGGATTGGTTCATATGGAAAGAGGCAGTCCTTGAGGTATTGTGATCCTGAGCTGTTTAAGGCTTTATAGGTCAAAACCAGCACTTTGAATTGGGCCAGGAAATTGATTGGTAGCCAGTGCAGTTATTTCACACAAGCGAGTCATGTACCCTGAAGCTACTTGGTGGCGGCTAAACACATGTAAACTTATTCCCCATTATTACATTATTCTATTTTTATTGCTCCGCCATTATTGTTCCACTGTTGGATAAACTTTGTCAGATTTACGTGGTTTTATTTACATCGCAAACCGGAGCAAATCAATTCTAGCCATTTCCCCTTCGGAGCTGGTGATGGCAAAATCCTGCACTCAGAGTCTGAACTCAGTAATGGAGATGTGCTTAGTGGGGGACCCTGATAGTGCAAACTCCCATGCTGATAAGTTAATAAGGAGGTTACCAAGCTGTTTTAATTGGTATTTATCTTATGTTCAGTATAATTTGTAAGCTATTAAAAGGATCCCCATTGTGTGCAAATGAAGCCACGTCTGTATAGATAATTTAAAGAGAGAGAAGGTTATAGTATAAATACTTGAAGCGTACTCTAAGCGCATCCTTTGATGTTGACCTACTTCCTTATCTCAGGAACAATAATAAGAACTGCATTTCATAAATTATAGGCTACAAGAGAGGAAAAGAGGCAGCTTCTTTCAAAATAAGAAAATAAGTACACGGAAATAATACGGAAACCATCAACGACGAGGGATTTTCCTCTGGAAATCATCTGTTTACAATTCTACTAAACATTTCATCACACAGGGCTTTAAAAAATCATCTGCAAGCCTGGCCGTAGGAGAGAAAAGATAGATATTTGGCTTTAACTGTTGCCCATTTCCTAATACTAACAGAAGGAGGAAATGGGACAGGGGCAGGTTATAATGCGGTGCTGAGAAAAACAGGGTAAGGCCTCAGTCCCACACCCACTTATGGAGGAATGTCACAATGAATTCACATCTACTTCTGGTGTAGATGTGTAAGAATGTCTAAATGTCAGCTGCTGTGGTTTTCCATGTGGAGATTAAATACACAATTACATAACCTTCAATATTTCTCCAATAAAAATAGGGACGTCCCATTCCGTAAGGATAAGTTTCCTATTTATACCCCACACATCTTATGGGGTTGCCTCAGCCACTCTTGGCAGCTTCCAACATATATAAAAACATAATAAAACATTAAACATGGGGGGGGGGACCCTTCCCTATACAGTGGAACCTCAGTTTTCAAACCTAATCCATTCTGGAAGACTGAACGACTTCTGAAATCTTAGAAAACCGAGGAGCAATGGGCGGTCAGCAAAATCCATTGAAAAAAATGGGAAAACGCGCCTCGAAAGCTGTTCAACTTCCGAGGCGCGTTCAAAACTGGAAGCAATTACTTCCGGGTTTTCAGTGTTCAGGTTCTGAATTGTTCAGCTTCCGAGATGCTCAAAAACTGAGGTTCCACAGTATAGGATTGCCTTCAGACAGCTTGGGGTTTGGATAACTCCATACCCTCCAACTTTTCTCCAATGAAAATAGGGACTTCCTAAGGAAAAGTGGGACATTCCAGGATCAATAAAAAAACTGTGATGGTTTTGGAAAAAACTGGCATGCCTTGGTTTTGGAATGCTTTGGTTTTGGAACAGACTTCTGGAATGGATTAAGTTTGAGAACCAAGGTACCACTGTAATAGGAATTATATCTTTAATAAGTCCCTAGGAGGACCTCCGTGGGTTTTAAAGTGGAATTTAAGCATTCTAGTCAGTTGTGTTTTTTTGCCATTAAAAGGTAAAGGTAAAGGTACCCCTGCCCGTACGGGCCAGTCTAGCCAGACTCTAGGGTTGTGCGCTCATCTCACTCTATAGGCTGGGAGCCAGCGCTGTCCGCAGACACTTCCGGGTCACGTGGCCAGCCTGACAAGCTGCATCTGGCGAGCCAGTGCAGCACATGGAACGCCATTTACCTTCCCGCTGGTAAGCGGTCCCTATTTATCTACTTGCACCTGGGGGTGCTTTCGAACTGCTAGGTTGGCAGGCGCTGGGACCGAACAACGGGAGCGCACCCCGCCGTGGGGATTCGAACCACCAACCATGCGATCGGCAAGTCCTAGGCACTGAGGTTTTACCCACAGCGCCACCCGCGTCCCACAGTTTGCCATTAAATACTTGCAATTGCCTTGATACATCTATTTACCTCAAAGAGAGAATGGTAAATATTGCAATTAGTGTGTTAATTGACACACTTTTTAAAAAACCTTTTTTTAATTGACACAACTAGGTCTTTCTAAGTATGCATCACTCATTCATTCATTCCCCATTCATATGTAAAATACTTTGGAATTAAATTGTCAAGGAATATCTCAGTTTCAGATCCAGAAAAACAACAACCCAGAGTCTTTTTTTTTTTTTTTTAAGGAAGAAACTCTGTTACAAGACACTAAGAATCAAGGGGAAATGGCGTGACATTATGCTTCACAAGAATTGTCAAGCACTTAGTAATCAAGGTGATGGGTGTCTTTTTTTAAAAAAAAAGAAAAAAGAAAAGAAGAAAATCCAAGCAAGACAGGGAAGTCATTTATCTTGAACTAGACAGGCCTGTATAATATAAATGGAGCCCTTTGAAAATCAGTTCCGCAGTATGAAATAGACTTTTCTCCTAGAAGGGGATCTTAACTTCTTTTGAAGTTGACTGTTGCTCTTAGCAACCTAACCGTAGTTGGACTATGACAGTGACTATTACAGAGGAGATAAATACAGAACTTAGCCCTCAGAGAACATGGGAGAAATCATGGCACCTCGGGAGCACTCACCTCACTTTCAGTGGGCAAATGTACTGATGAAGCGTGGACCGATGCTTCACAGTTTAGACCATTTTACAGAGGTGGGATTGGCAGCCCTTGTGGTTCCTCTGACATTTAGGGACACGGGTCTAAACCACTGAGCCTCTCGGGCTTGCCGATAAGAAGGTGGGCGGTTCGAATCCATGCGACGGGGTGAGCGTCCTTTGCTCTGTCCAAGCTCCTGCCAACCTAGCAGTTCAAAAGCATGCCGGTGCAAGTAGATAAATAGGTACCACTCTGGCGGGAAGGTAAACGGCATTTCCATGCGCTCTGGTTTCCATCACGGTGTCCCGTTGCGCCAGAAACGGTTTAGTCATGCTGGCCACATGACCCAGAAAGCTGTCTGTAGACAAACGCTGGCTCCCTCGGCCTGGAAGCGAGATGAGCGCCACAACCCCATAGTCGCCTTTGACTGGACTTAACCATCCAGAGGTTCTTTACCATTCCCCTCCCCTTACGTCATTAAAATGGCATGTAGGTCATGTGCTCAGTAAGAAACCCTGTTCCAAAACACTGAGAATCAAGGGGAAATGGTGTGACATTATGCATCACAAGAATTGTCCAGCACTTCAAGGTGATGGGTGCCTTTAAAAAATAAATAAAAGCAAAGAAGAAAAACTAAGCAAGGCAGGGAAGTCATTTATCTAGAACTAGATCAACTTTGACATTTATTTTCTTCCTTTTTCAAACATTGTGCATGATCCGCAGGTGACAGCTTCTCCAGAGGATCGCTCCCCCCCCGGTACGACATCCCATGACCTCTTCTGAATATTATAGGGGCCCATCCCCCTAAAAATATATATTCGGGGGTCTGAAATTCCCTCGGCCTCTAGGACTTGACACCTATAGCTCCCTAGAATGGAGTAGTGTTTAAAGTCCCATTAGGACAGTTTTATTTATTCTTTTGGAAGAGTTATATGCATTTTTTTGACACCCAGCAAAGAGGTTCTCCAACTTACTTATCAGGCAGTTTACTTGTTTACAGTGGATTGCAGCCCAACATTTCATAGTTCAAAATCAATGGGACCCACTTTAGCCATGTCTAACTGCATTGATTTCCATGGAGGTTCTATAAGGGTGACTAAGTCTGGATCCAACACAGCCTCACCAGGGATGGGTTTCCATCTAGATCTTCCATCTTGTAAAACAAAGAACCACATGTTGTGTTCACCTTATGCCTTTAATGCATATTATAGGCATATTAAAAGCAACGACAAACCTAGACAGCATCTTAAAAAGCAGAAACATCACCTTGCTGACAAAGGTCCATATAATTAAAGCTATGGTTTTCCCAGTAGTGATATATGGAAGTGAGAGCTGGACCATAAAGAAGGCTGATCGCTGAAGAATTGATGCTTTTGAATTATGCTGCTGGAGGAGACTCTTGAGAGTCCCATGGACTGCAAGAAGATCAAACCTATCCATTCTGAAGGAAATCAGCCCTGAGTGCTCACTGGAAGGACAGATCCTGAAGCTGAGGCTCCAATACTTTGGCCACCTCATGAGAAGAGAAGACTCCCTGGAAAAGACCCTGATGTTGGGAAAGATGGAGGGCACAAGGAGAAGGGGATGACAGAGGATGAGATGGTTGGATAGTGTTCTCGAAGCTACCAGCATGAGTTTGACCAAACTGCGGGAGGCAGTGGAAGACAGGAGTGCCTGGCGTGGTCTGGTCCAAGGGGTCACGAAGAGTCGGACTTGACTAAACGACTAAACAACAACAACTTGCCCTGGGGCCTGTTAGTAAAGAGGGGTAATAAAATTAATAAATACACACGGGGTGATTTGTGGTTTTCCACTGTTCATCAATATAGGACCAAAGAGGCAGAGAGGTAGATTAGATAGCTAATGCTCAGTAGGTGCAGGAACAATGGAAGCTTGACTATAAAGGAATAAATTTCATTTTACATACTTGTAAAAAAGCTGAACATGGATTAAAAGCCATATAAACTAGCTTAGTAGTGTCAGTTGAGAGTAGTGTCAGTTCAGTGCTGGTGGTTGCTAGGTTGTGGAGGTCCTTGTGACACGCCCTTCATTGTGACACCTCCCTCTGCTGGCTCCTTGGTCACTAGGGCTCTAGAGGCATAACAATCTCCTTTGGTTTGATCATTCAGAGAGTGAGAGAGAAAGTGGATGGAGATGTAAGTAGACTTTCTCATCAGCATCTGCATTCTGTGCTGGTAACTCTCCATGGCAGTCTTAGGGAATATTTAAATCAGGAATGATTTAAATGCTTCAGCCAGATCAGGAATGATTTAAATGCTTCAGCCAGCCTTCTGGAGCTGAGGCTCCAATACTTTGGCCACCTCATGAGAAGAGAAGACTCCCTGGAAAAGCCCCTGATGTTGGGAAAGATTGAGGGCACAAGGAGAAGGGGACGACAGCGGATGAGATGGTTGGACAGTGTTCTCAAAGCTACCAACATGAGTTTGTCCAAACTGCGAGAGGCAGTGGAAGACAGGAGTGCCTGGCGTGCTCTGGTCAATGTGGCCACAAAGAGTCAGACTCAACTAAATGACTAAACAACAACAACAAGAAGAAGAAGCATAATCTTTCCCTCAAGGAATGCTGGGCACTGTAGTTAACCCTCCCTCAAAGATGTATAGTTCCCGGGGTGGCCACTAGGGGCGCATCGGAAGATGGCTGACAATAACATCTCTCCGACCCACACGAGGTAATTAAGAGGCTGTGATGGGAGTAAACAGCCTCCCCCCCCCCAAGTGTGGGGGGGGGGACTGCCCTTGCCTGCTGTGCCCTATACCACCCCCGAATTTGTGGGGGTGGGGGCACTAGGCAGAAAGCCCTTGTGCAGATCTCGGCACTCCTGGACGCTGTCTCTGATTCGCGCCTCTAGCTGCAGCAACTTCAAAAGAAACAATTAGGAGGAAGCTAATGCACATATTTCAAGGAAGAAGGGGGAGTAAAGACTGCTAACTGAAGAGATCTCTGATAAACAAGACGGGTCGGAGGAACAAGAATAAATCAGAGAAGACACACTAAGGCTCGGTATGTTCGGCAACGGGACTGGATGGGGGAGGGGAAAAACTTTCCTTTCTTTTCTCTATGTGATTAACCAAGAATCCCCCCCCCAAGTCACAAGTCAGAAATGCCGTTTAAATGACTTAAGCTGTGGATTTAAGACTGTGTGGAGATAATTTTCTAACCAAAGCATGTTTTAAGAAGAACGTGGAAAGTATAAGAGCTTTGGAATGACGCAGCAAAAAATATCGTCACCATCTTGGCAAGTTCTGTCGAAAGATTTATGTCTGAGAGGAGGAACAGAGCTGTTTTCATATTGTGGGTGAGCCTCCTCAGAGGGACTAAAGTGCGACCGATTTGCGAGATTAATGATGGAAAGAGTGCTGTTATTTATGAAAGTGATGATATATGGAAACCATCTTGATATGATGACTGGACGAACGGAAAAATTCGCAGAGGATTATAATTGATGTTTATCTGCTTAAGGATATTATCAGAAGAGATCATAAAGAAAAAAAGGAAAATATATGAACAAGATGAGATGTGGAAACAGCAAGATAAGACTGGATAGAATTATGAACATTATTTGGACAGATTTGTGGATATTAACGCAGCAGCAAGAAGATGATCGGAATCCCCCTTCGGAACTTGAAATATGGGTCACCCCAACAAAAATTTAAAATTCGGCTTTGTAATTCGGAATTTATGTGATATGATTTGATTGGTCGGTTAATAAAAATTATTTTTTTCAAAAAAAACAAAGATGTATAGTTCCCAGAAACCCTTTACAAACTACAGTGCCCAGAATCTCTGAGGGGAAAGAATGGGCTTTGAATGGGCCTCAAAAATATGCTGTGTACGTAGCAACACTTCACTGAAGAGGAAGAAGTGGACAGAATCGCAGGTTTGTTTGCTTTGCAAACATCTGGCAATGGGAGGGGTTGTTCTGTTTTATTATTTTCTGCCATGCCCCCTTCATTGTACTTTCCGAAGGGAATCTTCAAGGGACTGAACATGGCCACCCAGGCTCAAACATGTGCATCTTCTGGTCATAAAGCAGCTGTCCTCTCTTATATCCTGTACAAATGAAAACAGGAATGAGCTTCCTTCCTACACGGATGGGTCAGACATCAGAAAGGCTTCATCTGACCAAGAATCTAGATGTTTGCTTTCAGATAAACGACTCAACTAAATCACATTTTATAGTTCTCCAAAGAGAGAGAATATTGTATACATTCCTGGAACATCGGACATAAAAGTTTATTGAGGTTGTTGTTTTTTAATCCTTTATTTGAGAGAAATCAGTTACACTCCTCTGTTATAGAGCATTAACCCCTATTTATAAGGAAGACTACATAGAATGGATTCAGACATAACAACTCTCTCTCTTTCCCCCCTCTCTCTACATATACACATATGACCCTTACCTAGGACTCTGCTATGCAGCTGGAAATAAAATATTTTAAATGTGTTGCAATGTCAACACGAATAGAAGTTATTAATATTGCAGTTGCTGTATCAGGGGTTATTATTATGACTGGAATGTAATTGAAATTTATAAGATTTTGGAACGCGGAAATAAAGAAAATCACCAAACTATCAAATTTAGGATGCGGTGGGTCACTTTATGTAAATTATATAATTCGGCATTTGAAAGATTGGTATTAATAATTGTATTATAAATTGGTAAAGAGGCTATTATTGGACTGTAATTGAAAACTAATTAAAAAAAAATATTAAAAAAACGTTTTATTTGTGGCTGTATAGTTGAGTCCTTAAAGGCATCTGGGCACTCTTAAATTCTGCAGTACTTAAAAATGGGGACTGCTCTGGAAGCAATAGAATCCTAAGAGCCAAAAGTGGAGTCCTTGAGTGTGCCCCTCAAAAAGAAATCCATTGCTTGCAATCCCCCCCAAAAACAAAACAAGCAAACAAATATATTTTAGAAACTTCCAATAGCAACTGCCTAGTTTTGAACAGCAGTGCAGTCATCCACACCTTTAACAGCAGGGCAAAATGAAGCAATGTCATTATTTATGGCATAACTAAACCTGGCTTTTTTAAAAAAGTTTATTTATAATTCTCATTTATAACAAACAAAACATTTCATTTTTAAAAAATACATATCCAACCTCTATTTCCCTCCCCCTCTCTCTGCGACTCCATAAATTTGCTCTCTCTTTTTTCTGCATATCCCAGTTAACTTTATTTATTCTTTTCTTCATCTGTTTCATATACTTTTTTAATTTAAAAAAATATAAGTTTTTACATTAGTCCTCTCCTCCTAACGTCTTAATTTGTTTACAATTTGCTTGTAAATATTCCATCAGTGATTTCCATTCTTTACTAAAAGGCTTATTGTCTTGATTTCTTATTCTTCCAGTAAGTTTCGCCATTTCTGCATATTCCATTAATTTCTGTAGCCAATCTTCTCTCGTCGGGACTTCTTCTTTCCATTTTTGGGCAAATATCATTCTTGGAGCAGCAGCTGCATACATAAATAAATTTCTATATTGTTTAGCTAGATCTGATTCCACTATTCCCAAAAGAAAAGCTTCTGTTTTGGTTTTTGTTTTTTTTACAAATGTTATCTTAAACATTTTTTTCAATTCATTATACATAACTAAACCTGGCTTCGGCCTGAACGATGCTGGAGATTGACCCTCCTCTGGGCTTGTGGCAAGAGGGGAATCAGATACAAAGTCAGCCTGAAAATTCTTCTAATCCCTTTCTCACACATTCCAAGCAAAGGATGCAAACCCTGTGCCTTCATGCTATAATTATATTTCCTGTGTTGCGGTATTGGCCCTTAGCACATCATGGAAGTGACATGGATCTAAAGTGAAGGAGACAAGAACCATGCTAATAATAGCTACGCCACATGAGCAATCCCATACCATCAGCAATTGAAGAGTTTGCTAAACCCCTAGCACAGTTATTATTTGGAGCTCAGATTTGTACAGGCTCTCACCTTGGATCTACAGAAGCTGATCAGTTCCTAAGGCAAAAAAATATATATATGTTCCATCCTGTGTTCCAAATGCTTCATTGCACTTGGAGGCTAATCTCCCCTCTGTTGAATTACAGATTTGGTGTAGGACATTTCAATTATTGGCTTCGGCTCAATTTAAGCCCTACCGGTCTACTACCCTTAGTATCGCAAGATTGTAATGAGAGCGCTTGGACTAAAATTGTCAACCCTTAAGCTTTACTTTCTTGGTTTATCACCACAACAGTTCTTAACAGTGGGATTCAGTAAAGCAAATAATTAAATTAGACAGCACCTATATGATATCGAGCAACAGAATAATTTGCCCACAGTAAGGACATTTTGTCCATGGTATGATTATTTTCCACCTAGTGGGCTTGCTGATCGGAAAGTCGGCGGTTCAAATCTGCGTGACAAGGTGAGATTCCTTTGCTCTGTGCCAGCTTCTGCCAACCTAGCAGTTCGAAAGCACGCCAATGCAAGGTACCACTCTGGCAGGAAGGTAAATGGTGTTCCCATGCACTCTGGCTTCCATCATAGTCCCCCATGCTCCAGTAGCAGTTTAGTCATGCTGGTCTGTGGACAAATGCCAGCCCCCTCAGCCTGAATGCGAGATGAGCGCCACAACCCCATAGTGGCCTTTGACTGGACTTAACCGTCCAGAGGTCCTTTACCTTACCTATTAACTCCCAGGTGCAATAGCCAAGGCTTTGGTTTAAGGTGGGCACTGAAGAAAAATTGTTTTGTGCCTTTAGGAACTGTATGACAAGCACAAATTAAACAGGTTAAGCATTTTCTACTATGTATGGAAGTGAGAGCTGGACCATAAAGAAGGCTGATCGCCGAAGAATTGATGCTTTTGAATTATGGTGCTGGAGGAGACTCTTGCAAGTCCCATGGACTGCAAGAACATCAAACCTATCCATTCTGAAGGAAATCAGCCCTGAGTGCTCACTGGAAAGACAGATCCTGAAGCTGAGGCTCCAATACTTTGGCCACCTCATGAGAAGAGAAGACTCCCTGGAAAAGACCCTGATGTTGGGAAAGATGGAGGGCACAAGGAGAAGGGGATGACAGAGGACGAGATTGTTGGACAGTGTTCTCGAAGCTACCAGCATGAGTTTGACCAAACTGCGGGAGGCAATGGAAGACAGGAGTGCCTGGCGTGCTCTGGTCCATGGGGTCACGAAGAGTCGGACACAACTAAACGACTAAACAACAACAACAGCAACTATGGGGAAAGCTTCACCAAGACTCTTTCATGTTGTGTTACAGCAGCCTTGTAATGTTGTGCTATGCCCTCATAGCAGCCATTTTCTAACTGGCACCCACAACACTTCCTCAAAATTTGTGTTGTGGCCACTGGCCCAAAAAAGTTGGCAACCCCCGAGCTAAGGATACATTTGTTCACTGGAAAGATTAAGGAAGGTTAAACAGGAATGTATTGGAAATTATTTAAGTATATGAAGATCTTCATTCATTCCTGGCAGAAGGTTGGACTAGATGATCAAAGGTTTGCCCGTCTTGCTTGCTCATTTCAGCTTAACGACAGAATAATTGCAAGACGAGTGTGTCATTCCAAACAGAGACAATGAGCCCAAGGAAAATCCAGCAGCCAAGGTCCTTGGCTAAAACACTGTACCATCTCAGCGCCATGCCAAATTAAAATTAAAATTCGGCACCCAAGACATAGACATGCTTGATGCTTGCGAGCTCATCCTTCACACCAATTTATTAATTCCCAATGCTGAGTACGTCACACAATTTTTCACCGTTTGGGAATATGCCAAGCACTGTAACAAAAAGATCAAAGGAAGCTTTTAATATGAATAAGCATTAACCGTACAATATTTTCCTTAATTTCAAATCCTAGCCTCGCAGGCTTATATGAACCTTCCTATAACGCAACCCATGATTTCGCTATAGGGGAAACAGGGGAAATGATGGACGTTTTTAAACTCCATAATGAGCACCCCTAAACAAAGTCAGAAATACTCAGCGCCATCCTGTGCTATTCCTTCAGATCCGTCATTTTATAATCCGACAGACAGGAGTGTTGGATTGTTTTGAAATCAGCCCTTTGATAAGTAAAAATAATATTCCTTCTGAAGCACGATGAGTGTCATGTCCTGCTTTTGGGCTTTTGGACGTGGGTGGTGCTGTGGGTTAAACCACTGAGCCTAGGGCTTGTCGATCAGAAGGTCGGCGGTTCGAATCCCCACAACGAGGTGAGCTCCCGTTGCTCGGTCCCTGCTCCTGCCAACCTAGCAGTTCAAAAGCACATCAAAGTGCAAGTAGATAAATAGGTACTGCTCCAGCGGGAAGGTAAACGGCGTTTCCGTGCGCTGCTCTGGATCGCCAGAAGTGGCTTAGTCATGCTGGCCACATGACCTGGAAGCTGTATGCCGGCTCCCTCAGCCAATAAAGCAAGATGAGCGCCGCAACCCCAGAGTCAGTGACGACTGGACCTAACGGTCAGGGGTCCCTTTACCTTTACCTAAGAGGTATCTGGTTGGCCACAGCGAGAAAAGAATGCGGATTAAATGGGCCTCTGGCCTCATCCAACAAATCTTTTCTCATATACAGTCATACCTCGGGTTAAAGACGCTTCAGATTGAGCATTTTCAACCTGCGATGACCCGGAAGTACCGGAAAGGGTTACTTCCGTGTTTTGCCACTCACGTATGTGCAGATGCTCAACAGAAATCACGTGCATGAGCAGAAGCAGTGAATCACAACCCGCGCACATTCAGACGCAGGTTGCATTCTGCTCAGGTTGCCAACAGGGCTCTGGAACGGATCCCGTTCGCAACCAGAGGTACCACTGTACTTAATTATTTCTGAAACATGGAAAGTGAAATTTAGCTCTCCCTTTTTGTGGGGCGGGGGGAATAGTCTTAATTGTGCCTAAAAACCAAAGGCGATATCAGCAACAATGACCGAATTGCCGGGAAATAATTGTTTTTGTTTTCCGAATGTCATGTATGCTGAATCTGCTGATCCAACAAGACTGACATTTCACCCCATCTGGGGATTGTGCCAATATCCATAAAGATCACTGCTGAGTTAAGTCAATTGACAGATCATGACCTGCCATGGTAGGTACTGACCAAAACACAGACATGGCTAATTGATTGCTAGTTCTTCTTGGATGCAGATGGAACTAACAAACAGCTAGCGCTTTTCCCTTACTCGTGGATGAAATTTCACTCTCCTTTATGGTGCAGAAAAGGCAGCTCTCTTACAGAGAGAAGCCATCCATTTGCAACGATTTGTCAGATGAAAAGGAAAATATCTCTGTCCGTGAAATAACTCTGCTACCACAACAATGTATTTTAATCAGAAAAAAAGGTGTCAGAGAATCTAATGTCTGGTTATAAATGTGCATGCGGATTTTATTTTTAGTGCAGGTACTGTTCATGGTGCTTTGTCTTTTTGTCCCTTTTTTGGTGAAAAAGTCATTTGGGTTTAATTGCTTGCTATCTGAGGTTGAACAGAGGATGTCATTCCTAGAGGTGCCACAATCACTTTGCAGTTATATACCGTCTCTGATTCACTTCGATGATTTTCTGGCTTCAATTCTGTAGGCTTCCATGTACCGTGTCTTTGGAATATTTGTTCAGTGAAAGCACTCAGAGTTCTTAAAATAGATTAAGCTGCGCCGCGGTCTCTGTTTAGAAGGCATGGAGAGGAGGAGACAAAGGGCAATTTCCAAAATCTAATTTTATAGTACACTAGTTAATGCTCAGATGCTGGCTGCGCCTTCCCCCCTCTCTGCAGTCTGTTATTTTTCATGAACGAGTAAGCTGGGGATCTGCAATGCAGCAGGAGTTGCTCTCTCCTGCCTATAATTTCCCCAACAATGGTTTTAGAATTCTGGCACAGGCTTGTCAGGGCTGCACTGATTTTTTTTTGTCAATGAAAATTGCCAGATGAAAAGGGCTTTTCTATTTGCCAAGGCACAAGATTTTCATGAAACGTACCCTTGTTTACTTTTCTTTCATGTTAAAATAATACCTAATATGAAATAGCCCAATATAGATTTTGATCTTTCCCCCTTATGGGATAACAGGACTAGGGATTCTCTCCTCTCTCTCTCTCTCTCTCTCTCTCTCTCTCTCTCTCTCTCTCCCCTCCCTCCCTCTTGTTCATTTGCTTCTTTCCTTCACCTGTGCTTCAGAATAATTTTTGAAAACAGTACAGTGGTACCTCAGGTTACAGATGCTTCAGGTTACAGACGCTTCAGGTTACAGACTCCGCTAACCCAGAAATAGTACCTGGGGTTAAGAACTTTGCTTCAGGATGAGAACAGAAATCATGATCTGGCGGCGTGGCAGCAGCAGGAGGACCCATTAGCTAAAGTGGTGCTTCAGGTTAAGAACAGTTTCAGGTTAAGTACGGACCTCAGGAACAAACTAAGTACTTAACATGAGGTACCACTGTATTGCTTTCTCCTTCTAACATGGGGGGGACTAAACTGTGACCCTCCAGATGGTTGCTGGACTACAGATTCCATCATCCCTCACCACTGGCCACGATGGGAGCTGGAGTCCAAGAAAATCTGGAAGGTCACACAGGTTAGTCACCCTGTCCTATGATGAGCTCTGAAATTAGGGATCAAAGAGGCAGTACGATGACGTCAGAGTCCCCTATGTGATAACCAGTGCTTTTTTTCTAAAAAAAATGTTTAGGGTAGGGGTACTCTCATTCTCCTACTCATATTGAAATCATGCCCCTCAATGAGGTCAAACTTTGATTCACAAAATGTTTAGGGGTATGCGTATCCCTGCATCCCCCCAGAAAAAAAGCACTGGTGTTAACATGACACGAAATAAGTAGGATGCATTGCCTGTAACCGGTATTTCCTGATAAAGCGTGCTCTCCCTAACAGAGAGCACGTGTTGCGGTTGGAGGAACAGGCCACCCTGCCGTAACTAGGCAAATTTGGTGAGGAACCCTAGCCTTTAAGGGGTTAATTGGGTTGCTGGGGATTTTTGTTTGTTGCCAATTCGGAGGAGGGGTCAGAGGCTTTAAATATAGGGGCCAGACGATGGGACGTTCTCTTGGCCGTTTTGCACCGGATCACCCGCCCTCCCTCCCTTTAATAGGGTGGTTTTCTTGATTGCTTGACCTTGCTATGCCTGCCAAGGGGGTCGTCCGCCTTTGAGCGGGGGCCTGGTAGGAATTTTGCCATCTGGCTGATTGGCTGGTGCCATTTGGTTTTTGCCTACTGCGTAGCAAATCATCACAACTTGTAAGGTTGGCGGTTAGGCATTGGTTAAATTGGTGCTTGGAGGGATAAGTGCCTATCCCTCCAAATGATGCGGAAAGGGAATTCCGTTAAAGGAATCCAGGGGCTTGCCATTCTTTTCGTCCTTGTCCGTGGTGCCGGACCTGGGCCGTGCAAGCCCCACAGGAACATGAGGGTGAGAAGTGAGGGTCTGATTCCCAGCTTCATTTCTCACCCAATACTTGTTTCCCACGCTGGCTTCCGTTGGTGTCCGGAAGGGCCAGCTCTGTCCTTGAGGGCAAGGACAGATAGTTATAACCAATGCCTAAGCAACCACTCACATTTTTGTATTTGAATAAAGTTGTGGCCAAAATTATGCCAAAAACCTTAAACAAAAATTGATGTGTGAAGTGTGAATTATTTTGGGGGGGGGTGGCACTGTGGGACTCAACACGCAAAGGAACACAGCCTATAAGATTCAGCTTGATTTATCTATTTAAATCATTTCTGTATACACCGCTTTGTATTTCACAAAATTAATTCAAAGCATCTTATCTTAAAACATCCAATAGAACGTTACAAACTACGCAAATCAAATATTGCAAGTGAAGCGGAAGTATAAAATACACATTTAAAGCAGATTAATAAGAAGACACGAAAAGAATAAAAATCAGGCACAAAATTGCAGTGAAATTCCACATGTACAGCATCACTAGCAACTAAGCAGAATAACTGAAACAGAAACCGTATCTCACGGTGACATCTCCCAAATACATTCTTCGCAGTCTTCCACGTACAGACTTCACTCTCATGCTTCCCTACCAATCATGCAGATAACACAGCTAATCCCCAGCCAACCATTTTTCTCAAAGCAAGTGTCTGGTCTACAGAAAATTCCTGACAACACTAAACAGAATTTATGACCGGATCATTCACTCCCAGCCAAGTAGGTCTTACTCTGTACCAGCTCAGCTTCTCACAAGGAGCAATATTCATATATATATATATATATATATTTGCTTTCGTAGGGTGGACTATATATATATAGTCCTTTGTGGGTCCTATTATTAATCATTTCCTCCTGCATTTTTTAGGATAGTCCAAATCCTTTACCTCTTCCATTATGTCCAGAATTCACCTTAAACTACAAGTGATATTTCAATCCTACCAACGATTTTAACTTCACAATGGTCTTCAAGATAAGTTATAAAATTTCCCCATTCCTTATTAAAATTTTGGTCTTCCTGATTTCTAACTCTTCTGGATATTTAAGCCATTTTGGCATAGTTTATTAACTTCATCTGCCATTCTTCTCTGGTAGGGACTTTATCTTCTTTCCACCTCTGGGCCAGTAACATCCGTGCAGCTGTGGTTGCATATCTGTGATGGCTTGAGAATACTCTTCGCAAGAAATGCGTCTGCTCACTCAGAGATACATAGATACAGCCTTTATTTTACATATGTACAAGCAGCACACATAATTACACGTCCGAATACTGTGAGTCAGATTCCCGGAGTGATTTACGTCCGCCCCTTTTCCAGCAGAAGAGGCGCGGCATTCTCAAATGATGTTTCTGCCCTCTCCGCTTTAACCCTCTCCGTTCCTGAGCAGATGGAACTGGCACAGCATCGCTGCCAGTACCAGAACTTCCTGTTCTGAGTTGGGGCTCTGCTCCAGCATCTGAGAGCCTTTCCTCCTCCTGGCTTTCCCCCCCTTCCTGCACTGGCTCTCCCTGCCCCCCTTCCTCTGCTCGTCTCTCCTCCTCCTCTTCGTACTCCGTCAATACCATGACAATATATAAATAGTCTTTTCTGCTCCCTTGGGATTTTGGCACCTAGAATTCCTAAAAGGAAGGCTTCAGGCTTTTTAACAAAAATTATTTTAAACGGTTTTCCCCCAACTCATTATATATCATTTCCCAAAATCCTTTTACTACCTTACAATTCCACCATGTTTTATACATTTTTGCTAATTTACTAGGCATTAAATACCATCAGTACCTCATTTTCATAGAATTTTCTCTCGGTGTATAACATTCCGTGAACTTTAATTCCCAGATATTCAGCAATTTTTTAATACATAAAAACACATTAGAACCCAGAGCATCACTCTGAGCAGCAAAAAAAAGAAAAAGGAAAAAAAATCTGGTTACCCCCAATCACTTTCTCCTACAGGATAATAAATTCAAAAGGTATATAATCTAAGAGGCTGGAAACTCTGCAGAGCCAACCCTGAAGGAATTACTCTAAGGGACAATCTACTTTGGTGTCAGCCATTTGTTGATGGCTCGTAGTGGCCCTCTTTATCTAGTCAGCGGGCTGGGAGGCACGTCAATGAGTTGCTGCTGTTTCTACTCTCCTCCTTTGGAATCAGCAAAAGCATTCTGTCTGGTAAGGCCACAGGGAACAGGGTGGACGGATTGGTAGAGTAGCCTCTCCCCTGATTTGAGACCCCACCCCTCTCCGCTCGCAAGCAGCAGCAGTTAGAAGCAAAGCAAGTCGCCAAGCCAATTCGGAATATATGATGATGATTGAAATATACTTGGAGTCGAGAGTGGATTACATGCTCTTTATTCAGCTCATAGTGGTGAGGAGGAAAATGGAAGTTCCCTCAGGATGTCTGCTTTATGTACATTATTTACACAATGGGCCCCACGTGATTGGCTAATTCCAGCATTCACCTGTAGGCCAATCAGGTTGCGGATTCACTTCCGCCTGGAGCTGGATTGGGTGGCTCCTGTGGACCAATCAGACTGCTGCATTCTGGATCCTATTGTTCTAGGACCAATCAGCCTGCTGCATTTTGGATCCTGTTCAACTCAGTACATAACAATGATGTCACAAAGCCAAATCAGAAGGAGGGCAGTGCTTCTTTTGTGAAGGAGGACTGACTCAGAACAACCATTCAAACCAAGTCCTAGATCACAGGTATTGCCAAAGAAAGTCGTGTTTCACCGAGATAAGCATCTTCCTGTTTTGTTTGTTCATGCACGTCCCAAAAGTTGTATGAGTAGCAGAAGAGCCCATTGGTTTTGCTGGGTGAGGTAGCTATGGGGGTATTAAGTGCATATGGATCTCTGGGTAGTGGGCAGGTAAGTTAAGCCAGAGCCTTCTGTATACTACAGTAAGATAAAAGGTAAAGGACCCCTGGACGGTTTAAGCCAACTATGGGATTGCTGCGCCCATCTCACTTTCAGGCAGAGGGAGCCGGCGTTTGTCCACAGACAGCTTTCCATGTCATGTGGCCAGCATGACTAAACTGCTTCTGGCACAGCAGAACACCGTGACGGAAACCAGAGCCCACAGAAATACCATTTGCCTTCCCACCACAGTGATACCTATTTATCTATTTGCACTGGCGTGCTTTCAAACTGCTAGGTTGGCAGGAGCTGGGACAAAGTGACAGGAGCTCACCCCATCATGGGGATTTGAACCAACAACCTTCTGATCGGCAAGTGATCGGCTTGGTGATTTAGAAGTACCCTACATGGTTGTTTTTCCCCATTGAATTTAATGGAAATGAGAGTTCCATGTAAGGAAAAGTGCTGTACATGGAACAGAATTTCCTCTTCCATTGAAGTGAATGGAGAAGACTTTGCATATTGCCCAGCATCTACTATGAAGCTCCCAGGGTCACAAGAAACCAGAGGTAACTTTGTTTGCAAGTGAAACTTAGTTCATATTTATTTTGCTATAATTTTATTCTATAGTTCTTTTGGAATTAAGGGAACACATATAAAACTGCTTCTGTTTACACACGCCTTCATTGGTCTTTGCCTATTTCATTTTTTCATGGGTTTTCAGAAGGTAACAGTGTAGCTTTGATTTTTTTAAAAAGAGAGCACAATGGATCTCGTAAATATCAAAAACCAGACCTTGGCTGAACAATACAATGATTGTAAAATTAAGATTTGCCTTTCAATTTGAAAAGGAAATTTCTTTGACATTTAAAGGCACTGGAGACAGATACAGAAAGTAGGCAAATGTCACCTAGTGAGGCAGGGAGGGGGACATTATGCAAGAGACCGTTGAGATTTACAGCCCCCTTGTATTAATTTTTTAAAAGACATACTCACAGTAATCTCCAGTTAGCTCAGCACAAGATCATTCATTCTAAATCAGCAGAAACAGATTTATTCCATATTCCAGAAGACAGAGAGTTGGATCCAGATGTACTGATCAACAGGTGGAAAGGCTCTTCCTTCCATTCATGAAAGTGAGTGGGATTCAGCAGAGGTATTTGAAAGCGATGGGAAAATGTCGGGTAACAATCGCTTGACACAGCGTCGTATAACCTCTTTGCAGAATGATAAACAGTGGACATTGTATAGGTGTGCCATATTTCCTCTTTTTCCAGGACACGCCCTCTTTTTCATGTAATTCGAGAGTCATCATAGCGATCCATAGTTAACAGTAGAAGTCGGCAAATGTGTCCTCTTTCTTGCTCTTCAAAATATGGCAACCCTAACACTGTATAAAGGTAAAGGTAAAGGGACCCCTGACCGTTAGGTCCAGTCATCACCGACTCTGGGGTTGTGGCACTCATCTCGCTTTATTGGCCGAGGGAGCCGGCATACAGCTTCCGGGTCATGTGGCCAGCATGACTAAGCCGCTTCTGGCGAACCAGAGCAGTGCACAGAAATGCCATTTACCTTCCCGCTGGAGTGGTACCTATTTATCTACTTACACTTTTGACGTGCTTTCGAACTGCTAGGTTGGCAGAAGCTGGGACAGAGCAACGGGAGCTCACCCCATCATGGGGATTCGAACCACCAACCTTCTGATCAGCATGTCCTAGGCTCTGTGGTTTAACCCACAGCGCCACCCGCGTCCCTATAATGCTGTATAACTCCCTGCAGACATCATGTAAACAAATCAGGAAGAATAATGAATAAACAGGTCATCTTCAAAACAATCTTAGATGTACTTTCTGCACATTGCTATTGTTTCATATGCATGTTGCAAGTTTACTTGCTTTTGCTCTGAATACTCCCCATGTCCAGTTCTTCCACTCCTGCTCTTGATTCTGAAATTTCCACACACAATACGTGGCTGGTGAGCTATATTCACCTTGTGTAAATCCCTCGTGTAAATCACCGTGTCTCTATTACTGTCTTCCTCCATGGAGCACAGTATCTTCCCAACCGCCCTTATCTGCTAAAAACACACTGGCTTTAATGTGCAAATTAATGATCACCACTATTAAGAAATATCATAGGGTGGATTGATAGTACGATGCAGTCATTTACTGGCAGGAAGACAAGACATATTGAAGTCCTGGATATGAAAGCAAAAAAAAAAAAAATCATCTGAAGGGTTTAAAAAACATAATCACATGAGAACAGCGAAGCAGTCTAATTTAGGTTTCTAGCTAAGCCTGTTTAGTGCTTGGAGGCAGACTCTCAGCACTGCCAAGGGATGCTTTTCAGGCCTTGATGGTAGTGTTGGAGGAAGGGCTCAGTTTGCTAGACTCTGAGGAACATTTTTGGACAAGGTGATCTTGTATGAAACATTCAGGTTCTATCTGAACTGCAATGAAACCAGACTGCTGGCACATAATATGCAGCAATAAAATTGACTTTGGAGGGGAAAGCCAACAGAAGCTGAGGAACATCCAGTTCAGGGGTGATCGGGAATAAAAATATTCTGGATCGTTGAAGCAGAGTGCAGGTAGAATTAGGGAAGGAGTGTATCAAAACACCCAGTGGCCATTTAAAGAGGTCTAAGTTTCCTAGGAAAACTTGTACAGATGATGTGCTGTACAGGTCCAATTCAAAGGGAGTGACAATCTGCTATTATCTACTAGGGATTTGCAGACTCTGCCTCCTAGGACGAACAACCTATAAAGCAGAGGGTCAAACCTTGGGCAGAGAATGAGGCACAAAGGTGGAAAACCTGTGGCTCATCAGATGTTTAGTTATGCATTGCATTTATAGCCCACCAGGTACGCAGGTGGCACAGTGGTTTAAACCACTGAGCCTCTTGGGCTTGCTGATCAGAAGGTCAGCAGTTTGAATCCCCATGACAGGGTGAGCTCCCACTGCTCTGTCCCAGCTCCTGACAACCTAGCAGTTCGAAAGCACACCAGTGCGACTAGATAAATAGGTACTGCTGTGGCGGGAAGGTAAACGGTTTTTCCGTGCACTCTGGTTGCCATCACAGTGTTCCATCGCACCAGAAGTGGTTTAGTCATGTTGGCCACATGACCTGGAAAGCTGTCTGTGGACAAATGCTGGTTCCCTCGGCCTGAAAGTGAGATGAGCACTGGACACCATAGTCACCTTTGACTGGGCTTTGTTGCAAATTCTCTGCGGCGCTTTAGCATAAATGCTCAGAGTTCTAGGTTCTTCAGTGCAGTATATATTTATTGTGAGCTATATATACAAATAGGGACGTGGGTGGCGCTGTGGGTTAAACCACAGAGCCTAGGACTTGCCAATCAGAAGGTCAGCGGTTCGAATCCCAGCAACGGGGTGAGCTCCCGTTGCTCGGTCCCTGCTCCTGCCAACCTAGCAGTTCGAAAGCATTTCAAAGTGCAAGTAGATAAATAGGTACCACTCCGGCGGGAAGGTAAACAGCGTTTCCGTGTGCTGCTATGGTTAACCAGAAGTGGCTTAGTCATGCTGGCCACATGACCCGGAATCTGTATGCTGGCTCCCTCGGCCAGTAAAGCGAGATGAGCGCTGCAACCCCAGAGTCGGCCACGACTGAGCCTAATGGTCAGGGGTCCCTTTACCTTTATATATGCAAATATCTACCGGCTGTAATACATGAGCAGTTCATACAGCGAAACAGAATACCTGGCTGCACCTTAAGGGACATAGGAAGACCTCTAACTCTCTCTCTCTGACCACACTCCTCTGCACCACCACCTTACTGCTGGACAGGTTTCCCTTTTAAACCAATGACAGTCAATCAACTGTCAGCACATTACTGCAGAGTCATTCTGACTCAGCACTTCCATAGAAAGTATCGCAGGTTGATTGCATCAGCCAGTTGCATCAGCTAGCAAACTCAAGCCTGCATACTTACTATCTCACACAGCATTCTGTGAATCCCGACAGACTTAACCACCCAGGTGTCCTTTACCTACCTTTACCTTTAGAGCCCACCTTTTTTATCCAAGGAGCTAAAGATGGCATGCATGGTTCTCCACTTTCTCAATTCATCCCCAAATAACCCTCTGAGGTAGAACAAAATAAAAAAATTCCTTCCAGTAGCACCTTAAAGACCAACTAAGTTAGTTCTAGGTATGAGCTTCCGTGTGCATGCACACTTCTTCAGATACACATGTTGGTCTTTAAGGTGCTACTGGAAGGAATTTTTTTATTTTGTTTTGACTATGGCAGACCAACACGGCTACCTATCTGTAACTGCCTCTGAGGTAGGTTAGACTGAGAGGCAGTGACTGGCCCAAGGTCACCCAGTGAGCTTCATAGCCAAGTTGGGGATTTGATCCTTCATCTCCTAAATCTCAACCCAGCACTCTAACCACTGGCGCCAATGTTTTTGGACTAAAACTCCTATTATCCCCAATCATTGGCCATGCCGTACTGGCTGGGGTTGATGACAGTTGGAGTCCTTCAACATCTTTAGGTCAGAGTCTCTCCATACAAATTGCTTATTATATTGTCCATGCTAATTTTTCCATGTTCAAACTGTACCTGAAAGTCCAATTTAAAAGGGCTGTTTTGTTGATATTCAGAAAAGTATTTCATCCTTGGCTGAATGGTTTTACAATTTTGCATTCGGGAATTAAAGCAGTGGTATGTGTGTATATCTGTGTGAGAATAATTTCAAAGGTCATTGACTGAGATTTCTAAGCAAATCAATAACTCTGGAAACCTAAATCCTTGAGGGGGATCGCAATTTAATTCCTGATATTGATCAAAAGCCGAGCCAAAATTAAAGTAAATAAAGCATTGACCCAGAAGGTCAGAATTTATTTAAGAGAGTCCTGCCTTATGAAAAATCTTTCCCCTAAGTGATATGTTGTTGCAGTCAAGAGAAAACGGGCAAAAAAACTTTGCTGAAGCACAAAAAGTCAGACATGAGCTTCACAAACTTAAAGGAACTTTATAAAAAAAAATATTCTGGATCCATCACACGTCCCTCGTCTGAGTTTAGTCATCTTTGATCTGATGATTTACAACAGATAATTGAATTTACGTTATTTCCATGATACCATTCCTTGGCTGAAACTCATTATCGCACATTGCCAAAGTGAAATAATGAAGCATAATGCAGATGCTAGGGGAATTGGAGTTGACATTTTCACTTCAAGCTTTTGGATTAAATCAAACTTGGAGACAGGCGCAATTTGGTGCTGCAAACTCAAAAGATATCAAAGGGACAGCTGGAACTCACCAGAACTCAGGTGAGCACAATTGACATTATAAGAGAACAAGGGAGAAGGTCATGATGAGTTCTAGCACCTCTTTTTCTAGGAAAATAGCACCGAGTGTTTAAACGAAAGTGTTTCATTCTGCTCTGTTTTTCCTCTCTCCTTGTGCCACCTTTATCCTGAGACTGCAAAAAACAAAGGAAGTTCTTCAAAAACAAAAGTCAGTCCCAGCACCTTTCTTTTTCTTTGCCTTTCCCCCACTTCGCCCATCGAAATTATCAAACACAAATCAGTTTTCATCTTTTGACATTTTCTATTAAATGGAGAAAACAGGTTATTTATTGGGCAGAGCCACTTTTGCAGCTGTTGTTAAAGTTGCAAAACAACAAAGTGTGGGATAGAGCGCCAGATAAGTTTCTGGAACAACAATGGGATATCAGCTCTGCCCAAGGCAAGATGGAGAACAGCAACAACCAGGGGGAAATAGACATAATATTTTACAAGGACAGGAAGAAACAACACAGACAGAATAATTGCCACACACAGGAAGAACAAGGTGATTGTTTGAGTGCCTCACTTGTAGATTTATAAATCATTTAATGTGTCAACAGAAATAGAACTTATTAATATTGCAGTTGTTATATAATGGGATTATTATTATGACCGGTATGCAATTGAAATTAATAAAAGATTTTGGAATGCAGAAATAAAGAAAATCATCAACCATCAATTCTAGTACATGGGGAACACTTTATCTAAATTATATAATTTGGTATTTGAAGAATAGGTATTATCAATTGTATTATAAATTGGTATTGTTATAATGAGACTATTATTGGATTGTAATTGAAAACTAATAAAATTATTATTATTATTATTATTATTATTATTATTATTATTATTATTATTATTATTAAAATAATTTTATTAAATGAGAAACAGTTATCAAATGTTACTGGCATGTTTTTTAAGCATCTATTTCATACCTTCCAACACTCTTCAGATGAAAATAGGGACATTTCTCACTCCCCCACAAATGACCCTTCTCAACCCCCCATTTTTTTATTGCTGTCACCCCACAGAGCATTTCCACCATCATGACAGCAGCAGGACAGAGAGCACACACCTCTGATGTCCCAAGAAAACCCCTTAATTCTGATTTTATGTTATATTATTCTTTGGTAGATCTACAAAAGGAAAAACTCACAGTGGCCATGGAGAAGTCATAGAGAGGCAACAGGGTGCTCCCTCGCAGCCAGTGAGGCCACCACCACTCAGGCCAAGCAACAGCTCATCCTCCTCCTCAAGCTGAGGGGTTGCAGCATTGGTGGGGAAAATAGCGACATTCCAAGATCAGTCAGAAGCTGGGGTGGTTTTCCTAATTCCAGTACTGCCCCTGGGAAATAGGGATGCTCGGAGTGTATGCTATTTGTTTACTCAGGGGTCATCAAACTTTTTCAGCTGTGGGCCCGTCCACAGGGGAAAATGAACGAATTCCTATGCCCCACAATAACCCAGAGATTCATTTTAAATAAAAGCACATGTTCTACTCATGTAAAAACACTTGGCAGGCCCCACAAATAACCCAGAGATGCATTTTAAATAAAAGGACCCATTCTACACATGTAAAATCACGCTGATTCCCAGACCGTCCATGGGCCAGATTTAGAAGGCGATTGGGCCAGATTCAGCCCCTGGGCCTTAGGTTGCCTACCCATGGTTTACCTCTATAAAGATCTAAGCCTTTCTGTGGCTACACGATACTGTGTCTCGCTATTTTCTGTACCACAAACAAACACGGCACGTTGGTATTTTGTTCTTCACAACGTAGCTCCCCCACCCACCCACAATTTCTGAATTATTTATTTATACTTTTCAATTTTATACATTTCACTAATGTTATACATTTCACTAATTTTACAATCATTTTGACTGACTGGCTAGCTCCCCTACCCCTACTTCTCAGAGTAGTTATTTCTTTTCTTTTTTCAATTTTGACCTTGAGCCAGAAGATTAAACCTATCCATTCTTAAGGAAATCAGCCCTGAGTGCTCACTGAAAGGACAGATCATGAAGCTGAGGCTCCAATATTTTGGCCACCTCATGAGAAGAGAAGACTCCCTGGAAAAGACCCTGATGTTGGGAAAGATGGAGGGCACAGGGAGAAGGGGATGACAGAGGACGAGATGGTTGGACAGTGTTCTCGAAGCTACCAGCATGAGTTTGACCAAATTGTGAGAGGCAGTGGAAGACAGGAGTGCCTGGCGTGCTCTGGTCCATGGGGTCACGAAGAGTCGGACTCGACTAAACGACCAAACAACAACTTGCCCTGTGACCTGCTAGTGAAGAGGGGTAATAAAATTAATAAATACACACGGGGTGATTTCTGGTTTTCTGCTGTTCATCAATATAGGACCAAAGAGGCAGAGAGGTAGATTAGATAGCTAATGCTCAGTAGGTGCAGGAACAACGGAAGCTTGACTATAAAGGAATAAATTTCATTTTACATACTTGTAAATAGCAGAACGTGGATTAAAAGCCGTATAAGCAAACTTAGTTGTGTCAGTTGAGAGTAGTGTCAGTTCAGTGCTGGTGGTTGCTAGGTTGCGGAGGTCCTTGTGACACACCCTTCATTGTGACCTCTTCCTTCTTCTGGCTCCTTGGTCACTAGGGCTTTGGAGGCATAGTGATCTCTTTTGTTTTGATCATTCAGGGAGTAAGAAAGAAAGTGGATGGAGATGTAAGTAGACTTTCTCATCAACACCTGCATTCTGTGATGGTAATACTCCATTGTAGTCTTAGGAAGCATTTAAAATATTAAAATCAGGTTTCCCCGGCCACTCTGGGCAGCTCCCACCATTAAAAACATGATAAAACATCAAACATTAAAAACTTCCCTAAGCAGGCCTGCCTTCAGATGTCTTCTAAAAGTCTTCTAAAAGCTGGGCCACACCATTTGCTGCAGGGAATGCCAAACTCTCAGTGAGTTTATAATCCATAGTTCAAGGGAGGAGCAAAGAAAAAGAGAGGGCAGAAAGGGAGAAACAGAGGAAAGAGAAAACAGAGGAAAGAGAAAAGCAATGGATTGAATATGCAGAAATACAGTGATGTTTAAAACAAAGCAAAATGGGATAAAGCCAAGGGCTTCACAGAAGGCCTTGGGTTTGAAGGAAGAGAGAGGTTGGTCTGATTTGCACAGCTCTCTTGCAAAAATCAGTCTTAACTCCACAGCAATGGCTCTCTGCTGGTTACAGAAAGAACATTGGATAGGACCCAAGACAGTTTTTGTTATGTTGCTGCAGTGCAGTACAGCTATATCAAGGTAGGCATAAATCTCATCCAAAGAGCGACTCGGAAAGAATTGTGACGCTGAAGAAGCGAGCCGAATGCAACTGAAACAAATCTCCCAGTCAGACTCCTCAGTAATCAGATGTTGAAACTTAAGGCTGAAATATTGTAATCCTATTCATGACCAGTGAATTTGGGGGTGATGTCATCAGTTTTTTTGGGGGGGTGGGAGAACGTGGACCTCATTGGCGTGGTGAGTTGCTTGGTGTCTTCTTTTAATTATTTTGTTTGTTTGTTTATAATTTTTATTAAATTTTCTGTTTTACAATTTAGAATACTCATTTTACATCCTTAATGACTTCCCTTCTTCTTTTTCCGTGGTTCATTTTACATATCATAAATCCCTTCATATTTTACAAAGACTCTACCATTCAGTATTCCATTATGGCAACCATCAAAGCTTATTTACACTGTTGAATTTATCTTAATGCTGCCAGTGTTTTCAGCTGTACACAATTATTTCCCATATATCCAATGAACATTTTCCAATCTTCTTTAAACTTATGTTCTTCTTGTTTTTCTATATGTTAAGTTGTGCATTATCTGTCAGCTTAAGTTGCCATTCTTCTTTCATTGGGACCTCATTTGTTTTCCATTTTGGGGCTAACAAAACACGGACCACAGTAGTGGCATACATAAATAACCTTTATGGACACCTGGGAATTTCAGTCACTCAATAGAAAGCACTCTGGTTTTTTGGGGAAAGAACTTTTAAACATTTTTTCAATTCATTATGGATCATTTCCCAGTACTCTTTTATGCTTTTACAAATCAACCACATATGAAAGGACATTCTCTCCACCTCTGCATCTCCAGCACTTATCTGATTCAGTCATATACATCCTTAGCTAGCCTACTCAGAGTTAAATACCATCTGTGAATCATTTCCAGGTAGTTCTCCTTCAAAGAATAACATTACTTTATTCCTTGTTTTATATGTGGCAGCAGCAGCAACGCAGCTCTATTCTTGGCAGGCTGGGAGCCAATTCCTTAACATTAAAGTTACTTGGATGATCAGCACCCCAGAGGATTTGGGGTGGAAGTTACACACGGCTACCACAAACACACTGCAATCCCCACTGGTGCCCAAACATGATGCTTTTTGTGAGAAACGCCATTGCTCCCTCAACCAAAAATAACCCAGAATAATGTTGCGATTAAGTCATTTAAGGGATTAAGAAAACTGAGGCTAAGCCACAAAGAGTGGAACTCGATTGCTGAGGATCTGAACCGAATATTCATCCTGGTGTACATCCTTTAGCCTTTGTTACAGCCCAGCGATCTATATTTCTACAATTAATGTATTAATTTATGCCACAAATTAGACTCCCTGTAGGCCCTGCTTAATCCGTTCTTGATCTGAAATTATTCTCTTACAGTTTTCTTTTCCAGTTAAAGGTTGACTCCTTTCATCGAGTGCGTGGAAATCTAGTTCTACCCTAATCAATGAGACTAGTTAATTAATTTGAAATGAGGGCCTTTCGCCCAGAGCATTTCCCTCTATCCGTACAACTCACAAAATAATAAAAAGACTTGATTCTGTTTCATTAAATTATCTGTGCTTGATAGTTTGCTGGAGAAGAATTGAAATGGCCTTGGTAGCAGGCGGCCCGCCCTGTTTGATTTTGACACCCTCCTTTGAATCCTCAGTGCCTTTTTTGCAGCATGAAGAAAATGCCACCCCTCTCACAGCGGAGATGTTAGAATTTCGTGTCCTCCAGCAACAAATTCAGGAGTTTGAGTTTGGCAAGGATAGAATCATCCAAGATCTAGGGCAATGGTTTCTTCAAAGCTGCTGGAGGAGGAGGAGAGGACAGAGATAGAAGAACAAGTTGTGAGTGAAGGGGGACCCACTTCTCATCCTTTGGACCCTCTGGGAAACTCAACAAAGCTGCTACATCAGTGGAGAATGGAGCTGAATGGGACACAGCTGTGTGCAACCTGAGGAAGTACCACCCACCTTGGGCCTGCCTGTAAAAGCAAGTCGAGAGTGAAGCTGTGATAGCTCAGTTGGTAGAGCATGAGGCTCTTAATCTCAAGGTTGTGGGTTCGAGCCCCACGTTGCGCAGACGATTCCTACATTGCAGGAGGTTGGACTAGATGTCCCTTTGTAATTCCTTCCAACTCTACAATTCTATGAGAGACTAGGGTGATGTCCCCTGAATCCAGGAACTGTTCTTGTTGTGAGACTTTTGGGGGTGAGCTGAGAGTTTGTTTGGACCCTGGGTGAGAACCCGGAGGCTGAGGAGGGTGTGTCAGAAGAAAAAGGATTATATTTTAGATATAGATAAGAGTGGAGAGAGAGAGAGAGAGAGAGAGAGAGAGAGAGAGAGAGAGAGAGAGACCCCCAGTGTGGTGTAGTGGTTAAGAGCGGTGGACTCGTAATCTGGCGAACCGGGTTTAATTCCCCGCTCCTCCACATGCAGCTGCTGGGTGACCTTGGGCCAGTCACACTTCTTTGAAGTCTCTCAGCCCCACTCACCTCACAGAGTGTTTGTTGTGGGGGAGGAAGGGAAAGTCGAATGTTAGCCGCTTTGAGACTCCTTCGAGTAGTGATAAAGCGGCATATCAAATCCAAACTCTTCTTCTTCTAGATAGATAGATAGACAGACAGGCAGAAACATTGATATATGTATATATATATAGAGAGAGAGAGATATGATAGATAGATAGATAGATAGATAGATAGATAGATAGATAGATAGATGATAGATAGATAGATAGATAGATAGATAGATAGATGAGAGATAGATGAGAGATAGAGAGATAGATATGTAACTTTGTATTAATGTAACCTTTCTATATGTAACTTCATCAGTTTCGTAGTAGATCCCCCTCTGAGTCAGGGTATTGTCAAAAGTTCTAAATCATCTGGTACCCTCCAGATGTTGGGACTACAACTCAAATCATCTCTAACCAGCCTGTGCAAGCTGGGGCCTCACTTTGGAGGGGCACAATAGTCTGACAAAAAGTGGCCACAACTCATCTTAGATTATTTAATCAGTTCTCACGATCTAGTCTGACTCTCTACTAGGTGTTATATAATTTATGCCTGAAGCTGGATTCTGCTATTTATGCTTACTGTTGCTTTTTGTTTTCTAGAAATCAATTAAAAAATTATTTCTTTTTTAAGAAAGGAAATTCTCCAACAAGATTTGAGAGGGAGCAATTGTTCCATCAGATTAGAAGGGCTGGTTTTGTTCACCCTTAAGCAGGTCCTGTAAGTTACCCACTTAGCTCAAGCGACTGTTGTCTCTTTCTGAAAAGCACCACATTTTGCAGGAAGTACCACTTTGGGGTCTTTTCCCAGAGTTGCCTCAATAAAAGCAATCTGTAGTCCATACATATAACGTATTTTTCGCCCTATAGGACACACTTTTTCCCCTCCAAAAATGAAGAGGAAATGTGTGTGCATCCTATGGGGCGAATGCAGGCTTTCGCTGAAGCCTGGAGAGCGAGAGGGGTCGGTGCACACCAACCCCTCTCACTCTCCAGGCTTCAGGAAGCTGTCCGCAAGCTGTGGGAGAGCTGCGCGACTTCACACAGCTCTCCCACAGCTTGTGGAGAGCTGCCTGCACGAGCTGCCTGCACCCCGAAGCCTGGGGGCGTGCTGAGCTCAGCGCCCCCCAGGCTTCAGACTTCGTGCAGCTCTCTGCAAGCCGTGGGAGGGCTATGCAAAGTCGCGCAGCTCTCCCACGGCTTGTGGAGAGCTGCCTGCACCCCGAAGCCTGGGGGCGCGCTGAGGTCAGCATTCCCCCAGGCTTCAGGCTTCGCGCAGCTCTCTGCAAGCCGTGGGAGGGCTATGCAAAGTCGCGCAGCTCTCCCACGGCTTGTGGAGAGCTGCCTGCACCCCGAAGCCGGGGGCTACCCCCAGGCTTCAGGCTTCGCACAGCTCTCCCACGGCTTGTGGAGAGCTGCCTGTTCTGGGGGCTGGAGTCGGGGGAAGCTCGGGCTTCCCCCGCCCCAGCACCATGCTGGGGGGGGGAATAATTTTTTTTCTTTATTTCCCCCCCAAAAAACTAGGTGTACCCTATGGGGCGAAAAATATGGTAAACTAACCTGACACACAGAAGCAAATTCAGCTGATCTTTCTTTCTTTCTTTCTTTCTTTCTTTCTTTCTTTCTTTCTTTCTTTCTTTCTCTCTCTCTCTCTCTCTCTCTCTCTCCCTTCCTTCCTTCCTTCCTTCCTTCTTTTATTTTCTTTTAAAGCATATTAAAAAAATTTAAAGCACACAGCTGGCAATCCAGATATCATCAGCATTTTTTCTATATCTGTTTGAAGTAATAGCCTTTTGTTTTCCTTCTCGTCACGATTTCCCTATAATAATTCAGCACTAAAAAGAAGAGCGGCATAACCATTTCTCGAAGGACGTTTCTCTGAGAAACTTTCTGAGATTTTCCCTTTGTTCATCCCCAATTTCTTTCTCTCTTTTCCACGCAAATGTGTCTTTTGGGGGGTTGTTGTTGTGGCTCCTACAAGTGGCAGCAATCACAACAGTGCTAGTAGCCGGCCGCCATTTTGCATTCTCCACAGTGCCCTCTCCCTGGGCTTCATACCCTCCAACATTTCTCCGATGAAGATAGGGACATCCTATTCCGTAATAATAACAATTTTATTATTTATACCCCACCCATCAGACTGGGTTGCCCCAGCCACTCTGGGCAGCTTCCAACATATATAGAAACAAAAAAGATTATTTATGTATGTCACTACTGCGACCCATGGAAAACAAGCGAGGTCCCAACTAAAGAAGAATGGCAACTTAAACTGATGGTATATGTGCAGCTTGCGGACCTAACATACAGAATAAGAGGACAAGAAGAACATACGTTTAAAGAAGAACATAAAATGTTTATTGAATATATGAGGGGAAATTCAACAGTGTAAACAAGTGTTGATGGATGTAATAATGGATTACTGAATGGTTTAGTGTATGTAAAATAAGTTGGGATTTATGATATGCAAAATGAACCATGGAAAGAGAAGAAGGGAAGTCATTGACATTTTAAGGTTGCTTAAATTAATATTCTGAATTGTAAAACAGAAAATTTAATAAAAATTATACACAACATATATAGAAACATAATAAAACATTAAACATTAAAAAAAACCTTCCCTGTACAGGACCACTTTCAAATGTCTCCAATGGAAATAGGGACGTCCTAAGGAAAAGTGGGATGCTCTTTGATCAAATCGGAAACTGGGGTGGCTTCTGTAAATCTGGGACTGTCCCTGGAAAATAGGGACACTTAGAGGGTCTGTGACTTGCCTTTCTCCCGCTCCCGCTCAGGAACTTGAAGCAATCCTCAGTGTTCAGAAGGCAGGGGAGCAAGGCTGCCCAGTCTGTGCCACCCCAAAGACTGCTACAGGCTGTTGGGGTAAAGGTAAAGGTCCAGTCGTGGCCGACTCTGGGGTTGCAGCGCTCATCTCGCTTTATTGCCTGAGGGAGCCAGCGTACAGCTTCTGGGTCATGTGGCCAGCATGATTAAGCCGCTTCTGGCGAACCAGAGCAGCGCACGGAAACGCCGTTTACCTTCCCACTGAAGTGGTACCTATTTATCTACTTGCACTTTGATGTGCTTTCGAACTGCTAGGTTGACAGGAGCTGGGACCGAGGAACGGGAGCTCACCCCGTCACGGGGATTCAAACCACCAACCTTCTGATCGGCAAGTCCTAGGCTCTGTGGTTTAACTCACAGCGCCATCCGTGTCCCTTACTGCACTACAAATGGTGTGTGTTGGTAACGCCACCATAGACTTTGTGCAAGTGTCTTCCGGCACTACTGTGTAGTTTGAAATTATATAATTTTCCTTTCAACCTTCCTGCTGGAACTACCGAGTGAACCAATGACAGTGGTTTGTCAATGTCAGGCTGCCAACACAGCAGGGCCAAAGGATCACACTGACACACAATTGTTATCTCCAGTGGAACTCACCCAGATATTCTTGGAATGTGTTACTGCAGTTCTGGAGTTAGACCAAAACTGCAAGCCTTTCTCTGGCAATTCTGCCCATGTCTTCAGCGCAGCACAGGGCAAAAACTCTACTGTGGCCTCTTATATTGTGTTTTTATGCTGGGCTTGTTGTCGCTATGCTCTACCTTGAATCCTTAAGGGTTGGCACAGCACGTCCTAAGACTGGGCTGTCAGTCATGTGGTTTCTGCATTATTTCGTTGTATGAAATTCCGCTTCTGGGATTCTGTCAGATGAGATCACAGTACAAATCCCAGATGGATCCAATCTGCTCTGGTTCCTCATCCAAGAAAATATATAATTGGCTAAAATCCCCGCTCCGATAATGAGACTATTAGGCATTTCTGTGAGCATGGCCAATGGGGATTTCACAGTTCTGTTGTCCGGGTTTGTTGTTCTATTTCCATTCAAAATGCAAATGAAGGCAGATGTGTGTTGTGTTGTGTCCACATGAATGTGTTCAACTGTTACTGTAAAATCCCCATTTGAAAATGGATGACTGGAGCTGTCTGGCAGAAACCACAGGGTAGTAGCACCTTCAGGAGATGGAGGAAGCAAGCAAGCAAGCAGGTGTAAACAGATGTAGGATTCCAGCTTAAATTCACTTTTTAAAGGAATGATACTTTGCCAGTGGCAGGTGGTGTCCATTTCAGCTTGTGAGGTGTTGGGCAAGGCATTGCACTGGATGGGACATACAAACACAACATTGCACATTCTTCACACAAACCCAGACATACACAGAAGTATAGGAGGAACTGGGAGGAATTCAACGTGACACTAAGTGGGGTATCCATGTGAGGAAACATAGAACAGTAGAATTGGAGGGAAACCTGAGGGTCATCTGTAATAATAATAATAATTATTATTATTATTATTATTATTATTATTATTATTATTATTATTATTATTATTATTTATACCCCACCCATCTGACTGGGTTTTGCCAGCCAGTCTGAGAGGCTCCCAACTGAATATTAAAAACACAATCAAACATCGAACATTAAAAACTTCCCTAAACAGGGCTGCCTTCAGATGTCTTCTAAAAGTCAGATAGTTGTTTATTACCTTGACATCTGATGTGAGGGCGTTCCACAGGGCGGGCATCACTACTGGGAAGGCCCTATGCCTGGTTCCCTGTAACCTCACTTCTCGCAGGGAGTGAACTGCCAGAAGGCCCTCGAAGGAGGACCTCAGTGTCTGGGCTGAATTATGGGAGTGGAGACACTCCTTCAGGTATACTCCTGCAGGAGGTGGGCTTGAACCACCAACCTTCTGGTTAACAAATGGATGCACCGACCCACAAAATAGCAGAATCATAGAATCATAAAATTGGAAGAGACCCTAAGGACCGTAGTCCAACCCCCTGCGATGCAGGAATATGCAGCGGTCCCATATGGAGATGAAACATGCAACCTTGGTGTTATTAGCACCACGCTCTCGCCAACGGTGATATCCAGCATGAATGAGGTCCGCTTGCATAGTGTGACTTCCCCCCACCACTCGTCCGCTTGCATGCCCAAAGTCACTTTTGTTATCCATTCAATCTCAGCTCCCAGTCAGCATTCCCAAGGATGATAACACTTTGCGGATAAAAGCAACAAAGGTCACCTGATGGTCATTCCTTCCATGGACTCTATTGTTCTTCATTTGTCGCACGAATTCCAGAAAAAAAAGGTATGTGGCAAGGACCCTAGTGCATCTCCACTTAATGAGCCAAAGAGACTTTTTCTGCATTTCTAATTGGTTCATTAGGGCATGAATCTGAAGTCTAAAGGGATTTTTCTTAACTGCTAACTTACATTAACTGTTGTAAATAATATATTGTCACACACGTAGATAGATAGATACATAGATAGATAGTTCTGAAAGGTCCTTTGTGCTTCTGAGGCCAACTGGTGTGAAAAAAATCTCAACAAAGTTTGCCTTCAGAGTTTTTCTCCTAATATGCAGTGATAATATACAGTGGTACCTTGGGTTACAGACGCTTCAGGTTACAGATTCCGCTAACCCAGAAATAGTACCTCGGGTTAAGAACTTTGATTCAGGATGAGAACAGAAAACGGGCTCTGGCGGTGCGGCAGCAGTGGGAGGCCCCATTAGCTAAAGTGGTGCTTCAGATTAAGAACAGTTTCTGGTTAAGAACGGACCTCCAGAACGAATTAAGTTCTTAACCCAAGGTACCACTGTATTGTGTCATTATATTGATTCTGTTAAGGATGAATCACTTTATCGAATCACCACATCGGTCTGAGTTTCCATTAAGATATATCCCTAAAGTATGGGGGCAGATTATTCCACACAACTCAGTATATATCTTTGCAATGCTTATTTTGAATAGTGTAAGAAGGGTAGAGGAAATGGTAGCACGATCAGTCACTTCCCCACTTTTTGATGTGCAAAAAGCTCAACATAGCTTCCAGCTGTGCTCAAGATCTCTCAAACAGATAATAAGTGAAGTTCAAATCGGTGGCACTTTCACGCTCTGAAATGGTACTAATATGTAGAAAACGCTTACTTGTTCTGCAAACTTCACTTCTCCATGTGGATAGAAATTTTGATTTATTCCCAGGAAAATATTCTGTGTTCTAAGGAACTCTTACTACTTGTGTGAAAACACATGTAATGGGTGTATAAATTCATATAATTATGGTGTTATGGCCTGTACCAAACGTTACAGGCCATAATGTCGTAATTATATTTATTTATGCATATAAACCATTTGCTGTTTACTTTCCACAGAATACTCAACATGAGAGCACAAAATATAAAACCATAACACTGGGCAACAATTTTTTACTTTTTGAATGTTGTCTAGATTTCTACAACTGATTTAGGGTATTTTTGCACTGCTGAATCAGGAAATGGCATCCGTTTCTCTCCATCAGGTCAGGTTTTCTGTAAACTGAATGGTGGGCATTGATAAAGGTAAGTACACGTAAATTGCATGTTGCTTCACCATTTTTCAAACTTCAGGGCTTGAACTTCTGTTTCTTGGAACTCCTGGAATGCTCAGCGGCATGGAGGTCTCTCTTCAGAGTCCAACAGTAGTCAGCCATCATGACTACCCTGATCAGCGGCCCTGATACCTGGTCTCCATCTCTTTCATGTCCTGATGGAATCTCTCTCCCTGCTTGTCACTCATTGAACCCAGGTTCTCAGGAAACCGGTCCATATGTGAAAATAGGTAGTGCATCTTGATGCTCATGTTACAGCCCAGGTTTCTGAAAGCAGTCAGCATGTTGTTGACAAGTTCTGCGTAGTTTCTGGCCTTATTGTTGCCAAGAAAGTTCTTCACTACCAGAACAAATGCCTTCCACACTTCCAGTTCCACTTCATTCATTGAGTTTCCGAACTCTGGATCTCTGATGAGCTGACGGATCTGAGGACCGTCAAAGATGCCAGCTTTCAACTTCTCCATGGTCAATCCTGGAAAAGCCTGGCACAAGTAAGTGAAGCAGTCACCATCCTTGTCCAGAGCCTTGGTGAACTGCTTGATTAAGCCGAGCTTGATGTGCAGCGGTGGGAAGAGTATTCTGTCTCTGTCCACCAGAGGGTCATTGACCCTGTTCCTTTCTTTGCAAGGCACCAATTCCTCCTGGACAGGCCAGTCGTTCTTCGTGTAATGCTGAGCACGGTCCCTACTATCCCACATGCACAGAAAACATGGGTACTTGGTGAAGCCAAACTGTTGTCCCAACAAAAAGTTCACCATCTTCAGGTCAACACAAATAAACCACTTATGCTGATCATAACTAATTTTCTCCAGCACATACTTCACCGCTTCATAGTTCTCCTTCAGTGTACTCGAGTGAGCCAGGGGTATAGAGGCAAACTGGTTGCCGTTGTGTAGCAGAACACATTTCAGTGATCGCTTGCTGCTGTCAATGAACAGTCTCCAATCTTTGGGTTCGTACTGTGGCACTCCAAGCTTGAGCAGAAGCTGCGCAATATCTGCACAGTACACCAAGTCCTTCTCTTTCGAGAAAAAACGGAGGTACTCTTGATGCCTGTTTCGGAAGAAGCTGTCAGAGAGGAGGTTTTTTCCCTTCAATCTGGATGCCAACAGTTTGGCAGAGTCCTTTGACAAGAAGGTCGCGAACTAGATCATTCAACTCCTTTTGGGAAAATGGATGTGGAGCATCATCTTCAAGAACCACTTCTTCTTCTTCATGTCCTTCAACACTGGAGGCATCTTCGTCACTAATGTCAGGAAGTTCTCCGAAGATAGGCACTGGAATTTCATCACAGCTACAGGACAACGTGCTGATTGAAGATCAGGATACTTCGTGGGGCGGCTGCCCCATTAACTTAGTTTTGATCCCCCAACTTTATGCTTTGCTGCACAAATTTATGGAAGATTTTGAGGTTTTATGACTTCAAACTGATCCCTTTTCAACATAATCACCCAGAACTATCAGACCTGAATACTTCTTGTCATTAAAATAATCATTTCCAATCAAAAAAATTATTTGACAAGGCATTTTACCCCCACCAACTTCTTCTAAAATGCTCCACACAAGCGTACATGTGAACAAAAACGTAAAAAAGACATGTGGCCATAGCTCAAAAACTTGACCTGATTGAGCAAAACCAACGTGATTTTTGGATTCAGCGCATCGTCCTAAATCAGCTGAAAAAATGCAGACAACAAATTTGTTGTTGACCAGTGTAATCAAATCCATTTACAACTTACATTAAAGTGAGCTATTTAAACTGTGGAAAACAAGAGCTTTTGAAAAACAGCAGCAATCCCAAGCCGAGATGAACTGGATTAGATGAGAGCTCTGCATGGCTGTTTTGCCTTCAGAATGAAAGTTGTCAACCTAAGAGAACTTTTAAAAAGCTTGTTTAATGTGATGGTGCATGATGCCCCTTCGGGTGTCATGTTCTAACAGAACATAGGGTTGCCATACTTCTGGGATTTCCAGGACATATCCGGAATACTGCAGTTGGCAGCAGTGACTGGGCAAAAATCAAGAAACTGTCCAGGGAAATCCAGACATATGGCAGCCCATGTTGGCAGTGCCCATTTTCCATAAAAATAGCTCAAAAATGGCATTGGGGGGGTGATTTTGGCAAAAAAGCCAGAAAGAGAGAGAGAAAAAAATTAATCCTTAGTATTATGTGCCATAGCTATCAATGTGCTCTGCTCTGCACATTGATTAAATGTGTAAGATATGACTATGTTGTTGCTGCCCAGTGGCCAAAAAGGTAAATTCGTTTCCTTGAATATTTAAGACTGGACATATTTCAGTGCTCAAGCTGTTTTTCAAGATGGATGCCAGACTGAGTCTAACTGCTAATGAAGATAAACGGGATGCAGCAGTTTCTTTTGGGTTTGCATATATTGTAAACAGGAGCATGGCTGAGAAATGACTCCCTTATGCAATTTGGAAGGACTTTGACGCTGATCACAAGGCCTGGAGAGACTAAGGACTTTGTTGCTAATGATATTCACCATGACAGCAAGAAGCAGGCAATCTTATAACCTCCAACATTTCTCCAATGAAAACAGGGATGTGACGTCCTAGGCCATACTCTCCAACATCTCTCCGATGAAATTAGTGATGTTCTGCCATATCCACCAACATTTCTCTGATGAAAATAGTGATGTCCTGCCCTGTCCGCCAACATTTCTCTGATGAAAATAGGTATTGATCTATGGAAAAGCGGGACAGGGATGCGGGTGGCGCTGTGGGTTAAACCACTGTGCTGCTTGGGCTTGCAAATCGACAGGTCGGCAGTTCAAATCCCCACGACGGGGGGGATTGTTGTTCGGTCCCAGCTCCTGCCAACCTAGCAGTTCGAAAGCATACAGTGCAAGTAGATAAATAGGTAAGGTAAATGACTTTTCTGTGCACTGCTCTGGTTTCGCCAGAAGCGGTTTAGCCACATGACCCAGAAAAACTGTCTGCGGAAGAGGACAAATGCTGGCTCCCTCAGCCTGTAAAGCGAGATGAGCACCGCAACCCCAGAGTCGTTCGCAACTGACCTTAATTGTCAGGGGTCCCTTTACCTTTACCTCACAGAAAAGCGAGACATTCCAGGATCAAATCAGGAACTGGGGGTTGGCTTTTGTAAATCTGGGACTGTACCTGGAAAATAGGGACACTTGGAGGGTCTGGGACATCCTACTCCATGATGATGATGATGATGATGATGATGATTTCATTATTTATACCCCACCCATCTGACTGGGGGGCTTCCAACATATATAAAACACAATAAGACATGAAACATTACAAACTTCCCTATACAGGGCTGCCTTCAGTTGTCTTCTAAAGGTTGTACTTATCTCCTTGGTTTGGGGGTCGAATAACTCCATACCCTTCAACATTTCTCTAATGAGAATAGGGATGCCCTAAGGAAAAGCAGGACATTCTGGGATCAGATAAAAAACTGGGAGGACTTCTGTAAATCTGGGACTGTTCCTGGAAAATAGGGACACTTGGAGGGTCTGTAATCTTGGGGCAGGTTTTATGGAGCAAATAATTGCCTTCTCACCAGCAAGTTCTTGCTTCATCAAAACAAAAGCACTGGAGATGGACAGTGGTGTAGCGTGGGGGGTGCAGGGGGGGGCCGGCCGCACCGGGCGCAACATCTGGGGGTTAGGGTTAGGGATAGGGTTTGGGGGCACAAATCCATGGGTTAGGGGGCGCAAATTACTTGCCTTGCCCCGGGTGCTGACAACCCACGCTACGCCACTGGAGATGGACTCAATATCAGCCATTTGTCAGATCTTCCCTTCCTGTTTAAATGTTGTTTTATGGGCTGTAAGCGTTCAGTGGAAGATGTTTGTGGCAATGAAATGTTCCATTTTGTGGCTCATTGAGAGAAACGGGCACTTTTCAGTGGTTGTTTTTCTGCTTGTTTTGCTTCTTCTTCCAGTTTGCTAGAACGCAAAGGAAAACGAGTGTCTGCATTTGGCACTAGCAGTGACAAATGAACCTTTTTACAAAAGAATATTTTCAGATGGCTGTTTGAATGGTGAGCATTGTGTTTATTTGTCCCTCCGCACCTTCGGGAGGGGAGCACAGCCGGCGTGCTATTTTCTCTTCGCTTCCCCAAGACGGTACATTGTTTGTCATCAGCTCCCGCTTCACAAATGTAATTCGATCATATCCCACCGGGACCCTGACAAACTTAACCAACAAATATTCTGGAGCAAGTCCCCCATCGCATAAGGCAAGATGAAAGGCGCTCGCTTCATATCCATCAGGATAAAGATGTGTGGGAGTCAATAAATTCTCTCTAGAGTTCCATCAGTGCGGCAAATTAAAATCACAGGGAAAGGATTTGGAAAGAGGGGAAATCTGATTTCCTTTTACGCTGCATGAATTTTCAGCATGCACTTTTCAGTTTGTTCTTGGAAAAGTGACTGGTAGCAAGATGACCCCCTAATCTGAACTTCCTTCCTTCCTTCCTTCCTTCCTTCCTTCCTTCCTTCCTTCCTTCCTTCCTTCCTTCCTTCCTTTCTTTCTTTCTTTCTTTCTTTCTTTCTTTCTTTCTTTCTTTCTTTCAAATACTGGCAATTTGTTGTCAGCAATTGGATCTTCCCACTAAAAGAAAGAAAGTACAGTCATACCTCGGGTTACAGACGCTTCAGGTTGTGTTTTTTCAGGTTGTGGACCGCCAAAACCCGGAAGTACCGGAACGGGTTACTTCCAGGTTTCGGCGGTCGCGCATGTGCAGAATCGCTAAATCGCGCTTTGCACATGCACAGGAGTGCCAAATCACAACCCGCACGTGCACAGACGGGACACTGTGGGTTGTGAATGTGCAGCCCGCTCGGATCATGTTCGCAACCCAAACGTCGACTGTAAAAGAGAGAGCAGCTGATCCTCACCCACTTTTGTCTCTGGTCTCCCACTGCTGCCATGCCACCCCCAACAGGTTACTCTCCAAGGGCATGTAGCTTTCAACACACACACAAACACACACCGAGAATCTGAAGAAGTGTATCTAAAGAAGTGTGCATGCACACAAAAGCTCATACCAATAACAAACTTAGTTGGTCTCTAAGGTGCTACTGGAAGGATTTTTCTTATTTTGTTTCCACACAGAGACTCCTCACCCATTTCAGGTTATATGCAGACACAATAGAAGGAGCTGTATGAACGAGCGAGTGGGTAGCACTGTAGTCTAAACAACTGAGCCTCTTGGGCTTGCCAATCGGAAAGTTGGCAGTTCAAATCCACATGACGGGGTGAGCTCCTGTTGCTCTGTCCAGCTCCTGCCACCCTAGCAAGTAGAAAGCACACCTGTGCAAGTAGATAAATAGGTACCACTGTGGCAGGAAAGTAATGACATTTCTGTGCACTCTGACTTCTGTCATGGTGTTCCATTGCGCCAGAAGTGGTTTAGTCATGCTGACCACATGACCTGGAAAGCTGTCTGTGGACAAACGCCAGCTCCCTCAGCCTGAAAGCAAGATGAGCGCTGCAACCCCATAGTCACCTTTGGCTGGACTTAACCGTTCAGGGGTCCTTTACTTTTACCTTTACCTTTACTCATATAAAATATTTCTATAGCACCCTTCACACTATTCAGGTTGTAGGGCAGTGTGTGCAATTTTAAATCATTTCACAATAAAAGAATAATAAACTATTAATTAAACGATAAAATCCTTAAACAAAGCTAAAAGTAACCAAAGATCAATCAATCAATCAGTCAATCAATCAATGTTTATTATGGCAAAAGCTAGCATATTTAAACCAGAATTTCTACATAATTCTCTACACAAACAATAAAAATGATTGATCTAGGGTTTAACCACCAATATACCGATTAAGCATACTTAAAATACTTATCCAGAGGAATAAAACACCACAAAAATTTAAAAGATTGAGATATTTAGCTAAGAACTTTAGCCGTTTATGAAACTTTATGCAGCTGTGTAATCTTGTGTGTGACTCCACTAGTATGAAAAGGAATACTATTTAAACTATCTCTTGTCCTAATGGAAACCATAGATTAAAACCGTAGATGAAAGATGCATATACTCATCAAAATAATATTTTAAAAACATCATTACAGTAGCACCTTGGGTTATGTTACCCTCGAGGGTAACATAAACTTCAGGTTGCGAAAGCGGCAAACCCAGAAGTGTTTTGCCACGCCCGCATGCACAGAAATTATCTACTGCCGCACACATGCGTATAACAGTGATCCTCGGGTTGTGAAAACCTCGGGATCCGGCTAGACCTCCAGAACGGATCCCGTTCGCAGCTGGAGGTACCATTGTATATGGGGGGAGCTTGGAAAAATGCATATATTAGGGAAAATTGCAGAAAAAAATGTGTTGTTGTTATTGTTGTTGTATAGTCGTATCCAACTCTTCGTGACCCCATGGACCAGAGCACGCCAGGCATGCCTGTCTTCCACTGCCTCCTGCAGTTTGGTCAAACTCATGCTGGTAGCTTCAAGAACACTGTCCAGTCATCTCATCCTCCGTCATCCCCTTCTCCTTGTGCCCTCCATCTTTCCCATCATCAGGGTCTTTTCCAGGGAGTCTTCTCTTCTCATGAGGTGGCCAAATTACTGGAGCCTCAGCTTCAAGATCTGTCCTTCCAGTGAGCACTCAGGGCTGATTTCCTTCAGAATGGATAGGTTTGATCTTCTTGCAGTCCATGGGACTCTCAAGAGTCTCCTCCAGCACCATAATTCAAAGGAACAATTCTTCGGCGATCAGCCTTCTTTATGGTCCAGCTCTCACTTCCATACATCACTACTGGGAAAACCATAGCTTTAACTATACGGACCTTTGTTAGCAAGGTGATGTCTCTGCTTTTTAAGATGCTGTCCCTTCATGGATCACTGCCTTGCCGTGGCGAAGGGGCTTGAATAACTCAGAGAAGCTATGAGCTATGCCGTGCAGGGCCACCCAAGATGGACAGGTCATAGTGGAGAGTTTTGACCAAACGTGATCCACCTGGAGCAGGAACCGGCAAGCCATTCCAGTATCCCTGCCAAGAAAACTCCATGGACAAAGACAACAGAAAAAGATGTATTTGGAGAGAAATTCATGCTGAAATGCACAGTGAAGTTTAATACACAAGAACACTTCCCTTTGGCTTATAGCAGTGCTATTTTTCTAGAAAAAGAGGTGCCAGAACTCACCATGAACATCTCCCTTGTTCTCTTATAATGGCAATGGCGCCAACCTGAGAGGTGCCGGAACTCAGTTCCAGTGAGTTCCAGATGAACTCCCCACACACAAAAAGGAAAAAGAGAGAAAAATGCTTGTCTCTATTACAGTGACAAGAAGTAAAAGTGTATTTGCGAAGCAATTGTGCATTCTCCATGGTGATTTTTATTATGCACAGCTTAATGTTTACTGAAATAGCCAGAGTTTTACACAAAGCTGACATATCAATATTAAGTAAAAATGTGCATCTATGAGAAACTCTCATCAGAAGGCTCACACTTTTTTAATGAAATGCTGAGATGGAACATAAGATGGCTGTTATCTTCCATTCGCCCTTCTTTTGATGAATTGCAGTGTCATTTGCTGGCATATGGATTTATGAAATGTTGTTTGGCTTGGAAAGATGGTACCATTAATTTTTTACCCATGAAGTTAGATTCTTGCATGCTGCCCACAAGGCTTGGAAAGATGGAAACCTTGACAGGATAATGATACAGAAAGCTACAATTTCATCGTTGCGCAGATGGCTCCATCCATAGCTCTTCATTCTTCATGACTGGAACTGAGTACATATATTGCAGAATATAAAACTTCTATTATGCCATTCACTGCGTTGCCAACCCAGTACCTGCAAGGTAAGCAAAGACAGCCTAGTTTCAAACGTTCTTGGTCCAAAATGGTCTGAAAATGGAAGTCGGACATCCTTTGTTGTGCTAACTCTGCACATGCGGGTAGCGCTGTGGTCTAAATCACTGAGCCTCTTGGGCTTGCTGATCGGCAGGTTGGTGGTTTGAATCCCCACAGTGGGGTGAGCTCCCATTGCTCTGTCCAAGCTCCTGCCAACCTAGCAGTTCAAAGCACACCAGTGCAAGTAGATAAATAGGTACCACTGTGGCAGGAAGGTAGAGGGCATTTCCGTGCTCTCTGGTTTCCGTCACAGTGTCCTGTTGTGCCAGAAGTGGTTTAGTCATGCTGGCCACATGACCCAGAAAGCTATCTGTGGACAAACACCAGCTCCCATGGCCTGAAAGCGCAACCTCCGCAACCCCCTAGTCGCCTTTTTCTGGACTTAACCGTCCAGGGGTCCCTTACCTTTACTTTTACCTTCTGCAACACTAGAAGATACTTCAGAAATCTTGTAAATTAGAAGATCCTGGAGTCTAGTTCGATGCCGGTTATGGAATATTCAAGGAGCACACGTATTATGGCATGATGCTCTTACATCCACCCATCGTCCATTCATGGGGATCACTCTGAAAGCTACCTTAAAGGTCAGAAATGGGGAAACTGTAGCCCTCCATATGTTGCTGGACCCCAACTCCCATTAGCCCCAAGAAAGAATAGCCATTGGTCAGGAATGCCGGGAATCCAGCAACAGCTGGAAGACCTCAGGTTCATCGTCCCTGATGTAGACAATGGAACCAGCAGAAAAATATATTGATGGCCCAGCACTGGGTGACATGAGGGGAAGAAATTTCTAATGTACTGCGGTGTGAAATGAATGTTAGGAAATGGGTCGGAAGCACTAGCTTTATAAGCAGTAAAACAATAAACTCAAACGATAAACTCAGGGTGTGAATGTAGCTTTTATGATGCATCCAGGGCTATTGAGAAAACCAAGCCCAAAAATGGATGTTTCCCCCATCTTTGAGAATATCAGATCCAGTAGTTAAACAATTATGTCTCAGTTCAGTCCTTTATTTGAACACCCAGCCCAGGTCCCTTAGGAGAGGCAGAGCAAAAATGAAAAACATTGTAATAATATTTATATTGGAGCTTAATTTTTAGGGGGTGTTCTGGGCTATAAGTCAGTAGGAGTCAAATTGGGTGGAATTGTCTAGTGATTGTAGGGCATGCAAATGAGAGAGAGAGAGAGAGAGAGAGAGAGATCATTTTCAAGTGGTATAAAACCATCTTCTTCAAGTTTCAGAATCCTTTTCCTCGGTAGCTTGCGTTTCCACCTTTCCACACCCTTTTCTGGAGAGATGGGCCTTCACTAGAACTCCAATTCCATCCTAGGATTTTCATGTACTTTATTGTTCTCCCCATCAGTCCTTCATCTCCTTGGGAAAGTTTATGAAAAATGTATCGAGCAACTAAACAAGTACTTCGCCATGATTTTTTATAAAGTTGATTACATAAGGAATGAGTCACCCAACGTTCATGTCTAATAAGCCATACAGAAACTTCGTTTTATATGCCAGTCTTATTACCAAACAGACACCCCAGTGTGCTACTTATAAGGAGGCCTAGTTCACAGCATGGTGCACTGAAAGAAAAGTCTATGACAAGACGTTTAAAAGAAGGATGAATCATGAAAGCAGGGAGAGTGAAGTCAAAACAAGGACCTCTGCATGCTCCTGAGGTTTCAACAACCCCCGACCCAAAAACCTTTTCAAATTTGTCCCCTATCACGAGTGTTTAGATAAGTGATTTTGAATGAAAACTGCAGTTCTCGAGATTTCTGTCATTTACATGCACATTATTTTTGACTTTGACAGGCTGCAATAGACCCACTCTGAGTGAGAAGCTAACAAAATAAATTAGAAACTAATCCTATGTTCTTAGGCTGTGTTTTAGCCTGACCACCTCCTTTGGTAATTCTTCACAGAACTCTAGCCCAATGGTTGCCATTCATTTGATCTGAACTGATTTTATAATGAATTGATTTTAGAATGCTGTATTATTTTACTGTTGTTAGACGCTCTGAGCCCGGCATCGGCTAGGGAGTGCGGGATACAATTTTATTATTATGATGATGATGAGGAGGAGGAGGAGGAGGAGGAAGGGTGTGTAGAATATTAGGCAACATTGGGAGAAGCAAACGGAATATATTCAGCAGCAGAGCTAATTCCTCACATCAGGAGTTATTCTCAAAATGCTTGGATTCGTAGATTGCTCTGCTTTCAGCATTTGAGTTTGTTGTGTGCAATCTCATACATGTCTACTCACATGTAAGTCCCACTGAATTAATGAAATGACAATGTTTACTAGCCAAGAATCTTAACCCAAAGTCACCTTCATTATATATCTTTAAGTACCTGTCAAAAACATTCCTCTTCAACCAGGCCTTTGGCTGATTAGCATCTTATATCCTTTTAAATGTGTTTGTGGGATGAGGGGGTTATCGGTTGGGGGGGGATTTGTTCTTGTTTTTATTATACAAAATATAATATAACAAAAACAATATATATATATGTAATACAGAGTTGTTCCGCCTGGCCTTTGGTTTGGACTCGGTCTGACCCTTATGTTTCCCTCCCGTTATGGTTTTGCACTATGGGCTACTTTTAAAATGAGGCTGCATTTTAAATTGCATTTTAACGTGTATTTTAAATTGGGGTTTTTTCCCTATTGTGTTTTTACTGTAATTTTACTGGTGTTAGCCGCCCTGAGCCCAGCTCTGGCCGGAGAGGGCCGGGTATAAATAAAATTATTATTATTATTATTATTATTATTATTATTATTATTATTATTATTATGTATTTTGTGGTTTGATCTTGTATTTTTATGTTGTAAACTGCCCTGAAATCTGTAGATGAAGGGCAGTAATCTCTCAGTCTCTCTCTCTCTCTCTCTCTCTCTCTCTCTCTCTCTCACCTATCTATCTACCTACCTATAACTATCTGTCTGTCTGTCTGTCTGTCTGTCTGTCTGTCTGTCTGTCATCTCCAACCTCCATCCACATGTTAAACTTCTAAAAACCAGTGCTTTTTTCTAGAAAAATAGGTGCCGGTATTCACCATGAAGTTGTTACAGTAAGCACCACACTTTTTAACAACAGAAAAAGGGGGGCCATTACTGCGTATCCTTGAGGACCCCCTGATAAAAAGCACAGCTCAAAACCCGGCGAAGTTGTCAACAACATCTCCCTGAAAGACGCAAGAAGGACATTGTTGTACCAGTGACAGGTGTTAGAAAACAAGCCCTGTCGCTGTTACCCGGAGACAGTCGGAGCGTAAGGTCGCACACGTCAACCGGATGGCAAGACAATGCTGCCTCATCAAAGTGTGCTTGATGTGGAGCTCACGTTGAGTATCAGGATCTTCCGGTGACAGAATAGTGACAGCACAAAAAAGGTTGCCTACCAGCGCTGCAAATTTCTGTAGCCAGGAAAGGCAGGCACCTTAATACCATGCAGCTTTTCCGTACTTGGAAAGCGTGTTCTCCTTCATGGAGAGCACGTGTTGCGGTGGGGGCCGCCAGGACACTCCAAATTTGGGGGCGGGCTATTTGATCATTGGCCACTGATGTGATTGGGCTTCCCTTGTTGTTGGGAAGAAGTTAATGTTGCCGTTTGTTGATTGACAGCCAGAAATACTAAAACTCCCTGCACGAGGCGTAGAGCTTCCTCTTTTCGCCCCGTGCATCGGATTGCCCGTCCCCCCTCCCTATATTTAGGGTTGTTCGCTTTGACCTTGCTGTGCCTGTCATGGGGTCGTCTGCTCCTGGGGCAGGGGCCCGGTAGGAATTTTGTCCATCTGGCTGATTGGCTGGGGCCATTTGGTTTTTGCCTACTGAGTAGCAAATCGTCACAACTTGTAAAATTGCAGTTAGGCATTGGTTTATGGTCTGGTTGGTTGAGGGGCATGGATTGGTTGTGCCTGCCCCTCTAATGCTGCTGCTGCAAGGGATTCCGTTAAAGGAATACAGGGGCTCACCATTGCTTTTGTCCACCCTGTCAAGGGGTTTGGGCCATGCAAGAGCCCCTGGTTGCATTTGGGGAGGGCTGAGGGCAGGTTCCCTGCTCCGTCTCTACCCCCAAGTGTATTCCCCTTTTCTGACTTTCGCAAGTGTGAGAAATGTCAGTCTGACCCCCATGGGGGGGCAGATAGATGCAACCAATGCCTAAGCAACCACTCACATTTTTGTATTTTAATAAAGTTGTGGCCAAAATTATGCCAAAAACCTTAAACAAAATTTCTGTGTGATGTGTGAGTTATTGGGTAGCCCTGGGGACCTCGAAACACAACACATTAAAACTGTTTGTACTTATACACTGGGATATCTGTACACCTTCTTTGTGTTGCCATATTTCAAAAAGTGAAAATCAGAACAGCCTGAAAGTTGTTGAACTTTTTTTTTTTTTTTTTAGGAAGACCCCAAACTTGTTCAGCATTTTTATATATATACAGAAAACAGAGCACAAAGAAGGACCAAAATTATTGGTATTTCATATTTCAAGCTTTTTTTAGGAAACCCCCAAAATTGCTGAGCTTTTTCTTAGACAAACCCCAAAGTTGCTGAGCTTTTTTTACGCCAAAAGCACGTGATTTTTTAACTGACTCGCCGAAGATCTAGGACATCACTTCTGCCCTTGAAATCCCGGACGTATGGCAGCCCTATTTTTGTGCTGCTATCGGTGAATGTATGTGTACATGAGAGAGTGTGCATGGGTGTCTTCAAGTTTCAAATAATTACGTAGAATAAAATTAATTATTTGGAGGGGAAAGTGCAGTGAGGAAGGTATGCTGTGCATTTCGGTTCCTCTGCATGTACATAGCTGAAAATGAAAGGAAAGGGTTGCATCTTAACTGCAGCTCCTTTAGAGGGCTAGCATTTTACATATCTTGCTGATAAGCCTCCCTCTGTTCTTTATTCATTGTTGCACCCATCACTCAAGCCAGTCGTTGGCTGAGTTTCTGTACTGTAGTATTACTGCAAGTATTAACCGCACTGCTGACACTTTACTATAGACGTTTAAGCCTCGTTAGCATGGCTTCCTAGTTCCTAGCGGTTATGTAGAATATGTCCTAAATTGCACTTACTAAAAATGGCCATGCTGTTTGGAGAGACCGTCAAGTTGCACGCTCTGGGAAATCTGCATTCTGAACAAAAAACAGAGTAAGATATCAATGCATTTGGAATCAAACTGAAATGCATTTGATATGAAACGGATATTTTGATGTCAAACGGAAGCCTTTGAATTAAGTGGCATTAAGGAGGAATATCTTATCTTACTGGGCTCTTATAAACATATCGAGACAATTCCAACAGAGTATGTCTTTCTATACGGGCCGTATAGTTAAAGCTATGGTTTTCCCAGTAGTGATGTATGGAAGTGAGAGCTGGACCATAAAGAAGGCTGATTGCTGAAGAATTGATGCTTTTGAATTATGGTGCTGGAGGAGACTCTTGAGAGTCCCATGGACTGCAAGAAGATTAAACGTATCTGTCAGGGGCTCAGGAGCAGAGGCACAGGAGAGGGAGGAAATGGAGAGCGAGGGGGAGGAATCCGAGGGAAGCACAGGAGATGAAAGTGGTCCGAGGGATTCCATGAGCCTCTCCAGCGAATCGGAAGATTCACAGAAGGGAGCGCCGATGGCCAGGGCAAGGGGGGTGCCAAGGGGGAAACCCCAGAAGGAAGGGGCCAGCGGGGACTCCCAGAGCAGCAGTTGGAAATCAGGACCAGCTTCCCCACCAGAGCGCAGTGGGGAGGAGGAGTCCCAGGCATCGGGACCAGTGTTCTCACCACCAGCGAGAGGAGATGAGTCAGGATTGACCACGCCTCCATCGGAGAGCGGGGAAACGGTCAAGAGGAAAGTTACCGGCTGGGCGCGCGCGCCAAGTTCAAAGGTACAGGCGAGCGGCACAGCAGGCAGCCCGGATAGGGAGCCAGGTCCTAAAGCCCGCCGGAAGGAGGGGCAAGACTCAGGGGGGTCAGCGTCAGAAGAGTCCAGAAAGGAGGAAACCCCAGGGGGCAGAAGGACCCAGAGGAGGAAAGAACAACGGAAGAGGTGGAGTAAAGCTAGAGTCTTAAACTGGTGTCTAGGAGGCGGAGACTCAGATGGAGCTTCGCCGGTCTAGCTTCTAAGACGTAGAGTTGCACGCTGCGGTTTGGAAATGGAAACTAACCTTCAATAAAGACTTTTATACGTTATTACTGGCTAGCGTTGGTCCTCTGTGAGCTGGGACCTAGAGGCAGCTCTGACAGTATCCATTCTTAAGGAAATCAGCCCTGAGTGCTCACTGGAAGGACAGATCCTGAAGCTGAGGCTCCAATACTTTGGCCACCTCATGAGAAGAGAAGACTCCCTGGAAAAGACCCTGATGTTGGGAAAGATGGAGGGCACAAGGAGAAGAGGACGACAGAGGACAAGATGGTTGGACAGTGTTCTTGAAGCTACCAGCATGAGTCTGACCAAACTGCAGGAGGTAGTGGAAGACAGGAGTGCCTGGCATGCTCTGGCCCAGGGGGTCACGAAGTGTCAGACACAACTAAACTACTAAACAACAAAATGTCTTTGTATAAAAAGTAGCAGGGTTATTGTGGGTTTGTTTGCGTGTTTCTTAGCTTAAAGATATTTTGGATGCATTTTTGCATCTCTAGGACAAAGGCCACTAGGGTCAAACGAGAGAGTTGCACCAAGGACTCAGCTCTCCTTGCATGTGACTTATAATTGACTCAGTTAGTGGCTGTTTTGCCCAGGGCACATCATCGCTCCTGTCAGCACTTGAGTAGAAGGGCCAGTGGCATAAATAAAGGGAACAGGTCTATAGCAGTGCTATTTTTCCAGAAAAAGAGGTGCAAGAACTCACCGTGAGCCTTGTCCTCTTATAATGTCAATGGCACCCACCTGAGAGATGCCAGAACTGAGTTTCAGTGAGTTCCGGCTGAAAAAAAGCCCTGGTCAAAGGATGCTAGGAAAGTTACATTTGGGAAAGGACAGGGAAGTTCACCTCCCCTTGCATTTTATGATCTAGTGCTCCACTCGTCAATTACATCCATTTCATCACACACTTCCTTTTCTCAGATCCTCCAGGTGTCCCTATTTCCCAGGGACAGTCCCAGATTTAGAGAAACCATCCCAGTTTCTGCTTTGATCCTGGAATGTCCTGCTATTCCTTAGGACGTCCCTATTTCCACTGGAAAAATGTTGGAGGGTATGGAGTTATTTGACCCCCAAGCCAAGGAGAAAAGTAGCTATACAACCTTTAGAGCACATCCGAAGGCAGCCCTGTATAGAGAAGTTTTTAAATGTTTAATGTTTTATTATGTGTTTATGTAGGTGGAAAGCTGCCCAGTGTGGCTCGGCAACCTAATCAGATGGGCGAGGTATAAAAAATAAAGTTGTTGTTGTCATCGTTATGAAATAGGACGCCCCTATTTTCACCTGAGAAATGTTGGAGGCTATGATTTTTTTTAACTCCATCTCTTTTCCCAGGAGAGAAAGTTTCAGTAAGGGGCAGTTGTAGATGAAGGTCTCAACCCTGCCTCTTATTGCGTATGTAATTAGGATTCAAGGAGTGGGGAACCAAGTTGAGGTGTCGTGTCTGAACAGAGAATGGGAACGTGATTATTATTATTATTATTATTATTATTATTATTATTATTATTATTATTATTTATACCCCGCCCATCTGGCTAGGTTTCCCCAGCCACTCTGGGTGGCTTCCAGCAGAATATTAAAATACAGTGATTTATCCAGTAGTAAAAGCTTCCCTAAATGCAAGGCGATAGCGTATGAAATACAAATTTAGCCAGTGTTAGAGAGGGACAAGCTTCACAGGGTTCAGTTTGAAATGGGCTCACCTAAAGCAATCTAACTTGCACTGAGCTCAGATTAGACCCAAACCAGCTCCTTTTAAAGCTTCAGGCTATTTTGAGCTCCAGGTCTCTGTGCCAGGAAGATGTGAAGGGCTGAGATTTCCCCAATCCCATACTGCAGTGGACAGAATAAGGCACACAGGGAGGAAAGCTTTCTCCTGGCATTCTATGTTCACATTTATCTAAACATGTACTTCTAAAGACAGTCATTTTTATTTTCAGTTTATTTCTATACCACATTTTGTAGAACTCTATTGCACTCAAAGCAGGTAAGAGAATGGATAATTTAAATACAAATGCACAACAAATAAAAAATAATACACCACCAACATTTCAACAATTGCAGTTCGTTGCCTCGATTAGCAATATCCGATATCAATAATATATCAATATTGTACCCACATTAAGCAATCTATTCAGCAGTAAATATGAATTCTTAGCTGAAGCCTCTATCCAAGCGTGAAAGGACGCAGGTGGTGCTGTGGGTTAAACCACAGAGCCTAGGACTTGCCAATCAGAAGGTCAGCTGTTCGAATCCCCGCGACGGGGTGAGCTCCCATTGCTCGGTCCCTGCTCCTGCCAACCTAGCAGTTCGAAAGCACGTCAAAGTGCAAGTAGATAAATAGGTACTGCTCCGGCGGGAAGGTAAACGGCGTTTCTGTGCACTGCTCTGGTTCGCCAGAAGCAGCTTAGTCATGCTGGCCACATGACCTGGAAGCTGTATGCCGGCTCCCTCGGCAAATAAAGCGAAATGAGCACCACAACCCCAGAGTCAGCCACGACAGGACCTAATGGTCAGGGGTCCCTTTCCCTTTCCTTTACCTATCCAAGCATGCAGCATCATTGAACAGCCAATAAACACAGCCAAATACATCACGGCTTGGATTGGAATTACTTTCAATATCCTGGTCCATTTTGGGCGGCACTCAACCTTCTCTAGCCCTTAATTAAGAAGTAAAAAAAGAAATCTATTCTGTTATTATATTTCAGCTTTACAAAATGATGTGGTTTCCTAAAGAATATTGCTTGCAATGGAGTATTTTATGTTTCCTTTATACTATATTATGACGGGGGGTGGGGGCGGGTGACATAATGGGCATTATAAGAACAATTCTTTGCATGGATGCAAGAATCTTCAGATGACTGCTTAAGATTCTCTTTCATGGTAAACGGAACAGGCAATTGCTTTGAATTTGTCTAAACAAGACTTAGGATCCCGGTGGATCAAAGCGCAAAAATATGTGGAATTTATTCAGCACAAAAGTAGAGAAAACTCGGTTCATCATATAGCGAACGGACACTTTTGACCTTAAGCTGCCTCGTAAAGTCTATTCATTTTAGTTATGTAACAGCTCTGGTCTTTCGATATGTGGGGTATTATTGCTCCCTTAAGCAAAGAAAGCAGATCTATGGCTCCGAATTAAGATGAAATGTGCTCACTTGGTGGGTTACGTAAGAGCTAGTTGGAAACTAAGGTGACAGGCCTGCCTTCCTTAGAATGAGGAATTGTACCAGAAGGGAACAACAAATGAACTAATTTTAACCAAAGCGGGGGGGCGGGGGATGAAAATCACTGTGGCATTACTTTTGCCTGCAGGTTTCATGTTTTGACTTATTTCTAATCTACAAGCTGCTTTGAACCCCACAGCTGCCTTAAAGGTTTATTTATTGATTGGGGAGTGTGTAAAATGGCCACACTGAGTACAGCAAACTGATTATTATAATTTATTTTTCTTTAAGGTGGACATGGTACACCTTTAACATCGCAATTGAGATTTATAAATGCACTTACAGGGGGACAGGACATGCAGCCTGATTTGGATGTGAATTAAGTGCAGCCTTTTAAGATAAGGTGGGGTATTTTGTTGTAGTAGTTTTTTTGGAGGGTGCCGTTGTTACACAGAATTTGCTTAAATGGTTATAACAGGCTTATATATATTCAAGCGCAGCTCGCCAAGCTAGACATGACACCGTTCGGACAGTTAGTCATGATGTTAATGGTTCTTGGGGGGGGGGGACAGAAGACACAGAACCCTTTGATCCAGATCAAGAACTTGGCAAAAGTATTGGGAGGGAGCTTTAACCCTTTACCTCTACTGCGGTCCTGATACTTGCTATTTGCACTGGAAGGATAACTCCCATTGGCACCAATGGGAACTTTTCTTTCAAGGCAAGTATCAGGTGCAAGGACCCAATCTGGATCAAGAATGTAGATTAGGTAAAAGTTTTATTTTTAAAACTGATATTTTATTGGGGGGGGTCAATTACAGTGGTACCTCAGTTTTCAAACCGTTCCAGAAGACCGTTCAGGTTCCGAAACATTCGAAAACTGAAAACTCAATATGGAAAACTCAATACGGAAGCAGCATGGCATGTTCGACTTCCCAGGCATGTTCGAAAACTGAAGCAGCTACTTCCGGGTTTACAGCATTCAAAAACAGAAATATTTGTCAATGGAGACATTCGAAAACCGAGGTACTGCTGTATAAAGCAATAAAGTGATATGAAAAAAAGAAAAAGGGAAGAAAAAGAAAGAAAGAAAGAAAGAAAGAAAGAAAGAAAGAAAGAAAGAAAGACCGCTCCCCGCCTAAAACGGGGGGCGCCCTTTGCGTGGCCGCATGCAGCCCCTACATCTGGAGCGGCTCCATCAGCATAGGCTTGGCTTTGCCTTCCCTCAGGTGGGATACCTGGAGGTCTCCGCCTACCTCAGTCAGTTGTCCAATCCCACCTGGGGGAAGTGTTGCCAAGGAGACCAGGCCAGGTAGGGGAGGGATTACCTGCCCACACAATAGAGGGAGGATCTTACCTGGGAATCCTCACTTGGCTCCAGAGCTTCTCCCACCCTACCCACCCTCAGTTAATGTCTTATTTTGCAGGTTAACTTTTCTTCACAGGTTTTGCAGGTTAACTTTTCTTCACAGGTATGCGGGCGCTGCTACGTTAAAGTCGCTGTTAAAGGGCCAGAAAGGAATTTCCCTGCATTGGCAGGTTTCGCCTTTCCCGTAGCAAAACGTCACAACTTTGGTGGTATCAGGCCTTGGGTGGAATCCTTTAGTCCATCTTCCTCTTTGCGGCGGCGATACCAGGGTTCCCATTAAAGGTGTTTCTGAAGGGAGGCTTTGACCGTACGCCGAAAGGTCGTCATTGCTCTCCCCTGCGGCGGCGTAACGGGGCGGCTATCTCTGCTTGAACATATGTTCTCCAGAGCCGGCCCATCCCCCCCACTCACACTGGATAACCCTGATGCTCCCTAGGTCCCCGGCTGGGGACTGGGGAGGGAGAACGCCCAATGCCTGAGCCAAGGTCTACCCACATTTGAAATTTAATAAAGTTGTGGCCAATTTAATCCCATAGCACGTTGTCTAGAGCTGTTATTCCACATGACGGAGGGGACCGCGCGGGATCTGGGGACTCCTCCTGTCCACGCAAAGAAAGAAAGAAAGAAAGAAAGAGGAACAAAACACACAACTGTGTAAAGGAGAGGAAATTATATGAATAAATACAAAAATACCATAACCCATGCATTCTTTTATAAATTTGAAATTATTATCCTAATACTAATGTAAATAGTCATAGCCTACTACATTTTGTATAAATTTGTTCCAAATATTGTCACATTTATCCAAGCAGAGTCTATGTCTGTAAGCAGTCCGTTCGTAGGTTGCAGGTGTTATCATCAATCCACTGATTAAAGGAGATCATGTCTTTATTCTTCCAGTTCATAGTAGGTATATAGTTCAGAAGAATATTCTCTGCTGAAAATGTTAGCTTTTTTTCTGAACAGTCATAGATATACAATCCAGCACATTCTCCCAAAATTCAGTAAGCATAGAACACTGCATAAACATAAGTTTCAGGGAAGATCAGACAAAAGTACTGATGTCGATCACAGCTCTTGCAACCGTTAGTTAGTATGCTTTTTATTATGTTTTTATCATCATTTATGTTCTGAAATGTGTTTTTAATGTTGTACACCGTCCTGGAATCTTTTTATAAAGGGAGGTACTGTATATAAATGGAAATCATCATAGTTTCCACACACCACGCTGCCCATCTTCTTCTGAAGGCACCCTGGTAGGAAAGGCATAGCTGAAATTGTTTTTCAGAAAGGCTTAACCTGTGGCCGGAGTTACTAATTTGACAGCTCTTTGAGAAGTCCTCTCAACAAGAAAAGTCTCTCGCCAGAAGATAAGAAAAGACAACTGTGTTGAAATATGCCTCAACCTTTTTACTTTGGACTCTGGTGCTGCAAAGTAATATATCGATTGATTCTTGTGACAGACAAGACTGCACGGTGTAAGTACAATTCCTCTCTCCCCCCCCCCCCCGAATATCTAATATCGGAGTTAGTGGGTATGTAGCAGTTGTGATTAAGGGTAATGCCCAGTGCTGATTCCACTCCAAGGTATGCCTCACTCGGTTTTGATTCTGGGTGGAACCAATACCTCCCCCCCCCCACCAGGACAAACTCACAGGAACTAAGTTCCGGGACCTCTCAGGTGGGTGCCATTGCCATTCAAAGAGACGATGGTGAGTTCTGGCACCTGTTTTTCTAGAAAAATAGCAATGGGTGGAACTATGTGGATGGCATCGACGCCAGGTCTGGGGGACAAGGGTGTGAGGGAACCCACAACATGGGGCACCAACATGACTTCTGGTTACTGAAAGTCATGTCGGAGCCCTGACACGGCCTCCCAGACAACATCAGAGGCCCTGGGAAACCAGAAGTCGCATTCGGAGGTCTTGTGAGGTCTCAGACGCAATCTCCGAGACCCGGAGAGGCCTTGGAAGAACCACCACACTGCCGCCACAATTTGACGTCCCTGGACCCCTGGATGGTTAAGTCCAGTCAAAGCCGCCTATAGGGTACAGCGCTCAATTCACTTTTCAGGCTGAAGGAGCCGGCATTTGTCCACAGACAGCTTTCCGGGTCATGTGGCCGGCAACAGGACACTGTGATGAGTGCCAGAGCGCATGGACACACTGTTTACCTTCCCACCACAGCGGTAACCATTTATCTACTTGCACTGTCATGCTTTCGAACTGCTAGGTGGGCAGAAGCTAGGTCAGAGCAACAGGAGCTCACTCTGCTGCATGGATTCAAACCGCCAACCTTCTGATCGGCAAGCCCAAGAGGCTCAGTGGTTTAGACCACAGTGCCACCTGCGTCCCTTTAATGACATACAACACCCCGAGGGACAATCAGGGAAGTTTCCACGGTACTTTCCCAATGGATCCCCCCCCAACAATGCCCTCAGAACAACACTACATTGGGGGGGGGCATTGTGTGTGAGTGGGTGGACTGCAGCTTCCCGCTTCAACTTCTAAGCTCCATGCTCCTAAGCACCATGGCCAGCAACTATGGAGCCACTGTTTCCTTAGGGTGCCCATCAGTGGGCATTTTGAAGTTTGCGTCATCCTATGATGAGCAATCATGCCAGCATGAATGCTCCTCAGGTAATCAAGTGATACTTGTCTGTTTGTAAAATGAAGGAAAGTTTTTGCTTCTGCACATCACCCTAGAATGTTCAGTTCACCATGAGTTCATGAAAACATTGCATTCTGACCTGTTCTTAGTGCTTGGTTGATCACATCTATGGATGAATGCTATATATTAATCACTAGTTATAATTTAATACGGAGGCTTTCACGCCTGTCCAATTCTGTGTTCCCTTTCTCACCCTTTAATCTATTGATGATTAATGTCTATATGCAACCTTTGTTTTGTACTTGTGTTAACCAATCAGCAATAAGCACATATGTGGCAATGCTGTAATATTCAATAAAAGAGACTCCCAGAGACATGCTCGGGAGATGCCTCCCATATGACACCCACCACTCATCTGTCGTTTATTTCAACCGAACAGTAAAACAGCTCCCAAAGTCTGGATAATCAAGTTGACAGGAGATCTGTCAGTTTGCATTTCTTAGTGCAGAAAGTATTGATCTGATGTGTAGATATTTTTCCTATTCTAATTAATTCAAGAGGGTTCTGGAAGCTTCTCTGTGTGAAACAAACAAACAGAAGGTTCCCGATGTTTGGGTTATTCCTTCAGAGAAACTGACTACAGCTGGTTTACACTGGTTCTGTTATCTCTTCGTCAAGGTCATGCTGACTATAATAAGAGGCCAGAAGGAGCTTGAGTTTCACACTTTCTCTTTCTATCTCTCTTCCATCTGGTGTGGTGTTCTGTACATAGTATACTTAGTGTTAAGGTTTAGACTTATTATAAGCTATTGTAAGTTTAAGTTAAGTCTGCTGGAACTGGATTTCTTATGGGCAGTGCCAATCCTGAATGTACTGGATTTGTGACCATTATGCTCATTTGCCTTCAGTAACAGTAAAGCTCTGCTGGATGAAATATAATTGCCTCCGGTCTATTTTTGGGGAATCCTGCAATGTGTTTAAGTTGTTACTCTGCTAACTATACATTGGAATCTACCCTGGATCAATAGTGAGTAGATTTTCACTGAGAAGATCAAATGATGTTCACCCATATGTGAAACAGCTCAATATCAATTTCTATGCGGATTACATCTTTCTCAAATAGTATCAGAATGCTGAGTTTGATCCACAGAACCATAAGTGTTGGGAGGTCATAAGAAATCATAGGAGCCAGCTCCTAATAATAATAATAATAATAAATTTTATTTATATCCCGCCCTCCCCAGCCGAAGCCGGGCTCAGGGCGGCTAACAATAATCAAATAATCAAATAATCAAATAATATCACACATTCAAAATATTCATTATAAAAATTAAAATCAAATTAAGAATCTGCCTCATTGCCAAGTGTCAACCTAACAGTATTTGGACTACACACTCCTCTTTATTATTTTCTTCCCTTCTGCCCCTACCAACAGCTATAAAGGTTACAAACCAGACAGGTAGGAGCACTCACTGTATGACTGAGGGACTGAGTCCTAACAGCCAATGAATACCTACATAATTACAATGGGGTAGATTCTGACTAGCAAGTGACTGGCTTTAGGAAATTTAGAGCAAAGAATCTACAGCAGAGATAAAATGCAGGTACACAAAACAAATTGATTTACTCTGTGAAAAACAGAAACAAGGCACATGTTCTCGCTTTCCGCAGACACACATACACAAAGCAGTTCACTTCAGTGGTTGCTGACAAAGCAACCAGAGAGGATCCTAGAGGCCAAGGTCCCTTCGCCCCCCCCAAAAAAAAAATATTTGAGGGAGTCAGGCCCCCCAGGTTGATTGTCATTGTCATTCAAATGGTGTGTGTGCGTTGCATCATGTGATCGATTATGTTGCGGGGGGAGCTTACCTGTTAGGATTTTTATCTCACCAGCTGCTCAGCAAGTAGCACTCTGGTTGTTTATATCATGTGAGTGTCTGAGAGATTGAGACAGGAAGTCTCAGTACGGTTGGGTACTGCTGAAGAAGTTACTATCACTTCTGTGTGAGAAGTTGTTCTGTACTGCTGCTGAGAGAGAGCAGACATGCTGGTGGGTTCTCTTTATATATGGACCGTAAATAAAGTTGTTTATAGCTACTGATTGTCTTTTTCTTCTGCAATGAGATGCCAGAAGATGAGCGTGCTCCTTTCAGGAGGGAGGGGTCGCTTATCACCGGTCTCTCTGGACTGAGGAAGATTTACAGCCAGAGAGTGACCACCGAAGAGACGCCCCGGTGTCTTGGGAAGGTGGTGGCCTTCCCAGGCATTTTTCCAATGTTTTATTCAAGTTGACACCCCTGTAAGGAACGTTTGCAAGTGTGGTACAAAGACATACAACAGAGTTGACTGCCATAGGAAGCTCTGATAGCAGTTCTCATGCTTCCCTTTCTGCAAAAGCTTGACGAGTTCTTGGATAAACTCCGGTGCAATAAAAGGAACTTGGGCTGGATATAGCTTTACTTTTCCCCTACATCTGCTGCCCTCAAGATGTTTTGGATGTGCTGCTTGCAGCTGATGGAAACTGAAGTCCTAAACACATTGAGTGGGGATGCTTCTTGCAAAGCAGAAAAGAGAATACACCTAAGAAACTTCTCCATATATTGAAATGAAATACATATCTAACTTATGCATGGCTTCTGAATGTCTATGTTTTTTCAATTTTTGTACATATTGCATTTCTGAAGGGAAAATAACCAAAAGCTGGCTGGGAAGCATATTTTTGTTATCAGTTTTCAGTTTGTCACATTCCAGAGTGTGCCACATCGTTTGAGTTGTGGCTTCCCTGTTCATTTCTCCCAGCTTTCGGCCTCATTCATAAACATGAATTTCAGTGGCTAAAAGATGCTGGGGATATTATCTCAAACGCTGCAGTGCTGATGATCCTCTCGGGAGAGGCTATCAAAAACATTTTATAGGCTACTGCAGTTACGTAACAGTGCCTTTTCCTTTGGCGAGACAGTTAAAATTGATCAAGGTGTTGAGCCGTGTGCTAATGAAATATACATGAGAGCTAAACACTGCAAACATTTTCATTTCTGCAGCAAAACATCAATCATAGCAGTCGCCCTAAAAAAAATCAGTAGATTATTTAGCTAGAAAGAACCTCTTTTTAAAAATACAGCAAAATACATTCCAGTCTTCCACCACTGAAGCTGAACTTCCTGGTGCCCTGAAGTGCCAAAGAAATTAGCCCACTTCTACAGATCCTGGTTTCCTGCAAGGAGAGAGGAAGATTTAGCAAGGTTTTTCTGCATCAGTTGTGCCTGCAAGTTAAGTAAAAACAATCCAGACATGCATACTATGATACATGGTACAAGGTAAATATTCCTTGTATGTTGGCTCAGGTCACCTGAGTCCTGGGGTAAGGAAGAGGACGCCCAAATGCGTAAATTTATCCAAGGGTAGCTACAGTAATATGGTGCCCATCAGATGTTCTTGGACTCCCAACTCCTATCATCACAGTTAGCCATTCTGGCTGGGTCTGGTGGTATTTGGAGTCCAAGAGCAGTAGTTCCTGCTGGAAATATAAAGAGAAGGAAAGTACATTTTTCACATGTGGTGGCAGTGTAAGATATCAAGAGCATTCTGGGAAATGACTTATAATGAATTGAAAAAAAATGTTGAAAATAACTTTGGATGGGCTTAAATTGGAGCCTGACTCTAAATGGAGCATGGTTGATCTGTTTCAGTTGGGGAGACCTTGCATTGCCACACATATCTTTGGGAAGCGGGGAAATGACTTTCATTCCAGAAAAATAAACAAATTGCTTTTGATATAAAGTGATACATTATTTAGTATTTGAGAGAACTATACAGAGCAAATATTTGGTTCCAAAAATTCCCCCATTAGTTTCCATTATAGTTAGCAGTGGTTCTCTGTGGGCTGGGAATTAAGGGAATTAAAATCAGTATTTTATGATGTGCGGTAATGTTCTTACATGTACATATTTGGGGGGTTTTAAGAGATGGTAACAAATGTATTGAAATGAAATAAAAAGCTCCCAATGAGCTTTTTCTTTTTCAATATTTGCAGATCAGACATTCGAAGACTCTAAGTTATATAAGATCTAATCTTCACAGGCAGCTAACTAATTTTGTACATCTTCAAACACACCTTCTTACAACAGGGAGCTATTCTATGTACAGTGGTACCTTGGTTCTCAAACTTATTCCTTTCCAGAAGTCCTTTCCAAAACCAAAGCGATCCAAAACCAAGGTGAGCTTTACCATAGAAAGTAATTCAAAACGGAGTAATCTGTTCCAGACTTTTAAAAACAACCCCTAAAACAGCAATTTAACATGAATTTTACTAACGATACCATTGATCTATAAAATGAAAGCAATAATCAATGTACTGTACTATGACATAAATAAGACAGTATAGTAGATGATAAAAATTAAAATTATTTTTTTTTCTTACCTGCACTGATGATAGTCATTGTTTGGATGGGGGGCTTTTATCCATTTCCACAGTCACACAATCAATCAATCAATCAATCATAAAACGAAGAACAAGCCACAGTCACAAAAATGAAAAAGCCACACAAACAAAAATGCAAAAAAATAGCAAAAACAAAAGCTCCAAATATAAGCTCCAAATATCACCTAAGAACACTGCAGTCATAAATGGAAGGCTTTGATTACAATGGGGGTGGGCTCAAATTAGCAGTGCAACAGTAAACAAATGAGAGGATTTGTGTAGAGTTTACTCCTTAGCCTTTCCGTCTCCCGAAGATATCCCACAAGGCAGTGGAGGTTTAAGTTTATAATACATTTTTTTTAAGATTTGCCTTGAGTATTTTAACCTCTTTTGCTGACCACCAACATTACGCTTTCCATTTTTTAAGTTCGGAATAGAGTAGTTGCTTTGGAAGACGATAACCAGGCATCTGCACAACATGACCAGTCCAACCAATTGATGTTGAAGAATCATTGCTTTGACACTGGTGATCTTTGCTTCTTCCAGCACACTGGCATTAGTTCGCCTGCCTTCCCATGTGATGTGTAAAAATTTTCCCTCTACAGCATGTGCAAAAGCCGCCTTCTTGACCATTGGACCCGCTACATGGAGCAAGAATGGAGGAACTGAAATTTTCAGGCTTCCCCAACATGGTACTTTCCAGATGTTTTGGACTGTATGGAAGAGGCTGGGCTAAGGAAAGATGTAATCCAAACATCTGGAGGGCAACGGGCTGCGAAAGTTGTTTTCTATTTATTCTGGTCTTGCCCCAAAGAAAACTATTCTAGTAAGAAATGCCCAATAAAATTCAAGATATATCTGGTTATTATATCCCCTTGGCACTCAAAAGTGCTCTCCTTATTTGAAAGGAACTGTTAGTGAAGAAGATTTAGAACTCACTACATTCTTGTTACTAAAAGTCAGACTGGTAATCTCTGTGAACAGGAAATCTTTCAAGCCTTTATTAAGTCTGCAACAGTGTCTGGGAGACAGCTTTATATATCTCCTAAACTAGCTTCTTATTAAAGGTGTAAGGAAGGATGTGTACCTAATAAATTTATTGGGAAATGCAGTATATAAGTCACTGGAATACAAAGTACTGAGATAAGGTTTGTTTTCACTAATATAATTCCGGCAGCAAGACATGAGCTTACCTTTGGGGTATTGCTCTGCTTTGTATATCCTTATGTGTTTTGGTGACGTCCTTCTTGTTTCCTGTATAGTTTTGTGAAAATTCAAATGTTTGGCACAGATATGTATGTATGTGACGGACGCGGGTGGTGCTGTGGTCTAAACCACTGAGCCTGGGGCTTGCTGATCAGAAAGTTGGCGGTTCAAATCCCCGTGACGGGGTGAGCTCCCATTATTCGGTCCCAGTTCCTGCCAACCTAGCAGTTCGAAAGCACGAAGTGCAAGTAGATAAATAGGTACCGCTCCAGCGGGAAGGTAAACGGCATTTCCGTGCACTGCTCTGGTTCGCCAGAAGCGGCTTGGTCATGCTGGCCACATGACCCGGAAGCTGTCTGCGGACAAACGCCGGCTCCCTCAGCCAGTAAATCGAGATGAGCAACGCAACCCCAGAGTTGTCCGCAACTGGACCTAACGGTCAGGGGTCCCATTTACCTTTACCTTTATGTATGTATGTATGTATGTCTTTTTGTTTGTCCATCTTGCCACCATGTTTAGCTTCTTCAGCTCATTTGTGTCTTCCCTCCCCCTTTTTGTAGTGCCAATGTGTATACGGACATCAGATCCACTTACGCAAAGGTCCTACACAGGACATTCCCATCAGCAGAAACATGGAGAGGTGATTTCTGCCAATGTCCCTTTCCCCCTGCAGCTCCCAGGGCACCCACATTATCCCAGAGTGTTCCCCAAGCCTGCAAAGCAGATTTTCAGGAGACGTAGAGAGGGAACAGATTGAAAATGGCCTCCTTCCTCACCCCACGAGCAGAATTATTCCACTGGATCAGAAGGCTTCTGCAGATGGAAGGAGACCTTCCATATTTGTTGAGAGGCAACGTCTGGATTCAATGGATGCTACCTGAAAGAATTTTTGTGCAATTGCGTATATATATCTGCACTGAGATTGCTTTTTTGCAGTGTTTTATCCATGCCATAGGGTACATATGCAATGTAGACATAGAGGAGCACAGAGAAATCAAAAGACATGGCAATCTGCACATAATCCAATCCCAGAATTCTTTTTAGAATCTATAATCCCAGTTAAACCTTGTTAACTGCCGGGCCGAGTAAACCTACAGAATAATAAAAGAGGATAATCAGCACCTGTAATTAACTGGATTTATCCAAAGTAAATACACACCTGTTGACTTTCAAGGCAGACAGATACTTCCTTTTGAGTTCAGTGGCTATGTATTTATCCCATTTTCTTCTTTGTCTGTTTTCTCCCCATCCTGTAAGACTCATTTGCTAGAGGTAGACATATTCTATTATGCCCAAAACATCACTGTGTACGATTTAGTGTTTATGATGGATTCCATCTGTTAACTGAAATTGTGTACCACCCAAATGCTCCTTGAAATCTGTTTACCATCTACAAACAGAGTTTATGAAAGACAGGGGTGCATTTTCCCACTCCAACATTGTAAATGAGAACTTGAATAAACTAGCCAATATATTGTTTGTAGGGGGAAAAATAACAACAGCATATATGTGCAGTATTCTGAACAATGTAGATAAAGAATCAGGCTGCAGGCGTTGAACGACTATATATGTATAGAATTGAGGGACTATATTGTGTTGTTATGAATTTATGGGTGCAAGACACCCTAAATTCCAAATCAAGTTAGTGTCAGAATTTAATTAAGGCTTGGGGCATTGAAAGCTTATTAAGATAGGCTAGTCTCTGGTGGGAAGTGATAGCCACTCCCATGCATGAGGTGTCAGCCTAGGGGCAACGAACAGTTAGCAAGACAGAGAATAAAAGGGCAAATCTCATTTGCAAATGGGTGGTTTCCTCCCACCCTCAACTGGGAGTTTGGTTTAAAAAGACCAATGTTTTAGGCATGGCTCTAGATTTAGAAGGGCAATTAGAGGGAAGCTGGACTGTGACCTAGGATATGAGGCAAGCTGCATGGCAGCAGAGCAAGGGTGCTGGTGTGCCTAAGGGAGAAATAGGACCCCCTTGGAATGCAGATGTTCTGAACCCCTCCATGGCAGGTTGTATATATAGTGGTACCTCGGGTTACATACGCTTCAGGTTACAGACGCTTCAGGTTACAGACTCCGCTAACCCGGAAATAGTACCTCGGATTAAGAACTTTGCTTCAGGATGAGAACAGAAATCGTGCTTCAGCGGCACAGCGGCAGCAGGAGGCCCCATTAGCTAAAGTGGTGCTTCAGGTTAAGAACAGTTTCAGGTTAAGAATGGACCTCCAGAACGAATTAAGTACTTAACCCGAGGTACCACTGTATATGTGAAAATAAACCATATATCATAAAGACAACACAGTCTCTGCTGTGCCTCATTCTCCAAAAGGAAACACGGACCTTGGGTAAGCGCTTAGAACTCCCTGGAATCTCACCCTGCTGTGGAGATTGGGGCTGGATCTGTAAAAACACCATTAAAGGCCTTTTTTTAAAAAAAGTTACATAGCTCTCAATGCAATTTCCCATTGCTCTGCAGCGCCCTCTGGTGTCACATTTTATAACGCACTTTTAACGCTATAACCAACCAGTAGGTAGATTCGTCCTGGGAATGGCATGTAACAGTATGTCATTTTAATTCTATCCATGTTTAATTGTTTTTAATGGTTGTTTTTTTCCCTGTGATAATGACAATGACGATGATGATTTACCTGGGTTGTTCCTGCCACTCTGGGAAGCTACCCATCAGGGGAAAAGACGGGGTAATAATAAATATATAACAACAATATTGTAATACTACAACTGCCCTCATTCCTGACCATTGGCCATCTTGGCTGAGGCTGATGGGAGTTTTAGTCCAACAACATCAGGATGGCTGGATTAACGAGTTTGCTCTCCTCCTCTTCCTTTACGGGTCCCCATTTTTTCCTCCCACTTCTTTTGGGCCCATATCTCCAGCCCCTTTTCTTTCTACCGTAGCAGAAAACAATGGAAACTTTATGGAAATCTGTTATAACGCATATGCTGCGGAAGACAGAGATTTCCCGTGGACCAGGCTGAAAAAGGAGAATGAAGCAAAACAGCAGCCTCAGTGGGCAAAACCTCTGAAGTATGGTTAGGTTGAAGTTGGCTTTGCTTGAGGGGGAAAGAGCCATAGTATCCAACAGTGCTTTGACTTCCTGTGTGTCTTTCCCACACCTTCAGACTGGCGCCACGCAAACTTGAATCTTCCTCCCATTCTAATTCTACACCGGAAATAATAAGGCAAAATAGAGATTGTCCCCAGTGTGTCCTTCAGGTACACAATGTACCTCTGAAAAGTTAGACCCTTGGGCACCCTGGGAGGGACACCAGAATAATGTTGAACAACACTGTCAACGAAAAGAGACGGTTCATTAACATGAATTATCCATCTCCTTCACTATCTGTTCAGCATGACCTAGCAGGAGGGGGGAAAACACCATAAACACTGTAAGTCTAGCCAGACCACAGGATAAATAAAACTGCATAGCTGTTTGGGCTGAATAACAATGTCCCGAGAGGGAAGCCGGATATTAAATATTAAAAATGTGCTTTTAAAGCTCAGCCTCACAAGCAACATTTAAGTGGTTTATTAAATCCAAATTTATTAGATTTAAACGGGAGGGAAATCAAAACACAAAGATAGTCATCGGTTTTCCCACGCTGATAAGAAATCAAATTAATGGCACCACATGAGGCAAGTGAAATTCTCCTCTGAGCTGCATAATCTGACAGAATTCCACGCAGCTGAGCTGCCCTAGGATTTAGACATGTCGCCTTATCTTCAGTGCCAGGCCCTGAGTCAAGTACATTCAGAACTCATGGAATCTTTTCCAGAGATTCTGAAGAAGAGCATTTTTTTGTTGTGGCGGTTTTTTTGTTGTGTGGGCCTACCATTTGGCTTATGCATTAGAAAAGGACAGATATTTAATATTCTTTCTAGTTTATGATTGTCATTTAAAAAAATACATTGAATTTTCCATAAGGCCTGCCATCACAGTCTAGTGTCACATTGCATATTGCACTTAAAACACACTTATAACATTTTATTTGCAGCTGTATAGCCGTGTTCCAGCTTGGCAGATTCCCAGGTTATAGAACTAGAAAAGGGAATTTTATTTCAAAGGACAATTGAGAACCTTCCCACTGGAGTGGTACCTATTTATCTACTTGCACTTTGACATGCTTTCAAACTGCTAGGTTGGCAGGAGCAGGGACCGAGCAACAGGAGCTCACCCCGTCACGGGGATTTGAACCACCGACCTTCTGATCAGCAAGTCCTAGGCTCCGTGGTTTAACCCATAGTGCCACCCGCGTCCCTAGATTGCGGGGTATAAATAATATATTATTATTATTATCAACAACAACATCATCTCATTGGCCAGGAGAGTGGCAGCTCTGTATCAGAGAGAGATATATCCATCTTTCTATCTGTGGCTGGAGAGGTCTCACCTGTATTTAGCGAGGAAGCCTCTATTTTTCCATCAGCTGCTCAAGGCTGCATTTCCACTTATCTGATAGAGGCTTGCGTCACCAGAGAATGAGACACAACAGCTCTTCTGCTCACCCCAATAATGTAGCAAAATAAGATGCTTGCAGTGTGGAGGCAGCTGCCGACAGTGTGCCACTAAATAAAACTCCACAGATCTTTGGTTGTTTTAAAGTGAAGTGCATCAGAGTGCATCTCACTCTGAGATGCAAGCTCTTCTGCTACTTTGGGGGGAAAGGGAGCAAGCACCACCATCCCTCTGTATTTCACAGCAATCACTGCCAATCTAATAGCGACCACACACTTCAGGGTAACAAAGCTCTTGCACCTTTAATAGCGGTGTAGGGAAGGGAATTTCAGCCAGTGAAAAAATCCCCTGAAATCCCCTCTTCTGCACAACTATTAAAGGTGTATAATTGGTTTCCACCCGGCCTCCCTACACAGAGCCAGCTAGGCAGATTATACCCTTGTAAATGTAATCCTGGCCATATAGTTTGCTAGCGGGTTACTAGGCTACCAGCTCTTTCGCTATATATTTGGAAAAGCTGCTTGTTTGCGATGCCTTTGAATACATTTAAAGATATCGCAAGGATATTTTGCACGATGGCTCCTGAGATCAAAGAGTGTGTTTCTGCCTGTGCTTGTTGAGGTAACATATTTTTTTTTGAACTTTTTCACAATAATCTTCATATCAAATAGTTACACTGTTTCATAAACTGACTTCCCACACCCACTTTTTCAGTGTTTTCACTCAAACCTTTTCTACTGCGTTGTATCTTTATCTGCTACACAGAGTTTCTCTATTGCAATTATTTTAACATTTTTCTTCTGCTGTTTTTATCTTGAATCCTGCACGCGATTTCATTTGACTATCGTATTTTTAAAAATAGTCCACAAAAGGCCTCCATTTTTCTATGAAAGGTTCATCCTTTTGATCTCTTAATTTTGCTGCCGGCGTTGCTGTTTCTGTGTAGTCCACTCTTTGCATAGTCAAAAGCCACTCTTCTTTCATTGGAACTTGCTCTTCTTTCATTATTATTATTATTATTATTATTATTATTATTATTATTATTATTTGAATTTATATAACGCCCTATACCCGCAGGTCTCAGGGCGGTTCAGAAAATGTCTGTGCTTATATTAATCTAGCCGCTGTTGTCATATGCATCCCTTTTCTATTACTATTAATAGAAAATAGAAGGTCGGCGGTTCGAATCCCCGCGACGGGGTGAGCTCCCGTTGCTCAGTCCCAGCTCCTGCCAACCTAGCAGTTTGAAAGCACGTCAAAGTGCAAGTAGATAAATAGGTACCGCTCCGGCGGGAAGGTAAACAGCGTTTCCGTGCGCTGCTCTGGTTCACCAGAAGCGGCTTAGTCATGAGGGCCACATGACCCAGAAGCTATACAGAGGCTCCCTCAGCCAATAAAGCGAGATGAGTGCCGCAACCCCAGAGTCGGCCACAACTGGACCTTTACCTTTACTATTATTATTACTATTATTATTATTAGAATTTATATACTACCCTATACCCGGAAGTCTCAATAGGTTATCACTGAAATTTGAAGCTAACCAAATTTATTTCCCATCCCTAATTCAGGGATTATTTCCTACTCTGCTGAGATCCAGTTGCTGACCAAAGCTTTTGTCTCCATTTCCGATATACGCAACGTGGGCTCCATTCACAGAGCAAGAATGAATTTTCCGATCCTTCCTTGCCACTAGCACTGCTCACCGGCCTGTTTTGCTAAACCAATTTTTTGCTCTCCAGCTCCACAGTGCCTCACGTTCCACAGGGTCAAAAAGATGACATCAGTTTTTCTCCTAACAGCCAGAAAGAAATCCCCGGCTACCGTTTGTGGGCTGGGGAAACATAAAAGCCAGGAGCGGGGAGGCGGGGAGAGAAATGATAGGAAAGAGGCTGCCGTCGAATGCTGCAAGAGCCCCAGCAGGCAAGCCGTTAATCGAGACTGACAGGGGAAGGAAAGGCCAAAGATGAAGGAGGAAAGATAAAAGCAGCGGGAGCAGGCAGCTGCAGCGAGAGGCTTTGAAAGAGAGCAAGGGGAGGCTGTTTGCAATGAAAGAGACAGACAAAGGCCACATTCGCACTCCACATTCAAAGCACAACGATACCAGTCATGGCTTCCCCTCCAAGAATTGTGGGATCATACCCTCCAACATTTATCCGATGAAAGTTCAGACGTCCTAGTCCATTATTATACTTTATTTTAATTTAATAGCCAGCATAGGGCCTTCTCAGTAGTGGCACCAGCCCTGTGGAACGCCCTCCCATCAGATGTCAAGGAAATAAACAACTATCTGACTTTTAGAAGACATCTGAAGGCACTAGCCTAAAAAGAATGCCCTTTTCCAAGGTGTGACATCTTCTTAGTTTTCCTTTTCTGAAAGTGTAAGCAGAATCCAGTCAGTTCCCTTCACTGTTACAAAACAGTGGGTGGAGTCATAAAGATGCCCAGAAGGGCTGGCTGAAGCATTTAGATTATTCCCAATCTTAATCTTCTAAATGTTCCCTAAGACTCTCATGGAGCATTATCAGCACAGAATGCAGATGCTGATGAGAAAGTCTGCTTACATCTCCATCCACTTTCTCTCTCACTCCCTGAATGATCAAACCAAAGGAGATCGCTATGCCTCTAGAGCCCTAGTGACCAAGGAGCCAGCAGAGGGAGGTGTCACAATGAAGGGCGTGTCACAAGGACCTCCGCAACCTAGCAACCACCAGCACTCAACTGACACTACTCTCAACTGACACTACTAAGTTTGCTTATATGGCTTTTAATCCATGTTCAGCTTTTTACAAGTATGTAAAATGAAATTTATTCCTTTATAGTCAAGCTTCTGTTCTTCCTGCACCTACTTAGCATTAGCTGTCTAACCTATTTATCTGCCTCTTTGGTCCTATATTGATGAACAGTGGAAAACCAGAAATCACCCCTTGCATATTTATTCATTTTATTACTCTCCTTCACTAGCAGGTCCCAGGGCAAGTTACAACCATCTAAAATTATTGTTGTTGTTGTTATTAAATATGTATAACATCCTATATTATTTATTAAATATGTATACCACCCTATACCCTATACCCACCCTATACCGACAGATTTCAGGGCAGTTCACAATATAAAAATACAAAATACAAAATAAAAACAAAAACAGCCCAATAAACAACCCCCCAACACAAAAGGGCATTGGGTGTCAACAGGGCGAGTCTTGAAAATACAACTCTCTGGTGTCAAAGGCCAGGTAGCAGACCCCCTAAGTGCCCCTATTTCCCAGGGACAGTCCCAGATTTGATCCTGCAATGTCCTTCTTTTCCTTAGGACCTCCCTATTTTAAATGTTCCCTAAGACTTTCGTGGAGGACGTCCTAAGGAAAAGCGGGACATTCTGGGATCAAACCGGAAACCGGGACGGCTTCTGTAAATCCGGGACTGTCCCTGGAAAATAGGGACCCTCGGAGGGTCTTTGGGAGATGTAGTTTGCTGAGGGCACTAAGAGTTGTTATCAGGGGCCTGTTCCCCTCACAGAGGTACATATCTCAGAGTTCCCTGAGGTGTTGTTTGTTCAACCGTGAGGCTCCTCGTGACTCTCAGTGTGCTTAATAAACTAGAGCTCCCAGCCTTATTTGGGAGAAACCGTGACTATCTAAAACGGGGTCACAGGGTTTTTAAACGTATGGTGTGGGCACATCCAAAAATACACAGAGCACCAAGCTGACAACAGGCAGCCAACAGATGTGAGAAATCTGGAAAATAAAGCAGTTAGTGGGTGTTTTCCACCTTAATTCCACAAATACTTAATTCCATGGACAAACCAGCTCGAGAAAACTCAGAAAGTCGTATTATCATGTTCTTGGACTCGCAGTGTAGTGGTTAAGAGTGTAAGCTGGGAAGCTTTTGGTCCAACTGCCATCTTAGCCCTGAGCAGGCCTCAGGCAGACAAGGCACTCTTCTTTCAGCCTTGCTATCTTTCTCATACACTTGAACATGGGGTTAAAAAAATGGCGTCCGGGCTTTATTTTCAAAAAGCACCCCTTGTAGATATTCCATCCTTCTGAGGAAGGAAAGGCCAATTTATTAGCTTAACCAATGCAGCTGGCAATACAGCTTATCTGGATTTGGAAGATGGCCCTAGAAATGGCAGATGCAGCAAAATAGGGTTGCAGAGATGATTTCACGGAGCAAACAGTGATTTGCTGTGATTTGCCCTCCCTGCCCTCCAAAGGTATTTTACTTCAGAAAAAAACCTGAGGAGATAACTTTAAACGTATCCTGGCCATTACTAAAGAAGGTGTGCAAAATTCAAGAGGGAGAAATAGCTGTGTCTCCTCTCTCATGGGTAAGACTGTGGCAAAAAAAAATAAAAAAAATTAACATTGCGGAAAGCCTCCAGCCCTACCCTGAGCTGTCGTGAGTCCTTGCACAAATCTCACTTTGCTAGAATATCTTGAAGTATACAGTATTTCTGAAAGGCTACAAATCTGACAGAAAGGGTTGCCATGTGCCCTACTTATTATAGGAATTCTAAATTTGCGTCTCTACATTTAAATTACCACATGCAAATCTCTTCCCTCTTTCTGGCCATTGCCTAAGAAGCCATCCCATGTGGAAGCAAGCCCCACTGAGTTCAGTAACAATACCCTCCACGGCTGAAATAAAATTTCTGATTCGATGAAAGGTCTATTGCACAATGGTGATCCAGCAAAAAACCTACACTTCTCCATTAAAATGAATATGGCTGGAGGGGCGGGGGAGAGAAGGAGCTGAGATTTTCTTGAGACGGCTTCCTCTGTGATGACAACCTTTATTCTCCCTCCTGAAGCCACAGTGATTGAGGAAAGACTTTGCCATTTGGGGCATTTCTAGGCTGCCCTACATTCAGAAATCACTGGGATTTCAAAGGCGGAATTGACATCCTGGGGGAATTTCTGAAAGGTGGCACTTTGTTCTGGATCTTAGACAAGTCTAAGTGTAAACACAGCTCAACAAATTTGGGGTTTGTCTAAAAAAAGCTCAATAACCTTCGGGGTGTCCTGTTTTTTACTTTTTGAAATACGGCAAACCTACCCAGTAGTATTTTCTTTAATTCATAGTACAGCTACACTATTCATTCTAGTCAATTGTAGGGGTTTTTTTTGGGGGGGGGCATTTTTGTAAATAAGAAATATGGCAACCCTAGGTGTTTCATCCTTTAGCAAATTGTGTACAGCGGAGGAAACTGAACTCTGTCCACCCTCCCCATTTCCCCCTCATTGCAACTCAAAAGCATTTCAAGTCCCTCTTCTTGACTTTTGGTATCATCCTGATAAGTCACTGACAGCTCCTTTCAGGTCTGCAAATTTGTTTTCTGAACCAATTTCCAGAGTCAGCATTTCTGTGCCTATGTCCACCGCCGCCATTCCACCAGGGAAAAGGCTCTTTCTTGTTTTTCGGCCTTGGAATCATCTGCGGCAATTTGTCTCCTGTACTGTATTGCTTTTCTGAGGAAAAAGTGTGTGCGTGTGTGTTTTGCTGGGTTTGATAAAGCTTTTACCATATGTGTTCCCTCACCCATCTGCAGCTTTGCTCTGGTTGTACCTGAGATGCTCTTGCAAAGCATTTTATTTATTTTTTTACTTTATACTTCACAAACAACAGAAAGGGATCCACGTTAAAAGGGCGCAGAAGTGAGGGAAAGGGGATAGATTCCCGTCATGTGGGTGCACAGAGGGTAAATTGTAAGCTGGCACAATTGTGGGTTTTCCCCCCTTAAGATATTTATTAAATTTTCACAGCTTTAACCAATTAATTTCAAATTTCAAATTTGTTATATATTTCTCTTAGAATTTGACATCCCACCTTTCCTTCCACGCTGTTTTTATACCCATCCCTTCCACATATTGCATAATATCACACATTTCATCTAATACATATTCTTCTGTTTCATATCATAGAATCATAGAATAGAATCATAGAATCATAGAGTTGGAAGAGACCACAAGGGCCATCGAGTCCAACCCCCTGCCAAGCAGGAAACACCATCAGAGCACTCCTGACATATGGTCGTCAAGCCTCTGCTTAAAGACCTCCAAAGAAGGAGACTCCACCACACTCCTTGGCAGCAAATTCCACTGTCGAACAGCTCTCACTGTCAGGAAGTTCTTCCTAATGTTTAGGTGGAATCTTTTTTCTTGTAGTTTGGAACCATTGCTCCGTGTCCGCTTCTCTGGAGCAGCAGAAAACAACCTTTCTCCCTCCTCTATGTGACATCCTTTTAGATATTTGAACATGGCTATCATATCACCCCTTAACCTCCTCTTCTCCAGCAAATGTTATCATTTGCTTCCTGTTTCTCAAATTTCAAATCCTGCCTGTCAGGGCCTTTTTTCAGCCGGAACTCAGTTCTGGCACCTCTCAGGTGGGCACCATTGACACTATAAGAGAACAAGGGTGATTTCATGGTGATTTCTGGCACCTCTTTTTCTAGAAAAATAGCACTGCTGCCTGTGATTTCATTTGGTTGTGATTCCCCCCCCCCAAAAAAAAATCCATAAGAGGCCTCCATTCTTCCACAAACTGTCCATCATTTTGATCTCTGATAAACTAGCACAATTTGTTGACGTTGCACAACATCATTGCTGATCATGACACACATCTTGTTAAGGAATCAGCCTTAGCTTCCAGTTTCCCAGCTTTGTAGAGTGTGAGCCTATATGGGAGCACCTTAACCCTGGTCTTAAAACGACAAAAGGAAGGGGTTATCATTAAATCAAATAAGTTACGTCAAATAATAATAATAATAATAATAATAATAATAATAATAATATATTTATACCCCACCTATCTGGCTGGGTTTCCCCAGTCACTCTGGGGGGCTTCCAACAGAGCACTAAAATACAGTAACCTATTAAATTATTTCCATGGGCTAAATGAGAAACTTGACCAAGAGGATAGAAATAGTAACAAATATGAGCTAGGGCAGGCTTCCTCAACTTCAGCCCTCCAGATGTTTTGAGACTACAATTCCCATCATCCCTGACCACTGGTCCTGCTAGCTAAGGATCATGGGAGTTGTAGGCCAAAAACATCTGGAGGGTCGATGTTGATGAAGCCTGAGCTGGGGGTTCATCATTTTTGCGATGCTCCTATCCTGCAAGGAGGCCGCAACAACCTTGTTAAGGTGCTTAACGTTAAGATGAAGGGCCTCAGAAATAGAAATTCCAGCATGCTGTTATCAAAGCCACTGTTACAAAACGGGCAAGGCCATAAGCAGGCAGACAAACAAAGCAACTGTTATGAGACAGGGAAGGCCGTAGCAGGCAGACAAACAAAGAATGAGTAAATTAAGAAGTGTTAACCTTCAAAAGGAGAAACATGGAATGTTAGAGCCTGATTGGATAAGAATGTAAAGTCTCACTCTCTGTGTTGTTGTTTTTTTGTATAGTCTATAAAAAGTGGGCGCACCCTGACTGGGGTGTGCAGATTGCAAACTTATCACTCTGTACCTTAGCTCTGCATATGCATAAATCCTGTTGAATCCTGCAAGGTTGGTTGCCACTTCATGTGAATCTGCGCTCCGGGGACCCAATAGCAGATATGGAAAATGTCCAACAAAGAGATATAAACTTACCCGTCGGTGAGGTTCATACCTGAGTATCGATTTGAATTTTGCATTCCCCACACTCAAACTAACAGTGTAACCCTAAGCATACAATTTTGGTGGTTTCCTTTTTTAAAAAAAGCTTTGACTTTTTAAAATATGGCAACCCGATGCTACGTGCTGCAGTAAACAAAAGGGAAATCTGCGCTTCTCAAATCACCAGCCTTGCATCATTCAAGGGTAATGCATGACTCTGCTACACGCACAACCTGATTTAGCAGCATAGGCCCGTTGGTGTCACATGCCCACGCACACATCTTTAATTGCCTCTGGGTTTTTCTATTGTGCCTTAGATCATTCATTTATTCATTCCTGCAGAATAATTCATTTGCTAACATGCAAAATTTATTCACTAAAAGACTACAGTGGCATAGCTCCCTGCCCCCACCCCTCCAGCTTCATTTAGTCTCTTTCTTCAGCGTTCGGCACACAGGTTTCTATCTTGTTTTGAGCAGGTTATCCGAGGTTACTGTGTAGACATAGAAGAAGCCTGGATTGCAATACGGTCGACTCAAAGCTTGGTTATCATGATGCTCTTTAGAAATGGGGGTGGTGAGGGCATCCTGTAACTAAGTCTTTAATTCAGACAAGGTTGCCATATTTCAAAAAGTGAAAATCTGGACACAAAAAGTTGTTGAGCTTTTCTTCCAAAAACTAAATAAAGAGAGAGTTTTTGAGCAATTTTGTATGACCTTCGCCAAAATCTACACGACCAACATGGGCTTTCATACGCTGCTTATGAGGTCTGAATACTGGCTAAGTCTGGGAAATTCCATATATATGGCAACCCTAATTCAGATCACATTTAAAGATGTACTTACACTAATTCACATTTTTTAAGAATAGTACATAAACCAAAATCCCCGTTTCTCCAAATTTTGCAATGCTATGCAACGTTTACCCCCCAAAAATGCATATACTAAAATGTGCATATGAATGCATATATTGGTGAAAACAACATATATAGATGCATTATGTTGGGATTGTCTTGCAAAATGGTGCATCAATTCGCATGATAAAATGCTGGTCGCTTTTCTGTAGGACTTAAAAGAAAATCGCAAGCTGATGCAGAAATGTGGAGAGCTAAACTGAGGATTGGGGGAAAGGGAATGAGAAAGCAAAATTGTAAATTAGTTTTACATAAAGGTTGTGCACAACAAACAACATTTACAACATTAAAAAAGAGTTCTTTCGAACCTTCAGAACTCCTTCCTTCCCCTCATGGGTTCCATTTCTAAATTTTATTCCTGCATCTTTTACTGTAATCTATCTATTATATAATCATAGAATCCAAAATTCATGTTACTTTATGAGTGTCACTGTATTCCTGCCAATGACTTCAGCTGTTTACAGTGGTCTCTCAAATATATTAGAAAGTTATTCCAGTCTTTCAAGAATACTTGGTCTTCCTGGTCTCTGATCTTTCCCATCAGTCTTGACATTTCTGCATATTCCATCAGTTTGGTCTGCCAAACCTACTGAAATGCCTTTCAGTATTGGCATTTCACCAGCTCTAGAAGAAAAAGGAAAAAAATATCCTGTTTTTAATTGTTATTTTGAGCATTCTAGCTGTGGCGCTTTTTAAACGGGCATGTTTATTATGCAGTCTTAATCTGAGAACAGAAATGTGCCAGAGTTGATTCCTAGAGTGGTGGGGTTTTTTTGTGGGAAGAAAGTTCATAGAATCACAGAATCATAGAGTTGGAAGGGAGTCTGAGGGTCATCTAGTCCAATTTCCTTGCAATGCCAGAATTTCAACTAAAGCATCCATGACAGATATAGCCATCCAGCCTCAGATTAAAACCCTCCAAGGGAAGAGAGCTCACCACCTTCGCAGGAAATTTATTCCACTGTGGAGAGGCTCTAACTTTCAGAAAGTTCTTCTGATGTTTAGTTGGAATCTCCTTTCTTGTAACTTGAATCCATTGGTTCAGGTCCTATCCTACCCTCTGGAGCAGGGATGTTATGTACTGAAGTTCTCACCCTGGGCCAGCAGGGGGATACTGTAGATAGTTATGCAAATGAAGGATCGAAAGTGACGTTCAGTGATTGGATAGTTTTAGAAAGTTGTTACAGTAACATTGTACTGGAGCTCTATATAAGCAGGCTGACTGAACCCTTCAGTTCAGTTCTGTTCTGGCCTGTGAATAAACAAGAGCTGTTTGAAGAATCGCTGTGTCGTCTGATATGTTCACCCACAACTTAACGGGGGGGGGGGGACATCCACCCTGTGGCAGCCCTTTGGTGTGGGATCTGAACCCATGGAACATGTCCTGGACAGAGCACTGTGTTTTTGGGAGTGATGTACAGTGGTACCTCGGGTTACAGATGCTTTGGGTTACAGACTCCGCTAACCCAGAAATAGTACCTAGGGTTAAAAACTTTGCTTCAAGATGAGAACAGAAATCGTGCTCCGGCGGCGTGGCGGCAGCTGGAGGCCCCATTAGCTAAAGTGGTACCTCAGGTTAAGAACAGTTTCAGGTTAAGAACGGACCTCCGGAACGAATTAAGATCTTAACCCAAGGTACCACTGTAGTTCTTCCTCTCCCATCTTCTCTGGAATCCAACTTCCTACCTGCCAGCAGGATTTCTCTTCTCTCTCAATAAGTCTGCTGCAGTCATACTTTAAAATCTGGTCACAGAATTATCGGAATGTTAATTTCTTTGGAAGGAGTGCAGAAAAACAGAGGCTAGACTGTTGGTGGGGACAGACTATTGCCAGCACATAACTCCAGTGCTTAAAAGCTCATTGGTAACCCTACTCAGCACTGCCTGCATAGGTTTTATTTTTTTAATTTACTCTTTATTTTTACATAAACACAGAAAGAGAAATAAACACATCTGTTCTTTTGTTATAATGCAGATATAGAGGCTGCTCACTGGAAGGACAGATCCTGAACCTGAGGCTCCAGTACTTTGGCCACCTCATGAGAAGAGAAGACTCCCTGGAAAAGACCCTGATGTTGGGAAAGATGGAGGGCACAAGGAGAAGGGGACGACAGAGGACAAGATGGTTGGACAGTGTTCTTGAAGCTACCAGCATGAGTTTGACCAAACTGTGGGAGGCAGTGGAAGACAGGAATGCCTGGCGTGCTCTGGTCCATGGGGTCACGAAGAGACGGACACGACTAAACGACTAAACAACAATAGAGGCTGTGTGCACCCCATAAATAAAGCATATGCCTTCCCCTATGGAATCCTGGGAACAGCAGTTTACCCCTCACAGAGCTACATTTCCCAGCACCCTTAACAAATTACAGTTCCCAGAAAGACTATTGCAAGTAACAAGATTACACGGGCTAATGCAAATGCCAATGTGGCAGCTTCACGCTTTCAGATATTGGCCTGAACCCTTGAACTGCATGGGTCTTTCCCTCCGGATATTTGCCCAGCAACAGGAGGAACGGCAACAATCCAGAAAGTCTTCGGCAAAATGGTTCTGGTGGGCATCCTGCAGCCCAACTGGGATCTTCCTGAGACAAGGAAGTGGGTTACACACAGCAAGTTGTTGCAGCCCAACATCAGATATTTGTTCCCAAAACAGTCTGCTTCAGACACTTGAAAATATATTGCCTTGCCTGTACTGTCTGGATGGTTAAAGAGTCTCTGGGGTAATAGAAAACATAGATGGACTTGAATTCATAACAGAAAAAAAGAACTGTGCCAACTGATTAGTCACACTGAAGTAGCAATCTTTTCTAAGAACTGTGAGCTTTCTTTGTGGCACAAAGCTTATTTGTTTTGTTTCCCCATATTTGTCCCCCCCAATATATATATATATATGAAACTCTGAATCCTTATCAATCTTTTTATGGTTCACTTCCAAACTCATTCCTGCCTTCACATTCTCAACCAAAGTCCACAAGAGAAACGTTCTGCAGTTCTTTACCCAAGTTGGGGCAGCCTGGGCATGACAGCATATTACCAGTAGCTTTTTCTTCTGCACTGCAGCATACATGTCTGAAGCCTGGGTGGACTGATAGCAGTGTATCTCCCTGCTTGTGGTTAACGCTTAGCTGGAATGAAATATTCAACGCAGCAATAGTGAAATTAAAATAATAATTTATTTGTCAGACAAATAAATGATAGGCACAGTGGTATATGGTTACCAAAGCTCTGCCTGCCCTCCAGCCCTGATGGCCAGCATTTATATTTCCTCAACCCAGCCCCCTTGCTCCTCCTTTGGCTGCCTCTGTCCAATCATAAAAGATACACCCATTTCCTATTACCTTTTATGGGAGACAAAGAGCTATATTTCCTTCTATCCATAAATGGCAGACAAGTAGCCATATATCTTACATTTGCCTCGACAAGGCACCTTAATTACCAGATCACCTGTTGCCCCTGTTGCCCCTGCATTCCAAAACAAATGGCTAAAACAAATGGTTCGTGGTATTAAGTTCTATTTAAACAGAGATCTTACAATTTACCAACTCTTAATTAGTGTTTTTGCAGCTTGATTGTATTCTGTAATATGTAGGGTCAGTGTAACCTTTGCTCCCAGCCTGTATTTCCCTTTTTACAACTTTGAGAAACTTGTCTCCTGCTTCTGCTATAAATCAGGGGGGCCCTTGTCCAGGAGGATAAACAACTGCCAAAGTACTTAGCCAGCTGCTTTTCTGCCGGGCATGAAACATTTGCAAATCTTTAAGCTCATTTTAAAATACAGGCCTTGATCAGATGCCTCAGCAGTTCTTTAAAAAAAAAATAGATTTTTCATTTTTGACATTTCAAAATAATCATTTTACAAACTTTGAAATATCCAGTGACTTCCCTTCTTCTCCTTCCATGGTTCATTTTGTACGTCCTCTATTCCTGCATATTTTACCTTAACCACTCAGATCAGATTTCCACTTTTACAACAATCAATTATTACTTACACTGTTGAATTTATCTTAATGCTGCCAACTTTTTAAGCTGAGCTCAGTGGTTATCCATATATTCAATGAATATTTTCCGATCCTCTTTAAATATACGTTCTTCTTGGTCTCTTATTCTGTCTGTTAAACCTGCAAGTTCTGCATATTCTAACATCTTAAGTTGCCAGTCCTCTTTATGAGGGACCTCGCTCACTTTCCATTTGGGGGATAGAAAAACACGGGCCGCTGTTGTTGCGTACATCAATCAGCTTTCCTGACACCTAGGGATTTGTCTGGATTATTCCCAGTAGAAAGGACGCTGGTCTTTTGGGGAAAGTAGTTTAAAACTTTTTTTTTTTAACTCATTATAAATCATTTCCCAACATTCTTGTACCTTTTTACATATCCAGGACTGATAGCAATTCTACCCATTTCTGGAAAGTTTGAATCTCACTGTTTGGGAGATGCAGGAGACCCGACCCCTTCAAATATGACACAGTCCCAAAGAACAGGTCTCCCATCCACTCGTTGCCACTATATTTCTAAGGGGCTTCTTTTTATTCCACTGGAAACTAGAAACAAGTTCATTTTAAAAAATCACAATAATAATAATCCCCCCTGTAGCAAAGGGTATACAGTGGTACCTCGGGTTAAGTACTTAATTCTTTCTGGAAGTCCGTTCTTAACCTGAAACTGTTAAGCACCACTTTAGCTAATGGGGCCTCCTCCTGCTGCTGCGCCGCCAGAGCACGATTTCTGTTCTCATCCTGAAGCAAAGTTCTTAACCTGAGGTAATATTTCTGGGTTAGCTGAGTCTGTAACCTGAAGCGTATGTAACCTGAAGCATATGTAACCTGAGGTACCACTGTATAAGGAAGTAAATTGTGCATCTCTGATACTGTGGATATAATACACATCTGTTTCTGTGCAATACCATAAATCCATTAACCTTGAGGTTATTTTCATCTGTCTTCACAAAGATAAGGCATCACACAATAAACAGCATTTTCCCACCCCCCACCCCATGCTCAAAACCTCTGCTCTATACTACCAGGATTCCTTGCCCTGGAAGTAAATGCAAAAGAAGCACAGAAGCTTCTTCCTGCCTAAATCTTTTGGTGTAATAATAATAATAATAATAATAATAATAATAATAGAGGGGGCTGGCTGTGCACAGGACACTCTGCCCCCCCAGGGAACAGTCCCTAAGTGTGTTTGTCACTCATGTCTTAATATATGCCCATGCCATCCTGTTGTGTCTGTAAAGGCCATTAGGAATAAAAACTAAGGTAACCAGAAATGGAAGGGGTTTAAAGGAAGGAATAAAAACTAAGGTAACCAGAAATGGAAGGGGTTTAAAGGAAGGAATAAAAACTAAGGTAACCAGAAATGGAAGGGTTTTAAGGAAGGAAACAAAAGCACTCCAACCAAACCACAGAAAGGAAAGGGATTGTGGGGGGAAGAAGGCTGTTTTGGGTTTCTGTTGGGCAAAGGGACACTGCTGACTTCAGCCATTGGTTTAGCCCCCAATCCTGTGTGGTTCTCCATGTGGAGGTTGTTCCATAGCATAATCTCACTGCTGTCCATAACATCACCCTTGGAATGCAACCAAATGAAATCAGTAGGATGACGACATCTTCCTTTCCAATATGTTTGATTAGCTGCTGTTTCTGGGAGAAGAATCCCATGGCAGTGACCCTCCTTCAACAAAGATTTATAGGTGTTAGGTAAGCAAGCTTTCCCGTCGTGTTACGTCTGTCTAATTCTTTATCCCCAACCCATTAATATGTATGCTGCAATGACTGACTTTTCTCCTTTCCTTTCCAGGCCGTCCTTTAGCTTATTTCCTCAGAACTGAGACAGTAAACAGAATGCTGCAATGCAGCAAACCCAGTGCACTGAAAAGAGTCACAGAGCAGGGCAGACAGTACGATCTGGGAAACTTCACTTTATTTGCTTTCGAGCAAAAAAAGCTTAAGAGAAACCAAATTGTCCCAGTGTGTTCACCCCAAATGCAATCACCACCTCTGTTTTCTGCACAGAGTAGCCTCTCCTAGGGCTATATGTTACGGACACCTTTCAAAGTGTCCCCATTTCCTTTAAAACTTTTTCTGAGGTGAAAAATATGCAGTGTTTCTTCCTTCGCAAGGGAGAAGTAAAAGTTGGATAGGCAGCAGCCCATTCTGTTCATTCTCTGAGGACTCTGTGATGGGAGTTTCCTCTTATTGTGTTGGCTTCAAGTGCATTTTCCCCCCTATTTTGATGGAACCCCCAAGCCATCTGGTGAACGCTATCTCATCGGACAAAGCACATTCAGGGATGCAGAGAGATGCATTCTCAGGAAGATTCAATAAGAGTTTGCGAGCGTTTCCTAAAATAGCAGAGGGGCTGGAAGAACGGAGGGCAGACAGAAAGAAATCAGTCCCAAGGGAGATGTTGTAAATATAAAGGACTCTTCCTTGGATGTACAATTCGGAACAGGCAACCAAGAGCACAGGGGAAAACAATTATCCAAAGTATAGCCTGGGGAACTGGAGTCTGTAGGTCATTTCATAATACTTGGGCTCAGTCCTCAGATAGGCAGGAAGGAGGTGCCAGTACTCATAACTTGATAGAAGCGCCATGGACACTAGCACAAAATGGCTACAACGGGGAGTCATGATGTCAACACAAAATTAGAAAGCATACACTCATTGCTGCTTCTCCCCTCCCTTCTGGCAGCTTCATGCTAACCGTGGGAAGTCAGCTTGTCCTATTGATGGAGAACACACCATTGATCCCCCCCCCCCACATACAATGATACAGTGGTACCTCGGGTTACAGACGCTTCAGGTTACAGATGCTACAGGTTACAGACTCCGCTAACCCAGAAATAGTACCTTGGGTTAAGAACTTTGCTTCAGGATGAGAACAGAAATCGCAGCGCGGCGGCAGCAGGAGGCCCCATCAGCTAAAGTGGTGCTTCAGATTAAGAACAGTTTCAGGTTAAGAACAGACCTCCGAAACAAATTAAGTACTTAACCTGAGGCACCACTGTATGCAGAAGATGAAAAATAGATAATATGCAGAAGATGAAAAATAGATAATATGCAGAAGATGAAAAATAAAGTACGGGTCATCTGTGATGTGCATAATTTTTGCATAGTGCCTGAGGTTATGTGGAGGAAGAATTTTTCCTCTCATACAGATGATATCGTCTTCCCTGGGCCAAGTCAGTTTTATAAGGTATTGACAGATCACATCCACTTCCTCATTGACAGGTCATGAACGTCATTGGGGGAAAGGCTGTTCCAGTAGCTGTTCAGCCATTTGCATTTGGATGCTTGAAGGCATCTGACAATAAACATTGGCTTTCTATATTTTATGCCCTTGCACAATTAAACTTGCCTGAAAGGTTCATCAAGCGGATTCACGTTAATATTGTGTGTGTCCCCAAATCCAAAAGTCACTGGTTTTGTGTCAGAGGCTTTCCACATCAAGGGGACGTGTTTCCTTTCCTCGTTGACCTTGCTTTGGAGTCATTAGCGTGTGCAATCAGGGCTAATGAGACAATTGATTCAAGGATAGAGGGTAATAAATATAAGGGCGATGTTTTGCAGAGATGGCATGATGCCTGTTCTTGCCTCATCCTCTGTAATCTACAGGTGAATTGGGGCAGCTCAAAACACACTTTGGATGCTACCCTGGTTACTCAACTCACTGAGGTAGAAGAGAATTAGAGTTAGCTGGCTTGGGAACTCAGTTGAAGCCAGGCATCTCCAACCTGGTGCTCTCCAGATGTGGTGGAATTACAGTTCCTCTCAGCATGGCCAATGGTCAGGGACAGAGAGAGGTGTAGTTCAAAACAACTGAAGGATGCCAGGTTGGAGGAGTCTGGGCCAAATGCTCCCCGAGACCTTTTATTTATTTATTTTGGGGGGGGATTTTATTTTACAGATATAAATTTATAACAATAACAAATACATATCAATGTATTGAGAATTCTCTGAATCTCGAGACTTCCCCACATCCCCTCCATGAGCCCTATTGTCAACATTTTCAACTGCATATTATTCCATACTTTACATTTTATATCATTCCATATTATCCATAATATTTGTTACATTAAAGGTAAAGGTAAAGGGACCCCTGACCATTAGGTCCAGTCGTGGCCAACTCTGGGTTGCGGCGCTCATCTCGCTTTATTGGCCAAGGGGTACAGCTTCCGGGTCATGTGGCCAGCATGACTAAGCCACTTCTGGAGAACCAGAGCAGCACACCGAAATGCCGTTTACCTTCCCACCGGAGCAGTACCTATTTATCTACTTGCACTTTAATGTGCTTTCGAACTGCTATGTTGGCAGAAGCAGGGACCGAGCAATGGGCACTCACCTCGTCGCGGGGATTCGAACTGCCAACCTTCTGATCGGCAAGTCCTAGGCTCTGTGGTTTAACCCATAGCGCCACCAGCATCCCAGGCATTTGTTACATTGCAAGTGAAATTAAAATCCTGCTAATGTTTTCATCTGCTTACAGTGGTCTCCTAAGTAAATGATAAAGTTTTTGTCCTCTTGGGCTTTCTAGTCAGCTTTGCCACTTTGGCGGAGTCCATCAGCTTAGTTTGCCATTCCTCTCTGGTAGGGTCCCCAAGAACTTTTAGATAGCTCAAAGATAAATTTAAGCATTTAGACATTTGGATCCTAAATCAAATTAACAAAAATTGATCTGGTTAGTACAGGCATGCAGTTACCCAGTATAACCTTGGATTTGAAATGCTGGCAAGCATTTTCTTATTAGTAGGAACTTTATGTTGTTTTGTTTTTTTAATAAAAAAGTATTCTGTTTGTTTCTTAGAGCTCAACATGGAATTGTTTAACAGTGCAGTCCTATACATGAAGTTCAATGGGACTTACTCCCAGGTAAGATAAAATGGGACCCTTATTCAACTATTTTTTGTTAAATAAATTCCATGCTCCGCAATAAACTATGAGGTGACAAATGGCCAGAAATCTCAAATTCAAACCTACAGTTGTCAGATGGATGGAAAAGAGAGGTAAGTTAGAATACACTGTGCGCATGGATCGTGGCCTCGGCATGCAACCTGCTATAGCACGATAATTGATTTTTCCATTTTGAAGAATACTTATGAAAATTGCTGCAGGGCACTTAGAGAGAGGATTAACATTTTTCCAGGTGGGTACAATTGGCAAGGTGACATTTCAGATAATGGCTTTTTAACCCTGTGGTGCTGCAGCCAGAATTGACTTCTGCCATTTCACCCCGCACCTCTGGGATTTGCTCTGAAATTCAAGCACAATGACATGGCCTTTGCTCCAAGATTGTGCCTTGAAAAGCTGAAAGAATGAGAGATTGAATTAAGCTTGTAGATGCCTGCAAACACTACTGCCTGAAAAATATGGAAGAACAAAAGCCTTCTTATGGACTCAATGCAGCCATCAGGAGGGTTTTGTTTTGTTTTTTAAATCTTAAATGTGGCCTTGGGGGGCTTTTCCAGTGGGGCTGTTACAGTCGCACAAATGCTCCAAATTTAGACTTCAAAACCCATTCTGCTGGAATCAGTAGATGAGATATTTGAAGACTAAACATGGTGAAGGAGGGGGTCCAGTGAAAACAGCTGCAAATGTGCCACAGTTAGGCTTCAGGAAAACCTCTTAATGACTCAAATAAGTTAATTTTTTGAAGTTTGTGCATGGAGACAGGGAGAGAGGAGTCTCCACAGATGAGGAAGTCCACATGAGTCGGACCTGGTCAGTGATAAAATGATGCACAGCTGTGGATAGAGAGAACTATTTCCCTTCTTCTTCCATATTCCTAGAATTTGGAAACAGGTCAGTGAAACAGATTGGCAGCACCTCGCTTGATTCGACCCAAAAGGACACACACACACACAATTAATTTGTAGCATTGGCTGCCACAAGAGGCAACAATGCCACTGGCTTAGATGGTTTCAGATGGGGACTAGATAACTGCAAAGAGGGCAAATGGTTATTCAGAGGCAGTTGCTATGCAGAAGCTCCATGTTAGGAGGCAGAGTGAAACTGCATTTCACTTGTCAGGGTGGCGCCTTCACATAGCTGTCAACCGTCCCTTATTTGGCGGGAAACTCCCTTATCCCAGCACCGTGTCCCGCTGCTGTCCCTTATTGATGATGTCCCTTCAATTTCCAGGGTTTCAAAGGAAGCAGCTCCTCTCCCTCCCTCCCTCCCTGCTGGCTAGGAGGAGGGAGGCTCCAACTGTGTTGCTTGGCTGCGTCGCTCACCCAATAAGGAGTCTAAGAAAAACTGGGGGGTGGAGCTTGCATGCCTTGTGCCGATCAAATCGGCCGCGTTGCCTGGGGACTCGCCTTTGCTCAGTGCTTCCCAGTGGAGAGGTGACGGTGATTTTCCTCGTTGCATCCCCTTTGCCGGGTTGCTGCGCTGTGGGAACCACCCCTTGAGGCTTCGTTTGGCTGCTGGCTGGGCTTTCTGCCTTTGGCTCGGAGGGGCTCAGAAGTTGAACATACCTGTGCCCAGAAAATCTCTTATTTTGGCTGCTGATCCTTTATTTTCGAGGCTGCTGGTCCCTTGTTTTCAAATCTGTAAGTTGACAGCTATGCGCCTTCATAACCTACCCAAGAGTTCAGCCAAAACATCTGATTGGATACTGTGGGGGGAAAGGGTGGTAGACTAGGGTGGTGGACCTTTGTCGGACCCAACAGGGCTCTTCTTTTATTCTTAAAAAGTATCCATCCAGCATTCACATGAAGAAGCAGGACTCATTAGGGCTGGGCATATTGTGATGTCAGTGTTGTCAGGGAAGAGTTAGAGTTAGAAGTTCCCAGTTTTCCAGAGGGAGAAAGTTTTCCCCAAGGGGGGGGGGAGAGCAGTGAAGCTAATAGGAGAGAGCAACAGGAACAACAGGGAGGGACCGGATGTTCACAGGAAAAGCAAGGGTTAAGTTATAGCTCAGATTCGGAGGAGGGGAGATACAAGCCAGCTCTAGCGAGGAGGTTAGATAAAAGAGCGGGAAAGCGAAAGGAGAGTTGCTGGTTATGGAGAAGCAGAGCTCAGAACCTCAAGTTGAATGTGCTTCAGGTTGAGCGTGTTCGAGTTGCGCTCCACGGCAACCCAGCAGTAACGGTGTGCATTATTTCTGGGTTTCACCGCTCGCGCATGCGTGGACGCTCAAAATGATGTCACACGCATGCGCAGAAGTGGCGAAACACAACCCGTGCACGCGCAGACGTGCTGTCGTGTCGTGCTTTCCATTCGGGATGCGAACAGGGTTCCGGAACGGATCCCGTTCACATCCCAAGGTACCACTGTATCTGAAAGAAGTGACTCTGAGGAATAATAGTTAAAGATAAGAACCATTTATAATATTGTTTGTTAATACGCAATAAAAAGTTATAAAAGAACAAGAAGCATTTGTGTGGTGATCTGAAGAGGAGAATGACCAGGCCTGACAGGTGTCATAATTTTTGACCTGGCAATACATTGCAAATCATGATGTGCTTGTGTGCTATGCAAAAACCACGATGAGGGGGAAATGGAGAAGCCAGCCAATGCCTCTACCTAGCCCCATCCTTATTTCAGACATGATATATCGGTATATTGTGATGCTTAGCTGGTGATATATCATAATGTTGAAAACCAGATATCACCCAGCCCTAGGGCTCACCTGATGTATCACAAACAGGCTTGCACTGTCTTTTAAACAGGATCCTGTTCTAAACAAGAGATCTTTCCCAATCTGCATCTCTACTGGAATTGTTTTTAAGATGTTCTTATTGTTCCACCGTTTATGTATTTGCCGCCCTGGACTCCTCTGGGAGGAAGGCTGGGATATAAATTTAATAAAATAAAAATTTGCCCATGAAGCCATCTATAACAAGAGCCCACCAGCAGGGTCTGCCTTTTGGAAAAGCACTTTGGTGCCAATGGATCACCTGATTTCCAGGAGTGGATTCTGGGGGTGTTCAAAGGACATGTGCACTTTCCACACTAAGAAGCTGCAAAACGCAGCTGGGATTTGTGAGACCTTGCTCATTCAAAGAAAAAGGGCAGGGCTTTCCATTGTCCAGGTTGCTTCCCTGGATATAAACAGGTGGGAAGTCTGTATGCTTCAGCTACATAAGAGTTGCTTGATTTATCTGTAGTGTACAGTAATCTTCAGTGTTGTGTTAGGGCTAAATCTAGCTGTGCTTAATAACATATTCCATCATAAAGATTAATAAAGGCAACGCTGGAAAAGAGGGCATACTACATTAACCTCAGATGCACTGCTTTGGAGAGACGAAATTGTATTTGTTTACCCAACAGAGCTCCCCCCCCCTGCCCCAGGCATCATACCAGCAGAATAGCTTTCCTTTATTTCTTAGTATTTGCGTCTTCAGTATCTTCCCTCATTTTGTTCTCTGTGTACTCATTTGTATTTAAGGACTGGATGGAATGCATTGTCTTAATTCAACGCTATACGTAAAATGTTGATGATCTTTTGGTCGTCGCCTGAGCCAAACGGCACAAGTTGTTTTGGAAGAAAGTGGGGGAGTTGTAAGGCCCCAATCAGCTAAAATTGTCCCCTGCCTAACTGCAGGGGTGATGTTTTCAGGAAATAGCACATTTGCGGGCAAAAGAGGCAATTGGTTGTGTTAAATGTGCTCCCCACAGGCACCATCAGCATTAAACAGCTGGGTCTGGGAGTCAGTAGTTAAATTTCCCACAATGCCGCTGAAGTGCTTTTTATAGCAAACAGCAACTTCACAGGCAAAGAGTCACACAGTATATCAATTAGTAGATCAATTTGCACGGAAGTTTCTGATCCTAGATGGCTGCCGCACCAATTGGCTGTCTACTACACCAGAACAGACCCGGAACAGGAATAGCCCCAGCGGAATGGGCGGTCGGCAAACTCAATTGAGAAAATGAAGAAACGCAGAAGCATTTCTGGGTTTTCAGCGTTCGGCTTCTGAGATGCTCAAAAACCGAGGTTCCACTGTACCAATCATTCAGATGCCAAATTATGTAATTTAGGTGTCCCCCCCCCCCCCCGCGCGCGCGTGCTAGAATTGATTGCTCAAAGACTTGCTTTATTTCTGTGTTCCAAAATCTTATTAATTTCAATTCTACTCCAGTCAAAATAACAATTCCTTATACAACAACTGCAATATTAACGAATTCTGTTCATATTGACACATTAAATGATTTATAAAACTACAGGTGAAGCATTCAAACTATATCCTTGTTCTTCCTGTGTGTGGCCATTATTCTGTCCGTGATGTTTTTTTCTGTCCTTGTAAAATACTATATCTATCTTTTCTTGTTTGTTGCTATTCTCCTTCATACCTTGGGCGGAGCTAATATCCCATTGTTGAGAAGTTCTCCATTGCTCCACCCCGTGCTTCATTGTTTTGCAACTTTAACAGCAGCTGCAAAAATCACACTGTCCCAATAAATAACTTGTTTTTGCCATTTTTTCCTCTCCGTCCGGGAAGGAGAGTGATCTACAAATAACTCAGTCATGACTTTCTCAATGTTCAGGGGAGCCACTTTTCGATCAATAGAGCTTCAGATTTAAGAGACAAATTTCGATCTGAGTAGTAGTAGTAGTAGTAGTAGTAGTAGTAATAATAATAATAATAATAATATTTATACCCTGCCCATATGACTGGGTTTCCACAGCCACTCTGAGCAGCTCCCAATAGAATATTAAAACATGATAAAACATCAAACATTAAAAACTTCCCTAAACAGGGCTTCAGATGTCTTCTAAAAGTCAGCTAGTTGCTTATTTCCTTGACATCTGATGGGAGGGCATCCCACAGGGCGGGTGCCACTGCTGAGAAGGCCCTCTGCCTGGTGTCCTGTAACTTGGCTTCTCGCAGTGAGGGAACCGCCAGAAGGCCCTCGGTTCTGGACCTCAGTGTCCAGGCTGAACGATGGGGGTGGAGACGCTCCTTCAGGTATACTAGGCCAAGGCCATTTAGGTCAGCACCAACACTTTGAACTGTGCTCGGAAACATACTGGCATCTCTCTTTCCCTCTGAGGAAACATTCAGGAAAGCCAGTAGCTTTAACTTGCAGCCCATTATCTTCCTGCATCTCTCTTTCTCTCTCCTCAGCAGCCATCTTTCCTTGAGTTCTCCTCCTTCTTGCTGCCTCCCAGTCACGTTCCAGATTCCTAGTCTCCCCGCTTCCCCTGCTCTCCATTTCAGAAAACCACTGCATTACGGTGACTGGTGGCATCACAATTCTTGTTCTTGGCAGTTAGAGACTGACTGGATTATAGGAATTACAGTCCATAAAAAGTGAGTAGGTACATTGATTCCCATGGGGACTGACAGCAAACTGAACAATGCAGAATGGTGAGGTACCCCTGTTCTTTTTCAGCATGCCCAGTTGATTCCCGTCAGTACCACAGCTGAATATTAAGCACCTTTGGGAATAGCAAGCAGCCATGCATCCTCTTTGATAAAGCTCCAAGAGCCCTTGACAGAAGAGTGCCTGAAAATCTCCTTCAACCTGATTTTGTCAGACGACGCCGACGCATTGGCAATGAGCTCACCACCTGCTAACTGCATTTTGTATGGATCTTGGTTCATGTTCACATCTATCTTCTGATGTCCTCCTCCTGTAGGGTCGCCGTATTTCAGAACACTCCAAAAGTTGTTGAGCTTTTTTATATATATAAATGTTTTATTAAATTTTCTGTTTTACAATTTATAATACTCATTTAAACGTCCTTAAAATATCAATGACTTCCCTTCTTCTCTTTCCATGGTTCATTTTGCATATCATAAATCCCTGCATATTTTACAAGAACTAAACCATTCAGTACTCCATTATTACATCCATCAAAACTTATTTACACTGTTGAATTTCTCTTAACGCTGCCAACGTTTTCAGGTGTACACAATTTCCCCCCGATATACAGTGGTACTTCGGGTTACATATGCTTCAGGTTACATATGCTTCAGGTTACAGACTCCGCTAACCCAGAAATAGTGCTTCAGGTTAAGAACTTTGCTTCAGGATAAGAACAGAAATCATGCTCCAGCAGCACGGCGGCAGCAGGAGGCCCCATTAGCTAAAGTGGTGCTTCAGGTTAAGAACAGTTTCAGATCTTGCTACTGAAATGGAACACACAGGATGAAATAGTTAAATCAGCTATGATCAAGTGGGCGCAAGATATTGGTCATAACATTATGTTTGCTGACTGGGAAAGGTTGTGGACCACCGGTATGAAATTTACGGCATGTAATGCCCTGAGAGAAAATATTATGAAAATGATCTATAGGTGGTACATGACCCCAGTCAAGCTTGCAAAAATTTACCACTTGTCAGATAATAAATGTTGGAAGTGTAAAGAAAATGAAGGCTCATTCTTTCACCTCTGGTGGACGTGCCCAAGGATTAAGGCTTTCTGGGAAATGATATATAATGAAATGAAAAAGATGTTTTACCCAGAGGCCTTTCTCCTGGGTATGGTCAGCCATGTGGTGTTAAAGAAGGATAGAACTTTATTTTTGTATGCCACAACAGCAGCAAGGATACTTATTGCAAAGTATTGGAAGACATCAGATTTACCCACTCTGGAAGAATGGCAGATGAAAATGACAGACTACATGGGACTCGCAGAGATGACGGGCAGAATCCGAGACCAGGAGAAAGAGACAGTGGAAGAAGATTGGAAGAAATTTAAGGACTATCTTAATAAATACTACAAGATTGATGAATGTTAGATTGACATGGGATTAAAAATAATGTGGTTTTCATAGATGCCGAGTAAGAAAAGGAATGGAATCAGTAAAAAACTTTTGGGAATTAAGGGAATGGATTTGCTGATGGGATAATGAAACTAGAATACAAAACGGTGAGGTATGAGGAAGTCGGGGAAACTAGGTTGTGAAAATATGGTTTGAAATTATACTTGTTTTTTGTTTGTATTTGTTCTTATGGTTGTTTGTATTTGTATGTTTCTATTGAAAAATTTAATAAATATTATTAAAAAAAAAAGAACAGTTTCAGATCAAGAATGGACCTCTGGAACAAATTAAGTACTTAACCCGAGGTACCACTGTACAGTCGTACCTTGGTTGTCGAATGCCTTGGTACTTGTACATTTCGGCTCCGGAACGATCAAAACCCAGAAGTGAGTGTTCCGGGTTTTTGAACTTTTTTTGGAAGCCGAACATCCGATGTGGCTTCCGCTATTATTTCTGGCACTCCGGCACAATAGGAAGACAATCAAAAGCCGTGCCTTGGTTTCCAAATGTTTTGGAAGTCAAACAGACTTCCAGAACGCATTCTGTTTGAAAACCAAGGTACGGCTGTATTCAATAAACGTTTTCCAATTTCTCTAATTTGTTGTTGAGCTTTTTAAAGACCAAACTCCAAAGCTGTGGGGCAGAAAAAGCGCTGCGTTTCAGAAATCCCTTCCCCGGATGTCAATTCCGCCTTTGAAATCCCAGTAATGTCTGGGAAAATCCGGATGTATGGTGGCCCCTATCCTCCCGCTACAGCACAGGCCACCCAGTTAACACAGTTAACTGCACATATACTGTATTTGCATTTAGCAGATTTGCTGGTCTCATCTTCTGGGAGCTTCACAAGCCTCTGAGAGCAGCCTCCAGGCAGGTGGGACTTGCTGAACTGTCTGTCAAAGCATTTTCATAGCACTCATCTTTCCCTCAATTTCCTTTTTGAATGATAACCTCCCCACGTAAGGTTTTAAAAGCTGGAACTGCAGAATTTGGAATTAGGCTAGTTAAAACATTCAGGTGCTCATGAACTTCCATTGCTCCTTAGAAAACCATAAAAGTTGTATTGGGTAGCTTAGCCATGTGTTCTGCAGGAGCTAAAAACTAGGTTAAGAATTCACTGCACAGTTAGCTTGCAGTACATTGGTATAGATATTGTCATGTACTGAGCTGAATAGGATCCAAAAGGCAGCAGTCTGATTGATCCTAGAACAATAGGATTCAGAATGTAGCAGTCTGATTGGTCCACAGCAGCCGCCCAATCCAGCTCCAGGTGGAAGTGAATCTGCAACCTGATTGGCCTACAGGTGAATCCCGGAATTAGCCAATCACGTGGGGCCCATTGTGTAAATAATGTATATAAAGCAGACATTTTGGGGGAACATCCATTCTTCCTCACCACTATGAGCTGAATAAAGAGCATGAAATCCACTCTTGACTCCAAGTATATTTCAGATATCTACTCAGAAGTAAGTCTCTTTGTGTTTAATGAGTCTTACTCCCAGATGTGGTGAGAGTATAGCAGCCAAGGCTTTGATTTAGAGTTGGCATTGGAGGAAAACATCTTCTGCAGACTCTCCAAGTGTTCCTATTTTCCAGGGATGTTCCTGATTTAGAGAAGCTGCCCCAGTTTCTGATTTGATCCTAGAATGTCCTGCTTTTGTAGCACCCTGCTTGTGGTTAACGCTTAGCTGGAATGAAATATTCAACGCAGCAATAGAGAAATTAAAATAGTAATTTATTTGTCAGACAAATAAATAAGAGGCTCAGTGGTACGTGGTTACCAAGCTCTGGCCTGGCCTCCTGCCATTCTGGCCAGCACTTATATTCCCTTAATCCAGCCCCCTTTGCTCCTCCTGTGGCTGCCTCTGTCCAATCAGCCTGGTTGAAATTCCTATTGGCTGTTTGCTAGAGCCAATCACAAAAGATACACCCACAAAAGATACACCCACTTCCTTGCCCTTATATGGGAGACAAAGAGCTATATATAAATGACAAATAAGTAATAATATATCTTACATGGAATCTTAATTACCAGCTCACCTCTTGCCCTTCTTGCCCTATTGCCTTTTAAAACAAATGGTTTAATCTTACATTTTATGTTCAACAGATGTCAAGGATCTTGAGTTTCACATCAACATTGAAAGATTTCCTTCATTTAATGTTTCTAAACAAAATGCCTGACAACTATATATCAAGACTGCTTAGATGGCGTCTTCTGTCTGGCAGCGGGGGGGCTGGTGGCTGACTTAATTTCAGGATAAATACAACTCTTACAACCATATGAAATAAGAATCTAGCATTCCTTAAATCCTTTGCATAATTACATTTAAGCCAATATATTTAAGCTAATATATTTCATACATTTATCATAGGTAGCCTCTTAAAAGAATAAAGCTTTTCAAAGTAAAAAGGAAGGAACTCAATAAAACACAGCTTTTAAAAGAAGCCTCTTCAGTTTGCACCTCCCCCTTTCCCCCTCCTCTCCAGCCTCAAAATAAAATAGGAAGAAGCTGCTTCTTCTGCCAAGCCAGTTGCCTTTCCAACATTTAACACATTTTAACCTTTTTTTAACTCTCTTAGTTTAAGAAACAGCTTTAGAAGAGACTTCCCCAAAAATGCTCTCTTTCTTTCTAGCTAAATGTTTTTCCTTCCATTTGCTCCTGGCCTTTCAACCTTAGAAAGAAGATCTGGCTCATTTTACTGGGAGGCACATTAGTATTATCTTTCCCCATTCCTAATGGTGTTTTCTCAGCCTTGGGGCAGCATATGTAATTCTCCCTTTTTATGACTTTGAGAATTGTTTTTCTACTATAAATCAATGGGGCCCTTCTTGTCTTAGGAGGAAAAACATCTTGCCAAGGTTCTTTTAGGCAGCTGGTCTTTTGCCTGGCATGAAACATTTGAAAATCCTTTTTTTAAGCTCATTTTTAAATACAAGCCTTGATTGAAATATATAGAAGCTTTGATAAACATGCAGGCTTATGATTAGATGCCTCATTCCCCCCTTTCAAGCTCAAGGACCTTCATCCCAAGTGTCCTTGATAGCTTGACCTTCATCATATTCCTGAGGTAAAGCTCTGTATAGGGCCATGATATGAGGTAGAGTTTCATTTGAAACCATCTTGCTAATTGTACTTCTAAAACATGAAATGATACATGGCATCATACATAAAACCAATACTACTACTGTCAAGAAAAACAAGCAAGACAATAGTATCCCTTTGAGTCCTGTGACATTAGGTAACCAATTGGTGAGCCATCCCATATCCCATCCTTCCCATGTTTGTACTGGGACATGTGCTATATTCTCCATCTTTGTGGCCAACACACGGATTGCCTCACCATTATCAGAAATGTTAAAGCAACAGGCATTCCCTGTCAAGTTCAAGACTCCACATAGGCCTCCCTGCCTGGCAAGTACATAATCCATTCCCATTTTCAGCTGCAAAATGGCGGCTCTACTTTCATCCAACTGTTGTGCAATAAGTCTCAAACTCTGGGCCGTTGCATTGGTTACAAGTTCCACTACTGCTTGCAATCGAATTATTCTGTTTAGATTATAAATAGGATCCCGTGCCCCTTGTATGAGCTCACCAGGATTCCAGGAGGCAGGATCATAATAGGCTATAATGCGCTCTGGCGGCCAATCATCAGTACCGCTCCAACTTTGGGTACTTCCTCCTGCTATATGAGAAATATCAGCATTCCTTCGTGTTCGCCTGGCCGAACTAGTGGGCATAATCCACATTGGTGGTAATACCCAACCCAAGAAACAAGTCCCACTCCATTTGGAAGGGAGTTTCTTGTATGCCCATTCTCCACATATCCACCACAACCATCGGGTCTGAGGTTTTTGGTACGGGGAATACAGAAGGCGAAATACCAAAAGGGGTAGAGAGTTCACAGTGCAGTATGTTAGATTGCCTTCTTCTGTCACAGTTATGTTCCACACCACTTTCCATGCGTGAATAAAAGGAGGTGCACAGGGCAAGGCATTCCGAGTTCGATAGGTAGTACCGTGTGCCCAGGTATGACTATTCTTCTTATAATCCCAAGTATAGTGACAATGAGAAGAGCCTATCATGGGAGAATCAGCTGCATCTGATGATTTATGTACACAGAATTCCCCTTGTACAGGTATAACTCGTAATGGTTTAGTTGAGTTCCATCCGGGGAAATTCTGTATTTCAGTTTGGTGTGGCATTTCGCTTACCATACCAATAGCATCTAATGGTATCGGTAATAAGGGCATACCTCCCTCTGAATCATCTGGCCCAAGAGAGCAAACAAGGCAATTGGTCCTATTTGCAACATTAGCTACCATTTCAGCTAAACCTACCCACATATTGTGGTCATGGCTGAATCCATATTTAGCCAATTTGGTCAGATTCAAGGACCCTTCCCCTTCCCAAGGGATCAGGATTAATAAAATCATGTTGATGTCTAGTATATGCATTCCTTCCACAAAAGATTACCTTATTGTGATAGCAAATAATTATTAGCCCCAATATAATTCCCCCAGTGACAGAAATGGGGAACCACCAAGACCAAAACATATATCCCGAGGATCCCCAATGAGTAATATCTCTGATAATTGTTCCACAGGGGGGGGCAGTCAATCAATTGTATTAGAGAATCTTTCCGTTCACAGTCGCTGGTTCAGACGCTCCTCAAGCTTCAGGCGTGCGCAGGTCAGCCAGCTTCCAGGTTGTGGCTGCAGCAGGCCGGTCGTCAAATGTTGCCCGTGACCTAGCCCGTTCCCGGTAGGGCTAGATACAGGGGTTTTTGGAGAGAGTTAGTTTTAAAGGATTAGAGGGGTCACCTTTGCACGTCCAACTGCCTTCAGACTTCTTCAAACGAGAGTGATGAATCCAGGGGGTCACCTCAGCTACCTTCACCGCTGTTGGAGTAGAGAGCAAGACGGTGTAAGGTCCACGCCACTTAGGTGCAAGTGGATCACGTTTCCACTCTTTCACCCATACGCTATCGCCAGCCTGGAACTGATGAATCGGCTCGGCAATGCTGCACGGCGTGCGCTCGAGGGCCCACCTGTTAAGAGAAACAAAAACACGGGAGAGAGATTGCACTTGTTCCTGTGTCACATGGTCTCCTATTTGTTTAAGGTCAGCTGGAATATCCTGAACAAAGGAGGGCGGTCTCCCATACAGGAGCTCAAAAGGTGACAACTTAAGTCTTTTTGTGGGTGCACACCGAACACGAAACAGTGTTATGGGTAACACATCTACCCATCCCAATCCCGTTTCCTGGGTTAATTTTGCCAATTGGGTTTTCAGAGTCCGATTCATTCTTTCAGTTTTCCCTGAACTCTGAGGCCTATATGCTGTATGCAGTCTCCATTTTACTTGTAGGACTCGACATACATCTTGTACTACTTGATCAATGAACGCTGGCCCATTATCACTTCCAATGCATCTAGGTAATCCAAACCTTGGGATCAATTCAGTGAGGAGTCTTTTAGTTACCTCTCGTGCCTTTTCAGTTCGGGTGGGAAAAGCTTCAACCCATCCGGTAAGAGTATCTACAAACACAAGGAGATACTTGAATCCCTTAGAAGGGACCAGCTCTGTGAAGTCCACAATTAGGCTTTCCATGGGGACGTATCCCACATGCTGAATTCCAGGAGGTTGTACCGGTCCCTGCCTGGGATTGTTTTTAGCACAAAGAACACATTTCTGTGAAATGCAAGTTGCTAATTGTGATAGATTAATAATATACAACTTCCGACTGAGACTCTCTCTAGTTGCAGTACCGCCAAGGTGAGTAGATTCATGATAATTTCTTACAATTGTACCTGCTAGATGATGAGGTACATAAATCCTATTGTCCGGCAGGATCATCCAACCGTCCTTCACAACTGCTCTTTCCTGTTCAGCCCACTTCCTCTCTTCTGGGGTATAGTGAGGTTTAACATCTTCTGGAACTACCTCTGGTATGAGGGCTGCTATAAATCCTCCCACAGGCTTTTGGGCTGCCTCTCGGGCTGCTTTGTCAGCAGCATGATTTCCTCTGGTTATTGGATCCCTTCCTCGTCCATGACCTTTGCAGTGCATTACAGCAATCTGTTCTGGAGCCCATACTGCTTCTAACAGGATTTCTACTTCAGGTCCATATTTCAAAGCCTTCCCGTGGGCTCCGATTAGACCTCTTTCTTTCCATAGAGCTCCATGTGCATGCAGGGTTAAGAAGGCATATTTTGAATCAGTATAGATGTTTGCCTTACATCCGGCTGCCAATTGCAGAGCTCTAGTTAAACCTATAAGTTCAGCCTTTTGTGCTGAGGTGCCAGCAGGCAAAGCTTCAGCTTCCACAACTTCCTCATTGGTGACCACAGCATATCCTGCTCGTCTGGCACCTTCATGCAGGTAACTGCTACCATCCGTATAATATACAACATCTGGATTTTTCAATGGCTCATCTTTCAGATCAGGTCTACTGGAATAAACTTCATCCATTACTTGGAGACAATCATGTGATTCCTCATCATCTACCTCTGGTAGGGGCAGCAAAGTCGCTGGATTGAGCATATTCACTACTCGTAGATGAATCCTGGGATTTTCACACAATAGGCCTTGGTATCTAGCCATCCTTGGGTTCGTTAGCCAATAACTACCCTTATATTCCATGAGTGTCAGAACAGCATGAGGTACATTCACATACATCGTCTGGCCAAAGGTAAATTTATCAGCTTCTTTGACAAGGCTCGCAGTGGCCGCTACTGCCCTTAGGCATGGAGGCCATCCTTTTGCTACTGAGTCCAATTGTTTAGACAAATAAGCTACTGGACGGTTCCAACTTCCTAATCTCTGGGTCAGGACTGCCGCTGCAATCCCATTCTGTTCATGTACATACAGCTGAAAGGGTTTTTCCGAATTAGGCAATCCAAGGGCTGGTGCCTCCATAAGTCGCTGTTTGATAACTAAAAAGGCTTGTTTCTGCTCAGGTCCCCATACGAATGGGTCCTTTTCTGCACCTCGAGTGCTTTCATGTAAGGGCTTGGCCAGACTACTGAAATCAGGTATCCATAGTCTACAAAACCCTGCTGTTCCCAGGAATCCCCTAAGTTGTTTTCTTGTGGTAGGTTCCTTGATAAGGCAAATAGCTTCTTTCCTCTCTGGTCTCAATGCTCGTTGTTGGTGTGAGATGTCAAAGCCCAAATATTTGACCTTTTCTAAACATAACTGTGCCTTTTTCTGGGAAACTCGGTAGCCAGCTTCCCAGAGCAAGTGGAGCAGTTCCTCTGTCCCTTCTTTACAGGTATCAAAATCCTTTGCAGCTAGTATAAGATCATCCACATATTGCAGAACCACCTTTTCTCCCGGTGTTGAGGGGTAACTTGTTAGATCCCTCGCCAAGGCAGTGCCAAATAAAGTTGGGGAATTTTTGAATCCTTGGGGCAATCTTGTCCAGGTTAGCTGGCCTTTTGTTCCTGTCAAAGGGTCTTCCCACTGGAAGGCAAATATAGGTTGGCTCTGTGGTGCCAGCCGGCAACAGAAGAATGCATCTTTCAAGTCCAATACAGTAAAAAATGTTGCTTCTGGTGGGATCAAACTCAGCAAGGTATATGGGTTTGGCACATTTGGGTGCAAGGTCTCGATAGCCTGGTTTACGAGCCTCAAGTCCTGCACTGGCCTATATTCATCTGTCCCAGGTTTTCGAACAGGCAAAAGGGGTGTGTTCCATTCTGATTGGCAAGGCTTAAGCAGACCATATTTTAATAGGCGGTCCAAATGTTTCTGGATGCCCTCCGCTGCTCGCCGGGGTAAGGGATATTGCTTTACAGATACAGGGGTAGCCATAGGTTTTAGGGTTACTACAATTGGAGCTATATTCTTAGCCATTCCTGGTGGGCTATTTTCAGCCCATACTCCTGGTGGCACCTGTAGAGTTCGGAGGAGCTTGTTTAATTCTGTATCCAATGTGGGTTGGACTTGCAAGGCTGACATTAGGCGCCATGATTGTTCCTTAGGTACTGAGAGGGTAATTATTCCTGCTGCTTTTGATGGCAGTTTCATTTCTGGACCTCGAGGAGTGAAAGTGATTTGGGCCTGCAATTTGGACAGCATATCTCTACCTAAGAGAGGTATTGGACACTCAGGTATATACAAAAACTGATGGGTTAAACGATGTCCCCCAATCTGGCATTCCAAAGGTTGGAGGAAAGACCTCTTAGCTGACTGTCCAGTGGCACTTTTAATGATTACACTTTTGGATGCCTTTTTCTGCAATAGTTCTGGGAGTACTGAGTATTCAGCCCCAGTATCAATCATAAAGTCTATTAAATGGCTCCCTAATTGAATCGTGACCGTGGGCTCCTGGAAGCCTAACTTTATGGAGTCCGGTCGTTCCTAGTCTTGGGTAAAATCCTCTTCTGCCAGTCCAATGAAATTGTCTCTACTCCGTCCCTGTCCTGGTCTCTGATATCTTCCATCTCGGATCATTCCCCGTCCCCGTCCCTGGTTTCTTGGGCCGGAGCCGGAGCCTGGGCCTGGGCCTGGGCGCACTTCTTCCAACCTCAGGGGTTCAGGACACTCCCGCTTCCAATGACCCTCCTTCTTGCAATTTGCACATTGATTCCTTCCCAGTGGTGGATTCCTTCCTCGCCCTCGCCCTCCATTTAAGGGGCGGTGGTCTTGCTTCACTGCTGTGGCTAGCATTACCATCTTTTCCTTCTGCCACTTCTTCTTCTCTTGCTTCTCAGCCTCATCCCTATTCCGATAAACTCGGCGTGCAATGGCCATAATTTGGCTCATCAGCATCCCTTCCCATCCTTCTGATTTCTGAATTTTCTTACGAATGTCAGAAGCGCACTGGGCCACAAATGTAGCAGTAATCATTCTGCTGTTTTCAGGGGCTTCAGGGTCAAAAGGAGTCCATATACGATAGGCTTCTTGCAGCCTCTCTAAAAAGTCTCCCGGACTCTCATTTGGTTTTTGTTCTACTTCTGAGACTTTAGACATATTAGTGGGCTTCTGGCATGCCCTGCGGATACCTTGCACAAGTGTCTGGCGGTAGGTGGTAAGTCTGGCCAGGTGAATTGCATTGTTTGGATCCCAATTAGGATCTTCCAAGGGAAAGTTATCTTGGAGATGACGGTCAATATTATAAATATTTCCCGCTCTGGCCTGCTCACGCAAATATATCTGTGCCTTTTCAATTATGTCTCTCCTTTCCTCAGTGGTGAACAGAGTATTTAGGAGCTGGCGACAATCTGTCCAAGTAGGGCTATGAGTATTTACTATTGAAGTCACCAAGTCCATCATAGCCTGAGGTTTTTCTGCAAAAGATGGGGTGTGTGTTTTCCAATTCATCAGATCTGTAGTTGTGAATGGAATATATTGCAGGGTCGAAGTTCGAGGTGGCCGTGGTCCGGGTTGCCCATTAACCAGCGCAGGCTCCTCAAGTGCATCAAATACTCTTCTAAGAGGGGCTACTACGTGATCTTTCTCTTCACTTTGCTCTAGGGGCCTCAAATCATAGGGGATGGTATCTGTCGCAAGGCGTTCTTTTAGCAGCTTTATACGCCTGGCTGTATTGCTTGCTGACCGAGCAAGGTCTCCCTGTAACTTCTGTAACATTTCTCTGGGACTTGGATGTACAGGGGTTTGGGGTGGGCAATCAGTTGTTCCACTAAAGGAGACTGTAGATGGAGGTCTATTAGGAGTCACAGGTGGAATAACCACTTCTGCTTGGGCTTTATTATAGGACTCCAATGCCTCCTGAAGATATTTATCATAATCTATCAAGGAATCAAGCTCTGTGACTCCACTCCCATTATTCATTCCAGTTTCTTGCCTTGGGGTTACAACTGGTGGAGTGTTTGGATTAAGCTCCCTTCGATGTGGAGCATAGGGTGGAGGTGGAAGCACCTCTTCCTCTGGCCCCTCAAAAATGGGTTTGAGTTTATTTGGCAAGATTCCTTTCCTAGCTTCGGCTTTTACAGCCAATAATTTGCATCGTTTGACTTTGCATTCCCTTATCCATGGAGGATTTTTATTTAATGTGCTCAGCCAGGAATCTATATATGGAAATTGTTCTGGGCACCCTCCAGTTTCTTTGGCGATATCAGTCCAAAGTTTGCTTACTAAATTTATATCAAAGGTTCCCTGGGATGGCCATCCAGTAATTTGTTTTGGCCATTCTAGTTCACATAACGTTCTCAAGCGCTCTGGCGTCATTTTGACTCCATATGCCCCTGAGAAGGCTTTCTTAAAATTATTTAACATACACTCAAGAGGTGTATTTTCCCCCTTTGAACCCCCAACTCCCATTGTATGGCCCTGTGAAGTATCCACTCAGTCACTCACAGACGCGCTTCGTGGGTTTCCTTGCCTAGTGAAGTCGCCTTACTAGGAACCGAAGTACTGCCCACTCCACACTCGGGTCAGCTACAGATTGCTCTGTACTTTCTCACACATACAATGCGCTGGATACTTCACCACACTCTACCTCCCAATCCTTCCCTTTCCCTACACCAGATCACCATCTGATGTACCCAACCACCTAGCGTACTCAGTTTCCCCTTACTGAGACGCAGAAGTTTGATCAAGACTTCTCTTCCTCCCAATTAATTGGAGGGCCAAAAATCCCTTTGTGCACTTACCCTTGGTTGGTTCCCTGTTTCCCCCGGTCCGTCGCCGCCAGTGAGCAGGGTATCAGACAGACGAGTCTTCTGCGTTCCCCCTGGAAAAAAATTACCAGTGCGCGCTTTGGGTAAGCAGTTGTCCTCTCTCTTGTACCCTGCCCAGTAGGGCGAAGGGGCTGCGTTCCAGCAGACCACTTATCCGAGTCACAGGGCACCATAAAATGTAGCACCCTGCTTGTGGTTAACGCTTAGCTGGAATGAAATATTCAACGCAGCAATAGAGAAATTAAAATAGTAATTTATTTGTCAGACAAATAAATAAGAGGCTCAGTGGTACGTGGTTACCAAGCTCTGGCCTGGCCTCCTGCCATTCTGGCCAGCACTTATATTCCCTTAATCCAGCCCCCTTTGCTCCTCCTGTGGCTGCCTCTGTCCAATCAGCCTGGTTGAAATTCCTATTGGCTGTTTGCTAGAGCCAATCACAAAAGATACACCCACAAAAGATACACCCACTTCCTTGCCCTTATATGGGAGACAAAGAGCTATATATAAATGACAAATAAGTAATAATATATCTTACATGGAATCTTAATTACCAGCTCACCTCTTGCCCTTCTTGCCCTATTGCCTTTTAAAACAAATGGTTTAATCTTACATTTTATGTTCAACAGATGTCAAGGATCTTGAGTTTCACATCAACATTGAAAGATTTCCTTCATTTAATGTTTCTAAACAAAATGCCTGACAACTATATATCAAGACTGCTTAGATGGCGTCTTCTGTCTGGCAGCGGGGGGGCTGGTGGCTGACTTAATTTCAGGATAAATACAACTCTTACAACCATATGAAATAAGAATCTAGCATTCCTTAAATCCTTTGCATAATTACATTTAAGCCAATATATTTAAGCTAATATATTTCATACATTTATCATAGGTAGCCTCTTAAAAGAATAAAGCTTTTCAAAGTAAAAAGGAAGGAACTCAATAAAACACAGCTTTTAAAAGAAGCCTCTTCAGTTTGCACCTCCCCCTTTCCCCCTCCTCTCCAGCCTCAAAATAAAATAGGAAGAAGCTGCTTCTTCTGCCAAGCCAGTTGCCTTTCCAACATTTAACACATTTTAACCTTTTTTTAACTCTCTTAGTTTAAGAAACAGCTTTAGAAGAGACTTCCCCAAAAATGCTCTCTTTCTTTCTAGCTAAATGTTTTTCCTTCCATTTGCTCCTGGCCTTTCAACCTTAGAAAGAAGATCTGGCTCATTTTACTGGGAGGCACATTAGTATTATCTTTCCCCATTCCTAATGGTGTTTTCTCAGCCTTGGGGCAGCATATGTAATTCTCCCTTTTTATGACTTTGAGAATTGTTTTTCTACTATAAATCAATGGGGCCCTTCTTGTCTTAGGAGGAAAAACATCTTGCCAAGGTTCTTTTAGGCAGCTGGTCTTTTGCCTGGCATGAAACATTTGAAAATCCTTTTTTTAAGCTCATTTTTAAATACAAGCCTTGATTGAAATATATAGAAGCTTTGATAAACATGCAGGCTTATGATTAGATGCCTCACTTTTCCTTAGGATCTCCCTATTTTCATTGGAGAAATGTTGGAGGGTATGGTGTTATCCGACCCCTGAACCGTCTGAAGGCAATCCTGTATAGGGAATGTGTTTTTAAAAATGTTTTATTATGTTTTTATATATTTTGGAAGCTGCCCAGAGTGGCTGGGGCAACCCAGTAAGATGGGTGGGGTATAAATAATAAAATTATCATTATGGAATGGGACGTCCCTATTTTCATTACAGAAATGTTGGAGGGTATGTCTTGTGCCTTTAACAGCTGTATGGCAGGCAGAAATTTGACAGGTTAAGCCTTTTCTTGTGTGGATCTACAACTAAGAGAAAAGCATCACTATGACTGTGCTTCCTCCAATTTTATGTTATGCCATGCCCCGCATGGCAGGCATTTTGTATTATGCCATGCCGCATGGCAACTATATTGTGACTGGTGCCCACAGCACTCTCTCAAAATTTGAAATGTGCCCATTTGTTCAAAAAGGCTGGCAACTGCTGGCCTATGGTTTTAATGACTCTTGTTTTAATGCTATGTTTATTATGATTTTTGACATAGTTGCTTTCTGTTTTGTAGCCCACCTGAGACCTTTTGGTGAAGGGTAGGTAACTAATAATGATGTAGTAATAGTAGTAGTAAAGGGACCCCTGACCGTTAGGTCCAGTCGTGGCCGACTCTGGGGTTGCAGTGCTAATCTCGCTCTATAGGCCGAGGGAGCCGGTGTACAGCTCCCAGGTTATGTGGCCAGCATGACTAAGCCGCTTCTGGCGAACCAGAGCAGCGCACAGAAACGCCGTTTACCTTCCTGCCGGAGTGGTACCTATTTATCTACTTGCACTTTGATGTGCTTTCGAACTGCTAGGTTGGCAGGAGCAGGGACCGAGCAACGGGAGCTCACTCCGTGGCGGGGATTCGAACCGCCGACCTTCTGATCAGCAAGTCCTAGGCTCTGTGGTTTAACCCACAGCACCACCCGTGTCCCCTGTAGTAGTAGTAATAGTAATGAAATTTGGGGATAGGAAAGTCTTTTCTAGCTGCTGTAGGAATATGTTTGCCATCTGCAAAATGTGTCACAAGCTTTGGCTTGTTGTAAGTTTCACCCACAATAAACACAAGTGGAAATGTTTCATCGCGTTCTGTGCATATGTTCCTCCAGGTATCTTACGGCTTTCCTTCCTTAAAATCATTTAAAAGCAAGCACTCACAAAATATTTTGCTTCCACGTGACATACCTACCATCAGAGAGAGATCTAAAATGGTGTGCTTCTCTGCCACTTTCCCAAAGATTAGCATTTTAAATGAAGTTGGCATGATACAAAAAGTCCTGCTAATGGCTTAAAACTCATCTATATGTAAATTGAATAACCTTCCAAAGATGAGAAAAGAGGGCTGCGGCAGTGTTTGTGTGTGTGTGTGTGTGTGTGTGTGTGTGTGTGTGTGTGTGAATGTGAATGATCAAACCTTAAACTCAATTTTGGTAAAGCCGCAACTTCTTGTGATGTGCTGAGTCACATTAGAACTTCTTGTGATGTGCTGAATCACAGCTATTTTCTCAAACTGTTGGTTGACTCTTGTTTAATGGTTCCTTATCCTTGTATTAGTTTTGTTGACATTTAAAATAATAATAATAATAATTGGGGGGGGGCGGTATTTCAGTGCTCAATGGTGTCTTTTAATTGAGATTTTTGATCTTGTGCTTTACTTTATGGAAACTATAAGTTGCTTTGAATATTGTCCGTGTCATCAAATTAAAATGACTGGGTGACTTTGGATGAAATTCCCTGTGGATTACTAATAAAGTAGATCTAGTGTATGCATAATTGTAGCTCCAGGGCTTTGACTGCGATGCAGGGAAGACATCCCAGTACAAAGTAAATAAACAAACTTGCTCTCCATCCCAAATGTGCAAAAATCCAGGGGAAGAAGGGGTGACAGCCCACATTTGTGAATTTCAAAGTGTCACCTCTTTTCTTTCTTGCACTTAAAACATTAAATCCATTCACAGCTTTTTCCTCACTCCTCAACTCAATATATATTCTCCAGTACCAATAATGAAGTTCCACTTAACTCAGTTACCCACATTCTGGGTAAAATCCAGTTCACTTCAGTCTGGCCACAGGACTGAAACTGCCTTCTGTCTGAGTTTATAATGAGAAGTTGCTACTGGGGGACACAATTGTCTTTTTCTCCTCCTTGTAGGCTCTCCTTGATTTATAAAGAGCAGAAATCTTTGGACATAGAATTCTCAGTCCCACAAATAGGGTAGAATTAAAGGGGGGGTGATTCTCATTGCCTTTGGTAACTATGAATCAAATATCAGGGTCCCAATTCATTGGGATAGCGCAGAGAACAAGCATGATGAATTGTGAGCTAATTACATGAGAAATCTTGATTTACACTGTAAAATGTCAATTTGTTATTTTGAGGCTATAATTCACTTAACATGTCTAACAAATCCTATTTCCTGAAGTGTCTGCTTTAATGGTATCTAGGAAACAGTTGCTTTTAGATGCAAATCATTTGCAAATCGCCTCTTTTCAATTCTCCGGATGGGACTTTTCACATTCAAATCTGATTAACCTAGGTGTTATCAGTCCCGTTCCAAAAGCTGAAATGCCACTGGGTTTAATTACAATTTTCATCCCCGCAAAAATAAATATATGGTGAATTACAGTTCAGTGACAAAATGTTTTGCTCACAAAATTTCAGCGGCTCTCTGATTATCATACAGAGAAAATAGTATGCATGTTTATGTGCAGCGGCAACAATCTACGAACCATTTTCAGTAGCCTACCACTAACTGAATTGGTCTATAAGTAAAGGTAAAGGGATCCCTGACCATTAGGTCCAGTCATGGCCGACTCTGGGGTTGCGGCGCTCATCTCGCTTTATTGGCCGAGGGAGCCGGTGTACAGCTTCCGGGTCATGTGGCCAGCATGACTAAGCCACTTCTGGTGAACCAGAGCAGCGCACGGAGATGCCGTTTACCTTCCTGCCAGAGCAGTACCTATTTATCTACTTGCACTTGACATGCTTTCGAACTGCTAGGTGGGCATCAGCTGGGACCAAGCAACGGGAGCTCACCCCATCGTGGGGATTCGAACCACCGACCTTCTGATCAGCAAGTCCTAGGCTCTGTGGTTTAACCCACAGTGCCACCCATGTCTATGCCTAGTCCTAATCATATCTGCTTATACCACTGATCTCAGTGGATTTCTGGGATAGCCTAGTTGGTAGAGGCTGGTACTCATAATCTCAGGGTCACATTGGGCAGAAGATTTCTGCATTGCAGAGGGTTGGACTAGTGCAGTGTTTCCCAGCCTTGGGTCTCCAGCTGTTTTTGAACTACAACTCCCATAATTCCTAGCTAGCAAGACCAGCGGTCAGGGGTGGTGGGAATTGGAGTCTGAGAACATCTGGGGACCCAGGGTTGGGGAACACTGGACCAGATGACCCTTGTGGTCCCTTCCAACTTTACAGTTCTGTGATTCTAGTACAGTCATACCTTGGATCCCGAACGCCTTGCGAGTCCAACATTTTGGCTCCCAAACGCCGCAAACCTGGAAGTGAGTGTTCTGGTTTGCAAACATTATTTGGAACCCAAACGTCCGATGTGGCTTCCGATTGGCTGCAGGAGCTTCCTGCAGCCAATCAGGAGCCGCATCTTGGTTTCCGATCATTGTGGAAGTCAAACGGACTTCCAGAACAGATTCCGTTCGACTTCCAAGGTACCACTGTATTTTTATACCCAGGTCAGTTGGATAAGACTTCAGCTAGACACATTCACTAAGTTAAAACATAAAATAGAAACATATTTACAACAAAAACATTAGATAAACATTAAATAGCAAAATACTAGCATATACTTTAAAAACGGCTGCATATCCCCACTGCTAACACTTTCAAAGTTTCCAGGAACAATGTATTTCAAGCATCAAATACCTGAGCGAACAGGAATGCTGCAGCCCATTCCTGAATGTTAATGATGAGGGAGATACTTGCAGCATCCCAAGGAGAACATTCCACAAACAAGGAAATGATACAGAGAAGGCTACAGTGGTGCCCTGCAAGACGAATGCCTCGCAAGACGAAAAACTCGCTAGACGAAAGGGTTTTCCGTTTTTCGAGGTGCTTCGCAAGACGAATTTCCCTATGGGCTTGCTTCGCAAGACGAAAACGTCTTGCGAGTTCTTGCGAGTTTTTTCCCCTTTCCCCCCCTTTTTCTAAGCCGCTAATAGCTGCTAAGCCGCTAATAGCTGCTAAGCCGCTAATAGCCGCTAAGCCGCTAATAGCGCTAAGCCGCTAATGGCCGTGCTTCGCAAGACGAAAAAACCGCTAGACGAAGAGACTCGCAGAACGAATTATTTTCGTCTTGCGAGGCACCACTGTACTTTGGTTTGTTGAAATGCACATACACAGCTTCCTGTTATTATCTGTATGGCACATGACTAGTCTAGAGTGACTGAGGGATGCATTACACAATGTAGGCCACAAACCTTCCAAGTTTCTAAAGCATTCTCTCATTTCATCCTGCTCAGCTAAACACCTGCAAAGGTTGGAGTGGGTTTTAAGAGTTCATGACCGTGGGGGGGGGGGAGTAAAGTAAATTCAATAAGGTCAACAAAGCTCAGCTGAATACATATCATCCACTCAAAAAACGGCACTGATAATTTTTCTTCGATCCCTGACAATGTTTAGATTCTTTTTAAAAAAATGGTTCTTTTCAAACATGTTCCCCTTCACCTCTGTGTTCTTACACAACCGAGGAATTTTTATTATTATTATTTAATAATTTTTATTAAGTACAAATTGGAAAACATACATATTTACAACAAAAGAAAATACAAAGGAAAAAGAAAATACATATAACCAAGGAAAAAAATTAGAGAATACTTTGCCTCTTTTCATATTTACAGTTATTTATACTTCTATAAAATGCTATTCACGATAAAGGAGTGAAATGAAAGATATCAGAAAAAAGAAAAAAAGAACAAAGAAAAAATAAAGAACTAAAAGAAAAGGATCATAGGTGAAACTTTTTAAAAGTAGATAAGTATTCACTATACATAGCCGTTTCCCATCTATATTTATATTCAGTTGTATAATTTCATCTTGTCCTTATCTACCTTAAAAAGTGTTGTTTTTTAAAAGACTTCCACCGTTTGCCTCACACGTTTTTAATAATCCGTTCGTCAAATCCTCTGTTCTTCATATTTTCCCTTTGGATTTCCTTAATGTCTCACTTTATATTTTTTATATTATGCACAAGATTATTCTAAACACAACCAGATTTTTATAATCGAGCCCTGTTTTTGTAAATAATCATTTAATAACTCCCATTGCTTCATAACCATGGTTTTGGGTTTTCTCCTTATTATATCCGTTAGTTTTGCTAGTTCCAGGTACTCGCAAATTTCTATAGATGGTATCCAAAGGTAATTGTGCATGAGATGTATGGATTCTCCCCTTTACACAAGACAGGTCCCCCATTTTTTCCTGACCCCCTTCCCCACCACATCCTTCCGTGCCCAGTGGTGGAGGAAGGGGGTGCGGGGGCTTCAGTCCGCCCCGGATGCCAGCACTGAGGGGGGTGACAAAATGAGGTGTGGTTTTTTTTTAAAAAAAATGGACTCACAAAACCTTTTAGGAGTGACATGGTGGCTTAGGCGCCTGCAGGTTCCGCACTGCCCGAAACAGCAGCATGGGACTTGCGCCTGCCCACCGCCTCTCCATCAGCTGCCCTACAGCTGAAGGGGTGGCAGCGGAGAGGTTCCAAGTGTCGGAGAGGCTCACCCCACCCCCATGGGGAGATTGCCCTGCCCCACGGGCAGATTGCCCCACCCCCATGGGTGCGGATCGCCCTGCCCCCAGCTGCAGGACACGCCCCAGCACCAGGCACCCGAGTGGCTAGCTACGCCGCTGTCCGTGCCCACCTAAAAGGCTCCGCCTTACGATTGGAGGACCCTTCAGAACATTATGGGATAGGGGAGTGGAGCTGCAGTGACTAGGAAGGATTGTCCCCCCCCCTCCTCCACCCCCCGCCTTGAGAGCACAACTCTTTTCTATTCATATAAAAGCAGATTTGGGGTCAAAGCACTGGGAGCGAGTACTGTGTATTTTCAAAAGCAACCAGGGTGGAAAGCAGGTCTTATATATAACATTTCAACACATGCATTTTACATTAGCCAAACCTTTCATCGTGTTGGAAAGGTGAGATATGCAACAGGGAACCTCCTTTTGGAATTCTATAGGTCTCACCTGACATTTGTAACATGATAACATTTTGTCTTTTTTTAAAAAAGTGTTTTGCACTATTCCACCCCCCCAAAAAAAACCCTGCCTTGAGCAATGTGGACTTTTGTAGAATCCATAACAGAAACATGCAGTTTCTCTTCATGAGTGGTCCATGTTCCAGGCTGTTTGTTTCTCTCTCCCCTTGCTGTGTGTGTGTGTGTGTGTGTGTGTGTGTGTGTGTTTTATAGTGCTAATAAGCTGGGAATTTGTTATTTGAATGTGTTCTCTTCAGAGACTGCTACAAACTCTAGGATATCTGTGCAGCGCTGACTTTTTTTTTTTTTTAAGCTGGGAGAACTGCACCTTTTCAAATAAATGATTTTTTCACATAAGCTTAACGTGTGCAAATTTATGTTGTTTTGAAGTGCCAGGGTGGCGGGGTGTGTTTGTGTGTACAGTATAGCGTTTCCCCCTAATGCATTTTGTCCTGCAATTTTTATCCTGTCTTTGCTCACGAGATTTGCTCAAAAGCAGTTTGCTCTGCAGCAGCCAGCTTTTCCTCCCCGTTTTTCTGCTTTGCTTTTATAATTCTCAGTCTCATTAACTCTCCGTTGCTTCTCCTCCAATCTCCTGGAAAAGTAGCTGCTCCCCCTAGTCTAAAAACTTCCTTAAAAATAATAATACTTTATTCTATAAAGCAACCTAACCTTACAGTGCCTGGGAACACGGGCTTTTGCTATACAGTGGTACCTCAGGTTACAGACGCTTCAGGTTACAGACTCCGCTAATCCAGAAGTAGTACCTCAGGTTAAGAACTCTGCTTCAGGATGAGAACAGAAATCGCACTGCGGCGGCACGGCGGCAGTGGGAGGCCCCATTAGCTAAAGTGGTGCCTCAGGTTAAGAACGGTTTCAGGTTAAGAATGGACCTCTGGAACGAATTTTTAACCCGAGGTACCACTGTATTTTTGCAGGCCAACTGCCAGGGATATGGTTGAGGGCATAAAAGCATGAGCTAGCCCTTCTGTATCATCACTCCCCCCCCCCCCCGCTGCCCCAAACACACATACGTCCAAGAGAAATGGATGGATAATAGAATGTGTTTTCTGTTCAGAGCAGGCAAACACACTCACTGCCTGAATGAGCCTGGGTCAACAAAGAACAATAGCAGGGACTCTTTTTACCTGAACGCCATTAATGTGAGTCACAAGGCGGGGGGGGCGGGGAGCCATTTTTACAATTGAATCTATGTGCTTTCTTTAAAACCTTTTTCATCTGTTTTACAGAGAGATGAAAGTGGTGGGCTACAGAGGGACTGTTTCATTTCACATCTCCAGGTTTGGCTTAGAAAATATATTTATATATTTTCTCAAACTACACCATTTGCGAGAGTGTATGCTAGACAGCATCTTAAAAAGTAGAGACATCACCTTGCCAACAAAGGTCCATATAGTAAAAGCCATGGTTTTCCCAGTAGTGATGTATGGAAGTGAAAGCTGGACCATAAAGAAGGCTGATTGCCGAAGAGTTGATGCTTTTGAATTATGGTGCTGGAGGAGACTCTTGAGAGTCCCATGAACTGCAAGAAGATCAAACCCATCCATTCTGAAGGAAATCAGCCCTGAGTGCTCACTGGAAGGATAGATCCTTTGGCTACCTCATGAGAAGAGAAGACTCCCTGGAAAAGACCCTGATGTTGGGAAACATGGAGGGCACAAGGAGAGAACAAGATGGTTGGACTGTGTTCTCGAAGCTACCAGCATGAGTTTGACCAAACTGCGGGAGGCAGTGGAAGACAGGAGTGCCTGGTGTGCTCTGGTCCATGGGGTCACGAAGAGTCGGACACAACTAAACAACTAAACAACAATAACAACAACATGGTTATCAGAGGGTCAGCTAGTGGGTTTGGGAAGGTTAGCTGTGGTGGCACTGGGAGAATGCTACTGCCACATCCTATAACCTGCAAAACCATTGTGATCAGAGGGAGAGGCAAAGGGCAGCCTTTTATTTTCTTATTTATTTTACCTTGCATGCACACCACAGAATCAGAGAACCATAGAGCTGGAAGGAATCCTGAGGATCATCTAGTCCAACGCCCTGCAATGCAGGAATCTCAGCCATAGCCCCATGACTGATGGCCTTCCAACCTCTGCTTAAAAACCACCGATGAAGGAGAGCCCAAAACCTCCCAAGGAAGACTGTTGCACTATCAAACAGCTCTTACTGTCAGAAAGGTCTTGCTGATGTTTAGTCGGAATCTCCTTTTTGTAACTTGAAGCCACTGGTTCAAGTCTGTGTCGGAAATCAAGCCAATATCAGGAGACACTGGCAACTCTCCCAGGCACCCGGCTAATCTCTTGTTGACCTCCCTGGCTGCATTCCCCAGCAAGATCCAGGCTAGGTCACAATAGGCGATCTTCTCAGCATGAGAAGAACACCCCCCCTCTTTCCTGCCCCCCCTGGCAGGGGAAAGAGATAGATAGAAACGTATTTTCATGCCTTTATTTCTGTCTTTGCAGCATTACAAAAAACATGACTGCTCTCCTCAAACTCCAGCAGTCTAGAGACAAACACTTCCTGTACAGCTCATATTACACTCTGAGCTAATTCCGGTGCTTCGCACTGTGAATTGACTGTCCCTCTGTTTCCCACGGAACAGTCCCAACATTCCCATCATGTTTTGTTTTCAAGCTAGCACTTTGCAGCTGCATTGCTTCTATATCGTAACAGTCTGACCCTCTGGAGCAGTAGAAAACAAGCTTGCTCCAACATCCATGTGACAGCCCTTGAGAGATTTGAAGATGGCTGTCAGATCTCCTCTCACTCTCCTCTTTTCCAGGCTAAACACGTCCAGCTCCCTCAACCGTTCCTCATAAGACTTGGTTTCCAGACCCTTGGTCATCTTGGTCAATCTCCTCTGCACACGTTCCAGCTTGTCAACATCCTTCTTAAACTGTGGCACTCAGAATGGGACACAGTATTCCACTGGGGGGGGGGAATTAACTACTCCAGCTTCAGAAAAAGAGGGGATATTTTATCACATGTGGTGGGAATGTAAAAAGGTGAAATGCTTCTGGGAGATGATATATAATGAGTTGAAAAAAAAAATGTTGAAATATACATTTATAAAGAAACCAGAAGCATTTCTATTGGGCATTGTGGGGAGTGACATAAATAGAAAGGAATGTAAGCTCTTTTTATATGCAATAACAGCAGCAAGAATATTATTGGCCCAAAAATGGAAGCAAGAAGAGTTACCGACGATTGAAGAATGGAGGATGACGTTAATGGACTTTGCAGAATTAGATAAACTAACAGGAAGGATTCAAAACCGGCGAGACCAGAAATTCACGGAAGACTGGAGTAAATTTACAGACTATATGAAAAGTAATTGTGAAGAACAGACGACGTTTGTGGGGTTGCAAGAAGTTTTGTGAGGAGTATTATTAGAAGTATTGTAAAAATGGACAAGGGGGAGGATGATTTGTTAAGAGATGTAAAGGCAATATAAAGTTAAGAAATGCATAAGAAGTGGTTAAAACGGTGGATCATCAGAGGTGCTGATGGAAGTCTACAAAGATTGTATAAGTGATAAGTTTTGCGGTACATTTTATAATTTATATGTTAAAATTAATTTTAAAATATTATTAAAAAGAACTACACCAGCTTCAGGATTGGTATTGTCGTGGCCCATCCCCCCTTTTTGTATTTTGTGAGTGTAAGGTGGGCCTTGGATCCTCCACACACACCACTTGCCGCCACCATCTGCACCTGCAGAGCTTTCCTTGGGCAAATGGGAGGCTCCTCCAGAAATGTGGGTGTTATTCCATGGATGGAGTTTCTCTCCACCAGCAGAGGACATGTTCCTGAGCTCCTTACCCCCTCAGCTGGCTTCTGGCTAGCTGTCAGCTTTGAGCCTCCATCCATTGCAGCAAAATCCACAGAGATTCTTGTGGCATATTAAATATGTTTTTTAACGTAAGCATTTGTGACCCAGAGCCCACTTCATCAGAGGCAAGAGACTGTGTGTTTCAAATACCTGAACAGCTGGGCCTTACCCAGTTTCCTCAGAAACCAACCGAAGATACAATACTAAACCTGAATTACAATAAAAATTAGGATGCCAAATCTTATTCTGTTTTCTTTTCAGTTTTTGATGGAGAAAGCAGAAAGATAATCTTCCACAAAATGGGCCAATTTCAGAAATATGTTTGCTCGGGCTTTAACTAAAATAGGATTCTATCCTTGGCCTGAGGCACTATCCAGCTCGCTGCAGCTGTCAGAATGAGGAAAGTTGCCTAGGAACCAAAATTAAAATGAAGCACATAGGATTATATATATTTTTTAAGCTCAAAGCTTCTATTTTTCACATAGCAAACCTCATCAAGATTTTCTTTAGAGTTGCTGTCATTAGTGGCCAAAAGACAACAGTTGGATGAATCAGTCAGAACCTCATTAGACCCTCTCTTTGAAGTAATGGGTAAAATGAATGCTAGGGTGGAAAATAAGATGAAAGCGCCACAAATGAAAGCATTAACTAAAGCCTTGGGAGATTGGAAAGAACAGAACAGACCCACATGACCTACACTGGTCTATTCCAGAAACATCATTTCATAAATCTGAAGGGGAAAATGTAAATAGCCGAGTCAAGGGATGAGATAAAAAAATTGGGAAACCTCCTGCCAACCTCAATGGGGAGAATGAATGCGACTCTTGTTTTCTTTAGCAAAAGTGCACTGAAAAAATGAAACTAAGGGCGAAGAATTCTCCTACCGAGCCCCATCAGTGGAAGCTCTGAGCAAGGACTACTGCTTGCATAGTGGAGCTTTCATCCCCTCACATGCCCCTTGCAATTGGGTCTGGAGAAGATTCGGAGAACCCCTGGAATCATGCATGGAGAGAGGAGAGGAGCGATCATTTCATCTGGCAAGTTGAAATGCTTGTGCAGTTGAAACATCCATCATCGTTCAACACTGAATTCCACCCAGGGCTTTGTTATTTCCTTAAGCAGAAAATGCAAGTTATACACAAGTCGCCACCTCATTCAGAAGAGACTACAGAGGGGGGAAAGTTATGTAATAGGTAACTGATTTTTGGAGCTCCTTATTTAATGCACAAATGTCACTGAAGTACATTTTCTGTGGCTATGCTGCAAAAATCCGTACCCGCTAAACAGCCTGCGTCCTCCTTGAAGAAACGCAATGGTTCACATGGCAACTTGTCTTTGTTCAGCACCCTGGACAAGGACATTGTGTTAAAGGTACTCTAGAATCTGCTTTGGGAGATTTGTTTACTGAAAAAGGGTGATTTCACAGGTCTTTCTGCTCAGAATTGTTACCTGAATAGATCTGTTGAGGAATTCCAGCCTACAGTTTCTTTGAACACCTAACTGATGCCATAAAAGGTATGATGTAATTCACCTGCCTTTGTTGTAAAGTAGCAGGGCAAGGACTTCACAGCTATCTCTCAATGAATATTGCCAACCAGAGGGATAATTCTGCAGCAGTCGATAGAAAGCGCCAACCCAGCCAAGCAGCCCCGCCATCTTAAACGGCTGGTTTTATATGTCATAAAAGGGCAGCAAATTCCTAACCATGTATTTCATTATTGTATTATTATTATTATTAAAGGAAAAGAGATCTAAAGGCGATCCTACCTGACTCACGCCTTCAGACACAATACACAAGTCGAAACAGAGCCATCCTTTGCAATTCTCACTCCTCTGAATTTTGCAATGCCAAGTAATGTGTACAAAAATCTATGTCCTAAAGTGCGTATAAACATGCACATAATAGTGAAAAGAATACAAAAATGCATTTTACTGAGAAGAAGAGAAGAAGAAGAAGAGTTTGGATTTGATATCCCGCCTTTCACTCCCTTTAAGGAGTCTCAAAGCGGCTAACATTCTCCTTTCCCTTCCTCCCCCACAACAAACACTCTGTGAGGTGAGTGGGGCTGAGAGACTTCAGAGAAGTGGGACTGGCCCAAGGTCACCCAGCAGCTGCATGTGGAGGAGCGGAGACGCGAACCCGGTTCCCCAGATTACGAGTCTACCGCTCTTAACCACTACACCACACTACACTACACCACACTACACTGAGGGGAGTTGCTTTGTGCAAATGTGCTTAATAGACAGCGTTGCATACAAAGATATGTAGATTAGGAGAAATCCACTGATGAGTTTTCACCAGGGTTTTTTGTTTTTTTAAACAAATGCAAACTCATGCAAACATGGAGAACTAAACTTAAGATTGAAAAAATGGGAAACTAAAATTGACAGAATGCACCTTTTTGCATTCAACTCCCATTCAAGTCCTGTAGGTTTCCTCGCCGCCACCACCCTTCATGTCCATGTGGATATTATCTGTCAACTTTGGATTACATTGCATGCATCCAATGAAATAATAATAATAATAATAATAATAATAATAATAATAATTTATACCCCGCCCTTCCCAGCCAAGGCCAGGCTCAGAGCAGCTTACAAGCAATAATAAAAACAAGTTAAATGATTACAACTTAAAAACAACATTAAAATACAACATTAAAATATTGAAACATTAAAATATTAAAATGTAGCCTCATCGCAGGAGGATGAAATACATTCTTGTCCATGAAAGCTTATAATACATTTTTAAAATGCCACAAGGCCCTTTCTTGCTTTGGCTGCCGCTAGCGTTCTGGAAATTATAACAAAGTATACATAAAGTACTGACATGGATGCAAGCTAGGCACTTTAAGCCCTCAATAATTATATGATAAATGTCTGATTTTGAAAACGTGTGCTTGCCATGGAAGTTCTTTGGTGCATGAATATATCTGATGGTTATATTCAAACCTGTTATCGCATTAATCATAAATAATCAGCGTCCAATTAAAATGGCGTTTTCGTTAAGGGGGAAGGAAGGCTAAATGGCCTGGAGTATGATAGACGCAGAGTATCGCAGTTTCAAAAGGCATCTGTATGACAGCCAGATTATTAACATTCCTTGGAGGCACAGCTGATACGCAAGGACCAGAGCAGATGCCATTTGCACAGGGGCAAAACAGACACACATCTGGGTCTGGAGCCTTTAGCAAAACGATAGAATAAGGAGTCAATGCAGCTCTTTGCCACTCCACTGTCTCCAGCCTTTGCCATTATGCTGCAAATCAGGATTACATGGGTGATACCAAAAGTACAATGCAGCTAGGAATGTATTAATATTGGGAGTCATTTTGGACTCACAGCTATCCATGGAGGTGCAGGTCAATTCTGTATCCAGGGCAGCTGTCTACCAGCTCGACCTGGTACGCAGGCTGAGACCCTACCTGCCTGCGGACTGTCTCGTCAGAGTGGTGCATGCTCTAGTTATCTCCCGCTTGGACTACTGCAATGTGCTCTACGTGGGGCTACCTTTGAAGGTGACCCGGAAACTACAACTAATCCAGAATGCGGCAGCTAGACTGGTGACTGGGGGCGGCCGCCAAGACCACATAACAACAATCTTGAAAGACCTACATTGGCTCCCAGTATGTTTCCGAGCACAATTCAAAGTGTTGGTGTTGACCTTTAAAGTCCTAAACGGCCTCGGCCCAGTATACCTGAAGGAGCGTCTCCACCCCCATCGTTCTGCCCGGACACTAAGGTCCAACGCCAAGGACCTTCTAGTGATTTCCTCATTGCAAGAAGCAAAGCTACAGGGAACCAGGCAGAGGGCCTTCTTGGTAGTGGCGCCCGCCCTGTGGAACGCCCTCCCACCAGATGTCAAAGAGATAAACAACTACCTGACATTCAGAATGCATCTTAAGGCAGCCCTGTTTAGGGAAGCTTTTAATGTGTGACATTAGTGTATTTTTGGTCTTTGTGGAAGCCGCCCAGAGTGGCTGGGGAAACCCAGCCAGATGGGCGGGGTACAAATAATAAATTATTATTATTATTATTATTATTATTATTATTATTATTATTATTGTTATAATAACAATATGTTCAAATTCTTGTTTTGACTAGATATACTCTAGCTCTGGCTATCGCCTGTTTCTTCTTAAACAGAGGAAATCAGTTGGTTCCAGGTCTTTAACACCAAAGTAGCCCCCAAACTCCTGTGGGTCATTCCGTTATGGATTGGTGCAGTTGACCAACCGCTGGAACGCATCCGGTCCAAATTTATGCGCAAAATTCTGGGGCTGCCAAATTCTATGCCATATGCAGCCATGTGACCGGAAACTGGACAAAGGCTGCTGGGAACCAAAGCGTGGCTCACCTCTTTAAGATTCTGTCTCCGCCTACATTTCATGTCCGATCCGTCTTCTTTGACTTTCCACATGCTGGCAGAATCCCACCACTCCAAACAGCTAGCTTGCATTGAGAGCAAAATCAGAACCTGTGGCCTATCACTCAAGTCGCTGCTTATGCTCCCGCAGTTGGAAGCATTCCAGACAATCAAGTGCAGAATCCTAGAGATTGAATTCCAAACCCTTTGCAGTGCTGCCAATAAAACCTTTCCCATTTGGGCTGGAAATTCCACTCTTGTTTGGCCAGGACACTCCATATTTACACCAGCTTTACGATCCCCACCTACGCAAAGCTCTTTGCCTCGCAAGATTTAACGTCTTACTGTCTGCAGTTTTGCAAGGTAGATTAGAAAACAGATTAGCAACCAGTTTGGGATGTGGGTGGCACTTTGGTCTAAACCACTGAGCCTCTTGGGCTTGCCGATCAGAAGGTCGGCGGTTTGAATCCCCATGACGGAGTGAGCTCCCGTTGCTCCTGCCAATCTAGCAGTTTGAAAGCACGCCAGTGCAAGTAGATAAATAGGTACGACTGTGGAGGGAAGGTTTCCATGCGCTCTTGTTTCTGTCACAATGTTCCATTGCACCAGAAGTGGTTTAGTCATGCTGGCCACATGACCTGGAAAGCTGTCTGTGGACAAACGCCGGCTCCCGCAGCCTGGAAGCAAGATGAGCACCACAACCCCATTGTCGCCTGTGACTGGACTTAACCGTCCAGGGTCCTTTACCTTTACCTTTTAGTAACGCGTTCTCCTCACATCAGGAGGAAATCTTAATGCTTGGACCACGGAAGGAAGTGCATGTGTGGAGATCAGAGACCTTTAAAAAAAAGAGAGAGAGACAGTTACTGTCTGACTCAGACATATTGCTACAATTCTTCAGCCCCAAGCTGGAGGGAGAAAATATCTCTGCGAGAAAATATTTCGTCTAGAGTAGAAATTGCAAGCCAGCTTTTCCTCAGGCTAGGCTCCTTCCTAGACTTCCCGCTACTGGAGAATTTCTGTCTCTGAATAGTCTAGTCTGTGATCCTGGAGGCTGATTATCACACCTGCCAACCTGAATCAGCATTAAATGCAGCGTATTTTCCAGCAGGGTGCCAGCATCTGCTAAAAGTAAGTCAGCCATGCTGGCTGTTATGTAAGGAAAAGGTGTGCTTCCTGGAAATGGTCAGTGTGAACAACGCTGTATAACTAACATCAGATTAATAGGTTGATGGAGTAACACATAACAGCTGTAAAGAGGAATCATGTAAGAAAGGTGGACTGTTTCTTGTGGTTCTCTCTAACGTCATCAGGGGCAGCAAAAGTGTGTGAAGGAATGGCAATACCTTAGCTTTAAAAAAAATGGCAGAACAATTCTACTTATTGAAGCCCTTCAGTGGATGAGTGCACAGAGTATAGGCTTTGGTGAAGAAGGTTTTCTTGGGTAAAATACAGAGCAGGCATCCCCAAACTCGGCCCTCCAGATGTTTTGGGACTACAACTCCCATCATCCCTAGCTGACAGGACCAGTGGTCAGGGATGATGGGAATTGTAGTCCCAAAACATCTGGAGTTGGGGGATGCCTGATACAGAGGAATGAAGAAAGATATGGAGGGGAAGAATGAATTGATTTGGGAGCATTTCCAAATGAACATGAGGAGAGAGATATTTTTCAGGGAGAACCACTACAGAACCCACGAGTGAAGGCAGATGTCAAAATCTTAAGTGTTGTGGAAGTACTCCAAATGCACATTCATTGCCTCTAAATACGCAATCCAGAAACTGAAAGCACTTGGGGTATGAACTATACAGTGATTGATTTTTAAAATTATTTTTCAGTGAAATTTGCTTACAAGGACTAATCCATTTGCCTACGGGAGCAGCGCGGAAGAATTTCTAAATGCAGGCATCCCAGGCCTACTCAGGAACTGCCAGAGCTGATATACCTCAACAGATTCTACCAGGGATGACACCTGTCCTAATACTGCCCCCCCTACAAATTCTCCCTTATGCTGCCACTGGTTCTGACCCACCCCAGCAAGGCATGCAGCTGCCAGCCACCACTGATCTCCCTACCCCACCCTCAGATGAGATTTCCCAATCAATGTGGTGTATCTCAAATGGTGAGCTGGGGACAACTACCAGTGATCCTCAACACACAATTGCAGAAAAGCTTGGTTCAGCTGGAACTCTGCATGTGCCCCCAAGACCGCGTGTGTGATTTGCCTTTGCTCCGAGCCATGAGAGAGTTTTCTTGCCATGGCCGGGGGAAGACCCTAGTGTGCGTGGTGGTGACAATCCCAGCACATCCCTGGTGGCTAATTAATTTCAGAACCCAACGCCGTCTCAAAATACAAGTAACAGCCTTAAATCGGCAGATGACCGCTCATTAGGAACAAATGATTATCCACTGATAAGCATGCCCCACCGTAATTAAATATCCCTTTTCATTTCTCAAGAAAGGGAAGTTCATTCCCTGTCAGCCTGGATGCGACCGCATTGCCGCTAGATTGTGTTAATTAGGTCAGGTATTTCTTTGCATTTCTGAGAACTTCTAAAGATCATCTTTTTTCCAGCAAAAGGCAAGAGTACCCAGCTAGAAATAGATTGAATAAATGGGCTGCCCATGTGGCCAGGCTTTCACCCTGTGGCATGACAGTTAATTAAGTCAACTCTGCAATGCCAGGAATTCTCCATCCATGGCTTTTGTTATGAAATGTTACTTAGCTACAAGCCTGGATCCTTTGTGGAGAGGCTCCTGTCACATTCCAGGTGATGCAGTAAGATACGTTTCAGTGCACAATGCATCCCGCACAGCCAGACCTCCTCAGCACTCTGCTTAGCCTCAGGAACCCATCAGCACAGGAAAAAAGAAAAAACATTATGGGCACATGACCTGTCGTGAAAATTCTTCTCAATATTGATCCAGAGTAGATCCTAATGTATAGTTAGCAGAGTAAAAACTTAAACACGTTGCAGGATTCCCCAAAAATAGACCAGAGGCAATTGTAATTCATCCAGCAGAGCTTTACTGCTGCTGAAGGCAAATGAGCATAATGGTCACAAATCCAATACATTCAGGATTGGCACTGTCCATAAGAAATCCAGTTCCAGCAGACTTAACTTAAACTTATAATAACTGATAATACTGGTAAGTCTAAACCTTAACATTACAGTGGTACCTCGGGTTACATGCGCTTCAGGTTACATACACTTCAGGTTACAGACTCCACTAAACCAGAAATAGTACCTCGGGTTAATAACTTTGCTTCAGGATGAGAACAGAAATCGTGCAGCGGCAGCGGCAGCAGGAGGCCCCATTAGCTAAAGTGGTGCTTCAGGTTAAGAACAGTTTCAGGTTAAGAACAGACCTCCGGAACGAATTAAGTTCTTAACCCGAGGTACTACTGTATAGTATATTATGTACAGAACACCACACCAGAAGGAAGGGAGATAGAAAGAGAAAGTGAAACTCAGGCTCCTTCTGGCCTTCGTTTTATAGTCAGCATGACCTTGACAGAAAGAGATAACAGAACCAGTTTAAACCAGCTGTACTCAGCTTCTCTGAAGGAATAACCCAAATATCATGAAGCCTTCTGCTTGCTTCTTTCATACAGAGAAGCTTCCAGAAGCCTCTTGAATTAAGTAGAATAGGAAAGATCTCTACACATCAGATCAATACTTTCTATACTAAGAAATGCAAACTGACAGTTCAGCCTAGGTGGCATATAAATTATTATTATTATTATTATTATTATTATTATTAATGTCAGATGCATGACATTACATTGTGAGACATAAAACATGGAGATTGCCTGGCACCAAGTGCAGCCAAGAAGCCACTCAATTCCCATTCCACTATAGTGAAGACAACAAGGCCGGATCTACAGTGATCTGTAAAAACGCTATTAAAGACTATTTTTAAAAGGTTATATAGCTCTCAATGCAATTTCCCATTGTCAAGAGATTGCTGCTCTGCATTGCCCTCTGGTGTCACATTTTTATAATGCATTTTTAACGTTATAACCAACCAGGTTTGCCTATCCAGCAGGAGTGGGGTCCCACCAGCATGCCAAAGTGGTGGCAGGTGACCAGTCCAATAGCAATGCCAGAGTGGGAGCGGGGATCACCCAGTGTTTGGGTAACAGCCGGGATAGCTTGAGAAGATAGAGCACGAGACTCTTCGTCTCAGGGATGTGGGTTTAAGCCCCACCTTGGGCAAAAGATTCCTGCATTGCAGGGGGTTGGACTACATGACCCTTGTGGTCCCTTCCAACTTTACAATCCTGTGATTCTGTGATTGGTAGCACTAAGCCAAGGACCCACTGAACCCTGGCACCAGATCAATCGCAGCCCACAAAACTGTATTATAATTTTTGTTGAGTGTTCCAGTCACAGATTTCCCACATAATGTGTCATTTGAGCTTGAGATCAAGAAGCAGTTATGAGGGTGGGGAACAATTGGTGTATTTATTTGCAGGGAGAAAGGTTTCTGTTATTTCTCCTCACTTACCCAATTTTCAGGCTGTAATGTTGTTTTTGCTAAAGAGATCAAGGTGGGTAGGGTGTGTTGAATTTTTCAGTTTTCAAATTCCCCAAATGAGGGGTGCTAAAAAGTTGTAACATGACTTGGGAATAGAAAATATATTTTGGTTAAATTAATATAATTTAGTTTTGCTTGGTAAGTAAAATGTTTGTAAAATTGCATAAAAACGATTGCCAGCTATTTGCAGTTACATTATTTTTCTATTTATTTAGCACTACCTGATATTTTCAGAAGGTAACATTAAAATTATTTGGTTTTCCAAAAGCAGTTTATGTGCTTCTTCATCAAATGTAGACCTGCCAAGCTAAATGTTGTCCCATCCCCCCAAAAAAGAATAGTAGATTTGAATTACTCGCACCCAAAAAATGTACTTTTATCGCTCCTCAATGAAGAAATGTGCAAAAGAATAAGTTTCACCCCACTAAAATAGCATGCCCTAGTGGGAGGGGGTTGGAGAATGAAAGTGAACTGTGAAGACACTTTCTGAGAACAAATATATATATCCTCAAGAGCTCTGTTTCATAATGAATCCAAGGAAGAGAAAGCTAACAAGCAATGACATTCCTTGGGGTAGTTGTGGGGATTGGTTGATGGAGCAGTGTTTCATTCATATTAATGGACCAGCCTTCTCTGGATAAATACCAAATACCAGATAGTACAGTGGTACCTTATCAGGAGCTCATCCTACACTCGAGTAGGACCCTCGCAGAGACAAATGCCCGACTGGCATGTTCTCTCCCTCCTGGTCGTTCGTTCGGGAGCTTCAAACGCTTTCTTCAGCCTGAACATTATAGCGACCGATGCCAACAGACATCGGCACACTTAGGGATCCGCAGAGTCTGTGCAGTTCGTGTGACAGACCTCAGCAACTCAGCATTTTGGCTAATCTACTTTATTTACATATAAACACACACGGAGCACTGCAACATGGCTCCCTCTCTCTCTACAGCAAGAGAACAGCAGACAACAAAGAGAAAAAGAACAAAGGACAATAGTCCCACTTCACAGAACACAGTAACAAAAACATCCTGTCTCCGTCACTTCCCACTTTGTGGAGTCAAAACATACACCGTCATGTGATAGACAAAAATCCCATGACTGCAATCATGGAGCAGGAATTCTAACATACCTCGGGTTATGAACAGTCCTGCTTACAAATGCTTCGGGTTACGAACGCCACAAACCCGGAAGTAGGTGTCCCAGGTTGCGAACTTTGCCCTGGGATATGAACGCAATCTGCTTCCGGGGTCGTGGGAGGCCTATGTAGGGAATGCGTGCCTCGGGTTAAGAATGCTTCGGGTTAAGAACGGACTTCCGGAACAAATTAAGTTCATAACCCGAGGTACCACTGTAAACTGGATCTATCCAGAAATATAATCTCCCTTGTTGGCCTCAATCTACCCAAAGATAAGTCCCATTAATTTCAATGGATGAAAGTTAAGACTGATATTAACAGGAAGTGGTGAATATGATGTGGGTTGTGTGTGGGGTTTTTTTCATTCGATATGTCTAAATAAGCATATGTATAACAAAGCAAATTGCAGGGCGCTATTAGGGTATCATCCGTACACAGTAAGCATTATGACGCACTCTCGGCTTTGAATAATCTAACTTCACAGTTCAGTTCCACTTGGTTAGGCAAATTAAAATATGTATGAGTAAATAGCTTTGTGGATTGTGAATAATGCAGGAACAGTGAGACAAAAGCAGTTTCAAGACCTCTACCAAATGCCACTTGGGATGTAAACCAAAGGACAATGTAGTCAATGGAGTGTCTCCTTGAGTTCAGGGGGAGCTGGCCTGCACTTCTTCATGTTTTACATAAAGGTTGATTACTCAGGCTTTGGGCAAGATTAGTAGGGATGAACTGGAGAGTTTTGCCATTTAATTAAACATCTTCACCCTCAATGCATTTGTTGTTCATTACGCTGTGAAATTGCTTTTCTAGTGGCTTGATATATTTTTGATCTTCTAACGTGACAAGTTGTTTGTTCAAAGCATCTGTAATTCCAATGGAGGCTAGTATTTGCTCTCTATCCTTTATGCATTTTCCCCCCAAACACTTGCTTTCTCATCTACTGTTAATTTGTAATTTTCATTATATCCCATAGCTAAAACGTAGTCCTCCACCTTTGGGGAACATATTTAACATCGTTTGATTCATACATAACATTATTCAAGAGGCCCAGCTTATAACATTATTCATGAGTTGAATATTTTCAACTTTTATCCTCCTTCAAATTAGCCCAGGGAGGTATAATAATCTAAATAAATTTCTTACAGTTGTATTCTTCTCTTCTTCCAAGGAGCTCACAACTGTGTACAGACAATCCCCTTAATTCTCAAAACAATCCTGTGATGTATGCTAGCCTAAGAATTGGTCAGTTAACCAAAAGTTCTTCAGTGAAATTCACAGCTAGGTAGAGAACTTACCCTCTCTGGTCGTAGTCTTTCATTTTAAGTCACACCACACATATGAGTAAGGCTAAAGCAGGGGTTCCCAACATGGTGCCCATCTAGTATTGTAGGCTACAACTCCCTCTCAGCATGGCCAATTTTCCAGGATTGATGGGAATTGTAGTCAAGCAAATTCTTGAAGACATCACATTGGGCTTCAGGCTTTAATCGGTAGGCTGGTCAACTGGCTTTCTGGCCTGAACCCTAAAGTTGGAAGGGGCTCTCCCAAACTTTGACTAGCTGTTTCCTAGTTCTGCTGGATCTCTCAGTGGTGTTTGATACCATCGACCATAACATCCTTCTGGACCGTCTTGAGGGGCTGGGAGCTGGGGGCACTGTCATACAGTGGTTCCGCTCCTTCCTCCTGGGCCATGTTCAGAAAGTGGTGGTGGGGGATGAGTGTTCAGACCCCTGGGCTCTCACTTGTGGGGTGCCTCAGGGTTTTGTCCTCTCCCCCATGCTTTTCAACATTTACATGCAGCCACTGGGAGAGATCATCAGGAGGTTTGGGCTGGATGTTCATCAGTATGCGGATGATAGCCAGCTCTACCTCTCTTTTAAATCAGAACCAGTGAAGGCGGTGAAGGTCCTGTGTGAGTGTCTGGAAGCGGTTGGAGGATGGCGGCTAACAGATTGAGGTTGAATCCTGACAAGACAGAAGTACTGTTTTTGGGGGACAGGAGGCGGGCAGGTGTGGAGGATTCCCTGGTCCTGAATGGGGTAACTGTGCCCCTGAAGGACCAGGTGTGCAGCCTGGGAGTCATTTTGGACTCACAGCTGTCCATGGAGGCACAGGTCAAATCTGTATCCAGGGCATCTGTTTACCAGCTCCATCTGGTACGTAGGCTGAAACCCTATCTGCCTGCAGACTGTCTCGCCAGAGTGGTACATGCTCTGGTTATCTCCCACTTGGACTACTGCAATGCGCTCTACGTGGGGCTACCTTTGAAGGTGACCCGGAAACTATGACTAATCCAGAATGCGGCAGCTAGACTGGTGACTGGGAGTGGCCGCCAAGACCATATAACACCGGTCTTGAAAGACCTACATTGGCTCCCAGTACGTTTCCGAGCACAATTCAAAGTGTTGGTGCTGACCTTTAAAGCCCTAAACGGCCTCGGTCCAGTATATCTGAAGGAGTGTCTCCTCCCCCATCGTTCTGCCCGGACACTGAGGTCCAGCTCCGAGGGCCTTCTGACGGTTCCCTCACTGCGAGAGGCCAAGTTACAGGGAACCAGGCAGAGGGCCTTCTCGGTAGTGGCGCCCGCCCTGTGGAACACCATCCCATCAGATGTCAAAGCGATAAACATCTACCTGACATTCAGAAGACATCTGAAGGCAGCCATGTTCAGGGAAGTTTTTAATATGTGACATTTTAGTGTATCTTTCATCTTTGTTGGAAGCCGCCCAGAGTGGCTGGGGAAACCCAGCCAGATGGGCGGGGTACAAATAAATTATTATTATTATTATTATTATTATTATTATTACTCAGAGATGCCCACTTTCCTTGGCTATTTCCACCATCGTAGTCCTTTGTAGCTGCTCCTCCCTGAGCTACTGTTTTTCAGCTACCTTTCTCCCCTTAATGTGAACGTTGTTTTATGTAAGCATCCATTTCGAACCAGTGCTATGTATTCCGAGATGGAAATATTGGTGGTCATCTGGCAGGAGTGATAGAGGCAGCAGCGTGTGTGAAGACAAGGTGCTGTATGGTTTTAACTATTCAATTTGTTATTGCTTTCACTGAATTTCAAATTATCAAGGGGGACAGTTATAGCAGCAGCAGCAGAGAGGGCAGTGCAGGATCTTGTCCTAGCAAGACAAGTTGTTTAAAAGGATGAGGCTGGATTGGTCCTAAGGACTGACAGCTGACTGAGTTCCAAGTCAGATAGGGCAGCTGGTATTGCAGCCTAGTTGGACCTTTGAGGAACATAGTTCCACTTCCAAGGCATGCATAGCTGCCAACTTACAGATTTGAAAATAAGGGACCAGCAGCCTCGAAAATAAGGGATCAGCAGCCAAAATAAGGGATTTTCCAAGCACAGGTATGTTCACCTTCTGAGCCCCTCCGAGCCAAAGGAAAGAAAGCCCAGCCAGCAGCCAAACGAAGCCTCAAGCCTCAAGGAAAACCACCATCACCTCTCCGCTGGGAAGCACTGAGCAAAGGCAAGTCCCCAGGCAACACAGCCGATTTGATCAGCACAAGGCATGCAAGCTCTACACCCGAGTCATTCTTAGACTCCTTACTGGGTGAGCAACACAGCCAAACAACACAGTTGGAGCCTCCCTCCTCCCTGGCCGGCAAGGAGGGAGGGAGAGGAGCTGCTTCCTTTGGAACCCAGGAAATTTAAGGGACATCATCAATAAGGGACAGCAGCGGGACACGGCGCTGGGATAAGGGACTGTCCCGCCAAATAAGGGACGCTTGACAGCTATGAAGGCATGTAGTAGAATATGGCCTTAATGGTGCAGGAAATAGGGCAATGGAGCCTTGCTCTGGGGCAGGAAGACAGACACACAGCTGTACCCTGAACACTGATATAATGTATCATACACAACATGCACCGAACTGCATGAGGTATAGCTATTTTACCTTAGTGTCTGGCATTCTGTGTATCAAGGAATGCTATTTTCACAGTACTACTGGTTATGGGTCAATGAGAAAACACGATTATCCTCCTTTCCTCACTTAAACTTCATTCAAACAGATTAATTATGTTTCTAATATGCAATTACCACGCTTTTGCTTTAAAGGCTAGCACTACAAGCTTACAATTACCGATCTGCACTGATAAAAAATACCTAGCTGGAAAAGCCTTATTGATTTGCTTCTGGATTGTTAAACCAGCTCTTCAAATCTTTCAATGGGATCCTCCAAAAGGATCCTCCCAAAGAAATTAAAAGGGATCATACAGCCTAAACCCTTCCGTCACCCGCCCCCGGCAACTCACAACAATATGGTCTTCTCCTGCTTGTATCACTCAGGTGGTGAGCAGCTGTATTGTGATTCTCTCCATATACCGACAAATTCTCATTTATTTCACCGAAATTCCACTGGCCAAAAACCTAGTATAGTAGATAAGAGAATAAAGCTTATCACTGATTGCTTCTGAACAGAAAAGCAGAGAACTTTTAAAAGGTGCATTACACACCTCATCCAAGAAGTTCTACCATGAACAACTTGGCTTTTAAGAAGCTTCCTGGTGTTGTTTATTATTATTTAGTAAATTTGTACACCACCCTTCATCCATACATCTCAGGACAGTTCATAACATAAATGTACAAGATAAAAATACATAATAAAAGCAAAACAAACCAGTAACCCCCTTCACCCACACCCACAAACAAATTTAAAAGGATATAGGATGTTAGTCAGCCAAAGGCCTGGTTGAAGAGGAATGTTTTTGTCTGGCACCTAAAGGTAAATAATGAAGGCACCAGGACAGTCATTAATTATGATTTAGTAAAATTGTGGCAAGTGCATTATAATAATTATATACATGCTTGGCGAAATAACTCTCTTCACTTTTACAGAAGCAAAAATGCATCTCAATAAGCATTTTTGTGTTGGCCTCATTTTAAATGCATGTCTACTTTGCTAATCCTAAACCAAGACATGCTGATTTTTAAACCTTATAGTCAATTTATAAGCTCCTGAACAAGAACTAGGTGATAGGATTGCATGGCGATATTTTATGCTTCTCAGTGCCTGTTAACCGTTCTGGTGCATGTGAGCAGGCACAGTGTTCATGTTGGCATAGCTCCGGAGCTCAGCAACACAAACAAAATGGACTGCCTTTACATCTTTTTAAATATTTGCATCATGAAGCCAATTTCATTTTCACTGCAGAAATCCCCTTTAGGATTTCCTTTCTATACAATTTCAATAAAGAGAGCTCCTGGAGGTTCAGTTCAAAAATTCTGACTATGAAGAACTACAGAATATCTCCTGCTTAACGTTGACACAGGGGAAAAAATATGTGTGAATAAAAAGATCTGTGTAAATCTTTCAGGAACAGTATGTGCAGTACGCAGGCAGGAATCAAGATTAGTTAGGAATTTGCATTGCGGAGACAGGCGGAGTCCCCAGATCCCGAGCGCCCCCCCCCCCGGTCATGTGGAATAACGACTCAAGACAACATGCTATGGGATTAAATTGGCCACAACTTTATTAAATTTCAAATGGAGCCAAGTGAGGATTCCCAGGTAAGATCCTCCCTCTATTGTGTAGGCAGGTAATCCCTCCCCTACCTGGCCTGATCTCCTTGGCAATGCTTCCCCCAGGTGGGATTGGACAACTGACTGGGGTAGGTGGAGACCTCCAGGTATCCCACCTGAGGGAAGGCAAAGCCAAGCCTATGCTGATGGAGCCGCTCCAGATCCAGGGGCTGCACGTGTCCACCCAAAGGTCGCCCCCCGTTTTATGCGGGGAGCGGTCATTATGTAGTTTTTTCCTGCCTTAAATAAACCTCTTAACCAATAGCCTTAAGCTGATAAGATAGCAGTCTGGACCAGGTCACAAACTTACCAAAGATGGATCGCATCATACTCATTTCAGGGATTTCCATTCCTGACCACCGAGAACCATGTGAACTGAAGTAATTTCCTCTTCCTTTGCTACCTGAATTCTCCAGCATCCTTAATTTGGGATGCAAGGTTAAGTACAGAACTGATCTTGTTGTCTCACATGCGGAAGTGTATTCTCCTGGGGACTTGCCAGCCATGCCCTGAATCTAAGAATGGATGCATATAATATAGCTGCCACCAAGAGAATGCTACTTCAGGTTTTCCTTTTTTAAATGTGGTGGCATAGAGAGAAAAATGATCTATTCATGAAAGAGTTGGCTTTGTTCACCAATACAAAGGCATCAGGATGTAGAAAGTCACAACTAAACACTACCTGCTAATGGGTTTGTGCTTATGTTGAGAGCAAACTTGAAGTTTGTTTTGCAGAAGTAAATGTGAATGTCAAGGGTTTTTTTAAAATTCAACATATCCCCAAATGAAAAGCTTTGATGAGTCAAACTCTATCAGTGCCAGGAAGATAAAGGAAATTGAATGCATGAGCCGCTTTTTTAAATAGAAAAACTATTCTGTTTTATTTTCTTGTTTGATCGGAGATACATCTTGCCACTCAACATGTTGTATGTTACTGTTCTGACATCAGGGCAAGATAACAATGGAAACAAACCAGAGATCATGATCCAATCCACAATTTTGCGCTCTTAAATCTCACTGAAGTCAATGTGGATTTAAAGGGCTCGGAGCTCTCTGATGGATTGTAGCTAACAATATATAACCAATTCATCAATGGGAATACAAGGCTTAAATAAGATGGATGAATTTCTTTTCCATTCTTTTCATCCTGAATGCATTTCTGATCTCAGGCAAAAACCTGGCTATTACCTGTGTTTATAATAATTTATGAAACACCACCCATGTAGATTTCAGGTCAATTTACAACTGTCTGTTGGCCTGCATTTTTACAGAATGAAGATTTCCCCTTCCAGATATAAGGTAAAGCGACCCCTGACCATTAGGTCCAGTCATGGCCGACTCTGGGGTTGTTGCGCTCATCTCGCTTTATTGGCCAAGGGAGCTGGCGTACAGCTTCCGGGTCATGTGGCAGCATGACTAAGCCGCTTCTGGTGAACCAGAGCAGCACACGGAAATGCCGTTTACCTTCCCGCCAGAGCGGTACCTATTTATCTACTTGCACTTTGAGGTGCTTTCGAACTGCAAGGTTGGCAGGAGCAGGGACTAAGCAACGGGAGCGCACCCTGTCGCGGGGATTCGAACCGCCGACCTTCTGATCGGCAAGTCCTAGGCTCTGTGGTTTAACCCACAGCGCCACCCGTGTCCCTATAAAATTTATAAAATATAGCATCCCTTAAAATTTGTGATATCTTGAAACCCAAGTAATCATTTAAGACTGCCTTTTTCATTTTATACTCAGTAACAAACATGTTATCAAATAGCAATCTGACTTTAGCAACCACGAAAAATATATCTCGGCAGATTAGTGTCATGTAATGAACAAAGCATCGCTGTGCTGGATGTTTGTGGGTTTTCTTTTCAGCACACAACTTGCCAGAAGCTGTGTGCACGTGCACAAAAGTTCCTGCCAAAATACAAGCCACCCATTGTAGGGGGAAAATCAGCTTTCATATTGAACGGCGCTCAGCACGATCCTCCGTCCTTTTCTCTTGGCAAGCAGTTTGACACGAAAGCGGGAAGGAGCATACAGAATTCTGTTGTGGATCATCTTCATTAAAAATGGTTATGGCCAAAAGTTTCACCCCTGTTCCACCTCCTCCACTGTTTAGAGAAACAGTTCCCTACATTTTAGCTAAGCAGTAAAATTTAAAACAAAATGGTAACGACTGGGTTAGATTACTGCAACGTGTTACATGTTGGGCTGCCTCTTAAGATAGTTTGGACACTTCAGCTGGTGCAGAATTTGGCAGCCAAGTTGCTCACTAAGGCAAGGTGGTTTGAGCATATTACACTGATCCTGGCCCAACTGCTCTGGCTTGCCAATTAGTTTCTGGGCCCAATTCAAAGTGCTGGTTTTGACCTATAAAGCCTTGAACAGCTCAGGACCACAATACCTCAAGGACCACCTCTTCCTATATGAACTAGACCCTGAGATCATCTTCCAAAGCCCTTCTTCATGCACCTCCTCCTTGAGTGGTCCGGAGGGTGGCAACATGAGAACAGGCCTTCTCTGCAGTGGCTCCCCGTCTGTGGAATGCTCTCCCCAGGGAAGTTCACCTGGCACCTTCATTGTACACCTTTAGGCGCCAGGCAAATACGTTCCTTTTTAACCAGGTCTTTGGTCAATATTATTGACATCCAATGCCCTTTTAAAATGTGTTCGGGGACCTGTTATTGGGTTGTTTTTATTTTTGTTGTTATTGTGTATTTTGTATTTTTATACTGTGATCTTATCCTGTGAACTTCCCTGAAACCTGTGGGTATGGGGGGGTATACTAATTGAATTACTAACAACAATAATTATAATTTAGATGGCTGTAACTTGACCTGGGACCTGCTAGTGAAGAGGGGTAATAAAATTAATAAATACACACAGGGTGATTTCTGGTTTTCCACTGTTCATCAATATAGGACCAAAGAGGCAGAGAGGTAGATTAGGTAGCTAATGCTCAGTAGGTGCAGGAACAACGGAAGCTTGAATGTAAAGGGATAAATTTCATTTTACATACTTGTAAAAAGCTAAACATGGATTAAAAGCCATATAAGGAAACTTAGTAGTGTCAGTTGAGAGTAGTGTCAGTTGAGTGCTGGTGGTTGCTAGGTTGCGGAGGTCCTTGTGACACGCCCTTCATTGTGACACCTCCCTCTGCTGGCTCCTTGGTCACTAGGGCTCTAGAGGCATAGCCATCTCCTTTGGTTTGATCAGTCAGGGAGTGAGAGAGAAAGTGGATGGAGATGTAAGTAGACTTTTTCATCAGCATCTGCATTCTGTGCTGGTAATGCTCCATGGCAGTCTTAGGGAACATTTAAAAGATTTAGATCAGGAATAATTTAAATGCTTCAGCCAGCCCTTCTGGGCATCTTTACGACTCCACCCACTGATTTGTAACAGTGAAGGGAAGTGACTGTAGGTTCTCCTTACACTTTAAGAAAAAGAAAACTAATAAGATATCACACCTTGTAAAAGGGCGTTCTTTTTGGGCTAGTGACACAAGAGTCACTTGATAACTCGCCATGGGAGCATTAAGCATGTCCTCTGGAGAGGGTAATATCTTGCATTGTCTTCCTCCCCTTCCTGCTTCCCAGGGCCCATCTTTCAAAGGACAGCCAAAGTACAAACCCCTTAAGCATGCTGATGTTTCCTCTATAGTAATATTAGTATGTGGTATTTGATGTTTCTCTTTTAAACATCCCTTCTCCACACTAAGCAAACCCACCTCTTTCAATGAGATGATAATTGTCTTATAATATCCAGAGGGTGCTATTCTGGCTACAGTATTCTAGCACTCTCTTCACAGGATACCCATAATGATATGCCTTGGAAAGTGAATCCGTCTTGAGCTTTGAGTCGTGAATGCCCAAACCAGTTTAGGGATGTAGATCAGGAGAGTAACTGTGAGTCCCATTTCTCACATTTTAACAGGCCTTCTCTGCAGTGGCTCCCCGTCTGTGGAATGCTCTCCCCAGGGAAGTTCGCCTGGCACCTTCATTATACACATTTAGGCACCAGGCAAAAACGTTCCTTTTTAACCAGACCTTTCGTCGATCTGATTGACACCCTACGCCTTTTTAAAATGTGTTGGGGCTGAACATGGATTAAAAGCCATATAAGCCACATAGTAGTGTCAGTTGAGTAGTGTCAGTTGAGTGCTGGTGGTTGCAAGGTTGCAGAGGTCCTTGTGACATGCCCTTCATTGTGACACCATTGTAGACTTTCTCATCAGCATCTGCATTCTGTGCTGGTAATGCTCCATGACAGTATTAGGGAACATTTAAAATAGGGAGGTCCTAAAGAACAGCAGAACATTCCAGGATCAAATCAGAAACTGGGACAGCTAGCTTCTGTAAATCTGGGCAAAATATTCCTTTTTGACCAGGACCACCTCTCTCCATATGATCCAATCATCATCTGAGGCCCTTTTTCATCTTCCACCTCCACAAGAGATTTGGATGGTGGCAGCACGAGAATGGGACTTTTCTGTAATGGCTCCCCATTTGTGGAATGCTCTCCCTAAGCAGCTTCAGCTGGCACCTTCCCTGTACATCTTTAGGTGACAAAAGAAATTGTTCCTCTTCAACTGGGCCTTGGGCCGATTGACATCTGATGCCCTTTTAAATGTGTTGGGTTGTTGGTTTGCTCTTGTTTTTATTATGCATTTTATCTTTTTTAATTTTTTATTCCTATGTTGAGAACCACTCTGAGCTCTATGGTATGCAAATTTAATAAATTAATAATAATAATGTAGGTTAGTACAATTTTAGAGATATACACTGTTTGTACTCATCTAAATTTTTCCATGCCATGTAACCTACTCTCATTCTTTTCTATTGAAACATAAAAAGTCTGTTGCTATGTAGTTAGAAAGGTGGGAAACAGTGGCAAGGTAGATCTTCCAATTTTATATTGTTGCTTGATAGAGATCTAAATGAGAAGCAGAAAACTGAAGATAATTCTTCGGTATATTTTCTGCCTGCCACTTATAAAATGTTCCCATTGAAATTGTAGTAGCTAGGAGGCCAATATTTACTCAGGGCTTGTCCTCAGTTGAGTATTACTTAGCTGTTAATCCATTATTTCCGCTTGCATTAGAATTTGTTTTTTAGGAGGTGGTTTAGTCCTCCCCTTTTATTGCAAGTAGGTGTTCTGTTTTGTTCATCCCCACTTTTCCAATTTGTTGGTTCTTTTACGCAGTGCCGTTTTTCTAGAAAAAACGGTGCTGGAACTCACCACGAACACTTCCCTCGTTCTTTTAGAACGGCAATGGCGCCCGCCTGAGAGGTGCTGGAACTGAGTTCTGGCAAGTTCTGGCTGAAAAAAGCTCTGATTTCATGCTAGCTAAGTACCATCAGGGCATGTGCACAGATAGTTTAAATGCACACATTTATTTATTTTTTACAGCCTTTCTGTGCAATGTATAGCAGCAGTCACAGCTTGAACAGGCACAGATCAAATAGTGAACTCCCTGACAAACATAACATTGGCTGCCACTGGTGTGAATGAAGAAACTCGCCCTGTAATGGATCACAAGCACAGAGCGAGCGACTGCTGTTGTTTCATTTGAGCAGTTGATATAATGCAGGTAGAAAACTCAACATTCTGACACTTGTTGTGAACATACACATAGCACAGGCTCACTTCTAACCATCGGGCTTGTGGACTCTCCTTCCTTGAAGGTTTTTCAGCAGAGGTTAAGGGGCCATCTGTCATGGATGCCTTGGCTGAGGTTCCTGCATTGGATGGGGGTGGACTAGATGACCCTTGGGTCCCTTGCAATTCTATGATCCTAAGGAAGGGGTTAAAACATTTCAGCTTTTGTTGTTTAAAACAACTAGACTTGCAGCACGCGCAGGGTTTGATCAGCAAGTCAGATTTCAGTTGGAAAGGCTTCTGTGCACAGAGCATTGATGAGGCCTTGAAACATCTGCCCTAAGAGCTGGAAATCAGAGAGTGTTCCCTTGCAGAGGTGACCAAAGGCCTACTCTAGAATCTGCTTTAGTGAATGAACTTTTTTGACCGCAGTGATACATTACAAGGTCAGACACAAAGGGTAGTCCAAAAGTTTCACTGCTTAATAGGAATGTGCACTACAGTACTGAAAAATAAGCTTCCAGGGTAGAAGATTAATCACTTTTCAGGTCAGCATTCAAGCACTCCCCAGCAACTCTTAGCTTGTATTCATTACCTGCATTTCAGCGCGTATATTAAAGCCAATGGTCTTATTCTTCCATATAATTAGTGAGTTCCCTTCACTGGCACAGATTTCCTTTCTTTTTCTTCCAGTTTGGCTTCTAGTCATCGGGAACAACAACTCTCCTGCTTTCTGATAATCTATTTCTGCCCTTATCTGAAAAAGCTTCCTTCTGCCTTCTTCATATGAAAATGTGACGTCTTGTAAATTATGTTGTTCAGCCATCCTGACACATTATTTTAATGCTGACCTTTGTAAAAATCCAGTGAATGAATATTAACAAGCCTCCCTCTATCAGAAAATTAATTTAACGGCATGCATAGTTACTGTGAGCATCCCTTGGCAGCGGTGATAAAATGTTTAGAGTGGGAACAGAAATGCAAACATGGTATGATGATGCTACATAGCAGCAGCTGGAAACTCTTGCCCTATGCTGTTGCTTTTCGTAGCTTGTCATGTTTCTGGGAAGTGCCCCTATAATCAATATCACCACCGTTAAGGAAAGGACTTAAGATCTGATCTGGAAGCTCGAATGATCTCCAGCATGCATAATTACGTGATCAAACACGGTACTGTATAGGCATATTCAAAAGAGACACCATTCTAGAATGTTTCCACAAGAAAATAAGGTACAGTAGTTTGAAATTCAGTTTGATCCGAGATACAGGGCATGAAAACACATGAGGTGGTCTAAGTGTCCAAATATGGCATCTCCTGTTACAATGGGTTAGTTTGGAAAATATTATCTGGAGAACTTGCCAACAACAGTCCTTGAGAGATATAACTTACATTTAAGGCTCTAAACCCCATCGTAGAAACAAATGTCTACAAATACCAGCATAGCCTTGCAATTGCTTTGATTTATTTTGTTGCACTGGGGAAATCACTTATTTAATTTTAATTTGGAAACTCATTGAAAGGCTATTTTACTAAACTCCTTTAATATAGAGTGATAGACCAATTCAGAAAGTTTCTTATTTCACAACTTCTTCTTTTTTTTGTTTTACTCACTATAGCCCTTTAAAGAGCCCTCCCCATTGCCAAATAGCTAAGAAAGTTAATACAATTTTTTCACTTGACACAATTACAGGGGCAGATAATGGAATGATTTGCTTCCGTCTACGATCTTGCTCTTTATCCAAAAAGCTCTCCTGCAATTTTGCAGTTTCTTCTACAGTTTTGCAGTTTCTTCTAGAGCTTGGCTTTACAAACACATGGGCTAGGATTATTTAATCTTAGTAACTAACCCTGATCTTTATTATTTGCCTCCTTCCCGCAATTACATGGGCAGATTTTCTTGGTAACATTTTCTGGCCTAGCAGGAGCTCAAGTGGATCCATTATCTATTCCAGTCCCATTTCTCTTTGCAGACATTTGTTACAATTTATTGCTTGTTAAATCTTAAAGTTGCATTTTTATCACTCTCTTAAGAAAAATTTGCAACAATTTATTAATTACTACCATTCATACAAAATGAATCTAGAATTACTGCTGCTAGCTATTGAAATCGCATAACTCAATAACTCATAAATTTTAAAGTCCTATTAAAAAAATATTGGTGAAAATATTTTGTGTGTGAGAGAGAGTATACATAACACGACAGAAGGAATTTTAAATTCTCGTTCATATATTTCTTTCTATGACATAAGGAAATGTACAGAATTATTATATATGAATATTTAATATAACTACTCATCCAACATTGAGAACATTTAATATAAGCATCATTCATTTTAATATATATATGGCTATGCTACAAATGCACTCTTTCATCTAAAACTAGGATGAAATCTTCAGATGTATTTATCACAATAATTAGGGAGCCACATTGAACCAAAACCTGGGGGCGGGCTGTATTTTTTCCCCCCTAAGCTAGAACAGAGTCTGAACTTTTATCTGAAAGTCTCTGGCCCAGAACAAACCTGCCAAATGTTCCATTTCCAATAAGATATATCCCACACTATGTAGTCATGACCAATGGTTTTAAAAGAGAATAAGAAAAATTCATGGAAGATGAGGCTATTGATGCCTGCTAGCCACTTTGACTATGCTCTATCTCAATTGTCAAAGGCAATATGCCTTTCATTGCCTGTTGCTGGGAACTGCAAGAGGGAGAAATGCTGTTGTGCTCTGGTCCTGCATGTAGACTTCCCACTGACATCTGGCTGGCTGCTATAAGAACAGGATCCTGGCCTAGATGGGCCTTTTTCCGGATCCAGTAAAGCTCTTCTTCTGTTCTTCCTCCCTCCTAAATGTTGCTGTGCGTGTTCTGGCTGAAGTCGTATGCTTCCTCCAAGCTCTCCCTGATGCCCCTTGAGTTCAGTACATTTGGAAAGAGAGGCAGTGAGGAGGGATCAGGGCAGAGGAAAGTTCAAAATGTATGAGTCGGTGATAGGGAAGCAGTGGCGTAGCGTGGGTTGTCAGCACCCGGGGCAAGGCAAGTAATTTGCGCCCCCTAACCCATGGATTTTAGCACTCGAGTGCGAGCGTGCCCCCCCCAGATGTTGCGCCCGGTTGCCGCCGGCCCCCCCTGCACCCCCACGCTACGCCACTGTAGGGAAGCTTCCTGACTGTGTCATATTCCCAGTGGATTTAATCAGGAATACAGTCAGGTTTAGTGGTCAAGATCAGTCAGAACTGATCCAATTTTAAATCTGATTACTTTTGGATCTCTAGCAGATGCCTGAAAAATGAATCCAGTTCGATAGACCTTTTCGTTCGAACGGGGGGAACCTCCCATCATTACTCACAAAATGTGAATGGTGTTTTGTAATTATTACGGTATGTTGAGGTTTTTTAAAAAAATGGTTCACAAAACAGAAACTTACTACCTAGCATTCAGAGAGGAGCAACAAGGTGCAACGTCAGTGGCCGTTTTGTGTAGGAAAAACAACCTCATAACAAGCCAATTTGGAGCTAAAATGCAGCTGAGGATGGGTAGCCAGGGGTCAGCAACCTTTTTCAGCAGGGGGCTGGTCCACTGTCTCTCAGACCATGTGATGGGCCGGACTATATTTTTTTTTGGGGGGGGGGGGGAATGAGCAAATTCCTATGCCCCACAAATAACCCAGAGATGCATTTTAAATAAAAGCACACATTCTACTCATGTAAAAACTTGCTGATTCCTGGACCATCCGCAGGCCGGATTTAGAAGGCGATTGGGCCGCATCCAGCCCCTGGGCCTTAGGTTGCCTACCCCTGGCGGTTAGCCCTTCCTCCTGCCACTTTTCCAATGAAAATGCCCCCAATGTATTCCCCCCCCCTTAAAGTACCAGGTGTATGTTTGCAAGAATTAAATATATGCCTGGAACCCAGAAAGGAAGTTGTTTAAGGAAGATTTTGTTGTGGCAAAGTGGTCTGTAGGAACAGATTAAACATACTCCCTTTCTGCTGTCCCCAGCCTGTTCCAAAGCTGTTTTTCCCCTAAATGCCGTTGGGCTTGTGCTCCACCTGTTTGTGTGTAGTGTGTAGCTCCATCTTCAGCCTTTTTTCCACAAAGTGAATGAGCATAATGTATATGTATTGTGTCCCTCTTCTCACTGATGCCAGCAGTTTACACCCACAATTTACTGGTATAAAATCTAATGAGGAACAGAATATATAATAGATGCTTTATATAGAGGGTTTAGAGGGTTGCTATAGTCTTCTGTTTCAGATGCCGTTGTTGGAATCAAAAGGAAACATCCTGCCAAGGTCCAGAGATTCAAAAATAGCTTGTCATTGCATAATTTGTTTTATGCAGCTGGTGTAATTTTGCATAATCCAATTCTCCTTTATCTAAAATTGATATTCAATCTGCAATTAAAGTTCTACATTCCAGTCCTGTTACATAGCTTAGGACTTGCTCTTTGTTAAATTACAAGTACCCAGATATTTGAAAACACTGAAGAAATAGAAAAGAATAGTTTAAATTGTTAAAATCCTTTATTTTTCTCTCAGATCTTAATTAGCTGTCTTATTTGGTGTTACCATTTTTTGCTGTTGTGTTTTATTTTGGTTTTTGCTCATGTTTTATTTAAAAGATAAGTCAATCTGACTGAAAAAGAGAGTTAGGTAATATGAACAATTGCAGGCTCAGTTTCAACATAACATGCTTATGTAAATAGGAAATTTCAATATCAACTTAGTGCAATAACTACTAAAATGCTTATAAAAGGGCTTAATAACAAACATGTTTACTTTGAATCACCCATAACTCCAAAAAACATGTGAACATAGAAACCATTAATCAACTGTTTATCATAATTCCAGTGCTAACAGTTGGAAGTTACATAACATGCTCTAGCTGTGACCCAGTGTTTAGGAATCACTCAGTAAACTGGTCTTAAACACAAAGCAAGGTAAAATAAGACTATTTAGCTCCTATGTTTCGATGAGACAAACAACGTGATTGTTTTGGAACTGGGTTTGAAGTTATTGGTTCCCATCTAGTTAAAGTCACCTGTGCCTAATAGTGCACTCCTATTCATGTCTACTCAGAAGTAAGTCTCCTTTAGTTTAATGCAACTTACCGTACTTCTGAATATACATTTATGGGATTGCACTGCCTCACTAAAAACAACGGAATAAGTTACTCATTCACAACTAACTTTGGTCCAATTGCCTTTAGGTTTTTATCACAGATAATACAATTGTTAACACAACTTTGGTGGCATGCTGTGGCAGGGAAAAGACTATCTATTAAGTTTCTGAGATTGGCAGCAGCTGGGAAGGGGAATGGGGTTGCCCATTATGTGAATGTTAATTGTTAATAGGAAGCAATTCTCTTTATTTGTCATTGGCTTTGAATATTCATGAATTGTCAGCTTGGCCACATATGCAACTAAATGTGTGATCCTTATACTAATGGCATGTGCAGTAAAACAACTCTATAGTACCCTGTCATCCCAAATTGAAATATTCTTTTATTTGGATTATAATAGCTCATGTAATGCCCAAAGGTGAGCAAACAACCTTTATGAGAATTCTTATAAAATGGGGAGAAACCCTCAATATGAATACACTGCTAAAACATTTGCCAGAAGATGAAAAGTGGGAAAAGTGAATACAATCTTTTTTTCCCTTCCATTCTCAACTCTGTGACAGGTAGTAGCTCCAAACAACAATTCAGTTGTGCAGAGATTCTAATATGCAGTGGCCATGCATATAACCTAGTGTTGTGCTGATCAAGACACAAGTTCTCTTAAGAAGAATATATGAATATATTAAATAAGGAAGGCTATGGGTTCTTATCCAGTGAAGTCACTTCATTCTCACAAGGATGTCTGCTTATGCAACAAAGGTTCTCTCCTCCTCCCCTGCATCCCCAAAACCTGTTCTGGGGGCTTCCCCAACCCTCCAAAGCAGATTATGGGGGGCTATGGGGATAAAAGAAAAAGTTATGTTGTGCCACAGGAAGTCCTTGTGTGAATGACATGACTTTAGATCATTATTGACCAGTGTATTCTATAATGCATTAAAGCTGATCTATATAATTTAAAATGGCTGATTATTTAATAAAATGCTATAAGCTGCTACATTTTGTCAGTGTACTTTAAGAAATGAGAATAGCTTAACCAAAGATAATGCATTTATCCAATGAATTTCCATCATATTAAATATGAAAGTTTAGAAATTTCACAGAATCCTTATAAAAATAAATGCTGTAAAACTACATTATGAAGCACTCATATCATAGTATATCATTGCACAGGACTTTTATTATTAAAACCTTTAAAACCAAAAATATTTATAACATATATATAGTGTACCAAAAACTGTAAATGGTTTTGGTTCAAAAGTGCTTTTTAAAACATGGTATACTGAACTATTTCAAATATGGATGAAGTTGTTTTGGCTTAGCTTTCTTTGATAATCCAACTCTTAAAGGACCACGACATGTTTTAAGAGGCTGTACTCTTACAATTCCATCCAATAAAAGAACTCCTGTATAAAAAGATATGAAGTTGCATTATGAAAACTGAAAGCACTTTGTATGTGTATCTCTGTCTCACCATAGTTTCTCATTATGAGAGTTTTAATTTTTTCTTAGTCCAAGCCAAATCAAGGCTGCAGAATTGTGAATACCACCACAACAATAAATATATGTACATTTTGGTGTGCATCATGGGCATCTATTGTATAGTATCCAACAAACACTGATATTGTAATTTCCAACATTAATATTGTGGTGATAAATACAATTCTTACATACTATATGCATTAGTATATCTACAATATTATTGCACATATACAGTCCAAGTTTCCTAAAGTAGCTGGTACATAAACAGATTCATGCAGCAATTCATATAACTGTACACAAACACTTATATTTACAAAATTGTGCTACGGAAATATAGTACTGCAGAGGGCTTGACTGTTCTACACGTATTATACATATAATGTGCCTATTGCTTGTGTATGATTTTGAATATAATTAGCCAGGCTGTCTTAATAATAATAATAATAATAATTATTATTATTATTATTATTATTATTATTATTTATACCCCACCCATCTACTTGCTGTGATTTACATTGAAAAATAAATATAAGCTAAGAACTTTTCTATGGTAAATAACTAAAATCTGAATAATTTACCTCTTTCATTTCTTAAATCGCAGCTTCTTTCTTCCATAAATGTATGAGGCACAAATGCTGGGCTCCAAGTGAAAGGTTGTTTACAAGGAGAATCGCCATGTTCTTAAATATAAAAAAATAAACTCACAATTAGTATTATATTTATTTTTTAAAGTTGAACTGCTCTAGCAAAACAGATGCTAGATAACCTGCTAGATAACCTTTTGATGCCTTTAACCAGTTATCATGACCAGAAACAGCACATTGAATCCCCGGACAGCTTCCCCCCCAGTACCCTGACCCAGGCCACTCCTGATGCCTACACTTCATTCCCCTATATTTACCATATCTACTCAGAAGTAAGGACTCCTGAATTACTCCCAAGTAAGTTGGGATGGAAATGCAACTTTAGTGTCATTCTGTAACACTGTTGAAATCTTAAATGGTGTCCTTCAGCCACCTGACACTGCTGCCAGCTGTCACTTCTGCCAGGTAAGTTGGCCTGGACCAATAGAGAATGGGTCCCACCAAAGCCCCTCAAGCCTGAAACCAGCCCTACTAGTTACCTTGAAAATGTAATCTGTATTAGCACATTCAGAAAGGTCTGACACATCCTTTTCCTCTTGATTCACATGCAACAGAAGGCCAATTCAACTATGTGATCATACTGCATGATAATATAGTTACCTTGAGAGGGTGCATAGAACATTTCTTCATCTGTTACACTCAAAGGACAGTGGTCATGTGGTACTTCTTGCTCCCCAGGACTTTTTATCACTGTGTTCTTAAACAAACTTTGTTCATTCTTAGTTGGCTTTATCCCAGTTGTATGCTTTACAATAATACTGTTCACAGTACTACCAGTAGTGGTGAAGGTCGCATTCGCTTTATTTTCATAAATATTTCTGGAGTCTTCATCTAGTATGCTGCCAGAATGATTAAATACAAGGGGATCTTTCTCCAAAAAATTTCTTTCCCCACATTTCCACATTTCTTTTTCCACATTTTCCTTACTAATTTCATTAAACATGAAAAGCTCTTCCAGTACCAGATCAAACTGATTTTTCAGTTCAAACTCGTGCCTGCTTTTAATCTCAGAAGATAAGTGCTTTTCTATAGCATCTTCAAAATGGCCTTGTTTCATTGTGCATGAAGTCATTGTTAATGTGTCTTTAGAACTAACCCTTTCCCCACATCCATAATTGAAACCTAGCGTAGTTATATTCTGAGGTTGATTTCTTTTGCTTACATAACTCTGCTCAAAAGTTGAATTATCTTTCTTATTGACATCTTTGGCATTTTGTTTCACAGACGCTAGCTCTGGATTATGTGTGCTGTTTAGTAAAATACGTTTTTGAAGCAATAAATTCAGATTTTCTACTTTTTTAACTATAGGATGTTTCAAGTTCTTAGAGATTCTAGAACTACAAACAGGGTAGTATGGTAAAACACTATTATTATTTTCAAATATAAAGCCACTTAGTTTTCTTCTTTTTCCATGCCGGGAAATCTTGTAACGCTGAGCTTTGACACTCACTGGTCTATTTTGATCTATGCAAACATCATAAGAAACAGTTGAAGTAAAATACTGGTCACTATTATATTTAAGTACATTTCCAGAATTAAGGCCATTAATAGGGAAGTGCATGTTGTTGTCTTCACATGTGTGCCTTTGACTATTGTTGTTTCTATCTTTGGGATACTTAGACTTTTTACTTTTGCTTTTCTGTTCCAAAAAAGGATTGCAAATTGTATATAACTGAGGGAGAACGCAGTTAGATGTCAATGTATCAGAGCCACTGCAAGTTATTCTTTTATCAGGAACAAAATATCCTTTGCTATCTTTTTTATTATTTTCAACATTAAAGATCACATTTCCTATAAATGAAATTTCCTCTGAATCAGTACTGAGGCAAATTTGTTTATATGTGTCAAATGGATAAAAATTGACTTTCATTTCAGTAGAACCACAGTCTTCACAATTACCATTCCTTCTTTTGTTTATCATTGCTTTGCTACAAGTTCTTATATATTCCGGGACACGTTTGCTTTTGCTTGCTTGTGCTTTGCTATGTGCTCTTGGAATAAAATGAGAAGCTTTAAATTTTTTAACAGGAAAAGCATTGTTTTCATTGAAGAATTTTCCAGTTCTCTTTTGTATATTTGGTTCCATTGTACTCACCGTTGGAAGATTTGATTGTTGAATACTACACTTCCCAAATTTGAGTGGAACTGAAGTCAAATAGTTTAATAGTCTGAAGTTTGCTGACAGGTTGTGCACTGTAGGACTACACAACCTTCCCCCCCATAAAGTAGAGCTGTGAAAGTCGTTCTCTGGGAAAATGTGTTTGTTAGAAATTATAAGTTGTCTTGCCATTTGTTCTTTTTCATTACCAACTACTGAAAAGCTACCATCTTCTATAGTATATCTGGAAAATTCGAAGTGTTCCATGGTACTGGTGCCATTGGGTATTTCCCTTTGTTGGGTATTGAGCAGAAAAAAATGACTGAATATTGAGGCATTCTTTTCAACTGCAGTTCTGCAATCATGTAAAAATAACTCAAAAGCAGCACATTTTACTAATTTGGTATTTACAACTCCACAGCTTCTTGAATAAGATATATACATGTGCTTATATACTTTGTTCCTTCTTAAGTTAGTCTTTGCCAAGGCATTTGTTTGCTTTTTGCGGAATAAAATATTTTCATCCTCACCCACAACATTTTTATATTCATATAAGAATGATCCAATGTTTGATTTTCTTCCTTTCATGAAATTGCCAGCTAACAAACGTAGCAGCGGGATTTTGTCACTGATGCTTCCACCATCTGCAACTGCTTTGGGAATATGGTTTTGTTCTCCATGTACATGATGACAACCTGTGCCATTTTCATTAGTTTGAAATGCTGGCACATCTGTAAGTAAATATTCTAGTCTTACAACAATAATTTCTGCCAAGATGTCATAAGAAAGTATATTTACTGATGGTAACTCAATCTCCTTTGAAATGTTGCCACTGTCTATTGATTTTTCTTTTTCTTTAGCAAAAATGATCCAAGGTTTTGGTTTTGTGACCAATGAATTAATATTTTCATTAAATTCAGAACCAGAATCTTTTAAATTGCTACAGTAATCATTTTCAAGTGCCCATTTTTCTATGAATGGTGTATTTCCTAACAATCTGGAATGCGAATGGGCATTCGTACAAAGTCTAAAATGTAGATACTGTCTTAAGTTGGTTTTTGTGCTGTTTTTCTCTTGCAGTTCCAAATTGTTTTGACTAAAATCCCAAGATCCTTCAGGAAAACCTAGATGTGTGTCTGGTGATTTCTTATCTGCATAGCATAAACTTTTTAGCAACTGCCTCTGCTCATTTGAGCTCACTTGACTATCTGTTTTGAGTTTCTTTGGCCATGGTTCTTCCATCTCTTCTGATATGGATAGAAGTGCTTGTAAACTTTCCATGTTCAGTTCTGAGTAACAAAACTTGATGAGACCTGTTCTGAAATTTAAACCAACTTATAATTAAAATTATGCAAACTATTTGTGTATTTTAAGCATTAGCAACATACATTTAACAAAATGCATTTTGAGTGACATGGTGCTCTCTTATTCATGTTTATCATTTTTCCATATGAGACAATAGCAATGACATCATTTTCATTTGATCTCCAGTTACCATAAGAGTATGTTAAAAGATGAAAAATATAATTACAGAGCTTTTAAAGAAAAGTAACTAAACGTAGTTACTTGGAATAAGAGGCCGTACATTTAAAGTAAACTTATTTCCCCATAAATTTGCTTAGGGTCACAACACTAGGCATGATTCATTTCTCTTTTTTAAAAAAAGCATTGATCAGTATTTCAGACATTCAGCATGATAGGCTTTACTTCTCTGTTTACTTTTTTACATTTTAAGAACAGAAATATACAGTAGTTCCAGTGCTTTTTTCAGGGGGGCACTAAAGGGTATGCAGAAACACCACATCCTTTTTTATGTTAAAAAGTGTGGCACTTACTGTAACAACTTCAGGGTGAGTACTGGCACCTATTTTTCTCAAAAAAAAGCCCTGAGTGGTTCCACCACTATTCATGAAAATCTTTGGAGTAAGGGATATACCAGAGTACTCTCTAATGTGGAGAAAGCCATATTTTTAGCAATAAACAGAGGACACAGCTGCAAATAAAATGTCTTAAATGTGTTGTAAAGTGCAATATACAAATGTGACACTAGATGGTGTCAGTGAGCTACGCAAAATTCAATGTGTTTTTCAAAACTTTTTTTTTAAGCATTTCCACAGCGTTTTTCATATGTGTGTGGATTCCACTAGAGAAGGCCACACATAGTTCCCATATTGCAATAAAAATGGAAGAGAGTCTTTCCATTACTGATCAGTATAGCTACTACAATAACATGGAGTGGGCTAGAACCACATGTAAAGGTAAAGGTAAAGGGACCCCTGACCATTAGGTCCAGTTGTGGCCGACTCTGGGGTTGCGGCGCTCATCTCGCTTTATTGGCCGAGGGAGCCGGCGTACAGCTTCCGGGTCATGTGGCCAGCATGACTAAGCCGCTTCTGGCGAACCAGAGCAGCGCATGGAAATGCCGTTTACCTTCCCGTCCCGCCAGAGCAGTACCTATTCATCTACTTGCACTTTGACGTGCTTTTGAACTGCTAGGTTGGCAGGAGCAACAGGAGCTCACGCCGTCACGGAGATTTGAACCGCCGACCTTCTGATCGGCAAGTCCTAGGCTCTGTGGTTTAACTCACAGCGCCACCCGCGTCCCTTATACCACATGTAGATGGTAGCTAATAGCTCTTGGTCAGTGTGGGTTGAGAACATCACCAGCACACAATAGGCACTGCTAACCACTTTCTGAAAACAGTCCCAAGTATATTTGCTTAATTCAAATGGGCCCTCTGGCTGATAGCGCTTTTAGCCATTCCCTGCATACTCCATCATGTGTCCCTACTTATGAAACCTGAAAGAGTGCTTCTTTCCATGCTAATCTAACCCACATTTTGAGACCAACAGAAGGTCTCTGTTTCAGATACCTTCAGAAAGTCCTGTTTCAGATACTTCCTCTATCGGGGTGCAGTACTCAGCAATGGAAGAGAGGACTTTTTAGCTGGCTTCAGAACATCCTAGAGTAGCTTTCGTGGCACTAATGTTGAAGAATAGTATAAAAATGTTTTAAATACGTAACCTTTCACACAAATCAAGTGTTCAGGAATAACGGTGCTATTTCTCTTCACTCACTGCAAACTTCTGATCCTTCCTCTCTGCAGTTTTGTTTTGCTTTTAAAAAAGCGACATTAAAAAACATTTAATTGCATTGACTGGCTGAGGCATGCATTCTACAACGAAATAAAATGTCATTGTACTGTAATAACGTCAATCAAGACATATTAAAACCATTCTGGGTTGGATTCAGAGTAAGTGTATTGCACTTAGTTCCTGTTCAATTCAATCGGGCAAGTTAGCGGTGACTAATTTTTCACATTGATTGCAATGGCACATAGGCGCAACTGATCTGAAGCACAATCTTATCTGTGTTAATGGAAGTAAGCTTCATTTTCTTTTAATGGGGCTTACTCCCTAGTATGTGTGTTTAGGACTATTGCCTCAGTCCTGACCTAGCTCATTGGTTATAAATGAATTTAATTCATTAATTAAGCATTAATATTCAGATAGCATTTTAAGAAGCGGTTTCTGTGAAATTATTTGACCCTGAATTCTGGTTCTTCTGATAACATTTTAAAAGTAAACTGCTTGTCTGAAAATGAAATATAACATTGTTGCACCACTATTTGTCTACTAAAAAAAAATCTCAACAACATTTAGGGTGTCCTGGTTTTTACTTTTTGAAATAACGGCAACTCTAGAACATCCACATTGTTATGTTACTGTGCTGAGGTAAAAAAATAAGAAAGAAAGGAACAAGGAGGAGGGAATTCTACCATGGGGCCTTTGTTGTAACACCTTCACTGTTCTGGGCTTCCATGGATTCTTGTTACCAAATGCTACTTGTTGCATAGGGTGGCCATATTTCAAAAAGTAAAATTCCTAACACCCACAAAGTTCTTGAGCTTTATTTTTTTAATTTTTTTTAGGAAGGCCGCAAAACATCTGGGTTTCCCCTGACATTTTGCCATTCTGGCAAAATCCCCCCAATGCCATTTTTACGCCCCCAAAACCAGGACATGGCAGGAATTTTCCTGACGTATGGCAAGCCTCTTGTTGCAGGACCTAGGACAATTTAAACCAGCTGCCTCCTTAGCCAGCTCCTTCTCCGCCTCAGAGCTGAGGAATTCAGCTTCACCATGTACTACTTCTATAAGGGCAATGGTGCAGCCTCTGAAGCAAGAAGAACAGGCCATGAATGAAACTCAATCCCCCTCAAAAAACCCCAAACTCGGTGGACAGATTGTGAGGAGGAACCTGCAAAAAATAACCTTTTCAGGCATTATAGCAATTTATTGCGATCACTTCTTTGTAGATTAGGCTAAGAGACTTGGAGCATGATTTCCCCCTCCCCCTTCTAATTGTGACATTTCCTGAGTAATATAAAAAATAAATAAATTTCTGAGTAATATAAATGTACCATGAAGATGCCCCCCCCCAATTAGTTTGTGGACTAATCTTTTTTTCATGTAATGTGATTCTTTTTGCATATTTGTGTGTGTAGAAACTGAGACTGCATTACTTTGGAACTAGACTATCCTTTCCCTTTTTATACAAAAAAGTTTGCATGCCAGTGGTTTAAAATTGAGCTGCTATTATAATGTTGAGTTTGCTTGGTTATTTATATAGCCTCTGAGCATACTTATACAAACAGAGTTGGTAAGAGATAAATAGAAATGCACAGGTAATCTTGGTGTTGCGGCGTACAGGAATTGTGGCTTTTAGAAACCGTGTGTACTCTGAGGCAACGGTGCCCTTTCTGGACACAGACTTTACGTCAAACTTAGAAAAAGCTTCCAACATTTATGTTCCTTCAGACCCTTGATCCCTGTCCTCTCCAACACTGGAAGTTATGACCTTTCATAGAAAACAACAGCCAGAAATGCAAGATGGCACCTGTTATGCTAGCTGTGGTCGAGCAACACCTCGCCCACCCTGAGGGGGTCAGCAAAAAGAGAGATTTTATTACTTCCTAAGTGGAAGCCAAAATAAAAAAGGGAAAGGATAAATAAATAAATAAAAGCACCCGGAAGAACTGTCTCCAAGCAATGACTGCTCGGATTATTATTTCTCTGTGTTTCTGCTGCCTCCAGTATGAGGACTCATTTAGGCGGGAAAACGCCGTGAGGCGTTTGGCGACACAGGAGGAGGGACAGAAAATGGAGACTTCACCCTAAACTGCAATCCTGTACACAGTTACATGGAAGTTAATCCTATTTAACTCAGTGGGGCTCAAATTCAGATTAATGTGAAATGAAGGCTCTTGTCCCCCCCCCCCCCTCTGTTCGGAAAAAAATTAAGCACAAGTGCCATCATGGGGGTGTGGGGTGTGGAGGGTAATCTTCCCTCTTTCCTCACAAAGAGAAAAGTTGTGACAATTAAGCATTTGGTTTCTATGTAGTTGTTTTTAAACACAAATTTTATTTTTCTATTATGAACCCCCCCAAAAAACCCCGTGAAACCTGACAGGAATGATGAAAAAATGTCGGTATTTTCCCCCAATAGTGACCCATTTTTCCTTCATGTTTTTAGCGTCTTTTACTTGGGAGTAATTCTCAGTGGGACTTCCCCCCCCAAAAAGAGGGTAGAAGATGGCCGTTGCAGTTGAGTTCTCCAATATTTCCCGCCTGGAAGAATCAGCTTAAAAGAAAGGCCTTTTACTTTCCTTCCATCTTCTCTGGCAGAAGATTTGTTGAAGGGAAACATGGCTTAGGCTGCAAGCCTTTGTCCACTTACTTAAGAGTAAACCACATTGGACCTCTGTGGGACTTACACCTGAGTAAACATTTATAGGAAGGGCTGACTGGGGATTTTGACCATGTTACTATTGCTCACAGTTCCAAAATATAAAGCTTCCCTGTTCTATTTTCTGCACCTGTTTTATTTATCTTTCTACTTTTGTGCTTCACGTCACAGTTTGAAAAGGGGTTGGGGGTGGAGCAGAGAGAACATGTTCATTTCTTTAAATTTAGTTTGGGACTCCCAAATCCCGAATTCAGCTGGTCCAGTATGTAATGTTTATTCACTTAAAACCAAAGATCATTGCATTAATCCCAAACAAATGGCATTCTGCTAAAATAAGTGCCCTCTGAATTTCATTAACAGTAAAAGCCATGTCTAGCGCATGCCTGATCCTTTAGCGGCTCTCAGCAAAATGCTGACTGTTTGGATCTGTTTGTGGCCGCATTTTTAATTTATAATGTATTAATAATGAATACATGGTTTTTTTTTCATATAATTCTGCATTTTGCTATTACCAAAGGTATTGTACAAAGCAAGTGGTTAAGGCGTATGTCCTTAGAAACAGCTTAGTGTCCAGTCACAGAACCCCTAAAGGCTTTTTGCTGACCTAAGTGAATTAAAGAGGCTGTACCGCTAAATATGTGTGCTAAATATGTATAATGTACAGATCGGAAGCTGTGGTCTCCTGGAAATGATGGGCTGTAAGTGAGCTCCTCTTAATTTTCAGATCCCATGGCCAATAGTCATGGTCAGGGATGGTGGAAATTGGGAGTCCAACATTTGGTGGGTCATATTAGGCAGGGTGGGATAGAAATATTTTAATAAATTATACAGGGCAGGATAGAAATGTTTTAATAAATTAATAAAGCTATATTAAGGAATGCTCACAAGCTGCATACATGCCGTTCCCATCAACAGCGCTCTATATTGTTGTATGAATTTTGTGATTTTTCATAAAACACTCTTAGATTTGGACCATTCCTCCGCAAAACAAATTATGTGCCACTTTGGAAAGCAGGGCAGGATATAAATTCAACAAATAAATATCACAGGGATTCTAGAAAGAAATCAAACCTGCGTGAAACAGCGTTCTATGTAGCAATGCAAATTAAACTAAGCAAGATTTTTAAATTATCTTAACTGAAGAAAAACAGAAAATGTAACACACCCAACAAAAAATTCGTTGCAAAGCACAGTATTTTCATGGTGTTTATTCTGTGCTTAAAATTAATTTCTTTAATCAAAATATATCACAATCTTAGGATTCATGTTTCGTTGCGCTGCTTTAGAAAGACCAACCTGCCAGAACTGGTGAAAAGTATTTCGTCTGCAAAGTGCTTTTGGTCTGACGTTGTTTCTCTTGATGGGCTATGTTTGTATTTGCTTATGTTTGGATAAGAGGATAAACTTGAGATATATTCTCTGGCCTGAACCCACAGATCATGGGGCATTCAATGTGCTTCTCCCCCAAGATGGGCTCACAATACCTATTGTACCTATTGTACTTTTACTTCTCCTTCTCCTTCTCCTTCTTCTTCTTCTTCTTCTTCTTCTTCTTCTTCTTCTTCTTCTTCTTCCACAAAATACATAATAAAAATAAAAACAACAACCCAATAGGTACCCCCTTGGAATATCACATGTAGTTCCTTGGTAATAAAAGAACATTCAGGATTGGGCACATACCTAAGTAGTTTTTTTTTTAACAAAATATTTAGTAAGTATGTAAGCTCTCTTCTGGCCAAATTACTTAATAAAATAAAAGAAGGGGGATCAGTTATTAGTTCTCGGAGACGAACGAGGATTATAGTCTTAGTGAAAGCCAATAAAGATAATTAAGTAGTTGAATTTTATCGCCCTATCTCCCTAGTAACAACTTCACTTCCATGTTTTACTAGCCTCCTAGTGGAACAATTGATAAATATAGCCTCTAATTACATGCACAAATATCATGTATGGTTTGTAAGGAAAAGATAAACAGCCTATCTGAAGACAACTTAATACAACGGATTCCACGGAAATATGCAAACAACCATTAGCAATGCTCCCTTGGGATTCCATTAAGGTGCTTGATGAATTGGAATGGAAATGTTAATTTGAATTGTTGAAGGAATGGATATCAGCAATTAGTTTGTGTATCTTATGAGTGCTTGTATCAGAATGGAAAACGCTGTTTGAAGATTAGAGGAATTGAATGTGTTGAATGGGGCAGCAAAAAAAGGCTCCCACCTCATTATTTGTCCTGGCTAAAGAACCTCTAGCAAAGGGGTTAGAATAAGCCTGACAAATAAAAAGGTTGGTATCTCTGAGGAAGCAATAGGTATTCAGCAAGGTTAGCAAACTAATTTAAAAATATCTGGAGTTCTTCACTTTAATATGAATCCCGATGGTAAAAAGTTACAGGAATCATTGGATTTTAAAATGGGCACATTCCTGAAAATGTATTGGAGTGATCATTCCTATAATCTGAAAATTACAAACATCTAACAAGCAACGAAAGAAAAGCTATATAAATGGTCAAAGGGAACTATGCCATGATTAAAATTCATGTTGTATTTTTAAACAAGATTGTAGTAGATTGGCAGCCCTACAAAGCAGAAACACTAGGGACAACATATGTATTTGACAACCTGATCTGTTAGTGTTTCTTAGATACACTTATGATATATTTATTCTGTATTATACAGGCGTTCTCCCCCCCCCCCCTTACTTACACACAAGCAACACACTTGCGACCATGTACACATATGGTGCTAGGAAATAAATAAATATTTTAATTCAAATCTGGAAATGGCAGGAGAGAGCTGGAGAGTCCTTGTGGCACATAAAGTTTTGAACCTTCATTACTGGTCTGGTTGTTTATTCTGGTATTCTAGCATTCCTTTATCATAAAGAAAAGTTCCAGTGCTCTGTGTCTCAGCCCTGATCCAACTGGGCAAGCACAGCAATGTTGTTATTTAAAATTTACAAGCCAGTTCTGCCTCAGAATTTGTGAAAAATGGTTGGGAAGGATCGCCGTAGTGAAAATGGCCATATCTCTATAGTTCCCCGCAAAACAATGTACTTTAGAGAATTGCCTAAATAGCAAAGGAGAAGAATAAAGGATGTCATAGGGCAAGAAATCAAGAATTAGAAATAGGGAATCAATTCATGGGGGCGTAGGAATCTCAGGTTTGAAACATTGCCATGATGCTTGCAAGCACTAATATACTGGCCATTATACAAGATGATAAAAACAAATCTTGACTGTCAGCTGAATATCCTATGAAGATAGGCCATAAAATTAGGAATTTACCTTTTCTGGTACATTGTCTCATGGAAAACATGATATAAAATTTTTCATTAATGAATAACCTGTGCTGTTACTACAAACATGGACAGGGGTTACATTTTCAGTGTGGTGAAATATCTGCAGTTTGACCCATGGCAAGCAGTTGTGCTTACTTTAGGAGAGGATGTGAGCAATACACAATGCAAAGATCATTATTTTTTTTAATCCTTGGCATTCTATCAAAGGCATCCAAAAGTCTATGGTATTTGCAAAAACAGCTATTAGGCGTGAATAAATTAGCCAGTGACACAGTGTTGCTGAACTAGATTAAACAATTTGCAAAATGTTTTTTCTACAGTGGTTTTCTTGTATCAGTTTTACAAAACCCCAAAGACAAACATGGCTTTTTATGTAGGTAGTTTTCTTTAAATTTTCTCTTAATTAATCCATAACAGCGAAGCGGCAGTTTATCATATCATTTCTCACAGCAGGAATTGATAATACAGTTCCCAGGCCAACAATAACCACCAGCAACTCAAAAAAAGGCACATTAATTTAGATTGCATTAGTTTTGTTCAGGGAACAAAAATATTTATTTATGTTCAGGGAAGTTTTTAATCTGTGATATTTTAGTGTATTTCTGGTTTTTATGGAAGCCGCCCAGAGTGGCTGGGGAAACCCAGCCAGATGGGCGGGGTACAAATAATAAATTATTATTATTATTATTATTATTATTATTATTATTATTATTATTATTTTTGGAACTAGACTATTCCTTCCATTTTCATACACAAAAGTTTGCATGCAAATGGTTCGATTCCACTGACATTTGCAGTTAACTGAAAACCAAGTGAATTCTATCAAAGGAAAAATCTTATGGAAAGAAGTGTCGCTGGTATTGAAGAGGATAGTTTGTGTCTTGATGATAATTTTTCATTGTGAACACAATGCATCTGTCATGGCTATTGTTTTCCAGACAAAGTGTGTGTGTGTGTATATATATATATATATAAATATAAATTTTTTAACAGTCTTCTTATACATTCACATCCTTTTCAAGCTTTACAGTCCTGGGATTACTTAAATCCCTCAGACTTCCCCCCACACCCCCAGTTTTCAAAAAAAACAAACCCATTTTTTTACATCTAATTACATTTTTCTAATCCATTTTATCTGCTGTTTTACCTTGACTCATATTACTTTATAAGTGTTACAACAATCCTGCTAATGTTTTTGAGCATACACAGTGGTCTTTCAGATATTCTATAAACTTTTTCCACTCTTGACTGAATTTCTTGTCATCTTGGTGCCTGGTCCTCATGGTCATCTTTGCCATTTTGGCATGGTCCATCATCTTGGTTATCCATTCTTCTTCCACTTCTGGGCAAGTAGCATTCTTGCGGCTGCTGTCACATACATAAAGAGTCTTTTTAAATCTTTTGATATTTCATCTCCTGTTAACCCTAGTAAGAAGGCTTCTGGTTTTTTGATAAAAGTTATCTTAAACATTTTTTTCAATTCATTATATATCATTTCCCAGAAGTCTTTTACTATTTTACATGTCCGCCACATGTGGTAAAAAGTACCTTCTTTATCTTTATGCTTCCAACATAAGTTGGAGGTGTTTTTATGCATTTTTCCTAATTCTACTGTAGTCAAATACCAATGACACATCATTTTCATGTAGTTTTCTTTCAATGTACAACAAGCCATAAATTTGTTTTCCAGACAAAGTTATGGTTTTGATGCAGTGGTGGTTTTGACTCTAAAGTCCCTAATGATTTAGGCTTTATATACTTACACAAATCCTCTTCTCTAATTACAATCTCTAGGGTCAACTGTGGATGCATTCTTATACCCACATAGCTGGAAGTAAGTCACATTGAACTTACATTGCTGTAAGTCCTTATGACAAAAGTTTGCAAGGATGTGTGTAGGGGAAGACACCCACCCACACCCACACCCACACCAAGAACCATTCTCCACTATTGGTCCATAATTATGGAATTCTCTCAGATTCGAAAATCAAGGATTTGTTTGCCCTAGCTGTCAGCATGTGGTAGAAGAGCCATTGTGGTGTAGCGTTTAGAGTGTTGGTTGGACTGGGAGACCAGGGTTCAAATTCCAACTCAGCCATGAAGCTCACTGGGTATTCTTGGGCCAGTCTCAGCCTTTCAGCTTAACCTACCTTACAGGGTTGTTGTGAGAGTAAAACGGGAAAGGAAAGAGCTGTTTATACTACCGTGAGCTCTTTGGAGAAAAGATAATAATAAATAATAATAATAATAATAATAATAATAATAATAATAATAATAATGATGTTGATGATGAAATAATTAAAAGAAAAAGGTAGAAATAGTAAAGAGTCCAAAGAGATGAGGGGGTTGTTAGCAGCTCGCTAGCATTCTAACTTAATTAGTATTGATGCTTTGTTTTACAACAATGCTCTATTTTTTGTTATTTACTTATATCATTTGTTAAGAAGCTCTGAAAGCATTTAGATCATTTTAAAGGTATGTTCTGTCCCTTGGAAACATTAATATACATTGGTACATTAATATAACAAAGGTTTGAAAACTACTATTATAGTAAGCTAGTTCTAGTTACACAGTGCATTCTACATTTAAAGCTGTGCCATACTACTTTAAAAGAGTAATGGCCTTGTTCAAAGAATCCTGGGAAATTTAGTTTGGTAAAGGTGCTAAGAATTGTTAGGAAACTCCCATTCACTGCACACAGCTGCAGTTCACAAAGTGGTTTAACAATCCATTTTCCCAGGAACTATGGGGAGTGTAGCTCTGTAAGGGAAATACCATATTTTCCGGCGTATAAGACGACTGGACGTATAAGACGACCCCCAATTTTTCCAGTTAAAATATAGAGTTTGGGATATACTCGCCGTATAAGACTACCCCTCTTCCAACACACACCAAATTTTTAATAAAAAAAACAGTCTCCAGTCCGGCTCGGAAATCCGCTCCACTTCCCAGTGGCTGGGGGTGCACTTAATGCTGTTGTTGGTTCCCTGCCTTTGTTGTGAGCCTTTCCTTTTCTTTTACTGCGGGGGCTGCTTGGGCTGAGGCAGCGGCCACGTGTCTTGTTGCTGGGGCAACGCGAGGCCGCCATTTTGGACCACGTGGTCTACTACCGGGAGCGGTTAGGGTCATTCTGCTGCTGGTGATTGGGGGGGGGCTTCTGGGGCCAATTTTCAAGCGTTTATCTGCTTCATCTAGAGAGCTTGGTGTCCTCTGATTTAATTTGCTGTCGTTTTGTGCTTTGGTGAGGAGTTGCTGCAGGAGCTGCTGCTGTAGCCGGCGTATAAGACGACCCCTGACTTTGGAGAAGATTTTCCTGGGTTAAAAAGTAGTCTTATACGCCAGAAAATACAGTATATTAAAAGTAGTCCAGCTAATGCATTGAGCACACACTCTTTTTGGCCCTGGATTTTGAACATCTCCGAGAATTTAGAACCTTGCTGTGAATCCAAGCAAGTACCCTGAACTTGCTTTCTGGCGCAGCAACCACCTTTCATATTATTTATTAAATTTGTATACCACTTTTCATCTGAAGATCACAGGGCGGTTCACAGCATGAAAATACTAAATGGGAACACAAAAGGCTTACTAAAACAAAAACAGTGCACTTGATACCTGCTTTGTTCCTGAAATGCTATTCCATTGTCAAATTATGCATATCTTAAAACATCTTTTATGATTTTCACTAGCAGCCACTGAAGGAGACATCAGATTTTTCAGACATATATTTTAATTTTCTCCATGGGGATAGCAGATAAGAAGCAGCTAATTCTAAGAGAAACATTAGGGTTGAGTAAATTAACCTATCCCTTTAGGGAAAACTCAGAATAATTCCTCTTTATACACATCACTTTAGATCAACTTTGATTAAAGCTTAAATAATTCCCTTCCACCGCAGAGTCATGCCAAACCTCAGTTGCTTCCTACTCTGGCATTATAACGCCTAAGTAACATAACTGGAGATAGGCAGGGGGTCTTATTTAATGCTCATATTACATCTGGGAATTCAGAAGTGGGGAAGTGCAACTTGAGTAACCGAGCAGGGCCACCTGCAGAAAAATCACACTAGTATGCTGCCTTGTTAGCAGCAAGCAGGGCTTAGGCAGAGTTTGTCTCCAAGTTCCAATAGAATAAAATAAAGCTAGGATTCTGGTAATGAACTTGTCTTGCCGTGTTTGGTCTTGGAGCCAAAGGCAGGGGGGATGAACTAAAGACACCCTGCAGCACAAGAGGGTCAACTTCTCTGCATGGAGTTGAGAAAGAGAGAGTTCAAGGGAAACACATTTCTCCTTCATCCTACCCTTTCCTCAAGCTAATGAATTTTCCAACACTAATTTTATTAATTAAGAACCATTCTTGATTTCAAACAATTACACTCTTTATTGTCATAACCTGGAAATTTCTGAATAATCTTACTCCTCTTTTTTTAAAAAAGTAGTAAAATAGCTTGATATCTTTGTTGACAAAGTATTTCTTTGTGTAGGAACCAGGAAATAAATCCTTTATATACCTTTCTTCTGGTAACCTCAAAAGGGATAAAAAAAAAATCTCTGAAGCAGCCTGCTGAATTTGATCAGCTTAGATCCTATTTTCCTGTATTTAATCTCCTAGGGAATGAGGGAAACCAAACAATAACAGTGAGGAGGAACTGGAAAGCTTCCCAACTAACATAAGGTTATTGGCTGTGAACACAAACGCAGGTTCCCCGAGGCATAGATAAGATCGCTAAAGCTTTTCCAGCTGGTTCATCTTTTCCTGTGGGGAGACTAGCAGTTATGCAGCAATTCCCTGGTGTTCATGCTACCCAAAAGCTGTGGAAGAACCCTCAGGGGAAACCATATGTCCCGGTTGGGCTTGTTAAATTCAATTCCCATTTTCCCGGTTACCACCACAATACAAAGTGCTATTACACCTGACACTTCTGAATTATGATCTTGCAGTACCTGTCTATCGTTTTCAAAAATTACTGGAGAATGAGCAAAGTGCAGTGAGATTGAAAGTGGAGGTGGATAAATGTTGTCCTTGTGGGAGTTTAGCAGCCAAACCTAACAAATGCATATTCTTACTAGTTAGCATTAGAAGGGGCTAAGTCCACAGAGCCGTATTGTTGATAGGCAGATACTCAAACCATAGTTCCAGTTACAGATAGGTAGCCGTGTTGGTCTGCCATAGTCAAAACAAAACAAATTCCTTCCAGTAGCACCTTAAAGACCAACTAAGACAGTTCTTGGTATGAGCTTTCGTGTATCTGAAGAAGTGTGCATGCACACGAAAGCTCATACCAAGAACTGACTTAGTTGGTCTTTAAGGTGCTACTGGAAGGAATTTGTTTTGTTTTGACTCAAACCATAGAAATGCAATTGGTAGAGAGGGCTCTATATGATGTCATTTGCCCTCCTATTTTGAAGAGAAAGAAGCATATAGTATTTCCTGTTCCTCTCTTTCTTCCTTTGATCTGTGAAGGATGCAGAAATGTCCCTGCTTGCTCCAGCTTTAGGTACGTGCCTGAAGCTGGTTATCCTGGAAATAGAAGTATTCTGCCTTAATAGTTTTCACTGCTGCCATTGCTGTGAACCAATGCAACGTTAGAAGTAAATTATGTCTCTAAGCTTACTTCCCAGGTTGTTGCCTGATTGTTTATTAAGCGGGGTAAGAAAGGGGCGCAAGTTTATTTCATAGCTGGAGTTGATCAAAACAAGGCTTTGCAGCCTAATTCCTATGCTTTTTAACTTTGCTGCCAAGGGTGGGATTTTGAAACTGTTCAACCCACACACATAGGCGCCTGGAAGGATAAATTGCAGTTAATATATCCTCTCCTACCCATTAAAACCCACCCCATAGTCCTGACCTTTGAAAGGTAGAAGAACCAGGAGCCAGGGAAGTATCAGCCAGTCAGCTTAACATCAATACCTGGATTTTTTTATTTTATTTTAGAATAGACCATTAAGCAGTTAGTCTCTACATATTTTTAATGCTTTTTATTAATTTTTCATTTCATATAAACAAACCAAATACAATACTATTCCATGAGCATATACAGTGGTACCTCGGGTTACATACGCTTCAGGTTACAGACTCCGCTAACCCAGAAAGAGTACCTCAGGTTAAGAACTTTGCTTCAGGATGAGAACAGAACTCGTGCTCTGGCGGTGCGGCGGCAGCGGGAGGCCCCATTAGCTAAAGTGATGCTTCAAGTTAAGAACAGTTTCAGGTTAAGAATGGACCTCCGGAACGAATTAAGTACTTAACCCGAGGTACCACTGTACCCACTTTCTTTTTCAACGCTCTGCCGAGCACTGACTTACCTCCCTCCCTTCAGCAGGCTTTCTTACTACAATCCCCTTTCCACAGTTTCATAATAATATCCAGTCCACATCATTAGATTTATTTCAGTCCTTCTAATGTCTTCAGACTTCTACAGTTATTACTTATATACTCCACAAATTTACTCCACTCTCTTCGGAACTTTGTTTCCTCCTGGCTACGGATCCTGTAGGTCAGTTTTGCTAGTTCCGCGTAATCCACCATCTTCATCTGCCACTCCTCCACTGTTGGCAATTCCTGTACTTTCCATTTTTGGGCTAACAAAGTTCTAGCAGCAGTCGTAGCATACATAAATAATCTTTGGTCTACTTTTTCTTTTTTCTCTCCCATCAAGCCTAGCAAAAAAGTTTCGGGCTTTTTGGGGAAGGTATATTTGAACATCTTTTTCAGTTCATTATAAATCAAATCCCAAAATTGTTTCGTTTTCTCAAATGTCCACCACATGTGGAAAAAATCTCTGCCCTTAGCTTTACATTTCCAACATATTTTACTGCTCATCCTATACATTTTTGCTAGCTTGACAGGTGTGAGGTACATCATTTTCATTACATTTTCTTTTAAGGTGGTACATGCTGTAAATTTTAAACTCTCATTCCACAATTTCACCCAAGCATCATACTCGATGTTATACCCAAAATCCATTGCCCATTGTCTCTACATACCGTATTTTTCACTCTATTGGACGTAGTTTTTCCCCTCCAAAAATTGAGGGGAAATGTGTGTGCGTCCTATGGAGCGAATGTAGGCTTCTGCCATAGCCGCGCGCAACCCCTCCGGCAGGGAGAGGCTGCACGGGGCTATGGCTTCTTTAGCCCTGCAGAGCATCTCCCGGCAAGGAGAGGCTGCACGGGGCTAAAGGGTAAGCCAAAACAGCGAGCGGGATCCATCCCGCTGGCTGCCTTGCCTTCTTCCATAGCTGCGTGCAACCCCTCCACAAGGAGAGGCTGCACGGGGCTATGGATTCTTTAGCCCCACGCAGCCTCTCCCAGGAGGGAGAGGCTGCACGGGGCTAAAGGGGAAGCCAAAGCAGCGAGCGGGATCCATCCCTCTCACTGCCTTGCCTTCTTCCATAGCTGCGCGCAACCTCTCCCACAGGGAGAGGTTGTGTGCAGCCTGTACGCTGCTCTTTGGGGCTGGGGGGTGTGCGCCCTATGGTCCGGTGTGCCCTATGGTGCGAAAAATACGGTATTTAGGAGGAAAGCCCTCTATGGTTACAAGGAGCCCGTATGTGTTCCTTAAGAATAAGTCATGCTAGACCAGGCATGTCCAAAGTCTGTTTTGGGGCCCTAATCTGGCCCGCTGGTCAGTTTAATCCAGCCCTTGTGGCAGTTCAATCCTAAAAAAAGCTCCTCAACAACTTCAATCCCAAAAAAGTCAACGACTTTGGTTGGCCCTTTGGTCGGCTCTCACAGCCCTTCACCTCATCAAATCTGGCCCCCTTTGAAAAAAGCTTGGACACCACTGTGGTAGACTAACCTTTTCTCCCTTTTTGATGGAATTACTAGCAAGTTTTTTTTTACAATATCCCCTGTGATACTCTTCATGGGAAGCTGGTACAGTGTGGGCTATATTGATGCAACTAATCTGGGACACAAGGGCTTCTCATAGTGCAATGGCTCTCTCTGCACTATGCCTCCCCTAAATCCACTCTGGAGGGTCAGGAGAACCCCCAAATGGTATGTTCTCCTGTTTACACTGACAGAGCAATCCGAAGAGCATGACGTCGAATTCCTCCCTGTATCCTTCTGGGTTCTGCTATTTTAGAGGGATATCGAGAAACTGGAATGTGCTCAGAAGCATGCAATGGAGATGGCGAGGGGTCTGTAAACCAGCCTATGAGGAAAGGTTGAAGAAATTGGATGTGTAGTGTATTTTCCTCTACAGTTCATGTTCCTCCTTTCATCATCTTTGCTGGCAAGAAAAGAGACAGCATTCAGGTGTAATGTCAACTGAATTTCTCTGGTGCTGGCTAGAATCTGAATACTACCATTTAGCTGAAAGACTAGAAGTAATATTCTCTTTTATAACCCTTTTCGTTTCTCTGGCAGGAAGAAATTAGATTCTCTTCCCATGTTCTCTGTATATTTGACACCTGTCACTTTGAGTCAAATATATTCTTGATTGAATCTGGCATTTTTGACAACTGGTTCTTCCATCACCTGGTACAGAATTTGACCATACTACTCCGCTGCCTGTGTTGCTGCAATAGAATCATACTGCACTTTATTTGGTCCTCTGCAGGTATTCAAAGACATCTTCATCTTATTATTGGATTTTTTTTTTTCTAAAAAACCCCCAACCATCAATAGAAGAAAAATATTTGCAGGAAGATGTTGGGTTGGATCTAGACTTGGATCACACCGAAATTAAAGGGACTTCAGTTAGTCATGACTAATTTGAATCCCATTCATTTCAATAGGTCTACACTAGGGGTGGCGAGATCTAGATCCAACCCGTTGAATGCTCAGAGAAATTTCATTTGCTACCTTTCATTTTCCTTATAAAGCACCAGTGCTTTTTTCCTTAAAAAAAAATGTTTAGGGACACTCTCATTTTGACTCAAGAAAATCACCATTTTATAGTTCAAATCAGGAAAAATAAATACAGTAAATGGACAAAAGTACAAAGATTCACAAAATGTTTAGGGGTATGCAAACCCCTGTCGTTGTTCCCGCCCCCCAGAAACTGTAAAAGATCATGAATACAATTTTACCTGCCAAACTATTCACTATTTTTATTGTAAATATAGAATGGCATCCTTCAAGAACTGGGATGTGTTTTCTTAGTCTGTTATAGCAAAAGCAACAAAGTGCCGCATGGCACGTTATTGACTAAAGCAATTTTGTAAGGTACCACAAGACTCTTTGTAATGTTTAAATATAATACAACATTCTTTCTATTATATGGTCCACAAGTCTATGCTGTAATGAAAATCATGTGCCATATATCAGAAGTACAAAGAACTGTGGTTTCAAGTTTGTTTGTTTCAAACAAACCATAGTTCGTGTATTCTTAACCACAGTTTGCTGGTTCAGATTCAGACACAAGCTACAGTTAAACAAAAGCAGAAATGAAAGTTTCCAGACTCCCACTTGACCACACAGGACGAGTGGAGCGGTAGCATGTGAACCCAAGGTTCACTGCAACTTATTCACATTGCACCATGCATGCCATTCAAATGTTGTCACTGTGACTAATTAGGCCTGCAAATTGTGATCAATAGACTCGTAGATTAACAGAGCAAACTTATGTATTCAGAAATAAATCTCATTAAAATCAACGGGCTTCCTTCTAACTAAGTGCGTCTTTTAGGTTTTAGTTAACCAATCCAATGGACCAATTTTAATCTGCAAGGTTCAACTTTAGGAGGGTTGTGATTTAAGAGCTCACTTGTTTATATTTGTTTTAGATTATTTTGGTTCTGGTTTCTGCTTTAGGTATTGGCACACATGCATGCATATGTACATATATATATTTTGTATGCCACCTTTCTTTAGTTCAAACCATACTCAAGGCAGCTTGCAGCATGAAAAAAAATACATAACTACAATGTGACAAAAGTAGTCATAAACACTAAACAGAGCATTAAAAACACAAAAACAAACTGAACTATTTCCACATAAATCACAAAAAGATCTAAAATAGAGATACAAAAAAACCAGCATCAGCAACCACCACAACAAAAGGTCTCAAACAACACTCCAACCCAAGAGTGACAAACAAAGCATTAAAGATTCCCCCGCCACTGCCTCTTTGTAGCATGGGGTATTCTAAGTTATGGTCATTCTTGCTTCTTCAGTATCTCTAAAGGTGCTTTCATTGAGGTTTGGTTAATATGCAGATTTAGTTAAATATAATGATTTGATCAACTGATGAATCACTTCCTTGGCATGCAAAATGATCAATAGCAAATTCTTTAATGGTTTATACTTCCTTGGCATGCAAAATGACCAATAGCAAATTCTTTAATGGTTTATAGCCCTACAGCTAAATAGTTTGAGGATCTATACAACTTTATAGCATGCAGAAAACAGCATTCTTAGAGAAACCAAAGACTGGAACTGAGGGAAGTCGGGGGGGCGGGGGGGTTTTGTGTGGTAGGGGGAGAGGGAAGAAAAATGGGGGGGAAATAAGGATGGATAATATGTCTTGTTATAATTTTGAATAAAAAATATATTAAAAAATAGTTTATAACCCTACTTATCTATTAAGATTAATTCAAATATACCTCTTTCAGAACGGAAAACACAACATGCTTTCTTGGATTTACATAATTGCTATTCTGTAAAAAATTCCTATTCCCTCGTGGACTGAGCAAGAATACAGCTTAGTCAACGTTTTGGTTGTGGAAGTAGGATTCATTTAGTGAGACATTTTTTAAAAATATCAATCATTGGCAGATGATGGCCTGGCACAGGAGTAGGGAACCTGCGGCACTCCAGATATTGTTGAACTCCAACTCGGATCAGCCCCAGCCAGCATGGCAAGGATCAGGAATGATGAGAGTTCTACTCCAACAGCATCTGAAGTCCAATAATTAGCCGAAACATATTGATCAGCAACACATGTGCAAATTGTTTGTAGGTATTTGCAGTCAACTTTGTAATTCGCATGGGTGTTGTTGGTATGTGGTCACTGAAGGTGCCTGTTTTAATTAGTTATTTGTATCCACACTGGAGAAACCAATCCTCCCTGCAACCTGTTTTTAATCAAAACAGAGCATTCATAGGTATGGTTGTAACAAGATGATGGACAGACCATGATGACCAACACACGCTAGAGAAGAGAGCTTTTGACCATATAGGACAGAGGGGGCTTCTGCAGCACCCAGTACTGCCGTTGCCTCTCTTTTCAACCTTTTAAAATATTCTATTGCTGCTACCTCCTAGATCAGAAGGGTGTCTTTACTTTTTTTAGTCATGAATTTTAATTTGTTTATTTTGATTTAGAAGTGCTTTTTGTTAGGTACTTACTATGAGATTGTTTTGTCTCTTATAGAGAGACAATATGAATGATAATGTAGTGTTTCTGTATTTGTATTTTGTATATTTCTGTTGGATTTTTTTCATGCTTGCAAACTGCTTCCATTGTAGTGTATACGGAAAAGCTGAATACAAATAAAGTGACCAACTGCTGGTGAGCAATAACAACAAAAAGTGCAGATTGAGCAAGTAATGTAATCCAGTTCCAGTCATTTTACAGAAGTGATGTTCGTGGCACCCCCTTACCCCGTGCTTATTACAGGGAAGACATCCAGAAAAGAGCAATTAGCAAAGTGCTGATTCAGGAGTTGGTTACTTTCCTCTTATAAGATTGTTTGCAAGGCTGGACATTTCTAAAAGTGCCTTTTAATATATTTAACGTGGTTCCAACTGGAGTTTGTTTTCCCTGTAATGTATATAAATTGCACCCTGAAGACAAAATAATGACTGTTAGCAAACCTGAAACTTGTTTGGGCAAAATCACTGAGCCATAAACACCCTTGCCAGAATAATAAATAGTAAAAACAAAAAACCCTGAGGTTTTACAATGGCATATATTGCCAAGGCTTCAGATATTTTGTCTTGCAAGGCACGATGACACATTGGAAAGTAAGGTTTTCATATAACAAACAATAACAATTGATTTTATGGATTGGTTCTAACCTTGTAGGTGTAAGGCAGTCATTTCTTAATAAGAGACACATCATTTACAACAAAATGCTCTTGTCAGTGGGTCTGTTAGATCTGCCTGTGGGAAAGATACCCAATTGGATTAATTTGCAATACAGTGGTACCTCAGGTTAAGTACTTAATTCGTTCCGGAGGTCTGTACTTAACCTGAAACTGTTCTTAACCTGAAGCACCACTTTAGCTAATGGGGCCTCCTGCTGCTGCCGCCGCACTGCCGGAGCACAATTTCTGTTCTCATCCTGAAGTAAAGTTCTTAACCTGAAGCACTATTTCTGGGTTAGCGGAGTCTGTAACCTGAAGTGTATGTAACCTGAAGTGTATGTAACCTGAGGTACCACTGTACAGTATTTTTTATTTATGTCTGCATTACATTTATATCTGCCTTTTGTTTTTTGAATTTGGTGTGGTATAGTGAGTTGGAAGGGACCTCTGCCGGTCATCTAGTCCAACCCCCTGTAATGCCGATATGGGGATCAAGCCCATGCTGTAACCAACTTCTAGGCTGTTTACTACAGGGTAGGGCTGCCTAAGCTAAACAACTTTTTTAAAAAACCAGGAGTGTACTGATTTGTACTTTTTGAAAAATGGCAACCCTACTTCAGGGGTACTGACCAGACCCAAAATTAGTTTCAGGACAGTTCCTGTAGCAGAGGGAACTCAGTTGTTTGACTGGATATTTTGGGGAGATAAGAGGGAAACAGCCACCAGGCCTCTGCTGAAAGACCAGCAACGACTGGTAGCTCCTTTCAAAATTTCTCCTTTCAATATTGTTTCAAGAACTAGTGCTCCCTCACCCGACCCATACGTCTCACTTTTATGTGGTGCCATTTAGGTTGTAAGCCTGAGAGCATGGGCTGTCTTATCATTGAGATGTCTGAGCTTCTTTCAGGTGAAAGAGCAGAATAAAGGTAAAGGGACCCCTGACCATTAGGTCCAGTCATGGCCAACTCTGGGGTTGTGGTGCTCATCTCGCTTTATTGGCCGAGAGAGCCAGCGTACAGCTTCCGGGTCATGTGGCCAGCATGACTAAGAGCGAACCAGAGCAGTGCACAGAAATGCCATTTACCTTCCCGCCGGAGTGGCACCTATTTATCTACTTGCACTTTGATGTGCTTTTGAACTGCTAGGTTGGCAGGAGCAGGGACCGAGCAACGGGAGCTCACTCTGTCGCGGGGATTCGAACTGCTGACCTTCTGATCAAGCCCTAGGCTCAGTGGTTTAGACCACAGCGCCTTTAAATAACTATATATAAAATGCCACCTTCTTTTTCCAGGGTATCCCCATAGATACGAACATCTGTTCCCCAACTTACTTTAACCCTTACTTAATGGAAGGGTTTCATTTTGGCCGAATCGAGGCAGCTAAAATCTCACGGAGCACAAAATCGCTTTCTTTGGCTAAGTTTTCTGCAAAAAGTAAGGCTACTAGTAACGTTGTGATAGCTTTTGCGAAGAAGCACCTTTTCTGCACAGGAAAGGTTCAGAAGGAAATGGAAACTTGCAGCGCTGGACTAGAGGATGAGATTAAAGTTCAGGAGTTGCTCTTGTTAATAAATTAACTGAGCAGCTGGGAAATTCAGATAATAAAAGGTGCTGTAAATCCCTTGTCTTTTGCTTGTTGCAATGAAGCCTCTCAATCAACAATCCAGTAAGGTCAGAGAGGGTGAGGTCACTGGGAGGGTTCATTGTCTCTCCATTCCTGCTTCATCTGCCTGCTTTGCATCCCTTCAGAGAGTGAGAGAGTCCAGGGTGCAAAGGACAGGAAAGAAAGAGGAAGCCAGAAGTTGTGTGGGAAGCAGGTAGGGCTTGTGGTCTCTCCCAGGGCTTGCAGCAATTGCAGGCAGGGTCTTTGTACATCTTCCTGTTAATCATTCATTCACTCCACACTTTTCATTGCAATTCCCGGTCACTTTCCAAACTGCAAACGGTCCAGTTTTATTTGAAGTGAATTTGTTAGACTAGGGGCAACAGAGCACTTTAGTACATTTTAATTCGCAAAGCCATATATCTCAGTTTGTGCTTGAATACCTCCTGCAAAATGCTAAGAGTCTGAAAGTACCCAGAATATAAGGGAACATTCTGAAGCTAAGGATATCTTAAAAAGTAGGCCAGACCCTAAAGGGGAAGAATTTCAGATATTAAATGGAACTTCCCAGCCAAATCTTTTGCATCAGTTCACTAGTAAGCTTATGATTTAGAGAGTCTGCAGTCATCATCACTGTAAACAACCTCACATTTCTTCTGGGAAACAATTTCTCAGATTTGAGTAATATTTTTAACCATTTTATGTATGGGTTGTGTTTTTGCAATTCTGTTATGGACTCTGGCCAGTATAGTAATAAAGCTGAACTATTAAGGGAGTGTCTGAAGGGGTAGGAAGGAAACTCTTAATATCATGTATTAACTTCACTTTAGAGATGGGGCACAGAACAAACTGGGGCTGAACAATGCATTTAGGCTTCAGATGGTCAGATTCAAATAAGAAGCCCAAAGGGATGGTTTGGTAAAATTATATAATGGTGAACTTTTATTTCAGAACTGTGCTCCCATCAGTTTTTAACTTAGCCTTCATTTGAAGTTTCTCAGTGACCCAAATAAACAAAGATCATTAAAATTTGTGATCCCCAGAACTAATGACTTTTTCAGGGAATCCCCATTTCCATTATTTTTAAAGGCCAATCTGTATTCAAAATTTAGATGAATATAAGGTTTTTGTTGTGCACTTTGGCTCGTAAGAGACTCAACCCTTCACCCTTTCGGGAATAATTCTGGATAATTTCATGAGGCTCTGTTAAGGGGTTTATACATGCTTGATTGGTATTGTTATGCTGTTGTTTTCTTCTCCATCTTAGATAAACTGATTTGATAGTTGGGATTTAGGACGCATATTTTACATGTTATGTATCCTTGCCTGTTCTGATTAGATTGAAAATGTTAAAATATTTTTGTTTTGAGAATTCACAAATGCATTGGAAAACAAAGATGATACATTTTTTCTATTCTTCTGAATAACTTATCCACCTGAACAAGGATAAAGGCTGCTGGCTGGCATGGCTAAAGTGTTTGGTTTAATGTTTTGTTGTTCTCAGGTCAGATCCAGGAGGTTGTTTGGTTAATAAAAAGATTTGTTTCTCCGAGATTGCCTGATAACCAGCATGTGGCGGGAGTTAAGGGTGGCATTGACGTTCTTTGTAGCCTTGACACAAAAGGTCTGATTGAAACATATATCCAGCTTGCCAAGGTGATTAATGCCAAATGTTTTTTGTGCTAGATCTAAGCAACTATGCGCTTAAGGAAATGCAGTTTGTGCACCCTAAGCCTCTACAAGGTATTGATCTAGATCTGTAACAAGCGCTGTGGCAGTCAGATCACTGCAGCAGTCAATGAGCAAGTTAAGGGCCATGATTTAGGAGGACTGTCCTTTTCTGGTGTCGAGTAATGCTTTAGATTGATGTGTCAATATGTTACGGGGCCATTGCGCTGCACGTATTTGCCAACTGGAATGGCTTTTGTGTACAAAACAAAGATGAGGGTGGGGATGGCACCTGCAAGATATAAGGGATTCAGCACTCCAGCCTAGGTAACCAACCACAGGAAAACAACCACAATGTGTTTAGCATTTATTTAGTAAGCAAGCACTGGTCACGATAAGCTGATGTGATGTGAGTGGAACACAAAGCATAATTGAGCCCTTGCAAATGCCATGGGTTTCAGGGGAAGAGATTTCAACGAAGTCCCTCAACTTAAATTCAAAGTTCTTAACTTTGGTTGGGTCGTTCCCATAGAGTCCATTAAGTAGTAATGAGTGCAGGTGACCAAATGAATACATGAAGTTCCCTGGACCTCCTGTATGAACCTTCAAGCTCATTTAAACTGAAGGAGCTGAGCTTTACATGCCTTCCTTTGCATGCACACCCTTCACTGAAATGAACGGGCACACAAAACTGAGAAGACAACCGAATGGCTGCAGGTATTACTGTATTTTAATATTTTCTTGGAAGCCGCCCAGAGTGGCTGGGGAAGCCCAGCCAGATGGGCGGGGTATAAATAATAAATTATTATAATATTATTATTATGTACAGTGGGATCTAGAATCAATCTAGATTGAAAGCAGAACGTTGGAAACAAGTGTGAATGTCTCCAGGTAAGGAAAAAATATTATTTTTTGTGCTATAAATGGGTACATACCGTAGCCTAAGAATAGGAACCCACATTGTTTTCTCCTCTGGAGCATCAGTTTTTCTAGCTGCTGTTTGTTGTATTTCCCTTTCCTTACAGATCTGATGCCAAAATAGCATGGTAAATACACAGGGAATGGTTTGCCTATGAATGCTGCCTTCTGTTTTGGAAATCTGCATTAGAAAGTGTTTTTATTTAACATGCAATGCCATAAATTTCCCCTCCAGCTATCGATCGTATGTTTTGTTCCTTGGAATGCATCATGTTATGTATACACTGAAAATATGCTACTAGGAAAATTTAGCATGTTTTCATGCAGCGAAATTAATTCCACCCTCTGAAACAAGCAATCTGCAATTATACCCGCGTTTCCTAAAAATAGCAGTTTAGAGTAAAAACTAACAAATTAGCTGGAACAAATCCGCAGAGAAAGAATCCCTGAATATTTTTTTTGGGGGGGGAGGGGAGAGAGTAGTGTATGCAGCCTTTAACTAAGAACAGAATAGTACATACAGATTGGGGAGGAGATGGGAAAGAAATGCCAAAAATTAGGAATCCTGGTCATGGAGGAAGATGGGCTGCAGTGGCTGCTGCTGCAGGCATAATGTGAGATGGCTCACATTGGGGTTTTGTAAGCAGCTTCCATATGAGATTTATTTATTAAACTTAGTCGATTATCCATATGGGCTTTAACTGATTAATCAATCAGTACATTAACTTCCTTGAACTTCCTGTATGAATTTCCCCATTCCTTTAAACTCATTTGAATATGGACTTCTGTGGACTTATAGGGACAAGAGTCCTACAACTGAAAGAGCCACCAAGAACACACAAAATGTGTGTTCCAGCCCCTCAAACTGGGTACATGTGAAAAGGACTCTCTGAGCTTATGGTATCTTAATAGCTGTGGCTGGAGGTGTGAGTGTGTGTGTGTTTTGAATGTGAAGTGGTCCCCACTGCCTTTTCCTCCATAGTAGATCAGAACCTTATTAGCCTGGGACACCCAGATGTTTAAAAGACAAACCTCTTGGTCTTATATTATGCCTTCATTCAAGTCAGCATAGACTTACAGCAATCCTAAAAAATGTGTATCATACCTGATTAGATAAGCGACAGAATACTGACTTCCTCCCAACCACAGTACATTGAGAAAGCTTCATTCTGCCATGGGATCCATTATACTCTGAGCTCATTTCAAGAATCACCCTCTCCCCTGGGATGTTTGAAACCAAATATAATATTGCTGACACACAGCTTCCTGCCACGTCTCAGAAAGTGACTGAGCAAGAGAAAACAAGCCCCCCACTTGAGAATGTAAAACCTTAATGAGAATAAGGGGGGTGCCACACTGTACTGCGATACCTGACAACAGTTAATATGTCCCTGGTTTGTAGAAGTGATAAGGAGTACAAAAACAAAAGCAGCTGGTCGCATAAAATAATTCAGAGCATTATCATCACCGAGGTGGAGTGTGAGTACCATAAAGATATATTTAGCGCTAAAGCATAAGGAGGTGGAATTGTTGCGTTAATAAAAATCCAGATGCAATAATCCCCTCTCCGTTGTCCCTATTTTGTAAATTTTGTTTACAAAAAGATAGTGATTCAGCACCTTTTGTAGTCCAGGTGTTTAGCAGAGTGGACATCTAATTGCTCATTGTTGGGTACCAAGTTATTTTATGTTAGCTAAAGTAAGTGTTCTGGAAACTCCTGGCTGGATTGTGGCACTGCGTTTCACGTTTGTGTTAACAGAGCCTGTCATAAGCAAGGCTCTCTAAAACACATTGAATAAATCACTTAGGCTGTTATCCAGAACCAAGATATATAGGAACCCTTCAGTTCAGTCCTGTTGTCCTGTTTCCTTCAAGAGAATAAAATTGGCAGTTATCAAAGTACTCTGATTTAACAGCTTTGTAGAGCATGCTTTTAACAGTAAGGGTTGGTAGATGGCATCATTCCATGAAAATGCACCGAGTATGTTGTTGTTTAGTTGTTTAGTCGTGTCCGACTCTTCGTGACCCCATGGACCAGAGCACGCCAGGCACTCCTGTCTTCCACTGCCTCCCGCATTTTGGTCAAACTCATGCTGGTAGCTTCGAGAACACTATCCAACCATCTCGTCCTCTGTCGTCCCCTTCTCCTTGTGCCCTCCATCTTTCCCAACATCAGGGTCTTTTCCAGGGAGTCTTCTCTTCTCATGAGGTGGCCAAAGTATTGGAGCCTCAGCTTCACGATCTGTCCTTCCAGTGAGCACTCTGGGCTGATTTCCTTCAGAATGGAGAGGTTTGATCTTCTTGCAGTCCATGGGACTCTCAAGAGTCTCCTCCAGCACCATAATTCAAAAGCATCAATTCTTCGGCGATCAGCCTTCTTTATGGTCCAGCTCTCACTTCCATATATCACTACTGGGAAAACCATAGCTTTAACTATACGGACCTTTGTTGGCAAGGTAATGTCTCTGCTTTTTAAGATGCTGTCTAGGTTTGCCATCGCCTTTCTCCCAAGGAGCAGGCGTCTTTTAATTTCGTGACTGCTGTCACCATCTGCAGTGATCATGGAGCCCAAGAAAGTAAAATCTCTCACTCCCTTCATTTCTTCCCCTTCTATTTGCCAGGAGGTGATGGGACCAGTGGCCATGATCTTCGTTTTTTTGATGTTGAGCTTCAGACCATATTTTGCGCTCTCCTCTTGCACCCTCATTAAAAGCTTCTTTAATTTCTCCTCACTTTCTGCCATCAAGGTTGTGTCATCTGCATATGTGAGGTTGTTGATATTTCTTCCGGCAATCTTAATTCCGGCTTGGGATTCATCCAGCCCAGCCTTTCGCATGATGAATTCTGCATATAAGTTAAATAAGCAGGGAGACAATATACAGCCTTGTCGTATTCCTTTCCCAATTTTGAACCAATCAGTTGTTCCATATCCAGTTCTAACTGTAGCTTCTTGTCCCATATAGAGATTTCTCAGGAGACAGATGAAGTGATCAGGCACTCCCATTTCTTTAAGAACTTGCCATAGTTTGCTGTGGTTGACACAGTCAAAGGCTTTTGCATAGTCAATGAAGCAGAAGTAGATGTCTTTCTGGAACTCTCTAGCTTTCTCCATAACCCAGCGCATGTTTGTAATTTGGTCTCTTCTTCCTCTGCCTCTTCTAAATCCAGCTTGCACTTCTGGGAGTTCTCGGTCCACATACTGCTTGAGCCTGCTTTGTAGAATTTTAAGAATAACCTTGCTAGCATGTGAAATGAGTGCAATTGTGCGGTAGTTGGAGCATTCTTTGGCATTGCCCTTCTTTGGGATTGGGATGTAGACTGATCTTCTCCAGTCCTCTGGCCACTGCTGAGTTTTCCAAACTTGCTGGCATATTGAGTGTAGCACCTTAACAGCATCATCTTTTAAAATTTTAAATAGTTCAGCTGGAATACCATCACTTCCACTGGCCTTGTTATTAGCAGTGCTTTCTAAGGCCCATTTGACTTCACTCTCCAGGATGTCTGGCTCAAGGTCAGCAACCACACTACCTGGGGTGTACGAGACATCCATGTATGGGCAGTGCTATTTTTCTAGAAAAAGAGGTGCAGGAACTCACCATGAACATCTCCCTCTTTCTCTTAGAGTGGCAATGGCACCCACCCAAGAGGTGCTGGAACTGGGTTCCAGTGAGTTCCCCCTGAAAAAAAGTCTGGAGTATAGGTCTATTCTTTTAAAAAAAAAAATTATTAAGGATTTTCTTGTTTTACAGAAGTAAGTGTAATTCCTCGTGTGTGTTTTTTCTTCCATGTAACATTTTTACAAATCCGTTTCATTTGTTGAGGCATTAGGGGGAGAAGAAAAAAGAAAGAAGAAAGGGGGGGTGGAGAGAGGGAAGATGGGTGGGGGTGGGGTCGGGTGGCGGTGTTTCTATTATGTTTAATGTATGTAGAGTTTGGTGTCAGCGTTGCTTGTGTTGTTCACTTGTGTTCCTTTGGTGGTGAGAGAGGTTGGGGTTGGCCTAGGGTGTGATTGTTTGCTTGTGATTGGCTGTGGTGATCTTTGTTTTCGTGTGTGAGTGAGGTGGGTGGGTGTTTTGGATCAGGTTAGCCATATTGATTTGTATGCTGTTGGTGGAGTATAGGTCTGTTCTTGACAATTAAGGTAGTTCATCATAGCAAAGCCTTAACATCTCTCGCAAATTGTTAATTATTGATGAAAACCTCTTGTAGCGTTTAACCACTATAGCTAAGACAGAAGATGAACTGGGGGAAAAGATAGGACAGGAAATTGCATTTGTGCCCCTGCTGGTTTTATTTTTGTGTGTGTAGGAGAAATCTTAGAAAAAAGGTTTTTAAAACCTGAAATAGAGAATTTTATGTTTCAAACTCCCTTCTTAACTCTCTTTCAACTTCTCCTATTTGAGAGGGTTTGGAGGTTATCCCCCCTCCCCACTTTAACGTTCACTCTCATTTTGATAATGCTCCTTAATCACTTTTGCTACTTTCCAGGATGGATAAGCAGAGAGAATTAACTCTAGTAGCAGCCTGGGGCGCATTTTTGGGCCCAGTCTAGAGAAAGTTACTCTTCAATCCTAATTATTATTATTATTATTATTATTATTATTATTATTATTATTATTATTTGTATCCCACCTTTTCCCCTAACAGAGACTCAAGGTATATTCTATGTATACTCATGTGAGAGTAAGCCCTGGTGAACTCGGTGGACTTCACTTCTAAGTAAACTTGCAAAGATTTTTTTGCTGTTAGTCACATTTTAGTCCTGATGAAAACAATGGCATTTAAATTAGCTTTAAAAAGTGTCATTTTTAACTTTCTGATAATTGCCAATATTTACTTAAAACATTTACCCTACTTAGAAGTACTCAGTTGGAAGATAAATCCTATGCATGTCTACTCAGAAGTATTTCCCAATGGGATTTACTCCTAGGTAGGTATTATAGGATTGCAGCTTTAGGATGGTATTGTATGTGTCATTAGAAAATAGAACTGTGGAAGGAATCAATATCTGAAATGTTATTCATACCATAGACCTATTGAAATCCAGTCCACTGGTTTCAGCACATCTATTTTGAGTATTCCTTAGTTGGGTATTGCCCAGGAAATGTAAAATCTGGGCTCCTAATTTCCAGTTCTTGTACTATATCACACAAGGACAAAGAATTTGAATTGCCAGAAACTTTTCATGCAATAGCTGGATATATAGTGAATGGGTACAATTGAAACTGATGGGATCTAAGCATACATTAAATGTTGGTTTCAAGGGTACTGAAGTGTATTTAACATTATCTGGATTGCCCCCCTGTATATTTTAAAACAGCTTTGTGAAATGTCTCTGAGGGAGAAGCAGATTTAATAAAGTGTAGCTGAGAGAGCTGCAGACCAATTCTGACATAAGTATGAAAGAACACGAGGTTAGGAGGAGAAGTGAAATGATAATCCCCACTGCTGGATCAAAGGTAATTGAAAACATTTGGACACCACGGGAGGACATCAGTCATCTCTAAAGTCATATATAATAACCCCCGATCTTAAAATAAGTCAGGAAATGTTTGCGCTAAGTGGGAGAGTCAAAAGTGATGAGAACTCAGCCTGTCATTTACCTGAATATAACTGAGTCAGGAATCAAGTTTGCCTTAACCATTGCTTGCCAATGCTTAAGTTGCTACTTTTAGCTTTTACTTAGTCATAAAAGTGTTATTCAGTAAAGAGGCTGCTGTGAAACCAGAGCTCTTGCCATAGGATCAGAGCATAGACTCTTTTATTGCTATCTCCTTGACGTTAATATGTGCCAACAACATGGTGGAATTCTTCCGTCCGGCCAGCTCTTGGGGATGATCTGCAAAGTTTATGGCATCATGTTGGTCGCACATGATCGGAACATACATTAACTCCTCCTGATGCAGTTACGAAAATGCCAAATTCCCCCAGTATTCAGGACACAATATTCTTCTGTATATGGGAAAATAATAATGCTCTCATTTCTCTAAAGAATAAGGGAATGGGAGATTATGATATTGGAACCGGGGGGGAGGGGAGGAAGTGAACCCATGAAATCACGGGATCAGCCAGTAATTGTGGGCTAAATGAGTACATATCAGCTTGTAGCCCATCTCTCTCCACATAATGGCTGCATTCAGATGTAACACTAAATCATAATTTAGTACCAAGTGAATGAATTTCAATGTTTAAGTAAAAAATAACAACCATTTTTTAAATGCCCCACTTGAATAAAATGGGCTTAAATACCCTTCTCAAAAGTCTGATTTAACATTACATCCAAACCAGGTCATTGTCATGCCTGGGTCTGGAGCCAAGTCTCTCCCTTTTCTTCTTCAATTAGTGGCTTTGCAGACATAAAGGAATCTTTGCCATTTCAAAGAACAAGCAAAAACTGTCTTCCCGTCTTCAGTCTTGTTTGGCAGTAAAGAAATGGGCAGGATTCCCTTAGTAAGGCCAGGAAATATATTTGGCATGATGCATATTGAATTGGATTTGTTCCCGAAGGCAACTCACCTTCTTCCATATGAGCCTTCATGAGATCTGTGCTCTGTTTCTGAAGGCATGGTCCCCTCGCCACAGCAAGTATGGGGGATTCGAGCAAGAGTATTTGCCATCAGGGCACCCAACCTGTAGGACAGCCAACAATGAGAGTTTTTAAAATCTGTTTTGAAATGGGATCTTTCGGATACAGTAAGCCTACAACTTATGTGGGAGTAGCATTCCAGGGATTATGCCTAAAGCCAAAATTGCGTATAGTCAGAACATATTGGGTTCAATGGTGGGCAGAATGGTCAAAGTCTTTTTCCCTGGACACCTGCCGCAGCCCTTTTTTCTCTTTTTAAAAAATTTGCCAGGCGCATAAAGCTGAACGCACACAAGTTAAATGCACATAAGTTGCGGGTTTACTGTACTTTTTTTTTTTCAGGCAGGCGCCTTTTCCTTAAAAGTTTTTTCTTTTCTTTTGCTGTGCACTATGATGTTTTAAGGGACACGGGTGACGCTGTGGTCCAAACCACAGAGCCTAGGGCTTGCCGGTCAGAAGGTCGGCAGTTCGAATCCCCACAATGGGGTGAGCTCCTGTTGCTCTCCCAGCTCCTGCCAACCTAGCAGTTCGAAAGCATGCCAGTGTGAGTAGATAAGTAGGTACCGCTGTGGCGGGAAGGTAAAAGGAGTTCCATGTGCTCTGGTTTCCGCCACGGTGTTCCCTTGCAGCAGAAATAGTTGAGTCATGCTGGCCACGTGACCTGGAAAGCTGTCTGTGGACAAACGCTGGCTCCCTTGGCCTTAAAGCTTGATGAGCACCGCAACCCCACAGTCGCCTTTGACTGGACTTAACCGTCCAGGGGTCCTTTACCTTTTGATTGCATTTACCATACTTTGATTGCATCGTTGTTTCATACGGCCACTGTTTTGGGGGCAAAAGAAAGCGGAATATAAATAAAACCATAGCATAATGTTGGCTTTGCCCCCAAAGGCTCACTCTTCCATTGTTTTCCAAAACAGATGGGTGCCAATGAAGAGCATAATGTCAGTTCATATACTGCTGCAAAGAGTCAGCCTGAGACCAAAGCATATTTTTACGGCGAATTGAAAGCAGTTGCCTTTGCCACATACTCCTCTCATTTCAGTTGCCTCTGGTCAAATGTTTGGTGCAGGTTTTCAAAACAGCACACAAGCCCCCTGCAAAACCTGTTTGACCAGAGGCAAAACTATGATGAGTGTGTGCACTATGGATAGCAGTGTGTTTTCTTTCTTTTTCTGAGGTCCAGCGCCGAGGGCCTTCTGGCGATTCCCTCATTGCGAGAAGCAAAGCTACAGGGAACCAGGCAGAGGGTCTTCTCGATAGTGGCGCCCGCCCCGTGGAACGCCCTTCCAGCAGATGTCAAAGCGATAAACAACTACCTGACATTCAGAAGACATCTTAAGGCAGCCCTGTTCAGGGAAGTTTTTAATGTGTGATATTTTAGTGTATTTTTGCTTTCTATGGAAGCCGCCCAGAGTGGCTGGGGATGCCCAGCCAGATGGGCGGGGTATAAATAATAAATTATTATTATTATTATTATTATTATTATTATTATTTCAAATTGCCTTTAATTCCGCAAGGGTGAGTGTGTGTGTGTGTGTGTGTGTGTGTGTGTGTGTGTGTGTGTGTGTGTGGAGGGGCGTATTATGGTCTATCTCCATCCGGAGAGAGTGCAAGCTGCACTGTGAGAATAGCTCAATTGCTAGAGCAGCAGACTCTTAATCTGAGAGTAGTGGGTTCAAGCCCCTCATTGGTGAAAAGATTCCTGTATTGCAGGGAGGTTGGACTTGATTACCCCTGCGGTCCTTTACAACTCTGGAATATTTATGCTCAATAAAAGTGCTTGTTGACCCCCTATTTTCGCTGCAGCCTGTTCTGGCAACTCAGACTCAGTCCATGGGCGTGGGCTGCAAGAGGCAGTTGACCCACATTAAATCAATAAAAATAGAAAAAAACTGAGGTTTGGGCCAGCCTAACAACAACAACAATAATTTTATTATTTATACCCAGTCATCTGGGTGGCTTACAATACACAAAAATTGTAAAACTTTAGACATTAAAAATTTTCCCGTACAGGGCTTCCTTCAGAAGCCTTCCAAATAGTTTATTTCCTTGACATCTGATAGGAGGGCGTTCCACAGGGCAGGTGCCACTACTGAAAAGGCCCTCTGCCTCTGCCTGCCCCCGCACACAAAAAAAATCCTGGTTGCACCCATGGCTCAGGCTTTTAATAGGGAGGGGCAGAACCTCAGATTTGTATTGTTTCTTTTGCGGGGCCGCTGCTCCCCATCCCCAGCTACGCCCATGCTCCATCGTCAGGAATTTCCCCTCCACTTTATTATTATTATTTGTAATTATATACCTCACTATACCTGGAGGTCTCAGGGTGGTTCACAGAAAAGATCACAATATATAAAATCAAAATAAAAGCAATAACCCAATAACTCCCCCCCCAAAAAAAGAACCACATTTAAAAGGGCATAGGATGTCAATCAGCTCAACCAAAGGCCTGGTTAAAAAGGAACGGTTTTGCCTGGTGCCTAAAGGTGTACAATGAAGGCACCAGGCAAACTTCCCTGGGGAGAGCATTCCACAGACGGGGAGCCACTGCAGAGAAGGCCCGTTCTCTTGTTGCCACCCTCTGGACCTCTTGAGGAGGAGGCACACAAAGGAGGGCCTCAGAAGATGATCTCAGGGTCTGGGTAGGTTCATATGGAAAGAGGCAGTCCTTGAGGTATTGCAGTCCTGAGCTGTTTAAGGCTTTGTAGGTCAAAACCAGCACTTTGAATTGGGCCCGGGAACTAATTGGTAGCCAGTGCAGTCGCACCAGGATCGGTGTAATAGGCTCAAACCATCTTTCTCCGGTGAGCAACTTGGCCGCTGAATTCTGCACCAGCTGAAGTTTTCGAACCGTCTTCAGAAGCAGCCCTACGTATAACACATTGCAGTAATCTAACCTGGTGGTTACCAGAGCATAGACAGCAGTAGTTGGCTATCCCTGTCCTGATAGGGGTGTAGCTGGGCCACCAGACGAAGCTGACGGAAGGCACTCCAGGCCACTGAGGCCACCTGAGCCTTGAGTGACGGCCAAGGATCCAGGAGGACCCCCAAGCTAGGAACCTGCAGTGTAACCCCACCAGGAGCAGGCGATCTCCCACCCATCTGGTCTAGGGAACCACCCACTAACAGTGTCTCATTTTTATCTGGATTGAGCTTCAGTTTGTTGGCTCTCATCCAGTCCCTGACAAAGGCAGCACACTATAACTGGGGTTGGAAGGTACCCCAGGGGTCCTCTAGTCGTACCCGCTGCGATGCAGGCAATCTTGGGGCCCTACGCAGTGCTCGAAGCCTCCCACCATGAGATATAATGTGTTTGAGGCTCTAGCAGCGGAGCTATTCAGGCCCCCGAGGCAGCAGGATCAGGGAGATGCTTCCCCTCCCGCTGTGTGGGCAAAGCTTTGGCAGATCGGGAGCAAGTGCGGGCAGCAGCGGCATCACCTGCTCGGTTCCGAGCGAGCATGCCCAGTAGCTGCCGAGCCGCGGCTGAGACGGGCAGCAGGATTTTCAGCCGGCCAGGGTTGCCGGCGAGCACGTGCGCACGGCGGCTCCCTCCAGCCAAGGGAACCTTGAATTTCTCCGGGATTTGCTGATCTGCAGTGCAGAGCAAAAAGCGCAGGAACGTGTTGCAGCTGCTAACCTACCGGCTTCGCGGAAGCAATCCGAAACGGGATTTTAAACCGGAGAGGCAAAAGCATGGATCCGTTCCTTCCTTGAGACCCATAAGCAGACTTTAATTATTAGCATTTTTAAATTATTTTTTAAAAACCCTGCACCGTTCCGTCTCGATCTTCAGAGGACATCGCAAACTGTAAGTGGTCCAGGTACTCAAATATTTAGGCTTTTCCTTTGCGCATCACATTGTTGGCTTGGGCGGCAAGCATCTTGGAAACGCTGACCCAAAAGAAACGAGGATCTTGAAGCCATAAGAGAAACTCTTTCCCAGGGTACTTTGCTGCCTCTATTTTAGGGTATTTATCAAGAAGGGTTCTAAGAGGTGAGAGCTTAACAGAAGAGAACATCACAGTCAAGGGCCAAATTCATACCAGTTTGTGGCTGTTCTTTTTGGCGGGTCTGTGAGCTTTTCAAGACCCCTGGTGGAAATGCCCCCTGCTGCCCGGAAAGGCTGTTTACCTTGAAAACATGAAGACGCTGGGTGGTTACCTAGGTACTTCTCACATTCATGCGCATACTTACAATTTGGCCTCTGGCACACACCCGTGTTGTACTCCCAGCAAACCTCATGGTGAGGGACTTTCCAACTTTCCTTTTCCCACATAGGGACCCATATGCTCCATCCAGTAATTCTGGTCGCTCAGAACCCAGCAGGTGGTGGGCAGCAGGAAGCTTTTCTGAATCGTCCTCGGCATCAGAAGGCTTACTTCTTTTGCTCTTCTTGGCCGAATGCTTCTTCTTACTTAGACTTCTTTCTCCCTTGCCCATCATTGGAGACTGGTGCTGTTCTGCAGCTGCTGCCACTTCCTGTTGCCCCTGCGTCTCTTCCTCCGATGATGTTTCGGAGCCCCCTTCCGCGGTAAAGACTGAGGTTGTGAATGCTGTAGCATACTGGGAAAGTCTGGGGTATACTGAGAGGCAGAAAGGTTAGAATTGTAAGCATGAGCCCTACCTCCCAAGGATCTGTCATTGGAAACCCAGGGACACGTAGACTGTAATTATGTGTGAGGATGCATAAATGGATTGCTACCCGAATGTGGAACCCTAAATAAGGAGGCCAAAGTCCAAGGGAGCTCCTCATTGCTGGACGGAAGTACTCACTATTTGGGAAGAGGCCGCAGTGACCATGGGCCTGAATTGTTGGTAAAAGGTTTCAAAAGCAGAGGAAACACTGACTAGGCCTGTGGGTTGCAGGGCACAGGAGGCTACCCTGACCCATCTCGGACACGGACCCACCGTTGAATCATTGGCTGCTCTCAGCACTGCCACGGAGGTGCCGGGGCGGTCCACAACATTAGGTGGCGTATCCGGGATGCATTCTTGGGTGAGCGCCAGAGGTACCGCTGCCACCTGGTCTGCGGGCCTATATTGCCTATAAAATGTCTAAAAAGCATTGAACAACTGTGCCAAAGCCTGTGGGTTACTAGGCACTACGAAGGCCTGGGACCCCTCCTGGTTCCCTTGTGCCACCCCAGATATAGCGGCATATTGCTGGTTCTCTTGAGTAGACATAGCTTGATACCCTTAATTAGCCTGGTTCTGTAAAATCAACGCCAACTAGCTTGGATTATATGCGTGAGCTGCGAGCAATATCACGGTAGTTCAGTATTGTCTGCACTGGTAAGTTTAAAGGACCCAAAGATGCCTAACTAATCTCCAACAAATTGTATTTAGCTGCAAACAATATCACCGTAGCTCAGTATTATCTGCACTGGATAGCAGTCCAAAATACCAGCCCACACCTCAAAGCAATGTATTTAGAGGAATACTGAGTCTATACTAAACAGAAGAGAACCTTTGATAATGTAAGCAGCTATGCAGCAAGCTAGAGGTAGAATTATAAATTGTAACCCAGCAATACAGCAGTGAAAAATGATAAATTGACTTATGCAACAAACCTATAAGCAAAGCAAAGCTCCCAAGAGCCCTTAAGCACTATTATAAAAATCAACCAAATGAATTAAATTGCCAGATTAAATATATACTTATAAACTAACAGAAGAAATACCAGGAAGAGATGAACGTAGAAGAGGGATGAGCTATTTCCTTTAGATTCCCTATAAACCTGTATGCAAAGATTATTTTGCAGGCGAAGAAGCCCTTTAACAAATCAAATGATATAAAACCCGGATCTCTTTTTCCTTATAACTATGAATTGACTAATGAAATTCTCAAGAGTGTAAGTATAAACAAAAGCAGTCAAATTAATTATAGGATATCAATTCTAAGATCAGCCTAGCCAGAGACGCCACGTGGGCAATCAAAATGGCGGCCGTAATGCGTTCCCGTTGCCTAGCGACAATGCACCGTGCGAAAACACTTAACGCTAGCCATTTAACACTGAAAAATTTCGCAGCCTCGAGAGCAAAACCTGCAGGCATTCCCCACGTATCCCTGATGAACGTTAATTATTCCCCTGGTTTTCTCGCCGGTTAAGCTTAAAAGGGAGGGTTTGTAAGGTTACTTCCCACGTGGAATGCCTCTAGTAAAATGGCGGCCGCCCGGAAGGGCACGTGGGCGGATGAAAGGGCGGCCGGGGCGTGCTGGTTGCCCGGCAACGGCGCAGCTGCTTCCGAGGCTTTCCAAGTCTAAACTTCCGTGCGAAAATAAAACAGCCTGTAGAGGAAGCGATGCTCTGCGGAAGGCACTCACCCCCTCAAGAATGCTGCTGAAATGATTGTTTAACAAGAAATTCTGCCCCTCACCCCGGCAAGAAAATGAAACACAAGCGGCGCAAAAGGCCGCCCGCTCTCCTCCCGCAGCTGCCCTTCCGCCTAATTGCACAGACCCCTAGCTAAAACCTGAAGCCCCAACAGCAAAACCTGAGTGGATGGGTGCGCTGCCTGGAAATAACCAAGAGGAGCCAAACGTTCTTCCTTGAGCTCCTTGCAGAACAGGCAGTCAGCAGCCGAGGGCAAGCAAGGGATCACAGCAGAAAAAGCTCCACAAAGCTGAATAAATTCCAGGCACCAGAAGCTCCTGAGGGCAGGGCACTTGCACCCAAACACACAGAGCTCCCTGTAAAACTGTAGAGGTGAAAGAGATGCTGGAAGGAAAGCACACAAAGACACACACAGTGATTTTAGCTCAATTACAGCTCCGGTGTTAAACGGCAGCAGCTGGAATGGGAAACCCCCAGAAGGAGAAAAGCCCCAAATGGGTTTCAGCTCCAAAACTAGAGATAACAACTACCTGGACATCAAGCCGTTTAGAAATCAAGCAACACCAGTCGCGAATGCTGGAAATTCTCTGTAAAAGAAAGGGAGCTTTTTCTGTGAAGCTACAGCCTGTTCCACGAGGTGCCCTGCAGCTCAAGAACAAAGGCAACAAAGAAGCAAGGCAGGAAGGCTCCCGGCAACGCAGATAAGATCTCCGACAAGCAGGAACAGCTGATATGCCAGAAACAAACGTGGGGGCTAGGGGCGAGCCCCCTCTGCGCCGGCACTAAATAGGGCAGATACAGCCGGGATTCCCCTGCTCTGGGGGGGGGGGTGGCCCTGAAACCAGCCCCCCGTTCACGTGGGGGGTGTGCATGAATCCCGCAACCCCACCTCCTGGGCAGGCCATAAGTGGCTTTGCCGGCGAGCGCCTGCGCACGGCGGCTCCCTCCAGCCAAGGGAACCTTGAATTTCTCCGGGATTTGCTGATCTGCAGTGCAGAGCAAAAAGCGCAGGAACGTGTTGCAGCTGCTAACCTACCGGCTTCGCGGAAGCGATCCGAAACGGGATTTTAAACCGGAGAGGCAAAAGCACGGATCCGTTCCTTCCTTGAGACCCTTAAGCAGACTTTAATTGTTAGCATTTTTCAATTATTTTTTTAAAAAACCCTGCACCGTTCCGTCTCGATCTTCAGAGGACATCGCAAACTGTAAGTGGTCCAGGTACTCCAATATTTAGGCTTTTCCTTTGCGCATCACATTGTTGGCTTGGGCGGCAAGCTGCTTGGAAATGGTGACCCAAAAGGGAGTTTTGAGGTTTGCTTTTTTGTGTTTGGTTTTGTTCTTGCGAAGAGTGCGCGGGAGGGAGAGAGGAAGAAATAGAAAACAGGCGGGAGGTAATTGCCAGTGGCTTGTAAATCCCTATAAATAGGAGCTTAGACCCCCACGTAGACACCGATCTCTAGGGAGAAGATGCAGATCTGGCAAAGTTCTTTAGACTTGCATCGATGCAACCCCGGGGTGTGAAAGGAGACTGTCGAATGGATGTCAAAGCAGTCGGTCCCTTCCTCGTCTTCCTTATCTCTGGCTTCCAATGGTCAGAGGCATTTGGATGAGAAGGGAGAGATTGAGACACGTATCTAGATACTGGGCTTGTGTGCCATATGCTGGTACTTAGAAGCTTAAAGCAGCGTGTTTCGGTTATCCCTCTGCCGCCCCCACTCCTTTTTCGTGGAGTGCTTAGAAATAATCTTTGTAAAGTCCCCCCCCCTTTTGTGTGCTGTGTTTTTGGGTGGTTTGGAGTTTTCTTGTGTGTGTGTGTGTGTGTCAAATTGAGAGGTGGGGGGGGCAGGTACCCACAACAAATCGCCCTGAGCTTGTTTTAAGATGTACCACCCAAATGATCTGGCATTTCGAAACACCAACCAAACTCCCCCCCACCCCACCCCCCAAGAAAGACATCAAAATAGTGTAGGTTAATAATTTGCATTTTTTTTTTTTAAAGGAACTGATGTCAGATGAAAGCCTCTGACATTCCCAGGCACTTTTCCCCCTGAGAAGCATCCAAAGAAAATGCCAATGCTGTGTTGTTTTCCAGTAGAAAGAGTTTGCATGAAAAGATCATTCTCCGCAAGGTCATCCAACTCGTTGTGATTGTTTGTTTAAACACACACACACACACACACACACACACACACACTGTTCAGTGAGGCTGCTTCCTTGGCATTCTTGCTTTGAAGTGATCGATCGCCTCTTCCTATCGGCACGCGACTGCTGCACGTGCAGCGTATTTTAAGGAACCGAGGCTGGCATTGTAGATCTATATATTCAATGTGTGCGAGAGACCGTGCGCTTGTTTGTGCGTGAACAGAGGTGTGAGAGACGGGGAGCCCTTCAGCAGTGCTGCAACTGCTTGGTGGGTGTTGGAGACAGAGGGTGGAGGGGGTGGGGGTGGGAAGGGAGATCTTCATGAAGCGCCATATGGGAGACAGGAGAGGGAAGGGGCTTTGGGAGGGGAAGTGAGGCTGGTTTGGAGAGACAAGGGAATCAAAACAACAGGGAGAAGCAGGTTGAGGCAGATCTGAAGCACACACACACACACAGCCCAGCTCACTGCAGTGTTACACCTGATGGAGACTGCGGGCGTTCTCTCCTTGGAATCTTGTGGCTTCCCTTGGAATTTCCTTCAAGGGATCTGTTTTCTGGCTTGCTTGACTCCAGTGCCTAGCTCCTTGAGGCAGTGCTGTTAACATGGGAGTACTTGTTGAGGAAAGAAGCAGTAAAAGAGTCTTTAAAAAATAAAAATACATGGATATATATAGTGCAGTGTGGCTGCACCCCTGCTAAGATGCACGTTTTCCTTAGGGATTGTCTCCAATGCAAGGCATTTCTTTTTAGCGAGTTTGGCTCGAGCAAGAATAATATGAGGCAGCGCTGAGGTCAACGCATGTGATGTTTGGCCCGGAACATCCGAAACCAAAGGCTGCGTCTAGGAATCTATTTGACCCATATCTGTAGGGTTAAAGACAGGTGGGGCGGGGAGAAGGTGTCGCTTCGGGAAAGCCCACACACTTCCTGACAGTAGGATATGGTGTGATGTTTGTGGGAAGACCCATTGGCAGAGGGATTCGAATTCAGTCAGTGGATGCATTTGAGTAAAATCAAGCCCTTTGCTGTCACTCCCGAATTAGGCTGGTTCTCCCCCATCCAAAAAACAAACAAACAAAAATGTATACACACTGTTCCATGATTCTTTTGTATCCCTTTCTGAAGTATTCATTTTGGCTTTGGTTATTTACACTGGCCAGATTATATAGCCTATATTTCTCCTTGCATACAGTGTTTCTTTTTAACCCTGCATCAACCTTGAGCACCATCTGCATGCGCATACCTAGCTGTCCTTAAAGTTTGCTCTTTGCTCATACTACTGTATTAAAACAAAAAACCCTGCAAACCCCCCCCCCCCTTTTTCCTTGATGCTAGGTCCCCTTGCAGTTTTCTTGTATGGACAGATAAAATACCCTGCTTTTCACTTTTTTGCTACGTCAAGGCTATCTTTGTGCAAGCTGACCTGAAACACCTTGGCTGGGAGGTCCTTCTCCCACCAGCTTCCTTGATTCCTTTTTTCTTTTGCTAGCAAACATGAATCACCTCCTTCATCTAACAGAACTCAGTCCTATCCTATTCCCCCCTCCACAATCTTATACCCATTGCATTTCTCCCTCCATGTTTGTTTGTGACGTGGTGGGCATTCTCATTCTACAAAAGCATGCTGCTAAATTTCTATATAGCCTGTGAAGTCCTTTTAATTAATGGTCTTTTAATCCCAGGACATCCCACCCTAAGGAGCAGGTTTGAGGAACAGAAAGTGGCAGGGAATGCACAATGCTAACCTTACGTAACTGCAATAGGGGAGCTGTAGGAAGGACTCCTCCTGGAGATAAAGTGATGGGAACAAGAAGATGGGCAGGCAGGTTGTAGGGCTGGTGAGCACAACAATTTTTGGTGGCTGCAAAGTATTTGGATATGAAACTACCAAAGCAGCAATAATTGCTATTAAATGTGCCTTTTAAAATTAGATCACATCAAGCTTCTGCGCACCCAGTCAACTAGAATACTTTCTTCACAGTCGACCTCATTGACCTTGCTTTTATTTGCTGCTTTGCCTTCTCTTAAGAGCATCACTATCAAGTCGTCAATCCCTCTGTTGGAGTTGTTCCCATCAGATAACAGATTTGGGGGAAAGGGAGAGAGCAGCATTTACATGGCATGCAGTTCATCCCACAGAGACACAGCCCACCCCTCACTGTGAAGCAATGGGAGGCTGGTGCTTTGAATAGGGTTGCTTCCAGTCCGTCCCTTTCATATAGTCAAAGCAAACCAAAAACAAGTTCCAGACTAGAATGTCGAGGGCGTGGCTAGGAAGTGTCTTTTTTTTTTTAACTTTTTCAGGTGTGGAAATGTCTGCAGCTTGCGTTGCTTTGAGATGAAACCAATACAGGGCTTGCATAGGCATGGCACAGAGTGATTTCTTAGCAGCATCCGCAAGGAGCGGCGACAGCCCTTTTAAATTTGGAAGTACCAAAGTCGTCTCCTGCAGCCACCGCAGCAGCAGCAATACGGGCAGCAGCAGGGACTGCTCTGTTCTTTTGGCAGCCACTGCAGAGCAATGGTGTGTGAACACACCAGGCTGCCTTTCAGTGTTGTTGCTGCTGCTGCTGCTGCTGCTGTTGCTGCACCAGGGATTGACTCACTCTGCAGCATTCCCTCCCTCCCACCCGACAAAGTAATTTCCCTTTTGTGATGCTCCAGTATGTTGGGCATACACTATTATCTGAATTAACCCGTCTTCACACAGCAAACTTGCCAAGCGTTGCTTTGCATGAGGATGCAATGAAAGAGTTGCAATATTTAACCCCTCTCTCCTGTCCATTTTTAGTAGTATTCTCTGATAGTCGTTCCCCCACCTCACCTCATTTCCAGTCAGAGGGAGAAACATTTAGGGAACCTTTCAGATAAGGTGTTTGGATTATGAGGTACTATTCTAGATGATATATTGAGCCAATGCAGCATGCAATTTTCAGATGGGGTAGCATCAAATTCTTCACTATAGTCTTTTGAGATTTAAGGGACCCCAAAAGCCTGTCCTTTATACAAAGGAACGATAAGTGAAAACAGCTCCGGCGTGTTAAAGCAGCACTATTACGAAGCCTTAACGACAGAAAGCAATCTAAAAGGCGAGAAGCTGGACTGCATCGGTATAAAAGGAATTGTGACCAAAATTGCTGTGGTTTGTAGCACAGTCGTTTTTCATCTGTAGCTAACTTTAGAGTTACATAACCGTCTTTACGGTCTTAATATGGGCACGGCTCCTTTGCGCTTGCAAAGATGAAGTGAACTCCGCAGTGTCGGTTCAACTGAGGAAGAAAAGGCATTAACCAAGAAATCATTTATTAGTTACCCTAATGGAATAAGATTTCATTGGATACCCTCAGATCTAGGAAGCGATCCTAAAATATTGCAAGTCACTAGTGAGAGAAAAAGAGGGAGAGCAAAACATCACTTTAATAAATTCAACCATTTTCACAATAAGGCCTGCCTGACTGGTTTGAGTAAATGTGGCAATAGTTTGTGAAAATGACTTTTTTTTGGGGGGGAGGGCTGCCTGAGGGATATATGTAGACTGCAGGGTCTTTTACTGTTCGATTTAAAAAATATGCCGTTCTAGAAATGTATTGTACACATTGACCTCTTAAAAATATGTGATTATGAATGACATTGTGTGTGTGTTTTTAAGCTCTATTCATTGAAACCACTGGCAACTATTTGACAGGGCTGTGTGCAGCAGTGATACCTCTGTGGGGGCTGTGTTGGGGACCTTTACGAGACATCAAACGGTTGAGGAAACTTCAGAACATTTGGACAGCTCAGTGCCACGTTGCTTTTTGCTTTTTTAAAAAAAGGAGTTAGGAAGTTTTCTAATACACAAGACATAAACTCAGCCACAAATTTTTCAGGGCGCTCGGCTTTTCCTCTGCTCTGAAGTGTTGTGTAATCTCATCGCTGCTGAAGTAAATGTCAGAGATGTCCGTTAATATAAACCTACAGAAATCATGCTGCATTGTCTCACAGATGCTTATTTGGCCCACGGTTACTACTGCCACCTCTTGTACATAAATGACATGTGGGTTTAGACACATGAAGCAGTGTTCGCAGTACCATAGTCTTTGTTTCAGAATCATTTTATCCTTGCAGTTTGCCTTCCTGGTCGGGCAACCTTATTATCCCCGTTTTCCAGTTGTTTCTTGTAGGTTGGGCAGTTTGGGACCGCTGCAATGAATTCTTTTTCTTATTATTGACACACACACACACACACACCCTCCACATCACCTTGATGGTGATGGAAGACTGAAATACAGAATTATATCCACACACACACACACACACACACAAAACTCATGGCATCCTTGGCTTTCTGGATCATGGTGGCTAAAGCTGGCCAATGTCACACAACAGCCCCTCTTCACTTTATTAGCTGCTCCTTCCCCTCAGTCCCATGATGCTTATCATCCATCTTTTCCTCAGGACCCTCATTTTCAACCTACTTTGTTCCTTTTCCCAGTCTGGCCAGCACTCTTACCTTTTTTTGACAAGCGTTTGCAGATTTTTCTGGCACTGGGCCCTGCCCTGTGAAGCGTTGCCGCAGTTGCTTTTCTCATCCCTAAACTCCCTCTCCCACACCACCCATTTATGTATGGAACTGCTCCTTCTCCCTCCCATTTCATTTTATTTTGTTTGTGTGTGTCTAAATTTAAATTGTAAGTTCATTGGGGCAGAGACCTGTGGTTTTTGCTTGTGTTATTCAGGAAAAGGCCATATACCTGGGTGGTACTATATAAATTAATTGAAATAACTGAAGTCCTCTATGTCAAGACAGCTATTTTACCATGACACGACTGATCAGCGATCCTATCAAGAGTCCTGCAATTAAATGTCTTGCGATGGCAGAACATGAGCTTCTTCTTGGACTCCTAAGGGCATCACAGTGCCGGTCACTGTTATTGTTGCAGCTAATATAATATAAAGCCTCAAGGAGTCGTAATAAACCAGGAACGCTTATGAATCATTCAATGAGCTAAGGTGTGTTGTGCGCTCAATATGCAACTCCAGGCAAATGATGCTTCTTGAAGAAGACTCTCCAGTTCTGCTGATTATTAGTACTCTGCTCTAAATACTAAACCAGACCTCACTGGACACATTAAGAGAGGGTTTTGGCTTCGCTTCAGAGGCTGCACTATTGTGCAACAGAACCATTCGGTAAGACTTGTCCCGGTTAGCACCATTTGAGACTATGAGAACTGTAGCCCTGTGAGGGTCTTTAACAACTCTCAGCACCCTTAACAAACTACAGCTCCCAGAATTCTTTGAGGGAAGCCACAACTGCTTAAAGCGATAGGATACCTCTTTAAATGTATGCTGCAAATGTAGCCAAGCTTTCTGCTGCCTGCAGCAGAAAGTAATGCAGTACTGTACAGGAAAAAAATGTACCATTGTTTTCTGCTTCTGAACTGGCACAGTTTGCCTGTAATATAACATTATAATTAATTAATTTAATTAATTAAATTATTAATTATTGTTATTTATTGAATTTATATACTGCCCTATACCTGGAGGTCTCAGGCCAGTTCACAGAGATATGTCCCTTGAGCAAATGTCCCTTGAACATTAAAAAACATGGCCCTAACAATTGATCTACCCGTTCATACCATAATTATAGACTGCAGACCTAGACCTTTTCCCCACTAAATTCCACTATGATCAGAACTGAATCATAATCCCTTTAAACCAGGGGTCAGCAACCTTTTTCAGCAGGGGGCTGGTCCACCGTCCCTCAGACCATGTGGTGGGCCAGACTATACAGTGGTGCCCCGCAAGACGAACGCCTCGCAAGATGGAAAACCCGCTAGACGAAAGGGTTTTCCGTTTTGGAGGCGCTTCGCAAAACGAATTTCCCTATGGCCTTGCTTCGCAAGACGAAATGTCTTGCGAGTTCCTGCGGGGTTTTTCCCCTTCCCCCTCCCCCCTTTTCCTAAGCCGCTAAGCCACTTATCAGCTGATCCGCTGATAAGCCGCTTAACAGCTGATTCGCTAAAAGCCGCTAAACCGCTAATAGCACTAATCCGCTAAGCTGTCAATGGGCTTGCTTCGCAAGACGAAAAAACCACTATACGAAGAGCCTTACGGAACGGATTAATTTCGTCTTGCGAGGCACCACTGTATTTTGAAAAAATAAATAAAAATGAACGAATTCCTATGCCCCACAAATAACCCGGAGATGCATTTTCAGTAAAAGGACACATTCTACTAATGTCAAAACACACTGATTTCCGGACCGTCCGTGAGCCGGACTGAGAAGGCAATTGTTCCGCATCCAGCCCATGGGCCTTATGTTGCCTACCCCTGCTTTACACAGGGGTTCTGGCGAACCAGAGCAGCACACGGAAACGCCGTTTACCTTCCCGCCGGAGTGGTACCTATTTATCTACTTGCACTTTGATGTGCTTTCAAACTGCTAGGTTGGCAGGAGCAGGGACTGAGCAACGGGAGCTCACCCCGTTGGAGGGGAGAATAAATCATGAAAAATCAAAAGTAGGGTGGGAAAAGCAGCGGTGGCACTCCTGAAAGCATGGAGCACATTGTCATGCTCGACTCAGGAGGGAAGAGCAACGATAGAATCACAGTGCAGAGCTTGAACCCACAACCCTGAGATTAAGAGTCCATCCACAAATGTCTGGAAACAACTGGGGGTTGTGTGGTTAGATAAGGGAGAGGAGGTGTTTCTTTAGGATGCTAAGCCCTGAGAAGAGATAGGAGAGAAAATCTGTATGTAATAGTCTTCCCAATTGCATTGGTGAGAAGCAAACCTATTCCAGGCTTCCAGGGGGTTGCCACTCAGGATAACAACAAACAAATGTTCAACCCCCCCCCCCCCCGCTTTTTAAGTTTTAAAAATTCTATTTAATTAAAATAATTTTAATAAATTCATCTTCGCCATTCTGCATTTCTTTATGACACCCCAGCCTCCCTGCTGTAGTCTTTTAAGTGCAGTGCCACAACATTCTTGGCTGCGGTCCTCAATGGCTTGTTATAGCGGGTCATTTAAAAATATAATACTAAACTTACCCTTAATATACACGATTTCCTCAATGTCCTTTCTCCCGAGCGACGTTCCTCAGTAATTTGTTCCAGCGCTTGATTATCCTTTCTGATAAAAATGTACTTAACTTCTGTTTCATTAACGATCGTGGAGGCAGCTGGTCCCCAAAGTGCTGTTTTAATTAAACTTAAGCAAATAGTTCTTAAGCAGAATTCCTGTTAAGGATCTATATCTCAGTTTCCAATATTTTGCAACATAATTTTTTCCACGGCAGCATGTTATTGGCAGCGAAGACGTCTTATAGCGATGCCGTAGCAAAACATTTATTGGAAAAAGAAACGAAAAGCTCTATATTAAATGTTATACCTGAAAGGCTATTTCCTCTGAGTAATAGGACCAAGAGAATATCTTTTCATTTGAGGAACATTTTTATCCAAGCCAAATTAATTTAAAACAAGAACATCTCGTTCATAAAAGCTCATAATTAAGAATATGGGTTGCTTGCAATCTGTCGAGCTTTTCTTGAAAATAATGGCCTCTGTCTGACTCTTAAAAACTGTCTACACTCAAGTAGACAATATTGGCTAAATGTGAGGTAACTCATTACACCTGTGTCTACTTGATCTCACCACACTATTACAAGTTATATTTTACAATTAAGAACAACAATAAGAATTACCTCTTACAATAAAGCAGTCATTTAATTGATACCTGAGGTACAAGGCACCAATTATATTTGTAATGAAATGTATTTTGTTGCCGATGTAACTGGGAAAACTGGCCCTATTAAGAAATGAATTTAGGCATCATGGATCAAATGAATCTCCTGTCAAGAGCACTTCTGTACACTTCAGATCTATTGGTGGAAAATAACCTTAGGATCTGAATAGATAAGGACATAGAACAGTATTACTCAAACTGCCTCCCATCAGATATATTGGACTACAGCTTTCATCATCCTTGAGCATTGGCCATGCTGGCTAGGACTGATGGGCACTGTAGTCTGAAACCGAGGAAGGGTACCAGATTGGGGTAGGCTGATATAGAAGAACGAAAGCTCAAGGTAGAGCACTTAAGAGCCAGTGTGGTGTAGTGGTTAAGAGCGGTGGACTCGTAATCTGGTGAACTGGGTTCTCATCTCCACTCCTCCACATGCAGCTGCTGGGTGACCTTGGGCTAGTCAGACTTCTCTGAAGTCTCTCAGCCCCACTCACCTCACAGAGTGTTTGTTGTGGGGGAGGAAGGGAAGGAGAACGTTAGCCGCTTTGAGACTCCTTAGGGTAGTGAAAGGCGGGATATCAAGTCCAAACTCCTCCTCCTCCTCATTTGTACGCAGATGTCCAGTGCATAGCTGTCAAGTGTCCCCTATTTGAAGGGACAGTCCCTTATTCCAGCGCCATGTCCCGCTGCTGTCCCGTATTGATGAATGTCCCTTAAATGATGTCCCTTAAATTTCAAAGGAAGCAGCTCCCGGCCAGGGAGGAGGGAGGCTCCAACTGTGTTGCTTGGCTGTGTTGCTCACCCAATAAGAAGTCTAAGAACGACTGGGGGGTGGAGCTCGCATGCCTTGTGTGTGGCTAGTTAATGCAAGCTGAGGGGTTTTTTGAATGCTGGATGCCATTTTGTTGCACGTGCTGCTGCAAACTTTGCAGTGCAAAGTCAGGCCGGGGAGCCATCTTAAGTTGAGGCTGCATAGGCCTTGTGGTGCATGTGATTCAGATTCTATTCAGTTGAACCTCTGGTTACAAAGTTGGTTAGACAGTGTTCTCGAAGCTACCAGCATGAGTTTGACCAGACTGCAGGAGGACAGGAAGACTGGAGTGCCTGGAACAGGTGAGGCTGCAGGTCTCTTATTTTCAAGGCTGCTGGTCCCTTATTTTCAAGGCTGCTGGTCCCTTATTTTCAAATCTGTAAGTTGACAGCTATGCCAGTGGCTGGGTTCCCATCATATCCAGATAGGTCTGGAAAGGCCAAAGCCCTAGTGTGGGGCTTGCCAACTTGGCAGGTGCACGAGCCCTAGGCTGAGCTTCCATTTTTTATTTTTGGAAGTAAGTGTCTTGCTCTCCTAGAAAGAAAAGTTATGCAACAAAATGTAAGGATGTTGCTTGCCCAGAGCTGGAAAGATGATAAGATACCTACTAGGGTGGACTGGCAGATGAAATTATTGGACTACAGTGGTACCTCTGATTGCGAATGGGATCCGTTCCGGAGGCCTGTTTGCAACATGAAAAGAACACAACCCGCAGTGGCGTGTCTGCGCATGCGCGGGTTGCAATTTGCCACTTCTGCGCATGCATGTGACGTCATTTTGCACATCTGCGCATGTGCGAGTGGGGAAACCCAGAAGTAACCCTTTCTGGTACTTCCGGGTCGCCGCCTGATGTAACCTGAAAGAACGTAAAATGAAGTGGACGTAACATGAGGTATGACTGTATGCAGAGATGGCAAGATTAACCGCGAAAATAAAAAAATCAGGAGTATCAAAACTTCAACAGAGAATGGGACAAATACAGTGGTAAGAACTTAATTCGTTCTGGAGGTCCGTTCTTAACCTGAAACTGTTCTTAAACAGAGGTACCACTTTAGCTAGTGGGGCCTCCTGCTGCCGCTGTGCCGCCACTGCACGATTTCTGTTCTCATCCTAAAGCAAAGTTCTTAACCTGAGGTAATATTTCTGGGTTAGTGGAGTCTGTAACCTGAAGCGTCTGTAACCTGAAGCTTCTGTAACCCAAGGTACCACTGTATAGATTGTATTTGAAAGACCACTGTAACCACTTGAATAGTTTGGCATGCTTTAAATAACTCTTGCAATGGTACATATACTTTGGATATTATAATATGCAGTTGAAAAAGTTACGTAAAGAACCTACGGAGGGGAGGAGGGGAGTCCTAGGATTCGAAATAATCTTGTGTAAAATTCTAATATTTGCAAGAATATTATTTCTGTGAATGAAGTTGTAAAACCAAATAAGAAAACGTTTTGGTTTTTTTAAAAAAGAAAAGTTATGCAACAAAATGTGCCGGTGGTACACAGTGGTACCTTGGGTTACGAACTTTATTTGTTCCGGAGGTCCATTCTTAACCCGAAACTGTTCTTAACCTGAGGTGCGCTTTTGCTCATGGGGCCTCCCGCCGCTGCCGCTGCACGATTTCCGTTCTCATCCTGGGGCAAAGTTCTCAACCTGAGGTACTACTTCCAGGTTAGCGGAGTTTGTAACCCGAAGCGTTTGTAACCCGAGGTACCACTGTATATCAAATCTATTGGACATTTCTTCAGAAAGTTAAGAACACAAAACTCAGAGGCAGCTGTAATGCTTTAGTACAGTGGTACCTCGGGTTAAGTACTTAATTCGTTCCGGAGGTCCGTACTTAACCTGAAACTGTTCTTAACCTGAAGCACCACTTTAGCTAATGGGGCCTCCTGCTGCCGCCAAGCCGCCGGAGCACAATTTCTGTTCTCATCCTGAAGCAAAGTTCTTAACCTGAGGTAATATTTCTGGGTTAGCAGAGTCTGTAACCTAAAGCGTATGTAACCTGAAGCATATGTAACCTGAGGTACCACTGTACTCAGCACATCTGAGGCTGATCACTTCCATTTGGGAGGTGAGCTTTCCCATAGCAGCGGAAAAAGCAGAAGCTGGATGGAGGAGAACGCTGGGGTATGTTTGATTGAGCACGTTACTTGTGCCCACATTATTTCATTCAATCCCTTTACAGAACAGCTTGCTTTGGTATGTTTTATTCCGAAGTAGCTTGCTTGAAATAAATGAGATTTCCTTCCTGCTGAGCAAAAAAATTGTGACATTGCACAATTGTACTCCCTGCGCCACCTGTTTTTCCATGTTCCTCACTTACTGATCTGCTTGTCATCACTTGCATGCTCTTTTATTAATATACAGTAACCATAAAACAGAAATATAAAATGCAAAATGAATCAGCAAATACAACCGTAAAATAATTAGACACCCTGCAGCAGCAGAAAGTTAACGTTCTTTATACACTGTGACGTAAGGATATATTTGTTATCAAGGTTGGCAGAAGTTTTATATGCATATATGTTTTGTTGAGAGTTGTGAATCTGCAGATAATTGTTGCATATTCTGGGTTCCTGAAGAGCTGTTGTTTCCCCTTCCCTTTCGTTTTATTTTTTAGTCCTTAGAATCACTGTAGTCTATATTTCCTTTTTCGCTAGCAACTAGGATTCTATTTTTTCCTGTGGTGGATTCATCTGATGTCAAGTAGTCATTAGAAGTTATTTTCTGCAAAAATCCCTTCTCCAAATGGTTAGTGCAGAATGTGAAAACCTTGCAAAGATGCTTAAGTATGTCTCCTGCAGTACAGGAGCTAAAAACCAAGCGCTCGCTAATAATTCACTGTATTGTTAATTTACAGTATAGTAGTATAAATGTCTATTCAGTAGTAAATCTATTTGTGTTTATTAGGCTTTACTGCCTGGTGAGTGGGCACAGAATGGCAACATAGTCTTTGGTTTAGGATTGGCATTGGGGGAGAACAGGGTTGTTGTCTCTTTGATAGCTGTGAGGCAGGCAGAAATTCAACAGTTTAATCCATTTCCTGTATGGAAATACAATACTGGAAAGATCTGCAGGATCCACCTGCCTGTTTCTCTAGGTAATTGGTTTGCTGCCTGCCGGGCACTTGGAGCAGGCAGCCGCTTGAGAGGCTTTTAAAACTATGTGTGTCTTTGGGGTGGAGCAATGAGTTCAGGAATTGAATGCCTCTTATTTTGCTGCCTGCCGGCCATGGAGAGCTTTTGGGAAATGTGGGGACCTTACTATTGCTGCTGTGTTTGTTTTCCTTCCTGCAGGCATTGGAGCAAACAACTGCTTGAGAGAGGGTGCGAGGGGCTAGGATATGACAATCGTTTCCGCAGCATGCTCTATAACATGATTGTTCCAAAGTTGTTGGGGAGAAGCCCAGAACTGAGGCGTCATCATTATTCTCACTATCATAATAATTATCACCTTTCCCCTGCTTGTTCCCAAGATGTTTAGGAGAGGACACTGCAGAGATATCACCATCACCCTTTCTCTTATTGTTCCTGGTTATTTTATTTTATTTTGGGGGGGGGGTGGCATTTCAGAGGCATCACTAATATCCAGTGCTTTTTTCTGGGGGGACGCAGGGGTACGCATACCTCTAAACATTTTGTGAATCTAAGTTTGGCCTCACTGAGGGGCAGTATTTCAATATGAGTAGGAAAATGAGAGTACCCCTTAATATTTCTTTTAGCAAAAAAGCACTGCTAATATCACATTTTTCTCCTGCCTGGCCCACAGCAGCGATTGTTTGCCAAGGTACCTCACCAAAGACTCATGAGTAAGCTTAGCTGTCAAGGAATAAGTGGAGAAGTCCTCTTATGAGTCAGGAATTGCTTAAGGTAGCAGGACGCAGAGAGAAGGAATACATGGGCAGTTTTTTGAAGGGAGATAAATAGAAAGCAGGGTTTCCTAAGGATCAGTTTGGGGGCCTGTGCTTTTTAAATTGTTAACAAACTGAAATATACTCAGAGTCAAGTATGGATTTCATGCTCTTTATTCAGCTCATAGTGGTGAGGAATGGAAGTTCCCCCGAAATGTCTGCTTTATATACATTATTTACACAATGGGCTCCACATGATTGGCTAATTCTGGGATTCTCCTGTAGGCCAATCAGGTTGCGGATTCACTTCCACCTGGAGTTGGATTGGGCGGCTCCTGCGGACCAATCAGACTGCTGCATTCTGATTCCTATTGTTCTAGGACCAATCAGACTGCTGCAATTTGGATCCTATTCAACTCAGTACATAACACAAACGATCTAGAGTTAGGGGTGGGCAGTGAGATGGCCAAGTTAGCTGCTGATAATAAATTGCTTGGGGGCCAAACAGAGATTGCAGAAAGCTTGAAAAGGACTTTTCCAAATGGAGTGAATGGGCAATAAAATGGCAAATGCAAGTCTGTGTAGTAGACAAATGTGAAGTGATGTGTCTCAGGAGGCAAAAATATTAATTTCACGTATATGCTCGCAGGGTCTGAACTAGCAGCAACTGACCAGGAAAGTGACCTTGGGGCCATTGCTGGATGAAAGTGTCAATCCAGTGCACAGCATGTGTGGAAAAGGCACATTCCGTGCTAGGGATCATTAGGAAAGGAATTGAAAATAAAGCTGCCAATATCATAATGCTGTTCTAGGTCTTCTTCTTCTTTGATCACTCGTAGCTGAGTAAGATTGTCTTCCATGAACACGGTTTTAACAGGGAGTCCGTAAGTGACTGTGGAGGCCAATTCTGGATCCACACCTCCTTCCACTGTGGGGACGTAGGTTTCCGGGCAGGAGTTGATCACGGTGAGGGTTTGCCAAGTGTGCCTTCCTCTTAGCACATTTCTCCCTTTCGTCCTGAGTTTGAGTGTCTTCAAAGTCCATGACACCTTTGGTAAAAGCTGTTCTCCAGTCTGAGCGCTCACAGGCCAATGTTTCTCAATTGTCGGTGCTTATACTGCATTTTTAAAGATTTGACTTGAGAGAGTCTTTAAACCTCTTTTGTTGACCACCAGCATTACACTTTCCATTCTTGAGTTGGGAATAGAGTAGTTGCTTTGGAAGACGATAATCAGGCATCCACACAACATGATCAGTCCAATGAAGTTGATGTTGAAGAATCATTGTTTTGACACTGGGGATCTTTGCTTCTTCCAGTACACTGGCATTAGTTTGCTTGTCTTCCTAAGTGATATGTAAAAATTTTCGGAGGCAAGGTTGATGGAATCTTTTGAGGCACATGGAGGATTGCAGACTCAGAAATAAGTTGTCTTCATACTTGAATGGATTTAATCAGTAGATCAATCCATCAAATGTAATAAAATAAATAAATCTAAGAAATTTCTATTATTAATAATAAAAAAGTATACGAAACAGTTCTTATGCTGAGCTGTGCTTTAAAATAACAGGTCGAATGCTGCAATAAGAGCCACAGTGCTTTAGCTAGTAAATTTCCACATTCCCTCTTGTTACATATGCATGGCATCTTCCTAGGGGTTTTCAGGCTAAGCCGGCCACTTCTGTGAGGCTCTACGACAATCCTTTCTAACTCTGAATAAATTTGTTTAGCAAAATCGAAAGCCAGTTCAGGCTCTCTGTGTCTCTCTCAACATCTGAGTACATGCATATATTTTAAAAGTGCTTCTGCATTCCTTGAAAAAATGTCCACCAATTTGCCTAGTACTTCAAGATGTCAAATTGTAGGTGGTGTCAGATGCTTGCTAGGCACTGATCTGAATTAGGCGCTGAATCTCTTGATTTTCTATGTTATGATTTTAAAGGACCAGCTGAGCCTGGGAGTATCCCCTTTTACCTGAATTGATTAGTTTGAAATAAATGCCATCCCTGAGGGTTACATTAGCCATTACACATTTGATCTGTGGTCCAGAGTGGGAGATCCTTCAGGGACCCAGGGAAAGCCAAAGAGGCCTAAGGCAAAACATGGTTTTATTAAAATGATTCTTGTAGGAACTGGAAGAGTGAGACCTACAAGTATCTTTCATAGCTGCCTAAGTAAATTGTGGGAGTAAAGATCATCCTGAGTCAAACCTGGATTGGAACTATTCGTAGTTCTCTTATGTAAGGAATACTTGGGAAAACATGAGAATAATTCTTTAAACATTGCAAGGATCTCTCACATTTTTGTTTTATAAAAATGAGCAACTGCCCTGAGTAGGATGAGGGGTACAAAATTATGATTAGGACTGCTGTGGGATCGGGAAAATTAATCTTCCTTTCTTGGGCAAGTTTCCTCAGTCTACACTGTCCTCCCTGGGCTGCTATTGCCCTCTGGGACCAAGACAAACTTCAGATGTATTTGAAGAAGTGTGCATGCACACGAAAGCTCATACCAATACCAAACTTTGTTGGTCTCTAAGGTGCTACTGGAAAAAATAATTTTATTATTTATGCCCTGCCCATCTGTCTGGGTTTCCCCAGCCACTCAAGGAGATAAATAACTACATGACCTTTGTAGGCATCTGAAGGCAGCCCTGCATTGGGAAGCTAGAGAGAAAGAGAGAGATTTTATTAAGTTTTCAATTTTACGCCTCAAAATAAAAATCTTACATAGTACCATACATTCAGTGACTTCCTTCCTTCCCCTTCCATGGTTCAATTAGTTTAACCACTACTCCTGCATATTTTACTATAACCGTTTTATTCAGTCCTGACGCTTTCCGGAGGAAAACTCGTGTTTGACCGCTGAATTGGAGCAAATGGCAGTCCAAGTTTTCTACGGAATCCATTTGCTCCAATTCAGCAATAAAATGCAGTGTTTCCTGGGGAAAGCGCTGGGAGGGGAAAGAGCCACACAAAAAGTGTGGTGCAAAAGGAAGTTCTCCTATCTTACATTGTTCGAGTGTTTATTATTCTGTTGAATTTACCTTAATGCTGCCAGCATTTTCAGCTGTGCGCAATTATTTTCCATATACTCAGCAAAAAAGATATATTCCACTCCTCTTTAAATGCATGTTCTTCTTGCTCTCTTATTCTATACGTTAGACCAGCTACGTCTGCAAATTCTGTCATCTTAAGTTGCCAATCCTCCTTACCTAGGACTTCCCTTACTTTCCATTTTGAGGCTAACAAAACTCAGGCTGCTGTTGTTGCATACATAAATACCCCCCCCCCCGTCACCTGGGGACCTCTGTCTGAACGATTCCTAGCAAAAATACCTCCGGTCTTTTTGGGAAAGTTGTTTTAAACATTTTTTTTTATCTCGTAAATCGTTTCCCAATATTCTTTAACCTTTTTACATGCCCACCACATATGAAAAAAGTTCCCTCCCTGTATTGGGAAGCTTTTACAGTGGTACCTCGCATTAAGAACTTAATTCGCTCTGGAAGTCCGTTCTTAACCTGAAACTGTTCTTAATTTGAGGTACCACTTTAGTTAATGGGGCCTCCCGCTGCCACTGCGCCACCGCCACACAGTTTCTGTTCTCATCCTGAAGCAAAGTTCTTAACCCGAGGTACTATTTCTGGGTTAGCAGAGTCTGTAACCTGCAGCATTTGTAACCCAAGGTACCACTGTAATGTGTGATGTTCTGTTGTGTTTTGGTATATTCTATTGGAAGACACCCGGTGTGGCTAGGGCTACCCAATCATATGTGTGGGGTACAATAAACAAATTTTTAGTAACCTAATCACATGTATTAGACTGTGGGTGTCAGCACATAGCATTTTTTAAAAACGCTATCTTTATTTCCCTGGCTTTAAACTTTGATAGCTATCTTGATTTATATGAACTGCAAGAATAGCAGGAGGGTATTGATTTCTCTGTGGTGCTGCCCTTTCTTTGGGGAGAAGTAAAACAAGAGCACTGATTTCCCCCAAAACAGCTCTCTATTGAGAAGTAACAACTTTATGTGTGCTCTCCCATTTTTCTCTGTGGAGGCGTGCGGGGAATGTGTTTCTGGTTCCCAAAAGGCAAGGCTTCTTTCAGGAACAAGGTAATAACTACTCTGGAAATTGCTGTACTAAAAGGGTGGGGGGCAGGGGAGACTGTACAGAAATGCCTGAACTACAATGTGAGTTTCTTGGGCAGCAGATCACAGAAACAGACCTGGGAACTGCTCTCTGTTTGTCCATCTAGCTGAATATTCTCCCCGTTGACTGGCAGTGACCTTCCAGGACTTCTCGGACAGAGACTCCATCCCTGCTATCAGGTCCTTTTAAATGGACATGGCGGGATGTGAACCTGGACATGCAGAGTGTGTGCTTTGTCATTGAGCTATACTGCCTCTCCATATGGTCCACCGTATGCAGTTCTACCCACAAGATTGCTTTCTAGTAGCTTTGCGGGTGCGCCGTAGTCTAAACCACTGAGCCTCATGGGCTTGCCGATCAGAAGGTCGGTGGTTCAAATCCCCGCAGTGGGGTGAGCTCCCGTTGCTCGGTCCCAGCTCCTGCCAACCTAGCAATTTGAAAGCACACCAGTGCAAGTAGATAAATAGTTACCACTGTGGTGGGAAGGTAAATGGCGTTTTTGTGCGCTCTGGCTTGCATCATGGTCCTCTGTGCACCAGTAGCGGTTTAGTCGTGCTGCCCGCATGACCTGGAAAGCTGTCTGTGGACAATCACCGCCTATCTCGGCAAGAAAGTGAGATGAGCGCTGCAATCCCATAGTCACCTTTGACTGGACTTAACCGTCCAAGGGTCCTTTGCCTTTTGTTTATTTTTTACCTTTATTCTGCGTAGAAAGGGACTCATTACCATTCCCAGTAACACGTTGTTCTGAGCAATGATGGAACAAATCAAATCCCATATTTTTGCGCTATAAGACGCACCAGACCATAAGACGCACCTAGTTTTTTGGAGGAGAAAAACAAGGGGAAAAAATTCTGAATCCCAGAAGCCAGAACAGCAAGAAGGATCGCTGCACAGAGATCACTCTTGCTGTTCTGGCTTCTGAGATAGCTGCACAGCCTGCATTCGCTCCATAAGATACACACACATTTCCCCTTACTTTTTAGGAGGGAAAAAGTGTGTCTTATAGAGCGAAAAATACAGTAAGTCATTAAGGGCAGCAGTAAGGCTCCTCAGTGTAGCCAAGGTTTGTACAGCTTCATGGTTAGCAAGGGCAGAGTTTAACCATGAGTCCTGGTTCGAACACACTTAAGGGCTTTTCCAGACTTCCTTTCGCACCACAGTTTTTGTGTGGTTCTTCCCCCTTCCAGCGTTTTCCCCAGGAAACTCTGCATTTTATCGCTGAGTTGGAGCAAATGGTATTCTGCGGAAAATTTGGATTGCCATTTGCTCCGATTCAGCGGTGAAACACGAGTTTTCCTCGGGACAGCGCCAGGACAAATACAAACAAACCCCCAGAACCAAAACGCTCAGACATGGAGGTTTAAAGCCCAGACCTGTGCCACGAAATGTGGTACAGATTTGGGTCAGGCACAAAAAGGGCCAAGAGGGAAGAAATCAGGCCAATATCTTTCACTGGCATGAGCTCCTGTAAGCTGTTATTAATCAAGTGCTACATGACTTCCTTAAAGCTTTAAAAAAGGAGAGTAACAGCCAGCAAATTGTCAGCTCCAGCCGACCATTCTGCACTAGTAATTAATGCTGCAGAAGAGAAAAGTGATGGCCACGATCCAGACGACAGCACAACTAGTGCCACCCACCCATTGAAGCTTTGGGTTTCTGTTCTTTGGATAGCAGGCCTTCAGCCAGAGCCGCTTTTGGAATTTGGTCTTTCGCAAGCAGTTTGCAACATAGCAGAAGGGATGATGCCCAGCTGAAAGAAAGAAAGAAAGAAAGAAAGAAAGAAAGAAAGAAAGAAAGAAAGAAAGAAAGAAATCAGCCCAAAGCTTTTGGGGTCCTGTAAAGTAGCATCCTGGATTATTGGAACTGGCATTAAAATAAATAAAATACTATATTGCTAGACAACTGCAATCTGCATTTTACTCCAAAAAACATTCCAGAGGATTTAAAAAGCCAAATCAATTGCATCACACAAATTAATTCCAAAGGAACTGTTCCAATCATAAACACGTCCCAGAATGTATGATTTTCAGACATGGATATGTGATTTATTTACAAGATATGGGACATGCAAGGCTGAAATTATTTTAAACAGTGAAGATGTCTTTTGCTGAGAGTGAGAACCCAAGGAATTTTAATGCAAACCTTTCGTACTGTAAAACCCTGTAATCTAACCTCATATTTTGGTGATTTTTCTTCTTCCTGCGTCGCTGGGAAGGGTTGAGAAATGAGGATTGTCCGATATGCTTCGCTTACTCCTTTTGCAGCTGCTGCAGACACTCCAAGGTGTTTTCAATATGCCTGCTTCTTGCCTCATCGTTGTCCACGCCTAATCTTCCAGGTTGTGCTGTAGATTAGAGGAAAAGAGTAGGGAAGAAATTTGATTCTGTTGGCATTTTAAAGACAAATCGACCCAATTCTCACTTTCTGCAACAATATGAGAACCGAAACACAGCTATCTCTGAATTTTGATATGCAGTTTTCCATCAGTCTGTGCAAAAATGCATATACTGGTATTAGTGGGAATAAAGTGCATGTATTAGTAAAAATAACATGCAAGAATATATTATATTTGGGGAAATTGCTTTGCAAAAGCATCCTTATTAGGCACAACCGCATACACACATGCCTATATCAGGAGAAAATGCTAGTGCATTTTCATGAAGATTAAAAAATAATAATTCTCAATCTCTTGTGGAAGTGTGGAGAACCTAATTTAAAACAGAAAACATGGTAACAGAGAAACTGAAATTAACTGTTATGGTTTATATCTTGGATTCCTTGGATTCTTTCTTTTTGTTCTGTTTGCGTTACTCTAAAGCAAATAGAAAATATTTTGGGGGAAAAACTGAAATGGAAAGTTTTCAATTAGGCTGGGATCATATGAGCCAACCCCTAGGGGCTGAAGTCTTTTCTGTCCCCCGTCCCCCCACCATAAAATATTTGAGGAGTCTGTCCCTTCCAGTTGATGGGCATTGCCATTCTCCACCCACCCCCACTTTTAACATGTTGTGTAATTGTTTAATGGTGATAGATAGATAGATAGATAGATAGATAGATAGATAGATAGATATAGATATATAATGATTTTACAAATATAAAAGTATAACAATCCAAATTACATATCCATATTTAGAGATTTCTCCGAATTTCTGGACTTCCCACCTTCCCCTCCGTGGGTCCTATTGTACACCTTCTCAACTACATATTATTTCATAATCCATATTATTGGATTATTAGAATCCTGCTAATGTTTTCATCTGCTTACAGTAGTCTCCTAGATAAATTATAATTTTTCCCCATTTTGAAGTTTTGGTCAGTTTTGCTATTTTGGCATAGTCCAACAGCTTGGTTTGCTATTCTTTTCAAGTAGGGACATTCTTTCCATCTCTGGGCTAGTAACATCCGCGTGCCTGTTGTCGCATACATAAAAAATCTTTGATGTTCCTTTGGGATATCAGTATCTACAATTCCTAATAAAAAAGCTTCTGTGTTGTTGTTTTTACAAAGGTTGTTTTAAACATTTTTTTCAGTTCATTATACAGTGGTACCTCAGTTTACGAACTTAATCCGTTCCGGAAGTCCGTTCTTAAACCGAATCCGTTCTTAAACCGAGGCTTTCGCTAATGAGGCCTCCCGTCACCGGTGCACTTCCACCGTTCGTAAAGTTTGCAAACTGGAACACTTCTTTCCGGTTTTGCGGAGTTCGTAAACCGAATTGTTCATAAACAGGACTCTTCTTAAACCAAGGTACCACTATATCATTTCCCAGAATGCTTTTATTACCTTACACATCCACCACATATGGTAGAAGATGCCTTCTTTCCCCTTACATTTCCAGCAGGTATTTGTACTTGTCTTATACACTGGCATTGGCATTCAAATGATATGTGTGCCCTGTGTCTTGTGATCAGTTGTGCAGGACAGGGCTTAACTGGGCCCCTCAATATTATATTCAAGATGGCCCCCCTGGTTGGGCTCTACTAGTAGATCTCTGAGTGATTCGAAAGTATTTCTACCTCCTAATTGTCGAACAACAGCAACAACTAACCCTCATCCCCAAAAAAATATTTTTCTGGAAAAGGACACATTAGAGCAATGTTTCCCAAGCTTGGGTCTCCAACTGCTTTTGGACTACAGTTCCCATCATTCCTGACCACTGGTCTTGCTAGCTAGGGATGATGGAAGTGCAGTCGGACCAGGATTGGTATAATATGCTCAAACCATCTTTCTCCGGTGAGCAACCTGGCCGCTGAATTCTGCACCAGCTGAAGTTTCCGAACCATCTTCAGAGGAAGCCCTATGTGTAACGCATTGCAGTAATCTAACCTGAGCATAGACAACAGTAGTTAGGCTGTCCCTGTCCAGATAAGGGCGTAGCTGGGCCACCAGCCAAAGCTGATGGAAGGCACTCTGGGCCGCTGAGGCCACCTGAGCCTCGAGCGACAGCGAAGGATCCAGGAGGACCCCCAAGCTATGAACCTGCTCCTTCAGAGGAAGTATAACCCCATCAAGAGCAGATGATCTCCCATCCATCTGGTCTAGGAAACCACCCACTAACAGTGTCTTATCTGGACTGAGCTTCAGTTTGTTGGCTTTCACCCAGTCCATTACTGAGGCAAGGCACTGGTCCAGCGCTTCCACTTCCTACAACACTGAAGTCTGCCCATCTCTGCTGTAGCTATGACCTTTGCTTCTTGAATTCCTTCCCTAGCACAAGAGAAGGTCAAAGCAGACTGGACTAGGAGAGCTCGGTCTTGATTTTCACTGGCAGCGTCTGGCTGCCACCTGTTCACTCTCTCCTTAATAGCTTTGGGATTTGGCCAGTTCTGGGCTTCCTGACACCATCATATGGAGAGCCTAAAACTCCAGATACAATTTTAGATAAAAATCATGTGTAGGCTGCTGGCATTGCCAATTCGTTGGGCACTGATGCCCCTGGGTGGGCTACAAATGTTTTGTCTAGTAAGTGTATATTGCTTTCTTTTGCTGCATTTTGTTGCTTCCTGGCCAGAGGACACAATGGGTTGGATCCAATGCTAGTAGACACATTGAACTTAGTAGACATGGCTAACTTAGGCCCATTAACTGCAGTAAGTCTACTCTAAGTAGGACTAGCATTGGCTACAGAGACATCACCTTGCCAACAAAGGTCCATATAGTTAAAGCTATGGTTTTCCCAGTAGTGATGTATGGAAGTGAGGGCTGATCGCCAAAGAAGGTTGATCGCCAAAGAATTGATGCTTTTGAATTATGGTGCTGGAGGAGACTCTTGAGAGTCCCATGGACTGCAAGAAGATAAAACCTATCCATTCTTAAGGAAATCAGCCCTGAGTGCTCACTGGAAGAACAGATCGTGAAGCTGAGGCTCTAATACTTTGGCCACCTCATGAGAAGAAAAGACTCCCTGGAAAAGACCCTGATATTGGGAAAGATTGAGGGCACAAGGAGAAGGGGACAACAGAGGACGAGATGGTTGGACAGTGTTCTCGAAGCAACCAACATGACTTTGACCAAACTGCGGGAGGCAGTGGAAGACAGGAGTGCCTGGCATGCTCTGGTCCACGGGGTCACGAAGAGTCGGAAACGACTAAACAACAACACTGTTCAAAAGGAAAACCTTGATTCAGTCATCTATGTGAGCCAGTGTGGTGTAGTGGTTGAGAGCGGTAGTCTTGTAATCTGGGGAACCGGGTTCTTGTCTCCGCTCCTCCACATGCAGCTGCTGGGTGACCTTGGGCCAGTCACACTTCCTTGAAGTCTCTCAGCCCCACTCACCTCACAGAGTGTTTGTTGTGGGGGAGGAAGGGAAAGGAGAATGTTAGCTGCTTTGAGACTCCTTAAAGGGAGTGAAAGGCGGGATATCAAATCCAAACACCACTTCTTCTTCTTCTTCTTCTTCTTCTTCTTCTTCTTCTTCTTCTTCTTCTTCTTCTTCTTCTATGAATTACCCATGTCTTCTTCAGCAAGCCCCATAAGGAATGAGATGCTTTATAAAGACACAGATGTGCTAAAGATATTTCCTTCTCCTGCTCTCCACATACCCCCTGGCAGATCTTTGTAGCCTTGGCAGTCAGACAGGCTGTCATGGTAAAATCTAAAAACTACCATTTCAGTCAAGATAATGTTCTGCATCCGCTTTATACTTTAGACCTGAGACAAGGATGCAAAGCCATCTCTCTTTTTTTGCTGGGAGGGGAGAATCTGTCTGAATAACACTTGCATGCTGTACGGGAAACCCTGACCCATTGAAATCAATGGGAGGTTCTGCTTGACCCATTGATTGGGGCTGCTTCCACTTATATCGCTAGTTCCCATTCATTTCAATGGAAATTGAGCACAGCTAATGTGATCTGGCTCTGGGCCCTTCTAGGAAATGTTTAATTGTGCATTCTTTCATAATTACACAGTATAATTGTAGTGTTTCAGCCCATCTGTTTGCTTTTTCCAGTAAAAGCAAAAGGGTAGCAAGGATAGTCAGAAACATAGAAAGCTACTTTAGACCAAGTCAGAGCCTGGGGTCCATCTGTCTCAGGGTTATCAACACTGATGGGTGGCAGAGTTTCGGGGGGGGGGGGCGTTTCCTCAGACCATGCTGGAGACATGAAGGATGGAACCTCAGATCTTCTGCATGGGCTCTGCCCCTAAGGAGGCCTACAAACTGAATAGGAGATACATGGATTCCTATTTCCTAAGGAAATAGTGACTCAAAATATTATTTCTTCATGGTATCAAATACAGTGGTACCTCAGGTTACATACGCTTCAGGTTACAGACTCCGCTAACCCAGAAATAGTACCTCAGGTTAAGAACTTTGCTTCAGGATGAGAACAGAAATTGTGCTCCGGCGGCGCGGCAGCAGCAGGAGGCCCCATTAGCTAAAGTGGTTCTTCAGGTTAAGAACAGTTTGAGGTTAAGAACGGACCTCCGGAACGAATTAAGTACTTAACCCGAGGTACCACTGTAAATCAAAGAAATTTGTTTTGACTTGGCACTCATTTTTTATGGTAGAAATAAGGGCCACAGTAAAAATCCACCATCCTATTATCCTAGAGTTTGGAATGCATGGCACTGTATTTTTTTTATGTACACACACACACACACACTCACAGAAAATTTTATTGTGGTCCATAGACCCAAAATACACTACCTTAAAAAAAATATTTACATTGTCTCTGTTGGGCGGGGTATAAATAAATTAATAATGATGATGATGATGATGATGATGATGATAATAATTCATTTTTTTATTATTCTTTTGTATTCATGGATGCATATTTGTACTTACCTTCACACTGATTTGAAGCCAGTTTGTGCCCTTCCTAAAAGGCTCCTGGGAGGCCGGAAGGACATTGCTGGAATAACTCTTGGGTTGGGACAACTGGCTAAAGTGTTTTAAAATGTTCAAATTTTGGTTCCTCTGTTTTGTTTTTGTTGGGTTGATGTTGGTTAAATGTTTAATTGGGGTTGGCGGTTATTTTAATTTGAGTATAAGTGTAAACTGTTTATTATTGCTATTATTGTTGTTGTTGGTTTCTGTTGATTTATTGGTTTGTTTGTTTGTTTGTTTGGTTGTTGTTGTTGTTGTTTTAACGTTTGATGCTTTGTTGTGTTGTAAGCCGTCCAGAGTGGCTGGGGAAACCCAGAAAGGTGGGTGGGATATAAATTAAACACTTATTATTGTATTATATATGACATCTGCTCTGTTCCTGTCTCTTTCTTCTGTAAACACTGGGAAATCATCTGAGGGAAAGAAGGAACAGAAGAAGAAACAGTAAAGAGAGAGGAATATGAACAAGAGGAAATGCTTTGTCTTCCTTCCAGTTGTGCAGGATAACTGATGGAATTAAGGGGCTGGGCAAAAGGCTTTGTGGGAAAAGTGGTTTTGAGGAAGGATTTGAAAGGAGAGAGAGAGAGAGATGGTACCAGTTAAGTGTTTTGGAAAGGAACACATCTTGACATCAATGGGAGCACTAAAGGAGAGTAACTTAAAAGGAGGAGAAAACCATCTATCTATCTCTATCTCTATCTCTATCTCTATCTCTATCTCTATCTCTATCTCTATCTCTATCTCTATCTCTATCTCTATCTCTATCTCTATCTATCTATCTATCTCTTAAGAGATTTATATATGGCCCTTAACAAAAGGGGGGGCACAGGACAGGTTACACAACGTATGGTAATCTAAAAGCACAATAAACGGAAGCGTTAAAACAATTCTTGTAAATTATGTACCATCATAGAATTGCAGAGTTGGAAGAGACCATGAGGGTCATCTAATTCGTCCCTCTGCAATGCCCAAGGTGGGGCTCCAACCCACAACCCTGAGATTAAGGAGTCTCATGCTCTACTGACTGAACTATCCCAGCTGTTGTAAATAACTTGATTAAAAACCCCCCACCAAAATGGCTTAACCCGTCGGGCACTAAAAGCCAAGCAAAGAAAGGTGGGTTTTCACCTGACATCTAAAAGAATACGGAGGGGAGGGGAGATGTCCTTCAATGGGGGCACCTGCACTTCTGTTATGTAGTGAGTTGAATAGGATCCAAAATGCAGCTGTCTGATTGGCCCTAGAACAATAGGATTCAGAATGCAGCAGTCTGATTGGTCCTAGAACAATAGGATCCAGAATACAGCAGTCTGATTGGTCCACAGGAGCCACCCAATCCAGCTCCAGGTGGAAGCCTACAGGAGAATCCCGGAATTAGCCAATCAGTTGGGGCCCATTGTGTAAATAGGGTATATAAAGCAGACATTCTGGGGGAACTTCCATTCCTCCTCACCACTATAAGCTGAATAAGAGCATGAAATCCACTCTCGACTCCGAGTATATTTCAACTTCGTGCCTCATTTAATGCAGGAACTACCAGGAGAGCCCCTTCTGATCTTAATACACGAAACATATGTCCGGCAGTGGCAAGCCCTATTGAGTCCCCTCTCCCCATGCATAGCTTATAGGCATGGAGAAGGGGACCATGGACATCTTGGTATTGACACACATATCTGCAGGAAAAGACTTTTTATGTATGCAACAACAGCCACACAGATGCTACTAGCCCAGAGATGGAAAGAAGAAAGAGTCCCTACCAGAGAGGAACTAAGCTGATGGACTACACCAAAATGGCAAAGCTGACTGGAAAGCTCAGGAACCAAGGGGGGGTTTAAAAAAAAAAAAAGAATGGGAGAAATTTATAATTTACTTAGGAGACCACTGTAAACAGATGAAAACATGGTTGTTGTTTAGTCGTTTAGTCGTGTCCGACTCTTCGTGACTCCATGGACGAGAGCACGCCAGGCACTCCTATCTTCCACTGCCTCCCGCAGTTTGGTCAAACTTATGCTGGTAGCTTCGAGAACACTGTCCAACCATCTTGTCCTCTGTCGTCCCCTTCTCCTTGTGCCCTCAATCTTTCCCAACATCAGGGTCTTTTCCAGGGAGTCTTCTCTTCTCATGAGGTGGCCAAAGTATTGGAGCCTCAGGTTCAAGATCTGTCCTTCCAGTGAGCACTCAGGGCTGATTTCCTTAAGAATGGATAGGTTTGATCTTCTTGCAGTCCATGGGACTCTTAAGAGTCTCCTCCAGCACCATAATTCAAAAGCATCAATTATTCGGCAATCAGCCTTCTTTATGGTCTAGCTCTCACTTCCATACATCACTACTGGGAGAACCATAGCTTTAACTATACCTTGTTGGCAAGGTGATGTCTCTGCTTTTTAAGATGCTGTCTAGGTTATGATGAAAACATTAGGGTTTTAATATCACTTGTAATGTACCAGGTACAGTGGTACCTCGGTTTATGAACTTAATCCGTTCCAGAATCTGTTCTTAAACCGAATCCGTTCTTAAACCGAGGTGCACTTTCCCTAATGAGGCGTCCCGCCGCTGGTAACTCTTCCACCATTCGGCTTCCGTTCTTAGACCGAGGTAAAGTTCGCAAACCTGGACACTATTTCCAGTTTTGCAGAGTTCGTAAACCAAATCGTTCGTAAGCAGGACTGTTCTTAAACCGAGGTACCACTGTATTATGGATAATATGGATGAATACAAAATAGAGATTAGTAAATAATATGTAGCTGAAAATGTTCACATTAGGATACATGGAAGGGATGGGGGAAGTTGCGAGATTCAGAGAAATCTCTTTATACGGATATGCATTTGGTACTGCTATAAACTTATTTTTGTAAAATCAAATAAAAATGAATTTTTTAAAAAGACACACACATCTGCATTAGAAAGGCCCACACATGCATGGTTTCCCCAGTGCAGCTGTCTGCTCATCCACAGAGAACCCATGCAAGAAAAGAACTGAGCAGGGTGGTCTGGGGTTGAAGGCAAGAAGAATGCAGGTGAAGGTGTAACAATTTGTGAGGACGGGCAAGGAGACTGGGGCAAAACTGTAGAGATGGTTAACAATAAAGGCAAGGAACTTGTGCTCGGTGAAGGGATTTGAGGCAGGGTTGCAGGAGTGATGAAGGAAGTGCATAATCTTAGGTCCTGCTGCTTACATAGGTAAAGGTAAAGGGACCCCTCACCATTAGGTCCAGTCGTGGCCGACTCTGGGGTTGTGGCGCTCATCTCACTTTACTGACCAAGGGAGCCAGCATACAGCTTCTGGGTCATGTGACCAGCATGACTAAGCCGCTTCTGGCAAACCAGAGCAGCACACAGAAACGCCGTTTACCTTCCCACCAGAGCGGTACCTATTTATCTACTTGCACTTTGACGTGCTTTCGAATTGTTAGGTGGGCAGGAGCAGGGACCGAACAACGGGAGCTCACCCCTTTGCGGGGATTCGAACCGCCGACCTTCTGATCGGCAAGTGCTAGGCTCTGTGGTTTAACTCACAGCACCACCCTCGTCCCATACATACATACATACATACATACATACATACTTACATACAAATCCCTAAATAACTGTAGACCCCAGGATACGCGATAAAAAGCCTTTCCCTCCACAGCACCCAGGAAGGGCATTAAGTTCAGCAACTGCAACCCTGTTAGTTTGGTCACCACCCTGGTGATTCTTGGTTTATGGTACCATGGCTGTGGGCCTTTTCTTTTTCAAATAATTTTTATTTGATTTTACAAATATAGAATTATAACAATACAAAATGCATATCCATGTTTAGAGATTTCTCCAAATCTCTGTACTTCCCACCTTCCACTCCCTGGGTCCAAATGTCAGCTTTTTCAACTGCATATTATTCCATAATCCATGTTTTATATCACTCCATTTTATTCCTATGTTTGCTACATTGCAAGTGTTACTGCAAACCTGCTAATGTTTCATCTGCTTACAGTGGTCTCTTAGGTAAATTATACATTTTTCCCATTCTTTATTGAAGTTTTGGTCGTCTTGGTTCCTGAGCTTTCCGGTCAGTTTTGCCATTTTGTCATAGTCCAGGGGTCAGCAAACTTTTTCAGCAGGGGGCTGGTCCACTGTCCCTCCGACCTTGTGGGGGGCCGGACTATATTTTGAAGGGGGGGAGGGAATGAACAAATTCCTATGCCCCACAAATAGCCCAGAGATGCATTTTAAATAAAAGGACACATTCTGCTCATGTAAAAACATGCTGATTCCCAGACCGTCCACGGGCCAGATTTAGAAGGCGATTGGGCCGAATCCGGCCCCCAGGCCTTAGTTTGCCTACCCATGGCATAGTCCAACAGCTTCGTTTGCCATTCCTCTCTGGTAGGGACTTTGTCTTCTTTCCATCTCTGGGCTAGTAAGATCCGTGTGGCTGTTGTCACATACATTGAAAGTCTTATCTGCTCCTTTGGAATATTTGTACCTACAATTCCTAATAAAAAAGCTTCTGGTTATTTTAAACATTTTTTTTTCACTTCGTTTTATATCATTTCCCAGAATGATTTTATTACCTTACATTTCCACCACATATGATAAAAGTTGCCACCTTTTTCTTTAGATTTCCAGCAAATACTTGTACTTATCCTACACATTTTTACTAACTTATTAGGAGTCAAATACCACCGGTACATCATTTTCATATAATTTTCTTTCAGCGTACATGACGGTGGGCTTTTTCAGTAGATGTGCCAGTGTTGTGAACAGCCTCCATGCTGAAATAGTAGAGGCCACATCAATATTGTCATTCTGCTGACTCTTGAAGGCACGCTTGTTTTGACAAGCGTTCCCCTGAACTTGAGCTTCCTGATCTAATTGTTTTGATTGCTCCTCCGTTTTAATTGCTGTGCTTTGTAACTGGCTAGTTTTATTGTCTATTTTAATCGTGGGTGCTTTGGATATTCTGATGGAGTTGTTTTTCATTGCGTGCTTTAATTATGTGTCAATATTTTATAACTGATGATACAATAAAGCCATTTGGGCAAGTAAGCAGTACGCAGGTAAATCAATGATAACAATGATTCTGGTAGCAGTAAAGTTCTAAGTAAAAGAGCAGAGAGCTTGATTGTTTAAAAGAACCCCTCAAAGTGGTTTTACAAAGAAAATAACACAATAAAATTATCAGTTTTTTTAAAAAACAAACAGCTCTTTAAATCATTCGAAACATAAAATCAACGATAAACAAAAAATGGATTAAAGCAATATACCCAAATTCTACGCATCCAGGTCAGCTTGTATCAGTGGTACTGCTTTGAATATGACAAATTGAACCACTAAAGCTATATTTATAAAGAGAAACATGGGCTGTAAGATATTATATCACACCCCAGCACAGAATAGTGCCATGTTATTGTTGTATTTAAAATGTCTATGCATGTCTTGTGTCATTTCTTGAATGGTCATCTATACCAACGAGAAAAAGGCTCACAATACCTATTATTTATCCAGACCTGGAAAGCTGTAGACTATTTCTGTGGCCCAAAGATGTATCTATTTCATTACTTACCCAACTTTTATTTCAACAAGTGGATTAACAAGAATAACTTTTTTTTTATTTTTTTGCATGGCGTGCTTGGTTCAAGATATGTTATTAACGCCTACTGCAGCAATGAGAAAGAAACCCTATTCGTCTAATTTCAGTCTTTTTATTCATGAGACTGGCCCTTCCATCATAGCTATTTTTCCATGCAGCACAACGTGCTCCTTTTTCCTTTCTCTTTTTGAAAAAGGCATTTCAGAGAGCTCCAGGGAGAAAGAAAGAAAGGACAATGGGAGCGTTGCTCATTGCTGAGGGGAAATCAAAGGAACAAGTTAAAATAAATCCTCGCCAGAGGCCTCCTGTGTACCATTTTCATTTTGATACAAACAGTTTTCTAGGTGAATAAGGAAGCCGTTCCTGAGAAAACAGATCGGGGGCTACATTGTACATTGAGAAGTACAAAACCCTAGAGCTGATTTGCTCACTCCTGATTAGCAGGTACATGTGAACCCACGGCTTGCCCCATGATTCACATAATGTTTCGATACTTGCGGGCACCATAGGAAGCCATATTTGGCCCAGGCAGCCCTCAGTTAACCGGCAATTATCCCTCTAAGAGATCAAATCGGATTTGAGCTTTGACAGATCTATATTGGGTGGTGTTAGTATGATAGAATTGGAAAGGACCTGAGATGCAACCATTGCCAGCTGTTGCAGGAAACCCACCACGATGGCATCCCTGATAGGGGTGGCCATCCATTCCTGGCTTAGGAAAACCTCCTAGGATGGGATTCAACTGTGAAAGGACTTCTTGCTTGCACAGTGGGTCTTTTCCCCTACTCCTTCCCCTGTGTTCCCCAAAAATTGGCTGGAGAGGAGGTGAGGAGAACCCCTGTAACAGCAAACAGGTGGGGAAGAGAGGAGGAATCGTTCCATCTGGCAAGCCAAGTTGCTTTCGCTGATGGGAACTACAGTGGTACCTTGGGTTATATATGCCTCAGGTTACATGCACTTCAGGTTACACACTCCACTAATCCAGAAATAGTACCTCTGGTTAAGAACTTTGCTTCAGGATGAGAACAGAAATCGTGCTCCAGCAGCGCAGCAGCAGCAGGAGGCCCCATTAGCTAAAGTGGTGCTTCAGGTTAAGAACAGTTTCAGGTTAAAAACGGACCTCCAGGACGAATTAAGTATTTAACCTGAGGTACCACTGTATCAGAAGAGCACAAAGTTGAATTCTTGCCCCAGTGAAGGAAAGTTCTCTGCCTCCTGAGGCAGTCTGTTCTGCTGTTGAACAGCTTGTGCTATTGAGTTCTTCTTAAAACTTAGGTTCAAACTTCAAGAAAGAGGACTCCTATCAATCCCCAGCATGTCTCAGTAGAGAGAACCTTGTCTGAAATCTTGGCGTGTGTCCACTAGTCAGCATAGACAGTATTGATGGATCCATAGTGTCTATGCTCCGTTGCAAGCTCCTCTCCATATATGCACAAAGATGGAAGGATCCTTTGTCACCAGCAATGGAAGAATGGCTGCTCGCCAGGTTCTGGGATTGGGGGGGGGGGTCTTGAATGCTTTCTAAGGACATTGTGTCTGTCAGCTGTTGCCAGTGCTGGATTTACGTATCAGCTAAACAAGCTATAGCTTAGGGCTCCACTCTCTTGGAGGCCCCCCAAAAAATTAAAGGGGGGGGGGAAACCTGTATGTACATTTCCAATTGTATTTCAGTTCAACAATTACTTTTATAAAATACATATTTTGTTATGTGCAAATGGCTTTAGATACCCATTACAGTGGTACCTCGGGTTAAGTAATTAATTCGTTCCAGAGGTCTGTTCTTAACCTGAAACTGTTCTTAACCTGAAGCACCACTTTAGCTAACGGGGCCTCCTGCTGCTGCCGCGCCGCCGGAGCACGATTTCTGTTCTCATCCTGAAGCAAAGTTCTTAACCTGAGGTACTATTGCTGGGTTAGCGGAGTTTGTCACCTGAAGCGTATGTAACCTGAAGCGTCTGTAACCCGAGGTACACTGTAGGTCCATAGATTACCATATATTCAACACAAAAAACAGCGACAATTTGTTGTTGACAAAGGACAGCTGGACATATAAAGGGCCCTATTACCTTCGGTAGCTTAGGGCCTCATCAAACCTAAATCTGGCCCTGGCTGTTGCCCTCCTGGTGGTTCTTCTTCCTCCTCCTTCTCTTCCTCTCCCATTATTTCCCAGCTTTTCCCCTCATCTGCCTCTGAGCTGTGACCTCCCTCAGTCCCCTGTGGCAATTCTGACGTGTCTCCTTCTTCTCTGGAAGGGTCAGGCTGGGGAGGTGGTCTCCACCATTTCTCCTCTGCCCCATCCTTGACGTTGACAGCCATCCCAAGGCTACTCAGTATGTTCGCTCTAGGGAAAGGCCTGTAGCTCAGTAGTACAGTATCTGCTTTGCTGTCCCAGGTTCAGTCCCCAGTGTTTTCAGGTAGAGCTGAAATCCCAGAGAGCCGTTGTAAACAATAATGAACCAGATGGACCAATGGCTTGCCTCAATAAAAGGCAGTTTCTATATTCCTATTCCCTGGACTGTTTTAGGAGGTTCCTTCCATCTTACTTAGTCCCCACCCCCAGCCCTACTTTTTAAAAAGTATTTCAGACCCTGGGGTTCCCTTGATCTTGATGATACCTGCCTCTAGCACATAGATGGGGGTGTTTCATTAAGGATCAACAGATGGGGCAGATGGTTGGTAGGGAGGGATTACTCACCTAGCCTCCCGATGCCAAGCATCACTGCTGGATCCTGGGAGGGGAGAGGCAGCAAGGAGCTTGGTGCAGGATTGGGTGGATGGACCAGTCACTCCTGACCAGCACACAGAAAACTGAGACCTGCAACAAAATGTCGCAGCATGAAATGTTTCTGGTTCACTGTTCTAGTCAGTCACCCATGCCTTTCATCCACAATAATATATTCCATGCCCCTTCCAGTAGTTTTCCTTCCCAGCAGCAGTCGGACAGCAGTCTGTGCTACTGAATATCTCCTATCCTCATTGGATTGTTTGGGGATTCCCCCTCCTGGATTTAAAGAGGTTTCCCCCCCCCCAAGAGTTGAGTACTTCTTCAAACCTTGGGGTCTCCCAAGCTTGTTCCCAGTATACATGAAGGAGCACCTCCACCCCCATTGTTCAGCCCGGACACTGAGGTCCAGCTCCGAGCGCCTTCTGGTGGTTCCCTCACTGTGAGAAATGAAGCTACAGGGAACCAGGCAGAGGGCCTTCTCGGTAGTGGCATCCGTCCTGTGGAACGCCCTCCCATCAGATGTCAAGGAAATAAACAACTATCTGACTTCTAGAAGACATCTGAAGGCAGCCCTGTTTTTTATGGAAGTTTTTAATGTCTGATGTGCTATTGTGTTTTTAATATTCTGTTGGGAGCTGCCCAGAGAGGCTGGGGAAACCCAGCCAGATGGACGGGGTATAAATAATAAATTTATTATTATTATTATTATTATTATTATTATTATTATTATTATTATTATTGCTGTCTCCTCCTTGTCCATGGCTAGAAACAGAAGGAACAATTAGGTGTAGAGAAAACAACAAGGATCTCTGAGCCAACCATCCTTCTTTGCCGTATGAAGTTGTAAGTGTTGAGAGTCAATTTATATATTGCCAAGGAATATGAAAATATGCTATGAAAGTGTACGTTGATACGACATATTTTTGTGTCAGCCTCCTTCATGAGAGAGGAGAATCAAATGCCCCATACTGGAGAGTCAGAAGGCCAACAATATAGTCTGCTAGGGACCCACAGATTCAGCCCTGTGGGGTCTTTAATATTCCTTTAACGTCTGTCGTCTTTAGCCTCCAATGAGTCTGGTACACACAGAGTGCTATGGATTTTGCTTGGTTGTTGATGCGAAGACCCAGCTTGTCTCCTGAGGAGCCCACAACATAAATAGAGTGGAACAACGCAGACCCTTGTGGATTGAGGAAACATACAGACCAAGAGAAAGAGGTGCCCTACAAGCACCCTTCTCGTCTTTCTCTTAATGTTTTAATTTCAGTTTTGATAAGCTTTTTAATTGCAGGGTTTTCGAGCAAAAGGTGGTCTTGAAGGCTTGTCATGTGGGTCCAGTGTTGCTAAGCACTTGAGGCTGACTGGGCCCTGAAGCATAATGTGGACTTGCTGTCTCCTTGGATACCATCCCCCCCCCCCGCCCCTCTTTCTTCACACATGAAATATGCACTTCAGCTGAGGAGAGAAAATAGAGTTCTTGATCCTTTTCCCCTACAGCTATTTCTCGAATGCTGGGAATTTATCTCTCACTTGCTTGACTGCCTATGCTAAATTCTACTTGGCGCTATTTCCCCACCGTTGTTGAATTTTATTTCTCCGAACATTTAAAGTCTGTCATTTGCCCACCCTCACTGGACCTTAGGAAGGGGAATTTGGCAAAGAGATGCTTCTCGTGGATGGAAGTAAACATAAGGTTGACTAAGTCATGCTCACGGTAGACTCATTGAAATCATTGGACTTCTTAATCATAAACTAACTCGTGCCCACTGATCTCAGTAGGCCTACTCGAAAAATGATGTAGTCAGATACAACCCATAACCTGATGAGACAGATTCTTGCCTGCTGGCACTCCCTGGCTGTCTTCGGCTTCACCCTCTAACCTGATGTGCCAGTTTTTCTTGTTTCAGATTCATTGAACTAATGACTCTTAGGATTTGTTTTGGATTTCTTTTCTTTGCGTCACCACAATTTGGGTTTTGCTGTTTGTGCCACTTTTCCTTAGGACGTCCCTATTTTCATTGGAGAAATGTTGGAGGGGTTGGAATTGTTGTTGTTTAGTTGTGTCCGACTCTTCGTGACCCCATGGACCAGAGCACGCCAGGCACTTCTGTCTTCCACTGCCTCCCGCAGTTTGGTCAAACTCATGCTGGTAGCTTCGAGAACACTGTCCAACCATCTCATCCTCTATCATCCCCTTCTCCTTGTGCCCTCCATCTTTCCCAACATCAGGGAAAGATTCCTTTTCCAGGGAGTCTTCTTGCCATCTCATTTTTGACCACATCCAACTTACCCAGGTTCATGGTTCTTACATTCCAGGTTCCTATGCAATATTTTTCTTTACAGCATTGGACTTTCCTTTCGCTTCCAGGCATATCCGCAACTGAGCGACCTTTCAGCTTTGGCCCAGCCACTTCATCAGCTCTGAATCTACTTGTACTTGTCCTCCACTCTTCTTCAGTAGCATGTTGGACGCCTTCCGACCTGAGGGGCTCATCTTCCAGCATCATAACTTTTTATGCCTGTTGTCTTTGTCCATGGAGTTTTCTTGGCAGGGATACTAGAGTGGCTTGCTGGTTCCTGCTCCAGGTGGATCACATTTGGTCAAAACTCTCCACTATGACCTGTCCATCTTGGGTGGCCCTGCACGGCATAGCTCATAGCTTCTCTGAGTTATTCAAGCCCCTTTGGCACGGCAAGGCAGTGATCCATGAAGGGAGGGTTGGAATAGGACATCCCTATTTCCATAGGAGAAATGTTGGAGGGTATGAGTTCCCCATTGCGGGCAGTTGCCCTCCAAATCAAGGAGGGCAGCAGAGATAGCAACCCTGGGAGTGGGGGAGCTAGCATGCCATACTCAAGTGTTCTGCTTACTCATGAGTATAATACTTGAGTAGGGCTTTTTTTCATTGTGTCATGAAAAATAATTTGGTATGACTATAGCCTCATTGGTAGGTAGGCACTGAAAGTACATATTTTGGGTGCTTCATGAAACCCTGGAGTGTTGGATCAGGAAATCCTGGCCTCAGATCCCATTTAATCACGAAAGTCACCATGGCCTCTGGCATAAATACCCTACATTTAAAGTGTGCAGCTTCTCCTCACCCATGGGCATAGTTAAGGGGGTAGTTCTGTGAGGGGTAAACTATCTAATCCTAGATCGTAGGAGTATTTGGGGGAAATGCTTTAAATGGGTGGTGTGCTTTCAGATCCCTGGCCTTGAGTTCCCCCATCTCTGTTCTATAGCATGAATTTTGAGTTCTGAGTCACGTTTTCTGCAGAAAGGTCCTGTAATTTATCTTAACGGAGAAAATGACTCCCTGCCATTACATATCCTACCATTTCCAGCTTGTGGCCACACGGTGCTTTTAGTTTTGCAGAGGATATGCCAAGTCGTATAAGACTATAGAGTAGCCATGAAATAATAATGAACTTCTTTTATTGGGAACACAAAGTATTTTTGCTTTGTTTACGCAGAGATAGATCACTTTGAATTGGACACTTTCTGATCTCTCAGCATTCTTCATCACCAACAGCTTCTTGTTAGAAAACATGCTCTTCCTAAGAATTTTACTCTCCCATACACAGTTTTAAAGTAACGTGGTATCTCAGGAGTCAAATTAGTGTTAGGGATGCAGGTGGTGCTGTGGTCTAAACCAGAGCCTCTTCGGCTTGCCGATCTAAAGGCTCCTGAAGGTAATGGGAAGAAGAAGAGGAGGAGGAGGAGGAAGAGTTTGGACTTGATATCCCGCCTTTCACTCCCCTTAAGAAGTCTCAAAGCGGCTAACAATCTCCTTTTCCTTCCTCCCCAACAAACACTCTGTGAGGTGAGTGAGGCTGAGAGACTTCAGAGAAGTCTGACTAGCCCAAGGTCACCCAGCAGCTGCATGTGGAGGAGCGAGGAAGCGAACCTGGTTCACCAGATTACGAGTCCACTGCTCTTAACCACTACACCACACTGGCTCTCCCTTTATATGAAGCCCTTTATATGTCCAGTTGTCCTTTGTCAACAACATATTGTTGCTGTTTTTTTTTGTGTTGAATGTATGCTCTATGGTAATTTATGGACCTAATTGGTATCTAAAGCCATTTTGCACATAACAAATAGGAGCCTACACAACAAAACACTGTTGCTGTACGTAGGTTTTATTTTATTTGTTTTACATCTTATATTTTTTACATCTAGTTTTTTTCCTTTAGTTTTTTTTGGGGGTGGGGCAAGAGAGTGGGACCCTAAGGTATATCTTGTTTAGCTTATATGTAAATCCAGCACTGCTTGGACCCAGGCTGAACGAAAGCATCAGCCCCTGTAGGATATAAGCAGTTGGCTTTTCTCTCAGAGGTTGTGTGAATCAGCCTCTTTAGTGAGAGGACGGTGTGGGTGGAAAGGCAGGAAGTAACAATGCCTTCTATTTATGAGGTGAAGTGACAGGTAAAATGACAGGTGATATTCCCCCATAGAGATCTGACCTTCACTTCTGCTACCTGCCTCTGCCCACTACTTCCTAGAGAGGAGGGGAAAATATTTTGAAGGGAAGCCCGCAACTGCCGGCAAATTTCCTTACTGAACCCCACTGTTAATTTATTTTATTAAAAGTGTGGGCAATGAGTCCCATCACCTGGCATTTTTAAAAACCCCATGTTTGATCATACTTTCTTTTCCCCACAAATCAGTTACCCCCCTTCTTTTCTAGCGGTTTTTTTTTGGGGGGGGGGAGGCATCTCCATAACTAGAATATTAATCTGCCTGTGATTTTCTCTCTCTTCGAGTTATTATAGCTAGTTTTTCTGTATGAATCATATGTTGACTCGCCTAGCTGACTAACCATCCTGACCACTGTTGACGTCTTAAGTCGAAAGCATAAATCCACTCATTTTGTTCTGCCGGTGCATGATTCATTTAAAAATAAATAAAAATAAAGTAATGTTTCCACGGTATTTAATTGCAGATTGTCAAAAGGTATTCACAGAGGACATTATTAATCTGATGACTGATGATTAATGAATGGCTTAAAAGGCAGATGTACCTGGGGAGCAATAGCTATAATAACTACTGAAGCTTTGTTTTAATATTTGAAAGGGGTTTTCCAGAAGATGGGGAAGTGGATATAAAAAGCTTTAAACTACATTTGTGCCATCTATTTCCATTGCTATCCGCTGCAAATAGACTTCAATCAGTACAAGTAGTACAAGTGACAAGATTAATCTTTTCCCGTATGTTCAAGTTGTATACTTGCAATGGATCTGCCTAACATCTATATGCAAATTATTGGTTTATTTCTGCAAACAGCCACCAGGATTTTGCAGGGCTGCATCTGATCAGGATTCACTGCCTTGATGCTGGCACAAGAGCAAAATGGAAGTTTTCACACCATCTGTAAACCCAGACCTGTAATTGCTGATGTGCTGGTGGGGCACTGCCACTGCTTGGGCATAAGTGTGACATGCTAGGTACAATAGGAAGGTAAAAAGGTAATAATAATAATAATAATAATAATAATAATAATAATAATAATTTATTTATTTATACCCCGCCCATCTGGCTGGGCCTCCCCAGCCACTCTGGGCGGCTTCCAAAAGAATATTAAAATACTATGATACATCAAACATTAAAAGCATCCCTAAACAGGGCTGCCTTCAGATGTCTTCTAAAAGTCTGGTAGTTGTTGTTCTCTTTGACATCTGGTGGGAGGGCATTCCACAGGGAGGGCGCCACTACCGAGAAGGCCCTCTGCCTGGTTCCCTGTAACTTGGCTTCTCGCAGTGAGGGAGCCGCCAGAAGGCCCTCGGTGCTGGACCTCAGTGTCCGGGTAGAACGATGGGGGTGGAGACGCTCCTTCAGGTATACTGGACCGAGGCCGTTTAGGGCTTTAAAGGTCAGCACCAACACTTTGAATTGTGCTCGGAAACGTACTGGGAGCCAATGTAGGTCTTTCAAGACCGGTGTTATATGGTCTCGGCGGCCGCTCCCTGTCACCAGTCTGGCTGCTGCGTTCTGGATTAGTTGTAGTTTCCGGGTCACCTTCAAAGGTAGCCCCACGTAGAGTGCATTGCAGTAGTCCAAGCGGGAGATAACCAGAGCATGCACCACCTGGACACCTGGATGGATGTCCAATCAAAAGCAACTATGGGGTTGCAGTGCTTATCTCACTTTCAGGCGGAGGGAGCCAGCATTTGTCCACAGGTCATGTGACCAGCATGACTAAACTGCTTCTGGTGCAACAGAACACTGTGACGGAAGTCAGAGCGCACGGAAACACCATTTACCTTCCTGCAACAGTGGTACCTATTTATCTACTTGCACTGGTGTGCTTTCGAACTGCTAGGTTGGCAGAGGCTGGGACAGAGCAACGGGATCTCACCCCATCACAGGGATTCGAACTGCCGACCTTCAGATCAGCACGCCCAAGAGGCTCAGTGGTTTAGACCACAGCACTACCTGCATCCCAGCTTAGGAAGAGGAGGCATGGGCACCATAATACTTGAAGATGGCGCCCACAGGGCCAAACGACACATTTCATACTAAATGTGCAGTTAGGTCTATTTTTTTCTTTGCTTAACTCAGGCATAACCTTCCGCCCTCCAGATGTTTTGGCCCACAACTCCCATGATCCCTAGCTAACAGGACCAGTGGTCAGGGCTGGTGGGAATTGTAGTCCAAAACATCTGGAGGGCTGAAGGTTGCCTATGCCTGGCTTAACTACAGGAGTTGGGGAATGTCAGGGACTGGGCAGAGGAGGAGGAGTGGTGGACACTGCCTCCCCATTCTGATCCTTCCAATGGGGAGGAAGAGGAAGAGTATAGATTTAGAACAGGGGTTGGCGGGAGGTCACAGCTTGGAGGCAAATGAGGGGAAAAGTTGGGAAATCATGGGAGAGGAGGAGCAGACAGAGCCGGAGCAACAGCTGGCTGACACATTGTCACTAGAAAGCATTCCAGACTCTCCATCTCCCAGAACCCAGCAAGCCTTAAAAGTAGGAGAGCAAAGAGCCCTGACCTAGCCACTGTGATCCACGCGACGGTCACCTCCAGACTGGATTATTGTAACTCGCTCTATGTGGGGCTGCCCTTGAGACTGACCCAGAAACTCCAGCGGGTGCAGAATGCCGTGGCGAGATTCCTTATGGGGTCTTCGCTGCGAGATCACATTCACCCGGTGCTATACCAGCTGCACTGGCTCCCGGTGGAGTACAGGATCAGGTTTAAGGTGCTGGTTATAACCTTTAAAGCCCTATACGGCCTAGGACCCTCGTACCTACGGGACTGCCTCTCCTGGTATGTCCCACGGAGGAACTTACAATCTTCAAACAAAAACATCTTGGAGGTCCCAGGCCACAGAGAGGTTAGGCTGGCCTCAACCAGAGCCAGGGCTTTTTCGGCTGTGGCTCTGATCTGGTGGAACGCTCTGCCACAAGAGACTAGGGCCCTGCAGGACTTGCCATCTTTCCACAGGGCCTGCAAGACAGCTGTTCCACCAGGCCTTTGGCCAGGGCACAGCCTGACTCCTTCCTTTGGCAATCTTCACAGAACTCTAGCCAAATGATTGCCATCAATTTGATTTGAATTAATCTTATAATTAAATGATTTTAGAATGTTGTATTATTTTATTGTTGTTAGCCGCCCTGAGCCCGGCTTTGGCTGGGGAGGGCGGGATATAAATTAAAATTTATTATTATTATTATTATTATTATTATTATTATTATTATTATTATGACAGAGGGCACTCAGCAGCACCCATAGAAGAGATGATGATGATGATGATGATGATGATGATGATGATGATGATGAAGAATGAGGAAGTGGGAGAGAAGGGGGGTGAAGATTCAGTCAGGGCAACGCCATTTTCCAGGAGACTGGGTTCTATAGTCTCTCTGTAAAGTTTGGAATAAATAAAGAACTGTAAGAAACTTTTCCTTATCTTTATACTTGCCTGGGCAACCAGCCAGGAGACAATGACAGCTTCCTGACAGGCGGTCACGATTGTCCCTGGATCTTCAGTGCACGAAGAGGTTCATCCAGCCTTCCCCAAGCATAATCCGGACAAAGATCACCCCTTCCTGCCTTGCACACAAGGTTGTGAGGATCAGACAAATGGGTGCTGTTAAGTGTTTTGAGTCCCATAGTTGCCGCAGATGTTGTGCAACTGGGCTTTACCCTGCGGAAAGGCAAACTGGGAAGCGAGGAGGGGAGTGTTTTTGCTGGGAAGCCCTGGCTACCTCTTTCCTGTGTGGAAGTTATAAGAGACCACTTGAGCGGTAAAGATGGCAAGCCACTCTCTGCCCTTCCTGCTGCAGCTAAGGTGGTTGTGTGTGTCTCAGATTGCCTGCCACCGTTAGACTTTTTTAACTGCACAGGGGTGTCACGGGCCAAGAGTCAGCTTCACCTGCTGAGCAGCAGCCTGAAGGAGCAGAAGGTGAAGTGACTCCACCTGCTGCTGATCAGCCTTCTTGCTCCTGATGAGAACCAGCTGGCTCCAGCTTTCTTAAGCAGGTGTTTCCAGCCTCAATCAGTTGCCGGAAACAACATTCGTCGTTCCTGGCCAGATCTTGCTGTTGCTTGCTTTTTGTGACCATGGGCTCTTGGCTTTCTTGACCGCCCCCCCGACCATCTGACTGAACTGAGATACTCCTGACCTTAGGAGTGGACGGAACCCTGCATTTGGACTCTGCCCTCGGGCAAGTACCCCCTGGCCTCTCACCTGCCACTCAGCTCTGCTGTCGCTGAGCAGAACGGGACAACAACAAGGGGACAGCTTAGAAGTAAATCATGGAATCGCAGAGTTGGAAGGGATCCTCAGGGTCATCTAGTCCAAACCCCTGCAATGCAGGACTCTCAACTAAAGCGTCCATGACTGATGACCATCCAACCTCTACTTACAAACCTCCAATGAAGGTGGGTCCACCTCCTTCTGACCATTCCACTGTTGAATAGCTTTTACTGTCATAAAGTTCTTCCTCTTGTTGTATCTCCTTTCTTGTAAGTTGAATCCATTGGTTTGGGTCCTACCCTCCAGAGCTTGTTCCATCTTACATGTGACAGCTTTTTTTTTTTAGTTGAATTATCTTAATAGAATCAAAAGGTAAAAACAAAAATGTGTACTCTCAGGTGTACTTTTATCTTGTACATACAAAGATGGAAACCAAATTCTTAAGAGCACAGGGGTGTCGGTGCAATGTTTGGCGGTAGTCTTTTTATCATTCCACATATTTGGATATTATATTTCTTGCCATATTTATACCGTTGTTGTTGTTGTTGTTGTTGTTGTTGTTGTTGTTGTTATTTTATTGAATTTATATACTACCATATACCTGGAGGTCTCAGGGCCGTTCACAGAAAAGATCAACATAAAAACCACAAAATATATAATCAGAATATAAGCAACAATCCAATAACCCCCCTTCCCGCCAAAAGAGCCACTGTCAGGGAGCATTACCAGCACAGAATGCAGATGCTGATGAGAAAGTCTACTTACATCTCCATCCACTTTCTCTCTCACTCGCTGAATGATCAAACCAAAGGCGATCGCTCTGCCTCTAGAGCCCTAGTGACCAAGGAGCCAGCAGAGGGAGGTGTCACAATGAAGGGCGTGTCACAAGGACCTCCACAACCTAGAAACCACCAGCACTCAACTGACACTACCAAGTTTGCTTATATGGCTTTTAATCCATGTTCAGCCCCAACACATTTTAAAAGGGCATTGGATGTCAGTCAGATCGACGAAAGGCCTGGCTAAAAAGGAACGTTTTTGCCTGGCGCCTAAAGGTGTATAATGAAGGTGCCAGGCAAATTTCCCTGGGGCGAGCATCCCACAGATGGGGAGCCACTGCAGAGAAGGCCCGTTCTCATGTTGCCTCCAGACCTTTCAAGGAGGAGACACATGAAGGAGGGCTTCAGAAGATGATCTCAGGGTCCGGGTAGGTTCATATGGAAAGAGGTGGTCCTAGAGGTATTGCAGTCCTAAGCCGTTGAAATACTATAAATACTATTATGCTATAAATACTATAAATATTGTATTGTATTATCATTGTAGTCTGTCCTGTATTTTAGTCCCTTCTAAGGATCACCATATCAGTGCTGTCTGGAAAAAAATCTGTATTGACATAAACAAATCACTTCCCAGTGTCATGTCAGCATTATTAGCCCACCTCGCCAGGGATGCAGGTGGTGCTGTGATCTAAACCACTGAGCCTCTTGGGATTGCCGATCCAAAGGTCGGTGGTTCAAATCCGCGTGATGGGTTGAGCTCCTGTTGCTCTGTCCCAGCTCCTGCCAACCTAGCAGTTCGAAAACATATCAGCACAAGTAGATAAATAGGTACCGCTGTGGCGGGAAGGTAAATGGCGTTTCTGTGCACCCTTTTTTCCGTCACAGTGTTCCGTTGTGCCAGAAGCGGTTTAGTCATGCTGACCGCATGACCCGGAAAGGTGTCTATGGATAAACGCTGGCTCCCTCAGCCTTAAAGCGAGATGAGTGCCGCAACCTCATAGTTGCCTTTTGACTGGACTTAACCGTCCCGGGGTCCTTTACCTTGACCTTTTACCTATTAGCCCACCTTGAATGCTCTTTCTGGTGTACACCCACAATCTGTGTCATGCCATATCCAGGCGAGTGCCACCACAGGAAACTAATTTGTCACAAATAAATACTGTGCCTAAACTCTGCATGCTGGTACACTGTTTACATTTTTGCTTTGGGTGCATCTCCGTACCAGTGCTGCTCAGGGTGCTGAAAGCCTGACACATCTGTAACTCCTCTTTAAATGTCATGAATGTTGCTTTCTCACCAGAATATTCCTGCTTAGAGTGCCAGCCAAAAAGCTATGGAGATGCAGGTCAATTCTGTGTCCAGGGCAGCTGTCTACCAGCTCCATCTGGTATGCAGCTAAGACCCTACCTGCCTGCACTCTCTCTCGCCAGAGTAGTACATGCCCTGGTGAACTCCTGTCATGTAACTGATCTTGACGAATTAAGTAACTGAATACAGAAGAAATCTCATCTGTTTAAAGCCTTGGTTTTTGAGCAGCTGAGGCAGTGAACAAACTGAAAACTGCTGTATAAGAGCGGGCCTTTTCTGCAGTGGCACCAGCCATCAGCAACCTCCATACAATCCAAAAGGCATAAACTGTGATGTGTTTTCAACACCCATTAAAAATATACTGGTTTGTTCAGGCGTTCCATGACTGTTTATATTTAGGTTGTTCTGCTCTGTATTTTGTTTTAGTATTCTGATTCTGCCTTTTTGTCGATGGTGGGTTTTTCCATTTGCTTTACATTCTAGACTTGTGATTTTACGGTTTTCATTCTATCTGTGTCAGTCTATAACAGGGTTTCCCAAACTTGGGTCTCCAGCTGCTGTTGTACTACAATTCCCACCATCCCTGACCACTGATCCTGCAAGCTAGGGATGATGGGAGTTGTAGTCCATCTGGAGACCCAAGTTTGGGAAACTTTGGTGTGTAAGTTGATTCAATTAACTAATTGCTTCTCATCAATGAGAAAAAAGGAAACAGTAGATTTATTTCCAATTAATAATTTTGTATTTTGTGGTGCAGACTTTCTCTAAATACATGCTAAAGTTCTTTATATCCCCTGTGAATAGCATAACCTTGCAAGGAGTTCCTGATGATAGCTTTGGTTGGAGCGCCGTGTAAGATTTCTGTTGCTTTCTCCGGTTGGGAGCCTGTTAACACTCAATCTTCGTGGAACGTTCTGGCAACTGTTCTATTCAGCCATTTTATGTTATTTTATTTTGCGGGCGAGATTTTGCTCCGTCAGCATGAGGGCGAGGATGAAGTTTTACATTAATCTCTCCCCCTACTGTGAACCAAGAATTATATATGAAAGGGTGAAACACGTGACAGGGATTTGACAGCTTTCTGCTGCTTCCTTCTGCTTTTCCTGCTGACATGACTAAGACGAAAGGCAGTGTCGAAAGAAGCCCAAGAAGAAAGGAACAATGCAGAGGTTTGTCAGGAGTTGCAGTTATTACCAGAGCGCAGCAGGGGATTTGTTAAAACTTACTCATGAAAAATAACACGGAAATTGGCCTATTATCGCCCTGCACAGGATTCTGCACATATCTGGCCCATTTCCTCTCTGTTTATGTTGCAAAACGCAGGGTCAACTGGTTGGGTAGTTCCATCCAGTTACAATGCAGGCAGGTTTTTATGGCTGAGTCTCTATGACTAATATAGGATGGGTAACCTCTCAGATTCACAACTAGGAAAGATGGTGCCAGAAACATTACGAAACAATGCAGGACGGTTTATCTCCGCTGCTATGATCCACACAAACAGTCCTGTTGGCAGCCCATTTCCAGGATCGGAGCAGTGGTATATTAACTCTGTTCGCTCTCTCCTGCAGGTATACTCAGTCCAAAACTTTCCCCCCTCTTCTCCTGCCACCAAGGGGGGTTTAGTATTTTTTACTGATGAAAATTTAGTCCTTTACAATAGGCTTTCCAAGACTTCAGCTTGCATCCTCATTGCTTCAATCTATTTACAAAAGGGGAAGGTGGATTTCCTGTTTTAGACCTCCCCGTTTCGGCACCAAATTAAGACGTTTAAAAATCCAATTCTCCTCTCTACTCACGGGTAGTTGCTTTAAGATCAAATTGTCCACAGGAAAAAGTCAGCGCTCTCCGGCAACAGCTATGCGGCTTTGCTCCGTGGAAGAAGCAGTCAATTCGAAGCACCACGCCGCTAACCCCACGTCGCTCCGGATCCCCAAAACTGGGTTTCCCCGCGAGTAGGGGAGGCACAAAAGGTGCCAGCCGAATCCCACGTTCACAGGCTTCACCCGCCTGTGATTTCTAGTGGGTCTCCGCCTTCACTGTGGCGGCCAGACCCGGATTCCTACGAAGCAAATTCCTCCCGATCAGAGGAATTCCGCCATTACCGGAGGCGCTAACCCGGAAGTCCCCGTCCCGATTTTCTTGGACACATCCGGGAAATGGTCAGCATTTTGGCATCTGGCAAAGCCTTGGAAGATGTTGGGATCCGTTTTGTGGCAAACTAGATAATCCACGAATTACCGTTTTCTTACTCTTGTTAATTAGATACACAGCCAAAAGCCCTTGATTTACACTTGATAGCTGTTCAGAAATGTTGTGCGTAGTTTGGATTGTAATTAACAATGTAGTTTTGCTAATAAAAGAAGTAGCTTTTGGGAAGAAGATGAAAGCTGAAGGGGTATAATTAGGATAAAGGATTATTGCAGAATTCTCTGTATCAAGTAGAACAAGGCAGATAATAGCTCAGTTTTACTGAATGAACAAATACAAGGGAATGCGTCCAGAAGATTACAGCTCCCTCCCCCTTTTTAGGATTTTTAAGGAAGGCTCATATATGAAAAACTACTGTAAATTAGCACTGACATTTCAAGAGATTCTTGGTTTATGTACATACATAAAAGTCTAGTTGAAGGTGCCAGGCCATTTGGAATGGGACAAGCTGGAGGAAGTAGCTGCCTCATTAATATGATTGTTTTGATGGAGGAGTGAAAGTCAACATACATAAAAGCACTTTGGTATTATATATTATAACTCAACGCTTGCAACTGTTCAAGGCAAACTATGTATGTAGTCAGAATCAGATAGTAGCACAATGGTATCTCTGACTACCGTGCACACCAACTGACTGCAAAAGTGACAGGAAAGTATTGGTGCCAGGATCTCGCCCACTCTGCTGATTTTTCTCAGCATGGCGCAGATTTCCTTTTTCAAGGAGTGGGAGGCATTTGTATGCCTGCCCATCAGCACATGTGGAGATAAAAACAACCGCGGGATTGATTCCAAAGGTAGCTTGGAGAAAAGGTATTCCAATTCCGTTCAGTTGTACTGAACTCCAAAACAATGCCGATGACTTAATGTGAACCATCTTGGGCAGCCCTTGGGATGGAGAACTGATCTTTCTTGCTTTCTTTTTTGCCTTTTGCAGGCATAATGGGGAAACAGAATAGCAAACTGGCTCCTGAAGTAATGGAGGATCTGGTGAAAAGCACAGAGTTTAACGAGCATGAACTCAAACAGTGGTACAAAGGGTTTCTAAAGGATTGCCCTAGTGGGAGACTGAACCTCGAGGAGTTCCAACAGCTTTATGTAAAGGTAAGTTGGTATCTTTCTTTCTTTCTGCATGGCGACTCTAAATGTGACACTGCAAGGTGTGACTGAATACCTTGCCGATCAGAAGGTCGGTGGTTCAGATCCTCGCGACGGGGTGAGCTCCTGTTCCTCTGTCCCACCTCCTGCCAACCTAGCAGTTCAAAAGCATGCCAGTGCAAGTAGATAAATAGGTATTCTGTTGTGGGAAGGTAAAAAGTGTTTCCGTGTGCTCTGGTTTCCATCACGCTGTCTCATTGCGCCAGAAGCGGTTTAGTCATGCTGGCCACATGACCCAGAAAGCTGTCTGTGGATAAATGCTGGCACCCTCAGCCTGAAAGCGAGATGAGCGTCGCAACCCCATAGTCGCCTTTGACTGGATTTAACCATCCAGGGGTCCTTTACCTTTTCTTCTTCTTTTCTTTTAAAGTAACTGTTTTCCAGCCCCGGAAGTAGCATGGCGAGCATTCATGCACTGCAGCTGACACACTAATGTGTTGCGATACACAGTTTGGAAAGCTCTGCCCTAGCAACATTTGGTTTTCCGGAAGGGAATTGTCTTCCTGTGGTTCTACTGTCTTATGCCCTTTTTCTTCTATGAGTTAACACGGTGATCTCCTCAGCCAATGTGCCCAGCTGACATTAGCACTTCTTCAAGAGCACCTTGGACATGATTTGTGATGAGTGACAAAAGTTGGCATCTGCACACACCATGCTGTTTTGTGACCTTTGTGTGTTGGATTTCAATTTCTTTAGCAGCTGCGCCACTCAAGTGCACAACAACTTGTGTTGTGCTCTTTTCTTTTTGAAGTGGTGACAAGACACACACAACACATCTTCCCCCATTTTGGGAATGCTTTGTTGCCTCCCTAGCCCTCAAGTTTGTTCACTCTCCTGCCATTATTGAAATGAACGTCTCCCCTTATTTTATTTTTTAAAGTGGGAAGCACAAACATATCAATTCTCTACATTGAGGCTATCACCTGTTAAAAATTGTTTGAGCTATGATATCCTGCCGTTGTATTGAGGCTCACATGCATATAGCGCTAGGTGGAAAATCCAGGTTTTATAATTATCTGTTTCAGTGTTTCCCAAACTTTGGTCTGCAGCTGTTTTTGGACTCCAGTTCCCATCATCTCTGACCACTGGTCTTGCTAGCTAGGGATGATGGCAGTTGTAGTCCAAAAACAGCTAGAGGCCCAAGTGTGGGAAACACTGAAATAGAGAACCCTTAGACCTGTGGCTATCTCAGTGTTTTGGGGGCCTCAATTTCCCATAAGCCCCAAGCGGCATGACCCAGTCATGGTAGCAAACTCCCCAGAGTTAGTCTGTTGCATCAGATACAAAGAGCTTTGTGGCATCTTAAAGACAAAGCGACTTGTTGAAAAATGAACTGTTGATGTCGGCCCTAACTGGCAAAATCTTACGTGGTAATAAAATGGGTTCATCTTCTTTATGGTTATAATTATTTGCATATAGTTATTTATAACATAACAAAGAATAATAACAAATGTGACATAAAATAAAAGCAGATACTGTTTAGTTCTGTCCGTCTTTAGATTGCCAGCAGGCTCTTTGTAGCTTTGCCGCAACAGATTTAACACTGACCATCACGGAAGACCGATAAGATTATTTGGTTACACTTAATTGTAACCAAAGATATCAGTTGGAGTTGTGACATTTCATAGAATCATAGAATCATAGAGTTGGAAGAGACCACAAGGGCCATCGAGTCCAACCCCCTGCCAAGCAGGAAACACCATCAGAGCACTCCTGACATATGGTTGTCAAGCCTCTGCTTAAAGACCTCCAAAGAAGGAGACTCCACCACACTCCTTGGCAGCAAATTCCACTGTCGAACAGCTCTTACTGTCAGGAAGTTCTTCCTAATGTTTAGGTGGAATCTTTTTTCTTGTAGTTTGGAACCATTGCTCCGTGTCCGCTTCTCTGGAGCAGCAGAAAACAACCTTTCTCCCTCCTCTATGTGACATCCTTTTATATATTTGAACATGGCTATCATATCACCCCTTAACCTCCTCTTCTCCAGGCTAAACATGCCCAGCTCCCTTAGCCGTTCTTCATAAGGCATCGTTTCCAGGCCTTTGACCATTTTGGTTGCCCTCCTCTGGACCCGTTCCAGTTTGTCAGTGTCCTTCTTGAACTGTGGTGCCCAGAACTGGACACAGTACTCCAGGTGAGGTCTGACCAGAGCAGAATACAGTGGCACTATTACTTCCCTTGATCTAGATGCTATACTCCTATTGATGCAGCCCAGAATTGCATTGGCTTTTTTAGCTGCCGCGTCACACTGTTGGCTCATGCCAAGTTTGTGGTCAACCAAGACTCCTAGATCCTTTTCACATGTACTGCTCTCAAGCCAGGTGTCACCCATCTTGTATTTGTGCCTCTCATTTTTTTTGCCCAAGTGCAATACTTTACATTTCTCCCTGTTAAAATTCATCTTGTTTGTTTTGGCCCAGTTCTCTAATCTGTCAAGGTCATTTTGAAGTGTGATCCTGTCCTCTGGGGTGTTAGCCACCCCTCCCAGTTTGGTGTCATCTGCAAATTTGATCAGGATGCCCTTGAGTCCATCATCCAAGTCGTTGATAAAGATGTTGAATAAGACCGGGCCCAAGACAGAACCCTGTGGCACCCCACTAGTCACTCTTCTCCAGGATGAAGAGGAACCATTGATGAGCACCCTTTGTGTTCGGTCAGTCAGCCAGTTACAAATCCACTGAGTGGTAGCATAGTCAAGACCGCATTTTACCAGCTTCTTTACAAGAATATCATGGGGCACCTTGTCAAATGCCTTGCTGAAATCAAGGTAGGCTACATCCACTGCGTTCCCTTCATCTACCAGGCTTGTAATTCTGTCAAAAAACGAGATCAGGTTAGTCTGACATGACTTATTTTTCAGAAATCCATGCTGACTATTGGTGATCACAGCATTCCTTTCTAGGTGCTCACAGACTGTTTGCTTAATGATCTGCTCCAGAATCTTCCCTGGTATTGATGTCAGACTGACAGGGCGGTAATTATTTGGGTCCTCTCTTTTCCCCTTTTTGAAAATAGGGACAACATTTGCCCTCCTCCAGTCTGCCGGGACTTCGCCTGTTCTCCAGGAATTCTCAAAGATGACTGCCAGTGGTTCTGAGATCACATCTGCCAGTTCTTTTAATACTCTTGGATGCAGTTCATCTGGCCCTGGAGACTTGAATACATCTAAACTAGCCAAGTATTCTTGTACTATCTCCTTAATTATTCTGGGCCGTGTTTCCTCTGCTGAATCATTTGCTCCAAATTCTTCAGGTCGGGCATTGTTTTCTTTATCGGAGAAGACTGAGGCAAAGAAGGCATTGAGGAGTTCAGCTCTTTCTGTGTCCCCTGTTTGCATTTCACCATCTTCTCCTCTGAGTGACCCCACTGTTTCTTTGTTCTTCCTTTTGCTACGAACATACCCATAAAAGCCTTTTTTGTTGCTTTTAACCTCTCTAGCAAGCCTGAGTTCATTCTGTGCTTTAGCTTTTCTGACTTTGTGTCTACACGTGCTGGCTATTTGTTTGAATTCCTTTTTGGTGGTTTCCCCCCTTTTCCATTTTTTGTACACATCCTTTTTTAATCTTAACTCAGTTAAAAGTTCTTTAGATAGCCACCCTGACTTCTTTAGGCACCTTCCATGTTTCCGTCTCATTGGTATTGCCTGAAGTTGTGCTTTTACTATCTCCCTCTTAACAAACTCCCAGCCATCATGAACTCCCTTTCCTTTTAATATTACTGTCCATGGGATCTCACCCAGCACTTCCCTAAGTTTTATGAAGTCGGCTTTCTTAAAGTCAAGAAATTGAGTCCTAGTATGCTTGGCTGCTCCTTTCCGCTGTATAGTAAACTTCAGAAGAGCATGATCACTCGTGCCTAATGATCCTTCCACTTCTACCCCACTAACCAGGTCATCAACATTGGTTAGGACCAGATCTAAAATGGCTGTTCCTCTTGTTGCTTCTCCCACTTTCTGGACAACAAAGTTGTCTGCAAGGCCAGTGAGGAATCTGTTTGACCTTATGCTCTTGGCTGAGTTTGACATCCAGCAAATATCCGGGTAATTGAAGTCCCCCATTACTACTATCTCCCTTCCTTTTGCATGCTTGGCCATCTGTTCCAGGAAGGCATCATCTATGTCCTCCGTTTGGCTTGGGGATCTATAGTAAACTCCCACAATGAGGTCCCTGTTATTCATCTCTCCCTTAATTTTGACCCAAATGCTCTCACTTTGGCTTTGAGGTTCTAAATCTTGGATCTCTTCACAGGTATACATATAACGCCACTCCTCCTCCTTTCTTGTCTGGTCTGTTTCTCTGAAATAGATTGTAACCCTCCATTATTACATTCCAGTCGTGGGACTTATCCCACCAGGTTTCAGTGATGCCTATTATGTCATATTTAGTTTGCTGTACCAAGAGCTCAAGCTCATCTTGTTTATTACCCATGCTTTGCGCATTAGTGTACAGACATTGAAGTCCATTAATCATTCCCCCGTGTCTCTTATTTAAGGATTTTTTCCTCCCACCACTAGGTCTGCGTGCTGTTTGCTCCATTTGGTCTATGACATTTGGATGATCATCTTCATCATTTGATAGACTCCTACCTTCAGGAGCACTGTCTTCCTCCCCCACATTAGTCAGTTTAAAGCCCTCCTGATGAGGTTTCTGAGATTTTTGGCAAAAACATTCCTCCCAACCGTTGCGAGGTGCAGCCCATCTCTTGCCAGAAGTCCATCTTCAAGAAACTGCAGTCCGTGATCTAAGAATCCAAACCGTTCCTGTTTACACCATTTGTGAAGCCAGCTGTTCACTTCCACTGTTTTTCCCTCTCTCCCTGGGCCACGTCGTTCAACTGGGAGGACAGATGAGATGACAATTTGTGCATTTAATTGCTTCAATTTCCTGCCCAGAGCCTCATAGTCTCTTTTGATCTTCTGGAGGCTATTGCTTGCAGTGTGGAAGAAAACCTGAGGAAATGCTAGGAGCAAAGTTGAAGTTAGACTAGAGTTTTGCAGTGAAGTGCGTTATGATAGGGCAATCAAGGATAGCTTGGCTGAAATAAGTTCCCCTAGGAGAATCTAAATAAGATTAGCCTCAGAAAGCTACTGTACTCCAGAGAGGGTGGTAATATTGCATCTTATGGAGAACCATGTTCCTGAATTTTTTGGTAGGCCCCTGAAGACCACAAAGAAGAGACCAAGCTTAGCTGCTAATCTTACGACTTCTAACCATTTCCCCCTGACTGCTTTGAGAACTGGAAATGAGAGCTATGATAAACACTTGGTTCTGTATCATGGATTAGAGATATAGTCGGGACTGTTGTTCTGAGGTTTGTGATAACATTTGATAGACTGTCAGCAATTAATACTTGCAAACATCTCAGGGGGAGGTTGCTGGAACTTGATCTGAACTTATCTTTAGACACTTGCTTAAACATTTCATAAACTCTATTTAATGTTAACAACTACTCATGGGCGTATGTAGGATCTGACCTTTCTACACATGCGTCTTATCACTTGTTGTGTCTTCTCTTCAAATATCCCTGAAGCTGCACTCCATAGAGCTTCGTATATGAGTCTTTATGCCAATCCATTCTTTTAAACAGTTTGCTGAAAGCCACTCAGTGACCTCGTGGGCTTCTTTTTCACATTGTTTGATAGCAATCCATGTCCGTGCATAGACTAAACCAAACCAACAAGCATTTTGTCTGTCTTCAAAATATTTCCGTAATGCATAATTCCAACAACTTGTCCCCCTCCTCAAATGCCAAGTTGGAAGTGTGGGATGTGCAGAATCCCTTGTAAGCTTCTTTTTTTTAAAAAAAAAAATACTTATCTACCCACTGGCTAATTGACAGGGTTTCAAATGAATAGTTTTTAAATAAATAAATAAATCACACATTAAATTTATGGCCTTTGTGCAAGTTGCCCATTCAGTAGGTAATAGGAACACAGAAGAGGACTGGAGCTCCAGACCAAGAATAGACCTATGTCCCTCCCAGATGTGTCCATTATCCCTGATCATGTGTGGAACTACAGTTATAAATAAGTCAGAAAATAAATTGTTATAACAAAAGAAATAAACTCTATGGAAAAGCACTTAAAATTTTTTTTTGCTCTCTGGTGCCATCTGGTGTTGCATGTTTATAACGCATTCAAAACGCTGTTTCTTGATGAATGTAGCTGAGTACCACGAATGGCTGATGGGGCTGAGTTACAACAACATCTAGACAGTTTCAGGTTCCCCATCCCTGCTCTAGACAGTGGCCCTAAAACTCAACTCCCATCTTACTTTATGGCAAGATCAGTAGCAGCTGGTGAGATGACATGGGTATGGATTTTGTTCATCTTCCCAACATACTGGGCTGCTGATGCTTAATGAGAGGGAGAGTGGATGAGGTGCAGGCAGCTCCAGCTGCCGGTCCAATGGTCCAACACCCCGCTCTTCTCCCTCTTGGTAGACGCCAGTGCCTCATTATGTTGGGAAGCTGGGAGAGCATCACTGCCCATTACTAGGCAAGATACATCTCCCACTGAGTCACAAAGCTGTCTCTTCCCATATTGGGATGCCGGTGGCGCTGTGGTCTAAACCACTGAGCCTCTTGGGCTTGCCAATCAGATGGTCGGCAGTTTGAATCCCTACGATGGGATGAGCTCCTGTTGCTCTGTCCTAGCTCCTGCCAACCTAGCAATTCGAAAGCACGCCAGTGCAAGTAGATAAATAGATACCTTTGCAGCGGGAAAGTAAATGGCATTTCCGTGTGCTCTGGTTTCCGTCACGGTGTTTTGTTGCTCCAGAAGCGGTTTAGCCATGCTGGCCACATAACCTAAAAAGCTGTCTGTGGACAAACGTCAGTTCCCTCGGCTTGAAAGCAAGATGAGCGCTGCAGCCTCCTAGTTGCCCTTGACTGGCCTTAACTGTCCAGGGCTCCTTTACCTTTACCTCTGCCCACAATTGTGGACATGGTATGCATGAGAACGATGGACTTACTCATCCAATATGAAGCTAGAGAGATGAAGGGGAGGGAGCATTGAAAGCATGCTCCCCAGAATACGTGCTTTCATTAAAAAATTCTGCCAATTTTGTAAAGGGATAAATTAAGCTGACAGATAGCACCCACGATCACCCTGTGACCTTCATAGGAAATGGGGATTTTAATCTGGGTTTCCTTCGGAAAGACAGCACATCTGGAAAAACAACAACAAGCAGTCCTTCCAAACTAAAGTCACAGAGTGAAGATTGTGCTTTCCTGTTCAACTCAACACAACTTAAGTGTGCCTCACACTGGTTCGGTTACACCCAAAGGGAACACAAAGTTAATCAAGCCGTGAGCCTTTTCACTGGGAGTTTGCTACTGAATCGCTGAAAGTGCGTTATGTAGTGAAAAAAGGTAATCTGAGTTCTTACAACCCAGCAATTTTCATAAAGGATGCACTGTTGGCAATGCAACATTTTGCATTGGCATTATTCAGCTTCCTGTAACGCTTCTGTTGTCACTATGAATACACCTCCTCCAGACTTGCACTATGAAAAGGGGGTGTTGCGCCAAACACTCCCTTGCATAGTAGGCAGCAAGCGTTGCTTGTGACCTCGTGACTCTTACGGGAGCCAGGAATGTGTTGTGCCTCCTGCCACGCTTGCTAAAATGATTCATATTTAGGCCCAAATCTTCCTGTGGGGCAAGCACCGGGGGCAGGCCCTCCAGAATCTCATATCTTCATTTCCTAACAGTTCAGATTTTTTTGTATGGGTTAGGGGTGTTCGCAAAGGGGGGGGGGCAGAATATTCAGAGTCAGTGATACTTCCTCATGTACCAAGTACAACAACAATAACAACAACTTCTTCTTCTTCTTCTTCTTCTTCTTCTTCTTCTTCTTCTTCTTCTTCTTCCCATGCCCATCTGACTGGGTTTCCCCAGCCACACTGGGCAGCTCCCCAACAGAATATGAAAAAAACACGATAAAACATCAAACATTAAAAACTTCCCTAAACAGAGTTGCCTTCGGATGTCTTCTAAAAGTCAGGTAGTTGTTTATTCTCTTGACATCTGATGGGAGGGCATTCCACAGGGAGGGCGAGACTACTGAGAAGGTCTTCTGCCTGGTTCCCTGTAACTTCACTTCTTGCAGTGAGGGAACCACCAGAAGGCCCTTGGAGCTGAATGATGGGGGTGGAGACTCTCCTTCAGGTATCCAGTACCAAGGCCATTTAGGGCTTTAAAGGTCAGCACCAACACTTTGAATTGTGCTTGGAAATGTACTGAGACTCTTGGGCTTGCCAATCAGAAGGTCAGCAGTTCGAATCCCTGCAATGGGGTGAGCTCATGTACCATAATGAATGGGCCTTGAGCTTGTTTGGAGGTTCTAGCAGGGGAGTGCAGCTATCGTATACCCTTGACCGAAGAACGGTACACTCCTATCTGGGATGGTCGTCCTCTTCCACTGAGCGGTGAGGGAGGAAGGGGACACCTGCCTAGCCAGCCAGATCAGCCGAATCAACCCTGGCGATTAATGGGGTGACAGATCACCCTCACATCACGTATGGGAACGTAAGCTGGGATTAGACTGTCGTGAGACAGGTTAGTTTTGCCCTACTGATGATGTGCTGTTGTGATCGTAATCCTGCTCAGTCTGAGAGGAACCGCAGGTTCAGACCTTTGGTGTATGTGCTTGGCTGAGGAGCCAATAGGGCGAAGCTACCATCTGTGGGATTATGACTGAATGCCTCTAAATCAAAATCCCCCCTAAAAGTGACAATACATAATGAATGGGTCAGAATTTTGCAGAGTTCACCAAATGTTCACGGTCACCTGTCGTGCTTTTCACATGTCGTCAGTTTCACACATTACAATGGAGCTGTCTTTTTTCATTCCTCTGGAGTCGTCCCATCCACCCAGCAAGGTCTGTTCAGATTCAGTGTGCCGCTGAATGCCAGTTGATGAGAGCAATATTAAGAGAGGACTGCGGCCTCAGACTCCTACACAACTTGTGGGATTCCCAGAGGTGCTAAGTTGGCCCCAGGCTGTAAAGGTTTCACAAGGTTGACCTAGAGTGTGCTTCAATAAAGAGGGCCCACCCCCTAATATTCTTAAGAGGGTCTATTCTCCAGTCTCCGTAGAGTAGCCGGAGGTAGGGAAGCAGAAAAAGGTTCCCCTTTCCTTCCACTCTACAGTTTTAATCTGAAATCTTATGCGCAGTACTGTGCCCAGAGCTCAGAAACTGCTCATGCTAATGAAATTCCCTGTCGCAAAATGCACCTAGAACAATGGGAGTTTCGAACACTGTGATGGCATTGGAAGCTAATGTTGGCGTTGCTGCCAGCAGTAGCTGGCAGAAGGCTCTCCAAACGGTGGGGAAGAGGAGCAGGACCAGTGACAGCAGGCCCAATGGATCCAAAGCTGGCCCATTTCTTGGAGAGAGAGCTGGTGCAAGACCTTCTCTCTGCTGGTGTGGCGAAAACAACCACAGCATCCACTCTGAAACCAAACCACCCCTTCTGTGCTGCCCTACAGCCTACCCTTAGGATTGTTCTGTCGGTGTATTTCCGTTTTTTGTTTCTGGCCTGCCGTGAGGCGGCAGAACCTGCACAAACGCCACACTTTCCCACACAAGATCAGCACCTTCCCCAAAGCACCACCTCACGGCAAACTTTCACGAAATGCTTTGTCGATGTTGGACCAGTTCCAGTTCCCAATGTTTCCTGAAGCTCTCTTCAAAGGCAGTAGGACTTGTAAATCCTTATCACCTCAGCAGCCAGAGCACCAATGGGGTGGGTGGGCCAGGTGGCCCCATATAAATTGACCGCAAGATGTGGCACAGATGCACCTTTTGAGTGGCAGTGCCCATCAACTTTGGTGGGGGTGGCACCCTCAAATATTTTATTGGGGGGCCCTGGAGGGAGCTTGGCCCCCAGAAATGGGCTCCTATGTTCAGCAGCATAGGAGAACCACTTCCTGCATTGCGCCAGTACATCAGAGTCAGTGCTTTTTTTCTAGAAAAAGAGGTGCCGTAACTCACCATGAACACCTCCCTTATTCTCTTATAATGGCAATGGCACCCATCTGAGAAGCGCCATAGCTGAGTTCCGGAGAGTTCCGGCTGAAAAAAAGCCCTGGTCAGAACTTCCTGCCTCAGTTAATGTGGGAGGCATTCCTGAGCCATTTTCTCCCCACACAAACATTAGAAGGTTCTTAGAAGGACCTCCTTGTGGTGGCCCTGGGTTTTTTCTAAGAATTACTTGACTGGCATGTGGAGGCATGTTATGGTGGCTTCTCCTCCACTTGAGGCAACTTTGGAAGAAACACTTTTCTAATGTTTTCTATCCATGGCATTCATATCCCACTGTCATTAGCCCAGGCAGATCAACAATGAGCAATTATGCACCGTCACGACCAATTTCTGCCATGCTCTACGCAGTGGTTTTTGTGTGGCATCAAACTGTAGCCAAACACCTTGTGAGTCATCAGTCTAGATACCTTGTGTAATTGCGAAAGGCAGCCGTTGAGATTCAGGTCATGTTTCTGCTAATCATAGATTGAACATTTCCAGCACCTTGGGACATCAGCCTTATTTTTTTCCTTCCAACCTGAAGGAAAGCAAATTTCTCTCTTTGTGTTCCATTAGGGTTTGCACGAATTGCCGTATTTTTGCCAACAGAACCGCAGAGCTCTTCCAACGAACTTGCTGCACAAATTTGCTCTCTTAATTATATATTTCAAGCGTGACAAAACAACAGTGAGGGAAACGTTTGTGCTGGAAAATTAAGTTGCTGAAGCTACAAGTGAGAGAACAAAGGGAGTGAACATGCTGTTTTTCTGGTTGGTGCTAGTGAATTAGGTTGGGTTGTTTCATATGTTTTTACAGAATCCTTCCTGCTTAGGGGGTTTCTAGCTGTTTCTATGGCAGAAGCAGGTCTGTTTATGAAAAGTACAGAATATTATTCAGCCTGTCTTCTAAATTTTTTTATTAAAAAGCCCAAATAGCTATATGGAGGTGTTAACACTAAGAGTCTACTTGAGCGTATTGCTGAACTGTTAAAAGCATCAGTGAAAGAAACCGAGTCCATTATTCCTAATGCTTTTATTCCTGTAAGACAACATATCAAAGCACATAATAACAGTTCCTTATGTGCGGATCCATTCACACACCCTAAATGTAGCTTGGCATGATCACTATCTTCTGTGCTTGGGATAAGAAGAAGAAGAAGAGTTTGGATTTGATATCCCGCCTTTCACTCCCCTTCAGGAGTCTCAAAGCGGCTAACAATCTCCTTTCCCTTCCTCCCCCACAACAAACACTCTGTGAGGTGAGTGGGGCTGAGAGACTTCAAAGAAGTGTGACTGGCCCAAGGTCACCCAGCAGCTGCATGTGGAGGAGCGGAGACTCGAACCCGGTTCCCCAGATTACAAGACTACCGCTCTTAACCACTACACCACACTGGCTCTAAGGAATATTGCTTATCCTCCTGGTCAGATTTAAGTTTGTCAGAATGGAGCAAGTTGGTTTTCTGAACCTCTGGTATGTTTGGGACCTTTCTGGATGGATTAGTGCTTGGCCTCTTTCCATGCCAGATCCCGCTCACAAAAAGAAGTATCTGCCTGTAACGAGGCAGGGCCAGCCCTACCTATAGACAGAATGCCAATTTAGAAGTTCAAAAGCACACCAGTGCAAGTAGATAAATAGGTACCGCTGTGGCGGGAAGGTAAATGGCATTTCCGTGTGCTCTGGTTTCCATCATGATGCCCCGTTGCGCCAGAACCGGTTTAGTCATGCTGCCCATTTTAGCCATTTCAGCATAGTCCATCAACTTCATCTGCCAGCTCATGATTTTAACTTTAAACCGGTTTCCGGCAATGTATTGCTACATCGCCCAGGCCTGCACACATCCCTGCACACGTGATCCAGGAAGACCATACATTTCCCAGTGTACTAGGAGAACTGTGTACAGACAGGGCCCTTGTGGAGGTAATGGACAGGGCCAAGTGATGCTGGTCCTGCTCCCCATGTTCTTTGAATGCCTAAACAGGACTCCTTAGTTCTCCGAGGCTGCGGTACGGACTATTCTCCATTCCGTTCCTGCTGCCAGTACTGTGCCAGAGTGCGCTTCAACATAGTCAAGCAATTTAGCTGCTTTTGGCAGAGGCCTTCCTGCATCTCACATCGCGTTATTTGTCAGCCACTCGCCCCCAGGCTGTGCACATGGCCCCATTTCTACTTCTGCTGAAAATAAGCTGCATGCGGGAGGACTGAGGAAGAGCAGTGCTGCCTGATCTTGCAGTGTGACGCACATTGGAGCGCCAGTAGTTTGAAGCAATTTGCCTGGCCTGAATTGGAACATTGGGGCGGCATGGGAGGTTCTTCTTGAATCTTTGTGTGAGCAGATGTGGTTATGAGTGGCATCAGAGCCCAGCTAACCTGCTCCTTGCAGCTGAGTTGGGTAGAAGTGATGCTTGACTGAGTCCCAGAACAAATATACTTGACTGATCCAATTTATCTGAGATTTGATTATCCCACCTTGCTTGGTAGCCCATAGAAATCTGCAGTAAAGGGTTCTCTTCTAGCAGCTGCTTCAATGACTTGTAGGACAGTAGCACTCTAAGTGGCTGGATGGTTACATGGGAGCCGGTTGAAGTTAAATCCTTCGAAGACAGAGGTCCTCTGGCTGGGACGGGGCAATATGGGATTCAGGGGGCAACTCCCATCTCTTGCGGGGTGTGCAATTAGTGCCAGCACCGTCCGTTAAGAGTTTGGGTGTAATCTTCGATACCTCCCTCTCCGTGGAGGCGCAGATTACAGCTACAACAAAGGCGGCATTTTCCTATCTCCACCAAGCTAAGCAGTTGGCTCCTTACCTCTCTCGCCCTGACCTAGCCACTGTGATCCACGCGACGGTCACCTCCAGACTGGATTATTGTAACTCGCTCTACTTGGGGCTGCCCTTGAGACTGACCCAGAAACTCCAGCGGGTACAGAATGCTGCGGCGAGACTCCTTACGGGGTCTTCGCTGTGAGATCACATTCACCCGGTGCTATACCAGCTGCACTGGCTCCCGGTGGAGTACAGGATCAGGTTTAAGGTGCTGGTTTTAACCTTTCAAACCCTATATAGCTTAGGACCCTTGAACCTACAGGACCGCCTCTCCTGGTATGTCCTACGGAGAATCTTACGGTCTTCAAATAAAAACATCTTGGAGATCCCGGGCCACAGGGAGGTTAGGCTGGCCTCAACTAGAGCTAGGGCTTTTTCGGCTGCGGCTCCAATCTGGTGGAACACTCTGTCATAAGAGACTAGGGCCCTGCGGGACTTGACATCTTTCCGCAGGGCCTGCAAGACAGAGCTGTTCCAGCAGGCCTTTGGTCAGGGCGCAGCCTGACTCCCTCCTTTGGCAATCTTCACAGAACTTTAGCTTAATAGTTGCCATCAATTTGATTTTAATTAATTTTTATAATTAAATGTTTTTAGAATGTTGCACTATTTTATTGTTGTTAGCCGCCCTGAGCCCGGCTTCGGCTGAGGAGGGTGGGATATAAATAAAAATTATTATTATTATTATTATTATTATTATTATTATTATTATTATTATTACTATTACTATTATGAAACAAACCATAATCTCTGCTTTAGTCCAAATCAAGGATTCCAGTTTGTTTCCTTATCGATAAACAATGATCTATAACCAAGGTTTGTTCCTGACTTATTCATGGCTTGGATGTGGCCCTAAGCCAGGGTCACGAATTCTTCCAAACCATGACTTCCTGTGATGTACAAACAGGGCCACCTTGTTCATGAGTTTGAGCCCTGAATTGCTTGACCAACCTTGTCTTTGTGTCTTTGTTTTTGATTTCATTTCACCAGTTGTTTGGGTCCCTTGGATGGTACAAGTTGTGGCTGGGCTTGGTAGCCAAGGGTTTGTTTATGGTTGCAAGTTGTGAAGTCCCTGCTAGCGCAACAATCTAATTTATTTATATACAGAAGGAGATTTTTATTCCTGCTCTTCTACGTGCAACTCGAGAGTTGCAGACAGCAATTTAAAATCAAAATGTCATAAAATACAGCAAAATCATAACATGCATTATTGTACGTGTTTATCAGCACTGGTGTTGTCTGGTAAAGTTGCGTAACTCCAGTTTATATAGGGTGACTTTCTTTTCTTTCTTTATTTTATTGGTTTTCCAAATTATTACAAATCAGTCCAAATCATTTTAATTTAATACAATTTCTTCTTTAAAAAAGCAGGTTTCCCACTCCTGTTGCAAACATATGTCCATTTCTTCCTCATGTTGCTTCTTCATTCTTCTTAAATCTCCTCTTAATCCTTAATTTCTTTTCTTCTTTTACCGGGAGATTCATTTGACAGCTTCTGACAGTTCCCCCTCCCCATCTGCTTTCAAACTTTTCAAGTACTTGTTCCTCGCTCTGCTATCTTGTATATAAGTTCATATATCAAGTTACAGGTAGGTAGCCGTGTTGGTCTGCCGTAGTTGAAACAAACAAACAAATTCCTTCCAGTAGCACCTAAGAGACCAACTAAGTTTGTTATTGGTGTGCATGCACACTTTGTCAGATAGTGTGCATGCACACAAAAGCTCATACAAACAACAAACTTAGTTGGTCTTTAAGGTGCTACTGGAAGGAATTTTTAAAATTTTGTTTCATATATCAAACAATGTTTACATTGCTGTTTTCTGGTGCAGCCACAAATTGGGCGAGAGCTTGGGATTTGGCCAACAGAGTGCTTATTTTAATTTTCCCACTAAGAAATATCATTACAAAAATGAAGGAAGAAGGAGCAGTTTTTCAATAAGATGTCTAGCTGTAACTTAAAGGCTAAATTCCTTTGTAGCATGAGTTTTCATGTGCTAGAGCCTTGTTACTAAGCTGGATCAGTGAAACTTTCTGCCTATGGGGTTTAGCAAAGCTACACTGGAGTATATCAGAAACAAATTCTTTTTGTACTTGATCTCCTTTATTTAAGGTCCCTAGAATAGTAATTTGCTTCCTTCTTCAGTAGCTTGCCTGGCAAATGATATGATAAAACCACGCTATCAGAAGCAGACACAATTTTGCTCTTGTGCCTGGTGAGAAATGCAAAATTTGGCAGATTAAAAAGAAACTTACTTACATGGGTTGTCAGAGTTTCTTGATACTTCCATAATCTCAGAAAACGCTGAGTAAAGGTCAGTTCAAAACCTAAGAGTAAGTTGGAATAATCTACTAAATTCCAGTTATAAAGCACTGCCGAAATTCCCTCTGCACCCTTCTTACTTTAATTCAGAGTGCAGTCCTATGCAAACTGGGAGTGTGCTTGCATAGGTTTTGGCTTGTAAAACACATTTGTTTAACAAAGGCAGCTGATTTGCAAGCTTTGGCTTTTAATTAGAAATGCAAACAATCTTGCAAAGAATTTTTCTTAAGTCTGAAGTAGGAATCCCATTAAAAAAAAGAGGGAAGTAACTATCTCCTTGCTCCCTTTTATTTCTTCATTTTTTGTGTTTTGAAATGATAGAACCCACTGATTAACTGCAAAAAGGTTGGAGATCAAAAGCGAGGATCCAGCCTCCCTTCCCTAACCTCATTTTTTAAAAAATAAAGCTGGATTCCCATCTTGCTACAGTTAAATAATGAAACAAGACTGATTCGTCTTGCATTTCTGTCCCTTTTGAATGGAGCTAATAGCCCTCGCAGGCAATAGTAAAATTTCCCAGGACTACCGTATTTTCTTGCTCCATAAAACGCACCTGACCATAAGGCGCGCCTAGTTTTTAGAGGGGGAATGCAAGAAAAAAAATATTATTTAAAGGGAGCGCTGAGCAGAGCCTGTATGCATTCCAGGCTCTGCTCAGCACTCCCTTTCACAAGCCGCGTGGAGCGTGTGTGCAGCGCTTGCAGGCTTTTCCCCGAGGAGGGAGAAGGGCAACCCGTCACTGATGGGCTGCCCTTGTCCCTCCTCAAGGAAAAGCCCCAAGACACACACACACACTCCGCACGGCTCTTGGGGACTTTTCACGGCTCTTGGGGACTTTTCCGGGAGGTGGGGGAAAGGACTGAGGGGCTAAGCCAGAACAGCAAGAGGGAGCGCTACGCAGCAATCCCTCTTGCTGTTCTGGTTTCTGGGATAGCCGCGCAGCTTGCATTCGCTCCATAAGACACACACACATTTCCCCTTACTTTTTAGGAGGGAAAAAGTGTGTCTTACAGAGTGAAAAATACGGTTCTTCTTCTTGTTGTTTTATTAGATTCACAAGGCAGTTGACAACTTATCCCCATACACTCCTCAGAGCAGGGAGGACTTTTCACCAGAATGACCCTGGCAGGAGGAATGTCAAAACCTGTCAGTCATGTGGACCTGCAAGCTCCCTAGAAATCACCTTTAACAGGTTTTGAATTGCAATGCTAACTTTTCTAAGCTCGCTCCCGAGATTGCAATAAATAGTAAAACAAAGATTTTGTCGTGGCATGTGATGCTAAGTAAAAGACAAATATTATTTAGCATTCCTTGGGCTGTGTTAACCAGGAAGAAAAAACCAACAGGTATGTCATTTAAAAAGATCCACCTGTTTCGCTTTCCAATTGTACCTGCATCAAAATCAATCAATCAATAAAAATATCCATTGATCATCCTAGAACATGAGCCCCTTATGAGCAGGCCATGTCAAGGGATAATGGTGTGATCTAAATAACTAACAATTATCAGAAATTATAGCAGAAAACCATACCTCAAGCAGGCATGTTTTTTTCCACAGCTGTGGAGAGGTTGAATAATATCACCTGTTGGCTCAGGAATAAATCCAAATCCAGTGTTTTTCTTTGTTTTTTTGTTAATACAGCTGGTGATATAAGTGAAATATTTGGGTAACTGGAAGTTGCTGTTGTTGGCATCCGTCTGTCTTGAGAGACAATGGAGTGTGTCTCCGGGGGTGAAGCCAACCGCTGGAGAATCACAGTGCCTTTTGTGGCTGCAGAAACCAGTAACTCTTAACTGCTGCCTCCTGCATTGTTTTTGCTGAGTTAGCAGCACAATATTGACCTCTCTAGGGCACAAGCCTCGGCAGTAAGGTCTTGGGCTGCCCAGGCAACAAGATCCCCCTCTCAGCTATAAAACTGCAGGAGAATAAGATGTTGCCTCGAATAAGATGTTGCCTCATCTCTTCAATGTGTTATTCCACGTCCTACCAGATATTGAATTGACTGAGAAAAGATTTCTCTCTCTGTTTGGCGATCAGTCATAGCCAAGTAAGATTGTCTTCCATGAATACGGTATTAGCGCTGTGTCCGTACGTGACTGTGGAGGCCAATTCTGGATCCACACGTCCTTCCACAGTGAGGACATTGGTTTCTGGGTGGAAGTTGATCACGGTGTGGATTTGCCAAGCGTGTCTTCCTCTTAGCATGTTTCTCCCTTGCGTCCTGAGTTCGAGTGTCTTCAAAGCCCATGACACCTTTGGGAAAGGCTGTTCTCCAACTGGAGCGCTCGCAGGCCAGTGTTTCCCAGTTTTCAGTGTTTATACTACATTTTTTTTTAGATTTGCCTTGAGAAAGTCTTTAAACCTCTTTTGTTGGCCACCAGCATTACGCTTTCCATTTTTAAGTTTGGAATAGAGTAGTTGCTTTGAAAGATGATCATCAGGCATCCGTACAACATGATATTGAATTGACTGAGATACCAGATATTGAATTGACTGAGATTTATCCCCATAGAGTCTATACATGATACAGCTTTAAACAGGGCAGTGCTCAATATTTGAGGCCTGATAACAACATTTGAATCCTCCTGTCAAAACTGTGGTTCATTTAAAGCTTCAACCGTGACTTATAGAAACAAGCCAAAATCAAAATATGTTTACAGATCTTGGTTTGTTTCAGTATACCATGGTTTAAACCAGCTTTCCCCTCAAGCTGGTGCCCTCCAGCTATTTGTACCAGAATGCTCACCATCCCTGACCATTGGCTGTTGCTGAAGTTTAAATCTTCTCTGATGGAAAATAGTTGAGTACAAAACATCATGTTATATTCTCCATCAAAACTGATTTACACTGTTGGGTTTATCTTAATGCTGCCGGCGTTTTCAGCTGCACACAATTATTTCCCATATATTCAATAAACGTTTTCCAATCTTCTCTAAAGCTATGTTCTTCTTGTTCTCTTATTCTATACGTTATTGTTAAGTTGTGGGTTGACATAGCAGACGACACAGCGATTTCTCCAAAGCAGATCTTTATTTTGTAAGCTGGAATAGAACTGACTAGCAAACAGCTCAGTCGGCCTGCTTTTATAGGCAGCCGGCTGTCAACATTGTAGCAACAACAACCCAGAGTTTCCCGCCTAAAATAACTGACGTGGACCTGAGTGAAAACTATCTACAGACCTGAGTGAAAACTATCTACAGTATCCCCCTGCTGGCCCAGGGTGAAACTTCACTACACAACAGTTATGTTGTACATATTCTGTCAACTTAAGTTGCCATTCTTCTTTGGTTGGGACCTCACTCGTTTTCCATTTTTGGGCTAACATAACACGGGCCACAGTAGTAGCATACATAAACAGTCTTTTTTGACACCTGGGAATTTCAGTCTGAATTATCCCCAACAGAAAGGACTCTGGGGTTTTTTGGTAAAGTACTTTTAAACATGTTTTCCAGTTCATTATGGATCGTTTCCCAATACTCTTTTACCCTTTTACAAGTCCATCCTAACATCTATCGTCTGTGCTCTGGTAACCTCTAGGTTAGATTACTGCAGTGTGTTATACGTGGGGGGCCTCTGAAGACAGTTCAGAAATATCAGCTGGTGCAGAATTCAGTGGTCAGGTTGGTTTGAGCATATAATACCAATCCTGGCCTGACTGTACTTTCTCCCAGTTAGTTTCCCAGCCCAATGGAAAGGGCTGGTTTCAACCGGGACTTGTATTCGGAACAAAGCCACATGCATAAGTTAGAACCAATGCATCTGGGATAATTTGCATTCTGGTTTGAACATGGCTGTTTTTGACCTTAACCCACCCCCCCCCCAAGTGACGTGCTGGGAAACAATCAGAGAAAATGCCCCGCTGAACAGCATGCATCAAGGCTGGCTGTAATAGTCACAGAGGGTTTGGCTAGCATCTTGCATAGCTAACACACAATAGTCTCCTGGCTGGTGTCAAATGCATCAAAACTACTTTGTGGGGGCTGAAGTTATTTCTGAAATACCTCTGCAGCACAAAAAGCAATCTCCAGGGTGGCCGTTCTCTCTAGCTGAGCAATGTTGAGTCATACTGGTTTGGAGGAAGAGAGATAAACAGAGAAATTATCCCTGTTCACGTGATCACCACCAAAAACTATTTACATGATATCCATTGTCTGTGCTTTGCTGACAAAAAAAAGGGGGGGGAATCAAAGTATTTGCTAAATTATGCACCAATTTACAGCAAATGGGCAGATTTTTTATATTCACATTTTCGTAGCATACTTTTGTGTATTAGAAGTGGTTGAAAAAACAACACCTACTTCCCCCCTAAAAAAACTTGCCATCTTATTTTGCCAGTTTTCCACATTTCTTTCCAATTGCTAGTAATGCCTGTCTAGAAGAAAAACAGCCAGGGAGAAACTGTCTGTGGAGGGGAAAGAAAGAAGGGTTCTTTGCAAACACCCCACCCACTTGGCGCATGCTCCAGTTCAAGTGCGCACCTCCAATCATTGGCATGACCCACACTGTAATACACAGCTTGTGCCGCCAAGTATGAGCTGGGCTTTTTTCCAGCCAGAACTCACCGGAACTCAGTTCTTATCTTTTGCAAAATAATTTAGATGAGCCCTAGAAATTGGTGGTTGTGCACTCAGATTAAATGCCCCTTCCTCCACCGGATGATTTCAGTTATGCCTTCTGCGGTGCAATCTGCATGTTGTACGTGGGCTGGAGAGATGATTGTCTGGGCCAGCCTTTCTCAACCTTGGTTCCCCATATGTCATAAGACTAAAAACACCCATCATGCCTGACCACTGGTCCTGCTAGCGATGGATGATGGGAACCGAGGATGAGAAAGTCGGATCTGAGCTGCTGCATGGTGGTTCCCGCCACATCCCAGCTGCATACCTTGGAGAAACACTGGCTATAACCTCTCCTCTCTGCATCTTTAAAGTGCCACTCTTGGTGTTCAACATCTCATTGATCTAGCACAGCCTACCCCAACTTGGGACATCCCAAATATTGTTGGATGTACAACTCCCATCATCCTTCCCCATTGGACATTCTGGCTGGGGCTGATGTAAGTTAAAGAGCCAAAAGAATTGCAAGTTTCCCATACCTGGCATAGAGAATATGAAGGCAAATACATGCTTTCTTTGGGATCAATTGCCTTTAAAGATCATCCATACACTTTCAAGCAACACAGAGCTCATCTTAAGGCAGAAGGAGCAGTTGACTGTCTCCCCCCTGAGTAGCACACTCTTGTCAAGCTCAATGAAGCTGTTAAAACTGTTATATTTTAGCGGAAGGAATGTTGTTAATCTAATATTCCCACTTAGTGGGTTCCTAGCTGATTTGTAACTGTGCCTTTCTTTTTTTTTTTACCAACAAGAGATTTCCACTTTTGCAACTGTTAAGAATCTTCGTGATTGCCTGTTCCATGTGCATAAGGCAGCTGCTTAGCAACCAGAGTGAATTGCTTTCCGGAGCCGGGATTTAAATCTTGATTCTCTTAAGAGGGAGAGGGGAAGATGGATTGATGACTACATAGACAGGCAAATTACCGTGTGCAATGTGCTTTCACAAATGCCTGTGTTTCTGAATCTCTGAATAGAAATGCGGGGGGGGGGTTATGAATTAATACAGTAAGGCTCAAGAAAATGGTGTATTAGCAATATAGCCATTACTCTGAAAAAAATGAAAAGCCCTATTTATTACTTTTAAGCTCCTTGTGATAGCTATCATAATGCTTCTAATGTGTTTTGCCTCAACTCCACGATGCACGCTAGTATTATATCTGTATTGCAGATGGTAATATTGAGACACACAGAAAGTGATTAAGATAGTCTTCCGAGGTCCTTTTCATTGTCCCACAAGTTTCCAGAAATTTGACCAATGGAGTGATTCACTTGACATAGCCTGGCATCTTTTGGGTGCTTTTAATGCTTCCAACCCTTCCAATCTGTTGCTCTGTTTTCATGTTGACTTTGCTGCTGATGGTATTATTTTTTTGTGGTAATTTTAGCATTCTATTTTTTCTCTTTTAAATCATTGTGATCCGCTCCAGGAGCCTTCAGGCCAACAAGTGGCCTATTAAACCTTGGTAATAGTCATGTTCTTGCTCTTGATGAGGTTACGCTTCCTCTGAAGGAGCAGGTTTGTAGCTTGGGGGTCCTCCTGGATCCTTTGCTGTTGCTCAGGTGGCCTCAGTGGCCCAGAGTGCCTTCCATCAGCTTCGGCTGGTGGCCCAGCTATGCCCTTATCAGGACAGGAACAGCCTAACTACTGTTGCCTATGCTCTGGTAACCTCCAGGTTAGATTACTGCAATGTGTTACACATAGGGCTGCCTCTGAAGATGGATTGGAAACTTAAGCTAGTGAAGAGTTCAGCAGTCAGGTTGCTCACCAGAGCAAGACGGTTTGAGCATATTACGCTGATCTTGGTCCGACTGCACTGGCTACCAGTTAGTTTCTGGGCCCAATTCAAAGTGCTGGTTTTGACCTATAAAGCTTTAAACGGCTCAGAACCGCAATACCTCAAGGACCGCCTCTTTCCATATGAACCTGCTCAGACCCTGAGATCGTCTTCTGTTTTTTTTAAAATAATTTTTATTAATTTTACAACATAAACAAAATACAAACAAACATAACACGACTTCCCCATACCTCCCCTTCACTGCATCCTTGTTTTAAAATTTTTTTTTTTAGCAATCCTTCATCCATTTTTATATTTAATTCTCTTTAAAATTTTCTTAAACTTAAATTTTTACAGCTGTAATTCTTTATATCAAATCCCTTGACATCTTAACATTCCGAAATTTTACAACAATTTTTAAGATAAATTTTAAATTTTTTCCAGTCCTCTTCCACTGTCTCTCTCCTCTGGTCACGAATTCTGCCGGTCATCTCTGCCAGTCCCATAAATTCAGTCACCTTGGTCTGCCATTCTTCCAGAGTAGGTAGTTCTTTAGTCTTCCAATACTTTGCCAAAAGAATTCTTGCTGCTGTTGTTGCGTACATAAAAAATGTTCTATCTTTCTTTGGAATCATTTGGCCTACCATGCCCAAGAGAAAAGCCTCCGGTTTCTTTGCAAATGTCCACTTAAGGATTTTCTTAATTTCATTATAGATCATTTCCCAGTAGGCCTTAATCTTCGGGCAGGTCCACCAAAGATGATAAAAAGTTCCTTCGCATTCATTACACTTCCAACAGTTGTTATTGGGCAAATGATATATCTTTGCAAGCTTGACTGGGGTCATGTACCACCTATAGATCATTTTCATTATATTCTCTTTTAAGGCACTACATGCCGTGAATTTAATACCTGTGGTCCATAACTGCTCCCAGTCAGCAAACATAATATCATGACCAATATCTTGTGCCCACTTAATCATAGCTGATTTGACCGTTTCATCCTGTGTGTTCCATTTTAGCAGCAGATTGTACATTCTAGACAGATTCTTAGTATTGGGTTCTAACAATTCTGTTTCTAGCTTTGACCTCCCCTTCTGGAATCCTAGTTTCCTGTCCTGCTTAAAGGTCTCATTAATCTGGTAATAATGTAACCAGTCTCGGACCTTAGGTTTTAATTTCTCAAAACTCTGTAGTTTCAACTTTTCACCATCATATTCTATAATTTCACAATATTTTGGCCAGTCTGAATCCATGTTCAATCCCTGAGATCGTCTTCTGAGGCCCTTCTTTGTGTGCCGCCTCCTCAAGAGGTCCAGAGGGTGGCAACACGAGAATGGGCCTTCTCTGCAGTGGCTCCCTGTCTGTGGGATGCTCTCCCCAGGGAAGTTTGCCTGGTGCCTTCATTGTACACCTTTAGGTGCCAGGCAAAAAGGTTCCTTTTTAACCAGGCCTTTTATCGATCTGATTGACACCCAATGCCCCTTTAAAATGTGTTGAGGCTGAACATGGATTAAAAGCCATATAAGGAAACTTAGTAGTGTCAGTTGAGAGTAGTGCCAGTTGAGTGCTGGTGGTTGCTAGGTTGCGGAGGTCCTTGTGACACGCCCTTCATTGTGACACCTCCCTCTGCTGGCTCCTTGGTCCTCTAGAGCCATAGCAATCTCCTTTGGTTTGATCATTCAGCGAGTGAGAGAGGAAGTGGATGGAGATGTAAGCAGACTTTCTCATCAGCATCTGCATTCTGTGCTGGTAATGCTCCATGAGAGTCTTAGGGAACATTTAAAATATTAAGATCAGGAATAATTTAAATGCTTCAGCCAGCCCTTCTGGGCATCTTTATGACTCCACCCACTGTTTTGTAGCAGTGAAGGGAAGTGACTGTGGATTCTGCTTACACTTTAGGAAAACTAATAACATGTCACACCTTGGAAAAGGGCGTTCTTTTTAGGCTAGTGACACAAGAGTTGCTTGATAACTTGCCATGGGAGCATTAAGCATGCCCTCTGGAGAGGGTAATATTTTGCATGGTCTTCCTCCTCTTCCTGCCTCCCAGGGCCCATCTTTCAAAGGACAGCCAAGGTACAAAACCCTTCAGCATGCTGATGTTTCTTCTATGGTAATATTAATATGTTGTATTTGATGTTTCCCTTTTAAACATCCCTTTTCCACACTAAGTAAACCCACCTCTTTCAATGAGATGATGAGAATTGTCTTATAATATCCAGAGGGTGCTATTCCGGCTACAGTATTCAAACACTCTCTTCACAGGATACCCATTATGATATGCCTAGGAAAGTGAATTTATCTTGAGCTTTGAGTCGTGAATGCCCAAACCAGTTTAGGGATGTAGATCAGGAGGGTACTGTGAGTCCCATTTCTCACCTTTTGACAGGCTTTCTCTGCAGTGGCTCCCCATCTGTGGAATGCTCTCCCCAGGGAAGTTCACCTGGCGCCTTCATTATAAACCTTTAGGCAACAGGCAAAAAGGTTCCTTTTTAACCAGGTCTTTGATTGATTTGATTGACAGCCTATGCCCTTTAAAAATGTGTTTTTTGGGGGGAGGCTATTGGGTTGTTGTTTTTATTTTTATTATGAGTTTTGTGGTTTTATATCTTGATTTTATTCTGTGAACTGCCCTGAGACCCCTGGGTATATGGCGGTATATAGATTCAATTAACAACAACAACAACAACAATTTTTACTTTCTGCTTCGCAGAGAATTATTGAGCCTTAAAACTGGCAAATGTCCAGCTCGATAGTTCATGTTCTTAACCACTGCAGTAGAACTTGTCTCTGAAGTTGCAATTAGGAGAGCAGCCAAGGGTGTGTTTTAGCAACACTCACATGAGGCAAGTTGGAGGGCATAAGTATAGAACCGTCGTAATGTGTTTAAGCCAGCAGTGTAATTAGGCTGTCACCTAGTCACTTTGGGTAAGTAATGGTTTCCTCCAGGCAGCAGATGATGTACGTTCCCCTCTGCCCTCCCTCTGTTATGCTGATAGTAAAGTGGAACCTTGGTTCTCGAACAGCTTAGTTGACGAACAAATCAGCTCCCGAACACCGAAAACCGTGTTTTAGTTTTTGAACGTTTTTCAGAAGCCAAACGCCTGACACAGTTTTCACTTGCAGCCAATTAGAAGCTGTGCCTTGGTTTCCAAACATTTCAAAAGTCAAACGGACTTCCAGAACGGATTCCGTTTGAGAACCAAGGTACCACTGTACGCTGAATATCGAAGGTCCCATAATGAGATGCTGGAGCAGCAATCTCTGTGCATATAGTATCCTAGGAATTGCTGCTGCATGGCTTCTTCCTGTGCTTCTTAGATTGCTGGAGGTCCAAGCTCAAGTCAGAAATGTCTCCACACCTCCCATCTCATGCCAAGGATGCATGGAGTTGGGTCAAGGGTTATCAAGGGGTGTAGGAGGATGCTACTTGAAGTGGCTTCCATGCTGTTCAAGGTAACATTGGTAGGACCAAGTGGGTACAGTGGTACCTCAGCTTAAATACTAAATTCGTTCCGGAGGTCCGTACTTAACCTGAAACTGTTCTTAACCTGAAGCACCACTTTAGCTAATGGGGCCTCCTGCTGGTGCCACGCCGCCGGAGCCCGATTTCTGTTCTTATCCTGAAGCAAAGTTCTTAACCTGAAGCACTATTTCTGGGTTAGCGGAGTCTGTAACCTGAAGCGTATGTAACCTGAGGTACCACTGTATTTCAGCCGGAACTCATTGGCACACATTTCTGGCACCTTTGAGGTGGGCGCCATTGCCATTATAAAAGAACAAGGGAGGTGTTCATGATGAGTTCCGGCACCTCCTTTTCTAGAAAAATAGCTCAGACACAAATCTTCCTCCATGTTGCACCCATCCCCCAGTTGTGGAATACACAGATCTGTAGGAGTCTATTGGCTGGGTGCTGTTGCTTTGTCACACACCAAACTGGCCCCGTCCCAACTCTATGATAGCTCTTTTGCCCCTTTCAGTCTGACCTTGGCCTAATTAAAAATAGATCTTCTTCAGCTAAATTAGGGTTGCCATATATCCAGAATTTCGCAGACATAGCCGGGATTCAGCTGTCTGTAACAGCACCCAGGCGGAAATCGCTTAAATGTCCAAGAAAATCCGGATGTATGGCAACCCATGTCGGAAGCATAGATTTTGGCAAATTTCCTTTAAAATAGCTCAAAAACTTCATTTTAAAAAAGAGAGAATTTTTTTAAAAGCTCAACAACTTTTGTGTCTGGATTTTCACTTTTTGGAATATGGCAATCCTAACTAAATATTTATCTTAATAACTTTATCTTTTGCTGCGTATCAGTGAGTTTGGAGCCATGCTGCTTCATCCAAATATTTTATTTCTCTCCATAGACAGGTAATTCTATTTATTGATTCAACCTACTGCTTTAAGTTTTTGATGCTATGCCTACTTACCTTGGATGAATATCCATGATTTTCATCACTTGACTGCCGCTGTGATAATAACCACTGTAGTTCACGTACGAGGGACAAGATTTAAATGCAGTGGGAAGAATTCAGCATTGCGCTATACTTCTGTCATGCAAGCATTTTGACTTGACAGACAGAAGAATCCCTCCTCTCCCCCCATCTTGTATTCTGCTCCAGGTGTTCTCCAAGCCCCCACCCAAGCCAATTTGGGCGTGGGGTGCGAGGGAAGAGGCTGGGGAAGCCCCATTGCACAAGCAGGAGTCCTTCCTCAGGGCTTACACAGATGGGACTTCCTATATCTTCAGTGGTGGCCATTTACACACTTCACTTTAAACCACCAGGTGAAGTACTGTCAAGTGGTATGCCCCGCGGAGGACCTTAAGGTCCACTAATGACAACATTTTGGAGGTCCCAAGTCGCAAGGTGGTTAGATTGGTCTCAACGAGGGCCAGGGCCTTTTCAGTACTGGCCCCAACTTGGTGGAACGCTCTGTCACAAGAGACTAGGGCCCTGCGGGACTTGACATCTTTCCGCAGGGCCTGCAAGACAGAGCTGTTCCGCCTGGCCTTTGGTTTGGACTCAGTCTGACCCTTATGTTTCCCTCCCCTTATGGTTTTGATCTATGGGCTATTATTAAAAAGAGGCTGCATTTTAAATTGTATTTTTAACCTGTATTTCAAATTGTGTCCCCCCCCCATTATGATTTTATTGTAATTTTACTGGTGTTAGCCGCCCTGAGCCCGGCTTTGGCTGGGGAGGGTGTGGTATAAATAAAAAATTATTATTATTATTATTATTATTATTATTATTATTATTATTATTATTATTATTATTTGTGGCATATTCTCCAGTGACCTCCGTAGAGCTTCCTGTTCACATCTGTGATGCCAAAGTTGGGGAGATCTGTAAAGATTATTCATGATAGCTAGTTAGAAAGAACTGTTAATTTACTGAGCTGGACCAGATTTGCCTGACAAACTAGTTAATTTTCTGATTTAATTCCTCCCAGTAAATGATAGTCATAATTTTGGCACTCGGAGCAGAGGAAGATACCCGATACCAAGTCGAGTGACTGATCCATTTAACACAGGTGTTGTCTATACCATGGCAGGCAGTGACTTTCAAACAGGAGTCTTATTCAGCCCTACCTGGAAGGATGTGGGTGGCGCTGTGGTCTAAACCACTGAGCCTCTTGGGCTTGCCGATCAGAAGGTCGGCGGTTCGAATCCTTGCAACGGAGTGAGCTCTCGTTGATCTGTCTTAGCTCCTGCCAACCTAGCAGTTCAAAAGCACACCAGTGCAAGTGGATAAATACCACTGTAGCGGGAAGGTAGCGAGGCAGGGCCAGCCCTACCTATAGACAGAATGCCAACCTAGCAGTTCGAAAGCATGCCAGTGCAAGTGGATAAATAGGAACTGTGGCGTTCGTACGGAGCCCCCAGTCGTCTCACGGACTATTGACCCGTACACCACTAATCCGCTGCCACCAACCAGGCCCTCCCCGGTAAAATCACTTCAGCCTCAGTCAGGTTCTCAATTAATAAAGAAGACTGTATTTTATTTCAAACACAAACAAACTTTTCCGGCATTCCAAACGTGGTTACTCTTTACTTGCCTCCCCTTACTCAAGAACCCACTGCCCTAACTGTCTCTCTGTTAACAACTGCCTACTAACTGCTTCTCCAACTGCCTTTCCCAACCAACTACCCACCACCAACTCCCAACAACTCACTCAAACCTCGGGCTAAGCCCTTTTATACACAGGTAGGCTCCGCCTCTGGCTCTCCTATTGGTCTTTATTTTAACCCTATCTCTCCCCCCGTTCAAACATTTTCTAAATAAACGGGCAAACGCCACAGGTACCGCTGTGGCGGGAAGGTAAATGGCGTTTCCGTGTGCTCTGGTTTCCATCACTGTGTTCCATTGGACCAGAAGCAGTTTAGTCAAGCTGGCCACATGACGCAGAAAGCTGTCTGTGGACGAACGCCGGCTCCCTCAGCCTGAAAGCAAGATGAGTGCCACAACCCCATAGTCGCCTTGGACTGGCCTTAACCGTCCAGGGGTCCTTTCCCTTTCCATTTTACCTGGAGGTGTCGGTGGGGGACTGAACCTGAATTATTCTACATGCAAAGCATGTGTCCCACCACTGCATTTCAGGAAAATATTGCAAAGTTTAGCAAGCAATCCCAGCTAGCTGCTGAGGTTCATCAGATGTAGTTCATCACTACACCTGCTGCCCAAGCTCTCCAAAAAGTGGCACAGAATGGTTTCGGGGATAGATAGATTGGATTCTTAAGGAAATCAGCCCTGAGTGCTCACTGGAAGGACAGATCCTAAAGCTGAGACTCCATTACTTTGGCCACATCATGAGAAGAGAAGACTCCCTGGAAAAGACCCTGATGTTGGGAAGATGGAGGGCACAAGGAGAAGGGGACAACAGAGGACGAGATGGTTGGACAGCGTTCTCGAAGCTACCAGCATGAGTTTGACCCAACTGCGGGAGGCAGTGGAAGACAGGAGGGCCTGGTGTGCTCTGGTCCATGGGGTCACGAAGAGTCGGACACGACTAAACAACAACAAAGATTGGAGCTGGCACAGAAATGAGGTGCAGGCTCTTGCAGAGGTCATGTAACCGGCTTGGCATCCAACAAATTAGTCCTGCCCTCCAAGCACCCTGTTTGGGAGCCTTCCACTAGGCTGCACAGGGAAGCGTACTGCTTGCGATTTTTCAGAAGTCTGTGCTGGCCAAGTGGCTGAGGGATGCTTCCACAAAATCCAAATCCCACAGAGCTTGGCAGAAGGGGCACAGGGGGTTGGATTTCACCTCGTCAGTACTTAGTTTCCTTTCAGGACTGACAGCACATAGCCTCCCTTTACTGGAATCTTGATATCACAGAATAATAGGCTTGTAGAATTGCAAGGGGCCACAAGAGCCATCTCTTCCAACCCGTCAATGCAGGAATCTCAGTGAAAGTGTCCATGACATTACACAAACAGGGATCAAACACGAAAGTTTGGTTGTGCTTAGACTAACCTTGTGAAGAATACTTAGAATACAAAGATTAGATGGACTACAAAAGAATTACAGGAAAGGAAGTGACTGAAGAACAGATGTAAAGGTGAATTAGATAACCAAGAGACGTGTGGTGAATGCGGTGGAAGTTTTTTTTATAATATTTTAACCAGGATTTAAATATTGGAATGTTTGAAGTATGAATTTGGAATAATTGATTATGAAAAGTATTTTTTCTTTTCATTCTTTTTCTTGTTTCTTTCTTTTATCTTTTGTCTTTCTTCTTTTCTAGTCTGCATTCCGGAAAATTGTGTAGACAAAACATTTTATGTATGGTTATGTATTGTTTCTATTTCTTTTTTCCTATTCATTTTTTTGTAACATTTAATAAAATTTAATAAAAGAAAAGAAAGTGTCCATGACAGATGGCCGTCCAACATCTGCTCAAAAACCTCCAAGGCAGGAGAGCCCGCCCCCTTCTGAGGGAGTCCAGTCCACTGTCAGAAGGGCTTTCGTGATGTTTATACAGAATTTCCTTTCTGGTAACTTGAAGCCATGGGTTTGTGTCCTACCCTGCAGAGCAGGAGAAAACAAACTTTCTCCATCTTCCCTGTAACAGATATCTGAAAAGTGGCTGTCATATGATATAACTAACCAGAGCAACCTACGTCCAAGTATTCCACCTGGTGGAATGCTCTGTCCCATGAGACTAGGGCCCTTCAGGATTTAACCTCCTTCCGTTGGGCTTGTAAGACAGAGCTATTCCACCTGGCCTTTAATTTGAATTCAGCCTGATCTTTTATTTCCCTTCTCTTCCCTCCCTCTCCCCTTTTATGAAGATTACCCGCTCTGAGACCCCACAGCTAATTCACCCCTGGCCTCCTCGCTGGCCCAAGTAGGACTAATTCAGCCAGCTAGCCCTGGTGACTATCTAATGCTTATTAGATGGATTTCCCCTGAATTGATTTCTGAACTTTGAATTTTATCATTATTCATGTTTTTATACTGTATTTTATGCTACTTTTACAATTAAGTGTTTTAAATTTGTATATTAGCCGCCCTGAACCCGGTTTTTGAACCGGGAAGGGCGGGGTATAAATAATTTTTTTTAAAAAAGTATTTGCATTTAAGGATCTTAAACGCTCTTCATATCCATGTAACTAAATAGGCCTAAATCCAGATATCTATATTTAGCTGAGTTATAGGTTATGCTGAACTTTTCTAGTCCGAAACAAACTTTGGTTGTGGTTTTTGTTATAGCACAGAGCAACATTGTGAGCAAAATAACGTTTACTTGAAATGCTTAAACAATGGATATGCTATCTAAGCCGTTTGTTTTGCATTATAGTTACCCTTGTTATTTCAAAGGCTTCAGTTTTATCTTTACTCTTCCAAACGCATAAATTCTTTTGATGGAGGCCATAACAGTAGCAACCGTTTTCAGCAGTGCAGAAACAGAAAGAATCAGCATCTTACTAAATACACCATTACTAACCCAGGATGTTTAAAATAAATATTTTTTTTAATACTGTTAGTTACAAATTCTAACAGGCATTTTGCAGAAGGAGAAATCATGTGGTGATCAAACGAAAGAAAAGCTTCCATTTAATTGGAATCATGTCCGCCTCTTTAGCAGAGATCCAATATTCAGTGTGAATGTTCTCCTTTTGTGATAACCTTCCATGCTAAGATAGTGCCTGGCAGTGAGAGTGACTTGACTCATTAAATCTACTAATGGGTCTCTTTTAATACACCTCCTGATTGGGTTCATATCGACCTGCCCCCTACAGGGTCGGATCCCGTATCAGACCATGGAAACTGATTGCCGCGGTTTATATGATAAGGTTTATATTTGGTTTTTCTCTGCTGAGGAGCAGGGAGGAGGAAGATACGCCATTTGAAATACTCTATCCAGGCTGCATTCCCCAATATTTATGGTTGTCCTGATGTGCTCAACAGCTGAGGCTGCTAGATGATGATTAACAGGCCCATCAGCTTCAAAAATTTCAGGAATTGACCTGAAAATCACACCCTTCTGCAAGGCATGGTGGTTATAATGTTAGGTTCCAACATAATGAAGAAGATAATGTATTTCGTTGGCTGCTGTTTTATAGATTATGAATTATTTTATCTTCCATAATAGCCCCTTTGAATGATGTGAAAGCAAATGACCAAACCATTGACCTGACCTCAAACTTACCCAGAGTATGTCCCATTGAACGCAATGGAGCTAATTTCTGAGTAGGCATATATTGGATTGCACTCCAAGGGAGTTCTGGAACAAAGCAATTAGATTTTGCTGGCTACTGATGTTGCTGCTGTGTTGGATCTGCCCAGTGGTGTAGCGTGGGGGGTGCAGGGGGGGCCGGCTGCACCGGGCGCAACATCTGGGGGTTAGGGTTAGGGGGCGCAAATCCATGGGTTAGGGGGCGCAAATCCATGGGTTAGGGGGCACAAATTACTTGCCTTGCCCCAGGTGCTGACAACCCACGCTACGCCACTGGATCTGCCCGACTGCTTCTTGTGGCTCCGCCTATAAAACCTGCTCCATCTCCCTATGAAAACCCTCAGTGGTGTCCCCAAGCAACGGCCTCAGACTTTGAGCTTTCTTAAAAAAGAAGAATCATGTCTCTAACCCCACCCCACCCCCTACCTCTAGAAAGAAAATTCAGAAGCACAATGTACAAGTACTCCTCTAAGTGATTTCTGTGGAATGAGGCAGCCTGGCTGCTTCTGCCCATCAGTGTTTTTAGCTAGTGAGTGAAGTCAGAGCTGTGATTGATCACAGAATCGTAGACTTGGAAGGGACTCAAAGCGTTTGGACGGTAGGCTATAGAAACCCCTGTGTTTCTAAAGAGCTGCTCCTTTTTCTCCCCCTAAATGCCCCTTTTCCTGTGTCTGTCCTATTTTCTAGTCGTCTCTGTAGTTTGTCCTTCTGTTTCCCCCTAGAAACCAGGATGCATCTTTCCTGTGGTGGGTTAATCTGAGGTGAGGTACTTCCTAGTAATTTTTTTCTGCAAATATTACTACACAGTACAGTCGTCCCTTGGTTTTCGAACAGCTTAGTTCTCAGATGTTTTGGCTCCCGAATGCTGCAAACCCGGAAGTGACTGTTCTGGTTTGCGAACTATTTTTAGAAGCCGAACATCCGACGGGGCTTCCAATTGGGTGCAGGAGCTTCCTGCAGCCAATCGGAAGTCGCGCTTTGGTTTCCGAACGTATTGGGAGTCAAACAGACTTCCGGAATGGATTCTGTTCGGCTTCCAAGGTACAACTGGAAGTGGATGTTAAAGAATCCCCTCCCCGTATGGCAAATGCAAAATGTGAGACCTTTGCAAACAGGTTAAACATTTCTCCAAAGTCCAAGCATTCACTGTCTAGTTAACTTACAGTGAAACTGAATTCATCTCTCTTTGCATAGAAGTCTCTTTGCATATGGGAATATTCACAGGTAAGCTGAGTCTAGCAAGGCAGCCTAGGCTTTGCTATAGGGTTGGCATTGGAGAAAAGTTGGGGTTTGTGCCTTTAGCAGCTGTCTGGCAGGCAGAAATTCAATAGTATGGAAATGCAATTATGGGAAGATATGCATTTGGTGCCAGGAATTTGGAGAAGCCAGCAGAAAGGCAAGTCTTCATTTTAGAAAGAGCACAGCCCTGAAATACTTTGCAGTGTCTGAACATGTGCAGAGTACATTTTGTCAGCCACTTGCGTAATCAGACCTTGCTCTCCCCATACTTCTGAAACTATAGTAGAATGCATCCATCCAAGCTATGGCTTTCGGAGAGGCTCTTTTCAAGCATTAACCCCTAGATGTAGACTTCTCCTCTTAGCATTTTATCCCAGCACTGGGATTTAATGCAAAGCAGATGGGTAGCAAAATGCAATTAGCCTCCTAGACGCTTGCACAATATAATAATATATAATAAAATCACACTGACCTATTAAAACAGATTTTAAAAGACGAAGGGAGGAGTTAGGTTCACTAAACAGGAAAGCAAGAGTGGAACCCATAACAACAACATCGTTGAAGCATTTGTATAAAATATAAGAGATGAGCAAATGCAAATAGGCAACAGATTATTAGTAGTATTATTAGGAACACAGAGAACCTATTTCACCAAATTGGATAATTTCTGCAAGCCATGTCTGGCAATCTAGAATGAGAAAGGTCTGGGTTGTTTTTCCCGTTCTAGGTTATTATTTGTTCTCCAAAGCACCCTGAAGTGCTGTCAGGGCAGTTGCTGTTTTAATTTAAAGTTGATTGAAGCATTTTTGTTGTTATCAAACTCCGAAGCAAATCTTTTTACCAATTGCCTTAGTACGTCACCCCATCCCATAAATCCCAACTATTGGAGAGAAAATGATAGCAAGTGTTTGTGTGTTCGTGTTCAGACCAGATACCACTATCATCAGTGCTGACATTGTGTCTCTTAAATCCTAGTCCTTTGCCATCTCTAAATGTTCCTCGATCAAGGTTTCCCTTATTTATTTGTTTATTTCTTCTTCTTCGTTTAGATAGGGGAATGAATAATGTGACTGTTTCCTTCCCTTCAGGAGGGCTTCATCCTATCAATGAACCAACAAATAATATCCAGGGACCTTGCAGTATGACAGTTTCACACACAGCATCACCGGCGACAGCAATCGCAGATTTAAGACCCGGCAAACTTTACAGATGGCAGCAGGCTATAATTGCCATGAAGCCCGGCACAATGTTGGAATCATTATGTGCATGACGTTGTTAAATGAATCCTGTTAAAATCATGGCTGAGAGGGATGTGTGTGCCTGGATATAAGAATAGCTGGCCTTTATTTGACGGAGAATTTGGCAGCTGTAGAGCTGATCATCATCCCTGCAAGTCTCCTGTTAAATGGAGGAGTCTGTAGCTTTTCTGCAAATGACAGTTTGCCCAGCACTGGTACATTAAAAAACCTGTAAAATCCATGGCTTTTTTTCAGCCTGGACTTGGCAGAACTTGGGTTCCGGCACCTTTCAGGTGGGCGCCATTGTCATTGCTCTCCCCAAGGAAGTTTGCTTGACACCTTCATTGTACACCTTTAGGCGCCAGACAAAAAATGTTCCTTTTTAACCAGGCCTTTGGTTGACTTGAGGGACGCGGGTGGCGCTGTGGGTTAAACCACAGAGCCTAGGACTTGCTGATCAGAAGGTCAGCGGTTTGAATCCCTGCGACGGGGTGAGCTCCCGTTGCTCGGTCCCTGCTCCTGCCAACCTAGCAGTTTGAAAGCATGTCAAAGTGCAAGTAGATAAATAGGTACCGCTCCGGCGGGAAGGTAAACGGCGTTTCCGTGCGCTGCTCTGGTTCACCAGAACCGGCTTAGTCATGCTGGCCACATGACCCGGAAGCTGTACGCCAGCTCCCTCGGCCAATAGAGCAAGATAAGCGCTGCAACCCCAGAGTCAGCAACGACTGGACCTAATGGTCAAGGGTCCCTTTACTTTTACCTTGGTTGACTTGATTGGCATCCTATGCCCTTTTAAAATGTGGGGGGTTTTTTGGGGGGTGTTACTGGGTTGTTCTTTTTATTTTGATTATATATTTCATGGTTTTATATTTTGATTTTGTTCTGTGAACTGCTCCGAGACCTCCGGGTATAGGGCGGTATATAAGTTCAATAAATAATAACAATAAGAGAACAAGGGATGTGTTCATGGTGAATTGCGGCACCTCTTTTTTCTGGAAAAACAGCTCTGGTAAAATCCAACCCTTTTTAATCTTGGGTGTTCAGCTTGAAATAAGAAAAGAAAGTAAGACCACTTTACATTGGTCTTCTGTCATCAGCCATTGGTGCTTTTTTTGATATACAGTAATGCTTCTCCAGAGCAAGCCCAAGGCATTCTGCTAATTTTCAGTGGGTTGCACTAGTTACAAGATAGTGATGTGAGGAGCCAAACCTGCACCAGGCTCCTCATATTCAGATCTCTTTATTCTCAGATTACTGACATTCACAGTTATGATCTGTCAGCTGGTCTTGCACCCACTAATCTGTGCTCCGTATTTTATTCTGAAAGTATAGAGTCGTGAAGCAGTAGCCCAGGGTTGCTGAGAGTAGGATGCTGGTTAAGTTTCCTTCATTCCGGAATCAAGAACTCTTAAGTGTAGGTTACGGAAGCAGGTTTAATTATTTTCCTAATTGTACCAATTTTTCACTGAAGCGTGGCTTGAACTATATGCAGCCTACACTTCTCCTCCAATAATGGTTTTCCGTTCAAAAGCTCACCCCAGGGTAATTCGATCACATGCATTAGGTCTCTATGGAGATAGGTTTTTTTCCTTTTTCCTTTTTTGTATAATTAAGCCTAGCACAGCATTTTCCTGCTTTATGCTAAATTAATACCTTGACTCTGCCTTTCAGCACGAGGCTCTGGTAAAAAGGTAAAGGGACCCCTGGCCATTAGGGCCAGTCGTGGCCGACTTTGGGGTTGCAGCGCTCATCTCGCTTTATTGGCTCTGGTAGTGCACTGTTAATTGAAAGCACCTTTATCAAAGGGAAGTATTCAGGAGTAATGTCTGCCACCCTAAGAGAGGCAGGGTGCACCCTGTTCTGAAGAGGCCCTGCCTGCACCCTGGGGTATTAGGTGGGCAGGGGGCCTGTCTGAACTCAAGACTCTGACATTCTAGCAAAACCCTGAGTCTGTGCAGCGAAGTAATTCCGATTGAATAAAGTTTATCTTGAAAGGATTGCAAGATAGCAAAGGTCTTGCGAAAAGCTTTGCAGCTCAGTTTCCGCACAAGGAATTCAACTTTTGAGCAAAGCATCATCTAGTTACCTTATCTCGGAGCTTAACAGTGGCTAGGTGCTGAAGGCTTTGAACGTGGCAGGCAGTGGGTAGGAATTTTTGTCCGTAGCAAGTCAGAGAAGACAACGCCACAGTTCCTGTAGTGTTGTACAAGAAACAGCAGGCTTGACAGGACAGAGTGAACTACAAAGTCGGGTGTAGGAGGAAACACGTAGAAAGCAAGTAGAAAACAGACTGGAAGAACAGAAGAGAGGTTTGGCAGATCCCCGGGTAAAGGCACTGGTAGAGGAAGAGGGGAAGAGGGGAGGAGGGTGAGCGCACTGCCCCCGGCAGCGCGATCCTGGTGGGGTGCCATCGTGGCTGGCCACCACCTGCACGGGGCGCCATGCCCCTGCAAGCGGCGTGCCACTCCCCCAGGATACACGCCATGCCCTTGGGATGTGCGCCAGCCACACTACGCCTGCTCTCCGCCCCTCGGTGCCAGAGCATGAAGCTCCGCCACTGGGCAAAGGATGGTTTTTATCAACCTACGCTAGTGGCCAAAATTGTGGAAACCTTTTGGGAAAAGTGTATTTCTGAGGTTTAATGGCTCATAACACCTGATTGGCTCTCTAAACACTCCTGCTCATTGGCTACATTCAAATGAAGGAAAGCTACTGCGTATCAACCTAAGCAAGTTGTGCTTCCTTTTTCTGGTTATTTTGATAGAATACAGATAACTGAACAAACTTTGTTGCATTAAAGGTAAAGGGACCCCTGGCCGTTAGGTCCAGTTGTGGCTGACTCTGGGGTTGCAGCGCTCATCTCACCTTACAGGCCAAGGGAGCCGGCATACAGCTTCTGGGTCATGTGGCCAGCATGACTAAGCCACTTCTGGCGAACCAGAGCAGCGCACGGAAACGCTGTTTACCTTCCCACTGCAGCGGTACCTATTTATCTACTTGCACTTTGACGTGCTTTCGAACTGCTAGGTTGGCAGGAGCAGGGACTGAGCAATGGGAGCTCACCCCTTTGCGGGGATTCGAACCGCCGACCTTCTGATCGGCAAGTCCTAGGTTCTGTGGTTAATTATCTTTCCACTGATATATAATTTTATGATATTACTTCAAAAAAAGTGGTGTTGTGAGCCATCAAACCTCAGAGATACACCTTTTTCCCCAAAAGGTTTCCACAGTTTTGGCCACTAGTGTATGCAGAATAAAAAGACCCCTGCTGTCTCAGACCACAGGCTTCTCTCGACTAATCCAGCATCCCATTCCCCAATGTGTCTAACCAGATACCCATGGGAGGCCCCCAAACATGTTCTCAGCCCCTTCTCCTTATATCTTCAGCTACTTGATTTTTTTTTAAAAAAGACAAAAAGATACGTTGTTCCTTGTCTTAAAAGATACACACACAGGGTCAATGGGCTTTCAGAAATTCCCTAGTCTACTACTAAGCACTCACAACAGATATCATAAGGGAACCACTGTTTTATCACCTGTGTTTTATGGAGGCTTGTTCAATGGCAACACATAATCAGTATTTATTGCTTGTAGCTTTAGGCCACTGCAAATGGTACAAAAGAAGCAAAGACAAAGCATGAGTATTTGAACTCCCCAATTCTCAATTTACATATAAAGTACAGTGGTACCTCGGGTTAAGAACTTAATTTGCTCTAGAGGTCTGTTCTTAACCTGAAACTTTTCTTAACCTGAAGCACCACTTTAGCTAATGGGGCCTCCCGCTGCTGCCGCTGCGCCGCCACCACACGATTTCTGTTCTCATTCTGAAGCAAAGTTTTAACCCGAGGTAATATTTCTGGGTTAGCAGAGTCTGTAACCTGAAGCATATGTAACCTGAGGTACCACTGTACACCTAAAATAACGGCACCCATAGAGTAGCTTCTTTAAAAGAAATTAATGATGGTTGAAAATTCTACCAGTATTTTCAGGCTTTGAAGAACAATCGGTGCTGTTCTGTTATTGTGATATTGTATTTCGAGTCTTTATGGGGCTTTGCACATTGCCTCAAGCCATTTTAAAGAGAGGATTTAGGTATTGTAGAAATAAATGATAATGACTGAGGTGAGATTCTGGATTCATTGCTGTCTTATCTGTAAAAATAGGGCTATTTGGGGGCTGGCCCTCCTAATCTCATGTTTGCTGTTGCGTGTCTCTACAAATAGTGCTAGCTGAAATCCCCCCCAAAACCTAATTTTAGTGTGTTCTGGGATCATCTATGCTGTCTTGTTGACCTTCAGAGTTCTGGGAACTGATAGCCTCGGATTAATACCATGCAAAGTCTTTTACATCTTCATTATTAGTTTTAATCCAGGCCAGTTAGGAATGAGGCATGAATTACCATTAGGAAGTTTGGCATGTTAATCAGCTTGACTGCATAGGATTGCAGGCTTAAGGATTAGGTAATCAATCATTGCATTGTCAGGGGGCGCAAAATGTTCAGTGAGTATCATTAATCAGATAAGAGCCGTCTGGAAATAACTCACGTAAAATGCAAGCCTACACAGTGTCTACTCAGAAGTAAGTGCCATTGAGTTCAGTGGAGCTTACCCCCATATAAGGATTGCAGCTTTAGTTATCTAGAGAAAACCCATTCTGCAGTTTACACTGTCACTGACTGACTTAGATATGTCAATATCTGAATTTAAAGGCAGACATAGGCCATAAGGTTTAAAGTTCGGTCTACAAGGGGAAAGTTGGCGAGCTTGACGCTTTTTAACTTCCACAGTTGGTAGACTTAGCCGTATATTTGCAATATTCAATGTTTAAACTTTGACACTGTTTCAGATTGGCTCCGGGCGACATGCTATTCAATATTACCAATTTATTCAAGACTGCCTATTCATTATACCGTATAAAATTATTTGGTAGATGCTAAGAAATGTGAGGAAGAATGAGAGCCCTTCAAAGGGTTATTGGAATCTGAAACAGAGTAAATTGGTTATGCTTTCCATTTCTATAAGTTATGATTACTTTATTGCTGCTTGTAAATTTATTCATGATGATCTGATAATGGGAGTTTTTGTACACTCAGAGACAATATTTATATTATACCATATGTAAGGATATGGTTAGTTTTAATCGTGAATGTTGAAATGCTGTAGATTTATTTGTCTATCAAATTAGAGATATGTTTATATTTTTAATTTAGTTAAAAAGAAAAAAATCTAGTCACCAGTGATATAATACCTTCATCACAAAATCCTTGTTTATTTATAGCATTTATGTGTTATAAATAACACATGTGTTTCCCTTTCAAATCAAGTTTGCTGAAGGCATCTTACATATTTGTTTGTTTCCCCCGCTTTTCCTCCAAAAAGCTCAAGGCTTTGTACATGGTTCTGTCTTTCAAGCTCTTATTTTATCTTCACAACAACTCTGCAAGGCAGACTAGAATGAGATTAATCAACTAGTGCTATTGTTGGTTTAACAGTAGGGATAATTTCAATTGATGGAGTCAAATCTTAATTTGTGGAGGCTGAAAGTCAAGGTCACACAGTTGCTCCATTTTTAAAAAAGATGACTTGGTTATTTTATTCATGGGTTTCTGCAATAGGGATTTGAAAAGGAAATATTAATGATTGCCTGTCCATCTAAGCCCATGTGTTCTGGTTTATTCAGAGTCAGAGAGCCTGACCGCATCCTTTTACATCCACAAACATTGATCCTCTATATTAGCATGTGAATATTGAAATATTGTAGGGATGCTCGCTGTCCGTTCCCGTCTAAAAATAAGCTGAAATGTTTGTTGCAAGCCTGTCGGGAGAACTATGTTAAACCAATATTCATTATTCGCTGTGGAAAAGCATCAATAGCATCCCTGGTGTAAGCACATTAATTAGCTGGTTGGGTGGCTCGCATTGCGTCAGGGTGAATTTTCCAGTGCCTTCCCGAGATACTGTTTATGAAAAGAAACAAATAATATTGAAGCATCTCTTCATCTGCACATTGTGATGTCTATAAATAGTTGTTTTCAGCTTCTTCTTGACAAGAGTTTAAATATTCAATATAAGCTTGGAAATGTTTTTTTAATGAAAAACAGCTGGGGGGGGAGTAGGAGGGTTGTTTAAAATTAGAAATAAAAATGTGTTTCCCCTTTCAGTAGGGAAATGATATATTTATTATATGTGTTGATAATTACAAGTGCACAAGACTGTGCCCAGGCAATGGTGGTTGAGCCCACAATGTTTTTTCCCTAATGGACAAATGAGGATGGGGCTAAAGTTGCCAACTCTTTCTTGGCAGGGCCTTTGTGCATTTAAGGTCTTCGTAACTAGGCACGCACGCGCACACGCACACACACACACACACACACACAGAGAGAGAGAGAGAGAGAGATCTAAATAATAACAGAAGTAAATTCTATTTTGAGAGGAAGTTTCAGCTGTTGAATTCATGCCTTCCATCAAAGGTGCAGGAGCCATTGCAGGGGCAGAGGAGAAAAAGCAGACAGCACTAAGTTGTACGACTTGGAAAAAGGGGCATCATTATGCAACAATATTGTGCCCCTTCCCTCTACCCCATTAGGGCCAATATCCACCTGCCATGAAGGGTAGAGCTAGTGTTAGATTGCTTCCTGGATGGCTCACATGGCCAATCTGCTCTCGTTTTTAATGCATGCTGCTCTTAGAATTGCACTGGGTGGGTTATTGGGCTATTGCTTTTGGTTTGCTTTTATATGTTGTGGTCTTGTTGTGAACTGCCCTTGGACCTCTGGGTATAGGGTGGTGTATAAGTTGAATAAATAATAATAATAATAATAACTGTTTGCTTTGCCAGTAAAAAGCAATGCACATTGTTGTTTGGTTAGGCATCTTACGCTTTTATTTGCTGACAGATCCCGAATCTGTTTAAAAGAATTGTGTTTTAATGTTGTAACCCATCGTGGGACCTTGGGGGTAAAGGGCAGGTTAATAATAATAATAATAATAATAATAGGAATCAATGTACTGGCAGGGAGGCGTACAACAGTCAGCACGTGTGAATAATGTAGAGCATCTTCACTTAGCCGTTATGTTAGATTTACCAGCAAACTCCTTTAACGCTTAGGTGGCAGAAGGAATTTCAGCAAGTGCCATGGCAAGCTACTACACCAGCCCAAATGCCCTCCCTTCTTTATCACGGCCCTTCTGATTGGTGGCTCGCACACTGGCTGGGATTAACAAAAGAGGCACCTGTATTGACTGAGACCTGCATACAAGAGCTGGCCATTTTGCTCCGAGTAATACCCACCTGGGGGACGCGGGTGGCACTGTGGGTAAACCACAGAAGGTCGGCGGTTTGAATCCCCGTGATGGGGTGAGCTCCCATTGCTTGGTCCCTGCTCCTGCCAACCTAGCAGTTTGAAAGCACGTCAAAGTACAAGTAGATAAATAGGTAGTGTTCCGGCGGGAAGGTAAATGGCATTTCCGTGCGCTGCTCTGGTTCGCCAGAAGCAGCTCAGTCATGCTGGCCACATGACCCGCCAGCTCCCTCGGCCAATAAAGCGAGATGAGCACTGCAACCCCAGAGTCGGCCATGAGTGGACCTAACGGTCAGGGGTCCCTTTACCCTTTACCTTTAATACCCAGCTGGAACCACTGGTTCACGTCATTGAGCGATTTCTTGCAATTCCATCAGTCTGCCAAGGGTTTGGTCCATTGGGGTGCTGTGTCACCAACCCCAGCCTGCCATTTGCCAGCCTTGCCTGCCTTCTTGCTTCCTCCTCCTCTGTCTCAGTGCTGCCCCTGGCAGAACTCATCGGGGAACAGGATGCGAGTCAAAATCCAAATTACCGTATTTTTGACTCTACAAGATGCAGCAGACCATAAGGCGCACCTAGTTTTTGGAGGAGGAAAACAAGAAAAAAAATATTCTGAATCTCAGAAGCCAGAACAGCAAGAGGGATTGCTGTGCAGCGAAAGCAGCGATCCCTCTTGCTGTTCTGGCTTCTGGGATAGCTGCGCAGCCTGCATTCGCTCCATAAGACGCACACACATTTCCCCTTACTTTTTAGGAGGGAAAAAGTGAGTCTTATAGAGCAAAAAATACAGTAGTTGCCTTTGCCCGTCTCTGGCTTTTGACTTCATCTAGTTTTAGCCTTCCTGCCTTCTGCTTCGCCAATCCTAACATGCAGCAGTAAGCAGGGCTACAACCCTACAGATATAAATCTTGTACAGTGGACGCTCGGGTTGCGAACAAAATTCGTGCAGGATGCACGTTCGCAACCCGCAGTGGCGCATCTGCACATGCGCGGGTTGTGATTCTGCGCTTCTATGCATGCGCAACCACCAAAACCCGGAAGTAACCCGTTCCGGTACTTCCAGGTTTCGACGGGTCCATAGCCCCCCAAAAAACGCAACTTGAAGCGTCTGTAACCCGAGGTATGACTGTATACTCAAGATATACCTCTTGTAAGCAAACAGATAGCCTCACACACTTCTAAACAGAGGGGAACGGCTGGTAGCAGTAGGATGGCATAGTTATTTCCCCCCCTCCAAATAATACTGAAATGGCTATGTTTGAGGGTGGATCCAGTCGAAAGTACAGTGGTACCTCGGGTTACAGACGCTACAGGTTACAGACTCCGCTAACCGCTAACCCAGACAGAAATAGTACCTCAGATTAAGAACTTTGCTTCAGGATGAGAACAGAAATCGCACATCAGCGGCGTGGCAGGCCCCATTAGCTAAAGTGGTACCTCAGGTTAAGAACGGACCTCCAGAACAAATTAAGTTCTTAACCTGAGGTACCACTGTATCCTCAAGGGTTCAATACATTTCTGTTGAAACTGACATCAAAATTATTTCCTCAGGGTAAAAAACCCCCTGAGCTTTTCCTTCTTCATCGGTCTCTTGAGGCAGCTACCAAGAGGCTTTATTGAATTTCAGAAGGTGAACGTTAAACCAGCTCTTTAACATTTGGCAGATTTCAAGAACCGCTGCGCGTTGTTTCTCCACTGTTTCTGTCTGGGATATGCATTTGTATGAAAAGGATCGAACAGTTCAGACAGAACACTCAAGTTGTAAATATCTCAAAAAAAAAGAAAAGAAATTTTAATGAATGCTCTGCTTTCTTGCCCTTACAAGTTATGTACTGTAGAAGTCTCACTGTACCTGTATGTTCATAACTGGAAACCATGTTGGCTTGTTGCCCTTTCTTTCTTGGTCCATGGCACATTGGGTTGGGGAGGATTTTATGGCTCCAGCTTAGACACTTGTAAGTTGAATTCCCAGGAACTCCAAGTCTTAAAAGCTACATCTCATACAGTTCAGCCCTGTGCAAATTTGCCCACAAAACTCTCTGGGCTTGCTCCCAGATAAGTGTGCCTAGGATTGTATTGATAACATATGCAGTTTTAGTGCATTTTTTTGCATTTACTCATGTCTATAATCTGAATGGACTAGTTGCGTATGTAATCAATGTACAACTGGTACTATGAGGTTTTTGTCCGCAATTAACAATGTTCAGATAGGGGATCACACTGAAAGCACAAAGGGCCCATGAGATGAATATTATCCCTTTCATCTAGCATTTATTTTTCGGTGAATTTCCTGATGAAAGACAGGGTTTCATAAAACCTACATGCCTGCTCCCTGCCTTCCCGTCTGCATTTATCATTCCCCTTATTTGATTGAGTCTCTGATCCTGGATTTGTCTGCATTCGCCTTTATCAAAAGTGTAAGGAAACTTCAATAAGAAGACAATCGGCTGCTTCCCTGCCCTTGCCAATCATAGCTTTTTTGTGTATCATGTCTAGATTAGAAGACAGAGCGCCACATTCACCCTCCAGTCCTTACCAGTTGAGGAGAGATGCAGATGATGACTAGCATCTATTACAGTGGTACCTCGGGTTACATATGCTTCAGGTTACAGACGCTTCAGGTTACAAAATAGTACCTTGGGTTAAGAACTTTGCTTCAGGATGAGAACAGAAATCGCGCGGCGGCAGCAGCAGGAGGCCCCATTAGCTAAAGTGGTACCTCAGGTTAAGAACAGTTTAAGGTTAAGAGCGGACCTCCAGAACGAATTAAGTTCTTAACCTGAGGTACCACTGTATACTGGATGCTTTGTGATGCTGCAGGCCACTGAAATAATACATTCTTTCCCCCAGAGAATTCTGGGTACTGTAGTTTACCCCACCCCCACAGTGTGAAAATTCCCAGCAACCCTTAGCACACTACAGTACCAAGAATTCTTTGAGACGGGAAATGTGCATTGAATGTACTTTTAAGATACAGTGTGGATGCAGCCCAACGAGAATGAAGCAAGTGTTAAGTCTGATTGAGAACAATGGATACAATCCAACCAATTCACTGGTTTCCATGGGATGGATGTGCAATGCAATCCTAGGCATAGAAATAAAATTCACATTTCCCACAATATTCAGTGGAACACGCTCTCAGATAATAAGCGGGAGTAAGGTATCCGGCTGCAGTAGCTTTCTTACTGAAATCAGTAAGGTGAATCTTCCCCTTTGTTTGCAGTGCAAAGCCAATATGGTGGCTCTCCTTCCCAACCTCAGTGAAGTTTTGTCAGGTATCACCTGCATCCAAATTTCCCCTCATAAAATTCAGTCACCCCCTGAATTTCAGTGTTTCTCTCTCTCTCTCTCTCTCTCTCTCTCTTTCTCTCTCTCTCTCTCTCTCTCTCTCACACACACACACACACAATCACTTTGCCTGTATATACACAGTGCTTTATACTGAATTTCTGTGTTTTTTTTCCTTTTCCTGTTCAGAGCTTTCAGTGATAGCTGGCCCTGAGAAGTGACAAATAAATAATTGGAATAGCAAGAACAATTTAGGATTCCAGTATATTTCACATCTCAGTTTGATTTTAAGGTGCTATATTGTCTTCAGCAGAGTTTCAAACACGGATATTCAGTGCAGTTAGTGGGTTGGAGGAAAATCAACAACAAAGTCGCACATACTTAGCCCCAACCATTGACGTCATTATCAGAGTAATTGTTTCAGCCATAATGCCCAATGGGACCGCTGGTGAGCATTGCATAAGGGCAAGACTGCCAGTGTGCTAGCCTATGGTACTGTTTGAGTGCCCTCGGCTTCTCATTGTTCAGATCTAATTAGAGGGCACTGTAATTCAAAATCAATTCATTTCCTGCTGGTTAGTAACTAATTCTCCCATCAGTGTGAGTCAAGAGATTATTTTTGCAGGTTAGAACTTTATTTAAGCTACAATTGCACCCGAGACCAGCCATGTGTGCAGGCGATAAACAACAGGCAAGAAGCAGACATCTTTCTCAGCCTTTTGTGTTAGGTAAAAGGTGCTTTAGTGGAGAGGGGAGGGTCTCACCTGGGTGATGCACTGTACCTGAACCCTGCAGAGGCAAAGCCTACCACAGCAATGGCACAGAATAGGGCTATTTAACTTAGGTTACAAAAGGGTAAATGTTTCTAAATTGCTTGTATGTAAGGACAAAGATCCCTCGGCCAATAAGGATGTGGGTGGCGCTGTGAGTTAAACCACAGAGCCTAGGACTTGCTGATCAGAAGGTCGGCGGTTCGAATCCCCACGACGGGGTGAGCTCCCGTTGCTCGGTCCCTGCTCCTGCCAACCTAGCAGTTCGAAAGCACGTCAAAGTGCAAGTAGATAACAAGGTACCGCTCTGTCGGGAAGGTAAACGGTGTTTCCATGCACTGCTCTGGTTCGCCAGAAGCAGCTTAGTCATGCTGGCCACATGACCCAGAAGCTGTACGCTGGCTCCCTCAGCCAATAAAGCGAGATGAGCGCCGCAACCCCAGAGTCGGCCATGACTGGACCTAATGGTCAGGGGTCCCTTTACCCCTTTACCTTTAGGAACAAAGATGGCTTGCTTAAGCTATGCAGTCCAAGCTTGAAGCATCCATCCTAGACCTTCTTACTGGCAGGGTTTGTGTGGTGGAAAAGAGAGGGCAAAAACCCTCCCAACCAAGGTGAAAGGCATGCGACCTAGCTAAGCCTGGCAGGACAGCTTATTCTTTGGTCTTAACCTCTTCCTGCATCAATTAGAGTTAAACATATTGGCTATATGAGACTGGAGAAATCCCCCAAGAGGGCAAAGACAACTTCTCCCAGAAAACGTATCATAACCCCCTTTCTTTTGAGTACAGTGGTAGCTTGGTTCTCGAACTTAATCCGTTCTGGGAGTCCATTCGACACCCGAAACCATTCGAAAACACAATGCGCAGCTTCCAGTTGGCTGCAGGAGCTTCCTGCACTCAAGCAGAAACCGTGTCGGATGTTCAACTTCCAAAAAACGTTCACAAAGCAGAACACTTACTTCCGGGTTTGCGGGGTTCAGGAGCCGATTTGTTCGGCGAATAAGCCGTTTGAGAACCAAGGTACCACAGTACATGCTTCACTTGATCTAGTGTAGGCCATCAAGTCTAAGGGGGAGGAGGTTAGTTTCCTTTCTTTGTTATAATGGATTGTACAAGCCATGTTTTATTAGAAGGGAATGATTCTTCTCATATTTATGTTATTTATCACATTTTCCTATGTTCCGCAATTCTTTTAATTATCTCAAAGCATTCTACACTGCTGTTTCCCATTTATTCTCATGACAGCCCTGTGAATTTTCTCACATTTTGGAGAATGTGACTGATCCAAAGTGAGTGCCATGGCTGAATAAGTACTTGAACCTGGATTTTCCCTGTCCAACTCCAATTCTCTAATTCAGGAGTAGCCAACATGGAAATTTCCAGATGTTATTGGGCTAACAGTAAGGTGAAACTGATAAGACAGAAACCTGGTGGGTCGTTTCTGGACACGTGTCACCTGCTAACATTTTGCATGTTCTAAAAATAGAGAACATGCACGGAAATATGTTAGCAATCCATGGTTCGTTTAGGGCATTCACTTTTTCCTGGCAAGAGGACTGTGCAGTAAGACAGAAATACAACAGGTGCAGCTAGTATTACAATGAAGGGCAGGTGGTGGAAACTTCACCTGTTGAATTTGCATAATTCCTCTGGCTGTTTAAAGTTTGGTAGTAACCCAGAAACGGAAAGCTGCACCCAATCCACAGCTAACGCAAGAGAAAAAATATTGTAAGGGGTAGAAGGTGGTGTCTTAAGTTTAGACATCTGCTGAGTTTAACAACACATCTTCACAAGTATTCTCTTTCTGTAGCTCTTTCCAAGGATAATAGATAAGTTTTCCTCTCTCTTCAGAAGTTTAAAAAACAGTCCAGCTATTTTCTAAAAATGAAAGCTATGGGGTCCCCCCCCAGCCTCTTGTTTTTGCTGTGAACCAGTTCTGGAAAAAAGGACTTCTTTCCCAGGGAAAATATTTACTTCTTGTTGTTTGAATACTGGAATGATTATGGTCTGGGTGGTCTCAGAAATTTAATTTCTGCAACGTGGTACTGTGTGATCATAACACATTTTCTTCAGAAGGATAGAATTTCAAACCTAGTTTATTCAAAATATTGCACACACAAGCCAACAGATTTAGAGGAGTCATTGCAGCTTGAATTTATAGAGTGTAATCATTAGCATGTTAGCAGTTTCTGCAGAAAATCCAATTCATTAAAGCATTTTCTGAAGAAAAAAACCAATAGCTTTTTTTTTCTTCTCCCAGTAGAAATTTTAAAAGTGTGACTTTAAGCACGACAGGTAGTAGTTTAATCATGTCAGCATTATTTAAACACATTGCTTTTGTTCATTAATTAGTGCAGCTTCCAGCTTTGCTTAGTTTTACTCTGTAGTTTGGCTGCTTGTGATTTTTTTTTTTTTTAATGTAGCGTCATGTGCTGGTAGATGGTGAGCCCAGTCTGATAATCCTCAATCTGCTCATCTTGTTAGTCGGGTGGCTGAGTTGGATCTGCCCTTTCATATATAGATATTAGACGGGATGCTAGCCTTAATAAAAAAAGCAGTGCAACAAACAGTAAACTGTGGACAGCCAATGTTTACAGATGCAAACCCCATGTACTTCATTCAGCATCTGAGATCCCACTATGGGTCTCTTCCCTTCCCCAACCAAGGTTTTTTTGTAGTGGAATAATTCCATCACTCCCGGTCGGCATGGCCAGTGATCAGGGAAGATGGAGCTCATCTGAAGGGCTAGCATTTCCCAACCCCAGCTCAACTCTGTTGACCTCTCTGAATTCCCCAATAAAAGAAGAGCAGGATTGACACTTTGAAACAAATTAATCCCTTTTATACCCATGTTTAAGATATTGGGAATCCCCAGGCTAATTGAACTCCTAGGCACACAGTGTTTGGATACGAGCATGAGACATCCATTTATAGTATGTGACCATCCTTTGAGGCGGTCTCAGCTGGTAGTGAAATCACCAATTTCCACTTTGTGTGAATGTTTGCACCGAAAGATAGCAAGATACAAAATCATTTCCAGCTCACTTGATTAAGTTGATTAAGAGAATTATCTCAGTTGGCAGTTTTTTTGTGTTTTAAGAAGGGTAGGGAAATTACCTACCCATTGGTTTTTCTTGTGGAAACTTAATCGCAGGTATCGGTGTGTGAATACTGATGTGAATATGTTATTTATAAAAGTGAGCAAAAAAATTAATTAGAAGATTATTTTTTACACATTCCCAGTACAGTGGTACCTCGGGTTAAGTACTTAATTCATTCCGGAGGTCCGTTCTTAACCTGAAACAGTTCTTAACCTGAAGCACCACTTTAGCTGCTGCTGCGCCGCCGGTGCACAATTTCTGTTCTCATCCTGAAGCAAAGTTCTTAACCTGAAGCAATATTTCTGGGTTAACGGAGTCTGTAACCTGAAGCAAATGTAATCCGAGGTACCACTTGTATTGTGGCGGCGGGTTTCCACTCTAGGTTCAGGAATCAGTTATGAGATCAAAAACCTAATGTTTGTTGTTGTTACACCTGAAACTGGAAGACTTCATTTTTCACTGAGAGCATTTGAGATGCTCATCATTAGATATTTCCCTGCCCGCTATACCACATGGCGTTCCAATTTTGCCAGTTTAATGTTAGTGCACGTGAGCAGGATTAAAAATGAACCTATTTTTGTTTGCAGATGACGGTTATTTTTAAAATTTGTGCCCGGACCTTTGCACAGACGTGGCAAGACAGATCCCTGTGGGCAGTGACCCGTTCTTACTTGCTCATTCAATTGCTTCCTATGCCCACTTAACTGTAAGCCCAGCCCAGCTTCCTTGTTTTCAGCTTGCTCTTTCCAGAAGTGAGGGAAAGCTGCAGGCAGGAGCAATTAGAACAGGAATGGGGAACCTGTACCCCTTCAGGTGTGTCTCTAGTAGGAAACATATACAGTGGTGCCTCGCAAGACGAAAAGAATCCGTTCCGCGATTCTCTTTGTCTAGCGGTTTTTTCGTCTTGCGAAGCAAGCCCATGGACAGCTTAGCGGATTAGCGCTATTAGCGGTCTAGCGGCTTTTAGCGATCAGCTGAGAAGCGGCTTATCAGTGGAACAGCTGAGAAGCGGCTTAGCGCTTAGGGAAAGGGCGAAAAAAAGTGGAAAAACCCCGTGGGAACTCGCAAGATTTTTTCGTCTTGCGAAGCAACCCCATAGGGAAATTCGTTTAGCGAAGCGCCTCCAAAACGGAAAACCCTTTCGTCTAGCGGGTTTTCCGTCTTGCGAGGCATTCGTCTTACGGGGCACCACTGTACTCTTTTTAGGCGTATTTAGAAAGAAGATTCCACCTAAACATTAGGAAGAACTTCCTGACAGTAAGAGCTGTCCGACAGTGGAATTTGCTGCCAAGGAGTGTGGTGGAGTCTCCTTCTTTGGAGGTCTTTAAGCAGAGGCTTGACAACCATATGTCAGGAGTGCTCTGATGGTGTTTCCTGCTTGGCAGGGGGTTGGACTCGATGGCCCTTGTGGTCTCTTCCAACTCTATGATTCTATGATTCTGCGTTTTCCAATTTTTGGGACTACAGCTTCCAGCATCCCTGGTCATTGCCCATGCTGACTGGGGCTGATGGGAAGGTTAGTCTGGGAACATCTGGAGGGCCACAGGGCCCCTATCCCTGAGTTAGAGAATACAGTGGTACCTCAGGTTACATACGCTTCAGGTTACAGACCGGATCCGCTAACCCAGAAATAGTACCTCGGGTTAAGAACTTTGCTTCAGTATGAGAAGAGAAATTGTGCTCCGGCGGCTTGGCTGCAGCAGGAGGCCCCATTAGCTAAAGTGGTGCTTCAGGTTAAGAACAGACCTCCAGAACGAATACCCAAGGTACCACTGTACTTGAAAGGCAGGCAACAAAATTGCCATGTCTCTTCCTGACAGGGGCCCCAGTGACTTTAACAGCCACATGGCAGGCAGAAAATTGAAACTGGGACAGGATTTCCTCTCACTAGGGTGCCGCAACAGAAAAGGCTACGTCTGTTGACGTTCTGCCTGCCATGTGGTTCTTCATGGCACACAACTTTGGGAGAATTGTGGTAACTCTGCATGAGTGTCTTCTGCCTATTTCACTGGATTCACATACAGTGGTACCTCGGGTTAAGTACTTAATTCGTTCCGGAGGTCTGTTCTTAACCTGAAACTGTTCTTAACCCGAAACACCACTTTAGCTAATGGGGCCTCCCGCTGCCACTGTGCCACCGGAGCACGATTTCTGTTCTCATCCTGAAGCAAAGTTCTTAACCCGAGGTACTATTTCTGGGTTAGTGGAGTCTGTAACCTGAAGCGTATGTAACCCGAGGTACCACTGTATTCCATTTACAGCTCTCTGAAAAGAGTTGCGAAGGTGTAAGAAGTAGTATCTCGTATGAGTTTGAGCCTATGCACACGGGCGGCAACAGAGCCTGAGGTGTTATTTTATTTCAGCAAGTACTCCTTCTGGTGCTAATACGATACATGTCAACATGCCTTGGCTTTTCATTATCAGCTTGAATGGAGCTAGCAACAAACTACTCTAAAGCCCACTCCCCGCCCCAAAGAATTAAGAGTTGAAAGGAGAATTACCCATCCCTAGAAGAGCTCCCAGGCCATTTCCCCATGAGGCCAGTGCAGAGTGAGCCTATTCATTAAAACAAGGCAATGCCCAGATCTGTTAACTCATTCAGAGATGCAACAGGAAAGTGTCTTCCGAGTCTGTGCGCTGGGAATTGTTCAGTCACATCTGCAGCAAAAATGGGACAGACATACCCAACCTCCAAACTGGGAGGAAAGACAACCATAGCAGTGGGTAGGTGCATTCTGCTCAGAGCAGCTTCGCCTTATTTATTTAGCACATTTATATTCTACTTTTCCTCCAATCCAGGTTGTTCAGAGCAAACTTTCCTCTCCTGCCCCCTTTTATGTCCCTCGTAGATTTGACCCGATAGGTACTGACTGGCTCATAGCAAGGGCCCATCTGCACTAGACATTAAAAGCAGTATCGTGCCACATTAAACAGTCATGGCTTCCCCATCATAGTTGGTTAAGGGTTCTGAGAGTATTGTACTCATGGAACTACAACTCCCAGAGTTCCATGAATATAAACTGTTAAACCACTCTTGAGAACTGTAGGAAAATAGGGGTTGCCTTAAAAAAAAGGGGCCCGGGTGGCGCCGTGGGTTAAACCACAGAGCCTAGGATATGCCGATCAGAAGGTCAGCTGTTCGAATCCCCGTAACGGGGTGAGCTCCTGTTGCTCAGTCCCTGCTCCTGCCAAACTAGCAGTTCGAAAGCACATCAAAGTGCAAGTAGATAAATAGGTACCGCTCCAGCGGGAAGGTAAACGGCATTTCCGTGCGCTGCTCTGGTTTGCCAGAAGCGGCTTAGTCATGCTGGCCACATGACCCGGAAGCTGTACGCTGGCTCCCTCGGCCAATAAAGCGAGATGAGCGCCGCAACCTCAGAGTCGGTCACGACTAGACCTAATGGTCAGGGGTCCCTTTACCTTTTTAACTTTCATTACTGTTAACCAACCACAGTTCCCAGAATTCTTTGAGGGAAGCCACAGCTGATACCGCTTTAAATGTGTACAGCAGATGGGATCCCAGGGAGGTGCACGGTTGAAACTCGGACTCCCGAGTCCTACCCCAATGCTCTAACCACTACCCCACACTGTCACCGACACACAGGAAGAATTGCACATATTTTTAACAGCTCCCATCGCTACATTACAGAGCTAGTTACAAAATGAGTTGCCCTCTTTTTCCTGCCCCCCTCCCCAATAGGAGAATGACCTAATTATATCCCCCCTGGGATGGACCTACAGTGCATGCACATTCACTCTCCGATACAGGAGTAACTAGTTCTAGGTAAACCTACGCATTAACTGTAATGCACCGTGCGCTACTTTGGTGACAATTTTTATGAATGGTCTTAGTCCTGGCATCCCTCTGTTTGCTTCTCCTCATCCCATCACAACTAATTATGGTGTACAAGAGAACGTCTTAATACAGGGCATCAAAATAAAGCTGGCATTTGGGGCCACGACTGACTGAATCAAAAGTTTTGCTTCTGCCAGCTTGCCTCCATCTTATCCCCAGTTTTGTCTCTTGGTCTGCCATCTTCTCTAACTGCCTAGCTGACAAGGGTTGGCAATCAAGGACAGGGAAAGGTCAAAGTCACCTTTTCACTCTCTCCCGCCTGTCTGGTCTTTTGGCTCACTTTTTATCCTGAGTTCCTCCTCCGTCTTGTTCCAGCTTGGATTCAGCCTTGGCTCGCTGCTACTCAAACACACAATCTCCCTCCCTTTTAGAATAGCCTTTTATTTGCTCTATTAATAAAGCACCCTTTTCTGGCAACGCATTGATCTCTGCTGCGTTTTCCCTCTCAAGGAACTCTACAAGGACGATCCACTGTCCAAACCAAAGATCCTAATGCTACCCGCACTCTAATTTATAAATCTTTCTAGGTCTTAGGCCGGCTCTGCTGGATTGTCTTTTCAGCAGAAACAGAGCCAGAAAGGCCACAGAGCAAGGTGGTTTTCCTAGCAGCAGGTCTAACTTCCTTCTGTCAGTCTTGTTCCTGAAGGGTTTACTTCCTGAACAGAAATAGGTTTCAGAAATGCATAGTCACATGCCATGAGCAAGCACTGTTGCGTAGTACAGTCATACGTCAGGTTGCAAATGCTGCGGATTGCGCATTTTCGTGTTACGGACCGCGCCGAACCAGAAGTACTGGAACAGGTTTGGGGCGCTCGTGCATGCACAGAAGCACTAAATTGCGCTTTGCGCATGTGCAGAAGCAACAAATAGGATCACGCGTGTGAGCAGACATGGCACTGTGGGTTGTGAACATGCCTCCTGCACGGATCACGTTTGCAACCTGAAGTATGACTGTATGAATTTTTTTAATGTATGAATTTTAAAAATATGCTGGAGTGGGTGTGTGAAAGGAGAAGAGACAGCAACCGCGAGGAAATTGAAACTACTCCCTTTCCCCTCATAATTATAATTTCCATCATGGCAAAGTGCATCCTTCTTAGAAACATTGGGCACCCGTAAGGTGTTTGCTATAAATGAAAATCACAAATATGGGAGTGGCTTTCATTTTCAAGTAATTAAAAGATGTGTAAAGAGGAAGGAGTTGGTCCTATCAGCCTGGTGTGCATGTCACGATGGCCAAACCATGCCTTTGTGCAGATGTTAGGAACCTGTGCTCCTCTCCCAGTCCCGCTGTGCTATGAAGGCTAAGCAATATCTTGATTGCTCCAGGTCGTCATAATATAAAGGAATGGACAAAATGAGACCGGACAGGCAGAAATGGCAAAGGAGAATAAATATAACTTTCTGTTTTCCCTTTGGATAGCCAATATGTAGGCACCCATGAAATTCAATGCTACAGAAGGTCAGACAGACACACTTTGTCTTCATTTCATAAATGGACAATTTCATGGTTATTAGAATTCATAAGTAAGGCCAAAAGGAAAGGAAAAAAGAGAAATGCAGCCCTGATGAAAGGTTATAAGTCTCATGCTTCTTGGCATAAGATGACAGCAGCTGGAAATAGCTAATTCTGTTTGATTTATAATATTATAAATTCTGCAGGCACTTTATAGAATTAGAGCCAAGATGTCATCTTCAAAGGGACCCAAGGCTACAGACTCAGAAATAGTTTCACGGAAGTCAGCTGAGTTACAATGGTGCCCAATGGGCAAGAGAGTGAAGCACTGAAAAAACCAAATATTCCAGTAGGGCTAGGGGTGCTTAAGGCCTGGCTCTTACCATGCATTTTATACTTCAATACACAAAGGTAATAACACAGAGGTTTACACTGCCTCCTAATACTTTCATTTGTGTTTAATTTTGCAGTTTTTCCCTTACGGAGATGCTTCAAAGTTTGCCCAACATGCCTTTAGAACCTTTGATAAGAATGGCGACGGAACCATTGATTTCAGAGAATTTATCTGCGCACTATCTATCACATCAAGGGGCAGTTTTGAACAGAAGCTAAACTGGGCCTTCAATATGTACGACTTAGATGGAGATGGAAAAATCACAAGAGTGGAGATGCTGGAAATTATAGAGGTGAGATTTTACACGCATCATCATAGAATTGTAGAGCTGGAAGGGACCTCAAGGATCATCTAGTCCAACCCCTTGCAATCCAGGACTGTGCAGTTGTCCCATACCGGGGATTGAACCTGCAACCTTGCCATTATCAGCTCTAAGCAACTGACCTATTCAGGCTGAATGAACACTGAAAGCCTCGTTTCCAGTATTCTGTCACATGTGACTAAGAAACAGCTTTTAAAAAAGAAAACCGTTCTGTGATTAGTTTTATAGTTATGATTATAATGTCAATTCCCTTGGGGCCTTTGTGGGTAAACTGTCAATCCTAAGCATATGTACTCCAAAGCAGAGTAGACATTCAATTTAGTGACCTTCCTTCTAGTTGATGAGTAGAGTTGTAGCCTAAATAAATTTAACACAGGATGGGGTTAAGAAGGTAAGAGAAGGTCTGACCCCCAGTAACTGGCAATGCCAAATGCAGTCACTGAGTGGACTTCTTAATTTTGTCCTATACAGTGGTGCCTCGCAAGACGAAAAGAATCCGTTCCGCGAGTCTCTTCGTCTTGCGGTTTTTTCGTCTTGCGAAGCAAGCCCATTAGCGGCTTAGGGGCTTAGCGGATCAGCTGATAAGCGGCTTAGCGGATCAGCTGATAAGCGGCTTAGCGGCTTAGAAAAAGGGGGGGGAGGGGGAAAAACCCCGCAGGAACTCACAAGACATTTTCGTCTTGCAAAGCAAGCCCATAGGAAATTCATTTTGTGAAGCACCTCCAAAACGGAAAACCCTTTCGTCTAGCGGGTTTTCCGTCTTGCGAGGCATTCGTCTTGCGGGGCACCACTGTATACCTGACATCATTAAGTCCCATGAGAAATAGAAAAATGCTTCTGCATTAACTGCAAAACTTGCTCTCTGTTCCTGGCCCTCTCTGGCAGTACTCTCACTGTAGCCTTCCCATTTCCAAAAGCCAAATGTTGAGCATCCCCTAGACATTATCTCTAGTGGTTTGTGAACTTCGCTGCAGAAGAGCTGATGCTCATGCAAGATTCTCACTAGCTTATGAACACTATGTAGCAAACATGAAAATACTCGTTGGTATAGCAGTTCAGCCACACATAATGCATTTCATGTTTCCTGCTTAACTCTCTAGTTGAAATCCTTTAAATTTAAAAGTGCAAGACTGCGCAATTACAAGTTGCAATGCTATACACCCATTTATTTGTAAATAAGTGCCACTGAACTCAACAGGACTTGCCTCTGAGTGGACTCTGTGTTTCAAAGGCCAGGCTAATCGTGCTGGACTTTATGAACTTTTCTTTCTCTCTCTCTCTCTCTCTCCTCAAGGCCATTTATAAAATGGTGGGCACTGTGATAATGATGAAAATGAACGAAGATGGCCTCACACCGGAGCAAAGAGTGGATAAGATTTTCAGCAAGATGGATAAGAACCATGATGACCAGATCACACTGGATGAATTCAAAGAAGCTGCAAAGAGCGACCCTTCCATTGTATTACTCCTGCAGTGTGACATTCAGAAATGAGCTCATGTAAAAATGCTTTCATGGACTGCACAGAAATTTAAATGTTCCATTCAGTTTGCAGCTATTTCCACACATACACACACACACAAACAAAACAAACAAAAAAATTGCTTGGACTACCTATCAATGGACTTGCTTCTTGTGTTTGAAACACTTGTGTGCATGAGAATGTCAATTGCTACAGAATTTTAAAAGTATATATTATAAGAAAAAAAATGCCACGATGTGATGTGTGCAATGTCATTTCATGAGTCTTATTCCTCCGATGCCTGTGCAGCACTTCCATGCTGCAATGAACTATATACTATTTATTGTTCATGTTTTACTGATGCTAGTTATATGTCTCCTAAACTGGGTAATGTTAGTGACACTGAAAACCCCATGGTAGTGTAAACTGTTCATTAGCAAACATGACACCCTTCTGCTGTATGTAGTGGACAGACAGAGGGAAGCTCCTCAGTTCTTGAGTCTGGTCCAGACATGTGCTTGTACTGTCAGTGAATATTAATGTATTCATTTGCATGACTTTTAGGTTTGCCTTAATTCTTACCTCATTTGCATCCTTTCAACCAGACAAAAAAAGAGAGAGCTATGTCAGAAGAATGAAGTATATGATGAAACCTTCTTAAAAAGCTAACCCTGCTAAAAAGTGTTCCCTAAATTGAAAGTTAACATATAAATATATATAATATAAATATATATAAACACATTTAAAATACTGTTTTACTGGAAGTTTAAAAAAGTTTTGTTGGGAGTGTATTAATTTCTGCTTGAAGTTTTCATAAGCTTCCAAAGAGGTTGAAATCAATGTCCCGAAATAAATTTATAACATTTGACTTCTCCTTTGTTTTCTTTTACATGAATAACTTGTCTTTCTTGGGCAGAGAGCATCATTGCGGCTTTCTGTGATTTATAGACGAGTCCACAAAGAAGTCTGTAGAACATTTGGATTTTGAGGCATTTGGGGCCCACGCAAGAAAGCAGACGTATGGCTGCAAGCTTCAGCATTTATGTTCCAATAAAATCACTGTTACTTCCAAGGTGTATGAGGAACTTTAACAACCCTGTGCATTTCTGCTGAGAAATCAATCCAGTAAGATTTACTCCCAGGAAAATGCTATAGGATTGCAACCTAGATAACTTAGATAAAACACAAGTAGCTGAACTGTGGACCAGGTAAGGACTTATCACACACACAAAAATCATTTAAGTTTTTGTATGATTCTGCAACATCAGAAAAATGTATCTGAGAAAACCCATGGCGGAACACTCCTAACCAAAGCTTTCATCGTGGATGCTTTGATATTTTGTGATTTACTTCTTAGGGCAAGAAAGACCCAAAATTTCAACAGAGATCACTAACACAGTTTAATTTCACAATGAAGCGAATGGGAGATTCACCATTGCTAGCACAGGCAGCCCAATTCCAGCCCTCTTACCCAGACGCAGCCACCACACTAGGATTTTGACCCAAACAATAATCTCTTACATTAGCCATTTTTTGTTTTAAAAGCTAGTACAGTGTAGTTAAAGGGTTCTGGACAAGAACCTGGAAGACTAGGGTTCACATCCTCAGTCATAAAGCTTATTAGGACCTATCTCTCAGAGCTGTTAGGATAAAAAAAAATGGAACGGGGGAGAGATGCACACAAAGAACAATGTATGCCTCAAGTTCTTTGAAGGATAGGTGGAATATACATGCAATAATCAAACCCCAAATTCAAGGTCACAGGGAACTAACTTATCATTAATTTGGCCAATGTGAGACAGCTAGCTTCAGACAGCCAACACAATCTAACAACTGAAATCTTCCTCACCAGTTACTGTCAGATGGGTACATTTTATCATTTGTGGTGGTCTTGTAAGAAAGTCAAAGACTTCTGGGAAATGATTTGTGATGAGCTGGGGCCGGGGAGTTAAAGGTAACTTTTACCAAAGAACCAGAAGCCTTTCTATTAGGAATAATAGAGCAGGAGACTGAAAGACCACAAAAAACTGTTTATGTATGCAAGCAATGGCTGCCAGAATGCTTTTTGCACAGATGGAAAGAGGGAACTGTCCCAACCAAGGAAGAACGGCCAATAAAGTTAACGGACTATGCAGAACTGGCAAAATTAATGGGAAGACTAAGGAGTCAAGAAGAAAAAAATTTCAACAAAGAATGGGGGAAATTTGTGGACTGTATCAAAGACTATCATAAACAACTAAACACACTGGCAGCATTAATCTAAAAACAAGCAATTAAAAGGTTAATTTAAAAGTAGAGAGGAATTAAGTAGAAGTGGGAGATGCAGCTTTGGAAATGATTTTATATGAAACCACAGCAAGGGAGTCGAATGGAGTATGTACTGATTTACATGTGATTATTGATAAACTGAAAACTGGAAAATAAAATTTACCAGTTACTGTCAGATGAGATGTCAGGTGGGTAGACAGAAGAAGCTGCAATTACCTTCTCTCCTGGCTGCAGATTTAAAGCTGTAAAAAGGAATCTGAGTTACAACCGGGCAATTTTAAGAAGGGGATCCTCATGCCCACCCCAAATCCATTCCAGTAAGTGATTGAACAAAGTACAACTATTATGAAGTAAAACATTTTATCACTTGTCCGCAATTCTTTCCAGAGTGTGTACCTGTCAAAATTGCCCTAAATAAAAGCAGTGTGCAGGAACTATGCCATGCACTTAATATTATCAACAAATGCCTTCAAATTGCTACCAATGGAACAAATCCTTCTGAATTAAAATAGACCACGCTTCCAGGGTTTCAAGCAGGGTTCACAATGGCTGCCAGCAGCAGATAATTTAAAGATGTGGCCTGCGGCAGTAGATAATTTAAATCCTTAAAATGCCAAGGGAATAAATTCACGCCATGAAGAAAAAAAGTCAGAATAATCAGCAAATGAACACAACCTTCAATAGACTCAGACGTTTGCTATTACAACAAATGCCACTTGCCCATACTGTCTTGATGAAAATACTGCCAACCTTCATGCATTTGGAGCCTTATCCTGGCAGAAAGGAACAGAAATCAGGTTGAGGAAGATTCTGCCTAAAGCGGGGGGACTTTTGCTGCTTTATTGTGGAAATTAGCAGGAGCATGTGTCAATAAAGCAAGTTTTCTGGAAAACTCAAAAGTGGAGCACCAGGGAGGAAAGTTTTTGATTAAACAGCTGGTTCATATGAAGTAACAGTTATCCCTGAGCCACAAAAACATCAAAGGGCTTAGGAGAGAGACTGGATTTTAAATTGACAGATTGTACAAAGCCCCTAACACATTCAAGTTCCCATGCAGCTAGTCTCAGCGCTTCACCACAACCTATTTTTGAAGTGTCATCACAGCCTTTAGCAACATGTTCAGCCATCGCCATCCTCTCACATCACCCAGCAGAAACATTGCCACCATCACATTACCCAACAAAAACAGCAGCCCTCCATATGCTGTTGGAATACAACTCCCATCACCAGTCCTGATTTGTTTAGTTATTTATTTCATAAAATTTATATACCACTCGACTGAGTTTTGCTTTTTTTACAAAGCGGTTTACAAAAAGCTTTCATTTAGCTGTGACAGCCGATATCCATGTGGTCAGAGTTGCACTTTATTCCAGATATGGCTACACCATGGATTTATATAAAAGCATTATACTGGCAGTTTTGTCCCATTCCTTTCTTAATCCCCAGCATAAAATTTGTGCTTTAGGTCAGCTTGGAGCTTCTGGCAATCTGCTTGGATTCTTAGCATCCTGAATAATTGGTTGCTTTCCGCAAACTGTGCCACACTGCTGCTCACTTGCTTCAAGATTATTTGTGACTAAATTAAATGCCATAACATCACTCAGAGGACAGATGAGCTTTCATGATTTAGATATTCTTCTATCAATCAGTCTTAAACACAGCTAAATTTTATAATACTCAGCTGACAACCCATCGAGATCTGGTGATCTGCTTGCCCCCATTTCTTCTCCCAGAATCTGTTAAACATATCATGCTGTCAATTTGAGATTTTTAAGATATACAATCCTCCTCAAAACTGGTTTTTAAGCTAAAAATCCTGTTTTTATAAGTAGTGCAAAACTTTTGTGGGGGTAGGGCAGAGAACACCAGATTATAAATTTCATCAAGGATAGAAGTGAGAAATTAAGATCAGCTTTCCTTAAAGCAAAAAAAGAATTTGATAGCATCAAGATGCTATCTTTTTTTCAGTAATGAAAATTTTAGACATGGGTGAAATATTCATAAAATGTATTGTTTTATGAAGCCCCCAATATGCTGCAAAATTTGATGGTTAAGGCAACTGAACTAGAAATTGGACAAAACATTCAGTTCTTCTGTGTTCAAGAAGCTGTCTAATCCAGAAGTTGCCAAGCCAACCTCTCTGGACATCTTGAATTTTGAGAGTGCTGGGGGCATCAATCACAAATTATCTGCTCTTTGGGGGAGGGGCATGTTTCACAGTGCAACACAAAATTACAGAGGCAGCCACCTCTGACCACCTTATGCTTATCATGTCCTGCTGGTCCCAATTGTGTTTAAAATCAGTACTGTGGGATCTCCACAACACAGACGGTGCTGTCTAATAGCAACAGGGAACACTCCTTAGTGCCAGGAAAAATATACAAGGCGTTCACACCGCACTCGCTCTCAAACTTTTATTTTGTAAAAAAGAGAAAAAATAATAGTACCATGGCTGTCGTTCCCCAAGTAATCTATTTCTATTCTAACAAAAAGTGACTGCAATGCGGAGGAGCCACATGTACATGAGATGGCATGTATATTGCAGCATTTCCATCGCCAAAATGCTTTTTGATGCTCTCATGTATAAACTCTAGTTTTGATGCTGAGCGCTGCAAGCTGCAGTAAGAACAAAAGGCACAAGTTCACAAATGCATCTTACAGGCATAATTAAAGGTGCGAGTCTCATTGATTTAAGCAGGGCATGAGCACATGTTGAACTGAGATCTTAAATTCCTACAAATGTAACATAAAGCAAGCTGATAAAGAGCAATGGACATGATTAAGGCACTCATTCTTCATCCTCATCTTCATCACCTCTATGACGGAAAGTCAGTTTGTTCTGTCCCCTCTCGGGGTCTTGCATTCGAAGGATTCGAATGAGACGACTCGTGGGCAAGGTGCTAAATACAAAACATAAGGGCAAGTTAATAGCAGCGAACTCAAGCATGATTCTTTCACTTGTATCATGGAAATTCTTAGTTTTGAATATGCCATTTAATGAAGACAAACATCTGTGAGAGATACTTTAGATAGAAGGAGCGCTTGGTAATTTGCTGTTCCTCTATATGGGCAGCATTTGAAAATGAAACAAATTCTAACAGGCAGGCCAAACAAGTAGATTGTGACCTACTGGTAGATCACTGGCTCCCCCCAAAGAAGCTCAACAAGCTTGGCACTCCTAAAAAAAAAGGCAACATTTTTGCCCTGCACCCCAAAAAAGGGTCTTTTCTCCTTCCTAAAAAAATTAGACCTGAACCCCCAAAAAGGGGGTAGATCACTGCCAGTCTTTAACTCCATGAGTGCAGTCTCTAGGGAGGTGGCCACCCAGAAGAGCCAGCTGATTTTGTAACCCAAAAAGGGATTGCCAGCCCCATGGAATGGAGAGTTCCTAACAGTGGGAGAGCAGACAGAGGCAGCTCAGCTGAGCATACGCCGATTGCAATATGATGTCTTATCCACCGAAGAAGCAGAAATTTGCTCTGGTTAGGGCCCTTGATGGTATTTGTTTCAGACAAATTTATCCAGTGGATCTTAAGTGATCCACCCCACTCCACCATCCACCATTAAGGAGAAACGAATACCAATGTTTCTCTTTCCAGAGAGTTTAGCACCTACACTGGTTCACTGCAGAAGCTTTAGATATCCCAATTAGGTGATTTCCTGTGATCTCGCAATCAGGCTGGATAATAGTTTTTGGCTCCCTCCCAGACTTAATGGTGGGGAGAAAAGGATCCTCATTAATTCCTGCAGCCTCTGATGCAATGGCCTTGTTTGGGAGAAGAAATTCAGAAACTGGGGCTTGAGTACTAGCTAGCTTCTGATGAGCATCCTAGAAACCCAGTGAACCTCTTTACTACTGCTGCTAAGCAAGGTACATATTGGAAGAAGAGGAAGAAAGAGGTGAGTATGGTTTCCTGTTTAGGGGAAAGAGTCCAGACCAGCTCCAAACAGGAGAAGTTGCAGCCAGGTGTCAGCAGCTCAACCAACAGACAATCTGCCATATTCTCTGAACTCTCAAAGCTGCTGGGTATTTCTCTTTAAAACTTACACAGCTGATGGAAGCTTCAGGGAAAGGAGAATGTTGCAATTCACTGCCACTTTTTAATTTATATATGCACCTGATTTTATGCCTCACTTTTCTATAGTCTTGTCTTTTGGCTTCCGTTTATTTTCTGATTAAAGCTATTTCCATCATAGAAGTTTCTAAAGTATCAATGTAGCTGTTTTCTATCTTTTCATTTAAGTTTTAGTATTCCTGTTGACAACACAGCTCATTCAATAAATATAAAAATGACTGCCACTGACATTCTAAAAACTCAAGAACCTTAATGGATACCGAATATGAAAAGCAGATCACCTCATATTCTGTGGGGTGAGCAAAACAAACTGCCGGTAACGTTGAGAATCTGCCATCTTAAGCATCATATCCATTGCAATTCGCCTGTTAACCATGTCCTAAAAACAAAAATTGCAATGTATCAATATATTTTAATACATACATTTTATTCAAATTTAATAATACAATGTTGTCTCTTAAACCAGGGTCCAGACAGTAAAATCATGATGGTTTAGAAACCAATTCCAATATCACCGATTTCACAGATAAATTAATTTAAAGTGTTGGGTACCTTGGTTCAAAGAACCACTCAGCCATGAAGCAAACTAGATCGCCATGGACAAGTTACTGTCACAACTTAATCTATCCCCAGTGTTTCTGTGAGACTAATATGCAATAATGAAGAAACCTGCCGTCCTTAAAATAGCTTTCTTCTTGGAATTACTCCCCATTTCAAATTGCATCAGGGCTATACAGTCTTTTCCTCTGATAGAGTCTCAAAGAGAGCAACATGAACATTTAATGGTTTTATTTTTCAATTTATGCTTAAAACGCTCAGTTTAAGCGGGGGTTGCAAAAAGAGTTAGATATAATATACTGAACTATTAAGGGAATATTATGCACCTAAAATCACAAGAAAAAGAAACGCAATATATTCTCTTTCATGTTCCTAATAAAAACTGATAACTGATTAACAGCTATGGAGATCTGTCTAATGAGTATCTGAATAAGTAAACTCAGCCAACTGTACCATAAAGACATCAAATTCATCCAAGCATCTGAAAGGAGATTCAGCAATAGACCACAGAGAAAGGATGAAACACACTGTTGAAAAGGAACGTTCACCTCCAGATAAAGATTTCATGTCATCTAAAGCAGCCTTGTTTCCCTCCCCAGGCTGAACCTTCAAATAAATAGAGAGAGAAAAGTGTAACTGAAAAAGAAAGTTAACTAAAGAAAAAAGAGTTCCCTAATATTAGTGTATACTTACGCAAAGTAAAAAAACAACAACAATACACTTTACCATGAAGGTTCTGTTTGTGAAAAGGATGGCATTCTGCAATGGGCGACTTCCTCCCATCCATTTTTGGATTCGGAACTTCTAGAAGCTTCTTCTAAAAAGGAAGTCAGCATGCTGGCTGGGGGAAAGCTGACTACTGGGGAAAGTTGTGTCAGCTGGAAACTCATGAGCAAAGGGTTGAAGAGCGAGTTAACTGAGTTATCGAGAGCTTTCTAAGTAGTACACTATGCAAATCTAGCAGGGCTTTAAGCTCCAACCCTGTTTTATGGAAAGAATAAATTCATCTGTTGAGGTATTGGACTCTTTCTCAAGCGGTAAAGGTAAAGGGACCCCTGACCATTAGGTCCAGTCGTGGCCGACTCTAGGGTTGCGGCGCTCATCTCGCTTTAGTGGCCGAGGGAGCCGGCGTGCAGCTTCTGGGTCATGTGGCCAGCATGACTAAGCCGCTTCTGGCAAACCAGAGCAGCGCACGGAAACACTGTTTACCTTCCCACTGGAGCGGTACCTATTTATCTACTTGCACTTTGACGTGCTTTCGAACTGCTAGGTTGGCAGGAGCCAGAGCCGAGCAATGGGAGCTCACCCCGTCGCGGGGATTCAAACTGCCGACCTTCTGATCGGCAAGTCCTAGGCTCTGTGGTTTAACCTACAGTGCCACCCACGTCCCATTCTCAAGAGGTAGGGAAGGCTAAAGTCTGCAAGTACACCAGGAACACAGGGATTTTTCCTACATTTTATCGTTCTTGGTGGATGCCTCCAGTCACATCCTTCTTCACCACCCATTTATTCTGGACAGGAACTCTCAGTGGTGCAGTATGTTATGGGGCACTGAGGTTTATCTCTTCCTGTCAATACTTAGCAGCAATATGAAGAAGAAAACTTGACAGGACCGAGAGGTCTGCTGGTGTGGAATATGCATGCATCAATGTTTAGTGACTAGGGCTCGGCAACACCTGGTTTTCAACTTTGTGATATGTTACCAGCCAAACAGCAAGATATATATATAAAATTAGATCTTCCTCTCTACAGCAAGTGTGAGGATCTCCAGATGTTGCTACAACTCTCATAATCCCTGGCTATTGGCCATGCTTACTGGGGCTAATGATATCTGAAGAAGTGTGCATGCACATGAAAGCTCATACCAATAACTAACTTAGTTGGTCTCAAGGTGCTACTGGAAGGAATTTTTTAATTTTATTTTTTTTATTTTGTTTCGACTACGGAAGACCAACACAGCTACCTACTTGTAACTGGGGCTAATGAGTTATAGTTCAGCAACATCTGGAGGGCCAAAGATTCCCCAGACCTGCTGTACGGCATCAGAAAATTACCTTAATTTACACAGAAAAGATTTCCAGAAAAAGTGAATCACTGATCACAACCTATCTCACAGAAGCCTCCCCCACTGTGAAAAAACTACTAATAGCCAGCAATACCAAATCAATCTGAAGCAAGAAGTTCAATTAAGGAATTTGAGTAAACAGAGTATTCAGACCTAATTTCAGCACAGCTTAAAACAAAAAGACTCTTCATGAAACAAACATGCAGTAGTTGCAGTAACTAAACAAGCTAGTAATAGGCCAATACTGTTACAAGTCCACAAAAATAAACAAGTTTTCATTTACAGTGCTTCATAAATTGCATCCAAACTTGTAGCGCTGGGCAACCACAGAAAAATGATGCTGTGCTAAGGATTAAACAACACTGAAATACAAACATACTAAGAAAGTGAAATACATGCCATTTTCAGCCTCTCTTCTGTAAAATTAATTCAGTATAGCCAGTCTTTCATTGAATTATGAGGACACCTTGAGGTTATAACTGTCACAACTATTTCCCCTGTCAAGTGACACCACTGTATTTATCTATAAATACACCATGATCAATTCAAGCTAGATTCAGCTGAAGAATGGTCTGCATGACAGACTAATGGAAATCATTAGGTAAAAAATGTTAATGAAGATAAAATAATGCACAAGCCACTGCCTTTAAAATATGTTTAAGCTTGGCAGAAGAGTGGCAGCAGAGCAGCTTATTTTAGCCTTGTTGATTTTGATCAGACTAAGCTAACCAATATAAAACACTTAAAATATAAATAGTATATACCATCCATACATTTGAGAAATGTGCCTGAAAAAAACAAACATCTTTCCTCCCTGTAACATTTCTGAGGGGGAACTATGCTACAGTGCCCAAGATAGCTTTACAAGGAATTTCCATTAGCTTTGTGTGGAACCAGAGATATATGCATGTTAAACTATAGAGAGCAGGCATAGGCAAACTTAGCCCTCCAGATGTTTTGGAACTACAATTCCCATCATCCTTGACCACTGGTCCTGTTAGCTAGGGATGATGGGAAATGTAGTCCCAAACATCTGGCGGGTCAGAGTTTGCCTATGCCTGATATAGACTGTGAGTGTCTTGCTTGTAGGGCTGGGACAGCACAGAAAATTATGCAATTGTGGAAATGTTTCTGAAAAGTCCTCAGCAGCTGAGTGTGTTTGGCAGCGGGGCAAGGAGGCTGAGCTCCCAAGTAAAATAACTCAAACAGTAACAGATATGTAGATAGAAAGCCAGCTTAGATATGGAGGCTATCCAGTGTATGCGCAGAATGTCACATGTCATGACCAGGGCTTTTTTCAATCTAGAACTCAGTTCTGGCACCTCTCAGGTGGGCGCCATTGCCATTGTAGGAGAACAAGGGAGGTGCACATGGTGAGTTCCAGCACCCCTTTTTCTAGAAAAATAGCACTGTATATGACTATATTTTTAGATAACTGCTGAGAAATTTTCTGTTGAGTGAACTGAGCAAACTCAAATTTAAAAGTAGGGAAATAGACAAAAGACGACATATGGAGGCCTGTTGTAAATGGATGAGGGCAAAAATATAGAAAATGTTAGACCTTTGGACACAGAATTCTGTGAATTAAGGGCTCCAATGCAAATAGGTCCGTGATTCTTCTAAATTTCTGCCTTTCGGGTTATGTAATTATTAAGTCACTTCCCCTACTCTTCCCCGCTTTTAGGTTTTCCCCCTTTTAAGATCTGTGATCCAAAAACAACTGTATTATTTTAAACAGTATTTTGTAAAAACTGGGATTAAAGGGTCAACCTTCCTCCCCTAAACCAAGAAAATGGTTTCGAAATATTGGCTGGTAAGTAACTTATATGAGACGCTGATGAGATAAGCCTTTGACCAACTATCAAATAGCACACAGCAATTAATAAGGAAATGCAAAATGACTTACAGTAATTGAAAGCTTTTCATTCTTGTGGTCAAACTCAATTTTTCCAGAGTACGATCGCTGACTTAACAAGCAGTTGAAGTAGTATTTGCATCGCACTGTAAGGAACCTTTAGATTGAAGAAATGAAAAAATAAAGATATAATATAGAGAGAGAGGTATATAACCATACATGCTCCTGAATCCAGCATTGTCACTAGAAGCCCAGGGATAAACTGCTTTCTTCGAGCTCTGGCTGGCTCACCAGTTGCAACCATTCCTGAACAACAGGTGATGTTCAAGTACCAAGAGGAAAACTGTAATTTGGGATTCTAGTTTTGCTACTTTGGTTCTTTTCAACACTATTAACACTGTTTCTCCCCACCCCCACAGTATGTCAGTAAATGTATAACATCACACCAACCTTCTAAACTTCAGGTATCTTTTATATCTCTCAACCATCACCTCGTCCAACAGTTTAATAAATTTCTTCAAATTCTTGACTTCACTCTCTGCAGTCTGGTATTTTTCTTTTGCTTCCTGAAGCTCTCTGCAGGTCAATAAAATGTGTCCAAAATAAGGATCAATTAGTTGAAAACTGTGGCTTGGATGCTAAGTTAAATTAACAAAATTCACAAGAAAAATCTCTAACCTCTTCCTTCCCCATGTGGCAGGCACTTATGTCCCACCAAACTTTTCTAGGGGAGGCTGTGAGGGTCTCTTCTGAGCAATGTGGCATGGGATGCAAGGGGCCTGCTAGAAAGGGAAAACTTGCCTCATATTGGGCAGAGGCCTGCCCAGTTTCTCTCATAATGGAGGAATCTGTGCACACAAATAACATTGCTGGTAGATTCACAACAGACAAAAGTCATCAGAAAAAGTGCTATTACTGTCAGAAAATTGGTTAGGCGTTTGCTTGCATGCCTCTAAAACGGGATTAAGTCTTAAGGAAAGAGCAGGAAGCATATCCCACCTCAAAAAGAACAGCCAAAGGAACCATTACATTTACCTGATTATTTCTTCTCTATCTCCAGTACGTTTTCTTTCTGAATTGATCTTTTCTTTTAAGCGCTTTATTTCTGTATCAAGACTCTTATATGTTCTATTTACTTCTATTCGCTCAGGATGGATTTCTGAAGCCTTTGCAATCATTTCCTAAAGTGTTAAAATGCAACAACAACAAGAAGAGATTTAAACTTTGCTTAGAAGCAGGGTTAATAAAAATCCCCCTCCATTTTAATATGACAAGCAAATGGGGCTTTTTTCTTCCACTTCTTTTTTTAAACAATGTGATCTCTCTAGTATAATAGGAAATGAAACCCAACATTTTACATAATGTTTTGCAGTGTATCAGCAATCAATGTAACCTTGTAGAGAATATCCCAGAATCATCCCCAAAGGATGGGGGAACCTTCCCTTTCTTGAGGGCCACATTAGCTTTCAGAAAACAACAAACTTGGCCTCCTCCCCCTAAAAAAAGCCCAACAACTTTGGTGTCCCCCCTCTAATGACAATGGATAGATCACTGCCAGTTTTTTTATATACTGGGAGTCGATCGCAGTCTCTTGGGAATTGGACGTGCCTGGTGTATAAAGTATTATATGTCACCACTGAGACCAGAATCTTCTTCTCTCTTGCTCTCTTCCTTTCTGACATAGCAATCAAGCTAATCTCCCAGCCCCCCCAGATTCTGTTGTCACCAGTGCAGGCTGAAGAAAGCCCTCAAAAAGTCTTTAGCCCCAGAGACTGCAGTGGAGAAAAGGACAGGGCTGTTTCAACACAAAGGCTTCAGAGCCTCTGTGACAGCAATAGTCAGCAGACCAATACTCCATTTCATAGCACACCTAACTGAAAAACAACTAGCTCCCGCAGTCAGCAACTCCATACCGCCAGTGCAAAACACTGCCTAGCAACTGACTGACCACATCTCTACTTGCCTCAGTGGGGACCGAAGGCCAACGCTGAAGCACTCAGGGAGCCACAAACCTGACATTTGAAAGGGAAAATGCATAGAAGAGAGCATGCAGGAAATGTATTCTGCAAAACACATCCCGTGTGCCATGTTTCATTAGCCTATTCTAATTAAAATTAGCTCCACAGAAATGTAGAGGTGAGTAAATGAAAGGGTGCGTAAGAAGAATGTAACAAACATCTTCAACATTTATTTCACTAGCAAAAAAGAAGGAAAGGTTTCAATCAGATTAAACTAAATACACACCATTAATTCTTTCTCTTTTGTAGCTAGATCATTTTTATGAGTTTTTATAGTTCCTAAATGGGATTTTTCTTTTTCCTCATAATGCCGCAAGTGGCTTTTACTTCGTTCCAGTTCTTCATCCACCTCATGCAGTCCATCCTGTTAACAAATCAACATGAAATGTAAACTAGTTTTAGTAAGATGAAAGTGGCGTACAAAGTGTTAATTTATCAACTTCAGTTTAAGACAGCATACTTGCGTACCTAATATGGCAAAGTATAGTGAAACTGGATAACATAGAAACGAAACTATATTATCGTACTTGTAGCTAATTATAATTGAAGGATAATTATTATTATCAGTTAAGAACAATTGTTTTCAGTATCATACATAAAGTCAAAATAAATCAGATGATACCAGTTTGGTATAAACTCACGTTTAGTGCGTAGCAAGCTTTTAAATTACACAGGAGTCAGAAAGAAAATGTTATATGTGGTGCATTTTATGGTGTTAAAGCAGTAAAATGTTTAGATTTGATAAGAAATGTTTTTTATATATTTTGATTTTGTAGGGTATTTTTACAGCTTCACAACTTCTAGAAATGCCATCTCTTTAATCTCAATAGAAAAATGTAGCCATGTTTTTCTATTCACTTTTTGTTAAAATTCCTTGAGTCTGATGCCATGCATCTGTCACACGTCGTATCCAACAGTGTTACTCAAGCTGATGGCAATTGTGTACCTGATATGGAATGAAGAAGCAATTTTCACTGACACCCCCTCCCTCTGTAGTCCCGTGCTGCCCCCCAAATCTCAGCCCAATGGAGATTTAGAGGGGTTGCACAGCAGTGGGGGAGGGGGAGAGGAAATGCTGAAAATTGCTTCCTTTCCCATTCTGCTGAAGGAACCCTTACTATTGGGCTGAGCAACACCACTTGATGTAACCCAGTGTCTGCGGATTCTCCACAGGATTTTAAAAATGAATATAATAGTGGTTTTTTACCCGGACTGGGCCAGCTTCTTCTTCTACTCGATGGATTTTGTTTCTAATCGTTTCAAATTTTTGTTCTGCCTCTTTTAGAATACATTTCGCATCTTCCATTTTCTTTTTCTGCTGATGCATGTGCTCTTCCACAGTTTCCATCTTCCTCTTGTTATCTTGAGCTTCTTCTTCCTGTTAGACATATTTCCAGGGTACGGTTAAGCTAATTTCAATTACTAATAATTATAAATCATTTTGTATTTTAAAACATTCAAAGCAAAACCCTGAGAGTAAGATTATAAAGCAGCGAAACAGTATAAAAAATACATTACAAGAAATTTGAGCAATACAGTATCTATTTAGGCAGTAGTACAAACAAAGGTCATAGAATGCCTGTGTGAACTAATACGTTTTTAGCATGTGACCGGGGGGGGGGGGGGGTATTGATGCATGCCAGATGCATGAGGGGAGACTATTTCACACGTGGTATTTGCTATCACTGTAAAAGCTCTCTCCCAGGTGGCTGTAAGATGCATTTCTGATGGCTGTGAGAACCTCACCTGGCAATGTTGGTAAGTAGACATTTGTATATGAGAGAAGGAGCTCTCTCAGGTAAGTTGGTCCTAAATTGCTTTACAGTTTAACAACCAAACCTCAAATCTTGACACTGCGTTCTGCCTTAGTTGTTGCTACTGAACCACCATAATAATGGAACACTCTGAGGTAACCCAGTCTAAGGGTTACTAATGCACAGTTCCCTATGACCAAGATACCCCCTGTCCAGGAATGATGATAGCTAGGAAGCCAGCAGAAGTTGGAGAAAGACACTCCACTACAGCTACCTGAGCCTCCAGTTACAACAATGGATACAGGAGCACCTTCTGACAACTATCTGTTACCTTCATGGGGAGCACAATCCTATGCAGGAGAGGTTGTTCACCAGTTTCCCAGATCTAAGAATCACTTACCTACAGGGACTCTGCCTTACTAGGATTTAGCATCAGTTTATTGGCCCTCATGCAGCCCACCTCTGCATCCAGCCATGCTGGTCCAAGATCATAATTGATTTAGATGTCATAGAGAAGCAGAGATGGGCAGCATTAACATACCGATGACACACCATGCCCCAAATGGAAGAGGGAGGAGATGAGTCCCTGTTAAGAAACTGAGACTCCTGTTCATTAAGTGAGGAGTTCCTCAAAAGAAAAAGCTTATTCTTCTCCTGCCCATGTGTCTGCACTGGCTCGGAAATGGGAGCTTTTAACTATGCATAGGATTATACTACTAGAGTTTTAACCACTAGTAGGTTTATTGTGGCACAAGCTTGTGCTACAACAAAGCTGTTAGTCTTTAAGCTACCCAGCACCCCTCTTTGGTTGAATTATAAACACTTTAAATTAACCCATTTCTTGCTCATCTTAAAAAAAAAAAAGAAATAAGTTGAATCCTTAGAATTCTTATTGATCAGTACAACAAAAAATGCTCTCTGCCACTAGCACAAACACCTCTATGATATGGAAATAAGTACTTAGAAAGGTAGAAAGTGAGCAATTCTTACTAATGTAGAGATGATGACTGACTGCTGTTCCTCCACGTTCTCAAGCTCCATAATTTTTAGCTTTATTCTATTCACTTTTATCTGCAATGACAATATAAATAAACGGTATGGGGGGATAATCACACTGGATTTAATACAGACATTTAAGCTGCAACCCAATATACCCTTACTCCAGAGCTTGCCATCCCAGGACCCACAAAGCCCATCAATGGTACCCCCTGGCAGAAGGCCCCCCCCCCCCATTCTGAACTTTCATTGTTTTAAAAAAATGTTAAGTCTCTAGTCCCTCCAAGAAAAAGTTATGAAGCAAAATGTGCAGGTAACCTCTAGAAAGCATTATACCGGCTCTGCACTGCACAGCAGTTTCAGCAGTTGGAAGGGCCCACCCGCTTCTACTTTAACTAGCTGAAATCCAATCTGATTTCACTCGCTACCCCCAAGTAAACGACTTCGCAAACACGAGCAGAAAAGCAATTTAACAGCTACAAAATATTTAAGAGGCATAGATAACTCATGCCGAAGGTGAGCACTTGTAAAATTTTGTAGAGCACCCAGCGGATGTTTGCTGAACCCAAGGGTTCTTTTTTTTTTTTTTTTTTTAATATTTATTAAAGTTTTTAAATATAAATGCACAAATAATAAACAATCTTACTTCTATCACAGACATAATTTCATGACTTCTTTGGACTCCCTCGCGTCTCCCGCTCCCATTTACATCGTTAAAAGTTTTTTCCAAACAAATTATCAACTTGTTTACAATCTCATGTCCACACATTCAAATATAATCTAGCACTTCTTCCAAAAAGTTTTATATTTTCTTTAGTCTCACTTATCATCAAATTTCAAATCTAATTTAGTGGTGGCCAATTTTTTATAATCTAGCATCCTTCTTAACATTCAGCCAAATTACAATGTTTTTGTAGATACTTCTTGAATTTCTCCCAGTCTTCCTCCATCTTCTCTTCTCCCAGGTCACGGATTCTGCCAGTCATCTCGGCCAGTTGCATATAGTCCATCAGTTGCATCTGCCACTCTTCCAGTGTGGGTAGATCTTGAGTTTTCCATTTTTTTGCGATGAGTATCCTTGCTGCCGTTGTTGCATACATAAAGAATGTTCGGTCCTTCTTTAACACCTTCTGGCCGACAATACCCAGAAGGAAGGCCTCTGGTTTCTTAGTGAAGGTATACTTAAATACCTTTTTCAGCTCATTATATATCATTTCCCAGAAGACCTTCACCTTAGGGCATGTCCACCAGAGGTGAAAGAATGTTCCTTCGTTTTCTTTACATTTCCAACATTTATTATCAGACGAATGGTATATTTTGGCAAGTTTAACTGGGGTCATGTACCATCTATATATCATTTTCATTACATTTTCCTTCAGAGCATTACATGCGGTGAAGTTCAGCCCAGTGGTCCACAACCTTTCCCAGTCCTCAAACATGATATTATGCCCAATGTCCTGTGCCCATTTTATCATAGCCGATTTAACCATTTCGTCTTGTGTATTCCATTTTAACAGCAAGTTATACATTCTAGATAATACCTTAGTCTTTGGTTCTAACAATTCAGTTTCTAACTTCGATTTCTCCACCTGGAACCCTAACTTTTTATCATTTTTAAAAACTTCTTTAATCTGAGCATAATGTAACCAGTCTCGCACCTTATCCTTCATTTTCTCTAAACTCTGCAATTTCCAATTGTCTCCATCTTTTTCTAATATTTCCCAATATTTTGGCCATTTGGCCTCCATATTGGGTCTTTTTAGGGCCTTAGCCTCCAGAGGTGAGAGCCACCTTGGAGTTTTATTTTCCAGTAAGTCTTTGTATTTTGTCCAGACATTAAACACTGCTTTCCTGACAATATGGTTCTTAAAGGCCTTATTGATCTTAACTTTATCATACCATAAGTATGCATGCCAACCAAAAGCATTGTTAAAACCTTCCAAGTCCAACACATCAGTGTCTTCGAGAAGTAGCCAGTCTTTTAGCCAGCAAAAAGCTGCGGCTTCATAGTACAACTTTAAGTCTGGCAGGGCAAAGCCCCCTCTTTCTTTCGCATCTGTTAATATCTTAAACTTAATTCTGGGCTTTTTGCCCTGCCAGACAAATCTGGATATATCTTTCTGCCACTTCCGGAAGCACTCCGTTTTGTCCACAATCTGTAATGTTTGAAACAAAAACAACATTTTTGGCAATACATTCATCTTGATAGCAGCAATTCGGCCTTGAACCCAAGGGTTCTTTTGAACCCTGAAGACACAGCCCTAAATACTGTTTAAAAGCCCATTGCCAATTAAAATTTACAAAAGCATTTGTTTTCCCTATACTGGTGTGCCACACAATGCTAGGTATTTCACAACAGCAGCACACTTTTGAAACAATGCTTTTGAAACAATAAATGCCATGAAATTAGGAAAAACAAGGATTACTCATATTCTAAAAAGCTCCTGCATGTCAACATCAAACACTAACAACAATTAAGAATAATTATCCAATATGGGAGCTTCTTCCTACGTATCTCTTACTTTTAATTGTTCTTGGTCCCAACGATGAGTTTTAAGGAAATGTTCGTTTTCTCTTATAGAATTCTCAGTAGAACGTATACGTTGTTGAATTACTGACAGATGGGTTGTTTTGTTTCCAACTTCTTTCTCCAAGTGACTTAAAGAAACAAAGTATTGTTAACAAATGTACACAGAAATTCTAAAACAACAGAGCACAAGAATTGAAAGCTGGTAAGTAACTGATGCTCACCTTATGTCTGCCTCCACATCTTTGCTGAGGATGCGGGGCCTTTCATATTCACAAGAATAATACTGTCTTGAGAACAACTGATCACCATCACAAGTGAAAGCTTCTCTACAATTTTTCGGAAGATTGTTTCGATGCATAATTCTACGAGCCTCCTCATTACTCTAGGGGGGAAAACATGGATAACAAAAACTTTCTCCTCTGAGATTGGAGTATTCAGAGCTGAGTAAAAAGGAGCTTGATGTCTCAACTTTTAAATATACTAATTAATTAATGTGATCATTAAGCTACTTCCTGTCAGTCACAGAGCAACTGTCCTTTAAAATATCCAGTGGGCAACTGTCTTGTCTGCATGCATATTTAGGGGATGTGACGTATTTCCCAGCAGAATTTTCCCTCTCTCAGAATCATGGATATTTCTTCCCTGCAGAGAGAGAACAGCGGGGCTACTACAGTCTACCTGCCTTAAATAAAATCAGCTGCCAATCTCTCTTGAAACTGTAGACAGAAACCAACGAGCTTTTCCCATGCACTGCAAGAATCTCACATCTTGTGAAACTCCACTCTCTCTAACATAACCAGCAAGTCAATTTGAGAAACACCTGGCATTTAAAATTATTTCTGTTACATGTGATATAGAAATAGCATGCAGTGAATGGTCTAAGTGAGTGGTTTTCAACCAGTGTGCCGTGGCACCCTTGGGTGCCGTGAATGGTGGTCAGGGGTGCTGCAGGCAACACTGGCTTCTATCCCTCTTTCCTTCCCTCCCTCCTCTGATGTCCTCTCATGTCTCTGCCTCCCAATGGCTTCCACAACTGTTTGTTGCAGCAGCCCTAGCTACAAACTCTGCAGGTGAATGGTGCCTCTGGGGCTGGTCAGGGGGTGCTGGTTGCCGGAGCTGAGGTGGCCTCAGAGTAAGCAAGCAAGCCAGGGAGTCCAGCCCTTGCTGTTGGGATTGGACAGAAAGTCCTAGGTCCCTGTGGGGCAGTGTGAGGAGTCACCTCTCTTTGGGTCAGGGGGGCAGCTCAGAGATCAGGGGCAGCAGCAGTGGCAGCGGCTGCCCAGAGGACTCCCAAGGAGACAGTTGAGGGAACACTCCACAAGGGAGGGTATTTGAGAAAGCGTGAGAGACTGCCGGCTCTGCAGGCAAGGGGTGACATAACTGGGCTCCTGAGCCCCACAAGGGTGCCACAGAAAGAATGTAGTTGGTCAAGGGAGCTGTGGACTCAAAAAAGTTGAAAATCTTTGGTCCAAGGTAATACAGAATTATCTGAACTGTTACAGAAACATCAAGTAAGGCTTTCTATGCACTAGAGGTATGAGAATTAAATCTTACTTTGATTAACAGGACTGTTTCTACACGCCGCATGTCAATTAAGCAATTGGCTATTACTGCATTATCGATGTCTAACGCAGCCAAGACTGACGGGAATTCAGGATGAACAACTTCCCTATTACAAAACAACAACAACAACAACAACAACAACAATCGAGTAGCATTTGTATTTTATTTTATGTTCTTACAATGCAGTCACTTCACTTGCAGTCTTACAAAAGATGGCATATAGAGCATTTCAGTTACATTTTCAGAAGCATAAATGTATTGACCATATTCGGAAAATCTATCTAAAATGATGTGTGTGTCGCCCCCCCCCCCCCATGGATGAAGTCGTTCCATTTGCAAAGGGGTCTTTACATCTGTGCAGAACTCTGGAAACCTTTGCTGATTCCTCCTGTTTTGTGCAGCCCCTCACACCACCTCCCATGCCACAGGGTGGAAAAGGGTGGGGGGAGGAACCAACAAAAATGGCTTCTCTGCCTTTCAAAGAACTGGGAAATGAAACTATTTGTATACTATCTGAAAGAAGGTCTCTTGTCCCATAATATTTGTTAGAACTAAGAGTGACAATAACAAATATCTAAGTTACCATTAAGTCAATAGTTCTATCAATGACCCTCAACAGTAATGCAGCATAACTATAAACCCTTAATGAAAATTCAAAATTCCAGTTTACACAGACCGAGTGTCAGAAACACTTACCTTTGGCTTACATCATAAAGCTTATTTTGGAAAGAACAAACAACGATTTGAGGACGAGAAGCAGGTTCACAGAATCTGGACATTAACATCTGTAAAGTTCGTTCGTCTTTATGATTATCACAGCAAAATCCCCACATCAAGCCTTTTAAACATGCCTCAATAGCCAGCGCAAAATCAGGATCTTTCAGATGAATAAAAGCACCTGAATGCAAGAAGAAAGTCTCAGCATTGTATGTAATGTCAACATTAAACCATCTGAACGCTGCAGCCTGAAGTTCTTACCCCCTCTTCTGTGAAAATGCCATAGTAATATAAAAGGTAGCTTGGAGGTAACTCCATTTTCAGAAGTTCACCACACTAGACATCAAATCAATTTAAATGCTCATTAATGGGGGGTTTAGTAGCAACTGCAGGAGTTTTGGAGCTCCACGTCCAAAACTAATAGCAGCTTATGTGGGGAGGGGGAATCAGGGAGGGAGGGGGAGAGAGATTGAATGTGCACATGCAATGGCTGTTTAAAATGTAATGAATGTGTGGTTTACATACCTGCAAGCAATTAATGTCAAATTTAGTTTGGGCCTGTGACTATGTTTCTACCATGCAGGGGATTTAAATCCTTTGAAACCAACAGTAGAGACAATGCTTATCTTGGCCTATGAATGGCACAGTTTAATTTTTGATTTTTTTAAAAAAAAAAACCTCAAAACTTCAATACACTTTTCAAATATTTTTTCCCCTTATCCTTGCTTTTTCCATTTTTTATTCAGTGTAAAGTTCTTGCCTTTCTATAGAACGCAATGAATATAAAAAAAGGTTTGAACTTTTATTCTAAAAGTACCGTATTTTTCGTCCCATAGGACGCTCCGTCCCATAGGACGCACCTAGTTTTTTGGGGGGGAAATAAAGGAATTCCCCCCCCTTTATTTCCCCCCCAAAAGCAGGTCGGGGAAACCGAACCAGGTCAGGGAACAGCGGGAGGCCGGCGCTGCGCCTCGCTGCTGTCCCCCGAGCTTGTGGGGCTGGCCGATGTCTGTCCGGCGCACGGGGCGCTCTGCTTCAGGGCGCCCCGCCCGCCGTGCGGCAGGCTGCTATCCGCAGTGTGGGGAGCCCTGCGGGGAACTCCTGCAGGGCTCCCCACGTTGCGGATGTCTGTCTGGCGCGCGGGGCGCTGTACTTCAGGGCGCCTCACCCGGCGGGCGGCAGGCTGCTATCCGCAGCGTGGGGAGCCCTGTGGGGAACCCCCGCAGGGCTCCCCACGCTGCGGATGTGTTCCCAAAGCGTCGGGCACTCTGCTTTCAGGGCGCCCGACGCTCCGGGAAGCAGGCTGCTATCCGCAGCCTGGACATCCCTGCAGGACCTCCCACAGGGCTGCCTAGGCTGCGGATGTCTTCCTGAAGACTGGAGAGCGAGAGGGGTCGGTGCGCACGACCCCTCTCGCTCTCCAAGCTTCAGCGAAAGCCTGTATTCGCCCCATAGGACGCACCCAGATTTCCCCTTCATTTCTGGAGGGGGGGAAATGTGCCCTATAGAGCGAAAAATACGGTAACTTCCCAGAAGATTATTCCACTAAAATGGATGCAAATCCATAAACTATAACCTCCTGGCAAGGCTGAAACCACTTTACAATGAAGCAAAGGTCGCCAGCCACTCCTAAGAAGGCAAGTGCGGCCCTGTTATATAAGACGAAAGGCCTACCTAGTACAAAAACTTTTTTTCACACAGTGGTCCAAAACAAAACAAGAGTAAGTATTCCCAATACTGAAGCATGCAAAAAACCCACAACAAAGTCATGGTAGTCTGTTTTTAAAATGCAAATCCTCAATATACGCACACTACTTGGTGGTCAGTATACTACTTATAGACCAACTATGGACTACTTGTACATTAACTCGCAGATTAACTGCAATGTGTAAAACTGGGGATGGGGACAGAGGTATGCAGGCAATTCATGAAAATATCTGAAGAGGGTTATAAAAGCACAGCTAAGACTGTGAAATAGTTGGGGAATAAGAATTTAAGAGTCTCCCACTGTCACCATCCTTATTCAGCAATACCAGGATGAAGAACACAGCCATGGACATACATCAATAAATCACAAAGTTTACTATTTCTATTTCAGGATCAAATCTGAGAACCATTAAAATTGTGATGCAGCATCCATAGTCTACTTTTCAATGTTTAAAAATTATTTACAAGGAGAATTATAAATTACCTACGGGTCCTAATGGTTTGTATTTAAACTGCCCCTGCTGGTGAGCCTCTTCAATTGCTTTACAGAGCTTTGGCATATAGTGTCCAAACCTTTTCAGTTGATCTGTTTTACTCTCCTTTAACTCTTTTAGCTGTCGTTGCTGAGAATCCAATATTTTCTTCAGTTCCAATTCTTCTTTCCTAAAACAACAAAGAAGCTACTGAAATATCATGCATTATTATTAAGGCCTAGTCCATTTTATAGAAATAGGTAGCGTTTTGCACACCACCTGATTGCTTATAAGGTACAATTGCTTTAGCAGGGCTTCCAAGCCAATCATTGATTCCCTTTATTTGTATGCCACCTTTCCACACACACAAAAACAAGCTCAAAGTGACTTGTAACAAAGAAACAGGGTTGTATTTCAAACAAACACTACAAAAATAATTTCATAGTAACATAACAAAACAAAAGTAGAATAACATACAAACAAGCACATTTGAATAATATTAATATACAGCCATACCTTCCCAAATGGCTTCGATTTGTTGTCAAACAAATCGGCTTCTGAAAGCTGCAAAACCGGAAGTAAGTGTTCCAGTTTGTGAACGTTTTTCGGAAGCTGAATGTCCAACGCAGCTTCCGTTTGAGTGCAGGAAGCTCCTGAAGCCAATCGGAAGCTGTGCCTTAGTTTTTGAACAGTTTTGGGAGTTAAATGGACTCCCAGAACGGATTAAGTTTGAGAACCAAGGTTTCACTGTAACAAGATTAAGTAAACAACATGCCACATCCAATGACCAAAATAAGGGAGCTTCATTTCTGTATGTTTAGCATGAAAAAGAAGCAACTGAGAAGAAATAGCCATCTTCAAATATCTAAAAGGGCTGTCACATGGAAGATGGAGAAAGCTTATTTTCTCCTGCTCTTGACAGTAGGTCCCAAACCAATGGCTTCAATTTACAATAAAGAAGATTCCACCTAATCATCAGGAAGATGTTTGCAAAACTGCAAGCCATTGGTATTTAATAACACATTCTCCAAATTGATACCTTGGGTGCCCTTCTCCAGAGGAAGCTTACAAAATAACTGTTTCTGTTGTTTTTCATTTGTTTTAAAAAAGATGTGTTTGTTTGCAAAGTGGGGTGTCAGATGTCTTTACCAAAAAGGCAATCGCCTCTACCCCTTGAAGAAAAACAACAGGGAACTGAAACTGAAATGATCCCTTGTCCCTTCCCAAAACTAACCAAGAAAGAGTTGAACATACATGCTTCTCCTCAGACAAATATGCCCGGCAGGAGAGCGCTGAATGAAGGTGCTAGCTGTGGTCCACAGAGCAAGGGAAATAAATGCTCAGAAGCCCAACTTATAGCACAAAACACAAATCAAGTAATAACCACAGTTACATCTCATAAACTTACTTAAGCCTCGCAGCCTCTTCCTTGTATGTTTTTATAGCCTCTTGAAACTGCTTTATTTGGTTATCATTTGATTCTTCTTGATCAAGAAGTGTCCTTAACTGCTCTTCCTTAGCTGCTCGTTCAATTCTTGCTTGTTTTTCCAACGTTTCAGGCTCCGAAATTTGTTCAGCACTGCAACATCATGCAAACCAAACAGTATTATATTAAAGAGCTGCTCTGGAGGAATACTTTTGTGACATACACCTTTCCTTTGGGGCAGCTTTTATGCATGCAGCATTTGAATTTAATCAAAACTGGCTAGCCACAGTTTCACACTTGCATTTTAAAATAAACACAAATACAGATTCTAAGGCTGCATTTATAAATTTTTTAAATCCCACAGAGACTTATGTTATTTACCATTCTCTGAACAAAAGGCAGCAGCATGTACTTTTCTACCTGCTTTTAGCAAAGCAGGTACAGTGGTGCCCCGCAAGACAAACGCCTCGCAAGACGGAAAACCCGCTAGACGAAAGGGTTTTCTGTTTTTGGAGGCGCTTCGCTAAACGAATTTCTCTATGGGGTTGCTTCGCAAGACGAAAAAATCTTGCGAGTTCCCGTGTTCCCCCCCCCGCTTTTTTCCGCCCTTTCCCTAAGCGCTAAGCCGCTTATCAGCTGTTCCGCTGATAAGCCGCTTCTCAGCTGATCGCTAAAAGCCGCTAGACCGCTAATAGCGCTAATCCGCTAAGCTGTCAATGGGCTTGCTTCGCAAGACGAAAAAACCGCTAGACGAAGAGAATCGCGGAACGGATTAATTTCGTCTTGCGAGGCACCACTGTAGATTAATTTTATAATTATTATTTATACATCACTCTTTGCATCTTAGAAACATCTTTCTGCCTGCAAGGAATATACACTCTAAATAGAAAATGGGGAAAACAGAGAGAGGAAACAGGGCAAGGAGGATAAAGTGGGCAGATTTATATTTGATAAAGTCTACCACCAAAGGTTTCAGAGTACACTTAACTGTCATACAAAATGACACATCCTCTTATGGATCAGCAAGCGATGAACAAGTAGAAGAAAGGAGGGGGAGACAGAAAATTATCACAAAGGAGGGAAGGAAGCAGCTAGCCCCACACTGATCTTTATTAGAGATCAGTGCTATTTAAGATGCTTATACATTTATCTAGATTCCAGTGGAGTAACCAATTTTTACAACCCAAGCAGCAAAGGACTCCAAAAGGGTATTTTCAAAGTGACTGAATGGGCAACAAAATAGCAAATGAGACTGTGTAAATAAAAGTAAGGTGCTGTTCAGGGAGGGGGGGGACCCTAGCTTCACATCTATGCTGATGGATCTGAGCAACTGAGAACTTGTGGTTCTGGTGGCTAGTCCAGTAGCAGTTGTAAAATAATAATAATATGAATAATAATAATAAATGGCTTCTCTGGGAGATTTGTCCAATTGACAAATCATAGTACCATTATACATATAGTGTTGCAGCATTTGGAATAATGCGAAAGTACTAGTTACTCAATATCAAAAAAGGTATTTTAAATCCAGAAAAGGAAAACCAAAATGGTCAAGTGATTGTGGCACTTCTAAAAAGAAAAGCTAGCATCTCCAACTTTTTAATTCATAAAAAAGTTAAGTGAGGGGGTCCTCATAAGGGTTTTCTTTTTTCTTTAATGAAGCAAGGATGCAAAAAGCATTTAAGGAGGAGTTTCTGCATGATGCAGAAGTGGCAATAAGGCTTCTGACAAAAAATAATTATCTGAAGAAGGACATTAATGATTTTGCAGTGAAGTTTCTAAAATAGAAGAGAAGACAGCCAGATAGAAGACTGGAATAGTCAAAGCGTGAGATAACCAGAGCACAGTTTTAGCGGAGTTTAATAAGTAGTTTAATAAACTTAATATAATTAAGTTTAATAAGCTGATATATACTCAAGAGATAAAAAAGGTTGCTTACAATAAATTTCAATTCTCTGTTTTCAACTTGGTCAGTCTTATTTAAACATAAAGTGAACTTTTAGGAAATTATCGTTAACATAGAGATGTTTCAACTTCTTGTTTGTCATTACATGTTTCTTACAGAGAAATATGTATATATTGTGGTTTTGGGTAACAAAATGCCAGTTTACTCACTTCTCTTTTTGATACAACATATTTAGAAAATGAAACATTACCTGGTCTTCAGTTCCTCAATTTTTTTGCAAAGCTGTTCATGGTCTTTCACCAAGCGTTTCAATTCATTTTGAGACCGGTTATATGCTGCCTTAAACAAGGAAAGCAAAACTCTGGTGAACAACTGAGTGGAACAAACTTACAGCAGAGACTGACAAAAATATTATAGCTGAAGAGCAACTTCAATCTGTTATTTCTTCTGCCTTTTTTGAAATTATACTCATTTGACCCATTACTCTGCTTTCATGCCTTTTACAATTCAAGACACTCAACTCTGCTGATAAAAGAATCTGTGTGTCTGATTTCAGTGCAGTTCTGCACAAAATACTAAAGTATGCCTAGACCATTAGTGTGTGGCAAATTCTTACAGAACTTCTAAGTCTGAACTTTACATCCACAAACCTCTGCATCATTCTTTGCTCTTCTTTTAGATAGAACGTCTGCTTTCAAAGCAGCACATGATGGTTCTAATGCCTGAGCTTCTTCCGTTATCTTCTCTAGCTTGTCTTGCATAGTTCTGTGTTTTCCTTCTGCATCTTTTACCTTAGTCTGAAAAGACAAAACAATCAGAAATCTCATTATACCAGGGAAATTAGGTGAATGTGCAGAGACCGATCTAAAGGAAGTTGAGACAAATCAGCCATGACTTGGAACGGGAGAAAGGGTCAGCAGTTTGCAGATGAAGTATGATCACCTTTTACTTTCCAGACAACACTTCATTCTGAATTTCATTAACATAATGTCAGGCCTCTGGTTTTAACTGGGAACCTTACAGCTGAGCCTAGTACAAACTGATGGGCAGCCTAGCACTGTGAGTACTTCAATCTTGGAGTCCTCTTCTGACACAAAGGAGGGCCAGGGTATCCATCCCAGCCCCCTTGGGCAAGATGAAGCCCCTGGCAGAAATACCAGGAAGATGTTCTTGCCCTCTTCTGATCAACTAAGCAGCATCGTATCCAAGCTACACTTTAGGTTCTGGCCAGGGATGGCAGCCAACCAGGGGTGGTTTGGGTAGACCTATCAATGGCTTTGGCCTGGCTGTGGTATCCACTCTTGACCAAATGGTTGTCTCAACTTGGCTTCATTAAAGGACACATGTAAACAAAAAAATCAGCTCGAATGCCAAATATTACAGGGCAGTAATAGGAACACTGAATTATTTTCTACAAAATATTTGTTGATCATTTATTAGATTATATACAAAGCCGATCAAAGCTGATACGTAACTCAAAGTAACTCAAAACTGAGATATTTGCTTCTCCAGTCTTTTAAATGCAATTTACTTATATGAGAAAGCTCACAAGTAGCACACATTTAATTAGATGGCCAAATAGCTCATGCAAGGGCATTCATGTGGACCTGTACAAAAGCATCTGTTCTTTCTTCTTGTGATCCTTGCATGAAAGCTAAGGCTTTGATGAGAGGTGACAATAAAGCAGACTGCTTAACAGATGACATTTTGTGATGCAGTCTCAGAAGACACCAGTCACACTAACCTATTTTTAAAAGTGTACAGGTAAGATTTTAAAACTGGCTGTGTTAGTCTCACCAAGTCATTAAAGAAACAAAAACAATGCTTCACTTGAACAAGAGAATCAAAGCAATTCAAGTCAGTATTTACAATAAATGCATATATACCTGCCATTCTTTCACTTTCTCAACAAATTTTCCAGTTCTTGCTTCTAGAGCACCAATATCATCTCTGAGTGTTTCAACTTCATTTTCAGTGTCTCTCACCTAAAATGTAAGATTAATGTAAGCATCACACAATAAATATCACACAATTTAAACCCATATATAGGTACTGAAACAACAAATTACCATTGCCCAAGCTATTTGGTGCTGTAACTTCTCCAGTTCATTCTGCATTTCACTCACAAAAGCAATACTTTTGTAACGATCCTCCTTCTCCAAATAACGCTTCCGAAGTTCTTCAAGATACTAAGGAAAGACACAAAATGTTGTTGGAGATGACAGCAGTACAGATACTAGGACCATTTCTTAGTGTTTACTAGGGACAGAAGAAACCCAGAGGAGCTGTCTAGGAAGCTCAGTATCAGATTATGTATGTTACTAAATGTTTTACTGCATCTGTGCATTGTTTCTTTAAGTTGCAGTTGTGTTTTTACAAAATCATTTGTATGAGATTCTGTTGTAATTGCTTTTGCTTGTTTGCACAAATCTTTAACAAAATAGTATATATTTTTAAAAAGTGACTATGGTGCTTCATGAAGCATAAATCAGTGTTAGGAATTTATTTTGTAGGACTAAAAGGTAAAGATAAAGGACCCCTGACAGTTAAGTCCAGTTGCAGATGATTCTAGGGTTGCGGCGCTCATCTCGCTTTACAAGCTGAGGGAGCCAGCGTTTGTCTGCAGGCAGTTTTTCCGGGTTATGTGGCCAGGATGACTAAGCTGCTTCTGACGCAACAGAACACCGAAACCAGAGCAGTGAACGGAAACGCCATTTACCTTCCCGCCGGAGCAGTACCCATTTATCTACTTGCACCTTTTTTTTGGCATGCTTTTGAACTGCTGGGTTGGCAGGAGCTGGGACTGAGCAACGGAAGCTCACCCTGTCACGGGGATTCGGACCGCCTACCTTCTGATCGGCTTGCCCAAGAGGCTCAGTGGTTTAGACCACAGCACCACCCATGTCCCTTCTTTTTGTAGGGCTACTGGGCTTATTTTAGCACTTCTCAGTGAACCTAGAACCAATATGAAAGGCTGGGGGAGGTGGAGTTTCACAGTCCAGTATGTGGGCCTGGGAAACATAACATTACTGTTTATAATACCTTTGCTCCTTGTTCAATCTGATCATGAGTTCTTGCTTTGGTTTCCATAATGTATGCATAATCTTCTTTCATCTGCTCCAACTGTGTTGCCTTCATAAAGAACTAATGCAAGAAAACACAAGTTCATGTTCTATAACTGACTTTCTAAAAGACTAAGAATTATGAATGCAGTCCATTTATACTTACACATTTCATAAAACCCTAGTTACCTGCTCCACCCACCTCACTCAACATGTGCACGATAAGAACATAAAGAAGCAGCACTATGGCTATCCACTGAATGTAAATTTTGTGCATGCTTCTGATATACTCATCAAGCCCTTCAAGCTGCTCAAGATCTGAATGAGAAGAGCACACATGGACTTTCCATTCCTTAGAGTGGTGTGCTGTGCTTCTCAAAACAAGGAAGAGTCATGTCCAGTGGATTTGTTGGTATCTGTTTGTCTCAAGAGACAATGGAGTGTGCTTCCAAGGGTGAAGTCATTAGCAGCACTGAAGTGACCTCCTTGGGGCACAAGCCTAGGCAGTGCGAATGGAGGTCCTGGGCTGCCCAGACAACAAGGCCCCACTCCCTCGGCTGTGCTGATGTAGTCCAAAGGAAAACAGAACAATATGTTTGGAACCAGCTGGGCATACTGACAGCTTCTAGGAGAGTGGGGACCAAAGGTGGACAAACTACCCCAGAAGAAGCACAACATGTCCCCCACCAGAGGTACTACCCCTCTACTAACACCCCGTGCACTCCCCGATGGATTACTGACAACATCATGTGGTAGTTTTGTTTACCTTGTATTTGTCACCTTCATTTTTAGATTGCAAGAACTGTTTGCTCATTTCCTGAGTGAGTATAGATACAGGATTATCCACCTGCAACAACAAAAGTCACTTACTATTTTGTTTGTCTTTGGCAAGTAGTCAATATTTAAGTAAGCAGTCACTTGAAATTCAGAAATTCTCTTCAGCATCCATTGCAAGACAAGATAAATTATTATTATGGTTCTAACAGTATCTCAAGCGTAACGGCTTTCAATTAACTACATAAAAGTTCATGAAGATTTTCCTTTACGGCACCTTTAATATTTTAAGAATTTGAGAAGTCACAAACGGCTCACAGAAACAGGATGTCAGAAGAGCTTTAACGGGCACGTTTGTTTTTAAAATGCAAATGCAACTTCCACATAACGATTGGCCACAATCAGAGAACTACACTGCAAACAATATGCCCAGAAGAACCTTTTGACAATACACTCAGTCACTACCACCCAAAACCAGTTTCTCGTGACGCACGAAAAGTTGCTATAAGAGTTTGAGCATAGGGGCTTCAATTCAAGGAGGGGAGGAATCATAAGCTGCAGTAACTGGCTACACACCCTTAAGCGAAGAGCATCAAAACAATTTTTAAAAATCATCTATTAGGTGTATATGTAGAAGTAATCAAATTTAGACTTACCTGGATATTAAAGTGATCTAGGATAGCAGTTAATTCTTCCTTCTTGGATGAAATTATGGCACCTGAATATAAAAGTGAGAATAAACCATAATCAGATTTTTAAAATTACTACGTAACACCAATTAAATTATACCACTGAGGTTGGGGGGCAAATCAACTCTCTGGCTGTGGCTCCAGCCAGGACAACTAATGTACCGTGGAAAGCACTGTTGCTTTTTTATGAACTTGTACTGTAAAAGCAAAGGAGGGGCCAGAGGAGCTTGCTCTGCAGCTACTGCCAAGGCTTTCTCCTATTACGTTATCACTTGTTTATGTTAACAAGGCAGTGGATTTCTACACTTTCCCCTTCCTCTGTGAAGTCATAACAAAGGGGGGTAGGGCATGGCACCAGAGGGAGACATGCAAAGCAAGAAAACGTAAGTGGGAGACAGAAGGTGACTTGAAGGAACAAAATTGAAAGGCCTTTTTTATTTAAACAACAGCAAAAGTGCACGATAGGGGAAAGAATAGAGAAGACGACTCGCACCAAGGATGACAATCTGACAAAAAGAAGAGAAACAATCCTGAGTTTTCCTAGTGTGCCCCTTTAAGAAATTGTTTGAGCTTCCCTATGTACAATTTAGATTAAAACTGATGTAATACTAATGATCAGGCTGGGGCATGCAGATGGACTAGTAACATTGACAGGGAAGCCTGAGGAGTGAAAAACCAGGCCAATCCTTCTGACTTATTACTATGCCTACAACGTCGTGGTAGACACCAGTATAATGCAGACACAATCCTATCATTACTCTTGCTAATGCCGAAGCCAAAGCAGTCCAACAAAAAAAATATTGAGCAGTACAAGGTATCTGCATGCTCATGTTATACCAAAATTTACAAGAGGATACAGGAGGCTCACAACTTATGTGGGGGTTACGTTCCAGGGATCGTGCCTAAAATTGCAGTCAATAGGTTCAATGTCAGGTAGGATTGTCAACTTCATTTTTCCCAGAACCCCACCCCCTTTTTCATTTTGTTCAAAAAAATGCCATGCAGGTATGCCTGAATGCATACAAGTTAAATGTACACAAGCTATGGGCTTACTGTATTTAAGAAAGAAGGCAGCTCACCTCACGTTTCTTCTAAAAATGGAGCTTCTTTGAATACTTCATAAAAATTAAAAGTACCTGTGCTGCTTTTCAGTTTGTAATTACGATGTCCTTCCAAGTTTATGCGTTGACTGATGGTGATAGAGTCACCATACTGCTGTGGTTTAAACGCATCTTCACCTCGGTTTCGCAGCGTTATTGAAACATCTGCAGAACTGAAGACAAAAAATGAGCTGATTTTAATTAACATGTAAATTCAAGAAATTATCTTTTTAACCAAGTTCAAGGTGTTGCCAGTAGCATATAAAGCCCTTAACAACTTGCAACCAGGTCACCTATGAGATTGCCTTACCCAACATGTGCCCACTAGACTGCTTCAATCGGCAGAATTGGCAATACTACAGGTGCCACGTTAGACCCATTCCGCAGCTGTAAAGTGTGGCAGCACCTGTACTTTGGAACTCCCTGCCTCTTGAGATCAAGCAGGCACCTTCACTGTACTCTTTCTGGCGCCTGCTACAAACATTCTTGTTTAGACAAGCCTACCCAGGAGCTTAGAAGTTGAGGAGATTTTAATCTGTTTTAGTATTTTAACTTTTTGTATGTTTAAAAGCATGGCTGTGCATTTTTCTTGATTTTATTGTTTTATCTTTTTTGTAAACCGCTTTGAGCTTCTTTTACAATCATGCAGTGTATTTTATGAAATAATAAATAAGTACTCTAAGCCTTATGCCAAGGAAGATATTATTTTTAATCCACAGTACGCAACACCTTTGTAAAAATGAGCACAAATATCAGTAAACAGTGCCCAATGTTTCTAGACCAGGAGGCAGAGTAAGAAAAAAGGCATAACCTAACACTCAAGCCGTAACATCTGCAGACTGCAACAATTCCAAGATGGACTGGAGTAGTTGTACAGACTTACCATTAACCTCTCCTGGGAACTAACAAATGGCTGACACTGGCCTCAAAGATTGCTGACACCACAAATGGTTGGTGTAGGTAGCTAGCTAATATGTATTACTCTTGCAGAGATCTCATCACCTGACACTGGCCTCAAAGATTGCAGAGTATTTCTGGAGGAACAGGAAATTCTTCCCTCCATCACTGGTACTGTTCTTACTCGTTCTGCCTTAATACTGGATTTTGACTTACCTCTGTCCATCTTTCACAAATACTTTCAAAGATGTTCCTCGATTTGTCACTGTAGCTTTTCCTCCAAGACCAACCATAAGGGCCGTTAACACAGCACTCTTCCCACCTGAATGAAGCAACATTTATTAAGCTCTTAATAGTTGGCAAGCTATTTTTAAGGCAGCAAAAAATGGCTCTTATTCTTTTCTTTTTTTAAAAGACCATTCCTCCCCTCCCCTTATTTTTCTTTTTAAAAAAGACCATTCCTAAAGAAGCTACTGGGTTATAAAGCATGTGATCACATAACATAAAACCACTCTTGGGTAGAAATAACTCAATGACACTTTTTCTCATGAGAGACTAGGTCAGCTATAGCTTCAATATTCATTTGTTTCATATTTGCTGCTGTATTGTGAAAATGTGTTGCATTACTGGGTTTTTAATGTACACTTTAATAATGTATTGGTATTAATTGCATCATATAGCTTAATTTCTATTTTTCACAAAAGTGGCCCATACATTTTTTGAAATAAATACAAGAATTTTGTAAGTAGCATTCTCTTAAGTGTTACACAAATATATCGCAGCAAGCCATTGATGGTTCTTTCACATCTCATGGGTCAGGAGGCCCTGAACCAACTGGAAAAGCTCAACTGAGGAGCATGAGTACATACTGCTAATGCTTTTTTTGACAGTCGCAAAGTGGGCTTCGATGATAACTCAGTGTGTCAACATATTCACTGCAAAATTAGCAAGGTAAAGTTAGAAAATAGAGGACTCTTATTCTGTTCAATGATTCAATAGAAATAACTGCAAAATAATAAGTAAGATAGATTTCATTAGTGAAATTCATTTGGTTATAAGCTTTTGTGGAAAAGAGCCTAAATGATTGTTTTGCCCTCTTCTGATACAGGCTCAAACTTATTTGTAGGGAGAGATGTAAAATATGAACAGTAGGGCAAAAAGTCCATGTAATGCAATATAGTTTCTGATAGGCAATGATGTGAAAGAGCATGCCTGAGACTAGAGAGCTACTGTCAGCTACAATGCACAACACTGGACATGACAGCCAAGTCTGACCTGATAAAACACAGTTTCTGTGTTCCAAATAAACGCTTAAATACATATAAGAATAATGACAACTCATAAGAGAGGCTTTCTCTTTTTGATTTGGGGGTTTTCTTTTCCCCCTTCCCCATAATCTTCTGCTGTTCCTTCTCTCCAAGCATCTTATCTCTCATATGTATCTTAGTTATTGTTTGAGAGGTACTAAATTTGCTTCTTTATTGTTTGTAATCTTTTATATGTATTTTATTAGTGTTCTATTCTGCTTTTTGTTCAGAAAAACTGGTATATTAGAAATTGATAAATAAGAAATATGCTACAGAATGGAAGAAATGCCAATATTATAATTTTCCATATGATTTAAAATAATAAATAAAAACTTACTTCCATTATTTCCAACTATAAAATTGACATTGGGTCCAAATTTGAAGGGGCCCAGCATTGAATGGCACATGAAATTCTTCAGCTGGATACTTTCAATTATTCCAACTTCTCCTGACACCTACAGATACATTACAAAGATGTTTAAAACTGATCACCCATCTTTTGTACACAAACAGAAAGTCACAGGTCATCACAATGCTTGCATATTTTTAACAATACCATGGGGTGTCTGAATAATCCTTACTAGAACATTCAGCTCTCATTTGCCATTTCCCCACACAATTAAAGTAGTAGCCTAAATAGCAGATCACAAACTGTGTCCAATGAGTCTCCCTAAAAAACGTGAGAGCAATGGTAAAGTCCAAGTGCAACTAACGAAATATAAAGAGATATTTTGCCTGAAAGTATCCACTTTAGGCCCAGGGATAAGAAAGTTGAGTGAGCAGGTAATAATGAACTCCTGTGCATTTTTGTCACGTGCAAGGCAGTTTCAGTCAAGCCACACTTACCATAATATCTGGTGTTCTATATACAATACAGTGGTACCTCAGGTTAAGTACTTAATTCGTTCTGGAGGTCTGTTCTTAACCTGAAACTGTACTTAACCTGAAGTACCACTTTAGCTAATGGGGCCTCCTGCTGCCGCTGCTGCACGATTTCTGTTCTCAACCTGAAGCAAAGTTCTTAACCCGAGGTAACATTTCTGGGTTAGCGGAGTCTGTAACCTGAAGCGTATGTAACCTGAAGTGTATGTAACCCAATGAACTACTGTACTTGAAAAACTACCTCCTTTCTTACAGATGCTCTGGGGTGCAAAAACTGACCAATGGCCAGACTCAGCATAAGGCATCATTCTTAATGGTTTTGAAGAGTTCATTGCACAGAGCATACTCAACTTGCACCCTGCAAGCAGGGAGTCATACATACACTGTGCCATAGTACTCACACCCTTGCTTCTAACCTTTCATTATCTGTTTTTTGTTTACTGGGCTTATTCAGTATGAAAGTTTAAATCTGTAAGATAAAAAAGGGAGAGGGTTGGCTGGCATGGCCTCCTCCTCAAAGGTACTTAACTTTTCTACCCATGGCTAAGTTCCACCAACTTCTGTCGCAGACAGGTGAGAGTTCAACTTTTAAAGCAGGCTCTCAAGTTAATGGAAACTTAAAAGACCCCTGGAAATGGCTATAACAAAAGCTGACAATAAGCGGTAATTAAGGAGATGTAGAAATCTGGCTCCAAGCATGCAATCCCCCATTCCAGCTTTAGTACTTACTATCAGCAGATAGTACTTACCTTCTCCTAGCACAGGTGCTTAACTTACATGTCCCGTCCCCCCCCTCCCCCCCTCCCCGTGCTTGTCTGATCATCAATAGTTTCATTTTTCTCTCAGGCATAATATAAAACCACACTGTGGGACAAATTGCTTACCAGCTGTGAATAGTAACCGCTGTCACTCTGTAGCTGTGACAACTCCTCTTCGTTAGGGTCATCATCAGAATCAAATGTGGCTTGCCTAGGTCTTTTTTCAGATGATGATGCTGAAAAGCTTCTCTCTTTTCTCTTTGACATATTGGCCTCTGTGCTTACAGAAATTATTTTGGAAATATTTCATCAGAAATCTGGCAAATTTCTGGTGCTGTAATGTTGGGGAAGTGGAGGGAAAGTTAATGAAACTATATAATAAATGTTTCCTTATTTTATAGTATTCAACGTACAAGCACCCTGGCCAACAAATTAAAATGTAAGGCAAACCCACTCAGTCACCCAGACCAGCCACGCAATCGGACGGGCAAGGGCAATAGAGGGGAAAACGTACAAGCACCCTGGCCAAAAATTAAAACAAAACACACAGCCACCAAGGCAGAGGCAGGGGAAGGAAAAACGCACGGGGAGAGAAAACGCACAGTGCAGCGAAGAGAAGAGGGAGAAAGAAAGACGGAGCCACACTCACACTCAGACCTTGCTGGGGGCGGAGAGACCACGTGCTGGGCAAGGGAACAAGCTGCAGCTTAAGAAAGGTAGGAGACAAACTGGAGAGCCCACATGCCAGGAGTAGGGGGAAATAGTAGGTTTTTATACGGAAAAGAGGACACAGCAAGGCAGCTTGCGAAAACTAACGCAGATAGCGAACCTGGATGCCTGGGTTTTTAAAAGCAGTAAAGCAATGAGCGCACACAAGCCTCCTAAATTTAAAAGGCAAGCCAGGAACCAAGAAGCCTTCACACACACACACACCCGACTCCAAACCTCGTGGCTGAGCTCTTCCCTGCGATGACTTCTAGCTGACTCGCAACGAGAAGGCAGAAAATGAGGCGGAATGGCTGGCACAGCAGTAAGTTAAACTGCAAACCACGCCCCCTCCAAGCTGCCCGGTTGGGCGCTTACCTGTGGGCGTGGTGTGCCAGCCAGTTGAGTGGGGCAGGGGGCGAAACGCCCCCTGCGTGATGCAGAAATCGCGTCCCGCCCACAACACCTCCCCTCTTGGAGGAGGAGAGGCTTTACTGTAGTTGTTAAGTTTTATTCTGTTAAGAGTATATGCCTGTTAGCCTAACCTCCCTCTACATTTTGTGGGGGTTAAATGAAAAGAACTATGTATGCCACCTTGTGCTCCTTGGAGAAAAAGGTGAAATATAAATGCAATTAACAAATAATAAAAAAGCAGATTTCATAAGCCTGCACTTTCCAGCTTTAAACCAAAGGAATTTTCCTTTGATTGCCATATGGGAGTAACTGAACATTACTTCTAAGTAAATATGCACAAAATTAGGCTGCTTGGTTTTTTTTAATTTATGTTTTATAATGGAGATGCCAATAATTTAAATTATCATTTTTTACCTGGCATGTGTTCTTGCACTTTTTTCTTTTGTAATGTACACTCCATGGTTCTCATATTAAGGCTTTGGTTCTGTTGTATCACAACTTCCTTGGCACTGAAATACGCAGTACAGTACCTTGCACTGAATATCTAGATAGGATATTTAGATACTGAATATCTACAGCCAGAGCAACATGGACAGGCAGAGTCCATGAATGCCCCACCACCTCTCTTACACGGGCCAATGAGCCAGCACTTCAGCTGCCTCGAGGAGCCTGACCATGTGAGGGTTTATCAACTAAACAGAAAATGAGCCTTGCATCCTGGTTTTGGGTGAGCAAGCAAAGGCTGCTATGAGTTAATTTTTTGTTGAAAGAAAGAAATAACTATACACTCTACACTCCGGATTTGTGTAGTTTACTCCTTATGCCTTTTCTTCTCCTGAAGATCTCCTGAAAGGCAGCAGAGCTTTAGGATATGAGCATTCCTTCTCCTAGATGACCAACCTTCCCAGGTTGACAACACACATCTGCCGCTCATGTCCCTCTACAACACATACAGAAACCGCCTTTCCACTGGACCCACTATTGGTCTCACCCACTCAATCTGCCAGAGTCTGTCTTTGCATGTAGGGACAGTCCCTAACTCACTGAGGGTTCGAGACCCATCAGCTACCACTCCCTGGTTTACTACCCATGTATTTTCCTAATTATACCTAAACAAGCCCTTATCAGGTTACAATGCTGGGGGGCGGGGGGGAGACGACTAATGATTACTGCAGGAAGAACACAGGCATCATGACCAATAGACACTGGCAACCTTATCCTCTGAATTTGCCTAACCCTCTTCTTAAAAATAAATCAATTTTTATTTTCCATTGATATACTTTACAATTATTTTTGAAATTGTAACATTTTCAATTTTGACTCCCTTCCCCCCCTTTCTGCAGTTCCTTACATTTATTTTCGTCTTTTCCTGCATACTTCAAATTGCCTTAACTTACTTCTTTTATCTGTCTATTCTAAGATATACCATATATACATACACATACACATTCATACACACACACACATATACACAGTACACATAAAAATATACAAATATATATACATATGCATGTATATGTGTGTGTGTATACACACACACATACATATGTACACGTGTGTGTATATATAAATATATATATATATTTGTGTGTGTGAATCTATTAATTATATATATATATATATATATATATATATATATGTATGTATATAATTGGCAGGGACGCGGGTGACACTGTGGGTAAAACCTCAGCGCCTAGGACTTGCCGATCGTCAGGTCGGCGGTTCGAATCCCCGCGGCGGGGTGCGCTCCCGTTGCTCGGTCCCAGTGCCTGCCAACCTAGAAGTTCGAAAGCCCCCCCGGGTGCAAGTAGATAAATAGGGACTGCTTACTAGAAGGAAGGTAAACGGCGTTTCCATGTGCTGCGCTGGCTCGCCAGATGCAGCTTGTCACGCTGGCCACATGACCCGGAAGTGTCTGCAGACAGCGCTGGCCCCCGGCCTCTTAAGCGAGATGGGCGCGCAACCCCAGAGTCGGACACGACTGGCCCGTACAGGCAGGGGTACCTTTACCTTTTTATGTATATAATTAAAAAAACACTGTAGGTTTTACTAATAATCCTGCCCATGTCTTAATCTGTTTCCTTTTTTGTAAATACTCAATAAACCACCTCCATTCCTTTCTGTTCTCCCGGTTTCTCATTCTTCTGGCAAGTTTCACCATTTCCGCATACGCCATTCGTTACTGTATCCTACCTTCTTTTGTCGTGGCCTAACCCTCTTTTTAAAGTTACAGATAGGTAGCCGTGTTGGTCTGCCATAGTCAAAATAAAATAAAAAAATTCCTTCCAGTAGCACTTTAAAGACCAACTAAGTCAGTTCTTGGTATGAGCTTTCGTGTGCATGCACACTTCTTCAGATACACTGAAACAGAAGTTTCCAGACCCTTCTATATAGTGAGAAGGTGGGGAGGGGTATTACTCAGAAGGGTGGTGGGAATGGGTGATTGGCAGATAGCTGTGATGAGCCTGTTGACGACTCTTAACGACTGCAATAGGTCTTACAGGAAAAAGCAAGAGGTGAGAAGGTGAAAAATGGCTTTGTCATGTATAATGAGATAAGAATCCAAGGTCTTTGTTCAGACCAGGTCTCTCCATGGTTTTAAGTTTGGTAATAAGTTGCAATTCAGCAGCTTCTCTTTCCAGTTTTTAAAAACATCCCAGCCTCTTGCGGAAGCCGTTTCCATAGTTCTAGCTATGCCCTCTTTCTAGTCTGCCCTGGGCCTGACAATACAGTACTCGGGAGCCACTTGCTCAGGATCGGGCTCCCTGTGTTATTAATGAGGCAAATAATGTTTCCTTTTTATAATGTCTCTCACCCCCCCCAACCCCTCGCCTTCCTTTTTATTGAACGTTGGGGGGGTGTGTTTTTGTAAAGACGCTTAGCGGCAAGAAAATGAGTCCAATTAATTTCACTAATAATAATAATAATAATAAGTTAAGGCTAACCTCTTGAAACTCATAAAAATTAAAGAAAGCAGGCGACCTAATTCCCCCCTTTTCCTTCTTCGCCACTCACCTCAGGAACAGAAAGCGAAACCACGCAGCTGGCGCTTCAGCGGGAAACCGTTGAAAGGCTTCGCGCCTGCGCACGACGCCCCGGGGCGCGAGAGCGGCGAATCTCCTCCCCGCGCTATCCAATCAGCGACCGCCCCGCGCTGCGCTAGCGAGGACGACGCGCGTCTTTACGCTTCCTTTCTTTTTTCCTTTTTCCTTTTTTGCCTCTCCCGACGGCAAAGCCCCGCGGCCCGCGGCCTTAGGGCGCACGCGCAGTTCTGGCAAGGAGAGAGGAAAGAGGGTAAGTGTCAAGCTCTTCCTTCCTGTCGCCGCTTCCGGCTCCCATCCGAAGGACGCCATGTGCGGGGAACTGGCCTAACGTGACGACGATGGAGCTAGAAATAGAAATTGTAAGAGGAGGAGATGGAAGAGAAAGAGCCCCTCTGCTCTCACCCAAACCACTCGAGGGCGTCCAGACCCCGCTTTCTTGGCACGGGTTTCGCCCACCCACCACCCACCTTCAACTGCGAACCAGAAATGTGAGGCATGCCGCTTCCTTCCCCTCAGCGGCAGGCCGTCCGATTCCGCCGCTCTGGCCCCTCCCTCCCGCTTACGTCACAATTTCGCGCATGCGCGGTTGGCGCCCGCGGAATTACGAACGTCGGCGCTTGGGTGCCGTTGTTCGCCTCAGCGCGGAAGGGCCCGCGACGCCGCCGCCGTGTCGTCTGAGGGACCCAGATCGGTCTGCGCCCACGGAGTCGGCTCGGCTCCCCTCGGTGAAATCTCTCTTTCTTTTTACCCACAAGGCGACTCGCAAGAACCTTTCCTAGAGCCATAGGGAGGTAGAGTGGGAACGGGACACCCTAGGGTCATCTAGTCCAGCCCCCTGCAATGCATGGTATGTTTCCGAGCACAATTCAAAATGTTGGTGCTGACCTTTAAAGCCCTAAACGCCCTCAGCCCAGTATACCTGGAGGAGCGTCTCCGCCCCCATCGTTCTGCCCGGACACTGAGGTCCAGCACCGAGGGCCTTCTGGCGGTTCCCTCATTGCGAGAAGCCAAGCTACAGGGAACCAGGCAGAGGGCCTTCTTGGTAGTGGCGCCTGCCCTGTGGAACACCCTCCCACCAGATGTCAAAGAGAACAACAACTACCAGACTTTTAGAAGACATCTGAAGGCAGCCCTGTTTAGGGAAGCTTTTAATGTGCGACATTTTAATGTATTTTTAATCTTTGTTGGAAGCCACCCAGAGTGGCTGGGAAAACCCAGCCAGATGGGCAGGGTATAAATAATAAATTATTATTATTATTATTATTACGGCATCTCAGCTGAAGAATCGGTGACAGGTGGCCATCCAGCCAAGGAAGGAGAGTCCAACATTTGCTGTCAGAAAGAAAGGACTTCTGGAGGTTGGTTGGTCAGTCAGTCGCACCAAGAACCATAGCTGTCAACATTTCCCTTTTTTTCAGGGAAATTCCCTTATTCCGAATAGGATTCCTCGCAAGAAAAGGGAAAAGTTGACAGCTATGCCAAGAAAACGAGCGAGGAAACAAAAGTCTTGCGGGACCTTTAAAGACCCAAACATAGAGTTACCATATTTTTTTCAATAAATCCGGGGACACTTAAAAAAAATTAAAAATTTATAAAGGTTGTTTGTTTAAAATAGAGCAAGAAATAAGAAAGAAAAGTCAACACCACAGATCAAAGTTTGCTTTAAAACTAAGCTTTGGTTAAATTTAAAAAACAAACAAACCCCACCATGCAATGTATTTAATCTAGCGGAATTACCATGCAATGTATTAAATCCGGCAGAATTACCATGCAATGTATTAAATCCGGCGGAAGAAATCCGTGCAGGCGCGTTTGAAAAAATATGAGCATTTTTCCTCCCCCCCCCCCCGCAAACTCTCCTGCATCCAGTTAGCCTATGGTTACCAGATTTTTTTCATTGAAGCCTGGCTCCAGGCTGCTGAGACTGCCAATGCCAAGTTTCCCGGATACATTTAATGAAATCCAGGGATGGAATTTGTCCGGGGACAGATTTGCAAATCCGGGGACTGTCCCTGAGAACCAGGTACATCTGGTAACCCTACCCTAACAGGTTTTTTATGGCATAAGAAGCTGCCGTGGACTAGAGTCTGCTTCACCAATGGCACTGCAAGGGGTTGGACTAGATGACCCTGGGGGGGTCCCTTCCAACTCTACAATTGTGTGATTCTCAGATGTTACCCTCTTTTGGCGGGTGCAGCAGGGAAACTATTCTGAGAGCGGAGGGGTGTTTGCGTGTGTTAAGTTGGCAAAGCTTTTGCCCAACGTTTTTTGGATCGCGCTACTGGGCTGCGACCCGATGTGCATTTACGGTACTTGGGAGTACAGTGGTACCTCGGGTTAAGTACTTAATTTGTTCCGGAAGTCCGTACTTAACATGAAACTGTTCTTAACTTGAAGCACCACTTTAGCTAATGGGGCCTCCCACTGCCGCCGCGCCGCCGGAGCACAATTTCTGTTCTCATCCTGAAGCAAAGTTCTTAACCCAAGGTACTATTTCTGGGTTAGGGGAGTCTGTAACCTGAAGCGTGTGTAACCTGAAGCATATGTAACCTGAGGTACCACTGTAATAATAATAATATCCCGCCCATCTGGCTGGGTTTCCCCAGGCACTCTGGGCGGCTCCCAACAGAATATTAAAAACATGATAAAACATCAAATATTAATAACTTCCCTAAACAGGGCTTCCCTCAGTTGTCCTTCACAAGTTAACACAGCGTTACATGGCAATCTTCTGAAGGCAGCAGGGCTTGCTTGTGAGTAAAAGGCATAGGATTATGCTGCCAGTTATGGATCCTCAAAATTGCAGTCTCCACGCTCGCATTTTACACAGCATTTCCAATTGGAATTCTCCAATGGAAACTAAATGGAGTTGACTCCCTGCTGTATGCAGTATCGGTCTCTACGTTGATGTGGGTATCATTGTTGTTTTCTTTTAAGAAGGCCTAGGCACTTATATTATTGTTATATGATGGGGGGCTGCTCTAGATGTCATCTTAGGGTTCCTCCTAAGCCTATGGTTTATTGTTCATGGGGTGGGGCTCTGTAGAAAGAGAGAATATGAAAGTCGCCAGGCTAATCTCTTTGTCCAGTTAAGGGTTCTGGCCAAGTCCACTGAGTAGATCTTGTCATGGCCACACCGAAGATTCTTGAGTAAGCTTAGCAGTCAAGGAATAAGAGGAGAGATCCTCTTGGGAATCACAGCTTGGTCAAGTTGAAAGGACTCTGTGAATTGAAAACAGAGACGTATGTACCCATGTTAATGATGAAAATCCATTAATAAAAACAAATTTAATAGCTAAAGTTGCAAGAAGCAAAGAATAGGAATAAACGGATAGTTCTCCAAATGAATAACGAGAGGTAGAAAGTTGATTCCCACAAGGATTGGTATTGGCACTTACTTTGGGAAGTCAATACACACAGGTGAATCGTGAGCATGCTGGTCTAAAAGCAACACCCCAGCAGGCCATGCGAGAGGGATGCCAGTCAATTCCTATGTTTCAGCCAGGGGTGCTTTTCTGTAACTCTAATGCTATACACATTTCCGTCCATTAGATGGCACTGCTTCTATTTTTTTGGGTCAAAGGTGTCCTAGTGAATTCCTTTTTCACCAAATTTCAGTTGTTTCAGTGTACCAAAAGTTGGCCTCATGCTTAGACCCTGGGGTAAGGCTTGCTTGCAAGATTGTATTGAATGTTTAGGATGATTTCTTATATTATGTGTTTTACGCACATGCATCAAAATGTGGTTTATTCACGCAACAAAACACATGGACTACATCTCCCTTCACCCAAAGCCAGCAGTGCCAATCGTGAAGGATGATGGGAGTTGTAGTTCACAACATCTGAAGCATTGGCTGCTCCTGATTTGTAGGCTTGGCAAGGTAATGTTGTGCTGCTTTGTGACAATGTCCTGTGAAGCCCAAAAGCCTGGCGAATGGGAAAGTTTTCATTTGAACAGCTACACATCTTAACTGTATTGCTTAAGAGCCAGTGTGGTGTAGTGGTTAAGAGTGGTAGACTCGTAATCTGGGGAACCGGGTTCGCGTCTCCGCTCCTCCACATGCAGCTGCTGGGTGAACTTGGGCCAGTCACACTTCTCTGAAGTCTCTCAGCCCCACTCACCTCACTGAGTGTTTGTTGTGGGGGAGGAAGGGAAAGGAGAATGTTAGCCGCTTTGAGACTCCTTCGGGTAATGATAAAGTGGGATATCAAATCCAAACTCTTCTTCTTCTGCTGCTGCTTTTTGATCAACACAGCTACCACAATCGGGAACTTCTGGACATAATAGTTTAGGGAATGAGCTGGAGGTTCCCAGTTCAAGACTCAGCTCAGCCACAAACTTCCATGGGGTGGTTTTAAGGCAGCTGTGGGGAACGCTTGGCCCTCCAGTTGTTGCTGAACTACAACTCCCATAATCCCTGGCCATTGGCCATGCCTGCTGGGGCTGATGGGAGCTGTAGTTCAGATGCATCTGGAGGTTCCAAAGATTCCTCACACCTTGCCTCAAAGAGATGGATGCGTCTCATCTTCCGATTGCCCCACTCAGGGTGCTGTAAGGATTACTGAGCTATGCATGCTAAATGCTTTATCCTTCTGTTTTAAGAAACCCCTGCTCTGTGCAGTTTGTCACAGTACTCGATTGATCTCCTGATAATCGAGTTTCTCAAAAGCAGCGATTTCTTGAAAGGCAAAGAGCTTGCCAGACCCACCGTTCTAACCATCTTCTGACATACTGTCGCTAGTTTCAACAGGATGCTAATTGTGTGTGAGAGTTTTGTCTGCAAAGCTGTAATATAAGAAGTAATCATTCAGACTGTTTGCATAACAAGGTCGCTTGCAGTCTCAGGCTGCAGTCCTATACACACAGACTTCACAGGAATAAGTTCAATTGAGCTCAGTAGGGCTTAACTTCTTCGTGGTCCCATATAGAATTTCACTGTTAGTTTCTTCCCATTCCCTCAACTCTTAAGATCCTGTGCATAAATACAAAGCTGTGTTAACTTAAAAAATATATATTAAAAGATTTCCTTGGATCACAAAAGTGCATACATCATCTCTGTTTTCAGATCATAAAGTCCTTTCTACAGGCAAGTTCTATTCAATGTGAGAGACCAATGTTGTAGACAGTATAAGGTGGGGGGGGAGAGGTTGGAAGGGAGAGAAGAGGGGGGGGTATTAGATATTAAACTTTCATCCTTTCACATAGGGTTTTGTGTCAGCATCACATGGGTCGGTTCTCTTGTTTTTAACTACACTATCTCTGGCACAATGCAGAAGAATAGCCACACAATTTCATTTGCAGAAGGGTAACTGCAGAGATACTTAGAGCAAGGCAGAGGAGAAAGAGAGCCCTAAATTAGGCTACTAATAAATAGGCTGCTATCAGAGGGTGGGAAAGGGTGAAGTGAGAAAAATAACAAGGGGAAATGGGCATCATCAAAGGCAAAAGGGAAAGTGCCAGAAAGGGAAATCGGGAATAGGAAGGGACTATTGCAAGGAAGGGTCAGGAACAGATGAAGGCTGCAATCCTTTACATATCCCTGAGTTCAAGCACCAATTAATATAGTGGGACTTACTCCTAACTAAGCATGCATAGGGTTGTGCTGTAAAATCAGTTGGTGAAAGCCAATTCAGATTGATTTCACAAGTTATGCTTTAAAGTTTATTATGCTACATTTATAGAATGGGCTGGGTGACAAATGTGCAATACAAAAGAAAAGATGATGTAGAGCAAGAAGCTCTTTTTAAGAAAAGCAGTTCAGAGATTGAAAGGAGGCAATACCAAGAGTTTAAAAGGGCTGTAAATGGAGATTGCTAAAAGAATGCTGACAATTTTTTTTAATATAATAATTTTTATTAATTTTCAATTACAATAATCCAATAGTAGCCTCATTATAAAAATGCCAAATTGTAATACAATTACTAATACCAATCATTCAAATGCCAAATTATTTAATTTAGGTAATTTAAATGCCTCCCCCCCCCCCGCGCGTGTTAGAATTGATGGTTTGATTAAATCTTATTAATTTCAATTACCTCCAGTCAAAATAGCAATCCCTTGTACAACTACTGCAGTATTAACAAACTCCATTCATAATGACACATTAAATGATTTATAAATCTACAGGTGAAGCATTCAAACGTATATCCTTGTTCTTCCTGTGTGTGGCCATTATTCTGTCTGTGATGTTTCTTTCTGTCCTTGTAAAATATTATGTCTATCTTTTCCCAGTTGTTGCTGCTCTCCTTGATGCCTTGGGCGGAGCTAATATCCCATTGTTGTTTCAGAAGTTTGCTCGTTTGCTGTTTGTTATTTTTTATTATCAAATGCTATTTGAATCATTCGTACTGAACGGAATAGGGATTTTTCCACTGTAGCAAAATGTGCTTTGTCAATGTACTTGGGCACAATCCTGTACGCGTGAAAGAGCCAGTGTGGGGTAGTGGTTAGAGTTTTGGACTAGGACCAAGGTTCAAATCGATAAGAATCCCGTGTGCTCAGATTTAAGTACCGTTGCGTTCAATGGGGCTGACTCATGCAAATATATTTAGGATTGCAGCTTTATAATTTTTATTTCCTTAAAAATCCTTCTTTATTGTAATTTAAATTTCATCACAAGAGACCTCAATTATATTTTATGTTGATCTCCGCAGCTGATGTCCTCGTACTGCCAGAATATTTGTGACGATGGGAGTGACCAGCCTGTGGCAGATCCTGGAACCTGTAAAACAACACGTCCCCCTCAGCAGCCTTAAAGGAAAGACCCTGGCTGTTGATTTAAGTCTCTGGGTGTGTGAAGCACAAACAGTTAAAAAGATGGTTGGGATAGTCAGAAAACCTCACCTTAGGTACGTACAATGCTGCTGTCTTACATTATTGTCAGCAGCATACAGATTATTAAATTATTTGCTTACTCGCTAGTGTTTTCCCAAATCTAAGGTAAAGCTTAAATATTTTTCTAGAACTTGGAAGGAAGTTTATTTCCCCTGTTCTCCCCGCTCTTCACCCAGTTCTTGAGCAAAACACAAGGAGAAAACAGTGAATGTAACCAATCCCATATTTATTTATTTATTTGCTTATCTTCATTGCTACCTAGCAAGGGAGACAGGATGATCTTGGGCTGGGCCAGATTGGTTAAGAAAAATCAGTTTATATGCATTATATATGCAATATAACACTGTGACACCAGATGGCGATGTGGAGGCCTGTCTTTCCCTACCGGATTTCCCTGTATGAATTTACAACACGTTTAACTGAAGCACGTCTTTGACATGTCTAGATCCAGCCCTTGTTACTGGTGAAATTATTTTTGTTGTGCGGAGAATCCATGGCTCCCACAGCCATTGATGATAAGGTGTAAAGGATGAAGTATAGTCAAGGATGGATCGCTCTCAGAAGCCTCTTCTCCAGTGAACTCCAAATACGGCTCTCAAATTCTTGCTGCGTGCCTCCTTTCCCAGCCCATAATTCCCTATGAAGTTTCACATTTCCACATGTAGTGATTGCTTCACGTATTTGGGTGTGTTTGACAGGCAACATAAAAAATGGACACAGAGATAGTGACTGTTGATCTTGCATGAATGTTGTACATCATGGTTTGTTTGTTTTTAAAAAAGTTAAATATAATTGATCTGTCTTAACAAATATTTGGCCAACTTTAAATCCATTGTCATCGTCATCATTATTAATGCTCATATCCTGTTGTTGTTTAGTCGTGTCCAACTTTTCATGACCCCATGGACCAGAGCACGCCAGGCACTCCTGTCTTCCACTGCCTCCCGCAGTTTGGTCAAACTCATGCTGGTAGCTTCGAGAACACTGTCCAACCATCTCGTCCTCTGTCATCCCCTTCTCCTTGTGCCCTCAATCTTTCCCAACATCAGGGTCTTTTCCAGGGAGTCTTCTCTTCTCATGAGGTGGCCAAAGTATTGGAGCCTCAGCTTCACGATCTGTCCTTCCAGTGAGCACTCAGGGCTGATTTCCTTAAGAATGGATAGGTTTGATCTTCTTACAGTCCATGGGACTCTCAAGAGTCTCCTCCAGCACCATAATTCAAAAGCATCAATTCTTCGGCGATCAGCCTTCTTTATGGTGCAGCTCTCACTTCCATACATCACTACTGGGAAAACCATAGCTTTAACTATATGGACCTTTGTTAGCAAGGTGATGTCTCTGCTTTTTAAGATGCTGTCTATCCTACCCTCATATGCTCATATCCTACCCTTCACCAAATGGGCCGAGGGTGAGCTACAAAAGCACCCACAATTAAAACCAAGTACGAACGATATTAAAAATCTCAAAAGAAAACCACAAAACTATCCAATAGTAAAAAGTTTGTTAACAGCAGCAGGGGAAAGCAAGGCAGCAGGAGGCAAGACATCAACTGAGCCAAAGCCCTGGCGGGTCTTGACCCATAAGTAAACAGCACGTGAGACCGGTGTATGATGTACCGTCAGAAGGGAAGCGATCCCATAGTTGGTACCCTTCCACAAAAGTGGCTCAACTCTCTTGCTATTGCAGGAATCTTTATTTTCGAGTCTCTCTGTTAACGCTAATGGGAATCCATTTGGTGTTTGTCATGGAGGGGGAGTCCCCAGAGCTGAAAGCAGACACAATGCGAAAGAGGACAGAAGCTCGTTTTGGCCCATCCAGAAAATCCAGGAAGCCAGGAACAGGGAGATCTCGTTTTAAATTTCTACTGAAAGAGGCGAGTGTCCATGGGTGGCTGAATTTCAGTGTTCGGGATACTGAATACTGCTTCCATTACCTTTATATAATCACAGGCATACATTTATTTATAATAAATTTATTTATTAATAATATTTAATCTATTTACTTTGTATAATTTTTTAAAAAATATTTTAAAATAATATATTGTATTTGACCAAGTCTGGTTTGATTTGTTAATGTTTGTGAACTGCAGAATAATTATGCTTAATTGACCGCGAAGCATTTTTCATTTTATTTTTTGGGAAGGCATTGTTTCAACGTCGCATGTCAATTTTATAGCTCCAGACACGCGTTTGTAAGATTTAGGGTTTGTCCTGACTCTTGTCTATCGTTTATGAGCTTCACCTCCTATTGATTTAATGACATGAGAAGATGTTCTCTGATTTTATAGCGCTGTGCTTTCATATGGCTTGTCTCTTTTAAAGAACTTATGAATTATTGCAGGGCAGCGATCTGCACCTCAGTGAAGTGTTTATGGAGCAGAGCACGGGGGAAAGTTGGTTCAGAAGTTTGTGGCGATTCTCGTGACCATTTGATGAAAGCGTGCATAATTTTGCAAAGAACTGAATTCCTGCTTTAGGTCTAACTGCATGTTCTCTTGGGTTTTTTGCTTCCTTAGTGCCTCGAAATGTTGGAGTGCTTAGGGGTCCCTTGGGTTCAGGCAGCGGGTGAAGCAGAAGCCATGTGTGCTTATCTGAATTTGAACGGCTACGTGGATGCCTGCATCACAAATGATGGTGATGCCTTCCTCTACGGTGCTCAGACAGTTTACCGGAATTTTACCATGAACATAAAGGTACTTTATTGGGGCTTTGTTTCAAAGAGCTTCTTTTTGTAAATAAGCTAAAAGACGAAAACCAAACCGGACCAGAATCATTTCACAGTTTGATTAAAATAAGATCCAAAGCCTGGGTAAACAATAATGTTTTTTGCTGGACGCTTAAAGGCTGACCATGTTGGCACGTGGCAAAATTCTCTGGGGAAAGAGTTCTATAATTGGTGAGCCACCACTGAGAAGGCCCTTCTTTCATTGCCACTTTTTGCACATGGTGAAGGTGACCCTGCAGCGAGGAAATAAATGCAAATAACTGTATTTTATAGTTGGTACTCTTAGCAGTTATCCTGCTGTGGTTTCTCTTTTAAATAGGTTTATTTATATGCATTATTTATTTCCCACTTTTCTTCCATCATGGAATTCAAGGGGCATATGAGTTTGCCTATCTATTTATATTTCATTTGATGTGTTAAGTCAGAAGTGCACTAACTTCAACAATCCTTGAGAAATCTTAGTTACTGCAACTCCCTCCTCTCATAAGCTCTGATTTCCCCCCTGGCTCTCAGCAAACCATAGTTTGCCAGTTCATCCTTCACCTTGGAGGTTCTCAGAGCCATTGGAGGAATGTTTCTTTCTGCTGGTAGTAGCAGGGGTGTTTCCTCAGTGCTCACTGAATAAACTATGTTAACGACATTTCTTCCTGCTTTGTGATCTTCTTTCTCCTTCAGCGACCACTCATAGGTGAGTAAGGTATTTTTTATGATTGTTGTAAAAGTGTGTCCGTAAGTGACTGTGGAGGCCAGTTCTGGATCTGCACATCCTTCCACAGTGGGGACATAGGTTTCCAGGCGGGAGTTTATCACAGTGAGGGTTTACCAAAGGTGCCTTCTTCTTAGTTCATTTCTCCCTTTCGTCCTGAGTTCATGCTTCTTCAAATTCCATGACACCTTTGGTGACGGCTGTTCTCCAATTGGAGCGCTCACGGGCCAGTGATTCCCAGTTGTTGGTGTTACACTACATTTTTAAAGATTTGCCTTGAGAGCGTCTTTAAACCTCTTTTGTTGTCTACCGGCATTACACTTTCCATTTTTGAGTTTGGAATAGAGTAGTTGCTTTGGAAGACGATTATCAGGCATCAGAACAACATGACCAGTCCAATGAAGTTGATGTTGAAGAATCACTGCTTCGACACTGATGATCTTTGCTTTTTTTCCAGTACACTGGCATTAGTTTGCCTGTCTTCCCAATGCCAGAGGGTGTCGCCATCTGACTGTGTTCTTTTGCAGGACCCGCACATCGACTGCTATTCAATGTTAGCTATTGAGAAGACACTGGGCTGCAACAGAGAATCACTGATTGGATTAGCAGTTCTACTCGGTTGTGATTATCTTCCTAAGGTAACAAAACAAACAAACAAACAAACAAAAATGTTGACATTCTGGAGTGAACAGCTGATCTTTTTGCATTAGCTCGTAACCTTCCCCGGACATGACACTGTCTTCATATGCTGTCAGCTGTCTTCATATGCTGGTTCCTAGTCGGTGTTTCCTAATAGATTTATTTCCCTTCCCCCATGCTTTTCCAAGGCCCTGATCCTAAGCTCTAAGGCTCTGCTGAAATACTTGAGACTAGCATCCAAGTAAACGTAGTGTTGAGAAATGAGATTCCCAACCCATCTTTTGTTCTTAAAGGCGGGGAAATGGGGGTGGATCCTGAAGTGCCCCTTTTGTGAATAAAAGGACTCCTTCCATTCATGGAACAGACCGAGATGCATTGGAGCCTCTTGCTGGAGAGAGGAAGGAAGTTGATTTTCTCTGGTTCAATCTGCAGTCCACCATATCGTCTCCCGTACTCTTTTGTGGGGTCCTCCAGCCCTCTGGAGCAGCTTCTCGGTGAGCTGTAGGCAGAAGGAGGAATCCACGAAAAACTTTCCCCCTCCACTTCCTCCAGCTGGGTTATCCCAAGAGACATTCATAGGGACTCTTGATCCAGCCAACAGACGAGCACTAGTCAATAAGGATATTTTCATAGAATTGTAGTGTTGGAAGGGACCCGAAGGGTCATTTAGTCCAGCCCTCTGCAGTGCAGGAATCTCAGCTAAAGCATCCATGGCAGATAGCCATCCAAACTATGCTTAAGAACCTCCAAGGAAGGAGAGTCCGGAACCTCCCAAGGGAGACCATTTTGGTGGCATATAGGGCTTAACATTTGAAGCCAGGGCATGTACATTTGGATTCAGAACAAATTTGCCTGTTTGTTCCTTTGGCACAAGCAGTTCTTTGGACTGCGTAACTTTTGCTGTCTATAGTTGGGGCTAAAAGGGCTCGGCTCTTGTTTGTGAATCATACCAGCATTGAATGGGAGTATATGCTTGCTGGAAAAAGAATTTATAAAGCAGGAAAGTGACTGAGCCTATACCCAGCTGAACAAATAAGTCACATTGGGTGAATTGCAGCCCATTCTATAATTCCCTAATTGTTCTTCCTGGCCACATGAATATTTTAATTTTCCATTGCTCTCTGACAGCTTGAAAACAGCGATAATCGCAGTCAAACTACTCTGCTTCGGTCATGTACCTACAGGCAAAGCACAAGCTACTAATTCTATCTAGAGATTTAAATGAGCTATACTGTGTGAACGCTTTTGCAATGCCACTATTTCAATGCAGGCATACTCCTGCTGCAAACATTTCTGTCTCCTTTGACTTCCGCGACCTCCCTACAGGTGATGCAGCTGTCTGAACAAAATCTTCCAGTGTTTTCCTGCCAGCTTTCAATTTCAAAATATCATCCTCTTCATCCAGCCAGCTACTTGCCCTTCCTTCCGTTTCAGTCAATCTGTTTTTTGAGTTTTCCAGCAGCAAACCCATGTTTTACTGCAAGATCTCGGGCGTGCTTTAACAATCTGATTTGTGAAGCTTTTAAATCTGTTTCTTCCAGAAAGTTGGGTAAAGCAATTCAAAGCTCTTCCATCTGACACTTGTTTGAAAGAGAGATTGAGGGAGAGAGAGAGAGCATCCTTTAACGTATTGATTTTACAAAACCAAAAAAATAAGGCTTTGTTTATAATAATTCTTTGCACATTCTCATAATAGTCACCTTCCCTGACCCTGTCAGGCTGTAACTGATTGCACTGTTTGTGAGCAATGCATCTCTCCAGTAATCAGTGTGCTTTTGTCAGAGGATGTTTGCCTTTTGATTCTCTTTAGTATTTGTTTCACACTTGACCTTCCACCCCCCCCCCATTTTAACTTTGCGTAGCATTGGGGAGTTGGAAAGGGACATTGGGGATCATCTGCTCCAACTTTACAACATCCCAACCAGACGGAGGAGCTTCACACATAATTTGCTACAGGTCAAACCAACGTGAATGTTATTAGTCACTCCTTTCCATGTTGACCACATTTTGTCTGCTGCAGCAGATAAATGTCAAAGCTGCCCATTGCATTTTTAAAAATGTGTACAGTGGTACCTCAGGTTACATACGCTACAGGTTACAGACTCCGCTAACCCAGAAATAGTGCTTCAGGTTAAGAACTTTGCCTCAGGATGAGAACAGAAATCGTGCTCCGGCGGCAGCGGGAGGCCCCATTAGCTAAAGTGGTGCTTCAGGTTAAGAACAGTTTCAGGTTAAGTACGGACCTCCGGAACGAATTAAGTACTTAACCCGAGGTACCACTGTACAGGCATTTTGTTCATTCAGTCATTTGTTGTTTAGACCATCACTGTCATTTCAACCACCTGCCACGCTGATGATTTAACAGTTTGTATGAAAGATACTGCGGGAAAAGTTTCGTATTCGCACTGCAGTGCTCAAAATGCTGCTGTAAATTGCTACGTCAATGTGTGTGCTATTCTCTTGTCTCTTAAAGGGAGTTCCTGGAGTTGGAAAAGAACAGGCTTTAAAGCTGATTAAGACTGTGAGGGGAGAGAGCTTACTGCAAAGGTATATTTTATCTTATCTTGTAGGCTAGAAATTACAAATTGTCAGCTGTACATTTGTGTGAGCAATGTGCGTCATACAGTTGCTTAGTGAAAATTAGCATCCTATAAACCCTGCATGAGTTTTCAGATACATTTCCCTGCTACGGATGACATCCAACATTAGTCATACTTCAAGTAGACTTATTGAAATCAGTGAACTAGCCCACTGATTTCAATGAGTGTACAGTGGTACCTTGGGTTACAGACGCTTCAGGTTACACTCCGCTAACCCAGAAATAGTACCTCGGGTTAAGAACTTTGCTTCAGGATAAGAACAGAAATTGTGTGGCAGCGGCACGCCAGCAGCAGGAGGCCCCATTAGCTAAAGTGGTGCTTCAGGTTAAGAACAGTTTCAGGTTAAGAACGGACCTCTGGAACAAATTACCGTATTTTTCGCTCTATAACACGCACCTGACCATAACACGCACATCGTTTTTAGAGGAGGAAAACAAGGGAAAAAACATTCTGAATGAAACAGTGGATGTATCATTTTTGGGCTTCATGCTGTGGCCACAGACATGTGATCTGATGGTGAATTTGGGGTGACCCAATGCAAAAATCCTGAGAATTCCTGTGGATCCTTTTGCACCATTGCAGCCCCAGGCAACAGTGGGTGCGTGATTTTTTTGGTGCAGGCTGTAGCCATGGACATGCTATGTGATCTGATGGTGAATTTGGGGTGACCCAATGCAAAGAGCCTGAGAATCCCTGTGGATCCATGCTTTGTAACCACATTTTTGCACCATTGCAGCCCCAGGCAACAGTGGGTGCATCATTTGGGGGGGGGCAGGCTGTAGCCATGGACATGCTATGTGATCTGATGGTGAATTTGGGGTGACCCAATGCAAAGATCCTGAGGATCCATGTGGATCTATGCTTTGTAACCACATTTTAAGTGGGGAGCGAAGGAAAAACAAAGAAGGGACATGAGAGGGGTGTGCAGAGAAGCAGCTGGCTAAGAATGCAGGAGAGGGATTTAACGGGAGGGAGGAAAGAAAGGCAAAAGTTTCCCCCCACCCAAGCCAGCCATCTCTCTCTCTCTCTCTCTCTCTCTCTCTCTCTCTCTCTCCCCCTCCCTCCCTCCCTCCCCCTCTCTCTCTCCCTTCCCCCTCTCTCTCCCTCCCCTCCCCCCTCTCTCTCTCCCTTCCCCCCTCTCTCTCCCTCTCCCCCAGCAGCACAGAGAGGAATTCCCCTCTGCTTGCCTGGAGGGGAGGGGCTTTCCCTGCTCTTTGTTCCGTTTTAGCAAACACAGCAACGAAACAGAGGAGGGTGGGCAGTAAGACCCTGAGGCAGAATGCAGGAAAGCAGCCGCTTCCTCTTTTCAGGTTTCGCTTCTCCGTGCAGCGTGCAGTGCCGCGATTTGATTTTTGCCTGATTTTTCGGCTCCAGGGACCACACATTCGCTCTATAACACGCACAGACATTTCCCCTTCCTTTTTAGGTGAAAAAATCTGCGTGTTATAGAGGGAAAAATACGGTAAGTACTTAACCCGAGGTACCACTGTACTCATTTATACATCAGTCTTTGTCACCAGAGTTCACAGCAGTTTCTAGGTTGATCTCCCGACATACTGGAATACAGTGGTGCCTCGCAAGACGAAAAGAATCCGTTCCGTGATTCTCTTCGTCTAGCGGTTTTTTCGTCTTGCGAAGCAAGCCCATTGACAGCTTAGCGGATTAGCACTATTAGCGGCTTAGCGGCTTTTAGCAGCTTTTATCGGCTTAGCAGATCAGCTGATAAGCGGCTTAGCGGATTAGAAAAAGGGGGGAGGGGAAAAAAACCGCAGGAACTCGCAAGACATTTTTGTCTTGCGAAGCAAGCCCATAGGAAATTCGTTTTGCGAAGCACCTCCAAAACGGAAAACCCTTTCGTCTAGCGGGTTTTCCGTCTTGCGAGGCATTCGTCTTGCGGGGCACCACTGTAGTCCTACTTGCTTCAGCAGCAGGTGCCTCTGAGCAAATGTTCTACATGTCTAGCACTGGTGTACTTTCATCCTTTAAATATTATTTTAGATTTGCGCACTGGAAAGACCACTACCAAGATGATGACATCCCAGCCCTAGCAGTAAACAAGGTGATTCATTGCGCCGTGTGTCATCATCCAGGTGAGTCGGCCTGTGACTTTAGAAGTGCAGCGCACAGTGGCCTCCCTTTAAACAGGTGTGCAGTAGCATTAAAAGTTTTCTTAAAAGGAGACTGGATTGAGCCAGCACCAGTCCATGAAAAGTGAGTGATAACCAAATCCTTTTCTCTCTACAGAAAATTATAATCAGCCTCTCCCCGAAGGAACGTTGTGTAGCAGAAGTGGCATGTTGTTTGTTATTATTGTAATAATAATCTATATCCTGCTTTCTCTCACCATGGATAACTCCAAAGTTCTGGTTCGCGTGACATGCTAAACCAGGCATAGGCAAACTCGGCCCTCCAGATGTTTTGGGACTACAACTCCCACCATCCCTGACCACTGGTCCTGTTAGCTGGGGATGATGGGAGTTGTAGTCCCAAAACATCTGGAGGTCCAAGTTTGCCTATGCCTGCACTAAACCAAACCATAGTTTAGTGCGAGCATGCAGGCTATCAAGAGACGGGTTTGGGGAAGCTTAGCTTCTTTCTGGTCGTTCTGCTGTTGTGGTGCCAGGAGGAAAAGCCATGGTTTGGGTTAGTGTGTTGTCCAAACCTGGGTTTGTCATTTAGCTCTTCCACAAGCTGCAAACTGTAGAACAGACATTGGTTACACCATGTGGTTTGCCTGGATGGAGCCAAACCATGAGTTTGGGTTTGAACAACAAGCTAAGCCAAGCCAACACAGCAACCAAACAAACCCCTATACAGTACCTGGCATTTTATTTTTGTTTTGTTAGTTTTATTGCTTTGTTTTGTTTTGTTTTGTTTCATAAAATGTATATACCCTTGACTGTAAGAAAAAAACCTCAAAGCTGTTTACAGATAGAATGAAACCTACAGAAATGCTTCAGCTACTTGTGCAATTATACCTCATTCAGAACTTTATGGGACACACCTCTCCATTTTAAGAAGCCTGCACTCTCCTTTCCATTTTCATAAATTTATTACAAATTTACAAACAATCCCCAAGCGCCCAAAACACAAAGAGAATTCCATAAATTCCCATGGACTTCCCTCCTCTCTTTTGTGGGTCCTTGTGTTAACTTTTTTTCTCCCGCATCTTCCCTGTTGACGCAACTCTATTAAATCTCCATTACAACCGTCATCACCATTTTCTTGCAGGAGCTTATAAAGATCATGAGAGCGCCGGGTGTCGTCTCTGCGGCAGCGCAGCATGCTGTGAACCCCACGATGCGGAATTCTGCTGCCCTTGTGACTGGCACTCCTCCGAGCAAGACCGGCGAGTCAGCACAGTGGAGAATGGCATTAAAAAGTAGGTGTGCTTCGATGTGCGTTTCCCCGAATTGCTTCAGGAAAAGGACGCCAGTTCTCTGGGGGGTCTCACCTGTGCAGTCCCACAGGTGGGTTCTACACCTGTGCAGAGCTCTGTTTTGGAACTTTCAGGTGCTTTAGCAGGAGGCAAGGATGCCAACATGAATTAAATTTGTTGGGGGGGTGAGTTAGGAATGTCCTCCCCCGTGTCATTGGTCACAAGATGCGGCGCATGCGCACCAATTGATTGGCAATGCCCGTCAACTTTGGGAGGGCCCCAGGAGTTGTCTATGGCAGGACGCCACAAACGTACACTCAGTGGTGTGGCACTTGCCTTTTCACTCAGCTCCTTTTCTTTCTTTTCTTTAAATAATTTTCATTCGATTTTACAAATACAGTGGTACCTCAGGTTAAGTATTTAATTCGTTGTGGAGGTCCGTTCTTAACCTGAAACTGTTCTTAACCTGAAGACCACTTTAGCTAATGGGGCCTCCTGTTGTTGCCATGCCGTCAGAGCACAATTTCTGTTCTCATCCTGAAGCAAAGTTCTTAACCTGAGGTAATATTTCTGGGTTAGCGGAGTCTGTAACCTGAAGCATATGTAACGTGAAGCGTATGTAACCCGAGGTACCACTGCATAAAGATATAACAATCCAACTGTACAATCCACAGTTAGAAATTCCTCCAAATCTCTGGACTTCCACCTTCCCCTCCGTGGGTCCTATTGTTAACCTTTTCTACCGCATATTTTTCCATAGTCCATATTTTATATCACTCTATTCTCACCGTAATACTTGCTACCTTACAAGTGTTATTGCAATCCTGCTAATGTTTTTATCTGCTTACAGTGGTCTCCAAGATAAATTATGAATTTCTCCCATTCTTTATTAAAGTTTTGGTCTTCTTGGTTCCTGAGCTTTCTGGTCAGTTTTGCCATTTCGGCGTAGTCCAAAGGTTTAACTTGCCATTCTTCTCTGATAGGGACCTTGTCTTCTTTCCATCTCTGGGCTAGTAGCATCCGTGTGGCTGTTGTTGCATAAAAAGTGGCTGTTGCACATAAAAAGTCTTCTCTGCTCCCTTGGAATATTCACACCTATAATTCCTAGTAAAAAAAAAAAAAGCCTCTTGGTTTTTTTTTACAAAAGTTAATTTAAACATTTTTTTCATCTCATATTATTTCCCAGAATGCTTTTATTACCTTACAAGACCATTCACTCAGCTCTTTTTTCACCTTCACAGCCGCAGACATTATAAAGGGATTTTTTCGGTGCTTGCGTTTTCGCTCAGCCTCACTAGGCAAACAGATAAATGGATACCTTATTTTGGTTCTTTAATTTCATATTTTGTTGGTGTTTTTATGTAGTAAGAATTCACCTCTACACTACCTTGTTCGTTACCCAAATGAGGAAAAGGTGCCTCTGGTTTTTTGGGTTTTTTTTAATAATAATAATAATATTTTTTATTAAATTTTCTGTTTTACAATTTCAAATAGATATTTTACAAACTTTAAAATGACATCCCTTCTTCTCTTTCTGTGGTTCATTTTACATATCATGCAGCTCTGCATATTTTACTATAACCATTCAAATCAGTTTTCCACATTTACATCCTTCAAAAATTATTTACTCTGTTGAATTTATCTTAATGCTGCCAGCGTTTTCAACTGTATACAGTTATTTTCCATATATTCAAAAAATGTTTTCCACTCTTCTTTAAACATATGTTCTTCTTGCTCTCTTATTCTATATGTTAAATCTGCAAGTTGTGCATATTCTGTCAACTTAAATTGCCAGTTCTCTTTAGGTAGGATCTCACTCACTTTCCATTTGGGGGCTAACAAAGCACGGGTCACAGTTGTTGCATACATAAATAATCTTTTCTGAGACCAGGGAATTTCAGTCCCCAACAAAAAGGACTCTGTTTTTTTTGGGGGGGGGGTAAGTCGTTTTGAACATTTTTTTTCTTTTCCATTTCATTATAAATCAGTTCCCAGAACCATTTTACATTTTTACATGTCCACCACATGGGGAAGAATGTTCCCTCCACTTCTTTACACTTCCAACACTTATCTGATTCTGTTTTGTAAATATTAGCCAACCTACTCAGAGTTAAGGTGATGCGGGTGGCGCTGTGGGTTAAACCACAGAGCCTAGGACTTGCCAATCAGAAGGTCGGCGGTTTGAATCCCCGCGACGGGGTGAGCTCCCATTGCTCAGTCCCTGCTCTTGCCAACCTAGCAGTTCGAAAGCACATCAAAGTGCAAGTAGATAAATAGGTACCGCTCCGGTGGGAAGGTAAACGGTGTTTCCATGCGCTGCTCTGGTTCACCAGAAGCGGCTTAGTCATGCTGGCCACATGACCCAGAAGCTGTATGCTGGCTCCCTCGGCCAATAAAGCGAGATGAGCGCCGCAACCCCAGAGTCGGCCATGACTGGACCTAATGGTCAGGGGTCCTTCTACCTTTTTGCTCAGAATTAAGCACCATCTATGAATCATTTTCAAGTACTTCTCTTTCAGTAAATAGCATGCTGTATATTTCAAGCCACCTTTTGAATAAACTGCAGAAACAAGGAAACTATTTCCGAGTCCAGAATCCAGACTGCTTTAGCTCAGCTGCCTGTCGCTTCACCTCTCCTGCCCTTTCGCATTAGGGTTACAGCTCTGAAGGCAGCTCCTTTTCACACTTCACATTTCTAACCTCTTCCTAATGTATGCATTTTTATTCACAGGAAGGCTAAAGCATGCAAAGGATTTCCATTTCCTGAGGTAATTAGACCCGATTTGAAAATTTGAAGATGAATACTTCCTGGAATCTTCTTATCCAGAAGCCTCCTTTTCACTTGTTCTTTTTTTTTCCTGCCAAGGTTATCCAAGAGTACCTAATCAGCAAAGATAAACCGATGAAGTTAAATGGGTGCCGGAGGCCAAATTTATTGTCCTTTCAGGTACAGATTGTCGATTTTGATGGTTAAACCGATTGTATGCATTAGCATTTAGCCCAGCTAGTAATGATGTGTAGTTGCCATTTTGTTGGTTAGAAGAATCTTTATAGAAAAATTACGGAAAGTAAGCACAAAAAAATAGGAATTATTGCAATGTCGATTAATTGTGTCTGTATCTGAGCACTCAAATTAAGCAGTTTTAGAAAATGAAGTACTCTGGGTGACTTTCAACAGATTCATGGAGGAACAGGCTATCAATGGCCACAAGGGATATATTCTACCTCCATTGTTGGAGGCAGCTGGTGGGAATCACAAGCACGGAGCATGCTCTTGTGCTCAGGACTTTCTTTCATGATAATGGTGGGCTTTTGGTAATAATAATAATAATAATAAATTATATATAGCCCACCAATCTGGCTGGGTTTCCCCTGAGCGGCTCCCAACAGAATATAAAAATGCAATAAAACATCAAAGATTAAAAACTTCCCTAAACACGGCTGCCTTCAGATGTCTTCTAAAAGTCAGATAGTTGTTTATTTCCTTGACATCTGATGGCGGGTGCCATTACTGAGAAGGCCATCTGCCTGGTTCCCTGTAACCTCTCTTCTCGCAGTGAGGGAACCACCAGAAGGCCCTCGGCTCTGGACTTCAGTGTCCGGGCTGAACAATGGGGGTGGAGACGCTCCTTCAGGTACAGTGGGCCGAGGCCGTTTAGCGCTTTAAAGGTCAGCACCAACACTTTGAATTGTGCTCGGAAACTAACTGAGCCTCTCTCATGTGCTAATGGCAACTAAACTGTTTCATACACGGCACTTGAAAAGGTTTTCGCCAACAATACTGTGGCACCAGTTTTAGAGGACACATGTTTAGAGCTTTTCTCACACTTACAGAAATTTGCTTTTGAGAAAATGGACTGGTCCAAGCATTACGCTTGTGAGAAATTGTGCATCCTCCTCACATACTATGACATGAACAGAAGGAAGTCTGGCCATTTTGACCCACAGCAACTGCAGGCACAACGGTAATTTAATTTGGTAGTTGGAGGAATTCTCACCCCCTGTTTCTTTTCATATCTGTTGCTGGAGAAAATCTGTATTCCTGATAGCCTTGTGGAAGTGGAAAATATATGGGGGGTTTTATACATGGGGGTTTAAATCAGTCCTGTATTTCTGATGTAGTGTAAAATCCCCAGAACATAACCCCCACATAAATGGTGGGATTGTTGTATTCTTTTACATATTGCAGCCACGTGGAAGATTAGCCCCATAAGTGGTGGGTTTTTTAAGTTTTTATTTATTTTAATGCCATTCTCATATTTCCTAAATAATAGTCAGTTAGCTTTTTCTGTTCTTTTCTTAAATAAGCACTGGATTCACAGAAGATTGAAACACCCCCCCCCCTTTTTTTTTAAAGTAACTTAAATTCTGAATTTCATGCAAACTTTTAACTGCTTGGGCATTTTTCTGTTTGCATTCTTCTATTTTAAAATGGTTTATGTTTTTGCTTTTTGTGGAATATTGCAGCCAAATATAACCAGCAAGCGCAGTGCTAGTTAGTGTATGAAAGGGTAAAGGACCACAAATAGATTCAGCCAGGTCATGCCACAAGAGGGAGGAAGTAAAGCCTTTCTTTCTTTCTTTCTTTCTTTCTTTCTTTCTTTCTTTCTTTCTTTCTTTCTTTCTTTCTCTCTCTCTCTCTCTCCCTCTCCCTCTCCCTCTCTCCACATCATGTAATGGGATGAACGTGTGTGACTTTGCTCACAAGGTTACAGCGCTTTTGGAATCATATTCTGTATTTTCTACCAAAGAGTATTTTGCCTTTATTATTGTTGCTGCTGCATGGCACAATTGCATCTGAATCTGTAAGTAAAGCATTTTAAACTTGCTTAACATTGTGTGGGCTGCTAATTGCAAGAGGGGTAGAAAGAGGTCAGTTGCTGTGTGTAGTTGAAATGGGATAAGAAAAATCTAACAACCTATATTCCTAACGCTATACTGCTACTTAACTTTTGTGCGTTTCATACTCTGCTACTGGGGCTCTCTTGCGCAAGCCCTGCGTTTTGAATCTTGGCAACCCAGCCAATTCTGTTTTTGTTCACTCACACATGTGGATCCACAGGGATTCCTGTATTTTAATTCCCCCTCATTTTTATCTTTATTTTACAGGATAATCAAGACCCGGACTAAAAATGGCATTCCTTGCTTTGAAATAGAGTGGCAAAAGCCAGGTTGGTGCTGTTTTTTTCTGTGTTCTTTGGGCTTATCATACAATGCTGCTTTAAATGCTGGTTTAATGAAAAGTTTCCTTACCACCTTGAAGGAAGGAAGGAAGACAAGGATGATGTGATAAGAAACTAACTTTAGCAGTACTGGAATGTTAAAAATAAAAGATGGAATGGCCCTGTGTGTCTAGTGATCGCTGGTTGGGAGAATGTTTTTAGATTTATTTTTAACTAACACACGCATGCGCGCGCGCGCACACACACACACACACACACAGTTAATATATGTGCTTGCCACCCTAGACCCTGGATGCATATAAATGTCTATATGAGTAGCAGAGCAGTAATAAATGCATACATACTACATTGCAGGGGGTTGGACTGGATGACCCTTGGGGGTCCCTTGCCCCTCTATAATTTTATGATGCTATGGAATGAAAACGCCAAAGCAGAGTCAACCAAGCCCTCCAAAAGCCTGGGAGAACATATGTGTTTTTACTGGGCAACAGAAGGCCATCCGTGACTTCTTGCCTGAAAGTCCTACCCTGGTGATGACACTTTTTGGAGCAGATTGCATCCCCTCCTGGCATTTTTCCCCTCTCTTAGATATTCATGGGAGGAGCAATTGGGGGCGGGGAGCAATGTGGAGACTGGGGAGGGGGGGACTGGAAACAACCCTCCTCCTAAAAAAACAACAACCCACAGGGCTTAGGAATTGACAGTTCATTTGCTACTCCCTTGGATTGCACAGTTCCTAAATGAGAACAGAGTTATCTTTTCTGCAGCCCTGAACCTGCCCATTTCTATCTGATAGTATTTTGTTTCCATGCTCTGGATTCATTGCTCCAGATCATTACACTACAGCAGACGATCAGCCTGCAGAACCCTTTTTAATAACAACAGAAGAGGCGTCATTATTTGAGGCTGCGTATCCAGAAGTGGTTGCCCAGTACCATATGGAGAAGTTGGAAATATGCAAGGAAAGGAACAAAGGTAAATCTGAAGCATCGGGTTTTGCTGTTGATTAAATAGACACCGCGCTCCTTTCGTTTTGTGAAATTGCCCATTATCCTCCTGAGATGTATGCATCTTAGTCAGCGAAGCATTATAATGTAAGCAGATTCTCAGTCACTTTCCCCAGCCCTTGCTTAACTGCCCTTTAAATCACAGATTGCTTCTGTTAACTTCATCACAAGGAACAAAGCCTCATTTTTACAAGGTGACTTTGTTTTGTCTGGTTATTTTAGGTAAGAAGAAGAAACCTAAAGAGAGAGAATGCTTAGCTGGGGACAGCGAAATTGCAGATCTTCTTTCTCGGCTGAACATGCGATCTGATGAGGAAACCTTTTCCGGCAAAGATCCTAAGCCTCCATTTACAACTGTTTCTGGTTTTCAAACAGTCACAGAAAAAGGCTCTAAATTTCAGGGCCTACCTGTCACTGCACATTTTCCTACTGCAGTCACACAAAGTCAAAACCCACCATCTACCTTGCTTGTGACTACTTTGCAAAATACAGAGTATAATTGCATTCCTGACGGTTCTCTGAGCTCGCAACCTGAAAACTTGCGTGTATCTTCCCAAATTGCCCATCTGCAGTTGAGTGACATTGACTGGGAAGGAACATCCTTCAGCGTTTCTCCAAAGCGGGTTAATATTGCTTGTTTGGAATCCGAGTCAGATGCGAGTAGCAATTTTCCGAATCAACACTCTTCACTGCACTGCAAAACAGCTGAAATCATCCCCCCGTCTTTGAATTCTGTGCGATATGATCCAAATCTACCAGGGAGTGAGGAGTGCTCTGTCTCCAAAATTGACCTTCATAAAGGTCAAAATGATTTATCTTCACAAGAGCGGGCAATTCTGAAGCCTTCTGCTTTGGAAGCTTCTCCCAGCCTTTCAGATATGTCTCTGTTAAACTCTTTGCAAATGGTAGAACAAATCAATGTTACATCTAGCCTTGAGGGAAAAGCTCCATCTCCTTCAGCTCAGCTAAATGACAGTGCTCAGGAAGTTGAAAGCATATTACCAGGAAAATATCTGCGGGGATTTGGCTTGCCAAACTTGCTCAAAAACTATGAAAATCCAACCCGGGCGTCAGATAACCTCACCAGTCCGGGAACTTTGCTGTCTCTGGGCGCCGGAACACGAAAACCAACTTACTTGGGAAACAAGTCACCAAGATTGTCTCGCAAGTCAATGGAAGTCCTAGATAGCTGTCGGATGAGGGGAAAGCCCATGCTGGCCACTCATAAAAGCTCACTGAAGAAGAGTGTGTGCCAAAAGATTTACTCCAGTGAAGACAGTGATGGTGAAAATGTGAAAGGTAGAAAGAAAGCTCACAGAAGCCCTAAGTGGCGAAGGAAGGGTCGCGTGGTTCAGCTGAAGGACAAGTGTAGGGACAAAAGGAGCAGCCATGAATTGGTGGCTGAAGTTGTGCCAGGAGAGAACTCTCCTAAAGGGCCTGCCATTAATTTACCAGTGGAAGAGCTTCCTATTGCACACATTCACAATTCTCTGACACTCTCAGAATCTAAGCTTTGTCAAACCTCTCCTCTTCAGGCAAGTGAGGCTGCCGCCTGGGCTGATAGCCCCCTTCCTTTGGCCGAACGGCTGAAACTAAGACTGCAGAGCAGTTGAGGATCCCTTGGCATTTTGCTCTTCTGGGCATTTCTTAAACTCTCTTCTCCTTCACCCTCCGTAAGCTTTGTAAAAGCTCAACCGACAGATCTACGTAAAGAGACACAACCTTAATGAGCAAGGACACAGGGAGAGATCCGGAATGAGCAGAACTAAATGCTGGTGTGAAATTAACTAGTCTCTTCAGTCAGTCTTTATAGCTCTACTGTGGTTTCCTGTAGAACTGGCTGTGGATTGTGCTGATGGCTCATAAGCGTATTCTTCTTTTGTTGAGGTACATCATATCTGCACCCCTTCTTGAGGTGCACTGCATCTGCAGCAATGATCGAAAGCAACTTTTCTTTGTCGATCCAATTACCGAACGTGTGGTAAGTTGTTTCTGCCCACTTGGATGGTGGTACTGTTGATACCAGATATCTTCACACTTCAAGGTTATGCAATATGACGGTCTTTTTTAGAACTTTTCATGGACCAAATCACAGAACATGCCCCTACACGTCTGGGATCTTAGACTGGGTTTGCAAGCAAAACAAGAATGCTGTGGTGGGAGATACCACTCTTGAATTCTGCCCCATGTAAGAACCTCAGTACTCAGTTATTGCAATGTGTTCTATGTGGGGTTATCCTTGGGCCTGGTCTGGATGTGGCGCAAAAGGCTGTGACTAGACTTTTGATGGGGAAAGTCTATCGCCAGCCCATAACTGTTCCTCAAAAGTTTGTACTGGCTGCCCATACACTACCGAGCCAGATTCAAGGTCCTTGTATTAATTTTCAAGTCACTTAACAACTTGGGTCCAGGATTACCTCAGGGACCGCCCGATCCCTTATATCCCTGTCCAATTGCTGGGGTCTTTGGGGGAGTCACTATTGGTTGTCCCCTGTGGCTCAGAAGCACCGCTCATAAACACCAGGGACCATGCATTTAATATTGTGGGTGCAGGTTTTATGGACCTCCCTTCCATTCGAGATCAGACAGGCCCCCTCCCTGTTGAACTTTCAGCCCCTACTGTGGAGACTGCCATTCCAGCAGGCATTTTTAACTGAGGTTTGATTTTATAGTTTTAACTGATTTTTACTTTTTGTATTGTATCCTTGTAAACCACTCAGAGGTTGATGTAGTAAAGCAATATAGAAATTGTTTAAATAAATAAAGAAGAAGAAACTCCCTGCAAAATTTAAAAAAAAAGCCCGACACAGCAAGGAGAATGAATCTTACATATCCCTTTGCCTGTTATGTTGGTTTTCTATTTGCAGTGACTTCTTAACTTAGGGAGAAGGGACATAGGTTGTGCCGGTTCAGAATACAGTGGTACCTCGGGTTACAGACACATCAGGTTACAGACGCTTCAGGTTACAGACTCCACTAACCCAGAAATAGTACCCCGGGTTAAGAACTTTGCTTCAGGATGAGAACAGAAATTGTGCTCCAGCAGCAGCAGGAGGCCCCATTAGCTAAAGTGGTGCTTCAGGTTAAGAACAGTTTCCGGTTAAGAACGGACCTCCGGAACGAATTAAGTTCTTAACCCGAGGTACCACTGTACATCACTGCTTCTTAACCTGAGGTACCACTGTATACTGAATGCTTTGTGGTGCTGCAGGCCACTGAAATAATACACGGGTAAACCAGATATAATGCCTTCAGTAATCATGACAATCCCAGTTGCTGTAAAGATGCAATCTGCTCTCTTCAGTAGTTGGAAGCTGGGAGAGCGTTGGTAGAAAGTGAGATGTCAGTGTTCAGGCAGCTTCAATGCAAACAGACAGTGGCATCTTGATTATTCTCTGCTTGTCCACTGTCACACCAGAGCACAAACAATCCCATCCATGCAGTGCCTCCCCCCCCCCCTTTCTCCAAGTTCAGCTAAATGCAGCTGTAGCTACTCAGTTATAGTCAACCCTTTTATTCTCGGAGCGTACTGTAGCTCAGCTGAATTTACTGCTGTGCAGTATCTTTCCCTGGAAAGTGTATACTACAAGTAAATCAGCAGCAAGTCAATGGATCAGTGTCACATGTTGGCATTATATATTTACCACATCAATATTGTGCCCTTTCTTTTGATTTTGTGAGCACTGGAGCCAAAAGCCTTTGAATTAAACATCAAAAAGAATGGCAGTTCACCTCCGGCCATGGGGTTAAATCAAAGCCTAAATTAAATCTGGGCAGTATTATGTAATAGCCGAACACCTCAACCCTTTTGATGATTAAAGTATTTTACTTCTTTATACTGGAGTCCTAAGTGCATTTGCCGGGAAGCAAATCCTATTGATTTCAGCTGAACTTACTTTTCATATTTGTGTCCCTAGGATTGCACACCTTATCCAAACTGCAATTCTGTACACGTCTACTCCAAATTAAGTCCCATTGTGTTTAATGGGGTTTGCTCCCAGAAAGTGGGTGTCGGATTGCAGCCCGAGAGAAGTGTCTGAAGCCCGTGACTATCTGTGGTTTTAACTGCCTAACTACAGCCTTATAAGCATTGTGTAATTGTATAAACATTGTGTATAATTGCAGGGGTGGCTAATCTGTGGTTCTCCAGCAATTCCTAACAGCCCCAGCCAGCCCAGTTGTCCCAAACAGACTTAATTAAATGGTGAAATGACGTGCAGAAGAATTTATAGTGCACTGTTACTCGTGTTTACCTGGAACAAGCATTGCTATGTCCATCGTACTCTTTCCCCCAACAAAAAATTATCTGGTCCCAGATATTGCATGTCTATCATGTCACATCCAGATGCAAACCACAGGTTATGGGAGGGAACCGAGGCAATATATATTTCTGCATTCCTATAAAGCAGGGGGTTTGCTGTAAAGTTTGCTACCTGATGATATTATTTTGTAAGGTGGGAGAATTGCATGGTGTTTTAACCTATAGGCATGCACAGAAGTGATTTGTGACGTGCATAGTATGGTCATTGCAAAAACTAGAAATTAAGGCGAAATCCACGTAAAGTTAATTAAGGTACTTTGAAATTGCACTGGAAGAGACTTACGGACGTGTTTAACTCGCCCATTGAAAATATGGGGCTTGGGTGTGCACAGATGTGGCTGGGACATGCCCTAAAACCGGTTTGTAAGAAATTGGGAGGACTTGCTGTTTTAGATGTGAAATGCACTAACCTCTTGCAATGCAGGAATCTTTTGTCCACTGTGAAGCTCGTACCCATCACCCTGAGATTAAGAATCTTGTGCTCTACTGACTGAGCTAGCTCAGAAACAGCTGCACAGCTGTGGTTTGTGGGCTCTAGGCCCTCCAGAGAAGTCGCTGGAGAAGTCCCTTTTAGCTGCATGACCTGTCGGAACACGCCTGGGGGCACACGCATCCCCCGGAATGAGACAGATCTCTCTGGGCGTCTTCCTGATGAAGCGCAGCCCGGGACGTTCACAAATCAGTCCCAGTGCGCACCAGCGACACATATCAAAAGACATATGCACACTCACTCAGCAGAGTATAGCAGAAACGACTGTGGAGCACGAGTATAGCATTCTAAGTGGTTTATTAAGCAATATATACAGGACAAAACAACCATGGCGTCCTCTCACATCTTCTCCAAGAGAGAGAGAAAGAAAAGTACAAAAGTACAGTACAGCGGAAGAGGGATAAGACTGACTTCCGTTCTCACACTTTCCAAGCCTAGAAAGTAAACACTAACATGTGATTTAACAATCACACACCTAGCAACGGAGGAGCGAAATGCTAACATTTCTCCTGAGATTGGGAGAAACTGGCCATCGCACAAAGATAAAACAAAGAGGGTAAGGATTTGCTGAACTAACTATCTGAACTGGAATACAAAAAAGGGAGGTGTGAGGAAGTCATGAAAATAAGTAAATGAATTGTAAGATATAGAAAGAGGGATTTACTTTTAACTGTTTTTATTTTTTCTGGTATTTGTATTTTTGTTTTTTCTTTTTACCATTTTTGTAACTTTTTTCTTATTGAAACTTTAATAAATATTATTTTATAAAAAAAAAAGAAACTGACCATCGCAAAAGGCAACAAGTAGCAATGTCACTACATCCCATCCTAAGTGCTCCTTTTCCCGCACAAAGTATCTCATGAGTGGAAGCATCTCAAGCCTTCTGCCAGTTGTGCGTTATTGAGAAAAGTCTTGCCCTGCAGAATTCTGCTCAGCTTAGAATGGTGAATTTTATCTGCTGTGGCAAATCGCACTGCTGTCGGGCCAACAGACCTGCCATTAATGTTTGGCTGTGTAGTTTGCAAGTTTCAAATAAAAATACATGTTATTTCAGATGCCTGTATCCAAGTTGTCTTCTGTTTCTGTCTTTTGCTATATGTGCAAGTTAGTTCGTCTTACTGGTCAGAAACGTGACAAAGCTGTGAAGGAAATTTAAGAACTTGGCACTTCTTAAACCTTCTCTTTAAACTTCTATTCATTACCCAGGTGTGTGTGTGTGTGTGTGTGTGTGTGTGTGTGTGTGTGTAATCTATTGTGGCACTCTGCAAATGTGAATATAAAAGCCTGAAAGCAGCTTAGCCAGCATGGTTTACCTTGTTCCCAAGGAATCTTAAGAAGGGATAACATTTTCTTGTAAAACTGCATATCACAGGGTCTGTTAGAGAAGGTATTATATTTGTGTTTGCGATGTAAATGTGCCCTGTTCTTTTAGGGTTTTGCCATAGCCTAGAATCCTATTTCTTCAAATAAATGCTAGGATTCTCAGTACTGTAACAACTATGGAGGGCACTGATACAGCCTTGCCGTGGCTTAATAAAATTGGCTGTTTCATATTAACAGATAAGCATATATATCTAGCAATGCATGCAAGTTTCACTTTCCTATAAGCCTTACTACAGCTTTGCTCGCAGATCTAAGACTATAGTCCTCTGCGTAAAGGTAAAGGGACCCTTGACCATTAGGTCCAGTCGTGGCCAACTCTGGGGTTGCGGCGCTCATCTCGCTTTATTGGCCGAGGGAGTCGGCGTACAGCTTCCGGGTCACGTGGGCAGCATGACTAAGCTGCTTCTGGCGAACCAGAGCAGCGCACGGAAACTGTTTACCTTCCCGCCGGAGCGGTACCTATTTATCTACTTGCACTTTGACATGCTTTCGAGCTGCTAGGTGGGCAGGAGCAGGGACCGAGCAATGGGAGCTCACCCCGTTGCAGGGATTCAAACCACCAACCTTCTGATCAGCAAGTCCTAGGCTCTGTGGTTTAACCCACAGCACCACCCGCGTCCCTTAGTCCTCTGCATACTTAGGGTTAAATCAGACTTTACCACATTATAGTGAAAACTAAGGTTAAAGCTACAATTCTATGCACATTTACCAGGAAATAAATCCTACTGAACTCAATGGGACTTACTTTTGAGCAGACCTGTGCTGTATTATTATCATTGTTATTATTTATATTATTTATATATTATTTATATAATATTTATATTTATTTATATATTTATTTATTTATATTATTTCTATAATATTTATATACCGCCCTATTCGGCGGTTCACCAAAAAGATCACAACATACATAATCAAAATAAAAACAACCCAATAACAACCCCCCCCCCGAAGAGAGCCACATTTTAAAAGGGCATAGGATGTCAAACATCAACCAAAGGTCTGGTTAAAAAAGGAACATTTTTGCCAGGTGCCTAAAGGTATATAATGAAGGCGCCAGGCGAACTTCCCTGGGGAGAGCATCCCACAGACAGGGAGCCACTGCAGAGAAGGCCTGTTAAAATGTGAGAAATGGGACTCGCAGTACTCTCCTGATCTACATCCCTAAACAGGTTTGGGCATTCACGACTCAAAGCTCAAGATGAATTCACTTTCCTAGGCATATCATAATGGGAATCCTGTGAAGAGAGTGCTTGAATACTGTAGCCAGAATAGCACCCTCTGGGTATTATAAGACAATTCTCACCATCTCATTGAAAGAGATGGGTTTGCTTAGTGTGGAGAAGGGATGTTTAAAAGGGAAACATGAAATACCAAATACTAATATTACTATGGAAGGAACATCAGCATGCTGAAGGGTTTTGTACCTTGACTGTCCTTTCAAAATGGGCCCTGGGAGGAAGGAAGGGGAGGAAGACAATGTAAGATACTACCTTCTCCAGAGGACATGCTTAATGCTCCCATGGCGAGTTATCAAGTGCCTAAAAAGAATGCCCTTTTCCAAGGCTTGGCATGTTTGTTTTTCTTTTCCTAAATTGTAAGCAGAACCCATAGTCACTTCCCTTCCCTGTTACAAAACAGTGGGTGGAGTCATAAAGATGCCCAAAAGGGCTGGCTGAAGCCTTTAAATTATTCCTGATCTTAATCTTTTAAATGTTCCCTAAGACTGCCATGGAGCATTACCAGCACAGAATGCAGATGAGAAAATCTACTTACCCACTTCTCTCTCAATCACTGAATGATCAAACCAAAGGAGATGGCTATGTCTCTAGAGCCCCAGTGACCAAGGAGCCAGCAGGGGGAGGTGTCACAATGAAGGGTGTGTCACAAGGAATTCCGCAACCTAGCAACCACCAGCACTGAACTGACACTACTCTCAACTGACACTAAATTGGCTTTTTATCCATGTTCAGCTTTTTACATGTATGTAAAATGAAATTTATTCCTTTATAGTCAAGCTTCTGTTGTTCCTGCACCTACTGAGCATTGGCTATCTAACCTACCTATCTGCTTCTTTGGTCCTATATTCACTAGCAGGTCCCAGGGCAAGTTACAACTATCTAAAATTATTACTGTTGTTGTTATTAATTAAATATACCCCTCCATACCCACTGGTTTCAGGGCAGTTCACAATAAGATAACAGTATAAAAATACAAAATACATAATAAAACAAAAACAGCCCAGTCACACGCCCCAACACAAAAGGGCATTGGATGTCAACAGGGCAAGTCTTGAAAATACAACTCTCTGGTGTCAAAGGCCAGGTAAAAGACCCACCAAGTGCCCCCATTTCCTAGGGACAGTCCCAGATTTAGAGAAGCTGTCCCAGTTTCTTATGTGATCCTGGAATGTCCTGCTTTTCCTTAGGACCTCCCTATTTTAAATGTTCCCTAAGACTGCCATGGAGCACAGAATACAGATGCTGATGAGAAAGTCTACTTACATCTCCATCCACTTTCTCTCTCGCTTACTGAATGATCAAACCAAAGGAGATCGCTGTGCCTCTAGAGCCCTAGGGACCAAGGAGCCAGCAGAGGGAGGTGTCACAATGAAGGGCGTGTCACAAGGACCTCCGCAACCTAGCAACCACCAGCACTCAACTGACACTACTCTCAACTGACACTACTAAGTTTCCTTATATGGCTTTTAATCCATTTCAGCCCCAACACATTTTAAAAGGGCGTAGGGTGTCAACCAGATCAACCAAAGGCCTGATTAAAAAGGACCCTTTTTGCCTGGCTCCTAAAGGTATATAATGAAGGCGCCAGGCAAACTTCCCTGGGGAGAGCTTTCCACAGACGGGGAGCCATTGCAGAGAAGGCCCATTCTTGTGTTGCCACCTCTGGACCTCTTGAGAAGGAGGCACACGGAGAAGGGCCTCAGAGGATGATCTCAGCATCCGTGTAGGTTCATATGGAAATAGACAGTCCTTGCAGTATTGAGGTCCTGAGCTGTTTAAGGCTGTATAGTATCCTCGATCTGTTAGGAGTTGGTATTAAACCGCGCAAGAAGTTCCTTGTGCCTGTAGCTAGGAAAATGTCTACTGTACTTAAACAAGTGAAACATGAAAAGCTTCCCAAAACCTGAACTGTTGTAGATATTACCTTTGATGTGATGAAAGGCGACTCAGTTTAATATCCAGATGCTAGACTGCTTTCCGCATTCCTTAGCAAATGATAAATCTGTGGTAGCTATTCTGCAGAAAATGTTTGTGCATTACAAAATCCATCATTACATGTCTTAGCCTTAAAAGGGGTGTCTTTCCAGAAGAACGTTCCTTGGAAGGGGAAAAGAAGCAGAAATGTGGAGGTATTTAAAAGTGCCACTAGACTTTAGGGGGGTTTTTTGGACTGTACATAACTACAGTGGTACCTCAGGTTACATACGCTTCAGGTTACAGACTCCGCTAACCCAGAAATAGTACCTCGGGTTAAGAACTTTGCTTTAGGATGAGAACTGAAATTGTGCTCCAGCGGCACGGCAGCAGCAAGAGGCCCCATTAGCTAAAGTGGTGCTTCAGGTTAAGAACAGTTTCAGGTTAAGAACGGACCTCCGGAACAAATTAAGTACTTAACCTGAGGTACCACTGTACTTTCTGGAAACTGCTTCCAAAACCTTGTTTCCCCAAGCAAGACTCTAGAATTAAATTCTTATCAAATCTAGATGACCTTTCTTTTTAACAGAACGATTTATGGGGTTTTTTATATATAAATATAGTGGATCAACACTCTCTTTGACACAAAGGGAGGCTGTGTTTAGAAACTAGCATAGAAAGCTGCACTGCACATTGAGACAGTGTTAGAAATAAGACGTGTTTTCCTTCCTGAAGGGCAAAGTGCTAAATCTACCACTGAGTTTTATTATTTCACCAGTAGCACTTAGCCTATAACAGATCTAGTAATATTGCTAACTGCGGCTTCCTTTCATCTGCTGATGTAAAATGGCAGAGCTTCAACACCTCCTTAGACATGAAAAGATTTTTACCTTGACTCGTGATAACAGCTCCCATTAATCTTTCTCACTGTGAGCTGTCTGCATTTTATCCTAAAAGTGCTAATGCTAAAGTTTTCAGAGAAGGCTTCAAGATAGGAAAGAAAAACCAGTGAGAAAATTATTTCTAAAAATATTTAAAATTCTCTTTCAGTCAATAAATGTGGTTTTCATTTTCTGCTTCAGCACAATGCAATCAACTCTTTTTAAAAAAACAGGATTAATTATTGTTTCTTGGAGGTACACAAGACAGCCTCCTGGTTACAGTAGTTTCCCTATTTATTTATTTATATTATTTTAGGAGGAAATATTTGTAAGATGGCTAATTAGTTGCTGATGCACCTTCTCATCGCATTTGCCTCTGGGTGACAACATAGAGCTAAAGAAGAACACAATAAATTTGGTAAAGGTAAAGGACCCCTGGATGGTTGTTGTTGTTGTTGTTGTTGTTGTTGTTGTTTAGTCGTTAGTCGTGTCCGAGTCTTCATGACCCCATGGAAAAGAGCACGCCAGGCACTCCTGTCTTCCACTGCCTCCCGCAGTTTGGTCAAACTCATGCTGGTAGCTTCGAGAATACTGTCCAACCATCTCATCCTCTGTCAGCCCCTTCTCCTTGTGCCCTCCATCTTTCCCAACATCAGGGTCTTTTCCAGTGACTCTTCTCTTCTCATGAGGTGGCCAAAGTATTGGAGCCTCAGCTTCATGATCTGTCCTTCCAGTGAGCACTCAGGGCTGATTTCCTTAAGAATGGATGCGTTTGATCTTCTTGCAGTCCATGGGACTCTCAAGAGTCTCCTCCCAGCACCATAATTCAAAAGCATCAATTCTTTGGCAATTTATGGTCCAGCTCTCACTTCCATACATCACTATTGGGAAAATCATAGCTTTAACTATACGGACCTTTGTTGGTGATGTCTCTGCTTTTTAAGATGCTTTCTAGGATGGTTAAGTCTAGTCAAAGGCAACTATGGGGTTGCAGCGCTCATCTCACTTTCAGGGCAAGGGAGCCGGTGTTTGTCCACAGACAGCTTTTTGGGTCATGTGGCCAGCATGATTAAACCGCTTCTGGTGCCTGTGACGGAAACCAGAGCGCATGGAAATGCTGTTTACCTTCCCACCTCAGAGGTACTGTACCTATTTATCTACTTGCACTGGCATGCTTCCGAACTGCTAGGTTGGCGGGAGCTGGGACAGAGCAACGGGAGCTCACTCTTGTTGCGCTGATTCAAACCACCGACCTTCTGATCAGCACCACCCGCACCTCCTTACACAGCTGTCCCAGCTCCTGCCAACCTGGCAGTTCGAAAGCGCACCAGTGCTTACACAGCCCACTGCTCCATGGATGGAAGGAATGCCTAAGGGCCCCACCGGCCCCACCTATGCACTTCCCATTGGGTTTGATGCATAGGTAGAGCTGCTCCATATGAAGAGGGAGTCTGGTTGGGTCAGGTTCCTCCTTGCCTGGAGGAGATTGGATGTAGGGCAGGGGGCTGACTGACTATAGCTCCAGTGGTAGTGCTTTGTCCACAGAAGGTCCCAGATTGAATCATCTCTGAAGGAAACTGGGAACGGTTCCTGCCTGAAACTCTGGAAAGATGCTACCAGTCAGTGTTGCTGTTGGCAATACATTGCGTCTCCAGTATCTATATCCAGGGCAGCTGTCTACCAACTCCACCTGGTACGCAGGCTGAGACCCTACCTGCCCGTGGATTGTCTCGCCAGAGTGGTGCATGCTCTAGTTATCTCCCGCTTGGACTACTGCAATTCACTCTACGTGGGGCTACCTTTGAAGGTGACCCGGAAACTACAACTAATCCAGAATGCGGCAGCTAGACTTGTGACTGGGAGTGGCTGCCGAGACCACATAACACCGGTCTTGAAAGACCTACACTGGCTCCCAGTACGTTTCCGAGCACAATTCAAAGTGTTGGAGTTGACCTTTAAAGCCCTAAATGGCCTCGGCCCAGTATACCTGAAGGAGCGTCTCCACCCCCATCATTCTGCCCGGACACTGAGGTCCAGCGCCGAGGGCCTTCTGGCGGTTCCCTCATTGCGAGAAGTGAGGTTACAGGGAACCAGGCAGAGGGCCTTCTCGGTAGTGGCGCCCGCCCTGTGGAATACCCTCCTATCAGATGTCAAAGTGATAAACAACTACCTGACATTCAGAAGACATCTTAAGGCAGGGAAGTTTTTAATGTGTGACATTTTTGTGTATTTTGGGTCTCTGTGGCAGCCGCCCAGAGTGGCTGGGGAAACCCAGCCAGATGGGTGGGGTACAAATAATAAATTATTATTATTATTACTCCAGGGCTGAAGTCATTCAGCTACATTAGCAGCACCCAAGTGACCTCCCTAGGAAGTGTGTATGAAACTCCTGGGCTGCCCAGGCAGCCTCGCTGATGTGGTCCTGAGGAAAGCAGAGCAATATGTCTGGCAACAGTTGGGCTGCAGGAGTTGCCGCATGGATGCCTACAAGAGTCCACTCTGGATTGTGTAGGGTTTACTCCTTAGCCTTTTCTTCTCCCAAAGATACCCCACAAAGCGGCTGAGGTTTAGGATCAGAGTTTCCCTTCTGTTAGATGGGCTACCTTCCCAGGTGGACAAGCCCCACCTGCCCCTCACTTCCCTCTACAACACAGGCAGAAACTGCCTTCTTGATCACTGGACCCACTACACTGGTACCTCGGGTTACAAACACCTTGGGTTACAAACACTTTGGGTTGCAGACTCCGCTAACCTGGAAGTAGTACCTCGGGTTAAGAACTTTACCTCAGGATGAGAACAGAAATAATGCAGGCGACCCCATTAGCTAAAGCGGTACCTCAGGTTAAGAACAGATTCAGGTTAAGAACGGACCTCCGGAACGAATAAGTTCGTAACCAGAGGTACAACTGTATTGGTTTCGTCCGCTAACTCTGACTCCATATAAGGCAGACTTTTAAGTTCCCAGGAATAGGAATTGAATAACAGCCTTTCCCACACAGGTGGCAGAGAAACATTCCATGGCAGGGATGTTGGCACAACACTATAATCCCCCATACGTTCTTTCAACACATGGGAGGGCTGCCAAATATTTCCTGGTAAAATTGACATATAACGTTAAGCTGATAGAAATATAGCAGAAACACTTTCCAGCTGCCTATGAAATGCAAGTTACCACACACAGAAAGTTATATATATCAGGAGCAGCTAAAAACGCCAGATCAAAAATCTTCATGATGAGTCGATGCCTTTGGAGAAATATGGAATATGTCAAAGTATAAGAGACATATTTTCTCTGCTTTTTTATTTGCAGTGATGGTTTCCCCTCAGGCCCCAGTCTCTCTTCAGCAATCGCATCCAACTTCACCATGAATGGATAGGTCACTTGACAAATTCAGGGAAAGATAATTCCGAATGATAGACTTTCATGCCATTGTCCAACTCAACTGGGGAGATAACAAATCCGAATAGGCGATAAATATGTTGTCTTTGGCCTTTTCTTTTCCATCAGTTCAACCTAATTGGAGCCTTTGACACTAAGGTGTCAATGCAGGAATTGTTCCTTTAACTTTGTGGCAGGTGATTTGCATTTCAGAGTTTGACACATTTATAGTCTTTGATCTTTTAACCACCAGCCTCCATCCCTGTTTGGGTGTTTTGTTTTTTAAAAAACAACAGGTGAAGTGATCAGCTCTTCTTAGGAACAACAAGGAAAACCTAGGTCAACCTTCCAGATTCAGATCCTAAACATATTTACCTGGAAATGTCATTCTTTCCTCAACAACACTTAATTATGTGAAGCGGATTCTAGGCTTTATAGTACAACTGTGTACTCAGAAGGAAGTCTCTGTATGTTAATGTTGCTTAAAGGTAAAGGGACCCCTGACCATTAGGTCCAGTTGTGGCCGACTCTGGGGTTGCGGCGCTCATCTCGCTTTACTGGCCGAGGGAGCCCAGTGCACAGCTTCTGGGTCATGTGACCAGCATGACTAAGCCACTTCTGGCGAATCAGAGCAGCGCATGGAAACGCCGTTTACCTTTCCGCCGGAGCACTTTGACGTGCTTTGGAACTGCTAGGTTAGCAGGAGCAGGCACCGAGCAACGGGAGCTCACCCCGTGGTGGGGATTCGAACCGCCGACCTTCTGATTGGCAAGCCCTAGGCTCTGTGGTTTAACCCACAGTGCCACCCGCATCCCATTAATGTTGCTTACTCTCAGGTAATAAGGCTGCAAGCTTAGTCTGATTTATAGCAAACAAAGCAGCTGATTAGTAGTGATGCCAGTCATGCTTTTCCAAACCTGGTTGGACTACAACTCCATCATCCCTGACTATAAGACATTCTGGTTGGGGGTGATGGGAGTTGTAGTCCAAAAGTTTTGGAGGAAGACTGGCCCAGAACACAAACTCACACGTTCTAACATTATGGTACTGTAGCTATCTTTATTTTAAATAAAGTTCTCAAAGGTTTAATACAACAGTAAGGTACAAACCAAAGATGTACACTGGTTCCTGTTGATTTTAACCCTCCAAGGGATTTTTAAAAAATATTTCCGAAAGATAGGTCCCATATGATTCACTTAGATCGCACAATTTGTTCTGCAATGTGTACAATGAGGCACAATTTATTTTGGTTTTCCTAAGCATGAGAAGGAGCTGTACAGGGCACAATACACTAGAACTGCTGTAGCTCAACATGGATGAGAGCATGAGGAAAGGGGGACTATTCCCCTTCCTGCCGTAATCCTTTGTTCACCATACAGGACATTTAGAATGTCCTCTGGGCGATGGCTTTTGGGTAGTGCAGAGATTTGCAGGAGAAAGAGAAAGTTGCTGTCATTAGTCTTGTCATCTGGGCAGGGACACAGGTGGTGCTGTGGTCTAAACCACTGAGCCTCTTGGGCTTCCCAATCGGAAAGTTGGCAGTTCGAATCTGTGCAACGGGGTGAGCTCTCATTGCTCTATCCCAGCTCCTGCCAACCTAGCAGTTTGAAAGCACATCAGCACAAGTGGGAAGTGCAGTGGGAAGGTAAACGGCATTTCCATGCGCTCTGCTTTCCATCACTGTGTTCCGTTGTACCAGAAGTGGTTTAGTCATGCTGGCCACATGACCCGGAAAACTGTCTCTGGACAAACGGAAGCTCCCTCAGCCTGAATGCAAGATGAGCGCTGCAACCCCATAGTCGCCTTTGACTGGACTCAACTGTCCAGTGGTCCTTTACCATCTGGGTTGTCCTGGGCTCTTGGCTTTGCTGATGTGGTCCAAAGGAAAACAGAGCAATACGTTTTGGACCAGCTGGACTGCGGGAGTTGCCAGAAGGAGGCATACAAGACGCTATCTGACTGTCTTAGGGACTCCACTCCAAATTTCAATAGGGTTTGCTCCTTCTCCTGAAGCTATCCTGCAAGGCAGTGGAGGTTTACAGTCAGAGTTTTCCTTCTCCTAGACAGGCTACCTTCCTAGGTTGATGAGCCCCATCTGCCCCTCAAAAGAGGAAGACTGTACAGCGTACTGGACCCCAACGTCAAACTGCTGGTAATTTTATCCAGCCACCCTTCTGGCTTCTGAGTTCTCAGCCTGCATTGCCCACACATTTTCAAACATATCTTCAAAACCGTTCTAGACTAGAAACTGTTTCCCCCATAAATTAAGAGTAAGATTATCCAATATCTTCAGAACTGTATCCTGGCACACAGTCCTGACAACCATGTTAGGTGCATAGAAAGTTGCCTTATGTCGGGTCAGCAAACTTTTTCAGCAGGGGGCCGGTCCACTGTCCCTCAGACCTTGGGGGGGCTGGGCTATATTTTGGGGGAAAAATGAATGAATTCCTATGCCCCACAAATAACCCAGAGATGCATTTTAAATGAAAGCACACATTCCACTCATGTAAAAACACCAGGCAGGCCCCACAAATACCCCAGAGATGTATTTTAAATAAACGGACACATTCTACTCATGTAAAAACACACTGATTCCTGGACCATCCGCTGGCCGGATTTAGAAGGCGATTGGGCTGGATCCGGCCCCCAGCCTTAGTTTGCCTACCCATGCCTTATGCTGAGTCTGGACAATGATCTTCCAGATCAGTACTGTGTTGTCTTCATGTACTGTCCATGGTCCTGAAGGGTCTCTCCCACAGCTCCACTAGAAGATTGCAAGGATCAAACATGGGGACCTTTGGCATTCAAAGCAGAAAGACCTATGGTCCTTCTGCATCAATTTCTGGCCTATGTAGTCACACAGACCCAAAGCGCCTTCACTTTTTAGCAGAAGTCCCTTCCAGTTCTGCCTCCAGGACATTTCCATCACTAATTTTGATCTCCAGAAGACTGATGCATCTGTCTGTGTGGTTTCACTTCTAACCTTTTAGTGAATAAGAGAGCTATGATTGCCTGCCATGGTCTGATAAATATGTGCGGCAGAGCCTGGCAGATCAAGTTGAGCCAAGCTGTTTTTCATCTGCGTCTTCCCCCACAGCTGCCAATACTGGCATTAGTGAATTGCATTTCGCGGTGAATCTAGTTCCAGGTATATTAGCAACAGAGCTGCCTATTTAAATGCAACCGCCTCAGGTTTCTCTACGAAGTGAGCCATTCGTGTGCAACCTCTAGGCATGAGACAAAAACTCAGGTATCAACCCAGATTTTGGCAGTACATTCAGACTCCTGCCTGAGAAATGGCACCAGGATTACAGGAATCACAGCAGCCTCTAGCATGGCAGATGGGTCAAAGATGTCATTGTTGTTTTATGCATTTCCAAAACCAATGCAGACATTGCAGGAGGTTTTGAGTGTGGAAATCTGTCTTTTCAATTACTATTCTCTTCTATGAACTGACCTTGGAAATCTATCACCACAGAATCTTCTGAGAAGGATTCTACAATGTTTTGACTGGGGCTGTCAACTCATTAAATAATTTTAGCAGATCAGTCTCTGGCTTATCAACGAACCAAGCCTGCATTTCTAACACCACAGAAGCCTCTGTTGGAATGACAGTGTATCATAAGGCAGGTCATTTTAGGGGGCTGGGAGGGGGAGGAAATGTCCTAGACCATGCTTGGAAAATACATTTTTAAAATAATTATCAGATCTGTTTTGGAAGGCTGATTCTTTCCTTTTAAAAAGTTACGGATGGATTTGGGAAAGCTGCTTCGCTCTACAATCCCGAACAACTTGTCATGTAGCTTCCTCATCTGACAAGATTGCAGAAAGGAAAACAAATGGGAGACGATTGTTATTCTGAGCATACGCTTTATAAAAATGAAATGTCAGGCTAAAAAACTTTGATGGCAATAGGAGAGTACGTTTTGGAAGACAAATTCCTCATTTATATGGCGGTAGCCGCCAGAGGTTGTGGGGAGAGTGGGGCTTGCATTTTGTTTGTTTTTTGTACACACTCATCAGCATAAAATAGTGGCGCTTTTTTGCATTAGGGAGGACTGTGGAACACAGCAATATTGTATGCAAAGGCATCAGTCTATGCCTAAAAGACGAGAAGGAAGATCAGATTCCTACTCGTACTGCAACTTCCCACCATATTGTATACCAAGCACATTCAGCTGAGAAAACTTGCACGTAGGATCTGTATGGGGGTGTTTCTCATTAATCCAAGGGAAGCTTTGGCCCTCCAGATGTTGCTGAATGACCCCTCCCATCAGCACCAGAAAACATGGCCGACAGCCAGGGATGATGGGAGTTGTAGTTCAGCAACATCGTTCAGCCCGGACACTGAGGTCTCCACCCCCATCGTTCAGCCCGGACACCAAGATCCAGCACCGAGGGCCTTCTGGCGGTTCCCTCATTGCGAGAAGTGAGGTTACAGGGAACCAGACAGAGGGCCTTCTCGGTAGTGACACCCGCCCTGTAGAACACCCTCCCTTCAGATGCGAAGGAAATAAGCAGCTATCTTCTTTTTAAAAGACATCTGAAGGCAGCCCTGTTTAGGGAAGTTTTTAATATTTAATGCGGTATTGTTTTTAACACTTGATTGGAAGCTGCCCAGAGTTGCTGGGGAAACTCAGCCAGATGGGCAGGGTATAAATAATAAATTATTATTATTATTATTATTATTATTATTATTATTATTATTATTATTATTATTATTATTATCTGGAGGAACCAAAGCTCCCCCACACCGGCGATAATTCCTGCAAATTGCAGAGTGGATTTCAAGAACTGGCTCCCATGGGCATTCAAATCCTTTCTCACCATTTGGTCAAAAGGTAAACTGACTCCACTATAATGGAGCTGCATTTTAATGATATTTTATGCATTCATATCCATTCCCTTAAGGATTTGTTGTTACTTTTAATATTTAGATATCAATTTCTGAGCCACTGTCAACAAATTCCCCGCCCTTGCCCTATGGTTAATACATTGTATGTTATCTCATTCAGTCTCCCTAATGATGGCTTTCTTGGTTGTATTATTAATGTATTTTCCATAATATTACCAATTTCTTTAATCAGTCTAAAATGCCTGTTTTATATTTTTTTTAAATTTTTTTTTTAATAATATCTTTATTGAGCAGTTTAAAATATATACACACTTTAGAAAACAACCACATACAGACATACAACATACAACATACAAAGGTGAAAAAGAAAGAAACAACAACAAAGAAAAAAGAAAAAAAGCAAAAAAGGGCGCAAAAAAAAGAAAAAGATAACAAATTTGTGAACAATGCCTGTTTTAGTTGTAATATGTTTTAGTTGTAAAATGCCTGTTTTAGTTATAATAAGAAAATTGGCTTGTAAACCATGTGGTCTAAACCACAGAGCCTAGGGCTTGCCAATCAGAAGGTCGGCAGTTCGAATCCCCACGATGGGTGAGCTCCTGTTGCTCGGTCCCTGCTACTGCCAATCTAGCAGTTTGAAAGCATGAAGTGCAAGTAGATAAATAGGTACCACTCCGGCAGGAAGGTAAACGGTGTTTTCGTGCGCTGCTCTGGTTCACCAGAAGCGGCTTAGTCATGCTGGCCACATGACCCGGAAGCTGTACGCCGGCTCCCTCGGCCAATAAAGCGAGATGAGCGCCGCAACCCCAGAGTAGGCCACGACTGGACCTAATGGTCAGGGATCCTTTTACCTTTACCTTTAAACCCTCTTCAAAGAGCTTAATACAAACTAAGAATTGGTGTAGAATAATTATTATTAAATAAAAGCTGGAGTGAAAAGGATGGACATTTGAGGTGACAGGGAGTGATATTAATCTTCTAGCAGGGGTGTTAGATCTCTGATGACACAGACATGCCAGTTAACAATTAAACGTTGCCATTACAAAATGGTAATGTGAATTAGATCTAAGCTGATCTGTACTGAGGTACCGGCATGGCCTTTAATTCCTATAACATCATCCTATTTACATTTGTGCAAAAATTGAAATGAAAACTTGCTTATCAAAAGACACCTATGCGTACCATTCATACCAAATAAAATTTCAGACTATTCATCAGCTCACTTTAGCAAGTATTCCAGTTATGTGAAGGCAAGTGAGGAGACAGGATTGCTAAATTTGAAACCCTATACAGTGGTACCTCGGGTTACATACGCTTCAGGTTACACACGCTTCAAGTTACAGACTCTGATAACCCAAAAATATTACCTCGGGTTAAGAACTTTGCTTCAGGATGAGAACAGAAATCGTGCTCCAGTGGCGCGGCGGCAGCAGGAGGCCCCATTAGCTAAAGTGGTACCTCAGGTTAAGAACAGTTTCAGATTAAGAACGGACCTCCGGAACGAATTAAGTACTTAACCTGAGGTACCACTGTACAATACATACTGAACTCTGTGGGGCTTACTTATGAGTGTGTGTTCCAAAGATCGGGGGAAATTGAAGCTATTTTGTGAAGCAATGAAAGCTGGTGATTAAGTGTTTATACTGAATTTACCGTAGGTCTTTAAATCAGAGACGCAATATATCGTCTTCGGATTTCTTTGTTGAAATTGTGCTTGGAAAAAGTGTACATTTTGACAGGAAGGAAACCTCACTCTTCTCTGCTCAAATAATAACAACAACAAGCCTGCACTCTGCACTATTTCTTACCTTTTTTCGTTAGTTTAAAACGAGAAGCAGACATTAAAGAAGACCAACCACACGGCGTCATCTCCTTTCAACTTCTCTTAATAGGGGCATTAAAAAGACCCTCCTCGATATCAGCTGGAAAATGCCAAGTCATAAAAGTTGTACTTAAAAGGTGAGTAGGTGTAAATTCGGCACATGAGACTGTTTTCATCTAGGAAGCCGGTTGATTAGAGGCCAGTTGTCTTAATGAATTGGGAAGTTGCTGTCACATCTCAGTCAGTTGAGATTGCCACTTCTGGGGGGATCAAATGTTCACATGGGAGGTTCTCAGATATGGCATATTGGCCCTGATCTTGCTAGTGTGTGACCAGAGGACACCGCCTTTGCGAGACACCAGTGAGATCAAGAAACCCAGCCTGCATGGTTGTGCAAATCAGATTCTGGGGCTGCTTCACACATGACCCTGAGACATTCATCGGTCCAAGGCAGAGGATTTCAACCTTTCTGAGTCCACAGCTCCCTTGACCGACTGAAGATTGAATGTTGCTTGGCTTCAAATTGCTGAATAAATTGTTGGAATGATAAAAAAAACCCCAAACCTATCACTCAGGCAGGAAATCTTGTTTTTTTTTATGGTGTCACCGAGCGCGCCTACGATATGAGCTCCATAGCTCGAAAATGTTTAACATTATGAGATAACTGATTGACTGAAAAGGTCTTTCCTCTTCCTGTCCCAATTTTTATGAGGTGGAAGAAAATTTTGAGACCCCCCAAATTTGAATTCTCCCTAGATATTATATATTAAAACCCCTTTAGCCGCAGGAAAATGGAACGAGTCTGTTTCTTGCTTCTTTCCTAACACCCACAATGAAAAGAGAATGTTATGTTTTTATCGTGTGATAGTGACTTCAGTGGTGAGATGTACAAAGGGCAAGAGGGATCCAAGTGGCAAAATTTACAATGGCAAGTATTAGATCATTTTTCACAAGTACTTTTCTTTTCTTTTTCTTTATTTTTTTTTACAAAATAATAATCATAAATAAATAAGAATAAAAATGCGCGCCTCAGCACCGAGACCATTCCATTATAACTATCAAAACTCCCAGATTTTCAACACCTTTTGCGATGGTTTGACCCCTTTCCATTTTAACAGTACAAATTTTACAAATCTCCATATATTCTCCATCTTACCTTAACGAATATTCTCCGTCTTACCTTAATGGCACATGTTAATTTATCATTAATAGCTATATCCCACACCTCTTTATACCATTCTTCCATTTTACAGTGGTACCTCGGGTTAAGAACTTAATTCGTTCTGGAGGTCCGTTCTTAACCTGAAACTGTTCTTAACCTGAACTACCACGTTAGCTAATGGGGCCTCCTGCTGCTGTCATGCCGCCGCCACACAATTTCTGTTCTCATCCTGAAGCAAAGTTCTCAACCCAAGGTACTATTTCTGGGTGAGCGGAGTCTGTAACCTGAAGCATCTGTAACCCGAGGTACCACTGTATATTCTGCTTGCCCCTTCCACTTCTTAGCTATAATAACTCATGCAGCTGTCAATAAATTTGTGAGCAAGTCCTTTGTAGCCTGTGAACCTTCCACCCCATCGTAAATTGATAATAATGCTACCTCTGGACTTCTGGAGCTTCAACCCAATGGTTTCTGTTATCTCCTTAAAAACCCTTTGTCCCCCCAAAATGTACATGTTTACACCTCCACCACATGTGAACATAATTCCGTTTCCTGGCACCCCCTCTAGCATAACACCAAATATTCCTTGTTCATTTGATTTAATCTGACTGCTGTTAAATACCATCTCCAAATTAATTTATAATAATTTTCTTCTTGGGAAGTATGAAACTGCCTCATACCAGGTTAGATTATTTGTGTATCTAACCATCAGTGAAGGTGGGCCATTAGGGTGAATAGACACTGACCCACCAACCACAGCTTGCCCTCAGCCAGCACCCATTGCCCACCTAGTGCCATGCATTCACAGCAGAAAAAGGTATCAAGACAATTGCTCCGTGTGAGGTATTTTTTTGGGGGGGGGGCAGGACATTACAGGCTTCCACATTCTTCTGCAGGTTTTTATATGTACATTTTGCTTCGTGTTCACTAGAGAAGCCAAATGAGGCCTACAATTTCAGGAACGCTTTGTCTCTGCGTTCATATAAAACGGCAATCAAAGTTTAATAACCACAACCCCAAATGCTCAGATTTTAATTAGTTCATCTATTTTGGCTTATAGCTTGCTATCACAATTCGAGAGGAGTTCTGAGAAGCCTGTGCCATTGAAATTAACTCTTGCCCTCCACTGCCTGCAGTCCAAGGGATACATGACCTCCAACATTTCTCCAATGAAAGTAGGAACATTCCATAATAATAATAATTTTTTTTTTTTTTTAAATTTACGCCCGCCCCCCATCTGATTGGGTTGCCCCAGCCACTCTGGGCGGCTTCGAAAATACTTTAAAAAGCATAACAAAACATTAAACATTAAAAAGAAAACTTCTCTATACAGGGCTGCCTTCAGATGTCTTCTATTTTTTAAATAGAGATACCCGCCAAGTATCTCTATTTAACAGGGACAGTCCCAGATTTAGAGCTGACCTTGTTTCTGATTTGATCCCAGAATGTCCCGCTTTTCCTTAGAACATCCCTATTTTCATTGGAGAACTATTGGAGGGTATGGAGTTATCCGACTCCCGAGCTGTCTGAAGGCAGCCCTGTATAGGGAAGGTTTTTTAAAAAATGTTTTGTTACATCTTAATGTATGTTGGAAGCTGCCCAGAGTGGCTGGGGCAACTCAGTCAGAAGGGTGGAGTATGAACAGTAAAATAATAATAATAATAATAATAGTATAATAAAAATAAAAATAAAAATAAAAATAAAAATAAAAATAAAAATAAAAATAAAAATAAAAATAAAAATAAAAATAAAAATAAAAATAAAAATAAAAATAAAAATAAAAATAAAAATAAAAAATAGATTTTATTTATACCCCACCCTCCCCAGCCAGAGCCGGAATGGAGTGTCCCTGTTTTCATTGTAGAAATGTTGAAGGGTATGTACCTGCTCCATATAGTTAAAGCTCTGGTTTTCCCAGTAGTGATGTATGGAATTGAGAACTGGACCATAAAGAAGGCTGATCGCTGAAGAATTGATGCTTTTGAATTATGGTGCTGGAGGAGACTCTTGAGAGTCCCATGGGCTGCAAGAACATCAAACCGATCCATTCTTAAGGAAATCAGCCCTGAGTGCTCACTGGAAGGACAGATCCTGAAGCTGAGGCTCCAATACTTTGGCCACCTCATGAGAAGAGAAGACTCCCTGGAAAAGACCCTGATGTTGGGAAAGATGGAGGGCAGAAGGAGAAGGGGACGACAGAGGACGAGATGGTTGGACAGTGTTCTCAAAGCTACCACCATGAGTTAGACCAAACTGTGGGAGGCAGTGAAAGACAGAAGTGCCTGGCATGCTCTGGTTCATGGGTCCAAGAGTCAGACACGACTAAACGACTAAACAACAATGTACCTGCTCAGTATGAGAAGGGTAACACAGTCCCGCCCCCCCATCTCTGTCACTGCCAACGAAAACCAAGAAATGAACAGAAATAGAAACTACTCGCATGACGCTGACACACAAACCCTATACATACGCTATGTAGAAGAATGAAAGTTAGCCACCATCCCCTTCGCTCCTCCCAGCTCTCTCCCTCCACCTCTCTTCTCCCCAACTTTATATTGTCTATTATGCCTGCGTCTCATGCCGAATATGAATGATCTGTAGAAAGAAATCTATGAACTTGTTATGTACTGAGTTGAATAGGATCCAAACTGCAGCAGTCTGATTGGTTCTAGAACAATAGGATCCAAAATGCAGCAGTCTGATTGGTCCTAGAACAATAGGATTCAGAATGCAGCAGTCTGATTGGTCCTAGAACAATGCAGCAGTATGATTGGTTGGCAGGAACCACCAAATCATGCTCCAGATAGAAGTGAATCCACAACCTGATTGGCTTACAGTAGAATTCCGGAATTAGCCAATCATGTGCAGCCCATTGTGTAAATAATGTATATAAAGCAGATACTTTGAGGGGACTTTCATTCATTCCTCCTCACCACTATGAGCTGAATAAAGAGCATGAAATCACTTTGCGATTATATATATATATATATTTCAGAACTGAAAGCAAAAAAAAGTAATAGTTTTTTTAAAAGGGCAACACGGATAGGAAAGGCCGCACAAAATTTATTATTATTATTATTATTAGTAGTAGTAGTAGTAGTAGTAGTGATGGTGTTGATGATTATGATGATAACTCCGGAATTTCAGCTTGAGAGCTGCTTTTTGCTAAATACCAGCAAAGGAAGGCTGCTTTCATAATCAGCTTGCTGAGTTCTGGCTGACCCCTTCCCTTACTTTCGTGGATTTTAGGTGGAACTGCTGCCTGGCTATGACACTAGGGAGGAACAAAGATGAACACATTACTTTTCCCCAGAGAACCCAGGAATTGTGGTTTACCTCAGCATTCTCGGGATTCTTGGGTGCTGTGCTTTTAATGCATGGTGTGTATGGAGACAGTGTAATTTTTGTTCTTGTACTGTACAAGGTTTCATTTTGACAGCCTCTGAGGGCCCTAAAACAGGGTAGAAGTATTCTAAATAAATGAATAATCTAAAATCCTTGCAGCAATTCCAGTAGGTAAGTTATTATTCTCATGCCTGCATTGCAGATGGGGGAGCCATAAAAAAAAAGTTAATGGAAGCCTTGAGTGAGCTCAGAGCAAAAACACAATTCCAACCAGAGATTTCCCAACTTGTAGTACAGAACTATACACATCTACTCAGAAGTAAGCCCGATTGAGTTCAGTGGCACTTACTCCCAGGTAAAAAGCATAGTGGCTGTAGTCTCCTAAACCATTATGCTACATCCGCTAGAAAGAGTCAACCAAGCTCTGTCTAAATAATGTGACACTACTGTTCCTGTTAAATGTAGATAATGGGATTGATCGAAATGCCTTCAGAAAGAATTCCATTATTTTACCAAGCCATTCAGACCAATATGAGAAAATTATTCTAAGTAGAACATCTGTACTATTCTGTGGTGGTGGGTAGGCAAAAGGCAATATTGCCTCTAAAAGGTAATATATTTGCATATTACGATATTGTTTTGTGCAAGGAGCTTCAAGTGCTGTATAGGGGTTATAATAATTTGGAAGGCTTTTAATGCTTGTTTTTGGTGTGTGCTTTTAAAAGGAATGTTCATCATAATGGACATTTAGAATGTTTAGATCCAGAAAGAAGACAATGCGAATGCTAAAAATCTGAAATACATTTCTCCATCCCCCCAGTTTGGTATATTTGGGGAGTGAAATGTGGGGAATCAACTCTGCGTTTGTGGGGTGTGTGACATAGTGGAACACATTTTATTGGAAGCAATTCCACGAGGAATATTTTATTCAATAGCATAACCTCCAACATTTCTCCAATGAAAATGGGGACATTCCATTCCACTCTGGGCATCTTCCAGCATACATAAAAACATAACGAAACAGTTTTTAAAAACCTTCTCTATACAGGACTGCTTTCAGATGGCTCAGGGGTTGGATGATTCCATACCCTCCAACATTTCTCCACTGAAAATAGGGACATCCTAAGGAAAATGAAGGATGCGGGTGGCGCTGTGATCTAAACCACAGAGCCTAGTGCTTGCCGATCAGAAGGTTGGTGGTTCAAATCCCCGCGACGGGGTGAGCTCCCGTTGCTTGGTCTCTGCTCCTGCCAACCTAGCAGTTCGAAAGCACGTCAAAGTGCAAGTAGATAAATAGGTACCGCTCCAGCGGGAAGGTAAACGGCGTTTTCGTGCGCTGCTTTGGTTCGCCAGAAGCGGCTTAGTCATGCTGGCCACATGACCCGGAATCTGTCTGCGGACAAACCCTGGCTCCCTTGGCCATTAAAGCGAGATGAGCGCCGCAACCCCAGAGTCGTTTGCGACTGGACTTTACTGTCAGGGGTCCCTTTACCTTTTAGCCCTACAAAATAAATTCCTAACACTGATTTATTCTTCATGAAGCACCATAGTCACTTTTAAAAAATATATACTATTTTGTTAAAGTCCGCAACTGGACTTGACGGTCAGGGGTCCCTTTACCTTTACCTTACAGGGAAAATGGGACATTCTGGGATCAAATCAGAAACTGGGATGGCTTCTTTAAACCAGGAAATAGGAGCACTGGAAGGATATGTAATAGGAGTTTGTTGTCGTTGTGTCCTTGTCAGCCAAATTACCACTTTAAATCCAATCCAGTCAAATAAAATTGAAACCTGGGTGTTGATTCTGCGGCCTGTTTTCTATATTTCCTTTCCCACTGCCAGTTATTCCACAGGACACTGCTAAATGTAGATAAGAAGGCTCAATTGGTTTTGCTACAAGATGATAATCTCTCCCCCTCAACCACCACCACTTTTCTTTCTCACTATGGCCTGTTAGCTTAAATGGGTTTTAGCCAAAGGTTGATAATTATCATAGAGAGGAAAGTAACACCGCCAGGAGTTCATTTTCCATTTTGGCACTTGCCTTCCTTTGAATCCTCCCCACACCTTGGCCCCTTCCCCGCTTCCCATTTTGTCACTTCTTACGCCACCCCTCCCTCTATCATAAAAGGGTCTCCGCAGACAGGGAGGCCACAGATTTTCCCTGCCTGCAGCTTTGACAGGAAATCGTTCCCGCTTTTCCCCTTGCCACAAATCGGGCCAGGCTTTGGTGAGCATGGAAGGGAGCGCGGAGTCAGAGAACTCTTCCTATTTCTCCTCATGGGACTGGAAGACTGGGCCTCTGGAGCTCAGCCAGAGCTCATCTCCCCAGAGCATCTCTCCATCCCCTTCCTTCGAATCCTATGCATCCTCGCCTTGTCCCCTTGTGATGGAGATGCCTTGTGCCAGCAGCAGCAGCGAAAGCAGCAACAGGAGCTATAACCTGATGGACTTTCCTCCTGTCTATCTCCCAGGCCCTGGCCAGGGCAAAGCCCTCGCTAAGGGCTCCAAAGTCAGGATGTCCGTTCAGCGCAGGAGAAAGGCCAGTGAAAGGGAGAAGCTGAGGATGAGGACCTTGGCCGAAGCGCTGCACACTCTTCGCAACTACCTGCCTCCCGTCTACAGCCAAAGGGGTCAGCCTCTGACCAAGATACAGACGTTGAAATACACTATCAAGTACATCAGCGAGCTCACAGACCTGCTGAACAGCGTCAAGCAAGTATAGAGAGCCCTGGGAAACTCTGGGAAGGTTTCCTCACTGAGAAAGCAGGAGTGGTTTTTTTCTTTCTTTAAGGAGTAACTTTCCATCGGGCAAACGTGGACCTGTTCAGAAGCTGCTCTGCAAACAAGCTGATCTAAAGGGAGCTGCCCATAGTTGCATGTTTGTATCGGACGAGGCAAAGGAGGACCAGATCTCAGTCGGGAACAATGGTGACAGTGTGGTTTTGAAAGGATCATGATTCCACGGAACAATTTTTTAAAATTAATTATAGCTGACCAAATTTCTTTTGCTTAGGTATGCTTTTGAGTTGGTGATCTGTGGACTTCTTCTTTCTTTTCCCCCCTTTTTAAACCCTGTATGTTTGCTATCATGTCTCTTTGCTGTTTGTAGGCACTTTATATTAGCAGCAGGATAAAGATGTGTATGCTTAGCTGGAGAAATGCTTCTTCACTCATTTTTTACAGTAGCTTTGGTGGAGGAAAGGAAACAACAACTTTGAAATAAAAAGCTGCTTCCATATGGGTTGATTATATCCCTGAAAGAGATTAGCGTTGGAATTCTAATCCGAGATCGTTTTTAGTTGTTACTATTTAGAAAATATTCCTGCCCCACCCCCCACCCCCGCTGTCAAATATTCCCAGGATAGTTATATTTCCAACATAGAGTACATTGCTATGGTTCATTTCAATCTGAAAGCATCTACGCTTTTGCAAATGTAGAACTGCTGTCTATTGGATAGAGCTCAAAGCAAATGTATGGCAACCAGGAACAAAGAAAAGATGCTTAGTCTATTGCATGGGTAGGCAAACTAAAGCCCGGGGGCCGGATCTGGCCCAATTGCCTTATAAATCCAGCCCGCAGATAGTCTGGGAATCAGCATGTCTTTACATGAGTAGAATGTGTCCTTTTATTTAAAATGCATCTCTGGGTTATTTGTGGGGCATAAGAATTCGTTATTCCCCCCAAAAAAATATAGTCCAGCCCTCCACAAGGTCTGAGGGACAGTGGATTGGCCCCCTGCTGAAAAAGTTTGCTGACCCCTGGTCTATTGGTATCTAAACAAAAATAACTGATGCAGGAGGCATGTGTCCTCAGGGCGCATAAAGTAAGCTTAGTTCCAAGCAATGCACAAATTCCCTGGCAAGCAGTTCATGTGGTTTACAGTTGAGATGTGTAAGCTGTTAAAACAGGACAGGGCCTCTGTCTCAAAAGGGCTCCTGTGCAGACAGCATTGCGCAATCCATGTCTAGACCATCACATGTGATGTGTGTGAGTGTGTGTGAATGTACACGTGTCCCCAGTGTGTGTTTATGCAGTGATATACATGCACATGCAGCAGCTGGCTCATGTGACTGCCTGCACACTGGTTCCATGCTATTCCTGCATTTAGGCTGCAATCCTGCACACACTTTCCTGGATTCACAGGGTTGCCATATTTCAAAAGGTTGTTGAGCTTTTCTGGCGCAAAGTTCTTCAAAATCCGCCCCCCACAAATGATTTTTTTAAAGCTGTTTTTTCGGAAATTTGCCAAAAAAACAACAACCATCACCTGATTTGGGTTGCCATATGCCCAGGTTTCCCTAGCCATTTTTACTGATTTTTGGAAATTCCACCCAGATGCTATTTCCAACGGAAGAATCCCAGATATGTCCAGGAATTTTCCAACATATGGCAGCCCTAGCCTGGAAGCCGGTCCCATTGAATTCAATAGGGCTGGCTTCTGAGTAGACTGGGCTGAGCTTAAAAGTCCTTTGTTGAATAGCAACTGCATTACATTTGAAGGAGCCCCCACATACCTGAGTGACCAGGAAGTCTTTAGTATTATAGAATAAGGATTTTAACTGCTGAGTGATAAAATGTAGCAGGTTTGATCCCCATCTGGGACAACTGCACATTCCTGCATTTCAGGCTGTTGGACTAGATGATCCTCAGGCCCCTTTCCAATTTTACAATTCTCTGATCCCTTGGTGATTTGCTTGCACCGTTTATCAGCCTCTTGTGATCTGCTCTTTGCAGAATCTGCAGCTGGGAAATAATGCCTTTTTGGGACCAAAATTGGGGCAAGCTTTGTGTTCTCCTGAATTCTTGGATCAAGCAAGATGTTACACAAAGCAGGGCAACAAAATCTGCCTGTGTTTTTTTTTTTTAAGTTGCTTCCTTCCTTTCTTGTTTTCTCTCCTCCTTCCCCCTTCCTGTTTTGTGTAGCACCTTGCCTGACGAAACAGTCTGGGGAACTCGGAACCTTGTTGCACTTTTGTGGTGGAATCTACACACATAAAAACCATTCTGAAATTTATTTTATTTAAAAGCGTTTTTAAAAATACACTGAGTTTTCCATAAGACTCACCATCACCATCTAGTGTATCATAATTAAAACACACTTAAAATGTTTTATTTGCATCTGTATAGCTGAGTCCTGTGACATTTCCATGAAGCTATTGCCCAGCTGTGAGTTTTGACTTCCCAACTCCTTAGGGGTTAGTACAGCTACCTTTGGTTTTCTATAATCTTCTCTGGCTGCAATCCAGATTGTTTAGATGCCAGCCGCTGCTGTGCTTTCCACGGGCATCAAGGAGCTAGAGATTTCAGGACTGCATCCATAACAATCTTGTGATTGCTACCCAGAGTCCAGCCCACGAAGGCAGAAGCCCAATGCAGGGTTCTCCGAAGTACATGGCTTCCCTTACCTTGCATGGGTTCCAATATAAGAAATGTGAAGTGTCCCATCTTCCTCAGTGCTCTGTGTTCTGATGGCGAGCATATGAGACACAGCTCTGTCACACAGTCATTCCACAGGCCCAACCACAGAATCAGAAGAATATTTTCATCAGCCACTAGCCATAGCAATAAAATAAAACACAACGTACAGTGGTACCTCAGGTTACATATGCTTCAGGTTACATACGCTTCAGGTTACAGACTCCACTAACCCAGAAATAGTACCTCGGGTTAAGAACTTTGCTTCAGGATGAGAACAGAAATCGTGCTCTGGTGGCGCGGCGACAGCAGGAGGCCCCATTAGCTAAAGTGGTGCTTCAGGTTAAGAACAGTTTCAGGTTAAGAACGGACCTCCAGAACAAATGAAGTACTTAACCCGAGGTACCACTGTACTGAAGATAGAGGCAAAAAATTAACTATACAAAATACATTTTGGAGGTTTACATCAATAATCAAATAGTAGATCTTATTCCAATTGCCCCTGCTAATTTTTTTTTTGCAGTTTTGGCTGTCACCTGATTATCTTGATCTGCTAGAATAAAGGACACAGTAGCAAATGGTTGAGAGACCTGGACTGGATAGTAGCAGAGGGGTTATAACCTCACTCCTCACATAGTTATAAAGAGTGCAAGCCAAAAACACATGAGCTACTGATTCAATACTGCCATCTCCACATGGACATAAGCATTTTTCCAGCAGAATTTTTTGAAATCGACCCCCAAATACAACCGAAGACAGTATATTTAAGGCCCGACCATACTGGGGTGAGAGGAAGGATTTATCAAGCAGGTCCATTTTGTCTTGTGGTAAAGTGCTTATGGGGTAGCTCGCTTGGTAAAAGGTAAAGGGACCCCTGACCATTAGGTCCAGTTGTGGCCGACTCTGGGGTTGCGGCGCTCATCTCGCTTTATTGGCCGAGGGAGCCGGCATGCAGCTTCCGGGTCATGTGGGCAGCATGACTAAGCTGCTTCTGGCGAAGCAGAGAAGCACGGAAACGCCATTTACCTTCCCGCTGGAGTGGTACCTATTTATCTACTTGCACTCTGACGTGCTTTCGAACTGCTAGGTTGGCAGGAGCAGGGACCGAGCAACAGGAGCTCCCCCCCTCGAGGGGATTTGAACCGCCGACCTTCTGATCGGCAAGTCCTAGCCTCTGTGGTTTAACCCACAGCGCCACCCACGTCCTAGCTCACTTGGTAGGGCACTCTTAATCTGAGCGTCATAGGTTCAAGCACCACATCAAGCAAAAGATTCCTTCATTGCAGGGGGTTGAGCTAGATGACCCTCAGGGTCCCTTCCCACTCTCCAATTTTATGATTCTCTGGTTCTATGATGGCTGGAATTCAAGACATCTTTAATTAGAATAAAGGCCCATTTATTTCAGGAGCCCTTACTCCAAGGTAAGCAGCGTTATGATTGCAGCCTAATTCTTCAGTTGTACAAAGATAATCAAAATTTAAGGGAAATTTACATACGTGTGAATAAATCTCTACCCAAGCATACTCTGAAATATTGGGATATTCCTTTCTTATTTATTTTATTTATTGGTTTTGTCAAATAATTTCAGCTGCAGGCAACCTTTACATGTAGTAAGAACAGAAAAATGCAGGGTGGCATTCAACTGGATTTTAAACAGAGTAGAGCCACCGAAATTAATGAGCACGATTAAGGCAGGTCCATGAATTTCGATGCACCTACTCTGAGTAAAATTGAGTTGAATACCACCCACTGTCCTTTGAAATAAAGTGGGCTGTAATGTTTTAGTATCCATCAATCACTTCAAATTATAGCAGTGCTCAACACATCCCCCCCCAAAGTGTACTCAGAGCCTAGGAGGTCTCTCTAGCCTTTGACGTTGTTGTAAATTGCTCTTTTTATTTTCTCCCTAACCACCCACTATCACCCTGCAAGGAACCTAGAAACCTCTGCATGCCTGTTAACTTTAAGTTAATCAATGTCAAAGGCTGCATCAGGCTGCAACCTGCAAAAGAAAATATTTGCATTGTCAATTTTGCTTGAAATTGATTTCGCACGACCCTGTTCTGCCCTCTGAGAGCAGAACATGGGGAGGGGAACGAGAAGGATCTGTACAATGCTGCAATGCAGATATGAAGAGAAGGATGCAAGGAGTTCACCTCTCCTTTTGCCTGGGACATGGCACACAGGGAAAGGTACACAGAATAGCTTTGAAATGCACACCGCAGTGTGAAAGAAAGGTTGGGAATGGTACTAATGAAGACACAGTCTTGGATTGTCTGGTTTGCAAATAATAGCATGACTTAAAAAAATCGGATCACTTGTTCCTCCACCACCAAATCTTTTTTTTTTTTTTTTTTTACATGTCAGTATATGGGCACAGAAATGTAATTGTCCCTTATTGTCTCAACTCTAGAAATATTTACACGGAATGAGCATCTTTTAAATGGGATGGAGGTATGTTTAAAGCATGTGGTTCTTCCTTAGGTTATCAGCAACTGCTGTACAGAGAAATAACCTCTTCTTCCCAAACACTGTTAATAATGCACAGCCTTTTTGCACTTTAATGTTGGCTATATCTTAGAAATATCGCTTTTGGCGCTGATACCTAACTTAAATTTAGAATGCATACTAACAGCAAACTCTGTGTTCTGAGCGCCTAGTCTTATGTAGCCAAAACAACACTATCCACAAGGGGGGCAGAGACACAGGTGGCGCTGCGGTCTAAACCACTGAGCCTCTTGGGCTTGCCGATCAGAACGTCAGCAGTTCAAATCCCTGTGACGGGGGGAGCTCTGTCCCAGCTCCTGCCAACCTAGCAGTTCAAAAGCATACCAGTGCAAGTAGATAAATAGGTGGCGGGAAGGTAAACGGCATTTCCATGGGCTCTGGTTTCCATCACGGTGTCCCGTTGCGCCAGAAGTGGTTTAGTCATGCTGGCCACATGACCCAGAAAGCTGTCTGCTCCCTTGGCCTGAAAGTGGAGATGAGCACCACACCCCATAGTCAAGTTTGACTGGACTTAACCTTCCAGGGATCCTTTACTTTTTTACCTATCCACAAGGGGGTAATGCTATCTGTCAGCAGGCTAGGGGAAAGGCAAAGTACAGGAAGTCATTAGGGTCTCGGCCACACCATCTGTTCAAAGCACATCTGAACCACATGGCTTTCCCCCAAAGAATCCTGGGAAGGGCAGTTGGTTAAGGGTGCTGGGAATTGTAGTTCTGTGGGAGGTGAACTACAGTTCCCATGATTCTTTGGGGGAAGGTATATGCTTTGGATGCATGGCATGGACATGACCTAGTCCTAGGGAGAGAAAAGTGTGGGGGTGTTGTGGATCGTAGGGGAGGATAGATGGATTAAATCTTATCTTTCCTCACTCATGCTAGAGAGTCAGTAGCAGAGTACATACCCCAATATATTGCAGGAAGCTAGTTGGTAGACTCAACTGAATCTCTTTAGAAGAAGAAGAATTTGGATTTGATATCCCGCTTTATCACTACCCTAAGGAGTCTCAAAGCGGGGAAGCGAACCCGCTTCCCCAGATTACGAGTCTACCGCTCTTAACCACTACGCCACACTGGCTTTAGTTAAACAATCCAGTCTGGCTTGTCCAGATTGGATTATTCCTGGTAAATCCCCATTGTTCCCTCTTAAAAAGAATAAAGACAGAATAGTCTTTTCTTAAACGTAGTAAGAAGTTTACTTACATTCAGTTCACAGTATGATCCTGAAGGCAGGCTTTAGCTTGTAGTTACAGATACAGATACAGGGAAAGGTGTGAATTCATCCTTTTGTGAGGGATGAGCCCATGTGCTGCTGACCGAGAGCCAGCACACAGCAAATGCATCAGTATTAGAAGAGAGCAGCAAAAGAAAAGAAGAGCAAGGGAAGATGACTGTGTGACTGGCCCTTTTACAAGGGTCTCACAGGGTCACGCCCATCTACCTGGTTACATGCAGGGGGAGCATGCTCCAGGCCAGGAGTGACAGGAAGTCCTCCTGGCTGGAGTAACATCCCCCTGTGTGTCCAGTCTGGGCAAACAGGAAGTATTGTACAGTGGTGCCCCGCAAGACGAATGCCTCGCAAGACGGAAAACCCGCTAGACGAAAGGGTTTTCCGTTTTGGAGGTGCTTCGCAAAACGAATTTCCTATGGGCTTGCTTCGCAAGACGAAAATGTCTTGCGAGTTCCTGCAGGTATTTTTCCTTTCCCCCCCTTTTTCTAAGCCGCTAAGCCGCTTATCAGCTGATCCGCTAAGCCGCTTATCAGCTGATCCGCTAAGCCGCTTAACAGCTGATCCGCTAAGCCACTTATCAGCTGATCCGCTAAGCCGCTAATAGCGCTAATCCGGTAAGCCACTAATGGGCTTGCTTCGCAAGACGAAAAAAACCGCAAGACGAAGAGACTCGCGGAACGGATTCTTTTCGTCTTGCGAGGCACCACTGTACTTGACTGCTTATGTTACATCTCACAAAAAGCCCTCCAGGGCCCAAAGCAAACTCAGTCTGCTGAGTGGATGCAGAATGCTGATGGGGTGAGTAGGTGAGATAGAATGTCTGGATTCCAGGATGAGGAACAGAAATTCGGTGTGTCTGCGAAATGATATGGAATATTCTGGAGAACGGCAAGGCTGACTGGCTGGCAGCCTGAACAGTAGCAATCCACACGCTGCAACATTTTGTAGGTCTTGGTCACGTGCGATTTGCTGAAATGGTTGAGCAATCCCACCTTTTCTCCTTTCTGAAATGCTCATGTGAAGGAAAATAGTGCATTTGACCCTAGGACCACAAAGTTGTAGAGTTATTCTAGTGTTGGGAGGGGCCCCAAGGGTAATCTAGTCTAACCCCCTGCAGCTGTCTTCAGTGGTACTTCAGTTCTCAAACGTAATCCATTCCGGAGGACCATTCGACTTCTGAAACGTTTGAAAACTGAGGTGCAAAGGGCTGGTTGCAAGTTCAATTGGAAAAATGGAAAAACACACTGCGGAAGCTGTTCGACTTTTGAGACATGTTCAAAAACGGAAGCATTTACTTCGGGTTTTTGGTGTTCGGGTTCCGAAAGCTTCAGCAATGGAGATGTTCAAGAACCGAGGTACCACTGTATTTATTTGAAAACTTCCTTTAACCGCTTGCCAATGTAAAGACTTTCCTCCAGGAGAAACCTTAACCAAAAACACACACAAAAACAAACAAACAAAAACCCCAAACAAATCCAAAATTAACTATATTGGTTGCTTTTGTAATCGGTGGTTGTTGTTTTGTTGTGCCTCATTTGACATAATGTGAGGAGAATCAGGTGATTTTACATTACTGGACGTGCTGGGTTGCACTTCCAAGGATGCCCACCAGAGAGAGCACAAAATCTCTTGAAATTAGTGCCTCTAGCGCTGCTATAGAGAGGAATCTCCCGTTGTTTGCTTTTATACGAATCCCCTTCCCTACCAAGCCAAGCATCCCAGACAGAGCTTGCTTTATGACGGCTGATTCTGCTATAGCAATGCATCTCTCATTTTCTCTCTGGGTTGAACTTCATCCCCCGTGGTTCTTGGGACACCCCTCCAGACTATCACTGTCTCAGAAGCGATGCCAGCTGAATAATACATGAAAATAATTAATAATTCTCTTCAGACAGTTTACATTTAATTATTGAATAGTTCAACAGATCCATATCGACGATTGCACCCGAGGCATTTATTTATTGATGACTGCGCCGTCCGTTTGGAATGTAATGAATTGTTTTAATTTCCACATCCTCCTTTCGAGTCCCAGGGGTCGGTTGGGCGTGGGTGGCTGTGGTCCTGCACAGAGCTCATCTCGTGGGCTTAGTCTGAATGGGAAACTTAAGGTGCATCCGCATTGCAGTTAAGCTCCAGTTCATGCGCAGAGGGCAGCTTCGAGAACGGGAGTTGGGCAAGCTCAGGTGAAGGGAAACAAAACGGGCAACACAAGTCAGGGGAAGACATGCCCAGCCCCTCTCTGGTGTGGACAGTAAAATGCAAATGGGAGTTGGAGACAGCAGAGAGAAAAACAACCTTGCAGCATTTCAAGCCAGTAATATGTACATAGCCGATTTGGATGCTATGTGGTCTAAACCGCTGTGGTCTAAACCACTGAGCCTGTTGGGTTCGCCGATCAGAAGGTCGGTGGTTCGAATTCCTGCAACGGAGTGAGCTCCCGTTGCTCTGTCCCAGCTCCTGCCAACCTAGCAGTTCGAAAGCATGCTAGTGCATGGGTAGGCAAACTAAGGCCCGGGGGCCGGATCCGGCCCAATCGTCTTCTCTATCTGGCCCGCGGACGGTCCAGGAATCAGCGGATTTTTACATGAGTAGAATGTGTCCTTTTATTTAAAATGCACCTCTGGGTTATTTGTGGGGCATAGGAATTCCTTCATTATTATTTTTTCAAAATATAGTCCGGCCCACCACATGGTTTGAGGGACAGTGGACCGGCTCCCTGCTGAAAAAGTTTGCTGACCCCTGTGCTAGTGCAAGTAGATAAATACGTACTGCTGCAGCGGAAAGATGCAACAGCATTTCCATGCGCTCTGGCTTCTGTCACTGTGTTCCGTTGCACTAGTAGCGGTTGAGTCATGCTGGCCACATGACCTGAAAAGCTGCCTGTGGACAAACAGCGGCTCCCTCGGCCTGAAAGCAAGATGAGCGCCGCAACCCCATAGTCGCCTTTGACTGGACTTAACTATCCAGGGGTCCTTTACCTTACCTTTATATAGCCTATGAGGGCTGGGAAATATCTATTTGCCTGAGACTTTAGGTGATAATGTGACTAGAGAGACCAAGGTTAAGCCATTTTCATTTGTTCAATTAACCCTTATACCCCATCATTATCTATCTATCTATCTATCTATCTATCTATCTATCTATCTATCTATCTATCATCTCCTATAATGCAGGGTTTCCCAAACTTCTGAGTTCATGGACCCCTGTATCATAGATTCACAGAATTGTAGAGTTGGAAGGGACCCCAAAGGGTCATCTAGTCCAACCCCCTGCAATGCAGGAATATTTTCCCTAATGTGGTGCTCAAATCCACAACCCTGAGATTCAGAGTCTACCAACTGAGCTATCCCAGCAATCCAGCTTATTTATTTATTCCGTCATTTATTACATTTATACTCCACCATTTCCCCCCGAATGTGCAAATTAAATCAATGAATAAACAATAGTACATGGTTATTCCCTCCTTTTTTAACCCTTACACCAACCCTGTGAAGTAGGTTAGGATGAGAGGCAGCAACTGGCCCAAGGTCACCCAGTGAGCTTCATGGAGGTGTAGGGATTCGAACTTTGGTCTCCCAGGTCCTAGTCCGACACTCTAACCACGGTGTCACGCTGGATCTGCTCCTCCTCTGCAAGTTGAAGTTGCCAGTGGGCAATCCCGGGAAGGCTGCAGACCCCCTGGAGTTGGCATGCCTGCCACCTGTCAAACGTGGCTCATGGGGCTGCCATAGATTAGTATCTTGGCCTAGCAGGCTCAAACAGTTCTCTCCCACCCCCCACCCCCCGCTCTAGGGGGCTGGGAGGGAGTGTGAAAGCAAAGAAGGAGCCTCTCAGACAATGGTGTGTGGGGAGCAGGGACGGCAGATGTCTCCGTTTTCAATGACAACCACCTGTATACGAAACCATTGCGTCAAGGACTTTATAGGCCTGTTCGTTCTTGGATCATGAGCCATCTTCTACAATGGGGCAATAAGCAACTTTACGGCGACAAAAGCAATGACGCCAGGCGGAATTTTACAACGGTGCACTTAAATCACAAGGAACAGACGAGCGAGGGAGAAAACAACCACCCCAATCACCGGCGAGATTCAGCCTTCGTTTTCTGCGGAATGGTTTACAATGCGCCATAATGAGACGCCGCCAAATGTGGCGTGAAGACTTCCTAATACTTCCCAGCCAACGAAGCCGGTGATGACTAGACAAAAGAAATTAGACGGCTGCAAAATCGCTCAAAGATTGCGCTCAGGCCGAGCAGAAGCGATGCTTATTGGCAATAGATATGCATGTTGTCTTAATGGGCTCTGTGTGTTTTTCGACTTAATTGCCACTCAGTCACTTTATTCATCAAAGTGCTGCTTACGTTCAGCTAATTTGTCTCCGCTGATGTGCTCCGGCTGTTGCAGTAATGATGTATGTAGTGAGAAAATATATATATATATATATATATATATCCCCAAATAAATGGGAGAAGTGCAGAGGAAAAGTTTTTGTTGAAGTCCTAGAATTGTAAGACTTGGAAGAGACCTCACAGTCCCCCAATTCTTTGAAAAACATCTGGTAAAGCTGTGGGTTAAATCACAGAGCCTAGGACTTGCCGATCAGAAGGTCGGCGGTTCGAATCTCCGCGACGGGTGAGCTCCCGTTGCTCGGTCCCTGCTCCTGCCAACCTAGCAGTTCGAAAGCACGTCAAAGTGCAAATAGATAAATAGGTACCGCTCTGGCAGGAAGGTAAACGGCGTTTCTGTGCGCTGCTCTGGTTCGCCAGAAGCGGCTTAGTCATGCTGGCCACACATGACCCGGAAGCTGTACGCCGGCTCTCTCAGCCAATAAAGCGAGATGAGCACCGCAACCCCAGAGTCGGTCACAACTGGACCTAATGGTCAGGGGTCCCTTTACCTTTAACCTTACATTAGTAGCGCCAAAGTGACCTGCCCAGGGCACAAGCCTGGCCATTGTATATGAAAGTCCGAGCAACAAGACCACCATCTCCATTTCACTGATATGGTCCAAAGGAAAGCAGAGCAAGACATTTGGCACCAGCTTTGTGTCAGGAGTTGTCAGAAGGAGGCATACAACCATCTTAGGGACTCCAGATTCGGTGGGGCTTGCTCCTTAGCTTTTCCTTCTCCTGAAGATGTCCCACAAGGCAGCAGAGTCGGTCACGACTGGACCTAATGGTCAGGGGTCCCTTTACCTTTACCTTTAACTTGCCCTGGGACCTGCTGATGAAGGAGGGTAATAAAATGAATAAACACGCAAGGGGTGATTTCTGGTTTTCCACTGTTCAACAATATAGGACCAAAGAGGCAGAGAGGTAGATTAGATAGCTAATGCTAAGTAGGTGCAGGAACAACGGAAGCCTGACTATAAAGGAATAAATTTCATTTTACATACTTGTAAAAAGCTGAACATGGATTAAAAGCCATATAAGGAAACTTAGTAGTGTCAGTTGAGAGTAGTGTCAGTTGAGTGCTGGTGGTTGCTAGGTTGCGGAGGTCCTTGTGACACGCCCTTCATTGTGACACCTCCCTCTGCTGGCTCCTTGGTCACTAGGGCTCTAGAGGCATAGCAATCTCCTTTGGTTTGATCATTCAGCGAGTGAGAGAGAAAGTGAATGGAGATGTAAGTAGACTTTCTTATCAGCATCTGCATTCTGTGCTGGTAATACTCCATGAGAGTCTTAGGGAACATTTAAGAGATTAAGATTGGGAATAATTTAAATGCTTCAGTCAGCCCTTCTGGGCATCTTTATGACTCCACCCACTGTTTTGTAACAGTGAAGGGAAGTGACTATGGGTTCTGCTTACACTTTAAGAGAAGGAAAACTAATAAGATGTCACGCCTTGGAAAAGGGCGTTCTTTTTAGGCTAGTGAAACAAGAGTCACTTGATAACTCACCATGGGAGCATTAAGCATGCCCTCTGGAGAGGGTAATATTTTGCATTGTCTTCTTCCCCTTCAATCAAAATTGATTTGATTGACATCCTATGCCCTTCTAAAATGTGTTGGGCAGGGGTTATCGGATTGTTGTTTTTACTTTGATTATATATTTTGTGGCTTTATATTCTGATTCTATTCTGTGTACAGCCCTGAGACCTCCGGGTGTAGGGCACTAGATAAATTCTAATAATAATAATAATAATAATAATAATAATAATAATAGTATTAATAATTGTGAATCATTAGCATTGCCCAACTCCCCATGTCTAATACAGATACTTGATCTTTACAGTGCGAGTTATAACTAAGTACAATACACAGCTGCAGAGTTTAAGTACCGTATTTTTGTCCCATAGGACGCACCTAGTTTTTTTGGGGGGAAATAAAGGAAAAATTCCCCCCCCCAAACCAGGTCGGGGAACAGTGGGATGGCGGCGCTGCGCCTCCCCACTGTCCCCCAAGCTTGTGGGGCTGGCCGATGTCTGCCCAAAGCGTGGGGTGCTCTGCTTCAGTGTGCCCCGCGCTCCGTGCAGCAGGCTGCTATCCGCAGCCTAGGGAGCCCTGCGGGAACTCCCACAGGGCTCCCCATGCTGCGGATGTCTGCCCGGCGCGCGGGGCGCTCTGCTTCAGGGTGCCCCGTGCGCCGGGCAGCAGGCTGCTATCCGCAACCTGGGGAGCCCTGCGGGAACTCCCGTGGGCTCCCCAGGCTTGCTGATAGCTTCCTGAAGCCTGGAGAGCGAGAGGGGTCGGTGTGCACCGACCCCTCTCGCTCTCCAAGCGTCAGCGAAAGCCTGTGTTCACCCCATAGGACGCACACAGATTTCCCCTTCATTTTGGGAGGGGAAAAGGTGCGTCCTATAGGGCGAAAAATACGGTAAGTGGAAGGCCAACATATTTTTTTTAAGCAAAGGAGGCTTGCTCCTAAACAGCACTGTGCATGCCTCATGAGATCAATCTAAGTGTTCTGTTTCCAGTGTTGTTTTATATGAATATCGCAACAGTTCCTAACCAGTCCCGGAACGCTGACACAGCACTTAAAGCTCGCCGTGCATCCCGAACATATTCCGAGCACGACCGCACGATTCCCAAAGCTACTCTTACAACAGTTGCGAGATGTCAGTGAATCCTGTATTGTTACAAAGAAGTCTGTTCTCAATTCTGCCGAGGTCTCTTTAGAGAACAGAACTTATTACAGCACCAATACCTTCCAGGGAAAAAAGCAGTACAAATACGAGGAAGATTGATTTTTTTCCTTCTTCCCTTGAATGCCTTCTGCACTTCAAAACTCTTCTGGGCTAAGAACGAGCCGCATCAATTATTATTATTATTATTTTCTTATTAAGCAATGCTGCTTCAGTGCTCAGCGAACTGCTTACTCATGAAATGGGCTCACAAGGAGAGGTGGTTTGTCTGTTGTGGCATATTCTGGCCCTCCTGATCACATCCGTGCCATACACTTACACCAGGGGTTTTCAAACTTTTTCAGCAGGGGACCAGTCCACTGTCCCTCAGACCTTGTGGGGGGCTGGACTATATTTTTTATTTTTTGGGGGGGAGGAATGAGCAAGGGAGGATGAGCGGCATGCGAAAGGGCTCCGGAGAGGGGCTGCTCGGGCGCTCAGCCAGTGTGGTGTAGTGGTTAAGAGCGGTGGACTTGTAATCCGGGGAACCGGGTTTGCGTCTCCGCTCCTCCACATGCAGCTGCTGGGTGACCTTGGGCTAGTCACACTTCTCTGAAGTCTCTCAGCCCCACTCACCTCCCAGAGTGTTTGTTGTGGGGGAGGAAGTGAAAGGAGAATGTTAGCCACTTTGAGACTCCTTTGGGTAGTGATAAAGCGGAATATCAAATCCAAACTCCTCCTCCTCCTCAGCCAACTGCGGCTCCTATGTCTTGCGAGCAGCAGGGGTTGGCGGTGGTGGAGGAGGAGGGACAATGAGCAGAGAGCGAAAGGGTGCCGGAGTGGAGCTAGCACCAACAAAGCCCAGCTCCCTTCCTCCTCTAGGCAGGGTGGGGAGAAGCCAGGAGGAGGAAGGAAGGAGGCAGCGCCGTCGCGTGAGGGAGAGGGACAGAGAGGGAAAGAACGAGCGCGCTGGCGATCCACGCGGCGATTCCCAGACCGTCCGTGGGCCAGATTTGGAAGGCATTCATGGCAGATCCGGCCCACGAGCCTTAGTTTGCCGACCCATGATTTAAACTTTCTCCCAAGGAATCCTGCGAGCTCTGGTTTCTTTGGGATCGCTCCAGTGCTATTCCCACTGCCCCCAGGAGGCTCACTCTCAATTCCTTCTTGCTCTCTCCTACTGGATATTTTACACTGAAATAAAGGACAACCTTGTATGGGGTAACTGTGTCCCTGAAGGACCAGGTGTTCAAACTGGGAGTCATTTTGGACTCACAGCTGTCCATGGAGGTGCAGGTCAATTCTGTGTCCAGGGCAGCTGTCTACCAGCTCCACCTGGTACGTAGGCTGAGACCCTACCTGCCCTCAGACTGTCTTGCCAGAGTGGTGCATGCTCTGGTTATCTCCTGCTTGGACTACTGCAATGTGCTCTACGTGGGGCTACCTTTGAAGGTGACCTGGAAACTACAACTTATCCAGAATGCAGCAGCTAGACTGGTGACTGGGAGCGGCCGCCGAGACCATATAACACCAGTCCTGAAAGACCTACATTGGTTCCCAGTGCGTTTCCAAGTACAGTTCAAAGTGTTGGTGCTAACCTTTAAAGCCCTAAACAGCCTCGGCCCAGTATAGCTGAAGGAGCGACTCTACCCCCACTGTTCTGTCCGGACGCTGAGGTCCAGCTCCGAGGGCCTTCTGGCGGTTCCCTCACTGCGAGAAGTGAAGCTACAGGGAACCAGGCAGAGGGCCTTCTCAGTAGTGGTGGCCACCCTGTGGAACATCCTCCCATCAGATGTCAAGGAAATAAACAACTACCTGACTTTTAGAAAACACCTGAAGGCAGCCCTGTTTAGGGAAGTTTTTAATGTTTGATGTTTTATTGTGTTTTTAATATTCTGTTGGGAGCTGACCAGAGTGGCTGGGGAGACCCGGCCAGATGGGTGGGGTATAAGTAACAAATAATAACAATTATTATTATTATTATTATTATTATTATTATTATTATTATTATACAGGACAGGTGGCAACGCTAGAAAGCCCCCACTGCAATATGACAACTCCTCAGATGTTTTCTGCCTGTGCATTGAATGGCTGCACGGAATTGCGTCTTTGCCCGACAGCAGGAGTGCTTCACGTTGGGACCAAGTCCCAGGACTTTTCGTTTTAATTATTGCAGAACATTAAAGCGTTTTGTGGTTTGGCCTCACTTTCTTTCTCCATCACTGTGCTATTGTTTATGTTTTACGGAGGTCGGTTTGATTGTTAGGTTTGCTCTTAATGCTGTTGCGCTGCATATGTTTCCTTGCAAGTGGACTTGATTTTTATCATAGGAAAGCGGGATCCGTCTGTCTAAAACAAACTTGTGTGTCATAAACACACAAGATAGCAAAGATGATCTAAAGGAGCCACGTCCAGCCTGTGTCGATTATTGCTAAAGGGACTGTTGCTCTGGTTTTGCCCATCCGGGATGGGAATTAGGGGTTAAGAAAAGAGCCTTAAAGCTCCTTTAATGACTGTGTGGATATTTCCTCCTTTATTTTAAATAATTTTTATGAAAAGTTTTTCAAATACCCATTTCCGCAATTTAAAATATTTCAGTAGTGGTGCCCCGCAAGACGAATGCTTCGCAAGATGAAAAACCCGCTAGACGAAAGGGTTTTCCGTTTTGGAGGTGCTTCGCAAGACGAATTTCCCTATGGGCTTGCTTTGCAAGACGAAAACGTCTTGCGAGTTTTTCCGACTTTTTCCCCTCCCCCCTTTTTCTAAGTCGCTAAGCTACTAATAGCCGCTAAGCCGCTAATAGCCGCTAAGCCACTAATAGCGCTAAGCCGCTAATGGCCGTGCTTTGCAAGACGAAAAAACTGCTAGACAAAGAGACTCGCGGAACGGATTATTTTCATCTTGTGAGGCACCACTGTATACCAATGCATTCAACGACTTCCCTCCTTCCCCTTTCAAGGCTCCTTTATTTTTACCACAATTCCTGCATATTCTTGTACAGTGGTGCCTCGCAAGACGAAAATAATCCGTTACGTGAGTCTCTTCATCTAGCGGTTTTTTCGTCTTGCGAAGCATGGCCATTAGCAGCTTAGCGGATTAGAGCTATTAGCGGCTTAGTGGCTATTAGCGACTTAGAAAAGGGGGGGGGGGAGTCGGAAAAACTTGCAAGATGTTTTCGTCTTGCGAAGCAAGCCCATAGGGAAATTCGTCTTGCGAAGCACCTCCAAAACGGAAAACCCTTTTGTCTAGCGGGTTTTTCATCTTGCGAGGCATTCATCTTGCGGGGCACCACTGTATATCCGTTTAATTCAATCCCCGCCCCCCAGTTTTAATATCCCTTTTAAATATGTTGTGCTGTTGAATTTACCTTAATGCTGTGTATGGGCCTATGGCCGTAATAAATAAATATTGTTATTGTTGTTACCTTAATGCTGTTGGCGTTTTCGTCTGTGTACGATTATTTTCTATATATTCAGCAACAAAATTCCACTCCTCTTTATATACACGTTCTTCTTGCTCTCTAAATCTGCTTGTTAGCCCTGCAAGTTGTGCGTTTTATAATGTCTTAAGTTGCCCATCCTCCTTATTAGTGTCCTCACTCACTTTCCATTTTGGGGCTAACAGGATCCAAGCTGCTGTTGTCGCATTGATATATATATATACCTACTCCTGGGTACCTCTGTCTGAACCATTCCTAAAAGGAATGCCTCTGGGTTTTTTTGGGGGGGGGAGGGGAATAGTTGATTTAAACATTTTTTTCATCTCATTGTAAATCATTTCTCAATATCCTTTAACTTTTTTGCATGCCCACCACATGTGAAAAAGTGTTCCTTCAGTTTCCTTACATGTATCTGATTTGGATTTATACATCTTAGCTAATCTACTTTATTTTCTTACAGCAGTATAGGGAAGTTTTTAATGTTTGATGTTTTACTGTGCTTAATGTGATTAATTTGTTGGGTGCTGCCCAGAGTACAATCTAGTCACATGGGTGGCATATAAACAATAAATTATTGTTGGTGCTGTTGCTGTTGTTAAGAAAAAACTTCAATGTCTAAAATCCCTGTTAGAGGACAAGGATCCTGAGATCATGTTAAGGGTAGCCAAATTCTGTGCGATTGCCAAAAAACTTAGGGAACAAGCTGTGCTATCATAATGATTAAAGTTTTAAATGATAATTTTAGGTTATATGTTACTGACTAAGTTTTAATTTATATATATTTTTAACTGTTGCTATATCTGTATTGTCCCTGTTATACCTAATTGCAAATACAAATGTATCCCTATGGTGTTTTATGACTTCCTTGATATTGTATGTGGGCTGGAACTGGTCTGTGACTGAAATAATTGTTAAGAAAAAAGATGGCATAAGAGGAAGGACCTGATCTGGAATATGACAAAGGCAGATTTAGGGGAGTGTGACTGACCAGTTTGGCTGCATGAGGTGCAGAGCCTCAAGAGTACCACAACTTTGGTCTATACCACTGAGCCTCTTGGGCTCGCTGATCGGAAGGTCAGCAGTTCGAATCCCCATCACCAGGTGCGCTCCCGTTGCTCTGTCCCAGCTTCTGCCAACCTAGCAGTTCTAAAGCATGCCAGTGCAAGTAGATAAATAGGTACCGCTGCGGTGGGAAGGTAAACAACATTTCTGTGTGCTCTGGCTTCTGTCACAATGTTCCGTTGCACGAGAAACGGTTTTGTCATGCTGGCCACATAACCTGGAAATCTGTCTGTGGACAAACGCCGGCTCCCTCAGCCTGAAGCGAGATGAGCTCCGCAACTGCATAGTCGCCTTTGACTGGTCTTAAACATCCAGGGGTCCTTTACTTTTTTCTCTTTTTTTGCCCTCACACGTCCCTTTTGCAATGGGAGGAAAGCATCCATTGGTACTGTTTAATATGGTTTTAAAAACAGATGTGCAAGGGATAAAGGTGGAAATAGCAGTCATGCCCAGCTTGGCCCCTCGTCTAGAAAAACTGGGGTGCGGCGCTGTAGCCGATTCCCAAAGTTGGGAATTTTGAGGCTGGCTGTGCCGTATAGGCATATATACTTGCCTTCATCGTCTGCCTCTTTATGCATTTGTTGACAGAGCAAACACTAGAGAGATGTTGCATAAGTTGCTGCATTGTTGTCACGACCTGGTCCGGGACCTTATAGTGAAGGACGGATAATAAATCAAATTGACAACAACAATGCTGTCCCATCCACAAGACAGCTTACATATGTCTCCTCAAAAGCAAGCCCCACAGAGTTCAGAGGGACTCAGACAAGTGTATCTGTAGGGCATCTGCCTGAACTGGGTAATGCATCTTCTCCAGGGAAGTGGAGAGTCTGGAAGAGTTCGGCATTTTATGTGCACTCCCTCATCCAGATACAAAAGAAGGGGGAAGGAAATGTTTCCATTATTCATGAGAGCAGAGTGGGAATGTGACTAAACGCTCTCAGTACACAAGGACTCTCATCTCTCTCTGTGATCAGCACCACTTGCCTGCACGGAATTATTGATTCCAGGTTTCCATCCTCCTGAAGCACTGCTAGGTAAATTTCCAGAGCTATTTCCCCCTGTGATGATGCCTCTAGTCTATAATCTTGATTTGGCAAGCCAAGGAACCACTCAGTGACAAGTGGCACATTGCTGCCTTACCCCCACTCTCCTTCATTGTCACTGAGCGGTTCCCCCAGCTTGCCAAAGCACGATTGTGGGCTATAGGTATTGCCACAGGGGAAAATAGCATCCCCAAAGGTTGAAGGAAGTATGGCCTAAGGTAAAGGTAAAGGTAAAGGGACCCCTGACCATTAGGTCCAGTCGTGGCTGACTCTGGGGTTGCGGCGCTCATCTCGCTTTATTGGCCGAGGGAGCCGGCGTATAGCTTCCGGGTCATGTGGCCAGCATGACTAAGCCACTTCTGGAGAACCAGAGCAGCGCATGGAAACGCCGTTTACCTTCCCGCCGGAGCGGTACCTATTTATCCACTTGCACTTTGACGTGCTTTCGAACTGCTAGGTTGGCAGGAGCAGGGACTGAGCAACGGGAGCTCACCCCGTCGCGGGGATTAGAACCGCCGACCTTCTGATTGGCAAGTCCTAGGCTCTGTGGTTTAACCCACAGCGCCACCCGCGTCCCTTAACGTGGCCTAAGGTAGGGATGGGTGAAATCTGTGGTCCTCCACCAGGCGATGTGATGGGGACTCCAGCTCCCATCAACCACACACCCAGCTCAGCACAACTGTTAGTCAGGGATGACAATGGGCACAAGGCAGGGGGGGCCAACTTGAGTAGATTATGGGGGGGGAGCCCCACTCCACATAATCAATCACAAGATGCACCACACATGCATAATTTGGATGGCAATGCTCATCAACTTGGGGGGGGGGCTTGGCCCCCTCAAATAATTTATGGGGGGAACCTCAGCCCCTAGGAATTGGCTCCTATGCTGTAGGGGCCAACTTTGGTAATATGGTGCCTTGAACCAGCACCAAATCTCCCCCCCCTCCCATTTTGAGTAGGTACCCATATTATTACTTAAGGCCCCCTTGGCTCATCAATCTCTGTGGGGGAACCCTAAATCCTGCGCAATAACTACAGCCTATCCTCCCCCCTCCCCAGGAATCCTGGAAACTGTAGTTTTTTAAAGGGTGCTGGGAATTGTAGCATTGCGGGGGGGGGGGGGACTAAAGTTCCTTTAAGAGAGAGAGAGAGAGAGAGAGAGAGAGAGAGAGAGAGAGAGAGAGAGTCTCGTGCTCTAAACGTACAGGATGCAGCTTAACTTCGGAGCATTGGACTTCTGTGGGACTTGACTCCTGCGTCGTCACGATGCGCAGCGCGGCGCGTTACATTTTTGCCACCTCTCCCCTTTCTTTCTTTCTCTCCCTCTCTCTCCGGGCAAGCATCTCGCGTGGCCTTCCTCATCGGTCCGGGCGCCCGCAGCGAGCATCCCGTGCGCGCCTCCTTCCCCGCAATGTGGGGCTTGCAGGAGACGGTGGGGGGGGGGGGAGCCGGGAGGCCGAAGGACCGCCCTTCTTCTGTGTCTCCTCCTCCTGCCGCTGCTGCGGGGCTGCCGGCGAGCGCCTGCCAAAGCCGCGCTGCGTCCTGGGGTCTCGCCACGCGCGCCGCCAGCTGCTCCACGGAGCAGCTCCCTTTTCCCGCGCGCCACGCTTCCAGTGCCAGGTATTTCCCCTCCCCATCGCGGTGCAGAGGGTCAGGCAGGGGGGTCCCTCTTCTTCTCCGCCCCCTTCGGCTCCCATTTGCCTTCGTTTGGGTCCGCCTTTTCCCCGCAAACTTTCCCTGGGGTCGCCTCGCCTTGCCTCTCCAGCCTTTGCTTCGTGCGCGCAAAAGAAACTTCGCTACATCCTCTCCGCCTGTCTTTGCGTCTCCGAAGTTTTCAGTTCACGTAAAAGGGACTGGGAAGAACAATACCCCCCCACTCTCTTCGGGCTCCCCCGCACCTTATTATTATTACTATTATTACTATTATTAACTTATTAAACTTGTAGAGCACCATCCCGCCCCCCCTCCCACACCTTGCGTAAAACTGAGAGCGCCGCTTCGTTTCTTATTTGCAGCGCCAGAGGGTCCCATAGGGGACACTGTTGTGGAAACTCAGCCCTGCAGTTTAGGGGTTGTGTCAGAGCGAGCTGTGCTTCTTTTGAGAAGGGAAGGCACCCTGCACACGCTCAGAGGCGGTGACCTTGCCATCTAGGCTGCAGGTGGAATGTGCAAGTACTAGCTAAGCCTGCAGTTTGAATTCAGTGGGGCTTGCTTCTGAGTAGACGTGGTTAGGATTGCAGCCTGGGTATCTCGCATGAAGCCTACGAACAGATTTCCAGGGCTGAGCTCTAGCTCAGCTTTTCATGCTCCGTGGATGTCCTTTCAGAAGAGTGAAGCCTCATGGATTTTGTGTGTGTGTGTGTGTGTGTGTGTGTGTGTGTGTGTGTGTTTTAAGGGTGGGTGTTTTGCTGAGATTGACTTGGAATCGTTTCTCCCCTTTGAAATGGAGTGACTTTTTCTCTTTGAAATGTGAATGTTGTGTAATTCTATGGGGGATGTCTCAGATACAGAACTTGGTTTTCTACTTTAAAGTACTGTAGTAATTTTGGTCTTTTACTAGGGAATGTGTTTGTTTTTTTTAGCATGAAACTGCATCAGATTGGACTCTGTGTCTCTGTGTGCTTAGTAAGGGGAATGACAAACTCTTTGAGACTTAAGAGAATTGCAGAGTTGGGTCCTCAATGGGTTATCTAGTCCACCCCCCTGCAATGCAGGAATCTCAGCTAAAGCATCCATGGCAGATGGCCAATAAAGCTCTTCTTAAAAACCACCAAGGAAGGAGAGTTTGTCACCTTCTGAGGGAGTCCATTCCTCTGTCGAACAGGTCTTACTGTCAGAAAGTTCTTTCTGATGTTTAGTTGCAATTTCCTTTCTTGTAACTTGAATCCATTGGTTCAGGTTCTGCCTTCTGGAGCAGGAGAAACAGTTATGTTTCAACACGGGTCACATTCTGCTGATCTTGGCAGTCCTGCAACTCAAGGTTTGCCATCTGCAAGGGAGATGTTCCTTAAAATGTGGGTGCTTCCAGGCTACTGCTATTTTAGGATGAGATGCAATCAATATATTGTTCAGTTCAAGTTGGGCAATTAAATGCTGTGTTGATCCTCTTGTATAACACATCCCCCACTCCAAAGAAACAAACACACCCCAGACTATTTGTGATAAGGAACGTGACTGGAAAAGGGACTCGAAAACGCTTGCTTTGACACAATGCCATCTAACTTCCTTTGCAAACAAATTGGGACGAATGCTTGATAAATAGCTGGCTTTTTCTAAGCTCTCCCCAAACTTTGTGCAAACAAATCATGACAAATGCTGAAATAATAATAAAAAAAACCAGTCACATGGAAGTCCATACTGCAGAGATCCACCCCATCTTTCCAGAATACAGATTTTAATAGTAGTCTAGGTTAATTTTCTTTGACGTATTAGTGTACTATGGTACATTGGATGGTAATGATATTGCTGCACTCAAAATGGATTTATTTCTCAAAATCAAGGTGCGTTAATTGTCTTTTTTAAATGCCTTTCAATTTCCTGTGTGTTTTAAAGGGACAGTGGAAGCTGGCTCCTTCTTATCCCATTAGTGACCTGATCAGCGTTCTCCCTTCTCTTTTGTTTTTTCATCAGATATTACAAAAATATTTGGAAGCAACTATTTAACTTGGCTTTGGTTATTTTTGGTCAGGCTTCACAAGACTCTTGTTTAATCTTTCCTCCTAAAAAATATAATGTCATGCCTCGTGTTGCGTCCGCTTCATATCACGTCTTTTCGCGTTACGTCCTGCGGCAACCCGGAAGTACCGGAATGGGTTACTTCCGGGTTTCACCACTCGCGAATACACAGAAGCTCCAAATTGCGTCACACACCTGCGCAGACACCGCACTTCGAGTTGTGGGCATTTCACGTTACAGACGGGCCTCTGGAACGGATCCTGTCTGTAACATGTGGTAAAAGGTAAAGGGACCCCTGACTATTAGGTCCAGTTGCAGATGACTCTGGGGTTGCGGTGCTCATCTTGCTTTACTGGCCGAGGGAGCCGGCGTACAGCTTCCGGGTCATGTGGCCAGCATGACTAAGCCGCTTCTGACAAACCAGAGCAGCACACGGAGACGTCGTTTACCTTCCCGCCGGAGCAGTACCTATTGATCTACTTGCACTTTGATGTGCTTTCGAACTGCTAGGTTGGCAGGAGCAGGGACCGAGCAACGGGAGCTCACCCCATCACGGGGATTCGAACCGCTGACCTTCTGATCGGCAAGCCCTAGGCTCGGTGGTTTAACCCACAGCACCACCTGCGTCCCTGTAATGTGAGGTACCACTGTAATAATAATCCAGTTAAGTTTCTGTAACAAAACCAAGAAGAAGCTGGAAATCATCTTCCAAAAGTTGAACTGTGCAGCAGCACCCTGTAGAAGAGAATTGATGTGAACCCTCTTTCAGTTGGGATGCTTTAGGCATTGATGTCCTCAGCTAGTTCTTTCTCTGCTCTCTTTATTTTTTGTGCTATCTTGATTGCTTCATGCATTATATTTCTAGGTTACAATTAAAACAAGAGAAGGGCTCCTCAGAGACCCAAGTGCATCCCACTGTCCACATAGGAAATCCATAGCCACAGTATCTCTTGATAGGTAGCCTTCAGCATTTGCTTAAAAACCACAATCAGGGCAGCCTGTTCTACAACTGAGAGGCTCATCCCATCAGGAAGTTATTTCTAGTGGTGCAAACCCTTTGTTGCTTTACCTTACAATGCATTAAGGTAAATGTATTTTGGAGGGATGCGGTCTAAACCACTGAGCCTCTTGGGCTTGCTGATCAGAAGGTTGGCAGTTCGAGTCCCCAGGGTGAGTTCCCATTGCTCTGTCCCAGTTCCTGCCAACCTAGCAGTTCAAAGCACACCAGTGCAAGTAGATAAATAGGTACTGCTGTGGCGGGAAGGTACATGGCGTTTCTGTGCACTCTGGTTTCCATCACGGTTTCCCATTGTGCCAGAAGTGGTTTATTCCTGCTGGCCACAGGACCCGGAAAGCTATCTGTGGACAAATGGCGGCTCCCTCCGCCTGAAATTAAGATGAGCACTGCAACCCCATAGTTGCCTTTGACTGGACTTAACTGTCCAGGGATCCTTTACCTTTACTTGCAGTGTAGTATGTAAAGACTGTGAACCTGGCTAACGGAAATGTCAGTCTTGTGCAGGTACACTTGCCAAGAAGCGATTGGCTGTAGCTGTACAGTGACAAAAACTTGAATTTGTAGCCTTCGGTTGGTTGCAGTGTGGATTGTGTTTGTATGAGTGATTGGGGGTTGGATTGTTGAGTCAGATTAGCCACATTGATTCGTATGCTGGGGAGGGGCTGGGAATAGGCCATTGTCTTGTTGTCTTGTTGTGTGTGTGTGATAAAGGGGAGACACACCATGGTGAAGGCATCCTCCTTTGCTTGTCCCAAGTTTGTTGGTTAACTTTTCTAGTAGGGCAGTTTCCCATACGTTTTGGAACCGGTGGGCTATATTCACTCCTGATATCTCCTTCTCTCCCCTCTCTTTTCCCTCAATCGCATGTCTATGACAATAGTGTCTCATATCGAACGTAATTGAATGGTGAAAAAGACTCAGTGAATCAAAAGTAGAGACCCTATATGCAGTGCTTTTTTCCCTGGGGGTACGCAGGGGTGCACATACCCCTAAACATTTTGTGAATCAAAATTTGGCCTCATTGAGGGGCAGTATTTCAAAATGAATAGGAAAATGAGAGTGCCCCTAAACATGGTTTTTTTAAAAAGAAAAAAAGCACTGCCTATATGTACTTTTCCTGGTTTAGTTGGCTGTTTCGTAACACAAGAAAATCTTTAATAAAAACCAAGAACTGAGTTTGTAGTGAAGCGAACCCGCAACTTGATTTAAATGTGAACATTCAACAGTAATTGCCGTTAACAGACGATGAACTCCCCCCTCCACGCACAACCACACACCATATGTGTAGACAGGAACTGTTTTCAAGCGTCTTTGTGGGGGAAGGATTCTAAATCCAAGAGGGGTTTTCTAGACTTCTTTTGCAGAGAACAAGGGTGTGAACGCGTTTCTTAAGAACAGGAGAGGGGAAGAGAACCAGAGAAGTTCGCCACTGGGGGTTTTGTCTTCATTAATTCCACCCCCACCCCGGCTGTGGCATTTTTACTGTATTACAGTAACCCATTAGTGTGAAATCATCTCTTTCTCCAGCCCTTGGCTAGCGTTCACGCAGAGCAGGATTGGCAAGGAGCGATGCTGGGTTGCACTACTTTGCTGAGAATGTGGTCCGGTTTGTCAGCAAAAGTGTCGGAGAGTAATTAATTGCACAAAGAAGTTTCGCTGGGAAAATATATTCTCGCTAGTCCTGGTGTCGGAAGGAGCCGAGGGGCCTGCAGGAGGAAAACAGCCAGGTTGGCTTAGTTGTGTGTGTGTGTGTTTGTGTGTTTGCAGACGTTCTTGGTGCAAGCACGTTCTTTCTTGTTAGAAAAAGCTGGCATGGTGTGTGTGTGTTTGCTTTTGGGGGGGGGAATCTGGAGCAATTTTGCAGCGAGTATGTTTTTAGAAAACAAATAGTATCTTGGTGGGGTGTGCGATTTAATGGGAAAACGTCACGGATGGAATGATCTCTCCTGATTGCTCACTCCCTTGCACACTGTGGTTGCTTTTAGTTAGAAATGAACGTTCCCAGGCAAAATACATTAGACGAAAGGCATCATTAACGTAGGAATGACCCTAAGAAAGTATGTTTTGGGTGGGAGTACTTGCCGGGTGTCTGTCTCTTGGATGCGGTGGGTATCCAGGTCAATTCTCTTGCAAAATTCCAGAGCTTATAAGATTTTAGCGGTGTCCTTTATGAAGAGCAAAGGACTTCAAAGTGAGGCTCTAATGGTAGAGATTGCCAAATGACCAATGGATAACTCTGAATGCGCTGTGGTATTTTACATTTACAATCCACTTTTCCCCCAAGTGGCTCATGGTGGCCTGAACTCCTTCTTCCGCTACCCACTTTGTCCTTACAACAACTCTGTGAGGTGGGAGAGGCTGAGAGGCTGTTCCAAAGACACCCAATAAATTTCATGGCTGGGTGGGGATTCAAACCCTTCTCTCCCAGGTCTGAGCCCAACTGCTGGACCGTACTGGGTCTCATGATAGGATTTCATGATATCTTGTGATTTGCCTTCCAGACATTTGTGGCGAGATACAGTCCAGTCCAAAGGGATGCGGGTGGCGCTGTGGGTTAAACCACAGAGCCTAGGACTTGCCAATCAGAAGGTCGGCGGTTCTAATCCCCGCGACGGGGTGAGCTCCCGTTGCTCAGTCCCTGCTCCTGCCAACCTAGCAGTTCGAAAGCACGTCAAAGTGCAAGTGGATAAATAGGGACCGCTCCGGCGGGAAGGTAAACGGCGTTTCCGTGCACTGCTCTGGTTTGCCAGAAGCGGCTTAGTCATGCTGGCCACATGACCCGGAAGCTGTACACCGGCTCCCTCGGCCAATAAAGCGAGGTGAGCGCCGCAACCCCAGAGTCAGTCACGACTGGACCTAATGGTCAGGGGTCCCTTTACCTTTACCTTACAGTCCAGTCCTGTGCGTATTTATTCAAAGGTTCTCAAAGGAATTGGGCTGAAACTACATTCTAGCTAGACGTCACCACTCAAGATCCCATATGACAAGGGCTGGTGGACTTAACAGCTAGAAGGCTGTGTGTAGGGTTTACTCCTTAGCCTGTTCTTCTCCTGAACATATCCCACAAGGCAGCTGAGGTTTAGTACCAGAGTTTTCCTTCCCCTGGTTGGGCTGCCTTCCCAGGTGGACCAGCCCCATCTGCCCCTCTCTTCCCCCTCCAGCACATGCAGAAACCTCCTTCTTGAGCTTTGGACCCACTGTTGGTCTTGTCTGCTCAATCCGCTGGAGCCTGTCTTTGCATGCAGGGGAAGTTCCCAACTAACCAAGGGTTCGAGGCCCACTGGCTGCCCTCACCTGGTTTTGACTTGTACATATGGGAATAATAAAAGATGATGACCTGGCATTGTGAATCAATAGATCTTGCTGAAATCGTCCCTTTTGCTGGGCATGTGAAATTTATGACTGATAAGGTTCTTTTTAAAGTGAGGTTATGTGTAAGGAAGTACTTTTGCTGAATCAGACAAACTTCCATGCAACTCAGTACTGTTTACACTAGTGTTTCCCAAACTTGGGTCTCCAGCTGTTTTTGGACTACAGCTCCCATCATCCCTAGCTAGCAGGACCAGTGGTCAGGGATGGTGGGAATCATAGTCCAAAAGCAGATGGAGACCCAAGTTTGGGAAACACTGGTTTGCAGTGACAGAGAGCAGCTCTCTAGCTTTCAGACACAGCGTCTTTCACTATCTGAGATTGAACCTGAAACCTGATTGCAAGGCAGATGCTCCAACCACTGAGCTATATAGCCTCTTCTTCCTTTCTCCTTTTCTTGCTATATCCATAGTAGTCTAAATAGGGTACAGTGGTACCTCAGGTTACATACGCTTCAGGTTATAGACTTCACTAACCCAGAAATAGTACCTTGGGTTAAGAACTTTGCTTCAGGATGAGAACAGAAATCATGTGGCGGCGCCACGGCAGCAGCGGGAGGCCCCATTAGCTAAAGTGGTGCTTCAGGTTAAGAACAGTTTCAGGTTAAGAACGGACCTCCGGAACGAATTAAGTACGTAACCAGAGGTACCACTGTATTTGTAATCGTTAGCAATAAGCAACAAAGAGGCTTCCAGTCTCCAAAACCAGGGCTTCCCCACGAAACAGTAGGAAAGCTTAAGAAACCAGAATGCCTGGTTAAAATTAAAAGTAATTCTCTGGAGGCAAATTCATAAACCAGAGGTCAGAATTTGTCCTGCCTTGACCCTGTGGAGAGGCAGAGTGGTCCTATATCAGGGAACATTCCCACAATGACTGTTCCAAGGACATGTCAACATGGAAGAAGGAAAAGCACATTTGGAAGACCCGGCAAATAATTGGCACTTAGCCCTCAAGGTAATCCTAATTATTGAACTAAATCTTCCAGAGCAGTGAAAAGTAATAATGGCCAATTCAATGTCACTTAGGAAGTGCCGTAATATGGGGTTGCTCAGTTTCCTGGCCATGATCCAGAACTCATAGAAAACAACGAATAAGACAAGAGTGCTTCACACGTTTCTGCTTCTGCCGAGCACGGTAACCGATGATATGATGGCTCCTCAAAATGGAAATCGATGTTTGAAAGCTTACCACCTCCCCCCCTCCCCCTGACATCTTTATTTAAAAAGGACATAATTATATGTGCACTAAATGTGGTGAGGTGTAAATAAAAGACAGAAAAAGAGAAACAGCACCCATATATAATGGAAAGTAAAGGGGAGGAGGGGAAACACCCAAAACTGTATGCAGTGGTACCTCGGGTTACAGACGCTTCAGGTTACAGACTCTGCCAACCCAGAAATATTACCTTGGGTTAAGAACTTTGCTTCAGGATGAGAACAGAAATTGTGCTCTGGCGGCGCGACAGCAGCAGGAGGCCCCATTAGCTAAAGTGGTGCTTCAGGTTAAGAACAGTTTCAGGTTAAGAACGGACCTCCGGAACAAATTAAGTTCTTAACCTGAGGTACCACTATACGGTTTACAAAGTTGTTATTGTACTTCACCAGATTTTAACCTATTACAGTATTTGAAAGAATGGATCCCACATATCATTGAATTTGCCCATGGCAAGTCTGCATTTATATGCAGGTTGTTCATATGTTGCGAGTTTGTATAAGTCTTCAATCCAATCGTAGAAGGAAGCCGCATTTTTATTTTTCCAATTCATCAGTATCAGTATTTTTCCTGTGGTAAGGGCATGGAGAGGCCACTCGTATTGTCCTGTTGTAAGGTTCCATGTGCTGAGTATGAAATTCAAGAGGATATTTTGCTCTGTAAATGTAAGGTTGTTCCGTACAGTTCTGCCGTTAGTTTCAGTTACCTTCTGCCAAAAGTCTTTCAATACAGGATAATCAAAAAAACATATGTTTTAGGGAAGCAGTATCCCTAATGCATCTCCATCAGTTAGGTACCTTAGATAAAAGGTAAAGGGAACCCTGACCATTAGGTACAGTCGTGGCCACTCTGGGGTTGCGGCGCTCATCTTGCTCTATAGGCTGAGGGAGCTGGCGTACAGCTTCCGGGTCATGTGGCCAGCATGACTAAGCCGCTTCCGGCGAACCAGAGCAGCACACAGAAACGCTGTTTACCTTCCCGCCGGAGCGGTCCCTATTTATCTACTTGCACATGACGTGGTTTCGAACTGCTAAGTTGGCAGGAGCAGGGACTGAGCAACAGGAGCTCACCCCGTCACGGGGATTCGAACCGCCGACCTTTTGATTGGCAAGTCCTAGGCTCTGTGGTTTAACCCACAGCGCCACCCACGTCCCTAGGTACCTTAGATAGCCCTTTTTAAAACAAAAGTAATGGTGTCCAGTATATTCTAAATATTATTTTTTGTTGTATGAGCCTCAGTTTAAGGTCCAGAGATGCCCTTGTTATAGCACTTAGAACAGTTTCCCACTCTGTGGTCAGAACTGAGATCTCTAATTCTTTTTTCCATTCCTCCCCCAATACCTGTATATCAAATTGGTTTGCTAGTAACAAAGATTGATATATGTTGATGGCTGGTTTTTGGGTTTTTTTTTGTTGCGTAAGAGTTAATCAGCCGCTTCAATATCTCTGGGGTCTCTTAGGCTGTAAATGCTGCTGGTCTGTAGATGGTGGTTAAAGGTAAAGGTAAAGGGACCCCTGGCCGTTAGGTCCAGTTGCGGATGACTCTGGGGTTGCGGTGCTCATATCGCTTTATTGGCCTAGGGAGCCGGCGTACAGCCTCCAGGTCATGTGGCCAGCATCAGTAAGCCGCTTCTGGCAAACCACAGCAGCACACGGAAATGCCATTTACCTTCCCGCCAGAGCGGTACCTATTTATCTACTCACACTTTGACGTGCTTTCGAACTGCTAATGAAATATACTCGGAGTCGCAAAGAGATTTCATGCTCTTTATTCAGCTCATAGTGGTGAGGAGGAATGAATGAATGTCCCCTCAAAGTATCTGCCTTATATACATTATTTACACAATGGGCTGCACATGATTGGCTAATTCCGGAATTGTACTGTAAACCAATCAGGTTGTGGATTCACTTCAATCTGGAGCATGATTGGGTGGTTCCTGCCAACCAATCATACTGCTGCATTGTTCTAGGACCAATCAGACTGCTGCATTCTGAATCCTATTGTTCTAGGACCAATCAGACTGCTGCCTTTTGGATCCTATTGTTCTAGGACCAATCAGACTGCTGCAGTTTGGATCCTATTCGACTCAGTACATAACACCCCTCCCCTCTAAGTTCCAGTCCTGCCCGGGAGATCGCATTCATAGTCCTCAAGGTACGCTGGCGGCCTACGTGTGCGTTGCGGCCTGGGGTGTTCCCTGGTCCGGGGTTCTGGTTCTGGCTCGTGTTCCAAGGATGCTGGCTGTGATGGGGCTGTTTGGTCTGGCGCAACCGGCTCGCTCAGTCGTGGTTCTGGTTCCGGTGTCCTTTCGGCCTCCCGGGACCTCTCTGTATTTACTGGTTCTGCCTCTCCTGCTGGCCCCTGCTGCTCTATGGGCCTCACTGCCCCACTGTTCCCCGGGGACTCCTCTGACCTGTCCTCCTCCTCCTGGTTTTCTCCCGGGAATCGTCGCCGTATCCCTGGTGACTGTGGCGGGTACCCATGCAGGGCCTGCCCCAAAATTCTTTGCGTACACTGGGTCCTGGGCCTCGAAGGTCCGGGGGTTCCTGCCTTCCCCCACCCCTACCTCATCCTGAGCTCTATCGGGGTGAAGGCGGTCCAATCTGATTGCAAGGCGCCGACCCATTAGTAGTTCAGCGGGGCTCCGGCCAGTCGTTGAGCTGGGGGTGCTGTGCTGTGCTAGAAGGAATGTGGCAAGGCGGTACTCCCAATCCCCTTGCGTCATGCGGCAAAGGGTGTCCTTGGTGGTCCGCACCATGCGTTCTGCTTGGCCATTGGTGGCAGGGTGGAATGGCGCCGAACGGATGTGGCGGATGGCGTTCTGCGCTGTGAAGGTTTGGAATTCTCCTGACGTAAATGCAGTCCCGTTGTCTGAGACGAGAGTGTCAGGGAGCCCGTGCGTTGCAAACAGCCTGCGTAGTACCCGGATGGCTGCGGATGTAGAAGTGGATGGTACCAGTGCGACTTCCAGCCATTTGGTGTAGGAGTCCACCACTATGAAGAATGTTTTCCCCTGAAAGGGGCCAGCGAAGTCCACATGCAGGCGTGACCATGGTGCTCGGGCAGACTCCCAGGACTGGACTGGGGCCCTTGGGGGATCTGGGCCCTTGGGGGATCTGTTTGACCCAGGCCTCTATCTCTCCGTCGATCCCCGGCCACCACACATAACTCCTGGCAAGGGCCTTCATTCTTACTACCCCTGGGTGTGTCTCGTGTAGGGCTGTGAGGACCCTTTTGCGGAGGGGCTGGGGAACAACGACCCTGCTTCCCCATAACAGGCACCCCTTGTGGGCCGACAGTTCATGTTTGCGGGTTGTGTAGCTGGCGAATTCTGGCCCGGGGATGCTGCTGGGCCATCCCCTCCACACCCAGTCCAGGACCCGGGAGATGACCCTATCTTTCTTGGAATGGTGTGCAACTTCTTGTGCCTGAATGGGGCGGTCGGGAAGCAGCTCCAGGCTCATAACCTCTTGTGCAGGTGCCGGGTCGGGGCCTGTTTCTGGTAGTGGTAGCCTGCTGAGGGCGTCCGCATGGCCCATCGCCTTCCCAGGGCGGTGAATCAGTGCATACTGGTAGCTGGCAAGGAAAATTGACCACCTGAGGACACGAGGAGACAGCACTTGGGGGGTCTGCTTTTCGGGGGCAAACAAGCCAAGCAACGGTTTGTGGTCAGTCACCACGGTGAAGGGCCGCCCATACAAGAAATCATGGAATTTTTTTACTCCCTTCACGATTGCCAGGCCCTCCTTGTCGATTTGTGAGTAGTTCCGCTCGGTTGCGTTGAGTGTCTGGGAAAAGTATGCCACCGGTACCTCTCTTCCATCTGGGAGTTGGTGTCCCAGGACAGCGGCAATGCCATAGGGTGAGGCGTCGCATGCTAGCACCACCGGCAGCCTCTCGTCGAAGTGTGCCAAGACCGAGTTTGAGACAAGCAAGTCCTTGACTGCCTGGAATGCGGCCTCCTGGCGATGGCCCCACACCCAAGGGGCCCGCTTGTCCAGGAGTCTGTGTAGGGGCTCCGCTACCGCCGCCTTGTGGGGAAGGAAGGAATGGTAAAAGTTCAATAGTCCCAAGAAGGCCTGAAGTTCAGTCTTGTTCCTGGGCGCTGGGGCATCACAAATGGCCCGTACCTTGTCCCCAGTCGGGTGGACCCCTTCTGCGTCCACCATGAATCCCAGAAAGTCCACCTGGGCACTCCTAGTAGACATTTTTCCCGCTTTACCTTGAGACCCGCTGTCTGGAAACGGTGCAGAACGGTGCGGAGGCGGTCCTCAAACTCCTCTGGTGTGGGCCCGGCAATCAACACATCATCGAAGAAGGGGGTGACGCCAGGAATCCCTTTAAGGAGAGAGTCCATTAGATTCTGGAATATGCCTGGTGCCACGCTGACACTGAATTGCAGCCGCTTTACCCTGAATGCTCCTCTGTGCGTCACAATCGTCTGTGCCTCTGCTGTTGCCTCATCTACTGGCAGCTGTTGATATGCTTGGGCCAAGTCCAGCTTGCCAAAAATTTTCGACCCAGCCAGGGTGGCAAGGACATGGCTGACCACTGGCACTGGGTATGCATGGGCCGTGAGGGCCTTGTTTATGGTACATTTGTAGTCTGCGCAGATGCGGACTGAGCCATTAGGCTTGACAGGTGTGACGATTGGGGTTTCCCAGGGGGCATTAGGTACCGGTTCCAGCACTCCTTGCTCCACGAGCCGGTCCAATTCCTCGTCTATACGGGGTTTCAGAGCGAACGGGACCCGGCGGGCCTTGAGCCTGACTGGTCGTACTGCGGGGTCAAGCTGTAGAGCAATGGGGGGGCCCGTATACTGTCCCAATTTCCCATCGAAAACCCCCGGAAATTCCTTGCATATGGCGTCCACGTCCACTTGTAAGCTAGTGTGGTTCACCCCGGTGACAGCTAGCCCCAGTGGTCCAAACCATGCCAATCCCAGTAAGCTAATGTAGGGGCCCTTGACCACAAGCAAGTCCAGTTGCCGCGTCCGCCCTCGGTATTGCACCCTGAAGGTCCCCACCCCCATTGTGGGGACCTTACGTTTCTGGAAGTCCCGGAGGGTGAATGGGGGCGGCCTGAGTTTGGGACCCCCAGTAGGACACAGTTTCCTTAAGGTCCTTGCCGAGATTATGGATAGAGTTGAACCCGTGTCAAGCTCCATGCGGCATGGGGCCCCCTCTATCTGTACCTCTACATAAATTTTCTCTATGTTGGGGTGGGGCAACTGGTATACCTGGAAGTCCGTGAGCTCTGTCGAGTTGCCTTGGTGCGTTGGGCCCCGGGACCTGGGGTTCTTGGATTGGTCGTCTGATGCCTGGTGTCGGGTGGGCCGAGCCCGACACACCCGGGCGATGTGTCCCGATTTTCTGCACTGTCTGCACTCTGCATTGCGGAAACGGCAGGTCCTCCTCTCATGACTTTCTCCACAGCTTGCGCAGTTCCCTCCTTCTCGTCGAGGCAGCTGTGGTATGTGGGCTGCTTGAGTGCGCTGCTGTACTCGGTGCACCTCCTCCCTGTCAGATCCTGAGTCGTCGGTGAGGTCTTCATGGTGGACCCTCGGTTGGGACGGCTGGCTCGGCCGTGCCTCTTGTGTCGACCTCTCGGCAGCTTCCGTTGCCAGGGCCTCCTCCAGAGCGACCTGGAACGTTAGGTTCTTCTTAGCGTAGAGGCGTCGTTGCAGCTTCTCATCCCTCAGGCCACCGACGAGGCGGTCACGAAGCATGTTCTCCAGCTCTGAGAAGTTGCAGAACCGGGCGGCTTGGCGGAGAGAGGTCACAAACCCAGTTATGGTTTCCCCAGGGGCTTGCCGCTTTGCGTAGAAGGCATTTCGACGAGCCACCACTGAGGGCTGTGGCGAAAAGTGCCCCTTCAGCTGTTCCATTATTGTTTTGTATGGAACAGTAGCAACGTCTTCAGGCGCAAGGAGAGCCCGGGCGATTTCAAATGTCTCCTCTCCGCAGACGCTGAAGAATATTGCCCTCTTCTTGGCGTCTTCATCATCGGTGACCCCTTTGGCTTCTAGGAGGAAGGTGAAACGGGAGGCGTACGCTTCCCAGTCTCCAGATGCTGGGTTGAACGGCGAGAAGTTGCTGTCAGTTGCCATTCTGAGTTCCTTGTGTCCCGGAGCTGAAGCCTGGATACACGGTGCGAGGCAGCGGTGCGGCAGGTGGCGGTGCTGCGGTGCTGTGTGTGGCAGTCAGCTCAGCGGGATCCCACCTTCGTCGCCAGTGAAATATACTCGGAGTCGCAAAGAGATTTCATGCTCTTTATTCAGCTCATAGTGGTGAGGAGGAATGAATGAATGTCCCCTCAAAGTATCTGCCTTATATACATTATTTACACAATGGGCTGCACATGATTGGCTAATTCCGGAATTGTACTGTAAACCAATCAGGTTGTGGATTCACTTCAATCTGGAGCATGATTGGGTGGTTCCTGCCAACCAATCATACTGCTGCATTGTTCTAGGACCAATCAGACTGCTGCATTCTGAATCCTATTGTTCTAGGACCAATCAGACTGCTGCCTTTTGGATCCTATTGTTCTAGGACCAATCAGACTGCTGCAGTTTGGATCCTATTCGACTCAGTACATAACAGCTAAGTTGGCAGGAGCAGGGACTGAGCAACAGGAGCTCACCCCGTCGCGGGGATTCGAACTGCCGACCTTCTGATCGGCAAGCCCTAGGCTCTGTGGTTTAACCCACAGCGCTACCCGTGGTTAGCAAGTGTTTTATCTGGAGAGATTGCCCCTGAGCATTTGTAGGTAACCTGTATTTGTCTCTTAAGACGGAATATGTATAAAATTCATCCTCTTCGTTTATCAGGTGGTCTAACGATAATATACCCATATTCACCCACTTTTCCATATGACCATTTCTTTCCTGATTTTTAAAGACGGGTTTCCCCACAAAGTCATTTTGTCATGGGAGAAAAGATCAAATATATATATATATATTTGGACATGTTGTGCCATATCGTTCAAACAGATGCTGTTGTTTCAATAGGATCTTGAGTATTAATGTATTTAGACCCAAGTGCTGCCCATCTTTCTAGAGTTGCTAGACAGGAATATTCCAAAGCAGCCCAATTTGTGTGGTGGAATGACCTTCTCTGTCCCTGCCTTCAACAAAGGGGCATCTCTGTTGTTTTTGCAGTCTGTGCTGTTTAAATCTCACTATCCCAGAAGGGCCTACTGAAGGTTTGTGTGCTCAGCAACATTGCGACATCAGTCTTCTTGAATGCATCAGCTAGCCAGGCCAGGAGGTGATACTGACAAAAGGTACAGATATTCCCGGTTGCTCTATAACTGTTGAGCATCTTGCCGCCCTAGCTTCACCTCAGCCATTGCTTCTGTTTCTGGCTGCAGTTTGTGAGAATATTTTTCTTCCTGCCGTCGGACTGAGCCATTGTGGTGCAGTTGGTTAGAGTGTCGGACGAGGACTGGGGAGACCCATGTTCAAAACCCCACTGAACCATGAAATTCGCTGGGTGGCCTGGGCTCTGTCAGAGTCTCTCAGCCTAACCTACCTCACAGGGTTGTTGTGAGGAGAAAGTCATGGATGCCACCTGGAGATTCGTGGAGGAAAGGTGGAACACAATTGGAACAAATCAATAAAGCTGTGAAAAATACTAGAGGGATTCAAAAACTTAAATTCAAATTTTGCTTTGTGAGACTTGCAAGTCAAACAGGAAAGACAGAAGTTACTTTTTAAAACAACAACGTATATTTACTGGAATCTTCCATACAGAGGAAGTTGACATAGATGGCAATAGGCCATCGAAAGAGGAATGAAATGTATGAAAATAATATGCAATATACGTATATACACAAAACCATTTTGTATGGAATGAGTTGCTATTTTTGTTGTGGCTGTAATTCCCCCTTAATTGTTTTGTAACTGAACTCCGTATCTAAGCTACTATATGATATTGTGATTTTTGAAAGCACACGCACACCATGATTCACAGTATATTGCCAGGTCAAAAATTATGATGCTGATATCACGGTATGGACTTCAAACCGGTTTTGAACGATAGATCACCCAGCCCTATTGTCGCCTATCCTTTGTTTCCTTTGAGGTCTGTCGGATTCTTCTCCTTCCTCTCTACTGTTTCTTCCTCTTTTGCATCTGCATTTTCCCTTACCTCTCATGCTTCACTTTCCTGCCCTCTAAACACTGCAGGTTCGTCTTTGCAGAACCTGCAGTGGTTCTGTACAGTATATTTTGGGGGCAAGCTCAGGGGAAGGGCCAGAGGTGACAAACAGTGAGAGAAATTCTGCCACATCGCTTGCATGTGCCAAGCGCAGTATCCTTTCCCCCAGTACTCCCATTTGTGGGTCTTACATGATGTTGTTGTTTAGTCGTCTTAGTCGTCTTTGACTCTCTGCGACCCCATGAACCAGAGCATGCCTTGGAAACTATCACTTTCTTCTCAAAGCTGCTCCTTTTTTATGTCCATCGAGTTTTCTTGGCAAACTTGGTGCCTCGGGTTAAGAACTTAATTCGTTCTGGAGGTCCGTTCTTAATCTGAAACTGTTCTTAACCTGAGGTACCACTTTAGCTAATGGAGCCTCCTGCTGCCTCCGCGCCACAGCCACACGATTTTTGTTCTCATCCTGAAGCAAAGTTCTTAACCTGAGGTAATATTTCTGGGTCAGCGGAGTCTGTAACCTGAAGCCTCTGTAACCTGAAGTGTCTGTAACCTGAGGTACCACTGTACTGGAGTGGATTGCTAGTTCCTTCTCCAGGTGGATCACATTTAGTCTACACCATGGGTAGGCAAACTAAAGCTCGGGGGCCGGATCCGGCCCAATAGCCTTCTAAATCCGGCTCACAGACAGTCTGGGAATCAGCGTGTTTTTACATGAGTAGAATGTGTCCTTTTATTTAAAATGCATCTCTGGGTTATCTGTGGGGCATAGGAACTCATTCATATATATTATTTCAAAATATCGTCCGGCCCCCCACAAGGTCTGAGAGACAGTGGACCGGCCCCTGCTGAAAAAGTTTGCTGAGCCCTGGTCTACACTCTCACCTATGACCTGTCCATCTTGGGTGGCCCTGCACGGCATAGCTCATAACTTCTTGGAGTTATCCAAGCCCCTTCACCGCGACAAGGCAGTGATCCATGAAGGGGGTCTTACATGATAGTAGGGCGTTAAAGCACATGGAAACTAGTGACTCCGGTTTGCTTGTTTAGTTAGCTCTAGAGAGGTTTGCATCTCGGTGCAAAAAGATTCCTGTTAATGGGCCACTTGACCTGCAGATCCGACAGCTTATTGCAAAGTCCATTATCAGCCTTATTGATATTGTGCACTGTTTTATCTTCACTGGGAAAACAAACACACATCTTCCCCCCACCCCACCCTGGCTAAACCGTATTAAAATGTCCTTAGCTGTCTGTACTGTTCACTGCCGTCACTTCAACATGGTACCAGACTATTACAAAATGCATCCATTGTGGTGAGTTTTTTAAATATTATTATTATTATTTCCAAATCCATGACAGCATGCCGCAAGGCACCCAAGCAATTGTGTGGCTCCTGAATCTAGCTGAGTAGACCTTTGATTCCTGGTTCCTGTGGTTTGGCCTTTTTAAGAAAGAAAGAAAAAAACCGAGCACCATACCATTAACACTCAGTTATGCAACCGAGCTGCGGTATGTGGATTCCAAAGGCTGCTTTCCCATCAGCATTCGGCTGGTGTAGAACCAACCTATTCTTTTGTGCTGCTGCCTGGCTGTAGGCAGAACATGCAATGTCAGAGTACAAGGTGGTGTTATTCTGCACTGGCAGAGGGGTTGAGGCTGGGCGAAGCGCTCTCAGTGAATCAAAAGGGGGAAGAGACATACCCAAAGCATCAGGTATTAAAGGAGTCTCCTTCATTTCATTTCATTTATTGAATTTATATACCGCCCTATACCTGGAGATCTCAGGGCGGTTCACAAAAAAACCCCACAATATATAAAATAAAAATAAAAATCTAATAATACCCCCCCAAAAAGAGCCAAAATTTAAAGGGTGTAGGATATTGATTAGGTCAGCCAAAGGCCTGGTTAAAAAGGAAGGTTTTTGCCTGGCACCTAAAGGTGAATAATAATAATAATAATAATAATAATAATAATAATAATAATTTATTTATACCCCGCCCATCTGGCTGGGCTTCCCCAGCCACTTTGGGCAGCTTCCAAAAGAATATTAAAATACTATAATACATCAAACATTAATGAAGGTGCCAAGCGAATTTACTTGGGGAGAGCATTCCACAGATGGGGAGCCACTGCAGAGAAGGCCCGTTCTCGTGTTGCCACCCTCTGAACCTCTCGAGGAGGAGGCACATGAAGAAGGGCCTCAGAAGATGATCTCAGGGTCTTGGTAGGTTCATATGTTTTGTTTATTGAAGCTTATGGGTTGCTAGTGATTTTTTGTTTATTGAAGCTTATGGGTTGCTACGGTCTCTGGAGCGTAATAAAGATTGATGATGATTTAAATCAGTAGTCCTCTGCTAATCACCCTCACATCCTATAATATGGAGGGGAGTGACCTATACCAGACTTACCTCTTTCGGGGGGGCGGGTGCCATAGATTCATGTCATATCAAGCAGCATTTGAAATTCGCCAGGTGCAAGGTGCATTTTGCAGTGAGAAGCAAAAAAGGTTGTTTTTTTTTTGTTTAAATGGTAGAAATCCCACAGAGGTTTGAAAAGGGGGTGGGGTGGGGATTGAGGCTCTGTTTGGGTTTCTCAACACTGTGCTGGATCTCCCCAGCCTTATAGTTTGATGCTCTGCCCAACGGACAGTTAATTGCACATGGAGCCTTACTGCTATGATGGGGGGGCGGGGATAGGCTAAAACATACCCTATTTATTTTGGCTTTTAGTCTTTTTTTAAAAAAATTGGCTTCGGTGTATCCTGAGTGAAACTAAACAGGATTATAAATTGGGCTTGGACTATGAAAATGGCCACTCTAAGAATTGGCTTTCCTAGTACCGTAAAATATACGGCGCACACAATATATAGCGCTTTCAGTTTTAACTATAGGAGTTGCTTTTTGGAGTGTGTGTGTGGGGGAGTTGATTGCACATAAATTGCTGCTGGGTTTATTGATTCTTCAGAAGCTAATTATAGGGTGAAACCCCTAAAATTTGCTGCATCGGTGACGATACGATACAATACGATACGATAATCTTTATTGTCATTGTCCCATACAAAACAATGAAATTGAAAAAATCTACATCAGACATTCAAGAGCCAACAAGCCTGCTATCCCAGCTATCCCAGCCTGGTTAGCCCCCTAAGAACTCTGATACCCCATAATTAAATACAATATACTCCCATAGAGACTACCTTAAAGGTAAAGGAACCCCTAACCATTAGGTCCAGTCGTGGATGACTCTGGGGTTGCGGCGCTCATCTCGCTTTATTGGCCAAGGGAGCCGGCGTATAGCTTCCGAGTCGTGTGGCCAGCATGACTAAACCGCTTCTGGCGAACCAGAGCAGCACACGGAAACACCGTTTACCTTTCCGCCGGAGCGGTACCTATTTATCTTCTTGCACTTTGACGTGCTTTCAAACTGCTAGGTTGAGACTACCTTACACTGCGTTTAAAACCAAAATCGCATATGAATAGAAACTGTTTCTAAGGCGGCTAGTCCTAGTCTTTATAACCCTGTACCTTCTTCCAGAAGCCGAAAGATGTGTCAGCGGCATGACGTCGTCCAACGGCATATTTGATGTGGAAAAGAGTGGCTGTTGCAGTTGTGCAGAACGATTCTCAAAAGTTAGTGATCACAGCCTTCTAAGCAACACGCATGGCTGTCTTGTGCAAAGTAACTCTTGGGAGCTGTTCAGGAGATTGTTTTGTAACATAAAGTCTGTGCACAAGCATGTCTTGAATTCCCCTCACAAAACTACAGTTCCCAGAGAGTGGTTTAGCAACCAACATCTCTTTGTAGGGGGAACTCCAGAAACTTTGCTTCTGTGAGGAGAATCGGGGTCTCCTAGCAGCTCTCAGAACCCTCAACAAATTACAGCTCCCAGAATTCTTTGGGGAAAGCCATGACTGTTTATAGGGATATCATAGCGAATGTCCCATGTGAGTGTTAGGAGGTGGCTGGAGGATGGATGGCCGTTAACAGATTGAGGTTGAATCCTGACAAGACAAAGTACAGTGGTACCTCAGGTTACAGACGCTTCAGATTACAGACTCCGCTAACCCAGAAATAGTACCTCAGGTTAAGAACTTTGCTTCAGGATGAGAACAGAAATCGTGCAGCAGTGGTGCAGCAGCAGCAGGAGGCCCCATTAGCTAAAGTGTTGCCTCAGGTTAAGAACGGTTTCAGGTTAAGAACGGACCTCCACAATGAATTAAGTTCTTAACCCAAGGTGCCACTGTACTGTTTTCGGGGCACGGCGAGTGGACAGGTGTGGGGGGAGCCTCCCTGGTCCTGAATGGGGTAACTGTGCACCTGGTCCTTTTGGACTCACAGCTGTCCATAGAGGCACACGTCAGTTCTGTGTCCAGGGCAGCTGTCTACCAGCTCCATCTGGCACGCAGGCTGAGACCCTACAGACCACAGACTGTCTCGCCAGAGTGGTACGTGCTCTAGTTATCTCCCAGTTGGACTACTGAAATGCTCTCTGCGTGGGGCTACCTTTGAAGGTGACTTGGAAACTACAAATTATCCAGAATGCAGCAGTTAGACTGGTGACTGGGAATGGCCGCCAGGACCATGTAACACCGGTCCTAAAGGATCTACACTGGTCCCCAGTACGTTTTTGAGCACAATTCAAAGTGTTGCTAGCAAAATACATCCTTAGGATGTTCTGTTCCTTGTTGCCAGTGAGAACAGCTGCTCCTTCAAATTCCATTGCTCTGAGTGTAATTTGGTAAATAAATCTTAGCAAAAGCACCGTAAGCTTGGTACTCTTTTCTCAGGAAGTGATCAGATGTTCCAGGGAAAGTTTTGCATGAAAATCACCCTGTGAACCTTTTCAGTGGAATCTCTCTCCAAATGGCTAAAGCAGAAGCAAAACAAACAAACAAACAATAAACCAGCGCCCTGTCGAAAAACTTCAGTGGATATATGTAAAGGAATACCTCTTTGTTCGTTTGTTTTAAGCCAGCCTTGGTGGGTTAAGTAAGCACACAGCCCATTCCTTGGGGGCAGAAAGTTTGCCGGCTCTTAATTGAAACGGCTTGTTCAATAAAAGGTTATCACATCTCCTCTCTCCGCAACAAAATAAAATCAATCCAATAATGACAAGTGTTGCAGAAGGGACGTGAGCGAATGCTGCTTGACTTTAGCCCATGAGGAACCTGGGTGCAAATCTGTTGTAGACGAAGCAAGGACATTTAGCATTTCACTATGGTGCTACTCGCAGTCTTCAGCAATTAATCAGCCCAAATGGACATATATTGACAGGGGTGCTTAAATCTTGTGATGGGTTATTATGCCAATAAAGCTGTAAACTAGGACTTGCTGGTCTTCCAGGTATTGTTGGATTCCAATTCCCATCAGCCATCTCTTTGTCTTTAGCAGCTTGTGTCAAACAAGAACATGAAGCCATTCCACCGCTCCTTTAAATTGTCCTCAGTGAGGGCTGAATGTGACTTTTTAATGCTTGGTGTAAATTGTGTTCCTGAGCTATTTACTCTTCATCCCATTGGCTTCAATGGGAGCAGTTTAAATGAGTGGCTTTAACAGCCAGATCCTGTTAATGTTTACTTGGGAGTAAACCCCCTGGGTACCATTGCCCATAGCTATCAACGTTTCCCTTTTGTTAAGGGAAATTCCCTTATTCCGAATAGGATTCCTCGCAAGAAAAGGGAAAAGATGACAGCTATGCCATTGGCGCTTACTCTGACATGAACACAGGTCAGACTGGGCTGCAAGTCTCCCACTGAACTTAAAGGCATTTAAAATGCTTAATTCATCCAGTTTTATGTCGTCGATGGTGATGATGTTGTTCTCTTTCTCCATGTGGCAAGCATTCAAAATTAAACCAGATATGGGTTTTTCAAGAAGGAAGATATTAAGGCTTGCTTTAAAAAAGAAGCCCTATCTTCTTCTTAATTCTTAACATTTCATTTTTAAACAAAATTTAGGAAAAAATATATGAGGAGTTATGTGTTGTATGCATTTATTAAACAAATCCGGCATCATTTATTTTTCATCGTTGTGTGCTAGGTAATAATCATATTATTATTATTATTTAAATATATTTGCCCTCTTTCTCAGCAGCAACCCAAGGTTGTAATTTTAAGCATTGGGCTGGCGGGGGGCAGTTTGGAAGCTGAGAGCATTTTGTATGCTCAAAGCATAAGGAGATGTTCAGATATAATCAGCAGAAAAAGCGTTGCAGCTGTCCCTTATACCAACAGCAAACTTGTTCTCAAAGTGTGGATCCTTATGTAGCCGAAACATCACCATCCCTACACAGCAGGGAGTATCGGCAGGCTTGAGGGGATCCCAAGGTTTGCAGAAGTACAAAAGTGGGGAGATTGAAAAATGAGGAATGAAAAATCCCATCTCCCCCACCTCAAAAAAACCCCATGCAGCCCAGTAGTGGACTGAGCTTACTCATTGACAAGGGAATCCTTGCAGTTGGAGAAGGGATGGAAAACTGGGTGATAGAATGGTGATTGGATGGAATATTCTGGAAGAAGGCTTAGCTAGCTGGCTGGAACCCTGAATGGGAGCACCGCACAATGCAACAATTTGTCGCAGTTCCCCCTTGTTTATGGTTTCTGTTGCAGGCCTTTGGAAGAAATGCTATCCCACATGCAGTCAGTTAAAAAGGACCCTGCAAAACAAATTCTGTATTTCATCCATTTTCAGTACAGTAATTTCCTTTCAGAGGAGGGCTTACAGATGTAACATAGGCTGATGAGGGTTGAGGTCTTATGGATGTAACATGGATTAATTCTGAAATATGCTCTCAGGAAGGTAATTTACGTCAAGTGCGCTGGTGTCATCTCTGGGATTTTGAAGCACCTGAGAGGGAAACATAATCAACTCATATAATTCTTTGTAGGGGTGGGCTTGGTTTTTGCAGAAATCTGAGGGGGTTCTGTCGCCATTTTAGAAAACCAAAGATTGCAAATGCCTGCACATTTTCTCACAGACTTGTGACATGTTGGCTCTCACTATAATGAACTCATAAAATAAATGACTTTTGCTTATACCAAATGACTTAAAGCCATTTCTCCCATCAGTTAAATTCTCCTTTGTTGACTTCAAGATACAGTATAAAAGCTGTTGTTTATGTGAACGCATCTTAGACATTTTAAGAATCACAAATATATTAATTTATGGCATTTTTCAATATACGCTTGGTTTTTAAACCTGCAGGCATGCACTTTCCAAATTCAAACACTTTCAATTTTATGGGACCAATCTTTCTCTCTTGGGGGGGAAATTAAAGCTAATGGCCCATATATAAATGCAATGAACAGTGTTATGCAGGCTATTCTAGCCTACATTTCCCCCTGTCTATTTTACTGCTTACCAATCCATTAACCTTCAGTTATGTTATGGTACATGGAAGGCAAACAAGCCTTGCCTTGCCAACCTAAGGCTTTTCACATTTCCTTTTGTAATGATGAAGTCGTCGTGTGATTTTACAATTCCTGCATTCTTCTGAATGTCCCCCCTTCATGATGAAACAGGACATTTGCTACAGGACACTTAACTATGAGACACTAATTTTTACTCAAGAGCAGACCCACTAACTTTCAGTGGATCTACTCTGAACAAAAGTTCCTAGAGTATCCTAGAGATCCCTCAAAAATGAAAATTCAGATACTGGAGAAGTGGAGGTGGAGGCATTAATGAAGTACAGTGAGCCCGCAATGGAGGAGAGGGTGACATTCCAGGGATTGTGACTGATGCCAAAATTGTGTGCAGTGAAAACTCATTGGGTTCAATGGCGGGTGGGATTGCCAAGGAAATTTTGCCACATGCACAAAGTTGAATGTGTATGAGTTAAATGTGCATACGTTGCTGTATCATTCTCTGCTTGGAAATGACATGAATAAAACCTATCTAGTACTGGGACGACTTAATTGTGGCTTCAGATGAAGATGAATACATCTGGTCAAAATTCTAAAAGGAAAGGGGCATCACACTTCATGAGGTAAAAAAATCTGTCTCCTTCAAGGTTGACATCTGGGACGGAGGTTATTTCACTGACCACAAACTTCTGGCTCCAGTCTAGCTTCTCTGCCCCCATCCCACTGCCAGATGCAAAGAAAATCCTAGCACTTCCTGTCTTAGGACCCACCCTTTCTCTTGCCCTGGAAGCTGACTTCACTTCCACCATATTAAGAGAGGGTGGCTTTGGACAGCCATGTTTCTCTAGGCGAGCCCTGCACCTTTGCATGTGTTGCAAGTTTGATGTGCAGCCCTAAATCACACAGAAGTGTTGCATTGCCAGACTAATCATTTCTACACCCCAGTTCTGTATCACCACATAGTTCAAAATTTCCAGGGTGGCTTATGATAGATGCAGTGGTGGACCTACATTTTGAGGGGTCCTGAAGCCTGAACTGTTAAGGGGGCTCCTTCGCAACCAGCAATGAGGTCTGGGTAACCACTGTCATCATCTTCAGTGAGGTTGTCTGCAACACCTGTGCTACTGACTTTCAAACTTTGGGATTGTTGAAATATATAAAAGAAAAAATAAATTGATTTGAGTCTACTAGCCCCATTATTATTTTTTTTAAAAGCAATGTGGATTAAAGTCACTTCTGGGGCCCCATGGGATTAGGGGGGACTGAAGCTTAATCTTCATTTGTTTCATAGCAGATTAATCTTTGGGGAGATGAATTTATGGAAAGTATCAGATAGTTTTGATAAGATTTTCAACTTGCTTAGGTTCTATAATGGCGTGTAGATACATGGTTCATGGAACTGTCGTGGATTCAGGAATCCAGTCTAATATAATATTACTATATTATGGCCTCACTTGTAAAAGTTCACGTAACACTTGAGGGCCACCAACCTTATGCGGTGGTTGATGAGAGGATAAACTAGAGAAGAACGGTCCATCAGACTCCTCACTGAAAATGGAAAGGAAAAAAAAGTATTTCATGCTAATTGAATTTCTTGAAAGTGTTGGGCCAAAATACATTGATTTTCAATTGTCACTGGAAACTCTATCCTTTTTAAGGACCTAGCTTTTATTGTTCACGTTGGGCAGCATTGATTTTGTTGTTGTGAGGCACCTAACCATAAGCCTGCATTTTTATCAAAGCTTCTATATATTTCAATCAAGGCTTGTATTTAAAAATGAGCTTAAAAAAGGATTTTCAAATGTTTCATGCCAGGCAGAGAAAACCTTGGCCATTCTCCTAAGACAAGAGGGCCCCATTGATTTATAGTAGAAAAACAATTCTCAAAGTCATAAAAAGGGAGAATTACATATGCTGCCCCAAGGCTGAAAAAACACCATTAGGAATGGGGTAAGATAATACTAATGTGCCTCCCAGTAAAATGAGCCAGATCTTCTTTCTAAGGTTGAAAGGCCAGGAGCAAATGGAAAGAAAAACATTTAGCTAGAAGAAAGAGAGCATTTTTGGGGAAGTCTTTTTCTAAAGCCATTCTTTCTTAAACTGAAGAGGCTTCTTTTAAAAGCTGTTTTACTGAGTTTCTTCCTTTTTACTTTGAAAAGCTTTATTCTTTTAAGAGGCTACCTATGATAAATGTATGAAATATATTAGCTTAAATATATTGGCTTAAATGTAATTATGCAAAGGATTTAAGGAATGCTAGATTCTTATTTCATAGAGTCATATTGCAATAGGAGACCAGAGGGGCAAATGAGCCTAGCCCCCCCCCCCTGCCAGACAGAAGACGCCATCCAAGCAGTCTTGATATATAGTTGTCAGGCATTTGTTTAGAAACATTAAATGAAGGAAATCTTTCAATGTTGATGTGAAACTCAAGATCCTTGACATCTGTTGAACATAAAAAATGTAAGATTAAACATTTGTTTTAGAAGGCAATAGGGCAAGGAGGGCAAGAGGTGAGCTGGTAATTAAGATTCCATGTAAGATATATTATTACTTATATGTCATATATATAGCTCTTTGTCTCCCTTATAAGGGCAAGGAAATGGGTGTATCTTTTGTGGGTGTATTTTTTGTGATTGGTTCTAGCAAACAGCCAATAGGAATTTCAACCAGGCTGATTGGACAGAGGCAGCCACAGGAGGAGCAAAGGGGGCTGGATTAAGGGAATATAAGTGCTGGCCAGAATGGCAGGAGGCCAGGCCAGAGCTTGGTAACCATGTACCACTGTGCCTCTTATTTATTTGTCTGACAAATAAATTACTATTTTAATTTCTCTATTGCTGCGTTGAATATTTCATTCCAGCTAAGCGTTAACCACAAGCAGGGTGCTACATTTTATGGTGCCCTGTGACTCGGATAAGTGGTCTGCTGGAACGCAGCCCCTTCGCCCTACTGGGCAGGGTACAAGAGAGAGGACAACTGCTTACCCAAAGCGCGCACTGGTAAATTTTTCCAGGGGAACGCAGAAGACTCGTCTGTCTGATACCCTGCTCACTGGCGGCGACGGACCGGGGGAAACAGGGAACCAACCAAGGGTAAGTGCACAAAGGGATTTTTGGCCCTCCAATTAATTAGGAGGAAGAGAAGTCTTGATCAAACTTCTGCGTCTCAGTAAGGGGAAACTGAGTACGCTAGGTGGTTGGGTACATCAGATGGTGATCTGGTGTAGGGAAAGGGAAAAATTGGGAGGTAGAGTGTGGTGAAGTATCCAGCGCATTGTATGTGTGAGAAAGTACAGAGCAATCTGTAGCTGACCTGAGTGTGGAGTGGGCAGTACTTCGGTTCCTAGTAAGGCGACTTCACTAGGCAAGGAAACCCACGAAGCGCGTCTGTGAGTGACTGAGTGGATACTTCACAGGGCCATACAATGGGAGTTGGGGGTTCAAAGGGGGAAAATACACCTCTTGAGTGTATGTTAAATAATTTTAAGAAAGCCTTCTCAGGGGCATATGGAGTCAAAATGACGCCAGAGCGCTTGAGAACGTTATGTGAACTAGAATGGCCAAAACAAAATACTAGATGGCCATCTCAGGGAACTTTTGATATAAATTTAGTAAGCAAACTTTGGACTGATATCGCCAAAGAAACTGGAGGGTGCCCAGAACAATTTCCATATATAGATTCCTGGCTGAGCACATTAAATAAAAATCCTCCATGGATAAGGGAATGCAAAGTCAAACGATGCAAATTATTGGCTGTAAAAGCCGAAGCTAGGAAAGGAATCTTGCCAAATAAACTCAAACCCATTTTTGAGGGGCCAGAGGAAGAGGTGCTTCCACCTCCACCCTATGCTCCACATCGAAGGGAGCTTAATCCAAACACTCCACCAGTTGTAACCCCAAGGCAAGAAACTGGAATGAATAATGGGAGTGGAGTCACAGAGTTTGATTCCTTGATAGATTATGATAAATATCTTCAGGAGGCATTGGAGTCCTATAATAAAGCCCAAGCAGAAGTGGTTATTCCACCTGTGACTCCTAATAGACCTCCATCTACAGTCTCCTTTAGTGGAACAACTGATTGCCCACCCCAAACCCCTGTACATCCAAGTCCCAGAGAAATATTACAGAAGTTACAGGGAGACCTTGCTCGGTCAGCAAGCAATACAGCCAGGCGTATAAAGCTGCTAAAAGAACGCCTTGCGACAGATATCATCCCCTATGATTTGAGGCCCCTAGAGCAAAGTGAAGAGAAAGGTCACGTAGTAGCCCCTCTTAGAAGAGTATTTGATGCACTTGAGGAGCCTGCGCTGGTTAATGGGCAACCCGGACCACGGCCACCTCGAACTTCGACCCTGCAATATATTCCATTCACAACTACAGATCTGATGAATTGGAAAACACACACCCCATCTTTTGCAGAAAAACCTCAGGCTATGATGGACTTGGTGACTTCAATAGTAAATACTCATAGTCCTACTTGGACAGATTGCCGCCAGCTCCTGAATACTCTGTTCACCACTGAGGAAAGGAGAGACATAATTGAAAAGGCACAGATATATTTGCGTGAGCAGGCCAGAGTGGGAAATATTTATAATATTGACCGTCATCTCCAAGATAACTTTCCCTTGGAAGATCCTAATTGGGATCCAAACAATGCAATTCACCTGGCCAGACTTACCACCTACCGCCAGACACTTGTGCAAGGTATCCGCAGGGCATGCCAGAAGCCCACTAATATGTCTAAAGTCTCAGAAGTAGAACAGAAACCAAATGAGAGTCCGGGAGACTTTTTAGAGAGGCTGCAAGAAGCCTATCGTATATGGACTCCTTTTGACCCTGAAGCCCCTGAAAACAGTAGAATGATTACTGCTACATTTGTGGCCCAGTGCGCTTCTGACATTCGTAAGAAAATTCAGAAATCAGAAGGATGGGAAGGGATGCTGATGAGCCAAATTATGGCCATTGCACGCCGAGTTTATCGGAATAGGGATGAGGCTGAGAAGCAAGAGAAGAAGAAGTGGCAGAAGGAAAAGATGGTAATGCTAGCCACAGCAGTGAAGCAAGACCACCGCCCCTTAAATGGAGGGCGAGGGCGAGGAAGGAATCCACCACTGGGAAGGAATCAATGTGCAAATTGCAAGAAGGAGGGTCACTGGAAGCGGGAGTGTCCTGAACACCTGAGGTTGGAAGAAGTACGCCCAGGCCCAGGCCCAGGCTCCGGCCCAAGAAACCAGGGACGGGGACGGGGAATGATCCGAGATGGAAGATATCAGAGACCAGGACAGGGACGGAGTAGAGACAATTTCATTGGACTGGCAGAAGAGGATTTTACTCAAGACTAGGAACGACCGGACTCCATAAAGTTAGGCTTCCAGGAGCCCACGGTCACGATTCAATTAGGAAGCCATTTAATAGATTTTATGATTGATACTGGGGCTGAATACTCAGTACTCCCAGAACTATTGCAGAAAAAGGCATCCAAAAGTGTAATCATTAAAAGTGCCACTGGACAGTCAGCTAAGAGGTCTTTCCTCCAACCTTTGGAATGCCAGATTGGGGGACATCGTTTAACCCATCAGTTTTTGTATATACCTGAGTGTCCAATACCTCTCTTAGGCAGAGATATGCTGTCCAAATTGCAGGCCCAAATCACTTTCACTCCTCGAGGTCCAGAAATGAAACTGCCATCAAAAGCAGCAGGAATAATTACCCTCTCAGTACCTAAGGAACAATCATGGCGCCTAATGTCAGCCTTGCAAGTCCAACCCACATTGGATACAGAATTAAACAAGCTCCTCCGAACTCTACAGGTGCCACCAGGAGTATGGGCCGAAAATAGCCCACCAGGAATGGCTAAGAATATAGCTCCAATTGTAGTAACCCTAAAACCTATGGCTACCCCTGTATCTGTAAAGCAATATCCCTTACCCCGGCGAGCAGCGGAGGGCATCCAGAAACATTTGGACCGCCTATTAAAATATGGTCTGCTTAAACCTTGCCAATCAGAATGGAACACACCCCTTTTGCCTGTTCGAAAACCTGGGACAGATGAATACAGGCCAGTGCAGGACTTGAGGCTCGTAAACCAGGCTATCGAGACCTTGCACCCAAATGTACCAAACCCATATACCTTGCTGAGTTTGATCCCACCAGAAGCAACATTTTTTACTGTATTGGACTTGAAAGATGCATTCTTCTGTTGCCGGCTGGCACCACAGAGCCAACCTATATTTGCCTTCCAGTGGGAAGACCCTTTGACAGGAACAAAAGGCCAGCTAACCTGGACAAGATTGCCCCAAGGATTCAAAAATTCCCCAACTTTATTTGGCACTGCCTTGGCGAGGGATCTAACAAGTTACCCCTCAACACCGGGAGAAAAGGTGGTTCTGCAATATGTGGATGATCTTATACTAGCTGCAAAGGATTTTGATACCTGTAAAGAAGGGACAGAGGAACTGCTCCACTTGCTCTGGGAAGCTGGCTACCGAGTTTCCCAGAAAAAGGCACAGTTATGTTTAGAAAAGGTCAAATATTTGGGCTTTGACATCTCACACCAACAACGAGCATTGAGACCAGAGAGGAAAGAAGCTATTTGCCTTATCAAGGAACCTACCACAAGAAAACAACTTAGGGGATTCCTGGGAACAGCAGGGTTTTGTAGACTATGGATACCTGATTTCAGTAGTCTGGCCAAGCCCTTACATGAAAGCACTCGAGGTGCAGAAAAGGACCCATTCGTATGGGGACCTGAGCAGAAACAAGCCTTTTTAGTTATCAAACAACGACTTATGGAGGCACCAGCCCTTGGATTGCCTAATTCGGAAAAACCCTTTCAGCTGTATGTACATGAACAGAATGGGATTGCAGCGGCAGTCCTGACCCAGAGATTAGGAAGTTGGAACCGTCCAGTAGCTTATTTGTCTAAACAATTGGACTCAGTAGCAAAAGGATGGCCTCCATGCCTAAGGGCAGTAGCAGCCACTGCGAGCCTTGTCAAAGAAGCTGATAAATTTACCTTTGGCCAGACGATGTATGTGAATGTACCTCATGCTGTTCTGACACTCATGGAATATAAGGGTAGTTATTGGCTAACGAACCCAAGGATGGCTAGATACCAAGGCCTATTGTGTGAAAATCCCAGGATTCATCTACGAGTAGTGAATATGCTCAATCCAGCGACTTTGCTGCCCCTACCAGAGGTAGATGATGAGGAATCACATGATTGTCTCCAAGTAATGGATGAAGTTTATTCCAGTAGACCTGATCTGAAAGATGAGCCATTGAAAAATCCAGATGTTGTATATTATACGGATGGTAGCAGTTACCTGCATGAAGGTGCCAGACGAGCAGGATATGCTGTGGTCACCAATGAGGAAGTTGTGGAAGCTGAGGCTTTGCCTGCTGGCACCTCAGCACAAAAGGCTGAACTTATAGGTTTAACTAGAGCTCTGCAATTGGCAGCCGGATGTAAGGCAAACATCTATACTGATTCAAAATATGCCTTCTTAACCCTGCATGCACATGGAGCTCTATGGAAAGAAAGAGGTCTAATCGGAGCCCACGGGAAGACTTTGAAATATGGACCTGAAGTAGAAATCCTGTTAGAAGCAGTATGGGCTCCAGAACAGATTGCTGTAATGCACTGCAAAGGTCATGGACGAGGAAGGGATCCAATAACCAGAGGAAATCATGCTGCTGACAAAGCAGCCCGAGAGGCAGCCCAAAAGCCTGTGGGAGGATTTATAGCAGCCCTCATACCAGAGGTAGTTCCAGAAGATGTTAAACCTCACTATACCCCAGAAGAGAGGAAGTGGGCTGAACAGGAAGGAGCAGTTGTGAAGGACGGTTGGATGATCCTGCCGGACAATAGGATTTATGTACCTCATCATCTAGCAGGCACAATTGTAAGAAATTATCATGAATCTACTCACCTTGGCGGTACTGCAACTAGAGAGAGTCTCAGTCGGAAGTTGTATATTATTAATCTATCACAATTAGCAACTTGCATTTCACAGAAATGTGTTCTTTGTGCTAAAAACAATCCCAGGCAGGGACCGGTACAACCTCCTGGAATTCAGCATGTGGGATACGTCCCCATGGAAAGCCTAATTGTGGACTTCACAGAGCTGGTCCCTTCTAAGGGATTCAAGTATCTCCTTGTGTTTGTAGATACTCTTACCGGATGGGTTGAAGCTTTTCCCACCCGAACTGAAAAGGCACGAGAGGTAACTAAAAGACTCCTCACTGAATTGATCCCAAGGTTTGGATTACCTAGATGCATTGGAAGTGATAATGGGCCAGCGTTCATTGATCAAGTAGTACAAGATGTATGTCGAGTCCTACAAGTAAAATGGAGACTGCATACAGCATATAGGCCTCAGAGTTCAGGGAAAACTGAAAGAATGAATCGGACTCTGAAAACCCAATTGGCAAAATTAACCCAGGAAACGGGATTGGGATGGGTAGATGTGTTACCCATAACACTGTTTCGTGTTCGGTGTGCACCCACAAAAAGACTTAAGTTGTCACCTTTTGAGCTCCTGTATGGGAGACCGCCCTCCTTTGTTCAGGATATTCCAGCTGACCTTAAACAAATAGGAGATCATGTGACACAGGGACAAGTGCAATCTCTCTCCCGTGTTTTTGTTTCTCTTAACAGGTGGGCCCTCGAGCGCACGCCGTGCAGCATTGCCGAGCCGATTCATCAGTTCCAGGCTGGCGATAGCGTATGGGTGAAAGAGTGGAAACGTGATCCACTTGCACCTAAGTGGCGTGGACCTTACACCGTCTTGCTCTCTACTCCAACAGCGGTGAAGGTAGCTGAGGTGACCCCCTGGATTCATCACTCTCGTTTGAAGAAGTCTGAAGGCAGTTGGACGTGCAAAGGTGACCCCTCTAATCCTTTAAAACTAACTCTCTCCAAAAACCCCTGTATCTAGCCCTACCGGGAACGGGCTAGGTCACGGGCAACATTTGACGACCGGCCTGCTGCAGCCACAACCTGGAAGCTGGCTGACCTGCGCACGCCTGAAGCTTGAGGAGCGTCTGAACCAGCGACTGTGAACGGAAAGATTCTCTAATACAATTGATTGACTGCCCCCCTTGTGGAACAATTATCAGAGATATTACTCATTGGGGATCCTCGGGATATATGTTTTGGTCTTGGTGGTTCCCCATTTCTGTCACTGGGGGAATTATATTGGGGCTAATAATTATTTGCTATCACAATAAGGTAATCTTTTGTGGAAGGAATGCATATACTAGATATCAACATGATTTTATTATTAATCCTGATCCCTTGGGAAGGGGAAGGGTCCTTGAATCTGACCAAATTGGCTAAATATGGATTCAGCCATGACCACAATATGTGGGTAGGTTTAGCTGAAATGGTAGCTAATGTTGCAAATAGGACCAATTGCCTTGTTTGCTCTCTTGGGCCAGATGATTCAGAGGGAGGTATGCCCTTATTACCGATACCATTAGATGCTATTGGTATGGTAAGCGAAATGCCACACCAAACTGAAATACAGAATTTCCCCGGATGGAACTCAACTAAACCATTACGAGTTATACCTGTACAAGGGGAATTCTGTGTACATAAATCATCAGATGCAGCTGATTCTCCCATGATAGGCTCTTCTCATTGTCACTATACTTGGGATTATAAGAAGAATAGTCATACCTGGGCACACGGTACTACCTATCGAACTCGGAATACCTTGCCCTGTGCACCTCCTTTTATTCACGCATGGAAGGTGGTGTGGAACATAACTGTGACAGAAAAAGGCAATCTAACATACTGCACTGTGAACTCTCTACCCCTTTTGGTATTTCGCCTTCTGTATTCCCCGTACCAAAAACCTCAGACCCGATGGTTGTGGTGGATATGTGGAGAATGGGCGTACAAGAAACTCCCTTCCAAATGGAGTGGGACTTGTTTCTTGGGTTGGGTATTACCACCAATGTGGATTATGCCCACTAGTTCGGCCAGGCGAACACGAAGGAATGCTGATATTTCTCATATAGCAGGAGGAAGTACCCAAAGTTGGAGCGGTACTGATGATTGGCCGCCAGAGCGCATTATAGCCTATTATGATCCTGCCTCCTGGAATCCTGGTGAGCTCATACAAGGGGCACGGGATCCTATTTATAATCTAAACAGAATAATTCGATTGCAAGCAGTAGTGGAACTTGTAACCAATGCAACGGCCCAGAGTTTGAGACTTATTGCACAACAGTTGGATGAAAGTAGAGCCGCCATTTTGCAGCTGAAAATGGGAATGGATTATGTACTTGCCAGGCAGGGAGGCCTATGTGGAGTCTTGAACTTGACAGGGAATGCCTGTTGCTTTAACATTTCTGATAATGGTGAGGCAATCCGTGTGTTGGCCACAAAGATGGAGAATATAGCACATGTCCCAGTACAAACATGGGAAGGATGGGATATGGGATGGCTCACCAATTGGTTACCTAATGTCACAGGACTCAAAGGGATACTATTGTCTTGCTTGTTTTTCTTGACAGTAGTAGTATTGGTTTTATGTATGATGCCATGTATCATTTCATGTTTTAGAAGTACAATTAGCAAGATGGTTTCAAATGAAACTCTACCTCATATCATGGCCCTATACAGAGCTTTACCTCAGGAATATGATGAAGGTCAAGCTATCAAGGACACTTGGGATGAAGGTCCTTGAGCTTGAAAGGGGGGAATGAGGCACCTAACCATAAGCCTGCATTTTTATCAAAGCTTCTATATATTTCAATCAAGGCTTGTATTTAAAAATGAGCTTAAAAAAGGATTTTCAAATGTTTCATGCCAGGCAGAGAAAACCTTGGCCATTCTCCTAAGACAAGAGGGCCCCATTGATTTATAGTAGAAAAACAATTCTCAAAGTCATAAAAAGGGAGAATTACATATGCTGCCCCAAGGCTGAAAAAACACCATTAGGAATGGGGTAAGATAATACTAATGTGCCTCCCAGTAAAATGAGCCAGATCTTCTTTCTAAGGTTGAAAGGCCAGGAGCAAATGGAAAGAAAAACATTTAGCTAGAAGAAAGAGAGCATTTTTGGGGAAGTCTTTTTCTAAAGCCATTCTTTCTTAAACTGAAGAGGCTTCTTTTAAAAGCTGTTTTACTGAGTTTCTTCCTTTTTACTTTGAAAAGCTTTATTCTTTTAAGAGGCTACCTATGATAAATGTATGAAATATATTAGCTTAAATATATTGGCTTAAATGTAATTATGCAAAGGATTTAAGGAATGCTAGATTCTTATTTCATAGAGTCATATTGCAATAGGAGACCAGAGGGGCAAATGAGCCTAGCCCCCCCCCCCCTGCCAGACAGAAGACGCCATCCAAGCAGTCTTGATATATAGTTGTCAGGCATTTGTTTAGAAACATTAAATGAAGGAAATCTTTCAATGTTGATGTGAAACTCAAGATCCTTGACATCTGTTGAACATAAAAAATGTAAGATTAAACATTTGTTTTAGAAGGCAATAGGGCAAGGAGGGCAAGAGGTGAGCTGGTAATTAAGATTCCATGTAAGATATATTATTACTTATATGTCATATATATAGCTCTTTGTCTCCCTTATAAGGGCAAGGAAATGGGTGTATCTTTTGTGGGTGTATTTTTTGTGATTGGTTCTAGCAAACAGCCAATAGGAATTTCAACCAGGCTGATTGGACAGAGGCAGCCACAGGAGGAGCAAAGGGGGCTGGATTAAGGGAATATAAGTGCTGGCCAGAATGGCAGGAGGCCAGGCCAGAGCTTGGTAACCATGTACCACTGTGCCTCTTATTTATTTGTCTGACAAATAAATTACTATTTTAATTTCTCTATTGCTGCGTTGAATATTTCATTCCAGCTAAGCATTAACCACAAGCAGGGTGCTACAGTTGCTTGTCGCTATTAGAAGCTGTGTATTGTTGAAAGTAACTGAGAAATAAGATTAGTGGTCTTTAAAACTGGTCTGAAGGGAGACATTTTATTTTACTGCCAGAACAGGCTGGTCTTGATAAGGCATAATGAGGTACTCTGCTTATTCTTGCCTTTCTCAGTCACTCTGCAGAGTCGTATAACTGTAGGACAACCATTCAAGAAAACTCATTATGGAGTTTTCCACCCCCAAATGGAAGCCTCCTGCATATTGCTCAGAGGCAAAGATTCCAGGTGATCTTTAAACTAAGCCCAACTATCTTAACTGACCCACTTTCCTTAGGTCAGGGTGATAGCGATCTTTCAATTTTCCGAAAGTGCTCAGTAACTGAGCCAGCTGCGTGTGGTCAGAACAGAATACGGATGAACATGTCATCACTTCTAAGTGAATGGCTCATTAAAGTCAACTTTATCTACAAGGAGGGGGTTAGAATATTTGTGTTAAAACTGTAGACTTCCGATCTTCTTGGGAATTGTATACAGTGTAATAAAAAAATTAAGGTCTTATATATATAATAAATGTTCATAAATGTACCAACCAAGCACGTACATAGATATGTGGACCACATGTCCGGAGCAGCACAGGAAGACTACCCCGAAACCATTTTGACTCCCAAACTGACCAAATGTTTTCTCTGCAAGGAGGGAGGGGGTGAGGGAACCTTCCCATTGTCTCAGGAATTGGGTGATCACCATCTCAAAGGAATGGGCAGACTACTAGGAAAGGCAATCAGATAAGGCCTTATCAGATAACCTGGCAGACAGGAAAAACAACAACATTCACATTTCTGTTGTAGACCGCCTTTTCTGTGATGTGGGTATGATGTTTGTGGGGGGTGGTCTTGGGTTACACACCTTCTGTGATATAGGTATGATGTATGGAGGGGTGGTCTTGAGCTCCAGGGAAGGCAATTAAAAATGTCTATATAAGGGTGGGCACACCTTTGTTCTGGGTCCTGCTCCTTTCTCCTGCTTGTGAGGGGAGCACCCTCTTGCAACAGTTCCATAAAGATCAGGCTTACTAGCTGCTTTGCTTCTCAATATTCTCTGGTTGGCCTCTGTTATTTTCTCCTACTGATGGAGAACCTACAAAGGACTCTATAGGGACTCTTGTGTCCCCCATAAGGAAATAAGGGTAGATTTTGTTTACAACAGACAATTCTGCAGTGTTCGTATTGTTCTCGCAGGTAATAAAATATACGGAAAAGAAATATATATGTTGGATTATGAGCACAGCCAGCTTCTTATTAAGCTTTCTTGATAGCTATTATTATTGTAGTAACTCAACCCATTCATCTGTCAACATCTAAATAATGTATGTTAGTGGACTGCAGACACTCACTTTGTTATTTGTATGTATCTGTTTAAGGAATTTTCACAGACCCCCAAATCCTTTATGGTGTATGAAATGGACTCTCTGTCGCAGTGAAGTAATATTGCTCATGAACATCAGTGAGGAGGAACCCTGCCTGGTTGGACACAGAGGAATGATGGGAGGAAACTGCTGGGGAACCCCCATGGGAAGGAGGCTCAGAGCCCGGGGAGTGGTGGTGGGGTGACAATGAGTGGCCAGAGCGAGAAGACTGGGAGGAGGAGGTGTCAGAAACTGAAGGGGCAACAGGACTTAGTGAGCTGGGAGAGTCTGTGGCAGAGAGGCAGAAGCTGAAGCAGGAGGAGAGAGGCCAAGAAACAGAGATGAGTCAGGCTGGTGAAGAGTCATGGGTGCCATCCTCTCCTGCTGTGATGAGGTCCCCTCCACTCTTGTCCCCCAGAACCAGAAGAAGTATGAAGTGGGAGGAACAAAGGCAGGCACGCAGGCGCAGTCTCCGATTGCTAGGAGAAAATCCTGGAGAGGAGGAGACATAGACGGCTGTGGGGAGACAGGGACCTTCAGTCAACAACTGCTTCATGGGGGCCAGACCTGCGTGAAGATCCTATTTTTGCTAATAAAGAGTTAACGCCAGCTTGCTCAGTGTGGATTCCTGCTAGCTCAGCCCAGCCAGCAGCAGAGACATTGCAACTTAACCAGAGGGGAGAGGACCAGTCAATGGGGATATCAGCACTGTGTAGGTTCAATCTAATATTACCTACCACCTCATCCCTGACCCTCTCCCACTAAGTTAGTAATTCCCTGCTGCATACCTCATTCATCACTACAGGTGATGCCCAACTAGTTCATTGATTTTAATGCGTCTATTCTGGGTTTTGAGTATGAGTTTTCCATTTGTATGTAGTATTTTGTTACAGAAAGCCCAGATATATCTGGTCTCTGGTCATGTAACCTTCAGAATAAAGGTTTCCACAAGAAAATAAGTAGAGGCCTGCTTGATCCAGCCAGTGGCCAATCTAGACCAGCCTCCTATTCCCACAGTAACCTAGATGCCTATTGGAAGCTAGCAAAGTAGTGCAACAGCCATCTCTGATTCCCACCCACTGGTTTTCAGGGGTCTGCTGCTTCTGACAGTGGAGGTAATGCCTAGCCATCATGGCTAGTAGCTGCTGATAGCCTTCTCTTCCTTAAACTGAGTTGCTGCCATTGAACAGCAATGAAAATGGAAAAACCTTTGGACAAAGAGATGGATACAGGCCACCATCTTGGATCTAGAATAGTGTTTTCTTGATAAAGTTGGCTTGGAATGCTTTTGGAATCAAAAGAACTTGCCACGTTGCCTAAACCTGTGTCTGTTAATTAACTGAATGGATGCGTCGCACTAGGTAATCACAGTGAGTAATGGGTGGTATTAATGTAATCTCAGCCATGAATCATAGCCTAGTACTGTGGAGGATTGCTGAGACCTGATTTTTCCCCCTGAAGTGAAATTGGCTTTAACAAGGTGCATGCAGATTTCTCTGTTGATAAAAATCTAGTGCACAACCCCTTTTAATTCCATTTTGATTAAATAAGAAACAGGAGGCTTAATGCTCTTTGACCAGTCTATTGTCAATTTTCGTTCTGTTTGTACCTGCCTTTCCCCTAAAGTAGGGATGGAGAACATTTGGTTCTTGAGATGTTGGGCTGCAACTCCCCCTGACCACTGGGCATGCTGGCTAGGGGTAACTGGGGTTGGAGTCCAACGGTATCTGAAGAACTACGTATTCCCCATCCTGGTTATACATAAGTCTTAGCCTAATGGAGTTTGTGACATCTGAACTGAGCCAATCTGCTGGAACCTCATATTCTCCCTACTTTTCTCCTGTACGTGGATTCCCTCATTTCCATGATTTGCAATATCCATAGTTCGCTGCAGAATTCAAATGGCACAAACTATAGCACAAACAAACCAGAAAGCTGCAGTTTGACAGAAAACCAGCTTCAAACCATAGTTTTGTATCTCCCTTCACCCAAAACCTAAATCTTCCACAACATCTTAAATCACTTGATTGCCTATCAATCTCCTGCTTAATTTCTTCCCTCCCGCTGTGCTCAGGGCTGGCCCTCCCGCCCATGAAAAGTGGCGAGGCAGTTGCCACATGGCGGCAGGCTCTTAGGGGTGCCACTGTGTGCCACTGGACATTTGCTGCCAGGCACCCACCACCTGGCACTTGCCACTGCTGGGTGATGGCTGTTGCTGGCTGTTTGCTGCTGCCTCTTGCTTAGCTGCAGCAGTGAGAGAGCCCCCTGCATCCACAACCATGCCCTGCAGCTGCCGTGGCCCACCTGTTGCTGTGTCTCCTCTGCTGCCACCTGGAGGCAAGCTGCAATGGGTACCACAGGGTGTATGGCCACAGGGGTTTACAGCAGTGGGGTGTGTGGCCATGGTGGGACATTGAAGAAGAGTTTGGATTTGATATCCCGCTTAGCAGGTGGCACTGTGGGTTAAACCACAGAGCCTAGGACTTGCCAATCAGAAGGTCACAGTTCGAATCCCCGCAACAGGGTGAGGTCCCATTGCTCAGTCCCTGCTCCTACCAACCTAGCAGTTCGAAAGCATGCCAAAGTGCAAGTAGATAAATAGGTACTGCTCAGGCAGGAAGGTAAACGGCCTTTCTGTGCGCTTCTCTGGTTCGCCAGAAGCGGTTTAGTCATGCTGGCCACATGACCTGGAAGCTGTACGGCGGCTCCCTCGGCCAATAAAGCGAGATGAGCGCCGCAACCCCAGAGTCGGTCACGGCTGGACCTAATGGTCAGGGGTCTCTTTACCTTTTAAGGAGTCTCAAAGTGGCTAACAATCTCCTTTCCCTTCCTCCCCCACAACAAACACTCTGTGAGGTGAGTGAGGCTGAGAGACTTCAGAGAAGTGTGACTGGCCCCGGTTCACCAGATTACAAGTCCACCGCTCTTAACCAGTACACCACGCTGGCTCTCTACACCACACTGGGCCAGCCCTGCCTGTGCTCCTAGCCTACTTTTATTGGAATATGTGTAGATGACAAAATGGTCAGTGCTTTTTCTTTCTTTCCTACAGGTATCCTCTCATTTTGCCGAACGTGAAACTTTCTGGCCTTTGCCTAAACCAGGAAAGTTGTTTCAGTCCTCTCTTGTATGCAGTACCGCCATGCTTATAAACGCAAACTGCCGTGACAGGAAATGCTTCTGGAACTGACAAGTACCCTAAGAGAAGGCTTCAGATCACTTCTGGTAAGTAGCAAAATCAGATAAGTTCAAATATCCCCTTTTCCCCCCAGGCACCTGTCTGTAAGAATGGCTAGGAGAGGAAAATGAAGTCAACTTCCCTCTGGTGTCCCAGAACCAGAAGAGGCATGAAAAGGGCAGGAGAGAGATTAGCAATGTGCAGACGTAGTCTCCCTGGAGAGGAGGCAGCTGTAGGAAAGTGGGGACCTTCAGTCTCAGCAACTGTTTCCTAGGGCAAGACCTACCAGAAATGAGTTGCTGTGCTCATTGTGCTGTGCACAATTAGTTTTTGCTAACAAGGAGTTAACTCCAACTTTCACAGTGTGATTTACTGACCGGCTTGCTCTGTGACACACAGGTTCCCATATCCTTGGGATCCATGGTCATCATCATCATTACGATCACAGAAAAGATCACAACATATATAATCAGAATAAAAACAACAACCCAACAACACACCTCTCGAAAAGAGCCACATTTTAAAAGGGTATAGGATGTCAGTCAGGTCACCCAAAGGCCTGGTTAAAAAGGAACGTTTTTGCCTGGCGCCTAAAGGTGTATAATGAAGGCACCAGGCAAACTTTCCTAGGGAGAGAATCCCACAGACGGGGAGCCACTGCAGAGAAGGCCTGTTAAAATGTGAGAAATGGGACTCGCAGTACTCTCCTGATCTACATCCCTAAACTGGTTTGAACATTCACGACTCAAAGCTCAAGACGGATTCACTTTCCTAGGCATATCATAATGGGCATCCTGTGAAGAGAGTGCTTGAATACTGTAGCCAGAATAGCACCCTCTGGATATTATAAGACAATTCATTGAATTGTCTTAAACTCATTGAAAGAGATGGTTTGCTTAGTGTGGAGAAGGGATGTTTAAAAGAGAAACATCAAATACCACATACTAATATTACTATGGAAGGAGCATCAGCCTGCTGAAGGGTTTTGTACCTTGGCTGTCCTGGGAGGCAGGAAGGGGAGGAAGACAATGCAAGATATTACCCTCTCCAGAGGGCATGCTTAATGTTCCCATGGCAAGTTATCAAGTGCTTAAAAAGAACGCATGACATGTTAGTTTTCCTTTTCCTAAATTGTAAGCAGCATCCACAGTTACTTCCCTTCACTTACAAAACAGTGGGTGGAGTCATAAAGATGCCCAGAAGGACTGGCTGAAGCATTTAAATTATTCCCAATCTTAATCTTTTAAATGTTCCCATAGACTGCCATGGAGCATTACCAGCACAGAATGCAGATGCTGATGAAAAAGTCTACTTACATCTCCATCCACTTTCTCTCTCACTCGCTGAATGATCAAACCAAAGGAGATCTCTATGCCTCTAGAGCCCTAGTGACCCAGGAGCCAGCAGAGGGAGGTGTCACAATGAAGGACGTGTCACAAGGACCTCCGCAACCTAGCAACCACCAGCACTCAACTGACACTACTCTCAGCTGACACTACTAAGTTTGCTTATATGGCTTTTAATCCATGTTCAGCTTTTTACAAGTATGTAAAATGAAAAAATTCCCTTTATATTACACCTTCCGTTTTTCCTGCACTAGCTATCTAAGCTACCTCTCTTTAAAAGGCCTGGTTAAAAAGGAACCTTTTTGCCTGGCGCCTAAAGGTGTATATTGAAGGCGCCAGGCAAACTTCCCTGGGGAGAGCATCCCACAGACGGGGAGCCCATTCTTGTGTTGCCACCCTCTAGACCTCTCGAGGAGGAGTCACACAAACGAGGGCCTCAGAAGATGATCTCGGGGTCCAGGTAGGTTCATCATGCTTTGAACAATTATTTCCCCTTAGAAAGTACAGTGGTACCACAGGTTACGGACGCTTTAGGTTACAGACGCTTCAGTTTACAGACTCCGCTAACCCAGAAATAGTACCTTGGGTTAAGAACTTTACCTCAGGATGAGAACAGAAATCATGCTCCAGCAACGCAGCGGCAGCAGGAGGCCCCATTAGCTAAAGTGGTACCTCAGGTTAAGAACAGTTTCAGGTTAAAAATGGACCTCCAGAATGAATTAAGTTCTTAACCAGAGGTACCACTGTATATGAATCAAACACAAAATTTTCTCACTGCAGATTAATGGGAAGTGTGTGATGGAGAGGTGGGGCACCCACCCACTCTTTCCCCATAGGAAGCGGTCTTGGTAACCTGGTAATTGCAAGGACACAGCCATGCATGTATAAACAGGGGGAAATGTATTACAGACTTAAATATTGTTTTCTTGTGAGATTCATTATAGTTAAGCCTACCAGAGCTACACTTTAATTCTTGGAAGGATGAACATTAATTTAAATATGGTTCAGCTACAGGACAGGACAAGCTTAATGAATTAACCATCTTTTCTCCACAGCAGGGTGTTTGGGGGAGGCAGGGGGAGGTAGTGCTAACCAGACTTTATTTTAATCAAGCTTTATAACTCTGACTTAATAAACCTTGTAAGTAATTTAATTTTGCCTCTCTGAATTGTTTAGTGCTGCATGTGAGATTTTTATTTCTTCCCCGTTTCCTTTAATATGACTACTCGCAGTAAGCAGAGATGAGAAGTGTTTGCAATGAGAACAAAACGAGATTGAATTACCTAAGTGTACCTTGTGTTGCTTTTTAGGTGCGATGTAATATTATGTGCCTTGCCAGCCGGCCACAACACTTACAGCATTCAAAATGGTGTACGGCGAATTCTTCCACAGGCCGGGACAAGATGAGGAGCTTGTCAACTTGAATGTGGGTGGCTTTAAGCAGTCCATTGGCCAAAGCACACTGCTCAGATTTCCCCATACGAGACTCGGGAAGCTGCTCAAATGCCATTCAGAAGAAGCTATTCTGGAACTGTGCGACGACTACAGCGTTGCAGAGAAGGAGTACTACTTTGACCGGAACCCTTCCTTGTTCCGCTATGTGCTGAATTTTTATTACACAGGGAAACTCCACGTCATGGAAGAGCTCTGTGTCTTCTCCTTCTGTCAGGAAATAGAGTACTGGGGAATCAACGAGCTCTTCCTTGACTCTTGCTGCAGCAACAGGTACCAAGAAAGGAAAGAAGAGGGACTTGATAAAGAGTGGGACCAGAAAAGCAATGCCGGAAGCCTGGATTCTTCTGACGACGAGTCGTCCATCTTTGAGAAGGAGCTCGAGAAGTTTGATAAGCAATGGTTGGGGGAGTTGCGCAAGAACATCTGGGTCAGAATGGAGAACCCTGCCTCTTGCTTGTCCGCCAAGTTGATTGCCGTTTCCTCCTTGAGCGTCGTCCTAGCATCCATCGTGACCATGTGCATCCATAGCATGCCGGAATTCCAGAAGCTGGATGCCAACGAAAGGGAGATAGAAGACCCTATTCTGGAAATAGTGGAGATCATATGCATCATCTGGTTCACCTCTGAGCTTATGATCAGGTTGGCTGCTGCTCCCAGTCAGAAAAAGTTCTGGAAGAACCCACTGAACATCATAGACTTTGTCTCCATCATTCCGTTCTATGCCACTTTGGCCGTGGACACCAAAGAGGAGGAAAGTGAAGACATTGAGAACATGGGGAAAGTGGTCCAGATCCTGCGTTTGATGAGGATCTTCCGTATCCTGAAGCTGGCTAGGCACTCTGTTGGGCTGCGGTCATTGGGTGCCACTTTGAGGCACAGCTACCATGAAGTTGGACTTCTGCTTTTGTTCCTGGCTGTTGGGATTTCCATTTTCTCCGTCCTGGTCTACTCTGTGGAAAAAGATGATGACACATCCGAGTTGCAGAGCATCCCAATCTGCTGGTGGTGGGCCACCATTAGCATGACCACCGTTGGCTATGGAGACACCTACCCGGTCACTCTTGGAGGGAAGATCATTGGCACAACGTGCATCATCTGTGGAATATTAGTGGTAGCTCTTCCCATCACGATCATTTTCAACAAGTTTTCCAAATACTACCAGAAGCAGAAGGATATTGATGTGGACCAGTGCAACAACGACCCCAAGGAGAAGACAAACGAGCTCCCTTATTTTAATATTAGGGATATTTATGCAAAAAGGATGCACTCCTTTATTTCTAGCCTTTCTTCAGTAGGATTTGTAGCCAACGATCAAGATTCAACCGACGCCTCAAGCATCCAAGATCTTGACGATGTTTATAACACAACATCTTTGCAGAATGGTACAGGAAAATGAGTTGAATCTCTTTTCTTTACTGTTTCCTTCTAATATTAGCACAGCTTTGACAAAGAGCACTTAAATTCTCAGGGTATCTTAACTCTCTGCCATATTAGGGCATTCTTGGCTCTGATGATGTTGCACATTCTTTACAGTTTAGATGGGGCTTAAGGATAGATAGACTGTGTGTGGTGGATTAGTTTTTTGTTTCTTTCACATGGCTTCAGAAAATGGTATTGAGTGTGCTTGGTCCGGCAACCAAGTCCAATAACCTTTTAAAGAATGTGTGGTTTGAATGGATTGTGCATTGGGAAATAGTGGGTTACTAGCACACAGGAAATGTGCTGGGACAAATGTAATTTTTTATTTGGGTGATTATACCTGAGAATGAACAGAAGTGCATACGAAACCATATTTGCTAAGAAACCAAATAGTCCTAAACTAAGCCAGGGGGCCTGTTAGCATTTGAGGTTAAAATTCGACATTATACAGGGCTAGGGAAAGGCTTTGCTCCTCAACCATAGTTCACCCAGGCCTTCTTTGGTGTTATGGGTGGGTGCAATTCACTTGTGTTTCCTGTAGCTTGCATACAGCCCTCAGCCTAATTCCATGCCAGTGGAGGAAGCCTGGTGGGAGGAAGGAAGGGAGTGGAATGGAAACTAATGGAGTGATCGAGAAGAAATTGAAAGCCCCTTGCAAGCAATTTACAGTACAGTGGTACCTCTGGTTGCAAACGGGATCTGTTCCAGAGGCCCATTCACAACATGAAAAAAGCGCAACCTGAAATGCCTTATCTGCGCAGGTGCGCAGCACGATTTGGCGCTTGTGCACATGCACGAAGCGTGATTTAGCACTTGTGCACGAGCTGCGAAACCTGGAAGTAACCCTTTCCAGTACTTCTGGGTCGCCGCGGGACATAACCTGAAAGAACGTAACATGAAGCAAACGTAACATGAGGTATGACTGTAGTGTAAACATCTGGCGAGTGTGATCTGTCCTTTCTCCAGCAGCCTGCTGGGCTGGGAGAAAGAGGAAGGGGATAAAGGGGAACAGGGAGCATGACTGGTCCTGGCTGGTTTTGGGTGTAACCCCATCCAAACCCAGTTTAACCTTGCCCACCCCTGACAGATCCAGAGAGAGAAAAAAGGCTTCCCAACTTCCACCTTTCGATGTGCAAAATGCCAGCGCTTTATTTTGTTTTGCAGGAACAGGCACCTGTTTCAGATGCATGTCTTGCTTAGCTGCCTGATCTCAGGAAAGATGTGCGCATTGCCACTTGATGTGCCAGCCATTCACCCTTCATTTCTCACCGCAGGGTTGGGCGACCTTTTTTTTACCTACTTACTTGTCTACACACACAAACACGCACACAGGCAAGCAAGAAGCATTATTCAAGGAGACCTTCCAATTGGCAGAAGCACTTGAGGAAGTTGTTGTACAAACCTGGTGTGGGATGGCATCCAATGAGAGGACTGTGGGTCACTAAGAGGAGCTGGGGGAAGGGGCTGTGTTCAGGCCTCAGGCCTGAGTTCCTCCATCTTTGATTTAGTGTCCGAACCTACCCTTAAGCCATAGATTGACGTGGTGGATGGCAGGGTCAGGCAATGAGTCAGCCATATTATTCCTTCCAACTCACTCGGTTCAATTCGCTTTTTAAATGGACGCATAGCAGAGCTGGAAGGAACCCAGAAGCCATATCATATATTTCCTTGGCCCTAGCATAAAATTAAGCTGCCAACTTCCACAAATCCGAATCATAGCATTCCCCTGGTCAGAGAGAAGGTACACCCCATAATAGTGTTGGCCAAGCAGTTGACTTGAGGCAATTTGTACAAATTTGGCAGTATACTTCTGTCTTAATTTCTGGATCTTGGGACTTCTTAAGTGAATCCATCCTTGCACATAGAAACACATTTCCATTTATTTTTCTCTTTCCAATTAATTTCTAGTTTGGGGGAGGCAGAGTGCTCCCGCAACTTGCAGTGCTACGGACTATGTCAAGCTGACCACGAAGGCGGACTAAATGTCAAGTGTTGCCCCTGTTTATGGGCTCAGGGTTTTATATCCTCTGTGTACTTCCTTTGTTTTGGTGATGGTGACAGCAGGACGCATGACAAAGCAGTGAAGCATTTGCTTGGTTCTCCGCTGATTGCAGTAGGAGGAATTCATTACGCCTGACTATAAATGGAATAGGGCTGCTATCATCTTTGTACGTGAGATTGCAAGTCAAAATTCTGATAGCCACCCGGCCACTAAAGCCCACAGGGATCCTTGTAATCACCTGGAGGAGGCTAAATTATCTCATATGAAATCACACATTGTAGACACACAGCAGGAGCTTCCCAGAGCTGCAGAACCTACTACTGCAAGGGAGATTTGCTGGTGCACTCCATTTTTGGTCTTCACAGCAGAATGGCCGAGCCCCCATACCTCCATTTAAGGCAGCCAAATTGCTCAGCTGACACTAAAAAGCTTAACTTAAGCAGCCTTCTCTTGTCAATCATTCTCACAAACCAGCCTGGCAGTGTTTAAAACAGAGAGAGCAATGATTCAGATACCGTTAAGAGTGGTGATGAGGAAAACTCTGTAATATCAGCTGAGAGGAGAAGCTGGAGCCTCCAGTATCTTTTTATGCTTTCTGAGTAATTTTTATTATTCTGACACACTTCTGCTGTTGAGGGCTACCTGCCAAAAATGTTCTGAAGTCTTGTGAATCTACTTTGTTTTTTTGTTAGAGCTCTGAGATCCACCAAGCAGAATCAGGTGGAAAAGACGTACAATTTAAGGATTAAATAACACCGAATCCAGGAATCTGTGTTGAGTATCTGAACTGAACTTTCTGCACTTCCACACAGAATCCATGATTCCGTGTACTCCAGCTTTCTTCATTGCAGCAGTATAATAGTATTGGGGGGTGGGGATGTGCCATTTTATTATTCCCACTGTTAAATGACTGGAAGTCAGAAGTCCTCTTTGAGTTGCCCAGAGGTGTACTTGTAGCTGCAGATTGGCCATTGGCCAACCCCTTCTCTAAAAGTCATAGGAACTAGGAGAGGCAAAACATGGGGCTTTCTGACTTGGATATATAGGGGCTAGTAGACAGTTTTCAGTGAAAAGACTGGTTTGGGGAGAGGGATTTGCTGGAATTCTGGAGGATGGGGTGGTAGGTTTGCAGCTTAATAGCTTCTGGCTTAGTACAGAGGTAGTAGCTACCAGTGGGGACGCAGGTGGCGCTGTGGGACACGGGTGGAGCTGTGGTCTAAACCACAGAGCCTAGGGCTTGCCGATCAGAAGGTTGGTGGTTCAAATCCCCGTGACAGGGTGAGCTCCCGTTGCTCGGTCCCAGCTCCTGCCCACCTAGCAGTTCGAAAGCACGTCAAGTGCAAGTAGATAAATAGGTACTGCTCCAGTGGGAAGGTAAACAGCATTTCCGTGTGCTGCTGTGGTTCGCCAGAAGCGGCTTAGTCATTCTGGCCACATGACCCAGAAGCTGTACGCTCGGCCAATAAAGTGAGATGAGCGCTGCAACCCCAGAGTCGGCCATGACTGGACCTAATGGTCAGGGGTACCTTTACCTTCACGTTTAGCTACCAGTGGGCTAGACACTTCCAGCTGAATTTGTATAAGCAACTCAAGTTTGCCCCAGTGGCTAAGAAGGGGTCTTTGAGGGAGAAGCACAGGCATAAACAGTGGACATAAAATTGATAGCACTGACCAGGGCTTGGGGATATCTGGTTTTCAACATCATGATATATCACCAGCTAAACATCACAATATTCCGATATGCCATGATGTCTGAAATAAGGATGGAGCTATGCAGAGGCATTGGCTGGCCTCACAGTTTTTCCCGCATCGTGATTTTTGCTGATGCTGCTCTTGTGATTTGCTGCACACCTGGAGGCAGGGGAGAACTGAGCTGGCAGAGTTAGCAGGGGCTGCAGGAATTGAGAGAAGCATTGGCTGGCTTCACGGTTTCCCCCACACTGTGAATTTTGCATAACACACACACACACACACACACACACACACACACACACGTACACATGTAATGATTCATGATATATTGGCAAGTCAAAAATGGACTTCAAACTGGTTTTGGATCATATTTCGCCCAGCCCTAACACACATCATGATTTGTGATAATTGCCAGGTCAAAAGTTATGAAACCGATATCGCAATATGGACTTCAAACTGGGTTTGGATGATATATTGATAAATTGCCCAGCCCTGGCCAGCTGGTGGTGGGCTGGGCAAGGCAGACATATGCCTTTGCTGCTCTTTGCTCTTCCATGTGCCAGCACAGACATTCTCTTGGCTGAAGGCAAGTTAAGCACTGGGTTTGCTGCATGCAACACTTTTCTTGGAATACCTGACAAGGTTGTTGTGCAGAGATGCACCCTGGAAGACATGAATGGCTAGAAGCATCGTTAGTTACCAGGTTCTTCTTGGTTCAGCTGGTATATGCAGTTATGAGTATAGCAAGTCCCTTCTAAACCACTCCTTTTAAGCAGCTTTTGTGAGTTTTGAAGGACAATGTCAGTGCAGTAAGTTCAGCCTCCACAAGCGCAGCTGGCTTACAGCATGCTGACTCATACCGCCTGTGCCTGAGTCCCTTATTCTTTGTGAAATGACCAAGATCTGCTAAAAGTCTGGATAAAGTTCTTTTAATGCTCTCAGATTAATCAATAGCTCTTATAAACCCATTACAACTTTTCAGTGCGCTGAGCACCTCTCTGTCTCTGTCTTTTATTATTACTTTTTAAAGCCCCAAAGAACCACATCCTGCAATTTGTGTGGCACACTGATAAGCGCTCAGAAAAATTCCTGTGACTGATGCTACAGAGCGTATGCTTCCTACTCTTTCTGAATCTTTCAGTCTCGATGCCGTGCAAATCCTTTAAAAAGTTGCCTGTTTTTTGTAGTGCTGTTTTCATTTCCTAAGATCTTCTCTGCTTGTATGCTTTTGTCTGCAGAAAGACAGAGGACGGGAAAGTCTGTGGGAAGCCAATGCTTCAGAGTAGCCCTAGTCCAAACAACAAGCCCATCTCAGTGGCTTTTATTGTTAACTTGAGAAATCCCTGTGCCACTTCACAGGAGAGATGAGTGTTTTGGGAGAGCTGGGCCCTAGCCTTTCTCCTTTCCTCTACTGTGCTTCACTTTAGACCCTGACTATTTCCATACTGGGACACGGGTGGTGCTGTGGGTTAAACCACAGAGCCTAGGACTTGCCGATCAGAAGGTCAGCGGTTCGAATCCCCGCGACGGGGTGAGCTCCCGTTGCTCGGTCCCTGCTCCTGCCAACCTAGCAGTTCGAAAGCACGTCAAAGTGCAAGTAGATAAATAGGTACTGCTCCAGCAGGAAGGTAAACGGCGTTTCCGTGCGCTGCTCTGGTTTGCCAGAAGCGGCTTAGTCATGCTGGCCACATGACCCAGAAGCTGTACACCAGCTCCCTCGGCCAATAAAACAAGATGAGCGCCGCAACCCCAGAGTTGGCCACGAGTGGACCTAGTGGTCAGGGGTCCCTTTACCTTACTATTTCCATTTTGGCAAGATTGGCCCTACTGTTAGCCAGAGTGAGGCAACTGCCTCAGGCAGCTGGTTTGGGGTATCATGAAAGGCCAAGAAAGACCAACATGGTTCCTGCTAGATCTTGTTGGTGGGTGAAAACTCACATCAGCCCCAGCCAACATGGCTGAAGGTCAGGAATGATGGGAGTTGTAGTTTCTGCAAGACATCACATTGTCTACCCCTGGAACAGAATAAGAGAGAGTAGCCAACCAAATGAGTTTTGTAGTTGAGCAGGGATTTAAGCCCAGTCCTAGTCAGACGCTCTACTCCAGAATTGGAGAACCTCAGGCCCATGGGTCTAATCAGACTTCCCCATTTACTCTCAAGGTTGAGGCCATTTTGGCCAAGCTTTGCCCACCTGATCTTCACCTGATGTCAAACTGGTTCTTTATTGTTCAAGTCTACCTAAAGGGAGCTGGCTTGCTTTTGAATATGAAATTGCTAAGTTTTTCAAAATGTTCAAGTTTCCCCTGGTGCTGTGGATTGGGACTGCCATTTTGGATGTAATAGCTGGCTGTGAGCCTGAAAGACTGCAAGCATATATAATGTTGAATTATATCCAAGAAAGAGTGATATGTTTTTCTTGCTGTAACCAATCATGAAGCAATAGCTGCGGGAGTTCATATGACTTGAGTAAAAATTATCATTTCACTTGGCGCAAAATTGCATCTTGACTCCAGCCGCTTCCAGATCATAATACATTAGGGAAAATATTTGGGGTGGATGAATTTTGGCAGGAACCGATAACCTTATCTGAAATTATTTCTACTCTCCTGATCTTTCTAAAGCACAGTAATCTCTGCAATGTGAAAGTAAGAAGAGTGTCAAGTTTCTGTTTGTGGTGGAAACTCAAGAAAGCAAAACTTTATTCCCTGGAGTAAAGTTAGAGGGGCTTACTCAGAGCTTCATGTAACCTGGGTCAAGAATGTATACAAGGGATAAGAAAAGCTGGATTATGTGACTAACAAATTGTCAAAAATAAGGAAAGGTGCATATTCTGCATAGTTTGGATAATTCCTGTTTTGTTTTTTGTAGCCTGACTAAGAGGTAAGGACCTATGCAGGGCACAGGAGACCCTGCATGCTATCCACAAATACTTAAGCCTTGTCTTTATAACCTTGCAAGTGCAGAAATTCAGGTTAATGACAGTCTATACCAATCAGTACTGTGGGTGAGATTCTATCCCCAGTCCCCATGAGAAAGTTGCAGTTGTACTCCAAAGATTTAGTTTCTTGACATCAGACTTCATTTGTAACCTTTGTTTTGTTCATACATATGCCTTGGGTGGTGCTGTGGGTAAAACCTCAGCGCCAAGGACTTGCCGATTGTATGGTCGGCGGTTCGAATCCCCGCGGTGGGGTGCGCTCCCTTCGCTCGGTCCCAGCGCCTTCTTTCAAACTCGGGGGTGATTTATGGCAACAGCAGGCGAGGCAGTGTTTCCCCATTCCCTGGGGTAACAAGGGAGGCTGCATACTCCCATATCAGCCTCTTAATTACCCTGTGTAAGACGGAGAGATGGTATTGTTGGCCATCTTCCAATGCGCCCCTGGCGCCCCCCCCCCCCGTTCTAGCTTTATCTACTAGATTATGCCCAGGGGCCGTAAAGGAGGCAGTGGTGAAGTTTTGCACTACTAGTTCAGGGCATAAGAATTCATAGCCGTGGTGACAGCAAATTGTTAAGGGAAGCATGTGGGTGTTCAAGCAGGTTGGTGTTCAAGCACTGTGATGTCCTTTCTCAGGTAGGCTAAAGACAAAAAAATCACACTATGGCACAGGGGAGGGGGCATGTTTTAATTTATTTATTCTGAGCATCTCTGCCCTTCTCTTCATTGTAATGTAACAACCCGACTTCAATAGCTACCAATTAGTTTCCGGGCCAATTCAAAGTGCTGGTTCTGACCTATAAAGCCTTAAATGGCTCAGGACCGCAATACCTCAAGGACAGCTTGCTCCCATATGAACCTACCTTGACTCTGAGATCATCTTCTGAGGCCCATCTTCGTGTGCCTCTTCCTTGAGAGGTCCTGAGGGCAGCGGCGTAGCGTGGGTTATCAGCACCCGGGGCAAGGCAAGTAATTTGCGCCCCCCAACCCGGGGCAAGGCAAATAATTTGCGCCCCCTAACCCGGGGCAAGGCAAGTACAGTAATTTACTCTCCCAAGCAGCAGCAGCAGCGAGGCTTCTCTCCTTAATTGATTCCCCCTCCACACCGCGTCGTTTCCTGGCTGCTCCCCCCCCCCTTCCCCTCTCTCTCCTCCTCGCTCTGCTTGCCTTGCCCTGCCCTGCCTGAGGGCACCCTGAGGAGACTCCGCTCTCCTTTTTGACCAGGCGAGGTGGGGAAAAGGGGGGAAAGTCTCTTCCCGCCCCCTCGCCAGACTCCCTGCTCCGCTCGGCTCACTACCCAGGCGGCCAGTGGAAAGAGAGACGCAATTACCTCTCCCTCCACTTCGCCAAGCTGTCAAAGCCCGGCAGCAGCGGCAACGGCAGCAGCAGGCGCAGCCAGACCCCCGCGAGCCAGCCAGCCCGCCCGCCCGCCCGGCTTCCTCTCCTTTTTTTGCCAGCGGCAGAAGGCTTTGCTCTCCCCCTTCTGCGACCTCCTCGCCAAGCCGAGCGAGCGCGGGCTCCCTAACCAGTGGATTTTAGTAGGGGCAGAGAGCTGCTAGTGCGAGTGCGCCCCTGCCCAAGTTGCGCCCGGTGCGGCCGGCACCCCTGGCACCCCCCACGCTACGCCACTGCCTGAGGGTATCAACATGAGAACGGGCCTTCTCTGCAGTGGCTCCCCATCTGTGGAATGCTCTGCCCAGGGAAGTTTGCCTGGTGCCTACATTATACACCTGTAGGTGCCAGGCAAAAGCATTCCTTTTTAACCAGGCCTTTGGTCCATCTGATTGACATCCAATGCCCTTTTAAAATGTGTTGGGAATGGGGTTATTGGGTTTTTGTTTTTATTATGTATTTTGTATTTGTATTTTGTGATCTTATCTTGTGAACAGCCCTGAAACCTGTGGGCATAGGGTGGTATACAAATTTAATTAATAATAACAACAACAATAATTCCAGATAGTTGTAACTTGCCCTGGGACCTGCTAGTGAAGGAGGGTAATAAAATGAATAAACACGCAAGGGGTGATTTCTGATTTTCCACTGTTCAGCAATACAGGATGACACTAAAAGGAAGGAGAGGGCCGCTGTGGAGCTGCAATGAATCACTTTGTGAATTGTTGAAGACACAGGGCCCTATCCATAGCCTTTTGGTTTGTGGCAGTTGCACCAGAGAGGCAGAGAGGAAGATTAGATAGCTAATGCTCAGTAGGTGCAGGAACAACGGAAACATGAATATAAAGGGATAGATTTCACTTTACATATTTGTAAAAAGCTGAACATGGATAAAAAGCCATATAAGCAAACTTAGTAGTGTCAGTTGAGAGCAGTGTCAGTTCAGTGCTGGTGGTTGCTAGGTTGCGGAATTCCTTGTGACACGCCCTTCATTGTGACACCTCCCTCCGCTGGCTCCTTGGTCACTAGGGCTCTAGAGGCATAGCAATCTCCTTTGGTTTGATCATTCAGTGAGTGAGAGAGAAAGTGGATGGAGATGTAAGTAGACTTTTTCATCAGCATCTGTATTCTGTGCTGGTAATGCTCCATGAGAGTCTTAGGGAACATTTAAAAGATTAAGATTGGGAATAATTTAAAGGCTTCAGCCAGCCCTTCTGGGCATCTTTATGACTTCACCCACTGTTTTGTAACAGTGAAGGGAAGTGAGTGTGGATTCTGCTTACACTTTAGGAAAAGGAAAACTAATAAGATGTCACGCCTTGGAAAAGGGTGTTCTTTTTGGGCTAGTGACACAAGAGTCACTTGATAACTCGCCATGGGAGCATTAAGCATGCCCTCTGGAAAAGGTAATATCTTGCATTGTCTTCCTCTCCTTCCTGCCTCCCAAGGCCCATCTTTCAAAGGACAGACAAGGTACAAAACCCTTCAGCATGCTGATGTTCCTTCCATAGTAATATTAGTATTTGGTATTTGATGTTTCTCTTTTAAACATCCCTTCTCCACACTAAGCAAACCCACCTCTTTCAATGAGATGATGAGAATTGTCTTATAATATCCAGGGGTGCTATTCTGGCTACAGTATTCAAGCACTCTCTTCACAGGATACCCATAATGATTGCCTAGGAAAGTGAATTCATCTTGAGCTTTGAGTCGTGAATGCCCAAACCAGTTTAGGGATGTAGATCAGGAGAGTACTGTGAGTCCCATTTCTCACCTTTTGACGGGCCTTCTCTGCAGTGGCTCCCCATCTGTGGAATGCTCTCCCCAGGGAAGTTCGCCTGGTGCCTTCATTATACACCTTTAGGTTTCAAGCAAAAACATTCCTTTTTAACCAGTCCTTTGGTTGACCAGACTGACATCCTATACCCTTTTAAAATGTGGCTCTTTTGTGGGGAGGTTTATTGGGTTGTTGTTTTTATTTTGATTATATATTTTGTGGTTTTATATTCTGATTTTGTTCTGCGAGCCACCCTGAAACCTCTGGGTATAGGGCAGGCTATAAATTCAATAAATAATAATAACACCACCACCAGTGTAAGTTATAGTATAATATATTGTTGGCGTTTGGTATGTGTAGCAGCAGAGTAAGGAAACAAATAGTTTGGTGAGACTGCTGGTTGTAAGAATTTTTTTTTAAAAAAAAACTCCTGGCAAGCAAAGGCATTCTGAATTTATAATTACATGATCCTTTAAGGATTCCTCTCCAGGCAGGGATGGGAATGACTGAGGTATGAAATCCTGTAGGGCCACTCCAGTCATTGCAGACAGTATTGAGCTGGGTGAGCCAATGGTCTGACTCAGTGCTATTTTTCTAGAAAAAGAGGTGCCAAAACTCTCCATGAAGGCCTCCCTTGTTCTCTTCTACATGGGACGCAGGTGGCACTGTGGTCTAAACCACTGAGCCTCTTGGGCTTGCCGATCAGAAGGTTGGCGGTCCGAATCCCCGTGACAGAGTGATCTCCCATTGCTCTGTCCCAGCTCCTGCCAATCAAGCAAATAGGCAAGTAGATAAATAGATACCACTGCGGCGGGAAGGTAAACAGCGTTTCCGTGCGCTCTGGCTTCTGTCACAGTGTCCCGTTGCAGCAGAAGCAGTTTAGTCATGCTGGCCACATGACCCGGGGGAAAGCTGTCTGTGGACAAACACCGGCTCCCTCGGCTTGAAAGTGAGATGAGCGCTGCAACCCCATAGTCGCCTTTGACTGGACTTAACTGTCCAGGGCTCCTTTACCTGTTCTCTTATAATGGCAGAGGGGCTGAGAGGTGCCGGAACTTAGTTTCAGCCCTGGGCATAGTGCACTTTCGTATCTTCCCTTGGCTGCTGAGACAAATATCTATAAGCTTTAGGATTGGATGACTGTCTCTGGCACAGACAGAAAGCCCAAACAAATGTGGGAAATGAAATCACCTATGATTCATTGTGGGATAAACTAACTTCCTTAAGTGAGTTGCAAGAGCATGTGGCCAGTGGTATAGGTTTGTTCCGACTCCCCATCCCCTCACCTGGAGGGCATCCCCCCCCGCAATGAAATGCTAATATGTGCAAGGTTGCCTAATAGATTGCTATATGTGCTGGCTGGGTACCTGTCAAAACATTGCTGCATTTCCTTAAGAAAGGTTGGCACAAAGCTAATCGCTGCTAATGTGCGGTGTGCTGAACTGTGTCCAGGGCTTTGCTGCATTACAGGAATGTGTGGCTTATGCAGAATGCTCTTGTGAGAAAACAGTGCTTGTTGCTGCTGCTGCAATCCCTTGGGCCAAATCCTGAAAACTTAATAATTGCTGGGGGGGGGGTTGTTGTGTGTGCGTGTTCATTAGTTGTCTGTGCAAAGCAGTACCTGTGATGTTGCAAGTAACGGTGCAGTTAGCATTAACTGCAAAGAGGAAAAAACCCCCTTTGAGGTTGCTGCTTTGCTGTTCTTGTATCCTTTGTTGTTGTTTTTTGTTCTTCGATTATTGCATTTGTGGTTTAATTGTTTTAGACTGCAGTCTTAATCCTCTGCCCACTTTGCTTGCAATAAGTCCTCTTGAACTCGGTGGAGTGCATTTCTGAATCAACATGCATAGGACATCGCGAAGATATTTTTCTGAGTTGCCTTGGGAAAACTAGTTTTATTCTATGTCCTCCCTGGGGGGCTTTTGTGTGGGTGCCACCAGCCATTCTTGCTCATCCTGACAGTTCAGATGCTTGAAATTTCTCTACAGGGAGCTACCTATGTACCGTAATGTCTTAGTTGTCTACACAGTTGCAGAGGGTTGCCATATGTCCGGGAAATCCTGGACATGTCCTCTTTTGAGGTGCCTACATGTGCATCCGGGAGGATTTTTACAATTTTAAGCCAATCGGGCTTTTGGAGGGTTAAAAAAAATTGTGTGTGTATGTGAGTGGCTCGGGTTCAGGCACAGGTGCGGACAACCTGGGGTCTGGCTGTTTCTTGGGCTCTGGTGTCGACGGCTTGGCCGGGGGGCAAGTGGGTGATTGTTTTTTAAAAAAGCTCAATATTTTTCTTCTTGAAAATATATTTTTTATTAATTTTCAATTACAAAAGTCCAATATATGGTACATTGTATCAATACCAAATTACCATTCTAATTCAAATACCAATCAGTTAAAAAGCCAATTACACATTTTAGATGTGCTAGATTTCAAGGTACGATAATTTCGTTTAATTCTGCTTCCAGAGTCTTATTTAATCCAATTACATTTCAGTTTTCATCATAATCCAACAGCTACAATATTTTTAACTTCCGTTCGTATTAACACATTTAATAATTTGTATTCCCGCAACCCTACAGTTGCATAAATGCTATCCCCTCCCCCCTAAACAAAACAAAAAAAACCCTCACTGATTTAGGGCTGTTTACACATTATTATTTACTCCGGCACCATCACAAGACCGCTGTTGGTGTTTGAAGCCATGTACACAGAAAGTTTGCTGCAATATGTATCTATCCTATAGTTTCTTGAAAAACTCTGCTATTAGGTACATTTTCCGCCCTGTTTGAAAATGTAAGCCTCGTTCATTTCACAGTTAAGCTGAGGTGTGTACAGTAGAGACAGTCATTGCACATGTGCACAGACTGCATCTTCATAAAGAGGAGTAATAATAATAATAATAATAATAATAATAATAATAATAATAATAATAAATCACTCTGGGCGGCTCCCAATCAAGTGTTAAAAACAGTACAGCGTTAAATATTAAAAACTTCCCTGAACAGGGCTGCCTTCAGATGTCTTTTAAAGATAGGATAGCTGCTTATTTCCTTCACATTTGAAGGGAGGGTGTTCCACAGGGTGGGCGCCACTACCAAGAAGGCCCTCTGTCTGGTTCCCTGTAACCTCACTTCTCGCGAGGGAACCGCCAGAAGGCCCTCGGCACTGGATCTCAGTGCCCGGGCTGAACGATGGGGGTGGAGACGCTCCTTCAGGTATACAGGACCGAGGCCGTTTAGGGCTTTAAAAGTCAGCACCAACACTTTGAATTGTGCTTGGAAACGTACTGGGAGCCAATGCAGATCTCTCAGAACCGGTGTTATATGGTCTCGGAGGCCACTCCCAGTCACCAGTCTAGCTCCCGTGTTCTGGATTAATTGCAGTTTCCGGGTCACCTTCAAAGGTAGCCCCACGTAGAGTGCGTTGCAGTAGTCCAAGCAGGAGATAACTAGAGCATGCACCACTCTGGCGAGACATTCCGCGGGCAAGTAGGGTTTTAGCCTGCGTACCAGATGGAGCTGGTAGACAGCTGCCCTGGACACAGAATTAACCTGTGCCTCCATGGACAGCTGTGAGTCCAAAATGACTCCCAGGCTGTGCACCTGGTCCTTCAGGGGCACAGTTACCCCATTCAGGACCAGGGAATCCCCCACACCCGCCCGCCCCCTGTCCCAGTTAGGAGGAGCTTCCAGGGAAACCAATCATGTAATGCACATTGCATGAAGACATCCCTGCCACCCCTCTGTTTTCCAGTGGTTTTCCTGTGGTGAAAAAACAACCTCTCTGCATTTTTAGCTGCAAATGCGTACGTGCTCTTCATTTTGCCAAGGCTTTGTTGAGGACAGAGAGAGAAGGCAGGGCCTATCATATCATACCTCTCATGTAGGTTTTTCTGCTGATCCAGAAACTGCTGATAGAATTGCATTTTCTGCTGATCTTCAGAGGTGGTCATTTTGGAACCTACCCTCATTTCAGATCCTGCCAAAATGGCCATTAGTACTTTTTCTCCTTTCATCATTTCGGAAACGCGGCCAAGCTTTTGCCTGCCACTAAAAAAGATCCTTGCGGTTATTTACTTGAATTTTCAAACTCTTTAAGTCATGTTATTATAATGTTTGTCTACAGTGGCTCATCAAAGAAAATGCTGTCTGGGTTGCAGCTTAAAAAAACACACACACACACAACATCAAACAGTTCTTAATTCTTTTCTGGGAGCAGCTACAAGTATGGTGATTTCATATAAACAATGAAAATCACACTAAATCAAATTGCAACCTTTCCCCCTGTTCAACATTCAGAGGGAGGATCTGAAAGTCTTTGCATGAAGGCTGTTCCAAGCAGTAAGAAGTTCTAGGGCTGCAGTTCTTACCTGGGTTTGTCTTCCTTTGGAAGGAGGTCATTGGAGGCTTATGGTGTCTTGGAATATTTGAGTTTATTTACAAATATTACAAGAAATGCAGCTTAAGCACTCCAACCACGAGGCAGATCCAGTGCCTCAGCCCAGTATGCCAGTGTTCAGCCCAACCTCTGAGGTCCAGAGCCGAGGGCCTTCTGGCCGTTCCCTCACTGCGAGAAGTGAGTTTACAGGGAACCAGGCAGAGGGCCTTCTCAGTAGTGACGCTTGCCCTGTGGAACACCCTCCCATCAGATGTCAAGGAGATAAACAACTATCTTGACTTTTAGAAGACATCTGAAGGCAGCTCTGTTTGGGGAAGTTTTTAATGTTTGATGTTTTATCGTGTTTTTAATATTCTGTTGGGAGCCACCCAGAGTGGCTGGGGAAACCCAGCCAGATGGGTGGGATATAAATAAATTATTATTATTATTATTATTATTATTATTAGCACTCTGGGTGACATCCAACTAAGTCATACTCAGGGTATGACCCACTGAAATAAGCGGACTTTGATACCATTCTCTGTATCTTTTGAGTCTTGGAATCAAACCACAGTTTTTGTTGTTTCTTTTCAGACAGAGGCAGGGATGGCATCATCCTTTGAATGTGTGTGTGTTTGTAGAACGCAAGGAAGGCATGTATCAAGATTCCTATCAGCCACAGCCATTACGGCAATAGTTAGAACTGTGGAATTGCTGAGTTACAAGGGACCACTAGGATCATCTAGTCCAGCGGTTCTCAACCTGTGGGTCTCCAGATGTTGTTGGACTACAACTCCCATCATCCCTGAGCTCTGGCCTTGCTAGCTAGGGGTGATGGGAGTTGTAGTCCAACAACATCAGGGGACCCACAGGTTGAGAAAGGCTGATCTAGTCGAACCTTCTGCAATGCAGGAATCTTTTGCCTGATCTGTTTACCTTCCTTGCCTCCCGATTCAATCATTCCTACCCGTCTCAGCAAAGTAAAGAGAAGGTGTATGGACAGACAGATTCACGGGGGAGTGGGATACGATTATAGATTTCACAATGACTTGCCTATTTTTGGACAGAGACTATGAATATAGAAAGGGAACGTTCTCATTCTAATGAGGCCTTTTTGAATATACGTTTTAAATAGCCATACATATCGACACCATCACAATTTCATTTCATCTTTTCAGAGGGAGCCTAGGCAGTGAGAGGGAGGAATCTAAGAATAAAACATGCTTGCATTATTTTAAAGTTTCCGTTTGTATGCACATGCATGCTTTTGGTTTGCACGGAAGATAAAAAGTCATTACAGTTATTGCCAGTGAATCTTTATGTCTAGTAATTGACTTCCCTCCCCGGCTTCTTTTAAATGAGCAGGCAAGGGAAAGCTCACTCAGAGCTTGGCACACAATAATTGCCCGTTAATTGTGAAACTAAGGCCCATCCTCTAAAACCTTTTCAGTTTCGACACCAAGTGCTCTTCAGCCCTCCATGGGGTTTAAACAGTAGAAGCAAGGGTGAGTATAAATGAATGAAAAGAAATTGGTTGGAAATAAGTGCATCCAAGAAGACTCAGCTCCTTTGGGAATCTTGGGCAGTGTTAGTGTCTAGTTGCCATTTTGGGGCAAGACAGCTCTCAAGTCTTATGTTTCAAAGGATGGACTGACTGTGATCGATCCTCAGTGAAACATATGGCTAGTTCAGAGGGCAACCTCAAGCTGGGTTAGGAGCTTTGAAAACTGAAAGGCTGCACAGAAAAAGCATTTTGGTTCCTGAAATATACTCGGAATTGAGTGTGAATTTCATGCTCTTTATTCAGCTCATAGTAGCAATGAAGGAAACTTTCCCCAAAACGTCTAGCTATATATACATTATTTACACATTGGGCCTCACGTGATTGGCTAATTCCGGGCTGCTCCTGTAGGCCAATCAGGTTGTGGATTCACTTCCTCCGGAAGCCTGATTGGCTGCTCCTGCAGGCCAACCAGGTTGCTGATTCACTTCATCCAGGAGCCTGATTGGCTGCTGCTGCAGGCCAATCAGGTCACTGATTCAGATAGGATATAACTGATTGTGAAAGCAGTCCAGGTCCAATGATCACCAGATGGTGGAGATGCAGGTGTCATCCTAGCACCCAAACATCTTCAGGTGGTTACAAGTAGTTGGAGACTTCCGGGTAAAGATGCATAAAGTTTTGCTGCAAAATGGGGTTAAATAGAGACGATAGAGGTCAAAAATAGGTGCTGGGTATGACAAGGCTATGTAAAAACGGAATGCAAATTCTGGTGTCTTAAAAAAGCTTTAGACATAGACTGTCCAATGCTTCACTTTTTATTTGAAGGGAAATATATCTGGAAGAAAACATTAGGACTCACATGAGGCTGAAAATACGGTTAGATTTGGGGTTGGAATGGATAATGTTGTCATGTGGTTAAGTGTGCAAATGTCACATATTTTAAATATTTTTTATATCTACTTTTAGGTTAGGTTTTTGGTGTGTAAAGAAGAGGAATACAGCTATCACTCAGTTTATTTTTTAAAAAGTTACTAGCAGGTTTGGGGGAGGGCGGATCTGGATTACAACCCAGGTAGGAAGTAAGGGGCTTTAACCCTTTGTCTCCCACTGTATTCATGAGCCAAATTGGGGCCCCTGCACCTTTTTGCTTAGGAAAAAGTGCTCCCATTCCTACCAGTTGAAGCTTTCCTTCGGATTCAAACAAGTGTGCCTCCCTCCTTGATCTGGATTATAGTTAAAGCCCCTTGCCTCTCCATATCAAGGGCCCTTTCACCTGCTATTTACTTTGTAAACGTTATTTTTTAAAATGCTAATTTTGTGAATTGCATTCATTTCATCTCGTTTGGCCTTTAAACCAAGGGATATGTGGATCCCTCTTGCATTAACTTGATGGATTTGTGTCACTGTTCCAACCGAACAGTGGTCCACTGAAACCAGGATCCAGGGTGCTTCCAACTTCACAAAATGAACGTTGGCAGCTATCCTCCTGAATACCAGTTGCTGGCAAGAGCACTCTTATGCTCGAATCTTGATTGGCGTTTCCAAAGGCATCTATCTGGCCACAGTGAGAAAAGGCATCTGACCCAGCAGGCTCTTCTTAGGCCCATATGTTATAATAATAATAATAAAATAAAAAAATTCCTTCCAGTAGCACCTTAAAGACCAACTAAGTTAGTTCTAGGTATGAGCTTTCATGTGCATGCACACTTCTTCAGATACACATGTATCTGAAGAAGTGTGCATGCACACGAAAGCTCATACCTAGAACTAACTTAGTTGGTCTTTAAGGTGCTACTGAAAGGAATTTTTTTATTTTGTTTTGACTATGGCAGACCAACACGGCTACCTATCTATAACTAATAATAATAATAATAATAACAATAATAATAATTCATTATTTATACCCCGCCCATCTGGCTGGGCCTCCCTAAACAGGGCTGCCTTCAGATGTCTTCTTAAAGTTTGGCAGTTATTTTTCTCTTTGACATCTGGTGGGAGGGCGTTCCACAGGGTGGGTGCCACTACCGAGAAGGCCCTCTCCTTGGTTCCCTGTAACTTGGCTTCTCGCAGCGAGGGAACCGCCAGAAGGCCCTCGGCGCTGGACATCAGTGTCTGGGCAGAACGATGGGGGTGGAGACGCTCCTTCAGGTATACTGGACCGAGGCCATTTAGGGCTTTAAAGGTCAGCACCAACACTTTGAATTGTGCTGGGAGCCAGTGTAGGTCTTTCAAGACCGGTGTTATATGGTCTCGGCGGCCGCTCCCAGTATATTAACGTAGTTCTCGTTTCCTGAAAACCTTGGGAGACTGCCTCTCTGCTCCCCTCTGCACTGTTCTCACACAGCTGCATTTACAAACAGTAGCTGTGCCAATAAGTTGCATGTTGCTTATATCCTGATAGGCATCTTGGCCATGCATTTCCTGGTCTGCTCTGGCTGGCAGTGCGGCACACAAACAGATCTGATAGGAGGCTGAGGATTAGTGTAGCTGCTGCTGATGTCACAGAGAAACTGTGAATCAAAAGGGGAAGCTGTGTTACTGTCCAAGGCAGTTCTGATGGGGAATGTGTTTTGGGAGTCTCCCTTGGGTGCAAGGTTACCCAAACACAGTCTGTTTTCCCCCTCTGCTGACTTCCCATTCTCAGTCACCTTGCCAATGCTGGCAAGCACAGACAGAGAAACTGACAGCCACGTAGAACATCAAAAGAGACACTGGTGCACTTTCTCAGTCACCAGTAAGCAAGTTCTAGACATCAGCACCGAGCCTTCTGGGTTGACCTCAGAATGAAACTACATTTTAAGGCTAAATGTGATGCTCCTAGCCCTGTGTTGGCCTCGTGGTGCTAATGTGGACATGCATTTGCAGAGGGAAATCTGTGATTACAGGTTGGGGGACATAACCCTTCTCACCACATCTATCTTGGGGTTTTTTGTTTGTCTGCAAAATTCCTCCCCCACTTCCCAGTATGTTTTTTGTGTTGGCTTTCCTCCCTCTGAGCTTCAAGACCGCAAGTCCCAGCTGTAGGGAAAAGCATTTTTTCAGTTTTCACGAGAGATATTAAGCCTGCTCACATGCATTTAGAAAAGGTGTTAGACTGCATTGTGCGTAGCTCTGATCTCTGGAAGGGAAGCCGGGAATTAGGTCGGCATTGATTATAGCAAGTCGTAATGAAGCGATGCACTTTATTGCATTCAGACAAAGGTCCTCAGTATATTCATACTGCAAATGAACACTTGCCAGATTAAAATGTGCAATTGATAATGTTAATAAAACCTCTTATGTCAGCGGCAGAGGCTGCTCCATTAGTGTGAATGGGCACTGTTCCAGCGGCCTCAGTCTGACTCCCACCAGCCCCTCACCTGCCTGCCTTCTTAAAAAGGTAAAGAGACCCCTGGCCATTAGCTCCAGTCGCAGACGACTCTGGGGTTGTGGCGCTCATCTCGCTTTATTGGCCGAGGGAGCCGGCATACGGCATATAGCTCATGTGGCCAGCATGACTAAGCCACTTCTGGCGAACCAGAGCAGCGCACAGAAACGCTATTTACCATCCCGCCAGAGTGGTACCTATTTATCTACTTGCACTTTGATGTGCTTTCGAACTGCTAGGTTGGCAGGAGCAGGGACCGAGCGACGGGAGCTCACCCCGTCGCGGGGATTTGAACTGCCAACCTTCTGATTGGCAAGCCCTAGGCTCTGTGGTTTAACTCACAGTGCCACCCGCATCCCTTTTAGCCTGCCTTCTCACTTGCAACCAACCCAGAAAGTAGCACCCTTTAGTCTTAGTGTTAGCCTGATGGAACTCAGCAGGGAAGAGTAGGAGGACAGAACTAGATTTAGTTGGTTCTGTCTGTCATTGGTTCTGGCTCTGCCAGTCATTGTCTTTGGCTCCACCTGCTTGTGGTCACCCTGCCTTCCACTCCACCAATCCCAATGGGCCTCAGCCACCACCATTTCAACGTAAAAAGCTAAAAGGATGATTAAGGTCAGTAAGAGGTGACTATGGAGTTGCAGCGCTCATCTCGCTTTCAGGCCAAGGGAGCTGGCGTTTGTCAGCAGACAGCTTTCCGGATCATGTGCCAGCATGTCTAAACCACTTCTGGCGCAATGGAACACTGTGACAGAAGCCAGAGCGCACGGAAATGCCATTCCCCCCCCCCGCATTACTTATTTTTCTACTTGCACTTTGACGTGCTTTCGAACTGCTAGGTTGGCAGGAGCAGGGACCAAGCAACGGGAGCTCACCTCATTGTGCAGATTCGAACCACTGACTGTCCCATCGGCAAGCCCAAGAGGCTCAGTGGTTTAGACCACAGCGCAACCTGCTCCCATATATCCAATCCTTATTTTGAGTCCCTGCTAGCATCTATACACCTATGTACCCTTAGTCTAGGTACTTTGACCAGGATACTTAGAGCACATGAAACAGATCCAGCCTCTGGAAAACACACCAGAGTCTAACCTTTCATGTGTGTTTTTCCACTGCAAGAAATCATTAGCATATAAGAAATAGAGTACATGGATCTGAAGAAAAGGGTGGTGGGTATCCAAGAACATGTTTTTTTTAATTACAGGAGGACCATAGGAGTCAAGTCCTAGGGGCCAAGGTCCTTCGCCCTCCTCCTATAAAATATTTGAGGGGGCTGGGGCCCCCCAAAAGCTGATAGGCATTGCCATTCAAATGGTGTGTGTGTGCCGCATCTTGTGATCAATTATGCGGGGCAGGGCTTACCTGGGCGCCCCCATTATTTTATTCAAGTTGGCACCCCTGAGTAGGACAGTCTAGGATGTCTCATCAATTGGTTCAGTACTTGTGTGTATGAGGTTAAGCACTTTCAAGTCCCATTGATTTCTGTGGGAGACATTTAAGCATGTCCACCCGCTGAGATGAATGGCATTTAGATTACTTTTGGGCTGTGCACGGTAAATTGCAAATTGCAAATTCAAACTCAGGGATAAAACTCTGGATTTATTTATTTTTGTCTAAACGCAATTGGCACGCCACAGTCCAACTTACCCCTTCTGCACATGCAAACAAGACTGCATGGGCAGGCAATGCAAGAGGCCATCAGGGTGAGTTGGAGGGACATTCATGCCTCTTAGATCCTTATCTGGTTCTCCCCTTCCACTTGGTGCAGGGCACTTGTGCCACGGAGCCCAAGTGACTTGTATAAAGCACAGCTGCCTGATGAACTCATGAGGCTGAACTTTCATCTCCCCCAGCTGCTCATACATGATAGGGTGGAGGGCGGGGGAAACCCAAGGGCATTCTCTGCACATGGTCACTGTATGGACTGGATTATGCTGAATAGTAAGAGTAATATTGAGTTTTATCATAGTAATGTTGTTGTGATGATTATATACACCAGTGTTCTTGACAAGTGTTGAGGAGGGCTGCACTGAGGAGGAATGGCAGGAGCCTCCCCATCCACCTGATCCTGATCCTGAATCTTCCCAGGAGCAGGAGGACAGTATAGATTTGGAACAGTGGTTTGCAGAGGGGCATAAATCAGAAGGCAGAAGCTGGGAAATACTGGATGGGGAACAGCTAGGAGAAGAAACACTGGGAGAGAGAGGATTAACAGATTCACCGTCTCTGGACAGCATTCACACACACCCTTCTCCAAAGTCATGGAGAGCTCTGAAAGTGTTAGAACAGAAAGTGCAGAGGGTGCAAGCTCAGATTACAAGACGTAGAAGTGATGTAGATTAATAGGGACGGAAGGGGGTGTGATCCTTAATTGGGAGCACCGCCATTTCTGGGAGATGAGTTCTTTGTTCTCTTACTGTGATTATTAAAGTTTCAAAGACTCATTTTCCTTTCTTCTGCTTATCTACTGCCACAAAGTGGTGGGGAGATTCCCTGAAGCCTGACAACAAGACAGAAATGCAATTCAATTTCACCCTTGTTTGTTTTTTGTTTTGTTTTTATAAAAAATATCAACATAGAACCAAAAGAAATGTTGCACTGATATTCTGTGGCTGATGTAGTTTGGAATTCATTCTGCTGGAGGAGTGCAGGGCAGGGGCAGGGGGAGAGAAGAACAACCACATCACGGTGACATGCTAGGGCTGGGCGATATATCGTCCAAAACCGTTTTGAAGTCCATATTGTGATGTCGTTTTCATAATTTTGAACCTGACAATATATTGTGAATCATTGTGTGTGTGTGTGTGTGTGTGTGTGTGTGTGTACGCGTGTGCGTCCGCTATGCTATGCTATGCTATGCAAAAATCACAGTGTGGGGAAAACTCTGGAGCCAGCCAACGCCTCGTGATGTTCAGCTGGTGATATATCACCATGTTGAAAACCAGATATCGCCCAGCCTTAGTGAGATCATCCATCGGTTATATAACCTTGCCCAGTGACTAAAGGTTTTGAAAATACTGTTATAGCAGGATTGAGGAATCTCCACTTGGATTCCAGCTCCAAGCAGCATGGTCCAACAATGGTGGTAGATGTAGCTTGACATCTGCAGCTTCCCCACCTGCAATAATACAGCTTGTCCACAGGAAAACAGCAGGGGAAGAATTCATGCGCAGCTTGAAAAGCACAGGCCTTTGGGGTAGGGCGTAAACAACTTTTGAATGTGGTGTGTGTGTGTGTGTGTTCTTTATACAAAGAGGTGTGCTTTTGTTCTCCTATCTTCCGACATTGTTGGTGCTAACTTAATTCTCAGTACGAATAGATTAAAAGCCCCATCGCCATGCCAGTTTCCACGATTTCCAGGCCCGCCGTGGAACCGGCCGTGTCTTGAGTTGCTTTTTGACGAAACCCGGGGCTCGGCATTAAAAGAAAATATGTTTGTCTCCTTCATATAGAGCGTGCATCTTTAGTCTCTTCGAAGACCCACCTGTGACGGGACCTGTAGTCTGCTGGTTACCCTCTGGCACTAAGCACAGCCAAATGAAATCCATGCACAGTGAAGAGAGACTTCAGCACCCAACTAATCAGAATGGTGAAAGGGAGCTCTCTTACACAGCACTAGGGGAGATAATCAGAAGCAGTAAGTGGCAAACACGAGGCCGTACGCTGACAGGATTTTGCTACAGCTTATTGTGCATTTGCTGCTACAGCTTCGCACCAGTCCCCCATCCCACTAAGAATAAGCCATACATGCCATTGATAGCCTCATTTTATACTTTTGGCCAGCAGGAGAGTTTCTGTAGAATCACCTAACCCCCATATGACCTAATAATGTCCATTTGTTTGTGTGTCCCTTCCCTCTCCCCCACATGAATTAACAAAGCATCGGTCCTCGGGGGGCTGCCTAACTCTGCCAAATGCTTCCTCTCATGATGATTGCCGCCATTTCCTCCCGCTGCCGAACGATGACGATAATAACCATGTATTGTGACTTATACTTGATACTGCTTGCTCTTCCTTTGCTTGTTCTTGTTAAGAAATGTCCATTTTAAAGAAGAAGAAGGAGAAGAAGAAGAATAAAAACTTCCAATAGGCCAACTGGGCAAATATCCCGGTAAACTACTTCACGATAAGGCGGGCTACCTCAACACCAATAAAATTTTGTCATGACCACCAGTGTCCTTTTGTTAGTGTGTGTGTGCTTGTATACGCAGCAGCAATAGTTAAAACCAAACCTGCTTAAAAAAACCACACACAATCCAGTCTAATAACATCTCTCAGTTCTCAGTCCTTGGTTCCTCAGCAGACCATTCACTTCAAGTGAAGTGCCAAGAGTTCAATACTTGGCTTCTCCAGGTAGGGTGGCCTAAAATCCTGGAGGCCTGCCACCCGTCAGTGTTGACAATAACTCAACAAGATGGACCAATGGTTTGACTCAGTATGAAATTGGTATGATGTTTCCCTAGCCGCTGACAGCACATTGCACCTTACTCCTGCCTGCCTGCCTGGGCTGGGCTGGTGGCGGTTGTGATGTACTGCCAGCTCAAATTGCCTCAATTAGCTGGAAGACAGGCGGTTTAAAGAAGGCTGCTTCTTGGCTGATCAAGCAAAAGGCGAGGGGACAGCTTTCTTAAAGTGCCTGCGCCTCAGCAGAACAGTTTAACAAAGCTCTGGTACAGCTCCTGCTCGTGGGAGCCTGGGTGGTAGGGGGCTTGTTCATCTCGGCGAACTGGGCAAGCCCCCATACCAGTCTGGCTCCCGCGAGCAGGAGCGATATGGGAAGGGATGGGCAATTTCAGACCCATTGAGATATATCAGCACGTCACAATATTTCATGGTTCCCGTGATCTGCCTTCTAATGTCATTGGGACTTTCAAACTCTCCTAAATGGCATCCACGTTGCAGTGGGGTGAGGAGGAACTATTGAATATATGCGTGTAAACAAGACCGGAAGCCTACTTCCGCCTCAGCTGTCCCAGATTTGGCTTCTTATTCCAGCTCAGTAATGCGATTCCTCACGTTGAGTCCTTGGCCATGTTCCCCCCTTCTCGGAACCGAAGCAAGAAAGGGAGAGCTGTAAACTGAAAGCTATACACTTCAAATTCGCCCCCTTTTTGTGCATGCAGTGGGGGGTGCAGGGGGGGGGGCCGGCCGCACCGGGCTCAACATCTGGGGGTTAGGGTTAGGGGGCGCAAATCCACGGGTTGGGGGCGCAAATTACTTGCCTTGCCCCGGGTGCTGACAACCCACGCTACGCCACTGTGTGCATGCAAGCGATGAAACCCAAAAGCAATTTCTGCAGCAAAAAGAAAAGGATGTCACAGGAAGCCCATTGACACTAGCATTTGAAATTGATGAAGACCCATTTGGTGAAGACCTCTATGTTGTGGAACACGGTGTGTCCAGTTTCTGTCAATTTTAGAAGGAAATTCAGAACATGAAAAGGGGCACAAGGACACAGGAGATCCATATCTTCAGGGTTGTCAGTTTAATAAGCATTGGCCTTGCCTGAGCCAGTTACATTATGTGTATAGCTGTGATAAATGTGAGTGATGGGTCTTTCAGGAAGTCTGACGCTCGCTACCTGGCCATTCTTGTCTCATTTTTACCACTGGGTTGGTGAATTAAAGACAGGAGACACTCAATATGTCCGGGGCAGCCACAACTCCCACGTTCCCTGACTGTTAGCCATGCTGGTTGAAGCTGATGGGAACTGAGAGTCCCCCAACGTCTGGAAAGAACTACATTGGCTGCCCCTGCAGAATGTCAATGCAGTATATTTTACCTGTCAACATGAAACTAAATTCTCTGGGATGTCTCAGGTAATAAAGTTTGATGTGCCTGCCCTTTATGTAGTCATTACAAAATCCCTGTTTGCCCATACTAATAGCATTCAACATGTCTAATTTTATTGATTTCCACAGTGCAGTCCCATTGAACCCAACCCTCCTTCCCCATGATCTCTCTTCATGCCATAGAAACTGCCAAGTATTATATTTTATTGATTATTATTATTAATATCCCACCTTTTCTCCAAAGGATCTCGAGGTGGCATGTATTCTTTTTCTCCTGCCTGTTTTATCTTCACAACAAGGCTGGTCTAAGAGACTGCGACTGGTTTCAGGTCACCTAGTGAGCTTCTTGGATGTTTGGGCATTTGAATCTTGGGGAAGAATTCATTGTTGCACAGTTAACCATCATTCCATCTGCTTGTTGGAATGATCTCCCACTCTCATGTACACCGTTCTGGGGGTTCTCCCAATCTTCCACAAGAACTGATTGTTGGGGCACCAGAGGTTGGAGAATGGGAAGCCTAATAATAATAATAATAATAATAATAATAATAATTTTATTATTTCTACCCCACCTGAAGGGAGGGCGTTCCACAGGGTGGGTGCCACCAGAAGGCCCTTTGAGATGGACCTCAGTGTCCAGGCTGAACGATGGGGGTGGAGCATAGCTGTCAACTTTTCCCTTTTCTTGAGATGAATCCTATTTGGAATAAGGGAAGTTCCCTTTAAAAAAGGGGGAAAGTTGACAGCTATGGGGTAGAGACACTCACATTGCACTAGCAAGACTTGTGGTGGCTCCAACTAGCACAGCTATTCAGTTGAATCTGGCCCCTGGTCTCACAGGTCCTTTTTAAAAATTATTTTTTAATACAGCTTGAAAAACAAAGGAAAAATATACAGAAGTTAACATCAAATACCAAGCATTTTTTTTAAACATAGGGAAAGGGAAAGAAGTATTTTGATTCTTCTGTTGTAAAATCAATAAAAATTATTATAAAAAAAAAAAAGAAGTATTTTGATTCTTCGTCAGCTTTATAAACTTACACAAAACTATTACTCCATAAAAGCTAGCTCTTCTACTTTCCATTTTTTCAGTCTTCAAACCCGGTTCCTAATCCAAATTTTAAATCAGAGATGGGCAACATTTCTCCCTCCAGTTTCTGTCAGCTACCAGGGGTGTCTTACCCATAGAGGCTAGTGCTGCGGGGTGCCAGGGCGCCGAGTTCTGGAGGGTGCTAGGGAAGAGGCGGAGGCTGGACGTGGTGCCTCCTGGCATCAGCTCGCTGCCCTCACCCGCCTCCACCATGCCACGTCAAAGCAGCACCGTGCCTGGAGCCTCCGTCTGCTGTGGCCACCGTGGCACAAAGCGGCCAGCTGAGCCGGGAGGCGCCAGGCCTCTTCCCCACCAGAGGAGCCACCCTCCAGCCACTGCCCGCCACCTCCAGCCCTGCCGGCAGTGCCGTCCTCCCTAAAAAACTCTGGTAAACCAAAAGACCAGAAGCATTTCTGCTAGGTCTAGTGGGAAGAGAGATTAAAATAAAAGATCAGAATTTGTTTATGTATGCCACAGCCTCCGCAAGAACTCTATTGGCCCCAAAATGGAAAACACAAGACTTACCAACCATCCAGGAGTGGCAGGTGAAGATGACAGATTTTGCGTAACTTGCCAAATTGACAGGGAGGATCCAGGACCAAGAGGACCAGAGATACAAGAACAACTGGAGTAAATTTATTGTATATTTAAAAGAGAACTATAAAAGTCTAAAGACACTAGCAGGACTGGAATAATACCTTCAATGTAAAATAGTAGAGATATGAGAATAATATATGTGATAAGAATGTGATGTATATACCATCTGCGGGGAGGGTGGGAAGTCAAGACTTGGCAGAGTCAAGGGGGTTATATTGTGATAATAAGGATTGTTGGGAAAAGATTATATGAAGAAAATAATAAAAAATTACCTGGGGAAAAAACAACTCTGGGAAATGGGGGGGGGGGGGACAGAGGGAGCTTTGTGCCACGGCGCTGGATATGCTTAAGATAAGGTTACCAGATTTTTTTCAATGAATCCAGGGACACTTTTCAACTTCAATGGATTTTGTATGGGGACTGATTTGGGAAACGGGGACATCTGGTAACCTTAGCTTAAGATGGCCCTGTCAGCTACACTCAAAAGTGAGTAGGTCGCCTGCTTCCCCACTCTTTCTCCGACCCCTTTTTCTCTGGGGCACTCTCCTTTCTCTCTCTTTTCTATGCCTCCTTCCCTACTGCCCAGCAGGGACAGATCATTCTTGCTACTTTGCAGAAGGCTTTGGGAATGAGGATGAGGACCAGCTGCAGTTCAAAGAGAAGTGATCAAAGTCTTCCAGCTCATGCATCTTGCCACACTAACATGTCACCAAGATTGGGGCGATTTCCCCCATGGTATTTCGCAGCAGGAGGCTCACATTCTTCCCCCTTCTTATTCTCGATAATGATTAGAGTTTTTATTTTCGCATTAGTCTTGTAGCAGCATGGGTCATAAACAGCAGGCAAGCAACTTTTCTACGTGATTGATTATGAAACATGGCCATGGGTAAGTGTTGCATGACCAGCTAATTGAAAGTTGCCTTCCATATCTGAATTTGCATGATGCTGGCTCATGATGAATAATCACAGCATCTGATATATATGCATATACAGCTCCAGTTCCCTTCTTAAATATTTTCCTTTACTGATGCTTTTACCCTCTTGTTTCTAAGTTATTTTGACTCCTAGGAGCTGAAAAAAACAAGGCTGTTTTTGCAAAGGGTGAGATCCCTGTTTTCTTCCAGCTTAAGAAATATCTAATGGCTGTTTTATAGCTTTACCACAAAAGTGAAGAGCTTTTGTAGACTTTTTTTGTGGAGAAAGCAAAGGGGCTACAATCAGCTATACCTTTAGGCTGGAATAACCCACCCCGCTTTCTGATATTTGGAGTTACCAAAGCCTAGAGGTCCCAGCCAGATATTTCTCTTACCTTGCTGATGTTGCCTATTGTATTCTGTAAGGTAAAGGTAAAGGGACCCCGACAATTAGGTCCAGTCGTGACTGACTCTGGGGTTGCGGCACTCATCTCACTTTATTGGCCGAGGGAGCCGGCGTACAGCTTCCGGGTCATGTGGCCAGCATGACTAAGCCGCTTCTAAGCCGCGAACCAGAGCAGTGCATGGAAATGCCATTTACCTTCCCGCTGGAGTGGTACCTATTTATCTACTTCCAGTCTGACGTGCTTTCAAACTGCTAGGTTGGCAGGCTCAGGAACTGGCAAGCTCATTGGCTGCCGCTGAATCACAGCTTCGTATTTCTTAAGGGATGTTCATACATTACATTCAATGAGTGTACAGTCTTTGTACCAATGATTATGGTTATGATTATGGTGGTGGTGGTGGTGCTGATTAGTGTCTCAGGGTGGTTCCCAGGATAAAAGCACACTATAAAAACACAGAATACATAATCAAAATAAAAACAACAACTGTCCAGTAAACCCCCCCCCCCATTTTAAAGGGCATTGGATGTCAGTCAACCCAAGGCCTGGTTAAAGAGGAATGTTTTTGCTTGCTGTAGAGTTGCCATATTTCAAAAAGTAAAAACCAGTACACCCTGAATGTTGTTGAAAGTTCCCCCCTAGACGTCAATTCTACCTTTGTAATCTACAAATACGTGTACATAAGTAGAGACAACTTGTATCTGTGAAACATTTAATGCTTTTGTTATTATTGTGAACCACTTGGATCTCAGCATGGAAAAGCAGAACACAAATAATAAGTCAAATCAGTGTGTGAAGTGATGCTCTAGGTTACATCTTTCCACGGCGAGAGAAACGTTTAGCTTCCTTTTAAAGATATGTGGCCATGTAGGCTTATCTCAGTGACATGTTTTGCAGTCAAGTAAGAGAGGTTTTAAAACCACAATAAATCCTGTTTAACTTTGAAACAACAGCAGCATATTTTTAACCAACGCTGTCGGTCCTTGTTCTTCTCCTGCAAAAAATTAAAAAAGATAAAGCCCAGTTTTCTGGGCCATCTATGAGTAATGGCCCAGGGTAAAAAAATAACCCATTCTGAATAAACTGAGCCGAGATGAAAAATCATTATCATTTACATAATAATTTATACTTATCTTGTTTATGCAAACACAAGACGACTTTATCTGCCTATATGTTGTTTTCCTTTCCCCCCGTTTTCCTCTTGTGAAGGGAATGCATTATGTTCCTCATGGAGATTTATAATCCCTGCCGCCTGAATTTATACCGCTGGCTATATTTCAGAAAACAGAACACCTCAGAATCCAGAGCTTTAAGCTTCTCTGGGAAGAAAATTTATTTCTCTGTCTGCAGAAAAATGAGATGAGAAGCAGAAGATGTAATGATAAGAGAATGCAGGCACAGAAAGGGAGCTGGTACCTGGAATCCCCTGAATGGAATAATGTCCCCTTATGGGCATATGGAATTAGCATTACCTTGGAACGAATGTTTTGAATTCATTATATATATATATATATATATATATATATATATATATATATATATATATATATATTTGCTTTCGTAGATTTTCACGGGTACAGGAATGCAGGTTTTGGTGTCCTCGGGTGTCTTCCCGTGTAAAAGTTGGGGTGTCTAGGCGACGTTTCGACGAGGTCTCACTCGTCATCTTCAGGCTGGTGCTTTCGGCTTCTTGTTACTGGAACAGAGCAGGATCTCAGTGTTTGAGTTCCTATAAATACCCCCTCTACAGTATTTATAGGAACTCAAACACTGAGATCCTGCTCTGTTCCAGTAACAAGAAGCCGAAAGCACCAGCCTGAAGATGACGAGTGAGACCTCGTCGAAACGTCGCCTAGACACCCCAACTTTTACACGGGAAGACACCCGAGGACACCAAAACCTGCATATATATATATATATATATATATCTGACAGGCAAAGAATCAGAAGCCTCCCGTTTCCCCCTTTTTCTTCTTCTGTTGTTTTTGTATTTATTTAGATTAGTTTTTTCATCTTTTTCATCTTTTTGTATTCTAAAAAGACACTCAGTTCAAAAACTGAGTGTCTTTTTAGAATACAAAAAGATTAAAAAACTATACAATGGTACCTCGGGTTAAGTACTTAATTCGTTCCGGAGGTCTGTACTTAACCTGAAACTGTTCTTAACCTGAAGCACCACTTTAGCTAATGGGGCCTCCTGCTGCTGCCGTGCTGCCAGGGCACAATTTCTGTTCTCATCCTGAAGCAAAGTTCTTAACCTGAAGCACTATTTCTGGGTTAGCGGAGTCTGTAACCTGAAGCGTATGTAACCTGAAGCGTATGTAACCCGAGGTACCACTGTATATATATAATCTTCTTTTAAGCTTTAATAAATCTATTGGAGGAAGAACATATGGAATTATGTTCTCCCCCCCCAAAAAAATAGATTTATTAAAGCTTAAAAGTTATTAAAGCTTAAAACAACAACAACAACAGCAACTATTTTTTTTGAAATAATATGCACATTAATAGACTGTAGCCTGGGTCATCATGTTCATGGGAACTTTGTTGGGACTCCAACTCCCATCAACTCCATTCGATGGTCAGAAGAGTTATAGTCAAAAAGCTGCATTGTGAACAGAATCAGTGCAGATCTTTATTTTCAATTTTATTTTCATGATCTTCAGTTCTCACTAGCTTCTAGCCTCCAATACACCTCATCCCACTGTGTGCAATTTCTCCTTCTGTCTACTTCATGTATCTGGTGAAGCAGCCGGTGGTCTAGGAAGGTGAGGCAGCCCATCAGCAAGTCAGGGGATGGGTGTCGAGCTGTGTTCTCAATGTGGAGCCCTCCAGGTGGTCAACTGTGGAGGGTGATGGGAGTTACACTATGCAGTATGCAAAAATGAATAAATAAATAATGTGGAGGGCACCAGGTTGGGGAAGCTTGGTACAGAGCAGCAGCAGAAGAAGAGTTTTGGATTTGATATCCCGCCTTTCACTCCCCTTCAGGAGTCTCAAAGCGGCTAACATTCTCCTTCCCCTTCCTCCCCAACAAACACTCTGTGGGGTGAGTGGGGCTGAGAGACTTCAAAGAAGTGCGACTGGCCCAAGGTCACCCAGCAGCTGCATGTGGAGGAGCGGAGACGCGAACCCGCTTCCCCAGATTATGAGACTACCACTCTTAACCACTACACCATGCTGGCTCCCACATGTGCACGTCAAAAGTCCCAGGTTTGCTGGGAAATACCCCTGTGTGAGTGTGAGACCCCCTGGGTATAATGTATGCATTGTCAACTGCACAGCTCCTATAAGAGAAAGCACTATGACCCAGGAAGGCAGCTTCTAAAGAGGTTTGGTCTGGCTTGAGGGGTTAGTTGAATTCTATTGATTTCAACTCAATTCTACTCAATATTGATCCAGAGTAGATTCCAACGCACAGTGGTACCTCTACATCAATTTTTATAATTTTAATCAATCAATTTTTAATCAATTTTTATAATGAAATGTTTTTAGAACATTGTACTATTTTATTGTTGTTAGCCGCCCTGAGCCCGGCTTCGGCTGGGGAGGGCGGGATATAGATAAAATGTATTATTATTATTATTAGATACGAACGGGATCCGTTCCAGAGCCTCGTTCGCATTTAGAGGTAAACGTAACTAGTGATGGCACGTCTGCGCATGCGCGTGCCGCTTTTCGCCGCTTCTGCATATGCGCGTGATGTCATTTTGAGCGTCTGTGCATGCGCAAGCGGCGAAACCCGGAAGTAACGTGCTCCGTTACTTCCGGGTTGCCGAGGAGTGCAACCTCAAATGTGCTCAACTCGAAGCATATTTAACTCAAAGCATATTTAGCTTTACTGCTGCTGAAGGCAAATGAGCTTAATGGTCACAAATCCAATACAGTCGTACCTTGGAAGTCGAACAGAATCTGTTCCGGAAGTCCTTTTGACTTCCAAAGTGCGGCTTCTGATTGGCTGCAGGAAGCTCCTGCAGCCAATCGGAAGCCGCAGAAGCCCCACTGGACGTTCGTCTTCTGAAAGTGCATTCGAAAACCAGAAGAATCACTTCCGGAACGTTCAACTCCCGAGGTGTTCAGGAGCAATTGCAAACGCTAAAGAGCTTAGTCATTGAGCTTTGTAAACTCGATGACTAAGCTCTTTAGCGACGAAACGTCGGATTACCAGAATGACGTCCAAGCACTGAACCACTGGTATATCCCAAGTGGACTCTTTATCACTGCGTTTGCGATTGTTCAACATAAAATCTATTTTGGAAAGAGAAGAAACAAGCACTGAACCACTGATATATTACAAGTGAGCTCTTTATTTACTGCGTTTGCTGTTGTTTAAGATAAAACCTATTCGGGAAAGAAACTACTTTTGCCATTTTTTGGACATTTATTGTTTGTTTACAGATCGTTGCCTTGGTGATATTATCTTGCGACTCAATATAAGGCCAGCTCTTCATATTCCTAAAACACAGCTCTTCGGCTGCTTCCAGATGACATGTTTATTGAGCATTCATTAAGTTCTGTTTGCAGGGAGGTGAGATGATGTTGCATCATGGAAACGCCATTCCATGCTTACCGGTGTATTTCCACGACATTTTCCTTGTTGCAAACAACTCAGTTTTGGGAAGGAAGAGCACTTATTAAGAAGGAGTTCTGAATCAGCTTCAACTGCACAACTGGAATTTGCCAGTAGTGATTGTCTCCCACCCCCAAAATAGAAACAGCCTCGAAGTCCCCTTTTCCTAACATTGCCCCACTTCTTTTATTCAGATGGAGAAGGCTTTGGAACAGATATTTGAAAAAGACATTGCCAAAGGCACCCTTGCCTTTTGACAATGAGGTATTCCAAAACTGCTCATCATTCTATAAATATTTTGATCATATCATATGCCAGCATTGTACCAAATTCTTTCGGTGCATAACTTAATTAAATCACGCAGCACGGCTACGCTGGATTATGCACTCACTCTGAGAAGCATCAAAGAGGCAGCGTATATTCAGTATTCAAACAAAGCTTGCGAGGAAATGAATTGTCATGCATTGCGTTCATTGGGAATAGTTTCATTGGGTGATATTTTTAAGGAGAGATGAATATTTGCTTACATAAATCAGAAGAAAGGACAACATGTAGCTTGGTGATGCTCTGAATTAAATATCCTACCTCTTGTTCATTTTTGTTTAATTCCCCCTATATTTTGCCAAAATGATTTTTTTGGGTAGGGTGGCCAGTTCTGTTTTGCAAAAAAGAGGCCAAAATATTGCATAGGATTTGCATATGGCTCCTTACTTGTAAACCAGACTTGGACTGGGTAGCTCTCAGGTAGAGGACACATTCAAAGACAACTGTCCCTTCAAACCAGAGGATTGCTCACTGTGAAACAGGACACATGGCTAGCCTAGGTATCTGACAAGCAGTATAATCAGCAGGGTGTTCCATGTCTTCTTGAAAAAATGTTCCAAGTTCCCAAGTTCCAGCTCTCATCCAAATGCTCAGCAAATCCTTTCATCCAACAAAAAACACACAAAGTTATTTTACTATGTATTTTAATCATGGCTAGATGTATTTTTTTTCATAACTGGTTGTTGTTGTTTAGTCATTTAGTCGTGTCCAACTCTTCATGACCCCATGGACCAGAGCAACGCCAGGCACTCCTGTCTTCCACTGCCTCCCGCAGTTTGGTCAAACTCATGTTCTAAGCTTCGAGAACACTGTCCAACCATCTCGTCCTCTGTCGTCCCCTTCTCCTTGTGCCCTCCATCTTTCCCAACATCAGGGTCTTTTCCAGGGAGTCTTCTCTTCTCATGAGGTGGCCAAAGTATTGGAGCTTCAGCTTCAGGATCTGTCCTTCCAGTGAGCACTCAGGGCTGATTTCCTTCAGAATGGATAGGTTTGATCTTCTTGCAGTCCATGGGACTCTCAAGAGTCTCCTCCAGCACCATAATTCAAAAGCATCAATTCTTCAGCGACCAGCCTTCTTTGTGGTGTAGCTCACACTTCCATACATCACTACTGGGAAAACCATGGCTTTAATTATACGGACCTTTGTCGGCAAGGTGATGTCTCTGCTTTTTAAGATGATGTCTAGGTTTATTATTGCTTTCCTCCCAAGAAGCAGGCGTCTTTTAATTTCATGACTGCTGTCACCATCTGCAGTGATCATGGAGTCCAAGAAAGTAAAATCTCTCACTGCCTCCATTTCTTCCCCTTCTATTTGCCAGGAGGTGATGGGACCAGTGCCCATGATCTTAGTTTTTTTATGTTGAACTTCAGACCACATTTTGTGCTCTCCTCTTTCACCCTCATTAAAAGGTTCTTTAATTCCTCTTCACATTCTGCCATTAAGGTCATCTGCATATCTGAGGTTGCTGATATTTCTTCCGGCAATCTTAATTCTGGCTTGGGATTCATCCAGTCCAGCCTTTTGCATGATGAATTCTGCATATAAGTTAAATAAGCAGGGAGACAATATACAGCCTTGTCGTACTCCTTTCCCAATTTTGAACCAATCAGTTGTTCCATATCCAGTTCTTACTGTAGCTTCTTGTCCCACATAGAGATTTCTCAGGAGACAGATGAGGTGATTAGGCACTCCTATTTCTTTAAGAACTTGCCATAGTTTGCTGTGGTCGACACAGTCAAAGGCGTTTGCATAGTCAATGAAGCAGAAGTAGATGTTTTTCTGGAACTCTCTAGCTTTCTCCATAATCCAGCGTATGTTTGCAATTTGGTCTCTGGTTCCTCTGCCCCTTCGTAATCCAGCTTACACTTCATAACTGGTTGCATACTTCTTATTTTGGCGCTGGCTTTTACTTGTGAACCACTTTGGTATTCTGCATGAGAGAATGATTGAATCTTAGCCATGCTAGTCCAACCTGCTGCAAAGCAGGAATCTTTCACCCAATGTGAGGCTCAAACCTACAAAAGAAAACTCAATTTAGTTGGCTGACATTAACTTCCTAGCCAAGGGTTTCAAATATGTGAGAGTTATCGTGATTAGTGACAATGACACAAACTGGTCCCGAGTGCTGGAGAATCCATGCGCTTTAAGAAGAGAGCTTCTCCTTGTCGGTTCTATCAGGGGTGTGACAATTGCATCTGCAGAGTTAATTGGTGATGTCAAACTATATGCAAGCCCCCCCGGGCTCCAGGTACAGGCAGGGAATTGGTTTTCCCAAAGCACATAATGACAATCTAAGGCTTGTCATTCTAAATTATGCCATTGGTTTAGGTTACACGTTTCCTGATGGTGGATCAAAGAGGAAAAAAGACAAGAAAACATTGAAAGAAGTTTATAGTTGGCAAGCAATAGTTTTCAGTATTTGCCCAATATTCCGAAAAGTCTTTTGAAAGATCCACAACTGCTGTTCCCAGATTCCCTAAGAGATGATAGCTTTATGGATGGGGAAACAGTGGCCCTTCAGAGGCAGTTGGACTCCAACTCCCATCAGCTCATGCCAGCATGGCCAATAGGGAATATGGGAATTGTAGTCCATAAATATCTGGAGGGTCACAAGATCCTCGCTCCATCTTTTATACTTTAAAACTGTGGTGTAGAGATGCCTCCGTCTCAGAACACTTCTAATAATACTATTTTACATGCAGAGGGTTTCAGCTCTTAAAAGTAGGGCCGGTGAAATTCAGGGCCCATAGGCCAAACCTGTCAACCTAGCAGTTTGAAAGCACGTCAAAGTGCAAGCAGATAAATAGGTACTGCTCTGGCAGGAAGGTAAACGGCGTTTCCATGCGCTGCTTTGGTTCGCCAGAAGCGGCTTAGTCATGCTGGCCACATGACCTGGAAGCTGTACGCCGGCTCCCTTGGCCAATAAAGCGAGATGAGCACCGCAACCCCAGAGTCGGCCATGACTGGACCTAATGGTCAGGGGTCCCTTTACCTTTACTTTAAGGAATAGAGGGAAACTGGGGTGGCTTCTGTAAATCCAGGACTGTCCCTGGAAAATAGGGACACTTGGAGGGTCTGTGGTGAGTCAAATCAAGGTGAATATCTGTAAGCAGCATGGTTTAGGAGATGATAATACCATTTGGCAGAGTGAAAAGGGTGCTTCAGGCAGCTGATTTGAGGTATCATGAAGGAGAAGCAGAATGCTAGTGATTTAGTTGATTATTACTGCATTGTGACTCCCAGGAAGAGATGCATGTGGGTTTTTCTGCCTTAGGCGCCAAAATAACTTGACCATCCTTGAGTAATATGTAACTTGGCTTTGATAACTGAGGTGGGAACGGGGTGTTTTGCTGTTTTGCTTCAGGAAGCAAAATGCTTTGGGGCAGCCCTGACCGTGGGCGGGCTGGGTGAAGAGGACCAGAATATTAAAAAGAGGAGAAAGGCACCCTTGAATATTTGCTTGTGCAGAGCAGAAAGGGTTTTGTTTTCAGTGCTACCAAAACAATTGAGCTCAGACGAGAGAGAAGAATCGTTTTTGCTCGTTCACCAGAGCATTAGCTGCAACTGTTCCTTGTGCAAAGCTTCTGAAGCAGCCCTGTCATTTAACAAAGCCTTTCAGATTGATTTTGCTTGTTCGCAGCGAGCTTTGGGGAGGATTTCTAATCTGGCAGAAGTATGGGGGAGCATTTAAATGCCAGGACAAATGGGCATCCGAGGCAGCTTTTTAACAGGCTCTGTAATATGTCAAAGGTGTTCAAATAAATTAGACTTGGCCCCAGCGTAGCTGAATGAGGGCACCTGAGGACGACCAGCTTGAATTGATGTGGACGAGGAAGGTGTGAAGAAGAAGAAAGATCGCTTGGTTGGATTCAATGGGATCCGAAGCCTAGAGTTTTGCCTCCTTGCCAAATTCTTCTCTTTTTTACACTGAAGATCTGGCTTCAACCTGACATCATGTTTTGAGTTTTGAGCTAATGGACACCTCTGAGAATGGAAGCATAGGTGCCGGCTCCCTGAGTGCCCGAGTAGCCACAAAATTCCCCACAGGCACCCACAAATTTTGGCTCCAGGCCCCAGTGACCCACGGTTTCAGGACCAAGCTGGCACTCCTGACTGGAAGTTTGTGTTTGTGTATGGGGAAGCTTGTGTATGGGGCGGGGGAGAGGCGATTTTGCGGGTTGCTCTTTCCCTCTGGAGCTTCTGAGACTTCTTGAAAACAACAACACTGCTCTGATGCCATGCAGCGGTTGGATGCAGAGGGAGAGCTGGGAAGCAAGAACCCTCTCCAACAGCCCTGTTGTGACAGACCAGCTCCATCAACCAGGCCTTCTCCCCTCTCACCTGTCATCTAGAGTCGGCTGTTTCATCAGGCTACCTCAGTGGGAGAGATAGGAAGCAGGACTCATTACACCCGCTTTTCCAGAGTCCCAGTCCCACCTCCTGCCTCTGAACTATGCCAGGTAGACAATGGTCTGGAGATTGGAAGGGACGTGGGTGGCATTGTGGTCTAAACCACTGAGCCTCTTGGGCTTGCCAATCGGATGGTTTGGCGGTTTGAATCCCTGCAATGGGACGAGCTCCCGTTGCTCTGTCCCAGCTCCTGCCAGCCTAGCAGTTCCAAAGCACACCAGTTCAAGTGGATAAATAGGTATGGCTGTGGTGGAAAGGTAAACAGCGTTTCCGTGCGCTCTGGTTTCCGTCACGGTGTCCCATTGTGCCAGAAGTGGATTAGTCCTGCTGGTCACATGACCCAGAAAGCTGTCTGTGGACAAACGCCAGCTCCCTCGGCCTGAAAAGCGAGATGAGCGCCACAACCTCATAGTCGCCTTTGATTGGACTTAACCATCCAGGGGTCCTTTACCTTTACCTTTTACTTAGAAATTGGTGCCAGAGTTTTGATTTTAGTTTCCCTCTTCCCTCCTGCTCCCCTTTTCCTTGTGTGTTTATTTGAATGTAGACCTGTGGTTAGGAAGTGTCTTGTTTTGATTTCATGTAAGCCTTCTGGGATTTATTTTTGGCTGAAGTACAAATGCTCTAAATAAACAAATATTATTACATTTGTTTCATGTGCCCTGCTTTCCTTAGAAGTAGAAGTACAAAGTCATTCACCTTACCAGAGCACTGGGAACTTATGAGTCCCCCCTCCCCCTGTACCTGTTGATTTAAACAAATATATAAGGTGAGGAGGGAGGAGCAGGCGGAAGAACCCGGCTTCTTCTTACGAACCAGCTTCAAAACTAAGACTTCTGTCTTTTTCCCCTGGCTCACTTTCAACTGATAAATCATTTATTTTATTATTTATTACCTAGCACGAGCCTACAAAAAAGGAAGAAAGAAAAAGGAGCCTCCTTATTTAGCACAGCCATAACACGCTGATTTATTTATTGACGGTTTGGCTGGGATACAGAGACAATGATGTTGATTGTTGAGATGCAGATGGCTTCCCCCTCTAATAATGAGCTCAGGAAGTGAGCACTGATGGGATTGGAGCCAGGATGCGGGCCATGCAGCAGACATGCAGGGGAAAGGGTGGGCAAGGTTTTCAGAAGTACTTTTTTTAAAAAAAAAATCTAACCAAAAAACCAAACAACAACACCAAAGGGTTGAAAAACACTCTCCCATGGCTGAGTATACTCATTGGCAAAATAATTCTGAGTGACAGTTTGGGGGGGGGGAGGGAGGAAAACAGGAACGAGGGGGGATGGAGTATGCCAGAATTAGGTATGGCTGACTGGAGTCCTGAATAGGAGCACTTCTATAAGGAGGTGATATAATAATAATTTATTACTTATACCCCGCCGATCTGCCTGGGTTTCCCCAGCCACTCTGGGTGGCTCCCCAGAATATTAAAAAACACGATAAAACATCAAACATTAAAAACTTCCGTAAACAAGGTGTCCCATTTCAAGAATGCAATTTAACGTTATAAATGACGAGTACAGTGGTACAGTGGTACCTCTGGTTGCGAATGGGATCCGTTCCGGAGGCCCATTCGCAACATGAAAAGAGCGCAACCTGAACACTTGTATCTGCACAAGTGCGTGGCGCGATTTGGAGTTTCTGTGCATGCGTGAGCGGCGAAACCCTGAAGTAACCCTTTCCAGTACTTCCGGGTCGCCGCAGGATGTAACCTGAAAGAACATAACATGAAGCAAACGTAACATGAGGTATGACTGTATATATCCAGCCACTGTGTATTTATTTCATGGGTGGGGAATCTCTGGTCTGGGAACCAAGTGCGATACAATACGATATCTTTATTGTCATTGTCCCATCCAGAACAATGAAATTGAAAAATCTACATAAGACATTCAACCCCCCCCCAAAAAAAACCTCTGAAACCCCATTTTAAAATACAATATACTCGTATAGAGACTCCTTATACTGCATTTAAAGCCAGAATTGCAATTGGGTAGAAATTGTTTCCCAGGCGGCTAGTCCTAGTCTTTATAACCCTGTACCTTCTTCCAGAAGGCAGAAGCTGAAAGAGATCATTTCCGGGGTGTGCGCTATCCTGCGCTATCTCTGCAGCTTTCTTATGGCACCTGGAAGCATAGATTTGATCTAAGGTGGGAAGAGTGCACTCAAGAGCGCAACCGCTGTGGACACTTTTGTCCAGTCCTCAGGCCCCTTTCCAGGGCATATTTCTTCTTGGCCATGACTTCCACCCTCCTGAGGTGCTTTTGCCAAGTTGGAATCTGTCTGTTTTAATTTTGAATAAAAAAGTTATTCAAATGAAAAGAAAAGAGGAAGCCTGTTCTAGAACAATGGGAGTTTTGCACACTGGGCAGGAGGGAGGCCATCTTTATGATTTTTACTCATATCTAGGGTTGCTCCAAAGCACGAACAACACAGGCTCTAGGGCCGTGTTCCTGCTTTGCTGCGACTTAAGTTCAGTTCTTCAGGAGCCACTCCTGTCTTCTTCCCACTCCATCATCTGACACCGGCTTTTCATTGACAACCCATCTGCAGAGACAGTTTATTACCCTCGTTTCAAATGGTGGAACTGAGACAGAGAGCAATGAACCCATGAACAACTGGGTGCCAGCTCAGAAAATTGCTTAATCCTCTCGGGCGAGCTGCATCGTGCATCATCTTCATTACATTTGTGGAGAAGCAGGATGCACATAAATATCGCGGTGGGCATTGCGGTGCGGCATTAATCATCGGCAGAATACCATGCCCTGTTACCTCTGGGCAATCCAGAAGGCCATGGGTGAAAGAAAACCTACCGTTCGTGCAATCCCCATGCAGAGATTTGGACCCTGTTGTCTGGTGTAAAAAAAACAAAAAAACTAGCAGTGTGAAAGAGTTTCCACAAATGTAAGGAATTCTCTAGACACAGCTCTGTTTTCCTTCTGTATGGAAAAAAAGCTGTAGGTAGGATGAATCGGTCGGTATTGGTTTCTCTCAGTTTTTCATTTTTCCATTCTTAAGTTCAATTCTTCACACATCTCCAATTTTAAAAAAGCAGTCAGAATGGTATAAAAATCTCTGGAGTGTAATAACTGCAGAAAAAATAACATATGGATCTCTAAGAGACAGGAAGATCCTGATAATTTCTAGCCAGTATGGTGGGATTTTATTTCATATAGCTGAGTTTCAGATTTACAGGTATCTCACCCCTCACTGTATAGAGAAATACGGTTGTCATCATTTTGTATTGGGTGTTTTTATTTCATCTGTTTAGGCTTTGCATGCCCTGCCTTTAGTCAGAATAGATCATTGAATTTTTGTTATTCTTGTTTACTTGTCTCTCTGGTTCAATAATAATTTGAAAACTAAAAAAAAAAATTTGTTGGCATTTTAGTACAAATTTATTAGACTATGCACATTTTTAATGCAATTTTCCCTGTTATATGTATTTATTGCATTTCAAATCTTCACTAATATGTGAATTTTTAGGCTCACTTTCCAGAAATACAAACATTTGTACATATGTGGTTGGAAAACCACACTGTAAAACTCAGTGAGGGAGGGGGAGGGAGGAAAAATGGGGGGGGGGGGGAATAAGGATGATATGTTTTTCCTCCCTCCCCCTCCCTCCCCCCACAGAACCCACCCATTCCCACCCCCCGACTTCCCTCAGTTCCAGTCTTTGATTTCTCTAAAAATGCTGTTTTCTGCATGTTACACAGTTGTATAGATCCTCAAACTATTTAGCTGATTATTATCAATAAAAAGTTTGTGAATGTTTATTCAAAGCCAGCCTAGGAGTCCAGTTCACTTTGTTGCGTCTTCAAATACTTCAAATATTTCCCATTCATCTTTAAAGTCACAGTTATCCTTGTTCCGTTGCTTGTATGTCAGTTTTGCCAGTTCTGCATAGTCCATCAATTTTTCTTGCCATGATTCTTTCTCAACCTTGGCCCTCCAGATGTTTTTGGCCTACAACTCCCATGATGCTTTTTCTGGGAAGAATGTCAAGAGCTGAACAAAGTTATGGGAGCCTGCATGCTTGCTTGTTCACACTAAACCATGGTTTGGCTTACGGTTCTCAAGGACAATGATATGCAGCAGGTTTGCTAAATAAAAATGTCTTCGCCTGACCCCTGAGAGCTTTTTGCTGCAACAGTGGGGAAGTGGGGACAGCAAAGTACCACCCATAGCGACTCTGAGAAATCCCCTTGCGGAAGATGTTGTTAAACATTCATCAAGCACAAAAGCGCTGCACATTTAGCAAAATTTATGACAGTCCCCTGCCTGCAGGCTCTCAGTCTAACAGAGAAGATATAAAAGGAAAACACAATGGGGAGGGCAGAGGAAAGCAAACATGGAGGAGGAAGAAGAAGAAGAAGAAGAAGAAGAAGAAGAAGAAGAGGAAGAAGAAGGAGGAGAAGAAGAAGAGTAGTTTGGATTTGATATCCCGCCTTTCACTCCCTTTAAGGAGTCTCAAAGCGGCTAACATTCTCCTTTCCCTTCCTCCCCCACAACAAACACTCTGTGGGGTGAGTGGGGCTGAGAGACTTCAAAGAAGTGTGGCTGGCCCAAGGTCACCCAGCAGCTGCATGTGGAGGAGCGGAGACGCGAACCTGGTTCCCCAGATTATGAGACTACCGCTCTTAACCACTACACCACACTGGAAGCAGCTGTACATTTGCTGTCAATGCATAGGGCCAGATTGGTTTCCACATTACCATGATGTTCTTTCCCTCAGGGGCCCTAGGTGACCTTGCTGGTGGCTGAGGTCACAGTGAGCTTCATTTTAACTCCACAGTCTTAGGTAAATTGTAGTTGGAGCAAAGTGTCCTTTTAAGGATGGAGGTAGGATGTATAGATGGTATACGACACCAGTGCAGTTAGGGAAAATGTACAAAACTAGCTCAAACATGTGTTGGAAGTGTAAGGAAAAGGAGGGGACATTTTATCACATGTGGTGGGATTGTAATGAAATTTTAAAAAATTGGGAAATGATATACAATGAATTGAAGAAAGTGTTCCATCTAACATTTGTTAAGAAACCTGAAGCATTTCTCTTAAGGATTATAGTTGAAAAATATTTTCATGTATGCGACAACAGCAGCGAGAGTCTTAATAGCACAAGGATGGAAGAACGAAGAAACCCCGACTAAAGAATTATGGCAAGAGAAACTGATGAACTATGCAGAATTGGCAAAATTGACACTTAAACTACGGGACAAGGATAACTGTGACTTTAAAGATGAATTGGAACCTTTTACAAAGTATTTAAAGACGCAACAAAGTGAACTGGACTCCTTGGCAGGTTTTGAATAAACACTCACAAACTTTTTATTGATAATAATCAGTTAGATAAATTAAGGATTCATACAATTTTGTAACATGCAGAGACTAGCATCTACAGAGGAACCAGAGATGGGAACTGAAGGAAGTCAGGGGGGAGCGGGGGTTGTTTTATGGGGGGGGTGGAATGGGGGGAAAATTAAGGATGATATGTTGTAAGATACAGTGGTGCCCCGCAAGACGAACGCCTCGCAAGACGGAAAACCCGCTAGACGAAAGGGTTTTCCGTTTTGGAGGCGCTTCGCAAAACGAATTTCCCTATGGGCTTGCTTCGCAAGACGAAAATGTCTTGCGAGTTCCTGTGGGGTTTTTTCCCTTCCCCCCCTTTTCCTAAGCCCTAAGCCGCTTATCAGCTGATCCGCTAAAAGCCGCTAAACCACTAATAGCGCTAATCCGCTAAGCTGTCAATGGGCTTGCTTCGCAAGACGAAAAAACTGCTATACGAAGAGCCTCATGGAACGGATTAATTTCGTCTTGCGAGGCACCACTGTAATATGCTTTGTTTAAATTCATATATATATATATATATATGCTTTCGTAGATTTTCACGGGTACAGGAATGCAGGTTTTGGTGTCCTCGGGTGTCTTCCCGTGTAAAAGTTGGGGTGTCTAGGCGACGTTTCGACGAGGTCTCACTCGTCATCTTCAGGCTGGTGCTTTCGGCTTCTTGTTACTGGAACAGAGCAGGATCTCAGTGTTTGAGTTCCTATAAATACTGTAGAGGGGGTGTGGTGTATAGCCTCCAATGTTCTGGGCAGAGAGGAAGTTCCCAGGCTAGTGTGCCTTTTCTTCTTTTGTTCCTTAATTACTTGAGAGATATCTTGAGTGATTTCTTGAGTGATATCCTGAGTACCACTTAGGTGGGTCATTAGGTGTGGATTAGTTGCTAAAGTCTTTGTGTCTTGACCTCTTGAACTTTGTGAAGAGTTTTCCTGAGAAGATGGCTGTACTGTACTTAGTTGTGCTCTGGCTTGGCTTCGTGTATAGGGGCGAGCTGTGGTTTTGTGGCTTGTGTCAGCCAGATCTGTGTAGGGATTGCAGGGGGGTGCAGCATCCGGAGGTGCCACCATGGATTGGCTACTGGATGGTGTCTGTAATTCATCTGTGGAGAGGGTCTGGGTTTGGGTCTGGTGTGGTTGATTGGTTGATATATATATATATATCAACCATGCAGGTTTTGGTGTCCTCGGGTGTCTTCCCGTGTAAAAGTTGGGGTGTCTAGGCGACGTTTCGACGAGGTCTCACTCGTCATCTTCAGGCTGGTGCTTTCGGCTTCTTGTTACTGGAACAGAGCAGGATCTCAGTGTTTGAGTTCCTATAAATACTGTAGAGGGGGTGTGGTGTATAGCCTCCAATGTTCTGGGCAGAGAGGAAGTTCCCAGGCTAGTGTGCCTTTTCTTCTTTTGTTCCTTAATTACTTGAGAGATATCTTGAGTGATTTCTTGAGTGATATCCTGAGTACCACTTAGGTGGGTCATTAGGTGTGGATTAGTTGTTAAAGTCTTTGTGTCTTGACCTCTTGAACTTTGTGAAGAGTTTTCCTGAGAAGATGGCTGTACTGTACTTAGTTGTGCTCTGGCTTGGCTTCGTGTATAGGGGCGAGCTGTGGTTTTGTGGCTTGTGTCAGCCAGATCTGTGTAGGGATTGCAGGGGGGTGCAGCATCCGGAGGTGCCACCATGGATTGGCTACTGGATGGTGTCTGTAATTCATCTGTGGAGAGGGTCTGGGTTTGGGTCTGGTGTGGTTGATTGGTGTTGGCGTTCTGTGTGCCTCTGGATCTGGTGTCAGTTTTTGTGGGGAGGGCTAATTTCCAGATGTCTGGCAAGCGGGATGTGTCGTCACGCTTGTTCATGTTGTGAGGGTGTTTCTCTATCTCGATGGCTTCCATGATTATTCTCTTGTGGTGATGTTCCGTGTTAAAGAGCAATTTGGAATCTGCAAAATTAATTTCGTGTCCTGTTTCTTTCATGTGTTGGAAAAGAGAGGAAGTTATATATCAACCATATATATATACCAATATATATATATTGGTTGATATATATATATATATATATATATATATATATATATATATATTGTATTTTGGGGTGTAAGTTGTTGAGATGTGTGAGGAAGCTATCCAGTTTTTCCTTCCCGTGTGGCCAAATTACAAAGGTGTCGTCAACATATCTGAGCCAAAGTTTGGGTTTGTGTTCTGACTTGTCTAAAGCATTGGTTTCAAAGTGTTCCATGTACAGGTTTGCGATGACCGGTGAGAGGGGTGATCCCATAGGTGCTCCTTCTATCTGTTTGTATCTTTGTCCATTGTGGATGAAGTACGTGTTGGTTAGGCAGTGGTTGGTCAGGTCCAAGATGTATTCGGGGGGATTGTATTTGTTTTGAATAGCTGTCAAGGCTTCATTAATGGGCACTTGTGTGAAGAGAGATACAACATCAAAGCTCACAAGTAGGTCATTAGGATGTAGGTTTTGCTTCTTTATTGTTTCTATGAACTGGAAGGAGTTTGGTACGTGTGAAGAGATGGATTCTGCATAGGGCTGAAGTTGCTTGGCGAGAAATTTAGCGAGATTTTGTAGAGGTGAGCCTATGGAGCTGACTATTGGTCTGAGTGGTGTTCCTTCTTTGTGTATCTTGGGGAGGCCGTAGAGTTTGGGGCATCTGGATGATTTTTCTCTGGGGATGATTCTTAGCTGGATTTCTTCACTGATAGGAGAGGCTTTTATTTTGGATTTGGTGGTTTTTTCCAGGTAGGTGGTGGGATCTGTTTTTATAGGTTTGTAGGCAGGATCTTGGAGTAGATTTGATAGTTTTGCTTGGTAGTCCGATGTGTTCATCACCACTGTGGCATTACCTTTGTCTGCTGGGAGAATGATTATGTTGTTGTCTTTCCTCAGGTTGGTGAGTGCTTTCTGTTCTTCTTTGTGTAAATTGCTTCTGGGTGGTTTGCTGGAGCAGAGGATGTTGGTGACTTCAAGTCTGATTTTATTGGCTTCATCTGGGTTGATTTTGGTTAGGCTAGCTTCGACTCCGCATATGATGTTTTCCGTGGGGATGCGTCTCATATATATATATGAATGATGGAGGTGGGAAGCAAGGTCCTTCTCTGGGGTAGGGTTGGCCTCCCTTTTGCCATGATGTTCTTACTGCGATGCAAGAGGTTGAGGCTGCAATTGTCCCCAAGGATAGCGAAGGCCAGAGTGCCTTTCTTAAGACCCAAAGAGCTGCAGGATGCATCTGTGCAAAATGAAATGCTGGATGCATAACAGAGAGAAGTCGCATCATGTTGACTTTTCTGCATGAGACATGAACACGTGACTTGGTTTTGAGATAGTCCCACCTTTGAGACAAGAAGGAAGATGCAACGCAGGCAAACATGTGAAGTTTGGGTGTGCATCGTATGTCTGGCTGAAGAGCACTGCAGACTTAACTGCACCGTGCATGGAAAGTTTGACTGGATGTTCATGTAGAATCTGAAGCCAAGCTCGTGAAAGGAAGAATTTCTAAATATTCATTATGGTTCCCTGGATTGCAGTGGTGCCATCAAGGTTATGCAATATTAAATATTCATAAAATGAAGTCCTGGGAAAAAAAAAGAAATCCAATTGCAAATCATAGCAATAGAGGTGGATTGCATTATTTATGATTCCATTTGTTAAAATAAGACAATGAGACTTGATGAAAGGCATTAAGTGGACTAAAATTAAAGTAATTTGAGCATAAAGCAATGTTTTTTTTTAAAGGGGGTCCTTTTTCTTAACAATTGGAGCCTTTTAAGTTAATTGAAGGGCATCAAAAGGCAGAAGAGGTCTGCTATTTAGCTAGTGTTGAATCTGCCTTAGTTGTCCATTAGTCCATATAACAACAAGGCTTTGGGGGGGGGGGAGATCGTCTGTGGCACGTCACGTGGTGTGATGTTCAAAAGCGGATGGTGGAAACGTAAGAGGGAACACGGACTACGCTTTCACAGAACATTAAACTAATCCAGTAATTAGGTGGGGCTAGGGTCAGCAGCATTTGAACACAGCTTCATAATATCAGCCAAGGGTAGAGTCAGACAGCCAGGAGCCATGCCGTCGTTGCTTAAAAGTTATCTCTGTAACCGTTCAGAGAGGAGACCAGTGCCTGCAACTTCTGAGGCCTGCACTGCTCAAGGGCTTGTAGAGAGGTAGCAGCACTGTATTTCACCGCAAATCTAGAGCTGTTTGGTTTTATGCTTACAGTGGCTGGTCAGAGGCTAGTTTTCTTTGTAAGGTAACAGATAATTTAGCTGCCTCCCTTTTTTAAAAAAAAAAAGTTGAGAAGAGCTATCGCTTTTCTGCTACCGAACACAATTCACAAGCTGGTGGCTTGTTGAAGCAGAGTCTCTCAGCCTAACCTACCTTACGGGGTTGAGTTCGGCTAGATGCTTGCTTAACTGTCCACAATATCTTTGCAAGAGAAGATGGGGATCAAAGGAGTACACAGTCATAACTCATGTTACGTCTGCTTCATGTTATGTTTTTTCAGGTTGCGTCCCGTGGCGACCCGGAAGTACTGGAACGGGTTACTTCTAGGTTTTGCCCCTCGTGCATGCGCAGTAGCGCTAAATCGTGCTTTGCACATGTGCACAAGCGCCAAATCACGCCACACACATGTACAGATATGGCACTTCAGGTGGTGGGCTTTTCACGTTGCGAACGGGACTCCGGAACGGATTCTGTTCACAACTGGAGGTACCACTGTACATTGGTCAAACCTACAACGATCCCTTTAGCAGATGCTGGGATCTTTCTTTTTTTGATAATAATTTTTATTACGTTTCCAATTTTACATTTCCAAATAAACATTTTACAAACTTTAAAATATCCACTGACTTCCCTTCTTCTCCTTCCGTGGCTCATTTTACATATCACACATCCCTGCATATTTTACTGTAACCGTTCAAATCAGTTTTCCACTTTTACATCCATCAAAAATTATTTACTCTGTTGAATTTATCTTAGCGCTGCCAGCATTTTTAGCTGTATACAGTTATTTTCCATATACTCAATAAATGTTCTCCACTCTTCTTTAAACGTGTGTTCTTCTTGCTCTCTTATTCTATGCGTTAAATCTGAAAGCGCTGCATATACTTTCAACCAGTTGCCAGTCTTCTTTAGTTTTGGGACCTTGCTCACTTTCCATTTGGGAGCTACTGGGTGGGGCAATGATTGGAGCCACCTGCAACTCCAGAGCATTTTCCAGGGTATTCCCAGCTTCCAACAAGCTCTTCCTCTAGCTTAACTTCAAAATATATTGAATGCAGAATAGAGGAAAGTGCTGTTGGTATTATTGCTTTCTTGCCTGCCTGCTTGCTTGCTTATCAGTGAATTTCTAAAACAAAAACTTTGGACTCTTCAACTGTCTGGCTATCGCACCACATCCTTCCCCAAACCTATAATGGACACTGTATCCATTCTCGCATTCCATACAACGTTAAGAAGATCTTTGAAATTCTAATTTGTCCATGTGTTGCTAAAGAAAGTGAGTTTATCTGGGCTTCATGCAGTCTCTGATCATGACCACCCCCACCCCAAGTAACTAAGAATACTTCAGGACTCAATTGTGCCATCTAATGGCCCCCTAACAGCATGGCACACAAAGGAAATTCCTCACTGGTTGTTCCTTTCTATATTCATGTGAAGAGTTTGAATTTGATATCCCGCTTTATCACTACCCGAAGGAGTCTCAAAGCGGCTAACATTCTCCTTTCCCTTCCTCCCCCACAACAAACACTCTGTGGGGTGAGTGGGGCTGAGAGACTTCAGAGAAGCATGACTAGCCCAAGGTCACCCAGCAGCTGCATGTGGAGGAGCGGAGACGCAAACCCAGTTCACCAGATTACGAGTCTACCGCTCTTAACCACTACACCACACTGGCTCTCTCATGTCATGGTAGGGTTTTCATATTTCAAAAAGTAAAAACCAGGCATTCTGAAAGTTGTTGAGCTCTTTTAAGAAAAATCCTATAATTGTTGTGCTTTTTTGGGGGGACACCACTGAATTTTGGTAAAATCTACAAGAGTTTTTGAGCTTTTTAAAAGGCATTTTCAACATGATTTAACCCCGTTTCCGGTTTTCAGGGACATTTGTCCAATTTTCAAAAAATAGTCCAGGATGTCATTTTCTGAGGCGAATTCCAGGAAAATAAGAATGTGTGGCAGCTCTATGTCACGGTGGGAAAAGAACCATGCTTGGCAGATTGATAAGTAATGCATGCTTTGAACATACTGATAGTTAGATATATATGCAGATAGAGAACCGGAAGCTCCTCTTTCTTTCTTCTTTCTTTCTTTTTTTGTTTAGCTATTTTTATTTTATTCTCTTGTGATTTTTAATCTGTAGAAGTCCCCTATTTTGGAGTGACGAAGGAAGTGACACAGGAAGGTGACAGAGCGGTGGTGAGGGGCTCTGTGTGAAAAGTCTACTTTTCTGTGTATGGAAAAAGAATTGTGATGGAGAGCTTTTTTTCTCCTTCCTTTCTCCTGCCTCGCTATTTCTTTACTTTTATCTTTTTTTTATTTAGGTTGTCTTTTATTCCTTTTCTTTAGGATAGCTTGGCTTTTATTGTATGCCATATTGAAAACTTTTGATAAAATTATTTACCACCAAAAGAGTATTGTCTACACGGTCTGCCAGTGGCTCTCCAGCATTTCAGATGGGCATTCCTGGGAGATGCTGAAAACTGAACCCAGAGCCTTTTTCTTGCAAGGGAAACGCTCTGACACCGAGCCCTTCCCTGATTTGAAGTCTCACTGACATCCAAGGTTCAGCACAACCTTGCAAGACAGGACATTTTCAGTGGCGAGAACCAAGGTTGGAACACAACTTAAAGCAATACATTGGCAACAGATTTAATGCTTCCTTCAATTTTGCTTCCTAAAACACCTGCAGATAGGAAAGAAAATGAATTTTATAGGGCACACCAAAATTACCTGCCAAAAACTGTACCTAAGAGAGAAGTATTCCCAAAAGTAAGAGGGAGGCTGGTCCGTATGCCATCCTCCATGTAAATCAAGCAGTGGGTACAGACTTAAAAATAAAATAAAAAATTAAAACATAAAATGCTATTGGAACAAGTTTTCTAAAAATGACTTGTATTCGTGATTCTGTTTAAGAGTTACATATTTTCCTCATCCACAAATATCAGTGCTAACCAGACAAGGAAACAGTGACATGTGATCTTTCTTTTAAAAATTTTTATTAACAATTTCAACATAACAATATATTAAAACATATTATATCCATTATTTCCCGCCCTTTTCCCCATTCCCCATCAAACCCTCCCTCCCCCCCAAGACTTCCCTCAGCTCCTCTCTCTGATTTCTCAGCACATGTTATTCTCTGCATATTATAAAATAATTTCAATCCTTATATTATCTATCTACCATGTTATCAATCACTAAATTTGTGTATATTTATTCAAAACTTGCCAAGGAGTCCAGTTCATTTGGTTGTCTTTTTAAGTACTTTGTGAAAAGTTCCCATTCTTCTTTGAAGTCACAGTTGTCCTTATCTCGCAGTTTGTATGTCAGTTTAGCCAATTCTGCATAAGTCATCAATTTTTCTTGCCACTGTTCCTTTGTCGGGGTTTCCTCATTCTTCCATCCTTGTGCTATCAAGACTCTTGCCGCTGTTGTAGCGTACATAAATAAGTTATTTGTTTTCCTTGGCAGGTCACTTGTCCTACAGTCCCTAACAAAAATGCTTCTGGTTGTTTTTACAAATGTCATTTTAAACATTTTCTTCAATTCATTATATATATATATCATTTCCCAATTTTCTTTAATTTCTCTACATTGCCACCTTTTCTTTACATTTCCAACATCTGTTCGACCTGGTTTTGTACATTCTTGCTATCTGTACTGGTGTTATATACCATCTATACATCATTTTCATATCGTTTTCTTTCAAAAGAGAACAGCCTGTAAATTTTAAATCTGTTTCCACAGTTTTCCCCAATCTTCAAATTGTATGTTATGTCCGCAAAGTGTGATCTTTCAGCCTCTGTAAACAAAACGACAATAACATTCCTATCCGATTTAAGTTGCCAGTGTTAATAAAACCAGCAAATTGTGGGGGAGAGATGATATTTGTGTTGGAGGCATAAAAAAAAGCCCTGAGCTCATCCTCTAGGTTTTTGAATTTCAAGGACCATTAACTTGCAACCAGATGCATGGTGGCCCCTCTCTTGACATCTGACTTCTCATATTCTTCTCTAATGGCCAAAGAAATCGAACTTCAGATCTGCAGGCACTTGCGACCTTCCCTCTTAAATGAATAAACCCCCAATGTATCCATTGCAAGGAACAGAGCTGTTAGAACCTAAGGCTAAGGTACTTTCAAGAATGTATAACTTGCTGTTGAAATGGAATACACAAGACGAAATGGTTAAATCGGCTATGATAAAATGGGCACAGGATATTGGGCATAACATTATGTTTGAGGACTGGGAAAGGTTGTGGACCACTGGGCTGAATTTTACTGCATGTAATGCTTTAAAGGAAAATGTAATGAAAATGATATACAGATGGTACATGACCCCAGTTAAACTTGCCAAAATATACCATTTGTCTGATAATAAATGTTGGAAATGTAAAGAAAATGAAGGAACCTCTGGTGGACCTGCCCTAAAGTGAAGGTCTTCTGGGAAATGATATATAATGAGCTGAAAAAGGTATTTAAGTATACCTTCACTAAGAAACCAGAGGCCTTCCTTCTGGGTATTGTCGGCCAGAAGGTGTTAAAGAAGGATAGAACATTCTTTATGTATGCAACAACGGCAGCAAGGATACTCATCGCTAAGAACTGGAAAACCCAAGATCTACCCACACTGGAAGAATGGCAGATGCAGCTGATGGACTATATGCAACTGGCGGAGATGACTGGCAGAATTCGAGACCTGGGAGAAGAAAGGATTGAAGAAGATTGGAAGAAATTTAAGATTTATCTACAAAAATATTGTGATTTAGACGAATGTTAATAAGGATGCTTGGTTATAAACAATTGGCCATCACTAAATTGGATCGGAAATTGACGATAAATGAGATTAAGAGAAACAAAAATTTGTCGGAGAATTGTTACACTATATTGAATTGAGTGGTTATAAATTTGCAAATAAGATGATAATTTGCTTGAAAAAATTTATTAACGATGTAAGTGGGAGCGGGAGACGTGAGGAAGTCCAAAGAAGTTATGAAATTTTGTTAAAACAAAGCAATGCTGTTTATTATCTTTGTATTTCTTTTATAAAAAACCCTAATAAATACTTTATAAAAAAAAAATGTATCCATTGCAAGGTTCTCAGGGGCAAGGAAAGGGAGAAAACTCTCAGTTCTTTTTCTCTTCCTCACTGTCGTCTTCTCCCGCCAGAGGATTATTTATTTATTTCAGAAGCTGACTCTGCAGAAGAGCTAGTCATTTTTATGACTGTGAAATGAATATTTGCATGAAAGAAGCCAAATAGTTTTAAGCGTTTGGGTAAACACATGCCAAGACTGGGAAGCATAGCAGAGATGCCAGGGTCTTCTGATGTTAACAACTCCTTGTGACCGGAATCTATGATCAGCAATAATTTTCACAACATTGATTTGATTTGCTCTGCAAAGTTAATAACCCAGGTAAGGCAGTAAAAAGAAACTCCTTAAGCAAAGTCAAGTGAAATGTGCTGCTGCAGCCAACTCATAATGGCTCTTTCAGGAATCCAGTGGAAAAAACTGAGTGATGGATGTTACCTTGGAGGTACCAACAGCACTTGACCTCAGAGTTTGAACAGTAAAGAATCAACTGTTCAGATTGTCAGTGTATTCTGTGTCAAGAGGCCTTTGTAGATTGACTTACATCTTCAGTATAAAACTAGATTGATGGGAATGGATCCAGCACTGCTTAGACCAGAAATGGCTTGATGAAGATGAAGATGAAGATGAAGATGAAGATGAAGATGAAGATGAAGATGAAGATGATGATGATACAGTGGTACCTCGGGTTAAGTACTTAATTCGTTCTGGAGGTCAGTTCTTAACCTGAAACTGTTCTTAACCTGAAGCACCACTTTAGCTAATGGGGCCTCCCGATGCTGCCAGAGCACAATTTCTGTTCTCATCCTAAAGCAAAGTTCTTAACCCAAGGTACTATTTCTGGGTTAGCGGAGTCTGTAACCTGAAGCGTATGTAACCTGAAGTGTATGTAACCTGAGGTACCACTGTAATTTATTTGTACCCCACCCATCTGACTGGGTTGCCCCAGCCGCTCTGGGCGGCTTCCAGCATATATAAAACCCTAATAAAACATTAAACCTTAAAAAGCTTCCCTATACAGGGGTGCCTTCAGATGTCTTCTAAAGGTTACATAGTTACCCATCTCCTTGACATCTGATGGGAGGGTTTTCCACAGGGTGGGTGCCGCTACTGAGAAGGCCCTCTGTTGGTTCCCTGTGGCTTCACTTCTCACTGTGTGGGAACCTCAGTGTCTGGGCTGAATGATGGGAGTGGAGATGCTTCTTCAGGTATATAGGACCGAGGCCGTTTAGGGCTTTAAAGGTCAGCACCAACACTTTGAATTGTGCTCAGAAACGTACTGGGAGCCAATGTAGCTCTTTCAGGACTGGTGTTACATGGTCTCGGCGGCCGCTCCCAGTCACCAGTTTAGCTGCCGCATTCTGGATTAGTTGTAGTTTCCATAGTTAAACCGTAGTAGTCCCTGGTGCACTTTGCCATTGCAGAAAACCTACAGCCCCACTGTAGGTTTTTCAAAATATTGCATTTGCAAAATAAAAGACAATATGTGGAAGGATATTTACAGTCCCTCCAGGCTGATGTGGCACCATTGCACTTGCAACCTTAATCCAACAAATGGAATCATTGACTTGCATGAACGGCACAAACAGCTCAGTTAGTTAGAATGTAGTGCTGATAACAACCAAGGCTGCAGGTTTGATTCCCGTATAAGACAGCTTCATATTCCTGCATTGCAGGGGGTTGGACTAGATGACCCTCTAGTCATCTGCAAGGTTATGATTCTATGATAACAGCCAGGCTGAAATAAGCTATGATACTGGGCTGCGCAGTGGAAGTGTTGCAATATTTTCCAACAGACAAATGCATGGACTAATCAATGCAGAGTACCTGGATATGAGCCCTTTGCAGCAAAATGTTGGCTTTAAAAGTCAAATATGTGAGTCATCTGTGGGAATGTTCAGGGAGTCAGGAGAGGATATATTGTTTAATAATATCCTTCCTAACTTGCGTTAACAAGTCCCTTTACTTAGCAGAGTGCATTCCCCTTTTAAACACACAGCGGGTAGCTGGTTGCAAGCTTTTTTAAGCTTTTCAATATAGATTCCTGGTAAGATCCCTTATTTCCTTCTTAAAAGAATGAACACACGGCAATCTTATTTAAAGATATAAGAGTAGTTTACTCAGCACCATCAGTTCACAGATGGATCGCTGAAGGCAGACTTAGTTACAGATACACACACACACACACACACACACACGAGACTATCCCATGTGGGGATAGTCTCTTTATCCTCTGTTGGCTGAAAGCTGCTGGCTAGCTGCTGGTCCACCGAGTAGGTCCAAAAAGAGAAATATGGCTGTGTGCCTGGTCCTTTTGTCACCTGCACAGGTAAGGTCACGCCCACCTCTACATGCAAGAGGAAGGATGCTCCAGCCCAGGAGGAAACAGGAAGTTTTCCGACTGGCTGGAACAAACATCCCCTTTTCATGTCCACTCTAGGAATGTTGTACTTGACTGCTATCTATGTGTCACATCCCACATAATCATGGGAAAGTGTTGTCAGAACATGAGCACAGTGGCTATTTTCTGCTGCTTTCACCCGGTGAATAGTATTTAGAGGCATGTTGTCTCTGAGCCTGTAGGTAGTATACAGTGATCTTTGAATAGGAAGATAAAGGAATCGGGAGCTTCGTGGAATTACATTCTCAAAGGAGAGTGCTATGCAGCTATTGGTGAAATTATATGGAAACTGGTACATTGGCTCCTCAGGTCACCTTCAGAGCATTTCTCGGTCTCTGCCCCCTCCCTTCCCTGCCTGCCTGTGTGTGTGTAAGTCAGGACTAATGTAATATATCTAGGTCTATTTCAAAATGGAGGTGTCAGTGTATGGCACTGGGTCATTAGGTTTCCCCATTAAATAAATACAACTCTCCGTTCTTCTTTCCAGGAGACGGATTAGAATGTTCAGTCAGCCTTGAGTTCAAATACCTGAGTGATCTCATGTGCTTTAGGAAACTTTTCATGTACAGTGGTACCTTGGGTTAAGAACTTAATTCATTCTGGAGGTCCATTCTTAACCTGAAATTGTTCTTAACCTGAAGCACCACTTTAGCTAATGGGGCCTCCTGCTGCCGCTGCGCCGCCGGAGCACAATTTCTGTTCTCATCCTGAAGCAAAGTTCTTAACCTGAAGCACTATTTCTGGGTTAGTGGAGTCTGTAACCTGAAGCGTCTGTAACCCGAGGTACCACTGTATGCCTGATTTTGGACAGTTTTAATATCTTGGCCACTGTAATAAATTGTCCCTGCAAAATTCTGCCACTCATAAACAGTCTGGAGATGATGATGATGATGATGATGATGATGATTGCTGTGGAAATAGTATTCTGCATGATCCTTCCTTCACACTAGTGAGGGGTGGGGGAAGGGTGATTAAAAGTGGGATCTGCAACACAATAACAGAAGTTCTCGATTTCAGGGATGCAGGCAGTCATCTATCCATTATCTCCTCTGGAATACTCTGATCTCAGGGGATCGAAAGATTTGTTGTGTATTCTTTCCCAACCGACGCTTGGCGTTCTGTGGCTCCTGGAGGCCACTGAGAACATGCAGTTGCCATCAATGAGTTGTTGGGGTCTTTCCTTTTTTTGGTCCCTTTGTGGTTTCTTTGCATATTTCAGAGTTCAGTTGAGCATGCTGATAGTGTCCCTCCAGCTTCCTCATGGTCAGATTTTGGATCCAGTTCTGTTGTCATGCCATGCCTGGGGCAGAACAACAAGTCCTTACTTATGGTAGCCTGCCCACGGATGTCCATTCATTGGTAACCTCAAGACTGATCACCGCAGTGCACTCCCCCCCCCATAATTTTTATTAAATTTTCTGTTTTACATTTTAGAGTATTCATTCAAACAACCTTAAAATATTAATGACTTCCCTTCTTCTCTTTCCATGGTTCATTTTGCAAAACATAAATCCCTACATATTTTATATAAACTAAACCATTCAGTATTCCATTATTACATCCATCAAAACTGATTTACACTGTTGAATTTATCTTAATGCTGCCCACATTTTCAAATAAAAACAATTTCCCTCCATATACTCAATAAAGATTTTCCAATCTTCTTTAAACGTATGTTCTACTTGTTCTCTTATTCTAAACCAGGCTTCCTAAACCTTGGCCCTACATATGTTTTTGGCCTACAACTCCCATGATCCCTAGCTAGCAGGACCAGTGGTCAGGGATGATGGGAATTGTAGTAGTAGTAGTAGTAGTAATAGTAATAATAATAATAATAATAATAATAATAATAATAATAATAATAATAATTATTTATTATTTATACCCTGCCCATCTGGCTGGGTTTTCCCAGCCACTCTGGGCGGCTTAAACAAAGTATTAAAATACAGTGGTCTGTTAAACATTAAAAGCTTCCCTAAACAGGGCTGCCTTCAGATGTCTTCTAAAAGTCTGGTAGTTGTTGTTCTCTTTGACATCTGGTGGGAGGGCATTCCACAGGGCAGCTGCCACTACCGAGAAGGCCCTCTGCCTGGTTCCCTGTAACTTGGCTTCTCGCAGTGAGGGAACTGCCAGAAGGCCCTTGGTGCTGGACCTCAGGGTCCAGGCAGAATGATGAGGGTGGAGACGCTCCTTCAGATACACCAGACCAAGGCCATTTAGGGCTTTAAAGGTCAGCACCAACACTTTGAATTGTGCTTGGAAACGTACTGGGAGCCAAAATATCTGGAGGGCCAAGGTTGAGGAAACCTGTTCTATATGTTAAGTCCGCAAGTTGCACATATTCCATTAGTTTAAGTTGTCATTCTTCTTTAGTTCTATTTCCATTTTTGAGCTAACAAAACATGGGCCGCAGTGGTAGCATACATAAATAACCTTTTTGGATACCTGGGAATTTCCGTCTGAATTATGCCCAACAAAAAGGACTCTGGTGTGTGCAGTGTTTTTTTTTTGGGGGGGGGAAGCACTTTAAAACATTTCCCCCCAATTCATTATGGATTATTTCCCAATACTCTTTTACCCTTTTAGAGGTACACCACATATGATATAACGTACCCTCAGTCTCATTGCCCCGCAGTGCATTTTATATGAGATTACAGGTTTCCCATCCCTGGGCTAATATCAAGGAAATACACATGGCAGACAGTGAACTCTTTATTGTCAGAGCTGGCTCTTATAGTTGTGTCTACGGCTCCAAATACCTACAAACACCTTCCGATGTCTGCATGGTGTGGACCAGTTGCAGCAACTGGGGACCACTCTCCCTCCACCAGTTTATGTGCAGGCTGCACACATGTAGCCGAAGACTATGTCTGCATGAAAGCTTCCTCTGCTCATCCTTTTGCAATCCTCTCCTGGTTCTGGGAATCAGTGATGCCAGAGAGGTGTCAGGAGTGTAGATAATTAAAAAGGAGGATTTATTGCAAAAACAGATAGCTCCGGATGGCTCTAACAAAGCCTCCGGCATCATTACTCAAGATGACCCTTCTGAAGACTCCTTCCGGCGTCAAGAGAAGATATTGAACTTACAACCTTTACATCTCTTGTTTTGCTTCCAATCTAGCAGCTCTCCCATTCACCGACTCTTCGGACTTTTTTTTTTAAAAAAAATAATCTTTATTGATTTAAATTAAAAAGATAAATACCTAACAACGTTTAGTACAAGAACAGAAAAAGGAAAAAGAAGAAAGGAAAAGGAAAAAGAAGAAAGTTTGGATTTGATATCCCGCTTTATCACTACCCGAAGGAGTCTCAAAGCGGCTAACATTCTCCTTTCCCTTCCTCCCCCACAACAAACACTCTGTGAGGTGAGTGGGGCTGAGAGACTTCAGAGAAGTGTGACTTACCCAAGGTCACCCAGCAGCTGCATATGGAGGAGTGGAGATGCGAACCCGGTTCACCAGATACCACTCTTAACCACTACACCACACTGGCTATATAAGGCATTATACATTTCTTCTACGTAAATACAATAACATATTAACACTTAAATTCATACAAACTCACAAAAAGAACAGAAAAGGTCTCTAGAAATAAACTAAAAAAGACTTCCAAATATTCTCATTTACCATATCTATTCTTTCCTTTGTACTGTCTCGTATTACGCTAGTTTATCTGCATTCGTCCACACAGAATGTCATTTACACTTTTTATTTTGCAAGAATCACTCTAATTCTGCCAGACTCTTTGGACTTAGTGGATCAGCTCCAACCTCTTCCCATTCTGAGAGGCTATCTGAGACTGTTTGTACCTTTTTGTGCTTCCTGTGAGCTTTGGCTGTGTTTTAGCCTGCTCTTCACCTCTGCCTTATCAATCTGCCCATCAAGGTCAGGAAGAGCCGAAGTCTAGAGCTGCCGGCTCTCCCCTGCCTGACTAACATCTTAGCCTCTCTATTCCTGGCTGCTTTCTGCAGTTGGCTGCAAACCTTCGCTTGGAGGTGGCTCATTCCTGACAAGAGGGTGAGGAAGCACCTGGCCCTACGCTTGCCTGACTTGCCTTTTCTCCAGTCCTCCACCATCCAACTCTGAAACTTCCCCTGACTCCAACTCTTGTCTTGCAGCTGATACAGGTTACCACAAATCACTGGCCCCTGATTTTGGCCAATATACTGAAAAATCGCACAGTGCTAAAACAGACTGTGAAATTTGAGATATTACCATGCAGAAATGACAAAAATAGGGGGGGTTGGGGGGGAGGCAAGGGATGAGACTGCATACCCCCTGGGTGTGCTCCCGGATCCCTAATCCCTGAACCACTGCTGTAGAAAGGAGCTACAGTACTATGAAGATAATGGAATCTGTATGCTGAGATGGCTAGACAGAATTAAAGAAGAAAATGAGGGAAAAAATATTGGAGAATGGAAATATGTTGTGGAATATTTGAAAAAAATATCATGGTTACATGCGCCTTCCCCAGCTACGCCCATGCATGATTATGTTAAAAGATATGCAGGATCTGAAGTACAGCAACAGATTGGAATTGGTAGTTTAATAAGTTTGAATTAAGGTATATACAGTAGTACCTCGGGTAAAGAATATTGCTAAAACCTATTGGTGTTTCGCAACTTTCCGACTAGTTGCAGGACCTTAGCCAGACCTAGCAGAGTACACGCAGAATCCATGGAAGCAATTGGCGACTTGGATGCAGACAGGATAGATGAAGCAGGAACCAGGAACTTGTAGTTAGGTTTATTATATACAGTGGACTATTTACAGGAACAGAACACGGGTCTTTTGCTTTTTTTTTTTTTTTAAAAAAAGATATTTATTACTTTTAAGGCTTACAAAAAAAGAGAAAAGAAACAAAAGAAACAATACAATATAGACAATACAAAACACAACCTTAACATCTAAACACCATACACTATACAAAACAAAACAAAACAAAAACAATTTTACACACATCATACCTTTACCATAATCTATCTTTCATTCCCTTGTTTCGTTGACCTCCTCTCACCTCCCTCCTTGTATTCCACTTCTATACGTTATCTCAGCAAATCCTTTATCTTAAAATATTTTTAATCTTATTCCCCATTCAATCTAATATACCTATTTACACTTAACCCCTTAAAACATTTCCACTAAGGCAAAAAAAAAAAAAAATCAAAAAAAAAATCAATTCCAATATTTTTCTATCCCTCATTAAATTTTACAAAATTGCCCTATATAGAATTTAAATTTTCCAATCTTCTTCACCGTCTCCTCTTCCTGGTCTCGGCCTCTGCCACTCCTTTCCGTCAATTCCATATAGTCCATCAACCTGGAGATCTTATGTCCGAGGCTCTTAACTCATCTCCACATCCCTTCCGCCAATCTTCTTCATATTCTTTAATTTTAGAGAGCAGATCTCGGGGAAGCTCCGACCCAACAGCACTTTTATTCCATCTCAACAGGTCAACCAAGTTTCCATAGTTAAAACTAGAATCCATAAAATATTTCAAATCTTGTTTCGAGGTTCCTCCAACTCCAAAGGCCCCCAAAGCTCCAATCCCCTCCCGACCCAAATCCATGTCCCAAATGTCAATTGACCCCTGCATAAGGGGATCTCTCCAACCTCCCCCCTCCAGTCCAGGCCAAGCTCCAATCCTCAAAATCTGACCTCTTCCAGTTTCAGCCACAGAGGGCCCCGACCTGTAACCCTCAACCTGCCTCTGTGAGGTTAAGGCTCCCCCTTGTATTACTTTAAGTTCGACAACAGCAACTTTCTCCTTCTTCTGTTCAACGATTTGCCCTGTTGAAATAGATTCCTGTGCCAGATCCTGAGTTATTTCTGTGTTGGTATTCACTTTTAGTCCTGAAATGTCAATTTTTGTAGCCATAGCATCTATCTTCTTGTGAAGCTGTTTCAGCAAATGATCTATCCTGCAAAATGCAGACACTATTATCTCATCTGCCGACATTTTTGTCCAAGGTCAGTCTCTAGTTCTCACAATTCTTATCGTACAGCTGGATTCCTCAGCTCGACTCTTATGACAGTTTCAGCTCAACTCTTGTAACAGTTTCAAAGACTCCCTCTAGGGGGGAGCAATCTCCACTTGTATCAATCCTTTCCGACACAATTCCAAAAGTAATATAGTTTCAGTTTTCAGTAACTTTTTCAATTGCTTTTACTCCTTTTTAAACGCAGAAGCGGACAGTGAAAGCAATATATTTCTCTTACTAACTGACTGTTTTTCGCTGTCAATGAACTCTTCCAAACGTCAATCTGTTGGCAGCCCGTTCCCAGGAGTTCAGAGCAGTGATAATTTAATTTTTATCACTCTCTCCTGCAGGATGCACAGTCCACAATTCCCCCCCTCTTCCCCTGCTTCCAAGGGGGGCTTAATGGTTTCAATCGATGGAAGTTTAATCCTTTACATGAGGCTTTCCAAGACCTTAGCTTGCAACCTCTTTGCTTCAGTCTATTTACAAAAAGGGAAGGCGGACTTCCTGTTTTGAACCTTCCCCGCTCGTTGCCAAATTAAGGTGTTTAAAAATCCAATTTTTCGTTCTACTCACGGGTTGTAGTTTAAAGTCCAATTGTCCACAGGAAAAAAGTCAGCGCTCTCCGACAATAGCAATGCGGCTTCACTCCGTGAAAGAAGCAGTCGATTCAAAGCACCGCGCCACTCACCCCACGTCGCTCTGGATCCCCAAAACAGGGTTTCCCCGCAAGTAGGGGAGGCGCGAATGGTGCCAGCCAAATCCCAAGTTCACAGGCTTCTCCGCCTGTGATTTCTATGGGTCTCTGCCTTCGCCGTGGCGGTCAGACCCTACTTTTCACGGAGCAAGTTCCTCCTGATCGGAGGAGCTCCGCCATTGCCGGAGGCGCCAACCCCGGAAGTCTCCGAACACGGGTCTTTTGCTAGCTCTCTCTGACACGACTCACAACTCCTACACTGACACACAGAACTCTGAACCTCTGAACACTGAACTCTAGAACTAACACATTCCAGTTAGTAGGCCATTAATTCACTCCTTTGAGAGAGCTTGACCAATCAGGGAGCTGTCTCCATGTCTCTGTTATCACCAGGCAGACTTACTCCTTCACATGACCTTCTGGCTGTCTGCCAAACCTTAATTGACTCTGTGTGAGTAGCTGCACGTACAGTTTCCCAACAAAGAACTTAATTCGTTCTGGAGGACCGTTCTTAACCTGAAACTGTTCTTAACCTGAGGTACCACTTTAGCTAATAGGGCCTCCTGGTGCTGCCGCGCTGCCGGAGCACGATTTCTGTTCTCATCCTGAAGCAAAGTTATTAACCTGAGGTACTATTTCTGGGTTAGCGGATTCTGTAACCTGAAGTGTCTGTAACCTGAAGCGTCTGTAACCCGAGGTACCACTGTAATGGGTAAAGTATAAGTAATATAGCAGCTTTACACGGTAAGAAAAGAACACCATAGAAGGGTGGATATGAGCGATTTGTTCTAAGTGTTGCTTAAAAGAATTTGTAAAATCTGAAAATTCAATACAAAGGTTATACGAGAAGAAGAGTATAATATAACAGCATAAAGTATAATATAGCAGCATCCTCTTCTGTGACAAGGGATTCTGCTTCAAAATTATAATGGTCCTTCCTCTCTGTGGGCAGTGTGTGACATAGACCCCCCCAGCTCCTTCACTCAATGACATACATTGGTGGCATATGTACATACAGCAGGGTACTCAACATACTAGGCTGTCTTACTGCTTATGCAATTCGATGATTCTCACTCATTTTCACTTTCCAGCCTCACACAAAAGCCTCATCAAGAAGCAGCATCATTTATAAAGCAGATGGCCGAAACACTCCAATCTGCAAATTAGCTTTCAGAGAAGGAAAGGAAAAAAACACTAACAAACAAAGGGCCCCTTTTTTTCTCCTAGGGCTGCCGGGTTTTCTGCTGCCGCTTGGAGAGATCGATTGCAGCTTTGCTTCCTGTGTGCACGATGCTTGTGGAATAAATCTGCTCTTTCTGGTAGAAAGCTATCACTCTGGAATGGAGAAAGCAGTGCTCAGAATGTAACCCTGCTCTTAAAAAGACCTGACTGAAAAAACATAGGCTATCTGCTCCTTCCCCCTCAAATTATACACAGTTTTGGTTCATTTTCCTCAGCAAAGTGTCACCAGGATTTCTCTCCCTCTCTCTCTCTCTGGACTCTGTGTTATTTAATGACTTTACTAATAATCCCAGGCATATTTACTTGGGGGTAGCTGTCACTGGAGTCAAAATGATTTGCTCCTGAAAGTCTAGGATCAAGTGGTAGGAGTCTTCCTATAGTTGTGTTTCCCAAAGGTTGTAAGTTTGATACTACAGTGGTACCTCGGGTTACAGACACTTCAGGTTATGCTTTTCGGGTTGCGCACTGCGCCGAACCTGAAGGTTACTTCTGGGTTTCAGCACTCACGCATGCACAGAAACACTAAATCGCTCTTTGCACATGCGCAGAAGAGCCAAATTATAACCCCCGCGTGCGCAGATGCGGCGCTGCGGGTTGCGAACGTGCCTCCCGCACGGATCACGTTCGCAACCCAAGCGTCCACTGTATTAGCTGAGGGCAGTCAGCCCCAAATGAGATACGTAATAGTCCAGGCATGATAAATAATCAGAAGACATTCCCAAAAGACATTCAAATACAGAGAAGTGAGATTTTTTTGGAGGAGATCAAGGAATGCAGTTAAGCAACGAAGCAAACCATTTAGACTGCGAAGCTACCTTACCGAGCCCACAACCTCCTCATATTGAGGTTTTATTACAGGAAACGTCCGCCAAGGACTCGGTGACAATGTTGATTTGACAACAAGCTGCATTGATTTCTCGCCTCTGCTTAGACCTGTAGGAATCTATTGACTATAAAATTTCACTTGAAGTGACTGAGGCGTCTGTCAATGAAAAGCAAGCATGCTTTGGTGAAATCGTATGAGAGACTGAGGCTGAAAGTTTGGCGTGACACATACAATTTAAAACAAGCAGTTTGCTTCCAGGAGGAAAATAAAGACCCGACTTTAAATTTTTGACTGGGGTGAGGAGATGGAGTCTGTCCTGTATTAGACCACCGCAGCTTACGGAGCAGAGGGCAAAGTAAACTACTGAAAGTGCTAACTGGGAAGAATTGTGACTGTACATTTTGCCTCATGTCTCAGGTTCAAAAAATGCTGGGAATGTGCTTTCCGCCCTAATGAAAGATGGGAATCAGGAGATTATGGTTCTGCCCAGGGCACCAAGGAAGTCTTCTGTGGACACCAGGTAGGTGACCCCTAGCCAGGGCCGGATTTAGGTTTGATGAGGCCCAAAGCTCCTGAACGTACCAGGGCACTTTATATGTCCAGGTGTCCTTTGTCAACAGCAAATTGTCACTGGTTTTGGTGTTGAATATATGCTATATGGTAATTTATGGACGTAATAGGTATCTAAAGCCATTTGCCCATGCAGAATGTAGGCAACCTATATATAGAAATGAGCAAACCAGTGGTATTTTAGGGAGCAGGCTAGCAGGTGGGGCCCATTACTTACATCATAGGAGCCCACACAACACAAAACACTGTTGCTGTATGTAGGTTTTATTTTATTTGTTTTTTATCTTATATTTTGGAAATGTACATGCAGGTTTTTTTCCTTAATATTTTTGCCCCCTCCCCCAAGTGTGGGGTCCTAAGCTATAGCTTGTTTAGCTTACTGTCATACCTCAGGTTACAGACACTTCAGATTGTGTTTCTTCGGGTTACAGACCCGCTGAAACCCGGAAGTACCGGAACGTGTTACTTCTGGGTTTCGGCGCTCGCGCATGCGTAGAAACAGTAAATCACACTTTGTGCATGTGCAGAAGCGCCAAATTGTGACCTGAGCATGTGCAGACGTGGCGGTGTGGGTTGCGAACACTATATATGTACCGGTAAATCCAGCAAAGCCTCTGGCTTAGAGATGATAGAATATTAAGCAATTTGGAAATGCTTTTAATAATAATAATAATAATAATAATAGGCCAAACTACGTGATTAACCTCAGGGGCTGGGGCAACCCAGTCAGATGGGTGGAGAATAATAATAATAATAATAATAATAATAATAATAATAATAATAATTTTATTGTCACACTAAGGGAGGGTTTTTTGGGGGCGGGGAGGCAGGAAGTGAGAACTTTTCCAAATGTATGTGAATGTCTTCTAGGGTAGCCAGTTGCAAAAGCTGAGCGGGTGCTCCTGCACCTTTGTTAGTTGTGTAGAACAAGGCATTTCATCAGACAAAGCAGACAATTTTCTCTGTCACACTACTATTAAAGGTACAGGAGCTCCCCCCGTCCTTTGCATCTGGTGACCCCAGAAAGTGACCCCAGAAAGAAACTTTTTAGAAAAACAACAGCAGCCCACCACGACATTCTATGCAAATGTTTCTGAGCCAGGCACATAATATGCCACCAGAATAGAAAGGCACTCCATTATTCATTTGTGTTTCTTTGCCCTGCTTCTCCCAGAGCCCCAAGATGACTTGCAGGTTATGTAACAGTCTTTCCTTCTGTGTCATGCAAAAACATCAAGGTCGAGGGAACTCGGAAAGGACAGGTGGCAACACAGCCCGCGGAGTCTCTCGTTCAGTGAATGGTATTTTGTAATATATTTATTTACAAAAAACTTTTTATATGGCCTTTTCCAGCCCCAACGAGGACCTGCGAAACAATTTGCGCAACAGAACAAAACCAAAGAACGTTCCGTTAAGTAACAAAAAATTAAAACGAGAACCTTAAAATCAAAGGAGAAATCAATAAAAGGAAAGAAGCTGAGGCAAAACTTCAACAATAGATGGGGAAACCACTAAGGTCACAGCCGTACCATACATTTAAAACACTCTTACACTGTGAACAATCCTGAGATCGTATGACGAAGGGCGGTATATAAATCTTAATCACAACAAAAAATTAAAACTTTCCCCTTAAGAATCTTGGAAACTGTAGTCATTTAAGGGTACAGAGAGTTGTTTTGAGACCCCCTTACAGACCTACAATTCCCAGCACCATTAACAAACTATACTTCCCGGGATTCTTTGGGGAAAGCTGTAACTGTTAAAAGTAGCATAAGGGGGCTTTGAACATATGACTTACCGTATTTTTCGCTCTATAAGATGCACCAGACCACAAGATGCACCTAGTTTTTGGAGGAGGAAAACAAGAAAAAAAATATTCTGAATCTCAGGAGCCAGAATAGCAAGGGATCGCTGCGCAGTGAAAGCAGCAATCCCTCTTGCTGTTCTGGCTTCTGGGATAGCTGCACAGCCTGCATTCGCTCCATAAGATGCACACACATTTCCCCTTACTTTTTGGGAGGGAAAAAGTGAGTCTTATAGAGCAAAAAATACGGTAAATGTGACCTGAGGCTGCAATCCTATGGTCCCTGGGGAAGAGTCCCAGGTGTCAAAGGATTTACAGTGGCACCTCGGGTTACATACGCTTCAGGATAACATACGCTTCACGTTACAGACTCCGCTAACCCAGAAATAGTACCTCAGTGTGGCGATCACACACGGCCCCCAGACGTTTCTATTGACCCTGTGCCACCACTGCGATAGCTTTCTTCGCTGCCACCACCCGGCTTCTCATGGTGACACACAGAGTTCAGACAGTTGTTAACATAAACAAATAATCAAGTTTATTTGTACATGCAGGAATAAGCGTATGGTTTCAGTTTATTTTTCTCTTCTCAGTTTCTTACACTTAGTTCCTAACAACTCCAAACTGATTATCCCAACTAACTATCTGACTCAACCTAACAATTCCTCTCACTTTCTCACAATACAACTCGATGCCACACTCAGGTTAAGAACTTTGCTTCAGGATGAGAACAGAAATCGTGCTCCGGTGGCGCGGCAGCAGTGGGAGGCCCCATTAGCTAAAGTGGTGCTTCAGGTTAAGAACAGTTTCAGGTTAAGAACAGACCTCCGGAACGAATTAAGTTCTTAACCCAAAGTACCACTGTATTCAGATCTCTCTTTCTGAGAGTAGAGAGATAGATGTTCACCCTTTGAAAAGGAGACCTGACATTCAATGGCTTCTCTGTGGTCCCTCCAGTCAGTGGCAGAGGTAGGGGTTTTGGCACCCGGAGCGGGGTTGGGGCTGGCATGTTGCCTGTGTGAGCATCCCAATGGGGGTGCCACCCACGGCGATGTCGCCCCCCGTCAGGGATGGAACATGGAGCTGCCTGCCCTGAAGCCCCCTTCCAGCACCACTGCCTCGAGTGTCAGAGCTCTGAAAATGGAGGTGGCAAACAGGAGGCATTCTGGAAGACCTGCACCCAAACCAATGAGGACAAGCAACTTGGGTGGAATCTAAAAGGACTCCTGACCATTAAGTCCAGTCACGGACGACTCTGGGGTTGCGGTGCTCATCTCGCTTTACTGGCCAAGGGAGTCAGTAGAAGACAGCTTCTGGGTCATGTGGCCAGCATAAGCTGCTTCTGGCGAACCAGAGCAGTGCATGGAAATGCCATTTACCTTCCCGCTGGAATGGTACCTATTTATCTACTCGCACTTTGACGTGCTTTCGAGCAGGTTAGCAGGAGCAGGGACCGAGCAACGGGAGCTCACCCCGTCACGGGGATTCGAATCGCCAACCTTCTGATCGGCAAGCCCAAGAGGCTCAGTGGTTTAGACCACAGCGCCACCCGCGTCCACACATATTAAAAACGTTCTGAAAATGCTTTTAAAAAATAGTGTTTTTAAAAATACATTGAATTTCCCATAAGGCTCACCATCACCATCTAGTGTCACATTGTATACTGTGCACTTAAAGACTTTTAACACTTTTAAAAACATTTGATTTGCAGCTGTATAGCTGAGTCCTAATATTTTTAAAGTTCTTTACTGGTGAAAAACTGGGTTATGTCAACTGCTCATGTGCAAGTGATCCACGACCATGCGGGCCAACTCTGAAGGGTCTTTGCCCCCACCCATAAAATATTTGAGGGGGGCAGGCCACCCAAAGTTGATGGGCATTGCCATTCAAATTATGTGTGTGCACCGTGTCATGCGATCGATTATGCAGGGTGGGGCTAACCTGGGCTCCCCCCAATATTTTATTCAAGTTGGCACCTCTGTCTGCAACAAGGCTCCTTTCTAAGTAGCTGTCTAATCAAACTGACACAGAAGATCTGTGCCAGTATCAGAGAACTGGAGCAAATGTGCATTCCCGCCAACAACCGCCCTTTGCCGTGGTTGCAAAAGAGGGTCCTGTCTTCCATTGCCACCGACCCAACCTGTCATGCAAGGAAAAGGAGCCTTCTTACCAGTTAGAAACGTTAATAATCACAGAGAGAACAAAGAAGAAGAGTTTGGATTTGATATCCCGCCTTTCACTTCCTTTAAGGAGGCTCAAAGCGGCTAACATTCTCCTTTCCCTTCCTCCCCCACAACAAACACTCTGTGGGGTGAGTGGGGCTGAGAGACTTCAAAGAAGTGTGACTGGCCCAAGGTCACCCAGCAGCTGCATGTGGAGGAGCAGAGACGCGAACCCGGTTCCCCAGATTACGAGACTACCGCTCTGAACCACTACACCACACTGGCTCTTCTAGGACACATCTCCTAGAAATGGCGGTGCTCCCAGTTAAGGATCTCACCCCCTTATGTCCCTATTAATCTACATCACTTCTACATTTTGTAATCTGAGCTTGTATCCTCTGCACTTTCTGTTCTGCCACTTTCTGAGCTCTCCATGACTTTGGAGAAGGGGGGCTGGGTGCTATCCAGAGACTGTGACTCTGTTAACCCTCTCTCTCTCCCAGTGTTTCTAGCTGTTCCCCATCCAGTATTTCCCAGCTGCTGCCTTCTGAATTATGCCCCTCTGCAAACCACTGTTCCATTTTTTTTTAAATAATATTTATTAAAGATTTTCAAATATAGCAAAAAAAGAAAAACATCCAAATTTAAAACCTTATTTTCAGTGGCATCTTTCCAGGACTTCCTCTCCCCTCCCCCTCTGGTATTCCAATTCTTTCAAATAAATTCAACAAATTCTTACCCCAAGTTTTAAAATTATTATCATTGTCCCAATTTAAAAATATTTTCCCATCCCCTAAAATCGACCTGTTCCCTTCCACGAGTTCCCCTCTTTAGTATGCAATACAGATTAGAATAAAAAAATAGAAAAAAGAATAAAATGTAATTTAACACCCTTTGGATTCCAAATTTCCCTCCCCCCTTTCCCGGTTGCGTTCCCAATGTCCATCAATGTCTACTGTCATCCTGGAGCTCCCACATCTAAGCCATAATCTTTCACCAGTGCAGTTTGCCGTCTTTTTAATAGTCTTTGCCGTCTTTAATTTCTTTAATTTCGAATGTCCAATCTTGGAAGGAGTCTGTCTCAAAAAGGTCCATTTTTTCCATCCAGATCTTTGTATTTGAGAGTAAAAACTCCAATTTTCTTTCTTTAGACCTTTCAGATCTGGATGTCCCAAATGTTCCCACTTCCAACTTTGTCCAGTTCTTGTTATTCTTGTTGTTCTTGTTGATCTCTCTCCTCCTTTTTTTCCCCCCTGCTCTCCTGCACAAATGTTCTAATTCCAAAAGCTTCTAATTCCTCTGCAGAGGCTTTGTTATTCAGGAATGAAACATTACGTCAAGTCCCTTCCATTCTTCAATAGATAAATCTATTGTTTCCTTTAGTGTATAGACCTCTGTAGACAAAATAGTGTTCCATTTCTGCAGTTTCCCAGGAGATAAAAAGTCCTATTCAAATTCCATGCCAGCAATACTTGTAGTGTCCCACAGCTCCTCTAGAGGGATTGTAGTAACTCAGTTTCCTTCCCGATCACACCCAACAGTCAAAGTAACTTATTATTCCTTGTTTTAAACAATTTATATCCAATTTGTAACAAATGTAACCAGCAAAGTCCTCGTAACAAAGTTCTCTTTTTGTTCTTCCGCTTTGACAGCTCCTTTGACAGCTGTCAAAACCTCTATTTCTCCTCTCCCGGTGCTCTCACGGCTCGCTCCCGGGGTTTCGGGGGCGGGGTTTGCATTTTAATTCACATTCCACTTTTCTCCTCCAGCCCAGTCTTGTAATTTTCCATCGCGAAATTAATGACTTTATCAAAATAAGGTTGCACTCGATCTTAGTTGTCAAATCCTTTGCTTTAACTCCTCTACAACAGGGGGGAGGCTGACTTCCTTTTTGCACCTCCCCCGCTCGCTCCGAATTTTTTTTAAATTTTTTCCCCCTTTTTAATCCAAGTTCCAATTACTCACGGGTTATTCTTTTAAGTCCAAATTTTCAATGGAAGAAGCCAGCGCTCTCCGTCGAATGGCATGCGGCTTCGCTCGGCAGGGAAAGCGGAGGACTCATAGCACCCCCCCTGTCACCCGCTCCGTAGCCTTTAAAAAGGCTCCTTCGCGGGTCGGGGGGGCGCAAACGGTGCCCGCCGAGTCACCATGCACATGGGTTTCAGCGCCCATGGTTTTTAAGGGTCCCCGCGTCGCTGGCGCGGTAGGACCCAGCCCCTGCCGAGCAGGCTCCCTCCGGAGCTCGGAGGGAGTCCGCCATTCGGCGATGGCGCCAACCCGGAAGTCCTGCAAACCACTGTTCCAAATCTATACTGTCCTCCTGCTCCTGGGAAGATTCAGGATCTGGAGCAGGGGGAGGGGGAGGCTCCCACCATTCCTCCTCAGGACGTTCCCTTACACAACCTCTGTGATGGCGGAGCATTTGACAGGGCTTGACAAAAGTGGGGTCAATTTGGGAGTTCTTCCCAAATCAGAACTTCCTGACAGAGCAAAGTGATTGCTTGCCCCATGCTGATGCCTTTTCAACATCTCCGTGAACGTAGACAATGTGTTATTGAAGTGTGGTGTGCGAGAAGCTGAGGGCAGCATAATTTTCGCTGGGCTTCATTTCTCACCTGCTCCTCTGAGGAATTCCTTCCCTTCAAATTATCTGAGGGAGGAGGGGTGGGGTGCCGGGGAAGGAGGAATCGATGCTTTACAAGTAATGGGAGCCATTGATTCAGTTACATAATTTATATACTGAATCAGCAACAGCTAAACAAAACTCCGCGGCCACAAAAAAAGCACAGATGGAATTATAACTCAGAGCGAGAGGGGTTGCACAACTGCATGGAACAACAGATTGCCTGGAGAGCTCTAGGAATCCACACATCAATTAAAACGTCATGTTCCTCATATAGTCCACTCATTGGGCAATAGCATGAGGTAGATCCCAGACAATGCCCCCCCCCCACAACCCCAGGCCACATGCCCTCCAGTTTCTGATATTGCCCTCCAGTGAAGCTGAGAGACGGACACTGGGCAGAACTAGCATGGGAGTTTTATTGAAATAAGAAGACCTACCAGTGTGGCAAGATAGGGAACAACATAAACATCTTCCTTCCAAGCTGCCATGATTTCCCACACAATTTTCTTAAAGGTTTCATTTTCAGCATCATCAATAATTTTAAAAATCATTTCTTTTATATATATTCATTCATCCATTCATACTGAAGATGATAGAATTCTTCCTGTTTACGTCACAGTCACACTAATATATATATTATAAATTGTCACTGTGACATAAACAGGAAGAATTCTATTATCTTCAGTATGAATGGTCTGCCAATATAGTTGGTTGGCATCTGTCTGTCTTGGGAGATGATGGCGGCGTACGCCTTTGGAGGTGAGGTCAAGCTGTTGGAATAGGGGTCAGCAAACTTTTTCAGCCGTGGGCCAGTCCACTGTCCCTCAGACCTTGAGGGGCGCCGGACTGTATTTTGAAGGGAACAAAATGAACGAATTCCTATGCCCCACAAATAACCCAGAGGTGCCCCAAACACGGCTCCATGGGTGATTCTGAGTCAACTCCCTGGGACAGTTTATTGTTGTACATTGTTGCTAAATTTAGTGTTGTACATTGTTTTAATTGTCTGTTTTAACCATATCTGCACAGCAGTTTCTAATGTTGTGAGTGTCCTCTATTTAAGAGGCTTCTACTCTGCAGCCTCTTATAATTGTTTTAACTGCGAGTCTTTTAGTTCTTATGCTCTTACTGTTGTTTTAACTGCATGTCCTTGTTTGTTTTTAGTTCTTATCTGTTTTAATTATCAGTTTTTTTATCCATCCGTTATCCGTGTTTAATCTTGTATTTTATCCAGATGTTTTATCCTATGCCTGTTTCCTTGTCCTCATTTGCTCTAACAATTATCGGTTTAAAAAAATCCTAACTGCTGTTTTATCTATATGCTTTTTTAATCCTGGTCTGAGACCGTAATAAAGTTCATTCATTCAGAGATGCATTTTAAATAAAAGCACACATTCTACTCATGTAAAAACACCAGGCAGGCCCCACAAATAACCCAGAGATACATTTTAAATAAAAGCACACATTCTACTCATCTAAAAACACGCTGATTCCCAGACTGTCTGCGGGCTGGATTTAGAAGGTGATTGGGCTGGATCCTTCCCCTGGGCCTTAGTTTGCCTACCCATGTGTTGGAAGGTTGCAGTGCCTGTTGTGACTGTAGAAACCGATGTGGGAGAGACAAGTTTTGTTGCAGCTCGGGCAGATGAATGTGTGTGGCTGTACAGTTACAGATGCACCATGGCATTTCTTCTTTGGTCACTGCTATGGATACTCTTGAGAGTCCCATGGACTGCAAGAAGATCAAACCTCTCCATTCTGAAGGAAATCAGCCCTGAGCGCTCACTGGAAGGACAGATCCTGAAGCTGAGGCTCCAATACTTTGGCCACCTCATGAGAAGAGAAGACTCCCTGGAAAAGACCCTGATGCTGGGAAAGGAGAGGGCACAAGGAGAAGGGGACGACAGAGGACGAGATGGTTGGACAGTGTTCTCAAAGCTACCAGCATGAGTTTGACCCAACTCCGGGAGGCAGTGGAAGACAGGAGTGCCTGGCGTGCTCTGGTCCATGGTGTCACGAAGAGTCAGAAATGACTAAACGACTAGACAACAACAACATGGATACACGACTTGACAGCCTGTTTCTAGGCAGTGGCGGAGCAAGCTGATTGGGCGCCTGGGGCGGTGCGTGTGTCCTGTTCCCAGGGGTGGGGCCAGCAGCCTGAGGGGTTGGGTGAGCTGGGGCAGGAGTCTCCCTGGCTCCTCCCACTCAGCCACCCTACAGCTGAGGGGGAGGCAGCGGGCAGAGAGTTTGGGGCAGGGCACAGCCTGTGGGTGCCCAAGCCACTGCATCACTCCCAGGCCCCGTGGTGAGTGCCGCCTTTGTCACTCCCCTCAGTGGTGACACCCGGGGTGGCCTGCCCTCACCGCCCCCTTCCTCCGCCCCTGTTTCCAGGCACTGCAGTCGTCTGCAAAAACGGTTCTATTCAACCAGGCCTTTGGCTGGTTAACATTCTGTGACCTTTTAAATGTATTTGTGGGAAGGGGCTATTGATTTGTTTTTATTCTTGCTTTATTTTCATTATGTATTCTTGTGTTTTCATTTTGTATTTTTATGTAGTGAGTCACCCTCTTATTTTCGGATGAAGGATGGTATACAATTGTTTAATAATAATAATAATAATAATAATAATAATAATAATAATAATAATAAATTAATTTTAAAAAAGGATGTTCCTACATATCCTCAGTAAATTGTAACCAGATTTAACTCACATTTGTTTCTGGTGTAGGGAAACAATTTGCAGAGTTATACTAGAAGAAGCAGCCACTGTATAAGCTACATTTCACTGCTCAAAATATTAAAAACACATTGTTGGTTTAATGCTGTACCAAAAGCTACAGTCTCTCGGACGTATGAGGAGGTTCCTTTCACTCTAGGTACATTGCTGATTTCTACAAGCATTTTTCTCTGTTAGAGGATTATAACTCAACAGAGAGAGAAAATCAAAGTTTACAAATTGGCCAAGTTATTCACTATAATACTCCAATAATAATTTGGAAAGTGTGCATTGATCAGCTTTCACCAGACCATAAAAAGGAGACCATTTATCAGTACTGGAGTAATACCCCATAAAAACAAAACCAAGTCCATGCATTCCATGCACCCTTTAGAGATATTCCTACAAAAGGATTGTTTCTGTAAAAGGAATATTGCAGGCGCATGCATTTGAGCAATGAAAAAGCTCAACGTGATCTCAGAGATTTTATTGTAGCCAAACTGTAATGGAAATGGGTCACATCCACACCGCAAACTAAAATGATTTATATACATGTGATTAAACTGATCACGACAAAGAACAGTCGTCTTCTGTAAGACAAGCTGATAAAAATTAAGCAAAGAACTAGAAAATCATGATGGCATTTGCTGTGATGGGTTCTGCAAGCAAAGATGAAATCATCGTGAAATTGCAGAGTTATGAGAAATTGAAAAATAAAGTGCGAGACTGGCTTCATTATTATCAAATAATGGAGGTTTATAAGTTAGACAGGAAAACTGGTTTTCAGGTGGAAAAATCAAAATTGGAGACAGAACTGTTAGAACCCAATGCTAAAATATTATCAAGAATGTATAACTTGCTGTTGAAATGGAATACCCAGGATGAAACGGTTAAATCAGCTATGATCAAGTGGGCTCAAGATATTGGTCATAACATTATGTTTGCTGACTGGGAACAGTTGTTAAGAAAAGAAAGATTAAAAAATTAAATAGAAATTGGGGGAAGGATTTGCTGAATTGAATTAATTAGAGATTGGAATACAGGAAGGGGAGGTATGAGGAGGTCGAGAAAGTAAGTTTTATGAATACAAGGGATTGAAATTATACTTGTTATTGTATGTGGTTTGTATGTTTTGTATGTACTCTTTTTTTTTCTTTTCTCTCTTCTTTCATGTTTTTTCTATCTTAGATAATTCTTTGAAAACTTTAATAAATATTTTTTTAAAAAAAACAAAGATGAAATCATCGACCACAAATGTTGGTCATGGGGGACAACCACAAATTTATACACTAAGCCCCTGTCCTCCCCTCTGCCCAAGTGATGGGGTCTTCTCCCCATGGCTAGCTCAACCATTAGGCAAAGTGAGGTAACAGTTACTAAGGGGGCAAGAAACAGTGGTGAGGTGTTGGAGACCCTTGGATTTCTCATGGTGGCCTGAGGGTTGTGGAATACTTGTCATGGCAAGCTTGTGAAAAGTATAAAATGATGATCATAACTACTTTTGAGAATGAACGTGTGCGGGGATGTGTGGTTTCGTTTGTGAATCAGCACTGTGGTTATTTTATTGTTTACCAGAATGCTCTTAGTAGATTGTTCTGCTCATCAATCACATTAATTAACGGACAGAATTTTAATCTGGTAAACTTCTGTCCAATTGCTTCATAAGAGGAAAGAGGACCAGGGAAAGGACTGGCTATTCCAGAAGGAAGATTTATTGGAGATTTTGAAAAGAGAGAAGAGAATCTGAAGGACACTCCATATAAATATATATTCTCCCTCTCTGCCTTGTTGTAATTCTACTTTCTCTAAAGACACCAGTAAAACCCTCAGTGCTTACTGGAAGTATATATCAAAGTTATGTACTTGGGAAAGGACTGCTGAATGCCTTAAAAAGAAAAAAAAAAGCAGTAAAGCTACTGAAAGCATCAACTTGATCCAGAGCTACATATATGCAAATAGGCTGCTTTCTTTGTTTCAATGAAGGGGGGAGCTTGCTTAAAACTTCCATAAGAGCTGCATGGGTGATCTGAGTGAGAGCTGGGAAGAGTAGCTTCTGGTAGCCTCCCTCCTCCATCAGTGGGCCCTGGAGGGCTTACTTGGTAGTGAGGAACATCTGGGTTCAGCTGCCCTTTAAATGATCCACAATGCCTGAGAAATTAAAATGGTGGTCATCTCCTAGAGGCCAAGGTCCCTTCGGCCCACCAATAAAATAATTAAGGGGGTTGGTCCACCCCCAAAGTTGATGGGCATTGCCATTCAAATAGTGTGCATGTGATCGATTTTGTGGGGCGGGGACTACAAGGGCCGCCTCAATATTTTATGCAACTTGGCACCCCTGAGGGTGACTCGATCCAGCCTCTTGTCATCGCTCAGAGTGCCAGACCAGAAAGAAGCAGGTGGGGGAGCTAGGAGAGGCGGCAGTGGTGGGCTCTGCTGGGGCCATCGCTGGGCAGCGACAGCAGTCCCAATTGCTACCACAATTAAAATCAAGAGGGGAGGAGCTGCAGGTGAAGGAGGCCACATACTCGTTGGGTTCTCTGAACTGCAATAGATATCAGTTTGACTTGCAGAGCAATTTTATGCGGGTTCAGACAGAGGTAAGCTGTCAGGATTCAGGGAATAGGCTTCCTCCCTCGTGGCAGTAGATAAGCAGAACAAAGGAAAAGGAGCCTTCTTACCAGTTAGAAACTTTAATAATCACAGCGAGAGAACAAATAACTCCTCTCTTGGAAATGGCGGTGCTCCCAATTAAGGATTACACTCCCTTCCGTCCATATTAATCTACGTCACTCCTACATCTTGAAACCCTCTGTGCTTTCTGTTCTGACACTTTCTGAGCCTTTCTTGACCTTGGGGAGAGCAGAGGAATGCTGTCCAGAGACGGTGAATCTATTAACCATCTTTGTTCCAGTGTTTCTTCTTCTAGCTGTTCCCCATCCAGTATTTCCCAACTTCTGTCTTCTGAACTGTGCCCCTCTGCAAACCACTGTTCCAAATCTATACTGTCCTCCTCAACACAGTATAGGAGGAGGGGGAGGCTCCTACCATTCCTCTTCAGTGCAGCCCTCCTCAGCACGGCCCCTGACATAAGCCCACCAAGCTAGCAGGACTTGCTCCCGGGCAAGAGTATGTAAAGAACTGTGGCCCTAGCTTTCTGAACAGAGTGATACTGGGGTTCAAGTCAGTTTGGAAGCCCATCCATACTACAAAATTCTACATGATCGTGGTTGGTTGATAGTGAATTGGTTGGCCATTGTAAGGATGCTGGACCAGAGAGGCCTTGGGTCTGATCCAGCAAGACTCTTCTCACAGAGTTGTAGAGTTGGACGGGGTACCCCAAGGATCATCCAGTCGAACCCCCTGCAATGCAGGGATCACAGCTGACAGATGGCCACCCAAGCTCTGCTTAAAGGTAAAGGTAAAGGGACCCCTGACCATTAGGTCCAGTTGTGGCTGACTCTGGGGTTGTGGCGCTCATTCGCTTTATTGGCCGAAGGAGCCGGCATACAGCTTCCGGGTCATGTGGCCAACATGAGTAAGCCGCTTCTGGCGAACCAGAGCAGCACATGGAAACGCTGTTTACCTTCCCACTGGAGTGGTACCTATTTATCTACTTACACTTTGACGTGCTTTCGAACTGCTAGGTTGGCAGGAGCAGGGACCGAGCAACGGGAGCTCACCCTGTCGTGGGGATTCAAACCGCCAACCTTCTGATCGGCAAGCCCTAGGCTCTGTGGTTTAACGCACAGCGCCACCTACATCCTTAAAAACCACAAATTTAAATATTTCGTTGGGAGAACAAGATTCTTGTTAAGTTGTGGGTTGACATAGCAGACGACACAGCGATTTCTCCAAGTAGCTCTTTATTTCGTAAGCTGGAATAGAACTGACTGCAAACAGCTCAGCCGGCCTGCTTTTATAGGCAGCCGGCTGTCAACATTGTAACAACAACAGCCCAGAGTTCCCGCCTAAAATAACTGACGCGGACCTGAGGGAAAACTATCTACAGACCTGATTGAAAACTATATACAGTATCCCCCTGCTGGCCCAGGGTGAAACTTCACTACATAACACCCCTCCCCACCGAGATAAGGCGTTAGTTACAATCGTAATGGTTTCCTTATATACAGCACTACGCGTAATGGTTCAATTAGGCACAAAAGCATATCGGTTACATTTCTCATACTTAGACCAACAGTGATACCTGTCCAACAACATAGTCCTTTAAATAAGTTGGGCGCTTGGGAACTCTGCCAGACCGCCGGGGACTGGTAGCCAAGTCCGGAGGGCCACACAGTTCTTGCTGAGGCTGTGGTGCGATCCTAGGTGGCGTTGGAACCAAATCCCCTGGATCCGCTGCTGTGGGTGGAGCCTCCGCAAGTGGAGTGGTCTGAGTCTGTGGTAAGTCTGGCAGACCCTCTGAAGCGGCTTGGTTCGGCTCCACGCTGGCAGTTTGCGAGGGAGGTGTAGGTGGGGCCTCGCCATCTGTACGTGTCTCTTCTGGAGCCGCAAGCACAGTTGGGGGCACCTTGGTAGTGTCCAAGTCCCCAACCCTGCGCCTAAGCTGGTCTATGTGCCGTCGCCACGAGCGTCCGTCTTCGAGTGCCACCTGGTACGAGCGAGGTCCAGTGACTCCCACTACTGTGGCTGGCACCCAAGGAATGTCCCCCACATAGTTCCGGGCAAAGACCTGGTTTCCTGGGACAAATGACCGTGGCGCGTTGGCACAGCCTGGGGGTTCAGCCACGGCAAAGTCCGGGTGTAGCCGGTCGAGCGGTGACCTGAGGCGGCGGCCCATAAGCAGTTCAGCAGGACTCCTCCCTGTGGCCGCATGAGGGGTGATGTGTTGCACGAACAAGTATTCGGCGACCCGCTCATGCCAGTCTCCCCGGTCCAGGCGCGCCAGTGCCTCTTTTGCTGAGCGCACCATTCTTTCCGCTTGCCCGTTGCTGGATGGATGAAAGGGTGCCGTTAGGGCATGGCGGATGCCCAGTCCCAAAAGATACCGCTCAAACGTGCCTGACGTGAACTGTGGTCCGTTGTCAGAGACAAGGACATCAGGACACCCATGCGTTGCAAACAGGCCTCGCAGCACCCGGATGACAGCTTCGGTAGTGGTGGAGGGCATCAGGGCGACCTCCAGCCATTTGGAATAGGCATCCACCACTACCATAAAGGTCCGGCCGTGAAAGGGGCCAGCCAGATCAATGTGCACCCTCGACCAGGGTGTCTTTGGCGTCTCCCAGGTGTGTCCCTTAGCTGCCGGTGGTGCAGGCCTCGACTCTTGGCACGCTTGACAGGCGGACACCCAGGCAGTGATGGCATCGTCCATATTAGGCCACCAGACGTAACACCGAGCCAACGCCTTCATTTTGACAATTCCCGGGTGGCCAACGTGCAGAGCCTCCAGGACGCGCTGACGGAGTCCCTGGGGAATCACGACGCGGTCTCCCCACAGCAGACAGCCGCGATGAGCTGAGAGTTCATGTTGTCTGGTTGCGAAGGGCTGGAACTCCGATGCAAAAGGCCCTTGTGGCCACCCCCTCCACACCCAGTTGAGCACCCGGCTGATGGTGCGATCCTGGGCAGACGCGGAGGCCACAGTGGCAGCTGATACAGGCGCTGCCGGAAGATCCTCAATCAGAAGGAGCGATGAAGCTGGAGCCGGGTCTTCCACAAATGCTGGAAGAGGGCAACGGCTGAGGGCGTCGGCATGGCCCATCGATTTCCCCGGGCGATGGATGAGCCGGTAGTGGTAGGCAGCCAGGAAAACAGTCCATCGCAGCATGCGTGGCGAGAGGACCGGTGGAGTTGGACGATCACCGGCGAGGAGGCCCAGGAGTGGCTTGTGGTCAGTGATGAGGTCAAAAGTCCTGCCATAGAGGTATTCATGGAACCTCTTCACTCCAGCCACAAGTGCCAATGCCTCCTTGTCGAGCTGGCTGTAATTCCGTTCCGTCAGAGATAGTGTCCTGGAAAAGTAGGCGAGTGGTGCTTCTCTTCCATCTGGAAAACGGTGACTAAGGACAGCACCGATGCCAAAAGGTGAGGCGTCGCAGGCAAGGACCAGCGGCCTGGATTCACTGTACTGTACCAGCACACTGTCTGATGAAAGGAGAGCCTTAACCGCGTTGAAGGCCGCCGTCTCCCGATGACCCCAGGCCCAAGGCGTCTTTGTACTAAGGAGTCGGTGAAGAGGCTCAGCCACTGTGGCTTTGTGGGGCAGGAACATGTTATAAAAGTTCAGCAGCCCCAGGAATGCCTGCAACTCCGTCTTGTTCTTTGGGGTGGGGGCCTGCTGGATAGCGCGGATCTTGGATGTGGTCGGGTGAAGGCCGGAGGCATCGATAAGATAGCCCAGGAACTCTACCTGTGGAACGGCGATCTGGCACTTCTCCCTCTTTACCTTGAGCCCGGCCTCTTGGAACCTGGTCAGCACGGCACGGAGGCGCTCGAACAGCTGCTGGTGTGAGTCTGCAGACACCAAAACGTCATCAAAATATGGTACCACGCCCGGAAGCCCTTGCAGGAGACGCTCCATAAGGCTTTGGAAAATGCCAGGAGCCACACTCACCCCGAACTGCAACCGGCGGCAACGGAATGCCCCCCGGTGGGTGACGATCGTCTGGGCTTCAGCAGTGGCATCATCGACTGGCAGTTGTTGATAGGCTTGGGCAAGGTCCAGCTTAGCGAAGACCTTACCCTCACCCAGGGAATGCAGCAGGTGTTGGACAACAGGAACCGGATAAGCGTGCTGCTGAAGTGCCTTGTTGATCGTGCACTTGTAGTCAGCGCAGATTCTCACCGACCCATCTGGCTTGACAGGTGTGACGATGGGGGTTTCCCACTTGGCGTGGTCAACGGGCTCCAAAACTCCTTGGGCGATCAGTTTGTCCAGTTGTTCGTCCACCTTAGCCTTGAGAGCAAAGGGAACCCGGCGTGGCTTTAGCTTGATGGGGGCGACTTGTGGATCAAGGCTAAAGGAGATGGGCGTACCTGTATATTGCCCCAAGGTGCCGTCAAAAACCTCGGCAAAGTCTTTGACCAGACCCTCAGTCTCTGCGTTAGAGATGCAGTTGATGCCGGTGACTTCCAGGCCGAGGGCATCAAACCAGTCTAGCCCTAGGAGGCTTGGCCGCTGACCTTCGACCACCACCAACCGGAGCAGGCCCGAAAAATCCTTGAAGGCAATCCGGAACCGGCCAACGCCTACCACGGGAATGTCGTTTCCCTGGTAGTCTCTCAGGTGTACGCGGTGAGAGTCGAGTTGCCTTTTGGACACTCTGGGTACCAGTCTTTTGATGGTGCTCCACGACACGATGGACAGGGCAGACCCGGTGTCGATCTCCATGTCACATGGAGCTCCTTCAATGAGCACCGTGACGTTCAGCTTGCGTCGCGTAGGCGAGTCGGTTTGGCCAATCGTGGTTCCAGACGGGCAGCGGCAGTTGGTGAGAGCGAAACAACTTTCCTTGGCAGACTGTAGTGAAGGCTTGGACTTGCGAGTTGATGAAGGGGGGGTGTCAGACGGAGCCGATCGGCAGACCTTAGCGATGTGGCCCCTTCTGGAACACTTCCTACAGATGGCGTCTCTGAATCGACACTTGGCACGGGAATGGTTGCCTCCGCAGCCGGCACATTCCGGTTGGCCCTTGGACTTCTGTTGGAACTTCCTGTGCTCCCGCTTTGTCTGGTGCACGTCATCGCCTTCACTGGAGGAATTCTCACACACAAATGGGCCTCCTCGCGCTCTCAAGGGAACGTACCTGGCACATGTTCAAATAGACTATGAATCATTGTGGTGTCAGGTGCTGAAGATCCACACTGTCACTGGAAACATGTTTTTGGGGTTAGCCCTGTTTTGGTCTGGATTGAATTGAGCTCTGCTAATGCTTCAGTTACTTGGTCACAGGAGAGATTCACATTTTATAGCGAATATTCAGCTGCTGGCCATTTCCCTTCTATCCCAGCTGCACTGATATGTTTAGAAGGCACTGACTTTCTTGACGCAAATAGATCCTGACTTGTATATTGGATAGAGCCCTCACGGATGCTAAGAATACCAATTTCTTGCTAATCTTTTTAAACACCCCCCGGCCAGGAATGATCATGAAGCTGTCATTTATTTATTTTCCCGTTTGGAAATACTTCTCTTAACTGCTTTCTCAACCATCATTTCCAATGAAGATGAGTTATGCAATCAAATATACATTACTTGCAGACACCCAGTTACATTGCAGTTGCTACAGCAGGTTGAATCTGTGGGTTAAGTGGTTCAGCAACAGCATTTTGCAGCCAATGATGAATGACTGTAGCACTGTTCATTCTTTTAACAGGATTTATTTCGCTGAAGCATTAGGGATTGATGTGTGTTGTGGTGCTTGCAGTCTTTGCCTGCAATGCAGTGCCAGTTATCTGTTTTCACACACAGACACACACTTTTATGGAGGCAATTTACTCTTTATGCTGTTTTCCTTATTCAATAATTGATTTCCATAGAGGTTATAATCTGCAATTACTTCTGTTCCTGAGGAAATGGATTCTGACTGAGGTCCAATTTAAACTTGCCCAATTTCATTCATTTATACATTTATATATAAATGAATGTATAAATAATAATAAAAATATTATTATTATTACTGTGAGAAGCGAGGTTACAGAGAACCAGGCAGAGGGCCTTCTTGGTAGTGGTGCCCAACCTGTGGAACCCCCACTTTAGATGTCAAGGAATAAACAACCATCTGGCTTATAGAAAACATCTGAAGTCAGCCCTGTATCGGGAAGTTTTCAATGTTTGATGTTTTAGTATGTTCTGATAAATGCTGTGAGCTCCCCAGAGTGGCAGGGGAAACCCAGTCAGATGGGCAGGGTATAAATACTAAAATTTTATTATTCTTATTCTTATTCTTATTCTTATTCTTATTCTTATTCTTATTCTTTGGAGCTTGGTTACCATTTGGCAAGACCTCTGAAACTTTGGCAGCCGAATTACATGTAAATGTGTGCTGTGCCTAGTACCTTGTTTCCACAAACATCTTGTGCAACTATATGAACCAATCTTTCCAAAAGCCAAACTTGTTTTTCAAAGGTCAAGCAGGAATCGAGCCGCCCGTTTTCCCCAGTTGTTTATTTTCTTAACATCTGACGGGAGAGCATTCCACAGGACGGGTGCCACTACCAAGAAGGCCCTCTGCCTGGTTCCCTGCAACCTCACTTCTCGCAGGGAGGGAACCACCAGAAGGCCCTCGGTGCTGGACCATAGCTGTCAACTTTTCCCTTTTCTTGCGAGGAATCCTATTCGGAATAAGGGAATTTCCCTTTAAAAAAGGGAAACGTTGACAGCTATGCGCTGGACCTCAGTGTCTGGGCTGAATGATGGGGGTGGAGACTCTCCTTCAGGTACTCTGGGCCAAGGCCATTTAGTAATAATAATAATAATAATAATAATAATAATAATAATAATAATATGTTGTTTAGTCGTTTCGTTTAGTCGTGTCCGACTCTTCGTGACCCCATGGACCAGAGCACGCCAGGCACTTCTGTCTTCCACTGCCTCCCGCAGTTTGATCAAACTAATGCTGGTAGCTTCGAGAACACTACCCAACCATAAATTATTATTATTATTATTAATAATAATAATAATAATAATAATAATAATAATAATTTATTTATACCCCGCCCATCTGGCTGGGTTTCCCCAGTTACTCTGGGCGGCTTCCAACAGAATATTAAAATACCATAACCTATTAAACATTAAAAGCTTCCCTAAACAGGGCTGTCTTAGGGCTTTCAAGGTCACCACCAACACTTTGAATTGTGTTCAGAAACGTACTGGGAGTTAGCGTAGGTCTTTCAGAGCCGCTCCCAGTCACTAATCTGGCAGCCACATTCTGGATTAGTTGTGTTATGTACTGAAGTTCTCACCCTGGGCCAGCAGGGGTATACTGTAGATAGTTATGCAAATGAAGGATCGAAAGTGACGTTCAGTGATTGGACAGTTTGTATGCAAATGAAGGATCGAAAGTGACGTTCAGTGATTGGATAGTTTTAGAAAGCTCTATATAAGCAGGCTGACTGAGGCCTTCAGTTCAGTTCTCTTCCAGCTTACAAATAAAGAACTGCTTTGGAAGAATCGATATGTTCACCCACAACTTTTGGAAGAATCAATATGTTCACCCACAACTTAACAAGTTGTAGTTTGCGAGTCACCTTTAAAGGCAGCCCCACACAGAACACATTGCAGTAGTCCAAGCGGGAGATAACCAGGGCATGCACAGGCTAACAGAACCTTGGAGATGGGAGTGCAGAAGAAACCTAATGAGAAGGGCGTTCAGGGAGTGTGCACAAAAAGGAGGTTTCAGCTCTGCTGCATTGACAGTTGTCTAGCTTACAGTATTCATTCAGCCGGCGATACTGCAGAGGTGATATGAGGAGCCTCTGCAGAGACGTGAGCCGAATGCATGTAGACACCTATGAAAGTTTTTTATAAAATAAATAAAAGGAGCAGTCAAAAGGTGACGGTATGAAAGTTGGAACGCGAGGAGGTGTCCTTGTGGCAAGGTGAAGAAGCAAGGTGAGGGAAAGTTTAAAGCATAGGCTTCAGCCTGGGCATCTGTTGGGAATTTTAATCTTGGTTTACTTCAGAAATATGCACAAAACTGGAAGACTTCGGGACGAAGGCAAGATGAAAAACCAATGGAGCAAAATTGCAAATAGTTGTCTGCCAAGACACCATTAGAAATGGATTGTTTAATACATGATGACCCTCCTGATTAAACAATAAGACGGGTTCTAAGATATGACTGTTCATTACTGTAATAGTATATTAACTCACTGAATAGAATATTAACTCACTGGGGAAGAAAGGGATTGAAATTAGGATGTTTATACCCACAAAGGCTGCATAACAAAGCATCCATTAAAGCACTCCCCAACCATAGAATCTTGGAAATTGTAGATTATTCCCTGCAGAGCTAGAATTCCCAGCACCCCTGACAACAACAACAACAACAACAACAACAACAATAATAATAATAATAATAATAATAAATTTTATTTATATCCCGCCCTCCCGAGCCGAAGCCGGGCTCTGAGCGGCTAACAACAATAAAACAGTACAAAAGTACAACACAAACAACACTCTAAAATCATTCATTATAAAATTAATTCAAGCCACTGGATTCTTTTTTGGGGGGTGGTGGTGCTTCCAACATGTTTTAAATATGTGGTGCGTATGCAGGCAAAGCCTGTAGCAGACTTTATAATTTAGTTATGAGTCCTTCCAACATTTTTAGTCACAGGCTGGGGGTTGCGGGAAAGGCTAAAGGTGACCCTCTCATAAGGCAGGATGAGGTAGCTGACTTGGCAGCAGATTTTGAATGCCATTGCAGGCAGTAAATGGTCCGTTGGATGTGATTTATGGTTTTTTATATATCTCCATGGTGGGGCTGCTCTTCAGATATTCTTCCTAATGCCCAGACATTTATTGGGCCATCCCTAGGCAGGGATTGTACCACTTTCTCAAAAACGTTTGCCTTAAATTTAGCTGTGTTACCGCAAAATATTGTTTATCTCTCAATTTACAGTTCAGCTAACTAAAACAAAATGGATCAAACATGTGCATACGCATTAATGGTCACAATGTTCAATCTCTTATTGAAATTGGTGCTTGGAGAGTAGTTCATGAATAAGTCATTAAGAATCATAAAAATGAAACTTAGGTAATAATGAATCTTAAGACTGCAAACCTGTACCACTTGCCTGGAAATAAGTGACACTGAGTTTAACGAGCTGTACTTCTAAATAGGCACTACCTCCTTCCCTGGAGGTGAAAAGCTAAAAAAAATAAAATCAGGAATTTGGAATGTGGAATGTGGAAGAAATTTCCATTCCAGCATTCTTTTTTTTTTTCTGCCTCTGAGGTAGCTCCCACACCATCAGCTTCCCCCTGAAATTATTCATCTAATCTCCACTCCACTAATAGAGCAACTTTAATCTGTACTGATACCAGGTGGGATACACCATAAAACTGTTGTAGGGGGGCAAGGACCATAATAGGGTCTGCAAGGCCCACCTGACCTACACCCAACATCATATATGCAAAGTGCCCTGTGTGGCTCTTTGCAAATTCTGATTGCTGATTTGCGGTGCTTGAGAAGAGCCGCTTGTGGGGCTTTGAAGCCCCAATAGCGAAGCTGATTGTCGGGCCTTCAAAGCACCGTGCATAGTCTAATTTGGGAGAAAATGGGTCTCCTGAACTCAAAAGTGATGCCAAGTGATGGACAGGCGAGTATCCCTCCAAATCTTTCAAACCTGGCCCACAGAAGTGGGGGAAGATAAGGATTTAATTTGTTGGCAGGACCCAACCCCCTGCCCTATTTCAGATGCATGCCCATAGGTAAAGGTAAAGGGACCCCTGATCATTAGGTCCAGTCATGGCTGACTCTGGGGTTGCGGCGCTCATCTTGCTTTATTGGACGAGGGAGCCAGCGTAAGCTTCTAGGTCATGTGGCCAGCATGACTAAGCGAACCAGAGCAGTGCACAGAAACACTGTTTACCTTCCCACCGGAGTGGTACCTATTGATCTACTTGCACTTTGAGGTGCTTTCGAACTGCTAGGTTGGCAGGAGCAGGGACCGAGCAACGGGAGCTCACCCATCTCGGTGAGCTATTTCAGATGCATTCCTTTAGCCTTGTTTAATTGGACACACTTGGTATATAGAGCTAAGATTCAGTGTTGATTATTTGCCATTGTGTTTCTTTAATAAGCCTCCTGGAATAGGTGTATCAACTGTGAGCTGAAAGTCGGCACAACAAACGATAGGCTTTTGTGATTTAGTGGCTCTGAGCCTGTTTTATTTTGGTGGAGACCGTCAAGTTTAACAAGTAGAAAATCTATTCACTCTTCCTGAGGCCAGGAAGGAAGAGTAATGACTCCTTTACTATCTCAGAATTTAATTGGTGCTTTTAAACTAAAGCTTAATTCAACTCTTTCTATTAAAGGATGAATAACCTATGCAATTAATGGCTGCCCGTTCAACAAGCTGATGGTTATATTTTGGCTCCTTATTTATTGTGGGTGAGTGTTTAGCTACTGACAGACAGCCTCCGACAGCTTAATTTCAGGATGCGGGCCAATTTGAAGATAGCAGATGAGAAGAGTTTTGCCATAAATTACGGAAAGCAAAAAATATTTCCCCTCTTTCATGGAATAGGGGGGAAAGGAATTGCCTGTATATCACATTTCCTGCTGATGCAGCTTTTTAATGGCTTAAGTTATTGACCTCTGGGAGGTGGGGGTGTGTAATGGAAATGCTGACAGACTGTAAACCAAATGCGTACGGCTTTGGTGGTGGGGACTGTAATTAGGGATACATAAATATGCTTCAGCTATTACTTGGCAAGAGCAAACAAACTGCCATGACTGTGTGGCCAGGGAATTGTCTATTGAGGAAGAGTGACTGACCCTTGAATCCTGATGCCCCTCCTTTAGTCCTTGAATATTCTCCAAAAACATTTTAAAATAAATCCACCATTATTACAGAACTAGTAAAGGTAAAGGTAAAGGTAAAGGTAAAGGGACCCCTGACCATTAGGGCCAGTCATGACCGACTCTGGGGTTGCAGCACTCATTGCGCTTTATTGGCCGAGGGAGCCGGCGTACAGCTTCCGGGTAATGTGGCCAGCATGACTAAGCTGCTTCTGGCAAACCAGAGCAGCGCATGGAAACGCTGTTTACCTTCCTGCCGGAGCGGTACCTATTTATCTACTTGCACTTTGACGTGCTTTCGAACTGCTAGGTTGGCAGGAGCCAGGACCGAGCAACGGGAGCTCACCCCGTTGCGGGGATTCAAACCGCCGACCTTCTGATCGGCAAGTCCTAGGCTCTGTGGTTTAACCCACAGCGCCACCCGCCACACTACATGTTACCAAAGAGGATGATGGTGGTAGCATCAACAGCAAACAGAGGTGGAGCAATGCAAATCCCTGATCCGCCATGCTGGAGAGGCAAGGTAAAAAGGTAAAGGACTCCTGGATGGTTAAGTCCAGTACAAGGCAATTATGGGGTTGTGGCGCTCATCACACTTCAGGCTAAGGGAGCCAGTGTTTGTCCACAGACAGCTTTCCTGGTCATGTGGCCAACATGACTAAGCTGCTTCTGATGCAACAGGACACCGTGATGGAAACCAGAGCACATGGAAATGCCATTTACCTTCCCGCCACAGCAGTACCTATTTATCTATTTGCAATGGTGTGCTTTCGAACTGCTAGGTCGGCAGGAGCTGGGACAGAGCAATGGGAACTCATCCCATTGTGGGGATTCGAATTGCTGACCTTTTGATCGGCAAGCCCAATAGGCTCAGTGGTTTAGACCACAGCACCACCCTTTGCTCAGTCCTGCCTGACTGACAGTGGGGAAGATTTGCTGTTGGCAGAGAAATCATGCCTGCAACGAGTGTCCCAATACACTCAAATGTTGGGTAGGCAGAAGCTACTTGCAGGGGCACCCCCACTAGCAAAATGGCTACTGCTGGTGGCATGCATGGGGGGGGGGGAATAAGAAAATGGCATGAAAAAGTCATGCACAGGATAAAACAGCCATCAATCCCAGCAGCTATTGGGAGTGTTTGGGAGCAGAAGAGATGGAAGAGCTTGAAAGGTGGAGGAGGAGGCCAGAGAGACTTGCAGAGGTGTTTGGAGACAACCTTTGGCTGAAGCTATGGTTTTCCCAGTAGTGATGTATGGAAGTGAGAGCTGGACCATAAAGAAGGCTGATCGCCGAAGAATTGATGCTTTTGAATTATGGTGCTGGAGGAGACTCTTGAGAGTCCCATGGACTACAAGAAGATCAAACGTATCCATTCTGAAGGAAATCAGCCCTGAGTGCTCACTGGAAGGACAGATCCTGAAGCTGAGGCTCCAATACTTTGGCCACCTCATGAGAAGACTCCCTGGAAAAGACCCTGATGTTGGGAAAGATGGAGGGCACAAGGAGAAGGGGACGACAGAGGACAAGAAGGTTGGACAGTGTTCTTGAAGCTACTAGCATGAGTTTGACCAAACTGCGGGAGGCAGTGGAAGACAGGAGTGCCTGGCGTGCTCTGGTCCATGGGGTCACGAAGTGTCAGACACGACTAAATGACTAAACAACAACAACAAAACTTGACCACATGCTGGCAAAAAAGGCAACATGCTGCAGGAATATTAAAGAAATATAATAATTTATTTCCTTAAGAAACAAATAACCATATTGGCGTTATCCATAACCATTTTAGTCCACAAAGAAAGTGGTTCACTAAATATTGTTAGAAAATAATACACGTTTTACAAACAACATACATAAGCAGAACGCCAAAACTAACAGCTACAGCTGCATATAGTTAATTATATGTACAGGTAAATAAGTTTTTTATTGAACTCTAAAGTGATAAAGTTGGTCGGCGCACGTGGTTTCTTCTCGCTACATGTTTTGCCACTTCTGTATTGTCCATAGCTCTTTGCGACTGCCGCCGCTGGTGCTGCAGAAGGAATTGGTCCAGGAGGAATTGAGATTGCATTCCTATACTCAAAGATACACTTGCTGGAGAACGGCAGGATTCATTGTAAACAGCGCTGAAACTTGAGGTGCAATTTCATGTACATGCGGGTTGGGTGCAGTGGTGGATGGGGCCGTCAGTTTGTAGGGAAGGAACAGACAATGAGGTCTGATGATAACCTATCAGGTGAAAGGGGTGGGATTGTCACTACAGGCTGGCAGGGAGAAGGGTCTGTGATTGGCTCTCGCAAGCCTGCCTGGGTGCATGGGAGATCACACGCTGTTTGAAACGGCAAAGGGTTGCACGCACAACCTGAGCTTTTCCACAGTACTAAGGTCCTCTCTCCAGCAATTGTGGTCCTGGCATATTGACTGAGTTTTAAGGTGCTGAGAGAGCGTATGATTTGACTAAGCTGTGCCAAGGCTCCAGTAGCATATGTTGTCTCTTGGCAAACACTGGATCACTGAATAGTTTTTTAGATGGACGCAGCCTACCAGTTGTTCTTTAACTGTTTAGATCTGTCATAGGCAAACGCCGGCCCTCCAGATGTTTGGGACTACAATTCCCATTATCCCTAGCTAACAGGACCAGTGGACAGGGTTGATGGGAATTGTAGTCCCAAACATCTGGAGGGCCAGAGTTTGCCTACGCCTGGTTTAGGTAACAAACTTTCGTAAGTTCATGGTGTAGGTCACAGCAATAATTGATCCATGTATGCTTCTTTGGATAAACATGATACCCATGTTTAAATCTCAGTAATCTTTTCAGCATTGTGCTTAGAAAGGGACATCTGTGCAATTATTTTATGTGAAATGTAATTGGACTAGGACATTTTTACCAAAGTGCGAAAGTCATGCCAGATTTTTGTTGTTATTGTCCTTGTCATAAAACCAATGCAATTTTTACATTGGTTCCAATCACAAAATCCTTTCCTTTAAGACTTCACCTCCACTTACCCCCTACAAATCTTTTGGGAAACTATTCAGCTACACTAAAATAATAATTTAAAAATCCACTGTTTTCCCAGGCTGAGGCTGTTTTAAAGAAAGGATTTGGAATAGGATGGGCGAAATATTAGATAGCTTTTGTTTCTCTGTTTATTCCCCCCGTAACAATCTCAACAGGGTTTCTAAGCATTTCATACCACATATATTTGCACTTGTTGTGCATACCGATAACAGCGCAGACATTTTCCTATGATTAATAGGCCACTGAGCTGTGGCAGAGAGGGCAGAAGTTGTAATTGCTGATTTCTTGGGCTTGTACACAGTGCTTGCAAATATTGCACATCCAAAACTGATACTCTGTGATGGCCCTTCCTGTAGCAACACAGGTTGGGAGCTTCCCTTCTCCCCTGTTAAAAGAAACACAAAATTGAATTTTATTTTTTATTTTTTATTTGAAGGAAGACCATCTACAGCATCCCTCATATTGAACAGTGTTATTGCTAGTGAAAATATGATCAGTGCTATTCAAAGCTGTGTTTGTTCACAGCACCAGTGTACAGCTATTTATTTTTTAATTTGGAAAAATTACAGTGTAAAACTTACTTGATTTGTAAAACATTGTAAATATCTTAAGCAAGCAATGATAAAGAATGAAAGAAGATGAAAAAGAAGAAAACAGAAGGGAAATAGATACAGAAAAAATATAAGGGAATGAAAGAAAAAGAAAGTTTGTATCTACATCTACATCCTGGTGCATAGCTGGTAAATCATAAATCATATGGCAACTATTAGCAGCTTTAGTCATAATATGTCAGAAAAATCTTATTAGTGAGAACAACACAAAGGGCTGAGCATTGTCTTGAAATATCCAGTGATTTATGAATCAACTCCAATGCTCAGCGGTCAAATTTGAACATCCTTGAAGCTCATGCCTTGTTACTTTTATAGTAAGCAAACTAAGCTAAAAAGAGAGATTCCCAAATCAGTTGTAGTATTGCATTTTATCAGGTGGTTTAGCAAATTTCTGATTAATAGCAACCACATGTCCAGGTGCTACTAATGAAAAGGCAGTGAGTTCGAGTTTTAACCTCTATCAAAAATTAAACATGAATTGCAACTTACAGGATAGCTACTTTTAGCAACATTCGGCTCACAGAGACAACATATATTATATTTTAGCCATAATGGGAATAAAAGCAGCAAGCTTACTCTTCAAGAAGACCCTCCAACTCTGACTTCTTGTTATCTTTAGGGAAGTGTTTTGTGAATATTTGCAGGGCAAGCTCTTCATACTGGTGCTTCTGGTCTGGGAGAGAGTTTTCCAAAGATTCCAGTTTAACAAAAGCTTTTGAGCAGATAGAAAAGGCTCTATTGGCACATGCGCAAAGAGCCAACAGGGAATAGATCTCTATTGCAGGAATGATGTCTTCGTAATCCCTCAGGTGAAGGGCTGCAAACAAGAGAACGAGATCTCAGCATACTTGCTTGCTACACTAAAATAGGCAGTAGTAGTAGTAGTACATGAATCCTATTATTGTCATTCATTCACCCTGGTCCACACTCTTCGTACAGAAAGTTCCCTTTGCGCTAATGGGAATGGTTTGGTGCAAACAAAATGGAACTGCATGCATGGATCGGCTCCTCCAGTTAAACAGGAAAATCATTTAGTAGGAGGGAGCTTCTGTGAACATTGGAGCTCTCATACTGGCATTGAATTGCAAGTGCCTTAACTGTAAAAGTGACAAGGTTTCCTCAGATCTGCTCAGATCTTCATGCCAAAGAACCTGGGAGGAATGTAGGGGTTTCAATGGGCTTCCCACTGTGCAAGAGAATTATCTCCTGATTTACAGATGATAAAAGGGCAATTGAGAATGGTTGGGAAAACTCTGCGAGTACCTGGAGTTAGTCAAATTGACGGATTTAATAAGGAGAAAACCTAAAATTATGGTCAAGAAACAGTGGGATTGTCTAAATGAATATTTACAAAACCAGGGCTCAGTTACCGAAATTTGGTTGTGTTTAGACCAATCTTGTGAAAAATATAAAGAATGTAAAGTGAAAAATTAAGGAAAACCTATAGGAAGGATATGAAGAACAGAGGTTGTAGCGACTGAAGTATAAAAGACACGTGGCGTAAACAGTGGAAGTCTTCTTAAAACATTATAATTAAGGTTGATAGCTTGCAAGATGGAAATATATAGCCATATGCAAGCATATATCTAGAACTGTTGTTTATGGCAAACACTTTTCTATTTTCTAAATTTCTGTTTTAAATCTTTCTTTCTTCTTTATTCTTTTACTCCTTTTTTTCTTTGTTTATTCTTTTCCCCCTCCCCCTCTTTGTTTCTGAATATTGCTTTATAGATGTATAAATAATTATGTTTATGTGTATATGTATGAAATTTGTTCTGTATTTCTTATTTGATTTTTTTGTATTCAAAATAATAATAATAATAATAATAATAATAATAATAATAATAAAGGCAATTGAATACATTTGGTTAAGGAACACATGTCTAATCCATTCCAAAGGATGAGCATTTGGAATCCCACAAACTACCCAGCAGTTCATAACAACAAGGAATCCTACCCGTCTTCATTGCTGTATCGACATAACCTTCATAAAGCTGCCTTTGGGCAAGTATAAAAAAATGGTAAGCCTCAGCTCCTCGCCAAGCATTATCGATCAGGCGACTGTCTGAAGAGAGAACATCTTCCTCAAGCAGACCAGCTAAAGCTGAGGTAGCCTGGAAGCAAAGACAGAAGAGAGGGAAGAAAGCATGAAGGGAAAATAGTTGTCTGTGCTATTAATTTATAATGCCCATTTTCAGTTTTCACTAGTGAAGATGGCTGCTTCAAAATGAATTTCAAACACTGTACGCAATACCATTGTCAATGTCTTTTGAATATAGCAGCAAAGCACACAGTGCTCTTGAATAACAATTAAGTTACCTTCTCCAAACTCACGCTCACAGAATAAGGTATGTATATCCTAAAACTAAACACATTTGTTTGGATGTGGAGCTCTGATGCAGAGATTGGCTTTCCCATATTCCACAGGTGAGAAACTCGATCTGGCCAGTGGATGGATCCTTTAATCCCCTCTGACCCCCAGTGGGCCAACTCTAATAGGCGAGAGGGGCCTGTTTAACAGGAGGAGGAGGGTGCTGTGCACAGTGAAATAACAGCAAAGGGGTCAAGAAGCTGTTTTTACCCACAAGGTTGCCCTTTCTCCTGTTTGCTAAGTGAGATGTGTCGCTGGGATTATTTTTGGTGAGATCTTCTACACAGGACTTGTTAGCGGAGGAAATGACGGCATGAGGTTTCTGCGGCAATCCTGCCTGTAACCCTTTAAACCCTTTTCTGAATCTTTTACCTTTGTGAAACTACATACTGTTCTAAACAGCAATTTTTTTAAAAAATAAATGTGAGAAAGATCGATTTGTTGCCATCTGTTCTAGAGACATTTTTCAAAATGCTTGCTTTCATGTTTGGTGGGCGATCAGGCATTTAGGCACCGTACCTCTGAAATTTTCCCCTTGACTTTTCCCCTCTGCGCGTTTTTCATTTGTTCGTGATATTGTTCCACCAGTAAAGCTGACATCACGTAGAGCTTTTTTACACGCAAAGGCTTGGTCCTCTTTTTAGCCTCTTCGTCTGCAATCTTTTTAAAGAGAAATTTCAAAAGAAAGAAATGAACCATTAAAAAACAAAAACACAAAAGATGAAGTTTATTTTTGTTTTCTGTCTACAGCTTGAGAGTGAAAGCCTAAGGCTCATGAAATAGAAAGTATGAAACAATATGCAACTTTATACCTTATTTATAAACCCCAGCCAAACTTGCTACTAATCATCTTCCCCTCTACCCTGCAAGAGCAGCTGCATCACCACTTATGGAAGCAACCAATATGGTGGAACAGTAATGCTCTGTTGCCCATCCAACAATGGTGTCGCTGCTGCTACCTGGGGTGATGCAACTTCCTGGGGGTGAAGTTGGGTGTGTTCACTGACAGAACCAATCTATTGCTCCTGCTGGTGCTCCCTGGCAGCCCAGCCTCACTGCCCTGGTAAGTGGCAGCAGTGCCGCTGTCGGAAGCGATGCTGCTCCACCATGCCTGACCACTGCACTGTACTTCCCATGGCAGCTGGCTACCCCTCAAGAGGAGAGGAAACAGATCTGTCAGGGGACTGCCATCGGAACAGGGGAGGAGGCAGGAGGATACAGAGAGCCTCCGGCGCTTTTGAGAAGCATCTCCTTTCCAGCAGGGGAAAGGGGGTAGCCGGGTGAAGGGAAGGCTCGAAGATGCTATACAGAGCCAAAACACCTCACCAAGCCAGGCTGGCCAGGAGGCACACACGCTGCTTCCGTCGCCCTGCTTACGCAGAGGGGTGAAATGTAAGGAGGGGAGGCAGAGCTTGGGGGTGTCTAAGTTCTTATGCTGGGGGAGAAACTGGAAGGGGGCACTCCCGGAATTTGCAGTTGACTAAGACGGACATGAGCTTTGGGGTTCTGCACTGTAAATAAAGGTAAAGGGACCCCTGACCATTAGGTCAAGCCGTGGCCAACTCTGGGGTTGTGGTGCTTATCTCGCTATACAGTGGTGCCCCGCAAGACAAATGCCTCGCAAGAAGGAAAACCCGCTAGACGAAAGGGTTTTCCGTTTTGGAGGTGCTTCGCAAAATGAATTTCCTATGGGCTTGCTTTGCAAGACGAAAATGTCTTGCGAGTTCCTGCGGGCTTTTTCCCCTTCCCCCCCTTTTTCTAAGCCGCTAAGCCGCTTATCAGCTGATCCGCTAAGCCACTTATCAGCTGATCCGCTAAGCCGCTAATCAGCTGATCCGTTAAGCCGCTTATCAGCTGATCCTCTAAGCCGCTTATCAGCTGATCCGCTAAGCCCCGAAGCCGCTAATAGCGCTAATCCGCTAATGGGCTTGCTTCGCAAGACGAAAAAAACGCAAGACGAAGAGACTCGCGGAACGGATTCTTTTCGTCTTGCGAGGCACCACTGTATTGGCCAAGGGAGCCGGCGTACAGCTTCCGGGTCATGTGGCCAGCATGACTAAGCCGCTTCTGGCGAACCAGAGCAGCGCATGGAAATACCGTTTACCTCCCCGCAGCTGTGGTACCTATTTATCTACTTGCACTTTGAGGTGCTTTCAAACTGCTAGGTTGGCAGGAGCAGGGACCAAGCAACGGGAGCTCACCCCGTCGCGGGGATTCGAACCGCTGACCTTCTGATCGGCAAGTCCTAGGCTCTGTGGTTTAACCCACAGCGCCACCCACGTCCCCTGCACTGTAAAGAGTTTGCACCAAATAAAAACCTTGAAAAGACAGGTCGGAGTCCTGCCTGGTTACTCGTGAGCAACCACTTCCAAACCTGACAGGATCAAAGTTTCTTCTGCCACTTTTGGTTGAGGAGGCTCTCAAGTCGAAGCGCATCTTTGACATTAAGTCAGCTGCAGTTCTTTTTTTTTTTTTTTTTTTTAAAGTCAGCTGCAGTTCTTCCAAAGAACTGATGGAGCCCGCAAAGCCCTTTTATAAAGCTGATTGACACTTTTCTGGACTTTTCAAGGATGATTCCTCCTACTGGCCAATAGTGTCAAGGTAAGCTTCAGCTGGTTTAAAGATGTCAACCGATGGGTGGTACAGTGGTACCTCAGGTTACATACGCTTCAGGTTACAGACTCCGCTATCCCAGAAATAGTACCTCGGGTTAAGAACATTGCTTCAGAATGAGAACATAAATCACATGGCGGCAGCAGGAGGCTCCATTAGCTAAAGTGGTGCTTTAGGTTAAGAACAGTTTCAGGTTAAGAACGGACCTCCAGAACGAATTAAGTTCTTAACCCAAGGTACCACTGTATATCTTTTGCCATTTTCATAGTGATAAGCTTTGGTCCAGGTTTAATTCTGGAAGGTGCCTTGCTGCTAATTTTGAGGAATCCAGCAGCCCTGAATGTCCCATCCTACTCTCTTGTTGCGGGTCTGCTGGCATTCAATAGGAAGGAATACGGTAAAGAACTACCTAACCCTGACACTCACACTTGGTTGGAGGCAACCCATGTTTTCACCCCAAATGCAAAATACCACCCCCTTTTAAATATGAACAGGAAATAAACTCCATTTTTTACAACAGCAGCAGCAACAACAACAAAACCTGAAACAAAAAAGTAACAAACGTTTAGACACAAGCTGATAGTTCTGTGCAGCCTTCCTTCGGTAAGAGGCCAAAGTATTAATCTTCACTTGAAACTTAAATGTATTGCTGAAAATACTGCAGCCTTAGTATACTGATTATGTGTTTGTAAGTTCTCACCTAGAGAAGTGTGTGGCTAAAGTCACACACACAGTGAGGAGCTGCTGTTCAGAAAATACATGCCATGCACACCTGTCTGCTTGAAAGCCTAGGTAAAAGGCTTCACTGGATAAAAACTACAGCATATGATTAGAAATGCATACATTTGTTTCCAGAAACAGAAGCAGCATCGTTGTGCAAAGTTAAACCAAAAGCTCCAATACAAAAAGTAAATCGTCTTAATTAATAAGCATTGCATATTATCAAAAAATGCACATATATATTGGACAGTTCATCCACAATAACCGTACCTTGAACATGAGCTTAGCAGCGTCAAAGAAATAGTTGGCTTTACGATACAACTCAACAGCATCAAGGGGCTTGTTCTTTTCTAATAATTGAGATGCGTATCTAGCTAGCAGAGAACCAATCTCTTTCATATTGTGTTGTTTAGCCAGTTCAACAGCTTTACTCCACTAGAAGCAAAGGTAACAAACATTAAGTCAATTAAATACAATTATCTATCTATCTATCTATCTATCTATCTATCTATCTATCTATCTCAAAGGTCCATTCTCTCAAGCAAAAGAGCTCTGCTGCTGGAGAAAATTGGCTTTGAAGCTACTGGTAAATCCTATTGTGGTGGAATATTGGGACACAACTCAGGGACAGAATCAATGTAGCTTCTGCTGGTACTCTCAGCGGCAAAACAGTACAGGTGTTGCACTGCCAAAGTTTTGGAAAGACTCTATGCATCAGGGTGAGGAACCACTTTTAGGCAGAGAGCCACATCTAGCGCTGGGCAATATCTGGTTTTTAACATTGTGATATATCACCAGCTAAACATCAGGATATACCAATATATCATGATGTCTGAAATCAAGATGGAGCTACATAGAGGCATTGGCTGGTCTAATCCTTTCGCCTGTGTTAATTCCCAAAATACCAGCCTAGATTCCAAGGCAGATAATAGCAGCTTGGGGAGTATGTGCATAAGGGAATTGGAACTGGCACAAGGGAAAGTAGAAACACCTTCCATCCCAACATTTCCATTGTTGTAGCCCTGATCTGAATTGTGTTTCTCCACTCTGCCAGCTGCTTTTAGGAAAATTAAAAGGCTGCTGGGAGTTCTGATTTCAGGTCTCTTATGCAATTTGTGGCTTGGTCCTCAGACACAGAGCATAGGAGGATGTAAGCAGCTGGTCAGTACAAATCAGTTGATTATTAGAGGTTATTATGTAAAAGCAATCCTGGCTGTTGGGGGGAAATGATATTAGAATGAACCACTATTAGGTATTAGAATGAAATTAATGTGCAAACAACTTTCCAGTTCCGCAACTCCTGTGCTGGGCTTATATTGTTACCTGGTTGAGATTTACACAGATATCTACTGCATCCTTGGGTCTGTTGCACTTGAGAAAGGCTGCTACAGCTTGTTCGCACATACCCACAGTAACGAACTTGTGGGCTATGTCCTGCAGGAGACACCAAAAGCATAATTAAACTGCAGAAGGAGAGCATTATTAGAGTGATTGCCAATTCAATTGTACTCAAGAGTATAGCCTGACTTTATTGGATCTGCTCTGAGTAGAACTAAATTGGCCCTATGTCTGTATTGTCTAAACTGCAGATACCAACTGCAGATACTTCAATACTAATAAATTCACCATGACATATGCTAACAAGGAGACTACTTTGTCAGATGCATCTGTTCATTTGATGGATGTAGAAGCACAATATCGTCAACCATATGTAGTAACTAGCAGAAACTCTAACGTCCTTACCATCTTCTCCATATTTTAGGCACATCAATAAAATTTAATGTAGTGATCAGCTGCAATATAATCACCCCCCCCCCACCGCTTTATGATAAGCAATGTACCACTTTTCTTCCTGTGTCCCCTTTAAAAAATTTTTTTACAGCTGACATTCTTTCTACCGGGGTTTGGTATTAGAAAATTTAGAGCTCTGAAGAGTGTTGAGAAAGAACACGCCCTAGGATATTTTTGTGTTAAATATCTCATTCACACACACACACACACACACACACACACACACACACACACAAAAGGATACTCTATCAAAGATGTCTGTGTTGTCACTGTCTTCCAAAACTCAAAATGTGGCTTAGGATGAATAACATAAAGGATCTGATTTGTGTAAACTAGTGGTTATTTGCTGGATGAATATCAGGTGTTCTGACAAGCAGAACCATAGGCCCAGATTGAACTAACCTGGCATGCTAGCAGAAACCAGAACAAACGTTCCTGCTGGTACAACAGGGTTTTCCGCCCCTCTCTCTTCCCCCAAAATGCACCATGGAGGGTTGGGGAGAACCCCCCAGAACAGTATGAAGGGGGTGGAGAGGAGAGATGGGGTTGTTCCATCTGGCTACCAAAAATGCTTGTGCTGCTGGAACAAGCAGAGAAGCGCGATGCTGTAGCCCTCCCACAAAACGTCATCTTTTGCATGTTTACTCAGATGGCTACGCTTTGCTTCTACAGCTGGAGGAAGCAGTGCTTCTGAACATCAGCTGCTGGAAGCCAGAGGAGGAGAGTTGGCTCTGTGAGGAGTCCCAGAGCTCACAGGGTTAATAGCTCAAGCGACATGAAGTCCTGTCCCCAGTGTGTGCTGCACATATGAAGGTGAAGTTGCTTTTACTTTCTGTTTTGGCTGCGAAGGAGAAGCAACATGTCGCCACTCTCTCCTGGCTGTTTTGTTGTTTTTGCTATTGTACATTAAAGCTTTGTAGAATCGAAGAAGCTGTGTCCGAGAGCTTTAAAGGTAAAGGGACCCCTGACCATTAGGTCCAGTAGTGGCAGACTCTGGGGTTGCGGCGCTCATCTCGCTTTATTGGCCAAGGGAGCCGGAGTACAGCTTCCGGGTCATGTGGCGAGCATGACTAAGCCACTTCTGGCGAAGCAGAGCAGCACATGGAAACGGCGTTTACCTTCCTGCCGGAGCGGTACCTATTTATCTACTTGCACTTTTGACGTGCTTTCGAACTGCTAGGTTGGCAGGAGCAGGGACTTAGCAACGGGAGCTCACCCCGTCGCAGGGATTAGAACCGCCAACCTTCTGATCGGCAAGTCCTAGGCTCTGTGGCTTAACCCACAGCGCCACCCGCGCCCCTTTCTGAGAGCTTTACTGCCAGGCTAATAAATCCTTACACACTGGCACACCGCTGCTGCTGAAACTCTGCTGTAGCCAGGAGAAGCAGAATGACTCAGTACCGTGCAGCAAGATCGTGCTGGACACCATTGCTCTTCCAAGAGAAGATGGGTCCGACAGTCAAAACAGACAAGTCAGTTCCCAGTTTCACTCAACAGGTGAAAACACTGCACAGGCTCTTGTGCTCAATTCTGCTTGTGGGTTTCCGACAGGTGTCTGGCTGCCAACTGCAAGAACAGGATACTGGACTAGATGGGCCACTGGCCTGATCCAGCTGGCTCTTCGTATGTTCTTAAGTCCCAGGTAGTCATGTACAGGATTACAGCCTGAGGGTGAGCATTCGCAATAAGCAGCTTTCCATACTTACAGGAAGCAATTTGTTGTTTTCTGGAAGCGAGTTAGCCAAATCTTCTAGTGCTTGATAGTCTTCCAGCATATAGTAACATTCAGCCAAACGTTCATGGTTTCTGCCTTGTACATAATATGGCACAGCATTTGTCCTATAAGAAGTTGGGCATGGGTGGGAGAGAAACCAGATCTCTGATTATCTGCTTGCTATTGTCAATTTGTCAATGTGTTTAATTTCCTAGGGTCAGTGCTACAAAAGGATTGATAACTGCACCAGCAACGAAGTAGGGAAACCACGGAATATATCTTATGCTTAGGTTTTCAAAAGGGACGCGGGTGGCGCTGTGGGTAAAACCTCAGCACCTAGGGCTTGCCGATTGCATGGTCGGTGGTTCGAATCCCCGCGGCGGGGTGAGCTCCCATCTTTCGGTCCCAGCTCCTGCCCACCTAGCAGTTCGAAAGCACCCTTAAGTGCAAGTAGATAAATAGGTACCGCTTTATAGCGGGAAGGTAAACGGCGTTTCCGTGTGCTGCGCTGGTGCTGGCTCACCAGAGCAGCTTCGTTACACTGGCCACGTGACCCGGAAGTGTCTCCGGACAGCGCTGGCCCCCGGCCTCTTAAGTGAGATGGGCACACAACCCTAGAGTCGGACACGACTGGCCCGTACGGGCAGGGGTACCTTTACCTTTACCTAAGTTTTCAAAATGGAACACTTTTTGTGTCTCTTTCAAATAAATTCACTATATATACATTCTAATTTACATTTCAAAACCTTAAATCGATGTTTTAAATCCCCCGTTACTTTTGTCATCCCCATTTTCTCAAAGTATTCGCCCAGGACGACATCCACTTTTATCTCCCCACCCCCATTTTATGTTGTTATTTCTATGTATATTATGCTATGGCCGTTCATATTTTACATGAACTAAACCATTCAGTAATCCATTGTTACATCGATCAGAACTTATTTACACTGTTGAATTTATCTTAATGCTACCAGCATTTTTAAATAAACACAATTTTCACCCATACTTTCAGTAAACATTTTCCAGTCTTCTTTAAACGTCCATTCAAAACCATTTTTCCTGTCTGTTTTCAACATTTCCTATAACTGATGATATTGTACAATATCATCAAATAAATTCATTACTTAATGTAACTAATCATCAATCCGAGAGTTACATGGAGGTTAAATGTTGTTCTATATCCAATCCCTGCAGAAGGCAATTAAAAAATCAACAACAACTAATTACGGTAAGTCTCCCTCCAGTTTGGACAGGAGGCAGCAATAGTCACTTATAGTGTCAAGTTATGAACATACCATTTCTGTCTATCGGCAAAGTAGTCCCCAATTTCGTTGTGTGCCATTTCAAGGAGACTGTCATCTCCGTGTCCCGAGCCGGTTTGCAAAAGCTGCACTACTCGAAATCCGTTCCCTAGTTTCATTCGCAAATCAACGGCAAGGTCTCTGCAAATATATAACCCAAAAATGCAGCTTCACAAAATACAAAGAGAGGCAATTCTAAAATGCTTTATTCATTTAAAAGTACGTTTAGATCACCTTGAAAAGGCAGAAGCCTCTCAAGGTGGGTTATGAAACAGAAATATTCAACAGAACACAGGCCTATGGTCCCTGCAAGGACGTTCTGTGGGCCGTAAGGTATCACAGAACTCCTTCTCCACGGGGGACAGCACTTTCTGCCACCATGGAGGGATGGTGATGAAGATTTCCACTGCCATGGTTGTCCTGCTGGTGGTTCTCCTTTGGCGGCAGGACCAAAGGTGAGGTGATTCAAGACTGTGTCAAGGATGGCCAAGGATCCGCACCCTCTCAAACAGAGCCAGAAACTATGTCAGCCTGAGAGTTGGCATAGTTAATTCCCTCTCACTGCCTCCAAAAAGAAAGAAAAAGAACTCCTCTCACATTCTCTCACTCCACATTCACTCCATTATACTCACTCCCCTCACATTCTTTCTCCCCCCAGCCCTGCAGGTTTCTTAAAGTACAGAGCTGTGGACCAAAATGTTCAAATCGTATCTCAAACATGAAGTGACCGGGTGGCTTTTGGCAAGTTATTCTTGCAAAACCTCAGCCTGCACCTGGAACAATAACTGGCCTGCCTCATATCAGGTTGCTATAAGGATGATGAAGAGGACGTTTGGAATTGCTCTGAACGTTGTATGGTAAAGGTAAAGTGACCCCTGACCATTAGGTCCAGTCGTGACCGACTCTGGGGTTGCGGCGCTCATCTTGCTTTATTGGCCAAGGGAGCTGGTGTACAGCTTCCAGGTCATGTGGCCAGCATGACTAAGCCGCTTCTGGCAAACCAGAGCAGCACACGGAAACGCCGGTTACCTTCCTGCCGGAGCAGTACCTATTTATCTACTTGCGCTTTGATGTGCTTTCGAACTGCTAGGTTGGCAGGAGCAGGGACCGAACAACGGGAGCTCACCCTGTCGCGGGGATTCGAACCGCCAACCTTCTGATCGGCAAGTCCTAGGCTCTGTGGTTTAACCCACAGTGCCACCTGCGTCCCTGAACATTGTATAGCTTTACATAAATGCACAGTATCATCACCAAGGCAGCTTACTAGGCCTCAAACAGATGTTTTAGTCTATTTTCAGTTGGTTTGCCTGATCTTTCCCAGTTCTGTGCCCATGCCTGGTATTCTTTCTTTTTCATTGGTCTTCCCCCTTTTGAGTTATGCGGGCTTGAAATTTAGAAAGGCAAGTATGGTTTGTGAGGCGCTCACAATTCCTAAATTCACTCACTCAAGATAAACAGTTCTCCCACGATCAATTGTGCTGTTGTGCACTCAGGGGATTCTCTTGTCAATTCAAATTTATCCTAGAAAATTACCTTCTGTCCATGTCCAAATACATCCTTTCAGCTTCTTCAAATTTGCCGAAGTAAACTGCCACTTCGGCTTGCCTCAGTAATTCACTCTGGAGGTTGAGAAGACGCTTGACAAACTTGATACCTTGGTAGTTTTTGTAGCGCACAAATGCTTGCTCAGCAGTGTCAAGATCCAATCTCTGGAGAGCCGTTTCAGCCAACAGTCGCCTGTATAAAGAACACAGATGTCTTACCTGGAAAAAACAGCTTCATAAGGAACAGACTTAACAAATATTCTTGGCCGAATTGCAGGAGGAGTCAAAGCAGCACATGGAAGAGCAGCGGAGCCCAAAAGATCTTATGGTTGCGGGGGGGGGGGAAGCTTTGGGTGTGCAGATAATAATAATAATAATAATAATAATAATAATAATAATAATAATAAAATTTATTTATAATCCACCCTCCCCAGCCAGAGCCGGGCTCAGGGCGGCTAACACCAGTAAAATTATACTAAAAACATAACAGGGGGGAAAAACACAATTTAAAATACAGGTTAAAATGAAATTTAAATTGCAGCCTCATTTTAAAAGTAGCCCATAGATCAAAACCATAAGGGGAGGGAAACATAAGGGTCAGACTGAGTCCAAACCAAAGGCCAGATGAAGGGTCTCCACAACACTCAGAAACCTCCAAAGGTTTTGCATCATCCCTGAGGGAAAATCTAAGCTTATTTGAGAAGGACATTCAGGAAAAGGTTGCCTCAGGTATCGCCTAGATGCATTATTCCTTTCTGAAGGTTCCCCATCTGACCTCTGCACTGCTCTGTTTCTTTTCTCTCTCCCCCTTAAAATAGGTTACCTGGGCTTGCTGAAACAGCTTACCTACCCATGATGCAGGCCAAAAGCCGCCTGAGGATTGAGAAGGAAAATGTATCACATGGTCCTCAGTGTTCTTTTGCATGCACCAATTCTTACATGACCTATTTACACTTTTGACATATCATAGGGGGTCAAATTTAGCTAGCGGCTCTTATTACTATTGGATGTTTTCACATCAAACTGAGATTATTTTCCTATATAACAGATACCAGTCCAATTCCTCAGCTAATAAAACATGTTTTATCAACCTAGATTTAACCCTGAAAAGCCATAAGAATATAATCCCTCTAAATAGGAAAGAAAACCCAGGGGGAAAAATGGAATTTTACCAAAGCCTTGGATGTGAATTTTCTTCAATGAACTGGGCAGACTCTGCAATGCCTGCGTTATTTACAATCGCTTGTGCATCTCGTAGTGATCTAATCTCAAAATTAAGTATGCAATCCTTATTAGGGTGTTCAGGATTCTGTAAAATACACACAAAAATAAGTTTAGTGGCTGCTCATTTCCATTGAAAACCACTGTTTTGTAAATTGTATAAATGGAATGTTTTTTAGAAGGGGGGGGGGAGAGAAATCTAAAATTTACCTTTAATATTTCATCCAGTAAAACAGATTTAATTTCTAAATCTTCAAAGTTGCAAATGTATCCGGACGTTTGAAGGGGCTCCTTAAAATACAAGTGACCATATAATCAGCAAATCCAAATTATCCTGCAGCATTTCAGACAACAATTTCAATGCCATTTAGGATGCAATCGTATGTACACTTCCTAGGAAACAAATCCCACTGAAATCAGAGAGACAATTTTGCCGTTACTCACATTTAAGTGTGCACAGGATTGCAGGCTTTGGCAATATTATCAGTTTTTCTGCCTACTCAATTTACTCATGCAACCTCATATCTGTGCTCCCTCTGTATTTGTGAAATGCAGAGGGAAGCCTGTGGAGCTCCTTGCATCTTTCAGAAAGTGTCAACCTATTATTGCTGTCGTTTTTGCATTTGCAGTTAAAATTCTCAAGGGGCTGGAGCACCATTCCGACAGAGAGCAGCTACATCAATTTAAGCTTTTAGTCTTAACTGCAGGGACTATGGAGAGGCTTATAACATTCTCTAAACCAGCCTTTCTCAACCTGTGGGTCCCCAGATGTTGAACTACAACTCCCATCACCCCTAGCTAGCAAGGCCAGAGCTCAGGGATGATGGGAGTTGTAGTCCAACAACATCTGGGGACCCACAGGTTGAGTACCACTGGTAAACTCTAATTAACCAAGATGTGGTGACATCTTTTAAGGCTAAGCAACTATCAGACAAATTCATGGAAGATTTCTCAATTTTCAGAGAACTTTCAGGCAGTTCATCTGGTGGCAGCTAGACTGGTGACCATATAACACCGGTCCTAAAGGAACTACATTGGTTCACAGTATGTTTCCAAGCACAACTCAAAGTGCTGGTGCTGACCTTTAAAGCTCTAAATGGCCTCGGCCTTGTATACCTGAAGGAGTGTCTCCACCTCAGTTGTCTAGCCTGGACACTGAGGTCCAGCGCCGAGGGCCTTCTGCCAGTTCCCTCCCTGCAAAAAGTGAAGCTACAGGGAACCAGGCAGAAGGTCTTCTCAGTAGCGGCACCCGCCCTGTGGAACACCCTCCCACCAGATGACAAGGAGATAAACAACTATACAACTTTCAGAAGACATCTGAAGGCAGTCATGTATAGGGAAATTCTTAATTTTTAATGTTTGGTGTTTTATTGTGTTCTTATATCTGCTGGAAGCTGCCCAGAGTGGCTGGGGAAAATCAGTCAGATGAGTAGGGTTCAAATAAAATAGTAACAATAACAAGCACCTTTAAATACTAGGTGCTTGGGATCAGCAATAGGGATGCCCATCACCTTCATTATGAGTGGTTTCTCCAGGGACCAGAAGCATAACATGGGTCATATGCCTTCAGTGTTGTGGGCCCAACTCTGCGGAACTCCCTCCCACTAGTAAGAAGCCGGATATTCACAGTCCGTGATGAGTTTCAGATGCCTGGCTAAAAACCATTTTATTTAAGGAAGTCTTCACATCATGAATGCTTCTTTGCTGTTTTAAAATTTTCTGATTTTCTTTCGTTTCCATTTCTGAGGTTTAATTTACGTTTTAAATTTTGTATGTTGCATTTCTTTAAATCTTTAAGCTGATTTGAGACCAGGATGGTGAGAAGTGGGATCATTTTGTATAAATGATGATGATGGTGATAATTAAATAATAAATATATTATATTCTGCTTGAAAGCTTCCAGAGGGTCCTGTCTAGCCATCCTAGAGACAGAATGTTGGACTAGATGAAAGTCTGGTGTGACCCAGTATTTTTACTACTACTTATTTAGTTTTTCCACCGTAATGTTCCAACAGCTCCACAAGGAGCAAGGTGGTGTGGAGGAAAGAGGGAGAGGCATCCCACCCCATAATCACTTTGTTCCCTTAATCCCTGTTGAATTTCCACCTATTTTCACTTTGCTTCCAGCTTGACCCAAACTCCTAGTCAATCAACCAAGGAATATATATGACAAACAATGTGCTAGAAGAACATATGATCTCTAGGTGGATCTGCAGAGAACCTCGCCAACTGCCTTCCTCCTATTCCAGCCCCAAAAGATGCAATGGGAGATTGTGGACTCCCAATTAAAATATTTGTATTTCATTATTGCTTGTTGCTGTACCTCAGGATCCAGGTTTCTGAACACATACATTCTGGTTTTCTCCATCATGGCAAATAACTCTGGATTATCTCTGGCCCATTTCATATCCCAAACATCTTTGCGTTCCAGTTTGAGTTGTTCACCTACTGCTTGGCTTCCTGAACTATCTGTTATTCGGGTGTCCAAGTCAAAGAAAATCAGCATTCCTAACATGTCTATGATAGCAAGACGGCTGAAAATGAAGGGAGAATGAATGAAAACAAAAATAGTCCTTTATCAATGTTCTGTCTCAGATTTGAAATGGTTTACCGTGAAGGTACAGTAGACCCTTGAGTTATGTTACTTTTGAGTAACATAAACTTCGGGTTGAGAAAGCGGCAAACCCGGAAGTATTTTTCTGGGTTTCGCTGCTCGCGCATGCGCAGAAGCACTTTATCAAGCTGCACCCATGTGCAGAAGCGGCGCCTCTGGATACAGATTTTTCGAGGGGTGCACTGACCCCTGAATTAAATTCATATCAGGAGGGTCCACTGCATTTCTTAAACCAGAATCTCAACCACAAATAGCATAGGTAGAACTACATATTAACAGGTAAACACTGAATTCCTAAATTGGCGTTTCTTTCAACATCATAGTAATAATGATAATTAAAATTTATAATACACCCTTCTCTAGCAGGTCCCAGAACAGGTCAGAGAAATTTAAAATTCAGAATTATAAACCAGTTATCAGCTATTATATTTACAAAAAGAGGATGAGCCCTGAAGGCACACATCTCAGGTGTCAAAGACCAGGGTAAAGAGGCAAATCTTCACCATTCTCTGAAAGCTGTAGAATAAAGAAGTCAGACAATTCCACAATTTAGGGGCTGCCACAGAAAATGCCCTCTCCCACCCCAGCCCACCTTTTGAGGGGGGTAGAACTACCCTTAACACCTGGGAGGATCTGTCAGGAATGAGGTGGTCTTTCAGATCTTTGCGTCCTAAGTCTTTAGGGCTTTGAATGCTAACATGAGCACTGTGAATTGGGCCTGGAAACAGACTGGTAGATCAGGCATCTGTTTTAGAATGGGCTGATACGAGTTCAAAAAGCAATCCCAGCCAATAATCTGGCTGCTGCATTTTGGACCACTTGGAAGTTTCCAAATCAATTTCAAGGGCAACATGGCATAGAACACACTGTAATAATCTAATCTGGAAGTTCCTAGAGCAGAATGCTAATACAGTGGAACCTCGGTTTCCGAACGTAATCCGTTCGGGAAGACCATTTGACTTCGGAAACGTTCCAAAACCGAGAAGCAATGGGTGGTCAGCAAAATCCATTGAGAAAATTGAAAAACACGCAGAGGCAGTTGTTCAACCTCCGAGGCGTGTTCGAAAACAGAAGCAATTACCTCCAAGTTTTCGGCGTTTGGCTTCCGAAATGTTTGGCTTCTGAGACGCTCAAAAACCAAGGTTCCACTGTATGAGGAAGGGAAGCCATTCTCTCAATATCATTTTCTGCCTGAACCTGCCCCACCTTCAGTTAATTTTTCACCCTTTCCCCCCTGTCTATTAAAAGCCTTGGGTTGTATCCAACACAGTGTTCTGTGAACATTCCATCAGTGCAAGGATTTCTGCTTGTGCAATGCAATGTTCTCCCCCTTCCTCTCCCTGTTCACCCCCAAATCTATTCTAAGGGTTTTCCCCTAACCCTTTGGAGCAGATTTGGGAAGGCGAGGGGGGAGGGGGCTCATTGCACAAGCAGAAATCCTTGCATTGATGGGATGGGATGGTTAAATACTACTCATTGTCTCCAATAAAGTAAAGTTGCTGTGGATTAAACCACAGAGCCTAGGACTTGCCAATCAGAAGGTCGGCTGTTCGAATCCCTGCGACGGGGTGAGCTCCTGTTGCTCAGTCCCTGCTCCTGCCAACCTGGCAGTTCGAAAGCACGTCAAAGTGCAAGTAGATAAATAGGTACCGCTTCGGCGGGAAGGTAAACGGCATTTCCGTGCGCTGCTCTGGTTCGCCAGAAGCGGCTTAGTCATGCTGGCCACATGACCCGGAAGCTGTACGCTGGCTCCCTTAGCCAATAAAGCGAGATGAGTGCCGCAACCCCAGAGTCGGTCACGACTGGACCTAATGGTCAGGGGATCCTTTAAGGTAAAGGTACTTGCACTTTCGACGTGCTTTCGAACTGCTAGGTTGGCAGGAGCAGGGACCGGGCAACGGGAGCTCACTCCGTTGCGGGGATTCAAACTGCCAACCTTCTGATTGGCAAGTCCTAGGCTCTGTGGTTTAACCCACAGAGCCACCCGCATCCCATTGTCTCCAATATAATATGTAAAATTCAGCCTCCTAGAATAATGTTTAATATTTCAACTAACAGAATGTGTCAGAATTGGTAAAGATTGCGTCTCAAAAGCTGAGAATATATTTTACAACCAAACCTCTGTCTTACCTGGAGGTGCAATTCAGAGACATTTGATAAGGCCGGCAGTTGAGGAGATACTTCCGAATCAAACCAACGTTGGGGAGCCTGTAACTCTGAATGGTGCCAGATTCTCGTCCCTAGAGAAAAACAACTTTTGAGAAGCGAGGAAATATGAGCATAACACACCTTTCTTTATGTGCTGGACTAAGCCACAGGTAAGCAACCTGTATGTAGTCTTATCAAATGGATGAGCCCAAGGCTTGGGAGAATAATAAAACTGTAGAGTTGGAAGGGACCATGAGGCTTCTCTAGTCCAAACCCCATTGCTGCTACTTCCTCTTCCCCTCAGTCCATTTGAAATTGCTGCGGCTTGGAAAACCCAAGAATTACCAACAATAGAAGAATGGCAGATGAAGATGATGGATTTTTCGGAGCTAGCCGACCTAACAGGAAGAGTCCGTGACCAGAAGGAGGAGGAGTATCAGGAAGAATGGAAGAAATTTAATGATTATTTAGTTAAATTTGTTTAACTGGAAATAGCTTGCAGATACTTAATGGGCTTAGGATTTTATTTATGTTAAGTGATGAAGTAATATGTTTAATTCTATAAGGTGAAGATTTAAGGATGTTAATGCTTAAGTTAAATTTCATAAAAATGGGAAACCGTTAAAAGGACATGCAATGAAATTCAACTAAGGGGAAGCAAGGAAGTCACTTAACAAAGTTAATAACCGTAATTTTCAATAAGGCTATGATCTATGTTTGTTTTGTTTGTTTGTCTTGTGTTTTGTTTGTTTTTTATAATATTGTGAAAACCAATAAAAAAATTTTTTGGGGGAAAATGAAATTGCTGCGGCTAAGCAGGAATCGCTGAGCAGTGGAAAGAAAGGGGACTTGGGCACACCCCCTTTATTGGCAGTCCCACCCCCTTTTCCTCACTGCTCAGCTGTTCCTATAGATTGGGGTGCATGAGAGAAGCTGGTGTCGGAGGAATAGAGCGATCTGCCTCCCTCTCGCAGGTTATTGTTGAGGTTTGCCCTTTCAAAAAACAGCAAAAGAAATTATTTGCGGGTACTCACTTCCCCAGTGTTGCATGAGGTTTCGTGTCCGCATGTCAACAACCAAACCTTTGCTTGCATGCTTGAAGACCTGGGCTTCGTTATTTATACTTTTCAAATTTATACATTTCATTAATTTTACAATGACTTTAAAATTTCAAAGGTTGACTTCCTTCCCCCTTTCTGCAGTTCCTTAAATTTATTTTTTAATATCTTCTGCATATCCAAATTCATTTAATTTGCTCATTTAATTATCTACTTTAAATATATACTCTTATGAAACTGCAGGTTATTACAATAATCCTGCCAATCTTCTTATGCTTGCAATTTATCTGTAAATATTCAATAAACCATTTCCATTCTTTTATAAAAAGTTTGTTATCTTGATTTCTTATTCTTCCGGTAAGTTTTGCCATTTCTGCATATTCCATAAGTTTTTGTATCCATTCTTCCTTTGCTGGGACTTCTGCTTCTTTCCATTTTTGGGTGAGGAGCATTCTTGTTGCTGTAGTCGCATACATAAATAAATTTCTATACAATTTAGGTAGTTCTGTCCCTATAATTTCCCAAAGAAAAGCTTCTGGGTTTTTTTTTTTTTTTTTTTTACAAAGGTTATTTTAAACATCCTTTTCAATTCATTATATATCATTCCCCAGTAACCTTTAACCTTACTACAATACTAGGGATTTCTGTGGCTGCTGTTTGTATATAATCTTTTGTGCCTGAGACACGAATCAGCTTATCTCCTGTTTGGCACCTTCTCCTGTATGCCCTGAGGCATAGTCAGTAGCGGACAGCGTAGTGGGACAGCGACACTACCTGACCTTCAGTAGGTCATATCATTGCTGTTTACCACCAGGTAGCAGAGAGGGATGCATACAGTGGTACCTTGGTTTTCGAACAGAATGCATTCTGGGAGCCTGTTCGACTCCTGGAACCATTCAAAATCCAAAGCTTGGCTTCCAAGTGGCTGCGAAAGCCACACTGGACGTTCTGAGAATTGTTCGAAAACCGGAACACACACTTACAGGTTTCGATCGTTCGGGAGCCGATTTGTTTGAGAGCCAAGGCATTTGGTTTCCAAGGTATGACTGTACAGTGGTACCTCGGGTTAAGTACTTAATTAGTTCCGGAGGTCCGTTCTTAACCTGAAACTGTTCTTAACCTGAAGCACCACTTTAGCTAATGGGGCCTCCTGCTGCCGCCGCGCCGCCAGAGCACGATTTCTGTTCTTATCCTGAAGCAAAGTTCTTAACCTGAAGCAATACTGCTGGGTTAGCAGAGCCTGTAACCTGAAGCGTATGTAACCCGATGTACTACTGTATTGGAAACGCATTGGTGCGAGCACCAGATTGGCTCTGCTAGCGCACTTGTACCACAATGACCTCCCTGCTCCCTCTCTACCTCCCAGTGAACAGCAGCAGCAAGACTGGCCAGGGGTGTACTAGTGGGTATAGCCTTTTAGATTCAGCAGGGCAAGGGCAATATCGTCCAGCTATAAATCTAAGGTTGTTCTTGTGCAGTGTTAAGAGAACCATGTGTGCTTGGAAAAGAATATGCAAATAATGTTAAATAAATAAATGAATTAAAATAAACAGCACATTTGGTACTTACAATAATAAGTGTCTTATCAGATGCTGTTATTGCACAAATCGGATCCCTCGTTCCCTGAAACCGTATCAGATGTCAAGTTTAATCACCAAAAGCAGTTTTATTATTTGAAACAGAGCTGTAGAGCGAAATTGCTAGCAAGAATATGGTAACATTTGGAAGGGAAAGTAGCTTTTTTTTATTTGCATGATAGAGCAATAAAAAAAATAATCAGAAGAAATCTAATGCACTTTCAGATTATAAACAACAACTCAAAATGGCTTTCCTCACAGACTGGCAAAACAAGATTCTGGTAAGAACTTACTTGTAAAGCTTTCGCATAATCAAGTACTCCATCACCTGCTCCAGAAGGGGTATCATCTACATGATAAATCCTGAAAGGAAAAATGGAAAAAGGAAATTGGTACCTTTTGAAGTACAGGGATATTTTTTAGGGCTTGCGCTTTACATACTGCACATGATGTTTCGTTTCCCAAATGTGTGTGTGTTTTCCTGTGGTTGTTCTTAATGCAGGAGGGTTTTAAAAGTGTGGTTATAGGGTTGAGGAAGGCAAAAGGTTCTGAAGAACCTGTCTGTAAGAATAAAACCCAGAGTAGGGAGTCCTTCTGTCTAGAGCACTTCCTCCAGTGCAATCCTGCAAGCAGGAAAATACTACACAGGAGGAAGGTTGGATTTTGGAGGTAGTGGGGTGCCAGACTGAAATGAAATATGGCAATTTGATTGGGAGAAATTCTCAAAGCAAAATAATCCAAACTTCCCATTATTATTCCAGGTATGACACAAAAATTTAGGCTTGGGTCCTAAGACAACTAGATGGGAAACTTTCCTTCTATGAACTTCATTAAGCTAACTTATCTTAGGATCCAATACACAGCACTGTACAAACAGATAAAAAAGCTGGGCCATGAAAGATCTGAATGACATCAAAGAAGAGAATCCATTGGTGTTAAATAAGGGTCCCAGAAGCAGTTACAGTAAATGAGCTATGAAGAATATTTGGCATTCTGAATAAGAGATGTTAGTCCTTTCCTGCCTGGAATATAGGCAGATATTATTTACAAATTAATTATTCACAAAGCAACTATTTTATGAATTTGCTTGCAAATCAAATGTCACAGAGATCATGCAAAGAGTTAAACAACATAGCACAGGAAAAGAAGCTGCAAAATCGAAGAACAAACCTCTCTTTGCCCTCCTTTCTAGTTCGTGCCACCTGATTAATTTCCATTGCAGTGAGCTTCTTGTCCACGCGATACTGCCAGATATAAAACGCTTCTTTTGAAGCTGCAATCACCTGGGTTTTGGTCATGATAACGAACAGTGGTGCTATTATAAAATCCAAACAAGAAGCACAAATTGAATAGGTCCGTTGAATGGTGCAATCTTACTTAGACCAAGATAAGAAGCAGGTTGTGTACATGAGCAGCCAATATGCAGGTAGTCAACCTGAAGGTGTTGTTGTAGTAAAACTCCCATTAGCCTCAGCAAGCAGGGCTAATGGTCAGGGATGATGGGAGCTGTAGTCCGGAAACAATTGAAACTGGCTACCCTTGGGTGTCAGGTATAAGAAAAGCAACACAAATCTCATGGCCTGGTTCAAAGATCTATATGTGCTGAACACAAAATGTGCAGGGAATTTCCAGAGAATAGGTGCTGGCACACTCAAGTATACATTTCTTATTTATTTCATAATACACATGCTTCCTATAGTTGTCTTTAAAAACTTTGATTTTAGAGTTACCATTATATCCATTTCCATTCCCCTACTTGATTTGTATTCATTATGCTGTTAATTTTACAAAACAATGCATTCCTAATAATGGAAAGTTTTCTGCAGAAAATGGTAGCAGTGGAAGTCTCCACCCCACTTCATTGGATTTGGGGGCACAAATGGAGAGTCTATGGTCTTCCTAGATGTTGTTGGACTGCAATTCCCAGAATCCCTGATCCCTGGCCATGCTAGCTGGGACTGATGGGAGTTGTAGTCAAATGGCATCTGGAGGGCCACATATCCCCCATTCCATTACAGCGTGTATGCTTTTGGGGAGAAACAGTGGGCTATAAATTATCTAATAATAATAAATGACAGCAACAAAAACAAATGAAAGGTAAGATCAATAATACTACAGTAAGTAGCAAGGTACCCTGAAGTGTCATTCTTTCTATTGTGCTGTTCTAACATCTACCACCAACTATAAACAGTGCAATCAACAATCTCTATTGAGCTTTATCTATCCGTCGTTTTGATAGTTTAATATCTATGGCAGAAATAACCAATGAGCAAGAGAACACTGAAATTGAGAAACGTTAAGTGGGAACTATGCTTCTACTCTGCCTACCAAGCTCTGTTGTTAGAAGCAGCTAGTATGGTAAATACATTTTAAAAGCCTCCCATTGAAAACTGTCACATATTAGCCTTTGATGAACCTGCATGCAAATGCATAATTAAAAATAATTGGAACTTGATAAGGAAAGGCAGTTGCAAATTGGGCTCAAGTACTTGACTGAAACCTGGAAATTAAACAGTTTTTGAAGATTGGAATTGCATGAATAAAGTGTGCCTGCTTTAGTGACATTTGCAAAAGCCAGAACGATTCACAATATGCCTAATAAAACAGCAGATGTGTGGGTCCTTTGAAAAGTGAGCGTGATCGGCACTTTTGAAAAGAGCAAATATGTTTACATCACATGCACAGATGTTCCGATGTGGTGTGGGAATGGGCAACCTGTGGCCTTGCAGATGTTGCTGGACTCCAACTCACATCAGCCTCAGACAGCATGACTATGAAGTTTCATGCATATCAGTTAATATCTTGATCCTGCTCCACTGAATTGAAATTTCAGCATTCAAGACATAGGAAAACGGCCAAGTAAACAGCTATTTTCGTGGAGGAGGGTCAAGATATTAATTGATATTGTAATGGTTCTAGGGGTTGCTCGTGCGTAAGCAGGTACCTATCTCCCCAGCTGGGTGCAAACACCTGGCTGGGTTGCCTGAGTGAACCTTTTCTGTCCGGACAGCCACTCCCCCATGGCTGACTCAATCGCTGGCAGTATCCGTGAGTGGGCGTTTTCCAGCAAAGAAGTTCTTTGACGCCTAGTCTCCGCCTACACTCTCTGCGTGGAAGCCTTCTGCGCAGGGAGGGTGTGGGCAACGGAGGACTCCTACTCTCTCCGCTGGTCCCAGGCAAGGAGTCATGAGACCGCCTCGCCACTTCCCCCAGCTGCCCCCCTGGTGCTACGCTGATTCTCATCCCCAGAAGATGGGCTGCTCCTCCCGATCCCTGGACGCTCTCTGGAATCCCTCTGGCTTTTGCTCTCCCCCTCCAGTACTGATGGCAGTTCCCTGACAGATATGCATGAAATTTCAGATATAGCTATATAAATCCCTAGTGTAGTAAGATAAAACTTTTGGAGCAGACATTTTCAAAAAAAAGTTTTTTATAAACCGCCCTACTGAACACCCAATGCTTTTCAGTGGAGCAGGGTCAATATATTAACTCAGGGGTCAGCAAACTTTTTCAGCAGGGGGCCGGTCCACTGTCCCTCAGACCTTGTGGGGGGCCAGACTTTATTTTTTTGGGGAAATGAATGAATTCCTATGTTCCACAAATAACCCAATGATGAATTTTAAATAAAAGCACACATTCTACTCATGTAGAAACACACTGATTCCCGGACCGTCTGCGGGCCGGATTTAGAAGGCGATTGGGCCGGATCTGGCCCCCAGGCCTTAGTTTGCTTACCCATGTATTAACTGATATGCATTTCAGATATAGCTATGTAATAGCTAGTGTAGTAAGTTAAGACCTTTGGAGCAGGCTTTTTTTTTTAATGTTTTTTATGAACCGTCCAATTGGGCAACCTTTTGGAACAGCATGGAAGCTGGTGCTGGTGGAGGTGGGAATAACAAAATCACCTCTCTCCACGTTCTGGTAACAGAAGCCCTTCTGGATCAAATTGCCTTTGTCTGCACTGGACAGCACTGGCTACAAAGCACTATGCTTTGTCCATAAAATAATACCAGCTTAAAATCCCATTCCTACCCGATGCAGCTGGCATTCTGAACAGAAATATCAATTAACAAGCAACTGGATCTAGACTAAACACGAGCACAGTTCCACTTATGGGATGCTCCCATGGGCAGAAGGTGGGACCCCCCCGAAACCCCCCATAAAGGCTGAAGGATGCCCTATAACAGTGTGGGAGGTAGTGGAGGGGGGGGATTCCTGGGGAATTTTTGTGTGTGGAAATCACCTCCCTCCCTTCTGCTGAATCAGAATCCCTTCTGCAATCAAAGGGAACAACTTATGTCTGTATCCAGCCCACAGTCACTTTTGCAATTAGTTTCAAAAGAAGTGGACCTAGTAAGCCATACTAAAATGGCAGTAGTAGGTAGACTTACTTCTGTTACAGTTTGCTAACATTTCAAGACACTAAACAGCAAAGAGTTTGCCAGCTCTGTCACATAAGTAGTAGTAGTTAGCCATTTTGGATTGCCATTGCATTGGATTGCCTCAAAATGATTTGGGGAAAAGGCTCAAGAAGCATAATGAATACAATAAAACTCTGAACATCTGCTTACCAATGTCAATATATTTTGGATCCAGAGGAGTACCAATGGAATTGCAGAGAACAAGTACATACTATGGAAAAATAAAAACACATAACTGTCAAACCAAAACACGGAATCCACTATGTTCGGCAACTCAAATTATATTGAACCCAGCTTATATATTATTATTTAAATCTGTATCCTCCCAAGGGAGCCCATATAGATTAGGTAAGGAAATGCATCCAAGATTTATGATGGCATAACAAGTTAATATATTTTTAAATAATTTTTAAGGGGAAAAGAAAGGAACAAGAACTCATGTTTCATTACTATCAAGCTAAATTCCTTTCAACTAAAACCATCACAAGAAAGAAACCACCCCTTTGCAACAAAATGCCCCTGCTTATGAAAGGGCAAAGCACAAAATATTATGTTAGAAAGCACTACTGAATCCCTTTGACTAATCAGTGGGTTGAGTCTAGATTACTTGAACTTGGATCCCATTGAAATCAATATGAAAAGTTAGTCACAACTAAGTAAAATTCATTTCGCCTGTTCAGTGAGGTTTCTGAAGCCAATATAGTATTTTGGGGGTTTATACGTCATTCAAAGAAGGTCAGATATACTATCACTCTCTGTAAAACAGCACAGATCTAAAGGGGAATGTCATGGAACTGCCACTGGCTCAGAGGTGAGAGGGGGAAGGGCAGATGGATTACAGAGAGCCTCCAAAAATCGTGGGAAGCAGCACTTCCTCAGCAGAGGAAGGAAGCCACACCTCTAGTGGGGAAGAGCTGCAGGCCTCTGAGGATGCAAGGCAGTGCCAGGACACCTTGCCTGAGCAAAGCGGGGAGGAGGGAGGTCCCCCTTTACCCAAGCCTTCCTTGCGCAGTAGGCTTTCGTGCAGAGAGGGGAGGCGTCGGCTGGGGGTCAAGAGACTACTCTGCTGGGGAAAGTTTAAGGACCGCCCACTCTCAGATTCTGCTAATGATTGAGCAAGACATGGAATAGAGGCGTTCTGCATTGTAAATGTTTTTGCACCAATAATAAAGCCTTTGAAAAGACCAGTGAGGGCTCTTGACTGATCACTCTCGAGCAACCACACCGATAGGCGTAACAGGGCAGTTCCAGAAATTATAATTCAATGAAATGGGTGCTGATAACATATACCTAAATGGTAAATCATATCATACCCATACAAGCTACCCATTAAAGCAGCATATAAAAGAATTGTTTTACCATTGCACCAAGAGAGTCAGTTTCATGCTCCTCCTTTGTAAGCATTGTACAAGAGATATGGGAAATAATTAATTCTTTTGGCAAATAAAAGAATACCAATTAAACTAAGTATATTGTATGTAACAGCAAAAAGAAAAAGCAAGGCTGTTGGATTTCTTCCATATAGATAGTCTTCCAAATTATTAACAGTGATGTAGAAAAATTTACTTGCACCTTAGCATTTTGCTCTATGTCCTTCCCAGTGCTTTTTTTCTGGAGGGACGCAGGAGTATGCATACCCCTAAACATTTTGTGAATCTTTGTACTTTTCTCCATTTGCTATATTTATTTTCCCCGATTTGAACTATAAAATGGTGATTTTCTTGAGTCAAAATGAGAGTACCCCTAAACATTTTTAGAAAAAAGCACTGGTCCTTCTAACTGCATCACATTTCAAAATACAAAGCCGTATTCTCAACATCAAAGTAGGACTGTTCCTTGGGTTTAGTAATGTTAGAGAGAGTTTGGAGGACTGTGTTGAGCAGACTCAATGGAAAGCTAAAAAGTAGGTGTCCCAGAAGCACAGTATTCAGCATGACATTAAGGCTGCAAAATAAACTTAGGTACATACCCAAACTCCTGATTGTTCCTTTGCTGGAGCAAGGCACACTCCCAACTGCCCATCAGCAGAGAGGCTGCAGGATCATGGCTTGCTCAAGGAGTGGGGAGGCAATTTTCATATAATGGAAATTGCTTCTGCCCCCCAGCACAGCTTTGGAACCACCTAGGAGAAAGGAAGGCTTGCAAAGCCCTTTCCTGTGCTCTCTGTTCCAACCTCTGATGTTGCAGGTTGAAAGGCTCATAGTGGGGAGAGCTTTGCAAGCCTTCCTCGTTCTTGAGAACTCTGTACAAGGGACTGTGACTGGTGGGTTGGCCAACGAATTGGGAGCCAAAAACATTCCCCACCTGTTTTGAATACTGTGGTACCTCGGGTTACATATGCTTCAGGTTACACACACTTCAGGTTACAAACTCCACTAAGCCAGAAATAGTGCTTCAGGTTAAGAACTTTGCTTCAGGATAAGAACAGAAATCATGCTCCGGCGGTGCGGCGGCAGCAGGAGGCCCCATTAGCTAAAGTGGTGCTTCAGGTTAAGAATAGTTTCAGGTTAAGTACGGACCTCCAGAACTAATTAAGTACTTAACCCGAGGTACCACTGTATAAGCCTGCTGGCAGGGTTTTACTGTTGTTTATTTTATGTTCTAGGCAGAATTTCCTGATGTTGTTGATACTTTAGAAACAACAACAACAACAACAACAACAACAACTACAACAACAACAATTAATCAGTGCTTTGAAGATTTACAACTAGCAGCAGAGCTTTCAACTACAGCTTCTAACTCGTTCTTGCCACAAGGGTGATGTTAAGCTCCTTTGTCTTTGAAGGGAACTGAAAGGGTAATGAGTGGACCTTCTATCAGGGCTCTGCAAACAAATTAACTGTTCCATTTTCTAATTCAAAGTGATTCAGCAAGAGTTATAAGGTAACTAGGGATACCTGAAGTTGATTTTCATCGGCTTTGGTTGCCAAAATGCAGAAGTCTCCACAGGTTGTAATGGAAATCAGACTCTTGACATATTTCAAATACTTTTCATTGTTTTTTATGTCCCAGAAGACCACACAGTACTCTGGACGATCAGGTCGGGTATATGCATAAACCACTGTATTAGTGCAGTAACCCCACTGTCAAGAAAGAAAACATTATTCGTTATTCATAGTAGAGAGTAACATACAGCAACATCATTCATAGTGTAGAGCAGGGTTTCCCAAACTTGGGTTCCCAGACTTTTTTTGAGGACTACAATTCCCATCATCCCTGACCACTGGTCCTGCTAACTAGGGATGATGGGAGTTGTAGTCCAAAAACAGCTGGAGACCCAAGTTTGGGAAACCCTGGTATAGAGTAACATATAGAAAATATAACGTACAGACCTACCACTCATCATTACTATTCTCCACAAGAGAATATAACTAACTCTAATGGACATGGTGAAAAGTTGTTATTATAATTGTAAATATAATTATTTTTCTATACAGTGGTACCTCAGGTTAAGTACTTAATTCGTTTCAGAGGTCCGTTCTTAACCTGAAACTGTTCTTAATCTGAAGCACCACTTTAGCTAATGGGGCCTCCTGCTGCCGCCGCAGCCCAATTTCTGTTCTTATCCTGAAGCAAAGTTCTTAACCTGAAGCACTATTTCTGGGTTAGCAGAGTGTGTAACCTGAAGCGTATGTAACCTGAAGCGTATGTAACCCGAGGTACCACTGTACCAATTTCTACACTGCCGTTCATTCAAAGTTCACTTGGCAGTTTACAATACAAAACCACAAAAATACATACCACAATAACAAAAAACAACCAATTACACCCCACCCACCTCAGGTTACCGTATTTTTCGCCCTATAGGACACACTTTTTCCCCTCCAAAAATGAAGGGGAAATGCGTGTGCGTCCTATGGGGCGAATCCAGGCTCCAGGAGAGCCGCAGCGCCAGTCCCACAATTTCGGGGGACAGCGGGGAGGCGGAACGCCGCCATCCCGCTGTCTCCCGATGTGGTTTGGAGGCTGACGGCAGGGAGACGCGTGCTTCTCCCGGCTGCCAGCCCCGCCAGTTCCGGGGGCAGCGGGGAGGTGGAACGCCGCCATCCCGCTGTCTCCCGATGTGGTCTGTAGGCGGGCGGCGGGGAGAAGAGCACTTCTCCCCGCTGCCTGCCCCTCAAGCTCCGGGGACAGCTGGGAGGCGCAGCACGCCTTCCTGCTGTCCCCGGACCTGGTCTGCAGGCGGGCGGCGGGGAGAAGAGCGCTTCTCCCCGCCGCCGGCCCCACAAGTGCCTGGGGGGAAAATAAATGTTTTTTTCTTTATTTCCCCCCCAAAAAAACTTGGTGCGTCCTATGGGCCGGTGCGTCCTATGGGGCGAAAAATACGGTAAAAAGCCATAGGTTGCTTATTTAGCCAAAGGCCTGAGAGAAGAGGAATGTTCTTGCCTGGCACCTAAAGATATGTAACGTGGGTGCCAGGCGAGCCTCTCTGGGAGAACATTCCAGAATCGTGGAACCACTTCAGAAAAGGCCCATCCTCATGTTGCCACTCTCTGGACTTCTCATGGAAGAGGCACTTGAAGAAGGGCCTCAGACGGGGAGAGGCGTCTTTGAGGCGTTGTGATATCCCAAAGAGATGATTCATTTTAATATTATAATTTCAGGCTTCTCTTTCTGTAGTGCTTGCAAATGGCGCTGTAAGCCTTCCAGTGAAAGTGGCATTCTGCAGCTACTTACCTTGTAGTCCGGCCGGATATTTGCAAAATAAATACATTGGTCAACGGCTAGCGATATTTTTAAGCCTCCTCCTTCCCAAGACAGAGCCGAAACTTGTTTGCCTGGAACCTTCAGGGTACGCAAATGCTGAAACAACACCATCCATTCATTGGTTACATGGTATCTGCAGGACTTCCAATTGGGGCCTAACTGAATATACTGCACAATATATTTTGCAGGTATGACTGGAAGAAAGGTGTACATGAACTCAAGAAGGCCTGGGCCTTCTTGCCAATCTAATAGGATGAATTGAGAGAGGTAATTTGTGTGGAATATGGGTATAACTGTGATAAAGAGCTTGGCATTCCTCCCCCTCCCCTTTCTTTTTGTTTTCTCTTTTCTCCTCTTCTTTTTTGGCTTCTATCTCTCTCTCTTAGCTTAGTTTGGCTTTTATTGTCTATTATGTTGAAAACTTTCAATAAAAAAGTGATTGCATAAAGAGAGAGGTAATTTCTGATACTGTTATCTCCTGAAATTAAATTCTTAAAAAACAGGAACAAGCAACATTTATGGAGAGCTCTAATATTTAATTTTAGCCAACCAGAGTACACCGGATCAAATAGGAAAATGAATTAAATGCTTTTACCTCACCAAATGGAGAGTAGAACTGTACCACGTTTATATCTTTATCTTGTCCAGCTATTTTCTGGAAGCCTGCAATAGCCAGGACATTTCCACAGTGGTTCCACTGGAGGGTCACAACATTCAGAGCAGCGTCGATTAAGACAGGATCTGGTGGTTATAAGTTTGGAAAAGAAATGTTACAGACATGAGCTCTTACAAGTAGCTAATCTGAAAAAGGATCTGAGTTACATCGCCCTCCAGCAAGACCTCCAAGCCTTAAATTCACAGTGCTTCTTTCAATGAGTAATAGGAAGTTGTGCTTACTTTGATCATTCTCATGTCTCATTATTTGGCATCGTCCATTGTCAAAACAAATAGCAAGGCAAGGGCAATCTGGCTCAATGTAGCCCTCCGTTCCAGGGTACCAGTGGATTCCAGCAATACTGAATGCTCCAGTTACATTCACCAAGCAGTTCATTTTCATTTTCATCTAAAGTGACCATTTAACATATGTAAGTAAGAATGAACTATCACTGGTGGCTTAAACAGATGTGCAGGTTGATGCTGTGCAAGTTTATTTGAAAGAAAGACCCACTGCATTGAATTAGTTTTACTCCCAAGTAAGTTTGCTGAATGGGAGAACCAATCTTAGCTTAAATGTAAACCAATGCAAACCAATATATTTTTTTTCAAAAGTGAAGTACATAAACAAATGAAAGAATAAATAGGCAGCTAACTCTGGCTGCAATCCACATATCAATTAAGTCAAAGTGTTGGCATTCCGTCCAAGTTAATGGCACTGGCTTCAGTTAAATCACCTTCATTGGTTGCTGTAACCAGCTGCCTCTGTATTTGTGCTCTATTAAACACCATTACATGCTCCTGTTTTCAATTCCTGCGGTGATTGCAGAACAGTTTTTAAGCACGTCATTACAGAAGGATAAGCACTAGTGAGTTTATGCAGCACCAGTGTAGATCAGGCAGAAAAAAATCTTCCCTACTGCAAGATCAACCAGAAGAGTGAAGGCACCCAATAGATTATACTTCTTACACTTCTGAACTTACCATAAAAGTCCCATTCTTGTCATAAATGTGTATTTCACCATTTGCCATTCCAAAGAGTAGAGTCCTGCCATCTGGAGACCATGCCACATGATGGAGCTGTACTTTCAAATCCTTTCCCCAAATGCGATTCCCTTTGAAGAGAAAATACATTCAACATAGTAAAGCGGTAAAGGGGACCCCTGACCATTAGGTCCAGTCGTGACCGACTCTGGGGTTGCGGTGCTCATCTCGCTTTATTGGCCGAGGGAGCCGGCGTGCAGCTTCTGGGTCATGTGGCCAGCATGACTAAGCCGCTTCTGGGGAACCAGAGCAGTGCACGGAAACGCCGTTTACCTTCCTGCCGGAGCGGTACCTATTTATCTACTTGCACTTCGTGCTTTCGAACTGCTAGGTTGGCAGGAGCTGGGACCGAGCAACGGGAGCTCACCCCGTCGCGGGGATTCGAACCTCCAACCTTCTGATCGGCAAGTCCTAGGCTCTGTGGTTTAACCCACAGCGCCACCCACATCTCTACGTTCAACATAGCCTACAACTAAAAATAAAATGTATGCCACTTAAAATACTAAAGGATCGCAACTGCAAAAGTTCAAATGATGAATGTTAATTCATGCACACATACACAGCAAAAAAAGAGCAATGTATTCTGCTCTCTTTTCTACTGTTATATAAACAATCCATGAACACAGTTCTGTTCCATTCATGGAATCAAAATGAGAATCTAAACCATTGCAAATATGACAGTATGGCTTTACTATGCTTTTGACAACTATTAGCAGGCTTTAGACTCATGAGTCTAACTGCATATCATCATACATTCCAATAAATCTTGACATATTAAAAATATTATTCATGTATTAAAATTATTGGGTAAGCTGACATACAGGCATATCCTAATTTCAATTGCTGTTTATATAGTATTCCCCAAACAAAGAATATGCTTTTATCTCAGGGAATTTAAGCCAACTTTTATTAGCTTTCATTTTCATATGTAAAAATGCAGAAATACAGAGCACAAAAACCTCATGCGTGAGTTCTAAAGTAGCACAAACAGGAATCCACTCTTGCAGTGGGGCTTCTCCTCCCTTTCCTTCCCCCTGTGTCTGTTGAAAATCTGCTTCAAAATCCAGATTTGGGGGGCACATGGGGGAAGGAAGGAGGAGAGAGACCTAAAGTACAGATGTACAAGGGGGGAGACATCATTGGCTGTCACCCCCATATCTCTGTGGTCAGATATCATCAACATAGCAGTTGCAAATTGAAAAGGAGGACAATAAGATTTTGGCAAACAAAAATATTATTTTCAGGAGTCACAATTCTATTAAAGCAAATTTAGTCAAACGCAAATTCATCTGCAATGTTTGTGAATCATATTCACTCCAAACAATGCTATAAGCGTCTTTTATTTAGTACAGGAGATACTTTACCATCCACAGAACCAACAATTACAGCACCGTCTTCATATATAATGCAAATTTTTTGTCCATCCGCATTCCATCTCATACTTCGAACAACAGATTTATTTCTGTTGTTGATCATTTCCTCATACCAAGAACCTAAAGCCAAAGAATAAACGTTCAGCCACACCTTCAACACTGCTGTACTTCATCTGAACTATTTCTATTAGAAGTAAACCAGTTGGAATTATCTGCCAAAAACATTGTACATTATCTGGGTAGCATGTTAAATCATAGTAAGAAATATTTTAAAATAATTTACTAATGAATAAAAAATAATGATGACTTAAATCTGTGGTCATCTCTTGATTGATGGCTTATTTGACTCTTAGAAGACATCTGAAGGCAACCCTGTACTGGGAAGGTTTTAATGTTTGATGTTTTATCATGTTTCTATCAATGTTTTATCATGTTTTTAATATTCTGTTGTGAGCCGCCCAGAGTGGCTGGGGCAGATGGGTGGCATACAACTAACAGAAGTACCATTATTATAATTTTTTTTTTTTTATTATTATTATTATTATTATTATTATTATTATTATTATTATCCCCCCACAGGCCCCCATATCTATAGGGAAGAAGATAATAAATGATTGGTAGATTATTTTTAATTGTAGGGGAAAGAGCTAAGAATTTTCTATGGAAAAGATGGTTTTAGCGCTCTAAATTTCAAACTGACTTTATTAAAAATCACAAGCTTCCAATGAATTTAAGAAAGCTTAATCCATGAAACAATAAAATCTAAGCAAATCAGCTGCTGTGATTATACATAAAGCCAGCAAACAGCCCTACTACACATGACAACCTGTCAGAACAAAATACATGTAGGCTAAAAGGCAGCTATGCTGTTGATGAGAAGAGGGGCAAAAAGGCAAGAAGTAAACTTAAGAATATAAATCCAGTAGCCCTGTGCACTTTATTGGTGGCTAAGTGACTGGCTTTACAGCACTGGAAGGAGTGGACAGCTCCCTCCAGTAGCTCATTGGCTGGAGGAACTTCGGTTCTTGCAGCATATGGAAGAGCTACTTTCTCTGTGGAGGGGCAAAGAGCACAACTATTCTGAAATCTGGGACCCCTTTTTAGAGTTATGGGCTCCACACACAGGGTTTTCTCCATATGTGCCTGACTTTGCAAAATGGTATTGTGAATTGGCCTGCTTTCCTTCTTTGTGCTGTTATGGAAAAACTTACAACTCAATATTCTTTTTATTTTTTTAAAGAATAAATTGATTAACGTAAGCATTTAGAACAATTTTTAAAATCATTAAATAATGCTACTCGCGGCTTTGTAACCAGCAATTAAAAACCTGGAGAAGCATTGTACAAATCTCAAAAGCATCTATTATTTGAGATTTCACAAAGGCACAATAAAGACTTGAGATACCACAGTGATATTATTGCCAATCTCCAACAAATCGTCTACCTTTATACAGCATCCACACAATAATAAGTCCATGCTCATCACTGCTAGTTAATTTCTGATACTGTTCATTCCAAGTCACTACTTGCACAGCACCTAGAAAATTAAAGATGAGTATATTATTGGATCACAACAATATTGTTAATAACACAATTAAAATCTTATTAATTCCAAAAAATCCATTATCCAGAAAAATCAGTCATAATAATATAACAGTATTTGTCAGCTCATAAATAACAAAGCAATATAGGGCATAATGAAAAAATAAAGTATAGCTTGGATTCAATGGAGTTATTCCATTCACTGAATATGTTAATTTTTTTAATGCAAGGGCCTTTGATACAATAGGGGTTCCTAGAAATGGAAGGGAGAAAATATTTACCAATTTTCCTTCCCACTAGAGCTCCAAGCACCTCTGCCTATATTGGTCCAAGGAGATATGTCACGTCTTTGAGCATATTTTTGGGGGTGTATGGGAAATCTGGAATTCACCTTCTCCCTTGTCCACTCACAAGAGTCTTTGCTAGATTCAAGACCTTTACATGATGCTTTTCACTTATTTTTCTCTTTGCATAATTGTATTTTAACATGTTAATCTTCTATACCACTTTGGCATGCTGAAATGATAAGCAATTTATACATACACCTAATAAATGTGAAATTGCTGGTGGAAGGGGGTGTATTGGAGGAACAAAGACTACAAACCTAGTGATATATTTAATGTAATATTTTAATAAAAATAAATCAATGTAGGCAATAACATCTTTTAAATCTTGAAGAACTGTGGCTGATATTTGCCTTTGCTTATCTAACAATGTACCCCATCTGAAACACTAATATGTTGTTAGATGGTTCAAGGAGAAAATAAACTGAAAACATGATGTCGAAGATGTACCGCACATATATTTTTTACTTCATTTGCAATAATTGCACATGCAGTAGCAGATCCCAAACAATGAACTCTAATGTTTGTTTTCTTGCATAAATGAATCAAAAGAGAAAAAATATCAATGGAAAGTGCATCAGTTTCTGAACACCTTATTCAGCAGGCAATTTTAAACTAGTCTATAATGAATGCATATTAAATACAGGATCATAATGATTCTCACCAGTGTGACCTTCCAGTGTTTGATTCATTGAGAGATTGCTAGGTGCTGCAAGCCCCTTTGCTTTGGATTCATCTAAAAAAGAAGTTTAAATACCATTTTAAAACAAAGGCTGGAATCCTAAATTGTTCTCCCTGTAGCACAAAGCCTCTACAGTTCTTAACAACATGTCCACATATACTCAGGGGTCCCCAACCATCAGAAACAGGGATGCAGAACTCTGCAAAATGTGAGGAAAGGTGGACTAAAGTCTAATTCCTTAGAGCTCCTCCATGGCCTGCCCGGGCTGCCCACCCGTCTCCCTCTCGTTTCCCATCTCCCCACCCTCCACCCCATCAATACGTCCCCTTAGAGCATGGGGGCCGGATCCAGCCCAATCGCCTTCTAAATCCAGCCCACAGACGGTCCAGGAATCAGCGTGTTTTTACATGAGTAGAATGTGTGCTTTTATTTAAAATGCATCTCTGGGTTATTTGCGGGGCATAGGAATTCATTCAATCCCCCCCCCCCAAATATAGTCTGACCCCCCACAAGGACTGAGGGACAGTGGACTGGCCCCCTGCTGAAAAAGTTTGCTAACCCCTGCCGTAGAGACTCACAAAGCTTCCCCCATGGACCCACTTTCTGCATCTTTGTGTAGGATTCCCTGGTGTTCGCATCACAGGACCAGAAAAATGGTTGACTGCACTCATCTGTATGCCTTTCACACAATGAAAATGTCAGAACAGATTGAGTGCATTGCACTGCAGCATCAAAACATCAAGGGCATTGCACTGCTACAATAACTCAGGATAGTGTGACTACACTGGCACCAGTCATGTGGCCATAGAGGGAGCAAGTTGACAGACCAGCTACAGAGCTAAAGAGAGACAATCATATGCCACCACAGAATGGGAACCAGATTGTACTGATGCAATGCTAGTTGTTGTTGTTTAGTCGTTTAGTTGTGTCCAACTCTTCGTGACCCCATGGAACAGAGCACGCCAGGCACTCCTGTCTTCCACTGCCTCCTGCAGTTTGGTCAAACTCATGCTGGTAGCTTCGAGAACACTGTCCAACCATCTCGTCCTCTGTCGTCCCCTTCTCCTTGCGCCCTCCATCTTTCCCAACATCAGGGTCTTTACCAGGGAGTCTTCTCTTCTCATGAGGTGGCCAAAGTATTGGAGCCTCAGCTTCAGGATCTGTCCTTCCAGTGAGCACTCAGGGCTGATTTCCTTCAGAATGGAGAGGTTTGATCTTCTTGCAGTCCATGGGACTCTCAAGAGTCTCCTCCAGCACCATAATTCAAAAGCATCAATTCTTCGGCGATCAGCCTTCTTTATGGTCCAGCTCTCACTTCCATACAGGCAATGCCAGTGACTGTTTTCAAATATCTGATAGGCACAACAGAAGTGTCACTTACCTGTTTTTGTCTCCAATTTTAAAACTTTCAGCAGACCATCTTCTCCCCCACATGCTATATAGCCCTGGTCCTTGCTCCAAGAAATAGATCTTAGCCGAACATTGCCAGGAATTGTGATCTGAAAGGAAGATGGTTTCGTAATGGAAATGGAAACCAAGTTCAAAATTGCTGACCTCAAAATATGGACCGGTTGCGCATCATAAATTCAAAGCGCATACACCCCACCCCTGGCAAGAATCCTGGGACAGTAGCTACCTTTTTTGCAGTGCCACAATTTCCAGCAACCTTAACAAACTACAATTCCCATTCTTGGAGGGTGGGGTGCTTTAAATGTATGGTGTGATGCACATTGCTTCTCCAGTGTACAAGGTAATACAGTCGTACCTTGGATCTCAAATGCCTTGGCTCCCGAAAAAAATTGGCTCCTGAACGATCGAAATCCGGAAGTGAGTGTTCCAGTTTTTGAATAATTTTCGGAAGCTGAACGTCCAACGCGGCTTCTGATTGGCTGCAGGAACTTCCTGCAGCCAATGGGAAGCCACGCTTAGGTTTCCAAACATTTTGGAAGTCAGACAGACTTCCAGAATGGATTCCGTTCGATTTCCAAGGTACAACTGTATAAGCAAAAGATAGGCCCTTGCCTCAAAGAGCTTTATAAACTGTAAGAAGTTCTTTTCAGGCTATACGACTGAAATGAAAAGGTTTCTGGGGCAACATGGGGGTCAAACAGAGGAGAAAAGAACACCAAAAGCGGTAAAAAAATAACTACTGAAAGCTTCAAAAGTTGCTCCAGTATCAGAAAGGGTTGCTGTATTAGTTAATGGACCAGAGGGAATAGCTGACACAGTCTGGAGGAATTAAATGAGGTGGGGATTTATTGTTGTTTTTTGACACAGCAGACCCTCCAAGTGTCCCTATTTTCCAGGGACAGCCCTGAATTTACAGAAGCTGTCCCAGTTCCTGACTCGATCCTGGAATGTCCCACTTTTTCATAAGTGGTCTCTATTTTCACCGGAGAAATATTGGAGGGTATGGAGTTATGCATGCTTTCATCCGTCCCCTGAAGCCAAAGAGATAAGTACTGTAACTCTATTTTAGAAGACATCTGAAGGCTTTTTTATTTTTATTTTTATATGGGAACCACCTGGAGTGGCTGGGGCAAGCCACTCAGATGGGTGGGGTATAAATATTATTATTATTATTGAATAGGATGTCTTTATTTTCATCAGAGAAATGTTGGAGGTTATGACAGCGAGGTAACAATATTCACCATATAGATCAATGGCGCTGAGCACCTTTCATAAAAACAACAACAAACAACTTAACTGTGTAAAAAAAATAAGTGATCTTATTGCGGTTGTGTCCCGCTTTCCTCCTGGCCCGTGGTTCCCAGTGTGGGGCACATGCCCCACAGGGGGACAATTTGATTTTTTGGGGGGGAGGCAATTAGAGAATGAGTTATTAACAATTAATGTAGGAGTTCACTGTTTGAATCATAAAAATTATATATCACAGAGTGGAGGCATCAGGATTTTAAAGATGCTTAGGTGGGGCATGGCCCAAAAAAGGTTAGGAACCACTGCTCCTGGTGTGCACATTCAGACGTTCCCAACCAGGGTTTCCCAAACCTGGGTTCTCCAGCTGTTTTCGGGCTACAACTCCCATCATCCCTAGGATTGGGAATGCAGTCCGAAAACAAGTTTGGGGAGCGTCGCCCGCGACCTACACGCAACTCGCGTCTAAACCCTCGGGCGACGAAAACGCGCGGCGGACGTCACGTGTGAGGCGCTCAGACACGTGTCCTCCACCACCAACAAACGAGCATCTCTTCTGGCTGCAATCCGAAAACAACAACAGGCGCAGGCGAGGGAAAGCAGTGATGGTGGCAAAGGGGAGGGTCGCTGTCGGGGGTGAAAAAAGGACTTTTTAGGAGGAAAGGGAACTTTTGGAGCAGGCGCCATGCGCCCCCCGAAGGTCCGGGGGGTGTTTGTGTGATTTCAAGGCAGGCCCGCTTTAACCCCCCCCCGCCCAAATTTAGCCGCCCCCCCCCGAAAAAAAACCCACACGAAAGCCTTTACCTTCTTGCTCAGGTAGACAAACATCCTGCCGAGAGTCTTTCCCCTATCGATTCACACGCGCGCCGCCGCCGTCTCCATGGCAACAGAGGCCTAGCGCCTCCTGGCTCGCCTTAGCAACCCGCCGCCGCCGCCGCCGCCCGGGAAGAAAAGCTTCCGGGTCAGAAGAGAAAGGAAAGGAAATAAAGTTTAAGAACAACAGCAACAGAAAGGAAAGGAAAGCCAAGTCTCCCGCGGCATTTCAAGCCTTGGCCGCGCTTCGCCTTCGCCTATTCCGCGGCTTCGTACGCGCTGCGGCAAAACAACAACAAACCCCCAAAATCGTCATTGCTCCTCCATAACCCGCGACTGTTTTGCTCCCTGGTTTCCCTAATAATAATAATAATAATAATAATAACAACAACAACAACAATAACGATGCATTGTTTATATGCCGCCCATCTGACTGAGTTCACTCTTCTTTTTTAAATATATACATATATATATAGATATAGATATAGATAGTCCATATAGTTAAAGCTATGGTGTGTGTGTGTGTGTGTATATATATATATATATATATGCAGGTTTTGGTGTCCTCGGGTGTCTTCCCGTGTAAAAGTTGGGGTGTCTAGGCGACGTTTCGACGAGGTCTCACTCGTCATCTTCAGGCTGGTGCTTTCGGCTTCTGTTCCAGAGCTCTGTTCCAGTAACAAGAAGCCGAAAGCACCAGCCTGAAGATGACGAGTGAGACCTCGTCGAAACGTCGCCTAGACACCCCAACTTTTACACGGGAAGACACCCGAGGACACCAAAACCTGCATTCCTGTACCCGTGAAAATCTACGAAAGCATATATATATATATATATATATATATATACACACACATACACACAGTGGTGCCCCACAAGACGGAAAACCCGCTAGACGAAAGGGTTTTCCGTTTTGGAGGCGCTTTGCAAAACGAATTTCCCTACGGGCTTGCTTCGCAAGATGAAATGTCTTGCGGGTCCCCCCCCTTCCCCCCTTTTCCTAAGCCGCTAAGCCACTTATCAGGTGATCCGCTAAAAGCCGCTAAACCACTAATAGCGCTAATCCTCTAAGCTGTCAATGGGCTTGCTTCGCAAGACAAAAAAACCGCTATACGAAGAGCCTCACGGAACGTATTAATTTCGTCTTGCGAGGCACCACTGTATATATATATATATATATATATATATATATATATATATATATATGTAATAATTTTGAGAGGTTGGATAGTTAGAATGGAATGGTCCCGGTGGTAGGGTGCACATTTTTATTCTTACCTATCTATGAAGTAAGAATAAAAATGTTCACCCCACCACCGGGACCATTCCGTTGTAACTATCCAACCTCTCAAAATTTCAACACTTCTTGCAATAGTTTGACCCCATTTCCATTTGAGTACATGCCATAGAAAGGTATAGTTAATTTGCTTTCTTAGCCTATTTATATTAAATTATTCAATCGCTGATTGCTTGCTACAATCAAATATGAAATGCAGAAATCAGAGTCTATTAATAGCTCTACCAAAGCAACTTCAGTATTGGTTCCAGTTATAACATAGAGATATGTTTGCTTTTATGAAAGCAGCGAAGCAAGCTGTCTTACTCTTTTTTTCCTGGGCTTCTATTTGTTCACAAAAGAAGAGCCTGTGCTGAATAACACTGCAGCATTTCTCAACAGGCATAGCCAGTCCTTTTCGTATTTACAGTACATTGAATTTCTTCCAACATGCAGGTTAATACTAACCATAGTTTACCTATTCAGATGTCATAGCAAGAGAATTTTTACTTATTAGTTTAGCATTACCATTCGTCCTGGTTGGATATTTAGAAGTGGCCTAGCTATGTAAATAAATGAGTCCACTCCTGCTACACTTCCATTGTAGAAAAGATGGGCGTTGTTAGCCAGAATTTATCTCTGTTCTAACTAAAGGAAAAACAGCTTGCTGACTATAAAAAGCATTACCTCTAAATTGCAGTTCTTAATATCTCCACCTAGCCTTTTGGAAAATTACTGGCTAAGGTTTCCATTAAGCCAAATTATAATTAACAGATAATGCCCTATAATATCTTCAGATAGCTTCATTTAAATAGATTAATGACAAGCCTGTCTATTACATATTTCTATCATGTAGGCTTGAGAGGAATTAGATAACTGACTGCAGCTTCAAGAAATCTAGTCATGCTACTTTTTTGGTCATAGCAATAGATGAAAGTATCCTGTTAACATTGTATTCTGTTTTGTTATCCTATTAAATTTGTATCCTTTTAACTTTGGAGATGTTTCTAATTGTTCAAACTTACTTTCAGAGTCTCTAAGTCCCATTTTATTTATACAGCATCTAATAAATTGTATTGCTTCTGTTTCTTGTGTTTATCAATTCCTCATCTGTAATGTCCCAAACCACCAGCCTTGCATGCAGATTTCAAGAGAGATTCAATAAATGAATGTGACTCTGTATTTGATTATGTTCCTTGTTTCTGTCTTACCTATATATTACTTTATAGAACAGATCACTAGATACCAGCATTTGTTTTGTAGCTACTCTTTATAGTAGATGCGGGTGGCGCTGTGGGTAAAAGCCTCAGCGCCTAGGGCTTGCCGATCGAAAGGTCGGCGGTTCGAATCCCCGCGGCGGGGTGCGCTCCCGCTGCTCGGTCCCAGCGCCTGCCAACCTAGCAGTTCGAAAGCACCCTTAAGTGCAAGTAGATAAATAGGGACTGCTTACTGGCGGGAAGGTAAACGGCGTTTCCGTGTGCTGCGCTGGCTCGCCAGATGCAGCTTTGTCATGCTGGCCACGTGACCCGGAAGTGTCTCCGGACAGCGCTGGCCCCCGGCCTCTTGAGTGAGATGGGCGCACAACCCCAGAGTCTGTCAAGACTGGCCCGTACGGGCAGGGGTACCTTTACCTTTACCTAGTGATTTTAGATTGTGTATAAATACAAGTTCATGGCAAACCAAGTTTATAAAATGATGCAAAGGCCTACACCCCAGCAGGGTACTTACTACCCACTTAAAACTACTGTAGTTTCTGAATCTGGCTTCTTTGGAAGCCACTGACCAGGGGTGGGGAATAAGATTGAATTTCAGGGACTGGCTGGATGCTGATTAGTGTGTACCGAAGAAAGTGGGTCTGGAGTCAGTCTCGGGAAAGGGGGGCAGTGATTTGTGGGGAACTGTACCAGCCAGGAGACAAGAATCAGGAGCAGGGGAAGAAGGTTCAGAGCTGGAGGTCGGGCAACTGAAGGGCCAGGTGCTTCCCCACCCTCTCCTGCACTGCTGTCTCCCAGAACCAGGAGGGACTGAAGAGGGATGAGCGGAGGAAGTTGCCATGCAGGCGCAGTCTCCGGCTGCATGCACACAGCCTGTTGGGCGAAGGTACAAAAAAACTGGTGGAGAAGGAGTGGACCCCTGTTGCTGCAACTACTCCACGGAGTACAGACCTGGGAATAGCTGCCTAGACGTTAGATTGGTGTGTGTTGGTGTCCAGATTTGTAGAAGCTACTGTGTTGTCTTTGACAATGAAGAGTTAACTATCTTCCATGTGTCTAGGAAGTGATATTGAACCAGTGGACCAGATCCTTGGTTCTCTCAGCCTTGGTGGTCCATTCTGACAACCTCAGTTACCCGATGCCACTATAATGGCAGGCGTGCTATTTTCCCTCTGTAGAGCCCAAACAGTGCTACAAAGGAAAATCTAAGCCCAGTCAAGTGGGGCTTGAAGTTATTGCTGACTGGAGGAGGAGGAATTTGGATTTGATAGCTTTATAACTACCCAAAGGAGTCTCAAAGTGGCTAACATTCTCCTTTCCCTTCCTCCCCCACAACCAACACTCTGTGAGGTGAGTGGGGCTGAGAGACTTCAGAGAAGTGTGACTGGCCCAAGGTCACCCAGCAGCTGCATGTGGAGGAGCGAAGACGCGAACCCGGTTCACCAGATTACGGGTCTACTGCTCTTAACCACTACACCACACTGGCTCTCTCTGTTACTTCAAGTTCCATTTTTGGTGTGCGTGGGGGGGTTGGGGGGGGTCTGTGCTGAGCTTTTGATGCAGTGCTGGGTTCTCAGTAGCACAGTTGATCCCTGTGGGCTTGAAGATGGAGCCTATCAGTTGATAGGCAGTAACTTCAAGCTCCACTTTCTGTTGAGATCGCCTGGATCATGGGGTTTCCCATAGAGCAATCTGCAGTGCAGCCCATCCTCTTTGCTAGTCAGCTGATTGCCAGTGCACAATTAGCAGCTCCCTTTAATGCTCCCAGTTGTGTATTGGCAGTCATGTCTCCATCTGCCCCTCTCTTGACATGGCATGTGACACCTGGTGTGGGGCAGGTGGGCATGATTTGGGGGTGAATGGACTCGCAGTCCAAACTGGGACCTTTACTGGGCCTTGCTGGGCTGGATCTTCCTCGTGCCTACTGTTATGTACTGAAGTTCTCACCCTGGGCCAGCAGGGGGATACTGTAGATAGTTATGCAAATAAGGGATCGAAAGTGACGTTCAGTGATTGGATAGTTTTAGAAAGTTGTTACAGTTACGCTGTACTGGAGCTCTATATAAGCAGGCTGACTGAACCCTTCAGTTCAGTTCTGTTCTGGCCTGTGAATAAACAAGAAGAATCGCTGTGTCGTCTGATATGTTCACCCACAACTTAACACCTACCACAGAACCAAAGCTCCTAGTTTGGGCATAATGGCAAGTTATGGTTAACTGTGTTTTCTTGGTTTGTTTTGCAAAGCGAGGAGCGAAACTGTAGCAAAGGCTCTGCCTGTGGGCGCACAGAGCTTGTGCATATCCTGGCATAGGAGGCCGGGATCTGTTTGCTGGAACACAGCCAGTGTTTCCCAGTAATGAAGACTGAAGAAAAAATATTTTTAAGTAGGAAATCATTTTATTCCATTTGACTATGACGGAAAGTTGGTGTGTACAAGGTAATGCACCAGTGAAAATACGCAGCTGCTGACTGCTGAGCTCAATGCTCCAAAGCCCTCGGAGATTTGTTATACATATTGAGTTGTGATCTGGAAATGAAATGTAGCAGATTCCTCAACCTTCCATCTGTGTGTGAAATGACTGAGAGAAAGAGCACAGGACTGTGTAATTAAGGCTACAAGTCTGTGTACAATGATCTCATGGCATGGTGGTTTGCAGCTCCTACTTAGGTATTTAATTTATGAGAAATTCATACTTGATGTGCCTTTTGCTAGCTATTAACTATGCAATGCATAACATCATGTATTATAATTAAAATTATACTTATTGTGACTAGTGTCAAATGCCATTAAAACAACAACTGGGTTATTCACACCAGATTAGACGTGGTATCTTTTAATTTATTTATTTCCCTGGGGAAAACATTGCATTATTTAGATCTTTATCTGTTAATTTTCAATTTACTGACAATAGACATTATTGAGCTTTGGTTGGAACACGCTTGACAGCTTGGTATTCCTTTTCCCTTGCAGAAGTGTGCTGTAAAAATCCTGAGAGGTGCCAGATAATTTACAGATATAACCATCTCTTTCAAGTGAACAAAATGTATTGGTATTTTTTTAGCCAAGGATGCCCCAGATCAACACAACGGGAGTAGTAAATGGTGTCACAATATTGATCATGTGGGGTTTTTTTTTTGCACTTTATGCATTTGGAAGCTTTTTCTTTTTCTTTTTTTAGAAGGGAGGACAATATATTTTACTCAAAAGCAATGTCCATCACTCCAGGATCAACCCCCCACCCCACCCCAAGGTATACCATTAAAGAACATTTCCAAGTGTGGCATTAATAAAGATTAAAAGCTTTTATAAAACCCACCACTCACACAATTGACACCTTGGGATTTCCCATTCTTTAAGTGTTTCATCTCAGATTCTATTTTGTCTGCTGTTATAGTCTAATTTAGATGGTCATTATGCCCTGGGCTGAATGGGGGGAATCTCTGTCTTATCTAAATACACCTTGATGACATCCAGATTGGGATGATCTGCAGAAAAATAATCAGCAAATGCTTGACAGATATCATTTCTTTTGTGGCAAAAGTTAGTCTCTTGACATTTTTGAGTTGTGCAACCTGGTGCCATAACTGTAAGGCTCTTGTTGCCAGACTTGTGATACATCCAGTTTAAATACACTGGTTCAGTGTTCAGGAGTCAGCAAACTTTTTCAGCAGGGGGCCGGTCTATACATACACACACATATATATATATATATAGGGGGGATGAACGAATTCCTATGCCCCACAAATAACCCAGAGATGCATTTTAAATAAAAGCACACATTCTACTCATATAAAAACACCAGGCAGGCCCCACAAATAACCCAGAGGTGCATTTTAAATAAAAGCACACATTCTACTCATGTAAAAACACACTGATTCCCGGACCATCCGTGGGCCGGATCCGGCCTCCGGGCCTTAGTTTGCCTACCCATGCCATAGATCTTTAGATCCTATCTCAGGAGTTGACATATTTTGGCATTGCTGGTTTGCTTGTTTGTTTGTGGCGAGCTATATATTGTTCAGCACAGACAGCCTCCTTTTACCTTTTCAACCTAAAAGCCTCTTTAATGCTGGGGAGGCCCGGCCAGATGGGTGGGGAATATGTAATATATGATGATGATGACGATGATGATGATGATGATGAAGCATGGTCCTCAAATTACAGCCTTCACTGAATCCCAGAGCAAGTGAGACAAGATCTCAGAGAATTCGTTAAACTTGAAATATGCACCTAGTTGTCCCTGCACTAGTTGATCAAGCAGAAGTGAGGGGCTAAGGCTAGGGCACCGAGTCCTTGGAGTCATACACTGGTCAGCAAGAGAATCATAGAATCATAGAACTGTTTACGCAAAAGTAGCCGCAAGCCTATTGATTGCGAAAAATTGGAAAAGTGGCATGATACCGACAAAAACAGAGTGGCTTGCCAAATTATTGGAGTATTACAATATATCTAAAACAATGGGAGAAATTGGAATGATCTCAAAAGAGAAGATAGACAGGGACTGGAAGGTGTTTAAAGGATACTTGCAAAACCACATTGAAACATCAGAACTCCTATTAGAATAAACAAGTTCCGTTTTAAATACTGAAATACTAAATAAGATGGATAATTGATTCAACTTGTTTTTATTATTGCTTGTAAGCCGCTCTGAGCCCGGCCTTGGCTGGGGAGGGCGGGGTATAAATAAAAACAACAACTTCTTCTTCTTCTTCTTCTTCTTCTTCTTCTTCTTCTTCTTCTTCTTACAACGTGTAATAGAAAAAGATGCAGAAAATTAGGTTAAAGGTTTGTGAGAGAAAGTAATAGAAGTGGAAAGAAATTGCAATTGAGTAGATTGGAAGTCTAATACAAAGGTGGGGTGAGGGGTGAGGGATGGTGATGGGAAAAGGAAATATCTGTGGGACTGAGTGTAGGTATGTTTGAACATTTTTAAGGATGGTATGAAATGTATGTTTGTATGCTTGTATATTCGTAATATGTGTGTATTAATGCTGAATTGTTTTAATAATAAAAACTTTTCAAAATAAATAAATAAAAAGAATCATAGAATTGTAGTACCAGAAGGGCCCCTGCAATGCAGAAATAGGCAGCCGCCCCATATGGGGATCAAACTTGCAACCTTGGCATTATCCACACCATGCTCTAACCAACTGAGCTATCCAGTCTGGCTCTTAGGATGACTTTGCACCAGTCACTGTTTCTCAGCCTAATCAACTTCACAGGCTTGTTGTGAGAAAGGGCAGAATAAATGTTGCTGTAATCAGTAATAATTAATAAATAGCTTGTCCTGTGGTGAAACTGATTCTAGATGGTATTGGATCCTAGATGTGGGGTTGCATGTTGGACTGCTCCCCATGAAAAAAGATTCCTATGCAGAAAAGTATCCTGTGGGCAGAAAAACTAGCACTTTTCTGTCTGGCTTCGAGCATCCGGCACCATTTATGCACGAAAATATGCAACTATTATCCGTCCTCCAACAGCCCCACATGCTTCCCCCATTTGATCAGTGAAGAGTTCCTTTATCGTTGATGCTGCAGCAGACTATTAAAGCGGCAATTCTGAAAATTCAGGAATGGTGTCCAAAAGCTATTTGAGGAGACCAGTGGTGAGGAGCATGTGACCCTGGAGTTGTTGCCAGACTGCTACTCCCATCATCCCTAACCATTGGTGACTGGGGCTGATGGGAATGGGAGGTTTGTAAGGTCGCAGGTTCCCTAATCCCGGAGTAGACCAAGCCCAATTGAATTTCATCCAGGCTGATTCCAAAACTTGTTCTGCATAATGCTCAACAGAAAATTCAATTTCAAAAATGACTGAGGATTTACTGAGAACCATTACATACAGATATATTATGCCGGCGCTACGGGAGCTACAGCTATGATTTTAATCAAATGCCCTTTTACGTTACTTTTCCGTGTCGTCTTGCTTAACAGCTTGAAGAGAGCCGATTTGAGAAAATGGCTCCTTAATAGCTTAGTGGATGTCAGAAGGCTTGAATTGGCACTGTTTTACACTCTGAGAATGATTAGATCAAACTGTTGGAGTTAGAAATATTCAGCGGATGAGTATTCGTCTTATTTCATGTGATGAGGGAACAAAATGAGAAATAATGAAGATATAGGAGTGAGAAGGAATATATCCATCATTTGTTCAAGTACAAGTCAAGATTTCATTTCACCTTGTTTAATGGAATTGGGAGTTGAAAGGCAATAAGCACCGGTGGCTATTAAGGCGAAAAGGAAAAGGAATAATATGAGAGCAAAGGGACAGATTTGATTGCATGAATATGACAGAGCAAAGGGATACAGGAATAGAACCATAGAATTTTAGAGTTGAAAGGGACCACAAGAGTCATCTAGTCCAATGACCTGACATGTAGGAATCTATTGCCCAACATGGGGCTCAAACCACAGTCCTGACGTTAAGAGTCTCGTGGTCACAGGTTGTGTGTATGTTTCAAAAACCTGGTCCGACTTTGGATTTGGTGGTTTTTCAGCCAGCAGTAGAAAGCCTTTATGAAAGCAAGTCTCTCCAGATGGTAAAAGTCCAGGAGGAAATAAAGGCCTTTGCTTGGTGTTGGAAAGACATTAAAGGGAGGCCGAAGTAAACTTCCCTGTGAAGAGAGTGCCCCAAACAGTGAAACCACAACTAAGATCGAGGAAGCGAGCCAGAAGGAAGTTCTCTGGCTCGCACCATGGTTTAAATGGGTTCTGGCCACGCCCCCAGCCAGTGGATTGGCTGGTTGGATCTATGACGCGGTCGGGACCTCCAGGTAGGGAATCTCCACCCTACCCCCGGAGTGGATTGGGTGGCCACGTGGTCCACTGCAAGTCCTCCCAACTGGGAAGTGGAGCGGATTTCCCCAAACAGTGGAACTGCAACCAAGAAGGCTGAACAGAATTGAACTGTACGGGTTTAATATTTCTACATGGGGTGGAGCTGTGGTGTAAATCACTGAGCCTAGGGCTTGCAGATTGGAAGGTCGGCTGTTCGAATTCCCACGATTGGGTGAGCTCCCGTTGCTCGGTCCCTGCTCCTGCCAACCTAGCAGTTCAAAAGCACGTCAAAGTGCAAGTAGATAAATAGGAACTGCTCCGACAGGAAGTAAACAGCGTTTCCGTGCACTGCTCTGGTTGGCCAGAAGCAGCTTAGTTATGCTGGCCACATGACCCGGAAAAACTGTCTCCGGACAAACGTCAGCTCCCTTGGCCAGTAAAGCGAGATGAGCGCTGCAACCCCAGAGTCGTTCGTGACTGGACTTAACTGTCAGGGGTCCTTTACCTTTACCTTTTAAATATTTATATATATTAAAGTTTAAAAATAAATGATTGAAATAAAGTAACAAACAATTAGTGTTAAGTTTTAGAAACTTTTAAAACTTTTAAATTTAATGTAGCTGGAACAACACATAAAATGGAAATAGCCCTGCTCTCTCAGAAAAGAATGGCTTTCTCCATCACTTGTAAAAAAACAAAACAAAACTCAAGAAAAGGCCAAAGAAGCCATTGCTGCCTCATGACAGGCACTTAATCTACTTTGGCCCCAAGCTACATTAAACTCAATTATATTCACCTTCTTCTTGACTCTTGTAAGCTGCAGTACATTTATTTAACTCAAGTGTAATGGCTTCTTTTACTTGGGGAAAAAATCATATATCCCCATCAACTGCTTAGCTTTTGTCTCTGTGGCAAAAGTCCTGAGAAGGTAACAAGGAAATACATTCCTTTTTTAAAAAAGAAGAAGTTTGCATTGTATCTTTTTAAGGAGGTCCATGCTTTCTTAATCCTGGCTACCATATACAGTGGTACCTCGGGTTACATACGCTTCAGGTTACATACGCTTCAGGTTACAGACTCCCCTAACTCAGAAATAGTACCTCAGGTTAAGAACTTTGCTTCAGGATGAGAACAGAAATCGGGTTCCGGCGGCACGGCAGCAGCAGCAGGCCCCATTAGCTAAAGTGGTGCTTCAGGTTAAGAACAGTTTCAGGTTGAGAACGGACCTCTGGAACGAATTAAGTACTTAACCCGAGGTACCACTGTATACTGTATAAAAAGTTCTGATTGTAACATGTAAACCAAAGAGCCCCCAGAGAGTGTCCTGCTTGTTCTGGTATGCATTTCCCTTGCGTTCCCCTCACTTATTGTTCAAAGAGGACTTAGTAAACATAATCATGAAGATAATGTATTAATAATCAGTTCATCAAAACTGGATTTATTGTTTGAATCCTGTGTTTGGACTACTGAAATCCCTACATGGACTTTATGACTTAGAGCACATGCCCAAAGTGGTGAGAGATCAGTGTCCCAGTGAACTGTGAATGACCGCTCCCCACTTAAAACGGGGGGCGCCTTTTGCGTGGACACGTGCAGCCCTGGATCTGGAGTGGCCCCATCAGCATAGGCTTTGCCTTCCCCCAGGTGGGATACCTGGAGGTCCCCGCCTACCCCAGCGAGTTGTCCAATCCCACCTGGGGGAAGTGTTGCCAGGGAAACCAGGCCAGGTAAGGGGAGGGATTACCTGCCCACACAATAGAGGGTGGATCTTAATTGTTAATCCTCACTTGGCCCCAGAGCTTCTCCCACCCTACCCACCCTCAGTTAATGTCTTCTTTTGCAGGTTAACTTTTTTTTTTTTCATAGGTTTTGCAGGTTAACCTGTCTCCACAGGTATGCGGGCGCTGCTACGATAAGGTCGCTGTTAAAGGGCCGGAAAGGAATTTCCCTGCATTGGCAGGTTTCGCCTTTCCCGTAGCAAAACGTCACAACTTTGGCGGTATCAGGCCTTGGGCGGAATCCTTTAGTCCATCTTCCTCTTTGCGGCGGCGATACCAGGGTTCCCCGTTAAAGGGGTTTTTGAAGGGAGGCTTTGGCCGTACGCCGAAAGGTCGTCATTGCTCTCCCCTGCGGCGGCGTAACGGGGGCGGCTATCTCTGCTTGAACATATGTTCTCCAGAGCCGGCCCATCCCCCCCACACACACTGGATAACCCTGATGCTCCCTAGGTCCCCGGCTGGGGACTAGGGAGGGAGAACGCCCAATGCCTGAGCCAAGGTCTACCCACATTTGAAATTTAATAAAGTTGTGGCCAATTTAATCCCATAGCACGTTGACTAGAGTCGTTATTCCACATGACGGGGGGACCACTCGGGATCTGGGGACTCCGCCTGTCCACGCAAACTTGCCAATATCCAGGATGCTCTGCAACATTTTGTTGCAGTCTCGTACTTTCTCATCTTTTAGTGAAGGCAGCTTTAATAAAATGTTCAGAGGAGCTTGACGTCTTATAACTCCTTGCCCGGTTGGAGTATATAAAACTAAGTTCATCGAGTAAAATGGCTTAGATTTTACGACATCAGTAAGTTGCCGCCGAACAAGTTAGACCAGAAAACGGATGAACTTTTGTCCTTCATGACCATAAAGAAAAAAGAACATCAATCTGATTTGTCGAAAGGAGAGCATTAAGATGTCCCTTTCAACATGGATCTCACAAGGTCATGGAGAAGAATGAGCAATTCTGTAAGTTCTGGCTTTTCTCAGTTTTCCATTCTTAAGTTCCATTCTCCACATTTACACAGCAGCTTACAATTTATTTATTTTTTTAAAAAAACCTAATGAAAATTCATCAACAGTTTAGTGTGAATTTCACCAAATATGGGCATTTTTGCCAAGCACATTCCCCCTAACTTTAGGTAACCCCTAATTAAAGGTATAGGGACCCCTGACCATTAAGTCCAGTCTTGGCCAACTCTGGGGTTGCGGCGCTCATCCAGCTTTATTGGCCGAGGGAGCCGGCGTACAGCTCGTCCGGGTCATGTGGCCAGCATGACTAAGCCGCTTCTGGCGAACCAGAGCAGTGCACGGAAACGCGTTTACCTTCCCGCCGGAGCGGTACCTATTTATCTACTTGCACTTTGACGTGTTTTCGAATTGCTAGGTTGGCAGGAGCAGGGACCCAGCAACGGGAGCTCACCCCGTCGGTGGGATTCGAAACTCTGACCTTCTGATCGGCAAGTCCTAGGCTCTGTGGTTTAACCCACAGTGCCACCTGCATCCCTAACCCCTAATTAGGGAACCCTAATTTTGAATAAAGTTCATAATGCTTCTTCTGTTCAATTCAGTTACTATGCATGAAATGGGAAGCGGAACAGCTTAGAAAGCTTGAAGAATAGTTCATTGGGGGTGGGATACAGCAGAAGAGCGTCTTGTGACATGAAAGATTGGCCAGAACCAGCGAGCTAGGCCTCTGTTACTAGAATGTGATTGGGTCTTAAATATTCAAGTTGAGCACCAAGGGCCTCCATTAGTTCCAGGATGGATTTAAGCTACAATTCACTAAATGCACAGATGACAATCATCCATCAAGTGTTGTTTTGCTGTAAATCTTCCAGCACCCTTCTCAAAACTCATTATTGCATAAAGCTCCATTAAAATGAATGGAAGCTATGCAGTAATACTACAGATTTAGACCTCTTTCCCCTGCAGAGCGCCACCAGGTTTGCTAACATGCAGGGGTTGCTAAAATGCTTATGACCTTAAAATGCTACCTATGTGTGTGTGCATGTAATAGTAGGGGGATTCCAGAATGTAGGAGGGAACACTAGATGTTAAGTTGTGGGCGAACATATCAGACAACACAGCGATTCTTCCAAAGCAGCTCTTTATTTGTAAGCTGGAACAGAACTCAACTGAGGAGCTCAGTCAGCCTGCTTATATAGAGCTCCACTAGAATGCAACAGTAACCATTTTCTGTAACTAGCCAATCACTGAACGTCACTTTCGATCCTTCATTTGCATACAAACTATCCAATCACTGAACGTCACTTTTGATCCTTCATTTGCATAACTATATACAGTATCCCCCTGCTGGCCCAGGGTGAGAACTTCAGTACATAACACCCCTCCCCACCGAGATAAGGTGTTAGTTACAATCGTAATGGTTTCCTTGTATACAGCACTACACGTAATGGTTCAATTAGGCACAAAAGCATATCGGTTACATTTCACATACTTAGACCAACAGTGATACATGCCCAACAACATAGTCCTTTAAATAAGTTGGGCTCTTGGAAACTCTGCCAGACCGCCGGGGACTGGTAGCCAAGTCCGGGGGAGCCACACAATTCTTGCTGAGGCTGTGATGCGACCCTAAGTGGCGTTGAAACCAAGTCCCCTGGATACGCTGCTGTGGGTGGAATCTCCGCAAGTGGAGTTGGCGAAATGTCAGGCACGGCAGTGGTCTGAGTCTGTGGTAAGTCTGGCAGACCCTCTGAAGCAGCTTGGTTCGGCTCCACGTCGGCGGTTTGCGAGAGAGGTGTAGGTGGAGCCTCACCATCTGTAAGTGTCTGTTCCAGAGCCACGAATGCAGTTGGGGGCACCACGGTAGTGTCCAAGTCCCCAACCCTGCACCTAAGCTGGTCTATGTGCCGGCGCCACAAGCGTCCGTCTTCAAGTACCACCTGGTACGAGCGAGGTCCAGTGACTCCCACTACTGTGGCTGGCACCCAAGGAATGTCCCCCACAAAGTTCCAGGCAAAGACCTGGTTTCTGGGAACAAATGACCGTGGCGCGTTGGCACAGCCTGGGGGTTCGGCCACTGCAAAGTCTGGGTGCAGCCAGTCGAGTGGGGACCTGAGGCGGTGGCCCATAAGCAGTTCAGCAGGACTCCACCCTGTGGCCGCATAAGCCTTGAATCCTTTCTGGAATCAGATAGCTGTGTATTTTCTTGTGTTTGCTTCTCTGTGAGATCTAACTTCAAAGTAAACATGCATCATCCATCCCCAGTTGTTTAGTTCAGCCCAACATCCTTGTGCTGCAAAGCAATTCTTACTTATTTCTTGAAAAATACTCTGTGTGCATGTATGTAACAAATCTATATGCACATCCAGAAAGTTGCTTGAAAACCATTCCCCACCCATCTTTTCTTCCACCCATGTCTACGTATATGAAGTTCTTCAGAATTTGCAAGGCTTTGATTTTTTTGCCCTCATAATTTGGATCATTTATTTTGCTTGTCAAAATTGTAAATGTTCATCTTTCTATTGAGCAGGTGGGAGATGGCTGAACTGGGTCTCAGAATGTCTATATAACATAGCCCATATGCTTGCTTTTCTGTCTGGACAGATGTTAAGAGAATTTCACAATGTACAAGTGATTTGCTGGCCTCCAGTCCCTGAGTTGTACTGCATAGAACACATTTTATGCATTCATTCTGTTTATAAAAAAATAAAAAAAAACCAGTGTAAGCAAATTGCTGGCTACTGATGATTGATGTAAAAAAAATTGCTCATACACATTCAAGCAGCTCAAATGAATGGCTTTGGAAGCTGTCGCTAATTAAAATTAGTCTCCTTTCACAGTTTGTTTTGAGTCTGTCATTATAGAGATTTGAAAAGTCGGCAAATTAAAACTGATTATGATATTGTGAAGGTTGCCAGAAGCCCCGAGGCCATGAAGTAAAACTTAAGTGGGTATTACTGGTTTACCATAGCTTTTGGTCGAAATCGAAGGCGAGCAGCTATATCTTCCTATATACATAAAAACGTAATGTGTCATCACGCTCTGCAGTTTGTGGCAGCCACACCAACTACTGTGTGAGGGCCGCCCAGCCCAGATGAGCTGTTCAGTGAAGAGAAAAGGTACTGTGAAGCACCCTCCTTCCGTTAATTGTGCCTGCAGCAAAGTTTGATGTGTAGGGGAGACCTTTGACCCAGCGCTTTAGCAAGTTTCCAAATGAAGTGTCTCCCCCTCCATTAAAGGAATGGCGCTTGGGGTAGGAGGGGCTTGGGGCTTGCAATGTGGGAGGGGTGAGGTACAAACAGGGTGGGTTGGTCAGATGTGAGCAGGATGAGCGGGGGGGGGGGCAGCCTCTAGTACTTTATAATTTGAGGCATGCTTGCAACGCCTCATGTTGGGAATGGAGCCGTAATGACTGCTGTCCATATGTTGAGTCAAACGTCGGTTGATGAACATAATCTGTTTCGGAAGACCGATTGACTTCTGAAACATTCGGCAACCGAAAAATGAAAGCGGAAGCCGCAATACAATAGAAGCCACATAGCACGTTCAGTTTCCGAAAATTGTTCGAAAACCGGAGCAGTTACAGTACTTCTGGCAAAACGAAACAAATTCCTTCCAGTAGCACCTTAAAGACCAACTAAGTCAGTTCTTGGTATGAGCTTTCGTGTGCATGCACACTTCTTCAGATACGAAGAAGAATCTGAAGAATTGGTATCTGAAGAAGTGTGCATGCACACGAAATTGGTATCTGAAGAAGTGTGCATGCACACGAAAGCTCATACCAAGAACTGACTTAGTTGGTCTTTAAGGTGATACTGGAAGGAATTTGTTTTGTTTTGACTATGGCAGACCAACACGGCTACCTATCTGTAACTAGTACTTCTGGCGTTTGGGAGCCGAAACGTTAGAAAACAGAGCCATTCGAGAACCGAGGATTGACCGTACCCAACGAAATTCTATAGATTTTATTCTAGACTTCAAATGTATGTTTATTGTGTTAGTATTTCTATGTGCGGTTCCATGAAAAACAGTATACGTACTAATATCTAAAGTAAATAAACAAACGGTCAACCTCTGCTTTCCATCATTTCTACTCTTGCTCCTCCATGCTTTGAGATTTTTAAAAAAGGAACAGAGCCCCTCCAAATGTCCCCCATATATATAGAGAGAGAGAGAGAGAGAGAGAGAGCACATTTGTCGTGATTTATGCTTGTGATGTTATCAGATCAGTTTTTGTGGTGGTTATAATTTTTCTTGTTTGCAACAAGTGCATTTCCTGTAGTCTCCTGATAACATCCTGTAACTTTTCCAACAACAACAATTTTATTATTTATACCCCGCCCATCTGGCTGGATTTGCCCAGCTGCTCTGGGTGACTCCCAGCAAAATATCAAAGCATAATAAAATGTCAAACATTAAAAACTTCATACATTAAAAACAGAAGTGTTCTGCCCCCCACTTTTCTTACACTATAGTGCAAGAGTTCTCCTCCAGAGGGTAACAAAATAGTGTTTAGTGATGTGTGGATAGCCCCATACAAACCCACCACTATTGCACTATTATTGAACCAATTACATGGTGCGGAATCCACTCACACAAAATAACCCCAGTCTGGGGAGGCCCATTGCTGTTCAAATCTGAACAGGAATCAACTTCAAAACCAAGTGGAAATGTTTTGCTTTTCTGAAAGGACGAAAGCAGGCAGAGTAGGTCATCATAATGATTAATGATATCTACTTCAGCTTTTCAACTGTTAGTGTCAAGTTGACAGGCGTTTCCCATCATTTCTCCTAAAAACTCAAAAGTAAGACCTTGTCTAGAAAAGGCCGGAGAAACATATCTCTATTGTAAGCATACCTTGGGGAACTGAGTTATAGGACATTCAATCATAATACTATTGTTAAGGCTAAGCACACATTCTTGAAACTGTGTTTCGGTGAAATCTAAGCAGCAGGTAAGGTGATGGCACATTCTGCGGAGTAAGGAGGTGGAGGGTTTATTTTCAGGGGGTTAGTGGCAATGCTGAAGGACACGAGTTGCTGGTGGTGATCAATTGTTCTGCTTTTGAATCCACTCCCCTCTCTTCTACATGGCAGGTATTCAGATAACTACTATCATGTCTCACCTTTACCTCCTCTTCCTCAGGCTCAACTTGCTTGTTGAAGTCCCCAAGACACCCCGAATAAAAACACAATGACACTTAATTTTTGTTTAAGGTTTTTGGCATAATTTTGGCCACAACTTTATTCAAATTACAGCAATGGGAGTGGTTGCTTAGGCATTGGTAGCACTAACTGACCCCGCACGGGGACAGCTCTGACATTCACACCCCCCCGCGAAGTCAGAAAGGGTAAGTCACCTGGGGAGAGAGACAGGACTGGGAACCATGCCTCACCTCTCCCAAGAATGCTCCCAGGGGCTTGCGTGGCCCTAGCCCCTTGCCAGGGGGTTTCAGACAAAAGCGTGGCGAACCCCTGGGTTCCTTTAACGGAAAACCCTTGCAGCAGCAGCAGCATTTTGGAGGGGCAGGCACAGCCAAATCCATACCCCTCCACCAACCAATTCCCAAACCAATGCTTAACCGCAACCTTACAAGTTGTGACAATTTGCTATGCAGTAGGCAAAAACCAAATGGCACCAGCCAATCAGCCAAATGGACAAAATTCCTACCGGGCCCCTGCCCCAAGAGCAGACGACCCCATGACAGGCATAGCAAGGTCAAGCAAACAGCCTAACATTAGGGAAGGGAGGGCAGGTGATCCGAAGCACACAGCGATAAGAGGAAGATCATCGCTGTGTGCAATGTATTTAACAAATAGGGCTGTCAATCACTAAATGGCAACATTTAACTTTCCCCAGTAACAGCCCGTCCCTGCTTAAAAGATAGCCAAACCTTTTGCCTAGCAACAATGAGGTGTCTCGTCAGCCCCCACCGCAACATGTGCTCTCCATGAGGGAGAACACGCTTTACCCAAATATTCCTTTTCGGCTTTCCAGACCCCCTCCCCAGCCTCCTGGCTGTGTCCTTCCAATTTGTCAAAATCCTTCTAGAAACCTGGCGCCCAGAAGTGGAGACAGTACTTAGGTGTTGCAAAGGGAAGTGGCTGCAGCCTCACACTGTACTTTGGTGATGTCAGGGGCTCAGGAGCAGAGGCACAGGAGGGGGAGGAAATGGAGAGCGAGGGGGAGGAATCCGAGGGGAGCGTAGGAGATGACAGTGGTCCGAGGGATTCCATGAGCCTCTCCAGCGAATCGGAAGATTCACAGAAGAGGGCGCCAGTGGCCAGGGGTAGGGGGGTTCCCAAGGGGAACGCCCCAGGAGCAAGGGGGCAGCAGGGACTCCCAGAGCAGTAGTTGGAAATCAGGACCAGCTTCCCCACCAGAGCAGAGTGGGGGGGAAGAGTCCCAAGCATCGGGACCAGTGCATTCCCCACCAGGGAGAGAAGACGAGGCAGAGCTGACCACGCCTCCATCGGAGAGTCGGACAACGGAGGGGAGGTCAGATCTGGCCAGTATCCCGGAAGAGGGAAGCAGTGACAGAAGTAGTGTAACGGTTAGGAGAGAGGTCACTGGGTTGGCGCGAGAGGCAAGTTCAAATGTACAGGAGCGCGGGACAGCAGAGAATGAGGATTGGGAACCGGGTCCTAAAGCCCGCCGGAGGCAGGGGGAGGAGCTAAGCGACTCAGCGTCGGAAGAGTCCAGAAAGGGCAATGCCCCAGCGGGCAGGAGGACCCAGAGGAGGAGAGAGCAGCGGAAAAGGTGGAGCAGGGCTAGGATCTTAAACTGGTGTCAGAAGGGAGGAGACTCAGATAGGACTTCGCCAATCTAGAGTTTAAGACGTAGGGCTGCACGCTGCGGCTTTGAAATGGAAACTGAACTTCAATAAAGACTTTTGTACATTACGACAGCCTAGCGTTGGTCCTCTGTGAGCTGGGACCTAGAGGCAGCCCTGACAGGTGCATATAAAGGTCTTGGCATCAAAGTTGACTTGGCAATCATACTGTAGTTTAAAGACGCACTCTCAGGCGAGTCAATTGACCTATGTTTTGCTCTTGCCCTGAAAAGTGCTTGGGGGTGGGGTGGGGTGGGTCCAATCTTGAATGGTACCAAAAAAAGTGTGTGGGGTTTTTTTGGCCACCGAGTGAGATTGTGCCCCCCCAAGCACTTTTTTGAGGCAATAATAATAATACAGTGGTGCCCCGCAAGACGAATGCCTCGCAAGACGGAAAACCCGCTAAACGAAAGGGTTTTCCGTTTTGGAGGTGCTTCGCAAAACGAATTTCCTATGGGCTTGCTTCGCAAGACGAAAATGTCTTGCGAGTTCCTGCGGGTTTTTTTCTTCCTTCCCCCCCTTTTTCTAAGCCACTAAGCCGCTTATCCGCTAAGCCGATAAGCCGCTATAAGCCGCTATAAGCCGCTATAAGCCGCTAAAAGCCGTCAATGGGCTTGCTTCGCAAGACGAAAAAACCGCTAGACGAAGAGACTCGCGGAACGGATTAATTTCGTCTTGCGAGGCACCACTGTACCACTCTGGGCGGCTCCCCCCAAAAAACAGTAAAAGCACAGTACAACACCACACACTAAAAACTTCCCTGAACAGGGTTGGCTTCAGATGTCTTTTAGCAAGAGCACAGTATGGGAGCATAAGAGCTTGAGGCACCCAAAATGGCTGCGAGAAAACAGGATGTCCCATTTTTACAGGGCACTTGGCAGGTATGCCACCATAACAAAATAGCTGTCGTCCTCTCCAATTAAAATTGGCCCACATAAATATGTCAGTGGAAGCTTCTAAACCCCATCAGCATGTATTGTTATTCAGAAGTATTTCCTCTATGCTCAGTGGGTTTACAGTGGTACCTTGGGTTACATATGCTTCAGGTTACATACGCTTCAGGTTACAGACTCCGCTAACCCAGAAATAGTACCTCGGGTTAAGAACTTTGCTTCAGGATGAGAACAGAAATCATGCTCCGGCGGTGCGGCGGTAGCAGGAGGTCCCTTTAGCTAAAGTGGTACTTCAGGTTAAGAACAGTTTCAGGTTAAGAACGGACCTCCGGAACGAATTAAGTACTTAACCCGAGGTACCACGGTACTCCCAAGTAAGTGTGTACAGTGGTACCTCAGGTTGCATACGCTTCATGTTACAGACTCCGCTAACCCAGAAATAGTGCTTCAGGTTAAGAACTTTGCTTCAGGATGAGAACAGAAATCGTGCTCTGGCGGCATGGCGGCAGTGGGAGGCCCCATTAGCTAAAGTGGTGCTTCAGGTTAAGAACAGTTTCAGGTTAAGTACGGACCTCTGGAACGAATTAAGTACTTAACCCGAGGTACCACGGTACTCCCAAGTAAGTGTGTATAGGCCTAAAGTGTTAATTATCTGTCTCTTATCTTGGTGTAAAGATACTTTGGTGCAAGTAAAGATTGCAGGACCAAAGCACGGGTATCAAGAGAACCAAAGATGAGCTCTGCCAGTTCAGATGAAAGGCCTTTCTAATTCAGCACCCTGTTTTTGCCACAGCCAACCAGATGCCTATGGGAAGTTCACAAGCAGAACCTCAGAGTTCATTTTGAATGTTACCAAGACACCAGGTCTAAAGACAGCTTTTTGGTATAGCAGAAAATGATGGCAAAACACTAAAATAGGATTTATATATGGTTTCCGAAGCATTTCATGGAGAAAAATAATATCTATATAAAAAGTTAGAAAACTCAACAGTAATTTTTTGATGGATGACATTGATCCACACAAATCTAAGCATGTATAACTTTCATTGACGTCAATAGCTGAAAATGAATAGGAGTTAACTTTCAGCCGGAATGCCCCTAGAATAAAGAATTGCCTATAAATGCTAGGAATCTTGGAAACTCCTCCATGAGATGCATATCAAGAAAGTTGTCATATCAGTTTGGTTTTTGCCATCCAAGGCTGCGTTAGGCACTAATAGACATATATTAGATAGAACTGTCTCTAGATGCCCCACAGCAACCATCCAATTATTATATAAAATAATTCTGACTGGTTTACGGCTGCCATATATCAAAACTGCCATGACGACTTGGCCTGTAACTCAGCCACAAGAATGGCAAAAACTTAAATACATTGCATAAACAGAACACAGCTACAACTTCACCCAGTGGCGTAGCGTGGGGGGTGCAGGGGGTGCCAGCCGCACCGGGCGTGACATTTGGGGGGGGGGCGCGCTCGCACTCGCAGCTCTCTGCCCCTACCTGGCTCACTCACTCTCTCTCACTGCAGTGCTGGCTGTGCGAATCCGATCCAAGCTGCCGGGTCGCCGCCCACTGTGGAGGGGGAGGGTGCCAGGCGTGCGTTGCGTTGCGGAGCGGAGAGAGAGCGAGGGAGGGACTATCTGGGGGAGGGACAGTGCAGCGGCCGCCCAGTGCAGTGCTGAGCGCGGGAGAGAACCACACCCGACCAGCCCAGGCAGCAGCAAGAAGAAGCTGGCAGCGGTGGCAGGTTAGGGGTTAGGGGCGCAAATTACTTGCCTTACCCCGGGTTAGGGGGCGCAAATTACTTGCCTTGCCCCGGGTTAGGGGGCACAAATTACTTGCCTTGCCCCGGGTTAGGGGGCGCAAATTACTTGCCTTGCCCCAGGTGCTGACAACCCACGCTGACTTCACCTGCCTAGATAAACTGCAAGCTTTTAAAAGTAAAAAAAAAATTATTAGTATCCCAATGCAAATAATGTAAAAATCTGAAGAATCCCAGGTAAAATATATTGCCAGGTTTTTGATCATTGTCTCCCTTATTTCACAGAAGAGACAAAATGACTACTGGGCAATAAATGACTACTGGGCAATAAACCAACCATGGTTTGCGTTTTCAATGTGACATGTATTTTCCCTCCTGGCTCATATGCAGTCTTGTTAACTCTTTTCAGCATGATGGGAATATATTGATGGTGGATGGTTTTGTATGAGCCGGCTCACCAAAGAGGTAGGGTGAAGCAACCACCTCAGGTGTTGAAAGCGCAAGAGGCGGTCCCACCTGCCCCACCAGAATGCTTCCTTGTTCTGAGCCTTGGCAAGAGGTGGACGTTCTAGTTGCTCATCTTCCCCATCGCTTGGGCGGCAAGGACAAACAGTTTGGCCTTGTGGGACGCCCTATCTCTCGCTACCTTCAATAAGAGGGGAGGCTTTCTGGGGCACAGCAGAAGTGGGGTTGGGGCAGGGCGTGCTGGCTAGGGAGTCAAGGGCAGCGCATTCCCATTTTGCCTCAGGTGGCGAAATGTGCTGAGCCGCCCCTGCCGCTACTTTTGAAAGCATAGAGGCAGACTTCATTTTAGCTGGCCTTCGGACTTCATTTTAGCTGGGCTTCCGGAGGCGGCGCGAAGGGTAATGGCTGCCCTTTCCTAACCGGGAAGGGAGCTCCGCTCGAGAAAGGGTCGTCCGCTACGGCGAAAGCGGAGACCCACAACGGAAACCCGCAGGCGGCAGAAGCCTGCGGTCCTGGGACCCGGCGGGCGCCAGTAGCGGCCCCCAAAACGTTGAAGGAACCCCGTAAGGGGCTCCGGATCGTGGAGGAGGCTGCGGCGCTGAGGGTCGTTCCGCAATCGGCGGAGTGAAGCCGCGTAGCTGTTGCCAGTGAGTGCTGACCTTTCTTCCTGAAATTTTTGCTTTGAAAACAACAACCCGTGAGTAAATAATTGACTGTATGCAATTTGGAACTTTAAAACATTAAATTTGGCTGAAAGCGGAGTGACGAAAAACAGGAAGTCCGTCTTCCGCTCCCGTTGAACTTGAACGCAAAGAGCTGGAGGAGTGGAGGCAAAGAGAGACCTTTTAAACTATTTGATCTGAGCACCCATTGAACTTTATCTCAAGTGGAATAACAATTTTATGTACTGGACTTTATGAATTTTAGCTGCATGGGGATATCTTTCTTCTCTTGGAGTTACATTTTAACTAAAAACCCCAGGTGCTGGAGCTGCCTGAGAAATTGAGCTGTCAGTTTGCAGTTTGCAGTTTGGATACTTTGAATCTGAACTTTGAAATAATCTGAGAGAGTCTGAACTTGCTACTTTGAGGCATTTGGATTACCAGTTTGCACCACCAGAAACACTGTTGCTGTATTAAACCCTAACTCTGCTGAAAAAATTTTTATTGAAGGTTCTTGGACTTTAGAAATTTGACTTTATTTTAACTGAAATTGATCTCTTCCTTGAAATATTTTAAACTCCCCCTAGAGGATTTGGGACTTATAGCAGTGACTCGTATTTTACTTTCCTTTTCCCGGCCCTCTGTTGACTGTTACCATCTGGGCCACTGCTTTCTCATGGGAACAACTCAGCTTGACCTTGACTTTTAGATAACTTGGAATGAGTGGTGCAAGAAGGAGAGGAAGAACTAAACAAACAACTTTGACAACTTTAACCGCAGCCTCACAGGCACGTAGATCATCTGTGCCTACTTTGCCTTCTGAGGAGGAAGCTGCCTCTCTGCCACGGGCAGGGGAGGGAGAAACTGAGGAATTACAATTGGAAGATATGGCCTCAGGGGCAAGCACTGCTATTTTAGAGAAAATTTTTGAAAAATTAGAATCTTTGGACAAGAAAGTAGAATCTTTGGACAAGAAGGCCGATGAGCAAACATATAAAATTGACCAGAACACAGAATGTTTAAATAAATTATCTGGACAAGTTGCACAGAATACTCAAGCAATTGGAGAATTGAAGGAGGCTGCAGGGGAAAATCGGAAATTGGCTGAAGATACCAGCCAAAAACTTGAAAATTTAGAACAAGAGGTAAGACCACTCTGCAAACAAGTAGGTGAACACCAGACCTATCTATCTATGATTGAACTGCGGAACCGGGAGAGCAATTTAAGGATAAGAGCAATACCAGAAGTGGAAGAAGGCAACCTAGCTGAGTTTTTGACCAAAGAATTCTCCAAATTTTGGAGCTTAGAGGAAAAGGATTTTAAAATTGTTTCAGCTTTTAGGCTCGGAAGACTTATAAAGAAAGAGAAGCCCAGAGACTGTTTGATAACATTGAGGTCAAAGGAGGAAAGGGACAAGATTCTGGGCCTACACTACGGAAAGTCACTGGACATTCTGGACAAAAGAACTGAGATCTACAAGGATATTCCTAAACAACTGTTAGATCTTAGATCTAACTACTTGGAGTTGACAAGATTACTAAGGAAGAATTCAATTATCTTTAGGTGGGAATTTCCTCAAGGACTATCTTTTACCTTTAGAGGGAAGAAGATCAAAATCAGAACATTGGAAGATAGAGATAAATTTCTGAACGTATACGGAGAGGACCTTCACAAAGGAATTGATCAACTTCCAGGGCCTGAAACACCAGAGGTACCTGCACCCTTGGACCCTGAAGATCCTTCAAATAAGGTACCACCCCTTGAAAAATAACCAGATTTATTCAGGATGTCTCTGCAACTTTTGAGTTGGAACATTAATGGCTGTAACATCCCGGAAAAAAGGAGGAAAATTTTTTATATATTAAAAAAAGAACAATTGGACATTATCTGCTTACAAGAAACACATGTGACTAGGCTCCATAGAAAGGTGTTAATAAATAAAAGACTTGGTCAAGAATTTATATCTTCGGACAGAGTAAAGAAGCGAGGAGTGGTGATATATGCAAAAGAGAGCCTGTCACCTAAATTTTTATTTAAAGACGAACATGGAAGAATCTTAGCAATTGAGATACAACATCAAGGAGAAAAGATTCTGATATTAGGAATTTATGCACCAAATGACGGGAAATCGGAATTTTATAAGAAGTTGCATGAGATTATGCTGGACTATCTGGACTACAACAACATCATTATGATGGGAGACATGAATGGGGTCGTATCGACTAACATGGATAAGTCACAAAATCAAAATGTTACAAAAGACGGCAGACTACCAAAGACCTTTTTTGAAATGACTGACAATATGGACTGGATTGACATTTGGAGAACTAAGAACCCCCTGGGAAGAGAGGGAACATTCTTCTCTGAAGCCCAGCTGACTTGGACAAGAATCGACCAAATATGGATAACTAGAGGTCTGGCACCCAAGGTTAGAAAAGTGGAAATCTGCCCAAAGACCTGCTCCGACCATAACGCGCTGAAGATGGATATGACACTTTTGCCAACCGGCTCCTTTAGATGGAAGATGAACGATAGCTTGTTTAGAGACCAGGAGATTATTAAGAAGGCCCAAAAAACTCTGAAGGACTATTTCGAAATAAATATGAACACTACGGTGGAAAAAAGAACTATCTGGGACGCAAGCAAAGCTGTGATGAGGGGGTTCTTGATACAACAGAACGTCGTAAAGAAAAGGACACAAAATGAAAGGAAAGATAAGATCTTGCAGAAAATTAAAGAATTGGAGAAGAAATTAAGATCAAATCCGAAGTCACAGCCGATTCTGAGAGAAATTAAACTATACCAAGCACAATATTCCAAACTGATAAACCAAGAAATAGAATGGAAGATTAAATTAATGAAACAAAAAACTTTTGAATCGGCGAATAAATGTGGGAAACTGCTTGCTTGGCAGTTGAAGAAGAGACAGAAATTAAATACAGTTACAAACCTAGAAATTGAAGGAAGAAACATTCAGAACCCCATGGAAATTAGAAAGTGCTTCCAGAGATACTTCAAAAAATTATACACTCAAGGGCCGCAAGATGAGGCTGAGATTAAACAATTTTTGGAAAGAAATGGACTAACAAAGTTGTCACAAAAAAACAGATTAATCCTGAACAACAAAATAACACAACAAGAGATTGAACAAGCCATTCAGAACATGCAACTGGGCAAATCTCCAGGGCCAGATGGCCTGACTTCCAAGTATTACAAGATATTAAAAGACTATCTGATCCAACCAATGATGGAGGTTTGTAATGAAATTATGGAAGGGAAGAAGGCGCCGGAATCGTGGAAGGAAGCTTTTATCACATTGATACCAAAATCTGAAACTGAAAAGACACAACTCAAAAACTATCGTCCCATTTCCCTTCTGAATGTGGATTACAAAATATTTGCAGACATTTTGGCAAGTAGACTAAAAAGAGTTCTTAATGAAGTAATTCATAAAGACCAGGCAGGCTTTCTCCCAGGTAGACATATGTTTGCTAATACTAGGAACATTATTGACATTTTGGAACTTTTGCAAACAGACATAAATACAAAAGCAGTGTTAATTTTTATAGATGCGGAGAAGGCCTTTGATAACATTTCTTGGAAATTTATGAAGGGAAATTTGAAAGAAATGGGAGTGGGACGGGGGTTTGAGAATGGGATTGATGCAATATATTCAGAACAAAAGGCCAAACTGATAGTTAACAATGTGGTTACAGAAGAGTTCAAAATTGAAAAAGGAACACGACAAGGCTGCCCGATTTCCCCTTTGTTATTTATCTCGGTTCTGGAGGTGCTCTTGAATATGATCAGAGGGGACCGGTTGGTGGAAGGGATTCAGGTCGGAGCGAAACAATACAAACTTAAAGCTTTTGCAGATGACCTAGTTTTGACCCTGCAGGAGCCAGAATCTAGTACGAGAAGAGTATTACAATTGATTCAGGACTTTGGTCGGGTGGCGGGATTTAAATTAAACAAACAGAAAACCAAGGTGCTGGGAAAAAATTTGACAGATATAGAGTCAGAACGGTTTCAGAGAGAAACAGAATTAACTATGGTTAAAAAGGTAAAGTACCTAGGGGTAAACATAACAGCAAAAAACCTGAGTCTATTCAAGGACAACTATGAAAAATGTTGGTCTGAAATTAAGAGAGACTTGGATAGTTGGACAAAATTGAAGCTTTCTTTGTTAGGCCGAATTGCTGCTATTAAGATGAATGTATTGCCAAAAATGTTGTTTTTGTTTCAAACATTACAGATTGTGGATAAAACGGAGTGCTTCCGGAAGTGGCAGAAAGATATATCTAAATTTGTCTGGCAGGGCAAAAAGCCCAGAATTAAGTTTAAGATATTAACAGATGCGAAAGAAAGAGGGGGCTTTGCCCTGCCAGACTTAAAGTTGTACTATGAAGCCGCAGCTTTCTGCTGGCTAAAAGATTGGCTACTTCTCGAAGACACTGACGTACTGGACCTGGAAGGTTTTAACAATGCTTTTGGTTGGCATGCATACTTATGGTATGACAAAGTTAAGATCAATAAGGCCTTTAAGAACCATATTGTCAGGAAAGCAGTGTTTAATGTCTGGACAAAATATAAAGACTTATTGGAAAATAAAACTCCAAGGTGGCTTTCACCTCTGGAGGCTAAGGCCCGAAAAAGACCCAATATGGAGGCCAAATGGCCAAAATATTGGGAAATATTAGAAAAAGATGGAGACAATTGGAAATTGCAGAGTTTGGAGAAAATGAAGGATAAGGTGCGAGACTGGTTACATTATGCTCAGATTAAAGAAGTTTTTAAAAATGACAAAAAGTTAGGGTTCCAGGTGGAGAAATCGAAGTTAGAAACAGAATTGTTAGAACCAAAGACCAAGGTACTATCTAGAATGTATAACTTGCTGCTAAAATGGAATACACAAGACGAAATGGTTAAATCGGCTATGATAAAATGGGCACAGGACATTGGGCATAACATTATGTTTGAGGACTGGGAAAGGTTGTGGACCACTGGGCTGAACTTCACCGCATGTAATGCTCTGAAGGAAAATGTAATGAAAATGATATATAGATGGTACATGACCCCAGTTAAACTTGCCAAAATATACCATTCGTCTGATAATAAATGTTGGAAATGCAGAGAAAATGAAGGAACATTCTTTCACCTCTGGTGGACATGCCCTAAGGTGAAGGCCTTCTGGGAAATGATATATAATGAGCTGAAAAAGGTATTTAAGTATACCTTCACAAAGAAACCAGAGGCCTTCCTTCTGGGTATTGTTGGCCAGAAGGTGTTAAAGAAGGATCGAACATTTTTTATGTATGCAACAACGGCAGCAAGGATTCTCATTGCAAAAAACTGGAAAACTCAAGATCTACCCACACTGGAAGAGTGGCAGACGCAGCTGATGGACTATATGCAACTGGCCGAGATGACCGGCAGAATCCGTGATCTGGGAGAAGAGAAGATGGAGGAAGACTGGGAGAAATTTAAGATGTATCTACAAAAACATTGTAATTTGGTTGAATGTTAAGAAGGATGCTAGATTATAAAAAATTGGCCACCACTAAACTAGATTTAAATTTGATGATAAGTGAGACTAAAGAAAATATAAAAATTTTTTGGAAGAAGTGCTAGATTATATTTGAATGAGTGGACATGAGATTGTAAACAAGTTGATAATTTGTTTGGAAAAAATTTTTAACGATGTAAATGGGAGCGGGAGACGTGAGGGAGTCCAAAGAAGTGTTGAAATTGTTGTAAAAGAAGTAAGATTGTTTATTATGTATGCATTTATATTTAAAAACCTTAATAAATATTTATAAAAAAAATAAAAATAAAAAAAAGACTTCATTTTAGCTGCGGCGGCAGCAGTGAGCAAACTTATTTGTACAGGAGCAGAGGTGAAAGATAAAACCCCGTGAAAGTTAAACCCGTTTCAACGTGAATTGGATATTTTACTGTGCCAAGTAGCCCAGTTTCTCTATTTATTTCAATGGGACACACTGACACTCCGATACACATGCACACATTGTTCTAGCCTCTAGTCAGATGTCCACAGGCTTGGGCCCTATGGAGCAGTTGCAGCAACAAGGAGACCCTGCCCCTCTGCTGGCTTATATACAGTGGTACCTTGGGTTAAGAACTTAATTCGTTCTGGAGGTCCGTTCTTAACCTGAAACTGTTCTTAACCTTAGGTACCACTTTAGCTAATGGGGCCTCCCACCGCCACCATGCCGCTGCTGCACGATTTCTGTTCTCATCCAGAAGCAAAGTTCTTAATCCGAGGTACTATTTCTGGGTTAGCGGAGTCTGTAACCTGAAGCTTCTGTAACCTGGGGTACCACTGTACTCTGCTCTGACAGGTTATGTGCCCGCAATCTGAGACTTCTCCTGTGAGGAACATGCTGTTGTTCTTCTCACTTCATGCCTCTCCTGGTTCTAGAAAACAACAGGGTGGGGGAAGGTGGGGAATAGAATCTTCTTCTGCCACATCTGGCGCACCTTTTTCCATCTCAGTCTGCCCTGACTCTTCCTCCTCCCTGGCTCCTGTCTTGATGGCAGTGTCACACCCCATAAATCACTGACCCCCTCTCCTGGGTCACTCCTCTGGTCCCCTGCCTCCACCACACACTCTTCGGAGCCCTGCCAGTCCCTGGCATTATTGTTGTTTAATGGTTTTCTAGTTATCTTGACATGAGCTTAAGGGTCATGGCCAGGGTTCTTGCCAAGTGATATTACAGTGGTACCTCAGGTTACATACACTTCAGGTTACATATGCTTCAGGTTACAGACTCTGCTAACCCAGAAATAGTACCTCGAGTTAAGAAATTTGCTTCAGGATGAGAACAGAAATCGCGGCGCAGCAGCAGCAGGAGGCCCCATTAGCTAAAGTGGTGCTTCAGGTTAAGAACAGTTTCAGGTTAAGAACAGACCTCCTGAACAAATTAAGTACTTAACCCGAGGTACCACTGTATTGATGACCCATCACTATAGCTGTCAACGTTTTCCTTTTTTAAAAGGAAATTCCCTTATTCTGAATAGGATTCCTCACAAGAAAAAGGAAAAGTTGACAGCTATGCCCATCAGTAATGGGGCAAATCAAGACAGAGGAGTTTTATCAAAGGTTAATTGCATAAAAGACAAAGCACAATGGAAAGTTGGGTAACTTGAGGAAAGTGTTTGTATCCTAATTCACAATGTTGTTGTTGTTGTTGTTGTTGTTGTTGTCGTCATTTCTGGCTAGGACATACCTTAGTTCCTGGAATCAGTGGTGATTATGTGAATGTCAAAAGTCAATAATTACTTTCCAATTTATGGAGGGCATTTTTCTTTTCTTTAAACCATTGCATGTACATTTAAGTACATGTAGAGAGAGATGCCCATATTCACACACATCTGCTCAGGCAGAATAAAGAGGGCAATAAGACTCCCACTTCTTTAATTGAACAATATGTCAGATTGCATTTCCTCCCCTATCATATTGCTTATACTCACTCAGTTGACAGGGTATTTGGAATTTTGATACATGACTCACAATTTCCTCTTAAATTATCATAATTTACCATTTATGGCACAGAAATGCCACTTGCTATGAATGTTTTGTATAATAAGTGCACCAGGAATTTTTTCAAAATTACTATAAAATAACTGGACACACTTATTATACTAAAAGTTCATAGCAAGGCACATTTATGTGACATATATAGCAAATTATGATGATATAGGAGGAAATTTTAGTCATATTTCAAAATCAGAAAGAACTTGTGTGCATTTACTGCTCTCATTTATTTTCATGTAAATTTTACTGCATGTTAACACATAGGTGGTCTTTAAAACAAATTTAGCATGTGGAACTGTAGTGGATTTTTTAAAAAAAGAATCCTTGTGCAACCTCTCTACTTTTTAAAACTGGAGGGATGGGGGACAAGTTTAACTCCCCCCCCCCCATCCTGAGTTTACAAAATAGTGTGTGGTTTTGGCAATTGCTGAGAGGGAAACAATGTTTTGTGGCCTATGTGTTTAAGAAAGGAATTAATATTTTGGTTCTGTAGAAGTCTACTCAGAAGAAATTGCTTTTGAGTACAGAGGGGCCTATTCCCAGAAAAGTGTGACTAAAATGGAAGTCTATTTAACACTGCACGCGTCTGAACTTGGAAGACACTACTTTAAGAGCACAAGTATACATAAATTGCTTATTTTCACAGGGTGGTTCTTGTCAAAGAAACAAAACTAGGTTTCCATGATAAATGAGCCCTGGGGAGACCCATTCAGGCAGCTAATGACTCCCAAGGGATGGGATTTTCTGAAAATCTTGGTGTGAAACTTATCCACTTGGGTTTTCTTTTACCTTACTAATTTCCATATTGGTCCTTGATCTCAATGAGAGGCAAGTTCTATTTTTACTGCTTCCGTTAGAAGTACAAACAACTTTCGTGTATTACATGCATAACTAGACATATAATGGGACGCAGGTGGCACTGTGGGCTAAACCACTGAGCCTCTTGGGCTTGCCGATTGGAAGGTCGGTGGTTTGAATCCCCGTGACGGGGTGAGCTCCTGTTGCTCTGTTCCAGCTCTGGCCAACCTAGCAGTTTGAAAGCACGCCAGTGCAAGAAGATAAATAGGTACCGCTCTGGCGGGAAGGTAAACAGCGTTTCCATGTGCTGCTCTGGTTCACCAGAAGTGGCTTAGTTATGCTGGCCACATGACCCGGAAGCTGTACGCCGGCTCCCTCGGTCAATAAAGCGAGATGTGCGCTGCATCCCCAGAGTCGTCCGTGACAGGACCTAACGGTCAGAGGTCCCTTTACTTTTACCTAGACATATACTATGACACACATATACATTCCAGGTTTTTGTCTGGATCGTTGGCTTCATGACCGCTTGGATTTTGTAAGCCTGGATTGACAGACTACATGCATTGCTGTTTGCCTGACCATTGTAGCAGACTTGACTACACCTGTGGATTCAGCTTAGACTCTTCATGGCCCCATGGAACAGAGCACGCCAGGCACTCCTGTCTTCCACTACCTCCCACAGTTTGGTCAAACTCATGTTGGTAGCTTTGAGAACACTGTCCAACCATCTATTCCTCTGTCGTCCCCTTCTCCTTGTGCCCTCCATCTTTCCCAACATCAGGGTCTTTTCCAGGGAGTCTTCTCTTCTCGTCATGTGGCCAAAGTATTGGAGCCTCAGCTTCAGCTGTTTACTGTAGGCTATGCTATTCCGTGCATGCAGTGAAAAGAGAACTGGCATATCTGCCCCGGTTCACCTTTCTAGTTATTCTAAAAGCTGTGGAATGACTACATGACTACTAAAAGCTGATTACATGAGAAGCTGTGGTGTGGAACTGAACTCTTCTTGAGTCCCTTCCAGCCCTCAAATGAATTGTATAGTTCAGCCCAATTCCTAGGATTCTGAATGTTTCTTTAAAGCAATGCAGCAGGTCAGGGGGATTATTACTATACTGATGTAGTATTGTAATACAGTGGTACCTCGGGTTACATACGCTTCAGGTTACATACGCTTCAGGTTACAGACTCCGCTAACCCAGAAATAGTACCTCAGGTTAAGAACTTTGCTTCAGGATGAGAACAGAAATTGTGCTCTGGCGGTGCAGTGGCAGCAGGACGCCCCATTAGCTAAAGTGGTGCTTCAGGTTAAGAACAGTTTCAGGTTAAGAACGGACCTCCGGAACGAATTAAGTACGTAACCAGAGGTACCACTTGCATCATCACAGCACATTCTAGTTACATAGCGGAAAAGTCACATCTATAAATATCTGGAGACTTCATCCAGGTTAGATAAATGTGTGTGTGTGAGTGTGTGTGAGAGAGAGCTTGCTTACATGTGATTTTTCTATATAACTTGTAAATTTAACTTACTGTAGCATGACTAAAGATATTGTCTTGGTGACATTTATAGCGATACGCCAGGGATTTTAATACACAGAACCTGATTCTCCTTAATAACATTGTCAGAGAACATTGGCACTGCACTGGCAAATGGCATCAAGGAATTGTCAAACTGGATTATTCGGGCAACAGGCAACTTTCTCCTGTTTTTGGAATGACGACTGAAAGCAACGTCATTTATACCTCGCCTAGAGCAAGTGTGTTGCAGGAGCTAACTGTCTGTGCTGTAAAAAGGTCAAAAGCTCACTTTGCCCACAACCACGAGGTACCTCAAAATAGCTAAGAAATACCTTGAAAAGTTTTTGAATGGCATTTCCCATTTCCCAGTGAAGGCTGGTCCTTTAGAAACCATGGGGTACTGCCCCATCAATCTCTGTCTGTCCTCAGTCAGTCCTAACCTGCCAGCTATCTTAGGGCTCATCTACACTTTTTTGCCCTGTGCTTGAAAGTGCCAGTCCGAGCATTTTCTTTTTCTTCTCCAGTGCTTCCCCTTCGAAAACCTGCTCTTTAATGCCAAATCAGAACAAACAGCATTTCAAGTTTTCTGTGGATTGCTGTTTCTTCCGATTCAGCAGTAAAAAGGGAATTTTCGCAAGGAGAGTGCTGGAACAAAAACAAAAGAAGTGCTCAGACACTGCACTTTAAAGTGTGGACCTGTGCCTAGAAATGTGACACAAAATGAAGTCAGGATAAGCCCTTCCTCTTACAACTGGTCAGAGGTCGTTCTGCCTACTAATTGGCTCTGGTTCCACCTGCCTTCTATTCCACATCCCAATGAATGCCAGCTGCCAATGCTGACAAAAAGAAAGAAAGAAAAAATGGCAAGGGAGAGGAAGCAGGAAGAAGCAAATTCGTACATTTAATTTTTTTAAAAAAAGTATAACTCTCAAAGCAATCTCCTCAGATAAAAAGACTGAGTGTTTTTAAAATGCAGTTCTTTACATCTAATCAGCAGTTCTCAGACATACTCTGTGAGATTGAAAGAATATAAATAAGAACCATTTGGCTCTAAAACGATTCCTTGCGTGGGCCAGCATGAGTTCCAGAGACTTTGCACAAATCTAATCCGCCCAATCAATCAGTTTCTAAGTTGCTTTCCACAACCTCAAGTTAAATAAAATTTTCAACTCCACAGAAGCTTGTTTGTATCTGATTTCACAAGGGTTTTGCAAACAAAGTTGCATTTAAAGATGTCAGATCTGAGATTATTTTGGTAAAATAAAATCTGAAAGCTTGATATGAAGTAATTCCCCTTGATAAGAAATAATTCATACAGTTAGCTTTCTCATGACTTTGCATCTTTCTAATACGAAATCCGGTACAAAACTTGTTACAAAAATTAAATCCTCTGACCCAAGGTTATGTAAAAAGTGGGTATACTGTAATTTTTTATCCCACTCACTCACCTAGAATCCATGAAAATTCCAGTGTTGCTTTCCACTTCCATATGCTTTTGAACGGTCCTCTCCCAATTAACTTATAGCATATTGTATCACTTTCTTTAATGCAAAAGGTCTGACTCTCTTTCTTTTGGTGGTGATTGCGAGCTCATTTGTTGCACAAAAACTCCAAATCAATTTCAACTGCACAACCTGAATTTGCATATGTGTGACTGAATTTCACCCCCAAGTAGTGGCATTCTGGAAGGACACTTAGCCAATCACTTAGCCTATTATTTCAACCGTAGCAGACCCACACCCCAACACCTTAAAGTTCCCTATGATTGGGGGATGCTACACATCACTTGGGAAGAAAGGCGAACTCATATCAGTGTACTGGGTGAAGCAAAGATCACCAGTGTTGAAGCAACGATTTTTCAACATCAGCTTTGTTGGACTGATCATGTTGTGTGGATGCCTGATGATCATCTTCCAAAGCAACTACTCTATTCCGAACTTCAGAATGGAAAGCGTAATGCTGGTGGTCAACAAAAGAGGTTTAAAGACTGTCTCAAGGCAAATCTAAAAAAATGTAGTATAAACACTGACAACTGGGAAACACTGGCCTGCGAGCGCTCCATTTGGAGAACTGCCTTTACCAAAGGTGTCATGGGCTTTGAAGATACTCGAACTCAGGACGCAAGGGAGAAACATGCTAGGAGGAAGGCATGGCAAATCCACACCAAGATCAGCTCCTGCCTGGAAACCAATGTCCCCACTGTGGAATGACGTGTGGATCCAGAATTGGCCTCCACAGTCATTTACAGGCTCATTTTTAAAACCGTGTTTATGGAAGACAATCTTACTCGGCTACAAGTGATCGCCAAAGAAGAAGAAGATGTATCTGCCTGCCTGCTTAAAAATCTCACATAATGCAGTGGCGGACCTTGGGATCTCAAACTTCCGCAGTGCCTTATGTGACACCAGAATTCAGTGCCCCTTCTCATCTTGCCTTGCATTCTACCTCATAGTTGCGGCATCCCAAGGCTCCACCCCAAGAGTGACCACTCCCCAAATCCTGCCACATTGTCACTGCCAGTGCTGGATTTATGTATAAACTAAACAAGCTATAGCTTAGGGCTCCACACTCTTGGGGCCCCCCAAAAAATTTAAAGGGAGGAAAACTGGGTGTACATTTCCAAAATACAAGATAATAAACAAATAAAATAAAACCTACACACAGCAACAGTGTTTTGTATTGTGTAGGCTCCTATGATGTAAGTAATGGGCCCTGCCTGCTAGCCTGCTCCCTAAAATACCACTGGTTTGCTCATTTCTATATACAGGGTGGACGCGGGTGGCACTGTGGTCTAAACCACTGAGTCTCTTGGGCTTGCCGATCAGAAGGTTGGCAGTTCGAATCCCCACAACGGGGTGAGTTCCTGTTGCTCGGTCCCAGCTGCTGCCAGTCTAGCAGTTCGAAGGCACACCAGTGCAAGTAGATAAATAGGTACCGCTCCGGCGGGAAGGTAAATGGCATTTCTGTGCACTGCTCTGGTTTCGGTGTTTTGTTGCACCAGACGCAGCTTTGTCATGCTGCCACATGACCCAGAAAAACTGTCCGCGGACAAACACCGGCTCCCTCGGCCTGTAAAGCGAGATGAGTGCCGCAACTCCAGAGTCGTCTGTGACTGGACTTAACTGTCAGGGGTCCTTTATCTTTTTTAATATATAGGGTGCCTACATTTTGTATGGACTGGTTGCATGGCAACATGTGCAAATGGATTTAGATAGCTATTAGGCCCATAAATGACCATATAGCATATATTTAACACAAAAGGCGACAATTTGTTGTTGACAAAGGACAGCTGGACATATAAAGGGTCCCATTACCTTCAGAAGCTTAGGGCCTCATCAAACCTAAATCCAGCCCTGGTCACTGCATTTTAATGTTCCTGTATTATAAGTCTGGCACCACCAGACAGCACAACATAAATAATAAAAACGAAGCGTATATAGCAGAAGAATCGGAATCACTATTAACGTCTCATTTTGCCTCCCCGAACATTTTGTCTAGAGTACATTAAAACAGCATGTCTAGTCTGAAACCATGATAATTTTGCTCAATTGTACTGAATAATTGAACGTTTGGAGAAATCGATGCTCTCCAAAGCATTTTTCGGGCACAAGCAACTTCCATCGTGTTGTGTACTTCTGCATCTTATACACGGTGAATAATTCATTCCCTGCTTTATAGCTTGCTCTGCCCCATAGCTTTCATTCACTTTTTCTTTTATATTTAGGATATCTGACCAAAGCTTAAAGGTTAACATGGTGAGCCCATTGATCTCTTCAAATCATGCTAGCACCTGTTGATGGAGTGCAAAACTTCTAGCAACTTTCGTTTGAAATTTCCCCAGGAATTGATCTCAGTGGAGCTGATTTCCCAAGAAAAGTGTTCTCAAGCTCTGCAGCAGAAACCAAAGCATCCTGTTCACAAACCAATTTTGAGCTTTAACTCGGGGAATATAAACAGCCATCTGTACCTCAATTATTCCACACAACACCTCTCCCCAGATTATAGGCAGCTATGAAAACAACATTGTTGTGAGGCTAGAAAAACAAAATGCTTTTCTTGGGCCATAGACGTTCTTAGAGAAGGTCACATTAACATTTAACCCCCCCCCCATATATTTAGTGCAAAAGGCCCTGCCCCCATTAACTACAAAGATGCATTTGTCTCAGGTGGCAGATCAGGAGGAGCAGCAGATTGGGATCCTGTCTTCCCTGGTTTGACTATTGCCAGCCTGCCACGCCTCTGCTTTCTTGCCTCTGTGTGGCACTTTTGCACTCAGCTCTCTGCAACTGCCACCCTTTGCTGCCACCTTGCCTTCTGGGAAAGAAAGCTTAGGGGCGCTTACTCAACACAAAGAAATTGTTCTGTACTGAAGTTCTCACCCTGGGCCAGCAGGGGGATACTGTAGATAGTTTTCACTCAGGTCCACGTATGCAAATAAGGAATTGAAAATGACGTTCAGTGATTGGATAGTTACAGAAAGTTGTTACTGTTGCTTTGTAGTTGAGCTCTGTATAAGCAGGTTGGCTGAACCCTTCAGCTCAGTTCTGTTCTGGCCTGTGAATAAACAAGAGTTGTTTGAAGAATCGCTGTGCCGTCTGATATGTTCACCCACAACTTAACAGAAATATCTTCTTTAGTACCTTAAGCCAGTGGCGGTGATATCATCATGTAGCTTCACTGAAACCATAAAAGTTAGAGCTGTGATTTAGTTCTGCCGAAGTATTTTTCACCAAAATGTGCAGGTAAATATGCTTGTATCCAATAGTTAAATTCATATAATTGTAGAGTTGGAAAGTACAACGAAAGTTAATAATAATAATAAATTTATTATTATTTATACCCCACTCATCTGACTGAGTTTCCCCAGCCACTCTGGATGGTTCTCAACAGAATATTAAAAACATGATAGAACATCAGACATTAAAAACTTTCCTAAACAGGGCTGCCTTCCGATGTCTTCTGAAAGCCAGATAGTTGTTTATTTCCTTGACATCTGATGGGGAGGGCATTCCATAGGGCGGGTGCCACTACCGAGAAGGCCCTCTGCTTAGTTCCCTGTAACCTCACTTCCCGCAGAGAGGAAACCACCAGAAGGCCCTCGGAGCATATTAATAATAATAATAATAATTTATTTGTACTCCACGTTGCTTTGCTTCGTGAGAAAGTGTTTCCATTCATACGAGCTGGGGTACCTGAAATTTAGCAAGCTCTGTCCCACCGCCTATTGCAGACCCCCACATGTAACTCCTTGGTACGCAATTAAGGGTTTTCTGTAGTGGAACCCTGCCTGTGGATCAGTCACCCCACAGCAGCTCCTGTGGCAACTTGTCTTTCCCTGGTGCCGCCTTCTTCTTCTTCTTCTTCTTCTTCTTCTTCTTCTTCTTCTTCTTTTGACAAAGTAATAATCATAGATAAATAAGAATAAAAATGTGCACCCCACCACTGAGACCATTCCATTGTAACTATCCAACCTCCCAAAATTTCAACATCTCATGCGATGGTTTGACCCCTTTCTGTTTTCACAGTACAAAGTCTACAAACACCCTCCATATCTCCTCAAAATAATGTCTCCTGAATATTCCCCGTCTGACCTTAACGGCACATGTTAATGTCTCATTAATAGCTATATCCCACACCTCTTTATAGCATTCTTCCATTTTATATTCTGCTTGCCCCTTCCACTTCCTAGCTATCACAATTCGTGCAGCTGTCAATAAATTTGTGAGCAAGTCCTTTGTAGACTGTGAACCTTCCACCCCATTGTAAGTTGATAATAATGCTACCTCTGGACTTTTGGTTAGCTTTAACCCAGTGATTTCTGTTATCTCCTTAAACACCCTTTGCCAGAAAAATTGTACATATTTACATATTTACACCCCCACCATACATGAACATAATTCCCTGTTTCCTGGCACCCCCTCCAACATAATACCAAATATTTCTTGTTTATTTGATTTAATCTGACTGGTGTTAATGCCATCTCCAAATTATTATTATTATTATTATTATTATTATTATTATTATTATTATTATAGTCCATGATGCTTTTTAATGATGTTTTAAAACTGAATTGTAAATTATTTTATGCTGCCTCCATGCAAGCTTTTTTTGGCATTAATTTATATATTTATTACATTTATATATCTCTTTTCCTCCAAGGAGTTCAAGGGGACATACATAGTTCTTTCCCTCCCCATTTTATCCTCACAACAACACTCTGAGGTAAATTAGGCTGAGAGGCAGTGACTGGCCCACAGTTGTCCAGTGAGCTTCATGGTGCATTTAAAAATAAATAAATAAATAAATAAATAAATAAATAAATAAATTTTGTGTTTTTAATATTTTGTTTTAAGTTACCCAGAGAATGTTTAATGATGGGTGCTTATATAAATCAAAACTGCACTATCATCAAGAACAATTTTTACAATTATAAATAAAAATAAACATTATAAAAAGCAGCTGAGAAGGACAGTTTAAACCTGTAGGAGAAATCAGATGCACAAACTGAGGCCAAGTTATCCAGTGTTGTTGTTTTCCTGGGAGGATGCAGGGGTACACATACCCCTAAACATTTTGTGAATCTAAGTTTGAAGGGCAGTATTTCAATATGAGTAGGAAAATGAGAGTACCCCTAAACACTCTTTAAAGAAAAAACAACCACTGAAGTTATCATTGGAAACAGTCCATGGAATGGATTTTTCTAGTTTGTGAGTGTATTGCTAAGCAGAGAAATTTCTGGAAAAGAATAAACACCATTTATACAATGTCGATTTTACCCGGAAGGATGAGTACAAAGCATTTTACTTGGAGAAAGTAAAAAAAATAAATAAATACTCAGAGAAGGGCAAAATACAAAAATCAAGGTCTCCTCAGGTCTGAATGCACGAAAAATCAGTTTCCTATAAACCCACATTAGATTTCAGGCTATAAATACGATGTCATTCAATCCTATTCAGAAAATACCCTCAGAAGTTGAACTCAGCAAATCTCCCCAAAGCCTGCATTAACTTTTCCACTGAACTGCTCTATCCAGCAGCTTCTTAGTGAAGATTTGTATGGTTTTCAGCTTGAAAATACCGTTCCAGTAAAAGAGGTGAGCAGTAATTTAGTGTGGAATAAATTGTTTTTCTTTCTTTAAAGGAAGTCAGTTTTCAAGCGCGTTTGAAGTTCAAAGACTCCAACAGTTATTTCCATGGCTCTAAGAAGTGCAGCTTTGAACAATTAAGAGTGATGTCTTATCTATCTCAGAGTTTTCTATTAATGGGAAATTCCCCATTCCTTGTTTTGAAAGAGGCCATTTTGCTAAACCGATTCATACATAATACTCTGGATGTACTCTGAAGCTTCCATACTCCAGTGAGGGATAATCTTGCATGGTTGCTGTCTGAACAAACTGTTTTGGATCTCTTCTTGAAATATACTGGGAGTCGAGAGTGGATTTCATGCTCTTTATTCAGCTCATAGTGGTGAGGAGAAATGGAAGTTCCCCCAGAATGTCTGCTTTATATACATTATTCACACAATGGGCCCCACGTGATTGGCTAATTCCGGAGTCACCTGTAGGCCAATCAGGTTGCGCATTCACTTCCACCTGGAGCTGGATTGGGTGGCTCCTGTGGACCAATCAGACTGCTGCATTCTGGACCCTATTGTTCTAGGACCAATCAGACTGCTGCCTTTTGGATCCTATTCAGCTCAGTACATAACACTTGTGATTGTTGAATTTTGTGTGACATGGTTTATTTGAACACGTAATGAGGATGTATTATCCAAGATTTTTGAGGAAAGTAGCTCACAGCAATGTAGACTTAGGTCATCTGCAGAAGGCGAAAATGTGCTATTGCTGTTCTGCGAACTCTTTCACAAGAGGTAGTGGAAGATCACAATGTATTAGGGGCTGTGTTACAGTAATAAACCATGACTAAGGATAATGCAACCTGCAGATTATAAAATTGAGGGGGCTGTACAAAGATCCTGAGAACGAGCTTGTGGAAAATCTTGCATGAGAGTTTGCACAAATAGCAGAAGCCTTCTGGATTTGAAGTAACTTTTCCCTTCCATGAGCACTTTTAGATCCAGCCCAAATTTCTCTCTGGAAGACAGAATCTTTTCAACAGAGAACTTGAATTGAAAGGTTGAATTTGAAAGAAAAACCACTTAGTCATGGGGAAAGCTAGTTTTTTGCTAGCTCTTGGACCCTGGCAAACAACTACTTTTCTTGCAGGAACATTTTGAGACTAGCGTGAGGCGTGGCAGGCCAAAGCTCCAACCTCAACTAGACACACTCCTGGGTAACTCCACAGATTCTGCCTCTCACCCTTCTGGGGACCACATTGTAATAAATTGGGATATCCTTCAGGAGGCCGGTTTTGATTTAGGGCTCCCCACTGCAGACTGTTATTGTAGGACATCTTTGTAGTTCATTAAAAAAAAAATGAAAGTTTTCAACATAAGATACAATAAAAACCAAACTAATCTAAAAAAAGAAAAGATAAAGAGGAGTGAAAATAAGAAAGAGAAATACAGTAGATATAAAAATCCTGTATCACAAGTGCATCACATCCTTTATCCATATACAAAAAAGTAGGCCTTTCCAGCTCTCACCTGGGAACTTCTGTTTCTTCCCCCAGTTTCCCACCCTGTCTCCTACTTATTTTCTCTCTCTCTCTCATGCACATGCACCAGTTTCTGAGTGGTGAGAGGTTACTGGGGCCCCAGAATTGGCTGGAATGAAGACTGGTGGCTGTGGAGAATATGGAAAGTCCACAAGATTAAAACTCTAGCAGATTATGTGGCCTAGTAGATCTTTCAGATCCAGTTTCAAGACCACCAGTCTTTCTGTTCTTTTTTTTTTTACACACAGACACTTTGATGACATTGCCTCCAGTCAGGCGAGGGCAGAGATACCCTTCCAGAAGGATCTCCAGCTACTTCAATTCTGTGGCAATGCACCCCCTGTACTTGGCCATCTCTTGAGTTAGGCAAAGATCTATACACTCAACAAAAGCAAATCCGCCAAACTAAGCATCTCCACTCAGTTTGACCTCTTTGGCGCCAGTTCCGAGGGCCTTCTGGCAGTTCCCTCAATGCGAGAAGTAAGGGAACCAGACAGAGGGCCTTCTCGGTAGTGGCGCCCACCCTGTGGAACACCATCTCTTCAGATGTGAAGGAAATAAATAGCTATCCTATTTTCAAAAGACATCTGAAGGCAGCCCTGTTCAGGGAAGCTTTTAACATTTAACACTGTATTGTTTTTAATACTTGATTGGGAGCCGCCCAGAGTGGCTGGGGAAACTCAGCCAGATGGGCGGGGTATAAATAATAAATTATTATTATTATTATTATTATTATTATTATTATTATTATTATTTGGCAGTCTCCTTTTTACAACCAGAACCACGGTAGTCTAAATTCATCACAATATCTCCATGTTTTTAAAATGAAGTTTGATACATTTTTGAGCCAGGAATTATATTGCAAAATTCAGAGAAGTGCAGAATTCGAAAGATAATTGCACTCTGATCCTCACATTAGTTCACAAGCTGCAGATCAGGTCAGTTCACACTGAAGTTCACAAACGTATAAATACTCAAGTATTGGAGCTCCCTAGCAAAAAGCTGAACTTTCAGTGGTTAGACCGCCAAGCTGCTGCTTGAAGCCTGATGTCCTCCTTCCTTGGCAAGCAATGGCTTTTTTGCCCCTCTGTTGTTGAACTGGATGAATGCGCTTAAGACAGTATGAGATCACCAGAGCTCTTAGTATATGCTTCCCTCTATTGCTTCTGACTGTTCTGAATGCTTGAGCAGTTTCACCTTCAGACAGTGAAATTGCCTCAGGTTGGCCAAGCGGAATAGCAACAATTAGGGAAGGGCAAAAGTGTGTAGGTTATTTTCAAATGAAGCAGAAATTTCCTCACCTTGCAGCCTGTTTGTCTGAATGCAGAGATGATGTGTTTGTGAAGGGGTGCGCAAGCAAGCTCTGCTCCCAATGCGTCAGTGTGTGTCCCCTTGCATATTTTGTCCCTCAGTTTTCCCTGTGCTGAGTAGAGATGGACTGTAGGCAGTGCCAGATTTATGTATAGGCTAAGTAGGCTGAGGGACGCGGGTGGCGCTGTGGGTTAAACTACAGAGCCTAGGACTTGCCAATCAGAGGGTCGGCGGTTCGAATCCCTGCGATGGGGTGAACTCCCGTTGCTTGGTCCCTGCTCCTGCCAACCTAGCAGTTCAAAAGCACATCAAAGTGCAAGTAGATAAGTAGGTACCACTCTGGTGGGAAGGTAAATGGCGTTTCCATGCGCTGCTCTAGTTCACCAGAAGTGGCTTAGTCATGCTGGCCACATGATCCAGAAGCTGTACGCTGTCTCCCTTGGCCAATAAAGCAAGATGAGCGCCACAACCCCAGAGTCGGTCACGACTGGACCTATTGGTCAGGGGTCCCTTTACCTTTACCTTTAAGTAGGCTGAAGCCTAGGGCCTCTAAATGTAGGGGGCCTCGCCAGCCCTCCCGCTCCCTAGTGGGCAGTCTCCCCTCTCCCAAAATTGCAAACCCAATACTTCATGTGAGGGCAGGACAACTTGGGCCTCTAAATCTAGTGGCCTCGCCAGCCTGCCCACTCCCCAGTGCCGCAGTCTTCCCTCTCCCAAAATTGGAAACCCAAGACTTCATGCAAGGGCAGTGGAAACTCAGGCCCAGCAGCTATTAGACTCAGGGCTAGCCAGTGGGGCCCAATTTGAAGCAGTGGGGTGCAACTTGAGGGTGTTCTGCACCCCTGCCTTTATTTTCAAAAATATAGTTTTGTGCATTGCTAGGCCTTACCACTGTCATGCTAAGTAGAGGTTTGTGGGGTGTAATGCCTGTGGCCATGCCATGTTTGGGTTTTCAGTACACACAGGCAAATACAGCAGCCTGGGTAAAGAAAGTTTGAGTAAGTACAAGCTTTCAGATCAATGCCTCTGATTTTTTATTCTCTTTTAATAGGTATTCTTCCATTATATTTGGCTATGTTTTAATGATGACTCCAGTGCCTCTCATCACAGCAAAGGCTCTGCTTTTCTGGTACAGTGCATCACAGTAATAGCCTGGTAATTATCATAACTCTAAAGCCATGGGGGTATTTCTCGTTTCATAAAGCATCCTTGATACTGTTTACAGGACTTCTGAGAACATTGCAAATGGCCCTAGTGACACAGCAGTAACCAAAGGCCTGTCTAGTCCAGGCTTCATAGCAGCTAACTGGATTCCTATGGGTAACAACAGCATGTCAAAACAACACATCACTGAAACAGTGAAACAACAGCACATCCAGGTGAACAGGTGTTTTTTCAAAGCCTTTTTGAATATTGTAGCTGACATGGTCACTGCTGAGAAGCCCCCCATTGCTTCCAAATAATCACCGGTCCAAACTGTCATTGTTAAAAGTTCCAAACTTAATAATGGTTGCTCTTATTTAACGGCCTCATTTTCACATAGGTAAAGATAAAGGGACCCCTGACCATTAGGTCCAGTTGTGGCTGACTCTGGGGTTGCGGCACTCATCTCACTTTATTGGCGGCGTACAGCTTCCGGGTCATGTGGCCAGCATGACTAAGCCACTTCTGGCAAACCAGAGCAGTGCACGGAAACACCGTTTACCTTCCCACCGGAGCGGTACCTATTTACTTGCACTTTGACGTGCTTTTGAACTGCTAAGTTGGCAGGAGCAGGGACCAAGCAATGGGAGCTCACCCCGTCGTGGGGATTTGAACCGTCACCTTCTGATTGGCAAGCCCTAGGCTCCGTGGTTTAACCCACAGCGCCACCCACGTCCCATCCTCATTTTCACATAACTCTAAGCAAAACTGTGGCTTTGTGCTAATGTGCCAACACGTCAGAAGACCTTTCTGGCAGTAGGAGCTGTTCGGCAGTGGAACAGACTCCCTCTGGAGGTGACGGACTCTCCTTCCTTGGAGGCTTTTAAGCAGAGGTTGGGTGGCCATCTGCCATGGATGCTTGCATTGAGATTCCTGCATTCCAGGGGATTGGACTAGATGACCCTGGGGTATGATTCTGTGCGGGCTCCTGGAGAGGATATCTCAGCTGTTTAGCTCCTCTCTGATCATTTTGCTGCTGTGTCCCACTGAGCTGGTGTGGTGCCCACCCCCTCTTCCTGCACCTTCCCAAGTAGAGGAGGACAGTATAGATTTAGAGCAGTGGTTTGTAGAGGGTCATAGTTCAGAGGCTGCAGAGGGGAGAAGCTGGGAAATATTGACAGCAGCAGCAGGAAGAAGAAGCACCAGGGGAGAGACAGCTGACAGACTCAGTGTCTCTAGAAAGCATTCCTGACACCCCCCCCCCCGACCAGGCATGCCTTGAGAGTAGTAGAACAGAAAGCTCAGAGGCAGAAAGCACAGATCAGCCGGCACAGGGGTGATGTAAAATAGGAGGGACTGAGGGGGTGGGACTTTATCTGTAGCAACACCATTATCTAAGGGAGACCACATTCCTTCCTCTCTCTCTGTGACTATTGAATAAACTACTTGGTAAGAATTCTTCTTGTTTATCTGCTTCTTGGCATTCCATTGTGGGAGGGATAGGATTGCCTAAAGCCTGACAGCTGGCCTGTTGTCTGAGGTTTGTGTTTTAGCTCTCCCAAACAAGCCAAAAGCACAGGACAGACCTTGGGTACAGCTCATAGTTTTTCTGGAGAGAGCTAAGCCATGTCATGTTAAGCGAACTAAGAAAGCTAAGCCATGTCACGTTAAGCCCATGGTTTAGCTCAGCACAGCAGCCATGAAGCCATGAAGTTCTCTCAGCCGTGAAGCTCGTTGTGGAACTATGGGCCAGTCACAGTCTATCAGTCTGAATCACCTCACAGCGTTGCTAGGAGCATAAAAAGAGGAGAGACTGCCTTGGCTTAGTTTTGAAAGGGGTCAGTGTTCATGACAGTAACAATTCACCCATAAACCCAAAACAAACTCCAGACTCTTGCAAGGAAAACACTGTTGTCGTCCCCCATTTGTTTCTTTGAAGCCCCACCTGGAAATACATCAGCCCCATCTAGTGAGGTAGATTTGCAGTGTTTCAGCATTCAAAACAGGTCCCAGGATTTTCCTGGAAGCAGTTCCCTTGGTCACATTCATCAAATAACTTTGCTTGTGATAAATGGAATGTGTCACTCATAAAACGTATCTACACTTCTGAAAGAAATCCATGATTATGAGCAGTGAGATGTGGATGATTCATCTCTTTATGTGGTGGCATTATCCTTGTGCTCTTTGAAAAAAAGGGTTCAGTCTGTCTCGTTCAGCATCCTTGGCGGTTTTTGTGCGACTACCGAGCCTTTTGTGAAAGCTCATAGCCATGGATATTTCTCACTGCTTAAATCTAATTTTTTTATTTTAAAAATAGGATTAGCAGTGTATTTGGTGTGAAAAACACTGTTCCCCTCCCTTTTAAGAAAGAATTTTTTGTGTGCGGTTTGGAGGCATCCTGAATAAACAAAAATAGCAATACGGCAAGAGTCAAGTCTTGACCTTCAGCAGCTTAGCTTTTGCATAACAGTTTGGAATGAGTTGCACAGGAGCCAAGTTGCGCCCAAAATTGTGGGAGCTACATGGGCCTGTGAAGACTGCTGCATTGGGAAAAGCTGACTGGGCCTCTTCCCGATGTGACATTCATGCACCAGGTTGTACTGATTGGCCCAGGGTGACATCCTGCCATGCTGTGCAGTTCTCAGAGATGCCAACATCCTGCCAGGCTGTGTTGCACTGGGGTGACATCCTGTCAAGCCTCTTCTGTCCCTTTGAGATTGGGGGTGACCGAGCCCCATCCCAGTGGACATTGGTGGGGCTGTAGAGGCCTCAGCCCCATAGAGTTGGTGCACTTGATGAGTTGTCCTACTCATGTGTAAGTAACCTGGGATGGGTGCGTTAAGTTCTGTCCCCATTTGCTGTTGAGTTACGTAGGGTTCAAAATCATGTGGGAAGCCCCCGTCAACAGAGGAGAACCCCCAACTTCAAACCTCTGATCTCCCCAAGTTTGAGGGCAATGGGGACATGGGTGTATCCATGGGCAGTGCGGGTAACTGCCCCCCTCAATCAAGTAAGTAAATAAAAATACTTAACTAAAAGTAGATTGTGACAGATTTTTTCTGAGCACTTGGGGTCAAACAAAAGTAATGTGAAGGAATGTGCAGTCAGTCTGAAACGGGCACCAAAATCCCATTTTTCCTTCTCCAAGGGTGCATTAGCTAAAAACCATTAACTTGAGCTCTTGAGCAAATGTATAACAGGAAGCCAGCTGTATAAACAAAGCTCTTTCCTTTATCAGTCCGTGACGCCTAATGAATGGCCTTGTCAGTTCCAAAGTAGAGCAGGGATGACACATCTGGGTCTTATCTTACATCCTGACCACACTGACGCACAGACCTTGTCAGGCCCCTGGGAATGGCACCAGGAGTGCTCTTAGAGTTGGTGACCTTCTTACCCCAAGATAAGGAATACAGGAACAGGAACACCCTTTTATGGTCAAGAGTACAGGAACACCCTTTTATGGTTAAGAGTACAGGAGCAGGAACATCTGTGATGTCAACTTACGTGTATAAGCTTACGTGGCTGGATTCCTGGGGGAGGGGGGAGAGGGTGCCTGGAGGATATATATACTGCATGGAATCTCTCATTTCTTTGGACTTGCTGTGAACTGACCACGCAAGTGCCTTCTGCTATCCGGAGAGCAGAATAAACTCTTTCTCTGAATCAACCTCGGTGTCATTTGACTTCCTTTCTCCCTCCAGGGAGCAACGCAGACCCCACTAGTAGGTAAAGTCTAAGAAAGGCTACAATGGAGGGCTACAGAGACATTTTGTTCTGAATCTGCTAGGCAGAGCTAGACAGAGGATGATAACAGGTGGGGGTCCTGCCCCCCAACCTAAATCTTGGCTACCTGCCCCCCATAACATACATCCTGGCTATGCCCATGAATGGGGGTGGCCTTGAAGGAGGGGTTGGACAGAGCTTAGAGCCCTCCAGATGTTTTGAGACTACAGTTCCCATCATCCCTGACCACTGGTCCTGCTCACTAGGGATCATGGGAGTTGTAGGCCGAAAACATCTGGAGGGCTGAGTTTGAGGAAGCCTGGCTTAAAGGGTGTACAACAACCCTATTCTTTCTTGCTCATGAGTAGCAGGATGCCCAAATAGGGCTAACTCCTATTTGGCAATTTCACTTTATGTCTGTTGATAATAAATATTATAATTCCCTGCTACGGCTGTATGGTAATTATTAATTTCAGAAGCCGGAGGATTATGTGGCTGAAAACTGAAGTCCAATAATCCTTTAATTTGAATCTGTAAATTTTTTCATGGAATGCAAAGGGAAATTAAAGTATCATCAGTCATTTGCCACGCTGAAACATTATCCTGCAGCAATCTGTCCTCACTTTCTCCTTTGACTTCCTTAATTTGAACAGGCAGTTGTGCTAAAACTGAAGCAAGCAAGCAAACAAACCTCCCCACGTTTTACATGTCTAATATTTTACAACTTCCAAACCAGAGAACATTGTAATAAAAACCTCGTCGCAAACCTATTAGCATAAAAAGTAATTAAAAGTTATTGGCTTCTACCCTTTTGTGTTTTTTTGTCTGTGGGAGTTCTCTTTTCACCCTGTCTTGTTGTGCGCTGTGCTAACAAATCCCTTTGCTTCCTTTTCACGTTAAGAGAGCTTTCGAGGCTTTACAGCTCAGACATGAGTGGAATCCTGATTATTCTTGTTAGGTCTCGTCTGCTTTTCCATTAGAGATACCTTCTCAGTTTCTCAGCTAATGCCTTTAGTGTGTCTATGATCCCACTGTAGCTGTTCAGGAACCCCCCTCAGACAATTGCCCCCTTGTGAAGAGGGGAGTGTACCTCTGACCCCACATCACCATGCCTATTCCTTCAGTGCTCTGCCTTTTTTTTAGTTCTTTTTTATTTATTTATATTTTCGTTTATGTATATTACAACAATTATTCCACCATAGTTTTAACATTTCAAACTCTGACTCCCTTCACCCTCTTTCTGTGGTTCTTTACATTTCTTTCCATCTTCCTGCATACTCCAAATTATCTCAACATATTCTTTTATATATCTATTCCTATATATATATATATATATATATATATATATATATATCCAGATACATTTTGAAACTTCAGGTTTTTACATTAATCCTGCCAATGTCTTAATCTGCTTACAGTTTGTTCGTAAATACTCAATAAACCATTTCCATTCCTTTCTAAAAAAAATAAAATAAAAATGTTACCTTGATTTCTTATTCTCCTGCTAGGTTTCACCATTTCTGTGCAGTCCATTAACTTCTGAATCCATTCTTCTTTCGTACGGAACCTCTTCTTCCTTCCATTTTTAGGGAAATAACATTCTTGCAGCTGTGGTTGCATACATAAATACATTTCTATACTGTTTAGGTAGTTCTGATCCCATGATTCCCAGAAGAAAAGCTTCTGGTTTTTTTTTTTTAAATGTTACCTTAAACATCTTTCTTTTTTTTAAAAAAATGTATTTTTATTAAAGATTTCTTGGTTTACAAAAGTATGTGCAATGTCTCTTTTTTCAAGTTGTGTTTTCTACAGATCGGTTTCATTTGTTGCGAGACATTAGTGTTACATTAGGAAGAAAAGGATGAAAGTTTGTGGGGTGGTCAGGGCCAGATTTAGGTTTGATGAGGCCATAAGCAACTGAACGTAATGTGGCCCTTTATAAGTCCAGCTGTCCTTTGTCAACAACAAATTGTTTTTTGTGTTGAATATATGCTATATTTATAGGCCTAATAGGTATCTAAAGCCATTTGCACATGCAGAATGTAGGCATCCTATATATAGAAATGAGCAAACCAGTGATATTTTAGAGAGCAGGCTAGCAGGCGGGGCCCATCAGCAGAGGAGCCTACACAACACAAAACACTGTTGCTGTATGTAGGTTTTATTTTATTTGTTTTTTTATCTTATATTTTGGAAATGCACATCCAGTTTTTTTTCCTTTAAATTTTTTGGGGGCCCCCAAGAGAGTGGGGCCTTAAGCTATAGCTTGTTTAGCTTATACGTAAATCCGGCCCTGGGTTGGGGTTGCGTGGCAATGCTTCTATTCTACTTAGAGTGCTCCCCCATTTTGAACAAGCAGGTGCTGCAACAGCCACATCTCTCAGAATACTCCAACCCATCACCACCCTTGCCCTTGAGGCACCTAACCATAAGCCTGCATTTTTATCAAAGCTTCTATATATTTCAATCAAGGCTTGTATTTAAAAATGAGCTTAAAAAAGGATTTTCAAATGTTTCATGCCAGGCAGAGAAAACCTTGGCCATTCTCCTAAGACAAGAGGGCCCCATTGATTTATAGTAGAAAAACAATTCTCAAAGTCATAAAAAGGGAGAATTACATATGCTGCCCCAAGGCTGAAAAAACACCATTAGGAATGGGGTAAGATAATACTAATGTGCCTCCCAGTAAAATGAGCCAGATCTTCTTTCTAAGGTTGAAAGGCCAGGAGCAAATGGAAAGAAAAACATTTAGCTAGAAGAAAGAGAGCATTTTTGGGGAAGTCTTTTTCTAAAGCCATTCTTTCTTAAACTGAAGAGGCTTCTTTTAAAAGCTGTTTTACTGAGTTTCTTCCTTTTTACTTTGAAAAGCTTTATTCTTTTAAGAGGCTACCTATGATAAATGTATGAAATATATTAGCTTAAATATATTGGCTTAAATGTAATTATGCAAAGGATTTAAGGAATGCTAGATTCTTATTTCATAGAGTCATATTGCAATAGGAGACCAGAGGGGCAAATGAGCCTAGCCCCCCCCCCCTGCCAGACAGAAGACGCCATCCAAGCAGTCTTGATATATAGTTGTCAGGCATTTGTTTAGAAACATTAAATGAAGGAAATCTTTCAATGTTGATGTGAAACTCAAGATCCTTGACATCTGTTGAACATAAAAATGTAAGATTAAACATTTGTTTTAGAAGGCAATAGGGCAAGGAGGGCAAGAGGTGAGCTGGTAATTAAGATTCCATGTAAGATATATTATTACTTATATGTCATATATATAGCTCTTTGTCTCCCTTATAAGGGCAAGGAAATGGGTGTATCTTTTGTGGGTGTATCTTTTGTGATTGGTTCTAGCAAACAGCCAATAGGAATTTCAACCAGGCTGATTGGACAGAGGCAGCCACAGGAGGAGCAAAGGGGGCTGGATTAAGGGAATATAAGTGCTGGCCAGAATGGCAGGAGGCCAGGCCAGAGCTTGGTAACCATGTACCACTGTGCCTCTTATTTATTTGTCTGACAAATAAATTACTATTTTAATTTCTCTATTGCTGCGTTGAATATTTCATTCCAGCTAAGCGTTAACCACAAGCAGGGTGCTACATTTTATGGTGCCCTGTGACTCGGATAAGTGGTCTGCTGGAACGCAGCCCCTTCGCCCTACTGGGCAGGGTACAAGAGAGAGGACAACTGCTTACCCAAAGCGCGCACTGGTAAATTTTTCCAGGGGGAACGCAGAAGACTCGTCTGTCTGATACCCTGCTCACTGGCGGCGACGGACCGGGGGAAACAGGGAACCAACCAAGGGTAAGTGCACAAAGGGATTTTTGGCCCTCCAATTAATTAGGAGGAAGAGAAGTCTTGATCAAACTTCTGCGTCTCAGTAAGGGGAAACTGAGTACGCTAGGTGGTTGGGTACATCAGATGGTGATCTGGTGTAGGGAAAGGGAAAAATTGGGAGGTAGAGTGTGGTGAAGTATCCAGCGCATTGTATGTGTGAGAAAGTACAGAGCAATCTGTAGCTGACCTGAGTGTGGAGTGGGCAGTACTTCGGTTCCTAGTAAGGCGACTTCACTAGGCAAGGAAACCCACAAAGCGCGTCTGTGAGTGACTGAGTGGATACTTCACAGGGCCATACAATGGGAGTTGGGGGTTCAAAGGGGGAAAATACACCTCTTGAGTGTATGTTAAATAATTTTAAGAAAGCCTTCTCAGGGGCATATGGAGTCAAAATGACGCCAGAGCGCTTGAGAACGTTATGTGAACTAGAATGGCCAAAACAAAATACTGGATGGCCATCTCAGGGAACTTTTGATAGAAATTTAGTGAGCAAACTTTGGACTGATATCGCCAAAGAAACTGGAGGGTGCCCAGAACAATTTTCATATATAGATTCCTGGCTGAGCACATTAAATAAAAATCCTCCATGGATAAGGGAATGCAAAGTCAAACGATGCAAATTATTGGCTGTAAAAGCCGAAGCTAGGAAAGGAATCTTGCCAAATAAACTCAAACCCATTTTTGAGGGGCCAGAGGAAGAGGTGCTTCCACCTCCACCCTATGCTCCACATCGAAGGGAGCTTAATCCAAACACTCCACCAGTTGTAACCCCAAGGCAAGAAACTGGAATGAATAATGGGAGTGGAGTCACAGAGTTTGATTCCTTGATAGATTATGATAAATATCTTCAGGAGGCATTGGAGTCCTATAATAAAGCCCAAGCAGAAGTGGTTATTCCACCTGTGACTCCTAATAGACCTCCATCTACAGTCTCCTTTAGTGGAACAACTGATTGCCCACCCCAAACCCCTGTACATCCAAGTCCCAGAGAAATATTACAGAAGTTACAGGGAGACCTTGCTCGGTCAGCAAGCAATACAGCCAGGCGTATAAAGCTGCTAAAAGAACGCCTTGCGACAGATACCATCCCCTATGATTTGAGGCCCCTAGAGCAAAGTGAAGAGAAAGATCACGTAGTAGCCCCTCTTAGAAGAGTATTTGATGCACTTGAGGAGCCTGCGCTGGTTAATGGGCAACCCGGACCACGGCCACCTCGAACTTCGACCCTGCAATATATTCCATTCACAACTACAGATCTGATGAATTGGAAAACACACACCCCATCTTTTGCAGAAAAACCTCAGGCTATGATGGACTTGGTGACTTCAATAGTAAATACTCATAGTCCTACTTGGACAGATTGCCGCCAGCTCCTGAATACTCTGTTCACCACTGAGGAAAGGAGAGACATAATTGAAAAGGCACAGATATATTTGCGTGAGCAGGCCAGAGTGGGAAATATTTATAATATTGACCGTCATCTCCAAGATAACTTTCCCTTGGAAGATCCTAATTGGGATCCAAACAATGCAATTCACCTGGCCAGACTTACCACCTACCGCCAGACACTTGTGCAAGGTATCCGCAGGGCATGCCAGAAGCCCACTAATATGTCTAAAGTCTCAGAAGGGTAGATGTGTTACCCATAACACTGTTTCGTGTTCGGTGTGCACCCACAAAAAGACTTAAGTTGTCACCTTTTGAGCTCCTGTATGGGAGACCGCCCTCCTTTGTTCAGGATATTCCAGCTGACCTTAAACAAATAGGAGATCATGTGACACAGGGACAAGTGCAATCTCTCTCCCGTGTTTTTGTTTCTCTTAACAGGTGGGCCCTCGAGCGCACGCCGTGCAGCATTGCCGAGCCGATTCATCAGTTCCAGGCTGGCGATAGCGTATGGGTGAAAGAGTGGAAACGTGATCCACTTGCACCTAAGTGGCGTGGACCTTACACCGTCTTGCTCTCTACTCCAACAGCGGTGAAGGTAGCTGAGGTGACCCCCTGGATTCATCACTCTCGTTTGAAGAAGTCCGAAGGCAGTTGGACGTGCAAAGGTGACCCCTCTAATCCTTTAAAACTAACTCTCTCCAAAAACCCCTGTATCTAGCCCTACCGGGAACGGGCTAGGTCACGGGCAACATTTGACGACCGGCCTGCTGCAGCCACAACCTGGAAGCTGGCTGACCTGCGCACGCCTGAAGCTTGAGGAGCGTCTGAACCAGCGACTGTGAACGGAAAGATTCTCTAATACAATTGATTGACTGCCCCCCCTTGTGGAACAATTATCAGAGATATTACTCATTGGGGATCCTCGGGATATATGTTTTGGTCTTGGTGGTTCCCCATTTCTGTCACTGGGGGAATTATATTGGGGCTAATAATTATTTGCTATCACAATAAGGTAATCTTTTGTGGAAGGAATGCATATACTAGACATCAACATGATTTTATTATTAATCCTGATCCCTTGGGAAGGGGAAGGGTCCTTGAATCTGACCAAATTGGCTAAATATGGATTCAGCCATGACCACAATATGTGGGTAGGTTTAGCTGAAATGGTAGCTAATGTTGCAAATAGGACCAATTGCCTTGTTTGCTCTCTTGGGCCAGATGATTCAGAGGGAGGTATGCCCTTATTACCGATACCATTAGATGCCATTGGTATGGTAAGCGAAATGCCACACCAAACTGAAATACAGAATTTCCCCGGATGGAACTCAACTAAACCATTACGAGTTATACCTGTACAAGGGGAATTCTGTGTACATAAATCATCAGATGCAGCTGATTCTCCCATGATAGGCTCTTCTCATTGTCACTATACTTGGGATTATAAGAAGAATAGTCATACCTGGGCACACGGTACTACCTATCGAACTCGGAATACCTTGCCCTGTGCACCTCCTTTTATTCACGCATGGAAAGTGGTGTGGAACATAACTGTGACAGAAAAAGGCAATCTAACATACTGCACTGTGAACTCTCTACCCCTTTTGGTATTTCGCCTTCTGTATTCCCCGTACCAAAAACCTCAGACCCGATGGTTGTGGTGGATATGTGGAGAATGGGCGTACAAGAAACTCCCTTCCAAATGGAGTGGGACTTGTTTCTTGGGTTGGGTATTACCACCAATGTGGATTATGCCCACTAGTTCGGCCAGGCGAACACGAAGGAATGCTGATATTTCTCATATAGCAGGAGGAAGTACCCAAAGTTGGAGCGGTACTGATGATTGGCCACCAGAGCGCATTATAGCCTATTATGATCCTGCCTCCTGGAATCCTGGTGAGCTCATACAAGGGGCACGGGATCCTATTTATAATCTAAACAGAATAATTCGATTGCAAGCAGTAGTGGAACTTGTAACCAATGCAACGGCCCAGAGTTTGAGACTTATTGCACAACAGTTGGATGAAAGTAGAGCCGCCATTTTGCAGCTGAAAATGGGAATGGATTATGTACTTGCCAGGCAGGGAGGCCTATGTGGAGTCTTGAACTTGACAGGGAATTCCTGTTGCTTTAACATTTCTGATAATGGTGAGGCAATCCGTGTGTTGGCCACAAAGATGGAGAATATAGCACATGTCCCAGTACAAACATGGGAAGGATGGGATATGGGATGGCTCACCAATTGGTTACCTAATGTCACAGGACTCAAAGGGATACTATTGTCTTGCTTGTTTTTCTTGACAGTAGTAGTATTGGTTTTATGTATGATGCCATGTATCATTTCATGTTTTAGAAGTACAATTAGCAAGATGGTTTCAAATGAAACTCTACCTCATATCATGGCCCTATACAGAGCTTTACCTCAGGAATATGATGAAGGTCAAGCTATCAAGGACACTTGGGATGAAGGTCCTTGAGCTTGAAAGGGGGGAATGAGGCACCTAACCATAAGCCTGCATTTTTATCAAAGCTTCTATATATTTCAATCAAGGCTTGTATTTAAAAATGAGCTTAAAAAAGGATTTTCAAATGTTTCATGCCAGGCAGAGAAAACCTTGGCCATTCTCCTAAGACAAGAGGGCCCCATTGATTTATAGTAGAAAAACAATTCTCAAAGTCATAAAAAGGGAGAATTACATATGCTGCCCCAAGGCTGAAAAAACACCATTAGGAATGGGGTAAGATAATACTAATGTGCCTCCCAGTAAAATGAGCCAGATCTTCTTTCTAAGGTTGAAAGGCCAGGAGCAAATGGAAAGAAAAACATTTAGCTAGAAGAAAGAGAGCATTTTTGGGGAAGTCTTTTTCTAAAGCCATTCTTTCTTAAACTGAAGAGGCTTCTTTTAAAAGCTGTTTTACTGAGTTTCTTCCTTTTTACTTTGAAAAGCTTTATTCTTTTAAGAGGCTACCTATGATAAATGTATGAAATATATTAGCTTAAATATATTGGCTTAAATGTAATTATGCAAAGGATTTAAGGAATGCTAGATTCTTATTTCATAGAGTCATATTGCAATAGGAGACCAGAGGGGCAAATGAGCCTAGCCCCCCCCCCCCCCCTGCCAGACAGAAGACGCCATCCAAGCAGTCTTGATATATAGTTGTCAGGCATTTGTTTAGAAACATTAAATGAAGGAAATCTTTCAATGTTGATGTGAAACTCAAGATCCTTGACATCTGTTGAACATAAAAATGTAAGATTAAACATTTGTTTTAGAAGGCAATAGGGCAAGGAGGGCAAGAGGTGAGCTGGTAATTAAGATTCCATGTAAGATATATTATTACTTATATGTCATATATATAGCTCTTTGTCTCCCTTATAAGGGCAAGGAAATGGGTGTATCTTTTGTGGGTGTATCTTTTGTGATTGGTTCTAGCAAACAGCCAATAGGAATTTCAACCAGGCTGATTGGACAGAGGCAGCCACAGGAGGAGCAAAGGGGGCTGGATTAAGGGAATATAAGTGCTGGCCAGAATGGCAGGAGGCCAGGCCAGAGCTTGGTAACCATGTACCACTGTGCCTCTTATTTATTTGTCTGACAAATAAATTACTATTTTAATTTCTCTATTGCTGCGTTGAATATTTCATTCCAGCTAAGCGTTAACCACAAGCAGGGTGCTACACCCTGACACTCTGGCATTCATCATTCTGCAGCCACAAAAACGCTCCCTCCTTATTGGGCTGTTTATTTGAAATCCCCCTTTGCCCTTCTTTGGTTCCCCCCTCCCTCAAAAGCCTTATAGTACTCTTGAAATCCTTTGGGTTCCCTTAAGCCTGCTGGCACCTCCTCTCTTGTGTACAGATGGTGCCATTTTGGCTACATAAGGATCGAAACTTGGAGGTAAAATTCACTATCGGTATACCAAAAAGCAAGGGACATGGGTGGCGCTGCGGGTTAAACCACAGAGCTTAGGACTTGCCATAAAGTCCTAAGTGCATAAAGGAGTATCTATACATTACACTGGTAAATAAATGCTTCTTATGAGTGTGTATATGGAAGAAGAGGGGACGCGGGTGGTGCTGTAGGTTAAACCACAGAGCCTAGGACTTGCCGATCAGAAGGTCGGCGGTTCGAATCCCCGCAACGGGGTGAACTCCCGTTGCTCGGTCCCTGCTCCTGCCGACCTAGCAGTTCGAAAGCACATCAAAGTGCAAGTAGATAAATAGGTACCGCTTCTGTGGGAAGGTTAACGGTGTTTCTGTGTGCTGCTCTGGTTTGCCAGAAGCAGCTTAGTCATGCTGGCCACATGACCCGGAAGCTGTACGCCGGCTCCCTCGGCCAATAAAGCAAGTTGGTCATGACTGGACCTAATGGTCAGGGGTCCCTTTACCTTTACAGTGGTACCTCGCAAGACGAATGCCTCGCTATACGAAAAATGCGCAAGACGAAAGGGTTTTTCGTTTCTTGAGTTGCTTCGCAAGACGATTTTCCCTATGGGCTTGCTTCGCAAGACGAAAACGTCTTGCGGGTTTGCTTCCTTTTTCTTAAAGCCGTTAATACCCAAGGAATCCGCACTCCGCAAGACGGAAAAATGGCAAGACGAAGCAACTCGCGGAACGAATTAATTTCATCTTGCGAGGCACCACTGTATACCAAAAAGCTAGGGAAGAATATAACGCCGTGCATATACAATACAGATTTCTGAGTTTTGGATTATTCTAACGTGATGTGTACTCTGCTGCCATCTCCTGTTGAGCTACGTAAGTCCCAATTCAAACTCTTCTCAAGGAATCGCATCTCCACAGAGGATTTATGGCGTTCAGAACCTCTTAAACTTTGTTTTGAAAAAGTAGTCCTCTGGCATATAAACTAAGCCTTGATATTAAATTCATTTAAAACTACAAATGTGTATGAATAAACTGATTTTTTTTAAAAAAAAATCAATTGCCAAAAACATTCAATGAGCAGACTGAGTGAATATTGGAGGACAGAGCTTTTTGTGTTGTGACCTGTGGCCGCAAAGCTAGCTTTCTTTCCTCAGGTGCGGATAGTGTGGTTGAGGTGACTGTCTCATTGCCAGTGTGGAAGCAAGATTCAACGGCTAGTCTGGTTGTCTTCTGCATGTGGTATGAGGAGTGTCTTCTTCTCCTTTCCCCCCTCCAGCAGCTAACTGCATGAAAGCCTTCTTCTGTGCAGAATGTCCTCTGACTGACAAACATCTGCAAACGTGGCATCCAAGTTTCATTTTGCAAGAGAACCCAGACGAGACACTTGTGCCGTCTGTCACATTTCTTTCTACTTTCCATCAATGCACTCTTTTATATATTTTTGCAAAACAAAACAAATTCCTTCCAGTAGCACCTTAAAGACCAACTAAGTCAGTTCTTGGTATGAGCTTTCGTGTGCATGCACACTTCTTCAGATACACTGAAACAGAAGTTTCCAGACCCTTCTATATAGTGAGAAGGTGGGGAGGGGTATTACTCAGAAGGGTGGTGGGAATGGGTGATTGGCAGATAGCTGTGATGAGCCTGTTGACGACTCTTAACGACTGCAATAGGTCTTACAGGAAAAAGCAAGGGGTGAAAAGGTGAAAAATGGCTTTGTCATGTATAATGAGATAAGAATCCAATGTCTTTGTTCAGACCAGGTTTCTCCATGGTTTTAAGTTTGGTGATAAGTTGTAATTCAGCAGCTTCTCTTTCCAGTCTATATTTTTGCAGTGCTTCTAAAGCATTTTATTTTCCTTACAAACAGTTCCTCGCATTAGTCCCCGGAGGAAGATAAGAGTTCTGCCATTACAGATGAGTAAGCTCCAGCTACTTGCACACAGAAGTGAACTTAATTCAAATTTGGGAGGAACTAAACATATCGGAGAAAGTGCACACTCTACTCATTGTTGGTCCCAGCTGGAACCTAAAAAGACTGAATTAGTGTAGCCTTAAACAAGTATCTCTCCTGTGGGATACATATTTCAGCTGGTGGAAAGTCATAAATGATCTCCTCATCCTCCCTTTCTTTGGAAATTATGGCTTTAACATTTATGAGGTGGAGGTGGATTTTGTTTATTTGAGACGTGGCAGTGGATGTGTGCATAGGAATTTGCCTTTAAGCCAGAAAACGAAGCGCAAAACTGAGGTAGTTTCACTTGCCAGTGGAAAATGTGGGGAGGGAGGGAGGCAGCACTAGATACTACAAAATTGCGTTCACAATAAATGTTGGGTTTTTTTTTTAACACCTGGAATTTCCTCTCTCCTCCTTTGTTGCCTTCTACTAAGTAAGACCATGGTGTATTTTTTTTGTGTGTGTAGACTTATAATAGCACTAACAGTCGTAATAGTCTACAGGTATTTTTCTTGCTGGCAGTGACATTGGGCTGACATCCCGCCAGGCCTCTTCTGTCCCCTCAAGACTGGGGGGCAGGGGCGGCTGAGCCCCATCCCAGTGTACATTGGTGGGACTGTAGAGGCCTCAGCCCCATAGAATGGGTGCACCTGATGAGCTGTCCTGCTCATGTGTAAGGAACCCTGGGATGGGTGTGCTAAGCTCTGTCCCCAGTTGCTGTTGAATTATGTAGGGTTCAAAATCATATGGGAATCCCTTGTCAACAGACAAGGTGTGTGCCTTGGGAAAGAATGCAGGTCCATCTGGGACATATCCCCCCCCCCCCGTTTTCACCGTTTTGACTCAAACAGTTTTAGTTAGTGGACTTCGTCTTAGTTTTGTGCATTTGTATTTGACGATAGGCATGCCTTCTTAAAGCAGAGACATCACCTTGCCAACAAAGGTCCGTATAGTTAGAGCTATGGTTTTCCCAGTAGTGATGTACGGAAGTGAGAGCTGGACCATAAAGAAGGCTGATCGCCAAAGAATTGATGCTTTTGAATTATGGTGCTGGAGGAGACTCTTGAGAGTCCCATGGACTGCAAGAAGATCAAACCTATCTATCCTTAAGGAAATCAGCCCTGAGTGTTCATTGGAAGGACAGATCCTGAAGCTGAGGCTCCAATACTTTGGCCACCTCATGAGAAGAGAAGACTCCCTGGAAAAGACCCTGATGTTGGGAAAGATGGAGGGCACAAGGAGAAGGGGAGGACAGAGGACGAGATGGTTGGATAGTGTTCTCAAAGCTACAAACATGAGTCTGACCAAACTGCGGGACTCGGACATGACTAAACGACTAAACAACAACATGCCTTCTTAATTATATTTACAGAGCTTAGCAAAGCACAACGACAGGTCCACCCCAAGAGAAGACATCCATGTCATAAGTCAACTGGTCAAGCTTTTCTACCAGTATGATTAAGAGTATTTGACTAGGATCTGGGAGATGGGAGTTCAAATCCCCATTCACTGGGTGACTTTGGGCCAGTCACTGCCTCTCATCCTAACCTACCCCACAGCTTTGTTGTGGGGATTAAATGAGGAGGGGGGAAACTGCATACGCTACCTTGAGCTCCTTGAAGGAAAGTAAGAAAGTGATAAGTAAATACCTCCCCCAGGTTATTTGCAGTGATGTGTTCAGAAAATACCACTAGGTGGAAGCATTTTCTTGCCATCTCTCCATTGGCTTAATTTCCTGAAAAATGTGCTGATTGCTGATGTTCTGGAGGCTGAGATGAGAGCTCAGAGTTTATGAAGCATTTGTCAAAATGGGGGGGGGGGGGAGGGGGTGAGAGGAAAGAAAAAGGAAGTCTACAACTGTAACTGCGGGCAAATTTCTGTGCCATGAGGTGCTGTGGGTGAGACATGGGGGAAAGAAAAAAACAAAGGCAGGTGGGATCTAATTTGTTGTATGAAGATAAAGCATGAGTTATAAATTACATTCCAACCTGCCATGCAATTAAATATCTATCTATATGTTTAATTGCATGTTGTCATAGTGGAAAACCATATTGAGGAAGTGCCGCTCTGTAGCTCTGTATCTGCGGACAGCTCAGGAATATATTTTTTGTATATTACATTCCTCATTTGGTCTGTGATGGATATCCTTTTCTAGTGTCCTTCGCTACCCTACCCATTCCTACTCAGAAGTAAGTTCCATTGACTTTACTGGGGCTTATTCCCAGGTAAATCTAAGATTTTGGCCTAAGAATGAGCTAACGTGATTGTCAATGCAAGGAAGTCTGAGATCTCCCATAAAAAGTTAAATAATGCATTACTATTGAAGGATATGTTATTGGTCCCTAAAAATAAATAAAAAATCCTGATCATATACTGTACAGTGGTACCTTAGTTCTCAAACTTAATCTGTTCTGGAAGTCTGTTCCAAAACCAAAGTGTTCTAAAACCAAGGTGCGCTTTCCCATAGAAAGTAATGCAAAACGGATTAATCCATTCCAGACTTTTAAAAACAACCCCTAAAACAACAATTTAACATGAATTTTACTAACAAGACCATTGATCCATAAAATGAAAGCAATAATGTAAAAGGTAAAGGTAAAGGACCCCTGACAGTTAAGTCCAGTCACAGATGACTCTGGGGTTGCGGCACTCATCTTGCTTTACAGGCTGAGGGAGCCGGCGTTTGTCTGCAGACAGTTTTTCAGGATCATGTGGCCAGCATGACTAAGTTGTACTGTACTATAAAATAAATAAGACAGTATTGTAGATGATAAAAATTATTATCCACACAGTCACAAAAGCAAATTAACTGAAAAAGCCTCAAAAACAAAAACGCAAAATAAATAGCAAAAACAAAAGTGCCAAACTCAATCCATTCCAGAAGTCCGTTTGACTACTGAAATGTTCGAAAACCAAGGCACAGCTTCTGATTGGTGTAGGTGCCCCAGAAACAATAGCATTGGAAGTTCAGCTTCCGAAAAACGTTTGAAAACCAGAACACTTTCTGTAATTTTCGCTCCATAAAACACACTTTTTTCCTTCTAAAAAGTAAGGGAAAATGTCTGTGCGTCTTATGGAGCGAATGTGTGGTCCCTGGAGCCAAATTGCCCAGGGGCAAAAAGCAGATCGTGCTTTTTCTTTTAGAAAGAGGGAAGGGGGTGTTAAAACAAAGCCACTGAGCAGCTGTTCGGCAAGCATTCGGGAGGGGAGATAAGGGACTCAAGAGATAAAGGAGGCTGCTTGGGAGGGGGAGGTAAAGACAGCGAACTTGCAAAGAGAGGAGACAGGAAGATTAAAGCAATGAGGAGAGAAATTAGAAGAAAAGGAGGAGCAAAAAACTGCTCCAGCTAAGGAAAAGAAGGGGGGGTTGAAACAAAGCCACTGAGCAGCTGATTGGCAAGGGATTGGGAGGGAGATAAGGGACTCAAGAGATAAAGGAGGCTGCCTGGGAGGGGGGAGGTAAAAGCACATGGATCCTCAGGATTTTTGCATTGGGTCACCCCAAATTCACCATCAGATCACATAGCATGTCCATGGCTACAGCCTGCACCAAAGAAATCATGCACCCACTGTTTCGTGGGGCCGCAATGGCGCAAAAACATGGTTACAAAGCACGGTTACCCCAAATTCACCATCAGATCATATAGCATGTCCATGGCTATAGCCTGCACCAAAAAACCCCCAACAGGCAGAGCTTGGTAGAGCCGCAATGGCGCAAAAACGTGGTTACAAAGCATGAATCGACGTGGATCCTCAGGATTTTTGCCCTCCTTCTTGACATGCCCACTTGCCCTCCTTCTTGACATGGAATGCTCTCTATTAGAGTCTCCAATATAAAGACCATAAGAAGGGGGAAGAGGGACCTTGAAGTTCCCAACAGCTGTTAATCAAGCAAGCAAGCAAGCAAGCACACAGGTCACCTTTGTCACAGGTGTGTCACGCCCATGTCCTGGCCAGGCCTGCACCCAATCTTGCTTCTGTACACTCTTCTCAGTAACAAAAAGGATATTATCAACATATATAAGGAGAAAAGTTGTTTTCCTTCATTTGCAAGGAAACGTACAAAACAAAGTGGCACTAATAAAGAAAAGTTCCAGGGTGGCAACAGAAAGCGAACTAAAAATGCTTTTGGTCCCTTTTGGCTGTGAGACAGGCAACTTAGAACCCTGGGCATACATGAGCCAATAGCACCCAAGTTGGCTTGTGAGGCTCCCCAAAAATTGAATTGGGATGAAGCTGAAAGGAGAAAGGAGAAAAATATAAATAAACAGAGCAACTTTTCTTAGTAAACTCATGAAATGAGTTCTGTTGAGTTCAGATAAGTGGGTATAGGATTGCAGCCTCATTTACTTTTTCTTACAGATAATCCATATATTTTATCCATTCAAACTTATTACTACTACCGGAAAATTCTGTAACAAGAGCAGAGCTGCAAAAACTCATCAATCTTTTCCCTCTGGGTTTATTTTAAATGTCAAACATGCTATTTAGTGATGAGAGTTTTGCTGACAAGCTTAAAAAGGGGAAAGATCTGGAATTCAGTCATTCTTAATTTTACCTGAAGTCCATTCCTCAAACTAGTTTAATTTAATTTGGGCTTCAGCCAGTTAACTGTTAATTTAAAAAATGTATTTAATATGTGTTCTATCCTTAAAAAAAAAAAAATTGTTTGAGACTCAAGCTGAGCTGGAAAATACACAGTGGATATAAATCAGTGCCTATATATAGAGTGTGTAAATCTCAGTTATATATGAAAAAACTTGGGGAGTTAGTACATATGAAACAGAAGCCTTGAAAGTAAACGTCAATAAATCAAATCTCAAAATCAAAGGGGAAAAAAGACAATGATTTTCCTTGTCTCCTAAACTAAGGGAAAACTACTCCCTAATGCTCTTCTGAAGATAAAGTCTCTGCTTCTAATATATCCTGATGTATTTATGGGTGTCTAAACTGCAAACTAGAAGTTAGCAATGAAAGCATGAAACACATCTACAACCTAGAAATGCTTGACATTAAATAGTTTAACAGTCGAGTAATTTGGAAGAATGTTTGGATAAACAGAGAGCAAAGAATAGCCCACACAGTAAATGATGCTCAGCTAACGGTCTTGCAAGTTCCATAAATTATGCTGATTTTTAATTAACAGTAAAGGCTTCTAGGCTTAAATGGTACCTGGTCCATTGCTTCTAGGGTTGAAACAAAACTTTAAATGTTTGTTAAACTGTCCCTAATATATTGGAGCGGGGAAGGATCAAATGGAATTATTTCCTTCTGCCTGACAGAAACCAGTGGTTACTTGTTTTAGTTAGTTTTTATGTGAATGCAACATGTCACCCACCAAAAAAAAGTTTTATATGGAGGATCTCTCTTATGACTGCTATAAACTTTTTGGCCTCAGCTAAAGAGGAGAAATATGATTGCTTTGAAATATAATTTTCATAGGTTTGGAAAGGACGGTTTTTGTTTCACTTTATTTTACAATAACTGTGCTTACTCAGGATAAATGCACAGAGACAAGAGAGAGCCTGGGCTCTGAACTTTGCTGGAGCGCATAACACACTTTCCCCCACTTATTTTTGGTTAAAATACCCATATAGCTTAAATATTGTGAGAAATTGGTGAGGTTTGTTTGTTTGTCTTAAAAAAAAAAGCTGATTAAAAAATGTAGTGAGAAATTGCTGATTAAAAAAAACAAAACTAATTTTTAAGCAAGTGCTTGCTATGTTTTAGAAATAGTTTTCCCAGTCAAAATTCCTTTCAGAGGTTCACGACACTTCTGAAACTAAATGTTGGGAGGAAATTGCCAGATTCTTACCTGCTTTTTGCCCTGCCCAGAGAATTTAAATCCGTTGAAGACCGTATAAGTTTCAACTCCATTCCCTGTTGAGAACCACTTTCTTTTGAAGACAGAAACTTGGGTCACCTCTGAGGAAAAATGAGTACATACAATTCAGCTGACATCCACTTATGTCATTCCATGGTTTATAAGCATTGGAACTGACTTCTGGAAATCCTAAATCCATTTGAAATTTGCACATTTCAGAAAAATGCTGTTGATATGGGCCTCTTGAGCCTTGTCTACACTACTAGTTTATTGCAATCAGTGCGGACTCAAAGCAGATTTATTTCCTAGCAATCCTGAGGAATCTAGTCTTAAAACTTCAGGGAACTGATGTAGGCACTGCCAGAAGTTGATGTGGATCAAACTGTACTGGTTTGATGAGGGGCAGCTTTCTGTGCTAATGCTCTCAAAGAACAACAACAGCAACAAAGAATAGTGTGGGAGAGAAGTACTTTATTATCCATGTTCTCAGACACCATGGCTGCCAATTTAATGGCAAATCTTGTGTTGCCAGCCTCCTTAACTCTTGAAGAAAGGACCTCAGAAGATGCTCATAAGTTTTTGCATCCATTCTTCCTTTGCTGGGACTTCTGCTTCTTTCCACTTTTGGGCAAGTAGCGTTCTTGCTGCTGCTGTAGTAGCATGCATAAATAATTCTTTATACAGTTTAGGTAGTTCTGTCCCTATAATTCCCCAAAGAAAAGCTTCTGTTTTGTTTTGTTTTTTTACAAAAGTTATTTTGAACATCCTTTTCAATTCGTTGTACGGCGGTATCTCGGTTTGGGACGCGGGTAGCGCTGTGGGTTAAACCACAGAGCCTAGGACTTGCCGACCAGAAGGTTGGCGGTTCGAATCCCCACAACAGAGTGAGCTCCCATTGCTCGGTCCCTGCTCCTGCCAACCTAGCAGTTCGAAAGCACATCAAAGTGCAAGTAGATAAATAGGTACCACTCCAGCGGGAAGGTAAACGGCGTTTCCGCGCACTTCTCTGGTTTGCCAGAAGCGGCTTAGTCATGCTGGTCACATGACCCAGAAGCTGTACGCCGGCTCCCTTGGCAAATAAAGCGAGATGAGCAACCCCAGAGTCTGTCACGACTGGACCTAATGGTCAGGGGTCCCTTTACCTTTACCTTGGTTTACGAACTTAATTCATTCCGGAAGTCCGTTCTTAAACCTAAACCATTCTTAAACCGAGGCATGCTTTACCTAATGAGGCCTTCCGCCGCTGGTGCCCTTCTACCGTTCGGCTTCCGTTCTTAGACCGAGGTAAAGTTTGCAAACTGGGACACTACTGGTTTTGCAGAGTTCGTAAACTGAATAGTTCTTAAACAAGGCTGTTCTTAAACCGAGGTACCACTGTATATCATTTCACAGTAAGCTTTAACCTTCCTACAAGACCACCACAGTGGTGTATTTATTCTTTTCCCACAACTCCTAAGTTGCCATCTCCTCACACGGTACGGCCCCTCCTTCTTTTACTTCTTCCTGTATGTCTCCCAAAATCTGCTCGGTGGGATGCAGAACGTGAGAAAAGAAACTGGAAGTAGATTTCTGTTGTGCCAGTGGGTGAACGTAACTGGGTGTTGCCCATTGATTTTTGTTTTTATTTAAATATGCTTACTGATTGACTCTTTGCTTTTAAAAATATTTTTATTTTTTTCTTGATCTGCATTCTTAATGTTGGGAAGCCAGTCTGAGTGCCCTGTGTGCAGAAAATCAGGAATAAAACCCCTTCTCTCCTTTATTTCTTTTGCTGGGGGAAGGGATAAATCTCCTCCCCCAGGCTTAAGAAAAATCATTTTCCTTTAGTACATTCATTGTTCCTCTGTGTAGTTGAGCACAGCTTACACAGATGGGATTTATTTATTTATCAGTATATATCCTGCCTTTAGGTCCTAAAAAAAGGCCTACAAGACAGCTCACAACAATAAAAATTTTTTTGTTACAAAACCATCATAAAACAACAGAGTTAGAGGATAGAAATACAGCAGAGGGTCTGAGATTCTAAGGTGGCCCCCAAGTTGTTTGCCATCCAAGCAACGTACAGGGCAAAGATGACTGTTTAGCCTTAATATAAGAAATTTATATAATGTGCATTTCTTGTTAGCTGCCCTGAGCCTGGTTTTCTGAACCAGGAAGGGTGGGGTATAAATGAAAATTTATTATTATTATTTCTCTGGGCAAAATGGACATCCATTACAGTTTTCTACTGCACACCATTTATAAAACTTCCACCCAACCTATGGTGCAATAGTCTTGAGGGCAAGAGCATAATCTGCAACTCTGAAAGGAGAGAGAGAGAGAAATGTTGTTTTTTTCATTTGGGTTACAGCAAGCACTGATTTGGAAACCTTGCCTTAGGTTGAATTGCTTGGCAGCCCAGGACCACAATCTGTCTTACTAAAGCTTGTTTCGGAAGGAACGTGCCATCGCTATCCACCATCCAGGAATGAAAACATTATCATTCATAAATACATATAAAGCTGACATTTCTATGAGCAACACAGCTTAGTGAATCATGCGTGCAAAGACACCTGATCTATAAGAACTTGGTGTCTCTTTGGGGAGCGAAAAAAGCTGCCAAGAATCAGGACAGCAGAAGAAATGTGGGCTGCTAAAACGTCCCTGTTTGTCAGGAAAACCTGATAACAGCTGAGTGGAAAGGAGCCAGCGAAAAGCATGAAGCACAGCCATGGTAGAGCCCAACCTGGTTTTGACCAATCTTCCTGTTGATTGAAGCAGAAACAGAGACAGTGGTGCCCTAAAGTCAGGACTTTGGAGCAGAACTTCAGGGCCCCACTCAGCAGAAGGAGCCGGAAAAGCCCCAAACACTGTAGGACTAGCTAACTTCATTTGGAAGTAAGTGAAGAAATGCATCAAAAGAGCAGGGCTGTTTAACGTTATTTCCTCCTATTAGAACGGTATTAGATATGTCGTTTTAAAATGGCGCAGGGCATTCTTGTTCAGTAAATTGTGTTTTACCTTGGTTTTTTCCGTCAAATGTCTTCTTCTTTGGCGATCACTCATAGCCGAGTAAGATTGTCTTCCGGTTTTAACAGTGAGTCCATAAGTGGCTGTGGAGGCCAATTCTGGATCCACATGCCGTTCCACGGTGGGGACATAGGTTTCTGGGCACAAGTTGATCATTGTAATGGTTTGCCAAGCATGCCTTATTCTTAGCGTGTTTCTCCCTTTCATCCTGAGCATCTTCAAAGCCCACAACACCTTTGGTAAAGGCTGTACTCCAATTGGAGCGCTCGCAGGCCAGTTGTCAGTGTTTATACTGCATTTTTTAAGATTTGCCTTGAGAGAGTCTTTGAACCTCTTTTGTTGACCACCAGCATTACACTTTCTATTTTTAAGTTCAGAATAGAGTAGTTGCTTTGGAAGACAATAATCAAGCATCTGCACAACATGACCAGTCCAACAAAGTTGATGTTGAAGAATCATCAAATGTAAGTAATATCCGGCCACACCATTTTCCAAAACGCTGTTTTTTCCTCTGATGCTGGTGGCTGGTCGCCCTCCTCCTCCCTCCAGTGCTATGTTTTAATTCTCCCTCCCTCCCTCCCTCCCTCCCTCCCTCCCTCCCTCCCTCCCTCCCTCCTTGTCTGTTGTTATCTATGCATGTTATCTGAACAGCACCCCCTGAATACCATTGGTAAAATGCCACATAGGGACATATGAGCAGTGTTTCACCGATACAACAGTATAAAATGATTAAAAATTAAGCAGTAAAAAAGACAAGCTAATAACACATTATGAATGTAAGAAGTAGGATGTCATGTGTCCATCTATGTTACTAAAACCATACCTTAGGTAAAGGTAAAGGGACCCCTGACCATTAGGTCCAGTCGCGCATGACTCTGGGGTTGCAGCGCTCATCTCGCTTTATTGGCCGAGGGAGCCGGCGTACAGCTTCTGGGTCATATGGCCAGCATGACTAAGCCACTTCTGGCGAACCTAAGCAGGTCACGGAAGCACCGTTTACCTTCCCGCTGGAGTGGTACCTATTTATCTACTTGCACTTTGATATGCTTTCAAACTGCTAGGTTGGCAGGAGCTGGGACCAAGCAACGGGAGCTTACCCCATCACGGAGATTTGAACCACCAGCCTTCTGATCGACAAGTCCTAGGCTCTGTGGTTTAGACCAAAGTGCCACCCGTGTCCCAGGGGACACCATACCTTAACCCTTCCTTAATGTTAAAATCCATGAGTGTATATCTGCCCCAGGACCCCTTAAGGCAGCCACACCCAGTCTAAAGTTAGATGTTTATACCACTGAACAGAGAGCCCAATATTCTGCCTTATACTTCATCCTTTGAGGACTACCTTGATAAGGAAAATGTACCCACCCTGTGGAACGCCCTCCCATCAGATATCAAGGAAATAAACAACTGACTTTTAGAAGACATTTGAAGGCAACCCTGCTAAGGGAAGTTTTAAATGTTTGATATTTTATCATGTTTTTAATATTTTGTTGGGAGCCGCCCAGAGTGGCTGGGGAGACCCAGCCAGATGGGCGGGGTATAAATAAAGTGTTGTTGTTGTTGTTACCATGCACGGAGGTGCTAAAGAAGCATTATTACCTGTTTAAAGGTAAAGGTAAAGGGACCCCTGACCATTAGGTCCAGTCGCAGATGACTCTGGGGTTGCAGTGCTCATCTCGCTTTATTGGCCAAGGGAGCTGGCGTACAGCTTCCGGGTCATGTCGCCAGCATGACTAAGTCGCTTCTGGCAAACCAGAACAGCGCACGGAAACGCCGTTTACCTTCCCGCTGGAGCAGTACCTATTTATCTACTTGCACTTTGACGTGCTTTCGAACTGCTAGGTTGGCAGGAGCAGGGACTGAGCAACGGGAGCTCACCCCGTCGTGGGGATTTGAACCTCCGACCTTCTGATCGGCAAGTCCTAGGCTCTGTAGTTTAACCCACAGCGCCACCCATGTCCCACATTACCTGTTTACTTGGTGTTTACTTATGGAATGTTGGTCACCTGCAGGAACTGTTTCACCTTGTGCAGGTGTGGTTCACCTGGTCTTGGGAGGATATCACATTCTGTAGGTGGTATAATTTTGTGAAAGGGTCGTTTGCTGTGGACAGCACACTTGCATGAAACGTCACAGAGAATCAGGAGGGATGGCTTTTCCAGAGCTTCAGTGCCAGCACCAACATCGCTCCTTGCCCCAGTTCCCCAACCCAATTAGCCTGCCCAGATCTATTTCCCCGCTATGCACTGTGTGTGCTGGGAAATCATGACCGATGAAGCAATTTGATCTCTGAGCCCAGTTAAGGAACACAAAGTCTACAATCAGAATGATAAATTGGACCCGCCACTTGATTAGGAGCCAGGTGCGTGATTCATGTGCTATGCGCTGATTAAGTGCATCTAATAGTGATGAGTGAATCTCCACATTTTTGGACGGGGATGATAATCAGCTTGGGTGCATGTCCAAGTCATGGAGTGGGAGTGGGGTGCTTTAGCATCCCTGAGCTAGAAATCATACAGGACTGGAGCGCATTGTGATGTTTGTGGATCATGCTGAGCCCAGCTCACAAATACTTGTGGTATTTCAACTATTCAGATTCCAGTACTGGCTACATGGGCCCAGTCTGTGGAAGCATATAGAACTAGCTAACTAGCTAATGAAAAGTGAATATCTTTTGAATCATAGAGTCATAGAGAGTCCACCACCTCTCTTGGGAGTCTGTTCCACTGCCGAACGCCTCTTACTGTCAGAAAGTTTTTCCGAATGTTTCATTGGAATCTCCTTCCTTGTCACTTGAAGCCATTGGTTCGAGTCCTAGCAAGAGCAGAGCAGGAGCAAACAAGCACGTTCCCTCTTCCATGTGATGGACCTTGAGATATTTGAAGATGTCTATCATATCCCCTTTCAGTCTCCTCTTTTCCACGGTAAACATACCCAGCTCTTTCTAGCGTTCCTTGTAAGGCTTAGTTTCCATAATGTTTGTATGAATGGGGTAACTGTGCCCCTGAAGGACCAGGTGCGCAGCCTGGGAGTCATTTTGGACTAACAGCTGTCCATGGAGGCGCAGGTTAATTCTGTGTCCAGGGCGGCTGTCTACCAGCTCCACCTGGTACGCAGGCTAAGACCCTACCTGCCCGTAGACTGTCTCGCCAGAATGGTGCATGCTCTAGTTATCTCCAGCTTGGACCTGCAACACGCTCTACGTGGGGCTACCTTTGAAGGTGACCCGGAAACTGCAATTAATCCAGAATGTGGCAGCTAGACTGGTGACTGGGACTGGCCGCCTGGACCACATAACACCGGTTCTGAGAGATCTGCATTGGCTCCCTGTACGTTTCCAAGCACAATTCAAAGTCTTGGTGCTGACCTTTAAAGCCCTAAACAGCCTCGGTCCTGTATACCTGAAGGAGCGTCTCCACCCCCATCGTTCAGCCTGGACACTGAGATCCAGCGCCGAGGGCCTTATGGCAGTTCCCTCATTGCGAGAAGTGAGGTTACAGAGAACCAGACAGAGGGCCTTCTCAGTAGTGGTGCCCACCCTGTGGAACACCCTCTCTTCAGATGTGAAGGAAATAAGCAGCTATCCTATCTTTAAAAGACATCTGAAGGCAGCCCTGTGCAGGGAAGTTTTTAATATTTAATGCTTTACTGTTTTTAACATTTGATTGGGAGCCGCCCAGAGTGGCTGGGGAGACTCAGCTAGATGGGCGGGGTACAAATAATAAATTATTATTATATTATTATTATTGTACAGAGATGCAAACTTAGAAATGATTTTGACCGTTTAAGTAGAAAGGGCAGTGCACATCTTACCATTGTGGAGATGACTTTGCCCAGATGACTTGTGTGGGTTTGCTCTGCTGCTAAGAGTTGATGGGCACCTTCAAGGACCCCACTCTCCAATGTTATGGGTTTGTAAACATGGCTGGGAAAGCGCAGCCCTTCAAATGAAGAACTATCCTTTGGAAAGCACGACACATGGCTACCTGGAGTTATGCATGAATACTTTGCCCTTTACGCCAGTGGCATAACGTGGACTTCCAGTGCCCAGGGAGGGGAACAGAGTACATATGCACATTCAACTGCCTAATAGTGTCCACATCACCTAGCAAATTCCAGACACATAGATAAGAAAAGAAGAGATGTTCTGTTGTCTGGAGAGGTTACTTTCTGGTTCACATGGAGAAGCTGTTTGCAACAGAGTCCAGCGACGGAAGCATGCAGCTGTATTGAGGCAGCACTGGGTGTTGAAATTTTGTGCCCCCTAACAATTTTGCTTTTCCCAATTTTGCTTTCCCAGTAGTGATGTATGGAAGTGAGAGCTGGACCATAAAGAAGGCTGATCGCTGAAGAATCGATGCTTTTGAATTATGGTGCTGGAGGAGACTCTTGAGAGTCTCATGGACTGCAAGAAGATCAAACCTCTCCATTCTTAAGGAAATCAGCCCTGGGTGCTCACTGGAAGGACAGATCCTGAAGCTGAGACTCCAATACTTTGACCACCTCATGAGAAGAGAAGACTCTCTGGAAAAGACCCAGATGTTGGGAAAGATGGAGGGCACAAGGAGAAGGGGAGGACAGAGGACGAGATGGTTGGACAGTGTTCTTGAAGCTTCGAACATGAATTTGACCAAACTGCGGGAGGCAGTGGAAGACAGGAGTGCCTGGCGTGCTCTGGTCCATGGGGTCATGAAGAGTCGGACATGACTAAACGACTAAACAACAACAACAAACAATTTTGCACCCGGGGCAACTGTCCTTATGGCCCCTCCCATGCCATGCTACTCTGCTTTACCCTCTGTGTGCTATCAGTAGGTGCAGGATGTTTTCCAAAGACGGCAAAGGAAATAATGTATGAAAGCAAGCATTTTTTTAAAAAATACAACAAGCGCAACAAATTGCTTTTACCTGCTCTGTACGTTTCAAAAGAAGCAATGGTGCAGATCGAAATGTTTCCCCTGCACTTTCATTCCTAGGTACTTTTCTTTGAAAAAGCATGGCTAACTGGAAGCATTTTTAGACTTACTGGACTTTGACTCCATGTAAATCAAACAGTTGGTGAAACAGTTGGCTTGCAGTGCGTGGTCAGGAGATGAATCGGCAATGGTGCAGTGCAGCTGGCTCATATTTAATGTACAGATACAGTGTGCTTGTAATTGCTAGCTAGACAGCCAATAATGTAGTTTTGGCAGAATTTTGAACCAGATGTTTTAAATAAAGAATAGACCGAATAAGCTGACTTTCATAAATTTTGTTGTCTACACCATTTTATGGGTCATTCTCAGCTGCTCCGTTTATCCAAGGAGGGCAGATAGATAATTTGGGATTTCTTCGGGTTTTCTCAGAAAGATTTGGTATTATTAGCAGATGTCTTAGAGCAAAAGTGTATGATGGACAGTGAGCTCGGGGACAGCTCCCCACACCACTGCCTGCCCAGTTGGTTGGAGCTAGTTTTCTGAACCAAGCACGCTGGGGATATTTATTTATGACAGTCCAGCTCTACTGCATGGGGGTGGGGAAACAAAACATCCTTTATTGAACAGATTTTCCACAGGACCCAGAATGACACACATTTGTACAAGCTGGGAGTGCTTGTTCTGCGGGTTTTGCTAGAAATTATCATCAGGAGGCAGGAATGGGCAGAGATTGAGGCACAGCTGTGAAACAAAGCTCAGTTGTGATTCATTGCTTCTTTGGAAGCGGGTTGAACCAGAATGTGCTGAGTTTCTATCTAGTTCATCATTCCCGTGGTCCACCATAAAAAGGCAGCTCAGGTCAACATAAGTCAGTCTCTCTCTCTCTCTCTCTCTCTCTCTCTCTCTCTCTCACACACACACACACACACACACACACACATGGTTGTGTGCATTGAGCTAATGGCCATTTCTTTTGCCATTGTGTCAGATTTTGACTTAAAATGACAAATGAGGGCAAGAGGACAGACATATTGCTTTAAAAGGAATAGTAGAGATTTGCTAGCATGGTGACTATCACGGCCTTGAAAACTCATTCTTCATTATGACTGGGGTATTGTTTAAAGGCCATCTGATATTCAGTGAAGTATGATTATAATTTGGTATATTGGATTGCTGTGGTTATTTCATTCTGCAACTCTGCTTTACTTCCCCCACATTTTTTCCCCTTCGTTACTTTTCTGTTTTTCCAATATCTACATATTTTGACGAATGTACACATTTTTGCAAGCAATAACATTTTGCAAGCAATAATATTTTGCAAGCAACATTTTGCAAGCAATAATATTATGCATTTTTCTATGCTATTTTTGCTAATACCTTCCTTTTTATGCACGGTTTCACCTAATATGTACATTTTGGTAAGCATTGTTTGGCTGGAGAGCGGCATCGCAAAATTCACATCATTGCAACATTTGAAGGGTGGCTGTGTCTCAGTTTACAGTTGTTTCAAAAGCTGTGAATTTGATCGGTTTGGCTTTAAATGCAAACTGAATTGAATTTATCCTCCACACACCATATTTATCCCTGAAATTTAGGACTTACATCTCCTTTCCTACCCCTCCTTTTGGTATGGTTGGTGTGCAAGCAGCATGAAATACCTTGCATGATGCTAAATGCTAAGAGAGAACTATAGGCTGTTTTTTTAAAAAAAAAATCTTTTTATTGAAAGATTTTCTTGGGTAACAAAAGTACCTACAGATTCTGTGTTTTCAATATAATAATAATAATAATAATAATAATAATAATAATAATAATAATAATAATATATTTATACCCCGCCCATCTGGCTGGGTTTCCCCAGCCATTCTGGGCGGCTTCCAACAAAACACTAAAATACAATAACCTATTAAACATTAAAAGTTTCCCTCAGATGTCTTCTAAAAGTTTGGTAGTTATTTTTCTCTTTGACATCTGGGCGTTCCACAGGGCAGGTGCCACTAACGAGAAGGCCCTCTGCCTGGTTCCCTGCATCTTGGCTTCTCGCAGTGAGGGAACTGTCAGAAGGCCCTCGGTGCTGGACCTCAGTGTCCGGGCAGAACGATGGAGGTGGAGACGCTCCTTCAGGTATACTGGACTGAGGCCGTTTAGGGTTTTAAAGGTCAGCACCAACACTTTGAATTGTGCTCGGAAACGTACTACGGAGCCAGTGTAGATCTTTCAAGACCAGTGTTATATGGTCTCAGCGGCCGCTCCCAGTCACCAGTCTAGCTGCCGCATTCTGGATTAGTTGTAGTTTCTGGGTCACCTTCAAAGGTAGCCCCACTTAGAGCATATTGCAGTAGTCCAAGCGAGATCTACAGTAAGGTTACCAGATTTATTTCAATGAATCCGAGGACACTTTTCAACTTCAATGAATTTTGTATGGGGACTGATTTGTAAATCCGGGGACTGTCCCCGGGAAACGGGGACGCATGGCAACCTTACTCTGATAGGCAGCATGAAGCCTCCCTTCACAGATTAGTTGCTGAGGTCAGGGAAGGTGGAGGCAGCCCGGAAGCTGCATCTTAGAGCCCCTGCACCAACCAAGACTAGACTTGTCCAATGTCTATCCACCTTACAAAGTTGTGACGATTGCTATGAGGTAGGCGAAAACCCAAATGGCGGTGCCATTTTGCCAGATGTGGAAAATTCCAGGCCGGCCCCGAAAATATGGTGACTGACATTGTCCACAGCAAGGTCGTACAATCGGCACAAAAAAGCCTAAACTGAGGGAGGGTGGGTGGGAGAACAGACGCGGTGAGAGAGAAGGCGAAAGGCCCTTGGTTCCATGCACCCAGGGAAATGCCCCCTAATTCCTGCCACCATTGGCCAATTTGACAGCAGGAAGATGATCTAGCCTGCAATAGGCTGGTTAAGAGAGGAGGCCTGGGGCCTGCCCACAAAGCCACCTGCCCGAGAAGGGGGCGAACGGACCTACTTGCCTTGAGATAGCATCACTCTAGGGGTATGCGGGTGGCACTGTGGGTTAAACCACAGAGCCTAGGACTTGCCGATCAGATGGTCAGCGATTCGAATCCCTGCAACAGGGTGAGCTCCCGTTGCTCGGTCCCTGCTCCTGCCAACCTAGCAGTTCGAAAGCACGTCAAAGCGCAAGTAGATGAATAGGTACCGCTCCAGCGGGAAGGTAAACGGCGTTTCTGTGTGCTGCTCTGGTTCGCCAGAAGTGGCTTAGTCCTGCTGGCCACATTACCCGGAAGCTGTACGCCGGCTCCCATGGCCAATAAAGCGAGATGAACTCTGCAACCCCAGAGTCGGTCACGACTGGACCTAATGGTCAGGGGCCCCTTTACCTTTACCTTACTTGGTAAGAACTCTTCTAGTTTATCTGCTTCTTGGCATCCCATTGTGGGAGGGATAGGATTCCCTGAAGCCTGACATTGCCTTACTTTCAGCTCAGAGCGTAGGTACCGCTCCAGCGGGAAGGTAAACGGCGTTTCTGTGTGCTGCTCTGGTTCGCCAGAAGTGGCTTAGTCCTGCTGGCCACATGACCTGGAAGCTGTTCACCGGCTCCCACGGCCAATAAAGCGAGATGAGCGCCACAACCCCAGAGTCGGCCACAACTGGACCTAATGGTCCCTTTACCTTTAGAGGTATTGTGAGAAATTAAAATGGTACCCCCCAGTTACCTGGCATAGTCGCCACTGCCTGCTTCCTTTGTTTAGGAAGCCCACCATGGGGCCCTTTGCTCTCGAACTCAGAGTCTGCCCTGTGTTTTCTGGTTCGTGTAATTGTACACCACCCCTCTGACAACATGTGTGGCGTGATACACACTTGCAGATGTCCTCCCCCCCACCTCTGGAGAGGAACTCTGTGTGCTACCACAAACATTCAAAACAATTCCATCCTTTGCTCAAGTCATGGAAACAGCGGTCGACCTCTTTGCATTACACGGTGCTATTTTTATTTTATCTTTTGCCGCGCACTGGAAGGCAGGTAGTCGGAGCCACCTCATTCCCACAGATTCGCTCAGACATATAAGGCTGTGCGTTTTCGGAATGCTTCTATTTGCTTTGGCAGGAGTGGCAGCTGCTTGGACGGCTTCCAAAGGCACCGTGTGATGGACATATAATCAGCATGTAGACCACTGCAGCACATAACTGTGGCGATGTAAACATGACCCCCGGTCTTGTCGGTCTGTTTTGGATCATGCATCACTCCAGCATCCTGGAACTTTATGGAACTCTACCTAGCATCTCCCCCCCCCCCCATTAGTTAGCTTGGCCATGAATCTGAATTATTTCTTAATAGCTACATCAGTTGGCAGTTAAGATCATTCCCACCCCCACCCCTTTTCTTAAAAAAAGCACATTCTTGCTCCATGTCAGTGATATATTCACTGTAATAGTGCTCCTTTCATTTAGAACTGGCCACTGTTGCCAAAGTTCAAAGAAACCACAGCTATTTTAAATGGTTATGTATCAGATGCAGAGTCCATTTGGTCAAATTTGCTGGTTTGTTTTTTTGTAGAGGGAAATTGTGGTTTCTGGGCAGAAAAAAGACCGTTTCCATCCCTTTATTGAGAAGGAACGCAAAAGAAAGACATTGATAACTCCATTGAAGGGGATTCATTTATCTGCCTAATTTTGTAGCAGGGATTTTTTTTTTATATTTGCATGTTCAGGCATTGTTTTGCCAGGTCTTCAAAGACTATTAGGGGACGGGTGATGATCTGTTCGTAAAACAATGACTTGACTTAATAGTTAGGTATAATTTTAATTGCTTTTCTTTGTAGGTTTGAGAGTGATTGGCCCAGATGATGAAGTGGTGGTGATTGTCCCCACTTCTCCTTGAGCTCTTCGATGGAGAAAGACAATGGACACAATTTAATAAACATATCATATTACCTGCAAATTGTGCATAGTCAAGGCCAAACTACATGTTATGTTGTTCACACTTTTAAAAATGTATGCTTAAACCAGGCACTTATACTCCAAAGGAACACCAGCCTCAGGGCTGATCTTGAATGTGCTCCTCCAGATCCAAATCTGGAGTCTGCAGTAATTCCTGGGCTGCTATTCCCCCCCTGCCAAAAAAACACCCCTAGTTGCAGTAATCAACCAATAGCCCCCAGGAATTAGAGCAATTCTCAGACAGGAACTGGCATGAGTTCTCAATCCAGATAAATAGCATGTTAGGGCCCTGCAGCTGTTTTATCCCCTTCAAAACAAAAGTGACCCATTTAAGTACTTAAAAAACACACACACCACACAGTGTAAATAACATAAGGCATGTTTCTGAGCTTCAGAAAATGAGAGGCTGGGTGGCTCTGTTCATCCCCAATAATAGGAGCACTTCTCAGCCATTCTAGATCTGTAGGGTTTGCCCCACAGGGATCAAAAATAGCTTCAGAATGTGGCTTCTGGAAGGTATCCTTCATGTATCCTTCAGGGGAACTGTGTGCCCCTCATGTGAAAGATGAACCAGAAGAACTGAGCATCGCTTTCCCCCAACCCACCATTTCTTCTCCTTTCTTCAAAGGGGTGCGCCATGGCTTTGGGGTTTCCCAATTTAACCGTTTTGCTCTTTCACCTTGTCAGACCTGAACTGGAGTCAGTGAGTGTCTTATACCATGGGTAGGCAAACTAAGGCCTGGGGGCCGGATCCGGCTCATTCGTCTTCTAAATCTGGCCCGTGGACGGTCTGGGAATCAGCGTGTTTTTACATGAGTAGAATATGTCCTTTTATTTCAAATGCATTTCTGGGTTATTTGTGGGGCCTGCCTGGTGTTTATACATGAGTAATAATAATAATAATAATAATAATAATAATAATAATTTATTATTTGTACCCCGCCCATCTGGCTGGGTTTCCCCAGCCACTCTGGGCGGCTTCCATAGAAACCAAAAATACACTAAAATATCACACATTAAAAACTTCCCTGAGTAGAATGTGTGCTTTTATTTCAAATGCATCTCTGGGTTATTTGTGGGGCATAGGAATTTGTTCATTATTATTTTTCAAAATATAGTCCGGCCCCCCACAAGGTCTGAGGGACAGTGGATTGGCCCCCTGCTGAAAAAGTTTGCTGGCCCCTGTCTTACACTATCAATGTAGAGTCTCCTTCTCCGGCTGTGAGGGCTTAGAGGAGGATAGTCACTGTTTCGAGATGATTCTGCAACCTGCCTGCCCTAAAGCCAAGAGGCAGCAGGAGTAAGGGTAAGTCTGAGTACCTTATTTATTCAGGAACAGCAGGCACATATATAGAAGATCTAGCAAGTTGGACTACACAAAAACACTACAGGGATCACCTATGCTTGAGCTCCTTGGGCACATATGGATCTTTGAGTTTGGAGGGTATCACTCAATCTTGTGACTTCTCTCCCCCTCCTTGGATCAGCTCCCCCCTGCCTGAGACAGAGAGAAAGTGCATACACATGCATACATCCCTCTTTCCCCCAAAGGGATCTGTACAAAAGCAGACCCTCCACGTATCCCTATTTCCCAGGGACAGTCCCAGATTTACAGAAGCTGTCCCAGTTTCTGATTTGATCCCAGAATGTCCTGCTTTTCCTTAGGACCTCCCTATTTTAAATGTTCCCTAAGACTGTCAGAGGGACGCGGGTGGCGCTGTGGGTTAAACCACAGAGCCTAGGACTTGCTGATCGAAAGGTCGGCGGGTCGAATCCCCGCGGCAGGGTGAGCTCCCGTCGTTCGATCCCAGCTGCTGCCCACCTAGCAGTTCGAAAGCACCCCTAATTGCAAGTAGATAAATAGGGACCGCTTTCTAGCGGGAAGGTAAATGGTGTTTCCGTGTGTGGCGCTGGTGCTGGCTCGCCAGATGCAGCTTCATCATGCTGGCCACGCTGGCCAAGTGTCTTCGGACAGCGCCGGCTCCCAGCCTCTTGAGCGAGATGAGCGCGCAACCCTAGAGTTGGTCACGACTGGCCCTGACAGGCAGGGGTACCTTTACCTTTAAGACTGTCAGAGAGCATTATCAGCACAGAATGCAGATGCTGATGAGAAAGTCTTCTTACATCTCCATCCACTTTCTCTCTCACTCGCTGAATGATCAAACCAAAGGAGATGGCTATGCCTCTTGAACCCTAGTGACCAAGGAGCCAGCAGAGGGAGGTGTCACAATGAAGGGCGTGTCACAAGGACCTCCGCAACCTAGCAACCACCAGCACTCAACTGACACTACTCTCAACTGACACTACTAGAACTTCCTGACAGTAAGAGCTGTTCGACAGTGGAATTTGATGCCAAGGAGTGTGGTGGAGTCTCCTTCTTTGGAGGTCTTTAAGCAGAGGCTTGACAACCATATGTCAGGAGTGCTCTGATGGTGTTTCCTGCTTGGCAGGGGGTTGGACTCGATGGCCCTTGTGGTCTCTTCCAACTCTATGATTCTATGATTCTATACTAAGTTTCCTTATATGGCTTTTAATCCATGTTCAGCTTTTTACAAGTATGTAAAATGGAATTTATCCCTTTACATTCAAGTTTCCATTGTTCCTACACCTACTGAGCATTAGCTATCTAATCTACCTATCTGACTCTTTGTTCCTATATTGCTAAATGGTGGAAAACCAGAAATCACCCCTTGTGTAATTAATTTTATTACCCTCCTTCACTAGCAGGTCCCAGGGCAAGTTACAGCCATCGAAATTATAATTATTGTTGTTATTGCGTGACCAGGCGGCGACAGCCCCAGCCCCCAGGGAACATAAGGAAGGAATAAAGACTCTGACAACGCTATATGGAATTAAATTTAGGCCACAACTTTATTAAACTTCCAAATGTAGGAAGACCTTGGCTTAGGCCTTGGGCGTGTATCCCTCCCAGCCCCCCAGCTGGGGGGGGGGGACTGGGGCTAATCAGGGTAAATGGGATATGGGGGTGGTCTGTGAGACATAAGTGTAGCAGGCAGCCAAGCCCATATCCCCACATGCAGGGTAGTTCACTGACGACCTTTCAGTGTATGGCCAGTGACACCCAAAATATAACCCCTTTAAGAGGGGGACATGATTATTATTATTGCTGTTGTTATTAATTAAATTTGTATACCAACAGGTTTCAGGTCAGTTCACAGGATAAGATCACAGTATAAAAATACAAAGTACATAATAAAAACAAAAACAACCCGATAACCCCTCCCCGCAACACAAAAGGGCATTGGATGACAACAGGGTGAGTCTTGAAAATACAACTCTCTGGTATCAAAGGCCATGTAACAGGCCCCCCAAGTGCCCCCATTTCCCAGGGACAGTCCCAGATCTACAGAAGTTGTCCCAGTTTCTGATTTGATCCTAGAAACCCCCGCTTTTCCTTAAGACATCCCTCTTTTCATCAGAGAAATGTTGAAGGGTATCGAGTTATGCAACCCACAAGGCAAGGAGATAAGTAACTATACAACCTTTAGAAGACATCTGAAGGCAGCCCTGTATAGGGAAGTTTTTAAAAAACAAAATATTTAATGTTTTATTGTGTTTTTATATATGTTGGAAGCCGCCCAGATTGGCTGAGGCAACCCAGTTGGGTGGGCAGGGTATAAATTTAACAACAACCATAATACTAGAAGAAGAATAGGACGTCACTATTTTCATTGGAGAACTGTTGGAGGGTAAAAGTCAGAGAATCACCCTTCCAACTTCCTCCTTCATCTCTATGTGCTTTTCAAGGGAGGCAAAGATGACCACGCTTGCCATCTCATGACTTAAAGGGCAGGGGCAGGTAGGGGGCTCAGAGAGTTCATGGGCACTAGGGGGAGACCATGGTGCCCACATTGGCTACCACTTCCTGACCAGATCTAACTGGCCTATCCAAGGAGAAAACCACATTCACCCAAACAGGATTGAGAACTGCTGTTATAGTCAAGATCTGTTCTTAAGAGGTATGTCTGAATATCACACCACTCTTCCTCTGTACATGGATGTGTGCACCATTTCCTGTCAGGGGCTGGACTGAGGAGGAATGGTGGGGACCGCCGCCATCCCCCTTCCTGACCTTCCCGAGAAGAGGAGGACAGTATAGATTTAGAACGGTGACTTGCAGAAGGTCATAGTTCAGAGGCTGTAGAGGGGAGAAGCTGGGAAATATTGGGAGAGCAGCAGGAAGAAAAAGCAGAAGGGGAGAAAGAGCTGACAGACTCGGTGTTTCTAGAAAGCATTCCTGACCCCCCCCCCCCCAGACCAGGCATGCCTTGAGAGTAGTAGAACAGAAAGCTCAAAGGCAGAAAGCACAGATTAGCCGGCACAGAGGTGATGTAAAATAGGAAGGACCGAGGGAGTGAGACTTGGAGCAACGCCATTATCTAAAGGAGACTGCATTCCTTCGTATGAATATTGTATGAATATGAATATTGTATTGTATGAATATTGAATAAACTACTTGGTAAGAAGGGACGCGGGTGGTGCTGTGGGTTAAACCACAGAGCCTAGGACTTGCCGATCAGAAGGTCAGCGGTTCGAATCTCCGTGACGGGGTGAGCTCCCGTTTCTTGGTCCCTGCTCCTGCCAACCTAGCAGTTCGAAAGCACGTCAAAGTGCAAGTAGATAAATAGGTACCGCTCTGGCGGGAAGGTAAACGGTGTTTCCGTGTTCTGCTCTGGTTCACCAGAAACACTTAGTCATGCTGGCCACATTACCCGGAAGCTGTACGCCAACTCCCTTGGCCAATAAAGCGAGATGAGCTCTGCAACCCCAGAGTCGGTCACGACTGGACCTAATGGTCAGGGGCCCCTTTACCTTTACCTTACTTGGTAAGAACTCTTCTAGTTTATCTGCTTCTTGGCATCCCATTGTGGGAGGGATAGGATTCCTTGAAGCCTGACATTGCCTTACTTTCAGCTCAGAGCAAACACCTGAGGTTTCAAGCCAGAGGTTCAAGCACATCCTTTTCCCTTGAGGGCAAGTCTTTGCCACTCTGAGTGCCACCCGGCTGCAGAACAGGCCATGAGCTTCTTCCTCAGGAAAAGACTACATTTCTTTGAGCTATGTAGTACGGAGCAGCCATCAAATCATCAGCCAATTAATCGGTCACATATCTCTACTTAGGGATGGAGCTAGGCTGATGGATCCATTTGCCTGCCTCTTACAAGGCAATGCTTTTCCTTGGACTTTGGTTGGCTAGGTCATGTCGCTCTTGAAAGATACACTGAAGCTGTGTTTACCACAAATGAACAATGACTGAATCCATGTCCCCTTTCGTCAGGTCCGCCAACACAGTCCAAAAGATATATCTTTTGTGTTTCCAAACTGACACACTCACAGAAACATGCACAGTCACTGCCCTTTGTATTAAAATCCATTCAAAGCCTGTTCTGAACAAAGTCTGCAGCGTGGCAATCCCTTGGGCAGCCAGGTGCAGTTGGAAATGCATAATAATAGCTGTGCATAAGTTGGAGCAGCCCAGTGTTAGCAGAAGTTAAGTAATTTATGGACAATGAAAATGCAAACATGTTTTCAACAGGACATTAGCTTATGCAGATACTGGGGACTCAGACTGGCATTGAGTCCCCAAGGCCCATTATAAGTGGTTTGGCTCCACAAGTAGTTATTTTAGCAAAGCAAAATCGATACTCCACATTCCCTTTAAAAAAAAAAATCACAAAATTTTGCAGGCGGAAAGAAAGGGAAATGATGGAAATCTCAGCAGAAGCTGAAATGGAACGAAAGAAATACATGGAGATGATGGACTATGCTGAAATGGTGAAATTGACGGGGAGAATCAGAGACCAGGACGAGAAGAAGTTTAGGAAAGAATGGGAAAAATTTGTAGTCTGTTTAAGAGAACATTGTAAACAGTTAAAAACTTTGGGAGGATTAGAGTAATACTTGTAAAAGACAAAATATAATGGAAACGGTAACAATAGATATAACGAATTGGGAAAAGGATAAGTTGTATAAGAAGGGATGGACAATGGAAACCAGAGAAGGGCGGGGGGAAGTCAAGGGATTCTGAGAATCCTAAATCTAAAGGTGATTGATATGTTTAAACTGAAACTTGTTGGAAATGTAAAGAAAAAGAGGGTACCTTCTGTCCTATGTGGTGGACCTGCCCCAAGGTGAAAGACTTCTGGGAGAAGATTTATAATGAATTGAAAAAAATGTTGAAATATACATTTATTAAGAAACCAGAGGCCTTTCTTCTTGGAATAACAGGTTTGGAATTGCCCAAAAAAGATGTTAAATTGTTTTTGTATGCCACAACTGCAGCAAGAATTTTGTTAGCGAAGAACTGGAAAACAGAAGAAATACCAACAGTGGAAGAATGGCAGATGAAGATGATGGATTTTTCAGAAATAGCCGACCTGACTGGAAGAGTCTGCAACCAGAAGGAGAGGATTACCAGGAGGAATGGACGAAATTTAAAGACTATTTAGTTAAATATGTTAAGTTAACTTAATTGGAAAAGCTTGCAAATATCAGATAGGCCTAGGATTTAAATATGTAATGTGATTACAGTGGTACCTCAGGTTAAGTACTTAATTTGTTTCGGAGGTCCGTACTTAGCCTGAAACTGTTCTTAACCTGAAGCACCACTTTAGCTAATGGGGCCTCCTGCTGCTGCCGTGCCGCCGGAGCATGATTTCATCCTGAAGCAAAGTTCTTAACCCGAGGTACTATTTCTGGGTTAGCGGAGTCTGTAACCTGAAGCGTATGTAACTTGAGGTACCACTGTAATTAATATGTTTAATGCCAAATTTGAAGAAAGAAAGATGTTAAGTAATTAAGTTAATTTTATAAGAACTTTGGTTTTGGAAAACTGTTAAAATGATATACACTGAAATTCAACCTGGGGGATACGGGGAAGTCATTACTAAGATTGATGTAAATAAGGCTGAGATTTATGTTTGTTTGTCTAAAAAAATTATTGGAAAATTAATTGAAAAAAATTGAAAAAAAATAAACTGAAACTTGTTATGGAAAATTTAATAAAAATATATTTTTAATTAAGAAATACATGACTGTTATCTAGTGGCTGCACAATCTATCTGAAGCTACACCACCATGTCTACCCTTCTTCTCTGCCTCCCCCTCAGTTGTTACATCTCCTCTCCCCTTCTCTCCCCCCACGGTCTCCTCCTCTTGGCCCTTCCCTTCTCCCTCCACCAACTCCCAAGGCATCCAGGGCCGTCCTGTTGCATTTTGGCTTCATCCATCACATACCCCTCCCTGAAAAAAGAGGCTTACTCCATTCGTTTGGGCAGCAGAAACCACCAAAGGTTACATTGGACGGGTCTATAAATAACATCATTTTTGGTATTTAAAGCTGAGAAGCATAAATCACTGGCATAGCTAGTGTCCGATTGAGTCCGATGAGTGTAAGGAGAGATAAAAGAGTTGCTAAATGCGTGCTTATTTACAAACTTAGGAAATGTATTTTAACCAAAGGACCCCTCGTGCTTTCCTCTCGTTGGACAGGGGTTATATCTGTAGTCCATACTTGGCGATGTGTTGCTATTATTCAACATAGTTGTGCGGTTTGTTTGGTGAGTGTATCGTAGTAGGCTCCATCTAAATGAGACTTTTTGATTAATGACACTTCTATATTAAGAGCTTGGGAAATGGTGCCGAGAACTGGATGGCAGAAGACCCCTTCAGGCATTTCAAGTAATGTGTCCGGGCATAAAGAGGAAGAGGGATGCATGCAAGTTCCTCCCCCAAAATGCATGTGCATCTCAGCTCCTCCTATACGTGCAAAGGTCTCAAGGGAGATTCTGCCCATGTTCTGTTAAGTATAATTGTTTAACTCACACAGAAATGAAAAATGCCTATGTATTGATATAGGTCTAAAATGGAAAATGGCTAAATGTGTCTTGCGAATGCTGAGGATTTCCCACAAGAGTTTTTCTAAAGGACTCTGAGCTCCTTGCTGAGTTAATGACCAACTAACTGATTATTGTTCTCTGGTAGCTAACCTGTGAGGGTTGTAGACGTAGAACATATGAGAGGTATTGGTTTGCAATTTCCATTTTGAAAGTTGTCTTTGAGTCTTGGCCTCCTAAAGCTATGGTTTTCCCAGTAGTGATGTATGGAAGTGAGAGCTGGACCATAAAGAAGGCTGATTGCCGAAGAATTGATGCATTTGAATTATGGTGCTGGAGGAGACTCTTGAGAGTCCCATGGATTGCAAGAAGATCAAACTTATCCATTCTTAAGGAAATCAGCCCTGAGTGCTCACTGGAAGGACAGATCCTGAAGGCTCCAATACTTTGGCCACCTCATGAGAAGAGAAGACTCCCTGGAGAAGACCCTGTTGTTGGGAAAGATTGAGGGCACAAGAAGGAGGGGACGACAGAGGATGAGATGGTTGGACGGTGTTCTTGAAGCTACCAGCATGAGTTTGACCAAACTGCAGGAGGCAGTGGAAGACAGGAGTGCCTGGCATGCTCTGGTCCTTGGGGTCACGAAGAGTTGGACACGACAAAACGACTAAGCAACAACAATAAAGGGAGAGCAACCAGCCTGGAGGATGGAAAGCAGGCTGGAGAGAGAGAGAGAGAGAGAGAGAGAGAGAGAGACTTTTGCTTATATGTCTGTTTGGATTATTACATATTTTGTAAGATGCTGAGCCTGTGCTGGACAGTACAAGTTAGTGCATGGATATTTTTAATGTTTTAATTTGTTTTGAAGAAAGTTCCACCAGTAAACGTTTGAATATTATTTCCATGGGCCTGGACAATGTTTCATTTCCAAAGGATTCAGCTCTTATGCTTCTAGTCACTTCAAACTGTGCAATATTTAATATCTGCAACATGTTCAACTTGCTATGGGGCACAGTTTAGGGAGCGGGCCAGATCTCACCCTTGTGGGGAAGACACCAGGTGACTTGTGCCTCTGCTCAGTCTGTTGGGCAGATGCTGTTCATGGTTGGTGGCAACTCCTGCTCTGCAATAAAAGATATATCCTGCCCCCTCTACAGGAATAAATGCAAACTTTTGCAACATATGAAATATTATGCATTTACGGACAGACGTTTTTGCTTACATTTCATTTTTTTAGTTGCCCGCTTTCTAATCCACTAAATTTGAATTTAAACTCTTTTTTTAAAAAAAATATTTTTATTAAGCAATTTCAACATAACAATTTAACAAACCATATAATCACATACCTTATTCCCCCCCTCTCCCATCCCTCCCTCCCTGCCCCCATCAGGGACTTCCCTCAGCTCCTCTCTCTGATTTCTCTGCACATATTATTCTCTGCATGTTATAAAATTATACTTCTCCTTGCCTTATCTACCTATTATGTTATCAACCAATAAATTTGTGTATGTTTATTCAGTGAATTTAAACTCTTTTTATTCCAACTCTTAAACTTCTTTATACAGGGAACTTCACTGTCTCTAGGTGCTGTGGATGTTATGTTCTATACATTTGACTTCATTGTTCTGCTTTGTTGTAGTAAGGTCAAAGGGAAAGGAAACATAAAGCTTCAGAAACCAGTAGAAAGGATTTTCTTTAAATGCACAGGGCTCTTCAAGACCATGGGTACTTGCTGCTGAATATTTTTTTTTTGCCTGGAACTAAAAGGGAATTTTACTCCAACGTTGGAGCAAAATACCAGATTTGCAAGATGTTTTGTGTTGTATCAAGCTTAAGCTCTCATTCTGCAAAGAAACATGACCCTGGCATGTTTTTTAATTGATCCTGAGGTGTCAGACATTATACTTGTTACTGCAAGATGAATATGATTCCTCCAAAGGTGGGTTTTTTTGTTTTTTGTTTTGCCTAAGCTTTGTAGACTGTATCTTCCAAAGATGAATTGTTCAAGTTTATAAGCCTGGCTTATATTATTTTTTCTTTCATGACAGACGAGACCAATGAGCAGGGTAGTATTTGCTCCTCAGTGAGCTAAAACACAGCACCTGTGTTATCTTGGTGTAAAGCCTTCCTTCCTCACTATCATGGCTTCTCAGGCAATTACTTCAGTGGTAAGATTTAAATACACGAGAGAATCACATTTCACTCTCTTTCATAAACAGAAGCGGGGCCGACAATATATTTTTTGGTCTGAGGTGAATGACAAAATGGCGCCCGAGCTTTCCTCCACTCTGCATTCCATGTAGAAAAAGTGAGTAGACTTGCAGTTGAATATTACTTCAACTCAGGCTGTGGCCTGGCATTCCCTGAAGCACCTGAGGGCAGAAGGCTAGCTTCTAAGCTGGCATGGCACATGCAGCTCTGTCCACTCCCCATCCTTCAGGATCTGCCACCTGAGGCAGTTGGCTCACTTTGTCTAATGCAGTTTCCCAACCTTGGGTCGCCAGCTGTTTTCGGACTACAATTCCCATAATCCCTGACCACTGGTGTTGCTAGCTAGGGATGATGGGAGTTGTAGTCCAAAAACAGCTGAAGACCCAGTGTTGGGAAACATAAGGCCAGCCATGATTAGCTTGCATGAACACTTGCATCTACATAAGCTACATAATCTTCAAATCAGTATCATACTCTGCGATTGTACCTATTTTCCAGGTATTCATGGGTACCCTTGTCCCTTTTCAGTCCCTAATATTGATCCTTCTATATCGTGAGAAATATCGAAGCGGCACAAAATAATATCTATACAAACCCAAACACGAAAATTGTGCGCTTTGTGCGAGTATTCTAGTCCTCGTTGTACGGCAAGGGTAAGGATGGGACATATTGTAATGCTAAGGCTGTTAAATACAGTGGTGCCCCGCAAGACAAATGCCTTGCAAGAGGGAAAACTCGCTAGACGAAAGAGTTTTCCGTTTTGGAGGTGCTTCGTAAAACGAATTTCCTATGGGCTTGCTTTGCAAGACAAAAATGTCTTGCGAGTTCCTGCGGGGTTTTTTTCCTCCCCCCCTTTTTCTAAGCTGCTAAGCCGCTTATCTGCTTATCCGCTAAGCCGCTAAAAGCTGCTAATAGCACTAATAGCGCTAATAGTGCTAAGCCGTCAATGGGCTTGCTTCGCAAGACGAAAAAACCGCTAGACGAAGAGACTCGCGGAACGGATTCTTTTCGTCTTGCGAGGCACCACTGTACACTGTTCTGGCTTGTACTAGTGGGTCTTTCTGTACACAGCCAACCCAATAATTGAGGGAAATGTGGGACATACCTGAGACTAGGGGTCAGGAACTTGTGGCTTTTAAGACAATGCTAGACTACAAATTCCATTATCCCTGAGCATTAGCCACGCTAGCAAGGAATCTGACAGCCTTGCTGCAGGCCCCTAAAAGCAAATTCCATTAAGCTCTCCTAGAAGCACATCCTTGTATTTCTAGGGACAAAACTATTAACCCACCACCATTGAACTATGGTTTGAATGGGGTTTGATGGCAATAGTACATCAATCTATCAAATAAACTGTTCATAAAAGCTTGAGTTCTGATGGCTTACAAATCTTCTTTTACTTCTTGTTTGTTTTGTTTTGTTTTGTTTTGTTTTGTTTTGTTTTGTTTTGTTTTGTTTTGTTTTGTTTTGTTTTGTTTTGTTTTGTTTTGTTTTGTTTTGTTTTGTTTTGTTTTGTTTTGTTTCTTTACAGGTCCTTCCACTGCCCATCGCCAGTTCCTACCCCCAAGAGAGAAGTCAAGTTTAGGTGAAATATAAACTGGTGAAGGTACAACTAGGCAATAAATCCTTGTCAAAACATGTGATGGCGCAATGCTGGAAAGAGAAAGAAAGGAAGGAACTGGAACGGGGAAGCAAAGGTTCATCTAATAACCATGTCATCAGTTGCAAATATGCCGTCCAGTCTGAGAGCATAACTGAATGATAGGCCAGTTCATCCCACCAAGGTTAATGAAGACAAATTGTCTCTGCATTAATGCTGTGCTCTGTCCCTCTCCTCCCACCCCAAGGGGTGGGCAAATGTCAGGCGTGGGTACCAAGAAAGGAAAGAGTAATCTGGTACAATAACTCTGTCTTGTGACACAAGCAAAGGGTTGTGGCTCAGGGGTAAATGCTGTGCAAACAAAATCCTCCCCAGTTTAATTCCCATCATCTCCTAGTGGAACTGAGAAAAGCTCCTCTCTGGATCTCTGGAAAATCACTGCCTGTCCATGGAAACAATAATGAGCTAAATGGACTGGTGTTCTGACTTGGTATAAGGAAGTTTTCTATGCGACTGCTTGAGATTTGGTGAGTTGACTCTGTCACTACCTCATAGGGAAGTTTTATATACACAGCAGAACCACTGAAAGAATCAGCACAGTCCAGCTGGTTAGAATGCTGGAATTGGACTGGGGAGCTCCAGATTTCCACCTCCATGCACTCATGAAGCTCACTGGGTGACCTTGGGCCACTTGCTATATCACCATCTATCCTACCTCGCAAGGTTGTGGTGAGGATAACAGAAGGGCATCTGTGGGGCTGTCAGATCCTTGGAGGAAAGCTGTACAGTGGTACCTCAGGTTAAGTACTTAATTAGTTCCGGAGGTCCATTCTTAACCTGAAACTGTTCTTAACTTGAAGCACCACTTTAGCGAATGAGGCCTCCTGCTGCTGCCGCACCGCCGGAGCCCGATTTCTGTTCTCATCCTGAAGCAAAGTTCTTAACCTGAAGCACTATTTCTGGATTAGCAGAGTCTGTAACCTGAAGCGTATGTAACCTGAAGCGTATGTAACCTGAAGCGTATGTAACCTGAGGTACCACTGTAATACAACAATCAATAAAAATGCAAGTTTGGAGAAGGAGACAAGTTCCCAGTTTTTCCGTAATTCTGCTTTTGTCACAACAAGAAGTAATCATCCCCAAGCAGAACTGATGTTTATAGTGTAGAAATGGCAAGTGAATTGCTGAAAGAGAAATAATACATAGCCACATTTAGCTACCCTGTAAATCTAGAGGAAAGTAAACGAGTGTTTCTTGGAAGGAGCATGTTTTGGTTTCTGAAAGAGGTGCCACTAGGCATCATGTAAGGAAATCCTATGATGGTCATTGCTTTTCACAGGTCCGGGCCCATCCTACTGTTGACCAGAGAGAGGTGACTGCCTCCAGAAGTCTGGCTGAGCCCCTCTGTTGGAGAACAGAGCTTTATGTTCTCTGCACTCCCTAAGAAAACTTCCCTGAGGTGTGGTGGAGAAGGCTGTCCTATCACCAATGTTGAAGTAAGACTTAACTGCCCAGCAATCTGTACATGGACTGGAGTGGGTGCCATCTTGTCATCAGGTAGCAATACACCTTGGGCTGGTATCGTCACAAGTCATGAAAAATCCGTATGAAATTCTGGTAAAGCGTGTTCTCCCTCATGGAGAGCACGTGTTGCAGTGGGGGCTGACAATGCACCTCACTGTTGCTGGGCAAGGAGTTTGGCCATCTTTAAGCAGGGGCGGGCTGTTACTGGGGAGATTTATATGTTGCTATTTATTGATTGACAGCCCTGTTTGTTAAATACACTGCATGCAGTGATGAGCTTCCTCTTTCGCTGCGTGCTTCAGATCACCCGCCCTCCCTCCTTAATGTTAGGCTGTTTGCTTGACTTTGTTATGCCTGTCATGGGGTCGTCTGCTTTGGGGCAGGGGCCTGGTAGGAATTTTGTCTATTTGGCTGATTGGCAGGTGCCATTTGGTTTTTGCCTACTGCGTAGCAAATCGTCACAACTTGTAAGGTTGCGGTTAGGCATTGGTTTGGGAATTGGTTGGTGGAGGGGTATGGATTTGCCTGTGCCTGCCCCTCCAAAATGCTGCTGCTGCAAGGGTTTTCCGTTAAAGGAACCCAGGGGCTCCCCATGCTTTTGTCCGAACCCCCTGGCAAGGGGCTAGGGCCACGCAAGAGCCCCTGGGAGCATTCTGGGGAGAGGTGAGGCATGGTTCCCAGTCCTGTCTCTCTCCCCAGGTGACTTACCCTTTCTTACTTTGCGGGGGATGCAAATGTCAGAGCTGTCCCTGTGCGGGGTCAGTTAGTCGCTACCAATGCCTAAGCAACCACTCACATTGCTGTATTTTTAAACAAAAATCAAGTGTCATTGTGTTCTTATTTGGGGTGTCTTGGGGACCTCAATGCGCAAAACCTAACTGGAGAGGGAGGGAGAAGGGATCGGTCCTCCTCACTGGAAGCTTCATCCATTGACCAAGTCACCTGCAAGTTTATTTAGAATAAAGTCAGTTGACTCCCAATGGGGCTTATTCCCAAGTATGTGTTTCACAGGATTGTAAAACCTTTTCCCAAAACCTGGATCTAGTCCTACATCTTGAACTTGTTCTGATTTCTAAGAGCAGTCATGAAGCTTTTCTAGGAGTGGGGTGGAGTTAAGCAGTCTTGCTTGCCTTTCTCCTGTCTTCCACCTTTTCCTGTAACAAACAACACCTGTTCTGCTTGAATGTGTGGTAGCAAAAAGGTGACCTGAGAGTTCAGTCCATCTTTGGTATCTGTAAGGTCTTTGGAGCCAACGTTTTTGCCCTGTCCGAGATGCAGTTTGTTATCGGCGACTGGAAGTTGGAGGAAACATTCTTTCCCTTGGCTCAGGCAGATCGGTTCCCATTGTTTTAAATCAAGAAACCTATCTCAAATGCAAAGCATTTTCCCCCCTTCATATAAATCTGTAGAAGATCAGTTAAGATAGACAGCAAAGCATATGCTTGTAGTTGAAGTTCTGGCAGCAGATGTGATGTGCAACCGATGGTCGAGATGTTGTGGTTCAGAGTTGGAAAGCAAATAATTCCTGAGAGGAAGGATTCTACAGTCCTCGGCAGCTGATCCAGGAATAAAATAAATAAGCAATAAAAATCCACTTCCTGTTTTGAGGGTTTGCATTTCATACTGGCAAAATTCACCTACTAAATTCAATTTCATGCTTCCATAAATAAACCTGGCACCTTCTAAAATGCTTCCCCATCTGTTTTACAACTAGGAGCATTTTATTTAAAGCACCGCTGGGATTCACACCAATAATAGGTTGTGTGTGTGTATGCGTGTGTGTGTGTGTAAGGACTATTTGTGAGGAACACAACTTTTTAACTTGGAAAGAACACAGTAAAATAATCAAAAAATTCCTGAAATTCTCTCATAAATGAATTACCTCACAAGTATTCATGTTTCCCCCTCATTACCACTCACAGACTGTGTGGTCGGTCCTTATTTTTATTTTTATAGTTTTATATACTTATGAGAGATATCTTTATTTTTATAGTGTGTAAATATTGCTCTTTTGCACTATGTAAATTAGATTGCTTTCAGCAAATTGAGTCATCTATACAATAGATACGAGCTTAAATAACTAAAACAGAGTACAGTGGTACCTCAGGTTACATACACTTCAGGTTACATACGCTTCAGGTTACAGACTCCACTAACCCAGAAATAGTGCTTCAGGTTAAGAACTTTGCTTCAGGATGAGAACAGAAATTGTGCTCTGGCGGCACGGCAGCAGCGGGAGGCCCCATTAGCTAAAGTGGTGCTTCAGGTTAAGAACAGTTTCAGGTTAAGAACAGACTTCCGGAACGAATTAAGTTCTTAACCCGAGGTACCACTGTACAGTACAAGAACAGAGTAAGTGAGGTATATTGACAGGCATTCACCAGTACCTTAAATTCCACAGGTTTTTCTTTCTTTAAGTTGGACATGAGGACTAAGAGACAATCTCAAAGGCTTCATGGAAAATGAAGCAGGGTTTTAACTTAATGAGAGATGGAGACTTGTATGTGTTTGGAAGGAGTTTGAGGTGAGAGGCATCAGCAAGAACAAATGGATCTAGTCATTTGAGATCCTTTGAAGCTGGAAGTTTTTTCGTATTGATTGATTGATTGTATTTATAAACCACTTGATATCCAGAATATCTAAGCAGTGTGTACATACATGTAGAAAGGAAATACCCATAAAAACCTGCGATTAAAAAAAATTTACTGCTGCGTTCCCCAGCGCTTTAGTATAGCTTTAGCATACTCAGGAATCAAAAGTTTGATGTCTCTTTTGGAGGAAATGTGCACGTTTTTGTGCATTCAGCCATTTCCAAAACCTATAAAGTGGTACCTAAGGTTACAGACGCTTCAGGTTACATACACTTCAGGTTACAGACTCTGCTAATCCAGAAATAGTACCTCGGGTTAAGAACTTTGCTTAAGGATGAGAACAGAAATCGCACGGTGGCAGCGGGAGGCCCCATTAGCTAAAGTGGTACCTCAGGTTAAGAACAGTTTCAGGTTAAGAACCGACCTCCAGAACGAATTAAGTTCTTAACCTGAGGTACCACTGTACAAAGAATAAGAACAATTAAAATTAATCCTCAAACCAGAAAGCCAGCTAGAAAGGCTTATTGAAGGAGGAAAGCCTTTGCCAAGCACTTGAAGTTCAGCAGGGAGGGGGCCTGTTTAATCTCAGTCATGAAGGAGTTAAATGGGATTGCGACCACATTATGGAGTGCATGACTTCTGGAAGTTATAAGCCATGCATCTCTGAACTGCTGGGGACCACTAACAGATACTCCCCACAACCCTGAGATTAAGGGTCTCATCAGCTCTACTGACAGAGCTGTCCCAGAGATTTTATATGTCACGTCTGACAAGAGCATCAGAGTTAATTCCAGAAATAAGTTGCAGCATTTTTAGCCATGCTGTGGGACAGTGAGTATTCTTTTCCAGGGACGTGGGTGGCACTGTGATCTAAACCACTGAGCCTCTTGGGTAGGCATAGGCAAACTTGGCCTTCCAGATGTTTTGGGACTACAACGCCCATCATCTCTGACCACTGGTCCTGTTAGCTAGAGATGATCAGAGTTGTAGTCCCAAAACATCTGGAGGGCCGAGTTTGCCTGTGCCTGCTCTTGGGCTTGCAGATGAGAAGGTCAGCGGTTTGAATCCATGTGACAGGGTGAGCTCCCGTTGCTCTATCCCAGCTTCTGCCAATTTAGCAGTTTGAAAGCATGCCAGTGCAAGTAGATAAATAGGTACTGCTGCGGCAGGAAGGTAAACAGCGTTTCTGTGCACTCTGGTTTCCATCACAGTGTTCTGTTATGCCAGAAGCGGTTTAGTCATGCCGGCCACATGACCCAGAAAAACTGGCTACAGGCAAACACTGGCTCCCTTGGCCTGAAAGCAAGATGAGCACCGCGACCCCATAGTTGCCTTTGACTGGACTTAACAGTCCAGGGGTCCTTTACCTTTTACCTTTACAGTGGTACCTCAGGTTACATACGCTTCAGGTTACAGACTCCGCTCACCCAGAAATAGTACCTCGGGTTAAGAACTTTGCTTAAGGATGAGAACAGAAATTGCACGGTGGCAGTGGGAGTCCCCATTAGCTAAAGTGGTGCTTCAGGTTAAGAACAGTTTCAGGTTAAGAACGGACCTCCGGAACGAATTAAATACTTAACCCGAGGTACCACTGTATTCTTTTCCAGTGGCTGAAATAATGTTTGCTTGTTTTTGTTTTATTAAAAAACTTACCTAGTTGAGTGATTAAATAATAATCAATTTACTCCATCAGGATTTCATCAGGTTGGGAGTTTACAATATGAAAACGAAAGCACATAAGTCCAGGACACTGTTTTATGTCTCAAGTTCAAAAGCCAGATAAGAAAAAACAAGCAGAGCAGACCTGAATGCTGAATATGGTATCAGCTTTGAAGACTGAGATGCCCATAATAAAAGTGTGTACATTTCGGATACCATTCTGTATTTCAGTTTTGAAACCTGTACATTCTTTGATGGGGGCCACGTAATGCAATAGCTGTAGCAAGGCCTCTCGAATACCGTACTCTAGTAGTTAATAATACAGCCTTTAAAAATATTGTTTCTCCTGGCTCCTTTTCCAACGTGTCTTGCCTTCTTTGACAACCACTCACATAGCTTTCTGCCTCTCAGCTCTCACAGCGAGTTTCTGTTATTTTGCAAACACTGAGCTAGCTTCCATCATTCATTATCAAATCCCCATCTTCACTTCCGATAGCCTTGATCTATCAATCACCCGCTTCCTTACAGTTCTCCAGCTGTTTGAACAATGCCACCTATAATGTTCCCTAATGCTGCTCACTGTCAACAATCCTTTCCCAACACAGGTAAGAAATCTTATGTTTTTTATTTGTCTCAGGCTGGAGTGTTATTTAACTTGTCACTGAAACAAGAGTCAGACGTTTGTCTGCAAACACGGCTTGTCTTGACCTAATCTCAGCTGATGTTTCTCAATTACAGACTTTGTAACAATTACTGCGGCACTATCTGATTTTATGATTGACACAACATAGAGCTTTTTAAATTAAAAAGAGCTGTGCAAATAAATGTAGCCTTTTCACTTCCACCTCTGTGCTACAAATAACTCAGATGCCTTATTGTTTGATAGTTGTGCTATGCTCATTGCCACAAGGGTTTTCTCACTTTTACTATGCCAAAAGGCCATTTATTTTGACTCCAGGCACAGCTTTTAAACAACTGCATGCAAGAATTGCCAAATGGTAATAGCTGCAATTGCTGCAAAACAATTCTTTTTTAACGTATTGTCAGGGGTTCAGGGAGAGAGGCGCAGATGAGGGAGGAGACAGAGAGTGAGGGGGAAGGATTCCAGAGTGACGAGGAAGAGGATGACAATGACCCAAGATTGTCCATGAGTCCGTCCAGTGAATCGGAGGACTCCCAAAAGGGAGCCCCTCTGGTCAAGCCAAGGGAAGCTAGAGGGGGAAGCAGTCAGGAGCAGGGAAACGAAGGGGGAACCCCCAGTGGGAGTTGGAGAGCGAGACCGGCTGCTCCGCTGGAACGGAGTGAGGGGGGAGGAGTGACCAGTGTGTCAGAAGGAGCAGAACAGGAAGCAGAGAGGGGAAGGAGATCAGGGCAAAACGTCCTGCCGGAAGGGGAGGAAAGTAGTATCGAGGGCAGTGTAACTGTCGAAGGGAAGGTCAGGAGCAACGTACGCGCGCCAAGTTCAAAATGGGAGGCGCGCGGAAATGAAGAGAGTCCTGGGGAGGAGCCTGGTCCCAAAGCCCGAAGGAGGGGGGAGGAGGCGGCAGAGGACTCAGCCTCTGGAGAGCCCCGAAGGGAGAGAACACAGGGGGGCAGAAAGACCCTGCGGAAAAGGAAATAGAGAAAGAGGTGGACCAGTACAAGCCTCTTAAACTGGTGTAGAGGGGGGACCGACTCAGAGGGGACTTCAGCGGTCTAAGCGTAACAGACGTAGAGTCACGGAGCTCAGATGTAAAGCTAATAATGTTCTTCAATAAAAGCTTTTGTACATAAGCTGGAGTGGACTTTGGTCTCTTATGAGCTGGGACCACGGGTGACTCTGACACGTATTATATAGGGAATCATCAATGTAATTTTGACCGTGTGTTTTTTTTTTAAACCCCTAAGTATGCTCTTTCAATTACATTGACATTAACTACTAACTAAAAAAAAAATGCAAATCTTCCATGTTAAATGTAAGTAGACAAATATATTAACGGTCCTGTACAATAATTCGTGCATATCCAACCCAAAATCGAATGTTACAGTATTCTTGCTTGCTGGTCGCAAGCCATAACCAGAGTGACATTTCAGTTGGAGGGAGGGAGACCCCCCCCCAATGTTTCTCCAATGAAAATAGGGACATCCCATTCCATAATGATCATTTTACTATTTATACCCCACACATCTTATTGGGTTGCCCTGGCACATAATAAAACATTAAACATTTTTTTTAAAAAAACCTTCCCTATACAGGATTGCCTTCAGACAGCTAGGGAGCTGGATAACTCCATACGCTCCAACATTTCTCCAAGGCAAATGGGGACATCCTAAGGAAAAGCGGGACATTCCGGGATCAAATCAGAAACCAGGACAGCTTCTCTAAATCGGGGACGTCCCTGGAACATAGGGATACTTGAAGGGTCTGTGAGGGGAACTGGGGGCTGATAAAATACGAGTTATATTTAGGAGACACCAACACACAGAGTTTGCTTGATCTACCTGATTGGCTGTGGAGCCAGAAAAAAAATGTACTACTGTGCACTTGAATATGTGTTGTTGTTGTTGTTTAGTCGTTTAGTCGTGTCCGACTCTCCGTGACCCCATGGACCAGAGCACGCCAGGCACTCCTGTCTTCCACTGCCTCCCGCAGTTTGGTCAGACTCATGTTTGTAGCTTCGAGAACACTGTCCAACCATCTCGTCCTCTGTCGTCCCCTTCTCCTTGTGCCCTTCATCTTTCCCAACATCAGGGTCTTTTCCAGGGAGTCTTCTCTTCTCATGAGGTGGCCAAAGTACTGGAGCCTCAGCTTCAGGATCTGTCCTTCCAGTGAGCACTCAGGGCTGATTTCCTTAAGAATGGATCAGTTTGATCTTCTTGCAGTCCAAATATGTGAATATGTGTAGCAAAATATAAAATACTATATGAGTAGTAACCTCATGTACAGAGGGACTCGGGTGACACATTTAGTTAGGTGCAAGATCAGGAAGTAAGGCTGCATTTCAAACAGTACACAAGAACTGGAAACAAAAACAACATTTAAAGGTTTGTTTTCTCTTTCCATCTTCCAGAATATGCATGGGTGGAAACATCTTTCCACTAGATGGCAGCAGAGCATTCTCTAAGCGCCAGCGGCAATTTGCTTCCAGCCTCCTGTTCCAGCTACTCAACAAAATTAATAGACAAGTGTCTTCAGATAAAGCCCTTATAAGGGTAACCACAGAGGCAGACAAACCACGGGGCTCTTTGATTTGCATTTACTACCATTTGCGTGTGATTTATTTCCCATCAAAGTTATTTCTTTTACCTTATGCTTTCCACGTTTCCTTGATAACGCTCATTATTAAGTTTTGAAAACTGATTATGCAAGCAATTCTGGTGGGTCACAATTAACTCCAGGGCCCATTAAAATGAAGATCTCAGTACAGTTTGGTATGGTGGACCGGGACTTGGGAGATCGGGGTTCAAATATCTACCCAGTCATGCAGTTCACTGGTGACCGTGGGCCAGTTACCACCTCCCAGCCTGACCTACCCCACAGGGTTGTTGCAGGGAATTAAATCAGGAGAGGGAGAGTTATGTACACTGTCTTGAGCTCCTTGGAGAAAAATATGGGGTATAAATGTAGTAGTAGTAGTACAGTGGTACCTCGGGTTAAGTACTTAATTTGTTCCACAGGTCCGTTCTTAACCTAAAACTGTTCTTAACCTGAGGTACCACTTTAGCTAATGAGGCCTCCTGCTGCCGCCGTGCCGCTGGTGCGCGATTTCTGTTCTCATCCTGAAGCAAAGTTCTTAACCTGAAGCACTATTTCTGGGTTAGCGGAGTCTGTAACCTGAAGCGTATGTAACCTGAAGCATATGTAACCTGAGGTACCACTGTAGTAGTAATAGTAATAGTAGTAGTAGTAATAATAATAATAATTATAATTATTATTATTATTTATACCCCACCCATCTAGCTGGGTTTCCCCAGCCACTCTGGGCAGCTTCCAACAGAATATTAAAAACACAATAAAACATCAAACATTAAAAACTTCCCTAAACAGGGCTGCCTTCAGATGTCTTCTAAAAGTTGTATAGTTCTTTATCTCCTTGACATCCACAGGGCAGGTGCCACTACCAAGAAGGCCCTCTGCCTGGTTCCCTGTAACCTCACTTCTCGCAGTGAGGGAACCGCCAGAAGGCCCTCAGAGCTGGACCTGAGTGTCTGGGCTGAACGATGGGGCTGGAGACGCTCCTTCAGGAATACTGGGCTGAGGCCATTTAATAAATAAATAGACAATTTAGGATTAGAAAATTTAGGATTAGACAATTTAGGATTAGGGTGTTTTAGAAAAAGTAGCTGCACAAGTAATTGTACATAAGTCCCATTGAAATCATCTGGACTGGACATTCCATTTACTAAGCAAACCAGCTCCATCACAGGAACAAGTGAAAGAGCACACCTTCACCCGGTGTGGTTCCCCTTTATCAAATAGACAACCAAACAAGACAACGACCTATCCTCCCAATGGCATATGAAACATTATGGCTAACCTGGCTCAACAACCCTCCCCAATCACACACACAAACAAAGCACATTGCAACCAACTGAACACAACCAACCAGGCTCTGGACCCTTTCCCCTCTCACAATGACAATAAACATTAAATAAAAATTCAAATAAAAGACTACTTGTGTGATGCTGACACAATACCCTACACAAACGCTATGCAATAGAATGAAAGAATGGTACCTTCCCATCATGGGACGTGGGTGGCGCTGTGGTCTAAACCACTGAGCTTCTTGGGCTTGCCGATCAGAAGGTCAGCGATTCAAATCCCTGTGATGGGGTGAGCTCCCGTTGCTCTGTCCCAGCTACTGCCAACCTAGCAGTTCAAAAGCACATCAGTGCAAGTAGATAACTAGGTACTGCTGTGGCGGGAAGGTAAATGGCGTTTTCGTATGCTCTGGTTTCTGTCACAGTGTTCCGTTGCACCAAACATGGTTTATTCATTCTGGCCACATGACCCAGAAAGCTGTCTGTGGACAAACACCGGCTCCCTCAGCCTGAAAGCAGCCTTTGACTGGACTTAACTGTCATGAGGTCCTTTACCTTTACCTTCCCTTTCCATCTCTCCCCCCCTTCACATGATATCTAGAACGACAGTGTCTCATACAAAATGTAAATGAAATATGAAAAAGACTCTATAAATAAAAAATGGAGATGCTGTATGTACTTTCCCCCATTTATTTGTTTGTTTTGTAACACAAGGAAACTTCTAATAAAAGCTAATCGAAAAAATCAGAGACAGTTTGGCCATGGATTTTCATGGGAGCAGGAACATAGAAACAGATCAATTGTGTTGTGAATGTTTTGTAGGCAACAGACTACGTTATCAGATGTGACTCAGCCCTCTTAATATTTCTGATGAAAAATGCTGTTGCCTATAAAATGCAAAAAAAGCTTGTAGTTACACTTTTATGTATTAACTATTTTATGTGCACACATACAGAGAGAGAGAAAGTGAGAGAGTCTTCACAGAATTAATACAGATCTTTGCAGAATTAACAATCCATAAAAATCATAAAGGAATTAAACTGTTCCGAAAACATCTGTGTTGATTTGAGATACGCTTTCCTGAAGAATTGTTGTTGATGTATGAAATAAACACAAACCATCTATCGATAAATGAATCCAACTGTGTTTGGTGGACAGACACATGTATTTGTTCAGGCAATTGTCCATTGAGTCTAAATAATATAAAAAGTTCTCATATACCAAACCAGACTATTGGACCATCTAGCTCATGACTGTCGACACCAGGGTGAGGAAACTTTTTTAGCCTGCCGTCCACGTTCCCTTCTGGTCAACCTTGCAAGGGCATCATGCCAAGTGTGGGCAGGCAAAACTGGCTAGAGCAATAGATGTGAATTTTGTCTTTCTGCAAGTGGCTAGATTCTTCACCCTCACATCTCTCCCTATCTTCCATTTAGACAAGCAAGAAGTACAGATGGCTTCTGTTAAGTCCAGGACTGTCCCTGGAAAATAGGGACACTTGGAGAGTCTATCAGGGGTCAGCAGGGGACCGGTCCACTGTCCCTCAGACCTTGTGGAGGGGCTGGACTATACATTTTTTTGGAGGGGGGGACGAATTACTATGTCTCACAAATAACCCAGAGATGCATTTTAAATAAAAGGACACATTCTACTCATGTAAAAACATGCTGATTCCCGGACCATCTGCAGGCCAGATTTAGAAGGCGATTGGGCTGGATCCGGCCCCCGGGCCTTAGTTTGCCTACCTATGGTCTAAGACATGCACCAGATTCAGTCAAAGCTCAAACCAAATCAAGCTGATTTGGGCAGATCCAGGCTCTGACTGTGGTGGGTTGAGACCGTTCAGGATTAGGCCTCCTGGAACAATCTGGGGGTGTCAGTGGGCAGGGCATTGTGTGGGAAGAAGGAGAAGCAGGCAGCCTTTTCAAAGAACAGGAGGAACAAGCTACAGAAGCAGACTATAACAGAATGGAAAATGGGGTGACTTGAGACCTCAGAGGTCGCAAGAGGAGACCTAAGCATCAGACCAGGAAGGGGAGAAGACGCAAAAAACAACAACCCTCAGTTCCCACCCCCAGTACTACCAGTTCGTCACTCACAGTCATTGCCGTGTGACAATAGTGACAGCTGATGCAGAATTCAGTTTGAGGGACAGCTGCAAATGAGGTATTTTCTGATTCCTTCAAATTATCGGGCAACACCAGGTATTTCAGCTAGCCCACAAATAAGTGAGTGTATGATAGTTCTCTGAATTGATATTCCTAACTTTGGTCAAAATTGTGTTACAGGTTTTTTAAATTTAAAAATGTGTCTGTCATACCCCAAATGATCCACCATTGGATGTGTATAGCTAAACTAGGGCTGAAAAGGATTAGATTCTGGACCCAGATACCCAGTTTCTTCAAAGCAAATCCCTTTTGATTTTGGTAAATCTTGCTTCTCAGGAACTTGAGGTTTAGTAGGGATAAGTGTGGAAAACAATCTTTGAGAAAAGGTGGAACTTACAAATTCAGCAAATCCAAATCCAAAATAGCCAATGAATCATGGCTGTGTGGTTTTTATTACAGCTTTTCTATATTACAGCAGGTTGGCTTAGCGTGAGCCTGTGCAAATATTTTCTTTGATTTCGGAGCAGATGGTTTGATACACCCAGGGTTTTACTTTGACTTTATAAGATGTAGAGATGCAGATGGGCCATTTTATAATCCATTTTATTACACCAGAGCCATGAAGAAAAAAAAGACATGTAGGAAGCACAAGCCATCCTTTTCTGCGTATGCGGGCTAGCCATGCACTTTGTGAGAGCTGCCTGTCAGGAGCAAGGACAACAGATACCTCCATGGGGAAACTGTGGCCCTCCAAATATTGTTGGATCTGTGTAAGGGCATCATGTTCATGGCAATAACAGGTTTGTTTGTTTATGGAATTTAGATTCCTTCCTTCCTTCCTCCCAAAGGAACCCTGGGCAGCAGGTTGGTGGGCCTACTAAAGGTGTCAGATGAACCTCCCTGGGGATAGCTTTTCACAAATGGGGGCCACTTCAGAAAAGGCCCCGTCTTCATGTTGCCACCCTCCAGACCTCCTCGTGAAGAAGGCACACGAAGAAGGGCCTCAGAAGATGATCTCTGGGTCCGCGTAGGTTCGTATGGAAAGAGGTAGTCCTTGAGGTGTATAAACTTGTGGAAGCACATGTCACATTTTCTCCCTCCCCACCCCCCCACAATAAATCTGGGCAGATAGCACACATACTTGCAACCAAGAGCATAAACACATACACATGAAAACTAAGCTCCATGCTCTGGATGCTATTTTACAAATCATTCTCGTATATTGCATTCATTAAGATTTCTACTTCAAGAGGACTAGAGAAAGGCATTGAATGCCAAAGCTGTTGGCACCCTGACATAAGGTGAGCTCACATATAGATTTTTAATGGTGACTGACAGTGATGACTTGCCTGTGTGAAAGAGTTGTCCACAGATCAAACACCACATACAATGCTTCTCACACCCCATCACACATCATCTCAAATGTGCTTTTTAGTAAAGGCAGTTGGCACATTCAGCTGTGAACCATCTAGCGAAAAACCACCAAGCCATAAGATGGGCTTGTTGATGTGCTGTCAAAGTGGCATGAGAGTTGCCATTGCTGGATCCCATACTGGACACTGGGCTGCTGTTTGGGGAATTTAAAGTTCCCAAATTAGCATGCGATGCAAAAAGGGAAATTCGTTGTGACAATATATTGCAATTTGAAAGCAACAGTTTTGGAATAAGAATTCTTCAGGTTACCGGTAATAGCAGCTATAATTTGACGTTGGCAGCTGTCTTGAGACTGAGATGTGCATTATAACCTGCATGCAATTAAACATGCAAATTAGTTGTGGGTCCATCTTTCTTGAAGAATCTGCAATGCTCTGTGTTCCCCCAAAGTGGCAAAGTTTCTGTCATGGTATCTCTAGAACTATACATGTGATACTAATTCTAAGGCTTTGATTGTCACTTTAAGGAAACTTAAGTGAAGCTCCTATGTCTGCAGTTGGGAAACCTATCTAATGACATAATAATAATAATATATATTATTTATACCCCACCCATCTGGCTTGGTTTCCCCAGCCACTCTGGGTGGCTCCCAACAGAATATTAAAACAGAATAAAACATCAAACATTAAAAACATCCCTAAACAGGGCTGCCTTCAGATGTCTTCTAAAAGTCAGATAGTTGTTTATTTCCTTGACATCTGATGGGAGGGCATTCCACAGGGTGGGTGCCACCACCGAGAAGGCCCTCTGCCTGGTTCCCTGTAGCTTCATTTCTCACAGTGAGGGAACTGCCAGAAGGTCCTCAGAGCTGGACCAACCTGAATGTCAAAACATTGTTGCAAGCTTTTGAGTTTTCCAGAACTCTTCATCACATAATATGTAACGCACAGCTGTGGTGGGGGTGGGGGTGGGGGTGGGGAAGGGAGGGAAGAGGATGATGGGGGGGGGAACAAAACAGGGAAGTTTCTCATCATCATCATCAATCTTTATTACAGTCCAGAGACCCAACAAATCGTTACAAAGCAATACACAATTCATACGGCCTACCTCCAGGTTAAACAAGCATTTCGTTCAGAATATAGGGATCATTGGTTCTTGCAACCACTGATAAAAACTTGGCCACTGCTAATGTTCTAGCATTTGTCCGGTCTTCCAATAGGAACCTGAGATAGTGAGCCTCTGATTTTCCCAGGAAAGGTACCAGCAAGGGTAATATCAGTTCAGCCCTGGCGTGCTCATATTTTGCACTGTGCAACAAAATATGTTTTATGGAATCAATGTCTTGAGCACACGAGCAAAGTCTGTCCTGGTAGGGAACTTCTCTCAACCTGCCATCCAACACTGCAGAAGGAAAGACGTTTAGTCTGGCTTTGGTGAAAAGCCTTCGATAATTTGGTACTGTCAGGTTTTTAATGTAAGCTGTTAACTTAAAGACATGCCCATATTGTACTCCTACTGCCAGAGGACAGAGGACTACAGACTAAGTGTGATCGAGATCGTAAGTCACTGTGTGCATTATCCCATAATCTTTGCTTTAATGTCTTTAGGGCGCCTTCATAACCCAGGTAATACAGTTGGGGGGGGGGGTGACAGACCAATAGAGGTGGCTTTTTTAGCCATGGTTTTCTGCCATTTGCTGACAAATTCCTCGTTGGTCAGGTGTTGGTACAAACCCTTCCCTAGATCAAACACTGAAATCCTGAGCCAATGTTTTAGGGCAGCCCACCATGCTTTAGTTGAAATTGGGCATTCACCAGCTTCTAACAGAAGTATGGAGTTGGGGACACAGTTGGGAACCCCCAAGGGAGGAAGGCTCGGAGCCAGGGGATTGGTGGTGGGGTGATAATGAGTGGTCAGAGGGAGAAGAGTGGGCAGAATGGAAGGAAGGGTTTCAGAAGATGAAGAGGTAACAGGGTTTAGTGAGCAGGAAGAGGCTTTGGCAGGGAGTAGTGCAGAACCAGAGGCAGAAGTAGAAGCTAGAGAGGCTTTTCCTTAGGACCTCCCTATTTTAAATGTTCCCTAAAACTGTCGGTGTGCATTATCAGCACAGAATGCAGATGCTGATGAGAAAGTCTACTTACATCTCCATCCACTTTCTCTCTCACTCCCTGATCGATCAAACCAAAGGGGATTGCTAGGCCTCTAGAGCCCTAGTGACCAAGGAGCCAGCAGAGGGAGGTGTCACAATGAAGGGCGTGTCACAAGGACCTTCGCAACCTAGCAACCACCAGCCCTCAACTGACACTAGTCTCAACTGACACAACCAAGTTTCCTTATATGGCTTTTAATCCATGTTCAGCCCCGACACATTTTAAAAGGGCATTGGATGTAAATCAGTTCTCAGCATTCTTATTATCCAACTACAGTTCCCAGCATTCTTTGGGGGGAACCAGTGTACTTTTAATGTCCGTTGGATGTGCTTTAAATGTCAAATTTGGATCTGCCCTGAATCAACACTCAGGACACTAGGATGTAAGCCTGTTTTTGGCTTGACGGATGCAGGAGAAAGCTGGGTGCACCCTAGGGGATAGAAAACCTCTGCCACTCCTGTTTTAACATTACATTTATATATGCAGCCTATGGGAGCCATCAATAGTTTCAGGATAAAATGTAAATAGTTAGCATGCTGCTGAAAGGGGATTCAAATAACAGTAACTAATGCAGAAGACATTAATTATTTGGAAATGTCCCCAAATCATCATTAAAAACCCCCATGGTCAACAAAAAAATAATTATAATGCACTTATTCGCCTTAAGCCTATAATAGTAATGGTTATGCCAGTGCAGAACATGTCTTGGGAATTAACGGGCAGCTGGAGCTAATGGCTGATAGTTGCAGTGCTGGCCTCACCCATTACACACAGTTGGGTATGTGCAGCTGAGATCGTAGAAATTTTGCCTGAAAGCCATCTAGCTTTGGCAGGTCCAGGGAAGTTTCTAATTCTGGTGTGAACTGACTGGCCGGGGGACCAGTGCCAGGTGGCTGTCATCTTATATCTCCAAAAATGCAGTGCCACTTGTTGGCATAGAGCCTATACATTTAGAAGCCCTATGTGCATGGGGCATTCCTCCATCCCATCTTATTAGGAGATTTGGAAAAGGCTCAGGCTGCAGTCGACGAGAAGCCGAGTCATCGTCCAGACTTTTCTTAGATATCCCTTCCCTTCACCCATTCCCAGCAAAATAAAATACTTTCTTCTGGAAACAAATGTTCATGCCCGAAAAGCGCCTAGCGTGCGTGCCAGTAAATCATGCGTGAAGCCGATAGAAAGATACAGTTCTGTAACGCTGGACACATCTGTTAGGTGTTCATAAGCCCACGGAAGGTTGCTATATTGTTGCATCACTACAGGAAATATTATATCAAAAAGCTGGCTCTGCCGTTGCAGGTTGAGGAGAGATTCCAATATCTCTTCCAGATGTACAGTGTTTCGGCTCTGAAAACCTGATGGTTCCTCTGTTTCTGTGCTCCGTGGAGGCAACCCTTTACACAGAAGAAGGGCTTTGAGGTGGGGGGGACTCCACTGATTCATTCTGCTACTTCTTCACCAGTTGGGAATATCCACATTTTGTTGCGGCCTGGAGAGGTATAAAAAAATATGGGGCTGCAGTTCTTTGTGAGGGCTACAGAGAGCAATGTATGTACATTACTCTCAGCATAGGTCTGGAGCTTCCGTATTCCAGCGACATAACGTTGCAAAATAGGATGAAAAAGGCATCCGTCAGGAAGCCTGGAATTTTGAAAACGGATGCTTACTGTTACGACCAATGTCGAGAAATATTGGCTACGTTTAAAATGGGATGTGTTTCACTGCCACTGTTCCCACTATGACAACATGGCAAAAAAGAAGAAGTGTTGATGGAACATTGGACCTGGGCAGACAGAGGTTGCCAAGGTGATGGGGTGTGTATGTGAAGTGGCAGGAAAAGAGTGTCCTTAGCAAGGTGTGCTGGGAAAAAGAACAAAGACAGAGATCCATCTTTGGCAGGCTGACTGAAGGAAGATTGGGAGAGATGCCTTTGACTCCAGTGCTGCACTGCTGTGGGGGAACAAGCCCCTCTTGAGAAGACCATGCTGTAAGATCTGGACCCCCCTCTGTTAAGTTGTGGGTGAACATATCAGACAACACAGTGATTCTTCAAACAGCTCTTGTTTATTCACAGGCCAGAACAGAACTGAACTGAAGGGTTCAGCCAGCCTGCTTATATAAAGCTCCACTACAACGCAACTGTAACACTTTCCGTAACTATCCAATCACTGAACGTCACTTTCAATCCCTTATTTGCATATGTGGACCTGAACTATCTACAGTATCCCCCTGCTGGCCCAGGGTGAGAACTTCAGTACATAACACCCTCCATCCAAACTCAGGTGTAAATATGTGAAGAAATCATATTTCTTAAAGCTATGACAGCCTCTGCTGCATCTTCAATTCTCCAAAGAAGAATAGACCCTGGTTGAAGTCCAAGCCCCCTGAAATTCTCTGTGTGGCTCAGCAAAGATTGGGGTGGCCTGTAACAGTATACTGGATGCAGGACGTGGGTGGCGCTGTGGTCTAAACCACTGAGCCTCTTAGACTTGCCGATCAGAAGGTTGATAGTTCAGATCCCTGTGACGGAGTGAGCTCCTGTTGCTCTGTCCCAGCTCCTGCCAACCTAGCAATTCAAAAGCACACCAGTGCAAGTTGATAAATAGGTACTGCTGTGGAGGGAAGGTAAACGGTATTTCCGTGCACTCTGGTTTCTGCCACAATGTTCTGTTGCACCAGAAGCGGTTTAGTCATGCTGGCCACATGACCCGGAAAGCTGTCTGTGGACAAATGCCAGCTCCCTTGGCCTGAAAGTGAGATGAGCGCCGCAACCCCCAAGTCTCCTTGGACTGGACTTAACCATCCAGGGGTCCTTTATCTACCTTTTTTACCTATATTAGATGCCACTTTTTATACATAGACAGAGGACTGCTGATGTGATGAAAGGCATTTGCATGTGCGGGTTTATATTTTCGGGTACCCACCATCTTGTGTTTTTTGCCCTTCTGGCACATTTGAGGTTTGTTTTTATTAGTATGGAAACCCACCAAATCTGAACAAGAGCAAACTATTTGGTGTCATAATCAGCTCACATGCATCAGATGTTTAATAACGTTTTTGTAAAGATATATATTTTTTAAATGCGTCTACAGGTTGCTTTTGATCTTGTACCCAAAAACATTCACCCAAAAATCTGGAGGCTGTTTACTTTCCCAGCTAGCATCTGCAAATATTAATGACATTTCCCAGCAGAAAACTTTATGCATTTAAACACCATTTTCTTTTTATTACTTTGGCCTTCTGTTTGTATTTTAATTCTCATATTTTCTCAGGCAAGTTACAAGTTCACGCAGCAAGGCAATGAGGCAAAAATAAAGTCTGTGGCCCATGGGGTTGATTACATATTGGACCTTGAGTACGATCCATATTCATAACTTATAGGATCATACTGATCTCATTTGAGGCTGATTGCGAAAAATGATGGTATGGAAGAAAAACTGGTCAACTGATCCAACTTATTAAAATTTATGCTAGTATGTCCAGATTCTATTGGATCTGTTTATGCCTGCCTGGGGTCCATCAGAGATTCTACAAAATTCATTTCCAAATAAATTTCGCTGAAAAATTTAGAGAAGATTTCTTAGTATCTCCCACCTATGGCATGGGCTGCTTTGGGCTGGAAAGATTCATGCAGGTGTATAATAGTGTGAATAAGAGACTGGAAGTCACTGGTTTGAATCTTACCTGTGCCATTTTCGCAGCCTCCCCCTCCCCATCATTGCCATTGGCAATATGTGGGGGTGGAATAATAAGAGTTTGGGGGTGGAATAATAAGAGTTTAGCTTAAAGTTTCATCCACATCTTCTTTGATAATTTGCTTGGGGTGTGAGGACAAAATAATGTCTCTGCAAACAAATATAGGGCAGGGAAGAAATATCCCTGATTTCTTCCCCCAAGGGGGCCTGCTGCTTATCTCCATGATCTTAGTGAAGTAGCTAAGGGCTGTTTTTTGGTTTTTGAAAAGTGGTGTTAACATTACAAAGAACCCCCTTTGTAGCTTCTTGCTGGCTGCACTTTCTCAAAAATGGCGCAGTGTTGTGTTGCATCATGCCATGAAGTTGCATTGCATTGCTCCCAAGACTTTCCAGAAAGTGCAGAAGATAATGGTGAGAAGCCATCTCTTTCTGCAGCCTTCCATGAGCTGAACCTATGGGTGTCACGGTCCGTGTTATGGGCAATCGGCGTCCCGGCTTGGTACGTCGGGACCAGGGTAGAGGTCGGGAAGCAGGAACCAGCAGTCCAGGATCAGCAGTCCAGGGGTCAGGAAGCCAAGAGTCCACGAATCAGAAAACCAGGAGTCAGGAAGTCAAGCGTCCGCGGGTCAGGAAACCAGGAGTCAGGAAGCCAAGGGTCCAAGAGTCAGGATACCAGGAGTCAGGAAGTCAGAGCACAGCTAGGTGGGTAGTGTGTTGCTGTGACAAAGAGCCAGAGAAAATGCTGGTCTTATATATCCTTCCCGGCCCTTGCCAACAAGTGCTACAAGTCTGCTGTCAAGCCCCACCTGTGCGGCCGCACTTTGCCCTTCCAGGCCAAACTCAGGAAGGCCCTAGTCCTGCGAGGCCCTACCAGTCACAGGGCCTGGCTCCTGCATGCACTCCTGACACTGGGAGTGCCTTGGGAATTATACCCTGCCACTCCCGAGGCATTTCAGGAAATGCAGCAGGAGGCAGGGCAAGCTCGCTGTAGTTGGCCGCATTCCCTGGAGCACTTTGGGAGCGATGTGACATCACGTTGCATCATGCGCAATGTGTCTGAAGAAGCATGGCTGGCAGGAAGTAGGAGGAAGTGCCTCATGCCATGTGCAGTGTGGTGCTAAAAACAAAGGAACCTTAATGCATGGAGGGATTCCTAAACCGGCCCATATCATCTCATAAGGTTATGGACAGCAAGCAGAACGTCCTCCATCGAAAAAGGTAATTCACAGAATTCCTACCCCCGGAAGACGATGCGGCATAAAATCACACCCCTAAATGCTGGGAAAATTGGAGGGAGGATTGCAGCACCAGCAATAATAATAATAATAATAATAATAATAATAATAATAATAATAATGACTTAATTTATAGCATAGTTTTAAGGATTATAATAACGACATTATGTGTGTGGGGGGGGGCGTGTTGAGCACTTGAAAGTGGTGTACAAATGAATGCCATGCGCCTCACTCTGCCTGGTAAATCAGCCCCACATGGTATGTGTAAAATCACTCTAGTTCTGCAATCCTGCAGCCATTTCCTTCCATGCAAGTTTGTTGGATTTCAGGGTGAGGTTTTGTGGTCAAAGACCCATACATTTTGCAATTGGCGACTGTGCTGTGTTGCAGCGCACCCCAACAGGCCATTAGCAGACTACAGTAGTAACAAGGGAAGAAGGGACTCACGTTTTTTCACTTCCAGAAAAGAATCTGATTTAAAAAGGAGATGTGTGCTCTCCAACAAAGGTGACAAACCATAGAAGGATTTGAAAACAAAACAAACCACACGCATGTGGATAAACTCATCCTGCGTTTCAAGTTAGGCTGTTAGTTTTGCAAGCAGGGGATCTGACTGTTTGTGTGTGCATCCTTAAGTACATAGTAGGTTGTGAGGACGCTGTATAAACAGAGCGGCTGTATTTTAAAATTAAATATTAAATGAATCATTTCTATCAGCTCCAGACCGCAAGGAACAGTTGCTCTCTAATAGTTAAATGCCATTTAGATTTCAAGGGCTTTGATTTATTGGAAGAAACCTGCTGGGCAGAACATACTGTGGAGCTGATTAATGTCAGTTTCTGTCATCAGTTTCCACTTAGATTCTTGGCCAGCTCCAATATCTCCTCCCTTAAGGATCCAGAAAGAATTCAAGGCCTGATCCAAGAGCCTTTGCTGGCATGGGGTTTGCAGAATGTGGTGCTTGCAAAATCAAGAAGATGAATGGAAGTGGAATTTCATGTTCTCCACCGGACTTGTTTATGTAACTCATTTCTCTGGAGAAAGCTGTCCAACGCTGGGACCACACCAGCAAGGGAAACAAATCAATAGCATGTTCACTGGGTTTGTTACAGATGTCTTGCATTTCCTTCGCCGCTTTTATATGCTCCCTCGTAGGTTGTCAAAGTAGAAAATGTCTAGAGTAAGAATGCAGAGCTACTATTGCTGTCTAGATTTACATTCATCACTGGACTCGTACGTTTCCTCTTACAAATCAGTTGATTGTAAATGCTGATAAGAAGAATAGACATCCGTTGCCTAAACTGAGTTAGTAAAAGAAAGAAGGGAGAGCTCTTTCTGATCTGAAGTGTCGGGCTTCGTTAGATGTGTGCACATGTTGTCTGAAAGGGTAGCATTGGTTTTTCTTAAATATTATCTGTCCATAGTTCTGCTCCTTATTCTTATTCGTTTACATGAAACTTAAGTTCTTAACTATATCAGGACGGCGTAATGTGGAAATGAGAGTCCCATCCTGCTATCAGTGAAATGTGAGCAGTAGTCTCATGGCATAGGACAAGTAAAGCTGATACGAAACAGAACATGCTAAACTCTGTCAATAGTTCACTCGACTGCCAAGAAGCTGAATGAATCTGGGAAACGGGAGAGTGTTTGCCATGGGTGGAAAAGTTTGAAAAACTCTCTGGTAGTGATAACAATGTTGTTGCTTTTACCAAGTATATAGTGACTGGGGAAAGTCCATGCTTGAAAGGAACTGTACAACAATTGGCATACCCATTGGCAATATTCATCTCTAAACAATCAAGCTGGTATTTGGTCACAGATGAGTATTTTTTGCCTGGAGGCTGTGTTGTAAAGTTGCAGACTTTGAAGCCCTGTACAAATGCAACATTATTTGAGCAGCGGGACCTCTCAGGAAGCACATCCATCACATCCTCTTAATACAATTTCCCAGGATCTGAAGGCAGTGCTGCATTGATTAACTGGTGCCTTTTACATTATGAGGACCACCGCTTGGTGGTGGAACACAGGAACAAAGTCCCAAGCTAGCATCACCTATTGTCTGAAACTCTAGACAGCCACCGCCTGTCAATCAATACCTAGACAATACTGAGTGAAATAGATACACTATAAAAAGCAGACTCCAATAGCCCTCCTCCTGTTTTTACTTGTACATCTCATCTTTTGATCTAAAACAGGGGTAGCCAAAGTGTCCCCCACCCAAGACGTTACCGGACTACAACTCCCACCATCCATGACTACTGCCCAATGTAGCAGATGGGAGTCAGAGTTCAACAACATCCGCAGGGCATAAGATGGCTGCGACACCTAATTCATAAGGTCTCACAAGATGGTTTGTGGTTGTAAACCACTTGAAACGCCAGAACACAAATTTAAACAATTACAAAAAACCACAGACAAATAAAACACCATGTTCAAACAGCTGAAGCAACAGCTGGCAAATTATAACTGATTAGTTAGACAGTGGAAAAGCTAGCAAGGAGAAAAGCAAGAATGTTGTTGTTTAGTTGTTTAGTCGTGTCCGACTCTTCGTGACCCCATGGACCAGAGCACACCAGGCACTCCTATCTTCCACTGCCTCCCACAGTTTGGTCAAACTCAAGTTGGTAGCTTCAAGAACACTGTCCAACCATCTTGTCCTCTGTTGTCCCCTTCTCCATGTACCCTCCATCTTTTCCAACATCAGGTCTTTTCCAGAGAGTCTTCTCTTCTCATGAGGTGGCCAAAGTATTGGATTCTCAGCTTCAGGACCTGACCTTCCAGTGAGCACTCAGGGCTGATTTCCTTAAGAATGGATAGATTTGATCTTCTTGCAGTCCATGGGACTCTCAAGAGTCTACTCCAGCACCATAATTCAAAAGCATCAATTCTTCGGCGATCAGCCTTCTTTATGGTCCAGCTCTCACAAGAATAGATTTCCTCCAATGTTAGCAAATAGCCTTGGGGGGGGGGGAGTGCCCTTCATCTGGTTATGAAACACCAACAAGGAAGGGATTCTATGGAGCCGTCATTTCAGAAAAGGCCCTGTTTTAGATGACAGCTCTAGACCAGCCTTTCCCAACTGTGAGTCACAACAGTGGCAAGAGTCGGGCGCGGGTCTGCAATAACTCACAAGGTGTCAGTGAAGTTAACTATTCAAAGAAACCGAAACAGTGCAGGCCTAGGGATCACAGCAACCCTTCCCAGTAGGTCTTGTCCCAATGAAGCAGTTGCAAGGACTGAAGGTTCTCACTTTCCCATTGCTCTCCTCCTCTAGTTTCTTCGTGATCAATCTGAGACTCCATCATTGCATGTCTTTGTTCTGCCCTCTTCATACCTCTTCTTGTTCTAGGAGACCAGGGGGGAGAGGAGCTGGTCACCACAGGAGGGGGAGACCCCCTGGCTTCTTCAGCAGCCCGCCTCATCTCTGTCTCTTGGCCCCCTCCTCTCTAGCCTCCACTTCTGCCTCTGGTTCTGGACTAGGCCCTGACCACTGACCATACTGAGTAGGAATGGTGGGCATTGTAGTCCAACAACATCTAGGAACCTGTCATGGACTGGCTGGAAGCATAGGTGTGGTGAGAGGCACCAGCTGCAGAGCCCCCAAGGGAGGAAGGCTCGGAGCCAGGGGATTGGTGGTGGGGTGATAATGAGTGGTCAGAGGGAGAAGAGTGGGCAGAATGGAAGGAAGGGTTTCAGAAGATGAAGAGGTAACAGGGTTTAGTGAGCAGGAAGAGGCTTTGGCAGGGAGTAGTCCAGAACCAGAGGCAGAAGTGGAAGCTAGAGAGGCTTTTCCTTAGGACCTCCCTATTTTAAATGTTCCCTAAGACTGTCGGGGTGCATTATCAGCACAGAATGAAGATGCTGATGAGAAAGTCTACTTACATCTCCATCCACTTTCTCTCTCACTTACTGAATGATCAAACCAAAGGAGATCTCTATGCCTCTAGAGTCCTAGTGACCAAGGAGCCAGCAGAGGGAGGTGTCACAATGAAGGGCGTGTCACAAGGACCTCCACAACCTAGCAACCACCAGCACTCAACTGACACTACTCTCAACTGACACAACCAAGTTTCCTTATATGGCTTTTAATCCATGTTCAGCCCCGACACATTTTAAAAGGGCATTGGATGTAAATCAGTTCTCAGCATTCTGATTGTCCAACTACAGTTCCCAGCATTCTTTGGGGGGAACTGGTGTACTTTTAATGTGCGTTGGATGTGCTTTAAATGTCAAATTTGGATCTGCCCTGAATCAACACTCAGGATGTAAGCCTGTTTTTGACTTGACGAATGCAGGAGAAAGCTGGGTGCACCCTAGGGGAGAGAAAACCTCTGCCACTCCTGTTTTAACATTACATTTATATATGCAGCCTATGGGAGCCATGAATAGTTTCAGGATAAAATGTAAATAGTTAGCATGCTGCTGAAAGGGGATTCAAATAACAGTAACCAATGCAGAAGACATTAATTATTTGGAAATGTCCCCAAATCATCATTAAAAACCCCCATGGTCAACAAAAAAATAATTATAATGCACTTATTCGCCTTAAACCTATAATAGTAATGGTTATGCCAGTGCAGAACATGTCTTGGGAATTAACAGGCAGCTGGAGCTAATGGCTGATAGTTGCAGTGCTGGCCTCACCCATTCCTAGGCAGCCATTAATCCTCAGGAAATGCCCTGTGCCTCAGTCATTACCGACGAAATCTCTGCCTATTTTTCACTTGGTTTTATGTGCCTCGGCAGGATCCAGGAGTTCCTGTAGATTTAAAAGAAACAGAAACTAGTTGGGGGAAACAATCTATAGGCTCCTTCCCTCCTTGCGTTTGTGTTGTTCTGGACAGGCCCTTTAACTTTCGTTCTTGGGCTGTGGTAAATAATTATTCGTGCCATGTTAATATGAGTTTTTTATTCCTACAGAGTCAGCACCTGAGAATAATAGGGGAGATGGACTCTGAGGTAAAACTTGTTTAGGGTGGTTATACGAGTGCTCTTGAATACAAGCATGTGATTGAGGTTCCTTGTGTGGGCAAGTCCATGAAATGTATGTGTGCCAATGTATGGGAGAATGGTGGATGTGTAAGTATGAGGAGATAGGAAAATTAGGGCTGGTCGCTATCTGGTTTTCATAGGGCTGCTATATGTCCAGAATTTCCCAGACATAGCCTGAATATGGCAGTTGGAAACAGTGTCCAGGAGGAAATCACTGAAATGTCCGGGGAAATCTGGACGTATGGCATCCCATGTCAGAAATGTAGATTTTGGTGAATTTCCTTAAAAACAGCTCATTCCTTAGTTCCCTATTTCATTTTTTTGCAAGGAAAGCTCAACAATTTTAGGCAAAAGTTTAGTTTTGTGTCTGGATTTCCACTTTTTGAAATACAGCAATTCTAGTTTTCAACATCATGATATATCACCAGCTAAACATCACAATATATCACAATATCTGAAATAAGGATGGAGCTATGTAGAGGCATTGGCTGGCTTCACAGTTTTTCCCACATTGTCATTTTTGCATAGCACACACACACACACACCATGATTCACGATATATTGCCAGGTCAAAAATTATGAAACCAATATCACGATACGGACTTCAAACCGGTTTTGAACGCTATATTGATATATCTCCCAGTCCTAAAGAGAACAGCCTGAACATGTGAGAATATCGTACATGGGTCATGGGCTTTCCTACAAGAGCCCCTTCCTCCTTTATCCACCCTAAGTAATGTTTGTAGTTCCCCATTATTTTTTGCATGCCTGCTGTAAGGTAAACTCTTTTATTCTTCCATTTATGTATGTGCACATACAGCATAAAGAATGGATCCAAGCGAGTCAGAAACAGCAGGAATCAACTGACCCTATTGCCTTTATATTCAGTAATTCAGTCTTTGTGTGCTTTTCAAAGACATAAGTAATCGACTGTTATTCCCCCCCTATCCCCAGTGAGAATTGTGAACATTTAAAAGTCTGTGATCTTTCTTTGTATGCTTTTCTTCATTCCGTCTTCATTGAGTGCTGAGAATGCACACTACAGAGAATGTCATCAGCTCCGAATTCCCAGTGCAGCATGCTTCAGTAAATGAACGACGAACAGCATAAACAATTATCAATTTCACATGTCTTCCTACGGTCCAAAATTGCACATATTGTTAAGCCTTGATGCTCAGATGCACCAACTTGGAATGACAGGCTCTCCCATTAAAACTGGGAAAGACCAATTTTAAGGGGATTACGCCCCTCAAAAACTGTAATCTGTAGTTTACAACAGCAGTATTGTTTTTTAAACCTAGTAGATGGAACAGCTGCTTCATAAACTTATTAATTTCCTGGAGAGAATGCCGAGTGCTTAACAATCTGAAATAGGACAAGATGCAGTTACATAGTCACGTATGCCCATATTTTGTATATAAATGGCACAGGCAGCACCAATTTCTTTTAAGTGGTTGACTGTGTTGCCCTGCTCTTTGGAACTGTATGAAACTCTGCTGAGCTGTAACATATTTTATGGTCACATCACACAAGTTCATAGTAGGTCACTGCTCATAACAGTTCATTGGGGAGAGTAGATTTTTCCATAGTGAACTCTTGTCAGAGAGGCTAGTAAACAAGAGTGTTGTTATGGGTGTAGTGTTCTTTTGTACAACTGTGACTTTATTCTTCACCTGTCCTCACCATGTATCTCAGGGATGTGCAATCCTTGGCCTTCCATATTTTTGGGGATGCCAACTCCTTTCAGCATTAGCCAGCACGGCAAATGGCCAGGAATGATGGGAGTTTGCAATCCATCTTCTTCGGGGCCATGGGTTCGCCACTCCCCGATCTCCCACCCACCTACTGTCCTGAATCCTAAGGTTTATTTATTTGTTTGTTTAATTTAATAAAAGTTATTTGTCAAAGAAAACCCCTCAAAGCAGTTTTCAAAAAAGAAGGTGGTAAAACGATGAAAAATGAGAAAAATAAACGAGGTTACTGGTGGCATACATCAATGACCATGAAACGGAAGAATCTAGAACAACAGCTTTATTATTATTCAGTACCTACCCGAATATATGCATTGTAACTGTTGGTTTCTGCTCTCTTCACTGTGCAGCGAAATGCTTGTCACAAGACAATGTTTACATTCCACAGTCAGAGTTACTGTTGGGTTTTCCCATGGGAAAGGGAGACTGGATGTGACGTACACTGGTTTCCTGTTTTTCACTGTCCTTTGCAGTTCAGTGTGTGCTTTAGAGGAGAGAGGATGCTTTTCTCTGCTCCGGCAGAGGCAAGATGTTTTTTTCTGTAACATACCAGCTTTGAAGTGTAAATAAAGCAATATACAGTATGTAGCACGTACTCCTCATCCTTCCGCTGTGCACGGGACTACTGCTTATCAACAACATTTGGTTCCGGGCCCAGAAAAACGCAGTCATCTTAAGAATGGGCTCCAGAAGTCGAATCGGAGTGCCGGCAAAGGATCGGAATGCAGGGGGACAGATCGGAACGGAATCTGCTCTGCGCGTCAAGATGATTGATGAGGTATGTGCTACTGCTCCGGGCAGCCTGCCAGCTTCTAATTAATGGCTTTATGGCTGGACTTTGAACTTTTAAAGGCAGTTTTGCCGGGCTGGGGAAATCGAAAGTAACTTTTAAAAGTGCTCTTGGAATAAGCAGAGTGGCACAGGCAGAGGCTGTTTTGAACTTGCTTTTGGAATGAAGCAGCACAGACACAGCTTGTATAAAGTAGCCTGATTTAAAGCAGCAGACATGACACAGAAGGCTAATGCCAGAGTCATGATGGCCCTTCAGGATGCTTGTGGAATTCCTAAGCTCAATAAGAATAACTATGCGGACTGGGTTCTCTATGCAGAGGCTATTCTGCGGAAAGAGGGTCTGTTTGAAGTTATTACAGACACCCCCCCAGCTCCAGTTACAGATGAATGGAAAGCTATGGATTCCAAGGCAAGGGGAACTCTTACGTTGATAGTATCCCCAGAAGAGCTCTGTCTGTTGCGTGATAAGACCTCAGCCAGACAAATTTGGGACGCTTTGAGAGAGGCTCACTTGAGGACAGAAGCTGGATCCACTATGTTTTACTTTAACAAGCTGCATAATATGGCTCTTGCTGAAGGTGGAGATGTGCGTAAACATCTGATGGAGATGCAGAATCTGAGACATGAGCTGCAACAGAGAGGACTCAACTTTCCAGAGGCTGTGTATTCCTTCATGATACTACAATCTTTGGGTTCAGGTTGGGAGTCTGTTGCGACTCAGATTGCTGTACAACCTACTGCTCAGCTGACAGTGGACTATGTTACTGCCGTGATTCTCAATGAAGCAGATCGCCGGGGTGCTGGCTGCATGGGCAAGGGAGAGACTTCACAGTCGTCATCCCATAGTGCAGTGGAACCACCAGATGGCGCCAAAGCTTTGAAGGCAGTGAAATGCTACTCGTGTGGACGTCTAGGCCATATGAAGAGGGAATGCAAATATCCCAGGGCCAAGACAGAGCAGCGCAGCGAAAGCTCATCGCGTGGAAAAGGCCGAGGCAGAGGCAAAGGTCCGGTGTCCAGGACAACGCAGCACAAGGCAATGGTCTCACGCTTCACTCCAAAAGTTGCAGAGGTCCAGAAGACGTCTAGATCTTTCTTCGTTGTTGATTCAGCGGCAACGCACCACATGTGCAACGATAAGCGACTGTTCGTGTCTTTTACACCGCAGGAAGGTGCGATTCACCAAGCGGATGACCACACAATCCCCAGTAAAGGCTACGGAACTGTTGTTCTTCACAGTTTGGACTTATCGATACAGAATGTGCTTTATGTGCCGGATGCCAAACATAATCTGCTCAGCGTTGGACAGCTGAATGAGCGGAATATTGACGTTTCCTTTAAGAACAAAAGGTGCATCATCACAAAGAAAAATGATTATGTATTGTATGCTGAATATGTTGATCGTTTGTATGTTTTGTATTATGATGATGTTGTGCAGGATGACACTTGTTGCATTGCAGGTACTAACAAAAGTTTGCATGCAGAATGTATTCACGATTTTCATCGAAAACTTGGTCATTTGCATTTTGAGGCAGTATCTAAGATGCCTGCCTTGGTTGAAGGTATGGCTATTAAACCCTGCAGGTACCACATGAAGTGCAAGGCATGCGCAGCAAACAAGGTGAAAATGGCTGCGAAAGGTAAGGTGTCTAGTAGGCAAGCTACAGAACCATACCAAATTGTTCATGCTGATTTGGTTGGACCACTAGCGCCCTCTTTGGGAGGAAACAGGTACTTCATGGTTCTCATTGATGCATTTTCCAGGTATATTTATGTGTACAATCTCAAGCAGAAATCAGAGGCTTTTCCTAGGTTCAAGGAATTCTGTGCTTGGTTGGAAAATGTGCATGGTAAGAAGGTAAAGACTCTTTTCAGTGATCGCGGGGGAGAATTCACTTCTCAGCAGTTTGAAGCTTTTCTGACTGAGAAAGGAATTCAACACGATTTGTCTAGTCCTCGCTCGCCATGGCAGAATGGACTTGCGGAACGAGCAAATCAGACATTGCTTCAAGGGTTAAAAACCTTGCTGCATGATGCCAATCTTCCAGAGAGTTATTGGGCCGAAGCTCTCTCATGTTTCACTTACAGTTATAATCGCAGGTTATCTTCAGCGATTGGTTGTACCCCGTATGAGAAGATGTTTGGCAAGAAGCCATACATCAAACACATGAAAATTTTTGGTTCTGACATGTGGGTTCACTCACCACAAAACTCCAAGTTAGACAAGCGTGGATTGCATGGTATCTTTCTAGGTTATCAGAAAGGGTCTTACAGAATAATGATGACTGACTCAAAGGCAATTAAGCTCACAAGAAGTGTTGAGTACAATGCCAAGTGGGGGGAGAATGTGGGAATTTTCCAATGTTATCCTGATGACAGTGATGAGACTGAGGATAGTCAAAAGCAACCACAGCAACCCACACCCACTGATGAAGGTTCTGATTCTGAGTCTGAAACTGAATCGGGTGATTCAGAGGATTTCGAGAGTGCGAAAGCCTCTATGCGACCCTCTGAAAGCTCTGATCAAGAATTGGAGGAACCATTGTTCACAATAGGTCACTTTTCTCCTAAGAAGGAAGAGGAGAGTGTTGAAGACCTACGGCTAATTCGCAGGTCACAGAGAGCCACAAAAGGCAGACCTCCAAAGAGATTTGCTGATGAGTTTGCTAAGATAGCAGTAACAGCTGTTAAAAGCTCCAAGAAGGTATTTGAACCTTCAAGTTTCCAAGAAATCCAGGATTTGGATTCAAAGGAAGCTGAGCCATGGTTAAATGCCATGAAGGCTGAGCTTGATTCCTTGGAAAGGAACAAAACATGGGACCTAGTTCCAGTAGTTCCAGGAATGAAATTGCTTGGAAGCAAATGGGTCTTCAAAGCGAAGACTGATCAAAATGGCAAGATAGTCAGACACAAAGCCAGATTGGTAGCCAGAGGTTTTGCACAGGTACCGGGTGAAGACTATCACGAGACCTACTCACCCACAGTGAGGTATGAGAGCATTAGGCTTATGCTCAAGCTAGCTGCAGAGGAAAATCTACACATTAGTCACCATGATGTGAATACAGCTTTTCTGTACGGATCTCTAGATGAATCACTTTATATGCTTCCACCTGATGGCGTACAGGTAAAACAGGGATTTGTTTGTGCTCTGAAGAAATCCCTTTATGGTCTCAAACAAAGTGCAAGGTGTTGGCACACAAAACTCACTGAAGTATTGTTTTCTCTAGGTTTTAAGCAAGGGAAAGCTGATCCATGTGTATTTGTCAAAGAGGAGGGGCAAAAGAAACTGTATTGTTTGTTTTATGTTGATGATCTTTTATTCTTTTGGAAAGATGTCACAATGTACAATAACGCCCTAGCTCAACTGAAAGAGCACTTTGACATGAAAGATCTTGGTGAGGTAAACAACTACCTATCTCTGGAAATAGAGAGAGATCAAGATGGTAACATTCTAGTACACCAGTCACGGAAAATTGCTGATGTGTTAAGCAAACTGAACCTGATGGATGCTAACCCTGTAGACACACCGATGACAACAGGTTATCAGGTAGATGACACTGAAGAAGCATTTTCTGACACTACACTGTACAGAAGTGTGCTAGGCAAGCTAAACTTCATTGCCAGATGTTCAAGACCAGACATTGCTGTTAGCTGTAATTTGCTAAGCAGAGAAGTCAACAATCCTACTGTTAAGGATTGGAAAGCTCTGAAACGCATAGCGCGGTATTTGAAAGGCACTATGCATTACAGACTGAGATTTAACAATCAGAAGTCTGGTGGTCTTGAAATATTTGCAGATGCAAGTTTTGGAAGTGACACTACAGACAGGAAAAGTACGTCTGGAGTTTGCTATATGTACAATCAGGGTCTATTTGATTGGTCATGCAAGAAGCAAACAACAGTTAGCTTAAGTACTTGTGAAGCTGAACTGAACGCACTGTCTTATTCACTTAAAGATTGTGAATGGTTGTTACAATTGTGCAAAGACATGAAAATTCCTGTCAAATGTCCAATCCAGGTTTACCAGGACAACAAAGCATGTTTGGCTTTGCTGAATTCTGAAGGTTGTAAGCAAAGCACGAAACACTTGCAATTGAAGTTGCAACATGCTAGGGAACGTATTCAAAAGGGACTCGTAACGGTGTCCTATATGCCAGGTAATGAAATTCCTGCTGATGTATTGTCCAAGATTGTATCAAGGGATCAACACTGTACCTATGTGCAGAAGTTGGGTTTGTACTGATATTGTACGAACACGCTGCCCAGTGATGTTCACAGAAAGGGGGAGGATGTTGGTTTCTGCTCTCTTCACTGTGCAGCGAAATGCTTGTCACAAGACAATGTTTACATTCCACAGTCAGAGTTACTGTTGGGTTTTCCCATGGGAAAGGGAGACTGGATGTGACGTACACTGGTTTCCTGTTTTTCACTGTCCTTTGCAGTTCAGTGCGTGCTTTAGAGGAGAGAGGATGCTTTTCTCTGCTCCGGCAGAGGCAAGATGTTTTTTCTGTAACATACCAGCTTTGAAGTGTAAATAAAGCAATATACAGTATGTAGCACGTACTCCTCATCCTTCCGCTGTGCACGGGACTACTGCTTATCAACAACAGTAACTACTATTGTAAGAGCTTTCCCTGTTTACCTCCTACCTGCACCCTGAGATCATCACCTGAGGCCCTTCTTCATGTGCTTCCTCCATGAGAGGTCTGGAGGGTGGCAACACGAGAAAGGGACTTTTCTGTGGTGGCTCCCTGTTTGTGGAATGCCCTCCCCAGGGAGGCTCAGCTGCTGCCTTTAGGCGCCAGGTAAAAAATTCCTCTTGAAACAGGACTTCACATCCAATATCATTTTAAATGTGTTGTGGGTGGTGGTGGTGGAGTATTTGTTGCTTTTTATCGAATTTCCATTAAGTATTTGGTGGTTTTATATTATAATAATATCTTTAATACGGTCAATGACCAGAAAGCAATTTATAAAAGAAATACAACATTATAGCAGTATTGTGCTACAAATAACAGTGGAAATATGGCCAATTCACAGATTTTTATATTGTAATTTTATGTTGTGGGCTGCCCTGAGATCTACGGTTGAAGGACAGTATGAACATTAAATAAATAAGTGGAAGGAAATCAATTTTTATATATACAGTGGTACCTCGGGTTACAGACGCTTCAGGTTACAGACACTTCAGGTTACAGACTCCACTAGCCCAGAAATAGTACCTCAGATTAAGAACTTTACCTCAGGAAGGACTTCCGGAGGCGGCGCGAAGGGTAATGGCTGCCCTTTCCTAACGGGGAAGGGAAGCTCCGCTCGAGAAGGGTCGTCCGCTACGGCGCAGCGGAGACCCAAAACGGAAAACCGCAGGCAGCAGAAGCCTGCGGTCCTGGGACCCGGCGGGCGCCTGTAGCGGCCACCGAAACGTTGAAGGAACCCCGTAAGGGGCTCCGGATCGCGGAGGAGGCTGCGGCGCTGTGGGTCGTTCCGCAATCGGCGGAGTGAAGCCGCGTAGCTGTTGCCAGTGAGCGCTGACCTTTCTTCCTGAAATTTATGCCTTGAAAACAACAACCCGTGAGTAAACATCTGACTCTATGCAATTTGGGACTTTAAAATATTGAATTTGGCTGAAAGCGGAGTGACGAAAAACAGGAAGTCCGTCTTCCGCTCCCATTGAACTTGAACGCAAAGAGCTGGAGGAGTGGAGGCAAAGAGAGATCTTTTAAACTATTCGATCTGAGCACCCATTGAACTTTATTCTAAGTGGAACAATTACCCTATGTGTTGGACTCTTATGAACTTTAATTACACGGGGATATCTTTCTCCCTTTGGAGCTACATTCTAACTAAAAATCCCAGGCGCTGGAGCTGCCTGAGAAACTGAGCTGTCAGCTTGCAGTTTGCAGCTTGGATACTTTGAATCTGAACTTTGAAACAATCTGAGAGAGTTTGAATTTGTTACTTTAAGGCATTTGGATTACCAGCTTGCACCATCAGAAACATTATTGCTGTACTAAACCCCAACTCTGCTGAAAAATCTTTTTATTGAAGGTTCTTGGACTTAGAAATCTGACTTTATTTTAATTGAAATTGACTTCTTTCCTGAAATATTTTAAACTCCCCCTAGAGGATTTGGGACTTATAACAGTGACTTTTATTTTACTTTCCTTTTCCCGGCCCTCTGCTGACTGTTACCATCTGGGCCGTGGCTTTCTCATGGGAACAACTCAGCTTGACCTTGACTTTTAGATAACTTTGGAATGAGTGGTACAAGAAGGAGAGGAAGAACTAAACAAACAACTTTGACAACTTTAACCGTAGCCTCACAGGCACGTAGATCATCTGTGCCTACTTTGCCTTCTGAGGTGGAAGCTGTTTCTCTGCCTCGGGCAGGGGAGGGAGAAACTGAGGAATTACAACTGGAAGATATGGCCTCAGGGGCAAGCACTGCTATCTTAGAGAAAATTTTTGAAAAATTAGAATCTTTGGATAAGAAAGTAGAATCTTTGGACAAGAAAGCCGATGAGCAAACATATAAAATTGAGCAGAACATAGAATGTTTAAATAAATTATCTGGACAAGTTGCACAGAATACTCAAGCAATCGGAGAATTGAAGGAGGCTGCAGGGGAAAATCGGAAATTGGCTGAAGATACCAGCCAAAAACTTGAAAATTTAGAACAAGAGGTAAGACCACTCTGTAAACAAGTAGGTGAACATCAGACCTATTTGTCCATGCTTGAACTGCGGAACAGGGAGAGCAATTTAAGGATAAGAGCAATACCAGAAGTGGAAGAAGGCAACCTAGCTGAGTTTTTGACTAAAGAATTCTCCAAATTTTGGAGTTTAGAGGAAAAGGACTTTAAAATCGTTTCGGCTTTTAGGCTCGGAAGACTTCTAAAGAAAGAGAAGCCCAGAGACTGTTTGATAATACTGAGGTCAAAGGAGGAAAGGGATAAGATTTTGGGCCTACACTACGGAAAGTCACTGGATATTTTGGACAAAAGAATTGAGATCTACAAGGATATTCCTAAACAACTGTTAGATCTTAGATCTAACTATTTGGAGTTGACAAGACTACTAAGGAAGAATTCAATCATCTTTAGGTGGGAATTTCCTCAAGGACTATCTTTTACTTTTAGAGGGAAGAAGATCAAAATCAGAACATCAGAAGATAGAGATAAATTTCTGAACGTATACGGAGAGGACCTTCACAAAGGAATTGACCAACTTCCAGGGCCTGAAACACCAGAGGTACTTGCACCCTTGGACCCTGAAGATCCTCTGAATAAGATACCACCCCTTGAAAAATAACCAGATTTATTCAGGATGTCTCTGCAACTTATGAGTTGGAACATTAATGGCTGCAACATCCCGGAAAAAAGGAGGAAAATTTTTCATATATTAAAAAAAGAACAATTGGACATTATCTGCTTACAAGAAACACATGTGACTAGGCTCCATAGAAAGGTGTTAATAAACAAAAGACTTGGTCAAGAATTTATATCTTCGGACAGAGTAAAGAAGCGAGGAGTGGTGATATATGCAAAAGAGAGCCTGTCACCTAAATTCTTATTCAAAGACGAACATGGAAGAATATTAGGAATTGAGATACAACATCAAGGAGAAAAGATTCTGATATTAGGAATTTATGCACCAAATGACGGGAAATCGGAATTTTACAAGAAGTTGCATGAGAATATGCTGGATTATCTGGACTACAACAACATCATCATGATGGGAGATATGAATGGGGTCGTATCGACAAACATGGATAAGTCACAAAATCAAAATGTTACAAAAGACGGCAGACTGCCAAAGACCTTTTTTGAAATGGCTGACAATATGGACTGGATTGACATTTGGAGAACTAAGAACCCACTGGGAAGAGAGGGAACATTCTTCTCTGAAGCCCAACTGACTTGGACAAGAATCGACCAAATATGGATATCTAGAGGTCTGGCACCCAAGGTCAGAAAAGTGGAAATCTGCCCAAAGACCTGCTCCGACCATAATGCGCTGAAGATGGATATGACACTTTTGCCAACCGGCTCCTTTAGATGGAAGATGAATGATAGCTTGTTTGGAGATCAGGAGATCGTTAAGAAGGCCCAAAAAACTCTGAAGGACTACTTTGAAATAAATATGAACACTACGGTGGAAAAAAGAACTATCTGGGACGCAAGCAAAGCTGTGATGAGGGGGTTCTTGATACAACAGAACACTATAAAGAAAAGAACACAAAATGAAAGGAAAGATAAGATTCTGCAGAAAATCAAAGAATTGGAGAAGAAATTAAGATCAAATCCGAAGTCACAGCCGATTCTGAGAGAAATTAAACTATATCAAGCTCAATATTCCAAATTGATAAACCAAGAAATAGAATGGAAGATTAAATTAATGAAACAAAAAACTTTTGAATCGGCAAATAAATGTGGGAAACTGCTAGCTTGGCAGTTGAAGAAGAGACAGAAACTAAATACAGTTACAAACCTAGAAATTGAAGGAAGAAATATCCAGAACCCCATAGAAATTAGAAAGTGCTTCCAGAGATACTTTAAAAAATTATACACTCAAGGGCCGCAAGATGAGGTTGAGATTAAACAATTTTTGGAAAGAAATGGACTAACAAAGTTGTCACAAAAAAACAGATTAATCCTGAACAACAAAATAACACAGCAAGAGATTGGACAAGCTATCCAGAACATGCAATTGGGCAAATCTCCAGGGCCAGACGGCCTGACCTCCAAGTATTATAAGACATTAAAAGACTATCTGATCCAACCATTGATGGAGGTCTGTAATGAAATTATGGAAGGGAAGAAGGCGCCGGAATCGTGGAAGGAAGCTTTTATCACATTGATACCAAAATCTGAAGCTGAAAAGACACAACTTAAAAACTATCGTCCCATCTCCCTTCTGAATGTGGATTACAAAATATTTGCAGATATTTTGGCAAGCAGATTTAAAAGAGTTCTTAATGAAGTAATTCATAAAGACCAGGCAGGCTTTCTCCCAGGCAGACATATGTTTGCAAATACTAGGAACATTATTGACGTTTTGGAACTTTTGCAAACAGATATAAATACAAAAGCAGTGTTAATTTTTATAGACGCGGAGAAGGCCTTTGACAATATTTCTTGGAAATTTATGAAGGGAAATCTGAATGAAATGGGAGTGGGACGGGGGTTTGAGAATGGGATTGACGCAATATATTCAGAACAAAAGGCTAAACTAATAGTTAACAATGTGGTTACAGAAGAGTTCAAAATTGAAAAAGGAACACGACAAGGCTGCCCGATTTCCCCTTTGTTATTTATTTCGGTTCTGGAGGTGCTCTTGAACTTGATCAGAGGGGACCGGTTGGTGGAAGGGATTCAGGTCGGAGCGAAACAATACAAATTGAAAGCTTTCGCAGATGACCTAGTTTTGACTCTGCAGGAGCCAGAATCTAGTACGAAAAGAGTATTACAACTGATACAGGATTTTGGTCGGGTGGCAGGATTTAAATTAAATAAACAGAAAACTAAAGTGTTGGGAAAAAATTTGACAGATATAGAGTCGGAACGGTTTCAGAGAGAAACAGAATTAACTATGGTTAAAAAAGTAAAATACCTAGGGGTAAACATATCAGCAAAAAACCTGAGTCTATTTAAGGATAATTATGAAAAATGTTGGTCTGAAATTAAGAGAGACTTGGATAGTTGGACAAAATTGAAGCTTTCTTTGTTAGGCCGAATTGCTGCTATCAAGATGAATGTATTGCCAAAAATGTTGTTTTTGTTTCAAACATTACAGATTGTGGACAAAACGGAGTGCTTCCGGAAGTGGCAGAAAGATATATCCAGATTTGTCTGGCAGGGCAAAAAGCCCAGAATTAAGTTTAAGATATTAACAGATGCGAAAGAAAGAGGGGGCTTTGCCCTGCCAGACTTAAAGTTGTACTATGAAGCCGCAGCTTTTTGCTGGCTAAAAGACTGGCTACTTCTCGAAGACACTGACGTGTTGGACTTGGAAGGTTTTAACAATGCTTTTGGTTGGCATGCATACTTATGGTATGATAAAGTTAAGATCAATAAGGCCTTTAAGAACCATATTGTCAGGAAAGTAGTGTTTAATGTCTGGACAAAATACAAAGACTTACTGGAAAATAAAACTCCAAGGTGGCTCTCACCTCTGGAGGCTAAGGCCCTAAAAAGACCCAATATGGAGGCCAAATGGCCAAAATATTGGGAAATATTAGAAAAAGATGGAGACAATTGGAAATTGCAGAGTTTAGAGAAAATGAAGGATAAGGTGCGAGACTGGTTACATTATGCTCAGATCAAAGAAGTTTTTAAAAATGATAAAAAGCTAGGGTTCCAGGTGGAGAAATCGAAGTTAGAAACTGAATTGTTAGAACCAAAGACTAAGGTATTATCTAGAATGTATAACTTGCTGTTAAAATGGAATACACAAGACGAAATGGTTAAATCGGCTATGATAAAATGGGCACAGGACATTGGGCACAACATTATGTTTGAGGACTGGGAAAGGTTGTGGACCACTGGGCTGAACTTCACCGCATGTAATGCTCTGAAGGAAAATGTAATGAAAATGATATATAGATGGTACATGACCCCAGTTAAACTTGCCAAAATATACCATTCGTCTGATAATAAATGTTGGAAATGTAAAGAAAATGAAGGAACATTCTTTCACCTCTGGTGGACATGTCCTAAGGTGAAGGTCTTCTGGGAAATGATATATAATGAGCTGAAAAAGGTATTTAAGTATACCTTCACTAAGAAACCAGAGGCCTTCCTTCTGGGTATTGTCGGCCAGAAGGTGTTAAAGAAGGACCGAACATTCTTTATGTATGCAACAACGGCAGCAAGGATACTCATCGCAAAAAACTGGAAAACTCAAGATCTACCCACACTGGAAGAGTGGCAGATGCAACTGATGGACTATATGCAACTGGCCGAGATGACTGGCAGAATCCGTGACCTGGGAGAAGAGAAGATGGAGGAAGACTGGGAGAAATTCAAGAAGTATCTACAAAAACATTGTAATTTGGTTGAATGTTAAGAAGGATGCTAGATTATAAAAAATTGGCCACCACTAAATTAGATTTGAAATTTGATGATAAGCGAGATTAAAGAAAATATAAAATTTTTTGGAAGAAGTGCTAGATCATATTTGAATGTGTGGACATGAGATTGTAAACAAGTTGATAATTTGTTTGGAAAAAACTTTTAACGATGTAAATGGGAGCGGGAGACGTGAGGGAGTCCAAAGAAGTGATGAAATTATGTCTGTGATAGAAGTAAGATTGTTTATTATTTGTGCATTTATATTTAAAAACTTTAATAAATATTTTAAAAAAAAAAAAGAACTTTACCTCAGGATGAGAACAGAAATTGCACAGCAGCGGCGCGGCAGCAGCGGGAGGCCCCATTAGCTAAAGTGGTACCTCAGGTTAAGAACAGTTTCAGGTTAAGAACGGACCTCCAGAACAAATTAAGTTCTTAATCTGAGGTACCACTGTAAATCCAGATGGAGATTCAAAAAAGTGAACATCAAACCTCTGTTTTTGAATTTCTCCTTACAAAACTTGGAAGCGACCCCCCAAAAAAACTGTATAGCGCCATAAACATGTCATAACACCTCACCCATCGCTCTTGTTGCACAAATGCTGGAGTAGGTTCTAAATTGAGAATGGAATTTGTCATAGCCGTGGCAGAGAAACACCCCTACTAATCTTACTTATCAGCCCCACACCAGAGCATACGAACGCACTTGGATGAAGAGATATGAAATGTGCCAGTCTGTGGGTCAAGGCTGGAGGAGACATGAAAAGATGTTTGGCATTGTAGCAGGATTACCGGATGAGAGTTACTGAGCAGAGGGTACTTGAAGCACGAGTCTGGTGTTGCTTGCTACACTTTCCCGCGCATGGTAGTAGCATTATTGACTTCAGGTCTCAGTAGCCTGGTGTTCGCGCCCTATCGAAGGGAACAGCTACAACTTGTTCTTAAGCAAACCAAAACAGTCGCTGCCTTTGGAGCAAGTGCTGGGATCTCAAGGCAAGCCTGAGCAACCTACCAAGAGATATTTCGCAGATTAAAATAGGCCTGCTAATTGGAACGATAAAAATGACATCGAGCGGCAGCTCGCCCAGCCCTGATTTTGCACACGTCAGGGCTTCTGTAGCTCATGAGGCTTTTTGGCAGTGGCAGTCTTCCTTGTGGTCCAGAAGCTGAACAGAGCTGAGAGTTTGTGACGGATCCACTCCCTGACCTTAGCCAGTCTTCCAGAAATCTACCCCAGTTTTTATAATCGGAAGAACTAGGAAATGGCTGGGCTGCATGCTGTGATGTGAGCAAACAGAGAGATTAACTTTCTAGGCTGTATAATTTTTTTTAAAGCGTAACAGCTCTATTGTGCATAAAGGAGTATCTATACATTACACTGGTAAATAAATGCTTCTTATGAGTGTGTATATGGAAGAAGAGGGGACGCGGGTGGTGCTGTGGGTTAAACCACAGAGCCTAGGACTAGCCGATCAGAAGGTCGGCAGTTCGAATCCCCGCAACGGGGTGAGCTCCCGTTGCTTGGTCCCTGCTCCTGCCAACCTAGCAGTTCGAAAGCATGTCAAAGTGCAAGTAGATACATAGGTACCGCTCTGGCAGGACGGAAAACGGCTTTTCCGTGTGCTGCTCTGGTTTGCCAGAAGCGGCTTAGTCATGCTGGCCGCATGACCCGGAAGCTGCACGCCGGCTCCCTCGACCAATAAAGCGAGATGAGCACCACAAACCCAGAATCAGTCACAACTGGACCTAATGGTCAGGGGTCCCTTTACCTATGGAAGAAGAAGAGTTTGGATTTGATATCCCGCTTTATCACTACCCGAAGGAGTCCCAAAGCGGCTAACATTCTCCTTTCCCTTCCTCCCCCACAACAAACACTCTGTGAGGTGAGTGGGGCTGAGAGACTTCAGCGAAGTGTGACTAGCCCAAGGTCACCCAGCAGCTGCATGTGGAGGAGCGGGGAAGCGAACCCGGTTCACCAGATTACGAGTCTACCACTCTTAACCACTACACCACACTGGCTCTTGTTTGCACAAGAGATTTGTTTGCACAAAACAGCAAGTGTGTGTGTGTGCTAGACTTTTCCCACATTCCCCAGCCACCCCTTCTCCAGCTTTTATTTCCCCCAAATGGGATTATTTCTGGTGTTGTGGCCAATGGCCGTACGTGTGGGTGGAATGGCAGTGGGAAGCGATGTGGTGAAGGGATTGGCATGCCTGAAAAGTGTCAGCTGCCTCCTCCTACTTACTGATTCTCCCCTGCAAAGTGTGTCTCCCATCTCTACAATAGCGTCAGGAGGCAAACGTGGTTAGGAGCTAAAAACACGAACCGCATTAAAATGCAAACACCAAGGTACACCTCATTTCTTTCAATGTGTCATTGATCTGTTGCTGCTGTGCAGATAAAAACTAATCATAGAATCGTAGGATTGTAGAGTTGGGAGGGACCATGAGGGTCATGAAATTCAACCCCCTGAAATGCAGGAATCATTTTGCCCAACGTGGGGCTCGAACCCACGACCCCAAAATTAAGAATCTCATGCTCTAGCACCTGAACTATCCTACAAGAATGAGTCTTTTTGTTTTGCAGTCTGTTATGTACTGAGTTGAATAGGATCCAAAATGCAGCAGTCTGATTGGTCCTAGAACAATAGGATTCAGAATGCAGCAGTCTGATTGGTCCTAGAACAATAGGATCCAGAATGCAGCAATCTGATTGGTCCTAGAACAATAGGATCCAGAATGCAGCAGTCTAATTGGTCCACAGGAGCCACCCAATCCAGCTCCAGGTGGAAGTGAATCCGCAACCTGATTGGCCTACAGGAGAATTCCGGAAATAGCCAATCACGTGGGGCCTATTGTGTCAATAATGTATATAAAGCAGATATTCTGGGGGAACTTCCATTCCTCCTCCCCACTATGAGCTGAATAAAGGGCATGAAATCCACTCTCGACTCCGAGTATATTTCGCAGTCTAAACTGCCCATGTAGGGTTCTGAATACCTAAGACCCATGTGGCCTTGGTTCCAAATCCATAAATTCAGATGAATTTATTAGAGACCCTTGAAATCCTCAGATTGCATCCATGGCAATGAACATCTCTAACTCAAGCTGCTTGCTAAGAAATCCTGTAGTCCTTCTGTGGGGTTACAAAACTAGCAACTTCCTGCCTAGAGGAGTACCGGCTTAAGACTTTGAGGTGTTAGGTGGGCTCAGTATTTTGACTGCGGTGAGTGTTGCTGGTAATAAATCACTGCAATGGGGGAGGGGAGTTGAGGGATTATCTGAGTGCATGTACCTTCCTTTGTGATGAGGCACTTTGAACACGTGGCTCACACTCCCATAGACGGTGTAATCCTTCGCTTGTCAGCACTGTGCTGTGGGCTGGGTCTGGTCTTTATCATTCCGCAAACTTCCATCTGTCAAGGGATGCTTAATTTGCAGCTTATTTGCACGTTTACCCCAAGGCTGTCTAAATTTAAGAGCTGCCAGTTGTTGAGCCTGTTCAGCTGAGGGGAGTGAGGCGGTGAAGGGTGGGGGCGGAGGTTAGAGATCTGGCGTTTCAGCCACTATTTTGCCCGGTTTATTTTCCTTTAAATGTGAACTTCCCAATATGGCTCACTAAAGCCCTTGATTGTTATCCGAAGAAAGAGATGGGTCGGCCAGTGTTCTGGTGATAACGAGTGCTGTAAAGGATGCCATTCAGAACGAATTCACTAGAGTGTGTGTCACTATATGGTCATTTGTTCGGCATTTTATGATGTTACCATTTTGTGGTGCTTTAGAGGCATCACCTTGCCAACAAAGGTCCGTATAGTAAAAACTATGGTTTTTCCCAGTAGTGATGTATGGAAGTGAAAGCTGGACCATAAAGAAGGCTGATTGCCAAAGAATTGATGCTTTTGAATTATGGTGCTGGAGGAGACTCTTGAGAGTCCCATGGACTGCAAGAAGATCAAACCTCTCCATTCTTAAGGAAATCAGCCCTGAGTGCTCACTGGAAGGACAGATCCTGAAGCTGAGGCTCCAATACTTTGGCCACCTCATGAGAAGAGAAGACTCTCTGGAAAAGACCCTGATGTTGGGAAAGATGGAGGGCACAAGGAGAAGGGGACGACAGAGGACGAGATGGTTGGACAGTGTTCTCGAAGCTACCAGCATGAGTTTGACCAAACTGTGGGAGGCAGTGGAAGACAGAAGTGCCTGGCGTGCTCTGGTCCATGGGGTCACGAACGACTAAACAACAACAACAATTACTTTATTTTACACCACCACATACTGTGTATTGATCTTTTACCTGTTACTTTGCTTTCACCTCCATGATTTTGGCTAATGAGCACTCACACTTTACATTGTGGGTGTCCTTTGTGGGATTGTGCCAGGTGCTACAGTTCCCAGGGAGTTTACTAGTCAACAGGGGCTGGCTTGCCTCTCAGTGTTAATTTTTGGAGGTTCACACCCAGCCTCAGAAACCAAGTTTCTTGCTGAAAGGTGGGGCCAGACCCATTTACAAATAGGGGGTGGAGCCGACAATAGCCAGGCAGTCAGCTCTGGAGATTCACCCTCCCTACCCTCCCTTTGTTTAATGTTTCATGTTTGCAAGTTAACTTTTTCTTCCTGTTTAGCGGGCACTGCTACGGTCTTTGACTGGTTGCTGTTGAAGGGCTGGGAAGAAATTGTGTGGTGTAGTGGTTAGGAGTGGTAGACTTGTAATCTGGTGAACTGGGTTCGCGTCTCCGCTCCTCCACATGCAGCTGCTGGGTGACCTTGGGCTAGTCACACTTCTCTGAAGTCTCTCAGCCCCACTCACCCCACAGAGTGTTGGTTGTGGGGGAGGAAGGGAAAGGAGAATGTGAGCCACTTTGAGACTCCTTCGGGTAGTGATAAAGCGGGATATCAAATCCAAACTCTTCTTCTTCTGCATTGGCAGGTTCTGTCTTCCCCGCAGCAATTCGTCACAACTTTGGCACTTATGGCCTTGGGTGGAATCCTTTAGTCTTTTCTTCCCTATATGGGGTGTGTGTGAAGTGGTGATACCCCCCGCAGCGGCGATTCCAGGGTCCCCCTCTTAAAGGGGTTATATATATGGGTGTCACTGGCCATACACTGAAAGGTCATCAATGAACTACCCTGCTTGCGGGGATATGGGCTTGGCTGCCTGCTATACTTATGTCTCGCAGAGCACCCCCATATTCCATTTACCCTGGTGAGCCCCAGTTCCCCCTGGCTGGGGGGCTGGGAGGGATACACGCCCAAGGCCGAAGCCAAGGTCTTCCTACATTCGGAAGTTTAATAAAGTTGTGGCCTAATTTTAATTCCATATACAATGGTACCTCTGGTTACGTACTTAATTCGTTCCGGAGGTCCGTTCTTAACCTGAAACTGTTCTTAACCTGGGACACCACTTTGGCTAATGGGGCCTCCCGCTGCTGCCGTGCCACCGCCATGTGATTTCTGTTCTCATCCTGAAGCAAAGTTCTTAACCTGAGGTACTATTTCTGGGTTAGCGGAGTCTGTAACTTGAAGCGTCTGTAGCCCGAGGTACCACTGTAACGTTGTCATAATCTTTATTCCTTCCTTATGATCCCTGGGGGCTAGGGCTGTCACTGCCTGGTCACTCAATGAGTTGGCCATTTAGAAATACATAGAAGAAAACAAATGTTTGCAAAAGCGGTGGCTAACTTGGTAGCCCTACAGTAGCTGTTGGGCTCCAACTTCCATCAGCTTATTGAAATTTCGAAGCGATTTGCAATGGCAAAGTAGCACAGGAAGAGTCATGAGTCACCATAACACAGCAATAGACAGCTGTATGTACAGGCTATTCCTCTCAACATTTTTTTTAGTACAGTAGCAATGTAATTTAAGTTGTAGTTTTGGCCTTCTGATAACATTGCATTAGGAGAAGGGCACAGAAATCAAATACAGTGGTACCTCAAGTTAAGTACTTAATTCGTTCCAAAGGTCCGTTCTTAACCTGAAACTGTTCTTAACCTGAAGCACCACTTTAGCTAATGGGGCCTCCCGCTGCTGCCGCGCCGCCGGAGCACGATTTCTGTTCTCATCCTGAAGCAAAGTTCTTAACCCGAGGTACTATTTCTGGGTTAGCGGAGTCTGTAACCTGAAGCGTATGTAACCTGAGGTACCACTGTAATCAAATAACTGCCTTGCACATCAAAAAGGGAGCAAACAAGCATTGCTCTTCCGTACTGTTCATACTGGGAATGCTTAGCTGTTCATAAACATATTATTCCTAGTAGACCATAGGAGATAAAATGAACTTAATAAATATTTAGCACTTATTATTTATTCAATATTTGCTTTTTTTTAAAAAAAAAAAAAACAGCTCATGATTCATTCAGGACACATCTTAGATGATATTATATACATATTTCAGTGTTCTTTAAGGGGCTGGTATACAGACATGATTTTATAACACGATTAAGTTGTTGTGTAAATCAGGAATGTGGTCCTCCGCGTATTGTTGGACTCATGGTTCCTCACCCCAATGTAAATTATACAACACACATATTTGCGGGCGCACAGACACACCGGTAACCCTCCAACCATGGAATGATTTCTGTGAGCTGATGTGTGATGCAAATATTTTTTGAGGCAAAATAATAAATCCAAATTACTACTGGGGGACCTTGTTTGGTAAACAATTATTTTTATTTTAAAAAATATTGATTCATTCACACAAGCTATATCCACAAGTAATCACTTATAAGAACCTTCTTGAGAGCAGTCCTAAAAATCCCATCATCACCATCATCATCATCATCATCATCATCATCATCATCATCATCATGATGTGGCATGCCTTAACTCCTTGGTGAAAAACTGTATGGTTTTTGTAGGCCGCTTTGAGGTATCATTACAATCAAGTGGAATAGATGATAGATTGTGATGACCTGGGACTCGGGCTCAGACTCGGAACCAGAAGAGACTCAGTCTGCACCAGATCCTTTGCCTCAGGCATCATCTGAACCAAGTCTGGGGCCTGATCCTGAAGAGTCCCAGTCTGCAGAGTTCTCCTGCAACAAACACCAGCTGGGCCAAGTCAGGCGCCTGAGTCTGTCCTGGCTCCAGATGTGGGGGTTACCTCGTTGCCTTCAGCTGGGCCATCATTTACAGATGCTCCACTACCGGTTTGGTCAGGAGAGGCTGAGGCACCCTCTTGGTCTAGTAACCCACCGATGTCTCCCGAGCTGCAGAGACTAAGGTCTGAGAGAAGGAGAGACCTCGGTACTCGCAGGAGGAGTGCTCGCCTTCGGGCGAAACAGGGAGGTGAGTCACTGGGGGGATCAGGACTGGCCGTTACCCCAACAAAGATAAAAGGCTGTCGGACCCCATCCCAGGTTGCGGGAGCAACATTGCTGTATGCTAGATCCTGCCTGAGATCCTGTACCTGTCCTTGCCTGTTGTCCTGCCTCGTGTCCTGCCTTGACCCTGTCGGACTAATTCCGAGCGGAACATTTGGATTCTGGACTGGACCTGCACTATGTTTCACAGGTTACCTCCAGGCCCAGCACATAGATGATAGATGATGATAGATGATAGATGATAGAGGATGGGTGGTGGATGGATGGACAGATGGATAGATGGATAGATAGATAGATAGATAGATAGATAGATAGATAGATGATAGATAGATAGATAGATAGATAGATAGATGATAGATAGATAGATAGATAGATAGATAGATAGATAGATAGATGATAGATATAGATGGATGGATAGACAGATAGATAGATGATAAAGGATGGATGGATGGATGGATGAATAGACAGACAGACAGACAGACAGACAGACAGATAGACGGATGGATGTATAAGCAAACAATTTCATTATTTGACTCACTAAAACAACCTATATCTATAAGTTTCCATTTGCAGCAAGAACTGTGGCTGGTCAGATGAATGTGAATTCCATAGGTCTCATGGTGAGCTGCTTTGCAAGCTCAGTCCTGGAGATTTTGTGAGAAAAGGACAGTAGGGCATGTTCATTTCCACTCCAAAAGATAACTGACTAAATCCAGGGCAGCCTTTATGCAAAAACCTGGAGAGTGTTGTGTTCCTGTGGTCATTTATATCCCCAGTGCTACTCAGCTAGCAGCTCTTTTACTGGACATCCCATCCTCTGATCTTTAGCAAGTTCCCATAAACACCCGCAGACCCTATACAGCAGCAGCTAATATTTTACATGTCAGAGAAAATCTTGCACTTCTGCTTTTTTTTTGCTCCCCTTCCATCCTCCATATACATGGTGACAAGACCCAGCTGAGAAGAAAAAGGGAAACTGGAGGACATTGCCAAGAATGTTCTAAAATCTCCACAAAATGCATCTTTTAATCACAGAATGGCTGTTCAGCAAACGAAGGAGAATCTCCCCCATCCCCTTAAACTTTTCTTTTGTTTTAATTTCCCTGTGGATACATTCTGAGAGGATCATTTACTCTTCTGCACTTTTGTTCACAAGTGAAAAAATATGTAAAACCAGCCAATATTAATTGTACATGCTGTAAATGGATACTCCTACACAATTTTGTAAAAATGTAAATCCCCCCTTTACCCCCTAAGAAGCTTTCCCTTACTTGAATTTCTTTCTAGAGTTGTAAACAAAACCTCCCTCCATGATTTACTCCCTTTCCATTTGGCGAGCTTTAATCGCTCTGTCTTTCTCATAGCATTCATGCCAGTTGGATCCATTTTGTTTATTTCCTTCCTTTGAGGCTAGAATCGTCTCTTCTCCCATCCTCAACCACCTTCTCATCATCGCACAGATGGACACACAAATGGACTTCATCATGTTTGCAAAACATCTACCCACTGGAAAGAAGAAATAAAACCACAGTGAATTATTATCACTCCATAAGCATCTTTGGAAGCACTGACAACTTCACAGCAGGAGTTTGGACGTCCCTAGAGCTGAGCATTTGAAGAGATGCGATGAGGTTGGAACAGCCAAGTATGGACAAAGATCCATTTACAGTACCTGCTATCTGACACGATTGTCACTCCATGATGTTTGTTAGTCTGTCTGCAGTGCTTATGCCATAGCTGTCAAGTGTCCCTTATTTGGCGGGACAGTCCCTTATCCCAGCGCCATGTCCCGCTGCTGTCCCTTATTGATGATGTCCCTTAAATTTCCCAGGTTTCAAAGGAAGCAGCTCCCCTCCCTCCCTCCCTCCCTCCCTGCCAGCCAGGGAGGAGGGAGGCTCCAACTGTGTTGCTTGGCTGCGTTGCTCACCCAATAAGAAGTCTAAGAACGACTGGGAGGGTGGCGCTTGCATGCCTTGTGCCGATCAAATCGGCCGCATTGCCTGGGGACTCGCCTTTGCTCAGCACTTTCCAGTGAAGAGGTGACGGTGGCTTTCCTTGCTGCATCCCCTTTGCTGGGTTGCTGCGCTGTGGGAACCACTGCTTGAGGCTTCGTTTGGCTGCTGGTTGACTAAAATCCCTTATTTTGGCTGCTGATCCCTTATTTTCGAGGCTGCTGGTCCCTTATTTTCAAATCTGTAAGTTGACAGCTATGGCTTATGCCCTTGTTATTTTAACATCTGATGTGCTGTTGCACTCACCTGATGCATGGCAAACCCAAAGATTTGAAGCAGTGCGGCCTTACCCTGAGGAGTCATTTAGTTGAAAGTGTAGTTTCATCAGAGTGGCTAGGGAGCCGCCCAGAGTGGCTGGGGAAACCCAGCCAGATGGGCGGGGTATAAATAATAAAATTATTATTATTATTATTATTATTATTATTATTATTATTATTATTATTATTCCTGATGAAAGCTGCATCATGAACAGACCTAAATTGCTGCTGACAGATGATTAATCAAAGGGTGGATAGCTGAGTGAGTAGGGATGCGGGTGGTGTTGTGGTCTAAACTGCTGAGCCTCTTGGGCTTGCCGATCGGAAGGCTAGCGGTTCAAATCCCCACGACGGGGTGAGCTCCCGTTGCTCCTGCCAACCTAGCAGTTCAAAAGCACACCAGTGCAAGTAGATAAATAGGTACCACTGCAGTGGGAAGGTAAAAGGCATTTCCGTGCACCCTGGTTTCCATCATGGTGTCCTGTTGCACCAGAAGCGGTTTAGTCATGCTGGCCACATCACCCAGAAAACTGTCTGTGGACAAACGCTGGCTCCATCAGCCTGAAAGTGAAATGAGCACTGCAACTCCATAGTCGCCTTGGACTGGACTTAACCGTCCAGGGGTCCTTTACCTTTTTTATACCTTTAGTTGAGTGAGTACCTTCTGTTGAAGTCGAGAAAAGGTTCAGTCCTTCCCCTTTTTACAGGGCCAATGTTGGCTCCCATAAGATTTCTAAGATTCTTCCTTCGAAAGCTCCAACGTTCACAGCCATGCAGGTTTCCACTTCCTTGAAAAAGCTTGTGCTTTCAGACCTGTGCCTGAAAGGCCCGGATGGTGTCTCCTAGTTGCTGAAATGCACTCATTGTTGTGTGAAGTCTTCCCATGTTTCAGAATGGTGTGCGAACTACTTTTAGACTTCCTGTTCAGTAATCTAGTTGTCGGGGGATTTCCGTTTATTCTCTTTTAAATGCAGTTGTACAAAATGCCAGGGACCTGTCTTTAGGATGCCAGAGTTGGATGTCGTCATGTCTAAATTTCTGGTTCTAGCACTGCAGTCCCCATTACTGCCTTTAACACTTTTTCCTCTTTTGTAATTCCTGAAAAATTCCCTTGTCTACATGCTGGGAAATTCTGGGTAGATACTCTCTCTTGGAAGATGCCAAACTGGACACCAATACTCTATTGCCCCAGAAGACTGAATGAATGTTAGCCTATTCTGATCTTGAAGGACATGTGCTTAGGGCACTCTATTTTGTAAAACTCCAAATCAGCTGGGAACATCCTGAATTATTTTTGGTTACAGAAGCCCTTCAGCCAAACATTGGTCGAGAAGAGCTTCAAGAGAGCCTCCTACCTTTGTACCTTCTTTTGGAAAGGTAGGAACAAGTGGACACGACGTTCAGTAAGTGGGTATCAAAAATTTGTTTATTAAATAATCTCCACTTCTGGTACATTTTGAGCCTGAAGAACTTTTGTTGTGAAACCATTTATCACATCACATGTGCAAAATTATATATTGGAATTATATCTCTGTTTCTATATATTTCATTGCTACCAATCTACGGGTTGTTAGAATGAACAGGTGCACATTATCAAACATATTGATGCTTCTGTGTGCACCTCTACTTGTGTTCTAGGTAAAGGTATAGGGACCCCTGACCATTAGGTCCAGTCGTGACCGATTCTGGGGTTGCAGAGTTCATCTCGCTTTATTGGCCGAGGGAGCCGCCATACAGCTTCCGCGTCATGTGGCCAGCATGACTAAGCTGCTTCTGGCGAACCAGAGCAGTGCATGGAAACGCCGTTTACCTATTTATCTACTTGCACTTTGACATGCTTTCAAACTGCTAGGTTGGCAGGAGCAGAGACCGAGCAACGGGAGCTCACCCCGTCACGGGGATTCGAACTGCCAACCTTCTGATTGACAAGTCCTAGGCTCTGTGATTTAACACACAGCGCCACCCGCGTCCCTTTTGTTTTCTAGCACCACATTAATTTATCATAGTAGGAGAACACAAGTGTAATTAGATGCTTAGCCATTTTCTTAGTGCATCTTGTTTGTTTATCTTAATACCACTTACCTTAATTTCACAGGACTTCCTTCTGAGTAGACATAGTTAGGATTGCACTGTTACTCATTAAACAATGACTAGTATAATATCCTTTTTCACTTTTTAAGAAAGAATTATTATTTCAAAATTCAAGATGTAAAATAAAGACACATGTAGGAGTTTTCCAACAACACAACAATTTTTGAACTCCCTTTCCCCCAGTGGAACATATAATCAACCACAATGTCTTGGAATCCAAAACAGTTTCAGACACTGTTCGTTACAAAATCAGTAGCGTAACATGTGAAACAACCAGTTCCCTCTGCACAAACAGAAAGAGCAAAATTTAATACATATATCCAGACATGTATCTTGAGAATCCTCAAAGTCACAAAAGAGCCAGATTGCCAGAAAGTCCTTCACTTTCCATTTTCCCAAAGAGACCAATCTCAGATGAGTAAATTTTTCCATGAAAACAGATCCCATCCCTTAGGTAACTATTAAAATCAAATATTTAAGGGGGGTGGAACTGAGTCAAAACATCAGCGCTTGTTGTTTACAATGCTAAGACACATTAGGAGGCAATTTGGATATAGCTTTATGCATGTATTAAAGTTTGCTACAATTTTTGTTAGGAGGCAATGCAAGGACCTTGCATTATGCTCAGACATATCAGTCTATTTCTGGCCCATGTGTTCATTCAAGAGTCCATTCTAACCCATCTTTGCTATTTTAAACTAGAAAAATCCACATGAAATTCATACAAAGTATGTGTTTACAGAAAATTGGAAGAAGTATATGAACTATTTGAAGAGCAATTGTAACCAACAAATTATGCTAGTAGGACTACAAGAAGTTTTGTAAGGAGAAATATCTACAAAGTAGATAAAGAATAGAGATATTGGTTATGAGTTTTAAATGTAACAAGGAAAATAAGAAATGTATACTAAGAGATTAGACTGGAAAATTTTCAGTCAGGACTGATGGAAGTCAAAAAATTGAATAAGATGTAAAAAATATGTTTAATCACTGTTGAAAATTGTATGTTAAATATATATATATATAGAATCAGCAACTGCTACTGGAAAATTATCAGCCCTCCCTGAGTTTCAGCCTGGCAGTATGTGACTGCAATTAGCATAGACTGAAACCAGCGTATGAATTGGCCATTTGCTCATCACCACCAGCACCAAAAGCAATTGCAACTCAGTTGCAACATGTTGTACAGACTGCATGCCAGAGACAGTCATGCAGCCCTCCCTTCTTGCCAAGTCACCACTTCCTATGCACCACTGGGTTGAGACTCAGCACCGATCATGGCAGCTTCATGCTGAGGGAGCAGTGTGAGTAGGCCCTCAGGATTGTACCAATTCCTGCTACAGCAAATAGCAAAGAATCTTTCAGAGCTGCCCACACTAGGCTTGGCTCACCTAACAAGGAATCTTGTTGAAAGGTTTTAAGCCTTGCAGTTGGATGTGACCGCTCCGCTCTGGAAAACATTACATGTTGTGCTTCCATCAGTTCTAGCATTTCCCCCTAAGGATCTCACACATCCAAACTCCCAAGCTCTGTTCTGTTCCTCACACCACACCCGCAAGTAAAAATACATGAGCTCTTCTGCATTGCGTTAAGAAAGCCCAGGAATTTGAACAACTCAGCTCCATTTTTTACAGCATTGCTTGATGGCAATGGAATTCCATTCTGTTTTCTATTTGTCAATAGAAAAGAAGCAAAGAATTCGAATTAGTCAACGTGTAAGTGGGCTCTAGTGAGTGGTTGTTGCTGCAGCTCATAAGCCATGCCACCAAAACATCCACAACAGGCATGTCAGAAATCTCATTAACTGGAGAAGCAGGTGGATGGATTGGGATGTAGAATAAAAGGCCAAGAGGCCCTATTGAACACTTTTCTAGTTTGATCCAAGAACTTCTGGGGAAATGCTGCCTCTATTCAAGGGACCTGTGGTGAGGTACTTGGTACAGTGGTACCTTGGGTTACATACGCTTCAGGTTACATACGCTTCAGGTTACAGACTCCGCTAACCCAGAAATAGTGCTTCAGGTTAAGAACTTTGCTTCAGGATGAGAACAGAAATTGTGCCCCATTAGCTAAAGTGGTGCTTCAGGTTAAGAAGAAGCAGCAGAAGAAGAAGAGTTTGGAATTGATATCCCACTTTATCACTACCCGAAGGAGTCCCAAAGCGGCTAACATTCTCCTTTCCCTTCCTCCCCCACAACAAACACTCTGTGAAGTGAGTGGGGCTGAGAGACTTCAGAGAAGTGTGACTAGCCCAAGGCCAGCAGCTGCATGTGGAGGAGCAGGGAAGCAAACCTGGTTCCCCAGATTACAAGACTGCCGCTCCTAACCACTACACTACACTGGCTCTCAAGAACAGTTTCAGGTTAAGTACAGACCTCCGGAATGAATTAAGTACTTAACCCGAGGTACCACTCTATATTACAGGGATGGGGAACCTGTGCTCCACGCTGCCCCCGATGTTGCTGGACTCCAACTTCCATCAGCCCCAAACAACAGCCCCATCCCTGTAACATCTGGAGGGCCACAGGTTCCCACTCCTCACGTACCACGACTTCTCTACTTTACAATTCAATATTAATTGCATTGATTGTTGTCTCTGTGTTTGGCTATTCACATGAACCACCTGTCAGTGTATGGGGCTGTTGGCGAATTGTGGAAGTTAGGCTAGAATGGAGAGGAAACTAGTTCAGTGAAGAGGAGAAATGTGATTCACTGCTTGGTTTGGGACTTGACGCACTTATGCAGCAATTGCTGTGAGGCAGGTTGCTGCAGTGTCCACACAGTTTACTGAATTTCAGGCTTGGGGTTGGTCTTAAGCAGGCTTCCTTAACCTCGGCCCTCCAGATGTTTTGGGACTACAATTCCCATCATGTCTGACTACTGGTCCTGCTAGCTAGGGATCATGGGAGTTGTAGGCCAAAAACATCTGGAGGGCCGAGTTTGAGGAAGCCTGGTCTTAAGTATTGAAATAATAATGCTAATATTCTCTGTATCGTTCCAGTTTTAGCATATGTGCTTCCAAAGAGGACACCCTTTAATCTTGACGATATGACAACACTCACAGCTTATGAACAGACTGCTGACAGATGTAGACTTTGTTTGGATAAATATGTATAGGAGTATATTACATTGCATTTGTGTGTATATATCTGCACATGTCTATTTCCCCCCTGTTTTCTCTGTACCACTTTATTTATTTATAATTGAAATTCTTTCCATAAAATCTTAATATTAAAGAAGTACTGAAATACTAATGAGAGAATTATCCTTAATCTGATTCGCTTCTCAAAGGGATATTTAAAACCAGAGATGGCCCTATCATTAAGCAAAGTGAAGCAGCTGCCTCAGGTGGCAGATGCTGGGGACCAGCAGTGAGGTGCCTGGCAACACAGCTGTGGGCGCACACCAAGTACCTGCATTCCCTAGCCTCCTGTCCTCAAGTTTGGTGGAGGACATTATCTTATCTCCACTGTAAGTTAGATCCAACTGCTTCTGTATGTAGAATGGCAAGTAGGGGAGCCTTCTTCTTTGGTGATCCCTCGTAGCCAAGTAAGATTGTCTTCCATGAACACGGTTTTAACAGTGAGTCCATAAGTGACTGTGGAGGCAAATTCTGGATCCACAGGTCCTTCCACAGTGGGGACATAGGTTTCCAGGGGGCATTGGTCATGGTGAGGGTTTGTCAAACATGCCTTCCTCTTAGCACGTTTCTCCCTTTTTTCCTGAGTTTGAAAGACTTCAAAGCTCATGACACCTTTGGTAAAGGCTGTTCTCCAATTGGAGCACTCGCAGGCCAGTGTTTCTCAGTTGTCAGTGTTTATCCTACATTTTTAAAAATTTGCCTTGAGAGAGCCTTTAAAACTCTTTTGTTGACCACCAGCATTACGCTTTTCATTTTTAAGTTCGGAATAGAGTAGTTGCTTTGGAAGACTATAATCAGGCATCCACACAACATGACCAGTCCAACAAAGTTGATGTTGAAGAATCATTGCTTCAACACTGATGATCTTTACTTTTTCCAGTACACTGGCATTAGTTCACCTGTCTTCCCAAGTAATGCGCAAAAATTTTTGGAGACACTGTTGATGGAATCGTTTGAGGAGCTGGAGATGGTGGTCCACGTTTCACAAGCATACAGTAAGGTTGGTAGTACAATGGCTTTGTAAACAAGCATTTTGCGAATGTCCCGGTCCTCAAACACACTGCACTTCAATCGGGAGAAAGCTGCACTTGCAGAGCTCAGGCAATGCTGGATTTCGACATCAATTTCAGCCCTTGTGGAAAGATAACTGCCCAGGTAGGAGAAGTGATCGGCATTTTCCAATGTTACACCACTTTGTGGCGCTGCAGAGGGGTTGTTTTGTGCTTGTTGGCACAGCACTTTTTGGGGGGGGGATGTTGAGTGACAGGCCAAGCTTTTTGTAAGCTTCTGTGAAGATATTTAGGATGGTTTGGATATCATCCTCTAAGTGTGCATACAAAACGTTGTCTTCAGCATATTGAAGCTCTATGATGGAAGTTACGGTAACCTTACTCTTTGCTTTCAGCCTACTCAAATTAAAGAGCTTTCCATCTGTTTGTTACCAAAGGGGAGTTTCCTTTCTACAAAGTGTAGGATCATGGCAATGAAAATAATGAAAATAATGAATAGAGTTGGGGCGATAACACCACCCTGTTTAACACCTGATCCCATTGTTATTTACAATAACCACCTTGTCCTTGGCAGCCACATTTTCTGGCCTAGCCCAGTATATGGCAGAGGGATGATGTTGCTAAGAAGCATGCCTTGACTTGCTTGATGTCGCGCATTCCTCAGCCACTCATTTTCCATGGGGCCCTCATCTGTGCACCCTGCCATATGGCCATGGCTTAAAACGAATTCACACCTCTTACTGAAGTTATGCGTGTGGTGCCCCATAAAAAGGAAGGCGATTAAGGCCAAGAGCCACATAGCTAGCAAGTTTGGTCATGTGTGGGGAGCCAGGAAGGAATGTGCAGCCCTTCCACTGATCGTGCATGTTTTCCTATCAGCAGCAGGCTCTGCTTCCATGCGCAAGAGTGTCCTTAGCTCATCCTGTTAAAACATCTCACTTACCATGCTGCTTCCAGACCAGAACCTGATCTCCGAAGCCTCCACCCTTTTTAGTGATGTTAATCCCCTTAAGAACATGCTTAGCCCTGAAATCGCTTTTTAAATTGTAATATAATCATCCTGCCCTGAAAGATATCAACACCCCAGTTTGCAAGGAAGGAGAAAAGAGGTGAGTCAGATCACTTTTTTTTTTTTTTAACGAGGGCAAAATTAACCTAAGTCGCCTTTGTTTGCACACAGGAGCTACTCTGCCTTATCCTTTAATTCTGCTGATATAAAACTACTGGTTGAAATTGTCTTCATTGCCAGCTGCTCTCACTTGCTCTAGGGCTGCATCCTTGCCATACATTTAAAGTATGTTGCATCCCCTCAGAGAATTCTGAAAATTTTCCACAAGTAATGCCTTAAGATGGCTGATATAAGGTAGCTGATAAGGGTTATCTATGTGAAATCACAAGGCCAATTCAGAGTGCAGATAATGCTCCCCACCCTAATCTAAATGGCTAATTGCTTTTGCTCCTGAAAGCAGGCCTGTTCCAACTTGCCAAAAGCCTAACGAAAGCATGATCCCCATTTTATCTCAGACTTATTCCCATGCCCATTCTACACAGGCATTTAAAGTCCTCCAAGATTCAAGCATGCTTTTAAAGACGTGTTTTTAAGGGTGGAGGCTACCGAACTATAGTCGGCATCTAACCATTTTTTAGACTTGCTGCCAATATTGGGTTTTTTTAAGTGGAATTTGGGTTGAGTACTGTGGTTCTGCCAGTTCTGAATCCAGATCTTAAAATTCTGGCAGTTGTTCTGGAATTCGCTTTGCTTTTGATGAATCCACGTATGAGACATGCTTTCGTGAGGAAGCCTTTTGAATTCTTGCAATATTTCTGTTCTCTCAGTGTTCTAAATTCTTTTCCGTCAAACCGTCTGATCCCCCTTTGCCCCAAATAATTGTCATTCCTGTGAGCAAAACATGCAAGGACAAGAGCTATTTTTCCGTGGGGAACAGGGTGGATTCTTCCAAGAAATCCCCCCTTATTCAGTCCCTACTCATTTCAGTGCTTTCTGAGGAGTCGTGCTTGAGCTGATTCACTTCTTCATGTTTGGTTTAAAGTAAAGTGCAAAGGCTGGTGTGATGGTTCTGGGATATCTTAACTAGTGGCTTCATTTAAACTCTTTCCACGTTGCAAAATGGCATCCCAATCTCCCCAGAGCTGCACTTGTCTGATTAAGTTTTCATGTTTGGCTTGGGAGGTCAACTGGAGTGCTCTTGACATTAGAAGACAAATTACTATTAACATTCTTTCCATAGCCTTGAGAATTGATTGCTTTAATTGGTACCATATACTTTTAAAAATAAATGCAAAGGCTTCTAGTACACATTTAGCCTGAGAAAGATATATTTAGAAAAGTATTCAAATCTGTTACTTTACTATTAATGTCTGCTACTTAAATTGCGGGATAATTATTATCACTTGTATGGCTTCCAGAACAGATTTTTCAGGTGTGTGTTTTTCCTTTTCCTCACTTTTACAAATTTCCCCAAGTTCATGGTGTTTTCAGTGAACATGGCTGTAGAAGGCAATTTCTCCAGGGGAAGGTGGGGATATGGGCTGTCATTTTGATGCTGATGAAGTTGTGTGTCTCTGCAAAAAATATCCCCAGACAATTTGTATGCATAAGAAGCACCCAAACCACCATAAACGTCCATCTAGAAACACTGTGAATTGCAGTCACTGGCTGCTTCTAAATTGTTGCTATTTTGTGGCGGGATTCACTCAAATACTGGCAGATGGAGGTTGCACAAAGTGATTTTGCTGGTCTTACACAGCAAGAAAATTCTGACTTTTGCGGTAAGGAAAGCAGCAGGGGATGTGTTTATTTATTTGTTTGTTTGTTCATTTATTCATTTATAAATCACTCATCCTCCAAAAAAAGAAGAAAAAAGCCCAGAGTGATGTGCAACCAACATGTTAGCAGCATACAAAAAATAGTTCTTAAATGTATTTTTAAAGCATCAGGTAAATTAAAATGGAAATTCTTACATTTCTGGTGAGCAATAAACCTCTCATTTATTACACTGTGAAAATGCACGTGTGGGATAACCATTGCTTGACAAATCAGTAAAAATGCTCAATAAACAGACTAGGTTACAGACCATCCCTGCAAACATAGCTCAAGCTTTTCAGGATGAGTGCTCAATAAACATTTTTAAAGTATTGGGAAGTGACCACTGTACCTACGCGGATGACGCTGTGGTCTAAATCACTGAGCCTAGGGCTTGCTGATCGGAAGATCGGCAGTTCGAATCCCCCCAACGGGGTAAGCTCCTGTTGCTCGGTCCCTGCTCCTGCCAACCTAGCAGTTTGAAAGCACATCAAAGTGCAAGTAGATAAATAGGTACCGCTCCAGCAGGAAGGTAAACGGCGTTTCCATGCGCTGCTCTGGTTCTCCAGAAGTGGCTTTGTCCTGCTGGCCACATGACCCGGAAGCTGTATGGCGGCTCCCTCGGCCAATAAAGCGAGATGAGCGCCGCAACCCCAGGGTCGGCCACGACTGGACCTAATGGTCAGGGGTCCCTTTACCTTTACATTTTACCTATAAGGGTTGGGTAATCTTTCAGGTATCTTGGTCCCAATCTCTGAAGGGCTTAATACACAAAAAACAGTGCCTTGAACTTAGCCCAGGATCTAACTGGCAGCCAATTGTTGTCAATGTTCCCAGTGACCTTGAGGCACACATACATTTGCATACACTTAGTTATACAGTATTTGTATATGTCCACAATATTATTAATAGCCCAAACCTTTCAGAAAGAACTGAAGAGCATTCACTACAATATTAGGGCAGGTGGATATGTATGCACAGCTTGGAGGTGTTTTGAATATTTCCCCTTCATCCATTCACCCAGTGCACTACGACAGTCTAGGACTGTAGCCTTTGAACGGAGGAAATAAAACTGCCCCTTGATTGTGTGTATGTCTATGTGTGTGTGTTTATCTTCATGGAATAGGCAAAGCAGTTTTATACTACTGTTAAAGTGAGAATGCAACTGCTCTTCACGTTTCACTTAATTTTTTAAAGCTGTCTTTCAGAGGAAGTGGAACTTAACATGATTAAACTGTTGTAGGGGGAAGGACAGGGGGAAGGAGTTAAATTCAGCCAATTTACGTTCATTATAAACAATTCTAAATTCCTAAGCTAGTATGGTATAGCTAACATATGTCACACACTACAGTAAGGCTGATGTACCCTTTAACATTTTAACAGTCCATCAGACATTAATGTGACTTAAACATCAAAAACAGGTTCATTTTGCCATTAATATCCTGAAACAAGAACATCTAATATACACATCCTGAGATTTAATCTGTAAACATAACCAAAAATGTCTGGGGCGGAGGGTTTTCTGTTTACATTTCAGTAGTGCTACTTCCATGAAGCATGAGTAGGACTGTCTTTTGGGTTAACTTAAAAGGCTCTCTTTGTGATAGGATACTGATGTCTTCTCCTATAGAAGCCTTCTGCTGACATCTCAGCCCCTTTGTAGAGGCATCACAGTTGCAGCTCATGATAAATGTGGCTTATAAAAGGGCAAACGTTTCTGGCCGACAACACATGCACACAAAGGCACACTTGCGGGGTCTGTGTCCTGGCCATTTCCTGGTTTGTGAACTGGATGTCAAGCAAGGTAAAATTCAACACAAATTGAAGGAGAAGGAGAAGAAGAAGAAGAAGAAGAAGAAGAAGAAGAAGAAGAAGAAGAAGAAGAAGAAGAAGAAGAAGAAATAGAAGCCATTCCGCCAGGATATAGTCTATCAGATCAGTACGATCAGTACAGGTGGGGTGGGGTGGAGACAAATAGAGGGAGAAGTACTGTAGGATCAATTTTGTTCTTTGCGTGTCGAGGTCCCCAAGCCACCCCAAATAACTCACACCTCACACAGAATTTTTGTTTAAGGTTTTTGGCATAATTTTGGCCACAACTTTATTAAAATACAAAATGTGAGTGGTTGCTTAGGCATTGGTTGCGACTATCTGCCCCCGATGGGGACAGACTGACATTTTGCAATCCTGCGAAAGCCAGAAAAGGGGAATACATTTTGGGGGTAGTGACGGAGCAGGGAACCTGCCCTCAGCCCTCCCCAAATGCAACCAGGGGCTCTTGCATGGCCCTAGCCCCTTGACAGGGTTCGGACAAAAGCAATGGTGAGCTCCTATATTGCTTTAACAGAATACCCTTGCAGCAGCAGCGTTAGAGGGGCAGGCACAACCAATCCATGCCCCTCAACCAACCAAACCAAAAACCAATGCCTGACCGCAACCTTACAAGTTGTGACGATTTGCTACTCAGTAGGCAAAAACCAAATGGCCCCAGCCAATCAGCCAGATGGACAAAATTCCTACTGGGCCCCTGCCCCAAGAGTAGACGACCCCATGACAGGCATAGCAAGGTCAAAGCGAACAACCCTAAATATAGGGAGGGGGGACGGGCAATCCGATGCACGGAGCGAAAAGAGGAAGCTCTACGCTTCGTGCAGGGAGTTTTAACGTTTCAAGCTGTCAATCACAAAATGGCAACATTAACTTCTTCCCGACCACAAGGGAAGCCCAATCACAACAGTGGCCATTGATCAATTAGCCCGCCCCACAATTTTGGAGTGGCTTGTCAGCCCCCACCGCAACCCATGCTCTCCATGAAGGAGAACACGCTTTCTCTGTTCAAAAGTAAGGATACCCTCATGCATGGATGTAGCCAGGATTTATGTTACAGGGGAGCGGGACACCAACTTGTCACCATCCTCTGTCTCTCTCTGCCTAGCAGATTCGGAATGAAATGTCTCAACCACAGTTGTTTTAAATTACTTTCTTTTGACCCCGAGGGCTCAGAAAAACCTGCCAAAATCTTCGCCAGGATGTGCCCACAACGTCATCCAAGTGACCTCAGCGAGAGTTTCAATTTCAAATATTCTGATCGCTTCTAATTTTATTTAGGTATTCTTTTTTCTTATTTACTTGGTTTGGGGAGGGGGCAGCTGCCCCCCCCCCCAGCTATGCCCACTGCTGTTTTTTCTAGAAAAAGAGGTGCCAGAACTCACCAGGAACTTCATTCTCTTAGAAAGGCAATGGCACCCACCTGAGAGGTGCTGGAACTGAGTTCTGATGGGTTCTGGCTGAAAAAAAGACCTGCGTGTGCCCATGCCCTGGTGGAAAGCTATCTGGGGAAACCACATTTCAGTATTAGGCAGGGCCAGATCCACATGCCATCACACTCTATTTCTCATGCCAAGCTGTTTCTCATGCCAACAGAAGCATATATTTTATACTTAGTAACTCCACTCAAGTTTCACCTTCCATTTTCTCCATAGACAGCGATATAAATGATTGATAATATTTCTGCTTGCGCTATCAGAATCGTATATATCACACAAGCACGAAATCCACAATTCTCAACAATACGGTTAAAAGAAACCAGTAGGATAGCAGGCGTGTGACAAGTTCCCCTGTAAATATATCAGGGTATTGATGCTATAAAACAGGGGTGTGTGTGGGGGGGGAGCCCACTCAACATAACCTTGTCATGATATCTTCACAGTTTTATTTAACTGTTCTCAGGTCACAAACTAATTTGCCAGAAAGAGGTTAACCACAGGGCACAGAGACATCATTTCGGAGACAGGTTTTCCAGGCTCGCAAATCCACACTCCAAGCTGTGTCAGATCTAAGCCTCTCGAACCCAGCATTATTATTATTTTTTTTTTAAAAAAGCCCTTGTGGTTTAAATAAATTGGTGATTCCATCTGATGTCTTGGGATGTTTGGGCTTTCAGATTCAGCATTGTCAAATTCTCTGTTTGGTGCCAAGAACACGGGTTAAATAAAGGTCAGGACTGATATATAAGCTCACTAGGCTGCATTTAGATTAGCATCTTTCAGGAAACCTATAATGGCTGGGCTGCTACCAGCTCATTTTGGCTAATGATAATGCACTGCACACATGTATCTCTGCTCGCAAGCACACACACACTTTCACACAAAGCAGCTGTTTTAAAGAATACATTTTCCAGTCATTCATAACATTTCTTAAAAGTGCCATATTTACATTGTTGCTTCTCCCTCCCTTCCTCCCTCCCTCTGTCTCTCTGTCTTCATTCATTCCGATTGCAACCCTATATCCACTTACATGGGAGTAAGGCCCATTGAAATCAGTGGTACTTCTGAGTATACATATATATGAAGAACATAAGAGCCGTGCTGAATCAGGCCAAAGGCCTATCTTGTCCCTTATCTCGAGAGAGAGAGAGAGAGATGATAGATAGATAGATATAGATGATAGATAGATAGATAGATAGATAGATAGATAGATAGATAGATAGATGATAGATAGATAGATGATAGATAGATAGATAGATAGATGATAGACAGACAGACAGATAGACAGATAGAGATAGGTAGGTAGGTAGGTAGATGATAGATAGATAGATAGATAGATAGATAGATAGATAGATAGATAGATAGATGATAGATAGATAGATAGATAGATGATAGATAGATAGATAGATAGATAGATAGATAGATAGATAGATAGATAGATGATAGATAGATAGATAGATAGATAGATGATAGATAGATAGATGATAGATAGATAGATAGATAGATGATAGATAGATAGATAGATAGATAGATAGATAGATAGATAGATAGATAGATAGATAGATAGATGATAGACAGACAGATATAGATATGCAGCTAGGTAGGTAGATAGATAGATTAAATTTTCAGAAACTTTAAGAAATTACCTTCAACTTCAATACTTATTTCCCTTCAGACTTCCCACGCTTACTTCCACGATGTTTTTGTTCTCACCCTTTTTCTACTGCATTACATAGCATACTTTACCTAGTACATGCATCTTCTGTAGCATTTATAATTATTTCCGTTCCAGTGCTCGTATTTCAAATCCTGACCCACTTTTTTCTCTTCATATGTGACAATTGAACATGATGCTGCATTTCCAGTAGTCTCCTGGTGTTTTACCCCTCCTCTGCAAGTGTTTCACTTTTCTTTCATATTAAATTTTATTTGCCATACCCATTTTTATTGTATCCTGTATGTATTTATGCTCGGCATAGTTCATAGCTTCTCTGAGTTATTCAAGCCCCTTCGCCATGGCAAGGCAGTGATCCATGAAGGGGATCGCTCCATGATCACTGCAGATGGTGACAGCAGCCACGAAATTAAAAGACGCCTGCTTCTTGGGAGAAAAGCAATGACAAACCTAGACAGCATCTTAAAAAGCAGAGACATCACCTTACCGACAAAGGTCCATATAGTAAAAGCTATGGTTTTCCCAGTGGTGATGTATGGAAGTGAGAGCTGGACCATAAAGAAGGCTGATCGCCGAAGAATTGATGCTTTTGAATTATGGTGCTGGAGGAGACTCTTGAGAGTCCCATAGACTGCAAGAAGATCAAACCTTTCCATTCTTAAGGAAATCAGCCCTGAGTGCTCACTGGAAGGACAGATTGTGAAGCTGAGGCTCCAGTACTTTGGCCACCTCATGAGAAGAGAAGACTCCCTGGAAAAGACCCTGATGTTGGGAAAGATGGAGGGCACAAGGAGAAGGGGACGACAGAGGACGAGATGACTGGACAGTGTTCTCGAAGCTACAAACATGAGTCTGACCAAACTGCAGGAGGCAGTGGAAGACAGGAGTGCCTGGCATGCTCTGGTCCATGGGGTCACAAAGAGTTGGACACAACTAAACGACTAAACAACAACAGTGTATTTATGCCAATAAACCTATATATATATGTGTGTGCACATTACACTAGCATATGCACTGCAGAATTCAGAGAAGTAAGAACTTTCAGAATGGCTGTGTTCTGGTTTCCTTATTCTTTTGGAAAGTTCTTCCCTTAAATGAATCAGATTTCTCTCTATGTGGTCTTGTGAAATATCTGCTTGTGGTGCATGATCTGTGACTCCCTATTCACAAATGCATGTTGTTGCAGTGCTCACAAGGGAGGTAACTTGTGTGAAGCAGTAGTCTTGAACTCTCCACAGATGTGCCAAATGTCTGACAGTGCTTTTTGCAGTTCCTCCGCAGTTCCTCCGAGGTAAGGCACGCAGATCTAGCTCCAAGCAGAAGGCTGCTGTTTGCGATAAACATCTGCTCCCTGTTCTTCCAGGAACCTCCAGACTCCTAAAAAAGAAGGAAAGGAAAAGATTCGCAGGGGAGGGGGGAGGCGTCTTGTAAGAGCAAATATTTTCATGCTTTGTGTCCTGCCCAAAAGAAGCCGATCATATATTGTCATTATTCTGTTAAGCCCGCTGCCTTTAAAAGTCAAGAAACTGATACAAGCCTGCGCGGTTGTCAAATCACACTCGGCTTCCTCCGCAGTTCTGCCTGTCCTCTGGGGCTATGGTGGAAAATTTGTTTGCACATGAATCTGAGTCGAACTTAGCGAGGTGATGTCAATCTCAAATTTGCCTTCCGGGAATCGCGCAGTTTGCAAGGTTGCTACTTTCTCTGTGACATTGCTTTTTTTATACAGGGTAGAAGTAGAATATTAAGACGATTGCTTCCAGATGCAAAGGTTGGAGGAGAAAAGAAGAAATTGGCACTGGAAAGGTGGACAAACTGGTGGGAGAGGACTATGACATATTGAAGCAATCTAAGCGGAAGATGCAACATTAGCCAAGGCTGTAAGATGTATGTGTGTTTGTGTGTGTGCATATCTGCAAATGCTGGAAAGGCTGCAAGAGATGGTTGCTTGTTTTATTTAAGTTATCTGGGTTGCAATCCTACAACACTTACCAGGAACTAAGCACCATTTGATGCACAGGGCATTGTAGTACACTGTTCAATAAAAAGGTAAAGCTAAAGGACCCCTGACAGTTAAGTCCAGTCGCAGATGACTCTGGGGTTGCGGCGCTCATCTCGCTTTACTGGCCGAGGAAGCCGCTGTTTGTCCACAGACAGTTTTTCCGGGTCATGTGGCCAGCATGACTAAGCCGCTTCTGGCGCAATGGAACACCAAAACCAGAGCAGCGCACAGCTACGCCGTTTACCTTCCTGCCAGAGCGGTACTGTGGTCTAAACCACAGAGCCTAGGGCTTCCCAATCAGAAGGTCGAGGGTTCAAATCACCGCGATGGGGTGAGCTCCCATTGCTCGGTCCCTGCTCCTGCCAACCTAGCAGTTCGAAAGCACATCAAAGTGCAAGTGGATAAATAGGTACCGCCCTGAGGGGTAGGTAAACAGCGTTTCCGTGCGCTGCTCTGGTTCGCCAGAAGCAGCTTAGTCATGCTGGCCACATGACCCGGAAGCTGTCTGCAGACAAATGCCGGCTCCCTTGGCCAGTAAAGTGAGATGAGTGCCACCACCCCAGAGTCGTCCGTGACTGGACTTAACAGTCAGGGGTCCCTACCTATTTATCTACTTGCACTTTTGGCGTGCCTTCAAACTGCTAGGTTGGCAGGAGCTGGGACAGAGCAATGGGAGCTCATCCAGTCGTACCTCAAAAATATTTGGAATCCAAGGCATGACTTGGACTTGGTACAGATCCATGAACTGGGGGCCAGCATATTACACAGATCCTGGTCCAACTGCACTAGCTACCGATTAGTTTTCGGGCCCAATTCAAAGTGCTGGTTTTAACCTATAAAGTGTTAAATAGCTCAGGACTGCAATACCTCAAGGACTGTCTCTTTCCGCATGAACCTACCCAGACCCTGAGATCATCTTCTGAGGCCCTTCTTTGTGTGCCTCCTCCTTGAGAGGTCCAGAGGATGGCAACACAAGAACGGGCCTTCTCTGTAGTGGCTCCCCGTCTGTGGAATGCTCTCCCCATGGAAGTTTGCCTGGCACCTTCAGTATACACCTTTAGGAGCCAGGCAAAAAACATTCCTTTTTAACCAGGCCTTTGGTTGATCTGATTTACATCTAATGGCCCTTTAAAATGTGTTTTTTGGGGAGGGCTGTTAGGTTGTTGTTTTTATTTTTATTAGATATTTTGTGGTTTTATATCTTGATTTTATTCTGTGAACTACCCTGAAACCCCCCAGGTATAGGGTGGTATATAAATTTAATAAATAATAATAATAATATTGCAAATGGGTTCAATTTTTGAGCCTGAAGGTTCACTACTTTGAACTAAAAGCAAAACGAAACCTCTTTTTTAAAGGCCACACAAGCTATTTCCACTCTTATTATATTTGTAAGTTTCCATTAATTTAACAAGCAATCATCTTGTAGCAACCGTAAATGCCATTATCAGATAAAATCCAATTAGTTTTATAGTGAATTAATGACTCTTTTAGAATGAAAAAATGAACATTATTTTCAGAGATGTTGTGCTGAAAATATTAGAAATGGAACTCCACACACCCTGTTTTATTCCATCTTCTCTTAGCGGCACATAAAACTGTGCTCCGGTTGGTTGGTTGGTCAATCGGTCGGTCAGTCGGTTGATCGGTCGGTTGTTCGGTTGGTTGATCAGTCGATTAGTCAGTTGGTCGATCGGTTGGTTGGTCGGTTGGTCGGTTGATTGATTAGTCGGTCGATCGGTTGGTCAGTCGTTTGGTTGGTTGATCGGTTGGTCAGTCAGTTGATCAGTTGATTAGTCGGTTGGTCGGTCGGTTGGTCAGTTGGTTGATCGGTCAATTAGTCAGTTGGTCGGTTGGTCGGTCAATCGGTTGGTCGGTTGGTTGATTGGTCGGTTGGTTGGTCGGTCAGTCGATCTGTTGGTTGGTTGGTCGATTGGTCAATTGGTTGGTCGGTTGATCGGTCAGTTAGTCTGTCGGTCGGTCATTCGGTCAGTTGATCGGTCCATCAGTCAATCAGTCAGTTGGCTGGTTGGTCGATCGGTTGGTTGGTCGATCGGTCAATTGGTCGGTCAGTTGATTGGTTGATTAGTTGGTCGGTGGGTCGGTGGGTTGGTCAGTCAGTCAGTGGGTTGGTCGGTCGATCGGTTGGTTGGTCAGTCAATCGGTGGGTTGGTGGGTTGTTCGGTTGTTCGGTTGGTCAGTTGGTCAGTCGGTCGATCGGTTGGTTGGTCAATCAGTTGTTCGTTCGGTTGATCGGTCGATTAGTCAGTCGGTCGGTTTGTTGGTTGGTCGGTCAATCGGTTGGTCGGTTGGTCGGTTGAGCGGTCGATTAGTCAGTTGGTCAGTTGGTTGGTTGGTTGGTTGGTCAGTCAGTTGATCGGTTGGTCGATCAGTCGGTCAGTCAATTGGTCAGTCGGTCAGTTGGTAGGTTGGTCGGTCGGTCGGTTGGTCAGTCAATCGGTCAGTCAGTTGGTAGGTTGGTGGGTCGGTTGATCGGTCGATCGGTTGGTTGGTCGGTCAATCGATTAGTTGGTTGGTCAGCTATTCAGTCGGTGGGTCGGTCGGTCGGTTGGTCGGTCAATTGGTCAGTCGGTGGATCGGTTGGTCGGTTAGTTGGTTGGTTGGTCGGTTGGTCAGTCAGTCGGTTGATCGGTTGGTTGGTCGGTCGGTTGGTTGGTTGATCGGTTGATTAGTTGGTCGGTCGGTTGGTTGTTCGGTCGCTCGATTGATTGGTTGTTCAGTTGGTCGGTTAGTTGGTTGGTTGGTTGGTCAGTCAGTCGGTCGATCGGTTGGTCAGTCGGTTGGTCGGTCAATTAGTCGGTCAGTCAATTGGTTGGTTGGTCGTTCAATCGGTCATTCGTTTGGTTGATCGGTCAATTAGTCAGTCGGTCAGTTGGTCGGTCGGTCGATTGGTCGGTCAGCTGACTGGTTGTTCAGTCGATCGGTTGGTCCGTTGGTCGGTCAGTCGGTCGGTCAATTGGTCGGTCGGTTGGTTGGTTGGTTTGTTGGTTGATCGGTTGGTCAGTTGGTCGTTCGATCGGTCGGTTGGTCTGTCGTTTGATCGTTCAATTAGTCGGTAGGTTGGTTGGTTGGTTGGTTGGTCAGTCGGTCGGTCAATTGGTCGATCGGTCAGTTGGTAGGTTGGTCGTTCGGTCGGTTGATTGGTTGATTGGTTGTTTGGTCGGTTGGTTGGTTGGTTGGTCAGTTTGTCGGTTGCTTGGTCGGTTATTCGGGTGGTTGCTCAGTCAGTCGGTCAGTCGGTCGGTCAATCGGTTGGTCAGATGGTAGGTTGGTCGGTTGGTGGATCGTTTGGTTGCTCGGTCAATCGGTTGGTTGGTTGGTTGATCGGTCGAGCAGTCGGTCGATCTGTTGGTTGGTCAGTCGGTTGATCAGTCGATTAGTCAGTTGGTTGGTTGGTCAGTCAGTCAGTCAGTCGGTTGCTTGGTTGGTCGGTCGGGTGGTTGGTCAGTCAGTAGGTTGGTTGGTCAGTCGGTCGGTCAGTGGGTTGATCGGTTGGTCAGTCGGTCAGTCAGTTGGTTGGTCGGTCAGTCGGTCGGTTAGTCAGTTGGTTGGTTGGTTGGTTGGTTGGTCGGTCAATCAGTCGGTCGGTTGGTAGGTCGGTTGTTTGGTCGATCGGTTGGTCAGTTGGTTGTTTGGTTAGTTGGTTGGTTGGTTGGTGGGTCGGTCAGTCCGTTGGTAGGTTGGTTGGTGGGTCGGTTGTTCGGTTGCTTGGTTGGTTGGTTGGTTGTTCGGTTTGTCGGTTGCTTGGTCAGTCAGTCGGTCAATTGGTCGGTCAGTCAATCGGTTGGTCAGTTCATAGGTTGGTCGGTCAATCGGTCAGTTGGTTGGTTGGTTTCTTGTTTGGTCGGTCGGTCAATTGTTCGGTTGATCGGTTGGTCTGTCGGTTGGTCAGTCAGTCAGTCAGTTGGTCATTCAGTTGGTTGGTCATTCAGTTAGTTGGTTGGTTGGTTGATTGGTTGGTAGGTAGGTTGGTTGGTTGGTCATTCGGTTGGTTGGTTGGCCAGTCGGTTGATTGATTGGTCAGTCGGTCGGTCGGTTGATCGGTCAGTCGGTCAATCGGTTGTTTGGTTGGTCAGTTGATCGGCCAGTCAGTTGGTTGACCGGTCGGTTGGTCAGTCAGTTGGTTGGTAGGTAGGTAGGTAGGTAGGTTGGTTGGTTGGTCTTTTGGTTGATCGGTCGATCGGTCAGTCGGTCGGTCAATTGGTCGGTTGATCGGTCGGTTGGTTGGTTGGTTGGTTGGTTGATCGATTGATCGGTCGGTTGGTTGGTTGGTCAATTGGTTGGTTTGTTGGTCAGTTGGTCGGTTGATCGGTTGGTCAGTTGGCCAGTCGCTCGGTCAATCTGTCGGTTGGTGGGTGGGTTGGTTGGTCGATCGGTCGGTCAGTCTGTTGGTCAGTCGGTCAGTCATTGTAAACAATACTGAGCTAGATGGACAAATGGTTTTGACTTGGTATATGGCAGCTTCCTATGTTGATTGTGTTGCCCTTGGCCTGGAGTCTGGGTTTCTTGAAGGATGGTACAGATGTTACAGGAAGCTCCTGCAGCCAATCAGAAGCTGTGGAATCCACATTGGACGTTTGAGTTCCAAAGAACATTTGCAAACTGGAACATCCCCGGGTTTGTGTCATTCCAGAGCCAAAACATTCGACTTGCAAGGTGTTCGACTTCTGAGCTACGACTGTATACACTCTCCAGAACCAAGAAATGAATGGAGGGACGCAGGACATTATTTTACCCTCAATTCTGCACTACTTGTTTAAGCCTGGCAGCGCAGAGGACAATGAGGTTGCATCTCTTTTGCCTTGAATTGCAGTCGATTGGAGATTTAATTGGATTAAGCTGAACTAGATCTAATAAAGTTTTTAGATTGCACCCAGGTCTGCCAAGGCAAAGAAGCACACCATGGCTGGTCTCCCTTTTTGAAAACATAAAATTCAGCAGCCTCATCTGAAGGCAGGGATCAAATGCAAACTACAATCTCAGTTTCCTCCCGGTTTTACTTAACATTCAGCCTGACGGAAAGTTCTGGAGAACTCCAAAAGCTCACTTGCTATTCTGTGACATTTTTGTTGGTCCTAACAGAGGTTCTTTCTCAATTGTGAGTTTGAAGATTGTGGAATTTCTTTTGACAGAGATGATTCTGGACACAGTTCTTAACATCTATGATGCAAGTCTTTTCCACCAGGGGGCACCTAAAGCCCACAGAAGTAAACTCTTCCATGTACTGCATGCCTTAGAGAGGGAGGGTTTATATATACACAAAATGTATATATTTTCCAGATGGTTGTGTCAGTGGAAAATGCTCAGGGCTCTCTTAGGTCGAATGCCACCATAACGTTAGGTTAAAGAAATAAAATATAAATGGAAAAAGTTCCCACGCCCGAGCCTATATACTTAAGTTAATGTCTTGTGTTTTATTATGGATGTGTTGCTTTGTTCAACAGCGTTCTATACTGCACTGACTGAATCACTTTGTAGAAAACAAGATGTGGGTGGAGTGGGGAGGAAGAAACAACCCAAATTCTTGCTTGCGTCCACATGTTTACCAAATGTAGGCTACATTTAGAATCATAGCATTGGGAGGGACCCAGAGGTCTAACACCCTGCAATGCAGAAATCTCAACACATGGTACCCCATCCAATTTGAAACCGGACTGGACCCTGCTTAGCTTTTGCAAATGTGCTAGCGGTTTTATTGGTGCGCCACTGGGAGGGTTGCCCATGCACACTTAATTTGAAGCAAACCCCAGCCAACAGAGTGGGCTTTTCTTCCAGATAAGTTTACATAGGAGCAGGCTGCATGAGTTCTTTACAGGATTTCAAGGGACTGCAGCTTAGAATATGCCACTGCATTTCTTTAAGGGAGCAAAACATAGTCCGTGCTCTTTAAACGGCCAGTCCTTAGACTTTTCGCTGATTTTATATCTACTGCTTTTTGCATTTTTAGTGCTGCTACAATAACTCCTCTTGTTTCTGATGTTTTCGATCTCTTTTAGATTTGTTTTGTGGTTCTCTTTTGTAGGCTACCTTGGAAATCTAGATTAATCAAATGATGGTTGTTGGTTTTTTTGTTTTTGTTTTTAAAGACTTTTCACTTCGCACTGACAAGGCTGACTTTTGCAAGACAAGAATCTAAGGTGGTAAAGGGAATTATTGAGCCATCCGCCGGCTGCAGCTCATAGCATGTAAACACTTGAGAAAAAGTATATGCTGAGATGATCGCTTCATCATTACTGCATTGAACCTGAGCTGACCACCACTACAACTAAACATGTCATCACACATTGTAAAGAGGCCCAGGAACACTAATAATCCTTTAAATTCATTGGCTCTGATGCAACGCAGGTGCAGCAGCCCATTGATGCAGCTGCAAAACACAAACCCAACAAACAGCTATAACCGTACATATATATCACCAGTAGGGATGCTCAGTGATTTTGTCTGGCCCACATTTTTAAGCCAGCCAGCCTGAATCACACTTCCTGGACTTGCAAATAGATTGGAACACAATTATCGTTCCATTTTTACACTTCCCTGAATTTTGCAACACAGTTCTCTGCTCAGAAAAAGCATAGAAACTGCTTACTTGAGGTTAGAATGCACAAAACACATATTTTAGGATGAAATACATACAAAAACATGTATAATAACAGTAAAATAGGCTGTAATTTATTTTAAACAGTTTTAATGTTGTGTTTAGATTGAGGCAACCTGTCCCTGGAACCTTAAAGTGAAGGGTGAGTAAGAAATCGTCATCTTACAAAAATGTCATGTTTTTTTTTTTTTTTAATTTTAAGGACAGTTCAGTGCAAAAACAGAACAGCACTGATTTATGAATAAACACACAAGAAAGTGGCATGGACCAGAAATGGAATGCTCCATCCATCCCTGAGCAACAGTGATAGCGATAATAGACACTTTCAGACACCTAGAGGGTGCCCCACTATGAGGTTTACAATGTGTTTTCCTGAAACGCTTTTTTGATGTGTCTCAATCCAGCTAAGCTCAAAAATGTGATTTGCTACAGTCAAATAGTGCTTTTCTGCCCACTGCTCTGGAGTATTCTGGCCAAATCATTGCAATCATATGATCTATTTCAGTTCAGTAGTACAGTGGTACCTCGGGTTAAGTACTTAATTCGTTCCGGAGGTTCATTCTTTTTTTTTTTTTTTTTTTTTTTTAAATAATTTTTATTGGGTTTTTACATTTTATAACAACAGACACACACACAAAGACAAAGACAAACAAACACACAAATACAATTACATACCCTAAGTTTCTTTACCCACTTTCATTGACTTCCCCCCACCCCCTCCTCTTACATCCCAATTCCAAAATTAATTCAGCAAGTTCTTAGCTAACCTCTTAAAGATATTCACATTGCTTTTAAAAATTAAAATCTTTTGTTTATCTGTATTCAACTATCCAATTCTCTTATAATCATTAATTTCTTTTTTTTTTTTTAAGGTCGATCTAACTTCCCCTTCACAAATTTTCCCTTTATTATATTAATTATAGGTCACATTGACCAAGTAAAACAAAACATAACATTTTATAATTCTATTCTCTCCCCCCCCTGACCCGGTTTCTGTCCCTTCCTAGACAAATGTCCAGAAAACAAACAAAAAATATTTCTAGCCCGGATTCCTCACGTCCGAGGCGTCTGATTCTCTGTCAGTCCCTCTCTGCCAGCTATATTGGTAGTCCTCTTTGATGGTCCTAAGACCCCGAAGGAGTTCAGTCAGAGTCAGATCATATTTTCTTTCATTCAGAATGTTGAAGAGTGTTTGCTGCGAAAGACCATCTAGTTTTCCATACTCAAGAGAAAAGTCCCAATCATATTGCTTTGTTCTTTCTAGTTTTAATATTCCAAGTACTCCAGGGGCTTCTCTCTTCTTCTTTCTCATCTTTCGCAGGTCTGTAATCCAGAGGTCTTCTTGCTCATACTCTAACGCTGCAGATTTCTGGTTGATATTTTCCACTTGTAGTATCTGAACTCCTTCTTTTTTCTCTGTCAATTCCAAAGGCATCTCTTCCTGCTCAGCTGCAGAATTTTTATCGTACATCTCCTTTGTGCATTCAGCAGAGTTGTTTGTTTCAGGATTCAAGGTCATAAAAACTTTACTCAGAGCCATACTCTGCTCCTGCAGGATTCCCACGAGAAAAAACATTTTTTCTATCTCCGCCAGTAATTTCCCCTCTGCAGCCATTGTAATGTCACTAATTCCCCCTAGGGGGCTTTCAGTTATTTAGTAGTCCTTTTCCAATAGTCTGTTACTTTGTTATTATCAATACTTTGTTCCGGAGGTTCATTCTTAACCTGAAACTGTTCTTAACCTGAAGCACCACTTTAGCTAATGGGGCCTCCTGCTGCCGCCACGCCATCAGAGTACGATTTCTGTTCTCATCCTGAAGCAAAGTTCTTAACCCAAGGTACTGTTTCTGGGTTAGCGGAGTCTATAACCTGAAGCGTATGTAATCTGAAGCATATGTAACCCGAGGTACCACTGTATTTGGTAAGTTGAACATGCAAGTTTTCAGAATCAGTTTTCTCCCCCACGCTAACTGCTCAGTTTATTAGTGATACTCTTCCCCGCCCCCCAAAAAATTGCTTCAACTTTTCTATGTTCCCAGGACACATGTTTATAATCATTTTAAAAGTTATGAGCAACTCCAAAAGGCTCTATTATCTCCGAAATCAAACTCACCCAGGAGGGCTGGCTTCCAAGAGAATTTAGTCGGGATTAGAAAATGGAATTTGCTAAAGCTTCAGTGCTTTATCTGCCATCGTTTTCTGAGCGCTCTCCGAAATCCTTGCCCGTTGTTCTCTCGTGTGCTTCGCTTGATTAGAAGGCGAAGATCATGGGAGCATGGCCAGCCATACAACAACAGCAAGAGACAGGGGAGAAAAAGTTGTTTTGATGCCAAACTCTGTGAAGTTAATGGGGGAATAAAGGTTGTTCTCACATCCTAGGATGTCAGATAGCAGAAGGCTTCTCACCTCTGTTCTGGAGCTGTAGTGGCAGGAGCACCAGTAGCATTTAGGAATATAAATGTCAGTGACCTCCTTACGGGGTCCTCGCTGTGAGATCACATTCACCCGGTGCTATACCAGCTGCACTGGCTTCCCAGTGGAGTAAAGGATCAGGTTTAAGGTGCTGGTTTTAACCTTTAAAGCCCTATATGGCCTAGGACCCTCGTACCTACGGGACCACCTCTCCTGGTATGTCCCACGGAGGAACTTACGATCTTCAAACAAAAACATCTTGGAGGTCCCAGGCTACAGAGAGGTTAGGCTGGCCTCAACCAGAGCCAGGGCTTTTTCAGCTGTGGCTCCGATCTGGTGGAACGCTCTGCCACAAGAGACCAGGGCCCTGCGGGACTTGACATCTTTCCGCAGGGCCTGCAAGACAGAGCTGTTCCACCAGGCCTTTGGCCAGGGTACAGCCTGACTCCCTCCTTTGGCAGTCTTCACAGAATTCTAGCCCAATGGTTGGCATCAATTTATTTTATAATGAAATGATTTTAGAATGCTGTATTATTTTATTGTTGTTAGCCGCCCTGAGCCCGGCTTTGGCTGGGGAGGGCGGGATATAAATAAAATTATTATTATTATTATTATTATTATTATTATTATTATTATTATTTCTATTATTATTATTTCTATTATTATTATTATTATTATTATTAAGCCCAGCCCAAGCCATGTTAGCATCTGAAGCGGGAAATCTAATTAGCCATTAGGTGAATGAACAAAACTGGACATGAACTGGACAAGTTTGCAAATGGCATCAATTTATTCAGGATGGTGAAAGCCCAAATGGATCACTAAGAGCTCCAAAAGGTACCACCAAACTGGAGGAATGGTCGACAAAATGGCAAATGTATTTCAGTGCTAATGAAGTAAAAAATGATATGCAGTTGTGGGGGAACCCTCCCTTCGCATATAAGTGATGAGGTTTGACAGGTGGCGATTAACTAGGGAAATGACTGTGCCTAGGAAATCTGATTGGGCCTTCTCGAAAATGATAATGTACTGCTGGAAAGGTACGGATAATGGTGGTTGAGGTGATATGGGGCTGTAGCATCTTTCTTGGGTGACTCCCTGGCCCTGAATATGGTAACTGTGCCCCTGAAGGGCCAGGTGTGCCTCACAGCTGTCCATGGAGGCACAGGTCAATTCTGTGTCCAGGGCAGCTGTCTACCAGCTCCATCTGGTATGAGGCTGAGACCCTATGTGTCCGCAGACTGCCTCACTAGAGTTGTGCATGCTCTGGTTATCTCCTGCTTGGACTACTGCAATGTGCTCTATGTGGGGCTACCTTTGAAGGTGACCCAGGAACTACAACTAATCCAGAATGTGGCAGCTAGACTGGTGACTGGGAGCTGCTGCCGAGACCATATAACACCGGTCCTGAAAGACCTACATTGGCTCCCAGTACGTTTCTGAGCACTATTCAAAGTGTTGGTGCTGACCTTTAAAACCCTAAACGGCCTCAGCCCAGTATACCTGAAGGAGCGTCTCCACCCCCATTGTTCTGCCCAGACACTGAGGTCCAGCTCCGAGGGTCTTCTGGCAGTTCCCTCACTGCGGGAAGTTACATGGAACTAGGAAGAGGGTTTTCTCAGCAGTGGAATGCCCTCCCTTCGGATGTCAAGGAGATAAAGAACTACACAACTTTTAGAAGACATCTGAAGGTAACATCTGTCTGACATTTTATTATTTTTTTATATTTTGCTAGAAGCTAATAATAATAATAATAATAATTAATGGATTTTTTAAAAAATTACATTATACTGTGCACCATCCCCATCTTTCCCAGAAGGAAGGATGAGAAATATAATAAATAAAATAAAGAATTGCATTTTATTTGTTTAGAAACAGGTAAACAAAGCATGTAGATTTATGGACAGTGGGAAGGAAGGAGTTACAGAGGATTTAAAAAAAACAACAAACCCACACAGCTCTTTCATTCCAGAACTCAGGATCACCATTGATATTCATTGGCAACAGATTCAGGATTTCTTCCCATCATAAATAGTTAATTTATGTAATTTGCAGCCACCACAAGACAGCTACATAACTCAGATGGTTTTAAAAGAGGATCGGTCGTATTCATAGAGGAAGATAGATATTTCAGTAGCTATTGGCACTCATTGCTAAATAGAATCACCAGGTTTAGAGGCACTATCCCAATTGCGGGTGCACATCAGTGAGACGGAGCGGTTCATTTTCAAGCCGGTGGGCTTCCGGGAGGCACCAAATTCGCCACAAAGTAGGATGCTGACCTACATGGACTGATGGTTTGATCCTCTTCTTGTGTTCTTATAATATGGTGGTTTTGAGGAGGGAGTATGGGTGGAATGAGGGATCAAATAAAGAACAACAGCAATATCACTATGTGACCTTTATTGTTGGGATGGTGACAATAGGTGCAATGGGGATGTCTCTTGGTCTATGAAAAGCAAAGACTGCAGCTGGTCTATAGTCCATCTGCTGCTGCTCATCTGCTGCTGCTGTTTCTTTTGCTGAAGGAAGATTAACAACATGGAACTATAGCAATGGAAAGCCCTGGGCTGAGCACTGCGCTTACAAAGCACCTGTTTAATCCCACTCCCATTGCTATTTTTCTAGGAAAAGAGGTGCCAGAACTCACCATGAACACCTCCCTTGTTCCCTTATAATGGCAATGGCGCTCACCTAAGGAGTGCCAGAACTGAGTTCCAGTGAGTTCCAGCTGGGGGGGGGGAAGTGCCCTGGTTTCCCCACTCACTCCTGTTGGGTTCCAATTTTATGGGTACAATCTACCCCAAATCCCAGTGATTCCAATGAGAATATTTGAGCAGGTGCTTAAAAGGGTTGAAGTTAATGGGACTTCAAATTGCTTCGCTTTGACTGGATTCGTGGGATTTGGAAAAACTGAGAAAGCAAGCAAATTATTTCATATTAAGAACGCAAACTTTCCGTACGATTTAAAAATATACGTCACAGTTTTAACACCTGCCCTGTAAAATGTAAGTGCTAGAAGAGGTATTTCAGGCCCAAGATATCGTTTGAATATTTTATGCAGACGTCATGTGGATTTTCCAAATTATCCGTCCTTAGACTTTCACATACACGGTGTAGGTATTATATAGGACAAACCAAGACTAGCCTGCCTCAGATAATGTGTCTGATACTATTCCATAGGCACCTTCTTCCTCTATGCTTGTAGTCATCACAGTCTTCTGTTGCTGTTTAGTATCCAGTGATCTTCATTGCATTCCTTCATGTCAAAATGTTGGTCTACTAGTTTATCCAATATGACAGTGATTAATATGGGGCAAAATGTCTCCCCGTACTTTGCAGTGATTTTGGCACAGATTTTGTCTTCATACATTCCCCCTATCTTCTAAGGAAACAGGAATTAGCCTCTACAGCTGTTTGGCATGTGATATTTTGATCTATTATTAAGTGATTTGCTTTGGGCCGCCAATCAGCTTGCTTTGATTTCTAAATATTGTCTACACTTTTCCTCCCTGCAATATATTTAAACTTTCCTCTTCAAACAGAATGGGACGCAGAGATATTGCTATCCAATTTTAATAAAATGAACTTTTAATGTATTATTTCAGTGCCTGATAAATTATAATATATTACTTGTAGGTTCTTCTAAGCTCACCTATTATAAGGTGTTTCATTTGCGCTCCAATTAGGGCAGAACACCAGGCTTATACTCTGGGTCCAAATTGCTCACAGGATACTGTGAATTATAAACAGTAGTAATTCTTAGTAATATATACACATGAGTTTCCAAACTCTTATAGGTGTTTAACTAGCAGAGATTTGAATTTTAGTATAAGAAATAGAATATACCTCTGGAATAAGGGTAGACGTGGCGATCTCTGCTAACCTACTCTTAGATCACTGTACAAAGAAGGTCCCTTGTAGTTCAGTCCCTTGTGATCAGAAGGTTAGCGGTTCAAATCCCCGTGATGGGGTGAGCTCCCGTTGCTCTGTCCCAGCTCCCGCCAACCTAGCAGTTTGAAAGCACGCCAGTGCAAGTAGATAAATAGGTAGGAAGGTAAACAGCGTTTCCGTGTGCTCTGGTTTCTGGCACAGTGTCCCATTGCGCCAGAAGTAATTTAGTCCTGCTGGCCTCATGACCCAGAAAGCTGTCTGTGGACAAACTTCAGTTCCCTTGGCCTGAAAGCGAGATGAGGGCTGCACCCCATAGGTGCCTTTGACTGGACTTAACCATCCAGGGGTCCTTTACCTTACCTTTTTTGCCCATACCTCAAAGGCAAAGATGCCCTTGCATGTTTATGGTCATCTCCAGTCCCTCAACAGGGACACGGGTGGCACTGTAGGTTAAACCACAGAGCCTAGGACTTGCTGATCAGGTCAGCGGTTTGAATCCCCGCGATGGGGTGAGCTCCCATTGCCCGGTCCCTGCTCCTGCCAACCTAGCAGTTTGAAAGCATGTCAAAGTGCAAGTAGATAAATAGGTACCACTCCGGCGGGAAGGTAAACGGCATTTCCTTGCGTTGCTCTGGTTCGCCAGAAGCAGCCTAGTCATGCTGGCCACATGACCCGGAAGCTGTACGCCGGCTCCCTCGGCCAATAAAGCAAGATGAGCGCCGCAACCCCAGAGTCGGTCACGACTGGACCTAATGGTCAGGGGTCCCTTTACTTTTACCTTTACCAGTCCCTCAACAAGTTCACAATAGCATACTTGGTGTGAGAAGAATATGTTTTTTATGTCTTTATGCAAAAGATGGGGACTCTGTGGTCCTCTGAATTTCGCTATACCCCCAGCTCCCATAATCCCTGACCACCAACCATGGTGGATGGAGCTCAACGGAGCTGGAACAACATCTGGAGGACCACAAGTGTTTCTTACGCTTTTCATTAGCCTCTTTTAAAAAGCAGAGATAATATCTCCTTTGCACAATGGCTCTTAAGGTGTAGATAAAAATATGCTTGTTCAGATAGGCTTAGCACTTAACTTTGGTTCTCTGCTGTTGTCCTCTTTGGGTTGCTCTATTGACAGCAATATCTGGATGCCTTCCTAGTTCCAAAACATGAGGGCCTCTAATGGAAGACAAGTGATGCTCTTCCCTTTCCATTTCTGCTACTAAGACTCATTATATGATTGCATGCAGTATTAATATAATGAGTGCACAGCATACTGTTTTATATAAAAACAACAGTAACCAAGTGGTGGATGGGAAAAAGACTTATGGGGCGATGGAGTCAAGGAGGGTCATTGGATTCTGAAGTGCAAAGCCGTGCTTTAGTCCCAAAGACATCTTTGCTTACCCTGTTAGATCCTGTAGTTTGCAGAAAGCAGCTACTTTGAGATGGGGAGTGGATATGCTGTAATTGTTCTTTAATTGCTTGAACTGTCACATTTCAATACGGATGGCAATGCACAGCATCATCTGGTGCCACAAGTTGTGTTATTTGTGACTAGTATGTTGTGGGATGTGAAACACAAGAGCAGTCAAATACAACATTCCTAGAGTGAACATGTTTACACATGGGGAGGAATGTTTGTCCAGCCAGCAGGTAAACTTCCTGTTTCCTTCTGGGCTGGGACAGACTTCCTCTGCATGTGACTAGAAGTGGGCGTGGCCTCACCTGTGCAGGTAACGACAAAAGCACAGGGCAGGGCAGCCATATCTCTCTTTTTGACTACTTGCATCGAAGAAGCAACATCTGCTTAGCCAAAGATGCTCTCTGAAGTGCAAAGCCGTGCTTCCAGCCAAGAGAGGACAAAGGGACTGTCTCTTTATGGGATAGTTTCCAGGTGTATGTTACTTTTCTAAACTAAGTCTGCATTCTGGGATCCAATTGTGAACAGAATGTGAGTAAATTCTTTTTATACTTTTATAGAAGACTGTGTCGTGTCTTATCTTTTATGAGGGAATAAGGGGAAAATACCAGAACAGTTATTATAGAGGCTTTAGCGAGCCTGAGCAAACGCATCCACTGCAAGTTTAAAAAGGGGAATGTTACTCTGCTAAATTGTGAACTTGCTTACACAAGTTGGAAAGGCTATAATCAAACAATATATCCTCTCCTGCATCCCTGAACATTCCCATGTATGTTAAGAATAAGTGTTCAACTTCCTGAAATGGGAATCTTTGCTTATGTTGAAATGCTGTGTATTTTTAGCATCGGGTTTTTCCTTTGACAGTAGCTCTCTTGTATGATTGGCTGACTGTGAGTCACATGAGCGAGGCATTCCATTCTGTTGTGACTGTTATTCAAGTAACTGTCATTTTTAACTGTTTTCTGTTCTTCTCTCTCTCTGTTTGTGAAGGAGAATGGCTGCTGAGAAGTTTCGCTGGCTGCTGCTGAGGATGGTGTGTGCCAGTGTGGTCTGTCTGGGGTGAAGCAGACAGAGGAAGATCCCTAAATGTTAATAGGGAGAAACCTGTGCTCTCTATAATAAACAAAGTGAATAAGCATGAGATTGTAGATATGTTTTTCTCAGTTATATGTTTATGAAAGTAAAGTTTTCTTTTGTTTTTTTAAAAATAATTTTTATTAACTGGCCAATCAAATCACATCACATAAATTCCGAATTACAAAGCCGAATTTTAAATTTTGTTGAGGGAACCCATATTTCAGGATCTTGGATCTTGAAGTTTTCTTTTGAATATAGAGAGTCTGGACATTACATATCATAAAAATGTCACACACACAACATAGCAGTGTTTGGATATAGCTGGATCATGGCCAAGGTTTATAAAGGTTTTGAAAGATTTAATGGGGTCTACTGAGAAACTTTTAGTGGCTACCAATATTGCATTTGCAAAACACTGGAAGCTGCCAACATTCATATCAATTTCAGAGTGGTTGGCTAAGGAAACACTTTTAGTGGCACAGCAACAAAGAAGGTGGATATATTAACTGCTCTGTGGTGTGATCCTATACATGTCTATGCAAAAAGCAAATCACAATTGAGCTCAGTGGGAGTAAGACTACTAACTCCCAGGTAAATATGCATAGAATGCTTAAGTATGTCTATTTGAATGAGTTGTAATAGCCATAATTCAATGAAACTATTGGTTTTATTGTAAATGACTGGTATAGATATATTTATTTAAAAAGGTTTATGAAGGAACAAGTCTCTCTCCCTGCCCTCCCCCCCCCACCCAGTTCTACAATTATATTGGTTATTGATCAAGGATTGTGTGTTAAATAATGATCACATTTCTTCCTGCAATTCAGTTGGTAAAAGTTACTAAAAATTGTTGTTGTTTTTGAAAGTAGATGAACTGTACGCTAACCAATCATTTAACTATTAACCAATCACGTTAATAGTTGGAAAATCTAAAAGGTACTTTCTGTTTATCTATTCCTTATGCAAATAAAAGGGGTTGAAATAATGTAAAACATGTCAAGCTACGTTATCAGTTGCACCAACTTACATAGCTAGAAAAGTATTCAAAGCATTCCAAGGCTTTAATTGGAATGTTTTTATAACTGGGCTTTTTAAAATCTCCTTGCACTGTCAAGCAGATGCTTGTGACTTCAGATCATTCCCTTTCAAAAGAAATCACTGGTCTTATTATAATATTTGTAATATGTTCCTTTTGATCCCAGTATTGTGACATAACTCAGACGTCTTCCATTGTCCGCATGCTGTTTCTCCAACACCGATGACAGATGATGTCATTCTGACCTTGATCCACAAGGCTGTATTGGGGGCACTGGTCTATGTTATGCGGTGCTCGAAACCAGCATGGCTGTTTAGGAGTGGCAGGATTTGAGTGCTAAATTAGTCTAGAAAGCAAATCAGGTTTTTTGGGGGGGCGGCGGATAATTAGAGGGAAACTTCAGCAGTAGTCATTGAAGTAGCAGGAGAGATGAGAGCCTTGGAAAGGAGTTGGAGCTGGAGGGAAGGCAAAAGAGGAACTGAAAGTGAGGACAGAACAGAAGGAGGTGAATAACCAAAGACTCCAAGATCAGACGACCATCTTGGATAAGAAGAACTGACATTCGTTTGAAACCCTGCATAGGCCCGTCAGTTTTATGGGTTGAATCGGAAATGTGTTAGCTGCACATAGGCCCCATTGAAATCAGTATGGTGATGATGATGATGATGATGATGATTTTATTATTTATACCCTACCCATCTGGCTGGGTTTCCGCAGCCACTCTGGGTGGCTTACAGCATATAGTAAAGGTAAAGGGACCCCTGACCATTAGGTCTAGTCGTGGCTGACTCTGGGGTTGCAGCGCTCATCTCGCTTTACAGTGGTACCTCGGGTTAAGTACTTAATTCGTTCCGGAGGTCCGTTCTTAACCTGAAACTGTTCTTAACCTGAAGCACCACTTTAGCTAATGGGGCCTCCCACTGCCTCCGCACCGCCAGAGCACGATTTCTGTTCTCATCCTGAAGCAAAGTTCTTAACCTGAGGTAATATTTCTGGGTTAGCGGAGTCTGTAACCTGAAGCGTATGTAACCTGAAGCGTATGTAACCCGAGGTACCACTGTATTGGCCGACGGAGCCGGCGTACAACTTCCGGGTCATGTGGCCAGCATGACTAAGCCACTTCTGGCGAACCAGAGCAGCACACGGGAATGCCATTTACCTTCCTGCCGGAGCGGTACCTATTTATCTACTTGCACTTTGACGTGCTTTCGAACTGCTAGGTTGGCAGGAGCAGGGACCGAGCAATGGGAGCTCACCCCGTCGCGGGATTCGAATCGCTGACCTTCTGATTGGCAAGTCCTAGAGTCTGTGGTTTAACCCACAGCGCCATCTACGTCCCACAGCATATATAAAAGCACAATAAAACAACAAATATAAAAAACTTCCTGATACAGATGTTGCTTTCAGATGTCTTCTAAAAGTTGTGTAGTTTTTTTATCTCCTTGACAGCTGAAGGGAGGCAGTTCCACAAGGAGGGCACCACTACCGAGAAGGCCCTCTACCTGGTTCCCTATAACTTTGCTTCTCGCAGTGAGGGAACCAGCAGAAGACCCTCAGTGGATGGGAGTGATGGGAGTGGAGATGCTCCTTCAGGTATGCTCAGGACACATCCCATTGATTTCAACAGGAATTAAGTACAGTAGTACCTCGGTTTTCGAACATCTTCGTTGATGAACATTTTGGTTTTTGAATGCCATAAACCCGGAAGTAAATGCTTCAGTTTTCAAACAAGCCTCGGAAGTCGAACATGCCACGCGGCTTCCGCTGAGTGTAAGAACCTAAGGCCTAGCTGTCGGCTATTGAGTTTTTGGTTTTCAGATGTTTCAGAACTCGAACAGTCTTCCATAACAGATTACATTCGAAAACCGAGGTACCACTGTATATCTAACTTAGTCTGAATCCAACCCTGTATTGATTTTATTTTGCTTTTTTCCCAAGTGGAATGCCACAACAAGTCAAGAGTTTTCCAAAATCCATCAATACATTCCTGGATGATACTGACGCAGTATAGCTGCCTGTGTCCGCTATATTTTAATGCCTGAGGTTTGGTTTTCTATGTCAGCATGTTCATTGTTAAGGTGACCAGCGTAGCATCTACATAGCAGTCACATCAGGGTCACCAAGAAGCAGAAGCCAAGATGTGGCTTTGTGAAGAGAATTGCTGGCTTTATTCTCAATGGCAGGAGTCGGAAGACTTGGAGAATAGATTCGGGACTCAGCTATACAGCTGAAAATATAACGTTTTAAGTGTGTTTTAAGTGCATTATATAAATGTGACACTAGATGGCAATGGGGAGCTTGTGGCAAATTCGATATATTTTTTCAAAACGCTAAAAAACCACACATTTTCACAAGGTTTTTTGTATGTGTCTAGATTCCACCTTAGTCTTCCATTGCAGTTGTGATTGAGGGCGTAATTCTTTACTCTCTCAATTCCATCAGGCTTCATTAGAGAGAGGGAGAGAAGGAAGGAGAGAATCACTCCAATGGGTAATCTTCCAAGAGGCCCATCCTTTCTTCACAGTCACCTGCAACAGCCATTCCATCAGGCTGCAGCTGAGGGAGAGATGGAAAGCAAGGTCGCTCCATCATTTCTGCTGAAAGGCCAGCTGTCTACATTTGGCTCTTCTCGCTGCACTGTTTCCATTCCAGCTTTGTAGCTTTTGAGAACACATGCAGTCAAAATGATACAGGTCAGGCATAGGTTTACAACCCGAGTGAGAGTTAGTGAGAGCCATTATGGCAGACATTTTGTTAGTGCAGAGGTTGCCAACGTGGCACACACGGCTGCACAGATAGCCTTACCTTGCATCCTCAGAAATTCCCCCCACCCCAACAAATCCGGCTTGAAAGAAGTAATCTATTGTGGCCCAAAGAATAGGTTGCCGTGTGTGTGTGTGTGTGTGTGTGTGTGTGTGTGTGTTACGCATGACCAAAGTGGGTAAATGTGCCCACAAGCCCCCAAAGGTTGGCAACCTCATGCTAGTGTTATCAAATGCTACTTGAGGGAGCTACACCATGTGCATCTTACCTCTCTATAATAATAATAATAATAATAATAATAATAATAATAATAATAATAATAATAATTTATACCCTGCCCACCTGGCTGGGTTTCCCCAACCACTCTGGGTGGCTCCTAACAGAATATTAAAAATATGATAAAACACCAAACATTAAAAACTTCCCTAAACAGGGCTGCCTTTAGATGTCGTCTAAAAGTCAGGTACAGTGGTACATCGGGTTACATACGTTTCAGGTTACATGCGCTTCAGGTTACAGACTCCACTAACCCAGAAATAGTGCTTCAGGTTAACAACTTTGCTTCACGATGAGAACAGAAATCGTGCAGCAGCAGCGCAGTGGCAGCAGGAGGCCCCATTAGCTAAAGTGGTGCCTCAGGTTAAGAACAGACCTCCAGAACAAATTAAGTTCTTAACCCGAGGTACCACCGTAGTTGTTTATTACCTTGACATCTGCTGGCAGGGCGTTCCACAGGGCGGGCGCCACTACCGAGAAGGCCCTCTGCCTGGTTCCCTGTAACCTCACTTCTTGCAGTGAGGGAACCGCCAGAAGCCCCTCAGAGCTGGATCTCAGGGTCTGGGCTGAATGATGGGGGTGGAGACGCTCCTTCAGGTATACTGAAGGACATTAAGCAATCTTAAAACACGGGACATTCTGGCTTCACTGTGCTCCCAATTCACCGTACGTATTATTTGTCCATGTGACGATGAGGTCACACCGTATCTCAGTGGTGGAGTGGGTGAATTAAAGCACAGAGTGGGCTGGCAGGAGAAGGGAGCAGAATCCTCCCTTCCGGGGCCGGCCCAACCATGGGGCAAGGTGAGGAAACTGCCTCAGGCGGCAGGATCCACAGGGCCACAGATCCTCATGTAGATCTTCATTCCCCCCTTGTTCCTGATGTAGATCTTCACTCACAAGAGAAACGGGAGCCATTTTGTGGTTCGCCTCAGGCACCAAAATTTCTTGGACCAACCCTGCTCCCTCATACCAGGACATTCATCCCTCTGATGTTGTTATTGTTTTTTTTAAAAAAGCTATTTGGCTCCTCCTTTCTTACTGGGTGAAACAATAGAAGCAAGAGCACCAAGCTCCCCACTTACTTACATTGGCATTTTAAATCAGTCTTCTCCCTCCTCAGACATTTTATAGAGAATTGGCAGGATCCTTGCTGGGTGCTGCCCCCATTCCATATACAGTGGTACCTCGGGTTACATACGCTTCAGGTTACATACGCTTCAGGTTACAGACTCCGCTAACCCAGAAATAGTACCTCAGGTTAAGAACTTTGCTTCAGGATGAGAACAGAAATCACGTGGCTGTGGCGCGGCGGCAACATGAGGCCCCATTAGCTAAAGTGGTGCTTCAGGTTAAGAACAGTTTCAGGTTAAGAACGGACCTCCGGAATGAATTAAGTACTTAACCCGAGGTACCACGGTACTTTGCCACATATGCCGGCATGCATTCCAGAGTTGTAGCTTGATTATTACTGATAGGGTTTCTATTTCTATTTTATTGGTTTATGTGCCAACAGATTCTGCCAGTACTTCCAAAATAGTGCGCTGTATCTGAATACTTGGAACAGCCTGGCTTCCTACGCCGTGAGTCTAGCCAGATGGTCGATTGCACTAATGGGGCACATTTGTAATACTTCAGGCACTGAATTAATAATAGTTAGTTTAGCCCAATGGGAATACAACCTAATAGAGTGTCTCCTTAACGTATCTGGTCCCCATCACTTTGATTGCTCTGAGCCGATGAGGTTTTTTCCACAAAGCTTAAAGGTGATCTCTAAGGATTTTTATTCTTTTTCTGGTTAACTTTGTGTTACATGAGAAGTGCTGGGAAAATAGGATTTCTGGAAATAAATATATAAAAGAGTGTGTTTTATGCTCCTTAAAATGAAATAAAAAAAATTAAAGGAATCAAAAGTGTGAAGCCTGATTTTCATTGAATTTATTGGAGAACAGTGTGTTGCTTATTACAGGAACGCTGAAGCAGAAGGCTGAAAAGCAGAACAACCCGTCTCCTTGCTATTGCCAGTCATAAGAACATAAAAGGAGCTTTGCTGGATCAAACCAAAGAAAGCCCACCTGGTCCAGCACTCTGCACTCACAGTAGGGACGCAGGTGGCGCTGTGGTCTAAACCACTGAGCCTCTTGGGCTTGCCGATCAGAAGGTTGGCAGTTCGAATCGCTGCGATGGGGTGAGCTCCCATTGCTCTGTCCCAGCTCCTGCCAACTTGCAGTTCGAAAGTACACCAGTGCAAGTAGATAAATAGGTACCACTGTGGTGGGAAGGTAAATGGCATTTCTGTGTGCTGCTCTGGTTTCCGTCACGGTGTCCCGTTGCACCAGAAGTGGTTTAGTCATGCTGGCCACATGACCCAGAAAGCTGTCGGTGGACAAACACCTGCTCCCTCAGCCTGAAAAGTGAAATGAGCGCTGCACCCCATAGTCGCCTTTGACTGGACTTAACCGTCCAGGGGTCCTTTATCTTTTACCGTACTCGTAGTGACCAGCCAGGTGCCTGTGAGAAACCCACGAGCAGGATCTGACCACAAAAGCATGCTCCCCGCTTGTGCTTCCTGGCAACTGACATTCAGAGGCATACAGTACAGGGTCATAGCATGGGGATCACAGCATGGGGGGCACAGGGGTGGTTGCCCTGGGTGCAAAATTGTTAGGGGATGTAAAATTTCAACACCTGATGCTGAAATGCAGAATTAAGAAGAAGAGTTTGGATTTGATATCCGGCTTTATCACTACCCGAAGGAGTCTCAAAGCGGCTAACATTCTCCTTTCCCTTCCTCCCCCACAACAAACACTCTGTGAGGTGAGTGGGGCTGAGAGACTTCAAAGAAGTGTGCCTGGCCCAAGGTCACCCAGCAGCTGTATGTGGAGGAGCGGAGATGCGAACCCAGTTCCCCAGATTATGAGTCTATTGCTCTTAACCACTCTCTTGCATTTATGGGTAAAATGCAATTATGGGTAAAAGCATGCAAAAGTAACACAGAACAAAACCTCCAACATTACTGGGCTCTTCCCTCAAAATGAGCTCTTCCCTCAAATAAAAAGGGTGGGGGGGGGTGGAAGAGTTGTGACACCTTCAAACTTGAAAAACAGATGTATTGAATGTACAGGCCAGCTTTCATTCCAATAGCTAAATGTTCCAGAGACATTCCATTCCTTTTTCTTTTATGTGTCTCTCCTCAAATCTAGAACCATGCAATTCCTCTCCTTTAAATCTGGAATCTTACTGTTCCTCTTCGGCCAGATCTTTACAAAAAACATTAGGCTATAGGACCAGATCAAAGCTGGCTTTGATACCATGTACAACCTTGAGCCTATAGCCAGCAGAACAAGCTACCGTAAGTCAGAAAAATATACAGAAGAACACAGAGCACAAACCCAATTTTCTTCTTACAAAACAGCCTTTTAAAATGTGTGTGTGTGTGTGTGTGTAGGGACACTAATTGTCATTGTCCATGTGTTAAATGGACACAAGCAAAAGCCTGAGAGAGCAAACAATTACGATCCTTCCTCAGAAATCAAATGACTGTGGCACAAATGAAAAACCAGGAGATCAGTAAATTGCAAGTTAACGAGAAACAATGCTGTAATTCATGGATATAAAGCAGAGCTCTCTGTTAAGCCCGTGCACAAACACACAGCCATGCCCCACTGCAGTTTTAAAACAAACAACATGCTTTGCAGTCAGTTTGCTCACTGGTCCCAGGGAACTGGCAAGCTGTTTTAATCTGACGAAAGGTCCAAATGCACAATGGAAGTGTTGCCTTTCAAGTTAATCGGTTCAATAAAAGCCGGGGCCCTGCTCTTGTGGATTCAGAATGAACCTGTGATGAAAACTGACATGAAAGCACAGTCAAGTTTCTCAAATACAACGAATCTCACTGGCAGAAAGTGGCCGGACTATTGAGTTCTCCCTCACTGGCGACTCACTGACACAATCTGCTCCGAAGTACAGTAACTTGGAAGGACGACCCAATGATGTCAGTGTGAGAGACAAGTGTCACTTTCTCTCACTTTCCCAACTGGTGGGAAGTTCCAGAGAATGTCAGGGTCTGTTCTCTTTGGAAGGAGAAAGGAGGACGTGATGTACCTGAGCTTGGCCGGTTGCCATTTGAAAGTACAGCAACAAAAAGGAGACAGGAAGGTTTGCCAACCCTCCAGCCGTTAATTAATGCTTAATCATTGATTTCCCATCTCTTAGGCCATGGGTAGGCAAACTAAGGCCCGGGGCCGGATCTGGCCCGTGGATAGTCCGGGAATCAGCATGTTTTTACATGAGTAGAATGTGTCCTTTTATTTAAAATGCATCCCTGGCTTATTTGTGGAGCGTTTTGACATGAGTAGAAGGTAAAGGTAAAGGGGACCCCTGACCGTTAGGTCCAGTCATGGCCGACTCTGGGGTTGCGGCGCTCATCTCGCTTTATTGTGCCGAGGGAGCCGGCGTACAGCTTCTGGGTCATGTGGCTAGCATGACTAAGCTGCTTCTGGTGAACCAGAGCAGTGCACGGAAACACCGTTTACCTTCCTGCCGGAAAGGTACCTATTTATCTACTTGCACTTTGACGTGCTTTTGAACTGCTAGGTTAGCAGGAGCAGGGGCAGAGCAACGGGAGCTCACCCCGTTGTGGGGATCTGAACCACCGACCTTCTGATCGGCAAGTCCTAGGCTCTTGTGGTTTAACCCACAGCGCCACCCACATGAGTAGAACGTGTGCTTTTATTTAAAATGCATCTCTGGCTTATTTGTGGGACATAGGAATTCGTTCATTTCGCCCCCCCCCCCAAAAAAAATATAGTCCGGCCCCCCACAAGGTCTGAGGGACAGTGGACCGGCCTCCTGCTGAAAAAGTTTGCTGACCCGTCTTAGACCTTGCTCAGATTCCAGGAAATACGAGCCGCCAAAACCTTTGCCAATCTTCCAGCGAGTAACCATTGTTAACTGGAAGAAAATGTGTTGCTGCCTCGGGTCACTATAAGGCAGAGGTCACCAACTATTTTGGGCCAATGGGCACATTTGGAATTTTGAGAAACGGCCATCACAAAATGGCTGCCATCAGTTGTGTGGCATAACTTCCAATGGCTGCCCCATCCAAGAGAAGAAAAAGAATTGGGAACCAAAAATGGCATGAGCACCGCCCCATCCCCCACTGGACATTGTTCATTTTTGAGACGATATTTACTGGAACCTTTCGCAGCATCACAGGAAGTAGCAGTGAATGTGCTAGCATTAAGAACACATAGGGTTCTTGTTGGGCTGTTGCATTGTAGAAGTGGATGTTTGAATCAGTTTTCCATGTGTTAAGAATGCTTCTTCTTTAAGATTATGGACTGGGTGTGACCCGATGCCTGCATAGAAATGCCATACAAGCTGACAAAAGAGACTGCATAGTTTGCTTTCAGGATACAGTGGTGCCCCGCAAGACGAACGCCTCGCAAGACGGAAAACCCGCTAGACGAAAGGGTTTTCCGTTTTGGAGGTGCTTCGCAAAACGAATTTCCCTATGGACATGCTTCGCAAGACGAAAATGTCTTGCGAGTTCCTGCGGGTTTTTTCCCCTCCCCCCCTTTTCCTAAGCCGTTAAGCCGCTTAACAGCTGATCTGCTAAAAGCCGCTAAACCGCTAATAGCACTAATCCGCTAAGCTGTCAATGGGCTTGCTTCGCAAGACGAAAAACCCGCTATACGAAGAGCCTCATGGAACGGATTAATTTCGTCTTGCGAGGCACCACTGTATGTTGAAGATGGACAGTTGCCCAGATAAACCACAGGTGTTTGGGGCCTTAATAAAGATCTTCCAAAGCTTGCACTCATTTCAGGTGTTACAGTTAGCCTGGAGCATCTATGCCAGGAATACGGAACCTATGGCCTTTCAGATATGCCTCAGCTCCCATCTGCCCCAGAGATGATGGGAGTTGCAAAGGTTCCCCATCACTGATCTGTGCAACAGTATCACTGGCTATCAATAACAAGGGCTGATATCAAGGTTTTCTTAAGCCATCCTGGCTCTTTTATTAAGACTCCAAACGAGCTGGAAAGTTAGTAGAACCCGCATGCTGCAAACTTATGGGATTTTATAGTATCTTATTTGTTTGCAGATGTACAGCTGAGTAAAGGGGCGCAGAAGCAAACACAGCAGATAGTATCACCCCCAAACCTGCTTGTGCAATCTAGAATCCCCTTGGTAAACTTTCAGTAAGCTGCAAAATTGAAAAAGGGCAACCTGTAGTACCATTTAGTACTCGGTAAAAGGTAAAAGTAAAGGGACCCCTGACCATTAGGTCCAGTCGTGAGCGACTCTGGGGTTGCGGTGCTCATTTCGCTTTATTGGCCGAGGGAGCCGGCGTACAGCTTCTGGGTCATGTGGCCAACACAACTAAGCCGCTTCTGGCGAACCAGCGCAGCACATGGAAACGCCGTTTACCTTCCCGCTGGAGCAGTACCTATTTATCTACTTGCACTTTGACGTGCTTTCGAACTGCTAGGTTGGCAGGAGCAGGGACCGAGCAACGGGAGCTCACCCCTTCGAGGGGATTCGAACCGCCGACCTTCTGATCTGAAAGTCCTAGGCTCTGTGGTTTAACCCACAGCGCCACCCGCATCCCTTAGTACTGGGGGTGGTACCTAAATGCAGTATGAGACTCAGCTAATTAGACTCCTGCTTTTTCTCCCTGCACAGGTTTCAAGACTATTTCTAGCATAACACCTAGTACTTACACACATACAAACATTCATTAATTACTTGCAAATATTTAAGAAGGTGATAATTCCAAAATGGAGCAAGATTTGCTGAATTTAGAAAAAAAACCCACACCTACCATGCTTACCTTTTGAAGAATGATCAGTAACAGGGTTTTTTTCTTTTCTTTTCCTAGATGGTGTTTAGGATACTTGGAATCGAGTCAATATTCATTTAAGTTCTTAGATCTTAGGCCAGTCACAGCAGAAACGAAGGTCTGGTGGTTGCTGGGAGAGGTGGTGGAATGGGGCCATTTTCTGCTACAGAAAAGAACAGCTCCATTCTCAAAAATAATATTCTGTCTAGGTCTCCTGGACTGTTTTGCCAGGTGAAGAATGCCTGGAAGGTTAGGCTGGGGAAGGGGGCCTTATGTGAAAAGCAAAGAACAAGGTATTTTTTAAAATACATTTGGAATTTAAACCTCCTCCCTTTCCAATCACCTTAAATGGAAAAAGTATCAAGGTTGTTCAGCTGGGAAATCAACTCATTTCCCGACACCCTAGTTCTAAGCCTATTATACTTAGAAGCAAATCCCATTATTTCAACACTTATTCCCATATACATCATTACGAATGGAAAACGTACATATAAAAGAACCAAGTCTATCTGCCCCTAGAACTAAAACTTCTCCAAATTAGTTATCCAGAAGTCAATGGCATCCTGGCATAAATGACTAAAAAAAAAAAAGGTATATTGTAGGGGGTTGGTAATCTTCCCTCCTAAAATGCAGACATAATCTCAGAGGGTATGGTTGGGGGCTGCATGCCAGCAGCGATGCCCCAAATATGCCATACCCTCCCATCTGAGACATGCAAGTTTCTGGTACCAATGGGAGGCCTATTTTTGGAGCAGGCCATTGCAGGGTATTAATGCCCTGGTCAGGTTTTCCTATTATCACTGGTGCTTTTTTCTGCCTTTTTTACAATACTGTATTGTGGTTTTGATTCATGGTACTGCACCAAACCCCACCCCAGAATCGGTTGCAATAGAGAGTAGGCTAAAAATACCTTCCGGGTGGCACTGTGGTCTAAACCACTGAGCCTTGGGCTTCCCGATCAAAAGGTCGGCAGTTCAAATTCCTGCAACGGGGTGAGCTCCCATTGCTCGGTCCCTGCTCCTGCCGAACTACCAGTTCGAAAGCACGCCAAAAAGTGCAAGTAGATAAATAGGTACAGCTCCAGCGGGAAGGTAAATGGTGTTTCTGTGCGCTGCTCTGGTGTCGGTGTTCTGTTGCGCCAGAAGCGGCTTAGTCATGCTGGCCACATTAAGTGGAAAAACTGTCTGCGGAGCAGAGAAATAACGGCTCCCTCCACCGGTAAAGTGAGATGAGCACCGCAACCAGAGTTGTTTGCGACTGGACTTAACCGTATATCATATGCACTCATATGAGCCTGCTATAAGCCTCATGTAATACACCATTTCAACAGCAAGTTTTCCAGTTGTTCTTAGCTCTCCATTGCATATCTATGGGTTGTCTAGGCCCCACCATATAATCACAGCCCTCCTTCTGCGCATAGTACTAGTGCCAGCCTCAATGTTTGAAGATGGTGGCATTTTGTCACGCCACCCTCAAACCACGCTGCAGCAGGAGCTGCCCAAACAGTTGCAGAAGCAACTGTACGTACGGTCTATTGGTAACTGCTTCTTTAAATGGCTTGAAGAGTTCCCTTAAAAAAAGCTTTGGAGCGTGATTCTTCTTTTTTCTACATTTGTGCGTAACCAGTGACCTGTTACAACTGTCACTCAAAGGAGTAGAGATACTCCTTCAAGAAGCATAACACTGGATTTAATGTGTATACCCAAACACAGGACGGACTGCCTTCAAACATCTTTGTGCAATCCTAGGATGCAAGTAGCAGGTATAATTCTATTGAGAATCCAGCATATATGGATACTTGCTGCACAATACTAAACATCCTTTTTCAAAAACAAATCCCATCGAGTTCAGTGGCCTTTGTAGCAGAATCCTCTGCATACTCCTGAGTAGACGTGCCATAGGACTGCATAGCAAAGGTCCCTGAACTGTGGGATTTATTTTTGAAAGCTATTGTGCTGTTAGTAATACCAATATTGTGCGTAGCAGTAAACCCCATTGTTAAATGGGACTTACTCCAAGAAAGCATGCCTAGGATTGCAGCCACCTCCCTTCTTAAGTGTGCTAAAGACAATACAGTGGTGCCCCGCAAGACGAACGCCTCGCAAGACGGAAAACCCGCTAGACGAAAGGGTTTTCCGTTTTGGAGGCGCTTCACTAAATGAATTTCTCTATGGGGTTGCTTCGCAAGACGAAAAATTCTTGCGAGTTCCCGCGGTTTTTCCCCGCTCCCCCCCCTTTCCTAAGCCGCTAAGCTGCTTATCAGCTGTTCCGCTGATAAGCCGCTTAACAGCTGATCGCTAAAAACCGCTAGACCGCTAATAGCGCTAATCCGCTAAGCTGTCAATGGGCTTGCTTCGCAAGACGAAAAAACCGCTAGACGAAGAGAATCGCGGAACGGATTCTTTTCGTCTTGCGAGGCACCACTGTACAATCCTGTACACGCCTCCTCAAACATACGTCCCACTAAGCTTATTAAGGCTGGCTCTCATAGAAGGTGGTCTAGGGTTTCAGACAGGGCAAATGTCGTCTTTCCAATTTAGCCTTTATGGGCATTACAAACATGCTCAGAAGTAGCATCCCAAGCATTCCTTCGTTGGAAAGAGCTTGCAGGCTCTTGTAAGTTTTCTAACCTTTGGTTTGTTTCTTAAATACAGTGGTACCTCGGGTTGCATACGCTTCAGGTTACAGACTCCGCTAACCCAGAAATAGTGCTTCAGGTTAAGAACTTTGCTTCAGGTTAAGAACAGAAATCGGGCTCCAGCGGCGCGACGGCAGCAGGAGGCCCCATTAGCTAAAGTGGTGCTTCAGGTTAAGAACAGTTTCAGGTTAAGAACGGACCTCCAGAACGAATTAAGTACTTAACCCGAGGTACCACTGTACTGCTCCTCTTTTATTCTGGCACTTTGTGCTCTCTCCCTCTTACCTGCTATCCTCACAAACGTAGATTAAGCATTTCAAAGCTTTTAATTTAAATAAGGAAACACAACAATGATGCACACAGATAACTTTGCTATGTGTTTGTTTAAGATATACCTTTATTTATGTACAACAAAAGGAGGCACATTTAGGTAATTAAACTCAATCCTAAATACTGTGAAAAACGACTCTGCATGGCAGAGAATCTATATGAAAATTTATGGTGGGTGTTAATTCAAGACAAGTTTAGACTTATGGTGAGGGTGGGTGTTCTGTATCTGTGCATATGTATATAAAATTTGGGTAATGTTCTTGTATAGTAGTGCAAACTTAGTTGGCAGCTTATTAGTCCAATGACTCAGAACCCACTCCAGCCAATGTACACTTCAATCTGAGATACGTTTACTTCTAAGAAACAAGATCAGAATCACTGTGTTTGGCCTGTAGTTTGTTAAAGCATTAAATTGCCAAGTGGGCTACAGCAGCTAAGCCATTAATGCGAGTACACTAGCATTAATCAATTACAGGTGGGAATCGGGTCGTGTATGAATTGTACTTCATGCATAATGATTTGTGTGTCACTGCCAACTCTTGTGATTTGCTCTGAGATTCTAGTTTGTGATTCTATGTGATGCCCCATTCATATTTTGTTAGTATAAATCACTCAAAATAACTCAAAGGACATAAAATCGACGTACGTGAATCCGTGCAAAACACTGTATTATATTATAATGTTCCATGGATATAAGTGAAGCTTTCTTAACACACGCCTGCGCTAAGGAGAACAGTCTCAGCTAAGAAGTGTAGGAATGCAACATCATGGCTTACTGATTCTGGAAGAACCACGTACTCACTTCAGGTGTGCAAACGTAACAAACAGAAAGTCAGTCGTGGATCGGGACTTGGTAAGCATGTGCAAGGCAGTAATTTTCACCTGTGCCATACACTAAACCTAAAAGGTTTGACTAAATGTGATCTGTGAAGTGCTGCTAGCCAAAGAAGCATACCTGAAGTAAAAGGTCCTAGTGGAGGTGGTGGAGGAGTGCAATAACTGCTTTGCAAAGTCAGACAACATCAAAGATGCAATCCATTGTTACGCATACATCAATTTTGACTGAAATATGCTATCGGCTGCATCCGGAATACTGTTCCTAGAGATGTCTAGAGAACCATTCAGTGTACAATGGTGCTATTACATCATGCCACACTGTTTTCAGCTAGGTATCCTTACCAAAGCAGAAAAATACTCATTGACTCGAGCAATTCACAGATGATTTCTCTGTCTTATATTCTTGGAATTCCTTTTTGGAGCACAAAAATGAAGCTGCCACATATTTCAAATACAGTACCATGCACAGCTAATTTGGATATGAAGCACTGAACTATCAGAAAACACCTACGAAAGCAGACATCTTTCCGTTTTGTTTGCAGAGCAGCAAAAATCTCCCTTCAGCCCAAAATATACAAAAAGCTCCTTCACCTCTAATTATTTTCTTTAAATATTAATTTATTCTGATATTTTCTCTTTAAAAAACAGAGTCTGCAATGATTGTGATAAATCCCAGCCAGAGACGCAAAATAACTTGGGCTCCACCTGTTGCAATGATAACAGAAGCAAGAAACTGTAAATTCTGAAAGACTATCTATTGACATTACTTTGATTCAGTGCTTCTCCTTGACCTTTATTTTAATAGCCCCACCATCACTTCGCTGATATCCCATAGTTTCCTTGCAACCAAATCATCCATGGCATTGGGCAACAGTTGTTCCTCCTTGCAGTTTCCAAAATATTTCCCAGATACACCCTCTACTTCGGGGGAGGAGGCCAGATAAATTGAAGTCTGGGCTCCTTCCAGAGGGGTTTTGAAGAAAGCCCAAGATACCAAATTGAAGAGGGGCTTGGCTAGCAAAGGGATATGTATATGTCTGCCTAGATTTGTTCTGACAATACCGGGATGCAGCACATTGACCGTGACCCCTGTGTTCTCTAAGCGACGGGCTAATTCCCTAGTGAACAGTATGTTGGCCAGTTTACTCCGACTATAAGCAAAGCTTTTATTGTAATTTAGCTCACTGTTCAAGTCATCAAAGTTGATCTCGCCGTATTTGTAAAGCTTGGAGGAAACCACCACAATCCTGCTGGGCGCAGAGCTTTTCAGAAGTCCAAGGAGGAGGTTTGTGAGCAAGAAGTGCCCCAAGTGGTTGACGCCAAACTGCATCTCAAAGCCGTCCTCGGTCTTCATATAGGGACACTGGAATATCCCTGCGTTGTTGATCAGGACATCCAGCCTAGACTCTTCCTTTACACAACAGAGGGGAAAAGTAGTCAGACATACTAATGCAATAATATTAAAATTATTCATTTTTTAAAAAATAAAGATTAAAAAGTTTGATCCCTTAAAAGTGAAGCCCTTTACAGCTGACCACTTCCAATGCTAGCAATACCTTTATTGATTTGGCCACACACCATTTTGATTTTCCGCTCACTCCAACCTGAACCTATTGACCTTTTTTTCCTGTCAATGTTTTTTCTCTTAGGGTTATTTGTTGGGATGGGACATACAGTGGTACCTCAGGTTAAGAACTTAATTCGTTCTGGAGGTCTGTTCTTAACCTGAAACTGTTCTTAACCTGAAGCACCACTTTAGCTAATGGGGCCTCCTGCTGCTGCCGCACTGCCGGAGCCCGATTTCTGTTCTTATCCTGAAGCAAAGTTCTTAACCTGAGGTACTATTTCTGGGTTAGCGGAGTCCTATGTAACCTGAAGCCTATGTAACCTGAAGCGTATGTAACCCGAGGTACCACTGTACTAGCGGTGGGTAGGCCCACGCTCTTTTCTCCCACTTTCTGCCACTCCTTTGTCTCTTCCCCCTCTCTCAGCCACCTCCTTTTCTCTCCTTTTTGCCACATGAAGGGTAGCCCAAAGGCTGCTTGAAATTAGGCTGAGGGCAGCATGTGATCCTAAGGCTACTAGTTGACCACCCTCAATGTAGAGTTGGACCGTTACTGGGTTCAAATCTCCTCTGTCATTAAACTCTCCCTAGGTGACTTTCTATGTTTCAATCATTCTCTCAGCTTAGCCGATGTCACAGGTTTGTGATACAAAAGAGGGGCATTTTGCCCCTCTCTGATAATCTTTGGGGAAAGTGAGGGGGGAAAGAAAAAAATGCAATCAAAAACACTTCACAAGCAGCATGGCCAAACACATACAAGTTCTGCAACTCATCTCACTTTTAATAGCAATTAAATGTTATTGGAGAACACTCCAACTGCTGAAACACAAGCCATTTACAGTGCAACGCTATTCATGTCTCCTCAGTCCTAATGAATTCAGTGGGGATTACTCCCAGGTAAGCAGGGACAGGACTGCAGTCTCGTTCACTAATAATATTTAGCTATACAGCTGCACTGTGCCAGGATTGTCAGGGCCGTTATTTCAAAATATCATATCTCCAAAAACATACAAGAGTGCAAGCTCTTAAACTGGCTCATTTGGTGTGACCAGACACTTTTCTCATATTTAATCTCATATTTAATTGATCACTTATTGACTACTGGGTGAAAGGAGACTTGCAGTGACTTTCCAAGGAATGCAAAACAAATACAGCTTATGGCTTTGTTGTTTCTGCTAAACTGTCACTGTTTTACTCTCTTTTGATGCTATTAATAGTTGCATGGCAAGATTTGACACTGGAAGGTCAAATGCTCTTTTATGAATGATATTGCTGTATCTGTCCCCTTCAGATGTACTGGATTCTATTTTCCTATATATGTAACATACTCTTCTCTCGCTTTTGTGATAATAAATTCTAAGATTTATTACTGACATGTCATTCTTCTTGGAAAAAGGATACTGTGTGTACTTCACAAAACAAGTTTGCATCTGATACAAGCAAGGCCAAAACCAGATCAACCAGCTCCTCTTCTCTATCCACCCTGCGGTTGTCTGTCTTTAAATCAATAGGATCAGGCTGTAACCGCCCTCATACTGGCTAGTCTGCATTTCAGATTCAGCAAAGATATATTCTCACTGTTAATGCTTATGGCGCAAAGAGGAAACCATTTTGTGCTGTGCCATTTGGGTAGACTGCTACATTAAACAGCAACAACTACAGATGAAGGGAGCTACCAATAAAATCTTAGGCATACATCGGACAGCTCAACTGGTAGAGCATGAGGCTCTTAATCTCAGGGTTGTGGATTCGAGCCCCAAGTTAGGCAAAAGATCCCTGCATTGCAGGGGGTTGGGCTAGATGACCCTTGCGGTCCCTTCCGACTCGACAATTGCTTTGACTCTGTGGTCCCTTGAACTCTGGACCCCAAGACATGCATACTTAGAAGCCCCACTTATTTATTCTGAAATTCTATACCTCAGTCAGTTGGGATCAAAGGTGAAGGGTCTTTAGCAGCAGCCCAGCCAGATGGGTGGGAGATAATAATAATAATAATAATAATAATAATAATAATAATAATGATGATGATGATGTCAGCTCTTTAGCTGCAGCCCAGCCAGATGGGCAGGGTATAAATCATAATCATAGCTCTTTACCTGGAACCCAGCCAGATGGGCAGGGTATTATTATTAATAATAATAGTGGTAGCTCTTTAGGTGTATCCCAGTCAGATGGGCAGGGTATATAATAATAGTAGCAGTAACAGTAATAATAATGGCAGCTCTTTAGCTGTAGCCCAGCCAGATGGGCATAGTATTATTAATAATAATATTAATAATGATGATGATTGCTCTTTACCAGATGGGCCGGGTATGTATGTATGTATGTATAAATAAATAAATAAATGATATTATTATTATTATTATTATTATTATTATTATTATTATTATTAACAATAGCAGCTCTTTAGCTGCGGCCCAGCCAAATGGGCAGGGTAATAATAATAATAATAATAATAATAATAATAATAATAGCTCTTTAGCTGCAGCCCAGCCAGATGGGCAGGGTATTAATAATATTATTATTATTAATGATGATGATTGCTCTTTAGCTACAGCCCAGCTAGATGGGCCGGGTATGTATGTATGTATGTATAAATAAATGTTGTTGTTGTTGTTGTTATTATTATTATTACTATTATTAACAATAGCAGCTCTTTAGCTGCGGCCCAGCCAAATGGGCAGGGTAATAATAATAATAATAATAATAATAATAATAATAATTGCTCTTTAGCTGCAGCCCAGCCAGATGGGCAGGGTATTAATACTAATATTATTATTAATGATGATGATTGCTCTTTAGCTACAGCCCAGCCAGATGGGCCGGGTATGTATGTATGTATGTATAAATAAATGTTGTTGTTGTTGTTGTTATTATTATTACTATTATTAACAATAGCAGCTCTTTAGCTGCGGCCCAGCCAAATGGGCAGGGTAATAATAATAATAATAATAATAATAATAATAATAATAATAATTGCTCTTTAGCTGCAGCCCAGCCAGATGGGCAGGGTATTATTAATAATATTATTATTAATGATGATGATTGCTCTTTAGCTACAGCCCAGCCAGATGGGCCGGGTATGTATGTATAAATGATATTAACAACAACAATAATAATAATAATGGCAGCTCTTTAGCTGCAGCCCAGCCCGAGGGGCTTGTCTCTTTACCTGCAGCACCTGCTGGCAGAAGCGGCGCACGGAGCCCAGCGAGGCCAAGTCCAGGTGGCGCACCACCAGCTCCCCTCGGCCGCCTCCTCCTCCTCCTCTTTCCCTCGAGCTCAGGCCCATCTCGGCGCGCAGCTCCCGGGCCGCCTCCTCGGCGCGCGCCAGGTCCCGGCAGGCCAGGATGACCCTCGCGCGGCGCCTCAGCAGCTCGGCCGCCGCCGCCCGGCCCAGGCCGCTGTTGGCGCCCGTGATGATCACCGTCTTGCCCTCCATCCAGCACAAGGCGGCGGCGGCGGCCGTAGCGCTGCCTTTCCCCGCGGCCGCCGCCGGCCAGAGGCGCCGGGCGAGGAGCAGCAGCCCTCCGCCCACAGCCGCCGCCACAACCACCGCGGCGGCAGTGGCGGCCATCGCCCTCGGAGCCCCGCCCCAGAGCGTGAGGGCCGAAGGGCCGAGCGACGCGCAACCCCGGAGCGGAGCGGCCCAATGAGCGCCGCCCTCGGGCGGGAGCAGGCTCCTCAGCGTCGCAAGGCATCCTGGGAGATGTAGTTTGGGGGCCTACAACTCCCATCATCCCTGAGCACTGGTCCTGTGAGCTAGGGATCATGGGAGTTGTAGGCCAAAAACCATCTGGGGACCCAAGGTTGAGAAAGGCTGCAAGTTCAGGAGCGCTTGAGAACTACATCTCCCAGGATGCCTTGCGACGCTGAGGCGCCGTCGCAGCACATGGTGCGCTAGGAAGCCCGCGCGACGCATTTCTTTTTTTTGGTCAAATTTATTTGTTTGGTTATTCAGATTAAAGTTTTACAATCTCATATCCAACACGCACAATGACAAACCTAGACAGCATCTTAAAAAGCAGAGGCATCACCTTGCCGACAAAGGTCCATATAGTTGAAGCCATGGTTTTCCCAGTAGTGATGTATGGAAGTGAGAGCTGGACCATAAAGAAGGCTGATCGCCGAAGAATTGATGCTTTTGAATTATGGTGCTGGAGGAGACTCTTGAGAGTCCCACAGACTGCAAGAAGATCAAACCTATCCATTCTGAAGGAAATCAGCCCTGAGTGCTCACTGGAAGGACAGATCCTGAAGCTGAGACTCCAATACTTTGGCCACCTCATGAGAAGAGAAGACTCCCTGGAAAAGACCCTGATGTTGGGAAAGATGGAGGGCACAAGGAGAAGGGGAGGACAGAGGACGAGATGGTTGGACAGTGTTCTCGAAGCAACCAGCATGAGTTTGACCAAACTGTGGGAGGCAGTGGAAGACAGGAGTGCCTTGCGTGGTCTGGTCCATGGGGTCAGTCAGACACGACAAAAAGGACTAAACAACAATCCAACACGCAACATAAAAACAAGGTTCCAAAGAATCTCCTGGACTTCCCTCCTGCCCTTTGTGGGTCCCTATTGTTAGTCATTTCCTCCTGCATCTTTTATAAGAATCCAAATCTTTTACATCTCCATTATGTCCAAAATTCACCATCAACACAAGTGCTATTCCAATCCTACTAACGATTTTAGCTGTTTACAATGGTTTTTAAGATAAATTCTAAAGTTTCCCCATTCCTTACTAAAATTTTGGTCTTCCTGATTTCTGATTCATTTTGGCCATTTAGGCGTAATCCATCAACTTGATCTGCCATTCTTCTCTAGAAGGGGCTTTATCTTCTTTACCACAGCTGCATGAATATTATTAGCCCAGAGGTGGAAATAGGTCTTTCTGCACCATGTGGGGAAGCCTCAGCTTAGATTTCCATAAACCAACAACTAAAAAAAGGGTGTACCTCTATGGTTGCAGTTGCTTACAGATGGATATACCTGTCCTGTGAGGTAAATAACCGAATCTAGTTATTGCCATCCCTACCAAAAAGTGAGAAATTTAAACTAAGAAAATGTTTGTTTTTTGTTTTTGTTTTTTTAAAAAACCAAGTGTGAACCTCCATACTGATCTGTAAGATGGTGGGAGAAATGAGCATTTTAGCAAAGCTTTACATTACTGTTCATCAGCTGCTTTCTTTCTTTTAAACTGTAAAAAATAAGCAGACTTAAGTGTTTCAAAAATACCCATTTATTGCCATAGGAGAAAATTTAAGTGCATGGTAAAATATATGGCAGCACCCCACTTATAGAACTCTCTTCCAGGGGATCAGAAGTCTTGAAGAGCAAATTAAGGATTTTTTTGTTTGTTCGGGCAATTTTGGTTTTGAAAGACATATTTTTAGAATTGTTTATGATGGACACTTTGTTTATGTATAATATACAATAATTGCGTAGTTTTAACAATTTGGTTCTGCTTTGTGTTTTACACAGCTTTATGTTGTACAGCACAACTGGACGCCTTCAGCTGTCCCAGTTGCAACAAAACATGTCTCTCCTGTATTGGTCTCTACAGCCACAGCAGGTGCTATGACCTTCCAAAAGTTTTACTTCACCTCAAAAAGCACACTGTTCCATTGTCTCCTGAGGCAGATGGATGCCAACAATACTGTTAGCTGCCCTGGGCTCCTTGTAGAAGAAGGGTGTGGTTACAAACTTAATGAATCCATTTTAAACCAAGAGTGATATGAAAATAGGAATCTGTGTTGTTGAGGGTCACAAGTCACATGCTCTGCCTTTCGATATCTAGCTATTTTTATTTTTATGCAATAGAATAGGGGTTTTCCAGATATTTATTTCCCTCTTACAGCACTGCACTAAAAAGTAGCATTAGCAACACTGTATTTTATATTTGTTATGCAAGCCACTTAGGTTTGTGTTAAGCAGAGAATAAACATTTTACATTAAAAACAAATATATAGAAAGCAGCAATGCCAGCAAGAATGTTGACTGCGTTCCAAAGGCGAAAAGATTTTCAACTTGCAAATGAAACCAATGATGAACAAGGCCGGACAACTGTTGGACTTTGACCCAGCCAGCATGTCCAATGATATTATTAGTTGCAGACCAACTCTTGCGAGAGTCACAGGTTCTCCACCTGCTGCAATAGACTTTACAGTGGTGCCCCGCAAGACGAACGCCTCGCAAGATGGAAAACCCGCTAGACAAAAGGGTTTTCCGTTTTGGAGGCGCTTCGCAAAACGAATTTCCCTATGGGCTTGCTTTGCAAGATGAAAATGTCTTGCGAGTTCCTGCGGGGTTCCCCCCCCCCTTTTCCTAAGCCCTAAGCTGCTTATCAGCTGATCCGCTAAAAGCCACTAAACCGCTAATAGCGCTAATCCGCTAAGCTGTCAGTGGGCTTGCTTCGCAAGACGAAAAAACCACTATACGATGAGCCTCACGGAACGGATTAATTTCGTCTTGTGAGGCACCACTGTAAAAGGGTTAGATTTACAAGGCCTTTCTTTAGATGCAAGATAGGAATGTCTGCTCCCCACAGGAAATAATGAGAAAAGATGAGAGCTTCATGCTCTTTCTAACGGCATTTTGTGTGTCTCTATTTTGCAAATGCAAATGCAGTTCAGTGTTATTATCCCTATATTGCATGTGGTGTTGCGGCTGAGACAGAGTGTACCACGAGAGGCCTGCATTGTAGCTTCCTGTTATCCCCACACTGCAAGGTGGGGAAGGATCCATTGGTCACGTTGCAGCCTCTGGTTAGAGGCTGATAAAAGCCAACCATAATGTAAAGGTAAAGGGACCCCTGACCATTAGGTCCAGTTGCGGATGACTCTGGAGTTGCAGCGCTCATCTCATCTCACTTTACTTGCCGAGGGAGCCGGCGTACCGCTTCTGGGTCATGTGGCCAGCATGACTAAGCCGCTTCTGGCGAACCAGAGCAGCGCACGGAAATGCCGTTTACCTTCCTGCCGGAGTGGTACCTATTTATCTACTTGCACTTTGACGTGCTTTCGAACTGCTAGGTTGGCAGGAGCAGGGACTGAGCAACGGGAGCTCACCCCGTTGCGGGGATTCAAACCGCCGACCTTCTGATCAGCAAGCCCTAGGCTCTGTGGTTTAACCCAACCGTATGGAGTTATTATGGCATGTCCCAGAGCCGTATCTAGGCGATCTTGCACCCCTAGCAGAACCATCCAGATTGCACCCCCTAGCCACGGACATATTGGCTCTTTTTTCCACCTCTCCTCCAACCCCAACCCCCTCCACCCATTCAATTCCTCACACACTTCACCTTGTAATGAATTCTTTCACAGAAAATCCGGTATTTTATTTTATTTTATTTTATTTTATTTTATTTTATTTTATTTTATTTATTTAAGCCAATTTTGCACCCCACCCCTTGCCTGCACCCCTGGCGGGGGCCTTCCTCACCACCCCCTAGCTATGGCCCTAGCATGTCCAATCCAAGGTCTGGTTTCTTTTTTTATAAGAAAGATGTCATCTGGGTGCTCCGTTTCTCATAAATGCCATCCTGGGTGGTACTCCCTGTTGTGTAATGAGTCAAAGGATTTTATATCTGTATTATTATTGTCTGTAATTGCATTAGGGTAAAGTAACTGCCTTTTGGTTCCAGAGGGTACAGCTACTATTGGTTCATTTAAGCTGCTGTATTTGGATCCTCTGTCTTATTGGTTGCCTCCAAAAGGCAGGACTGTGATTGCCTGATATTGTTCCCTCCAAAATGTATCCTTTCTAGCTAGTTCCCTGTCCCTATAAATGTAGCTCTCCCCTCCTCAAGTCTCAGTCTTGTTGCTTTAATAAAGAAGTGTTACTAGAGAACTGTCTCCAGCATATTATGTCAAGAGAGCTGAAATCACAAACCCCACGTCACAACACTCCCCAACTATTATCTCTTAGCACGGTCAAAATTGGTGCTTGAGGAATTCTGTTCTCAACAAGGCATATACCGTAGTAAATAGCAGGCCAGTCAAACAGTTCTAACTCCACTAGTGTTAAATGATTCATGGGTAGACGAAAATAGGTACATAATGTTGAAAGGTGCACTCCTCTTTCTTGTGCATCAGTATTATGTTTCATAGGCTTCTATCACTGTCACACTGTGCACTTGGAATTGAGTCCCATAGAACTTTGTTTCTGACCAAGCTGTGTGATACCAGAGAATAAAATTATAGTGCTTTCTGTTTTGGGAGCTGCACTGGGACCTTAATACAAATGCCTGAATACACTTTGAGCACAGACGTCTGCCTTATGTCCTTAAAAGAGGGCACAGATAGGGAAATAATTAAACCAAGGGCAAAAGTAATGGTTATTCCCATTCCATGGGTGGTTCTCTTGGAGCAATCTGAAGAATTACTTTGCCACACAATCCCAGCTGAATGATACCTGGCAATCTAATTGCAATGGTTATGCAAGATACATTTAAAAGTGTTTAGAAATATTAGCCTAGAAATACCGTATCTATGCAGGGATGTAATGATTTCTGCATTCTTTCAATAGTGCAACTTAAAACAAGAATATATCGTTTACTTCTACGGGACAACTGTTCATGAATACGCTTTTAAAAGACACTTGAATAAATAGAAAAATGCTGATTAAGTCTCTAAAAGCCGCTTTTATTAAACCAGACAAGTAGTTTAAAAAAGAAGAGGGGACGTGTGTATCCCTATAAATCACAAGACATTTACTAACTGGTTCATACCACTTTCACACAGCACAAACCATGTGACGCACCAGACAGAAGGCAGGGCCCGGTCTACTGACTGCCATTAACAGTTACATATACCGCCGCTTTGGTGTTTGTGGTAGCATGTGTCTGTGTGCATAGTAATGCACAGCTCAAGTTCTAGAGAATGCACTGGGCCTGTATTCAGAATCACTAAATGAAAGGAGTGCTATTTGCATCCCATTCCAATCAATGGAAACTATTGATTGCATTCTACTGAATTGGATCCTGCAGTCTAGCTGCTGTGCACACTGGGCAACAGACTGCCTAATAAAGCAGTAACACATACAAAACCCCATATTTCCATAGCTTGTGTGCAAAGTGTGCACTAGGCACTGGTTATTCGTCAAGACACAGCAACGAATGCATGGTCTTCTGCTATGTTCACGGTTCTGTAGAGCAGAGGGAATGATTTAAGTATTACAGTGTTAATATTTATCAATAGCCAAAGAGCCCAAGGTAGAAAGGTCGACTGTTTAGGAGTGTATATGCAAGTATTTCAACTTTTCCCAAAATATATATTTATAGTAAAAATATATATCTCCTCTAAAAATAGATCAGGAAACTGGAGGTCACACTTAAATATAAACCTTGATAAAAGTCCAAGAATGGAAATTTCAGACTCAACAGCACATTCAAGGCTAGGCTGAAAAAGCAACTTAATTTTTGGCAGGGCTTTCTTTCAGCTTGGACTTGTGGTACTTCTGCCCAATGCCATATGGCACGTGCGCAGCAATCGTACCCAGCTGCCGCGCTCCCTCTATGTGAAACATCTGATCATCAAAGAAAATATGAGGTCTGATTTTTGCCAGGACTGGTCCCTTAGGTGCCCCTGCGAGGAAGAGGGCTTCATCAATCTGCACGCCCCAGCTGCGGAGAGTCTTCAGCACTCGGGCCCCAGAACTGGCGGCGCTTCTGGCAGTCACCAGATAGGTTCTGATTGGCGAATCTAGCCGTTCGTTCTTCGCGTAGAACTTCTTCTGGAGTCGTCCAAGGTCTTCCAGGAAACCTTTCAAAGGACCCTAAAGGCACAAAATATCAGAAACACATTTACCATATGGAGACTGGTGATTCAGAAGAGAACTATGAGGGCTGTAAAAAGCGTAAAGGACGAATAAAAGTTTTAGCTAGAGAAAAGGTGCGCAGGACATTGCTCTAGGCTAAGTTTGATCACTGGACCATATATTATTATTATTATTATTATTATTATTATTATTATTATTATTATATTGCCCTATACCCACAGGTCTCCGGCCATACAACATAAAATTGCAATATAAAAACACAAAATACATAATCAAAATTAAAGTGAAAACAACCCAATAACCCCCCCCCCCACTTTTAAAAAAGACACTGGATGTCAATCATCTTGTTCAGCATTGACTAAACCAAGGTTTCCCAAATTGGGTCTCCAGCTGTTTGTGGACTAAAACTTGCATCATCCCTAGCTAGCAGAACCACTGGTCAGGGATGATGGAAACTGTAGTCCAAAAACAGCTGGAGACTGAAGTTTGGGAAACCCTGGACCTAGGGGCAAGAAGCAGTAGATTTAAACTACCAGCTGCAGTTTCCATTAAACATAAGAGAATGTTGGCTTCCATCCTTGTCTTTCTTTTGGAGACTAAACATTTGGATGGTTCTACCAGGGTACCCGGGACACAGGTGGTGCTGTGGGTTAAACCACAGAGCCTAGGACTTGCCGATCAGAAGGTCGGCGGTTCAAATCCCCGCGACGGGGTGAGCTCCCATTGCTCGGTCCCTGCCTCTGCCAACCTAGCAGTTTGAAAGCACATCAAAGTGCAAGTAGATAAATAGGTACCACTCTGGTGGGAAGGTAAATGGTGTTTCCGTGTGCTGCTCTGGTTCGCCAGAAGCGGCTTAGTCATGCTGGCCACATGACCCGGAAACTGTACGCCGGCTCCCTCGGCCAATAAAGAGAGATGAGCGCTGCAACCCCAGAGTCGGCCACGACTGGACCTAATGATCAGGGGTCCCTTTACCTTTACCTTACCAGGGTACCCAGCCTTATCAGGACAGGACGTTAAAGATTTATTGTTATTCTTTTAAAACAGAATCTGTTTTCGATCTAAGATTCTTCCACAGACCTTTCCAAGGCTTGTTAAGGATTCCAATAACTTAGGGGGTAAAATTATAGCAAACATTGACCACCATACCTGTGCCAGAGGCTTGTTCTCATTTAGTTGCTCATGCTCAAAAAACCTATCCAGGCCATGTTCTTTCACAATTATTTCAGACTCATCAGAAAACAGAACGGCGTCTCCATCAAAGGCTACTCGGAGTTGCTTGTCATCGTAAGGGACGTTTTTATTCCCAGTGAACAATGTGGCTGCAGCAATTCCTGCGGAAATATTTCAGAAGTCGTTAGGTCTGTATTTGTATCTCGTGTAAGTTAAAGGCCATTGTTATAAGAGCATAAAAAAGGATCACACCTTGGTGGTAAACATAGGGGCTCATGTGCTTGATGTAGTAAACATTTTCTGGATAAACCACTGCCTTTCTAGAGTAACTAAAGCTGCAGTCCTAAACACACTAGGAAATAACCCCCACTGAATGCAAAAATGCATCTGATTGTGCTGCAAGGCTGCAATCATCGTTTGCACAATTACTTAGGAGCAAGTCCCAGGCTGGACACAAATTCAGACTGCATTCATTTTTATGTCAACTGAGTTTGCTCACTAGGAGGCCATACTTTCATCATTTATAATTAGGACTCATATGTAACTGAAAAACTTCCATTTTCTTAAACCCAATGGCATTGGCCCGATGAAATGGACCATCTTACTATTATGTTTCTTCATTTCTACAGACGTCTGTAGAATACTTTGGGTGACAGCCCAGAAGCACATTCTTGTACTGATATACTTGAAATCTGTACTAAGTGTAAGGCAACTGCATTCTACCACGCTGCATATATCCTGGGGCTCAAAATTCAGGATGTTCCCGCTGGTCCAAAAAGGCTGGTGACCCTTGGACTAGTGTATGATTGAAGCAAGGAAAGAACTTGTCCACACCTTCTTCTATGGCTTCTTGAACTTTTTCAGAGTCAGCAGAAAGGTACAGATTCGTAAGGTATGCTTTTAGGTACCCGATGGGAGACTTCCCTCCAGTCATGCAGAACCTTTCAATTAGCAGGCCTGGAATGGATAAGAATTTTTATTTTTTTAAAGAATCATTTGATGCACAAGACACACAGGTTTTCTTGAATTTGATCACGTGGGCAGCTGTGTTCTCCTTTGGGAGGCATGTAGGGAGCTGGTTTAAATGCGAGAGGTGAGAGATGCTTCCAATCCGATGTTAATTTCTCTGGTCTCTACATGAGAATCTGAAAGAATCTGCCACACCATCATACAGGAGAGCAGCACCACAGTTATGGACTTGGCCTCCTGGAATTTGGTTGCAACCTGCTACATACAGTTACTTACAATTTAATAAAAAATACCTTCCAGTAGCACCTTAAAGACCAACTAAGTTAGTTCTAGGTATGAGCTTTCGTGTGCATGCACACTTCTTCAGATACAATTTAATAATTACACAGGACAAGTATTTGATTTGGTCTCAGCCACGGAGGACATTTGAATACATTTGGCTTCTCCCCAAACAATAAATTTGGGAACAGACGGCTACATCATTATGGTGGTCAGGCAGGGATTGTGGTACCCTACCTGGCAACAACTCCTACCACCATGTTCCTTAGCCTGATCTATTCCACCATCCCCTAAACTTTGGATTAGTGAAAGTCACACGTAAGTGAAAACCAGATGCTGCACACAAAATCCTCAGAAAGGCCAGTCAAAATCCAGTTACCTGGTCACCCCAGTGCAGGGACTGGCCCCAGCAATCATAGCCAATAGACAGGGTTGGTGGGACTTGTATTCCACAACATCTGGAAGGGGCCACAGGTACCCCAACCCAGCCCTAGCTAGTTCGTCCCAACTCTACAGCCCCACCATTGTGATTTTTATGTCGCTCAATTCCTCCTTGCCATTTTCAATCTATGTCCTCTGTGCTTCTCCACTGACTTTGCAGTCCTTCCTTTACAGGTTTCAGTTGCATCGCTCCCCAAATCCAGCCCATTTTTCAAGGCCAAGGGTGGGGACACAGCAGATGCGACAAGATGGGAAAGCACCAAATCATCTTGGAGAGGAGGAGATGTGGAGCGAGGGTGAAACCATGTTGCTTTTTAGCCAGGTTGCCAGATGTCCAACAACATTAATCTGTGGGACATTTGGAGCCAGTTATGACAGCTTCTTATATCTGGGAAGTAAATCTTGACAGGCATAACTCAAGTAATTCTTTCAGATATATCTTTAATCTAGGGCTACCCTAGCCTCTGTTGGGTTCCAGAAATCCCACAGGATTCTGCACAGAGGTGCAGGAGGAAAGCCAGCCTTCTCTTGAGTTGTGCTGAGGAGGCACAACAGTGAGACACATGACAGAGTGACGGGGAAGTAGCAGCAACCCAGCCAGATGGGCAGGAACTCAGACCTCCAGACTCACCATAATGGTTAATGCTGTTGATAAGTCTCACCCCGACTTGAGCGTGGTTATTAGTCATAAGCACAATATCAAACAGTTCTTCATCGTCTGGATACAGCTCACGGAGTCGGGCGTTCACCAGCTCAACTGCCTGTGGATGGGCAAACATAAAGGAGTTCATGCGTTGGCTCAATTTTACCTGTTTTCATCAGATCTTCTGACCGGGACATGCGGGAAGCCGTCTAGAAAAAGAATGCACTTGCCAGCTGAACTTCCATAATGTGCTCTATTAATAAGTGGGCCTGCTAAATTTTGGTGCAAAAGGAACAAACCCAAACCCCACCTTCTAACAGTTATGGAAGAAAGTGTGCTTTACAGTTTTCAATTTGGGCACTTACGATTATGGATTGATTGTTAGGTTAGCTGTATATACCCAAGGCTGTTCAGCTTGGCATCCATTTTTTTCAGGGTGGGTGGGGAGAAGAGAAAGGAAATCCTTTCCAATTACTGAGTAGAATGTAGTAGACACCACTGCATACAAAAATGAAAGCAATGAAGAAAACGGAAGTGTTTACACACTGCAGAAAATGCTGCCAGTCTTGCTTTCAAAAGAGTTAGGAATGATAATGATGATGATGATAATTTATTACTTATACCCCCCACGCATTTGGCTGGGTTTTTCCAGCCATTCTGGGTGGCTTCCAATAGAATAATAATAATAAAGCGATAAAACATTAAATATTAAAAAGCTTCCCTATACAGGGCTGCCTTCAGATGTCTTCTAAAGGTTACCTAGTTACCCATCTCCTTGACATCTGATGGGAGGGCATTCCACAGGGTGGGTGCCACTACCAAGAAGGTTCCCTGTAACCTCACTCCTTGCAGTGAGGGAACCACCAGAAGGCCCTTGGAGCTGGACCTCAGTGTCCAGGCTGAACGATGGGGGTGGAGATGCTCCTTCAGGTATACTGGGCCGAGGTCGTTTAGGGCTTTAAAGGTCAGAACCAACACTTTGAATGGTGCTCAGAAATGTACTGTAGGTCTTTCAGGACTGGTGTTATATGGTCTTGGCAGCCGCTTCCAGTCACCAGTCTATCTGCCGCTTTCTGGATTAGTTGTAGTTTCCAGGTCACCTTCAAAGGTAGCCCCACGTAGAGCGCATTGCAGTAGACCAAGTGGAAGATAGCCAGAGCATGCACCACTCTGGCGAGACAGTCTTAGGGCAGGTAGGGTCTCAGAATATAGGAAGTTGCCTGATAATGGTGTGACACCATCTGTCCCTCTAGCTGCATAGTGTCTACACAGGCCACGCAGCAGCTCTTAGGTGTTTCAGATGGGAGACATTTCCAGCTCTGCTGAGAGAGGCTGGAGACAGACGTTGGATACATGCAGAGCCGATGCTCTAGCAGAGCTCAAAATCTTCCATGTTGCTTTTGCCCATTGTGCGCTAAGCTACTTTAAAAACACAGATCTTTATCCCAGTCTCAACAGAATGAACTATTGTAAACTGGATCATCTCTACTTTTCACTTGGTCTTGCTTAGGATTATGAGGCACAATGGGAATCAATTGTCTCCCTCAAGTTTCACTCTCGGTTTTTGGTGCGCTCATTTAGCACTCCCAGCCCCTCAGTAAAAAGTGGCCTGGAACCCCCAAACATCATTTTTGTGTGTGTGTTTTCAAGGAACCACCACCAGAGAAGCAGGAGGCCATCTTTTCTATTTGCTCTAACTCTGAAAGTCTCTGTGTTTATCTGGCAGCAGGATTATGTAACATGCAGCCGGATTACTGCTTTTGGGCAGAGGAAGGGAAAGGAGAGGAAAACCGGGTGGCGGGGAGGGAGAATTGCAGCTCTGGGATGCAGAGAATGATAATATATATATATATATATATAGCCCCTACGGAACTGGACTGCTTGAGACGAAGCTGGTTTACCTTCACCAAGGCAAAAGCTGGGCCGGGCTTCAGGGTGACGTTCTCGTTCGCCTGTTGATACTCCACATACTTTTCCACGCCTTGCTCTTCGTAGATTTTCCTCTCTTCCACCATATCAAAGAGAGCCCGGGAGGAAACAGCGATGGTGATGGCGTTTTGGGGTTTCGGCTGCAGGGGTGTGGGAGGGGAAACAATAATGATGATGGTAACATTATTGAGGAGACAGCCTTATGGGGGAAGAGAGTGTGTGTGCCATGGATGCAGCTAGGATTTATGCTAGGAGGGGGGGCAGGCTTTAAGTGGGGAGGCAGAACCTCCGTTAGTTATTTTTATGTATTTACTTGATTTAGGGGGGCAGCTGTTCCCTGCCCACCCCCCGGCTCTCTGTGAGAGAGATGGGGAGATCAGGAAGGGTACGAGTGCGCGGGGGGGGGGGGCGCATGAGAAAGAGAGATGGAGGCCAGTCTGAATTGTTTTACAGAGAAAACCAGCGAGGGGCGTGTAACCACTTGGGGCGAGGAGCAGCGGTACCAGGAAGAAAGGGACAGCCATTCAGGGCTTAGGGGAAGGAAGGACTCGCTTGCGCCATTACGCAGCCTCTCCTAGGAAGCAGGTTGATGCTGCTGTTACCCTTTTTGCACGCTTCCTTGGACCCCAGAGGGCGGGATCTCTTACTCCCGAGTAAAACAACCAACAACAAACCCCGTGGCCTTGCATTGCACTTTTTTTTTTTCCCCCAACTCACGGGCCGGGGTCTCTTAGTGGAGGCGAGGCTTTCGTAGGCAGCCTTGGCCGCTTCCCAGTCTTGCTCGGCGACGGCCACTTCCTCCTCGGAGAGAAGCTCCATTTTGCAGCCGCGCTGCTCTTCCTCTTTGTCCGGGTTGCAGCCGCTCATCCTCCGGCCTGGAGTCGCTGGCTGGGGCTCGACGGCGCGCAGCCGGCCGCGAAAGGGCACCCGCAAAGGGAGGGAAGCTTCGCAGAGCGCCAGGCACCCCTCGGATGACGCCCCGGCAACTGCTCCGGCTAGAGGGGAAAAGAAAGGGCATGCCCAGCCCTGCCTCGGGCCCCGTCGTTTCCCGTCTTCTCGGCACGCCCGTCCGCGCCTCTCTCCGCCACACCCTTTGCCCCCAGGCACAGGGCGGGGAAGCCGGGAGGAGGAAGCCGGGCTGCGCCTCGGAGCGCCGGTGCCTTTGCGCTCAGGCGAGAGGAGCAAGCGCCGTCGAACCGGTCGGGCGGCGATCGTGCGCGCAAAGAGGTTGCAGTGGACGTTTAGGCGCGCTCAGGGTTGGGTTCAGGGGGACTCGCATCCCACGACTAGGATCCGGCTGGAGATCACGCACACGCACAGTGACAATAATGATATAATAATAATTTATTGCTTATATGCCACCCATCTGACCGGCTTGCCCCAGCCACTCTCGGCTTCTCCCAACAAAAAAATAAAGAAATAGTAAAAACACCATGCAACATCACACTACTAAAAACTTCCCTGTACACAGGGCTGCCTTTGGATGCCTTTTAAAAATCACAAAATGACATCTGCTGGGAGGGCGGGACAATATTAGAATTGTAGAATTGTTGGGTTGGAAGGGGTCCCCAAGGGCCATCTAGTCCAATCCCATGAAATGCAAAAAAAAAAACTCAGCTAAAGCATCCATGACAGATGGCTGTCCAACCTCTGATTTAAAACCTCCAAGGAAGGAGAGCCCACCACTTCCCGAGGCAGACCGTTCCACTGCCGAACAGCTCTTACTGTCAGAAAGTTTTTCCTGACTTTTTGTTGGAATCTCCTTTCCTGTCACTCACAGTCATTCATTCCTTTATTCATTCATCCCCTGCCTTTTGGCCTGGCCAGGGTTCACTACACCCATCCACATTCCATACTAAGCGTCCCCACAGCAAAACCTTGCAGAATTCAAGTCCTCCTGCCGTGCACATAATCATCTGTCATAATTATGGGATTTTTGCTAATGATCAATAAAGACTGTTATCTGATTCGTGAATTTGACTGTTAGTACTCACAGAAGAAACCTTTGACTGGACCTAGGAACTGATCCATACTTTTACATGTATGCTGTGTACACGTCATGAAATGTGAAGTCGTGACAAATCTTTGTAGAAACTGCATTTGTCAGTAAGCTCTGAATGGTTGTAGCTCCTTTGCACAAGCCTACAGTATGTTTACAACGGTATGCCATCATCATTTTGTTAATTATATGCTTCCATTAAAAACTTTCCTGAACAGGGCTGCCTCCATATGTCTTTTAAAAGTCAAATAGTTGTTTATCTGTTTGACATCTGATGAGAGGGCATTCCACAGAGATGGCGCCACTACCGAGAAGGCCCTCTGCCTGGTTCCCTGTAGTTTCACCTCTCACAGTGAGGGAACCACCATTAGGCCCACGGAGCTGGTCCTCAGTGTCCAAGCTGGACAATGGAAGTGGGGACTTCCTGCACTTCTAAGAAATTAACTCTGGTGAGCACCAGTGTGTAAGTGGCAAAATCTCTTCCCTTGTAAATTATTTTGAGCTTCCAAAAAATCACACCCATGTTTTAGTGTCAATGCCGACACATCCATGCTGAGCATAACCAGAGAAATGTCATGATATATGCTGCAGTCATGTGCAGACTTACTATACGGTAGGTCCCATTGAATTCAGTGGGACTTAAAGGTAAAGGTGTAAAGGGACCCCTGACCATTAGGTCCAGTCATGGCCAACTCTGGGGTTGCGGCGCTCATCTCGCTTTATTGGTCGAGGGAGCCGGTGTACAGCTCATGTGGCCAGCATGACTAAGCCGCTTCTGGCGAACCAGAGCAGCGCACGGAAACGCCGTTTACCTTCCTGCCGGAGTGATACCTATTTATCTACTTGCACTGGTGTGCTTTCAAACTGCTAGGTTGGCAGGAGCAGGGACCGAGCAACGGGAGCTCACCCCGTGGTGGGGATTCAAACCGCTGACCTTCTGATCAGCAAGCCCTAGGCTCTGCGGTTGAACCTACAGCACCACCCGTGTCTGTTTTCAGTGGGACTTACTTCCAAGCAAATGTGCTTAGGGATTGCGCTGTAGGTTTTTTGAAAAGTGTGTTGCACTCAGGATTGGCTTTAATACTTTCTATTCATTTTATTCTCTGTTGATAGTCTTAGCACATCGTCTTTTTCAAACTGGGGCAGGATTTCTGCAAGATTAGTACCACCATCTGTGGTGGAAAATTAAGATTTATTTTTTATGTTGGCCTTTCAAACCTTTTCAGACTAATTCATGAGCAGGAGAGGGGCATTTCCTGAGTGTTTTTAACGTGATGTATTCTCTCCAATCCAGCTACCTTCTCTGATTACAAGAGTGGTTCATTTCCCCTCATTATTCTCAGTCTTAATGCAGTTAGTGATTTCAGGCTGGCCACAATAACTGATTTGATAAATCAACCCACCGTTTGTATGCAGTCTTTTATTCACTGCACAGGCCTTTCCAGATAATTAGTGCAATGAGGCCACAGTTGTTGTTGATTTATTGCAGACAGTCTACACGCCCTCCCTACATATTTGATGCAGGGATATAATGTTCCTGAACATTTGAACCACGGTGTTTGGTCACTAGCAAACTTTGGTTTCCATGTAGGTGTGATGTGGCAACCCCATGGCTGCAGTGGGCCGTATCGGGCATCCCTGTGGCTGTGATGGGCCTCACGGCCTCCTCCCAGCATGTGACATCACACATGTGTGCTGTGTGCGTGTTGTCACATGTGCAATGGGTCCCCCCAAAGTTGGGCGGAAGCCGGATGTGGGATGTGAAACACAAGAGCAGTCAAGTACAACATCCCTAGAGTGGATATAAGGGGGGATGTCTGGACCAGCTAGTCGGAACTTCCTGTTTCTCATAGGCTGGGACAGACTTCCCCTGCATGTGACTAGAGGTGGGCATGACCTCACCTGCCCAGGTAATGAAAGAACAGGACTGGTCAGCCATCTCTCTCTCTCTCTCTCTGACCACATTTGTCGAAGAAGCAACATCTGCTTAGCCTAAGATGCTTCCAGCCAAGAGAGGACAAAGGGACTATCTCCTTATGGAATAGTTTCCAGGTATATTACTTTTATAACTTAAGTCTGCCTTCTGGGATCCATTTGTGAACAGAATGTGAGTGAGTAAACTCATTTGATACTTTTATAGAAGACTGTGCCATGCCTATCTTTTTATGAGGGACTAAAGGGGAAATTATCAGTGAAACTTATAGAGGCTTTAGCAAGCCTGAACAAACACATCCGCTGTGCAAGTTTTAAAAGGGGAATGTTACTCTGCTAAATTGTAGAACTTGTTAACACAAGTTGGAAAGGATATAATCAAACAATGTATCCTCTCCTGCATCCCTGAACATTCCCACACTGGAGCCTACGATTCAAAGAAACAAAACAGCTTAGGGCTAGTGAGCACAACAACTCATCCTGGTAGATCTTGCCCCAATGAGGCATCTGTGAGAACTGAAGGTCCCCACCTTCTTGCAGCTCCCTCAGCCGCCTCTTATCCTGGGGCCATCCCAAGCAATCTGAGACTTTGGCAAAGCGTCTGTCTGGTTCCTCCCTCTTCATACCTCTTCTGGTTCTGGGAGAACAGTGGGGAGTGGAGCTGGATGCCAACATTATCCTATTGGAAGGAAGGAGGGAAAGAAGGAATTTGACTATCCCTTTTACCCTGTAAAGACCCCTGGATGGTTAAGTCCAGTCAAAGCTGACTACGGGGTTGCGGCCTCATCTCGCTTCAGACTGAGAGAGCTGGCGTTTGCCAACAGACAGCTTTCTGAGTCCTGTGGCCAGCATGAGTAAACACTGATGGAAATGACAGCACATGGAAACACCGTTTACCTTCCCGCCTCTATATCTACTTGCACTGGCATGCTTTCAAACTGCTAGATTGGCAGAAGATGGGACAGAGCAACGAAAGCTGACTCCGTCATGGGGATTCGAACCACCGACCTTCTGATTGGCAAGCCCAAGAGGCTCAGTGGTTTAGACCACAATGCCACCCGTGTCCTGTAACAACCCTACTTAGCATCTGATCAGGGAAGGAGTGCGTGGAAATTATCTTTACCCAGTGGTTTGAAACTTGAACTTCACTACTGCTATGTCACCCTTTCTCCTATTTGAGCAATATGGCTGAGTCTGAGGTGTGGTCAGGTAGCTCAATTCCTCTGTTATCACATTTGCCTGTAGCTGCCATGATGACTCCATGGTAGATTCTATAGGTTGTGGTGGCATTTGAGTTCTTCCTCTCCTCCAATTTACTATATATATATAGGCTTCCAGTTTTGTTCCTGCCAGATGAGATGAGGAAGCGAGAAATAGATAGTTGTCATTTTAGTTTAACCATTACTGTTTTTATTCCTAGTATATCCTCTCAACATTTAATAATTCTCACTTCAGTGATTTCAAGCACTTACAGTGTGAACTGCATGGTCCAACTTTTCATTGACGCTGAATTATCCGCATACTTAAACATCCTTTAAGAAATTAGCACACACAGATGTGACATTCACTATCCAACATAAACATATATAATTTTAAGTAAGTGACATCAGCCAAATAAAATGGTTATGATTGAGTGCGGGTGATTATTTGTTTTGAAGAGTAAATAGATGACAGAATAAAACCATTACTGGGGGAGGCCAGGATTATATCTGCACTTTATAAAATAGAGGGGGAGGAAGTTATGTTAATAAATATAAAAACATGTGTGCATATTTCAGTGCTTTACACAGTGTATAAAACCAGGGGACACTTTTTGCTCAGTACAAAAAATGTGAATTTATTACAGTTCTAAATGCATTTAATCCATGCTGAAATTCTTTCATAATGTGTGGGACATTAATATTCTGAAGGTCAGTTACTACTCACAGACCACTTAATATAGATTAGTTTCCTCATGTCACACTTTGAACAATTCTTTTAGATAACCATTTGCCGACTCTCTTTGGGAATACACAATTCCTTCCAAGTGTGGAGTTTGGCAGCGTTGTCTCTCTCTCTCTAACTTAAATTTCTTAGGTCTATGCAGGTGTGTAGCCTAGCACTCTGGTAAATGTTGAGTCCTAATTTGCAAAAGGCTGCTGTGCAAGTACAACCCTAGGCATAGTGACTTGGAAGCAAGCCTTGTTGCGTTCCCTGGGATTTACTCCTGCATAATTACAAGAGCAGAAGCTGGGTCCTACTGGACGGAACCATCAATCAATCCATCTAGATCAGGGATGAGGGATCTGTGGTCCCCCAGATGGTATTGGACTACAACTCCTATCATCCCTGACCACTGGCCATGCTGCCAGGGGGCTGATGAGAGCTGGAGCTCAACAACATCTGAAGGGTCCATTCCTCATCTGGGTACCATCCTGTTTTTTTACAGTTGCCAAGAAGATGCCTGTGGAAAGATCACAAGCAAGCCTTGAAGGCAACAGCCCTCTCCCACTATTCCTGGCAGCAAAGAGTGTCTATCAACTGTTGTTAGCCATGACGATAACCATCTTCCTCCATTCATTTGTCTAATCAGCCTTTAAAACACCACCATCTGGGGGGATGCACAACTGTGGTACCTACTGAAACCCTGTTTGACTGCAATCACTAAAGAGAAAACCCTATTGTACTGTGGAAACTGCATCTTGCATCACATTTTAATCTGGTGGTATGTGTGTTACAGCAGGATAATGATGTCTCTGTAAAGATGTTCAAGAACTGCCAAACTGCCAGTGTTTGGCCTGATTCTGATGGTGCGTGCCAACAAATCTCCAATCTCTGGTCCCACTTAGTTGGCCAGTGTGTCTATCTCCTTTTCTTTTCTAACTGCTCCAAGGCGGCTGAAGTGGGAGGCAGCAGCTGCATGGATTCTAACAGCTGAGTCCAGTTAACCTTCGAAACTGATAAGCATGGGAAATGTAAGGAGGTATTAAAGAGAAGATAGTACTTATATTTTCAGGAAACTCTCTCCAGCCTTGAGCCAAGGGGAAAACTCTTTATCAGAAAGGGGAACCTTCTCGTGAACAATTTGCCAAAGCAAATCTCCTTTGATGAAAACGAATTGCAAAACGCGTTCCTTTCCATTTAATTCCTTGACAACCTGGTACTTCAAATATGTCAAAACCCACAGTTCAGCTCATGTAATATTCCAGGCATCTTTATTCGATTCCATGGGTTTCATATGGTCCATGTCAAACATGAGTCTATACAATATTCCCAGTCTGCAGATGCTGTCACACTCACGTTTTAAGTCATGTAAATAGTTCTGATTTTTAACCTTTTAACACCCTTTGCTTTCGTTTTGCAACTTTCAGAAGGATGGTTTGCCTCAGACAGGACACATGGAATCTACCAGCAGATCCCTTGTCTTCTAAGAAAGGAATTCTAGTCCCAGTTGCTCTGCCATTAATAACATCCTACCCTGATCTCTCCTTTTATTATTTTTAATGTATGTATGGCAACTAGGACTGTAAGAGTTACAGTCCAATGATATGCATTTTTACTTAGGAAAATTCCCACTGAGTTTGATGGGGCTAAGGTTGCAATCCTCTACTCATTGATCTGAAAATAAGCATTACCTCAACCAATAGGACCTTCCTCTGAGTAGACCAGTCTAGAATGGGCAGGAGCAGAGGCACCAGCTTCTCCAGAGGGAAGGGGGCCCTGATGCGATGTTGCACAACATCCTGACGCCGTGTGCATGATGTCATGAGAAGCCAGGGGGCGGAGCCAAGCACCCTCTGCAAACTGAGGGGGCCCCTTCAAAAATATATTAGTTAATATATTAGCACCTAGACTAGTTATTGCCCAGCGATGGAAGCAAATCTCTAATATACCAATAGAGACTTAGGATAATAACATCTGGAGTATTGCTCAATCGGAACGCCTCACATACCATCGCCGACTTATCAAGGACATCTTCCAAAAAGATACCTTTGATACAATCTGGTCTCCCTTTTTCTCTTTTATTGAAGAAGTACAGGATATTTTAATGCCATTATCATCATCACAGAGGTGTCAGTGGAGGGGGTCTATTAATTGAAAATGCTGTATTGTAACTTTTGAATAACCTTTTTTTTAAAAAAAAAATCACTGGCTTTTGTGCGACTGGAATGTATCCTACTTTAGAAAGGTGAGAGACACATCCATTGGCTTTGGCCACACCCACTTTTGGCCACGGCCCCACCCACCCCTGGTATGTGGTCCTCCCAGAAGGTGGTCCATGAAGAAATTCATCCTTTGGGTTGAAGCAGTTTCCCACCAACCCTCTCTACCAGAAAGTAAGTCCCACACAACACAATGGGACTTATTTCTCAGTGGCACAGTTACTGACAAGAAAGCCCTAATGGATTTAACAAATTAATTCATTGTTTAATGGGAGGAAGGCCATTTTAATTTGTGAATGCAAGTTTTTAATTGCTGGGGCTGCAATTTATAGCTGCACATTTATTTCTTTAAGTATGCTTTGCTTCTGGTGTGTTACTGTAGCAGGGGATGAAAAAGAAAATATTAAAAACAACTTTCCCTTCCAATAGTGGCTGCTAGTATTTGTTTAGAAAAGCATAAATCACCCAGCTCCATTTCAATATGTCAAAAAGGCATCCATGTTGAGGTTTTGGCAACTTATAAATTCGTTTTAGTATACAATGTTAAAAGGAAGAGGTTTAATCCATTTAAAAAGTCAGGAAACGGAATGTAATGTGCCAAACTAGTACACAACATACTTTAGTAAATATCTCCTGGCCAGATTCCTCAATGATCAAAAAGTGATTTGTGCTAGGACAGTGGTTGATGTCACTATTTTCCTTTGGAAGCGAGCCCTGCATACTTTGCCATCTTGAACAACTTCATGTTAGTTTATTTGCATTATCAGGATAGTGACAGTGTCGTGGAAGAGCACCTTTGAAAGCTGGACTCTCTGCTTCTATCATATGCATTCTACTGTTCTTTCATTAAACATGTCTTCATCTCCGGAAAGCCAAATTCTTACAATAATAAATCAGAGACACCTAGAGGCTTTGCCAAGTAAAATATCTACAGTTTCTGGCAATTATGTAATTTCCAGATTTGCTACAATGGCTATTGCTGATAAGTCAATCGTCATAAAAAGAAAAGTTCCAGACCAATCTTTATTAGTACGTCCTTCACTGATGTATGTAAAACAATCTCTCTGTTCTCCCTTCTTCTGGGGTGGGGGAAAAGAGCATAATTGCAGCTTTCTCCCTCTTTTGTGTGACTCTTCATCATAACAGTTTATATCTGGAAAATATCACAGAAAATTTGAAAAGGGGGTAAGTTTAAACCAAGAAATCAGGCCCCACTGTTATTAATAGAATGGCTCAAAAATATTTCCCATGATGTGTTTGTAATAGTTCTGCCTTGTAATAAAACTCAGCAGTGATATATTTCTCCCATTCGCGAGTTGATTTTGCATTATGAGGCCAGACAAAAGCAATTTGTAATAAGGTCCCTGATCTAGTGCCTGTACATGCAAAAGGGCTCAAAGGACTCCCTGCTCATTTAAAGGCTCTTTAAAATGATTAATGGCTAAATGCATTGCAAATTATCAAGTGCTTTACACAGACAAAATGGGGAGCTTTTTTGGAGCTTTACAAGAAAATTTCCTCTCTCGGTAACTGAGTGTAAAGTATTGCCCAGAGGAAGCAATTGCAGAAGGAGTGGAGCAAAAGAGAGAATTTGTTTTAAAACGAATTCTAACTTTGTTCTATTCATCTTGCTACTGCTTACTTTGGTGATAGCTTAAACTTGGCCCTCAGAGAAGAAAGATGCCAAAATGCTTTTCTTGTTTGTTTGTTTGCTTAATTTATTAGCCTAGCACAGGTCAGACTCTAGGCAACTTACAGCCTAGTCTGAAAAACATACATAATTGTTCAAAACAACTGTCCTAACTTATTTACTATACAATGGTACCTCAGGTTAAGTACTTAATTCATTCCGGAGGTCCATTCTTAACCTGAAACTGTTCTTAACCTGAAGCACCACTTTAGCTAATGGGGCCTCCTGCTGCCACTACGCCGCCGCCGCACGATTTCTGTTCTCATCCTGAAGCAAAGTTCTTAACCCAAGGTAATATTTCTGGGTTAGCAGAGTCTGTAACCTGAAGCGTATGTAACCTGAAGTGTATGTAACCTGAGGTACCACTGTATAGTGGTACCTCAGTTTACAAACACTCCGGGTTACAAACTCTGCTAACCCGGAAGTAGTACCTCTGGTTGAGAACTGATTTTGCCACTTCCCCATGATCATGTGAACGATTTGAAATGGAACATCTATGCAAGGAAACCTTCCTTGCTCCCACCGACTTATGCATGCCAAAGGCTTGAAACAAATGTGAAGAGAAATCCACAGTGTGTGGGGTGGGGGTGGGGGGGAGCAGCAACTTTTCATTAGAAGTTCAGCCTGGAGGTGAGACCAGCAAAAGCTCAGTCAACCCCCCTGATTTCTTCCCAGAGATCTGGCCCCAGATATGTTAATAGCCAACTAAAATATACATTTATAATTTGACACCAGCAATTTGATTTTGTGTGTGTGTTCGCACAAAGTTGTTAACACCCCTCAAAAAAAGAAAATAGGATTTATTCATCTCACTTGTCAGAAACATAATGAGGGTCATCATGTGTAGCCGGCTAATTAATCACGCAGAAGACATGGTCAGCCTGTTAAATATCACTGGACAAAAAAAGGCCTCAGAATGCCTGCTTATTCATTAATGTTATTTTTCTTTCCCCTGTAAAATGCCACTTTCCCCTGCATGCTTATTGTTTTTTGATACTGGACACGACCTATGTGCCTTCTTTCAACCTTGACAAGTCACCAATAGTCCTCAGGTCACTTTAAAGAAAGTCACAGTGAGATTAATGGAGCCCTTTGCTCATGTTGAATACTAGTTTGGAACTCGGTGTAGAAGGCTGCCATCTTTTTTCATCCTTTGCATTGTGAAATACAACTATTATAGTCAGTGCTTTTTTCTGGGGGTACGCAGGGGTATGCATGCCCCTAAAGGTTTTGTGAATCTAACGGGAGAAGAAACAAAAGAAAAATTAAGTTTCTTCTCTAGCACAGTGAATCGTCAGTTCCGTTGCTACCCCCGATGGCGGCCTTTTGTCCATTTACTGTATTTATTTTCCCCGATTTGAACTATAAAATGGTGATTTTCTTAAGTCAAAATGAGAGTATGCTTAAACATTTTTAAAGAAAAAAAGCACTGATTATTGTTAATAGTTAGGATTGTCAGTTAGTTTGGTTTATTGTGTTTAGCAAGCAGCCATTACACACAACAACAACAACAACAACAACTACAGGAATCCTGCTACTAATCATGGTTCACAATCATTCATAATATAGTATCTTATTGTTTATTTGTTTCTACAAGTTGTAGTTCCTTTAGTCATGTCCCAGGCACAGCTAACAAAGAGTTAACGCTAACAAAGAGTTAACGCCAACGCCACTGTGATTTACTGCTGGCTCGCTCTTTGACAGTCAGGTTCAAGAATTGACCCAGGTATATCTTGAGGGCAAACCAAAAGGATAGTCCTATTCACAGAAATCTAATAGGAAACACGAAACATTTTGCTCTTTCCCTATCACAAGCACATTCACTTTTTGGGGGGCGAGGCATGGCGTCCCCATGAAAAGCGCATAATAATATAGGGGCTCTGAGGTTAAAGATAATCTTAGCACCTTCTTTTCCTATTAGGGATCATGTAGATTCAAGACATGGGGCGATATTGCTTCTTGCCTAACCCTTTGCACTTGTTGATCATTCTAGTTTTCGATGTTTTTAAGACTAAAAGGTAAAAGTAAAGGACCCCTGACAGTTAAGTCCAGTCGTGAATGACTCTGGGCTTGTGGCGCTCATCTCGATTTCCTGGACGAGGGAGCCAACGTTTGTACGCAGACAGTTTTTCCGGGTCATGCGGCCAGCATGACTTAGCCGCTTCTGGCGAAACCAGAGCAGCGCATGGAAACACTGTTTACCTGACGTGCTTTTGAACTGCTAGATTGGCAGGAGCTGGGACAGAGCAATGGGAGATACACCCCGTCGTGGGGATTCGAACCACCGACCTTCCAATCGGCAAGCCCAAGGGGCTCAGTGGTTTAGACTACAGCGTCGCCCGCGTCCCTCTGACTAGCCTGTCTTAAGAAGAGGGGAACACAAGCCTTGCACTGAGTTCCGCTGTGCCACAGGTGTGCAACATCTGTCTTGAAGCAGGAGGAGCGAGAGAAAAGGCCGAAAGAATGCTGCAGTATCTGAGAATACAGAAGCGGTAAATATCTCGAAGTACATTTTTGTGCCTGTTGTGTATCTAGGCCCTAGATAGCAGAGCAGCTTCAAGTAAGAAAAGATCATACGAGCCGAAAAAACATATGTATGGTTTTGTGAGAAGAGAATGCTGAAGAGGAGGGAGAGACCCCCCCCCCAATTAGGGCCATAAGGCAAGAACTGCACGGAGGGGCTGCGAGCCTCTCAAATCTCTCATTTGTATGTGTAAGGCATTAAAATTCATATATGGCAGTGTGCTTCAACCTTGGTCTCTAGCTGTTGTTGGACCACAATTCCCATCATCCCTAACTAGCGGGACCAGCAGTCAGGGATGAAGGGAATTGTTGTACAACAACAGCTGGAGATGCAAGGTTGAGAAAAACTGACATATGGAATCAAGGTTGTCCAGCTGAGTTTAAGGAGTAAAGGTGAAGGTAAAGGGACCCCTGACCATTAGGTCCAGTCGTGGTTGACTCTGGGGTTGCGGCACTCATCTCACTTTATTGGCTGAGGGAACCAGCGCACAGCTTTCGGGTCATGTGGCCAACATGACTAAGACGCTTCTGGTGAACCAGAGCAGCGCACGGAAACGTCGTTTACCTTCCCGCCGGAGCGGTACCTATTTATCTACTTGCACTTTGATGTGCTTTCAAACTGCTAGGTTGGCAGGAGCAGGGACTGAGCAACGGGAGCTCACCCCGTTGCGGGGATTTGAACCGCCGACCTTCTGATCGGGAAGCATTAGGCTCTGTGATTTAACCCACAGCGCCACCCACGTCCCTGAGTTCAAGGAGAATCACTCTCAAATAAGTGTGCAATAGGATTACAGCTTAAGAATCATACATCAGTGAAGAGCATTCCTTTTTTATTTGGCCCCCTACTCTTTAAACATTATGAGGATTTAATTTGTTGCCTATTACTTTTGTTGCAGTTAGAAAGCAGGTCAAAGTGCAAGTGGATAAATAGGTACCGCTCCGGTGGGAAGGTAAACGGCGTTTCCGTGCGCTGCTCTGGTTTCACCGGAAGTGGCTTAGTCATGCTGGCCACATGACCCGGAAAAACTGTCTGCGGACAAACGCCGGCTCCCTTGGCCAGTAAAGCAAGATGAGCGCTGCAACCCCAGTCATTTGCGATTGGACTTAACTGTCAGGAGTCCTTTACCTCTTAATATTCTGTTGGAAGCTGCCCAGAGTGGCTGGGGAAACCCAGTCAGACGGGCAGGGGTATAAATAAATTATTATTATTATTATTATTATTATTATTATTATTATTCTTAGCCATTTCTGGGTTTGAAGAAATTTCAGTACTGGCTGGACCTAAGTCCTGAGTGCTATGTGCTCTGAGAATGGATGCACAACCCCCAAGGTCTGTTTGAGATTATGCATATAATTTCCCCCAAACATATAAATCCCTATTGAGAGATGCTCTTTCCCTAAGACCTCTTGCATATTCCACATATTGGGTGTAATTCAGTGTTGAGCTAAGGAGAGCAAGAATTTCTGCTTGCCCGAAAGAATGATATCCCTTTTCCTCTCTCTGCACACACTTCTGATGTTTTCCTAACCCACTAGAGCAGATTTTTTTTTGGGGGGGGGGGGAGGTATTAAAAAAACCCATTGCACTAACAGGAATCCTTGTGTTGTCTTCTGCTAATAGCACTCCGTAGCCAAATTGCCCGGAGAATTTACAGAATGCTGCCAAGATGTGCACATTCCCTAACACATCTCGGATATTGACTGGAAAATGTACACACCTTGTGTTGTAGTCACTGTAGCACTAAAATGAATGTTCTGTCAGCACACGGATTTCTCCTTGGACAACAGGATTTTCTGCCCCAATCCTTCCCTTGCGTCCACCCCCCCCAAACTGCTCTGGGTTTCCCCCAACCCTCCAGAACAGATTTGTGGGTGGTGCTGGGTGCATACAGTGGAAGTGGAGGGGGAAAATCCGATTGTGGTGGCCCTAATCCTTGAACTATTGCAATGATTTAGTTGAACACCACCCAGTATCTCTTTATGGGCTAAATCTACACAGTTTAAAAAAACACACACTCTGAAAACACTTTGCAAAAAATCCGCTCACAATTGAAAATATCATTGAGTTGCGATTTCAGCTCTACAGCGCCATCTGGTGTCATGGTGTTAGAGCACATTTATAATGCTATATTTTGACTATTGTAGCTGTCAGGCTTCAGGGAATCTGATCTCTCTCACAGTGGCAGCCAAGGAGCAGATTAACAAGAAGAATTTTTACCAAGTCATTTATTTAATATTCACAGAGAGAGATGAAGGAATGCAGTCTTCTCTAAATAATGGCATTGCTCCAAGTAAAGTCCCACCCCCTCCGTCTTTCCTATTCTACTTCATCTTTGTGTTGGCTGATCTGAGCCTTCTGCCTCTGAGCTTTCTGTTCTACTACTCTCAATGCGTGCCAGGTCCTGGGAGAGAGGGGTGGATCAGGAATGCCTTCCAAGGACTTTGAGTCTGTCAGCTATTTCTCCCCTGGTACTTCTTCCTGCTGGTCTCCCAATATTTCCAAGCTTCTCCCCTCTGCAGCCTTTGAACTATGTCCTTCTGCAAACCACTCTTCTAAATCTATACTGTCCTCCTGTTCTCAGGAAGGTTCAGGAGAAGGGGGGCAGGGTGGTCTCCACCATTCCTCCTCAGTCCAGACCCAGAAAGTAGCTGAGTCCATGGACAGACTGTGTGATATGGGACATGACTGGGAGATAATGGTGAATATTCACAAAAACCAGGTGTTGTGCATTCAACTTGTATCCTAACATATAAACAAAATAGAAATAATTGCCACCAGTAGCATAACCGTCTTAAATATTTGGTGTTTTGTTGATGTCCAGTTTCTGAAAAATACTTGTTAAACAACATAAGATATAGAAATACATGTTCCAAAAATGTTCTGGATGAATTCCAGTTCAACGAAAAGTCTTGTTCCAGGCAATGTTCATTTTGGGAACTCCTAAAGACCATAATTAGGATATCCCAGGAGGGATTTAACAGTTCCAGAGGATGTGCTATGTGAGATTCAGACTGAAAATATTTTCTCAGGAGTTCAATATATTTGGGGCATTGCTTATGGTAGATAAGACCTAAACCACAATTCTACAGATGGATTTATTAATGTTTAAAATACCCTGAAAGAGACTATTGCACAAAGAATTCATTATTGGCACTCTGATCTAAATGCGTTTGTTTCCGTGCGCTGCTTTTGTACTGAACAGCAGAAGAGAGAGGAATAACATGGGCTGAAGCTTCTCCATATTGTATGAGAACAAAGACTCTCCTCAAAAAACTGAAATCTTACTCGCCTTTTCAACCCAACCTATTTCAACATATGTGTGCCCTTTCTCTTCAGAATTGTAGTACATTTAGGGTACAATCTATACCCACTTACCTGGGAGTAAACTCTACTGAATGGACTTCTTCTCCCTTTCCTCCCAGAAAAATCTACTCCAATGGTGTGCAGAGGGGTCTGAAGAGGAGAAAAGAGATGGAAGAACTTTCATTATGCAAGCAGAATTGACAGGGTTGAATACAACCCGATGGGACTTCCTTCTCAGTTCACATGGCCTCCCCACACACTATGCTTTTAAAAAGTACCGTATTTTTCGCTCTATAAGACGCACCAGATCACAAGACGCACCTAGTTTTTGGAGGAGGAAAACAAGAAAAAAAATATTCTGAATCTCAGAAGCCAGAACAGCAAGAGGGATCGCTACACAGTGAAAGCAGCAATCCCTCTTGCTGTTCTGGCTTCTGGGATAGCTGTGTAGCCTGCATTCGCTCCATAAGATGCACACACATTTTCCCTTACCTTTTAGGAGGGAAAAAGTGAGTCTTATAGAACAAAAAATACGGTATATGTTACTGATGGATTGTAGCTGGACCAAAAGTGTGCTGTGGCAACAGTAGTCCCACTGTGCAAATATATAGTTAAAAACAGTAAGTGCTGAATCCATAAATGGAGCAACAGCAGAGCCCGGGTCTGAATAGGTTGAAGATTACTGCTCTAAGGGATCTGAAACTCACTCCCTAATTTGTATTCACTTAGTGTAATTCCTTTAGTATTCCTTCAAATCAAAAGTAAAGCTCTCCCCACCTGTCTCCTTTCCTGTTCTTTATGGTAGATATTTTTCAAAATAAGCCCAAGGGCAAGAGTTGTATACGTTAGAAAACGTCTTTCTCATATCATGTACAACTCAGGGCCAGCCCACCTATGAGGTGGACTGAGGCAGCCGCCTTGGGTGGCATAATCCCATGGGACGGCCCTTCTGTTGCCAAACAAGTGAGGATAAGTTTCTGACTTCTGAGACCTCACCAGGAGCCACTGACCTTGTGTGACCCCCAGGGAGTGAGGCTTCGACGGCAGTGGGGCAGTGGGGCCGGCAGTTTCCCTTTTCGCCTCAGGCGGTGAAATGGGATAGGCTGCCCCCGGTTACAACTCAAATACCAGGCTGACCCATTCCCAAGTCTAGGATGTGATGCTTCTGCTAATACAGTTTGGGATAACTCAGGACGGCCCTCCAACATAGCTGGATGTTAGAAGATTCAGGACCAAAAAATAAAAATAAAATAAAAAGTAGCACTTTGTCACACAGCACATAAACTATGGAACTGACAGACACCATCTTGGATGGTTTTAAAAAAGGATTAGACAAATTCCTGGAGGAGAGGTCAGAAGACAGGGGCTACATGTTCTGTATCGCCACTGTCAGAGGCAGTATAGCGCGAAACACAAGGCTGAATACACACACAATTGAAGCACAGATAAAACATGTTTTCTCTGCCCTCAAGAATCTTGGGAGCTGTAGTTTGTTAAGGAAAACTACATTCCCCAGGATTCTTTGTGTGGGGTGTGTGTGCTTTAAACGTATTGTGTGTACACAGCCTGCAGAACCTCCAAGTGTTCCTATTATCCAGGGACAGGCCCAGATTTACAGAAGCTGTCCTGATTTTTGTTTTGATCCCTGAATGTACCGCTTTTCTTTAGGACGTCCCTATTTTCCTCAGAGAAATGTTGGAGGGTATGGTAGGATGTCGCTATTTTCTTCAGAGAAATATTGCAGGGTATGGAGTTATGCGACCCCCCAAGCCATCTGAAGGCAGGTTTTTTTTTTAATGTTCAATGTTTTATTCTGTTTTCATATATGTTGGAAGTGGCTGGGCAACCCAGTCAGGGGTATAAATAGTAAAACTATCATTACTATTATTATGGAATAGGATGGGCCTATTTTCACCAGAGAAATTTTGGAGGGTATGCAGTTGCTGAGAATCACAAAGTGGGAGAGTGCTGTTGCCCTCTGGTCCCAACTTCCCATAGGCAACTGGTCGGCCACTGAGAAAACAAGATACTGGACTACTAGATCGACCTTTGGCCTGATCCAGAAGAACTCTCCTTATGTTCTTACATGTTGGGCTTCTTTGCCACAGCATCTTGATACTTTATTATTTTATTTTTTAAAAATAATATTTATTCAAATTTTAAAGGTTACAAAAAGAAAAAGAAAAGTAAAAAAAGACAGAAAAAAGACAGAAAAAATACAATCAATAAAAATAAGAACAATTCAAACCTTTACATAGCTTTCTTTCCTTTACTTATTTCCTTGACCTCCTCACACCTCCCATTTTTGTATTCTAATTCAAATTATTGTTTCGGCAAATCCTTCCAACCTTGTTTTTATCTTAATAGTTTGTCTTAATATACTATGATTTTACATTCTCTCTTACACCAATTCATTTTTACTTAATCCTTTATGTCCTTTCTGCCAAAACCACATAATTTTCTTTTTCCAACATCTTTCTAACAGTCCTTAATTTTACAATATTTTTGAAGATAAACTTTAAATTTTTTCCAATCTTCTTCCACCGACTCTTCTCCTTGGTCCCGGATTCTGCCAGTCATCTCAGCCAGTTCCATGTATTCCATCACCTTCATAGCATCCTGATACTTTATCCCATTTGCTTCATCCCATGTTGCCTTCTGAGGAGGAATTAAAGAATCTTTTAATGAGGGGGAAAGTGGAGAGCACAAAATATGGTCTGAAGCTCAACATCAAAAAAACGAAGATCATGGCCACTGGGCCCATCACCTCCTGGCAAATAGAAGGGGAAGAAATGGAGGCAGTGAGAGATTTTACTTTCTTGGGCTTCATGATCACTGCAGATGGTGACAGCAGTCAAGAAATTAAAAGACGCCTGCTTCTTGGGAGAAAAGCAATGATAAGCCTAGGCAGCATCTTAAAAAGCAGAGACAAAGGTCCGTATAGTTAAAGCTATGGTTTTCCCAGTAGTGATGTATGGAAGTGAGAGCTGGACCATAAAGAAGGCTGATCGCCGAAGAATTGATGCTTTTGAATTATGGTGTTGGAGGAGACTCTTGAGAGTCCCATGGACTGCAAGAAGATCAAACCTCTCCATTCTGAAGGAAATCAGCTCTAATACTTTGGCCACCACATGAGAAGAGAAGACTCCCTGGAAAAGACCCTGATGTTGGGAAAAATCGAGGGCACAAGGAGAAGGGGATGACAGAGGACGAGATGGTTGGACAGTGTTCTGGAAGCTACCAGCATGAGTTTGACCAAACTGCAGGAGGCAGTGGAAAACAGGAGTGCCTGGCGTGCTCTGGTCCATGGGGTCACGAAGAGTTGGACACGACTAAATGACTAAACAACAACAACATGTTGCCTTCTCATGTCTTACGATCATGTCCAACTATTTCTCTGGTGCCTCAGCATAGCCTGCCTTTTCTTGGAAGAATAGGGAAGGGTGGGAAAATACTGCCGCTGTTGTGTCTGGGAAAGGTTTTGTTTTGTTTGGGGTCAGCGGGCAGGTGGGGTTCTCAGTTGTGATCCCAGTACTTCTCCCTACAGAGATGGCTATCTAGAGTCCTCCGTTGTGTGGTCTTGGGCTGATGGGCCTCCTTCTCATCTGCCTAGCGCTGCTGTGACACGGAGTGTTATCTATGTGCTTTAGTTAAACACTGAAGCAATGCGATCCAAGTACACCTCAGCCCAGCAATTTTTAATATGTCTCGAAAATGAGGAGCGCAGGGGAACCCAGTGGTCCTCTCCATTGCCAACGCTGTGTGAAAATAATAAATATGCCTTTCCTAAAACTTGGAAGAAGACGGAGTTTTTTGTTTTTGTTTTGTGCCAGATCTTAGCATTATCTCGGGCCAAGGAAGAGGGTGATAAATGTGTAAGGATCCTCAGGAGGGAACCCGCTTGATTGCAATCTGGCCTTGCTCTTAAAGAAAACACAGCCCTGTTCTCATCAGGCAACAGGCCTGTGGAAGTCAATGGAGTTTAAATAACAGCACTTCATTACGCTCGAAAAAGGTTTGCAGGGATGGGGCCTTAAGCCTGAGAAATGACTGCTGGAAATGCAACCGAGACAGAACTCAATGGGGTCAAAAGTTGTAATGCAAAAATACAGCAGCATTTCAAAACCATCGGCACAGTGGTACTCGATGCCTGCTGCATGCAGTAGAGTGGTACCTCGGGTTAAGTACTTAATTCGTTCTGGAGGTCTGTTCTTAACCTGAAACTGTTCTGAACCTGAAGACCACTTTAGCTAATGAGGCCTCCTGGTGCCGCCGTGCCACTGGAGCACAATTTCTGTTCTCATCCTGAAGCAAAGTTCTTAACCTGAGGTAATATTTCTGGGTTAGCGGAGTCTGTAACCTGAAGCGTATGTAACCCGAGGTACCACTGTATTGCAGACTTTTCCCAAGCATCAGGGAAACGGGTGGTTAATGTCGCTAGGATAGCCCAGGTCACGCTGGAAGGTGAAAACAGAGTATCTGGGTCAGACGGAGATCGATGGCCCATTTAAAGTGTTTATGAAACACCCACCCAGACATGTGCATCTCATAAAAATACTGTGGTCACCATTAAAAAGCAAACTCTGGCCAACCATTACGGTTTCAAAGATAACCGCAGTTAATTCCTTTACACGGGCCACACCATAGTGTGGGAACTGCTGACAAGCACTGACTTTGTTGTAAATAATGGTTATAGCTCTTGGCTATAGTTCAACTGAGAGAAAAAACAAAACAAAATTGCAGAGCATTATCGTTGCTATTCAGTGTTCGCAAAACAAATGATGTGACAGTAAAAGGATAACATTGTATCATCACTACATTACATATATATATATATATATATGTATGTATATGAGAGAATGTTTACCCCTTATTGTTCACTATGATTCAGAGGCAAAGCCTATTATCACACGGATTTCAGCAGCCTTAAAAATATTGCTTTCTGCTATCGTTATGTCAATAGGCAGATGTCGCCGATGTCTAAGGGGCAGGATTAAAATGTAATAAATAAATATATCTATTTGCAGAGTCAAAGTTGGCCTTGAAAAGCATCTTAGAATGCTTGCTAGCATTGCAGAGTGATAAATGAGGTATCAAATTAAAACAGTGAATGAACATAGACGCTAGCAGAAAAACAGTGAATTTGCCAACTCTCTCTCTTTCTCTCCCCCCTCCCTCCGGATAAAGCCAACCAAAAAGGGTGGGGGGAACTGAGCTAAAGGCAAGCTTTGATACCTCTTCTGTAGCAAATGACTGTGAGAGATCAGTTGATTAAAATGCCCATTGGCTCAGCTGTGGGAACGTTATGGAATGCTCACAAATATTCCAATTTCTCAAGCATTTTAAAAAGTGTCACCACATAAGGCAAGGATGGGACTCTATGCTGTTGGGTTGAGATGATTCTGAAGAGAAGGAAGTAGCAGCAGAAATGAACTTAGATTGCATGCGAATATTCGTGTTGTCAGAGCGGAATGCAAATTGCACATGCGATTCGTATGAATGTGGGTTTCCAGTGCTGTTTTTCTAGAAAAAGAGATGCTGGAACTCGCTATGAACTTGTTCTCTTATCATGGCAATGGCACCCATCTGAGAGGTGCTGGAACTGAGTTCCAGTGAGCTCTGGCTTAAATGAGCCCTGATCCTATTCATCCAGCCTATATAATGGATTTTCAAGTCCACCGAGCTCAGTGGGGTTTATTGCCAGGTAAATGGGCATAGGATTGTAGCATAGATTCGTTATAAGCAAACATCACCCTTGAGTTCCTCATGTGTGTCAGTAAGGGCATGACAAATGGAGGAAGAGAACTAGGGACTCAGCTATATGCGTAAAGATATAACACTGTGACACCAGGCGGCGCTGTGGAGTCCCACCTTTCCCTACCGGATTTCCTTGTATGAGTTTGCAACGCCTTTAACTGAATCGCTTCTTTGACGTGTCTGGATCCAGCCCAAATCTCAGAATCAGGACCTCTGCTAATTTGCTGAATTTGCAGTACGCTGCCCACCCCCCTTTTAAAAAAAATTCTTGCGTAATGTTGGAAAGTACCTTGCACTTACTTTTGTTTTGTGCTTAAGAAAAAAAAAATTGGCTCGGGGTTTGTAACTCATACTCTGAGATTTGCCACATTGTTTGACATAAGGGGACGTTTCCAGATAGTGAAATTTCAGTTGCCAGGTGCCAGAGGCAATTCATCAGACGCTCATAAAAAGAAAGATCAAAAAGCCTATCAGTCTCCCCCCTGCATCTGGGATCCAGGAAGGAACACTTAGGGACTCCTATCCTTTAAACAGCTCTCACTTAAAGGGCTGGCTGTTTATAATAACAAGAGAAGCAGAAAGGGGTCAGGTCAAAACCAGCAGAGCAGCAGGTGGTGTTGTAAAGTTGTTGCTTTTTCTGACTGCAGTTAAAAGCGAGGTGAAACATTAGATGAAATTGCTTCGTACAAGACCGCTCTGTTTCTTCCCTTTTGATTCGAAGGACTTTGGGTCCCTGCCCCCCATATATATAGTGGGTGGTGAATATATTGAATATATTTGCTGAGGATGCCAAGTTCCACCGCTACTAAACCCCCCACCCCCAAAGCCACACAAAACCTCTCACCATGCTATGAAGGGTTTCCTTTCCAAGAAGTCCCTATGATCTTATTTCTTCATCTTACATTTCAGAGGGCAGGCTTGGAAGGCATGCTTGGAATGTTGAGCGATGGCGCGAGCAGAAAATGCAACGTCCGCGTCAGCGCGAGGATTTGCATTCGAATCTGCAAGTTTTCGTGGAAGCGTGAGGAGGAAAGGTTGGCTGGTGTGAATGCTGTCAAATTACATGGGGCTAGCAATTAAAAGACGCCTGCTTCTTGGGAGAAAAGCAATGACAAACCTAGACAGCATCTTAAAAAGCAGAGACATCACCTTGCCAACAAAGGTCCGTATAGTTCAAGCTATGCTTTTCCCAGTAGTGATGTATGGAAGTGAGAGCTGGACCATAAAGAAGGCTGATCGCCGAAGAATTGATGCTTTTGAATTATGGTGCTGGAGGAGGCTCTTGAGAGTCCCATGGACAGCCAGAAGATCAAACCCATCCATTCTGAAGGAAATCAGCCCTGAGTGCTCACTGGAAGGACAGATCGTGAAGCTGAGGCTCCAATACTTTGGACACCTCATGAGAAGAGAAGACTCCCTGGAAAAGACCCTGATGTTGGGAAAGATTGAGGGCACAAGGAGAAGGGGATGACAGAGGATGAGATGGTTGGACAGTGTTCTGGAAGCTATCAATATGAGTTTGACCAAACTGTGGGAAGCAGTGGAAGATAGGAGTGCCTTGCGTGGTCTGGTCCATGGGGTCACGAAGAGTCGGACACGACTAAAGGACTAAACAACAATAAGCAGTTTGCTCATCATCAGAAATGGAAACATTCACTATTGTCTTAACATTGACAGCCTACTTGACATCCGCAAGTGGAGAGTCACCATATGAACCTCAAAATTCTAGTAATGTCCAGGGGGTGGGGGCTAAATTGGTGCCTGGGGAGAATTATTAGAAGTATTTTTAAAATAATAATCATAATAATTTATTATTTATACCCCGCTCATCTGGCTCCCAACAGAATATTAAAAACACAACAAAACTTCAAATATTAAAAACTTCCCTAAACATTGCTGCCTTCAGATGGCTTCTAAAAGTCAGATAGTTGTTTATCTCCTTGACATCTGATGGGAGGGCGTTCCACAGGGTGGGTGCCCCTACCAAGAAGAACCTCACTTCTCACAGGGAGGGAACTAGCAGAAGGCCCTCGGAGCTGGACCGTAGTGTTCAGGCTGAACGATGGGGATAATTTTGAAAGTAAATGTCCGGGATTTTGTGTTTCCCCTAGTGGAAGCGCTGTTCCTTGTTGCCTCCTCCTTGTTGGTTGGCTGGGAGGAGAGCAGACCTGTTATGGAAAGCTGTTGATGGGCCATAGAAGGATCCTTTGGCCTGGGGACACAGATGTCACAAAGGTTGCTGGGGTAACTGTGTGTTTGATGGGATGGGAAAAGGGAGTTTTGAAGCAGGGGCTTCTGGGCAGGAGGAGGAGGAAGTAAGGCTGAGATGCATCTTGGTGGAGGAGAAGGAAAGGTTGGGCCATGCCATAAGATCTGGACTCCCTCCATGCAGACTGAAGGTGTAAACAGGTGCATAAAGCATGGTGGAATCGGCACACAATTAAAAAACATTCTGAAAATGCTTTTAAAAAATACATTGAATTTCACCATCGCCATCTAGCGTCACATTGTATATTGCACTTAAAGCACACTTAAAACATTTTATTTGCAGCTGTAGAGCTGAGTCCCATATTTCTTAAAGCACGTCAGTCTGCACTGTGTCTTCTGTTCTCCAAAGGGACACAGACACTGTATGTGTGCCTGTGACCCCATGCGCTCTTGCCACTGCTTGGCAGAGAGAGGGGCAGGCACTAGGCTTTTGTAACAATATTTAAATGTCTCCTCTTTGGTCACTGTAACTCTCCCATTCCTATACAGTGGTACCTTGGGTTAAGTACTTAATTCGTTCTGGAGGTGTGTTCTTAACCTGAAACTATTCTTAACTGAAGCACCACTTTAGCTAATGGGGCCTCCCGCTGCTGCTGCACCGCCGGAGCACGATTTCTGTTCTCATCCTGAAGCAAAGTTCTTAACCTGAGGTACTATTTCTGGTGCTGGAGGAGACTCTTGAGAGTCCCATGGACTGCAAGAAGATAAAACCTCTCCATTCTTAACGAAATCAGCCCTGAGTGCTCACTGGAACAACAGATCCTGAAGCTGAGGCTCCAATACTTTGGCCACCTCATGAGAAGAGAAGACTCCTTGGAAAAGACCCTGATGTTGGGAAAGATGGAGGGCGCAAGGAGAAGGGGACGACAGAGGATGAGATGGTTGGACAGTGTTGTCGAAGCTACCAGCATGAGTTTGACCACTGCGGGAGGTAGTGGAAGACAGGAGAGCCTGGCATGCTCTGGTCCATGGGGTCACGAAGAGTCGGACATGACTAAATGACTAAACGACAACAACTATTTCTGGGTTAGCGGAGTCTGTAACCTGAAGCGTATGTAACCTGAAGCGTATGTAACCCGAGTTACCACTGTATAGATATCCCTGGGGCTCTTATTTTAGTCCTTTTTGTTCTGCGTTTCTCTTTTCCAAGTTTGTGCTCAAAGTTACCATTGGTTAGGGATGTTCTGATTCAGTGAGAGGATTTCTGGATCTTGTCATCTACCTTCACTTACCTTTTGGATGTGAGGATGTACATTCTTTAAATCCCTGCCTGCCCTGGAAAAAGAAAGTTTTCCCATTAATTGCATTGTCTTTCATATCTGAAGTAGATTTATTTTATTTTTTTTATAAAAAAAATTGATTGTGAATTCCATTTATCAATGCACACTTCATAACTTTGCACAGATGTCTTTTACTCAAGAAAGTGAAAGAAATATGCAGATATGTCATTAAATATAAACATTGATAAGCCTACTGCAAAATTAGTGCTTCAAAAGGAGAGTGTTGATTTACTTAAAATAGATGCATGTATGATCTATCTCGTTCAAATAAAAAAGTCCATGTAAAGCAGATGAATGGAATTACTTGTATAACAAAATAGTATTAGTATTTTTTAAGCTGAACTTTTAATCCCTGTTGAACAAAGACGGCACTGTACCATTTTCAATAACTTATTTGGTGGCAATTGGGTTTAAATTACTTTAGTTTTTAACATCCAAAGGCGAAATTTTCCTTTTGGGTTGAGTGACAAATCTATCATCTTGCATATGGCTCAAATACGATGTGCTTTTGTCAGTCACAAGTAAAGTTTATGTTGATGCTGAAAGTGAAAATACACATGAGAGATCAGTCTAAGTTGAGAACATGATGAGTAAAAGATGAGTTGGTTTAGGAAATCTGGATAAACTTCAAACTTGTCAACCAACTGTCGTGAAACTTGAGTGGAAAATCATGAAGAAAAAATAGTAGATGGATAACATTGTAGAAAACTGGGGACAAAGGAAAATCTAAGAACCCTAAGATCTAGAAGCTGCCAATATCAAACATAGCTTATTGACTTCTATCAAGTCAGACCATGGCCTGTCTAGGAGAGTACTGTCTACACTGACAGACAGAGGATTTCCAGGGTTTTAACTCTGCTGTGAGTTGCCTAGAGACTACCTTGTATAAGGTGACTAACAAACTGAACAAATGAATGATTGCACAACGTTCTCTTCAGGTAGAATAGGCAAACTTTGTAATTTTCAAAATACTTCGTACCACGCACAGTTCTTCTTACATTAATGGCCCACATGTCTCAGGAAAAAAAAGGCTTTGTGTGTGTGTCAGATGTACTGTTTGTGATCATGGAAGGATCAAAGAGCCTTCTGTCACTGGAAGGGTTTCCCTAAAATTTTGCTGCCCCTTGACTCATAGCTGGTATGTCAGGCTTCAGGGACTCCCCCCCCCTTTGGCAGTAGATGATCAGAACAAAGCAAAAGGAGTCTCTTACCAGTTAGAAATTTTAATGATCATAGCGAGAGAACAAAGAATCCATTCCTAGGATGAAGGTGCTCCCAGTTAAGGATTCCCCCCACTTGCCCCCTTGACATCCACGTCACTTCCGCGCCTTGCAACCTGATCTCGTAACCACTTTGTTTTCTGTGCTGCCACCTTAGCTGCTCTCCTTGGCCTTGGGAAGAGCGGATGGACACTTTCCAGTGGAAGAGAGTCTATTAACTCTCTCTCAGTTCTTCTTCTCCTAGCTGTTCACCACTCAGTATTTCCCAGCTTCTGCCTTCTGAACTATGCCCCTCTGCAAACCACTGTTCCAAATCTATACTGTCCTCCTGCTCCTGGGAAGATTCAGGATCAGTGCAGCCCTCCTCAGCAAGGTCCCTGACATGGTGGGAAAACAAGAGCAAGGAAGCAAATGTTGAGGGGAGCTTTGGACTTCTGAACCTCACGCCGAGTGAGGATTGCAGCATAACTCTTAGTCAGTGGCACCTTTTGAATCTCCAGCTTGGCAAAACACAAGCAAACCTCCCTTCCTTTCCTCTCTTAAGTTCTTTATTGTGCTCTGATTGCCAAGAAAGGCTCACCACTGGCAGCTGGGTGGTGCGCTATGTGAATTAAAAAGAGAGCTGGCCGTTTTGATGTGCTACACATATCAAGCTCCTAGGAAGAGGGAACTTTAACACAAGAGGGTTTTTCCACCCATTCTCCAACTCCTTCCCTTTTCACAGATAATTATTTTGAGCTGTTTCCACATGCTGCTCTGTGACCACCGGGTTAATGGTAAAATACAAATTTCAGAACTCTCACACTTTTCAGAACTAATTCTAGAACTCACCCCCTTTATTTTTTTGCTAACAGCGGCAGCACAAGCGATATATCTGGCTGCCAAGTTCAAGCAAAGTGCAGCGCTATTGTTATTGTTATTATTATTATTATTTCCCCCCCCCCTTTTGGATTCGGTGTCGGTGTGACCTATCATGTAGCTACGATACATGATAAAAAGGGAGAAATTGCAGCCAAGCTCAACTGTGTTCAAAGCAAGGTGCTAGTGAAAGGAAGGGATGGAAAATAAGCACTAATGGATTAATGGTCCATGATAAATGCTTTATTATAAAAGCTAGTGAGTGATTAGATAATTCTTGCTTTCAAAAGTAGGATTTAAATATTTCTGTCTGGCATGCAACCAGAATAAATAAATCACTCGACTATCTAGTTTATAGGAACACATGTATGCGTTATGTATATGAACAGGGTAGAAAGGTCCTCTTCTTCTTTTATACAGTAGGTGTTAGAAAAGCTGACAGCCACTGCACTACAACAACTTGCTGCTGGGAGCTGCTCTGGTGTGCAGAAAAAGGAGAGAAATGATGATACAAATTCTGCTCATCCAGACTGTCATTTGGCCTGACTGATCCTGCCTGCTTTCTCTGCTAAACTGAAACAGGCAGCAACTTCAGAAAACTTAATATAGGGTTACCAGACATCCCCGGTTCCCGGGGACAGTCCCTGGATTTGCAAATCTTGTTGTTGTTGTTTAGTCATTTAGTCGTATCTGACTCTTCGTGACCCCATGGACAAGAGCACGCCAGGCACTCCTGTCTTCCACTGCCTCCCGCAGTTTAGTCAAACTCATGCTGGTAGCTTCGAGAACACTATCCAACCATCTTGTCCTCTGTTGTCCCCTTCTCCTTGTGCCCTCCATCTTTCCCAACATCAGGGTCTTTTCCAGGGAGCCTTCTCTTCTCATGAGGTGGCCAAAGTATTGGAGCCTCAGCTTCAGGATCTGTCCTTCCAGTGAGCACTCAGGGCTGATTTCGTTAAGAATGGAGAGGTTTTATCTTCTTGCAGTCCATGGGACTCTCAAGAGTCTCCTCCAGACCATAATTTAAAAGCATCAATTATTCGGCAATCAGCCTTCTTTATGGTCCAGCTCTCACTTCCATACATCACTATTGGGAAAACCATAGCTTTAACTATACGGAACTTTGTTGGCAAGGTGATGTCTCTGCTTTTTAAGATGCTGTCTAGGTTTGCCATTGCTTTCCTCCCAAGAAGCAGGCGTCTTTTAATTTCGTGACTGCTGTCACCATCTGCAGTGATCATGGAGTCCAAGAAAGTAAAATCTCTCACTGCCTCCATTTCTTCCCCTTCTATTTGCCAGGAGGTGATGGGACCAGTGGCCATGATCTTTGTTTCTTTTGATGTTGAGCTTCAGACCATATGAGCCATCACACCTCGGAAATACACTTTTCCCGAAAGGTTTCCACAATTTTGGCCATTAGTGTACTAATATAGTCTTCATGTGTCTCCTCTGTGAGAGGACCAGAGGGTGGAAACATGAGGATTGTGGTGGCTTCCCGCTTATATGATGCTGTCCCCAGGGAGGCTTGCCTGGTACCTTCATGACATACCTTTCAGCACCTCAGTGGCCGGGCTGAACTATGGTATTGGAGATGCTCCTTCAGGTATACTGGGTCGAGGCCATTTAAGGCTTTAAAGGTCAGCACCAACACTTTGAATTCTGCTTGGAAACGTACTGGGAGTCAATGTAGGTCCTTCAGGACCGGTGTCATATGAGTCAGACCAAACAGGGATGAAATCTTTTTTCTTTGACCCCTGATTTTGTTTGTTTGTTCTGGAGGCGGTGCTGGCTTACTATAAATCTAGTGGCAAAAGGGGAGGCAAATTCTCACGCCTCCCTTAAGAATGTGCCAATGGCAGTATTAATGAAATTTGCAGTTTAGATTTTCGTCTTTCTTCTCTTTTGGCTAAACAGAGCGCTGCACCTCTACCCAAAGTTGGTACCAAGTAAGCTGCTTAGCCAATGCAGGGACGTAAATTACCTTTGCACTTTGTAATAGAGTCAGCACCATGACAGGAAGTCACATATCACTCAGTTGGCGAAGGGTAATAAGAAAGAGGGAAATCAGAAAGGGCATGAGCTCATGCCGGAGCTATGCGCAATCCAGACGCAAGATTTACGACAAAAGCTGACTTATAATATTAAAGGGTATAAACAGCATCGTACTGTTGTACTTTCAAATAGGTTTGCATTGATCCTGCAGTAAGTGTAGTGTGAAGTTTGGGAAAGGTTGATTGAATGTGAAAAACTCTTTGCTTTCTTAGCAAGTGCCATAAAACCAAACTCATATTTATGTGGCAGAGGAACGGCTTTAGAGGTTAGGTTTAATATTGATGTGGGCGCATGAATAGAAGCTTGTCTCATATAGAAGCTGCTTAAAGGATTTATATCTAAGCAGAGTACTGCAAAAATTACTCAGTACTGCATATAAAGATTTTTTTTTTTTTTAAAAAAAGCTTAGCCTGCCATCAAGTGATGTATCTCATTCCCTAGGCACAGCAAATTAGGTTTTTTCCATTTTTTCAGTGGTGGCAAAGGAGACCAACGCCATCCCATCCTCTTGCTAGAGTTCTGTCTGCCATAGTTAACAGAGCTATAACTGCACCCAGCAAGAAGGGCAATCCGACAGTTGATCTCGTGATGAGGCGATTTCATGATGAAACTCTTCACATATTTTTAGGCTGAATATCTCTAGTAATGCCAGAATAAATGGCTGCTGTTCAGACATTTCTCAAGAAGAATCACACATCACAGCATGGCTGGTGTGTTTCTCTCGACAACCCCCCCCCCCATTGACAATTTTCTCTCTTTGTGGACATTCCCATGTTGGGGTCCTGCTGCTGTTCCTGAATTCATATCTCAACTTCCCTCCAATGAGCTCCCCCCACCCTAGGTTATCCTCTCAACAACTAATAAATGGGTAGGCAATCTAAGGCCCGGGAGCTGGATCCAGCCCAATCACCTTCTAAATCTGACCTGCACACAGTCCAGGAACCAGTGTGTTTTTACATAAGTAGAATGTGTCCTTTTATTTAAAATGCATCTCTGGGTTATTTGTGGGGCATAGGAATTCGTTCACCCCCACAAATATAGTCTGGCCCCCACAAGGTCTGAGGGGCAGTGGACCGGCCCCCTGCTAAAATTTTTTGCTGATCTCTGAACTAATAGGAAGGCTAGGCTGAGAGACAATGACTGGCCCAATATCACTCAGGGAGCTTTCAAATCTTGTTCTCTCATAACTTCACTTCATATGGCAGAAGTTCCCAGAGAATTATTTAAGTGAGGCAGGGTAAAAAGTAAAGGTAAAAGACCCCTGACAGTTAAGTCCAGTCGTGAACGACTCTGGTGTTGCGGAGCTCATCTCGCTTTACTGGTCGAAGGTGCCGACGTTTGTCCGCAGACAGTTTTTCCGGGTCATGTGGCCAGCATGACTAAGCCGCTTCTGGCAAAACCAGAGCAGCGCACAGAAACGCTGTTTACCTTCCCGCCGGAGTGGTACCTATTTATCTACTTGAACTTTGACGTTTTTTCAAACTGCTAGGTTGGCAGCAGCAGGGACAGAGCAATGGGAGCTCATCCCATCGTGGGGATTCGAACCACCGACCTTGGGCAAGCCCAAGAAGCTCAGTGGTTTAGACTACAGTGCTACCTGCGTCCCAGAGAATTATTGAAGTGAGGCAGAGTAGGAAATGGCAACCTCATCCTCCTATGTCAAAGTACAGTGGTACCTCCGGTTGTGGATGGGATCCGTTCCGGAGGTCCAGTCAAATCCCAAGGTTTCTGTAACCTGAGAACCGCTTCTGTGCATGTGTGTGAGGCAAAACCCGGTAAAATATTTCCAGGTCTGCCGTACGCGCATCCCGAAATTTACATAACCAGAGGGTTACATAAATGGAGGTATGACTGTACTTAGTACCCATGGCAAGGCGAGTTCCTTTGGCTCCTGAGAAAGAAAACCCCCCAAGTAATTCTTCCCCTCCCTGACAATAAAAATACAGTGGTGCCTCGCAAGACGAAATTAATCCGTTCTGCGAGTCTCTTCGTCTTGCGGTTTTTTCGTCTTGCAAAGCACGGCTATTAGCAGCTTAGCGGATTAGTGCTATTAGCGGTTTAGCGGTTTAGCGGCTATTAGCGGCTTAGCGGCTTAGAAAAAGGAGGGAAAAAGGGGGAAAACTCGCAAGAACTCGCCCGACGTTTCATCTTGCGAAGCAAGCCCATAGGGAAATTCGTCTTGCGAAGCACCTCAAAAGACGGAAAACTCTTTCGTCTAGCGAGTTTTTCATCTTGCGAGGCATTCGTCTTGCAGGGCACCACTGTACAGTCATAATCCATTAAATAGCAATTTGCTGCCCTTTCATGACATCCGAAACTAGCCGCCTGAGGTGGCCACTCGCACTCTATCACTATTTTGTGAGCATGATTCAGTTGCCAGCATATTTAAGACGCACAATTAAAGTGGGTTTGGTGCTGTTGTTCCAAAAATTGGCTCCCCCTCAGAAGTGGATTTTTTGTGCTAAGGAAAGTGTTGGGAAAATTCAGTTGAAAGTGTGGGAAAACGACGGTGTTGGGAGGCACCATGTAACCTTTGTGCAAGCAAATCGGGATGAATGCTCAGTAAACAGGGTGTCTGGACGATTCTGCTCTCTGTCTCATGGTAGGGCCGGCCCTGCCGGATGAACATACTCATGATGGATTAAGCCGAAGGGTGTGCATATACTGTAATTATAGATATGGATAGTAATATGCTAGGGTTGATCTCTGGTGTTTTAATAAGTACTTTTCCAAGTGAGCCCTGACATTTTCATCCACCGCAGACCGCTAAGATAATTTCCATACTCCCTTTCCCACTTCACTAATAAGTATGCAAAAGAGCACAACAACTTGCAAATGTGCTCCTTTTCTTCCTACAGACAGTTTGTTGCTGGAAGCTTTAGAAAGAATTTGACATGTCGGCCCAGGTCCTTGCAGACTGGGCCCTCTCCAGACCTCCCCCTCCCTCCCAGCTGTGGGGACTGCACTGGTGGTTCTTGGATGAGGGCCAGAGTTTCGCCCAAAGTAATTATACTCTCTTATTGTTTGACACAAGAGCAGAGGGAGAGTATGGAAAACATCAGTCCTCTTTTTTATGTCAGACCAAAAAGGTTGGAGCAGATGTTTTTAAGTAAACATGGGCTCTTGTTATGCATTTTTGAGAAGTCAAGAGAAACTTTTTTTTTCTTAATTCAGAAGCCAGAGTAGCCTGTAGATTTAAAGGCGCTTTAAACACTGTACTTTCCCATAAAGCCATAAAGCTCTGGCAAGAAGGGCTCAGCAGCCAATCACTGAGGAATGAAGCTGAACATGTTATAACTCAGGTTCCCAATAAAAATGTCAGGCCAAAATCAGAAGTGGGTAGTTTTACAATCTCGAATGGAGCGTTGTTTTTTAATTGCTTTCCAAAGGAGAATTTAACAATATTAAATATATATATATATTTAAAAAACCCAAGTGATGCAAAGCTACTCGGCTATCTTACGCGTGTCAAGCTGACTGTTATTATGATTGGGGAAATGGTGGATTTTGAATGTCTTTTCTTCTGGCATTGCAATTTCCCAGTTGTTTTATTGGGATGATATTAAAAGTGGACAAAATGGACTATGTTCCTTCCTTTAAAAAAGTAAGCACTAAAAACTAGTATGGGATTTTTATTATTATTTTTAAAAAATCACCTCCTGTATTTAGATTAATATATGTGAGAGTCTGTGTTTGTGACTGTGTGTGATGTGCAGGTGTGATATGTAAGGAACATTGTTTTGGCATTGTTCAACCAGTGGGGTAGTACATGCAGCTGATCTCCAGAGTTTTTTAACAAATGGAACAAAAGGCAGAATTGATTGCTTTGTTACAAGCTTCCATTTTGCTAACTTTCATGTTTTTGCATTAGATGCATTTTCTGCTATGGACCATTTCTCTCTCATTTCTCTAGTTTGGTCTGTGGTAATATCTGCATTTTTGTAGTCTCTCTTTAGCCCAAATAGCATTTGTTAGTGTCCTAGCTGTTGGTATTTTAAATGGATTTCATTTAGCCTAGATAAATGTTATTTATTTATTTCACTTGCATCTTTCTTTGTATTTCAACATATCTCAACATAATTTGATACGAATAAATTCACCTTACCAACCCCACATTCAAAACTAAACAATACTATTGCTAATGATGATGACGATGATAAACTCCACAGTTCAAGTGACATGATTAAGCAGTAATAATGAACTATGATGGATTAGTTATGTAGGACATTTATTTATTTTATCTCAAATGAGTTTATATGTAAAGTCTATAGGGGGAGTAGCCTCCTGTTAGTTCTATTAAAAAATCTTTTAGTTTTTCAGACAAAGCTGTTGAGATTAGCAAAAGCCAACATGAATTGGTTTTCCAGTATGGTTGCCACCAAAATCTCCAGAAAAGCTGAAGTGAATATGAGGATTCTTTCTTGGGAAAACATTCAAGGGATTTTGATCCAAGTGAGGATTCCCAGGTAAGATCCTCCCTCTATTGTGTGGGCAGGTAATCCCTCCCCTACCTGGCCTGGTCTCCTTGGCAACACTTCCCCCAGGTGGGATTGGACAACTGACTGAGGTAGGCGGAGACCTCCAGGTATCCCACCTGGGGGGAGGCAAAGCCAAGCCTATGCTGTTGGGGCCGCTCCAGATCTAGGGGCTGCACACGTCCACGCAAAGGGCGCCCCCCGTTTTAAGTGGGGAGCGGTCATTCTTGGGGAAACATTCAAGGGATTTTGAAGGAAGGGAGGGGGAGGGACTAGTAAAGCATGCATGCTTCTGGTTAATTGCAGCAACCAGGAGGGAGAGCACATATCTGGTTGTTAGTTTGCCAGAAACCTGGATTGAATTTCGTTCTCTACCACCAATTCCCCACACGGCTTCTGAGCCAAGTTACTGACTCTTTCTGTGACTCACATTCAAAGCCAGTAAAAGATAAGAAGAGAAAAGTTGAGTTTGGAAGAGCCCTTGGATTGAGACATTGTGTGTGTGTGTGTGTGTGTGTGTGTGTGTGTGTGTGTTGGTCTCTGTTTATTTTCTTTGGTTCCATAAATGTTGTAAGCCATTCCAAGAAGTTAGTTAAGATAGGTGATGAGCTTAAATGTTTAAGATAAACAGCTTTACGTCCCAAGGTATCCAAATCTTTAGAGCAGTGGTTCCCAACCTTTTTTGGGGGGCCGCACCCCACCTAAGCATCTCTAAAATCCTGATGCTCCATCCCACGTGACATATAATTCTTATTATTCAAAAAGTAAACTCCTATTCATGTGGAGGAAGCCTAAAAGGACATTCACTGTTAATAACACATTCTTGCATTGCCCCCCCAAATCAAATTGCCCTCCTGTGGGGCGTGTGTCCCACAATGGGAACCACGGTCTTAGTCTATGAGCCTCTGCTAAGGTAAGGAAAATGACAGCAGGACATGGTTGCATTGGACATTCGGGGAGCTATCATGTCCTCAGGATTGTGGGTACCCGCCACCGCAACGCAGGCATGTGACATCACACACACAGGCAACTCCTTTTCCTCCTCATATCTGTAGTCAGCAAGGCACCTCAGAATAGAGTAGTTGCGTACACATGTGTGATGTCACACCTGTCGGGTGGAGGCCTGCTGCCTCCGTGGGGAGCCCCACTTAGGCCACTCTGCCCTACAGCAGGTAGGTTTGGTGGGCTCCCTCAAGATTGGAGGGGCTCGGCCCTGTCCTCACATGTCTATAAAGTACATTGATCTATCTCAAAGACTTCTCTTTGTACAGGTAGCCAAAGAAGGATACTTTTCTCTCAACTGAAAGAACATGGCCAATGCACCACTTCTGTGCTGAACAGCTGAACAGACCAACAGGGAAGTATTGACCACCTTGGCATGTGATTGAACTGCCAACTAAGTGCAGAGAGTGGAAAATCCCTCCTTGTTTTGGCCACATCAAGGACTTTTGAGGTAAATGTGTGCTTAGGACACAGGTTGCTAAAGATTCTACTCTATCACTTCACTTGGGATTTTGTTTTGTTTTGTTTGTAGGGGGAGCACCCATAGTTTTAACAGTTTATCTGGCACAGCAGCAAGACCCATCACTTCTGTCTAACTGCAGCAAATCAGGAAAGGAGGGAAACCACAAGTTTGCCGGCGAGTTTGCCAGAAACCTGGGTTCAATTTCGTTCTCTACCACAGACTTCCCACATGGCTTTGGCCAAGTTGCTTGTCCATTCTCTGGCTCGCTTTCAATAGTCTGTAAAAGATAAGAGGGGAAGTGTTGGGATGGGAAGAGCCCTGGGACACCCGCCCCCTCCCCCAACCCCTGTGAAGCCTAATTTAGTCAAAATGGTTGGGAGGGATCCCAAATGTGGTCGAGGTAAACCATCTGGAACGCTTCTGATGCAACTGAGCGGAAAACAAACAAACAACGAAGCCATAGGCAAATTCCAGAAAAGAAAGGATTGGGAAGAAAATCGAAATAGGCTCAGCAGGTCTGCTCTCTTCATTGATACATCATGCTCCATTCTGGAAAGGATTGCTATAGGGTAGCTGGTTGTTCCAAGTTTGACTCTTGTTTAATATATTTACCTCTTAACAAGGCATCTCACTGAGGGGACAACAACTTCTCACCTACTATAGTGGCCAAAGCATTAGCCTTGACCTAGTTTCCTTGTTCCTTCTTGCAAGAGAACAGTGGGGCACAATGCTGCATTGAAGGTGGGTCAGTGGTGGCTCTCTCCTTGTTGGAAGCATGAGAGTAAGAACAGAGTGGAAATGGTCTTGAAACACAGCTTGTTTGTAGCTGCTTGGGGGCCCAGTGACCACGGCTGAATTTACACTGACCAGTGTAACATTATTTCCCCCTATTAGAAGATCAAACCTCTCCATTCTTAAGGGAAGCAGCCCTGAGTGCTCACTCGAAGGACAGATCCTGAAGCTGAGGCTCCAATACTTTGGCCACCTCATGAGAAGAGAAGACTCCCTGGAAAAGACCCTGATGTTGGGAAAGATGGAGGGCACAAGGAGAAGGGGATGACAGAGGACAAGATGGTTGGACAGTGTTCTTGAACATGAGTTTGACCAAACTGTGGGAGGCAGTGGAAGACAGGAGTGCCTGGCGTGCTCTTGTCCATGGGGTCACGAAGAGTCGGACACGACTAAACGACTAAACACAGATATGCTGGTCTAAAATAGCACCGGGCATACTTGTTAATTAAAAAGCTTTTTACTCCGTCAAACCTAAGTAATACCCGGCCACCCCATTTTCCAAAATGCTGTTTCTTTCCTTGCTGTAGGTCGTTGGTTGCTTTCTGGTGCCATGTTTTAATTCTTCCTTCCTCCCAAACTTCTAGGACGGAAGAAGCAAAAGGCGGGGTACCACTGGAGGGGTGTGTGTCAGAATTTGAATACAGTAAAAAAAGTTAAATGCTACACAGGGATATATGAGCCGTGTTTCACCAATATAGCAGCATAAAGTGATTAGAAATTAAGCATTAAAAAAGACAAGGTAATAACACATTACGAACGTAAAAAGTAGAACATCTTGTGTCCATCTATGTTATCAAAAGCATTCTTTAACCCTTCCTTCATGAGTGCAGATCCACCTCATGTTTCTTATTTCATGTTATGGGCCTAATAATGTAAGGGTGCTGTGACAATCTGTGAGATTTTGACAGAGTACGGAAAGGCTTTGAATGGTAAATACATTGAAATGTCTGATGCTAAATGCTCTGTGCTCTCATGCGCATTCTATATTATGTACACACTTAACAACTACTTTATAGGACAGCATATTTTATTATAGTTCCACACACACAAAATTCTTACACCTACAGAGTAAAAGAAAATGGGGGAGGGGAGTGCACATTCACAAAACATCAAATTGCTACATGACGCTTTCAGATACAGAGTTCAAATAAAAGATTGATGTCTGCAGGATGTATAAGCAAAATTGAAGCTGGATATATTGCTCTCTGAGAGCCTTTATATCTAAGCCAAAAATGCCTATGTGAAGTAGAGTTAGAAATATTTATTCTAGGCATAACTCCAAGAATCAAGAGTACCCTGTTGCCAGAGTCATTCTGTGGACAATATTACATGTTTCCATGTATAATAGATAGTGCTTTTAGAGTGGGGTGGAGAAATACCTTTTGTGATGTTTACTCACAATTTTGAAACTTCATGTTGTCTGCAGAGTGATCAAGTGTCTTTTTTTCTGTCAGACATGCAGAAAATGTAAAATAAAATGAACTCTAGCCCTGTGATGTTACTTACATGGGTTATTCCAGTCGGGAAAGCATAATGTTATTATATTTTATTGCTGATGCACACTCTGGAATTGTGCGAACAAAGGAGAGTGAGTTGTAAATAAGTTAATTAAATCAACAAACATAAATGCTGGGGGGAATTAATGTTGTCAGATGATGACTTGACTTTTTTAGAGCTAGGTCTGAAATTTGCATGTATTAAATCAGGCAGCTATCCAAGATCTCTTCCAGATGACCGGCTCATTGAGTACCCATCTGATATGTTTGCACAAAGTTTGTGGTGTGATTAGATAATGATGCCCAAGAACATCAAATCAACCATTGCTGGTAGTGCGTTGCTGGTACAGTCTATTCTTACATGGAAAGGGTTCTTAAACCGAGGTGCACTTTCCCTAATGAGGCTTCCCGCCGCTGGTGCCCTTCCACCATTCAGCTTCTGTTCATCTTCCGGGACAAAGTTCACTAGCCGGAACACCTACTTCTGGTTTTGCAGAGTACGTTGCCTGAATCGTTTGTTAACAGGGCTGTTCTTAGACTGAGGTACCACTGTATATCCCTGAATTCCACCAGTAGCAGCCTGGAAGCCCCCTTACTTGCGTGTTGGGCTCCAGTCTGATACCTGCTTACCTGAGAGTAAGCCCCATTAAAGTCAACAGAACCTTCTAGACATGCAAAGGTTTTTAATGTGATTACAATTGCGGTTCCAGTTCCATTGTAATTATTCTGCCACTTTTCAAGGGTGAATGCTCTAGCCTTCACTATTTTTGCAAAGGAATCAGTCAGCTAGTTTCTACAGCCTGGCTTAGACTACCAAAACAGCTTTGGCCCTGTGTACCTGAAGGAGCGTCTCTACCTCCATCATTCAGCTGGGACATTGAGGTCCAGCTCCGAGGGCCTTCTGGCGGTTCCCTCACTGTGAGAAGTGAGGTTACAGGGAACCAGGCAGAGGGCCTTCTCGGTAGTGGCACCCGCCCTGTGGAACGCCCTCCTATCAGATGTCAAGGAAATAAACAACTACCTGACTTTTTGAAGACATCTGAAGGCAGCCCTGTATAGGGAAGTTTTTAATGTTCGATGGTTTACCATGGTTTTTTTTAATTTGTTGGGAGCTGCCCAGAGTGGCAACCCAGTCAGATGGGCAGAATCATCATCAGATGAAGAAGCATTCAGTTGCAACCCCATATCTCTCAAATATATATTTTTTTCCTTTTCTGTTTTGAATGGGGGAAGTTTCTGAATAATATATCATTGAGTGAGCTCACTGATCAGGAAGCATTTCAGTATATATTTATCCACCTGAAGATTTTCATTTTCATCCCTTTTTTATTTTACATTCCCAAAGAATCAGGTACAAATCAACCTATCCCTCCCCCCGTCGAATCTGGCATATAAATGTTAATAATACAATAGTCTTTGATCTCTGCTAAGAAAGCACTGTACATCATTAAATCAAGTGAAACTACAGCACTATGATTTGTTGTGGGCTCTTACTCCTGGAATCAATTATCTATATATTTTGGAGAAGCACAAAATTTACAGACTTTTCAAACAAGACTTGATGGCGAGTTGAAGGAAAACACAGATGTTTGAGAGTGATGCAGGCACAAGAAAGAGATCAATGAAACACTAAGAGAGGGAATTATTAAAGGAAATAATAATTCCAGATTGATGTGTCATATTATGCAGAACACGACACTCATGGGGGAGATAATTCAATTATTTGCAGAGAGAAATTTGTATCTTTCTCAGAGTGACTTTGGGTTGCGATAGGTTTTTTTAATCAATGTACTTTTTGGGTCAAGATGCACCGGATGATAAGAGGCACACGGGAACTTGCATGACAATTAAATTCTCTGTAGTTAGAACCTGGATGTCTTGATCAAATGTTGGCTCCATTAAATTTTATTCTGGAGAATTCTAAAAAAAACATAGTTTATGCAGAGAACTGGGATTCAGCCTGTTCTGAATGGGGTTGCGTTCAGATAAGTTTGTTGTTTGAGGTTTGTTCCTAAATCCAGTTCTCCCCTGAACCTCAGATAGCCTCTCCAGTTGTGATCCCTACTGAACCAAAATAGACTGGCCACTGCTATCCATATCCAGGGAATCTCCAGATTAGACTACAGTGGTACCTTGGGTTACAGACACTTCAGGTTACAGACGCTCAGGTTACAGACTCTGCTAACCCAGAAATAGTACCTCAGGTACTATTTTCTCATCCTGAAACTTTGCTTCAGGATGAGAACAGAAATCGTGCTCCGGCGGCGCAGCGGCAGCGGAAAGCCCCATTAGCTAAAGTGGTGCCTCAGATTAAGAACAGTTTCAGGTTAAGAACGGACCTCCAGAACGAATTAAGTTCTTAACCCAAGGTACCACTATACTAGCAATGCATTGTAAGTGAATCTGCCTTTGAAAACTGTTTGGAAATTGACGTTCAGAACACAGCTGCTCTGTGTCACTCTGAGGTCAGGTATTCATACCCTCCAACATTTGTCTGATGAAAATAGGGATGTCCTATTCCATAATAATAATAATGCTATTATTTATACTCTGTCCATCTGACTGGGTTGCCTCAGCCGTTCTGGGCAGCTTACAACATATATAAAAACAGAACAAAACATTAAAGAACTTCCCTATACAGGGCTGCCTTCATATGTCTTCTAAACATTGTATAGTTATACTTATCTCCTTGGCTTGGGGGCAAGGGTCACATAACTCCATATCTCCAACATTTCTCTGATGCAAATAGGGATGTCATAAGGGAAAGCAGGATCAAATAAGAAACCAGGACGGCCTCTGTAAATCCAGGACTGTCCCTAGAAAATAGGGACACTTGGAGGCTTTGCAGCCATGGGTGGGCTTTGAGCTTCTTTGCCCTCTAGGGAGAATGGAGCCAGTCCAGTTTTTCTCCTAGAATTTAAGGGGGCGCAAAAGGATGTGAGTACTGTGTTGTTGTTTTTTAATGTTGGTTGGTTTTCACACTCCTAGGGGATTGTGCCTCCCTCTTCCCAGTCTGGGATGCATGCATTAGATAGCTCTCTATGATAAATTACTGCTCCTCTTTGGGTTGCTTTTGAAGACCGTCCAATTGAGTCAAATGCTGATTGATTCAAACTGCAGCAGCTTCTGATGCCAAGCTCTCGGGAGCACGTAACACCTATGGTTCCCACTTGTTCCCAAACTGTTTCTAAGCACAATTCAATACGATGGTTCAAAATAGAAACACGCTAATGGGCTCGGACCAGATTATGAGTGCTTCCAGACTGTGTGCTTTTCATGGTTATTATTCTTAGGCTGCAAGCTACATGCAGAATTACAATGGATTCCCCACACTTTGGTAGATTTTGTACGTGCACATCTTTCTGTGTCCTATTTGCATTAAGGAACACAACACTTCTGTGTGAGTGCAGAGGAACAGTGCACCTAATCATACAATTTTAGCAACATTTTTTTTTTAAAAAAATCAGTGTTTCTATATGCACTCAAATGCCTTTTCCTTCCTTCCTTTTTTGTTGCAGCATTACTCCAACATTTTTTATTATTTTTTATTTTAAATATGTTGGCGGAAAAGCATTTTAACAACAATTTAAAAAATAAATGAAGAAATGTGCCACTAAACTGCTACTTATGGGAATTAGCATGGTGTCCAAGTTGAGAGATGTGATGATAGGAGGCAACCGTCCAAATAGTTGCTGCATGTGTCAAAACAACTGCATTTCATTAAAAACATAACGATAGCACTAAGTTGATCTATACCTGCATGGCTGTTTCATTCTTTCAAGAATGTCTGTCTTTTTGTGAGCTCTCAAAAGAAATGAGAAAACAAAAAAGGGAAAAGAAAGTCAGTTGTGGGGAACCTTTGACTCACCGGAACTGCGACTCCCTCTACATGGTCACCTGCCTGGCGCTGTGGTCTAAACTACTGAGCTTCTTGGGCTTGCCAATCAGAAGGACAGCGGTTCGAATCCCCACAACAGGGTGATCTCCCATTGCTCTGTCTTAGTTCTTGCCAACCTAGCAGTTCGAAAGCTCACCAGTGCAAGTAGATAAATAGGTACCGCTGCAGCGGGAAGGTAGACGGCGTTTCCGTGCGCTCTGGTTTCCATCACAGTGTCCTGTTGCACCAGAAGTTCAGTCATGCTGGCCACATGACACGGAAAGCTGTCTGTGGACAAACGCCAACTCTCTTGGCCTGAAAGCAAGATGAGCACTGCAACCCCATAGTCACCTTTGACTGGTCTTAACCATCCAGAGGCCCTTTACCTTTTACCTTACCTGCACACCAAGTAATAGGAATGCCAATGGTCCATCTAGCACAGTACTGTCCACACTGGTTGGCAGTAATTCTCCAGGGTTTGAGACAGGAGTCTCTCCCAGCCCTACCTGGACCTTCTCCATGCATCCTTCCCCAATCCTTCTGTGGCTTTTCCCTTCTCCTGAGTAGACCCTCTGCTAGTGAATCAGGCCTTTAGAGCTGGTGAGCAGACTTGAAAATGATGTGCTGTTGTGTTGCTGATCATCTTCCGTTTAAGCTTTTTGGATTGTGATTTTGTTATTAATAGCTCGGATGTTTCCTTGTGGCTTCGTTCAACTTTGCTCTTATTTTATTGCCGTTTTTAATGTTTTATTTTAAGTTGTCTTGAGAGCCACATGGCTGGAATTAATGGAATTAAAACAAAAAGGAAATAGCAGAATTAAAATAAACAGTATAAAGTATTAATTTATTACAACTTTAACAAAGAGAGAGACTGGTTTTTTTATATGAAACAATGAACTATTGCAATGAATTACTTATATCTAAGAAAGTTCTACATATATAAATCATGTAATGTTCAATATTGAAGAGAATGGACCGTTCTTGCTTTTGCCCCAGGACAGAGCAAACAATGAAGTAGCCAAACTGTTTTTAAAATAAAATTAAACCAATAAAAGATATTGATGATTAATGCTCAGAAGAGGCTGCAGCTGCTGTCACTGTAGCTTGTATGTGTCTGCATGCCAGCGGTACTCAGGGAAGCTAGCTTGGCTTGGTTAGATTTTAACACTTGCTGGACCCAGGGATTAGTTAGAGGGGTCTGGCACCAACAAACTCATAACAATATGTAATGTACAAGTCAGGGCCTGGCAGGACACTGAAAAGTATGTATCAGGGAAGGAGAGCTAGAGTCTGACTCGGGAGAGGGAGCCAGTGATTTGTGGGGAGTTGTACCAGTCAGTCAATGACAAACCTAGACAGCATCTCAAAAACTAGAGGCATCACCTTGCCAACAAGGTCCGTATAGTTAAAGCTATGGTTTCCCCAGTAGTGATGTATGGAAGTGAGAACTGGACCATAAAGAAGGCTGATCGCCGAAAAATTGATGCTTTTGAATTATGGTGTTGGAGGAGACTCTTGAGAGTCCCATGGACTGCAAGAAGATTAAACGTATCCATTCTTAAGGAAATCAGCCCTGAGTGCTCACTGGAAGGACAGATCGTGAAGCTGAGGCTCCAATACTTTGGCCACCTCATGAGAAGAGAAGACTCCCTGGAAAAGACCCTGATGCTGGGAAAGATGGAGGGCACAAGGAGAAGGGAACGACAGAGGACAAGATGGTTGGATAGTGTTCGCGAAGCTACCAGCATGAGTTTGCCCAAACTGCAGGAGGCAGTGGAAGACAGGAGTGCCTGGTGTGCTCTGGTCCATGGGGTCACGAAGAGTCGGACACGACTAAACAAGAACAACAGTACCAGCCAGGAGACAAGAATCAGAAGCAGGAGAAACTTCAGAGCTGGGGACGGGGGGAGCACAGAGTGGATTGGAAGAAGAGAAAGAAGTAGGTCAGGCAAGCGAAGGGCCAGGTGTTTCCTCACCCTCTTCTGCACCACTGTCTCCCAGGACCAGGAGGGGATTGAAATGGAATGAGTAGCTCTGAGTAGATTTGCAAAAATTTGTAAGACTGAATCAGCTAAGTGCTGGAGATACAAAGAGGCTGAGGGTACGTTCTATCACATGTGGTGGACTTGTAAAAGGGTAAAAGAGGATTGGGAAATAATTTATAATGAATTGTAAAAAATGTTTAAAAGTACAGTGGTACCTCAGGTTACATACGCTTCTGGTTACATACGCTTCAGGTTACAGACTCCGCTAACCCAGAAATAGTGCTTCAGGTTAAGAACTTTGCTTCAAGATGAGAACAGAAATTGTGCCCCATTAGCTAAAGTGGTGCTTCAGGTTAAGAACAATTTCAGGTTAAGAACGGACCTCTGCAACGAATTAAGTACTTAACCCGAGGTACCACTGTACTTTTCCTTTCTGTTGGGGATAATTCAGATGGAAATTCCCAGGTGTCAAAAAAGGCTATTTATGTATGCCATTACTGTGGCCCGTGTTTTGTTAGCCCCAAAATAGAAAACAAGCGAGGTCCCAACTAAAGAAGAATGGCAATTTAAACTAATGGAATATGCACAGCTTGCACACTTAACTTATAGAATAAGAGAACAAGAAGAGTGTACATTTAAAGAAGTTTGAAAAATGTTTACTGAATATATGGATGAAAATTGTGTACATTTGAAAACATTGGCAGCTTTAAGATAAATTCAATCATGGAATGGATGTAAAAATGGAATACTGAATGGTTTAGTTTATGTAACATATGCAGGGATCTATGGAATGCAAACTGAACCATGGAAAGAGAAGAAGGGAAGTCATTGATATTTTAAGGCTGTTTAAGTGAATATTCTAAAATGTAAAATAGAAAAACTTAATAAAAATTATACAAGAAATGGGATGAGCAGATAAAACTTCCATGCAGGTGTAGTCTTTGGTTGCATGCATGCAGCCCATTGGGAGAACGTACTTGTGGAGGGGGAATAGCCCTCTGTTGCTGCAAGTGCTCCATAGAGCACAGACATGGAAATAGCTGCCTAGAAGCTAGACTGGTATGCCTTGGGAGCTGTAGAAAAGACAGTAAGTGACAATGAAGAGTTAACCATCTGCTGTGTGCATTCCTTTGGCTGTGGAGTGCCCTTGACAGCATATGTGCATTATATCTAAAATGACAACAACAGAGGTAAGAGGGTCATTGGTCATCAACTCCCCTTCAACCCAACCCAACCCTGAACCGAATTCTACTGAACAGCCTGTCTGAAGGATGAACTTAAATTATGGTGGGTGTTCCCTGACTGTAGTGTGGCCTGCATATACTTAATTTCTCACAATGCTTTTTAAAGCAAGGGTTCCCCATCTCACAAGAGCAAAGTTAGTCTGAAATCAGTGAGAGGAGAAACACAAACCTTGCTGTCACCTGAAAATTTCACTGACATGCTTAACAAAGCCTATTGGAACAACACATAGCTTTGAATTTTGTTTCTACAACCATCGCAGATCCTTGTTCTTGAGCAAACAGTTTTCTCTTCAGCATTAATGGTTAGGTTCTCATATTAAGAAGCTTGATTAAAGTTTTTAAAAATATTTTTCAGAGCCTGAATTCAATTTTATTGCATTTTTAGTTAGGCCAAGGACTCCTGTTCCCACAGTGGGACTCTAGTTTTTCGGTACATGTCCTTGACAAATAGCCCTCTCTTATTACACCACGTAGATGAGATTTCATTCTGGTTTTTTGATAACTTGCCACAATCTGTAAGTTTGTGCTGGATTCGAAAGGCCTGTCCCTGAGCAGCAAATCAAGTGCGAGGGGGGAATATTGAGTGTTGGTTTCCATATTTTTATGACCTGCCAAGCTCAAGTGTTTAGGTTGTAGAAGAGACATGACTGGTAGCAACGCTTCATCTTTTTTTCTTTTTCTTTTTTTGTATCAACAAACACAGCTGCCTTGCACGATGCTGTGGGAACATTGATTCAAGGATAGTTGTGCACATTCCATGAAGTTGGACAGGGAAAGAAGCCAAGAAGCTGCATCACAGTGCAAAGCATGAAGATATACAGTCAAGGGTGCAGCCCACAAAGGTATACATTAAATTGCCTTATAGCGAGCTCAGTCTTTGTTCTAGTACAGTGGTACCTCAGGTTACATACACTTCAGGTTACAGGTGCTTCAGGTTACAGACTCCGCTAACCCAGAAATAATGCTTCAGGTAAAGAACTTTGCTTCAGGATGAGAACAGAAATCGTGCGGCGGCAGCGGGAGACCCCATTAGCTAAAGTGGTGCTTCAGGTTAAGAACAGTTTCAGGTTAAGAACGGACCTCCGGAACGAATTAAGTACTTAACCCGAGGTACCACTGTATTCTCTTCTCCAGGAATGGGGTACCTGGTATCATCCCAAAATTGCTGGATGCCAGGGGCCATTCTAGCTGGGGCTGATGGGAGTTGGTATGCAACAATAGCTGGAGGGTCACAGGTTTCCCATCCCCAAACTACTTTGACTTGGATAGACTTTCCAGGAACTTTCCAGCAGTGTCAGGTAAGCCAGTAGAGGAATTAGTACAGGAGTGATGGCAGAGAATGGGGAGAGCTTCCAACATTGGGACAAAGTGTTAGGAAACGGGCCAACAAAGAGAATGTTGGGAACGACCTATTTGGATGGATGGATGGATGGATAGATAGATAGATGGACAGATAGATAGATGGATGGATGAATAGATAGATGATAGATAGATAGATAGATATAGTAAAGTCTTTTCTATGTCACAACTAGAAAGTCAGTGCTCTATTTCCTTCTGCCAGACAGTGTCACTGAATCTGAAAACTATCAGGGAACTTGGGCTCTTCTGCACATGAATTGTGCATGTTACCGCCAAACTCTGGGTCCTACCAGAAAAAGCAATTTCAGGACCCACATCCATTTCATATCATATCATATGACGCAGAACACCTTGGAAGGAAGGTACATACTGTATCATCTATATCTGTATCATACACAAACAGATATAACCAGCCACTGTACCTGGGATCTTCGGCTGTTGTGATCTTTGTACTGTTTTTATTTATTTACAAATTTATAATTCACACCTTTTCAATTTTAATTTTTAATATTCTGGCCTTTGAGCTTTGGATTTTCTAACAAACTGTTTTACAAACATGGTAACTTCTTTAATATTTTGTTGAAAAGGTTTCAATTATAATGAAATAAAGTGATTCAAATAAAAAAATAGATATAGATATAGTAGGGTGGACACAAAACGTAAGAATAACAGCAACAAAAGTATCCATAAAAACATCAATAAAACATAGTGGTGAAGGTATTATATTATATTTTCTATTATACTTTTGTTGTATACCACCCTGATATTTTATATGAGGAGATGGTGTTAAAATTTTAATTTTTGGAATATGGCAACTAGCTTTTTCTATCGCATTGCCACATATCCGGGTTTCCCTGACATTTTCCTGCTTTGGCAAAATTCCCTCATGGCGCCATTTTTACACCCGAAAAACAGGATATGTCAGGAATTTTCCTGACGTATGGCAAGCCTAGTTCTGACCCTCTGATGGTTTAGCTTAGTGCAACATTTAAATTCAAAATTGCAAAATGAAACGGCAAAACAGAAAATTCTGCTGGACAGACTTCAATGCCTCCCCCCAAATAAAATATTAAGTTATACTATGCGTGTAATATTATAAGAAAATAAGAAGAGCCTGCTCATAGCTGTCAACTTTCCCCTTTTCTTGTGAGGAATCCTATTCGGAATAAGGGGATTTCCCTTAAAAAAAGGGAAACGTTGACAGCTATGAGCCTGCTGTATCAGGCCAATGGCCCACCTAGGCCAGCATCCTGCTTTCACAGTGGCCAACCAGATGTCGGTGGGAAACCCACAAATATGATGTGAGCACAACAGCACTTCCTCTGCCGCCCCCTGCCCAGCCATGTTTTCCAGAAACTGGCATTATATCAAGCTATTTAGCTTCGCAGTACAGAGAACACTTTGAAATCCCAGAATCCAAGCTTCTCACATAAATCACAGCATCCAGATTTCCTACTTGCAACGTTCCCAGTATCCAACAGAGGACACCTGTCTGTTATAACATTTCTGCTTGGCATTCCAGTACTGCGCAGTGCTGGTGCTGAGTCCAAGGTGAGAATATGGTGCTGCGTTTTCTGGGAAAAAAGACTGAAAGCACATAGGTAGCCCATGCAAAAGAAGACTTGGGTTTTCAACCAGCTTTCATTTTGGGGAGGGTTGGGTGGCAGCCAGCCCTCTCCATCCTCAGTATGCATCCGTAATTAGCACTGCTTTCTTGGCCGTCCACATTCTTTGCATATATCCGTCATAAGGGACTTGCATTGTTTTTACCTTTGGCTGAATGCATAAGAAAAGTAATCTGCAAGAGATCAAAAGGAAAGTTCAAAGCCAAATACTTTCTGGGCAATGCTTTCAAGGGAGACTCCCTTGGGAAGATACAAATATGCCAGGGAAGACCCCACAGAAAGAAATCTGGAGAGGTCAGTGCTGTCTATTGCTATTCAGGAATTCCATTCAAAGGTTTCATTTTAACAAACTTTCTGACCGCCCCCCCCCCCCTTCTGAGCAAATGTCTTTCCTCTTATCCATGAAAGCCATTATTTTATTTTAGAAACGTCGGCAAATTGTACTCCCCTGCAAATGCTTCAATGGGCAGTAGGCCTCTGTATGCCCAAAACACAGTCTGAAGGACTTGTAATCCCTCAAACCTATCACAACTCATCAGCCCTAGATGGAGGGCTTGATAAAAACTCTGGGTGGTATCCCGCATTTTTGCTCCGCGAGGGAGCTTCCATTCACGAAAGGAGAGTTGAGCTTATGGAGGGACTCAGTCTTTGATGCAGCTCTCATGACACAAATAGAGGCTCCTTCCGTTAACAGAGAAAAAATGTTGGATACCATCCTCTATTTTTGATACCCGCCTGGGGCTGCAAAATGTTTGTGAGAGCGCACTGTCAAGCACTCACTCCTGATGGGCTGATATAATTCTTGCCTCTGATTGTTACGTTTGGCTTGGTGGTGCGGGTGGGTTGCAATAGATCGAAATCTATCCTATTTGTTGCATTTCAGAGCATACTTCAAGCTGCCATGGAAGTGATTCCTTGACATTTGGAATACTCCTTCCTTAAGGTGTAACCTCCTTATTCACTTTCTTGTGAGATATGAGTCAAAAGTAGAAGAAACAGCTCCCTGCATGGTGACTTTTACATCCAGATGAGCAAATCTATCATTGGTCCATGCGACAATTGCATGTTTTGTACCCAAAACTCCATTTAAATCTGTTTCTGCATGAATCTGCAATTTTCAAAATCCCCACAAGTTACATATGTAAATGTGGACTTTAATGGATATTTTATATGTGCTTTCTCTCAAATAGCATTCAGATGTGCATTTTGATACAGTGGAACCTCGGTTGTTGAACGCTTTGGAAGCCAAACAATTTGGAACCCAAACACTGACAACCTGGAGGTGAATTCTTCTGTTTTTGAATGATTTTTGGAAGCTGAATGGCTTCCGAGGTGCCATTTTCATTCCCCCCCATTGACTTTGAAGTCAGCCCATTGACCTGCAGTTTTTGAACTTTTTGGAAGCCAAACGGTCTTCCAGAATGAATTAAGTTCGAAAACCGAGGTTCCACTGTATGTTTAAACTGCTGACAACGGTGTTGCAACATTTGGAGAAGTGCAGAATCAGATGGATGGCAAATTCACACCTGCATATTAGCCAAACAGCTTCTGATTGCATAGATTCAGAAAGCATCACATTCTTGAAGCATCACTGCTTTGACCATCTTTGGCAAAGGGAAAAGCATCCTCATGTGGAAAGATCGCAAACTACCCTGCCCTGGGAAACACTGGCTTCCTACTAATTTTAGGGTGCCCTTAGACAAGGTAAGTGTATCATGCAAACACTGCAGGGATAAACTCACTCAGGGTGGCTTCCGTGCTAAGGACCCCGTGCATTGACTCTGCGTGTAGTTGCTTTCTACAAATTGAAGTTGTAGCATTACAACACCCACTAGACTTTCAAAAGTGATAACATCAGAAGTGTTCTGCAGGTAGACCTTATCAAAGTAGGGTTGCCAAGCCAGAAACATCCCAGACCCTTAGATTTAAGGGTCCAAATCTGAGAAGTTGGGGTGATGTCATGCCCTGGTGATATGGAAGACCTTGGTGAGTCTTCTGAGCTCCCTCCCACCACTGAGTCCTGGAAATGGAGGTTAACTGGAAGAGAGGAAGTGGGAGCAGATTAGGGCACCCCATGTCAATAAACTATACAGTAATTTGCAGCCACTTTCTGCCAGACTGAAGCTTGCAAGCTGCCTACATAGTCTTCTTAATCATTTTAACTTTTGCCCACCTCGCAAGCCCTCTCCCTGCTACCTGGAGGGGGCCAGGCAAACATAATAATAATAATAATAATAATAATAATAATAATAATAATAATTCTTATTTATACCCTGCCCTCCCCAGCCAAGACCGGGCTCAGGGTGGCAAACAATCAATAATAAAAGCAAGTTGATTAAAGTACGACTTAAAAACAAGATTAAAATACAACATTAAAACATTAAGATGCAGCCTCTTCACAGGAGGAGAAAGGAAAAAAGAAAGAGGGGGAGGGAATCAAATTGACTCCAAGCCAAAGGCCAGGTGGAACAACTCTGTCTTACAGGCCCTGCGGAAAGAAATCTGATCCTGCAGGGCCCTGGTCTCATGAGACAGAGCATTCCACCAGGCCAGTGTTGAAAAGGCCCTGGCTCTGGTTGAGGCTAATCTAACTACCTTAGGGCCTGGGACCTCTAGGGTGTTGCTATTTATGGACCTTAAGGTCCTCCGTGGGGCACACCTGGAGAGGTGGTCCCATAGGTACGAGGGTCCTAGAAACTCCAGGTTAGTCCTGGAGGTCTGGCAACCCTAGGTCCCTCATACATACAGGACCGCCTATCCTGGTGTGTCCCATGGAGACCCTTATGGTCTTCAGTTAAAAACATCTTGGAGATCCAGGGCCACAGGGAGGTTAGGCTGGCCTCAACCAGAGCCAGGGCTTTTTCAGCCGTGGCCCCGATCTGGTGGAACGCTCTGTCACAAGAGACTAGGGCCCTGCGGGACTTGACATCTTTCCGCAGGGCTTGCAAGACAGAGCTGTTCCACCAGGCCTTTGGCCAAGGCACAGTCTGACCCCCTCTCTCTTTCTGTAATCCTCATAGAACTCTAGCCCAATGGTTGCCATTAATTTGATTCTGAATTGATTTTAGAATTAATTGACTGTGATTTTATGTAAATTGTGATATTTTTTACTGTTGTTAGCCACTCTGAGCCCGGCTTTGGTTGGGGAGGGTGGGATATAAATATTTTTTTTTTAAAAAAAATTATTATTATTATTATTAATTATCATAATCAAAGTTGTCAATTCACGGTGCTGAACAAGTAGCAATTGGCTACTTATTGCTGTAAATCTGAAAGGCATTTCATCTGACATGGAATGGGACGTGGCAAGCAAGTTATTCTAACAAACTAATAGTGTGCAGCCTTTGGGCTTCCTTAAAATCATGTGTCTTGTTTTTAAATGCCAACACTTACACTCAAAGCATTGGCTTGGAACATGAACTAGTGGGAGCTGTCTGGGAGTTTCTGGATGAAGACTGAAATGTCTGAGCATGAGTAATCCCGTGACTGAAATATTGCAGTATGGACTATGTTTACAAGAAGTGCGATCGCAGAGAGTCTCTGATTCAAAGTCTACTTAAATCAAATTCTTTCGATTCTGAGAAGAAGAGGCTATAAATGTTTGTAACAGCCCTGATTCTCCAGGGAGCTGTAATGGTGGCGGGGAAAGGGAAAGACACCCACCCACCAATGTGAGGTAATAAAGATAATTCAGAAACTGAGAGAAATTCCTCAGAAGGACAACTTCATATCTCTGAGAGGAACATTAATTAGAGCGGCAGGACGATAATGAATCAAGTGAGAAAATGGTTCGTGTCCAGCAAAAACAAAACAAAAATGTCCTGGATTATTTTAGAGCTGAAAATGGAGTCAAATACCAATGAGATATCAGACTGAATGAGATTAATTTGGATGAGGTGGCTGAACTAAGTACCTAATCACTTGAGAGTGAAGGGGGGGAAATGTGCCAGGTGAGGCCTGTCAGTAATGAAGACTGTCTCAGACTGAAATGCTGGACACATTCAGTTGCAGTTAATGCAGTTATTCCTTCTCATACTGCAAACTAAATGGTTCTGCTTTTCAGTCTAACTTGGACAGTAATACGACATCGAGGCCATTTCTTCTCTGAGATTGCTCAGAGGTGTGTATTTTCCTAAATGTCTGTTCGGCCAAATGTTAACCCCGATCATTCTGATGCCCTGAAATGGATCCTTGCTTCTGGGAATGGTAGAGTAAGAACAGTGAGTTTAGAATAATATCTCTAATTTTACATATTCTGGAGAGTGGCTGAGAGAAAGTATGTCCCCTCAAAGTACCTAGTAGCTCTGTGGTTGAAGCAATATTAAAAATATAAGGGCTGCCTTATGGAGTAAGGCCAAAGAACTATTTAGCCCACTTTTTTTACTTCCAACAGATGGAGAAGGCACAATTAACTGATTGAAGATTTTGATACTTGGAGGCATTCCCCAGCAACCTAGGAATAAAGTCTTCAGCTGATGCCAAGAAGAATACAGATATCAGGAGAGCCTCTTTAGTATGGGCATTCCATTATCAGAATGCTATTCTTGAGAGATTCCTCAACTTGTTTGTTAATAGAGCAGCAGCAACAACAACAAAATTAAACCATCAATGCTAGTGGCTATCTTCACTTCCTGAGGTAATAAAATATCATAATTTAATTGTGTTCTACTTGAAGGACTTCCTTTCTGCTGTCCTGAACCTACTGCCAATCAACTTCACTGGGTGACACCAAATTCTAGTATTGTGGGAAAGGCAGAAGATTCTTTCTTGAGCCACTCAACTTTTGGTTTAAATCAGGGGCCTTCTGAGCTCGCAACTCATGCTGCACTCTCCCTTCCACAGAACGTGAGGAATCTCCATGCAAAGACCACAACAATCAAGTTATAAGCCTCTCTCCAATGTTTGTGATTCTAAGTCATAAAATGGCTTACGATGACCGGAGAAAGGGTCATTGCAGAGTCACCAGAGTATATCATGCCTCGCGACTATCTTCTAAGGCTGCGCGTGGGGAAAAAATCCATTTATTTCTTCCTGAGCCAATACCGTGGGAGCGTATGTTATTCATGGGACTTAACTTCAGACACCAGACAGCTGTAGCATGGACAGAGAGTGCTCTGTCTCTGTGTACTCCACATTGGATGGCCAAGCTGACAGAGCCGGACTTGAAACCTGGAATGTGTTTATTCTGCGGACTGCTCTTCGCATGTCTTCCTCCCCCCCCCCACTGGTCCTCCCTACTGTGTGTATGAACATGCACTTTGTTCTTGCCAGACACCCAACAGTAAATTATAGTCTCCCAAAGCCAAGATTGTAACAAATTTATATGGCAACGGTTTCTACGAGGAATGCCCGTGATTAACAGTTGACGTTTTCCCTTTTGAATGGCTGAATAACTTCAAATGTTGGGTAGAATTCATGTGTGTCCGACAGATAATGGTGTCCCGAGACAAAAGTGGAAGATAACGTGGCATCGCAAGCAATTTCTTCACTTCTAAACTATGCATGAGAGACGTTGCCTCAAGAAATGGACTCAATACAACATGCAATATGGAGGGCCTCACTTCAGCATCATGTTTAGTCGCAGACTTCCTTGAAGTGTCTTTGTGCTTTTTACAACTAACTCGCTTACACTGCAACTGTAGACAGGTCTTCTCAGAAGTAAGGCACATTGTTTCATACTCACATAAGTGTCTACAGGACAGTGGCCTTAATCATGAAATAGGTGTTACAATTTTAACAGAAAAGTTAAAAGAGTCGTGTAATGAACTTTTGCTTTCAATGCTTTACACCTTAGTTCTCTACACCGCATTTGCACATTCTACATAACTAGACAGGAAACTTGCTTTGAAATATATATTGTCAGGGATGGGGCTTAAGGTATACACATATAGAAAACCTCCTGCCTCTCTTTCTGGCCCCTGGAGTGTGGGAATGCTGGACTTTGTTTCCTGGGCAATGCCTGCTTTTGTAAGCAGCTGTTCCAGTAACGCTTGCTTGTTCCTCCCAGCATGCTCTTCACTTTTGACAGCCTCTTCCTGAAGAGGTTGCACCCCGATAAGCTAATTCTAATTAAGTTCAAAACCAGAAGGGAGGAAAGATACGCAAACAACCTAGTAGCTGGCTTTTTAATATGTCCCGCTGATATAGTTCAAACTCAGCAACACAGTGTTCCTTCAAGAAGCCAGATTGTTATTAAATGCTACTCTGTTTATTGGCCGATGCTGGCAGTGTTTTGGTGAATGTTTGAATCTAGGAATCTAGTGTAAATGCAGTAACTGTCAAGGATATGAGCTGTAGAGCAACAAAAGCCACCTGCTGCTGGGCTCATGATGGCCTGAACCAAAGTACCGGAAAAAGGAGGTTGGATGCCAAGAAGAGAGAGAGGGAGGGGGAATTGTGTGTGTGTGTGTGTGTTGTACATATGGACCAAGCCACAAGGCCTTGGGGGATGAAAAGCTGTTGCTAATTTTAGTGGGATGTTCTTTGACTAATGGGGCATGTCAGTTATAGGTTCTCTGGATGCGTCCCAGTGCCTGCTTGGAACAAGACAAGAAAATTTTGTCTCTGCAGATGGACACGTTGCAAAACTCTGTCACGCCAGTCAACAGCTGTTCTGCTTTGTAGATAACGCCACGGGAGCAGAGATGAAAATGCACGCTGCTTTCCGAGCCCCTCAAAAAGACGGTAATTGCAGGGCCATCATGTTTGCCAGAGCTGACTTCACTGGCACCTTGGCAGGTCTGCGGCCAAACTCGAAATCCAGGTATTATTAGCTGCAGTCAAAATTCCATTAGCTGACATCTCTTGCTACTTTTCAAGCAGCCCCTTGGGGCAGCTGGCGCTAGAGGGCTGTGCCATAGTTGCGGGAGCTGAGCCACCAATAATAATATTCAGGCATGTGCCTACAAGATGTCTTAGTCTGTACGGGGGTTATAAAACACAAGGTGGATGTGTGGTTCGCTTTGCTACCACTTCCCCCCCTCCCTTCCCTCCCCCCTCCCCCTAAGTTGCAAACAGCAGGCTGCCAAAAACCAGAAACCGTTTGCTGATTCCTTCAGAGCTGGGAGCATGAAACTGGTTTTTCTGTTCTTAATTTATGTCACGGAGCCTCAACAGCAATTTAATTTGAAGCTTTGGAGTATAGCAAAGCCAGCTACTGATGCCTGCCGACTGGTCTGAATGGGGGCTTCTGGCACAGGCCTAAGGTAAGAAGCTGCAATTCAAATGGCTTCAAAGACGTGACCTGTCATTACAAAGGCAGCCTGATTGTTTTCTTCCAACAGGTGACATGAGAGCTGGACCAGAAATGAGTAAAAGGGAACATGTGGCTGGTGCAGCTGAGAACGAAACAGAGATGGGCGTCAATTCTGTTCTCTTTCACTTCCATCATGACCAAAGTGTGTGTGTGTGTGTGTGTGTAGAAAAGGGATCTAAAGCTCCAGGCAGCCAGACTATAAAATATTACCTCAACACCTTAAAGATAAAAGCACCGGTTAAGTTATTTATCCGGTTTCCAATATAAAAAGAAAATACCAAAGTGATTATTGTTAATAGCAACCTTTCTCATATGCTGTAGGATAGCTAAAAGAGACACAGCCATACCTAAGGTAAAGAGGTTTTGGGGGTTTTTTAAGGGGACAATGGATACAAAGAAATCAGAAGATTGAAAAATTAAACCAGAAAACAGAGGAGAGAGAATGTATGCCTTCCCTTTGGGTTCTAAAAAGGGCCCCTAAAGCAGCTTCCAAATTAAAAGAGCAAACCTAAATCTGTCCTCTCCTGGCAAATAGAAGGGGAAGAAATGGAGGTAGTGAAAGATTTTACTTTCTTGGGCTCCATGATCACTGCAGATGGTGACACCAGTCACAAAATTAAAAGGCACATGCTTCTTGGAAGAAAAGCAATGACAAACCTAGATAGCATCTTAAAAAGCAGAGACATCACCTTGCCGACAAAGGTCCGTATAGTTAAAGCTATGGTTTTCCCAGTAGTGATGTATGGAAGTGAGAGCTGGACCATAAAGAAGGCTGATCACCGAAGAATTGATACTTTTGAATTATGGTGCTAGAGGAGACTCTTGAGTGTCCCATGGACAGCAAGAAGATCAAACCTATCCATTCTGAAGGAAATCAGCCCTGACTGCTCACTGGAAGGACAGATCGTGAAGCTGAGGCTCCAATAGTCATGAGAAGAGAAGACTCCCTGGAAAAGACCCTGATGTTGGGAAAGATGGAGGGCACAAGGAGAAGGGGATGACAGAGGACAAGATGGTTGGATAGTGTTCTCGAAGCTACCAGCATGAGTTTGTCCAAACTGCTGGAGGCAGTGGAAGACAGGAGTGCCTGGCATGCTCTGGTCCATGGGGTCACGAAGAGTCGGACACGACTAAACGACTAAACAACAACAAATCTGTCCTCTTAGATGTAAGTCGCATTGTGTTCAGTAGTGCTTACTCCTAGGTAAATGGGCACATGTTACAGGTTGATAAGTTCCAAGGTCCTTTTTAACTAGGAATTGCAGGTAGGGTGTGTGTTTTGGTGGGTAATAAGTAGCATGGCTGTGGTGCAGCCAAAGAAACAACACTAAAAATGAGATACAGGAGGAAAATGAGATGCACTTTCTGTTTTTATAAAGGTGCTCATGGAATGAAAATGGCTGTTGCCCATACCAAGCATCAAGGGGGGCAGGGATAGTCCCATATGTTCTTATAGGTCCAGAGGGTGCACATCACATCTTACTGCTTGAGGTGAAATCCTGCACTGCCTGCATTGGTCGCTTTATGTATTTGAAACCCATAGCTCCACATATTTGAACAGTACTTAACAGTGCATAAGATTGTACTCTTAAATTGGGAAAAGTAATGGATTTCCTTCTTTCCTGGATATACCCGGAAGCCACCGTCTTACTTTTGTTTCTGGCTAAAATAATTTACTTTCGTTTCTGGCTAAGAATCCATCCAGGATGGCTAGAGGTCTTCTAATTGGCTAGGTCAGGGGTCGTCAGCCTTTTGTGGACTAGTGGGCACATTTGGAATTTTGAGGAAGTGCCGTGGGTTCCAGTCACAAAATGGCTGCCATGAGGGGAGCATGCCATAAAAAAATGGCTGCCATGGATGGCTGCCATGGGAATGTGGCATAATGCAAACTAACTTGTGGGAATGTGCATAGTGTTACAGTTGTTCCCTATGTTGCAGGGTCCCAACTGGCCTCAATTAGAAGTCAGACATTTAGTGTCACCAGCTCCATAGTGTGGAACACTCTTCTGGCAGAGATTTGGAGGCACCCTCAATTCTGACTTTCAAGTGGCTCTTGAGTGCCTTTTTGAGATATTCTCTCTATTTTTGTAAAAATCTTTTATTCGTATTTACATTTAACATTTACATTCAAACATCAAACATAATCATAAAAATATAGGATTTTCTGAATCTTTAGACTTCCCTCCACCCTTCCATTTGTTCCATTATTAATCTTTTCCCACCTGCATCCTATAAAGTTCTCTATTTATCTTTAATATTCAATTTATACCATAGTTCTTGTTACATCACAAGTGTTGTTAAAATCCTGCCAATGTTTTTAATTGTTTACAGTGTTCTGCACCTTTTCGAGGTAATCAGTACCTATGCAGATGTTTAAAACTTTGATTAGCGAGTCATTTTAATTATTATTTTCTACTTTTTAAAAATGGTGCTTTATGTTGTATTGTGCACACATATTGCTGTGAACCACTCTAATTTATATGAGTTAAAGGTAAAGCTAAAGGTACCCCTGACCGTTAGGTCCAGTCACGGACGACTCTGGGGTTGCGCGCTCATCTCACTCTATAAGGCCAAGGGAATTGATATTTGTCTGCAGACAGTTTTTCCGGGTCATGTGGCCAGCATGACTAAGCCGCTTCTGGCGAACCAGAGCAGCACAAGGAAATGCCTTTACCTTCCTGCCAGAGCGGTACCTGTTTATCTACTTGCATGTGACATGCTTTTGAACTGCTAGGTGGGCAGGAGCAGGGACTGAACAATGGGCGTTCAAACTGCAGACCTTCCGATCGGCAAGCCCTAGACTCAGTGGTTTAGACCACAGCGCCTAAAGTTAGCAGTACCTAAATGTTTTTTTTAAAAAAACACACACACATATATAAAATGGCCACTGCATTGAAAAGAGCAGGTGAAAAACAACAGAACCACAAAATAGTGCAGGCATCGCTGACTAACACCAACCATATCATCAATGAGGGTGCGGGGAGGCAACTGCATTATCCACCACCATGTTTGCTTGCAGAGAGAAGCTCTGTCCATCTCTCCTTTGTTCAGAATGTAGGAGGCGATGAGCATCAAATCCTGACTATGGGTAGAGATGGGTATCTCATACAACAAAAGAAGGAAATAACTTTTGGTGAGTGAATTAAGAGGACTGCTTCAGACACTTTGTGTTCTGATTTTGTGTTGTAAAATGGTTGGGTTTCCCCCCTTTCTTTTGTATTAGGGGATATTGTGTCCAACCTATGAATATATTGCTTAAGGGGGAGGGGAAAGGAAGAAACTGAGGACTCATGAAGCAAAAACAAACGGTAGTAAGGGTAGCTTGGATGTCAGGAATCTTTCTTAGTGATTGCAGGAGGAATTCTGGATAATTTCAAACTTTGTTTTGAAAGGCAGGTAGGAGGCGCCATTTGACCACACGTGAAGTAAACAAGAGCACACTTGGGAGAAGAATTGGTGAGCGACACCCCCCTCTCAACCCCCCCACAACCACCTTGTTTAGCTACCAAATTCTGCAGCATTGGTGAGTTAAAATCTAGATCCCTGAGCTACAAAATAAAAAATGGTCAGGCAGAATGTGTTTCTGTGTTTCAGCAGTCTATCTGCTGAAGTTTTAAAGGCACGCAGGCAGCAATGCTAAACATATGAGAGCTCTGCTGCAAGCTATCCATATACCAGTGACAGAAATGTAAAGATGTTGCTGAAATGCATGCTTCTGCTGGACTTTTCTTCTAACCAACTTGTTAATTATTTTTTTTAATAGAAAAAGCGATATTCCTGTCATTATTTCTGTCTTTGGTTATTTGTAATATTAACAGATCACTTCTCTGCCCCCTGAGATCACTCACAATATTAAACAACCACCACATTCCAATATGATGATGATGATGATGATGACGATGACGATGACAATGACGACGACGACAACAACAACAACAACAACAACAACAACAACAACAACAACAACATGCCGCCCATCTGACTGGGATGTCCCAGCCACTCCAGACGGCTCCCAACAAAATATTAAAAACACAATACAACATCAACCATTAAAAACTTCCCTGAACTTCCCTGATGTGCTACTTCATATTTATGGAAGCAGACAGTTAAATATTTTAACATTAGAGCTAAGGCTGCAATCCTAAGCATACTTGCTAGAGCAGGGGCCCTCAAACTTTTTAAACAGGGGGCCGGTTCACTGTTCCTCAGACACTGTTGGGGGCCAGACTGTTGGTGGGGCCTGCGAGTTGTGCTGGGAAGCACCCAAAGGACCCCCAGAAGGGGATCCCAGGGGGAGGTTTTATTCCCCTGCTTTGAATAGCTGCCCTCCATGCCAAACCACTAACTACGGCTCCCCCTTAAGACCCTACCTGCCTGCGGACTGCCTTACCAGAGTGGTGCAAGCTCTAGTTATCTCCCGCTTGGACTACTGCAATGCGCTCTATGTGGGGCTACCTTTGAAGGTGACCCAGAAACTGCAATTAATCCAGAATGCGGCAGCTAGACTGGTGACTGCGAGTGGCTGCCGGGACCACATAACACCGGTCCTGAGAGATCTGCATTGGCTCCCAGTAAGTTTCTGAACACAATTCAAAGTGTTGGTGCTGACCTTTAAAGCCCTAAATGGTCTCAGTCCTGTATACCTGAAAGAGCATCTCCACCCCCATCGTTCAGCCCGGACACTGAGATCCAGCTCTGAGGGCCTTCTGGCAGTTCCCTCATTGTGAGAAGTGAGGTTACAGGGAACCAGACAGAGGGCCTTCTCGGTAGTGGCGCCCGCCATGTGGAACGCCCTCCCTTCAGATGTGAAGGAAATAAGCAGCTATCTTATCTTTAAAAGACATCAGAAGGCAGCCCTGTTTAGGGAAGTTTTTAATATTTAATGCTTTATTGTTTTTAACACTCGATTGGAAGCCGCCCAGAGTGGCTAGGGAAACTCAGCCAGATGGGCGGGGTATAAATAATAAATTATTATTATTATATTATTATATACCCAAAGCACTTGTGCCTTGGCATGGCTTGGAGATGACCGTCCAATGCTCTGGGACCCCTGGGGTGACTTTCTAGGCTGTTGGTATCCTGCACTATAGACTTCAGGTCCTGTTACCCTCAGCCCAGTCAACAGAAAGAAGACATTGTTTTGGCCCGCGGAGCTTAGTTTGAGGACCCCTGTCCTAGAGTAAGACCCATTGAACTTACTGGAACTTGTTTTCCAACAAACCAGCATAGGATTGTTCTGTTCATCAATAAGCAAAACATTAAGGTAGTGCTTACCAGCTGTCTCACATCCAAGGCACACTTTAAAACAACATGCACACGCACACCTGCCATCTGGCCAAAAGACTTGGGCTAGGAAGCAGGGAAATAGAAAGGCAAAATGGGGGGGAAAGGAGCTAGGTTTGAGAAACTTCCAAACAAGCTTTGCCTGAGGAAGAGAGGTGGGACTTTTATTTAAATAGTGCCTTGGCAACTGCTTCAGGGTTCACTGCATTAAGGGACTATGTTAATTAAGGTTTTGTGATCCAGAGAATACTTTCTAATATTCCCAATGTATGTGGGATTTTCTTAGGAACAACCGATAACCAATTCAACAACTGGAAAAAACACACACCAGTCCTCCAGTTCTTTAAAGAAGAAAAATGTAGTTATAGGAATTTGTAAATGGGCAAAACTGTTGGTTAAGATTAAGATTGTATGATACAGATGATCCACAAGTGCCATTTTTTTTATCGGTTGTGACTGGCATCTGATTTGATTTCTGCAGTTTAGAGAACTGCTAAATCTTACAGAAGCTCGACCTGGAATTTCACAACATGGTAATCTTCTTTTAGTTTGCGAACTTGTTTTAGCTGTCACATGCCTGGTATATTTAGTGCTATGATGAGGAAAATAACATATAACATTTAGGGAAAATTGCTGCATATGTATATATTCAATGCACTTTGGTTGGTTTTCTATAATTGATGCAGAAGGTTTTGTGAGGTTTAGTGCCCATAGCATTAGTTTCAGACTTCAGAATTTTAAGATATTGTTAAATACAATATCCCCCCCCCCAAATGGAAATGAACTAAAGGGGGAGCTCCAAGCCATTGCAATATTTCAATATATCTAATAATTTAATAGTCAAACATGGACGGAAATGGTAAATTGAATTGTCAGAGTTTTTATTTTTAACTGAGAAGACATTTCTTGAAATAAATGATAGGTAGCAAAGATAGCAGACTTCTTCCCTCCTTAACAGAGCAATTCTGTGAACGTTTAACTTCGAGATTCACACTTCATATATACTCCGTAGGAAATAATCAGATTGGAAATGTCAAATTAATTTTGCATGACTCACCCATGGTCTGGAAAACAGGATTTCAGCTCATAGTATAACTTGGTTCACATGTCATGCTGAGGCAAACCATGGCTTTAGTACAAAGGTAAGTGTCACTTCAGGGTATCGCAACACTGTTTTCAAAAGCTGTCTCTAGTAAAACATTGTGCTATGAAGAATAACAGCTATCACTAATGTTCAGGTCAATTTTTAGACAGATTAAAGGATGTGTGCTTGGTATTATTACAGTTATATCCTGTACTAACCCATTTGTAGAGAAATTCTAAAACTTGAAATAAATCTCATTTTCAGAGAGTTCTCCACTTCTGGTTCCTGTGAATTGGTGTATCAAGTCATGAGACAACATGAACCACCGGAGTTTGTTTGCTGTTTTGTCTCCCTATCTATGGTTAATCTATGTATTACAACACAACCCTGTACACCTATACCTGTTATGCATCCCTTCCATATACACACTTAACACTGAAGTCAATTTAACTCGGAAAGAAGTCCAACTAAGTGGAATGATAAATGTGTATAGGTAAGTATAGAATGCAAAGAAAACTATCACTTTGAAGTCTTAATTGCCTTAGTATAATATCCCTTATTTCTTATGCAACAAAATTGCTGGATTTTATTTTACTTACTGTTTCTGATATCCCACTTGGGTGGGGGGAAAGCCCTTCCTAGTAATTGGTTTCATGCTGGATGGACAAGGACAAAACATGTTTCATAATCTGTGGGTTGGGTTGGGGGACTAGTTTACGTACTGAAAGAAGATATTACATTTTTGATCACTGCTTAATCATCATTAATATGTTTTTTATTAGCTAGAAGCCTATAAGAAATGCTGAGCAAAATCTCCTTGGCAAAGCCTTAAAAATGACCTGATGAGCTGGAACTTCAAATGCCTGGATGGAATAAATACTTGACTTTTAACATTTTATTCTTAGAGATAACTTTCTGTTCTGAGAAGAATACACAGAATGTTACAGAGAGGGAAAAAAATGTTACTGTCAAAATAATACAGAAAGCCTAAAAGGAAATCTTATAAAATGTGAGATTGCAGTTCAGAAACCAAAGGAGAGGTGAAATTAAACATTTTATTGGGCCAACTAGTCATTTAGAATATTTAATGCTCCCATTTTTAGATACAGATAGGAGAGGGGGAAAAACAATATTCAAAGCCTACTGTCATTGGAGAGTACCTGGAGGTGTTTTGGAAAATGCAACACTTTTTAAAGATATGGGTCGACCTTTTTGTGTGGGAGCAATTAAATAGCAAATATTCTAAACTTGTTTTGGTCTATAATTGAAAACATTTTATAAAACAAAGCAAACATGAATTATTCATGTGAGGCGTAACATATTAAAATGATGGCAGAATATTTTGCAAATGTTGGGATAGAAATGTGTGTTCTTTTAGGAATTGTATGAGAAGGCTTAACAGCCCAATCCCAAGAATGTTTACTTGGATGAAAGTCCCACTGACTTCAGTGGGATTTACTCTGCAGTAAGTGTGTTTCCAAAAGCAGCCTGAAAATTTGACTCTTTCTTTTTTGCATTTGATTTTCACCAGAGCTTTGAAGCGGAATGGCTAAGAACGCCATTCGACTTGACTAAATGTTAGTTCTCTGTACTTACTTATATGAAACACAATATCCAAAAGATGGGGGTGGGGACAACTAAACTGTGAAGCGTTAAGCAGTGCCTGAAATAATACGGCAAAACGAGTGCTAACCCTAAACCTTTTACACGTTAAAGAAAAAGTGAAGGTAAACTGCTGTTTAACAGCTTCCCACTGTTATATAAACTTTCAAACAACCATGAAATGTAGGTCTCTGGGCATCACTTAAAAGAACCACAAATAAATAAAAGGACGGACCACACTTCTGTTCCCTGATGTTTAACTAAGGTTTTGCAGAGACAGAAAGTGAGCCCGACTTCCCTTTGTTTATGTGCCGCCCTGTGTACTGTAAACACAAACAAACAAAGCTGGACCAGAGCTCCGACGCAGAAGCACTTCCTGATGGAACAAATGTGCCGAAAGACAGCCGTGAGGTAAATGGAATCAGCTTAATGGGCCTCCAGGGTCCCCTTGCCTTTGTGTGTCTAGTATCCTGGGACACTGAGGTAACAAAGAGTTGCCTACTTAAACGAAATGTGCAGCAGTTAATGGTGCTTTGCCAATAAAATCCCCAGGGGCCTTGCATAAATCTGATGAAAATCAGCTTGGGCAACAACAACTGGACTTCGCGTAAGAGTGTCCACTTGAAATTCAAAAGACAAGCACGACTCCTTCGGCTGGAAGGAACCTGAGCAAAGCTAGCCACTCCTGCAGCTGAAATAAGGCTGTGATCCTGCTCCTCAGACCTTTCTCAATGTCTCCAAATGTCCCTATTTTCCAGGGACAGTCCCAGATATACAGAAGCTGTCCTGATTTCTGATTTGATCCCAGAATGCCCTGATTTTCCTTAGGACACCTCTGTTTTTCATCAGAGAAATGTTGGAGAGTATGGAGTTATTTGACCCCCGAACCGTCTGAAGGCAGCCCAGTATAGGAAAGGTATTTTTTTTTTTAAAAAGTTTAATGTTTTATTAGGTTTTTATATATGTTGGAAGCTGCCCAGAGTGGCTGGGGCAACCTAGTTTAAATGATAACAACAACAACAACAACAACAACAACAACAACAACAACAGGACATCCCTCTTTTCATTGGAGAAATGTATGCACTCCAATATCCAGTAGGATAAAAGGTAAAAGGACCGCTGACCATTAGGTCCAGTCATGACTGACTCTGGGGTTGCGGTGCTCATCTCGCTTTATTGGCCGAGGGAGCCGGCATACAGCTTCTGGGTCATGTGGCCAGCATGACTAAGCCGCTTCTGGCAAACCAGAGCAGTGCACGGAAATGCCGCTTACCTTCCTGCCGGAGCGGTACCTATTTATCTACTTCCACTTTGACGTGCTTTCGAACTGCTAGGTTGGCAGGAGCAGGGACCGAGCAACAGGAGCTCACCCCATCGCGGGGATTCGAACCGCCGACCTTCTGATCGGCAAGTCCTAGGCTCTGTGGTTAAACCCACAGCGCCACCAGCGTCCCTTATCCAGTAGGATAACAAGGTGGAAAATAGCACAAGGCTCCTGCTCCTTTAATAAGTGCATAGAATAAAGAATTTCAGCTTGCATGACAATTCCACTTGCTGAAATTCCTTCTTTTGCATGACTATTAAAGGTGCAGGAACCATTTCCGCTTTTGCTTCTGGCTGCCCTGATATCCAGGTATAATACATACTCGGGAGCTGGTTTTCCTTATGAAGCAAGAGCTGGCAAGTCCTGTGGGTGATTCTATAGCAGAAGTAGCCAACCTGGTGCTATTCAGATGTTGTTGGACTACAACTCTTTTTGGACCTGATGGCTGGAGTCACAATGGGACTCCATGCCTCCCACCTCCCTAGATCGCTCTGTAGTGTTGGGGGAAGCAACTGAAAAGGTTTAGAAACACCAGAAAAAGTTATGAAGTCAGCTTCCTCGCTACTAGACAGGCTAGGGACTCAGCTCTACAGGGGCAAACATAATATTTTAAGTGCGTTTTAAATGCATGATACAAATATGTCACCAGATGGCGATGATGAGCTTGTGGCAAATTCCATGTATTTTTCAAAAGTTTTTTTTTTTAAGGCATTTTCACAGTAGTGTGTGAGTGTGTGTGTGTCTGTGTGTCTGTATTCCACCTAGGTCTGTTATTTCAAATTCCACAAAGGCTGGTGGAAGAGCATGGCTAACGCTGCAATCCTATGCATGCTTTCCTAAGAATAAACCCCACTGAACCCAATGCTTAGGGTTGCACTGAAGGACTTTTTAACCCCTTGCTCTTCAACCACATCATGAAAATGTTTATTATATAACAGAATAACTACTATGCATGCACAGACATTCATTTCTGTATGTCGCTCTCGGATTGCAGTTTCTTTCAACACCAAATCCCCCATTTTTTTTTAAAGTTACGCTTCTGTTGCACATTACTTTTAAAACACCACACACGCAGCCATTTAAATAGAAACCATGGGCCTCGTGCCCTCAGCAACCATTTGTAACGATTTGCAACAGCCTAAAATGTGCATGTAAACTATCCACAGATCAGAACAGCAGTGCCGGAGAGGTGCTTTGCACACATTTCAAATAGTTTCACATGGCAATGTGGGCTTGATGTCAAGGATATTCTAATTTAGAACATTTTCTTTAAAGCACTAAAAAGGCCACCAAGGGTGTCAACTGTAACAAACCTATCACCTCCAGCACCAGGCATTTTGTTGGCCATAGTTATCTTGGCGGCATCAGTCAACAGATTTCCAATTTTGACAGTTTGGAGAAACAGTGGTAAGATTTTAATAAGAACAGACACTTACCACCCCCAAGTAGCTAAATAGACTTAAAACATATTCCTTGTTTTAATATTTCTAAGTTCCCTGGTTACTGATATGTTTAAATTGCTGTCTGTTTGAATACAGGAACTCCCTTGACAGCTTTTTGACAGTGGAGAGTTTTGTTAACAGAAAGGTTCAAATCGAGTACCAGATCCAATCTGCACTCTTATTTTAGCTGTCCTTAAAAAGATGCTGCCCTCTGTATTCTCTCGTAATCACAGAAATGTGGAGTTTAAAGGCTGATTTGATCTGACAGGTTATCTAACTCGGTGCATTTCCAAAAACAGATTTACTTTTCATCTTTCCTTGGTTTGGAGCCTGTCTGTTTCTAAAAAGACTCACACCATATGCCTTTTCCTCCGTGGTTGATATGACTGATATTATTATTATTATTATTATTATTATTATTATTATTATTATTATTTCCTACTTTTGGAAAATGTTTCCTGGCTGTCTAAATATATTCTTTTGCTGGTTTTATGTCTATTTTAAGGAGCATTGTGTATGCATAATGAGAGGTTGTTAAGCAGAACGAACCTTCACATACTCAAAGCACTCACTGTACTGTTGTTCCAATGCCACCTGTGAGATTACACCCAAGTAATGTCAGGCTTATTTTTTAGACGAGGTCAACTCCAGTTCAAGTTAACATAGTTACTAAAACAGGGAGCTTTCTGATAACCAGAAGTGTCTGCTATTGGCTCAGCAATAGTTTTGGAGCTTGTGATATGTGTATGACACTTGAAATTCAACAAGCCATCAGTCGTTGTTAATTTATTAACAAGAGCTCTATGATGCTGAAAGAAGAAATGGATCACATTCCTCTGATGATATGATACATTTACTGAGCAATCCTGTGCATGTCCAGCTCTGACACTGAGGTCCATCTCTGAGGGCCTTCTGGCAGTTCCCTTGCTGCAAAAAGTGAGGTTACAGGGAATCAGACAGAGGGCTTTCTTGGTAGTGACAGAGGAATATGATCCCTGTGGAATGCCCTCCCATCAGATGTCAAGGAGATAAACAACTATCTGACTTTTAGAAGACATCTGAAGGCAGCCCTGTTTAGGGAAGTTTTTAATGTTTGATGTTTGATTGTGTTTTTAATATTTTGTTGGGAGCCGCCCAGAGTGGCTGGGGAAACCAGATGGGTGGGGCATAAATAATATATGATGATGATGATAATGGTGTCTGAGTTCAGTGGGATTTGCTCCCAGTTTTACCCTTACCTGGAATTCCTGTTCAAATCCATTGGATGAGACTTACTTCTTGAATAAATATATTCACAGCATCAGGCTATAATGTGTTCCTATTGCTCCTGGTGCAGAGAAGTGTATACTCAGCTTTAACCTAACGTGTTGGGTTAATAGGGAACCTCTAGCCATTCATTATATCAGGGATGGAGAACATCTGATCCAGGGTTCTATTGCGACTTGCCATGCCCCTTAAATCACTGCAAAACACTCTCCTTTGGCTACAGCTTTCTCTAGTCCACACACTCTTCATCCAAATTGCTCCCAAATACAACCCCACCTCACCCTACACTCCTACCACAACACCCTCCACAAGATCTGAAGCAGAGTAGGAGCCACATTCTCCTTGCTCTTGTCATGCTGATTCCCCACATGCAGTGGGGTCCGCACAGGACTGCCACCATGCTGAGAGTGTAGGGAAGAGGCAGAGAAGGTGCTAGGGCTCCACAGAATTTCAGAATTAGGAAGTGGCTGGCAAGTGAAGACACTGACGGCTTGCTCACCAATCTTGTTCTTGCTGAGCCCCTTTCTCAGCATGCAACAGGAAATTGCAGCAATACAGGAAGAGGCATGGGCAGTTCCCTGTTGTAAACCTAAGAGCAGGAACTGCCCTGTCAGTGGTCTTTGTAAACTGCTCTGGCAGCCTTTCCAGCTAAAGAGTGGGGTAAAACTCCTACAAGTAAAAAACAAAAATCCAGTTCTGATCCACTGATTGCACTGCGATATCTCCACTCCCCATCTCAAAGACTGCCGTCTTGGTGAAATACAGGGAACTGTTATCTGCGGAGGTAGTATTCATCAAATCATATTGTATACTTCTGTTTTGTTTGTTTTTTGCTGCTTCCAGGAGGAAAGCAGCAGAAAAGTTATTGCTTGTGGTACCACAAGAATTCAGCGGATGATGAGAAGGAAAAGAGGATCCACGTTCCATCACATTTTCTTGCAAGTCACCTATGAGCTTCTTGATACAGTTTTCTTTTTGAGCCCATTACTGATGGATGAAACCAACCATTTTGCTTTCCTTCAGTTTCTCATTGTTTTCAATCTTAAGTTCTGACCTCCACATTCCTATACCAGTTTGTTTTCTTAAAGGCCCTTGTGAAAATTCACCAGCGTTAATTTCTGCTAATAGACACCTTTTTTTGGAATGCAATTTCCTTTCATATAAAGCATTTATAAATGTGTATTTTCACTAATATGTACATATCTGTGCACACTTTGTGCTAGCTTATGTGTTTTTGTATATATTACTTGTCTGGGGAACTGCATTACAATATTCGAGCAAGTGCAAACTTCAGTTCATAGATTGTTTCAGAAAGTGCAAAGCTGGTTGGTTCAACTTTCAATGCGAACTGAATAGAATTCATTTTCTAGCTCTAGAGCCATGATTTAGCCATCAGTGTTCACCTTGAGAGCTGGAAGCCCAGTTGACGGTCAGTCCTCAATGAAGTGTTGACAAGAAGATTCATTAAGGTATCTCTTCTTTCATTCTCTGCATTTTATTGTCTGTGTAAATCTGATTGTAACATCTTTGCCCGACATTCAGAACATACCGCATGCAGGACTATGTTGGGCATTTGCTTTTCATTTATTCTTTTTAGTACAGGTCACCTTAAGAAAACAAACACATCCTTTGCATTCCCAAAACAAGAGAAGAAAGCAAAGGCATACACCCTTGTGCAAATTAATTGAAACAAACCATGTAATTTATTGTACAATACTCACATATACATGTACATATACATGTATTTTACTCTCAGCTGGATACTGTCCTATCAGAGACGCCTAAGGAAGATAAAATTATTATCCTGGGTGATTTTAATGCAAGAGTTGGGCAACATTTCGATCTGTGACCTGGGACTATTGGGAAAGAAGGAGTTGGCAACAGCAACCAAAACGGAATCTTACTTTTGACAATATGTGCAGCACACAACCTTGTTATTACCAACACCCTCTTTCAACAGAAAAAAAAAAATTAAAACTTCATGGAGGAATCCTCGGTCAAACCACTGGCACCTCTTAGACTATGTTATTGTCCGTGCTAAAGATTGCCGTGATGTGCTCCTTGCCAGAGCTACGATAAGCGCTGACAACTGCTGGACAGATCACTGACTAATACGCTCCACAATGGCTATCAAGATTATACCTCAATGCAGGCTTCAAGGAAGGAAACCAAGGCACAAAATGAACACTCAAGCCCTTCAAGATCCCATTAAGTGGGATTGCTTAAGGACTCTTAAGGACCATCTGCTTCCAGAATTCCCTGATAACATCAAGGAACACTGGACCAAGCTAAAAACATCCATTATTGCAGCGTGTGAACAAACTATTGGATACCAAACCAAGAAACACCAGGGCTGGTTTGATGAGAATGACAGTGAGATTGAATGCATGATTGACAAGAAAAGGAAGGCCTTTCAGATCTGGCAAAGAGATAGAAACTGGGCCACTAAGAAAATAACCTATGCCAATGCTAAGGATGAGGTTCAAAGAAGAACCAGAGAACTAAAAAACACCTGGTGGATAAAAAAACTCAAGAGATCCAGCACTTAGCCAACACTCTTGATGCACAGAGTTTCTTTAAAGCCACAAAGACCATATATGGGCCAATAAATAATCACATATGCCCCCAACGCTCAGCAGATGGTACCACACTTCTAAAAGATAAAGAAGCTATTGCACTGAGCTGGAAAGAACATTACCAACACCTCCTTAACTGCAACTCCCCTATAGCTGCTGAGGTCCTCTCACAAATTCCGCAAAAACAAGTTAGAGATGAGCTTGCAGTATCTCCAAATCTGGGAGAGTTGTGTACAGCTATTAACCAAATGAAAAACAACAAAGCCAGTGGACCTGATGGGATACCTGTCGAAATCTTCATAGTGGGCAGAATTGAACTTACACAACAACTTCACAAGCTCATTGAAAAAATCTGGGAAAGAGAAGAAATCCCAGCAGACTTTAGGGATGCCAAAATTATCAATCTCTTTAAAAAGGTGACAAAACTGATTGTGGAAACTATCGAGGCATCTCTCTATTAGCTGCGGCCGGCAAAATTCTTGCAAGGATCTTAACAAACTGTCTTGTAACAACACCTGAGGTGACCATTCCTGAATCCCAAAATGGTTTTCGGCCTTCTAGGGGGACAGTGGACATGATTTTCACTGCTTGACAGCTTCAAGAAAAATGCAGAGAGCAAAACCAACCCCTGTATATTGCGTTTATTGACCTGACTAAGGCTTTCGACACTGTAAATCGTAATGCCCTGTGGACTGTCCTTCTGAAAATTGGCTGCCCAGATAAATTTGTAAACATCATTCGGCTCCTCCATGATAATATGACAGCAACAATCGCAGATAAGAATGGTTCTCAAAGTGAACCATTCACAGTGGGATCAGGTGTTAAACAGGGTTGTGTTATTGCCCTAACAATATTCAATTATTTTCATTGCCATGATTCTACACTTTGTTGAAGGGAAACTCCCCACTGGAGTAGAAATCATATATCGAACAGATGGAAAGCTCTTCAATCTGAGCAGGCTGAAAGCAAAGAGTAATAGAGCTTCCGTGATAGAGCTTCAGTATGCTGATGACAACGTAGTGTGCGCATGCTCAGAGGATGAACTCCTAACCATCCTAAATATCTTTGCAGAAGCTTACAAAAAGCTTGGCCTATCACTCAACATCCAAAAAAACTGAAGTGCTGCACCAACAAGTACAAAATAACCCCTCTGCAGTGCCACAAACCTAAATCATATGGTTTAACGTTGGAAACTGTCGATAACTTCTCCTACCTAGGCAGTTATCTTTCCATAAGGGCCAACATTGATGCCGAAATCCAGCATCGCCTGAGCTCTGCGAGTGCGGCTTTCTCCTGATTGAAGTGCAGAGTGTTTGAGGACTGGGACATTCACAGGGAAAGCAAAATGCTTGTTTACCAAGCTATTGTACTACCAACCTTACCATATGCTTGTGAAACATGGACCACTTATAAACGCCATCTCCAACTCCTTGAAATATTCCATCAACAGTGTCTCCGAAAAATCTTACAAATCATTTGGAAAGACAGGCGAACTAATATCAGTGTACTGGAAGAAGCAAAGATCAGCAGTGTTGAAGCAATGATTCTTCAACGTCAACTTTGTTGGACTGGTCATGTGCAGATGCCTGATGATCGTCTTCCAAAGCAACTACTCTATTCCAAACTTTAAAATGTTAAGCGTAATGCTGGTAGTCAGCAAAAGAGGTTTTAAGACTGTCTCAAGGCAAATCTAGAAAAATGTAGTATAAACACTGACAACTGGGAAACACTGGCCTGCGAGTGCTCCAGTTGGAGAACAACCTTTACCAAAGGTGTCATGGGCCCTGAAGACACTCAAACTCAGGATGCAAGGGAGAAACGTGCTAACAGGAAGGCACGCTTGGCAAATCCACACCGTGATCAACTCCCACCCAGAAACTAATGTCCCCACTATGGAAGGATGTGTGAATCCAGAATTGGCTTCCACAGTCACTTATGGACTCATTGTTAAAACTGTGTTTATAGAAGACAATCTTACTCAGCTATGAGTGATCCCCAAAGAAGAAGAAATGTACAAAACTCACGTTACAAACATTAGTAACGGATATGACCTTCGCTATTTTTAAGCAGCATTTGAACATGGTATGGCATGGAGTCTACTAGTTTCAAACAGTCACTGTTGATTTTCGGATCCCTGTACTCCACTTGGATCAGTGCCTGAATGAGCTTCTCCATAGTCGTACAGTCTACAGCACGGAGGCGACTTTTGCATATAGCCTACAAATTCTCAATGGGATTTACTTTTGGGGAATTACCTGGCCAATCAAGCACCTGTATTTGCTGCTCTGTCATGAATTTCTCCACCACTTTCGACGTGTGACAGGGGGCTAAGTCCTGCTGCAATATCCCAGTACAGTCAGGATACCTCTTTTCCAGCTCTGGAATAACTCTCTTTCGTAGAACTTCAGTATATTGTGGCGAGCGCATTGTTCCTTCTATTGGCTGCAGGCTTCCGACAGCATAATGATCAACTGACTTTTCGTGTTTGTTTTGAGTAATGGATTACGAGTAGGATAGAAAACATACTTTGTTTCAGTTAATTTGCACAAGGGTGTAGCTGCTTTTGTATGGCTTATTTCAGGCGAAAGCTGGAGATGCAGGTGCAAAACCACCATTGAAAAACCCCCTTCAAATCCATTCCCCTCCTGTGTCCTGGATTCTGCCATGGAATCATGCAGCTTGGGGTGCAAAACCCTTAATTGTTTATCCTCCCAGTACAGGATTTATGGCTGAAGGCATGGTAGGGTGCCAGAGCTTTGTCCAAATTGGTTTTGACTGAACAAACAGCCTGCATGGCAATACTCAGATTAAGTTTTCCATTTTTTAATTTCCTCTCTTTACTCTTTTAATATCCCAACAGGCTGAACTAGTAAGGTCTCGCCATTCTTGGTATTAACACTTCAAACATTTATAAAGGAGTTTTTTAACCACACACCCTCCCCTCTGACTCTCTTTCTGCAGTTGGTCTTTTAATGGGGATAGATTTCTTTTAGCTTCAGAATGCTGCTTGAGCCAGGAAATGGGCACTTCTCTCCACAAACCCAGCAGATCTGATCCTTACGTAACCTTTTAAAAATTATTTGTAAAAATATCTGTACATCAAGAAAATATCAAAGCGGTTCACAAGAGTTGTACATAAAGCCACTCAAAAAAGTTAAAATAAGAAATCAGACATCAGACATCTATTGCGGGAAAAATGTATATTTTTTGCCAATTATTTTAAATTAATTTTCAATTCTTAAAAACAAATTAACAACAAATTTATTCAAATTTAACACAAATTTAAAAGTTGACCCTCTGTCCCCTTACAAGATGCTTCTTTTCTCTTGCTTCTTTGCTGCTCACAGTAAAATACAGAGGTACCTCGGGTTAAGTACTTAATTCGTTCTGGAGGTCCGTTCTTAACCTGAAACTGTTCTTAGCCTGAAGCACCACTTTAGCTAATAGGGCCTCCTGCTGCCACCACGCAATTTCTATTCTCATCCTGAAGCAAAGTTCTTAACCCAAGGTACTATTTCTGGGTTGGCGGAGTCTGTAACCTGAAGCGTATGTAACCTAAAGCGTATGTAACCCGAGGTACCACTGTACTTTTTATTAATTTCTAATATTTTTCTATCAATTCCTATTTCTACGTACTGTGCATGTTCAGTTCCTGCTTAGACTTTTATCTAGTTCCCCAGTTAATCAAATAGAGTTGATTTTCCTTTATCAATCCATATAAATCACAATTTTAATTCATATTTCCTCCAATACAACAATAATCCTGTCTTTATGCATTCACAGCCTGATGGAATAGACTTTGCAGTGTGGGCAACACCAAATGGTTCTCATCTAGGGTATCAGATACTGGCTGGATGAAAAGGAGTGGTAGAAGTCACTGTTGGAATCTCCGTTCGACCAAGCTAATAAAGCTCATCTTCCAGAATCGCCCACCAACGTGATTAATGACCTGAGCCTTTGATGAGGCTCAGGCACATTCCCATTCAGCATAGAATCAAAGCAGCACGCGGAAGTGATGAGATTTATGGCTACATCGCTATGCTTTATTTCTACTACACAGACAGAAAAGAAATACGCATCCTCTCTCTGTGAGAGCAGAGAGCAACTGAAAAAACAAAGGAACAGGAAACCAGTAACATCACATCTGTCTCTTGTCTTCCGTGAGACTTCCAACAATCTGGAATCCCTGGAATGTAAACAGAGTCTTGTGACTCCAAAGCACTGCACAGTGGCAAACAGAAACTAACAGTCACCTGACCAAGAGCCCCCCAGGGAAAGCACAGAGAGAGATGATTTGGATCCTGGATCCTGCTGATGGGAACCTGGTCACAACCCAGAGGAGAGGGAGAGCTGGGAAGTGCTGGAGGCTGGGAGCTTGGAGGAGGATGAAGAGGATGAAACAGGCAAGTGCCCCAGCCCACAGGAATCAGACTTGACAGCTCCACCACAGAGCCACCCGGACAGCTTCTCTGCTGACAGCCTGAAAGCCGCCCCAACTCCCAAAATAGGGCATCTACTGCATGTCACCGAGCAGAGAGCCAGGCAGAAACAGAGAGGGTCCCTTGGGGCTCTCCATAGACAGAGGGAGGGGCCTGACACAGAGGGTTAGAGAATGAAGGGGGGAAGTCCAGGCAAGTGCTTCATCGAGACAGGAGCAACCCTTAGAAGTATCCATAGGTCCTCTGATCTGCTTCCTTAAAAAAGAAACTAACTGTAAGTCAAATGGCTTGTCACTGTCTTTCTCTGCTCTGTGAATGACCTGTTCTGCTTGTTGGCTCCCTGACATAAGGTGACATTGTAAACAGGAAGCATTTAATCCGTACTGATTGTATTTGTATCTCACTCTTTCCCCAAGAATTTATTCTCATAACAACTCTGTAAGTCAAGACAGGTCTGAGCACAAGTGACATGTCCAAAGCCACTCTGTGACTTTTGTGGCAAAGCAACTCCAGGCTGTTACCGTATTTTTCACTCTATAGGACGCACTTTTCCCCTCCAAAAATTAAGGGGAAATGTGTGTGCATCCTATGGAGCGAATGCAGGCTCCTTGGCTTCAGCAATAGCAACACGAAGCCTCCGAAGCGCAGAGGGAGCGAGCGCTCCCTCCGTGCTCCGGAGGCTTCGCGTTGCTTTCGCTGAAGCCTGGAGAGTGAGAGGGGTTGGTGCGCACCGAGCCTTCTCGCTCTCCAGGCTTCAGGGATAGCCACCTGAAGCCTGCAGAGCGCAGCGCGAGTTCCCACTGCGCTCTGAAGGCTTCGGGTTCCTTTTGCTGAAGCCAGGAGAGCAAGACTCTCCTGGCTTCATCAGAGAGGGAGAGCTGAGCAGCGCCCCTTCGGCCAAGCGGGAGGAGAAATGGAAGGGGTTCTGTTTCTCCTCCCGCTTCGCTGAAGGGGGGCTGAGCAGAGAGGGGGAGATTCCCCCCCTTGATCTCCCCCTCTAAAGGTGCGTCCTATGGTCCGCTGAGTCCTATAGAGTGAAAAATACGGTAACTACATCACACAGAGGCAGATAATGTGGTAGTTTACATTGCCACTGCAGCCAGCCCCAGGAAGTCGTGGTTCTGGCCTGCAAAATGACCATGTATCCCTACATCCCATGATTCTTTGTTTCAAACATTAGAAGCGTAACTTAGCTATCACCATATGGAAATGGCAACCATGCTGTAAAGATAATATAGCAATCGCTCATTTCATTGACAGCGGCTTTGATCTGAAGCAAGTTCCATCTGGTTGAATAGTCCTCAAAAAGAATGATGATATATGGTTTTTGAGAATAACCCAGAAATGTTTTTGGCAAGATACTTAAGGTATGCTAAGCATCCTTCTATTGCAGTTCTGAACTTTTCCCTACTCACCTCTTTAAGGTACTTTTTTTTTTTTTTTTGCACTTAAGTACCAGGAAGTGACCCAAGACCGTAGCAAAAACTTGTGTAGCATTTCTACGTCAACTCAACTAAAAATGGGCATTCAGTATAGTATTGCAAATCTTGCTTCACATCAGGGTTGGTGAACCTTTGGTCTTCCAGATGTTTTTGGATTTCAGCTTCCCTCATCCCTGACCATTGGCCATGTTGGCTTAGGGCTGAAGGGAGTTGGAACCCAACATCTAGATTATAGAGGGTCACCTTTTATTGAGAGAGAAAACTTAAATTCTTCCTAAATTTTCATCAGATTTGGAGTCCCAAGTTCTCAGAGAGGAATGGTTGTTTTTTAAAAAAAGTATTCTCATGGATACCACTAGTTTTCAAAAGGACAAATTTATGTATTTCTATTGATATAAATAGGGACGCGGGTGGCGCTGTGGGTTAAACCACAGAGACTAGGGCTTGCTGATCAGAAGGTTGGTGGTTCGAATCCCCATGACGGGGTGAGCTCCCATTGCTTGGTCCCAGCTCCTGCCCACATAGCAGTTCGAAAGCACGTCAAAGTGCAAGTAGATAAACAGGTACCACTCCGGCGGGAAGGTAAACGGCGTTTCCGTGCGCTGCTCTGGTTCGCCAGAAGCGGCTTAGTCATGCTGGCCACATGACCCGGAAGCTGTACGCTGGCTCCCTCGGCCAATAAAGCAAGATGAGCGCCGCAACCCCAGAGTCGGCCATGACTGGACCTAATGGTCAGGGGTCCCTTTACCTTTATTGATATAACTGTGGCCAGTTCTTCACTGGACATAGTCCTTTCAAGGCAACTTTCAGGATGCAATCTTATGCTCAGTGATCTGGAAGCAAGTCCCACTGAAGTCATGGGGTTTTCATAGAATCAACGAATCATCATCTAGTCCAATCCCCTGCAATGCAGGACTCTGTTGCCCAACTTAGGGCTGAAGCCTATGACCCTGGGTTTAAGAGTCTCATGCTCTACCGACGGAGCTATACAATTTACTTCTGAGTAGATAGACCCAGGATTTTGCTGTAAATCTCCCTGTGCTTTAGGGCAGGGAGAGGTTGTGCATGCTTTAGCCAAGACATAAATTTACTTGATCTCAGGCCCCAGCTCTGATTCTCTCTTTGAACTTGTTCGCTAAGTGTGATGTGAGCTAGAGCTGTGTGCGTGCATGAAAAGCATTAAATAACATATTTAAGAATACAAAATGAGGCAGATATTTTGTTTGAGAGGCGGCATTGACTAAAGATCTGATTTGAGCTTTTGGAGTCTCAAATGGGGCTGTTTGAGTGAAATGCCTTTCTTCTCGAGCCCATGTCTGACCTCCCACACTTTATCTTCAGAGAATCAGCTTTGTGGTGTTAATTATGGGGTAAGTAAGCAGTTACTTCCTAGCACAAATCAGCCAAAGTCCAGGTTTGCTGTAGAGGTCCTAGAGATCATAGTTCTGTGTTTCTTCAGGTTTCAATTTACCAGGCTCAAAACACTTAAAAGCACAAGGAGGAGCGGTTGGGGAATGATCAGTTTACAAATGACCTGGGATTTCGCAGCCTCCATCTCTTATAATTACAGGCCATACACTCGGTCTTTCTGCAGGCAGCGAGTCTGCAAAACTAAACTTTAGCAACTTTGTAATTTCCATTGATATGCATAGAAGACCTTGAGTAAATGTGGCTAGATGCCATTCAGTGAGCTGAAACACACCAATTTGTGAATAAGGAGAAATTCAATTCCGTTTGCATTTGAAGGTGAAGCTACTTAACCTGCAGCTTGTTTTGAAACAACACACTTTTGTCCAGATTTTGCTTTGCAGTTCCCCAGTCAAGTAATGTATACAAAAATGCATGCAGAGTGGGCACAAGAATCTATATATTATTGAAGATAACGTACGGAAATTCAGGAAATTGTTTTATTAGGCAAAAAATGCATACAGAATGTATACTACAGGAAAATTTTGCTCTGAAATGCTAGTGAATTTTATTAGGACCAAATCACAAAGTGATATGGAAAAGTGGAGAACTGAAATTATGATTGGAAAAAATGGAAAAACAAGAAAAAACTGAAGTGGACAAATTTGTAGAATCACAAATTTGTAGAGCCAGAAGGGATCTAATGGGTCATCTATTCCAAGCCCCCACAATACAACCATCTACTTGTGAATAATCACACTGAAACATGAGAAACTGGTATGTGTTTGGCTTGAAAATGTTTTGACTCTTGTATACAGTGGTACCTCGGGTTACATACGCTTCAGGTTACATACGCTTCAGGTTACAGACTCCGCTAACCCAGAAATAGTACCTCGGGTTAAGAATTTTGCTTCTGGATGAGAACAGAAATGCTCCGGCGGCGCGACGGCAGCAGGAGGCCCCATTAGCTAAAGTGGTGCTTCAGGTTAAGAACAGTTTCAGGTTAAGAACGGACCTCCGGAACAAATTAGGTACTTAACCCAAGGTACTACTGTATATGTTATAGTTCCTTGCAGAATGCAGATTAAGGAAGGTGGATTTTAAAAGTGGTTATATTTTCATTTGACTAAAAAAAGAAAGAAGGAATAGACATGCACACCATGCTAAGGCTGAACAGAATCATTTCATAGATATTGACTTGTAGTTGTTTGAACTACCAACTTTAAAATCAGGATAAATGGGCAAGAAAAGTCAGGGGGGAGCAACTATCTCTGTGTTAATATATTACACATAATAAAGTACACATGCAATTCAGAAAGTTGTCTTAAAAAACCTGTGAATTCAGATAGATAGATAGATAGATGATAGTTTTTCATGCTCTGGTGAAGGAGAGGTCACAAACATTTCCTAATGGTAGTGGAACTGTAGCTTATGATTTATTTAGCATCAACAAATTATTTATTTCCTATGCAGAGAGCTTAAAATCTGTATTAGTCAAACAAGCTAGAGATATAGGGGGAAATCGTAGACTGGCAATGAATAAAGAAGAGTTGAAGACGAAGAGGAAGATGAGACTCTGCTGCTTCAAGAAAATATTTGCTGGAGAAATGTGGACTTAAAGGAGAAGAGGCATCAACGTGTTTTTGAGAGATTTGCAGGTGGTAGGGGATCACTTTGAAAATGTTGCACTGTTTTCTTAATCCAAGTCTTATTTTGTGTGATTTGCATGTTTGGATACAAATTGTAAAATGAGAATATGTCAGGAAAGGGAGGATAGATATGTAGGTCAGCCTGCCTGGATATATTTTCAACTCCTCCCTGTAATGTCTGCCTCAAGTTTGTCAAAATGTGGCAAAGCCCTTATTCTTCATGGCAAAACAGTAATTAATTTGGCTAGGTGGATACAGTGATTATGACAGACTTATAGTGGTCTCCCTAGGGCAGGGAGAAAACTAAGCTGATTGACAAAATATGAAAGTGAGACCTAAGTAAGCAAGAGACAGCATTTTTAAAAGAGCTTTACACTTTTTTTGGTGTGTGTGTGTGTCTCTGTGTGTGTGCGTTTTCTTTCTTTCTTTCTAAAAAGAGAATAGATTCCAGGAGACTGGCCTTGGAGTCCTCCAGGCTTTTTTAAATTAAAAGCTCAATAAGATGCAGAAGTAGTAAGTACTCGCATGCTTTTCCCATTTGTCCCTTTTTATTGGCCGCAGAGATTGAATTTGTAATGACAATTATATATTAGGCCAAGGGAAGCTTCTTTCTCTTGCCAGTCGTGACCCAATTGTAAGCGAGCAAGTCACTTCAAACAAAGCCCTCTCTGCTTGCAGAGTTCCTTGATGTCTTGACAAAATATGGGCACAACATGTGGCTATGCCCGCTTGTATTTCGCTCTCCTCTAATCATGACTTGTTCCCGCCCACTTTTGTTTGATCTCATGTGTTATATTCTGCTTTGGCTTTCCCTCAAGGGGAAAAAAATGCAACTTCCCAACCCTTTTTTTTAACCCTCTTTTAACCCTGTGATGAGAATGTATCAGAAAGTTTTTATTTATGTTTTAATATGTGCTGGAAGCTGCTCAGAGTGGCTGGAGAAAACCAGCCAGATGGGTATGGGTATGATGATGATGATGATGTGCTGGACCAGTGTCTTGCCTTGGTAATGGACTGGATGAGAGCCAACAGACTGAAGCTCAATCCAGATAAGACCGAGGCACTGTTAGTGGATGGTTCCCTAGACCGGATGGGTGGGAGGTCACCTGCTTTTGATGGGGTTACACTGCCCCTGAAGGAGCAGGTTTGTAGCTTGGGGGTACTCCTGGATCAGGTAGCCTCAGTGGCCCAGAGTGCCTTCCATCAGCTACGCCTCTATCTGAACAGGGATAGCCTAACTACTGTTGTCTATGCTCTGGTAACCTCAAAGTTAGATTACTGCAATGCGTTATACATAGGGCTGCCTCTGAAGATGGTTCGGAAACATCAGCTGGAGCAGAATTCAGCAGCCAGGTTGCTCACTGGAGCAAGACGGTTTGAGCAGATTACACCGATCCTGGTCCAACTGCTTGGCAGGGGGTTGGACTCGATGGCCCTTGTGGTCTCTTCCAACTCTATGATTCTATGATTCTATGATTCTATGGACAGGCTACCAATTAGTTTCCGGGCCCAATTCAAAGTGCTGGTTTTGACCTACAAAGCCTTAAACAGCTCAGCACCGCAATACCTCAATGACTGCCTCTCTCCATATGAACCTACTCGGACCTTGAGATCATCTTCTGAGGCCCTTCTTCATGTACCTCCTCCTCAAGAGGTTTGTAGGGTGGCAACAGGAGAACGGGCCTTCTCTGCAGTGCCTCCCCATCTGTGGAAAGCTCTCCCCAGGGAAGTTCACCTGGTGCCTTCATTATACACCTTTAGGCACCAGGCAAAAATGTTCCTTTTTAACCAGGCCTTTGGTTGATCTGATTGACATCCTATGCCCTTTTAAAATGTGTTAGGGCTGAACATGGATTAAAAGCCAGATAAGCAAACTTGGTAGTGTCAGTTGAGTAGTGTCAGTTGAGTGCTGGTGGTTGCTAGGTTGCGGAGGTCCTTGTGACACACCCTTCATTGTGACACCTCACTCTGCTGGCTCCTTGGTCACTAGGGCTCTAGAGGCATAGCGATCTCCTTTGGTTTGATCATTCAGGGAGTGACAGAGAAAGTGGATGGAGACGTAAGTAGACTCTCTCATCAGCATCTGCATTCTGTGCTGGTAACATTAGGGAACATTTAAAAGATTAAGATCAGGAATGATTTAAATGCTTCAGCCAGCTCTTCTGGGCTTCTGTATGACTCCACCCACTGTTTTGTAACAGTGAAGGGAAGTGAGTGTGGATTCTGCTTACACTTTCGGAAAAGGAAAACTAATAAGATGTCACGCCTTGGAAAAGGGTGTTCTTTTTCAGCTAGTGACACAAGAGTCACTTGATAACTTGCCATGGGAGCATTAAGAATGCCCTCTGGAGAGGGTGATATTTTGCATTGTCTTCCTCCCCTTCCTGCCTCCCAGGGCCCATCTTTCAAAGGACAGCTAAAGTACAAAACCCTTCAGCATGCTGATGTTCTTTCCATAGTAATATTAGTATGTGGTATTTGATGTTTCTCTTTTAAACGTCCCTTTTTCACACTAAGTAAACCCATCTCTTTCAATGAGATGATGAGAATTGTCTTATAATATCCAGAGGGTGCTATTCTGGCTACAGTATTCAAGCACTCTCTTCACAGGATGCCCATTATGATATGCCTAGGAAAGTGAATCCATCTTGAGCTTTGTGTCATGAATGCCCAAACCAGTTTAGGGATGTAGATCAGGAGAGTACAGTGAGTCCCATTTCTCACATTTGAACAGGCCTTCTCTGCAGTGGCTCCCCGTCTGTGGAATGCTCTCCCCAGGGAAGTTCACCTGGCGCCTTCATTGTGCACCTTTAGGCGCCAGGCAAAAATGTTCCTTTTTAACCAGGCCTTTGGTGCTAGGGGCACTGTCATACAGTGGTTCCGCTCCTTCCTCCTGGGCCGTGTTCAGAAAGTGGTGGGGGGGGATGAGTGTTCAGACCCCTGGGCTCTCACTTGTGGGGTGCCTCAGGGTTCTGTCCTCTCCCCCATGCTTTTCAACATTTACATGCAGCCGCTGGGAGAGATCATCAGGAGGTTTGGGCTGGGTGTTCATCAGTATGCGGATGATACCCAGCTCTACCTCTCTTTTAAATCAGAACCAGTGAAGGCGGTGAAGGTCCTGTGTGAGTGTCTGGAGGCGGTTGGAGGATGGATGGCGGCTAACAGATTGAGGTTGAATCCTGACAAGACAGAAGTGCTGTTTTTGGGGGACAGGAGGCGGGCAGGTGTGGAGGATTCCCTGGTCCTGAATGGTGTAACTGTGCCCCTGAAGGACCAGGTGCGCAGCCTGGGAGTCATTTTGGACTCACAGCTGTCCATGGAGGCACAGGTCAAATCTGTGTCCAGGGCAGCTGTTTACCAGCTCCATCTGGTACGTAGGCTGAGACCCTACCTGCCTGCAGACTGTCTCGCCAGAGTGGTGCATGCTCTGGTTATCTCCCGCTTGGACTACTGCAATGCACTCTACGTGGGGCTACCTTTGAAGGTGACTCGGAAACTACAACTAATCCAGAATGCGGCAGCTAGATTGGTGACTGGGGGCGGCCGCCGAGACCATATAACACCAGTCTTGAAAGACCTACATTGGCTCCCAGTATGTTTCCGAGCACAATTCAAAGTGTTGGTGCTGACCTTTAAAGCCCTAAACGGCCTCGGTCCAGTATACCTGAAGGAGCGTCTCCACCCCCATCGTTCTGCCGGACGCTGAGGTCCAGCGCCGAGGGTCTTCTGGCGGTTCCCTCATTGCGAGAAGTAAAGCTACAGGGAACCAGGCAGAGGGCCTTCTCGGTAGTGGCGCCCGCCCTGTGGAACGCCCTTCCAGCAGATGTCAAAGCGATAAACAACTACCTGACATTCAGAAGACATCTTAAGGCAGCCCTGTTCAGGGAAGTTTTTAACGTGTGATATTTTATTGTATTTTTGCTTTCTATGGAAACCGCCCAGAGTGGCTGGGGAGGCCCAGCCAGATGGGCGGGGTATAAATAAATTATTATTATTATTATTATTATTATTATTATTATTATTATTATTTACACCCAATGCCCTTTAAAAAAAATTGTGTGTGTGTATGTGGAAGGGCTATTGGGTTGCTTTTATTTTTATTAGATATTTTGTGGTTTTATATCTTGATTTTATCATGTGAACTGCCCTGAGAGCAGTATATAAATTCAATAAATAATAATAATAATAATAATAATAATAATAATAATAATAATATATAACTGTCCTTTACTTTGTGCATTCTGCTCAGCCTTTGCTGTGCAATAGCAACATGCTGGCCACACCTGTCATCCCAGAAAACTGCCTTTACAACTCTTGACACCTCAACAGATAACTGTTAATAAAAACCTTTCATCAGAACCTAATCAGAGTAGATTGGCCATCTGTCAACCACTAATGGTCTTGATTTTATCAAGGCAGCAACAAATGTTGACACCTGCCTTTACCTATACCCAGGCAGAAGGTGTGAGCTGACGTGAAAAGAAAAGGTGAAGATTATGGTGTAAGCCAGTGATTTTCAATCCACCCTACCATAAACAAACCTTTTCCATATTAATTTGTCTGCTAAGGAACTTGTGACTGGCATCTTCTAGGACACGACTTCATTTTACAGCACAAATGGATCCTTTCTCAAAGGCAGGCAACACAGTGGTACCTCGGGTTACAGACGCTTCAGGTTACAGACTCCGCTAACCCAGAAATAGTAGCTCGGGTTAAGAACTTTGCTTCAGGATGAGAACAGAAATCGTGCGCTGGCATGGTGACAGCGGGAGGCCCCATTAGCTAAAGTGGTACCTCAGGTTAAGAACAGTTTCAAGTTAAGAATGGACCTCCAAAACGAATTATGTTCTTAGCCCGAGGTACCACTGTACTCTTTTGAGGCTGCCTAGGGAAAGATCAGTATTAGTGAACAAACTGTCTTTCAGTGATATTCGCTTCGAATGGGTGGTGGAAGGTTGTTCTTTTGCAGGTGGCTTAAAACATTTGGAGTTGGGGATTTCATAGAATTGTAGATTGGAAAGGAACTTCCAGAGTCTTCTAGTCCAACCGTCTGCAATGCAGGAATTTCAGCTAAAGCATCCATGACAGGTGGCCCTCCAATCTCTTCTTAAAAACCTCCGAGGAAAGAGAAACCACACCTCCCAAGGAGACCGTTCCACTGTCAAACAGCTCTTAGTATCTGAAAGTTTTCCCTGGTGCTTAGTTGGAATCTCTTTTCTTGTAACTTGAATCCATTGGTTTGAGTCCTACCCTCCAGAGCAGGAGGAAACAAGCTTGCGCCATCTTCCATGTGACAGTCCTTAAGACATTTGAAGATGGCTTTCATATCTCCTCTCAGTCACTTCTTTTCCAGGCTAAACATACCCAGCTCCTTCAACCTTTCCTCCTAAGGCTTGGTTTCCAGACCCTTGACCATCTCCTCTGAGCAAGTCTCAGCTTTTCAGTATTCTTCTTAAATTGTGGTGCCCAGAATTGGACACAGTATTCCAGCTGTGGTCTGACCAAGGCAGAATAGAGTGGTACTATTACTATACTTTTGTGGGTGCAGCCTAGACCAGGTCTTGGTTGGCAGATCTCTTCATTAGGAAGCATTCGTTTCCCCCCTCACTCTGGACTAGCCCCTTGAGAAACAGTTTCTATTTAAATGCGATTTTGGTTTTAAATGCAGTGCAAGGTAGTCTCTATGGGAGTATATTGTATTTAATTATGGGGTATCAGAGTTTTTAGGGGGCTAACCAGGCTGGGATAGCAGGCTTGTTGGTTTCTGAATGTCTGATGTGGATTTTCAATTTCGTTGTTCTGTATGGGACAATGACAATAAAGATTATCGTATTGTATCGATTTGTGGTATTGCTGATTCTACCTTTTTACAGAATGAAATGACATCATCAAGTTGCCTGCCTGATCCCAGATTGATTGAGATTACAGTGATACCTCAGGTTACATACGTTTCAGGTTACATACACTTCAGGTTACAGACTCTGCTAACCCAGAAATAGTACCTCAGCTTAAGAACTTTGCTTCAGGATGAGAACAGAAACCGTGCTCTGGCGGCGCGGCGGCAGCAGGAGGCCCCATTAGCTAAAGTGGTGCTTCAGGTCAAGAACAGTTTCAGGTTAAGTACGGACCTCCGGAACAAATTAAGTACTTAACCCGAGGTACCACTGTACAGCATGAAGTCTTTTATTTTAAAAAATGAAGCTACAGTTAGAGGAAATAAGCCACTGGGAACAAGCAGGGAGTAGCATGCAAACAAGATATGTATAGGCTTGATTTTTTTAGAAGGGATTTCCCCCCCTCCCCCTGCCGATTTTTCTAGGTGAACATTCAGTGCAGCGCTAGTCATATTTCAAAAAATCTATCCAAACCTAATCCCCAAGGAGCAGTCTTAATCAAAATGAGATAAGGAGAAATTTCAATTTGTTTTTCAGGAAAAGATTTCTGGGAAAACCAACTACTCATAAGAGGAGGTGGTTTGACAGTGACCTCTGAGAAGACTGTAGGGAATTCTCCTGCAAGGCTGATTTTTGGCTGTTTCATACCCTTCCAGAAACATAAATTAGATCCAGTGGTGTCCAGCTAAAATACTGCTGAAATATCATTTTCTCACACGGTTTCCAGAATTGCAATGAAACTTAGGGCTGGACTTTGAAGCGCGATGGGAAAACAACACAGAAAAACTAATTGAATTTGAGGTGGGCTCCTTTTGTTGTCCACTCAATCGCGCCACCCACTCTGATGACAAACAGAATTGTCTATTTAGACAAGAATACATGGTGCCATAAAACTTATTAAAACATAGCTGATTCCGCCCCCCCCCCCCCGGCCAAATGAACGGTGGCCATAAAAGTTATTAAAACATAGCTGGATTTTCTCAGTGCCTCTGGATGCGGCATTTTGGCTGCAGAAAAGCTAAAGGAAGTGTACATAACTGAATTGATCTCAGCCAAACTGAGATGAGCGTTGAGCAAATATATTCTAAGGTGTTTGCTGGCTCCGACCTCGTGTAAATGCTTCTGTAGGAATCTAAGGGGAAGGCTGTGCATTGTCCTATTTGACTTTGTGAAGGGTTGAATATATGTGTGTGTGTGTGTGTGTGTGTGTGTGTTTATTCCCCAAGTAAACAATTGCCAAATTAAATAAGCTGCCAAAAGGAAATGAGGTGTCACTTAGATATAAACCAAGGTTATACTGCGTAATAAAAACGAGGGATCTCATTTTCTTTCGTGACTTCTCAGCCAAAATACCTAACTGGTGTAAATTGGCACTGTTCCATTGCCTTCCATTGTGTTTCATCTGTGTATATTAAAAGAGAAATTAGCTAGAGACAGTCCAGAATGTTTGCCTTAAAACAATTTCATTTACATAAACGTTGTACTTGAAAGCAAGTGGGCCACACTGCTGCAAAGGAATAATAATACAAAATGGAGCTTGCTTTCACGGTGACCAAACAGGATAAAGGATAGAAAAAAGAAACCTTATATGACTGTAGAAATCAGGGTGCCTGGCAAATTTCAACGAGCCTTTACCTTATCTTTGGTACTGCCAAAGAACAACAGCAAGAGGCAACAAGGGGGGACACGGAATGTGTAGCTGTCAAGATGCTATGGTATTTTGATTCCCATTGGTCCCTGATACCATGCCCAATGGTTGGGGAAGATGTGAGTTTTAGTCCAAAAACATCTGGAAGGGCAAAAGTTCACCATCCATGGTATAAATCTCCCGACTTATAATCTTCTACCTGGATAACCCTAATCACCTTCTCTCTATCTAGGAGCGGGAATGAAGGCGAGTTCTTGGTTATTAAAACACCTGATTTTTAGCACTTCTACCCTGAAGGCTGATCGCCAAAGAATTTATGCTTTTGAATTATGGTGTTGGAGGAGACTCTTGAGAGTCCCATGGACTGCAAGAAGATCAAATCTCTCCATTCTTAAGGAAATCAGCCCTGAGTGCTCACTGGAAGGACAGACCGTGAAGCTGAAGCTCCAATACTTTGGCCACCTCATGAGAAGAGAAGACTCCCTGGAAAAGACCCTGATGTTGGGAAAGATGGAGGGCACAAGGAGAAGGGGACGACAGAGGACGAGATGGTTGGACAGTGTTCTCGAAGTTGGACAGTGTTCTTGAAGCTACCAGCTTGCCAGCATGAGTTTGACCAAACTGCAGGAGCCAGTGGAAGACAGGAGTGCCTGGTGTGCTCTGGTCCATGGGGTCATGAAGAGTCGGACACGACTAAACAACAACAACCCTGCTTAATTCATTGCATATCTTCCTAACCCAAATCATGGATCATAAAGGAAGCATAAAACCCCACGCCATCATAACAAGTTCCAAAGCAGCCATCAAATATATAAAGCAATGGTGAGCTTTCAGCTTTCCCGCCAGGCCTCTACCGTTGCACATGTGCGCATTGGTGTGAGAATGAGGGAGGTGGGAGCTCATTTATTTGACCTGTACCATAACCAGGGGCAACCCCCAAACTAGCTAAGGAAACAGCTTGCCGTATTTTTTAGCACCTCCACTGGTGGTTAATGTGGCTGTTGTCAAACGGGCATTTGTTCAGATCTGCCCCAAGTCACCTGGAGACTTTATTTATTTATTTATTCGACAAAGTAATTATCATACATAAATAAGAATAAAAATGTGCACCGCACCACTGAGACCATTCCATTGTAACTATCCAGCCTCCTAACACTTCTTACAATGGTTTGACCCCTTTCCGTTTAACCAGTACAAATTCTACACCTTATATATCTCCTCAAAATCATTTCTCGGACTTCCGGGTTAGCGCCTCCGGTAATGGCGGAATTCCTCTGATCAGGAGGAATTTGCTTCGTAGGAATCCGGGTCTGGCCGCCATGGCGAAGGCAGAGACCCACTAGAAATCACAGGCGGGTGAAGCCTGTGAACATGGGATTCGGCTGGCACCTTTTGTGCCTCCCCTACTCGCGGGAAAATCCGGTTTCGGGGATCTGGAGCGACGTGGGGTGAGCGGTGCGGTGCTTCGAATTGACTGCTTCTTCCACGGAGTGAAGCTGCATAGCTGTTGCCGGAGAGCGCTGACTTTTTCCTGTGGACAATTTGATCTTAAAGCAACTACCCATGAGTAGAGCGGAGAATTTGATTTTTAAACATCTTAATTTGGTGCCGAAACGGGGAGGTCTAAAACAGGAAGTCCACCTTCCCCTTTTGTAAATAGATTGAAGCAATGAGGATGCAAGCTGAAGTCTCGGAAAGCCTATTGTAAAGGACTAAATTTCCATCAGTAAAAATACTAAACCCCCCTTGGTGGCAGGAGAAGAGGGGGGAAAGTTTTGGACTGAGTATACCTGCAGGAGAGAGCTAACAGAGTTAATATACCACCGCTCCGATCCTGGAAATGGGCTGCCAACAGGACTGACCGTGATTAGAACGTTCACTGACAGTTAGTTAAATAAGAGGAATACATTGTTTCCATGGTCTCCGTCTGCGTTTAAAAAGGAGTAAAAGTAACAGAAAATTGAAACTAACTTTATTGTTTGAATTGACTTTAAAAGGACTAATACAAATAGAAACTGTTTCCCTCTAGAGGAACTGTTTCCCTCTAGAGGAAGCTTTTGAAACTGTCACAAGAGTTGAGCTGGGGGAATTTCCAGCTGCAAGATAAAAAGCTGTGAGATTCTGGGGACCTTGAATCGGTTAAGAATGTTGACAGAAGAGGCCTCAGTGGTTGTATTATGTAAGATAAGTGACTCACTGGAACAGCTTCACAAAAAGGTGGATGTGGTAACTACCAAAATTGACAATTTGGGACAAAAAGTGAACACCAATATAGAAACTATTCAGAAACTGACACAGGAATCTACTTTGACATGGCAAACTGCGGAGAAGGCTAGGGAGAAAGTTATTGCCATTGAACCTAAAGTAACACAATTGGAGAGAGAGAGAGTCCCAGCCTTACAGATGCAATTTGATGACCAAAAGTTGATGCCTGCTATGACTGAATTTAAAGAAAATCAGATTTCGAGGATCAGAGCCCTACCTGAACTGGAGAAGGAAAGTTTGATAGATTTCCTTACACAGGAATTTGATGACTTTTGGGACCGGGACTTGGGTCAAGAAGAGATTAAAGCTGTGAGGGCTCTCGGACTTGGAAGAGGAGGGAAAAAAGAGAAGAACAAAATAAGAGACTGTTGGAAATACCAGAGGAACTTAGAAGAACAACAGTCAAGAGTGGAAATTTTGAATACCTTTCGGATCTTAGATTTAACTACGGAGATTTGGTTGCCCTGTCGAGAAGGAATAAAATCATCTTTAGGTGGGAGTTTCCCCGAGATCTACTCTTTAGCCTCAAAGGAAGGAAAATGAAAAGAAGATCAGTGGAAGACAAAGTAAAGTTCATGTATAAATATGAAGAAGACTCACAGAAGGGACTTGGAAAAGAGTTAAGAGCATCGGACAGAAGATCACCAGGTTGATGGACTATAAGGAATTGGTGGATATGACTGGCAGAATCCAGGACCAGGGAGAAGAATCGGTGGAAGAAGATTGGAAAAAGTTTAAAGACTATTTATAAAAATATTGTAAAATTAATGAGTGTTAGAAAAATGTTGGAAAGGAGCTATATGGCTTTAGTAGAAATGTTACAAGGAATTAAGTACAAATAGATTATTAGAGTATTAAAGGGAAAATAAAGTTAAAATATGTTAAGACAATTATATATTAAAGGGAAAAATAAGGTTAGAATATGTTAAGATAAATTACAGGACAGAAAATAGAGGAAGATGGAAAGGAATTGCTGAAACAGTTAATTAAAGTGGAATACAAAAATGGAGGTGTGAGGAAGTTGTTGAAACAAGTAAATGAAAGTTAAGATACTGAACTTATTAGATGTGTTTTAAATTGTGTTTGTTTGGTTTTGTTAATTTAATGTTTGGGGGTTGGTGTTGTGTTGTGTTTTTGTTTTTGTATTGTATTGTATTGTTTTGTTTTGTTTAATTCTTTGTCTTTCTTTTGCAGTCTTTAAAATGTTAATAAATATTAATTAAAAAACAAAACAAAAACAAAATCATTTCTCATGCATATTCCCCATCTTACCTTAATGGCACATGCTAATTTATCATTAATGGCTATATCCTGCACCTCTTCATACCATTCTTCCATTTTGTATTCTGCCTGTCCCTTCCACTTCCTATCTATCATAATTTGTGCAGCTGTCAATAAAGTTGTCCTTCATAGCTTGCGAACCTTCCACCCCATCGTAAATTGTTAACAATGCTACCTCTGGACTTTTGGTCAGCTTTAACCCAGTGATTTCTGTTATTTCCTTAAACACCCTTTGCCAGAAAAATTGTACATATTTATTCCCCCACCACATGTGGACATAATTCCGTTTCCTGGCATCCCCTGGAGACTTAGTGTAACAATTTCACCTTTTTGGCGGGGGGGGGGATCACTGGTCCTGTGTAACTTCACCCCAAAGTCCATATTTCTCTATTTTGAACGAAGCAATGCTATTGCAGTGGATCATTGACATTTCCAGGACTTCTTTTTCCTAAAGGAATTATGTGCCGAATGTTTTCCTCTTTAAAATACGGACGTCGTCATCCTCGTCACCATAATCTTCTTCATCATCACATTGATTGAGATTCCTGCATTGCAGGGGGTTGGACTAAATGATCCTTGGGATCTTTTCCAACTCTATGATTCTATGGATCTAATTAATTTACATGCTGTTTAATTTCCAAAGGAACATGCACAAGAGGAACTAGTGTCTTCAGCTCAGGTGCTTGCATCCGATGGAGTGGATTCCAGCCTAAGAAAGCCGATGCCACACATAAAGAAGACAGCAAGAAAGGATTTAGTTATACTAGATCTAGGTTTCAAATGGAAGTGATTGAAGGGAAAGTGAAACTACTGAAGGCTGCATACAGCATACTATTAGAATGGGAGACGAAAGATGAAGAGGTAAAATCAGTTATGATTAAATGGGCACAAGATGTAGGGCACAACATTATGATGGAAGATTGAGTTAAATTATGGAAAACTGACTTAAAATTTACAGATTGTTCCCTATAGAAGCAGAATTACCTGAAGATGATGTACAGATGGTACACAACACCAGTGCAGTTAGGGAAAATGTACAAAGCTAGTTCAAATATATGTTGGAAGTGTAAGGAAAAGGAGGGGACATTTTATTATATGTGGTGGGACTGTAAGGTAATTTTAAAAAATTGGGAAATGATTTACAACGAATTGAAGAAAATATTCCATTTAACATTTGTTAAAAAACCCGAGGCATTTTTGTTGGGGATTGTAGGGAAAGACCTGCCAAAAAAGTCAAAAAACATCTTCATGTATGCGACAACGGCCGCAAGAGTTCTGGTAGCACAAGGATGGAAGACTGAAGAAACCCCAACTAAAGAATCATGGCAAGAAAAATTGATGGATTATGCAGAACTGGCAAAGCTGACATATAAGCTATGAGACAAGGATAACTGTGACTTTAAGGATGAATGGGAACCCTTTACAAAGTATCTGAAGACGCAACAAAGTGAACTGGACTCCTTGGCAGGTTTTGAATAAACATTCACAAACTTTTTATTGATAATAATCAGCTAAATAGTTTGAGGATCTATACAACTTTGTAACATGCAGAAAACAGCATTCTTAGAGAAACCAAAGACTGGAACTGAGGGAAGTCGGGGGGTGGGGTGGGGTGGGTGGGGGTTTGTGTGGGAGGGGGGGAAATGGGGGGGGGACAAGGATGATACGTTTTTGGATAATATGTCTTGTTATAATTTTGAATATATTTTTTTATCAAAAAAGGAAAAAAGAAAGAAAGCTGATGCCACAATAAATTTATTAAACTTATTATTATTAAAGGTACTGTATAACTCTTTGCAATGCACTCAACACCATTTATGGTTTGAAACATGTAATCTACGCAGTCTATGCAACAAAACTTAAAAGTGTATCACGTTTCACTATTTTCCTAGTTCCCTGGCTGTTCCCTGGCTGTGCAGATTTGGAAGCTTGTTAAGAAGGCAACCTAATTCCTGTATAAATCATAGCGTTCCACATATTTTCAGAGATAGCATGGTAAACGCACCATAACCTGCATTTTTGCCATTTGCCTCGCTTATTCATTAATTCCATATTATCCAAAATGGGATCAGTTTGAGACAGTCAACTAAAGCTGAAAATCAGAACACAAACAGTTATTTTCTGCTATCACTTGGCAGGTTGTTGTGTGTCAATTTGAAACAGCTGGTCCCAGTGAGTTAAACTGACTTTAATATCCGGAATATATCACCAAGGGGATCACTTATTAAATAAGAGATGTGATCTTAGATTTCAGTCATGAGTTATTATTCAAAATTGTTTTGTCTTGACAACAAATTGCAGCTTTTGACATCCAGGTTTTTATCTAGCATTTTAATATTGTGGTAGTTTATTAGAATCATAAATATTAAGATATATCAGAGTTTTTTATTTCAAAATTTCAACAGAGACTCACTGGAAACTAATATTTCCCGTTCTCCCCCCAACCAACTTTTTGATGACATTGAAGATATAATATAACTTGATAGAAATTTCTAAGCAGTGCTTTATCTAAATACTTCTTTTCTTTCTGCTAGAAAAAAACACACCACTCAACGTTAGTATAATTAAGTATTTTTTCAATCATGCATATAAATTTGCTTTGTGTATATAGACACTCATTTCATGCTAGCATATTATTATGCCTCATATTGCATTCATGTTTAATAGTTCAGTGGTAACTTTAAAAAAATAGTATTAATATGTTCAGTTCTCAGTTTATTAATTTAGCTTCTCCTACAGTGATATATATGTCCCTGTTTTCAACACTAATATGTTTTCATCACATTAGATAGTCTATGGGTTAGAAAATAATAATGATAATGATAATGATAATTACTTTTACCCTGCCCATCTGGCCAGGTCTCCCCAGCCACTCTGGGTGGCTCCCAACAGAATATTAAAAACACAATAAAACATCAAATATTAAAAACTTCCCTAAACAGGGCTGCCTTCAGATGTCTTCTAAAAGTCAGGTAGTTGTTTATTTCCTTGACGTCTGATGGGAGGGTGTTCCACAGGGTGGATGCCTCTACTGAGAAGGCCCTCTGCCTGGTTCCCTGTAACCTCTCTTCTCACAGTGAGGGAACCACCAGAAGACCCTTGGATCTGGACCTCAGTGTCTGGGCTGAATGATGGGGGTGAAGACGCTCCTTCAGGTATACTGGGCCGAGGCCATTTAGGGCTTTAAAGGTTAGCACCAACACTTTGAATTGTGCTTGGAAATGCACTGGGAGCCAATGTAGGTCTTTCAGGACTGGTGTTATATGGTCTGTGCGACCACTCTCAGCCACCTGTCTAGCTGCCTCATTCTGGATTACTTGTAGTCACCTTCAAAGGTAGTCCCACATAGAGTGCATTGCAGTAGTCCAAGCGGGAGATAAGCAGAGCATGCACCACTCTGGCAAGACAGTCCGTGGGCAGGTAGGGTCTCAGTCTGCATACCAGGTGGAGCTGATAAACAGCTGCCTTAGACACAGAATTGACTTGTGCCTCCATGGACAGCTGTGAGTCCAAAATGACACCCAGGCTGTGCACCTGGTCCTTCAGGGGCACAGTTAGCCCATTCAGGACCAAGGAGTCCTCCACACCTACCTGCCTCCTGTTCCCCAAAAACAGTACTTCTGTCTTGTCAGGATTCAACCTCAATCTGTTAGCCGCCATTCATCCTTCAATCTTGCAATTAAGTGAGCCCATTAGTTTTAACAGCCATTCAAGGTCCTTTTATTAATTTTCAAGACCCTTAACAATTTGGGTGCAGGATACCTGAAGGACCACATAGACCCTTAAGGTACACAAGCTTCTGATAGAGTTCAGTTGTACAGTCGTACCTCCAAAACGTTCAAAAACCAAAGGTTGGGTTCTGATTGGCTTCAGGGAGCTCGTGCAGCCAATCAGAAGCCGCGGAAGCCCCCTCAGACGTTCAGCTTCCAAAAGAACAGTCAAAAACCAGAACACTCACTTCTGGGTTTTGATTGCTCGGGAGCCAAAGCGTTCAGGAACTAGGCTGTTCGAAAACCAAGATATGGCTGTATAATGCAGCTGCAGCATTGCTCAGGAACTATTTTCCAAACAGTCTGAGTTGCACATCAGGCAACTAGCTTGCATTTCAAACATCCACTGTTGCGTTCAGTCCACGTTATCCTGCGTCAAGATGAAATAAATCAACCCATTTTCCACATGGGCATCTCCTACACATTCTTTTAAAATGTATCTTTATCCACCTTCACTTCAAATTACTCTGAGGCTTCTGAGTCAGCTGTCCTCCTTGCCTTCCTAAACCAGGATATTCCTACTGCTGGATTTCTGATTACCACATGTTGTAAATTGCACCTGCTGCAGATTCCATCATTCCTTTGATTGTTCTTTGAACTGATCTTAACTAATTCCATCCTCTAAGGAGGAGGCAGCCTGGAAACTGTTTCTTTGATGTTGTTAAATAGTATCACTGCTGATTTTCTTAAGGGTGAGTTGGCAAACAGTTTCGGTAGGCATAATTCTTTAAAATATCCTGTCGAAATAGCTCTGCTAAACCACTTTTTACATATGACTGTACAGGGAGAGGACTTTTTTAAAGCATAAAAAAATTGCAGAAATGGAATGGAACAGAAAAAGAAATATGTGAAAGTGACCAGGCCTGAATATCAATAGATTCATCCATCCCTTACTTCCAGAGGACACAGACAAACTGACGCTAGACCCCAGGGATGTGGGAGCTTTTTGTCAGTCCACTATTAATTTACTTACATGCCATAAGACCATGCCTCCCTATGAATACAAGAGGCATAGGAGCTTAAATAAAGGGAGCTGTAGGAAGATAAAGAACACCAATCAACTCCCCGGTTTTGCGAAACAGAAAAGTCTTTCGTTGGGGAGACGACCTAGGTCCAGAGAAATGATGTTTGAAGCATGGAGCATTAGTGTTTGCATATATTTAATCCTGCAAATATCTGACCCGGGGTGTGTGGGGTGTTAGGGGAGGGATAGTATCTCTGGTGCTCCTTCTGGGGCCATTGTCCACCTTTGCTCCCTGCCCTGCACTCAGCTCTCACCTGTGACTTCTAGAAGCTGTCAGCATATGGCAGCAGCCACAACTGGGAAATGGCTTCAACTGGCCAGCTAAGCCAGTGAGGGCAGCCAATGGGTCTCAAACTCTTGCTGAGTTAGGGATTTCATCTTGCATGTGAAGTCAGCCTCTGGTGGATTGAGTGGGTGAGACCAATCGTGGGTCCAATAGTCAAGAAGGCAGTTTCTACACATGCTTATTTTATTTATGATTTTCCGTTTTATACATTTCAATAATTTTACAATCATTTTGACATTTCCCTCCCCCTCTTCCTGCGGTTCCTTGAATTTTTTTAAATATTTTCTGCATATTGCATATTAACTTAATTTACTCATTTATTCATTTACTTTAAATATATACTCTTATAAAACTGCAAGTTATTACAACGATCCTGCCAATGTTCTTATCTGTTTACAGTTTGTTTGTAAATATTCAATAGACCATTTCCATTCTTTTATAAAAAGTTTCTTACCTTAATTTCTTATTTTTTCCCTAAGTTTCGCCATTTCTGCATATTCCACAAGTTTTTGTATCCATTCTTCTTTCGCTGGGACTTTTTCTTCTTTCCATTTTTGGGCAAGTAACATTCTTGCTGATGTAGTTGCATACATGAATAAATTTCTATACAGTTTGGGTAGTTTTGTCCCTATAATTCCCCAAAGGAAAGCTTCTGGGCTGTTGTTGTTGTTTTTTTAACAAAAGTTATTTTAAACATCTTTTTCAATTCATTATATATCATTTCCCAGTAAGCTTTAACCTTACTACAAGACCACTGCATATGATAAAAAGAACCTTCTTTCTCTTTACATTTCCAACACTTACTTGATTTTGATTTATACATTTCAACACATGCTGTAGTGAGGAGTAGATGCAGCTCATGACCTAGGAAGGTAACCCAGGTAGGACACAACAACAACAACAACAACAACAACAACAACAACAACAACAACAGATAATGGGCTTACAATATTCACCTGCTAGATCACCACCCCAGTGTAAGAAAAGGCAAGAATGTCATTACTAGCTTTCAGCATTGAAATGCCTGTCCAAAACTTACATCCAACCTAGAATTAGGAATTCCCTTTGCCGAAGTAACTGTTTCCTAACACAGTGCAAAAATGGGGAGGCATTAGTCCCTAAACATAGCTTCATTTATCCAAAAGTTGTGTGGAAGGGGTTCAAATCCGAAACAACCAGGATCTCATATGGCTTTTTCCATAGATGTCATGCCGATTGGTCTTGTATTTGGATAGGAAGGAGTGTGGATAAGTAGAGTGAAAAACAAGCACGCACTCTGATTATTTTTATTATTTATTGTGGATTTTATTATTAAATTCTTATCTTGCCCTCCTTCTTATAGGAGTTCAGTGCGGCTTGGTGGTTCTAATGTGCACGAACGGATATACAAACATATACATGCAGAAATTGACTGGGCTTTCAGCGGGTGAAGTGGGGTGTTGCTGGCACATGGTTCCTGCTATAAGAAAGCTTCCGGTTGCATAGAACCGGCCCTGCAATGCTGCTTAAATACATCCTTTGCATTCTGCAATCTTCACTCGTGTGCATGAACGCACATAATCTGACAGCTCCAAAAAGGCAAAGCAGTGCAGGGTCTGGAGTTTCTCTGTCCTCTCCAGGTTTCCTCCAACAATACTTGGCTCGAGTTCAGCGACTGACAAAGCTCCTGAACCTCCTCCCCTTATATATCTGTCTTGTCTCTCAGGGTAGGAGAAGTCTATTTCTGGCTCTCTGTCAAGCTCCCCACAACATCCTTTTACCACACAACAATACTGAAGGAAGGAATGCATAGTTTTGCTTTGATTTCCACAGAGAATAATAACTCTTCCAGTTTCCCCCCCTAGTAGGTGACAGACGACTCACCAGAAGTCACCCATTCCTTTATTTTGACCTCTTTTTCACCCTCTCTTTCCCCACCCACCTCCAGCTAATATTCTAGCCTATTGTAGCTTAGGCAATTATTCTGTCTACAGCTCGTGAGAAACCCTCTGTTTTTCAACTTATTTTCAGCTGCAATCCTAAAGGTTTTCATGAATAGAAAGCTGTTTCATGTAGAGTTGAATCACTGGTCCATGTTCCATCTATACCAGGGGATCATAGCCTGCAGGCCTCCTGATGTTGTTGGACTGGAACTCCCATCAGCCCCCAAAAGCATGGCCTTTAGTCAGGGAAGCTGGGAGTCATAGGCCATCTGTTGAGCACCACGTTGGTGACCTCTGTTTTCACTGATGCATATTTTTGTTGTTATAAATAACTAAACCAGATGATGTATGGAAGTGAGAGCTGGACCATAAAGAAGGCTGATCGCTGATGAATTGATGCTTTTGAATTATGGTGCTGGAGGAGACTCTTGAGAGTCTCATGGACTGCAAGAAGATCAAACCTCTCCATTCTGAAGGAAATAAGCCCTGGGTGCTCACTGGAAGGACAAATCGTGAAGTTGAGGCTCCAATACTTTGGCCACCTCATGAGAAGAGAAGACAGTGTTCTCGAAGCTACGAACATGAGTTTGACCAAACTGCGGGAGGCAGTGGAAGACAGGAGTGCCTGGCGGGCTCTGGTCCATGGGGTCACGAAGAGTCGGACACGACTAAATGACTAAACAACAAAAAACCAAGTGAAGACTGCCAATGGGCCTCAAAGCCTTGGTAAGTTAGGGACTTTCCCTGCATGCAAAGACAGGCTCTAGCAGATTGAGTGGATGAGACCCATAGAGGGTCCGATGGTCAAAAAGGCAGTTTCTGCAAATGCTGTAGAGGGAAGTGAGGGGCAGATGGGGCTCATCAATCTGGGAAGGTAGTCATCTAGGAGAAGGAAACTCCGACCCTCTGCTAACTTGTGGGATATCTTTGGGAGAAGCAAAGGTTCATGCGTAAAACCCTACACACATCCAGAGTGGAGTCCTTAAGACAGTTGGATGGCGCCTCGTATACCTTTCTCCAGCAACTCCTGCAGCTAAGCTGGTGCCAAACGTATTGCTCTGCTTTCCATTGGACCACACTGGCGAGGCAGAGAGTGGAGTCTTGTCTTCTGCACAGTCCAGGACCTCCATACACACTACTCAGGCTTGCGTCTTGAGGAATTGATTTTGGTGCTGCTAATGGAGCAGTTTGACCAGAAGGTGTTGAATTTCTGTACATTACAGTGGTACCTCGGGTTAAGAACTTAATTTGTTCTGGAGGTCCGTTCTTAACCTGAAACTGTTCTTAACCTGAAGCACCACTTTAGCTAATGGGGCCTCCCGCTGCCGCCACGCCGCAGCTGCGCAATTTCTGTTCTCATCCTGAAGCAAAGTTCTTAACCCGAGGTACTATTTCTGGCTTAGCAGAGTCTGTAACCTGAAGTGTCTGTAACCTGAAGCGTCTGTAACCTGCGGTACCACTGTACTGTTAATGAATTTCTGTAAATCACATACAGATTTATTTAGTTTGTGATTCACCCCCCAGAGCTGCAGTCCATTGTCTCCCGAGACAAACGGATGCCAACAATATATCTAGAAACCACACTTAGATTTCATCCTAAGTAATGAAGGATGGTCTACAGGCAAGCCAGCATACAAAGAAAGAAAGAAAGAAAGAAAGAAAGAAAGAAAGAAAGAAAGAAAGAAAGAAATCCCATTACACCATGTAGAGCTGATTTTCTTGAAATTATGCTTTGGTTTAGTATTGAGGGTGAGAAAGTCCCTGTTTCAAAAGTTACTTCAGCTAGGCACTCTCTCTGTCTCAGCCCTACATCAGCATAATGAAAGTATAAAGGATAAAACTCAGTTATCTTATAGATTTGCTGTAAGCAGGGCTTTTTTCCCAGCCAGAACTTACCAGAAGTCAGTTCCGACACCTCTCAGGTGGGTGCCGTTGCCATTCTAAGAGAACAAGGGTGGTGTTCATGGTGAATTCTGGCACCGGTTTTTCTAAAAATAAGTATCTCTGGCTATATTAGTTGTTTCAACACTATGAAGTCCTCTGTTTAAAATGTATTTATCTAAAATATTTCCACCCCAACTTTCTACACCAAAATCTCATTTTTCTTCTTCAGCATCTTTTTAATTTTTATATAGACATACAAACACACATTATATATATACTGAAACATACCAACATTTACTATATACACAGCCAGACCCTATAGTCCATAAATATCAAAAATCAATACTATATAGTATCTTTTATTACTATTTCATCGGGGGGGAAATGAGCATATTAGGAGTCTCAGTTATTCATTTAATTTCATTCTCCATATGGATGGACAATATTACTATACAGACCCTTCTATATAAACTAATCTTTTAGGACTGCAATCCTAATAATGTTTACCTGGAGTAAGCCCCACTGAATTCAGCAGGACCTACTTCTGAGAAAACAAGGTTAGGCCGCAGATCATTTCATTCAAAAAGTCTTAATGCTGCTAAACTCTCTGTGATATGGTGTCCTAGGGAGTTTGGATGGCAAAGAGGAGGTCCCCCAAACGACTTTCCTCTCATTGCTTGGAAGTACTGACCCTTGCCACATCTCATTGTGCTTCTCTCAACAGAAAGTGGCTGCCTTTTTTGCCCTTTCTGACCTCTGTGATCTTTAAGCCACTCCGCTCCATGCAACTATTCCAAAGTTCCCTTATGACTAACCTATATAATCCTCTAGCCGGTGATTTAACCTGTGTAGGCTAAGTTCAGAAGGAAAGCAAATCGAATTAAGGAGGGCATCAAGTGGGAGCTATTAGAAAAAAAACGGTTAACTGTCCCAATGAAGGCAATTTCAAGGAACTGACAAGATGACTCATTAGTGTTTTTAAAAAAGCATGTGATTGGCTCTCATTAAAGCTCAGCAAAAAACAAGTTGCTTTTTGTTAAGATGTATAGAAACAAAGACTGGCAAGCTAGAGAAAAATATCTTTATTTCCCTTTTAAAACTAATAATATTTTATTCTTTTTTCCATGTAGAAAGTTACATTTGTTACTCAACAATTACAATCCAATTCAACAAAACTAGTGATTTCCCACTCACCCAACATCGATGTTTATAGCCTAAATTCCACACAATTGCATTTTAAGGTTTTGTCTTCTCTAATTCCATCCTCTCCAATGTGTTTCTTAATATATTATTCTATTTTCTTACACTTCAAACCCCACCGTGGTCTTCTCATATGGGAAATAACTTTTTGTAAAGACTAGGAAAAGTTTCAAGTCTTCTTTAAAAGATTCTACATTTGTACCTTTTATCAGTGTCATCAGTTTTGCCATCTCTGAGTATTCCAGAGTATTCTTCCTCTGAGGGTGCTCTTTCCTCCTTCCATTTCTGTGCACAGAAAATCCTTGCCACTGTAGTCACATACATAAACACCACTGAGACTTTTGGTGGGATTTCGCTGTCCAGTATCCCCAGCAGGAAGGATTCTGACCTCTTGGGAAAAGCCACTTTATTTATTTTTTCTTAATTTCGTTATAGCTCTTGTCCCAAAGACCTTTGCCTTTCTGCAGGCACACCACATATGATACGACTGCTCACAGTCCTTACATTTTCAACACTTGTTTGATACGTTTTTGTACATTTGAGCTAGCTTCTTTCGGGTTAAACACCATCTTGGAAAATTTTTCCTTTTCAGCCATTTTTAAAAATTCCTTCTGTAGTTCTGCTTTCTGTTGTTTTGCAGTGAGGACACCAAACATAATGCCAAGGCTATAGAAGACAGTCTGTTTACCTTCTTTTAACGGTATGGTGAGATCTATAGATGATTGCCGATGTACTAGGAACCTGAGACCTTTCTAGTCAATTATTTGCTGTACAGACTGATTTCACAACTGGCGAAACGAGGCAACTTGCATGACACACAAAGTTATTCTGAAATATATATCACAATGAGCCTTTTTCATTATCTGAAGGCTTGTATGGAAGCAAGCATAGAGCTGGCAAACTGCCTAATGGTTCACGCAAAGGTGAGATTCCAAATCTTAGGGTTAGATTTACGTGTCTCTGTCGATCTCAGAAACACTAAGATCCTCCCTCTATTGTGTGGGCAGGTAATCCCTCCCCTACCTGGCCTGGTCTCCTTGGCAATGCTTCCCCCAGGTGGGATTGGACAACTGACTGAGGTAGGCGGAGACCTTCAGGTATCCCACCTGGGGCAAGGCAAAGCCAAGCCTATGCTGTTGGGGCCGCTCCAGATCTAGGGGCTGCACGCGTCCACGCAAAGGGCGCCCCCATTTTAAGTGGGGAGCGGTCATTCCGAAAAAGCAGGCAACTCTCCACTTACGTGGGGGTTATGTTTGGGGGTTGTGAAATCGCGTAAAGTGGGGAGAATCCTTTAAACACGCTTTAAGCTCTTTCTCTTCATTTTTTTTTTTTTATAAATATTTATTAAGGTTTTTAAATATAAATGCACACATAATAAACGATCTTACTTCTATTACAACAATTTCATCACTTCTTTGGACTCCCTCACGTCTCCCGCTCCCATTTACATCGTTAAAAATTTTTTTTCCAAACAAATTATCAACTTGTTTACAATCTCATGTCCACTCATTCAAATATAATCTAGCACTTCTTCCAAAAAAATTTATATTTTCTTTAGTCTCACTTATCATCAAATTTAAATCTAGTTTAGTGGTGGCCAGTTTTTTATAATCTGGCATCCTTCTTAACATTCAACCAAATTACAATGTTTTTGTAGATACATCTTGAATTTCTCCCAGTCTTCCTCCATCTTCTCTTCTCCCAGATCACGGATTCTGCCGGTCATCTCGGCCAGTTGCATATAGTCCATCAGCTGCATCTGCCACTCTTCCAGTGTGGGTAAATCTTGAGTTTTCCAGTTTTTTGCGATGAGAATCCTTGCTGCCGTTGTTGCATACATAAAAAATGTTCGATCCTTCTTTAACACCTTCTGGCCTACAATACCCAGAAGGAAGGCCTCTGGTTTCTTTGTGAAGGTATACTTAAATACCTTTTTCAGCTCATTATATATCATTTCCCAGAAGGCCTTCACCTTAGGGCATGTCCACCAGAGGTGAAAGAATGTTCCTTCATTTTCTTTGCATTTCCAACATTTATTATCAGACGAATGGTATATTTTGGCAAGTTTAACTGGGGTCATGTACCATCTATATATCATTTTCATTACATTTTCCTTCAGAGCATTACATGCGGTGAAGTTCAGCCCAGTGGTCCACAACCTTTCCCAGTCCTCAAACATAATGTTATGCCCAATGTCCTGTGCCCATTTTATCATAGCCGATTTAACTATTTCGTCTTGTGTATTCCATTTTAGCAGCAAGTTATACATTCTAGATAGTACCTTGGTCTTTGGTTCTAACAATTCTGTTTCTAACTTCGATTTCTCCACCTGGAACCCTAACTTTTTGTCATTTTTAAAAACTTCTTTAATCTGAGCATAATGTAACCAGTCTCGCACCTTATCCTTCATTTTCTCTAAGCTCTTTCTCTTCAATCCAACCCAATAATTATGTATCCAAAAATATCCACAACTAGAACCGAAGTTCTGGGTCTAGAAGGAGGCTGGAGGATGCTCATGAGGGTGGCTATTGTTGCTGCGCTACCCCGCACATCAGCTGTTAGGTGGAGAGGCTGAGCAGCATAATCAGAGCCCTGCTGCACCTCTGGTCTCTTCGGGGCTTCCTCCACTCTCACACCGATGTCCCCTTTGAGCTCCGAGGGGGTCTGCTCGTGAGACACGAGGGTTCTCTAGCTCTCTCCCATGTGCACACATTGTGTGGTGCCAGCCCCACCCCCAATCATGGGGGCAAGCTGGCATGCCTGGGAGAAGCCATGATAATAATAATCAAAATTTATTACTTATACCCCGCCCATCTGGCCAGGTCTCCCCAGCCACTCTGGGCAACTCCCAACAGAATATTAAAAACACAATAAAACATCAAACATTAAAAACTTTCCTAAACAGGGCTGCCTTCAGATGTCTTCTAAAAGTCAGGTAGTTGTTTATTTCCTTGACGTCTGATGGGAGGGTGTTCCACAGGGTGGATGCCTCTACTGAGAAGGCCCTCTGCCTGGTTCCCTGTAACCTCTCTTCTCACAGTGAGGGAACCACCAGAAGACCCTTGGATCTGGACCTCGGTGTCTGGGCTGAACGCTCCTTCAGGTATACTGGGCCGAGGCTATTTAGGGCTTTCAAGGTCAGCCCCAACACTTTGAATTGTGCTTGGAAACGTACTGGGAGCCAATGAAGGTCTTTCAGGACTGGTGTTATATGGCCTTGGTTTATATGACTGCATAAAGTGGTATCATAGCACATTAAATGTATGGCAGTGGTGTCCAAACTTTTTTCAAAGAGGGCCAGATTTGATGAAGTGAACATGTGTGAGGGCCAGACTTTGGACATGTCTGATGTATGGTATGCATGTGGCCCTAGGCCTCATTTGAAAGCTGAAAGTAGGATCCTCATTATGTGGGGCAGGTCCAGTATTGCTGTCTTGTTTTATTCACGGAAGCTCATACTCTGTGGTGAGGACGGCAAATCATTGTAAACAGGAGCTCAGAGGCAAACTGATTTTAACTTTAATTTGAAAGCTCACACACTGCTCCCGGACAGTCCTTTGTAGCAGCCGCCGCCGCTGTGACAGTGCCGAGACTCTGGTTCTAGCATTACCCCATTTCCTCCCCTTGGTTAGGAATTCTTCTGCAGAAAGTAAAACTTTTGTGTATTTTGAAAAGTCAAAACATAGTTTTAAAATTTCGTATTCTCTGAGAGAAAGCATATTGCTTTTCTATTGACTCATGCTATGGGAATAGAACCCAGACTGCTCTATTATGAGTCTCCTACGAGAACACATAAGAACTTGCATGGGCTGAATAGCGGAGAACCAGGGGACTCAGCTGCAGTTAATTTTCATTTGCTGTTTGTATATAAATGCTTTTAATACTTAAACTAAATTCAGTTCAATTAAACTAATGTTGTTTGACATAATATTCCTTGTTCCAAAATCAATATTCCTTCATTTGACAGGCTTTTTTTCTTGAATGCAGGATGTTTATTATTCTTAAAGCTTACCTATAGACCTGTTTTTTGTCTTGGATGATGTAAAACAGTTCTTCCTTGCACAGCCTAAGCCAGAATATAATGGGGTTCACATTTCTCTGGTAAATATCTTTAATTGTAAGATCATGTCTCCATTATAGCACCAATTTCCTATCCGATTCGCTCTCTCTCTTTTTCCTCCCCACCCCCAAGTTCTTTCAAAGATATCAACAACAGAAGTCATGTTCCTTCAAGTGGAAGGCGATTAATACCATTCTGGAATCTTCTTTATGGTAAACGTTTTCCCTGGATCTCTTGGCTGCTTTCAACACCATTGACCATGATGCACTTTTAGAAGGACTCTGGGGTTGGGAGTTGGAGGTACTGTTCTACAGTGGTTGTGCTTCTACCTGCAGAGTGTCCACCTGAAAGTAACACTAGGGGGTGGTTCCTTGGTCCTATGGCTTTGGGGCTCTGGGATCCCACAGATATCGATTCTATTTCATATGTTATTCAACATCTGTATAAAACTGTTAGGAGCTGTTAGCCATATGCTTATGAAACACCACTCTGTCTCCCCATGTGAGATGTAATCTACTGGAGCAGTCAAATACAACATTCCTTGTTTCCCTAGAGTGGACACAGACAGGGGGATGTTGATCCAACCAGTATAACTTCCTATTACACCTGGTCTGGAGCATCCTCCGCTGCGTGTGACCAGGTAGGAGGGCGTGACCCTGGTGGACCTAGCAAAGGCATGCAACCATCTTCCTCTTTTGACTCTTTTTGACTCCTTCTTCTCCTGGACTGCACTGCTGGCTCTCATGGGATAAGTCCCCATATGGGATGAATCCACACCTTTTTCTTTAACTGTAACCACAAACTAAATCCTGCCTTCAGGGATCATACTCTGAATGTAAGTAAACTTCTTGTTACTTTTAAGGAAAGACTGTTGTGTCTTTATTCTTTTGAGAGGTATCAAAAGGGGACTAACCAGGAGTAATCCAATCTGGGCATGCCAGACTGGATTGCTTAACTAAAGAGATTCAAATGAATCTGCAAACTAGCTTCCTGCTGTATACAGGGAATGTGCTCTGCTACTTGACTCACTAGCGTGAGTGAGGAAGGATAATATTTAATCAATATATCCTCTCCTACTATCCACAACATTCCCACACTTCATTCCATCTGGATCTGGAGAGGAGTTTGATCAGTGCCTGGAAAAAGTGATGGGCTGGATGGGTTCCAATAAACTGAAGCTGAATTCCGACCAGGTGGAGGTGCTGTGGGAGGGCAGTTCCCATGTCCAGGAATTAGATGGACAGCTTGTTGTGAGGAGGACAGTTCTTCCCCCCGAAGGAACAACTTCAAAGTCTGTTAGTAGTATTGGATTCCAGTCTGCTAGGAGACTCCCAAATGGCCTCTGTGGCTGAGAGCGCTTATGCCCAGCTTAGATTGGTCCATCAGCTATGGCCATACCTTGACCAATATATCAAGGTCTCTAGAGTCCATGCTCTAATGACCTCCCACCTGGACCACTGCAATCCACTCTACATGGGGCTAACCTTGATGATGGTATGGAGGCTGCGGTGCAGAATGAGTCTGCCAAGTTGGCAAATGGGCAGCTTAATGGACCACGTGTCTCCAGTCCCTAAAAGCACTGGACTGACTGCTACTGAGCTTCTGGACTCAATTCAATGTGTTTGTACTAGCTGTCAAAGTCCTGAGCAGCTGGTACCTGTGTGCTGGCATCCATCTGTCTTGGGAGACAATGGAGGAGTGCACCTTTGAGGGTGAGGTCAGGCTGTTGGAAAGCTGCAGCATCTGCTGCAACAGTAGAGACTGATGTGGGAGAGACATGTTTTCTTGCAGCTGGAGCAGATAAAGGCATCCCGTTGTGCTGCTGCAGATACACCACAGTGTTTCTTTTCTCTGATCTCCTGCCAGCAGTCATTTCTCCTCTGGTCACTGCTATGGATACATGACTTAACTGCCTGTCTCAGAACAGCTGGTAAGTAAAGGTATAGGGACCCCTGACCATTAGGTCCAGTCCTGACCGACTCTGGGGTTGCGGCGCTCATCTCGCTTTACTGGCTGAGGAGCTGGCGTACAGCTTCCGGGTCATGTGGCCAACATGACTAAGCTGCTTCTGACGAATGAGAGCAGTGCACGGAAACGCTGTTTACTTTCCTGCCGGAGCAGTACCTATTTATCTACTTGCACTTTGATGTGCTTTCGAACTGCTAGGTTGGTAGGAGCTGGGACCGAGAAATGGGAGCTCACCCCATCGCGGGGAACCACCGACCTTCTGATTGGCAAGTCCTAGGCTCTGTGGTTTAACCCAGAGCTCCACTCGCATCCCAGAACAGCTGGTGTTGTTGTTTGGTCGTTTAGTCATGTCCAACTCTTCATGACCCTGTGGACCAGAGCATGCCAGGCACTTTTGTCTTCCACTGCCTCCTGCAGTTTGGTCAAACTCATGTTTGTAGCTTCGAGAACACTGACCAACCATCTCGTCCTCTGTTGTCCCCTTCTCCTTGTGCCCTCCATCTTTCCCAACATCAGGGTCTTTTCCAGGGAGTCTTCTCTTCTCATGAGGTGGCCAAAGTATTAGAGCCTCAGCTTCACAATCTGTCCTTCCAGTGAGCTTTCAGGGCTGATTTCCTTCAGAATGGATAGGTTTGCTCTTCTTGCAGTCCATGGGACTTTCAAGAGTCTCCTCCAGACCATAATTCAAAAGCATCAATTCTTCAGCGATCAGCCTTCTTTATGGTCCAGCTCTCACTTCCATACATCACTACTGGGAAAGCTGGTAACATGTACTTACAAAACTCCACTGCCCCCAATACCAACCATCTTGAGCAAGGGTCAGCAAGGCTTACTGGGCATGGGCCAGATCACTCCTGTGGAGATCTTCCCTGGGCCCGACTGGCACAGCACAATGCCGGAAATCGTGCAGATGCAATTTCCGGTGTCTGGGCATGCGCAGAAGCAATTTTCGGAGCCTCGGAAGAGAGTCCCCGTGCTGCGCTGCACCAGTGGCTCAGTTCAGGGGCAGCTCATGGGCCAGTTAAGCGACCCTCATGGGCCGGCCCATGAGCCTTAGGTTGCCGACCTCTGATCTTGAGCCTTGTGGTCAGCAGGGGAGGTCCTGTTGGTGGTTCCACTCTTAGAAGCTGCCCAATTGGTGCTGACCTGAGAGAGTACCTTCTCAGTTCCCCACTTACAGAATGCCTTCTCTGATGAGGTGTGTCTGTCTTATGATTAACCTTTCGTGGATTTTTTTTATTGTAAAAACAAAACAAAACATGCTTGTTCATCCAGGCATTTGATAGAAAGTGCCTTAAAGGTCTAGTGTATTCACAAGCACAGAATCGTTCTTGGAGAGCTAGGTAGCAGTGGTGGCTCAGAGCGCTTTTCACCAGCTTCAGAAAAGTACCAATTGTACTGTTTCCTTGGAAAATTTGCCTTAGTCTTGGGCTGCATTCATATAGCTATTTATTCTGTTTGGTCAATGTTTCCCTAGTTTCCACATTATATGTGAGCTTTCATTATAGGTGAGTGGACTATACTGGAACTTTAGTGCTAATTTCCTTGTTGGTTGCTTCCACAAAAATTCCATTTGCAATCCCCATTAACTCAGAAAATTTTGGGAGTTATGTGGCATCTGTAACAGTGTCAGTCCCACAATATGAAAGCCGTTGAGTGAGCCCTTATGGGGTAAGGGAATCTTGTGGGAAACTGGTCCCAAGGTATTAAGGGCCTGATAGGTAAAAGACCCCTGGACAACTGTCAACTATGGGGTTGTGGCACTCATCTCGCTTTCAGGTCGAGGGAGCCGGCGTTTGTCTACAGACACTTTCTGGGTCATGTGGCCAGCATGACTAAACTGCTACTGGTGCAACAGGACATCGTGATGGAAACCAGAGTGCACAGAACCAATGTTTACCATCCCATCGCAGCAGTACCTATTTATCTATTTTCACTGGTGTGCTTTTGAACTGCTAGGTTGGCAGGAGCTGGGACAGAGCAATGAGAGCTCACCCCATTGCGGGGATTCGAACCGCTGACCTTCTGATCGGCAAGCCCAATAGTAACATCTTGAATATTGCCTTGCAGTTAAATTGTTACTGAAAGGCAACTCACGTCCAACCTCAATCACTTTCTTCAGACTCCTGTGCTCTATTCTGGTTCTAACACATTTACTTGGGAATAAGGTGCCTTGAATTCAGTGAGATGAAAGCAAGTGTGCTTGGCATCGCCAGCCTTCGACATAGTTTCATTGACTCCAATGAGATGTTGCCTGAGCAAAGCTTTAAATTTGTTAAGACTCTCGGATTTGGCCTGGCAGGATTGTATTTTCTGCACCTTTGTTCAATTCCCAATTTAAACAAAATGACGGGTCAGGCCTCCAGCTCTTCTTCGTCTTTCCACTGCGGCGCTTATAAATCTTTCGGGTCTGTTGTGCCTGGCCCTTGTCCAGAAATAAACCTGCCGAATGAAAAGTCGATGTTGGAATAATTTATCAATGTTAACAGTGGGAATCGCAGGCTGAACAGTAGTTTTGTGCTGTTCCTGAGCAAAAACCACTGTGAGCACTTACCTAATTGAAATAATATGGCACATGCTCCCCATAATTGCTCTCCTTTGATAACTTTGCTTAGGTCATGTTTTCTCAGTTAATTGTAATAAAATGTATACATATATATATATGAGTAATAAGGACAAGGGGCTCAGGAAAATGGGAACAGAAAGTGTGTCTTGTTTTCAGACACAAATGTTTTCTTTAAATTAATTACAATGGGAATGACAGGACTTGGCATGCATTGGGAATGTAATCAACAGCTATGATTACTGGGTAGTATGTTCAGAATGGAAGAAGCATTAGTGAAACCCAAGACGGGCTGTCTCTGTTGAGCTGCCGGGTGGGGTGGGGTGGGGTGGAGTGGGATGGGGGGAAAGCACTGAATTCTAGCCAATTCTTCATTTGCAACATGCATGAACTCTGAAGCAGGTTTGAGTTCTGTAAGGCACACAGAGGAGGAATCCGACAGATCCCCCTTGGAAGCCATTAAGTGGCTCTTACATTAGGGGTGGGGAAACAAGTCCTCTCTAGATGTTGTAGGACTGTAGCTCCCATCTGCCCCAACCATTATGGCCACTGATCAGGAGGAGGATGGGAGCTGTAGTGTGACAATATTTGAAGGGCCAAAGGTTCCCCACTGATGCCTCTTAAATAATGACCTGTATCCACTTCCCGGCTGGAAGGCAAAGCACATGGCAAGTGAGTTAGGAGGACTGGAGTTCCAATTTATAGCTACTTTGTTCATGGTCTCATGGGGATTGCACTATGTGACTCTGCCTAATATATATATATATATATTATTATATTATTATATATATATTATTATATATATATTATATATATATATATTATTGGCTCAGATATGTTGACGACACCTTTGTAATTTGGCCACACGAGAAAGAAAAACTGGATAGCTTCCTCACACATCTCAACAACTTACACCCCAAAATACAATTCACTATGGAAATAGAAGCCAACAACCAACTTCCCTTCCTTGACGTCCTAATCTACAAAAAACCTGATGGCTCCCTAGGACACACTATCTACCGGAAAAAAACACACACCAACCGCTACTTACATGCACAATCACACCACCACCCTGCACAAATAAACTCCGTAGCCAAGACTCTCATCTCCAGAACCAAACGCCTGGCTGACAAAGACCACTTGACAACTGAGTTACAGAATCTCTCAAACGTGTTAATTGCCAATGGATACCAGCAAAACAGGATTACGAAGCTAATCCAAAAGGAAACACCCCCCAAAAACCAAGACACAGAAGAAAACAATGGCATGGCCCTCCTTCCTTATATCAAGGGCACTACAGATAAAATTAGCAAAATCCTCCATAAACACAATATCAAAACAGCCTTTTGCACCAACCAAAAAATAGCCAATATCCTCAGAAACCCCAAGGATAAAATCCAGTTGGAAAACCAAGGGATCTATGAAATACCCTGCAAAGTCTGCCCAGCCACGTACATTGGACAAACAAACAGACGAATAAATGCACGTATCGCAGAACACAAGAATGCCGTCAAAAAAGAAGAAAAAACTTCCTCTCTTTTCCAACACATGAAAGAAACAGGACACGAAATTAATTTTGCAGATTCCAAATTGCTCTTTAACACGGAACATCACCACAAGAGAATAATCATGGAAGCCATCGAGATAGAGAAACACCCTCACAACATGAACAAGCGTGACGACACATCCCGCTTGCCAGACATCTGGAAATTAGCCCTCCCCACAAAAACTGACACCAGATCCAGAGGCACACAGAACGCCAACACCAATCAACCACACCAGACCCAAACCAAGACCCTCTCCACAGATGAATTACAGACACCATCCAGTAGCCAATCCATGGTGGCACCTCCGGATGCTGCACCCCCCTGCAATCCCTACACAGATCTGGCTGACACAAGCCACAAAACCACAGCTCGCCCCTATACACGAAGCCAAGCCAGAGCACAACTAAGTACAGTACAGCCATCTTCTCAGGAAAACTCTTCACAAAGTTCAAGAGGTCAAGACACAAAGACTTTAACAACTAATCCACACCTAATGACCCACCTAAGTGGTACTCAGGATATCACTCAAGAAATCACTCAAGATATCTCTCAAGTAATTAAGGAACAAAAGAAGAAAAGGCACACTAGCCTGGGAACTTCCTCTCTGCCCAGAACATTGGAGGCTATACACCACACCCCCTCTACAGTATTTATAGGAACTCAAACACTGAGATCCTGCTCTGTTCCAGTAACAAGAAGCCGAAAGCACCAGCCTGAAGATGACGAGTGAGACCTCGTCGAAACGTCGCCTAGACACCCCAACTTTTACACGGGAAGACACCCGAGGACACCAAAACCTGCATTCCTGTACCCGTGAAAATCTACGAAAGCACATATATATATATATATATATATATTCAGATTTGCTTTCTTCATCCGACTGCACTGGCTACCAGTTAGTTTCCGGGCCCAATTCAAAGGGCTGGTTTTGACATATAAAGCTTTAAATGGCTCAGGACTGCAATACCTCAAGGACTGCCTCTGTCCATATGAACCTGACCCATATGAACCATTAACTGAGGCCCTTCTTCATGTGCCTTCTCCTCGAGAGGTCCGGAGGGTGGCAACACGAGAATGGGCCTTCTCTGCAGTGGCTCCCCATCTGTGAAATGCTCTCCCCAGGGAAGTTTGCCTGGCACCTTCATTATACGCCTTTAGGCGCCAGGCAAAAATGTTCCTTTTTAACCAAGCCTTTGGTTGATCTGATTTACATCCTATGCCCTTAAAAAATAATAATGGGGGGGGGGCTATTGGGTTTTTTTATTATTATTATGTAGTTTGTAGTTTTATGCAGTGGTACCTCGGGTTTAGAACTTAATTTGTTCGAGAGGTCCGTTCTTAACCTTGAAACTGTTCTTAACCTGAGGTACCACTTTAGCTAATGGGGCTTCCCACTGGAGCACAATTTCTGTTCTCATCCTGAGGTAAAGTTATTAACACGAGGTACTATTTCTGGGTTAGCGGAGTTTGTAACCTGAAGTGTCTGTAACCTGAAGCGTCTGTAACCAGAGGTACCACTGTATCTTAATTTTATTCTGTGAACTGCCCTGAGACCCCCGGGTATAGGGCAGTATATAAATTCAATAAATCATCATCATCATCATCATCATCCTAGCAACAGTGAGGTCACCATGTAACCACGTTTGGTTGGCTACACCCACAGTCTCCTACTGCCCTGAAAGTGCCGGGACTGTCACAAAACCGTTAAGCCACCACAGCTTCTTTGTCATGACCCAAATTCTGCAAATGGGGAAAGGGAGCGGGGTGGGGCAGGTGCAGCAGGAAGGGGGGGAAGAGGAGGCGATCCGGCCCCTCACAGTGGCACAAAGGACTCACAGGGAGGTGAGAAGCACCAGCCGGTAACACTCAATGCATCTGACTATAGCGATTATGGTGGCAGGAACAGCCTAAGGGGGCCTGACTCCTGCAGGCGCACAGGGGCCTCTCAGCAGTCATTGCCACCAACCATAGAGACTACGTTCTTGGTACGGAAGTGCCCCCTTGTAAACATCTGCCACAGGTGCCTCCCCTGACCCCCAAGGCAGGCTGATGGAAGCCTCACAATTTTACTATAATTTATCAAAGGCTCCAACATATAACCAAGACATTTGCCAGTGTGGAATTGTTACTTCTCTTGGTAACAGCCATTGGGGCAGCTCAGCCAGCCCTACACTTTCCCTGTATTCTATCGACCGTGCATGTATATAGGGGGCTCCATGGGACAACCACAATGATGCAGAACCCCTGACCATTAGGTCCAGTTGCAGACGACTCTGGGGTTGCGTTGCTCATCTCGCTTTACTGGCTGAGGGAGCCAGCATACAGCTTCTGGGTCATGTGGCCGGCATGACTTAGCCGCTTCTGGCAAACCAGAGCAGCACACAGAAACGTCATTTACCTTACCGCCAGAGTGGTACCTATTTATCTACTTGTACTTTGATGTGCTTTCGAACTGCTAGGTGGGCAGGAGGAGGGACCAAGCAACGGGAGCTCACCCGTCGCAGGGATTTGAACCGCCAACCTTCTGATCAGCAAGCCCTAGGCTCTGTGGTTTAACCCACAGCGCCACCCGCGTCCCTATGATGTAGAATAGAATGTCCCTATTTTCATATGGGGAATGTTTCGGGGTATGCAACATCAGGGATCATTGACCCTTTTTTGGACAATGGCCACATTTGGAATCTTGAGACAGTCTATGAGCACCACCAGTCACAAAAGGGATGCCATGAGGGCATGGCAAAACACAAAATGGCTCGAGCAGGAAGGTGGCATAATGTCTGCCACACCTAAAAGAGCAGAAAAGGATGCAGGGCCACCCAATGGCTGCCTCACCAATGAGAAAAAGGACACCAGTCATCGTTACAGCCACAGAGAGAAGCTCTTTGCACTTTTCCTCTGTTCAGAAAATATGAGAGGTGCCTCTGTTTAAGGGGTGGTGGTGGTCAATATAGGAGACCCTGAGACAGTGCCAACAGGAAAGGGTTGGGAAGTCCTGACTCTCTTCCAACCCCATCTAGATTATCTCTAAGAAGCATAAAAGGAAAGTGGCAACGGCCTCCCTGTGACTGCAAAGAGCAAGAGAAGCACATCTGCAAATGTCTGTAACGAAAATCTGATGCTCCCTTGCCCTAAATGAAAAAAGAAAAGAAAAATCTGGTAGACTTAAATGGTCTTGAATCAAGACTCTGAAGGTTGATGCTTTTCACTTGGAATGATAATAGCCAGAAGCCGAGCTATTTTTATGCTTTATGATAAACAATGAATAAAACACTGTTTCTCTTTGGACATTCTGGATAAAAGACTCTCTCTCTCTCTCTCTCTCTTTGTGTCTGAGTTATTTATTTATTTGTTTTTGTTTAAAAGTGTTTTTTTGCAGCAAATTGTACCCCGCTCCCCTCCCTGTGGCTGGGAATCCTTCAAAGAGCCCCGAATCTGGACAGTAAATGAAAGAGAAAAGTCGAGTTACTTAAAACGTCTTCCTTTGCTTTTTTTCCCTTAGAATTTGGGCGTGCTGTGTCGTCCTTGTATATTTTGCTAGTGGGAAACGTCCCAGCTGCTTTCTTGAAAATGACGTTTCTCCCTCCAATCAACTTTCTTTTTATGTGTCGCGTCTGAGTTTGAAAAGAAACCTAAGCTACAATTAAGACTGAATGGAAAGTTCTTTTAAATGAACTTCTTTGGCTGAAATTAGGGGACTTAGGAGGGGAAGCGTGAACTAGTTTCTGAAACTGAGCTTCCCCTTCCATGGCATGTCTCAGTCCTTGCAGCGCCGGTGATCAAACTTCCAGAAACCTCAGACAACTGCCATGTATTTCTTGTGCACCTGCGTTGTGTTCTACTGTGTGTGCAGGTACAGGAAGGGACCACTTTTTTCCTTTCAGTGCCCCTACATTTTGGGGAAACTCCTCAAGTTCTGAAGAGAATGTAGCACCTCTCTGGTGGACCGAGAAACCGACGAATCTTTGAACTGCGGAAAAAGAATGTCTTGTAAAATTTAAGCCCACCAAAACTGATAGCTACGGCATTGCTGCTCATTGCGATTAAGGAAATTCTGCTCAGCTTCCTTGGCAGCCCTGATCAAAGGATTCAGCAAACCCCTTTCACACCTATAGCTCCAGAAATGGCGCTGGCAGCCTCTTTGAAAAATTCATATTTACCTGCATCATGGGAACATGGAACTGCTAGCATTCATGTGGTTCATTCCATAAAGAAAATCGCATGAAGGCTGAACAGGGGGAGGTCTTTATGGGTATCTCTTTGATCAGCCCTGTGCAATATGCAGCCGGTAAAGGTAAAGGTAAAGGTAAAGGTAAAGGTAAAGGGACCCCTGCCCGTTAGGTCCAGTCGTGGACGTCTCTGGGGTTGTGGTGCTCATCTCGCTTTATTGGCCGAGGGAGCCGGCGTACAGCTTCCGGGTCCTGTGGCCAGCATGACTGAACTGCTTCTGGTGAACCAGAGCAGCGCACGGAAATGCCGTTTACTTTCCTGCCGGAGAGGTACCTATTTATCTACTTGTACTTTGACGTGCTTTCAAACTGCTAGGTTGACCAGAGCAGGGACCGAGCAACGGGAGCTCACCCCATCGCAGGGATTCGAACCACCAACCTTCTGATTGGCAAGTCCTAGGCTCTGTGGTTTAACCCACAGCACCACCTGCAGCCTGTAGCAGCAGGTAAACGGTCCCTGAATTTGCAGTTCATCAAGTGCAGGCCTAGCTAATAATCAGTTTGTATGGCCTGCAAGTCAGCGGAAGAAAGTAGTGTTGTTCATTTAAGTGGATTCAATGGTTTCTCCATTCATCTCCATGGAAGGGACAGCAGTTCTCTGGGTCCCTTCCTTTGTGCTGAGTTGTTGCTCCCCTTGAAAAGCACTAGGGAGCCATGCCATTGTGTGCACAGAAGGGTTCTCCATTCAGTGTCTAGGTGGCTGAGAGCTTATTGGCACAGATTCCCCTCCCCCTGAAAAAAATGCTTTTCTTCCAGTTGTTTTTAGATTAGGATGCAGAGGCCAAGCATTGAACAACTCGAAACAATGGTTGCTTGCATCTAAATTAGATTAGAATATCAGCCTGACACTCCACAAATGGCTGGGGGAAAATAGGTTATGTGTGGTAGTTAGCATTAACACCAATGTGAAGGACACACCGAAAAGAGTGAAACTTTATTGCTAAACATGATGTCAAACTTAGTTACTGTACATCACTTCCAGACATGAAAGGGGCACTGTCAGGTCAAATTAGGCTCCACATTTTCTCTTACTGGGGCAAAAAAGAGAGAGCTGCCTTTGCAAGTCTTGAAAATCAAATGGTTTCATGATGTTTATTAGAATCCCAAAGGGATTTGCTTTTTAACAAGTAAAATGCTCCCCTGCTGTCTTTGCAACACAAGAACTGTACCATAGTACAAGATTGACTGTTGGGCTCAGAAAGCCTAAAACTTCTGAGCCCAACAGCCAATCTTGGACTATGGTACAGTTCTTGTGTTGCAAAAAAATGTCTTGGAAACAAATATAGCCATATTGCCAAGACATTTGTGTGTGTGTGTGTGTGTGTGTGTGTGTGAGAGAGAGAGAGAGAGAGAGAGAGAGACATTTAATTTTCCTGTTCTTCAATCAGATGGTTAGAAAACATTTAAATGTGAATGACAGGCCTTTGGTGATACAGTGGTACCTCGGGTTACATACGCTTCAGGTTACACACTCTGCTAATCCAGAAATAGTGCTTCAGGTTAAGAACTTTGCTTCAGGATGAGAACAGAAATTGGGTTCCGGCGGCACGGCAGCAGCAGGCGGCCCCATTAGCTAAAGTGGTGCTTCAGGTTAAGAACAATTTCAGGTTGAGAACAGACCTCCAGAATGAATTAAGTACTTAACCCGAGGTACCACTGTATATTATTTATGAAATCATTTGTATATATTTTTGGGGAGAGATGTAGCTCACAGGTATCTTTAATTAGGACTGGGAATATCTGGAGAGCTGCTGTCTGTTAGTGTGGACAAGGAAGTTTGCCACAACCTGCTTGTATCTCCTTCTTGTTGATGGTCCTGGGATTTTGCACACCCTGGGCGAGAAAGGCATTAGGGGCCCCTTAAGAGTGTGAAAACAAGCCACACCTAAACTATGCACTTAATTCTACCCAAGAAGCTGCAGTGAGAATGTGGGTAAAAAAACTGTAATAGATTTGTTGTGGTCAGTTTTTCTTACAACTGGCGTGAAGAATATTACTTGCATTATATCAACACTACACCGTAAATACATTTATACAAGTTATAAAAAGAAGCAAGTTGTTACCGTCATATGTGATGCTTTTATGTAAACAGAAACTGCCCAAACAGAAACCATGAAAGAGAATTGGGGCAGAAGGACCATATGGTGAATTAGTGATATGCGTGGCAATTCTGGGCTGCATCAATAGGAGTATTGCATCTAGATCAAGGGAAGTAATAGTGCCACTGTATTCTGCTCTGGTCAGACCTCAGCTGGAGTACTGTGTCCAGTTCTGGGCACCACAGTTCAAGAAGGACACTGACAAACTGGAACGTGTCCAGAGGAGGGCAACCACTGATAAATAGATGCAATCACTGATAAATAGATGTATAGTGATTAATTGTGATCTGCAAGTATGCATTGTCCCTCATGACTTACTTAGGACTAAGACTGTGCACATACAACATTTTATTTTGACTTGCTTTTTCTGTGTAGCCCCCACACAATCTAGATCTACTTCATCTTTTTGCTCCTGGAATGTGCTCCTTGAGAAACAGGGTTCATTCTAGAAACTGAAGCTCATTGCGGATTGATTCTGCATTAGCCCACAGGCTGTCCGTTTGAAAACAGATATAGGAGGTCCCAGCAATGGGATGTGTGTACACCTGCCCTTTGACATTGCAGGTGGGTGCATGCCAATATCACAATCACCAGCTCCTCCTTCATTCACCTGGGGAATGTTTAGGTAGGAAAAGGCATGTATAACCTAACCAAGGGGATACACCCACTCTTGCAGGCTGCAGGATCAATATAGATTGAAAGCTGCATGTTGAGGACAAGCAAGGACAATTCCACATGGATAAAAGCTACATTTTGGGGCTACAAGTAAGTTAATGTGTACATAGCCTAAGCAAAGGGATCGGTCACACTTCCACTTGTCCCGGGCCTAGAAAGGAGGGGTCCAAGATGTTTTCCACTTCTCCTACTGCTTTCCTTGAGAAAATCCACCGTTTACCGCTGAATTGGAACATCAATCCACAGAAAAACCAATTGACCTTTGTTCCGATTCATTAGTAAGCAGTGGATTTCCCCGGGGGAAAGCTGAAGGACATGTGGAAGTCTGGAAAAGCCCTAACTGTATACAATGGAACTTACTACAGTGCTACCTCGGGTTAAGTACTTAATTCGTTCTGGAGGTCCGTTCTTAACCGGAAGCTGTTCTTAACCTGAGACACCACTTTAGCTAATGGGGCCTCCCGCTGCTGCTGGATTTCTGTTCTCATCCTGAAGCAAAGTTCTTAACTCGAGGTACTATTTCTGGGTTAGCGAAGTCTGTAACCTGAAGCGTATGTAACCTGAAGCGTAGGTAACCCGAGGTACCACTGTATAGCTATATTTTATAGAAAAAGAGGTGCCAGAACTCACCTCCCTTGTTCTCTTATAAGGGCAATGGTGCCCACCTGTTCCGGCAAGTTCCGGCTGAAAAAAAGCCCTGCTTCTGAGGAAACATGCATAGGATTGCTCTGCAGAAGCAGAGGTGATCTGAGAAATGCAACAGAAGTAAAACTTCCAGTTCAGTCCAAATCTTCCAAGTTGCCCCGACTGAATGGAAACCTGTCGTCTCATGCGAAGGTACCTCAAAAAGAAAAGAGGTTTGACTGACACCCACTATTGCTTCTCTCTTTCTCTCTTTGTTTAGCTTGTTTGCTTAGTTGGAATGTAGCACTTTGTTAAAGCCCTGCCACGGTGGGTTTGGGTCTATTTAAAGGCTTAACTTCTGCACAAAGAGTTCTGCCAATGGCTTTCTGTCATCAGCCGAGGAGGATTAAAGGGGGATTGATTACAGAAGGGGGCTGCTGCTTTTATTTACTTCTTCCACATCAACACCTCTTCCTAACTCTATAGACTACCGAATGAATAAGTGGTGTCTCTGCAACCGGGCTGCCCACATGCCAGCTCCACATTGGACGCTTTTGTCCTGCTGTTTGCACTCCGCTCATGGGCGCAAACCACATTATTAGTTTTCGAGAGTGCAAATAATCTTCGACAATGAGACCCAACAATCCCCCTTTCATGGCCTGTTTAGACAATCTGTTTGGTCAAGAGCCCAGACTGCACTTTTCACCTTGGTCTATGAGCAGACCTGCAAATAAATGTCCTCCACCATAACTGCCTGTTCTTAAGCCGTCTGCTAATGGTTTGTTTAGCTTAGGCTCACCAAGCCACTACTACAAGGAAGAGCAGTTTTGGGGTGGGTTTTTCTTTTCACTACAAGGAAGAGGGTAGTTGTTTTTGTTAAAGCTCAGTGGAAAGAATTTGTAAAAAGGGTTTTATTCAGCAATGGCTTTTTTTCTCTCTTTGCAGAGAAGGGGGCAATTGGTTTTCCTCCAGTTACACCATTTATTTATCTGAGCTCTTTCAGGTTTTTAGATGATGTCAGCGTGGTTTGCTTTTAACTAGGCATACCTTGAGCATTTGTTTAAGGGTGCTTGCGAACAGGGGCAGATCTGCTATGAAACTGAAGCTTCACTTTCAGGGCCCCAAATCCCAGTGAGAGCCACTCACTGGGTTAAGAGCGGTGGACTCGTAATCTGGTGAACCGGGTTCGATTCCCCACTCTTCCACATGCAGCTTCTGGGTGACCTTGGTCCAGTCACACTTCTCTGAAGTCTCTCGGCCTCACTCACCTCACAGAGTGTTTGTTGTGGGAAAGGAAGGGAAAGGAGAATGTTAGCCGCTTTGACACTCCTTAGGGTAGTGATAAAGCAGGATATCAAATCCAAACTACTACTACTACTCCCATTCTTCTTCTTCTTCTTCTTCTTCTTCTTCTTCTTCTTCTTCTTCTTCACAGGGGCCCCAGAAGCAATGTTGTTCCACCAACTTTGCTACTCATCCAGCTTGACTTTGACATGTGAGATAATCCAGTACAGAAACTTTAATCAAAACCAGAGATATAGTATATATATATATTTTTAATGTGGTAATGTGTCATGGAAGAACCCCACTGAAGAAGATAAGAGTGGTTACCCAAATCTCGTTGCTGTTTGTGAAGGGGCCCCCATAACAGTTCAAGCTTCAGGGCCCTGTAAATGCAGGTCCACCACTGCTCGCAAAAACAGGTGTCCCCCAGTTGAATGCTTAAGAGCAGAATTAGGGCAGACTCAACCTTGCTTGCTATCAGCAAAATGACCTGGACTGTGCTCACCCTATATGCCAAGCTTCAGGTAAAGGACCCCTGGACAGTTAAGTCCAGACAAATTTGACTATGGGGTGCAGTGCTAATCTTGCTTCAGGCCGAGGGAGCCAGTGTTTGTCTGCAGACAGCTTTCCTAGTGATGTGGCCAGGATAACTGAACTGCTTCTGGCGCAAAAGGACAGCATGACTGAAGACAGAGCGCATGGAAAGGTATAGTGAATGTGGCAGAGAATTGTATTAAAAATCAGAGCTTTGCAATTGTGAAGGGAAAGTCTGGAAATGTGGGCATGTAGTTAACAGTGGGAGCAAAGAAACTAGAGTGGTGTCTGAGCTTACCCACCAGTGGTGTGCTTTCAGTGCAAAAAATGGTTCTTTTAATGAACATTTGCAGCTATAGACTTACATTGGCTCCCAGTACGTTTCCGAGCATAATTCTAAGTGTTGGTGCTGATCGTTAAAGCCCTAAACAGCCTCGGCCCAGTATACCTGAAGGAGCATCTCCACCTCCATCGTTAAATAACTAATGTCCAGCTCCGAGGGCCTTCTGGTGGTTCCCTTACTGCAAGAAGTGAGGTTACAGGGAACCAGGCAGAGAGCCTTCTCAGTAGTGGCGCCTGCCCTGTGGAACGCCCTCCCATCAGATGTCAAGGAAATAAACAACTACCTGACTTTAAGAAGACATCTGCAGGCAGCCCTGTTTAGGGAAGTTTTTAATGTTTGATGTTTTATTGTGTTTTTAATATTCTGTTGGGAGCTGCCCAGAGTGGGCAGGGTATAAATTGTTGTTGTTGTTGTTGCTGCTGCTGCTTCCTGTCTCCAGTGTCATTCCTTTTTCATTTGACCTCTTAGTATCTTCAACATTTGTAGGAAACCTGACTCTTTTAGCACAATTAATTCTAAACACAGGACCCCTGTTTAGAATTTCAACTGGCCAGTGAGGGCAACATGGTATATAGATAGACACTTGAGTAAGAATAAGGTTTGTGAGATAGCAATTGTTTCTCAGGCAAGCATTTATAATCAGCATCAAATACTCTTCTGAAATCATGGGTCTATGAGGAAGATGACATAAAAAAATGTCATGATTATTAGTAAAGATCCCCCCCAATTCACCTCTGAGTTTGTATGTACGCATATAAGCATGTAATCCTAAATATGATGTGTTTGCATGATCAGAAGTAGGTGTACGTGTATTACTTCAGCTATTATTATTGAGTGTTTAAAAGTTTCCATTCAAAGTTTGACTCTGAGAAGGGAAACTTTAAGCATGCATGACCTGGAGTGAATAGGCTATAAAATTAATCTAACCTTTTAATACATTGAGCATGCATATCTTCTTTTCTCTAGTTATGTGCAAAGTGGAATGCTAAATTCCAAAGTTGGCAACTGCCTGCTGTCAGAGTTTCTTTCCTACACCATGGAATTTTCTTCAAGGGCATAATTTCCAATTTGGGTTGGATCCATTTTTTATACAACTGGTGTTCGACCCAATGCCCCCCTGGAAAATTGGTGTTCATTTAATTGTATTTTTTGTTGGTTTCTTAAAAACCCCCCCAAAAACCAAAGCGTTATTCAACCCTGGAACCAACTACACTGGAAACTAATTTTCAGAATGTTTCCCCTTCTCACAGATGAATAATGGAATATAACTAGGCTTCCATTTCATGTGCTGCAGAGAATGTTTTACAGCGTCTGTCAGAAAAACTTATCTAACCAGGCACAAAATCCAATTTCCAGTAAGATGATAATGGAAAGGATAATGATGTTTGATTTATCTGTACAAAAAGCTGCTCACCCCTGTTGGGCAGAAATCTGAAAGGCTGATTTAGATGTAGACCAGACTTCAAAAGGACACAAGGTTTCAACAACTTGGTGGGGAGACCTTTCGTTCATGGTTGAAAGTCACATTTCGTTCTGAACAGCTAGTCCTCTTAAAAGAACATCAGTAGAAATGCATGTCTCTGATTTATGTTTGATTCCCAAATGAATCTGAGTGATTCTTCTTTTAAATGGCTTCCTTGGTGTCAAGCAAGTTCCATTAAAGTGAAGACAAAGCCTGGAAGAACAGCATGAAACTACAAGCAATTTCCCTACAGCACAGCTGAGAACCGCATGTGGCTTCTTATTAGTTTCAGGGGTCTGAAATGCTGCTGGAGCTCTTAGTCTGCGGGCCGTAATTCCTGCGCAGATCATTTTATATAACGTTTTTACTTAACTGGCTCCAATGGTTTAATATCCCATTTAAAATATGAAGAAACAAGCAATAAGTGCAGGCATCAGCTCTGGAAGTGAGCAGAAGTGGTCATTATTCAAATCAATCAAAGCTAAGCAGTGAGTGTCTTCAATGTATAGTTTATCTGTATATTTATTGCAAGATTTGTATACTGCTTTTTACACACATACCAAAGCTGTGTACAATTCCACCATGCTGAGATGTAGAGAAGAAGATCTAGGAGTCTTGGTAAGGATCTAGGAGTCTTGGTTGACCACAAACTTGACATGAGCCAACAGTGTGACGCGGCAGCTAAAAAAGCCAATGCAATTCTGGGCTGCATCAATAGGAGTATAGCATCTAGATCAAGGGAAGTAATAGTGCCACTGTATTCTGCTCTGGTCAGACCTCAGCTGGAGTACTGTGTCCAGTTCTGGGCACCTCAGTTCAAGAAGGACACTGACAAACTGGAACGTGTCCAGAGGAGGGCAACCAAAATGGTCAAAGGCCTGGAAACAATGCCTTATGAGGAACGGCTAAGGGAGCTGGGCATGTTTAGCCTGGAGAAGAGGAGGTTAAGGGGTGATATGATAGCCATGTTCAAATATATAAAAGGATGTCACATAGAGGAGGGAGAAAGGTTGTTTTCTGCTGCTCCAGAGAAGCGGACACGGAGCAATGGATCCAAACTACAAGAAAGAAGATTCCACCTAAACATTAGGAAGAACTTCCTGACAGTAAGAGCCGTTCGACAGTGTAATTTGCTGCCAAGGAGTGTGGTGGAGTCTCCTTCTTTGGAGGTCTTTAAGCAGAGGCTTGACAACCATATGTCAGGAGTGCTCTGATGGTGTTTCCTGCTTGGCAGGGGGTTGGACACGATGGCCCTTGTGGTTTCTTCCAACTCTATGATTCGAAGAAGAAGAAGAAGAAGAAGAAGAAGAAGAAGAAGAAGTTATTTATCTGCCACCCATCTGACTGGCTTGCCCCAACCACTCTAGGCAGCCTCCAACAAATTAAAACACATATACAGTACAGTGGTGCCTCGCAAGACGAAATTAATCCGTTCCGTGATTCTCTTCGGCTAGCGGTTTTTTCGTCTTGCGAAGCAAGCCCATTGACAGCTTAGCGGATTAGCGCTATTAGCGGTCTAGCGGCTTTTAGCGATCAGCTGAGAAGCGGCTTATCAGCGGAACAGCTGATAAGCGGCTTAGCGCTTAGGGAAAGGGCAGAAAAAAGCGAGAAAAAAATGCGGGAACTCGCAAGATTTTTTTGTCTTGCGAAGCAACCCCATAGAGAAATTCGTTTAGCGAAGCGCCTCCAAAAACGGAAAACCCTTTCGTCTAGCGGGTTTTTCGTCTTGCGTGGCGTTCGTCTTGCGGGGCACCACTGTAAATATCAAGGAATAAGATGCTGGTAAACTGAATGGATCTTCTGTTTCATTCCAGAGCAACAGATTCTTCGAGAAATGAAGTGTCCTTTTCCCGTATCTTAAAATTAGTAGTAGTAAACTGGTTTACTGGAAGGAACTGCCAGATGAGGTGCTGGGATCTGGGATGCCTCTTCCTCCTTCTCCTAATAATAATAATAATTTATTTATACCCCACCCATCTGGCTAGTAACGACAGCCTCTCCCTCCAGCTTTAGATAGCTTCTCAGTGGCAGCTAGTACGCTTCTGCCATCCAGATGTGGATATTAGCTCATTTTATTTAACTTTTATAAATTAGGAAGCATTTACCTGGTTCCTTCTCTCCCCACCCCCACTGACCCATTCTCCATGTAAGGAGAATGAGAGTGCTTGGCCTCAGTGATGTCATAGAGCAGCGGTTCTCAACCTGTGGGTTCCCAGATGTTGTTGGACTACAACTCTCATCATCCCTGACCACTGATCAAGCTGGCTAGGAATGATGGGAGAAGAAGAAGAAGAAGAAGAAGAAGAAGAAGAAGAAGAGGAGGAGTTTGGATTTGATATCCTGCTTTATCACTACCCGAAGGAGTCTCAAAGCGGCTAACATTCTCCTTTCCCTTCCTCCCCCACAACAAACACTCTGTGAGGTGAGTGGGGCTGAGATACTTCAAAGAAGTGTGACTAGCCCAAGGTCACCCAGCAGCTGCATGTGGAGGAGCAGAGACGCGAACCCGGTTCACCAGATTAAGAGTCCACCACTCTTAACCACTACACCACACTGGGAGTCGTAGTCCAACAACATCTGGGGTCCCACAGGTTGAGAAACACTGCCATAGAGCCAAACCTCATTAATAATGCAGCCACCAGGACATCATCATGTTCGATATGTGATTTCCTTGATGGCTGAAATCAAAGAGTAAACGGAAAGAAAATGATACCAACATAGTAGCTGTGAACAAGTATGAACCACAAAAGGGGGGACACTAAGAAGGAGGGTTTTTCATTTCCATCCATATTTCTCCCTAATGCATGCATTTGTGTATACTTCGGTTAGAGACCTGCATTGCAAAACGCAGAGAACTGTGAATTTCCCCATACCATTTTGGAAAGTGTGAATTAAGTAGTTTTGCTTCCAGGCGCAGACCACATTGACTTTCCCCTCCATCCCTAGCAAAATGTGGTCATTTCCAAACATTGTGAAAGAGAAATAACGGCAGAAAAGCTTTCCCTTCTCTGTGACTGCACCGGTGGAAATCAGCATGGAATCTTTCTTGGCAACGGAACAGACTCAATGGCAAGTGCTCTGAACACATTTCCACCTCATTCAGTTTCTTTTGGCATCTCAGCAGCTGCCATTTGTTCACAATATAGCACCAGTTTTTGAACTCTTTATAACCAGCAGTGCTCGGCGAAACAGCCGGCTGCTTTCAAAGCATCAGGAATGGCCGGCTTGCAATCGAGCTGCCCCCCTCTGATTTATGGGAGCATGGGGTGAAATGAGACATCAAGAGAGACACAATGCAGTATTGATGAGCAGCTGAAAAAGGAGTGGGATATACTCTGACTTCTCCTCAAATTGGGGTATGCTCCTCTGTATTCTGGGTTCTCACCAGAGAACAGAAACACAAGCTGTGACGTCTTTGGTTCTCTGGTTAATCTTATGAGCTTTCAGCATTGAAATGGGGGACATCTTCAGCTACAGTCTGTGTCGAAGTTAAGGCACCATTGGTCAAAGAAAGGAGGCGGCAGAGAACGTGGGGGGCAGTCTCTCTCTTCCACTTGCCTCATCCATCCTACTCCGAGCATGAAATTTCACAAGGGCCAAGTTCAGTTGTTTCTCATGCTTATGGCATTTATGAAAACCAGCTGGGGTAGCATGGTTGGAGTGTTGCACTAGGATTGTGGATGTTATTGTTGTTTAGTCGTTTAGTCGTGTCCGGCTCTTCGTGACCCCATGGACCAGAGCATGCCAGGCACTTCTGTCTTCCACTGCCTCCCACAGTTTGGTCAAACTCATGCTGGTAGCTTCGAGAACACTATCCAACCATCTCATCCCCTTCTCCTTGTGCCCTCCATCATTCCCAACATCAGGGTCTTTTCCAGGGAGTCTTCTCTTCTCATGAGGTGGCCAAAGTATTGGAGCCTCAGTTTCATGATCTGTCCTTCCAGTGAGCACTCAGGGCTGATTTCCTTAAGAATGGATAGGTTTGATCTTCTTGCAGTCCATGGGACCCTCAAGAGTCTCCTCCAGCACCATAATTCAAATGCATCAATTCTTTGGCGGTCAGCCTTTTTTATGGTCCAGCTTTCACTTCTGTACATCACTACTGGTAAAACCATAGCTTTTACTATACGGACCTTTGTTGGCAAGGTGGTGTCTCTACTTTTAAAGATGCTGTCTAGGTTTGTCATTGCTTTCTTCCCAAGAAGCAGGCGTCTTTTAATTTCGTAGCTGCTGTCACCATCTGCAGTGATCATGTAGCCCAATAAAGTAAAATTTCAAAGTAAAAATTCAAGAAATTAAAAATTCAAGCCCCTTCACCACAGCAAGGCAGTGATCCATGAAGGGGAGGATTGTGGATACTTGAGTTCAGCTCCTTGCTCTGCTATAAAGCTCATTATACACCATCCCCCTTCCCCCACCTACTGCACCCTGAACAGTCATTAGCCATGCCATCTTGGGCTGCTGGGAGTTGTAGTCCAACAACATCTGGAGGGAACCAGGATGCCTTGGTATGTAGCATGCAACTCACAGAACTGTCAAGGCACTCTCACAATGTTGTGCTCTTTTTTCCTTTCTTTTTTAAGTAGGCAACAATGGTGAATGTTCGATGTCATACTGTCAAGAACGTGCAAAGGTGACATTCTCCAGGTTTCCGTCACAAATTTTGCCCCTTCGCTCCCCTCTACAAATTTAGATATCTGTATATAACAGTCATGGAGATTAGAAGATTTGTGGCCTAAGATCATCCTGGAATTCACAGAAGATGCATAGCCCTCTTGGAGTATCCCAGTGTATTTCCTTGCTAGGATCCCGGCAAGAAAGGTCTTAACACAGTCAGGAAATAGTTGTACACTTGATCTGATGTGCATCTCTGAAGTGGGAGGTGGGCAGAGAGAGAATAAGTCCTTAAGACACTTTCTCATAAAGTTGAGATCTACTACTGTTTAGAGAGGAGTGGGTCAAAGTATTTGACCTGACCCTGACAGATTCTGTCTGGAGCAACTGAAGACCAGCAGACCTACTGAAACCAGAGAAAGAATTTAAGTGATGCACACATATATACCCACGCATGGAGAGAGAGGGAGACTGTTGCTTTGAAAATATACTATTTCAGCATTTACAAGTACCAGACAGTTCTTTTCACTAACCCAACCTGAGATGGTCAGCAATTACTGTGGGGAGTTGGGGGGGGGGACACAAAATGATATAATAAAGGAGGTAAAAATTGTATGATAAGAATAGCTTTTCACAGTGGTTTTCTTTGGGGGGGTGGAGAGAAACTACATGGCATGATATCATTTTAAAATAACTTTATTGGCTTTGGAAAATTCAAGGCATCTCTTTTCAGACCATATTTCCATCAGCTTCTGATTGTGCAAGGCAGGTGATATCAGGACTTGCCTCCTCCATCTGGAGATAACCCCTTCACCTCAAAATTCTTTTCCGCCTCAGGCAAAGTTGACTTTTGGAAGTGAAGCAATTTAGCCTCCTAATTCAGGATCACATCTTGATTCTTGAGAAAAGTGTTGTGACGGTGCAACGTTGCCAGCATTTTCTCCCCATCCACGTCTATAATGATACAACACATCTTGGATGAACCTGCAGAGTCTTAAAAAAGATTTGGGCAACATGACCTCGTGCGTGCAGAAAAGAGTCCCACTGAACTCAATGAGACGTACACCCATAGAAATGCGTATAGGATTGCAGCCTTAAGGAAAACCTTCCTGTTAAAGTCAATGGGATAATTTCTGTTTAAGTGAGAAAAGGCAAGGCCTGGCCAGGTACTGCTGATTTTCACAACAAATGTGGGGAAAGGTGGCCTGGGAATAGACTTGCCCAAAGACACCATGCTCTGGCAAAGCAGAGAATCAGAAGGTGTACAGAAGTTTACAGTCAAATATGTCATGCTATAAACGTGTGTTGTGCACCCACCTCTGACTTATTATCTGCATCTGAGCGCCCGTTGTTCAGTCCCAGCTCCTGCCCACCTAGCAGTTCAAAAGCACGTCAAGTGCAAGTAGGTAAATAAGTACCGCTCTGGCGGGAAGGTAAACGGCATTTCCGTGTGCTGCTCTGGTTCACCAGAAGTGGCTTAGCCAACCTGGCCACATGACCCAGAAGCTGTCTGTGGACAAACGCCGGCTCCCTCGGCCTATAGAGCGAGATGAGCACTGCAACCCCACAGTTGGCCACGACTGGACCTAACAACCAGGGGTACCTTTACCTTTTTATCTACAGAGATAGGGTGATGAGCATGCTTTCCTGCCACAGTGGCAAAAATGAGTGGTACCTCGGGTTAAGTACTTAATTCGTTCTGAAGGTCTGTTCTTAACCTGGATCTGTTCTTAACCTGAAGCACCACTTTAGCTAATGTTGCCTCCTGCCGCCGCCGGAGCACAATTTCTGTTCTCATCCTGAAGCAAAGTTCTTAACCCGAGGTACTATTTCTGGGTTAGTGGAGTCTGTAACCTGAAGCATATGTAACCTGAAGCGTATGTAACCTGAGGTACCACTGTATACTATTTTTTAAAAAGAGCATTAGGAAAACTGGAAGGTGTGTTCTTCCAGGTTATGCTCTTTGTACCTCAAGCCCAGCACTGCCTACTATGATTAGAAGTAACTCTCTATGACCTCATGCATAGGATCATAGAAACATAGAGTTGTAGAGTTGGAAGGGACCTTGGGGGTCATCTAGTCCAATACCCTGCAATGCAAGAATCTCCACTAGATCATTCAGGACAGATGGCCATCCAACATCGACTTATAAACCTCCAAGGAAGGAGAGTCCACCACCTCTCATGGGAGTCTGTTCCACTGTTGAACAGCACTTACTGTCAGAAAGTCCTTCATGATGTATAGTCCTTTCTTGTAACTTGAATCCATTGTTTTGGGTCCTAGCCTCCAGAGCAGGAGAAAACAAGCTTGCTCCATCCATCATGTGACCCCCCCTTTCAATAGTTGAAGATGGCTATCATATTTCCTTTCAGTCTCCTCTTTTCCAGGCTAAACATACCCAGCTCCCTCAACTGACCCTCGTAAGGCTTGGTTTCTAGACCCTCGATCATCTAGGTCGCCCTCCTGTGAACATGTTGCAGCTTGTCAATATTCTTTTTATATTCTAGCACCCAGAACTGGACACAGTATTCCAGATGTGTTCTGACCAAGGCAGAATAGAGTGGGACTGTAACTTCCTTTGATCAGAACACTATACTGTGATGTAGCCTAGAATAGCATTTCCTTTTTTTGTTTTTTGTTGTTGTTGCTGATTTTGTCTCCACTTTAATGGAACTTGTTTGACACCAAGGAAGACATATGAAAGAAGAATCCCTCAGATTCGTTTGGGAATCAAACATAATTCAGAGATAGACATTTCTCAAAGTGTGAAAGTCAGTAGTGCAGACATTATAATGAACTATCAGCAAGCCAGGTGTCCCTTATCTTATATTTGTGTAGCTGGTTCTTCCTGATGGTGTAGAACCTTACAATTTGTTCCTAGTGAAATTCATTTTGTTAGTATTGGTTCAGTTCTCCAATTTGTTAAGGTCATCTTGAATCCTGATTTTGTCTTCAGCGACATTGGCAACCTCTCCCAGTTTTGTTTCATCTGCAGATTTGATGAGCATCCCCACAATATCTTCATCCAAGTCATTTGTGAGGATGTTGAACAACAATGGGCCCAGGGCAGAACCATCATGTCTTACTTTTTTCCAGGATGATGAGGAAACATTAGTGAGTACTCTTTGGGTCCGGTCAGTCAATCAGCTACAACCTAAAAGTTATCTCATCCAGTCAACATTTTACCAGCTTCTCTGCAAGAATGTCATGGGGAATTTTGTCTAAAGCCTTACCACATCCACAGCATTCCTCTGATCCACCTGATATTTCCCATCACCTGATCCTTTTTTTAAAAAAACTGCAATAACTGGAGCTCCCAGAGACTAAACCGAGCATCTTCTGCATGTTGGTCCCTGCTCAACACCCCTCCAGACTAAGATGATTCTTTTGACCCTGTTTATTTCCTAGATTTGGAAGTCGCTTAAAAGAAAAAACATTGAAAATCCTAAGGTGGAGTACAACATGTCTCTGTCTTTCTGTTCTAGCTATTCCATTCCTTTCCCTGCTCCCATCTAGCTGTCATTTCCTCCCTCTTCTCATTCTCTAAACTTTCTATGCTACTGAGACGGATTTGTGCATTTTTTCACCGCCTTAGATCCTCTCTCCCCTAAAATATGTGTTAATCTGAGCATGTGCAAACTTCTGGATTCGACTGCAAACACATTGGATAAACTTGGCTTCCCTCAGAGTCCTGGGAACTGCCATTTCCTTCTCACAGATCTAAGTTTCCACTTCATGGGCTCAAAATGCATGGTATATGTATAACCTTATAAGGCTGCTGATGGTATCTCTTGTGTGGGGAATGATGTGGTTGTGGTTACATACGCAGGAGCATTGGAAGACTCAAATCAGTATTAGAAGAGGATTTGTACCATGCAGTATATAACGTATGCACACACACGCATACACTTCCACATACAATATTGCACAAACCAAATATAAATCTTTCCTAGTGGATTAATGGTGCACTGTATGAGTCATGTGGTGTGAAATAGTTTTGTTTCTGCTTTTCGGTTGCAGATGTTTCAAGCTGAAGAGCTTATCAGAAGATAAGAATTGGAGTTTGCTACTATCCCACATTTTAAAAACACATCCAGATGTTCTGAAGGTTCAAGCTAAATGGCAGGGGGCGGGGAGAGCGAAACCAGCACGGTGTTAAATCAAAGGCGAACAAGGCACACCTCCACAGCACTATTTGTTTAATAGACTTACCATCAATGCCGCCGACATCCTTAAACACCGGCATTTAGCCTGCTGTTTAATTAAATTCTCAAGGTTACATTTTGGAGGAGGCAACTGACGTATAACAAGCAAAACTCTAAGTTCTCTCATCCCTCTCTCCCTGACTTTGCCTTCCCAGCTCCTTTTCTGTGAGGGGCTAATACTCTTATCAGTTGCTTCCAGTTGAGTGCAAATAATAGTGACAGCTTTAAAATAAAGCCATTTGATCTCCCCACCCCTACAAATCTGTTTCATGTGTTTTATGAAAATGTCAGGGTGGGGTTGGGGTTGTGGGGGGCGGGGGTAAAGTTGCTTCTCTTCTTCCTTTGGTGAATCTTAATTACAAATGGAATCTCGCTGTTTTGTCTCCCACTTTCTCCGGTCCGATTAGATCACAAAACGAAGTTCCTTTACTTGGCAGAGAAGAGTTAGTACTTGGCCTTGGTGATAATAGCACGCTTCGACCTTTGTTTTGAAAGCAAGTACACTGATGAACTAAGCCCTTGCTTTGGAGGTCCTCTTGCCTTTCCATTTGCAGACGGGTCGTTCTTCAGAACGAAACTTGCACATTTGCTGATGGAAATGGAATTATTTTTGTCAACTGTATTACCGGAAATGCAGTCTAATGTTCAGAAACAACAACAAATCCCTCTGTTTTTCCAGTTTCTATGGCTTACCTCTTGTGGGGATGATATATTTGCTGATCGGTAACTTCATGATGCTAAAAGGCCTTGAGAACAAAAGGGCAGAGGAGGGGATGGCGTTCAGGAATTCAGCCAAACACCTGGAGGTTTTCCTTCCCTCCCTTGCTCAGCTTCTCAACAGCAGAGGCAGCTATCTATGTGCCAAATTTTACCCCAGAAGGTTGTATTCCAGCAGTTAATACAATATTAAATAAGGCAGGGTTGAGGAACCTGTGGCTTCATTCCTGATCATTGACTATGCTGATGGGTTTGCAAAGAGTTGGGAGTCCAATAATACCTGCTTAGAGAGCCAGAGGGGTTTTATATATAATTTTTATTTATTTTCCATTTAATATTATACATTCATACCATCATTATCCACTTTACCACTTTGGCTCTTTAGAGCCTATTGACTTCCTTCCCTCCCACCTCATGGCTTTCAAAATTAACCTTTATATCATTGCATTTTGTATGTTTCCCAATTCTATTTACACTCATTACAAAATAGCTCAAAATTTAAATAAAGATAGAAAGATAGAAAATTTCTCATTACAAGTCTTCAGAAAACCCTGCTAGTGATGTCAATTGCTTACAATATTCTTTCAGATAGCGTATAAATTTACTTCAGTCCTTTTGGAATACTTGATCGTGCTGGTTTCAGATTTTTCCTGTCAGCTTTGCCAATTCTGCAAAGCCCATCATCTTCATCTACCGCTCTTCTTTCGTTGGTACTTCTTGCTGTTTACATTTTTGAAATAGGCACTGTCTCAGTATATCTCTTGCTTTACCAAGCTTTCAATTTCACATATAAATGGAGAGTCCTTAATGGTTCATCAAAAATTGAGCTTTTTTTTTTTTTTTTTTACCCAATATGGTAGTTTATCTCCTAGGCTAACTCATTTGAACCCCCTGCTCTACAGATAAATAGGAGAGGTTTTATTGAGAACTGAACTGACCCACTATTCTCTTCTCACATGCGACAATTGAATGTCGCATTGTATTTTCAGTATTTTGCTGTTTTCTTTACCCTTCCTGTGTTTTATTTTTCTATTTTCACATTTATTTTTATTTGCTATATCTGTCATTTTTTATTGTATTCTGTATGTGTTTATGCCAATTCATTTTTATTTTATTTTTTTAAAGATTTCAATTTCATCACTGTTGTGATCAAAAGCTAACAGGACATAGCCCAAAATTAACCAAGACAGTAAGACCACATTTTTTTTAGCAGCTCCCATTAAAATAAGGATGACTGTCATGCTTTTGAGTCTCAGGACTAACCCACATTTTTGTTTTGTCCCATGATTTCTGTGCCTGAGTCTGATAAGTTTTTCATCCTGCTGCTTTCCCCAGGAAAACCTGCAGTTTACTGCTGAATCAGAACAAACGTCAACCCGTAGAAAACCTGATTGATTTCTGTTCTAATTCTGCAGCAAACCATGGGTTTCCTTAAGGAAAACAGCAGGATAACAACTCAACCGGTTATGGTTTGATGCTGACAATGCCAAGGTTGCAGGTTTGATCCCTGTATGGGACAGCTGGTTATTCCTGCATCGCAGGGGTTGGACTAGATGATGCTCAGGGTCACTTCCACCTCTACAATTCTATGATTCCATGAATCTAAAATCAGTGACTAGAAATCATGGAACAAATGAAAGAAGTTGAGGGACAAAGGGAAGTGTGGACGAGCCCTTAATGCATCTAATTATAATTTGGTAATTTTATCTGATCAGCTGCCACTGCTTCAGCTGGTGGATGATACAAATATCTATCTATATCTATATCTCTATATCTATATCTATGTATTTATCATCTATCTGTCTATCTGTCTATTTATCTATCTATCATCTATCTATCTATCTATCTATCTATCATCTATCTATCTATCTATCTATCTATCTATCTATCTATCTATCATCATCTATTTCTATCTCTGTCTATCTATATCTATCTATCTATCTATCTATCTATCTATCTATCTATCTATCTATCTATGTATCAGATTGTGCTGTTGATTGCCTTCCTTCCTTGCATGTTATCAGTGACTTTGGTGGAGTTCCTTTACAGTGGTACCTCTGGTTGCGAACGGGATCCGTTCCGGAGGCCTGTTCGCAACATGAAAAGAACGCAACCCATAGCAGCGCGTCTGCGCACGCGCAGGTTGCGATTCGCTGCTTCTGCACATGTGTGTGACGTCATTTTGCGCCTCTGCACATGCACGAATGGCGAACCCGGAAGTAACCCTTTCCGGTACTTCTGGGTCGTCGCGGGACGTAACCTGAAAGAACGTAACATGAAGCGGACGTAACATGATGTATGACTGTATTAGTGATTTGGGTCTCCAAAGTCCTGTTCTGTTAGAATCCTACTAGCATCAGTGCAGTCAAGCTATCAGTGCCTTGAATGTCAAAATTGGTTTTAAGCTCTAAAAGCAGGACAAAAAGGACTCTTGCTTCGCCGCCATGTCCCTCTCCCTGGACCCGGATAAAATTAGCTCCTATTGATCATAATGACTTATCAGACAAGTGCCTAATCTTATCTGAATTTCACAAATGGTTCAGATGGTAGCTTGTGACTTTGATTACTGCAAGAGCAGTCCTAATCAGATTCCTTTCCATAAAACTGTGCTTGATTCAGCTTCCTCGCTCTGACAGATCAAAGCACTTTCTTCCCCTCTATCTGCAGGGAAGCTCATTAGGAGGAGGTTGTCAGGGTTATAATCATGCAACAGTTTTACTTCTGGGTTAGAACACTATTCCTTTTCTTATCAGTCTGTGAGGTCCAAAGTGAGAAGAACAAAGTAGGTACTGGTGACATGTGATGCTTTATATGGCTGGGAGCCACCGTGCGAGGCCACGGACATCCTTTCATTCCTTGGCTGTTCAAGCTAGTTTTGCAATCATCTCCTAATTAGAACTGAATGCAAGAAGACCAATTAAACGAGAAATCGTCTGATATGATGAATGATGTGCATTTAACCTGTTAGGGTCTGTGGTTCTTCTTTTGTCAGTGCGGTGATCCCCGCCATGCAGACGAAAAACCCCACACGCTCTTATTTGATAAATGTGTCCTTCAGCCCCCCTCGGGGTTTTTTGCACATCCCTTGCACAGATAACGATTCCCTGTTGCTGAATCAGGTGCCACCTGCATTGTCTCTTTTATCCGGGCTTTGAAGTACAGTTGCGAAAATGAAACCTGGAAAATATTACTCCAGCTAAAAAAATGAAGGCAGGTGGACCTTGTTGCCTGATGGAATAAATTGCAGTTGCCTGTGAAGCGTCTTGAGCTGAGAAGCTGGAGGGCTGCTCCCTGCAACCTCTTTACTTAGCCTTCAAATTTGCACAAAGCTTGGATAAGGGTTAGTACAGTGGTACCTCAGGTTAAGTATTTAATTTGTTCCGGAGGTCTGTTCTTAACCTGAAACTGTTCTTAACCGGAAGCACCACTTTAGCTAATGGGGCCTCCTGCTGCCGCCGCGCCACCAAAGCACGATTTCTGTTCTTATCCAGAAGCAAAGTTCTTAACCTAAAGCATTATTTCTGGGTTAGCGGAGTGTGTAACCTGAAGCGTATGTAACCTGAGGTACCACTGTACAGGACTTAGCCAGAGCTCCATTTGCCCCACCGCTTCCTCCCTGTGCAAACCCGCTAATTAGCGCCAAATCGGAACAAATGGCAATCGGGTTTTCCATAGGAAAGTGGTGAGGCAAAAGAAAAACTGCTTGGACCTGTGCCCAGTGACAGAGCTGCATTTTTGGGGCCTGAAGCTTGAACTGTCATGGAGGTCCCTTCACACCCAGCAAGAAGGTCTGGGTAACCACTGTTATCTGCTTCAATGGGGATATTCCACAACGGATCACCACACCAATTTGACTCTCACACTCAATTTGACTCAAATCAATGCAACACAAATCAGGTCTACTAGACCCAATTCCTTAAAGCAATGTGGCTCAAGTCTCTTCTGGGGGCTTTCTGGGATTCAGGGCACTGAAGCTTATGCTTCACAAATTTCACAGTAGAGCCGCCTCTGCCTGTACCTAGAAAAGCCCAAAGTCTTTATTGACCTTTCATTCTGGTCTGCTTTCAGGTAGGTTATACAACAATGAGCAGTCACCCTTATTTGCTTGCATGGCATTTATAAATCTCCCTGTTAATATTTTCTTTCATCCTACACTCCCCCCCCCCAATTTTTTTTTATTGGTTTTCACAACATTATAAACAAACAAACACATAAGACAAACAAACATAAATCATAGCCTTATTGAAAATTACACTTATTAACATTGTTAAGTAACTTCCTTGTTTCCCCTTCGTTGAATTTCATTGCATATCCTTTTAACGGTTTTCCAAAGCCACTCCCGACATAAGGAGGGGGGGGTGTTGCGGGCTCAAGCCCCCACCTACATTCTCGCGGGGCTGGCTGCAGCCCCGCGGGACTCAGGGATTTCCCAGGGTCATTATTATTCATCACCCACAGTGGCCAGCCAATCGGCTGGCAGTAGGGGCGGGCTTACTGGGGGGCACTTAAGCTCGGGGCAGCTCTGTCTCGCCCCTTTCTTTCTTCTCAACAGCTGCTATCCTTTTAACGGTTTTCCAAATCACAGTTCTTATAAAATTTAACTTAAACATTAACAACCTTAGATCTTCACATTATGAAATTAAACATATTAATTCATCACTTAACATAAATAAAATCCTAAGCCAATTAAGTATCTGCAAGCTGTTTTCAGTTAATTTAACTTAACATATTTAACTAAGTAATCATTAAATTTAATCCACTCTTCCTGATACTCCTCCTCCTTCTGGTTGTGGACTCTTCTAGATAGGTCGGCTAGCTCTGAAAAATCCATCATCTTCATCTGCCATTCTTCTATTGTCGGTACACTTCTCAGTGTGTTTCCCCACCGCACTCTGCAAAATAATAGTAGTAATTTTTTAAAAAAACTAGTTTTGTTTTGTTTTTAAGTGGAGTTGTTGCTCTAAGGCAGGGTTCAGCAAGGTTTATCTTGCCTGGACTGGATCGGTCCCGCGGAGATCCCTTTGTGGGCCGGATTGCACCCGTGTGTGTGATTTCCGGTGTCTGTGCATGCGCAGACGTGATTTCCGGTGCCTCAATGCTCACGGTGATGACATGTTTTCAATTTCAACTGTGGCTGTTGCTGCTTTGCTTGAACAATACTGGAAGAGTAGTTGCCTCAATGTATCCTCCTGTCAGCTCTCCTGTATTGCATTTCATGTAACACATATGACATATGACACAAAATCCAACTATTTCTCAAATCCAAGTGACCGTGGCAGACATCTGAAGTGTCTGCAAGTGAAACAGCCACCCTCTTGGAAGGGATCATAACCCATACTTGAGTATAGACCTTTCTCTGTTAATTATCCCTGACTTTTCTTTTTGTGTTTGGGTCATATAGCCACATAGGGCCCTATCCGTTCATTGGCCATTCAAAACCCCCCCCCCCATTTTTATTTTTTTAAGTTAAAAAGGAAATATGTGTTCAGAATTTGAGGAAGTATTTTTCTTCTAAATCAGTTTTGGATGTGTATTTAACCTATCTGGATGCATGGTCCTCTCCCATTGTGTTCCTCTCCATCACTCATGCAAAACCCCACATGCAGATGTGATAGGCGCATTCTTCTAAGTCTCCTTTTGTCTTTACACATCCCTCGTGCAGATAATGTATGGATAATGTATGGATAATGTATGGATAATGTATGGATAATGTATAATGCAGATAATGTATGGATAATGTATGCAGATAATGTATTAGTGATGTATGGAAGTGAGAGCTGGACCATCAAGAAGGCTGATCGCCGAAGAATTGATGCTTTTGAATTATGGTGCTGGAGGAGACTCTTGAGAGTCCCATGGACTGCAAGAAGATCAAACCTCTCCATTCTGAAGGAAATCAGCCCTGAGTGCTCACTGGAAGGACAGATTGTGAAGCTGAGGCTCCAGTACTTTGGCCACCTCATGAGAAGAGAAGACTCCCTGGAGAAGACCCTGATGTTGGGAAAGATGGAGGGCACAAGGAGAAGGGGGCGACAGAGGACGAGATGGTTGGATAGTGTTTTCGAGGTTACCAGCATGAGTCTGACCAAACTGCGGGAGGCAGTGGAGGACAGGAGTGCCTGGCGTTCTCTGGTCTATGGGGTCACGAAGAGTCGGACACGACTAAACGACTAAACAACGTGCAGATAATGACTTTCTATCTCTATATCAAGCAAGCACTGCTAACACTATCTCTAGAGGTGAATCTTTGTTAACCTAGTGAAGAGGAGGGTCTGGTAGTTAAGGAAAGGGCTGCTAATTTCAGTAACACTTAGCACACCTTATTTCAATTATTTCTTACTAGCCAGTATATATTTTTTTATTTAAAAAGATGGATATTCCTAAATGCCCGAGTTTTTCTTCCTTTTTAAAGCAATTGGAATTTGCAGCCAACTGGCTTGTGTGATTGGCTGAGTATTTTAACATTTTGTGTTGGAAAAGAAATGACACCAAACGAAACGAAACAACCAGCACAATACTCCACTGTTATCTAGATGAAAAAGAGTCCATACTTATGAACAATTTCCCTCGCCCCGCGCCAGACACAGTTTCAGTGTTGGGCATAAATTAGTAACGGATCTGATTCCCACTTAAAATGTTGTCATGTTCTCAGCTTGGACAAAATCTGAATTGTTCAGTTTTACTTTGAGGGCTTTTGTTGGATGAAAGTTGTTCAGAAGATGGCTGCCATCTTGGATCACACCAGCACTACTTGCTTCCAAAGTGGAGAATGCCAGCCTCTGTGTAGCATAAACCACACTGTCAAGGTCTACTGGTTTTAAACTAGTCATCGATCTAAATCTGTAGTGAAAATATAAATGTTAAAATAGATATGCGGATGATTCATATATCATATGAACTAGTGCTGTGTTCAGACTCCCGTTTACTGAGCACTCCCTGCATTTCCAGGGCTGAGTTTTTAATCTGTGCTCACACTACACTATCAAAATGCAAATGTACCCTGTACACTATTATAAGAACTTATTTGATGCATTTTCCCCTCAAATCAGCTTCACACAGTTTTGGGTCCTCAAACTGTTCCTAATTAATCTGTAGCCAAAGTGTGAACACATTCACATAGGGTACAGGCATGTCCCTGGTGTGTACACAAACAGAAACAAATCTGACAACAATGAAGCCATGTTGGTGTGAACAACTAGGTGGGAAAAAGCTTTGAAACTCACCCAAAACACACACAACTTCAATGAGCTCTAAAGTGGCAATGTGAACACACCCAATTAATTTCACCTCCAAAATCCTCCTCAAAAGTCTACTGTGAAATTTTGATGCTGAATATTCTCAGTATGTCCTTAGAGTTTTTAGGTGGATTCTGGGTATTCTTGTTTTAAAGGGCACCAAAATATATATTTACTTTTTAGTACTTGATATCTGCAATACAGTGGTACCTCGGGTTATACACGCTTCAGGTTACAGACACTTCAGGTTACAGACTCCGCTAACCCAGAAATAATACCTTGGGTTAAGAACTTTGCTTCAGCATGAGAACAGAAATTATGCTATGGTGGCACGGTGGCAGTGGGAGGCCCCATTAGCTAAAGTGGTGCTTCAGGTTAAGAACAGTTTCAGGTTAAGAACGGACCTCCGGAATGAATTAAGTACTGAACCTGAGCAGGGGCGCCGACTTATAAAAAATATTGGGGGGTCCTGCCCCAGGAAGTTTTCTAAATTTTAGATGAAAATTAGTGAGTTTTAAAGTTTTTTAAAAGTATTTTAGAGTCATGTGATCAACATTAGAACCCCGAAAACTCGACTCTCTATAACTCCACACTCCGGGAAACTCGACAAGCCTGAAACACTTTTTGGCTTTGAAAAAAGAAACAAAACATAAACACGCACGGTATTTTCGTAAAAAGCTAATTTAATTTACAGTAACAATTATGCTTATAGACTATTACAGAGCAGTGAATATATAGCTCTGAAAAGACTGAAATGATATTTAAATAAATCCTAAACTATCATTAAAAGAATAAAACATAAAATATTGCTGTCGCACAGTAATAGCACTTTGATTAATAAGTGAAATAGCTAATTTAAGCTTACTTTGAATAAGGCTGAGGGTTCATTAAATAAAAATAATATCTCAAAGTTAATGCTTTAATACAGTTAATAAAGTTAATACAGTATGCCTAATACTGTATGTAAATACTGTAATAATGTATGTAAATAACGGGCTTTAATTGGGTCTTACACCCTAAAAATATTTAAGTATTTGAAAATAACTAATACAGTACTATAGTAATATAGAAATACAGTACTAAACTAGTACTAATATTTCGAAACTGAAAATTTAACATTCTGTATGTATTTAATTCTCTATTTTATAAAGATTTTTAATATCTGACAGTGAGTTTGGAGTAGCCCAATGCAAAAAATCCTGAGGATCCATGTGGATCCGTGCTTTGTAACCACGTTTTTGCACCACTGTGACCCTAGGCAACAGTGGGTGCGTGATTTTTTTGGTGCAAGATGTAGCCATGAACATGCTATGTGATCTGATGGTGAATTTGGGGTGACCCAATGCAAAAATCCTGAGGATCCATGTGGATCCGTGCTTTGTAACCACGTTTTTGCACCATTGTGGCCCCAGGCCACAGTGGGTGCGTGATTTTTTTGGTGCAGGCTGTAGCCATGGACATGCTATGTTATCTGATGGTGAATTTGGGGTGACCCAGTGCAAAGATCCTGTGGATCCATGCTTTGTAACCACGTTTTTGCACCATTGCAGCCCCAGGCAACAGTGGGTGCGTGATTTTTTTGGTACAGACTGTAGCCATGGACATGTAATGTGATCTGATGGTGAATTTGGGGTGACCCAATGCAAAAATCCTGAGGATCCATGGGGATCCGTGCTTTGTCACCACGTTTTAAATGGGGAGGGAAGGAAAAACACAGAAGGGACAAGAAGCACAAGAGGGGTGTGCGGAGAAGCAGCTGGCTAAGAATGCAGGGGAGGAGTTTAACGGGGTGGGGGGGAGGAAAGGAAGGCAAAAGTCCCCCCCCCCAAGCCAGCCCTCTCTCTCTCTCCCATCTGCATGTTTTACGGCTGCCTGCGAGTCCCTAGAGCAAGTCCCTAGAGCACAGAGAGGAGGAGGTGGTGGGCTGGAGCCTGCACGCAGTGTGACTAGGAAAGAATTAGAAGGAAGGACTCGATCCTTTCCTTAACCCTCTGCTTGCCAGGAGGGCAGGGGATTCCCTGCTCTTTGTTGAGTTTGAGCAAACGCAGCAACAGAAGCGGGTGGGCAGTAGAGACCCTGAGGCAGAATGCAGGAAAGCAGCAGCTTCCGCCTTCCCTCCGCCCGATCTGATTTTTGCCTGATTTTTGCCTATTTTTGCCCCTGCGCTCCGGCGAGTCAGCTCCAGGGACCACACATTCGCTCAATAACACGCACAGACATTTCCCCTTACTTTTTAGGAGAAAAAATCTGCGTGTTATAGAGCGAAATTTACGGTAATAATTTTCTTAAATTATTGGGGGGGCTGAGCCCCCCCAAACGAATTTTTGAGGGGGCTCAGGCCCCCTCAGGCCCCATGGAGTCGGCGCCTATGAACCTGAGGTACCACTGTATTGGAAACTTGAAATGGAGTGGTATTTAGTATTCTATGGTTTTGTTAGCTGATACACAATGCCACAGTGTTTTTCTTCTTCTTCTGCAAGAAGAAGAACATCCCTTCCCCTTCTCCCCTCCATAACTTAATGGCAATTTTTTGACCTCTCTTGTGTTGGGAGCCCACATCCTAGTCCCTATGGCAGGATGGGGAAGCTCAGCCCCAGGGCCAAAATGTGGCCCTCTGGGACTTTGTATCTGCGCCTTGGGACTCTCTCCAGGCCACACTGTTGGGTGTGAATGTGTGCTTGAACTCAAAACAAAATAAAAAAATTCCTTCCAGTAGCACCTTAAAGACCAACTGAGTTAGTTCTAGGTATGAGCTTTCGTGTGCATGCACACTTCTTCAGATATCTGAAGAAGTGTGCATGCACACGAAAGCTCATACCTAGAACTAACTCAGTTGGTCTTTAAGGTGCTACTGGAAGGAATTTTTTTATTTTGTTTTGACCATGGCAGACCAACACGGCTACCTATCTGTAGCTGCTTGAACTCAGATAGTGCTTCTCTGCAGGGAGGATAGAGAAGAGTGTGCTAGCATATGTAGAAACCAGAGTACAGTGGTACTTCGGGTTAAGTACTTAATTCGTTCCCGGAGGTCCGTTCTTAACCTGAAACTGTTCTTAACCTGAAGCACCACTTTAGCTAATGGGGCCTCCCGCTGCTGCTGTGCCACCGGAGCACGATTTCTGTTCTCATCCTGAAGCAAAGTTCTTAACCCGAGGTACTATTTCTGGGTTAGCGGAGTCTGTAACCTGAAGCGTATGTAACCCGAGGTACCACTGTACTGTAGAAAGGTGAACTTTATAGTCGTAGTTCTACCCACTTTTGCCTCTGGGCGGCCCCCACTGTCCTGTGCCCTTTGTGACAAGGCAGCCCCCTACTCCTGCCCTATGGCATCATGCCACTTTGACTTGGCCTTCTCAGCCAATCTGGCTGGTGAGAAAGCACTGGCTAAGTGTCTCACGGCAGTCTGGTTCATTGTAAGGCAGTTTCATTTGATTTTGTTTGGTAAACTCTCTCTCTCCTTTTCCCTTTCCGCTCTCTCCTCCTCCTCCTTTTCCTGCTTTTGCATGCCCTAAAGTGGTTCAGATAACTCCACAGCCCCTTACCTACGAAAAGGCTGGCACAGGAAACAATACCGTGTTGTCTGTTTTGTACATCTCCAATTTATAGCCATCCTTTGAGAAAGGATATTGGGCCTCATCACTGCCAAAAGGGCTTCGTAGAGCAAAACGTTATGATCCCCCCCACCCCCACCCCTGGTTCTTGAAACGCTTCAGCCAGGGTCTGTTTTCTTTCACTGTCACCTTCTACTCTGTTCTGCTTCGCCCCTTTCTTCTCCACTGTGCATCTGCCATGGATTGTGGCTCATATAAGCCCTGTGAGGTGTTTCGGGAAAGTGTGCTTTGATACGTGGAAGCCTCCCCTTTCTTTCGTACACTCGAAAATGGAGTGGACCGTGCACAGCCATCCAGTTGAGGGAGAGCGATTCCACCTTTCGCTATGACACAGGCACCACAGAGACAAAACGCAGGCGCAAGCTATGAGCCGTGGGAGTGGTTCATGCCACATACAACTCTTGGCTCACCTTTGACTATAATGTAACCAAGGATGGTTACCAATGGAACAGGGAATAAAGTCCATTTCTATGAATTAATTCAGATATATCGAGGGCTTTGGGGTGGGGGGAGATGAGAAGGGCCTTTTGTTTTGGGGAGGGGGATAAATTCTGTAAGGGTATTCTGCATCTTGTGGAACCAATTTATTGTGGTATAAGATTTTGTGGAGTACAGCATACCTTCCAACAAGGTAAAAGGTAAAGGACCCCTGGATGGTTACATCCAGCCCAAGGACACTATGGGGTTGCGGTGCTCATCTTGCTTTCAGGCCGAAGGAGTCGGTGTTTGTCCACAGACAGTTTTCTGGGTCATGTGGCCAGCATGACTAAGCCGCTTCTGGTGCAATGGGACACCGTGATGGAAGCCAGAACGCATGGAAACGCCGTTTACCTTCGTGCTACAGCAGTACCTATTTATCTACTTGCACTGGTGTGCTTTCGAACTGCTCCAGTGAAAACAGGGACTACTTCTTCTTCTTCTTCTTCTTCTTCTTCTTCTTCTTCTTCTTCTTCTTCTTCTTCTTCTTCCCAGTTCTTTTTCTGAGGGTACTCAAGGGTACTCAGTACCAGCACCATTTTTTCAAGAAAAAAAGCACAGATTACCATTATTATTATTTTACTATTTATACCCCACCCTTCTGACTGAGTTGCTCCAGCTGCTCTGGGAGGCTTCCAACATATATAAAAGCATAATAAAACATTAAACATTTTTTAAAAACCTTCCCTATACAGGACTCTCTTCAGATGGCTCGGGGTTCGGATAACTCCATAACCTCTCACATTTCTCCAATTAAAATAGGGACACCCTAAGGCGAAGCAGGACATTCCAAGATCAAATATGAAACCAGGATGGCTTCAGTAAATCTGGGACTGTCCCTGGAAAATAGGGACACTTGGAGGGTCTTGTAGAGCCCACTTCATGAGTTCATCTGACACGGTGGACTCTAGTCCAGGAAAGCCTGTCTCACAACAACAGCAGCAGTAGCAGCAGCACAACCCAAAGTGAGTGGAAGAGGGATAACCGAAGACAGACCCTGAGCTGGCACAGTCAACTGGGCAGAAAGTTTGTGTCGGGTGGTTGTTCTCCATTCCCTTCCCCTTTGGGCCTTTATTTCACAGATTTTCTGGAAATCAATATGCCAACTCCAGGGCTGGCAAAAATCCCACCCCCTGACCCATTCTGGGATATATCTCAGGACTCAACACTTCCCTTGATTTCTCCCTGGCATGGCTCTGGCATGCCCTCTTTTGTCAGCACAGCCACCAGAGTCCTGCTAGCTCAGAGCTGCAAAGACATTGCCAATAACAGGGGTGTTTGTGAGGCCGAATCTCCCTCTCCGTTTCCAGAGGCTTCCCCTTTGCAAGTAGAAAAGATGTCCCACTCTATCCTTTGACCCCCGGGACACCTATAGAATTGCACCCTAAATCTGTCGGTCTTTAAGGGGCCACAAAAACCTGTTGTTGTTTTCTTTTGGCAAAGGGGATTCTGCTCAAATGTTGAGTTGTGCACTGAAGAATGCAGATGGTATGAATATTGTTTGGAAGTTGCTTTTCAACCTCAGAAGTTGAATATATCCCATTAGAGATATCATGTAACCAAAAGGCAGAATTAAAGAAGGCCGACGAAAAAAATCTGGCAACAAACCGCCATCTACCATTGTTTCAATTATAAAGGCTATAGAGTTTCTTTTTGTTGTTGTTGTTGCTGTCATTCCATGCAGGAACTTGCTTTTTTTTAAAAAAAAAAAAATCAGCATGGCGAACGAATGACATTTCAGGAAGACTGAAGCAATGAAGGACCCATATGACCCAGCCTCTGTACTGACCTGCTGATTTTCTTGACGAACAGTGACTGCATGAGATGGAAATAAGTCAACTAACTAGCAGGAGATAAATTGATACAATTACCAGTCTGGTTTTACACAAAGGAAGTAGGTCATAGAAGACCTGGTGCAAAGCCTGTTGAGGTCAATGGAAAATGAAATCACTGGGAATATTTTCCTAGACTTCAGCACAGCTTCAGGCTTCAGAACTCAAAATATTATTTTGTTGGCCAGTGTCAAATATCATCATAATTGAGATACATGAGGGGGGAAGGTTGGAGAGAAGGGAAATAATGACCTGTAGGTCTACACAGGAGAGTCGTGTTCCCTGTGATTGAAAGACGCCGGGAAGTAAGTTGATATGTTATATTGGATTAAATTTTGATGGTGGAAGAGAGATACAGGCTAGCTTAGCTGGTGAAAAGCAACTGGAGTCTCAGGAGGAAAATGTGCCTCTCTTGGTACGTAGAAATCTAACAGCACTACCAATCATAATTACACACTGGTCCAGCCCAAGGCATTCTGCTGCCTGAGGCAAAGGGCGAGATATTGCCCACTCCTATTCCATGGACAGAAGCCAGCCTGACAGTTCATTCTTTCTTAAACACTGGTGATGGGATAGAGTCCTCCACCACACCTGAGGTCAGTAGGCTAGCTTCATGGGCACAGGTCAGATCACATGCCATCACCTCATCACATCTCCTTGTGCCTCAATTTGCCTAATAATGGCATCAGTTTCCATCAATATAATTGGGCCTTTACATTGGATGAAATTAGTGGAGGAACATGATGGACACTCTCTCTCTGTAGAGCCTTTTCTATATTTTATTTGATATTTTCTCCCAGCTCAGGACCCAAGGCAGCTCTCAGCATAAAGGAAAACAGTTACAACTTAGAACACTCAAGAAATAAAAACAACAACAACAATTAAATAAGTGCTTTGGGATGGAAAGAAAAGGCCAAATGGAATATGGAAAAATGGAATGATTATGTTTTTGAATACGTACAATCAGAGATATTTGCACAGATAGTGGCAGAGGATAGATGGGAAAACAAATGCCAAAGAATCACAGATAAATGGGCTTTTTACAGGGACTGGATAGAAAGAGGGGAAGCCAACCCTAACATACAAGCTCGAATAAACAGACTGTGTACATGGATAAAGATATGAAGAAGGAAGGCCTGACCGGGGGGGGGGGGGTTGGAGTGGGGAGGGAGGGGAGGGGAGGGGGGGGAAAGGTAAACCGGATGGTATTTTGAATTGATTTTGTTATGTAAGTCCTTTTTCAGAAACCATATATATTAATGCTATATAGGTATGCATTGTAGTATGAATGAATTGTGTTCTGTATTCTTTGTTTATAGAATATATATAATAATGTTACGTTACTAAGCAAATTTAATAAAACAGTTTAAAAAAAATTAAATAAGTAACCCTATTAAAAACAGCACTGAAAATACTTAAAACTATTTAAAAGCACTGGAAGGGGAAAGAACAACACACATACCCTCAGAAGACCCTGCCACCAAGCCAGTTGGTGGCCAGAGGCCTGCTGGAACAAAAACCGGTATTTGCCTGCTGGTAAAGAGAAAGCAGGGGTAGCCTAGTCTCCCATGGAAGAGGAGAGATGATCAACAGCCATGCATACTGAACAAGAAATCTCTGGACCACAGCTATTATTATTATTATTATTATTATTATTATTATTATTATTATTATACTTATACACATAGATGTGTCTTCCTTCTTTTGTCTGTGCATCACCTATTGTTAGAACGCATAAAGAATTTCATGTCATGATGTAATGCAGGGTAATGTGTCCAAAACAATATTAGATTTATTCCATTTGCTATAAGAAAGATATCGCTAGAATTCCGCCTATTTGGCAAACCCTTTCCCCAGAGTTCCGGGCAACGTTTCAATCACCTGTTGCTACGATACTTTGAAAATATTGTCTGTTTTTAACTGCTCTATCTTTAATTGAATAAACTGTTACTTTGAAATATTGCTGTAGAGGTTAGAAAGATCTTTAAGGCTTGTGTAACATTTCATCTCGCTGGCAGGACGGAATCAGCAGTTTAAAATGAAGTAGATGGGACTTTTTGAGACGTTATTGGGACTGTTTTAAGATAAGAGGAGCATCCATGCTGACCATGAAAATTTGAACGTAAGAACTAGATGGGGGATGGATCAGTTCTGAGTCGTTCTAGGCCTAGGGGCACTGACGTCCATAAAGCAAAGAGTAAAAAGGTAAAGGGACCCCTGACCATTAGGTCCAGTCGTGACCGACTCTGGGGTTGCGACGCTCATCTCGCTTTATTGGCCGAGGGACCCGGCGTACAGCTTCCGGGTCATGAGGCCAGCATGACTAAGCCGCTTCTGGCAAACCAGAGCAGCGCACGGAAACGCCGTTTACCTTCCTGCCAGAGTGGTACCTATTTATCTACTTGCACTCTGATGTGCTTTCGAACTGCTAGGTTGGCAGGATCAGGGACCGAGCAACGGGAGTGCACCCCGCCGCGGGGATTTGAACTGCCGACCTTCTGATTGGCAAGTCCTAGGCTCTGTGGTTTAACCCACAGCGCCACCCGCGTCCCTCAAAGCAAAGAGTACAGGCACCATAAACTCTGTAGAAGAGGGAACTGCAGCAGACATTGGTTATATGACAGGCTATACCTGCTGAAATCCCCTCTTCTATCCAACGATTAAAGTTGTAGAAGTCCTGCCCTCTTTTCCATCTGCACACTCCATTTCCCATTTGTTCCCCTGAAAGGAGGAGGAAGAAGGTGTTTGGTTAATGCTCTGCCCAAATTTTAGGTGAATATTTTCCTTGAGGGAAATGGGGGGGGCAGTTCCCTGATTATTTATTTATTTATACATACCCCTCCCATCTGACTGGGTTTCTCCAGCCACTCTGGGTGGCTCCCCACAGAATATTAAAAACACGATAAAACATCAAACATTAAAAACGTCCCTAAACAGGGCTGCCTTCAGATGACTTCTAAAAGTTAGGTAGTTGTTTATTTCCTTGACGTCTGATGGGAGGGTGTTCCACAGGGCGGGCACCACCACCGACAAGGCCCTCTGCCTGGTTCCCTGTAACTTCACTTCTCGCAGTGAGGGAACCTCCAGAAGGCCCTTGGAGCTGGATCTCAGTGACGAGGCTCAACGATGGTTCTGATTCTTCCAGTCCATCTAATTTTTTTTTGGGGGGGGGGAATGGGGAGAGGAAAAAAAACTTAAGTGTCAGTCCCCAGCCCAATTTTCCAATCTATTCCCCAGGCCCTCACATATTTAATTTTAAGCCAGGGTTGGGGACTCTCAGGACTCAGGATGCAGGCCCATGACATAAATATACCAAAATTTAGCATATGCTAATGTAATGTCTATACATGTACATTGCCTCCAGGCAAATGGAGATACAGTGGTACCTCGGGTTACAGACGCTTCAGGTTACAGACACCGCTAACCCAGAAATAGTACCTCAGGTTAAGAACTTTGCTTCAGGATGAGAACAGAAATCATGGAGCAGCGGCAGCAGGAGGCCCCATTAGCTAAAGTGGTGCTTCAGATTAAGAACAGACCTCCAGAACGAATTAAGTTCTTAACCCGAGGTACCACTGTAGAGGGTGACTGAGATTTCTCCAGCACTGCAGCTTGCAGTGTGCTCAGCTGTCCTGTAAGCAACATTTTAACAGTTTTAAAGCAAGGAATCAAAGGGGCTGGATACCTGGAGCCTAGTGCAGAAGAGCAGGGATTTAGGTCCCCTGGGTCACCCTTTACCATACCCCTGGTCCAGTGAGTTTGAGAAGACTGTTTAATTTATCTCCTTTTCTAGAAGTGACTGAAAGAAGGGCTGACCCAAGACATTTTGGTACCTGAGGTGAACTACAAAATGGCGCCCCTACCCCTCCAGGGAAGAAGGGATGAGTGAAGATCTACATCAAGGGGGAAATAAAGATCTACATTGGGAACATGGTTCAGGGGAGACCAGTATCACCTCCTATTTGACAAGAGGCAGCTATAGAGGGGGCATTGTGAGGTGGCAGGAGATTCAGCCTCCAAGGACCACATCACAGCTGCTCATGCATTCCTTACAGGCCAGTTCTGCTTTCCCTGGGGCTCCTGCTGCCTAAGGCAGTCAGCTTGCCTTGCCTCGTAGGTGGGCCGGCACTGCTAAATGGACACATTTTCATTTCTCTAATCTGATTAGTCTGATTACCTCCACACTACACATTTGCAGCTTGCGGTTTCCCCCAATGAATCCTGGGAACAGGATGCAGGGGAAACAACAGTTCTCAGAATTCTTTGGGGGGAAGCTATGGCTGTTAGAGTGCTATAATGTGCTTTATGTATATAGTGGAGAGATAACCAAGAATTATCCAAGACTGCCAAGATACGTTTTGAAAGTGATTGGACCAGAGGTCCAGTTTAGCCAAGTCAAGGAGACAGACAGACCCCGTTCCTCAAATTTCTCTGCCAGTGTTATATTCTTGTTTATTTCACTGGCACAACAGTGTGAGTATTGGCTCAAAAGAAATGCTTGTAAATCAAATCTTTAGTGATGACGCATAATCCAGATCTGGATTTCTAAACTTTCCACACCCCAAATCCTTGCTACTGGGAATCAGGTTTTGTCTTACCATGCCTAATGGTAAAGTAAGTCTTTCTGATCCACATTTTGATACCAGCTCCAGAGCTGAGCTATAGGGAAGTCCCAACTCTAAGCGTTTCTCCCCCTTAAATATTTATATTTATGACTCAACAGGTACAGAAAAAGAGACACATTTGAAACTAATACACTCTAAATACTTATTTTTTCCAAGAGTTTTCTCCAATGACTTATTATTCCCATGAATCACAAGCTCAGTAAAGCTGGAACGGTAGCTACCGGTCGGCCATCGAGTCTATTTCTCTGCATCGTGGCAGGATAGATTACTTCTGATTACTAAATCATTCCTATTCCTAAACAGATGGGTGGCCTAGCCTTGAACGTCACAAGCGATGGAAATTCTCAGGCTTTTTTGGCAACCTCGGTCTGACTCTTCATCCGTCGATCAAATTCTTATATAATATTTAATCTATGTTTCCCCAGCTGCACTTCAGACTTATCACTGTGTTATTTTCCATTTCTATTGGTCTAATGGGAATAATCGGCCTTCATCCTTTGTGTCAGGCATCGTTTCACATATCTACGATATTTTCTTTGCAAAATGTTTGCAGGTTCATTCGTATGAGGTTCACTAAAGTTCAGGTCTTTTTTATTTTTTTTTTATAATATTTTTTATTAAGTTTATGAAATACAGAAAAAAGAAATAAAGACAGAAATAGAAAAATACAATAGAGAAATTACAAATTTCCATAATCCTTTTTTCCAGCACATCTATTGGACTTCCCCACATCCTCCAAACCCTGCATTCTCTGCAATACAAAGTATCAGCAATTTGTTAACTTATTTCAAAACTTATTGTATCTTTCATTTTATCATGTTGCCTATTTTCAAAACTATTGTAACCCAAATCTTACATGTTTCAGCTTAAACACAATAAAGTTATTTCATTATTCCACCTTTGACTTCTTGTACCTTAATTTCCATTTCATTAATTTACCGATGCTGAAGCAAGAATTTCTAAAAAGTGCATTTTTTAACATTCATACAACTTGTAATGTTTTTTCAAATAGTCTTTAAATTTTTCCCAGTCCTCCTCGATTGTTTCTTCTCCCAAGTCTCGGATTCTGCCAGTCATTTCAGCCAGTTCCATATAGTCCATCAACTGCGTCTGCCATTCCTCCAGCGTGGGTAAATCTTGTGTCTTCCAATGCTTAGCAATCAGGATCCTTGCTGCTGTGGTAGCATACATAAAAAAAGTTCTATCTTTCTTAAGTACTCTCTGGTCCACAATGCCCAGAAGAAAGGCCTCCGGTTTCTTAGGTAAGGTAAATCTAAGTACCTTTTTTAGTTCATTATGAATCATCTCCCAAAAGGCCTTCACTTTCGGGCAAGTCCACCAGAGGTGAAAGAATGTCCCTTCCGCCTCTTTACATTTCCAACATTTGTTGTCAGACAGGTGATATATCTTAGCAAGTTTGACTGGGGTCATGTACCACCGGTATATCATTTTCATAATATTTTCCTTCAAGGCACTACATGCCATAAATTTCATTCCGGTGTTCCATAACCTTTCCCAGTCTTCAAACATAATGTTGTGCCCCAAGTCCTGTGCCCATTCACTAAAGTTCAGGTCTTGTGGAAACATCTCACATTCTACTGTAATGCTAACTAATATCAGGCTGTACCTCATATGTCCAGTCTTACATTTTATAGCACCAGATGGCACTTAGTGGTCCACACACCCTCTCTGTTGTACCTAATTCTAACATCAAAATAACAACAGAAGCCTCGCTTCCTTCCCCCTGTGTATACACGGAGTAATGCTAAAATAAAACCCGATTTCTTCTGCAGTCCAATGCAGCTGTACCAAACATGCGTGAGGAAATGAAGGGGGCAGAGTATGGTTGCAATTAGTAACTTTTTGATTGATCAGTGTCTCAGTTACATGGAGCAATATGAGAAAAACACCGTGGTTCGTATTGTTGCCTGCCACGCAAATCTCTGAGGGGTGCAAAATTCAAGGGGCTCCAGGCAACCCAGGGTTTTGTTTCCTTGGAATGAGGGTGACTGGAGACTGTGGTATCTTTATGACATATGGATTATTTACACACATATACAACCTGAACCTATGATGGAGGGGCTCACAGCATTAACAGCCCAGAAGGTCCTGCATGCCCCATAGCCAGAGCCTTGGATTCAAGCAGAACTCAAGAATAGCTCTCCCCCTCTGGCTTCTGCCTGATTCTAGCTCAGTTCTTTCATAGGCAATACTCTGGCTATTGTCTTCTCATTACCAGCCAGGTGAAGTAGGCAGCTCACCCATTGGCCCTCTGGCACAGAGCAACTTCCATTCTTATACCAAAGGCCCATACTTAGAGGCCATTATGGATCTTGCCTGGCTAATTTGACAATGGGATCCTCTATCAGATTTTAACCCTTGCTGGATCCAGGAATTAGAAGGGACCCAGGCATCATACAGCTTAACCACATACACACACCCAAACTCACAACAATGAGGAGTTTGGATTTGATATCCTGCTTTATCATTACCCGAAGGAGCCTCAAAGCGGCTAACATTCTCCTTTCCCTTCCTCCCCCCCCAACAAACACTCTGTGAGGTGAGTGGGGCTGAGAGACTTCAAAGAAGTGTGACTGGCCCAAGGTCACCCAGCAGCTGCATGTGGAGGAGTGGAGACGCAAACCCGGTTCACCAGATTACGAGTCTACCGCTCTTAACCACTACACCACACTGGCTCTGTCTCCTCAAGCCTCCATCACATAGGTGTTTGAAGCCTTACGTGACTTGAATAACATGAGGGAACATGCTAGCTATGTATATTACATTTCCATTATCTGACCACACTAGCCTCCATGAATTGTTGGGGGAACATGGGTGGCGCTGTGGTCTAAACCACTGAGCCTCTTGGGCTTGCCAATCGGAAGATTGGTGGTTCAGATCCCTGTGATGGAGTGAGTTCCCGTTGCTCTGTCCCAGCTCCTGCCAACCTAGTAGTTTGAAAGCACACCAGTACAAGTAGATAAATAGGTATCACTGCAGCAGGAAGGTAAACGGCGTTTCTGTCACGGTTTCTGTCATGGTGTTCTGCTGCACCAGAAGCGGTTTAGTCCTGCTGCCCACATAACCTGGAAATCTGTCTGTGGACAAACACTGGCTCCCTCGGCCTGAAAGCACCTCATAGTTGCCTTGGACTGGACTTAACTGTCCAGGGGTCCTTTACCTTTTACAGTAGGGATCCCTGCTGAACTTGCAGAGAGGATCAATGAGCTTATTCTGACCTCATTGTGCAGAGTTCTAGAAGATGCCAGGAGCCTCCACTGAGTACAGCAGGTTTCCTGACCCAAGATGTTTGTCACACAACGTGCCGAAGTGGGGTATGACCAGTGACAAAGAAGTCCCATTCCACATTAAGTGTTTGCACGAATGGGGCTTCTTCAATGGATGCCACCTTCAATATTGTCCATCCTGACTGGCAGTGGTTCTTCATTGTTTCAGACATGGTACCCCACTCCCCAACTGGAGATGCTAAAGATCTGGGACCTTTTGCATGCAAAATATGCACCTTCCCATAGATGCAATTCTATACACAAGGGGTTGCTAACCCATAGACTTTCAGGTGCTTTTGGACAACAACTCCCATCATCCCTGATGGGATGCTGGTTGGGGCTGATGAGGTTGATGGGAATAAGATTCCAACATCAATGCCTGCAATCTCATGGGTAGTGTGCGTGTACAGAAGATGCAGATCAATGGAAGCCTCTGGAAGCTGCAACAAACTGCTTAATCCAATCCCAGAATCAATTTCTGATGTTATCCCATTTAAACCAGAATTCCAGAGAAGTAGATTGCAGTATAGAGTGAACCAGGGGAACAATAAAGGAATGGAATGGTGAAAACATTCTCCTCCCGAAGCAAGCAGCCTTTACTATTTGGCCACTGAGTCCCTGCTTCAGAAGCACAGCTGTTCCCGTCAAAAGCCCTGAAGACCATGATATACAACATAATGAACCTTGAGACTCCAGCAGAATAGCCACAATTCAATGCAGCTGGGTTGCTCAACTGGTAAACAGGGAGGGAATGTTTAAAAGAGAGGCATTCCTAATTTTCTCCCCTTGCTAAGCTTTAGAAGTACTGGATATTTAACCTGGAGGGAGGCAAAGGGGGTTTTAAGGCATCCTTTTATGCTCGCTGGATGAAGTCACTAGAGTCTGATTGTGCCTGATTCAATTAGGAAGGTCCCACATTCAATCCCTGCCATCTCCTGTAAAAGGACCTTGGAAGCAAGCCCCCATCTCTGCTCCCTTAGGCCTTGGAGTACTGTAAGGTAAAGGGACCCCTGACCATTAGGTCCAGTCGTGGCCGACTCTAGGGTTGCGGAGCTCATCTTGCTTTATTGGCCGAGGGAGCTTCTGGGTCATATGGCCAGCATGACTAAGCTGCTTATGGCGAACCAGAGCAGCGCACAGAAACGCCGTTTACCTTCCTGCTGGAGCAGTACCTATTTATCTACTTGCACTTTGACGTGCTTTTGAACTGCTAGGTTGGCAGGAGCAGGGACCAAGCAACGGGAGCTCACCCCGTCGTGAGGATTCAAACTGCCGACCTTCTGATCGGCAAGTCCTAGGCTCTGTGGTTTAACCCACAGCACCACCCGCGTCCCACTGGAGTGCTGTAGACAGGGCCAAACTAAGTGCTGTAAGGTATAAACTGGACATATCACTGTATAAGGTAGCTTCATATCCTCACTTTCAGTAACTGCCATCGCTCAGTGACAGAGTTCATGCACTGTATGCAGAATTCTCAGGTTGAATCCCAAAATCTGCACATAGGGCACTGAAAGAATCATGCCTTGAAATCCTGGAGAGGCACAGCTGATGTGTTCACAATACAAAGCTAGAGGGACCAAGACCCATACTCAGTTTAAGGTTGCTGCCTATGTTCCTGTGATCCCTCTAAATAAGTGGGTGAGTTATTTTCTTCCTTTTATGGTATTCCTTTCCTCTCTTTAAGGGGTACACTAGTTCATTGCAAAGCACAATGCAATTTTTGTGAGTTGCCAAGCCAAAAGAATGGTACAAATGTCACTGGATCGATTGCAAGCTGATTTTATTTGAAGATGTACACAAGACCCATTCACTTCTTTTGAGGGTGTATCTAACAAGAATACTTATTACGCCCACTTTTCTGACTCAGCCATCTGCCTATTGGAGTGGTCAACAGAGCCTTTGGCAGCTTGTAGCTGTTGAGCTTTTTGGGGGAAATGAACCTCAAAGTTCTTGAGCATATTTTTTTTGGGGGGGGGGTCAACCTCAAAATTGAAATTAATGAAACAGAGTTCGTCATGTTCATTAACTTTACTGGGACTACTCTGAGTAGGAGTAGTACAGTGGTACCTCGGGTTAAGTACTTAATTCATTCTGGAGGTCTGTTCTTAACCTGAAGCACCACTTTAGCTAATGGGGCCTCCTGCTGCTGCCGTGCCGCCGGAGCACGTTTTCTGTTCTCATCCTGAAGCAAAGTTCTTAACCCGAGGTACTATTTCTGGGTTAGCGGAGTCTGTAACCTGAAGCGTATGTAACCTGAAGCATATGTAACCCAAGGTACCACTGTATTGGCTACCACTGAAAGTCTACAAATCTATGCAGAGTATCTCTCTCATCATTTACAAATGTTAATTGAGATTTTTCCTCCTGATCTGACGGTTCCTGGCAGATGTTGCATCTCTGAAAGACCCATGGAGCTTCTCCACCTACATGGAGCTATCCTGTTCTCCACAGGGAAAGGAAGAATGGTTTGTGTAGAAGGAAATGGCTGTTCTGTACAGAACTATTTCAGAGAGAGAGGGGGGAAGCTTGTTGGCACAGGTGCTAGTTGTGCGTTAGGATGCCTGTGGCATTCTGGATCAGGGGGTATAAATTAGGGATTAAAATCATTTAAGCACCAAAGGCAACATGAGAATATGTTTGCGTAAAAGATCGTCACATGCTTAGATGTGCTCGTAATCAAATCCGGCCTACATGGCCAAATGTAGTGCTGAGTGAAATGTGTGGGCAGGGACTTTGGCATAGCGTGTGTCCCAAACCCAAAATGTACTAACTAGGAAAGCCAGAATCTTCAAATTCACCACAGACAGAAAGAATGTTTCTAAAGTGAATATGTGTTTTCTGTTTTGTAAATTTGAGCATTCACTTTTTTTAAAAAAAGGGAACAGCAACAACATTCCATGAACACCCAGTCAAGTAGTCAAACTTTTCCTTGAGCCCTTAAACAAATGATCTTTCAGTTCAGAAGAACACACTCTCCCAGTTCCATTAAATGAAAACGGTACAGGAGGTTGGACAAATATTTTTTTTCCACCTGCAGAGCAAAGCTATCCAACTCTAAGGGAGTCCAGAAGGAGTCCAGGACAGTAAATATAAAATCACGGGCAAGCTGGCAAGCAGTGAGTTTGAGATTAAATTGCACTATAGGCCCAGTAAAACTTGCTGTCAAATTAGTAAATATTATAGCTCGTTGCATTTTTGGTATGTCACTGATGCTGATGCTTCACATAACATTGTCAGGTTTACTTTGGTTTAATCTTATCTTGAAACTGAGTTGAAGTAAGTGGATTTCTATGCATTTTTCAAAGACCTAAACTGCATCTTTACTTGACATAGCAGTACAAAAAAAAAACTGCCAACAATACAGGCGATGAACCAAACAATGGATATTAATTTAATCTTTACAATAGTTGCATAGTTATAACTTTGGTCCAGGAAATTCTGTTCCTTAAAAAAACTTGCTTTCCTTCACTGTACTTCTCTTTCAGGCTATAAGATCACCAGGAAGAGATTATATGGATCAACCAAGAAAGGATGAATGGACTCAGTTTATGTATATTTCTTGGAAAATGCCACAGTCTCTAAGTAGATACATTTCCAGGTCTTTGGATATATATATATATATATAATAGATATTTATTAAAAATTTTCAAAATAATTCATAGTAAAACGAAAAAAAAGAAAAAACCAAAATACATAATACAAACAATACAAAAACAGAAAAAATAAAAACACATAAAATTCCTATTAACTTATTTTCTTTTAACTTATTTTCCGGACCTCCTCATACCTCCCTTTCTTATATTCTAGTTCAAATTGTTGGTTCAGCAAGTCCTCACCATTAATTTTTGCTTATTTCAAAACCTTTTTTTCCCATATCTCTTAATATAGTCATTACAGCTGGAAACCACTTAGTTTCTATCCAACATCATTCTAACATTCCTTAATTTTACAATATTTCTGCAAATAGTCTTTGAATTTCTTCCAATCTTCTTCCGCCGACTCTGTTCCCTGGTCTCGGATTCTGCCGGTCATTTCTGCCAGTCCCATATAGTCTATCATCTTCATCTGCCATTCTTCCAGCGTGGGTAGATCCTGTGTCTTCCAATATTTTGCAATAAGTATTCTTGCTGCTGTTGTCGCATACATAAAACAGGTTCTATCCTTCTTTAACACCAATTGGCCAACCATGCCCAGGAGAAAGGCCTCTGGTTTCTTCACTTTGGATATATTTTATGGGGAAACTCATATTGGGCATATTAAAGACATTCAGAATCAATTTTTATCAAGGGGCAAAATGAACATATTTTGTATTGGTAGTACATCAATGATAAAAAGTCAAATTTTGGTCATGGCTTCTGCCATATATATACAGTGGTGCCCCGCAAGACGAATGCCTCGCAAGACGGAAAACTCGGTAGACGAAAGAGTTTTCCATTTTGGAGGTGCTTCGCAAAACGAATTTCCTATGGGCTTGCTTCGCAAGACGAAAATGTCTTGCGAGTTCCTGCAGGGTTTTTCTCTCCCCCCCCCTTTTTCTAAGCTGCTAAGCCGCTTATCTGCTTATCCGCTAAGCCGCTAAGCCGCTAAAAGACGCTAAAAGCCGCTAAACCGCTAATAGTGCTAATCCGCTAAGCCGTCAATGGGCTTGCTTCGCAAGACGAAAAAACCGCTAGACGAAGAGACTCGCGGAACGGATTCTTTTCGTCTTGCGAGGCACCACTGTAAATTGAGGAATTGGCAGTGATATTTTTCCAAATTAATTTGAACTGAAAACAACAGTCTTCGTTACAGACTGGTATCTTTACAAGATAATGGACTCATTACTCGTCCATGTTTATCAATGACTTAGAGCTCCAGTCTAACATTGTGAGGATTCCATCAAAAACAACAATCTATTCTCCTCACTGTCTGATACTCGCAACTGAGATGTCATACACAACTGTTTCTGAGGTCTGCTTCTAGTAGCTCTGACCAACTTCCTCACAGTGGCTGTTCTTTCACCTATGTTTTATTTTTAATAAAAATAAAAATAAAAATGACAATTCTTCGCTTCCAATGAATTCACAATGTGTATCTTCCTCTCTCTCTCCAATTGCTTAAGCTTATAATCGGGCTTGTTTGTTTTTGATTAAATAAAGATGTTCTGCTCCTTTTGTAGAAGTGATGTCACCTAATTGGCTACATGTTGGCTTGCCTATGACGTACATAAAATGTGATCTGCTGTTGTTAAAAAAAAAAAGGAGGAAAGAAAACCCCCCAAAAGTTTAAGCTTGATTAAAGCAAGTTTCTCAAGTGGTCTTTTAATAGTAGGGCTCTCTAGAAATTGAAAGATTCTCAAATTCTGTATTATTATTATTTCTTTGTAGAAAGGGATGGGGTGGAAGAAAGGAAGATTTTCTCTCCTCTTAGTTAACCACAGGAAACAAAATATTAATGGCTGGAGGGGGTATTTTGGGTCCTCCCCAAAATCCGAACCACAATAAGACTGTTCCCCTTTCATGTGAATACATATTTCAACATTTCATTTCTGTAAGCTCCATATATGTGGGACGAGCAAGACTCTTGAAGCACCAGTTAGCGGTTTTGATCTAAATCTCATCATCTAATTATTTTTACAGCGCATTCTTACAGGGGTAGAAACAGTTCCGCCAAGAGATGCTTCACAATAATTAGAAGCCCCAGTGGATCTTTTATGAAGGTTTAAAGGCTTCCATATGCAGGCTGCTGACATGGAAATGCACAACATGCTACTCCTCATCGAAGCAACAAGTCTCGGTGGCCCTTGTTGCATATTGTCAACGTGAATGGCACCAGTGCCAGCCAGTTTTGCTCCTGGATCTCTGGCTCTTAATGACTTGTGGGGAGAACAGCATTGTGTGCTTTTCAGTTTCCAGTTAATATTGAACTCAGGTATGCATGTTCTCCATCAGGGATGCCAACTTGAATAAAACATTGAGGGGGCCCAGGTAAACCCTGCCCCACATAACGCAGTGCACACACACACCATTTGAACGGCAATGTCCATCAACTTGGAGGGGGGGACAGCCCCCTCAAATATTTTATTAACAGGGAACCAGACAGAGGGCTTTCTCGGTAGTAGCACCCGCCTTGTGGAACGCCCTCCCTTCAGATGTGAAGGAAATAAGCAGCTATCTTCTCTTTAAAAGACATCTGGAGGCAGCCCTGTTTAGGGAAGTTTTTATATATTTAATGCTGTATTGTTTTTAACACTTGATTGGAAGCCACCCAGAGTGGCTGGGGAAACTCAGCCAGAAGGGCAGGGTATAAAAAATAAATTATTATTATTCTATTATTATTATTGGGGGCCCCAAAGCCACCTCGGCCCCTAGGAGTTGTCTCCTATGTTCTGTATATAAGTGACATGCACTGAATGCAATGGAGTTACTGGGAACTACAAAATCCACAATGCAGTACAACTGCATTTCTATAAAACATTACAGAGGACCCTTCGGTTACATAACCTTTGGGTAACGTAATCTTCGGGTTGCGAACACAGCAAACTCAGACTTGGGTTTGCTGCTCATGTGTGTGCAGAAGTGGTCCTCCGGTTATGAAATTTTCGGGATACGGCTGGGCCTCCGGAATGGATCCCATTCATCACCAGAGGTACCACTGTACAGGGCTGAGATTAGGCAATTGGCAGGAAGATTGGAATTATGCATTGCAGTTATGAAATCTAATGATTCAGACTGAAGTTTCGCATAAATATGTGGCTTTCGACAAGAGCAGTTTTTATATATTGCCAGGGGAGGCTTCTCCTACGAACGAAGTAGCCCTGCCAAGATTCTGAAGCTGCCCAAACCAAAGCCATGGTCCAGTTTTTGTCCTGTCACCCACGGTAATATCAATACAGTACTGAAGTAACTGAGAAGTTTCTGTCCATCTGTTTCAGGCCATGACTATTGATGTTAAAAAGAAGAAGAATATTCATGAGCAAGAATGGTCCCATTTCCGATGGTAATAAGGCCAGCTACTTATTTCAGCGCTAAGTTGTTGTTTATAGGACCAGAAGGATGAAAATCCCTTCTACTTCATACTAAGACCCATGGTTCGCATTAAAATGAAAGTCAAGCAAGAAACCGCAAGACTCTTCTGAAAGAGCCTAATTGGCACCTAATCTGGACTAATTGCTAGCAACTGGAAAACTGATTACAAGAAATGTGGTATTGCTTTGACATCAATATAGGGATACTTGTGCTTTGCAAAATTATAGTTTCTCATCTACAATGCAGGTAAGTTCGTATTTATTATGGGAAAAGACAATTACATGCCTTTTGCTCCTTGAACAAAGCTAGATATTATTTGTGGAGCAGAAAATCGAAAGGAAATAGATGTGATGGTAGATCCAAATGTCAAAGGAAGTGGACAGAGTAAACTTCTTTCATCTGTTCTATTAAAAGGTTTTTTGAAGTGTTCACCAATTCCTTAGTACAGAGATCTCTGAAATATTTGAAATGGGTCATTCCAAATCAAGTGATCCAACTTTTTTTTTAAACCTCATGTCATCCAATTTTCTTAATATTTTGTACACTTGTTGAATGATCAAAACCAAGTTTAAGTTTAAATTTTAAAATTTTAATCTCATCTATTTTTTGAGTTATGAGGGTTTGAAATTTCTAAAAATTGACAATTTTGGCCTTGTCGGATTACACAAAAGCCTTTAAAGCTCAGCCCAGGAGTGAGATACACCAAAACCAAGAACACCAATCTCTTCAGAACATCATGGGCTTTAATATGATATGTCACATGATGGACTTACTTAAAATTTTAAATGAAAGTTGTAAAATTTTAAATTTTAAAAAGTTATTAAAAATTAATGTGATTTTAAAATTAAAAAAATACATTGATTATTTAACATTTCTAAGAGCTACCTTCAAAATTTCATCTTGGGATCTCAATGGGATCACATTAAAACATATTTTTGTACATACATTTATCCTAAATAAAACCCAATAAGCCAGACATGTATGGCAGCAGCAGTCAAGGATGCTCCCTTGTGCCTGCTACCATCATTCAGGACAAGCACTGTCTCATTGTCCTCCCTGAGCTTGGGATTCTGAGAACTCAGGATGGCTTTCGAAATTCCAGGACTATCCCTGGAAAACGTGGGCACTTGGAGGCTATGCAATCAGTGCTTCACTAATGCTACAGCTCGTGAGAAGGAAAACTGGAACAATACATAAAGGAAGAATCGGCTGTCGCAATATGATTAAAACTGGCCCACCACAGTGGAATTAGTGTCTATTCCAGAGGCTTCATTATTGGCTCATTTATTTATTTATTTTGCAGCCAAACTAAACCATTGCCCTAAAAAAGAAGAGGGGGAGGAGAAGAAAAAGAGAAGAGAAGGGGAAGGGGAAGAGAAGAAGGAAGGAAGGAAGGAAGGAAGGAAGGAAGGAAGGAAGGAAGGAAGGAAGGAAGGAAGGAAGGGGCTCTATTACTTTTTCTGGCCTGAACTTTTTGCAAGCGACAGTAAACCTAATTTAGATGATATGTTGCACTAAAACAAGGTATTCTCTTTTCTGACAGAAGAGTGTCCAGCATCGGAACCCATTTTTATAAGCCTCAAATCTAAATAGACATGATGAATCCACCCAAATCAAGCTATTCATTTTCTATCAATAAAACTCGAGGAAATTGCAGTCTTTAAACATTTATAGTTTTAATTATCCCTTGGCAGAGACAGAGAGCCTGGTAATGTGCTATATTCGTAGTGACACGTACCAAGAAAAGGAGAAAAAGAATATGAAATAATAAAACGTACCAAAGTTCAACTTATTTTTGCAGCACCATCTTCTGCCATATTGCTAATCTTTAGCAGAGATCTTAAAGTGCGCTAGTCACAATTTCTAAGGTTGCAATAAAAGTTGGAATAGGCCTTTCATCAGGAAACTGTAATTTGGGTATGAGGAAGAGATTTTCTTTTTCTTTTTAAAATAATTTTTACTAACAATTTCAGCACATCAAAATTTCAAAACATATCATATTCATTATTCCCCCTTTTTCCCACCCCTCAAACCCTTCCCCTCCCTGAGACTTCCTTCAGCTCCTCTCTCTGATTTCTCAGCAGATATTATTCTCTGCATGTTATAAACTTGTACATATCCTTCCGTTATCTATCTTTCATGCTATCAGCCAATAAATTTGTGTATGTTTATTCAAACCCTGCCAAGGAGTCCAGTTCATTTTGTTGTCTTTTTGTTCATTTTGTTGTCTTTTTTGTTGTCTTTTTAAATAATTTGTAAAAAGCTCCCATTCTTCCTTAAAGTCACAGTTGTCCTTGTCCCTCAGTTTGTATGTCAATTTAGCCAATTCTGCATAAGTCATCAGTTTTTCTTGCTACCGTTCTTTCGTTAGGATTTCCATCCTTGTGCTATCAAGAGTCTTGCCTCTGTTGTCGCATACATAAGTTATTTTTCTTGGCAGGTCTTGTCCTAGAATCCCTAACAAAAATGCTTCTGGTTTTTTTTTACAAATGTCATTTTGAACATTTTTTTCAATTCATTGTATATCATTTCCCCCCAAAATTTCACTTCTCTACATTCCCACCACATAGGATAAAAAGTCCCTTCTTTTTCTTTACATTTCCAACATATGTTTGACCTGGTTTTATACATTTTTGCTATCTGTACTGGTGTAATATGCCATCTATACATCATTTTCATGTAATTTTCTTTCAAAGGAGAACAGTCTGTAAATTTCAAATTTACTTTCCACAATTTTTCCCAGTCCTCAAATTGTATATAATGTCCTATATCTTGTGCCCATTAGATTTTCTCTCTCTTACTAGCTGAATTTTTCAGCCAATGTCACTGACAATAAGCCTCAGAACATTTACCATATTTTTTGCTCTATAAGACTCACTTTTTCCCTCCTAAAAAGTAAGGGGAAATGTGTGTGCGTCTTATGGAGCGAATGCAGACTGCACAACTATCCCAGAAGCCAGAACAGCAAGAGGGATTGCTGCTTTCGCTGCGCAGCGATCCCTCTTGCTGTTCTGGCTTCTGAGATTCAGAATATTTTTTTTCTTGTTTTCATCCTCCAAAAACTTTGTGCGTCTTATGGTCTGGTGCGTCTTATAGAGCGAAAAATACAGTAACTCTCAAGGTGTAAAAATGATGAGTCAGGGCTTACTATTAGTGTGATTTCAAAATTTAAGAAATTTTGGATTTAAGGCTACAGTCCTATGTCTACTTACCTGGATATGCTTTGTTGAATTCAGCAAGGCTTGCTTGTAGTCTATAGGACTGTGAAGTCAGGGGAGTTTCTGCTTCACCAGATAACTGCAAATTATATTTTAGATATAATATATATAATCTATATTTTAGATATTGTAGATTCACCTGCCCCATAATTGGAACTCTAGGATTTGTGGCAATAGAGTGGGAGAAGGGTGAGGGAGACAATGAACATATTATTGTGGAACTCTGTAGTACATAATAGGGATGGTGGCAGAATTTGTTACTGAGCAGTGAACACAGTCCACTGGTCTACTCCCTTTGCAAAACAGCTTTGCTGCAATTTTCTCGGATCCCATTTGAATTTTTTGGGGTTGGGGTGTGATGGTGGAATTTTTTGAATATGACAATATTTGTTCCGATGCAATTTAGTCCGCTATAATCATCATCAGCTCTTAGCTGTCTGCTAACTGTCTGTATATTAACTTTAACCTCTGTCTCAATGATTCAGTGCTGAAGTGATTATGTTAGCCATCAACCATCAATAACATTCATTGTTATATTGTTAACCCTTTTCTCACCTTTGGCCCACTGTGTGACTTAACCACACACACACGGCCATTGTTATCTTATATGTTAATGTGAATTTACTATATTTATTGATGGGCTTCACTGGTATTTTGTGCATGTTAAAATGTGAGTCAGATGTATTTACTTTTGTGACAACACTATTACATCATTTATTATAACTTTATAATAACTTTAACTTTATTATAACTTTGTAATAAATGGTTAATTTTCCTATCTTCCTGTGCAAAAATACTAACTGCATTATTTTTTAGGGGTGGGGGCAAACTGTGTCAGTTAGCAAGGAGGGAAATAAGCACCCTCTGCAAGCTATTCCTTGAATGATGTGAACTGGGTTTTGGGGGAGGCAGTGGGTTGCGATAGTGGGAGGAATCATAAACACAGTGCTCTGAAATTTGTACCATTCTAGATTGCAATGTTTTATTTGGTAAGTTGAGGCAGGGTAAACAGCCAATTCCTGCCCTTTCCTTGCTCTAGTCAGCACCTTCATAAAATTCATTGTACCTCTTATTTATAAATTTTTAATTAAATATTCTAATTTACATTTCAAAATATTCATTTGAACAACCTTAAATCAGTGACTTCCCTTCTTCTCTTTCTGTGGTTCATTTTGCATACCACACACCCCTGCATATTTTACACGAGCTAAACCATTCAGTAATCCATTGTTACATCCAACAAAACTTATTTGCACTGTTGAATTCATCTTAATGCTACCAGCGTTTTTAAATAAACACAATTTTCACCCATACATTCAATAAATATTTTCTAGTCTTCTTTAAATGTACATTCTTCTTGTTTCCTTATTCTATATGTTAAATCTGCAAGCTGTGCGTATTCCATCAGTTTAAGTTGCCATTCTTCTTTGGTTGGGACCTCGCTCGTTTTACATTTTGGGGACAACAAAACATGGGCCGCCGTAGTAGCATACATAAATAGTCTTTTTTGACACCTGGGAAATATATATATTCATTGTACCTCCTCCTCCTCCACTGCCCATTTCCCATCAGTTCATCTTCAAAATCCAATTTTCACTTCTACCCATAATCATTTTCATATTCAGCTAACATTATTTCCCCTCCCCCCCAAAAAAGCTACCCTAGTCAATAAGGTAAAGGTAAAGGGTCCTCTGACCATTAGATCGAGTCATGGCTGACTCTGGGGTTGTGGCGCTCATCTCGCTCAATAGGCTGAGGGAGCCAGCGTACAGCTTCCGGGTCATGTGGCCAGCATAACTAAGCTGCTTCTGGCAAACCAGAGCAGCGCACGGAAACGCCGTTTACCTTCCCGCCGGAGCGGTACCTATTTATCTACTTGCACTTTTGGGTGTGCTTTCGAACTGCTAGGTTGTCAGGAGCAGCGACCGAGCAATGGGAGCTCACTCCTTCACGGGGATTCAGACCGCCGACCTTCTGACTGGCAAGTCCTAGGTTCTGTGGTTTAACCCACAGCACCACCTGCGTCCCAGGCACCCTACTTAATTCCTACCCATTAACGTAAGCCATTAACACTGCAATTCATTACAATTCCAGTAGTACCACTTTTAAAAAAGCCAATGGAGCCTCCACCTTCTGTCGTAGCCAGAGCTGGAAAGGGTAGCTGACTGTATTGAATTCACAATGCATCCACTATAAGTTGTGAGCCATGCCCAAGCTTAGTGTGAGTGATGCACGAGGAGCGGCTATTGGCACTGCCAGGCTACATTTTTAATACCACTCCTAAGTGGTATTAAATTTGACCTGTGCAGTGTTATCTCACGGATACGCAGTGTGGTGTGCACCATTTCAATTTGCCTTGACTGAAAAAGAGGACGAGTCATGGCTCTGTGCAGAATCCAAGCCAAAGACCAGTGCAATGGGTCACTCATTTGTTTGACAATACAAGTTGTTAATATGCTAGCTATTTCACAAGAAGAAATGAATAGACGGTAACCCTGAGGAAAGACGCATACCTCAATGGACAATTTCTGGCTCACTGAGTTTTCAGCCAACTCTGAAATCATTGCGACCAACGTAAACAATAACGTTATTTATGCAAAGCTACTGGACCAGATTGGGAATAGTTAAAAATAGCAAAGTGAGGACTGAAGCGAAATGGTACTTGAGATGAATCGTTATCCAAACTTGTACCAGGTTTTGGATTACATACGGGTTCTGAATGTAAGATTTCAAAAAATAATAATAATGCAAGAAATGTTCACTGTGCCATGAGCATAAACTGGACGCAATAAGGACACAGTAAATTTGATCCAGTACCAAGATGTAGGCAATGCAATAGTTTTGGTTTTTTTAAAAAAAACCAGACACAAGCCCAGTGTGGAAGGGTTAACTGTAAGCTAAGTAGATACCAAGATCAGGACGCAAAATTCTTTGTTAGTGAAAGCAAATAAATCAGTGAACATCAGAGAGTAATGAGAAACAGATTTCCCTTAGTTAATTTCTGGGATATGTCATGGCTTTGGCTAAAGTCTGGCATAACATATTCATGATGCACAAATTCTACCACCCATGATAGACTGCAGTTTGTGAACAAAGCAAGCAATTATTCACATCTCTAACAGAATGAGCCCATTTCTAATTTCAATTACATTATTCTAAATCTGGAATCTTTCATCTAAAGTCATATTTAGACAACCTTTACATGCACATAGTCTTATAATGACCGTAGACACGTTTGAAATCCAATGGCCAGGGTCCAAGTGCCCGTGAGTGTGAGCAGAAAACACCTCCACATGCATCGGAGAGATATTTCCTTCCACCAACTGCCTCATACATCTCCTAGGGGGCTGTTCCAGAGATTTTTCAGGAGCATTCCTGATGGAAGTGGAAGCTGAAAACCTCTAAGCAGAACACTACCCATGGCACTTTGGAATCTGGCCTATATTGGGTAATATTTCACAGTTTGAAGAGTGCTGAGATCTCTTCCAGGGTTTTATTATTTATGCAAATGCGTTCCAAAATCAAAAAGCCAGCATTATCCAAAAATGCAATTTTGCGTTGCAGTTATGTAAGAAAGTGAAGGCTCAGAGGACGAATGGTTTTCACTGCACATCATCATCTGAATTCTCACATGTTGCCTCTCAAATATTTTAGATTCTGTTCTGCAGCCATTTGGCTACCTTTATGTCAGTTTAATCCACCTCTCAATACGTATTCTTTCAACCACCATTTGAAAGCTTAACATGATTTAACATCTCTTGTACTTTTGAGACATGCTTACCTTTCGAAGCATTATAGGTTCTCACGATAGTTCGTGCTCTTCACACCAAATCACCCGTTCTTATATTTTAGCCTGTTTGTTCTGATACATTTTGTCTTCTCACAAGCATTTCAATTACCATATTTTGCACTATATTTTTACAAACTCGAATATACATGGATGAGAGCCGACCTATCATCTTTAATCTCATGAATGAAGCTATATGCATATGGGCCATAATAAATGAACCGCCAAAGATGTCTGCAGTCCAATGCAATCTTAGCGATTAGTCCTCCAGATGATTGTACAAACGTATGTGTTTTAGATAGTTATATCACGCCTTTCCATAAGAAACTCCCAAGTCACAATTATTTATTTTTTAAAAAAATCAATTAAGAACATTAATGGAGGACATTGAATATAAACTTATTTGAAATTTTGTATACTTATGTTTGGGGTTTAATTTTGATGGAAAAGTCAACAGAAAAAAGTATGAGAAAGAAGACAATATAAGAATCTACAAAACTTACAAAACGTGGTCCACTTTTATTTCATTTGCAACAAAGAAAGAACATGTGTAAAAACCACCCACAACACATGGGAATCTGTGGGATTACACTTTTAAAATGGACAGCTATTGAATTAATGTTATATTTATTATTAGGGACGCGAGTGGCGCTGTGGTCTAAACCACTGAGCCTCTTGGGCTTGCTGAGTGGAAGGTTGGGAGTTCAAATCCCCTTGACGGGGTGAGCTCCCGTTGCTTTGTCCCAGCTCCTGCCAACCTAGCTGCTCAAAAGCACACCAGTGCAAGTAGATAATAGGTACCTCTGCAGCAGGAAGGTAAACAGCATTTCTGTGCGCTTTGGTTTCTGTCATGGTGCTCCATTGTGCCAGAAGTGGTTTAGTCATACTGGCCCCATGACCCAGAAAGCTGTCTGTGGGCAAATGTCAGCTCCCTCGGTCTAAAAGCAAGATGAGTGCCACAACCCCATAGTTCAGTGGCGTAGCATGGGTTGTCAGCACCCGGGGCAAGGCAAGTAATTTGCGCCCCCTAACCCGTGGATTTGCGCCCCCTAACCCTAACCCCCAGATGTTGCGCCCGGTGCGGCCGGCCCCCCCTGCACCCCCCATGCTACGCCACTGCCATAGTTGCTTTTGACTGGACTTAACCATCCAGGGATCCTTTACCTTTACCTTTATTATTACTAATACAACTGAACAGAGTTGGGGTTGCTATGGTGTGGAAAACAGTAGGGGAACTGTAAATGATTGTACAGTGGTACCTCAGGTTAAGAACTTAATTTGTTCTGGAGGTCTGTTCTTAACCTGAAACTGTTCTTAACCTGAAGCACCACTTTAGCTAATGGAGCCTCCTGCTGCTGCTGTGCTGCTGCCGCATGATTTCTGTTCTCATCCTGAAGCAAAGTTCTTAACCAGAGGTACTGTTTCTGGGTTAGCGGAGTCTGTAACCTGAAGCGTATGTAACCTGAAGTGTCTGTAACCCGAGGTACCACTGTATTTTCAAAGTTACTGTAATATAAAAATATTAAGTACAAAATAATGCAAGTATTTTAAAAAGCTCTCTAATACAACACCAGCAAAATTGGGGTAAAACAAAATAGCATTAATAGTGAAACAAGGCAGAGAAGGATAGAGGGATCAATGAATGGAGATAAAAATTGCATCATTTATTTTGGGGAATAAAATTGTCTAAACCTTGCAATTAAAGGTCAGCTGATTTTGCACTATGAGGAGACTCTTTGGGGTGGATATTCCACAACTGGAGCACAACAACATTAACAACAACAACATTTTGAGGGTTGGAGAGCATTGTATAGGATCTCTGATAGGGTTCAAAGGATGGAGAGGTTCATATGGGGCAGGTTGCAGGGTGGCGAAATCAAACAGGTAATGTGCATTGCATGAAGACATCCCTGCCCCCTCTCTGGTGTGTACAACAGCATGCAAATACAACTTGGAATGCTGTATTTGTGCTCGTGTGTTGCATTTTCAGTCTCCAATGTGTACATAGCCTTAGTTGGACCCAACCCATACAAAACAAACTCTAGGAGAATTTCGACTTTCTCTTCTTCCAAGTTCTATTTCAGCGGAATTTTCCTTACAGTTTTTACTGTTCCTTCTCTGATGAGCATGGACTGTAATGTATTACAGGCACACATTTTATGGGCTGGGTTAATGCGAAAGATTGTATAACCTGATCTCCAGAACACAGCAAATTGCAGGTTAAAAGCACGCCATACACTGCTACTAGTTACCACATCAGCAGTTCAGATATGCACTTATGATTTAAGTCTCTGTGACCTGAGTCCGTCCCCCCCCCCTTTTTAATGCCATAACTTTAAAAGCAAACCAGAGTTTGGGCTGTCTAGAACTACAATGTGAGCATTATAACAGCCATCTCCAGCACTCTTTTGTACTACATTAAAATAATTCCCAGTAGACAATAAACCTAGACCCCTCGTCTGTGAATCAGAAGCATTAAGTGGTTGACGGCCGGCTAACAATGGGCTTTGTGGGAAGTCTGACATTACACAGGGGCTCATCATCATAGTAAAGTAATTAACAGATACTTAAAGGAATGTACATTTAAGCTCAGAAAACCTGTTAAGGGACTTCCTAAGTGGGCTGCTACAGTTCCCCCCCACTTTCCACCTCTCCTTTTTTATGACCAGGTAAAAAAGGAGTGCAGAGCTCAAATCCAATCTGAAAGTAGCTCAGCAGTCATTAGGTTCTCTATCAGCACAAGGCTCTCCCCATTCAACATTTTACAACTCTTGAGAGCCGCTCCTGACTTAAGATTTAGAGTAAATAAACAGTTCTGCTCCGACTTCTGTGAAAGCCAAGGAGCAGAAAGACCAGGGAGATACTTCTTCAGTAAAGATGTGGTACTGAGCAAATCACGGGGGGTGGGGGTGGGGTGGGATGGATGAGATTAATTTTTAAACAGAAAAAGACATTGTCCAACTAAGTTTCATTCCCCATCCCTAGATACAACTCTCAGTCTGGCTGTAACACAACCCCTGTGCATGTTTTGTCACAAAAGACTGTAGACTAATCTATACTGGTGAGTTATAACATTATAAATGTGTTATAAAATGTGACACCGGGGTGTATGTGTGTCTCTGTACAGCAGTCAATGGAAAATTGCACTGAGAGCTATATAACATGGTCTTTTCTTCTTAGCGTCTTTTTGTGTGTTTTTTTTTAGATCAGTGTAGATCCAGCCCCATGCTACCCATTTTTGATTCCTAGGTTCGAACCTTCTGAACCTTTTCTCCACCATCAGCCATTCTTGCTGCCCACCTATCATCAGTGAGCTTTCAATGCCTAGATTGAAAACAATTTTTTTTTTCTGAAAAAGAAAAACATGGAGTATATGTATGGCAGTTACATACCTGGGTACAGCAGAAAAGGGGTTTCATGCAGGAACCTCAGGCTTAAGAACATAAAGAGAGTCCTGCTGAATCGAGCCAATGGCTCATTTAGATCAGCATCCTTGTCAGGGCTGACTCAGGTGCAGGCCAGCACTCAAACACAGAGATGAACAGGAAGTCTAATTCTTTATTCAAGAAAACAGCAAACAATGCAGAGTAGCTTCAAGGCAGGACTGCTTCCATAAGACACACCCCCCCTTCCTCCAGAGGTTGCCCATGTAGACAGGCAAGCTCTTGGGAAGCTTCATGTGCTGAGTCTGAACTGCTTTCTGCCCTGGGCTCTTCCTTCTCACTGAGACCTGTTCTCAATGTCCCACCACTCCACCGGCTCTGAGCCTTCCTCCTCTGAGGCTTCCCTAGGGGGTTCGCCAGCTGGTGCCTCACAACATCCCTGTCATCCAGTCAGTCCCTGGCAATCCTGTTCTCACAATGGCCAACAGATTCCTATGGGAAACCCACAAACAGCACTCTCCCTACTTGTGATTCCATGTAACTCGCCTTTAGAAGCCTTTATTGGTTTTGACCTACAAAGCCTTAAACAGCTCAGGACCGCAATACCACAAGGACTGTCTCTTCCCATAAGAACCTACCTGGACCCTGAGATCACCTTCTGAGGCCCTTCTTCGTGTGCCTCCTCCTCAAGAGGTCCGGAGGGTAGCAACACAAGAACGGGCCTTCTCTGCAGTACCTCCCCATCTGTGGAAAGCTCTCCCCAGGGAAGTTTGCCTGGTGCCTTCATTGTACACCTTTAGACGCCAGGCAAAAATGTTCCTTTTTAACCAAGCCTTTGCTTGATCTGATTGACATCCAATGCCCTTTTAAAATGTGTTGGGGCTGGACATGGATTAAAAGCCATATAAGGAAACTTAGTAGTGTCAGTTGAGAGTAGTGTCAGTTGAGTGCTGGTGGTTGCTAGGTTGCGGAGGTCCTTGTGACACGCCCTTCATTGTGACACCTCCCTCTGCTGGCTCCTTGGTCCCTAGGGCTCTAGAGGCATAGAGATCTCCTTTGGTTTGATCATTCAGGGAGCGAGAGAGAAAGTGGAAGGAGATGTAAGTAGACTTTCTCATCTGCATCTGCATTCTGTGCTGGCATTGCTCCCTGACAGTCTATGGGAACATTTAAAATAGGGAGGTCCTAAGGAAAAGCAGGACATTCCAGGATCACATCAGAAACTGGGACAGCATCTGTAAATCTGGGACTGTCCCTGGGAAATGGGGGCACTTGGGGGGGGGGGTCTGTTACCTGGCCTTTGACACCAGAGAGTTGTATTTTCAAGACTTCCCTGTTGACACAACAGGGGGGGTTATTGGGTTGTTTTTGTTTTTATTATGTACTTTGTATTTTTATATTGTGATCTGATCCTGTGAACTGCCCTGAAACCTGTGGGTATAGGGGGGTATACAAATTTAATTAACAACAGCAACAACAATAATTTTAGATGGTTGTAACTTGCCCTGGGACCTTCTAGTGAAGGAGGGTAATAAAATGAATAAACACACAAGGGGTGATTTCTGGTTTTCCACTGTTCAGCAATATAGGATGACACTGAAAAGAAGGAGAGGGCTGCTGCTGAGCTGCAATTAATCACTTTGTGAATTGCTGAAGACACGGGGCCCTATCCATAGCCTTTTGGTGTGTGGCAGTTGCACCAGAGAGGAAGAGAGGTAGATTAGATAGCTAATGCTCAGTAGATGCAGGAATGATGGAAGCTTGAATATAAAGGGATAAATTTCACTTTACATATTTGTAAGAAGATGAACATGGATTAAAAGCCATATAAGGAAACTTAGTAGTGTCAGTTGAGAGTAGTGTCAGTTGAGTGCTGGTGGTTGCTAGGTTACGGAGGTCCTTGTGACACGCCCTTCATTGTGACACCTCCCTCTGCTGGCTCCTTGGTCACTAGGGCTCTAGAGGCATAGAGATCCCCTTTGGAGATGTAAGTAGACTTTCTCACCAGCATCTGCATTCTGTGCTGGTAATGCTCCATGGCAGTCTATGGGAACATTTAAAAGATTAAGATTGGGAATAATTTAAAGGCTTCAGCCAGCCCTTCTGGGCATCTTTATGACTCCACCCACTGTTTTGTATCAGTGAAGGGAAGTGACTGTGGATTCTGTTTACTTTAGGAAAAGGAAAACTAATGACATGTCACGCCTTGGAAAAGGGTGTTCTTTTTAGTCTAGTGACACAAGTCACTTGATAACTCGCCATGGGAGTTTTATTTATTTTATAATACAGTACATTGAATTCTGCTTTCATTTTATGGATCAATGGTCTCATTAGATAGTAAAATTCATGTTAAATTGCTGTTTTAGGGGTTGTTTTTAAAAGTCTGGAATGGATTAATCCGTTTTGCATTACTTTCTATGGGAAAGCACACCTTGGTTTTGGAATGCTATGGCTTTGGAACAGACTTCCGGAACGGATTAAGTTTGAGAACCAAGGTACCATTGTATTAGTATGTTATATTTGATGTTTCACTTTTAAAAGTCCCTTCTCCACAGTAAGCAAACCCACTTCTTTCAATGAGATGATGAGAATTGTCTTATAATATCCAGAGGGTGCTATTCTGGCTACAGTCTTCAAGCACTCTCTTCACAGGATACCCATTATGACATGCCTAGGAAAGTGAATCCATCTTGAGCTTTGAGTCCTGAATGCTCAAACCAGTTTAGGGATGTAGATCAGGAGAGTACTGTGAGTCCCATTTCTCACCTTTTGACGGGCCTTCTTTGCAGTGGCTCCCTGTCTGTGGGATGCTCTCCCCAGGAAAGTTAGCCTGGTGCCTTCATTATACACCTTTAGGCACCAGGCAAAAAGGTTCCTTTTTAACCAGGCCTTTGGTGGACCTGATTGACATCCTATACCCTTTTAAAATGTGACTCTTTTTGGGGAGGGGGTGTTGTTGTTGGGTTATTGTTCTTATTTTGATTTTATATATTGTGATTTTTTTTGTGAACCACCCTGAGACCTCTGGATATGGGGTGTTATATTAATTAATTAATTAATTAATTAATTAATTAAATAGAGCCATACTGCCCCCAACAATAAGGCAGAACATAGCCCTCACGTCTAATAACCACTTACACCAGGCACCTCCAAACTTGGCCCTCCAGATGTTTTGGGACTACAATTCCCATCATCCCTGAACCACTGGTCCTGTTAGCTAGGGATGATGAGAGTTGTAGTCCCAAAACATCTGGAGGGCTGAGTTTGGGGATGCCTGACTTACACCCTTGTTGGTCTTCCATTTCGTCTTGACCCAAACACAATTCACAGCTGTCATGCACACAGCCCTTCCCTGTAACATGCAGTCATAAGGACCATTTAAAAAGATATGAGCCACTGTAATTCCACTCCAAAGAATGGAATTACACCCCCAAGTGATATCATTTGTGGACTTGGGCCATGGGCGTAAACCTTAATATGAATAATGGTTGAGGAATTCAAATTTATGCAGGAATCCAACATTTTGGAGCCTACCTAGCATGAGATGTAAAGGCAGTTACATGCCAGAGCTGAACGTTTGAGAGGAGTTATTATGACGGAAGTCTCCAAAGCATGCCCGCCGTAGTTTTGTGCTGGAACCATGAAAAGAAGTACCATATGTGCAGTCATGTCAGGGTGAGTTTTCTAAGAGCTCAATGCATCAAGAAAATAGAGGCAACTGCACTGGGAACTAGAGAGGGCTGGCGACAGGGGCTGGCATGGTGTGCGATCATATGAGGGAGTTGGGTAAAAGGACGTTTGAAAGGGAGACGTCATCATGAGGAGGCTGACTGGTTTTCATTATAAACAAGAAGAATGAATGGCAACACAGGTTTAGACATGCGAGAAAGGGAAGGGTGGAAAGAATAAACCTTGAAATGGGAAAAAGGAGAGACGGGCCAGTGATGGCGTGATTTGATTTCCACTGTAAGCCACTCTTTATGAAGAAAATATAATTATTATTTGAGCTCAGGTGGCCTTAGTGGTTCGGAGTGCCTTCCATCAGCTTTGGCTGGTGGCGCAGCTATGCCCCTATCTGGACAGGGATAGCCTAACTACTGTTGACTATGCTCTGGTAACCTCCAGGTTAGATTACTGCCATGCGTTATACATAGGGCTGCCTCTGAAGATGGTTCGGAAACTTCAGCTGGAGCAGAATTCAGCGGCCAGGTTGCTCATTGGAGCAAGACAGTTTGAGCATATTATACCGATCCTGGTCTGACTGCACTGGCTACTAATCAGTTTCCGGGCCCGATTCAAAGGGCTGGTTTTGACCTATAAAGCCTTAAATGGCTCAGGACCGCAGAACCTCAAGGACTGCCTCTTTCCATATGAACCTGCCCAGACCCTGAGGTCATCTTCCGAGGCCCTTCTTTATGTGCCTCCTCCTTGAGAGGTCCGTAGGGTGTCAACATGAGAACAGGCCTTTTCTACAGTGTCTCCCCATCTGTGGAATGGTCTCCCCAGGAAAGTTCACCTGGTGCCTTCATTATACACCTTTGAGTGCCAGGCAAAAATGTTCCTTTTTAACCAGACCTTTGATTGATTTGATTGACATCTTATGCCCTTTTAGAGTTTGGTTCTTTTGGCGTGTGTGTTATTGGGTTGTTTTTATTTTGATTGTATATATTGTGGTTTTATATTTTGATTTTGTTCTGTGAACCGCCCTGAGACCTCTGGGTATAGAGCGGTGTATAAATTCTAATGATGATGATGATATTTTGGTGATCAACAAGACAATCAAATTCCTGTTTCTTTCCCCACCACATCAGTCAGAAGAAAGCTAATTTGAGAGAGGCATTCCATTGTACTCTATGCCACTATGTATCATTCAGCCACTGAGCCCATCGTCCAGGAAATAAAGAAGAGTTTGGATTTGATATCCCGCCTTTCACTCCCTTTAAGGAGTCTCAAAGCGGCTAACATTCTCCTTTCCCTTCCTCCCCCACAACAAACACTCTGTGAGGTGAGTGGGGCTGAGAGACTTCAAAGAAGTGTGACTAGCCCAAGGTCACCCAGCAGCTGCATGTGGAGGAGTGGAGACACGAACCCGGTTCCCCAGGTTATGAGACTACCGCTCTTAACCACTACACCACACCAAACTTCCTCCATCATTTCTTCTTATAATACAGCTCCGGTGTACTTCCATAAAGGTTGTCCATGCAAAAGTCCCAGAACTGAAGCAGACAACCTGGAAACAGGTGGCATTGGATGGTATTTGGCTGTGGGGGGTTCCAAAAGCCCCTCCACTTGCACCCTGGGACCTTGTAAACTTAAGATTTTACTCTATGCAAAATATTGTGTGTTGTGCTTTTCCCTGCTTGATGCTCAAAGCATACTGTGTGGAATATTTAGTATACGCTGGTTCAGTACAAATCTAGATGATTGTCAGATATTTCCCCATAGCTCCTCTCCACCCTGTTATAAAAAAGGGTAAAGGTAAAGGACACTTGGTGGTTAAGTCCAGTCAAAGCGACCATGGGGTTGCAGTGCTCATCTCGCTTTCAGGCCAAGGGAGCCGGCGTTTCTCCACAGACAGCTTTCTGGGTCATGTGGCCAGTATGACTAAACCACTTTTGGCGCAATGGGACACCATGATGGAAGCCAGAGCACAGAGAAATGCCGTTTACCTTCCCGCTGCAGTGATACCTATTTCTCTACTTGCACTGGCATGCTTTCAAACTGCTAGGTTGGCAGGAGCTGGGACAGAGCAATGGGAGCTCACCTTCCGAAAGCATCTTGATCTGGTCCGCAACCACTCGCTCTAGACCCTTGCCCGGGAAAGGGAGATTAGCAACTGGCTGGTAGTTAGTTAGGTTTTCTGAATCCAGGGAAGGTTTGTGAGCACACGGGCAAAAAGAATAATAATGAAAGACAATGCATATTTGCAAATGCTAACATCATTTTTGAGATGGAAATGTTTCTGACTTTAGTTAAGACATGAAACCCAATAGCTTTAGAAGAAGTTGTTGTTCCTGGACAAACGTGATGGATGGCATTTTGTTGTTGTTGGTTTTTTGTTTGGTTTTTTAAAAAAAGAAATCTAGACTGTCGTGAACCAGACAGACATAATTATATTATTTGCCTCATGCAAGTGAACAAGAATAAATTAAAAGTGGACATGTTGCAACAGGACTGTTGACATTATATACCAAGTCTGCTTATTGTCATAAGACACTCTTAACCTTTAAGCCAAAATCTTTCAAAACTATTAGTGTTAAATCTCACAGCTGTTGTCAAATTTCTCCAGTTCCCTGGTTTATGCATTGGGCTTTATTTGAAATGTTTGGTGTATTTGTATATATAACTTTCTGCAAGCTGCCCTTTGAAAGCTCCAGGGATTTAACATGAAGGCTGAGCCAGATCAAAGGGAACAAAAAGTTAACAAATTAGGAGAAAAACGTTCCAAAATGAATGTTTAACCCATTTAAATATTTAGTGGTATTCACATTGGATAGTCCCCCCCCCACCTCCCATATTTAAACAAGATGTATTCCTTAAATAAATGGGGCTAAGAGAACGTTCGTTAAAACATTAACAAATGCTGATCTGCATCCTGTAAAGACTTACGAGCATCCTGAATTGTATGCCAGCCTTATGAAGCCTTTCAGATGTCAGGAACCGCAACTTCCACCATCCCTGATCGTTGACCACCTTGGATGGGGCTAATGGGAGATGCACTTCAAAATATCTGGAAGGCACTGGGCTGGAAAAGGTTGCAGCAAGTAATAGAAGCTCAGAAGACATTGCATGGGGTGCTTGGCTCCGTCTGGCCTGCATCTGCCCCAATACATCTTCCTGTTAATGTCTAATAAAGGAAACACATGACGTGACATCATACAAGCCCTGCATGCTGGAGCAAGGCCACACTTGGTAAGGGGTGTCCAGAGCAGACATCAGCAGCAGAATCTGTCATGGGCCCTTGCAGAATTTTAGGGAATGCAAGGAGCTGATACCAGTCTTGCCCCTTCTGAAGGGATCTAAGCTTGTGGCTCATAGCTGTCAACTTACAGATTTGAAAATAAGGGACCAGCTGTCTCAAAAATAAGGGATCAGCAGCCAGTATAAGGGATTTTCCAAGCACAGGTATGTTAATCTTCTGAGCCCCTCCGAGCCAAAGGCAGAAAGCCCAGCCAGCAGCCAAACGAAGCCTCAAGCGGTGGTTCTCACAGCGCAGCAACCTAGCAAAGGGGATGCAGCAAGGAAAACCACCGTCACCTCTCCGCTGGGAAGCGCTGAGCAAAGGCGGGTCCCCAGGCAACACGGCTGATTTGATCGGCACAAGGCATGCAAACTCCACCCCCCCCCGTTGTTCTTAGACTCCTTTTTGGGTGAGCAACGCAGCCAAGCAACACAGTTGGAGCCTCCCTCCTCCCTGGCCGGCAGGGAGGGAGGGAGGGAGAGGAGCTGCTTCCTTTGAAACCCGGGAAATTTAAGGGACATCATCAATAAGGGACAGCAGCGGGACACGGCCCTGGGATAAGGGACTGTCCCACCAAATAAGGGATGGTTGACAGCTATGTTGTGGCTACAACCACCTCTTTAGTCCCATGTTGTGTGAAACCATGCTTTGCTTGTCTGTCCTGAATCTACTGCCCATCAATTTCACTAAGTGATCCCAAGCTGTAGTATTAAGGGAGATCTTGTGAGTGGTGTCTTTGTGTGTGTCTCCACCCACACTCACACCACTTGTCTAATTATATATAAACTTTTATCATGTCCTTCTTTAATTGTCTCCACCACCAATGCAACAGAGGCTCATCCACACTATATGTTTAAAGCAGTATCATGACATTTTGAACAGGCATGGCTTCCCGGAAAGAATCCTGCAAAGAGTAGTTTGCTTAAGGCTGCTGAGAGTTGTGAGGATACCCCTATTCCCCACAGAGAGCTACAATTCCCAGGGTGGTTTAGCAACCAACCCCTCTTCCCAGGAAACCCAGGGAATTATAGCAATCAGAGAGGACTGGAAGCCTCCTTTAATATGTGTATGTGTGTGTGTGCGCGTTATTAATATGTAATTTTGACAAGGTAATAATCATAAATAAATAAGAATTAAAATATGCACCCCACCACCGAGACCATTCTATTGTAACCATGCAACCTCCCAAAATTTCAACACCGCTTCCAATGGTTTTAACCCCTTCTGGTTTTAACGGTACAAATTCTACAAACACCTTCCATATTGCCTGACTGGAGGCCTTCTAACCATGCTCATCAGCCTTAACAGGATACAGGTCCCACAATTCTTTGGATGGGGGTGGGGGGAATCAATTTTTTAAAGGCAAAATTGAGGCAGGGCTGTATTTAGGCTGTTCATGTATGTCTGGAGGTTTCAGAGTGTAAACTGTGGTCACCGAAAGCTATGTAATCATTTATTATTGTTATTGTTATTTAATTTTATTTATACCCCGCCCATCTGGCTAGGTTTCCCAAGCCACTATGGCAGCTTACAGCATATAAAAAAACATAGTAAAACATAAAGCATTTAAAACCTCCCAATACAGGGCTGCCTTCAGATGTCTTCTAAAAGTTGTGTAGTTCTTTATCTCCTTCACATCAGAAGGGAGGGTGTTCCACAGGGAGTGCACCACTACCAAGAAGGCCCTCTGCCTGGTGGGTTGGAGAAGTGCAAGGGTCAGGGCCAGACTGTGGACAAAGATGCTTTGAGAGTAACTCTCACGTTCCTTTCAGTCTAAAAGGAAACTGTCTTATAAGTGAGTCAGAACAATGGTTCATCTAGCTCAGTGTTTTCTACAGTGAGTGACAGACACTAGGGTCTGGGACATGAGCTTTTTCAGCCTTACCTGGCGATGTTGTTGTTGTTGTTCTTCTTCTTCCTCTTCTTCTTCTTCTTCTTCTTCTTCTTCTTCTTCTTCTTCTTCTTCTTGGTAATATACCGCCCTATACCTGGAGGTCTCAGGACAGGTCAAAGAAAAGATCACAACACATATAATCAGAAAAAAACCGCAACCCAATAACGCCCTCCCAGAAAAGAGCCACATGTTAAAAGGGTATAGGCTGCCCAACAGATCAACCAAAGGCCTGGTTAGAAATAATAATAATAATAATAATAATAATAATAATAATAATAATAATATTTATACTCTGCTCATCTGGCTGGGTTTCCCCAGCCACTCTGGGTGGCTTCCAACCAAATATTAAAAACAATACAGCATCAGACATTAAAAACTTCCCTTAACTTCAGTTGTCTTTTAAAAGTAAAATAGTTGATTTGACATCTGCTGGGAGGGTGTTCCACAGAGCAGGTGCCACTACTGAGAAGGCCCTCTGCTTGGTTTCCTGTAACCTCACTTCTTGCAGCGAGGGAACTGCCAGAAGGCCCTCGGCAAAAAGGAATGTTTTTGCCTGGCACCTAAAGGTGTTTAACGAAGGTGCCAGGCAAACTTCCCTGGCATACCACTACAGACAAGGCCCATTTTTGTGTTGCCACCCTCTGGACCTCTTGAGGAGGAGGCACACGAAGAAGGGCCTCAGAAGATGATCTCAGGGTCCGAGTAGGTTCATATGGAAAGAGACAGTCCTTGAGGTATTTTTGCCTGCAGCTTGAGGGCTTTTGCCTGCAAAGCAGCTGTTCCAGCACTGAGCCACAGCCCTTCGTCCAGTGAATGTTGCAGAGGGTGAGGTGAAAATTGTTGTACTAAACATGAGCAAGGCAACACCCCCAGGCTTGTTGCTGGAGTCCACAGCCAGGAACATACGGAGTGATCTGAGAAAGGCAGGTGCCTTTTTATCCAGGACTGCAACCAGCAAGCCCTTGTTTAGAGCTGTTTGAAAGTGTCTGAATACCATGTGTAGAATTTTCCTTTGGCATCAGCTTGCAGGGAAACAGCTAGAGTCATCACTTCCTTGTCACTGCATGAATTTGCTTCTGCTGGCCACTAGCTTTCTTTCTTTCTTTCTTTCTTTCTTTCTTTCTTTCTTTCTTTCTTTCTTTCTTTCTTTCTTTCTTTTTTTTAAGAAGTGCTTTCAGCCAGAACGTTTTATACAAATTTTGTAGCTGGCTGATTTTAAGATTTCTTAATGCACAGCAAAAGTAAGCAGGGGATAGACATAGCTGCCAAAGAAATGGGAAACATCTCAACTCCGTTTGGTTAATTCCTAGAAGAGAATTTGTAATACCATTTCTATTTGCACAATTCATACGTTAGGTTTCATACATATCTTTCGTTTCATGGAACATTTTTTCTTTGCCATTCTTAGATATTGGGGGCTGTATGACAGGCATCACGAGCCACAACTGTGTTATTCAATTACATGTGTACTAGCTCGGAAAATGTAATGCAATTTTCTAACATGCAAAACAATACAATAGAAATGTGTTGCATGTCAAGGTCCCCAAGGCCACCCCAATAACTCACACATCACACAGAAATTTTTGTTTAAGGTTTTTGGCATAATTTTGGCCACAACTTTATTAAAATACAAAAATGTGAGTGGTTGCTTAGGCATTGGTTGCGACTATCTGCCCCCCCCCCATGGGACTCCTCACACCTGGGGAAGTCAGAAAAGGGGAATACACTTGGGGGTAGCGACGGAGCAGGGAACCTGCTCTCAGCCCTCCCCAAATGCAACCAGGAGCTCTTATAATGGCCCAAGCCCCCTTGACATGGTGGACAAGCAATAGTTAGCCCCTGATTCCTTTAACGGAATCCCTTGCAGCAGCAGCATTAGAGGGGCAGGCACAGCCAATACATGCCCCTCAACCAACCAAACCATAAACCAATGCCTAACTGCAACCTTACAAGTTGTGATGATTTGCTATGCAGTAGGCAAAAACCAAATGGCCCCAGCCAATCAGCCAGATGGACAAAATTCCTATCGGCCCCTGCCCCAAGAGCAGACGACCCCCTGACAGGCATAGCAAGGTCAAAGCGAACAACACTAATTCTAGGGAGGGGGGGACGGGCAATCTGATGCACAGGCAAAAAGAGGAAGCCCTAGCCTCGTGCAAAGAGTTTTAGCATTTCTGGGTGTCAATCAACAAATGGCAACATTAACTTCTTCCCAACAACAAGGGAAGCCCAATCGCATCAGTGGCCAATGATCAATTAGCCCGCCCCCAACTTTGGAGTGTCCTGGCGGCCCCCACCGCAACACGTGCTCTCCATGAAGGAGAACACGCTTTGTTCACAATGTTGCATGAACATACTAAATTTCTTTGGAACCCAGCTGCCAGTTTAAATTTTTAATCGTCTGCCAATCATATTCAGTATCCGAATATCACAACACTTATTTCTTCCTCATCTGGAGGTGAACATTTGGGCAAGGAGTGGTGAAAAATATTCCCCCTCCCCTCCATTTTTAAGGAACTTCTGGCACTGCCACAAATGTTCAGGCAAAAAATAACTAGCTTTGGCTCAGGTCATATAATATGGGATGGTGGTAATGAAACCCTACAGCTGCTTTCCAAGGCCTAGTTCCACAAAGCCTGCTATTCTGATAAGTCAGCTTTCCTCCTTCCTCTGTCTTGCAAAAAAACAAAGAAATAGGCCCCTAAAACACACACACACACACACACACACACACACACACACACACGTAATGGAAATTGGTTTAAAACAAGACCAAAATTGGTTCTTTCCTATTTCTCTTTAGTTTTATGAGTCTCTAGACCATCCGATAGTCACATTTCTAAGCTTTTCTCCGTGACCAAGAGGTCGTTTTTAGAAAGTGAAATTTGAGTGTGTTCCTAATATTATCACGAACCAGGCAGTCTAGGGCCTTTTTATAAGGCCTTTGTGATAACAGCATGACTAACGCCACGGTCACATGGCTTGGCATGGTGAGATTCCTCTTGGCTAACAAGAGGAGCCAAATGTGGAGACGAGAGCCTGGGAGAGAGAGAATACAGTTCTGTCCAATCCCTTCTCTATATGCATTGCAACCAACCTTAAGGGACTGAGGCAGCACACCTCCAATGCTTACAAAGCAGTGAGGTCATTTCCCCGTTATGTTTCATGTCACATTTGCACATTGATGTACACACCAGAGAGGGGGTGGGGATGTCTTGAACTGATGCACATTTCCTGTTTGGGTCCCCATTCCAGTAACCCCCAGAATTTCATGAACCTGCAGAAGAGGTGTCTCAGATGTACATATCTCAACTTAACTGAGAGGTGTGGCTTAGATTAGATGCAATTTTTGGAGAGGGGGTGGTTAACAATTCTAATACAGTGGCACCTCGGTTTTTGAGCATCTCGGAAGTCAAACTTTTAAGCTTTTGAACGCTGGAAACCTTGAAGTAACTGCTTCGGTTTTCAAATGCTTTTCAGAAGCAGAACGTGCCACACGGCTTCTGTATTGAGTTTTCTTCTTCTGAAAATGCTTCTGGAAATGCATGCTTCAGTTTTTGAAAGTTTCAGAAGTCAAACAGTCTTCCAGAACAGATTACGTTCGAAAAGCGAGGTTCCACTGTATGCAGTACAGACCTAACTAGTGGGAAAGACAGCTTAAAATCAAAAAGTGCAGGCTTAGCATATAAAGTGTGACATAGAAGTTAAACATGGACATAGGATACAGTTCTGGTTGAACATTTCAGCTTTCAGTTCAGTTTTTAATCAGTGAAAAACTAGTTCAGTTTGCACAACTATAATGTAAGTCACAAGTTTAAGCAAGAGGGCAACTGTCACTTAAAAAGAGATGCTTTTCATGCTCAAGGTTTGGTTTGAAGTGCTGCATATGCACTAAAGTGGAAGGGTAGATAGACCTCAACCCGAGTTAACGGTTCACCTTTTCATTCAGCTTTAAAACCACTTAAAAACTACTTTCGTTTCAAAGTTCCACAGGGAGTCGGACCCTGGTATACCCGTAGGAGCTACAACTGCCTATATCTTTAATACCCAGTAAATTACCACCTACTGTTCACCCCCCCCCCCCGACAAAAACAAACAAATCACCGCATGTCCATGGGGCTAAACTGATGCAAATCCCCCTTTTGAATTTCTGCTCACTGGAGCCCAGTAGTTGAGCCATACCTCCTCATATTTTCAAAGAAGGGCTTCCTCATCTAATTGGTTGCAACAGTGGCTGGGGAAGCCTAGCTTGGGCTATAAATTCAGGAGAACCTAATGAGGAAGCCCTAGCTGACAAAGCGTCTTAGCTCCACTGATGAAGCATCAGGCCAAAAACCAAGTTCAGTGGCAGGGCAAAGAGGCTGGGGAAGAATACTCCCTCCCACTGCTTTGACCTAAGAAACCCCAAATTAATAAACTACAAAAACAGATAGGCAGGTAGAATGACAGCGGGGGTGTGGGAACGATCCAGTGTGTGGGAAGATACCCCCAAAGGCAGCAGAAGTTTAGGACCAGAGTTTTCCTTCTCCTGGATGGGCTACCTTCCAGCGGCGTAGCGTGGGATGTCAGCAACCGGGGCAAGGCAAGTAATTTGCGCCCCTAACCTGCCGCCGCTGCCAGCTTCTTATTGCTGCTGCCTGGGCTGGTCGGGTGTGGTTCTCTCCCGCGCTCAGCGCTGCGCTGGGCGGCCGCTGCACTGTCCCTCCCCCAGATAGTCCCTCCCTCGCTCTCTCTCCACTCCGCAACGCAACGCACGCCTGGCACCCTCCCCCTCCACAGTGGGCGGTGACCCGGATTCGCACAGCCAGCACTGCAGTGAGAGAGTGAGTGAGTGAGCCAGGTAGGGGCAGAGAGCTGCGAGTGCAAGTGCGCCCCCCCAAATGTTGCGCCCGGTGCGGCTGGCCCCCCCTGCACCCCCCAGGCTATGCCACTGCTACCTTCCCAGGTTGATGACCTCCATCTGCCCCTAACTTCCCAGCAAATCTATTCTCCATCATATATTGGAACAATATTAGATATACCATTCTAAAACATCACAGGGCATACTTGTTAATGGAAAAGTTTTTTACCTCGTTTCCCCCCATCAAATGTAGTAATACCCAGCCACACCATTGTCCAAAATGCTGTTTCTTTCGCTAATGCTGGTCACTGGTTGCCCCGCCCTGCTCTCTGTTGTGAAATTTTAATTCTCCCATTCTCTCTCCCTCTCTCCCATTGGAGGGGGAGGGGCGGTCAGAGTCTGAATGCAGTAAAAAGAAAGAAAGTAAAACACCACATAGGGACATACTGTATGAGCCATGTTTCACCAATATAGAGCATAAAACAAAAATCAAGTGATAAAAATGACAAGGCAGTAATAGTTGTAATGATGATGATAATGATAACGATAATGATTATTATTATTATTTATTTATACCCTGCCCCCGCCCTTCTGACTGGGTTTCTGGACAGCTCCCAACAGAATATTAAAAACATGATAAAACATCAAAGATAAAAAAATTCCCTAAACAGGGCTGCCTTCAGATGTCTTCTAAAAGTCAGATTGTTGTTTATTTCCTTGACATCTGATGGGAGGGCATTCCACAGGGCGGGTGCCACTACCAAGAAGGCCCTCTGCCTGGTTCCCTGTAACCTCACTTCTCGCAGTGAGGGAACCACCAGAAGACCCTCAGTGTCTGGGCTGAACAATGTTGGTGGAGACGCTCCTTCAGGTATACAGGACCGAGGTCGCTTAGGGCTTTAAAGGTCAACACCAACACTTTGAATTGTGCTCGGAAATGTACTGGGAGTCAATGTAGGTCTTTCAGGACTGGTGTTATATGGTCTCGGTGGCCACTCCCAGTCATCATCATGACTCCCAGTAACACATTATGAATGTAAAAAGTAGGACTCTGTGTGTCCATCTACTTTAACAAAACCATTCCTTAACCTTTCCTTAACGTTAAAATCCATGAGTGCAGATCCACCTCTGGCCATCATGGCTAATGTTCAGGGAGGATGGGATTCCAAAACATCTGGAAGGCACGGAGTTGGCTATCCCTGCTCTAAGCCAAGCTGTGAGAAATGCTGCTGGGGGAAAATCTGTCTAGAAAGAAAGGGATTTGGCAATGATTGTATTAAAGCCATTTCACCTCTGTTTGAACAATTCACTTACTGGCAGATACACACACACACACACACACACACACAATAGAGTCACGGACAAGGATCCCCAATTGCAGATTTCATTAGGAGATAAGGGAGCTTGTTTACTTAAGGAGAGAAACAGGAAGATATACTGCAGAAAACATATGGTTGCGATTTAATTTATGCTTTATCATTTTTCATTCTGACATTAAAGCTGCTATGCTGGGGGGGGGAGAGCACTGTACACTGTACAATGTAATACAAAATGAGGGTTTCTTTCTCCTTGCCAGAGGAAACGTGATTCAGAAACAATTTGGGGGCAATTGTAAGGTGATATGGCACAGAAAACCAGAAGCTATTGTAACCTGAAAGATCATTTCTGGACAGTATAATGCTTGTTGGAAAAGAACTTGTGAAAACATGAAGACATGGCTTTCTAGGCCCTGAGAGTTCAAGAACTTGAAAATATTGGGGGGAAGCAATCATTCTTCAAAAGCAACACAGTTTTCTTTTTTCTGGCTAGTATTTCTTGTTAGCCATTTGTTTAACGTCTGCAAACACAACACACACACAAAGAGGGTGAGAGGGAGAAAGATTAATTGCCTGTTACATCTAGGAAATGTGACTGGGATATATGATGCAGAATTTGACCTTTTAAATGCTTAGGTTAAAGAGATTGGCTTTTAGATATCCGAAAGCCACACAACTGTTACTGTTCAATGGCATGCAAATTAGTATTTCCAACAAGTACAACAAAATTGGGATTTCTTGTCACAGTTGTGATTTTGCAAAAAGTGTTCTTCACTGAGTCTATGGAAAAATCCAAAGTCTATTGTGCCAGAATCCAAAGAGGTCAAGGAATGGGTGGAGGGGGTTTAAATAGCTCCTGCAGCCAACCCTCTCCCAACAAAAGTGTGTTATATATTCACATGCACAATGCCTCCCACCTCTGGATAGCTCCAAAGGCCTCACAGTGGGCTAGTGCCTTCGGACATGATGGTGGAACATAATTGTTTTCAGTCAAGTTGGCTTTGGGTGTAGAGGAGAGGAAAGAGGAGCATAACCATTAGGTTGGTTCCAGAGAGGGGTGGACTTTGGTAATCTTCCGTAACATGGCACCCTGTGTGAGACCAACATTTGTTTCCTCCAGTTGGGTCTTCCCAGTTTCAGATCTTCTCAGTTTTACACCCCATCAGCTCAGTGTCCTGTGTAGGGGAACCACCCACACTCATGCTGTCCCAGAGTTGGTTGCATTTGGGTCCAATTGAAACCAGTGGGTTCAGTGAGTCAAGACTATTTATACTGATTTCCCTGCGACTTTACTGGGAATAAGGCTGCACTTCAGTATCTATTTACCTGGCAGCACTGGCGGAGGAACGTGAGTGCAGAGGGAGCGGACAGCCCCCGGCCCCACTATTCCGGTAGGGTGCCATCGCGGCAGCCCCCCATGCACCGCGCACCCCCGCATGCGCCACGTGCCACGCCCCCACAGATGACACATCACACACCCAGAACGCATGCCATGCCCCCGGAGTGCGCGCCATGTCCCCAGGGCACACATCATGCCCCCAGAGGTGCCAGCCACGCCCTGCCTGCTCTCCGCCCCCGGTAGCGGAGCATGCAGCTTTGCCACTGCCTGGCAGTAATCTCAACTGAACTGAGTGGTGCTTTCTTCTGCGTAGACATTTCCAGGATTGCTCTGAAACTCACTGTGATTCAACTACTTGTACTTGGCACAATATTGCTCTTTGGAAGTGGTGTCGATTACAATCAAATAAATAAATCCTTCCTGATTTTAGTTCTCTCACTAGCCACCTGCATTAATTATGGACAATTATACTAAAAGGTGGACAATTATACTAAAAAGAACTTGCCAGTGTCCTTGCTAGTTCTCCCTTTTGGGGGTCCCTGGCATGCTCAACAGCTTTTTGTGGACCACAGTGCTTCAGAGAAATGCTGGTTCTGCCACATGTGATCTCCCCTCAGCATGGGCCAGTCTCTTCACCTCACCCTACACACAAGTATTATCTCTCTCCCTGCTTCCACAGCTGCGGCACTGGTATATTTACTGCAGAAACATTATCGGTGTATGGTAGCTTCATTAAAATGGCAGATAATCAAGAGTTCTCTGGCTGTCCCTATACTTGGCCTTTCAGCTTAGAAGCTTTATTATATAAGCCTGAGATAAGTCCTTCTTGGAAGGATGTGATCCAGAGAAGCAGTAGATTTTCCATTCCTTAAAGTCTTAAAAATCCAACACCGTGGTGATAAAATGGACTGTGCACTTTGAAACATCTCTCTCTCTCTCTCTCTCTCTCTCTCTCTCTCTCTCTCTCTCTCTTTCTTTAAGAAAAAAGCTGTGCTCACTTTCCTCAGAGCATGTCTCTTGCTCTGTCTCATCCCCAACCCGCTAGCTTGCAGCGAACTTCCCTGTTGAACACCAATAAAAGTCTCAACAGATTTAAAGTCTGCCATTAAATATTTCCATGTTTAGGGGGATTTGATGGCATTAATGTAATAGAATAATGGACTCTAAGTAGTTCCATCAGTAAATAATCTACAATTAGGGAGTTTGCAGACTGATAGAAAATAAATAGACGAATTTTGTATAATTAAGCCACAATCAAATACCTTCCTATATACGAGTGATAAAGTGTTCTGTTGGGCGATGGCCATATGCGGAGGCTTTCATTCCTTCCAAATAACTAAATTCCCCAAGTGCCAAGTTTACACAAGAGGATAGTTAGCTAATAGAATTGATGGGTCTCTTTCTTCACCATAACTGCCTGAGCCAGGGGTGCTCTAAGGGTGCACTCTGCTCAGCAGATAATGGAAATACAGACTCTTTTGAACCACTACTCACTGGGTGATGGATAAGCAGAAATGCATTTGCATCAGCCGTTGCAATTTATATACAAAACACATCAAAAGTATTAAAAACACACACACAACTGAAAGGTATAAAACTGCCAAATTAAATTTTATACTGATTAAGGCTCAGCAGGGGTCAGCAAACTTTTTCAGCAGGGGGCCGCTCCACTGTCCCTGAGACCTTGTGGGGGGCCGGACTATATTTTGAAGAGGGGAAAAAATGAACAAATTCCTACGCCCCACAAATAACCCAGAGATGCATTTTAAATAAAAGCACACATTCTACTCATGTAAAAACACACTGATTCCCGGACCGTCTGCAGGCCGGATTTAGAAGGCAATTGGGCTGGATCTGGCCCCCGGGCCTGAGTTTGCCAACCCATGGTTCAGAGGCTACTTCTCAGCCTTTTTGGCTAAGATCAAGTATAGTATCCCTGTTGGCATTTTTTTGTAACAACACACCACTTAATAAACATGACTGCAGGGTGTACTGTGAGTAAAACTGCACTAACCTCTTATTTGTTATAAATCACATACAGTGTCCTTTCGTTTCCTGAAAATAAAACAAAATGAGTTTTTAGCATCAGCTTCTGCAACTATGGCCTCCTGTCACAAGTCACACCTGAATTGGGCAACCCAACAACTTCACTCTTCATAGAATCATAGAATCATAGAATCATAGAATCATAGAGTTGGAAGAGACCACAAGGGCCATCGAGTCCAACCCCCTGCCAAGCAGGAAACACCATCAGAGCACTCCTGACATATGGTTGTCAAGCCTCTGCTTAAAGACCTCCAAAGAAGGAGACTCCACCACACTCCTTGGCAGCAAATTCCACTGTCAAACAGCTCTTACTGTCAGGAAGTTCTTCCTAATGTTTAGGTGGAATCTTTTTTCTTGTAGTTTGGAACCATTGCTCCGTGTCCGCTTCTCTGGAGCAGCAGAAAACAACCTTTCTCCCTCCTCTATGTGACATCCTTTTATATATTTGAACATGGCTATCATATCACCCCTTAACCTCCTCTTCTCCAAGCTAAACATGCCCAGCTCCCTTAGCCGTTCCTCATAAGGCATCGTTTCCAGGCCTTTGACCATTTTGGTTGCCCTCCTCTGGACACGCTCCAGTTTGTCAGTGTCTTTCTTGAACTGTGGTGCCAGAACTGGACACAGTACTCCAGGTGAGGTCTGACCAGAGCAGAATACAGTGGCACTATTACTTCCCTTGATCTAGATGCTATACTCCTATTGATGCAACCCAGAATTGCATTGGCTTTTTTAGCTGCCGCATCACACTGTTGGCTCATGTCAAGTTTGTGGTCAACCAAGACTCCTAGATCCTTTTCACATGTACTGCTCTCAAGCCAGGTGTCACCCATCTTGTATTTGTGCCTCTCATTTTTTTTGCCCAAGTGCAATACTTTACATTTCTCCCTGTTAAAATTCATCTTGTTTGTTTTGACCCAGTTCTCTAATCTGTCAAGGTCGTTTTGAAGTGTGATCCTGTCCTCTGGGGTGTTAGCCACCCCTCCCAGTTTGGTGTCATCTGCAAATTTGATCAGGATGCCCTTGAGTCCATCATCCAAGTCGTTGATAAAGATGTTGAATAAGACCGGCCCCAAGACAGAACCCTGTGGCACCCCACTAGTCACTCTTCTGGTCTTCCACACATTTTACTTGCTTATATGTATCCAGAACTCCTAAGTGGAAGGTCTTGTTCAGCCATCAAAGCAGGGTGAATTAAATGCATGGATAGATAAAAAGGTAACGGACCCCTGGACTGTTAAGTCCAGTCAAAGGCGACTATGGGGTGCAGCACTCATCTGGCTTTTCAGGCTGAGGGAGCTGGCATTTGTCCACACACAGGTTTCCGGGTCATGTGGCCAGCATGACTAAACTGCTTTTAGAGCAACAAAACACCATGACGGAAACCAGAGCACACGGAAACGCTGTTTACCTTCCCACTGCAGCTGTACCTATTTATCTACTTGCACTGGCATGCTTTTGAACTGCTAGGTTGGCAGGAGCTGGGACAGAGCAACGGGAGCTCACCCCATCATGGGGATTTGAATCGCAGACCTTCTCATTGGCAAAGCCAAGAGGCTCAGTGGTTTAGACCACAGCGCCACATGGCACCTAGCCTGACCCTTACACATTTAAGGTTTTAGATGTATACATACTTAGGCTCTGTACATAAGCTGGAGTGAACCTTACCACCACCACACTATCCCCCCCACCTCTATGTCTTCAGTGTGCCTCCTTCATTGTCCAAACAGGGTAATTGTCTCTTTTCTAAGCAGCCTTATGACCCAACCTTACCTCCACAACTTTGGAATCTTATTCAGGTTGGGCTGCATGAGAACCAATGCAGGCTAGCGGCCATGAGCCAAGCAACATGGTCAATATGAACACATTTGACTAAAGCCTGATGGCTCCTTCCTCTAAGGCAGGGTTTCCCAAACTTGGATCCTAGCTGTTTTGAGACTACAGTTTCCATCATCCTTGACCACTGGTCCTACTAGCTAGGAATGGTGGAAGTTGTAGTCCAAAATACAGCTGGAGACCCAAGTTGGGGAAACACTGTGCAAAACAGCTTTAGGAGCAGGTAATTTGGAGTGGTGAGAACTGGAAGGTGTTTCTTCTTTTCATTGCTGGAAGATTTTCCGCTGCAAAACCCAATTCTGGCATTTGAACTTCTTGTGCATCTCTCAGGAGCATGATGGGGGTCTTTACTCATCCCCTGTAAGCCCCTGTTCTACCACTCCTTCTCTTCCCAATTATATTGCAGCAGTGAGAGACCTCTTGTAAAGACCTCTATTACTTGTTCCCTTCTACGCTACCTCCTTCATTCGCCTTATGAACACTGTGAGAATTCTGGGCTCCCATGACTTTGGGAGATGCAGTTTTGCAGGGTATCTGACTCCTTAGGATGAAGCATGTTCTTCAGAATCATAGGACAAGAAGTCCTGGGATACGTAGCTTCTTAATCATTCTAAGGCAGCCTTTCTCAACTGTGGGTCCCCAGATGTTGTTGAACTACAACTCCCATCACCCCTAGCTAGCAAGGCCAGAGCTCAAGGATTATGGGAGTTGTAGTCCAACAACACCTGGGGACCCACAGGTTGAGATCCGCTGTCCTAAGGCATCCTGGAAAACTGGTTTGCTGAAAGTATCTTGCAAATAAAGGTTCAGATTGGCCACCTGCATGTACGGCCACCATTATTTACCCAATGAAGACCAATGCTGTAAAATGTCTGTCTGTCTACCACCTCTTTTAAAATGAAAAAAGCCTGTTTATGCTACCACCACCCTGGATAGTGCAGTTGGGGAGAGGACTATTGCGCTCATGTCCTACTTGAAGACTTCTGGTTGGCCACTGTGAGAATAGGATGTTGGACTAGATGGGCCTTTGGTCTGATCCAGGAGGGCTCCTATGTTCTCATCTTCTTCACCCTTGCCCCAAAATGCTCTTTACAGTTGTGTCTTCTTACTTAATTTTCAACTTGCTATTCAGATTTACTGCTGTAGACCTGAACTTCAAATGGTAATGACTTGCCTAACGTCACACAGGCAGTCCACAGCTGATTAGGAAAATCAAGCAGGCCAGAATTTTGCTGTGATCAAATATGGCAGTAGATGCAGCTACAGAAGTTTCTATTCCAAACCTGTTTTTCACAAAACAACATGACAAGGATAATAAAAGGAAGGACATTTCTTCCTGGAAGTGTGTGCGTGTGCATGCGCATGCACATATGTACATACCCGGACTTTGTATTCTGGTCCTACCATAATGTGAGTTTAGATCAACTGCACTGTTACTTTGATTTTTCTCCCAGTACAATGTGCATAGTAAAATTATTTTTTTGACAGATATACTACTTGACAGAGATAGGTCTATTTTTCAAAAAGCAGGATGAGTAATGGGGTGATTTATTCAAATACCCATGAGAAGAAATGGCTTAAATCAAAGGGAGGAAGAGTAGTTTGTAAAATGTCACGATGTTATGCGAAATCCAGACCTACCTCGTTTGGGAAGCCTATGCAAACCTGTTCAGAAATAAGTTCCATTGAGTTCAGTGATGCCTACTCCAAAGGAAGCATTGCATATAGGATTGCAGCCTGGGGGTACAATACTGTTTCCATCATCCCACCCCTCTAATATGCAGCATATTCTCTGACTGTTTTGTTCTTTAGTTGTCTCTGTTCACTTATTGCACCCCGGGCATTTCCTGAATGTGCCTAAAGCCTTCTGAATTTCCCTGTAATTGTGGCTAACGTCTTCTAAAGTGCCAACCAAACAAGCAGCGAAGGGATCTTTCCTCATCTGTTTTCCCCATTCATATCCCATATAAGAGATGGATAACGGAAGAGAAAAAACAGCTGTTTAAAAACCCTAAGGCTGCATTGCCCTTGGATTATGTTGCCTATGTGCCTTTTTTTTTTGCAAAAGTTTAGATGTCCAAATAGTACAAAATAGTACACATGCATCCAATCATATTTCAGAAGGGGAACATGTAGTATATGTTCTCTTAAAAATACTCAGAAGATGTGATCGGGAAAGAATTGGGCCCTTACGTCCATCTGTTCTCAAATCACATATGCTCAATTTTACTATGCTAAATCTTGCCTCCATTTACATGAAACTGACCTAGGCCACACAATGAAGCCTGAAATTGCACTCTGAAATGCTGGAGTGCTTCTGTGTGCATGAGGCCTTTGCGATCCATGAAAAGCCTTGATGAAATGGGGTTCTGAATTATGAGAAACATGTGCATGAGGTCCTTTCATGGCTCACGGATCAGGGCTTAGGCCTCCACAATACTCATCGAGAACCGTCTCCCTCCCTCAGGAGTACAGTGGGTATAAAGTAAAAATGTCAATTATGAACACCAAAATAAGTGCAGCGGGAGGAGAGAAATAAAATAATCGTGCGGCTTAACGGGCTGTGTGGAAGAGAGAAGAGTTGTAATGGACGAGAAAGGGTCACGTTATGTTATTCTTCTGTTACCTAAGAAACTATCTTCAAAACAGAAGCCCTCATAAATACTCTGGAGAAGCATCAGACACTTTCCGCTGGAGGAAGATGTTGTGTGTATATGGCTTGGCAGGAGTTCATCTTGTAGAAGATAAACTAGTGAACAGAGCCAGGATTCTATTACTCTTGACCCTGACCTCTGGCTCCACACTGCTTCCAGTTGCAGTGTATCTTAGGAAGGAAGGAAGGAGACAGTACCCTTTTCCTTTGAACTTCTGCTTTTATATATCGTCCTCAACTAATCTTTCCTTGATATGCATGCTTCTAATATCATTCCCCCACCCCAATTTAAAAAAAAATAATATGTGCATATATATATTTTTAAAGACAACTTCTACACAGCTGGGATATATATGCAGAAGCCAGCGTCCATATGCATCTACATGTGTGCACTTTGGTTTTTCTGAGCTTTCTTAGCAAGGTCCTGTTGGGGGGCTTTCAATAGGCATCGGGTGTCAAGGACTGGCTGGATGAGGAGGAGCTCCCCAGAGTGAGAGGACTTGGACCCTGGCTCCTGGTGGTGGGAAACCAGCCACACCCCAGAGGAGGGGGAAAGCTAGGAAGTGCTGGAGGCTGGGAGCAGCCCACAGGAATCAGACTTGACAGCTCCACCACAGAGCCATCCTGACCGCTTCTCTGCTGGCAGCCCGCAAGCTGCCCCCCACTCCCAAAACAAGGCATTTCCTGAATGTCACCGAGATAGGCAGAAACAGAGAAGGTCCCTTGGGGCTCCCCATAGACAGAGGGATGGGCCTGACACAAGGGTTAGAGAGTGAAAGGTAAAGGTAAAGGGACCCCTGACCATGATGTCCAGTTGTGGCCGACTCTGGGGTTGCGGCGCTCATCTCGCTTTATTGGCTGAGGGAGCCAGCGTACAGCTTCCAGGTCATGTGGCCAGCATGACTAAGCCACTTCTGGCGAACCAGAGCAGTGCACATAAACGCCGTTTACCTTTCTGCCGGAGCGGTACCTATTTATCTACTTGCACTTTGACGTGCTTTCAAACTGCAAGGTTGGCAGGAGCAGGAACCGAGCAACGGGAGCTCACCCCGTCACAGGGATTCAAACCGCCAACCCTCTGATCTGTGGTTTAACCCACAGTGCTACCCACTTCCCTTTAGAGAGTGAAGGGGGGAAGTTAAAAGCCAGTCCAGGCAACTTCTTCATCTAGACAGGAACAACCCTGAGAAGTCTCCATAGGTCCTCTGTACTGCTTCCATAATAAAGAAACTAATTGTAAGCCAACTGGCATGTCACCATCTTTCTCTGTTCCGTGAATGACCTGTTCTTCCTTCCTGCTCCCTGACATCTGGTTGGCCACTGTGAGAACAGGATGTTGAACTAGATGGGCCTTTGCTGGGTTTTCCTTACATTCTTAACATAGGCAGCATTTTAGCCACAAGGTAAATAATACTCTATAGGATTCAGGGCTGGTCTCAATTAAAGCGAGGCTGCCACCTCAGGCAGCTGTTTTGGGGCATCATGAAAGGACATTTAATTGTTCGATATTTACCGTATTTTTTGCTCTATAAGACTCACTTTTTTCCTCCTAAAAAGGGGAAATGTGTGTGCGTCTTATGGAGCGAATGCAGGCTGCGCAGCTATCCCAGAAGCCAGAACAGCAAGAGGAATCACTGCTTTCGCTGCACTGCGATCCCTCTTGCTGTTCTGGCTTCTGGGATTCAGAATTTTTTTTTTTTTCTTGTTTTCCTCCTCCAAAAATTAGGTGCGTCTTATGGTCTGGGGCATCTTATAGAGCAAAAAATTTATATTTTTTGTCTTTTAACTGTCAGGGCCAGGGAAAGGTGTAAGTGGGATATGATTCCTCAGGTACCAGAATAATTCGCATGGCCATGGTACTATGTGCTTTGACTCACAAGGTGACTCACTGGCTGCCTCAGTGAGTAATAAAATGTCAAACATTAAAAACTTCCTGATACAGGGCTGCTTTCAGATGTCTTCTAAATCTTGTGTAGTTCTTTATCTCCTTGACATCTGATGGGAGGGTGTTCCACAGGGTGGGCGCCACTACAGAGAAGGCTCCCTGCCTGGTTCCCTGTAACCTCACTTCTTGCAGTGAGGGAACCGCCAGAAGGCCTTCGGAGCTGGACCTCAGTAAATGATGGGGGTGGAGATGCTCCTTCAGGCATACATGACGGAGGCCATTTAGGGCTTTAAAGGTCAACACCAACACTTTGAATTCTGCTCAGAAATGTACTGGGAGCCAATGTAGGTCCTTTAAGACTGGTGTTATATGGTCTGGTGGCTGCTTCCAGTCACCAGCCTAGCTGCCACATTCTGCATTAGTTGTGGTTTCCAAGTCACCTTCAAAGGTAGCTCCACGTGGAGCGCATTGCAGTCATCCAAACAGGAAGTAACCAGAGCATGTACCACTCTGGCAAGACAGGGTACAGGCAGGTAGGGTCTCAGCCAGCCAGAAAGAGCTGGTAGACAGCTGCCCTTGTGGTAAAAAACACACATGTGGGAAGCATTGTCTATACAGTTTATCCACACAATATGTCTTCATTGGTCCCTTAAAGGGAAGCATGTTTATGGAAGCAGTCTTTGACATGCTTCATCAATGTGGATACAGATGGATCACCATGGTTGTCTAAGTCCCATTGGCTAGAGTTGTCTTTGGGACTGGCTGGATTTGTCTTTTGCTACAAACGCATAAATGTATGCATCTCCATCTGTTGCCATTTGTTGTTGTATACTGCTGTTTCTATTTATTTATTAGATTTATTAGTCGCCCCATATATTTATTTATTGCATTAGTCACCCCATATAACCATAGCTCTCTACGGAATGAATAAGCTGTGCATGACTAGGCGTGGTTTTTTTTATTGACTTTCAACTTCACTAAGCCATTAAAAACTCAGGAAAGTGCAGTTTCTACGAAGGGTCCCACAGAATGGGTATACATTTTGAATAAACACCCTCTGTGTAATTGTGGAAAAGTTTGGGAAGCTAATGCATCATACCCCAGATAAAGATCGCTGCTGCATTGCAGTTAAAGGCAACAAATATGTGTTGCAAAAGACTTTGCCCAAATGTTTAGCTTTGTTCAGAAACAGTCAATGTTAACACGGTAATTGCACACTGTTAATACTGACTCTCTTTTTTTTATGACCTCGCATGAAACTGATATAAACAAACGCCTTCTGCGATGATTTTTCTTCATCCTGGCTGTCTGCTTTTGGCTAGCAGAACAGTGAAACGTGGTCTACCTAATAGAAGGGAGCCGTGGAAAATTTAAGGAGGAAGGATAGCTTTGTCATTGAAGCATGGGATATAGTTTTTAAAAGCCCAGATTCAATTTTCAGGCATAAGATTTAAGTAAGTCTGCAAATTAGGGTAATTGTCATCGTCCCTGCAATATCTCTTGGATTCACTTCTGCAATAGCAGATATCTCAAGCTCAAGAGATACAGCAAGCAGGAGAGAAAGAGAAGTGTCTTTATTGTATCACCTCCCGTCCGCACCAGATGTTGCAATTAATTACATGTTTAATTTCCCCTTCTGCCAAAGAACTCAGGATAGAGCACATGATGTTCCCCTCCCCCTTTATCCACACAGGTTATGCTGGGCTGCCCGAATGCCACACATTATGTTTCATGGATGAGTTGAGATTTGAACCCCAGGTTCCCTTGGTCTGAGTTAAGCACTCTACCCACTGCGACACACCGTGAACTAAAGGAATGCAATCCAACCATCTTCAGGAATCACACTGTTCTTTAGGGCTGAACACGAAAGCCGTGCTAATATCAAAGGCATTTTGTGGCTCAGTTAATGCCAGAGATATTTTGCCACTGAAGAATAATACGCAGGGATAGCAATGGAAAGTAGTATAAGGTGGAAGTTATTAACACGGCCACAAATAGTTCTGTGTATGTGACACTGGAGTGTTAAGAACATTAGCATACTCTCCAACATTTCTCCAGTGAAAACAGGGACGTCCTAGTCTACAATAATATTATTAATAATAATTTTACTATTTATACCCCAGTCACTGAGCAGCTTCCCACATATAGGTAAAGGGACCCCTGACCATTAGGTCCAGTTGTGGCCGACTCTGGGGTTGTGGCGCTCATCTCACTTTATTGGCCCAGGGAGTCAGCATACAGCTTCCGGGTCATGTGGCCAGCATGACTAAGCCGCTTCTGGCGAACCAGAGCAGCGCATGGAAACGCCGTTTACCTTCCCGCCGGAGCGGTACCTATTTATCTACTTGCATTTTGATGTGCTTTCGAACTGCTAGATTGGCAGGAGCAGAGACCGAGCAACAGGAGCTCACCCTGTTATGGGGATTCGAACCACTGAACTTCCAATCAGCAAGGCCTAGGCTCTGTGGTTTAACCCACAGCACCACCCGTGTCCTTCCAACATATACATAAGCATAATAAAACATTAAACATTTTTTTAAAACTTCCCTATTCAGGGCTGCCTTCATATGGCTTGTGGGTTGGATTACTGCATACCCTCCACCATTTCTCTGATGAAAATAGGGACATCCTAAGGAAAAGTGGGACATTCCAGGATCAAATCAGAAACAGTGACAGCTTTTGTAAATCCGGGACTGTCCCTGGAAAATAGAGAGACTTAAAGGGTCTGCATTAGTGAATCATATATCTGATCAAAGCGACACAGAAATGTTTTGATTTCTCTCTTTCCGTTCTGGAGTTGAAACAGGTTACTTTTTTAAAAAAGCAAAGCAGGGATGGCAGCAGTGGTCTCTAGTCCCAGGCGCTGTTGGTCCTCCTGAGGCTCTGACCTGGCTCAACCTTGCTGCTGGCCATGCTTAGTTGGCTACAACCCATTGGGTGTTCCTCAGTGAGAAGATCAATGATGGTGAACAAACATTGTTATTTATCTTCTTGCCAAGGAACACTCAAAGCAGACTGAGTTTTTAATTATGATTTTAATTTTACTGTTTTAATGCATGTCTAGTTAATTGCTCAGGGATCTTAATGAAGGGTAGTTTAGAAATTGTAAAATAATAATAATAATAATAATAATAATAATAATAATAATAATAATAATAATACAGAGCAGATATGGAGGTGGTACAGGGGAGGAGAAAGAGGAATGCCATTGCACAACACTAATGTTTTCACGAGCGCAAAAAAAATGCCCTTTGTCTGGAAAGCCCTTGCACAGAAGATGCTTAAGGATAGCTGTGTGCTTAAGTACTCCATTTAGTGAAATACTGGATTCATAAATATCTTGAATTTTGAAAGAGAGGTTTGTAATGATCGGCTAAATACAAGTAGTGTGGTGGTGCTGTTTTAACTCAGGTGTGCTGCAACAGAACGTGGCGTACACATGTAGAAGGCTGTGAATTGTTGGCAAGATCTCATATTAATTCCTGGAGGTGCAACAGGAAGAGATAACGTTGCTTGGATTAAAACAAGCTGCAGAAGCACCTGCAGTTTCCAAGCCTTCTGGGGGTGGGGTGGGGGAAACAGTCCTTATTGAAGCCACAAAACTTTCATTTAGCAATGTCCTTCAGCTAATCTGAGAAATGAGCTTTGAGGAGAGGGAAATCACCATCTGAATGCTTAATAAAAGCATTTAAGTCTCAATTTAAAGATAGGCAGATGGACTGCTATCTCCTAAACCTTTTGTCTAGAAGATGAGACAAGGAAAAACATCTAAAGGTCATGGTGACCGATCTACTAACTCAGCGGAACTGGTAGGGTAGAGCATCATTGACAAACAGATGTTATATACGCTCTTCAGTGTCAACTTTGTTGGACTGGTCATGTTGTGCGGATGCCTGATTATTGTCTTCCAAGGCAACTACTCTATTCTGAACTTAAAAATGGAAAGTGTAATGCTGGTGGTCAACACAAGAGGTTCAAAGACTCTCTCAAGGCAAATCTAAAATGTAGTATAAACACCGACAACTGGCCTGCGAGCGCTCCAACTGGAGAACAGCCTTTACCAAAGGAGTAATGGGCTTTGAAGATGCTAGAATTCAGAACGCAAGGGAGAAACATGCTAAGAGGAAGGCACACTTGGCAAACCCTTACCATGACCAACTCCCGCCTGGAAACCTATGTCTCCACTGTGGAAGGACGTGTGGATCCAGAATTGGCCTCCACAGCCACTTATGGACCCACTGTTAAAAGCGTGTTTATGGAAGACAAGCTTATCTGGCTACGAGTGATTGCCAAAGAAGAAGAAGAAGAAGATAAACATGCAGACAATCCCTGCCTATGATTGAGGAGTGGGACCATGACCACTAGTCTACTAGTCCAAACCCTGAGCTAATCAAGGCTCCCAATTTGATTGAAGAGCTCTTTGTACTTACCTATACATTTAAGTGCACAGCGCTCTTTCTCATATGCCCTGGGGATATAAGCTTGAAGAATGCACCAGCATTTGGCGGGATACCCCTATTTTCCCCAATATGTTTGATCTGAAAGTAGAGGGGAGGATGTCTGGACATTAGGGTTGTAACTTTTATTACTACCTGTAGCTTAGTTAGATGAACTTTTGTCTAAAAGCAGAGGAATCAATTGCCATTTCCAAATCTTTTGAAAAAAGGTCAACCCAAAAACTAATAAATAGATTTTTGTATATGTAACTATATCATGTATTATGTAATGTGCACAGCATGCATTATAATATGGTCATACCTTGGATCCCAAACTCCTTGCGAGTCAAATGTTTTGGCTCCCGAACTCCGCAGACCTGGGAGTGTTCCATTTTGCGAACGTTCTTTGGACCCCAAACGTCAGATGCTGCTTCTGCAGCTTCTGATTGGCTGTAGGAGCTTCCTGCAGCCAATCAGAAGCCACGCCTTGGTTTGCAAACATTTTGGAAGTTGAACGGACTTCCAGAATGGATTCTGCTCAACTTCTGAGGTACCACTGTACAGGAAAAACAGAGTTTGCAAATTTGTGCATCACTTCTTATTGCTTAGAATAAATTGAGGCTGCAGTTTGTCTTTGTTTCTGTTGCAAGCACCATAAAGTTCTCGCATCACTTGGATTGTGCGTTCTTTCAATAGACCAATATTTGGATTTTTCTAGAATGTTCTAAACAGTTTTAGGAAGTTCCAGACAGCTGTAAAAGTTCTAAACAGTTCGATAAAGTTTTTTAAAGTGCTAATACTTATGAGTAGTAACGTTACATATACGGTGATTCCAACTTTTCATTTCAGGGTGACCTTTTTCACAACTGAGAAGAATTACTCCCTTTTTCAGTGTTTCTAAGCAAAGGTTCATCCCTTTATGATATAGGAAATCTGTTTTTTTGCGGGGGGCGGGGGAGTCAAAAACTTCTAACTCTACTGTACATCCCTATTGTACAGCTTTTACAAACCATCTCTACCAACTGAATTTTGTTATTAAATCATGTGTGTATGTGTGTGTGATTAAAAGACAAGGTTTTCAAAACCCCCATCTCATTGCAAAAACAGCAGAATACCCACATCAGCTACAAAATCAGCCCTCTTTGAAAGGCAAAATTTGCACTGCATGTTTATCTGGTACTTATCCACTGACAATCCTCTTTCGCTCTGTTCATTCAGTAGAAACAAACAATTGCGCATTGAACTGTCACATGGGGCAAAAGGCAGCTGTTCTGTGTATCCCCCACCTCTTTCAGCCAAGCAGCTTGGAGAGACACCTTCCACCTCCTTTTTAAGATTTCAGAGAAATAGAAACTGGACTACCCTCCCTTACCCCTTTAATTAATCTCTTTTTTTGTTTTCATTATGCATGTGTATACAGATATATATTTTGAGTAGCAAAATGACTACCGTACAGTAAATATTTTCATGCACAATTTAGTCATTGGAAATCTTTTGACTGGAGCAAAGGCAAGTTTTCTACTAGAGAAGAAAAAGCTGTAAAGGCCATGCAATTGGACGGATGTTTGCAGACTGAGTCACTTGTGTGGCGGCAAATCGTGCTTGTCTTGTGAAAATATTCTTGTAAATCTTCAGAAACAAACAGAGATACTCTCCCAGGACTGGTTTAAACAGTCCAAAAAACTCTTCCCACAATGGGCCCTCAATGTCCCTCAGGGTGCTTTTGTGAGGAGAATGCAACGCTTGAGCCAGGCTGCCCTTTTCGTGCATAAAGTCACAACTTTCCAGGGGCAATTTCTGTGATTTGCAACAGGATGTTTCTTAACTTCTTAACCCATCACCATCACCACCATTATTTGTTGTTAGAAATGTCTTCCGACCTTCATTTTATTGAAAACCAAAACCAAACACCCTCAAATAAGGTCACAATTAAAAGTAATATCTAAATCCAATGACAATCTTCAAAATGTTAGATAAGAGTCAAGCTGCAGCAGATAGACAAGAGATCAGCTGGAACAGCTCGGCTCAGCAAGCTAAAAGGCCATCTAAAAAGGGACATGCCCACATACTCTTGCAGTCATCCTGCCATCAGTTTCCTGGTGGATTTTAAAACAACTACATATTTTGCCTCCCATCGGATATGATGCTCAGAAGCATGCCCAAATAGCTCTTTTAAAATTGTAAGTTGCTTTGGGCCAAGCCACTTTTCTTTTCTTTTTTTGTAAAGATAAAGGTAAAGGGACGCGTGACCATTAGATCCAGTCATGATAGACTCTGGGGTTGTGGCACTCATCTCGCTTTACTGACCAAGGGAGCCGGCGTACAGCTTCCGGGTCATGTGGCCAGCATGACTAAGCTGCTTCTGGCGAACCAGAGCAGTGCACGGAAAAGCCGTTTACCTTCCCGCCGGAGCAGTACCTATTTATCTACTTGCACTTTGACGTGCTTTCGAACTGCTAGGTTGGCAGGAGCAGGGACTAAGCAATGGGAGTTCACCCCGTCATGGGGATTCGAACTGCCGACCTTCTGATCGGCAAGTCCTAGGCTCTGTGGTTTAACACACAGCGCCACTGGCGTCCCTCTTTTTTTTGTAGTAAGTGACAAATAAATAAAGAAATAAGCCATTGTTGTCATCGTCATCATCATCATCAATCCCTCCCAAGAACCATAGGATTGCAACCCAAGTTCACTTATTTTAGGAGGCAGGTCTATGCTTAAGTTAGCTCAAAGATTTCTCTTTGAATTTTTAAAGAACTGTTTTCACAGTAAATGATGTTTAGGTCCTTTGAAGGTCTTTTTGAGGGGAGATGGTAGATTCTTAAAAAGTTAGGAGAGGTAAATAAACTGATCTGGCTAGTTTAAGGAGCCATTCTTTAGTGTTGCTTTATATTCTAGGAGTGCCAAGGAGATTTTTAAATAAGAAAATCCAGACTGGGAAATCCATAGTCGAAGAAAAAATATCCAATATTCTTAAGAAATAATGATCTAATTTTGGATACATTTTCCCCCAGGATATGCCAACAAAGCTACTGAAAGAAATCTATAGTTCTGTGGGGCTAAAATATCCCTTAATGGCCAAGGCTACAAACAAGAATGGAGTAACATACTCTGAATGAGAAACTTTTAAAATATGTATTACCTAACCCATTTTAAATGCAGACCATCTTTTAAAAATTAAATCTTAATTTCTATTTATATATATTCTAAAATAAATGCAATTGTACCAAGTATAAATATGTAAGGGTGACCTGAAATCATGGACATATAGTTTATAGTGAGGCAAGGCTCAAGTTCACATATTTTCCTGGTTATACCTGGAGAATGTCAGCAGCTCACTGTAGCTTATCTTTAAAGGCAAATTCATGCAAATAATAAAAAGTAAAAGTGAGATTAAGACGCAGTGATTTCTCCCTCAAGAAAACATTTAGGATTACAGGCCAGCATGCCGTTATCATCCATGAGACTGGAAACAAAACCCTGATATAAACACAGTATCCAAACCACAGAACATGACTTGTTTAAAAAATTAATGTCTGTGAAGTAAGGCAGGAAACGAGATTTATCCTTCTGGGAATTTTTTGGCATGGATATAGAACTAGGCATGCTCAGAACCTGTCATATCCTTCATCTCTCACGGTGCTCTGAAGTAAATCAAATTTTACTCAAGTTAAGGCTAGGGGAGCACATTCACCATCTGAAATGTGTAGAAATCCTTCTGTTTGACATGGCATTAAACAGAAGAAGGCAAATTATACTGTGTTGCCTTAAGGATTATTGTTGCACATTTTGTGCCTCCTGCCCCTGACAGTTTGCTCCTCCCCGCGAAATGAGCTGGGCACAAGCCATTGCAAGAAATGTAAATGGTAGTTTATAGTAACTTAATACTCAACATTACACTTGGAGCAAGGTGCAAAGCCTTTCAAGCGCTTTCCATCGAAGTGGCAATTGAGGCGCAAGGCCGGCTGTTTCTGTTGTATATCCGTCGATGAGTTTCATAGAAGCTCGCGCATGTTTAAGCTTGGAAGGGAAAGGGAGGCTGTGGGTTCGTGGAAGAGAGATTCCAAGGTAGAACTGGGGTTTCCTCTTAGGATTGGCACCTGTCCTGTATAATACAGGATTGTCCCATATTTCAATGTAAAATGCCACATCCTGCATTGATACAGTTTTGTCAGGTCTTCTTTCTTTCTTTCTTTCTTTCTTTCTTTCTTTCTTTCTTTCTTTCTTTCTTTCTTTCTCTCTTTCTCTCTTTCTCTCTTTCTCTCTTTCTCTCTTTCTCTGTCTCTCTGCCAAGTTAGGGATCCTCTCCAAATGTATGTGTTGAAAGGGTGTATGAAAGGTCATGTATTTAAGGTCTGGGTAGCAATGCACAGACAGATTTTTTTAAAGAGAGAGAGAGAGAGAGAGAGAGAGAGTTGCCAGAGGGGTCTTCCTGTTAGGCTGCAATAGACTGATATTTCAGGGCATTGCATAAGGTCTTATAGCAGTTTTGCTCAAAACCTGGTTGCATATTTGCCAGTAGATTCCCCTCCCAGTAGATTTCATATAAATGTCATTGCATAAAAATTAACATAATCTTCATTATAACTAATATCAGAGTCCAAACGTATTATGAAAGTATATTTTAATAGTGTCATTTTTACTTTTCTGGGACCAATTATGGTATCAAGAACATCATCATTACTTTTACAGTCAATTTATTAATCACTTTCTAAACCACTGCCTCAAGGTCATTTCCACATAAAATAATTGAAAACAGTAACCCCCGCCCCACAAAAACAACAATTTTTTAAAAAAAACAAGACCAAAACCCTAAGACATGAAGTCTCATGATAAAGACCTATTAATTCAGCTGGGGAAGCCTGTTGGAACAAAAACCATCTTCAGCTGTTTCTGGAAAGGACAGATAGTGGGCACCTGTCATGTCTTGACAGGAAAGCTACACCACAGAATGGGGGCAGCCATACTAAAAGCCCTGGAGTGGGCTTCTGAGATCTTTGGGAACTTGCAGGAGAGCCTCTCTAGGAGACTGCGTGTATAACAGATAGGTGGTCTCTCAAATAATCTGGTCCCGACCTGCATAGGAACTTCTGTGTTAATACCAACACCCTGGAGTTGGCGCAGTAGCAAATTAGCAGCCGGTACCCTCTGAATTCCAATTGCTGAGAATCACAAATAGGAAAAGCCATGTTTTTCTGCTTCCGTGCTTCCCACAGACATCTGATTTGCCATCATGAGAACAGGATGGTGACTAGACGATTAAAAAAGCTTGACCACTTTTGAGGAGAACTGGGTTTTACTTTTTGAAATATGGCAACCCTACATGAGGTAGGGTTAAACCAGCAAGGCCCCTCTTTTGAAAGCTATGGTTTTCCCAGTAGTGATGTATGGAAGTGAGAGCTGGACCATACAGAAGGCTGATCGCCGAAGAATTGATGCTTTTGAATTATGGTACTGGAGGAGACTCTTGAGAGTCCCAAGGACTGCAAGAACATCAAACCTATCCATTCTGAAGGAAATCAGCCCTGAGTGCTCACTGGAAGGACAGATCGTGAAGCTGAGGCTCCAATACTTTGGCCACCTCATGAGAAGAGAAGACTCCCTGGAAAAGACCCTGATGTTGGGAAAGATTGAGGGCACAAGGAGAAGGGGACGACAGAGGACAAGATGGTTGGACAGTGTTCTTGAAGATACCAGCATGAGTTTGACCAAACTGTGGGAGGCAGTGGAAGACAGGAGTGCCTGGCGTGCTCTGGTCCATGGGGTCACGAAGAGTCGGACACAACTAAACGATTAAACAACAACAACAACATTCTTAAGCCAAGGTCTCATAATGATGTAAATTTGTCCTGTCACCAGTGTAGAAGTAAGACTGCTCACCTTTTACGGTGGGCAGCGTTGCGGCCAGGGGGGCGGGGCCATGGGTATTTTAAAGCATGGCATGGCCAGGGGCTTCCCTCTCTCGCCTTTGTTTAAGGGAGGGGAGGTTAACAGGATTGAATTCTAACTGTTGGCACTGTAAACAAGTCAAGGGATGGTTTTCCCATATGTACTGGGAATGGCCAGAGGTAAAGGAATTCTGGGGGGAAATCCTAAAGGTTATTAATGAAATATTTAAAGTGAAGCTTTCAATAGATTTTGATTTCATGACAATGGGTATACTTGGAAACACGGCTATAGAGAAAGGTGACCAGTTTACCTTCAAAGCTATGCAGCGGCGTAGTGTGGGTTGTCAGCACCCGGGGCAAGGCAAGTAATTTGCGCCCCCTAACCCGGGGCAAGGCAAGTAATTTGTGCCCCTAACCCCTAACCTGCCGCCGCTGCCAGCTTCTTCTTGCTGCTGCCTGGGCTGGTCGGGTGTGGTTGTCTCCCGCGCTCAGTGCTGCGATGGGCGGCCGCTGCACTGTCCCTCCACCAGATAGTCCCTCCCTCGCTCTCTCTCCGCTCCGCACCACAACACATGCCTGGCACCCTCCCCCTCCACAGTGGGCGGCGACTCGGCAGCTCAGATTGGATTCGCACAGCCAGCACTGCAGTGAGAGTGAGTGAGCCAGGTAGGGGCAGAGAGCTGCGAGTGCGAGTGCGCCCCCCCCAATGTTGCGCCTGGTGCGGCTGGCCCCCCCTGCACCCCCACGCTACGCCACTGAAGCTATGATATTAGCGGGAAAGACAACGATAGGTTTAGGTTGGAAAGTTAGAGAAAAATGGACAGTAGAGGCATGGAATAGTTATTTGAACTTATTCAGTTGGACATTGTCACAGTCATGTCACAGGAAACAATGTGGAAGGTCAAGTCCACCACAATAAGGAACACATGGAACCCTTATCTTCAATGGATAAAAACAACTGGAACAAAAGACATTCGGTGGAAACTAAAGATGCTATGCCCATGGCTGAGGATAATTTTTTGAACCCTTCCAATGGGAATGGGGGGTGGTGAGAAGAGAGGGAAAGGAAAAAATTGTATGGAAAATTTTAAAATTGGAAGGAGATAATATATGTATGTAAAAATCCCAAACTCGAATAATTTTTTGTTGTTGTGGCTTGTTTTAGCCCATAATCCTAAATACTCGTGCCAGTGTGTTTATTTATCAATGGGGAACAGCGGGGCATGGGCCTTGGCACACAAGGTTCAACTGCCTTCCCAATCAGCTTCCATACATGGAATGGGCCGTGCCATTGGCCTTTGCTTCAGGCGGCAAAATGACTTGGGTGGCTACATTAGCCACACTCACATTCAGCCCCATAAGCATAGGGGAGATTTTATTGGGCAGGCAATAAGTGTGGCATCTGAGCAGCTCTGAATGAAAAGCATGGACAGGAGAGGCTTGTTTTAGATCAGGCATAAGCAAACTCGGCCCTCCAGATGTTTTGGGATGATAACTCCCATAATCTCCAGCTAACAGGACCAGTGGTCAGGGATGATGGGAATTGTAGTCCTAAAACATCTGGAGGGCTGAGTTTGCCTCTGCCTGTTTTAGATGCTATGAGGTGTGTGAAAAAACAAGCATATGCAAAGGAGCTGTGGAGACAAATTGCCCTACCCTACCTTTGGGTAGGATTCTCATCAATAATAAACAATTTACTTGGTTTTAAAAAAACACAACAAAAAACCTGCAGCGTGATTTGTACATAATCAAGAAAGTGCCCCAAGAAAGATATTTGTGGTGATGTTGGAGCTACTAAAACAATAATAATAAATGAAAGCTTGTGAAAAACTCCATATTTAATAACACTGCTAATAAAAGCACAGATAAATTTGAATAATTTTTCAAAATGACAGCTGTTTTGCTAATGAATCAGTGAAATATTTTTCATTGAGTTAAACAATATTGTAGAAATTGTGGTGTATGGAAAGGATATCCCTTGCTGTGCAGTGCAACATAATATGTGCTCCATGGAGCAGGAAACTTTAATGATATATGCAGTTTTGTTATTAAAAGTGAGTTATATATTTTGCTGTACAGTGGAAAATTGTGACCCAGTATAACATATCTTCACATTGTTTATAACTTGAGGAAAACCAACATTCAGGGTTCCCAGTTCACACAGTAGGAATTACATTTATGTTGGCCAAAAGTAATTTATATAACTGGAAGGAACAATAAAACATGAACTTTATAGCATTTTTTTTAAAATGTAAAAATAATACAGAGCTTGTAAAATTGAAGAGATTATTATTGTAAAAGGAAGGACAGTAACTTCAATTTGAAGCTCGTTTTACAGACATGATAAAAAAAAAACTTTAAAAGTGAATCTTTACCTTCCAGCTCTTTCCCAACCTCCATGTTTGCTTTTTAATGTGGAAAACCTTGGTAATAAAGCTTTACCTCAGGAACAAGAAGCAAGGCTTTCACCACAGGTGAACCTTGTTTTATATTAGCCCATTTACTTCAATCCAGCAAATAATGAATTTACCTCAGAATGTTGAAACTGGTCAGATTACTTCCTTCCTTAAGAATGCTTGACTCTCATAAAATAAAATAAAAATCTACCCCCTTCCGATAATAGTAACATGAAGAAAGTTATGGAGATTAGTAAACGATAAATACAGTGAAATGGTAGCTTTGATCTCAAAAGTATTAAACTGACCTGAGGCACCTATAAAACACATTTTAAGAATCCTGGGCACTGGAGTTTGTTAAGGGTTGCTGGGAATTTTAGTTGTGTGAGGGCTGAGGGGTAAACTACATTACTCACAATTCTTTGAGGAAAATAATGTGCTTCAAATGTGCTTGAAAGTTATAGGTGTGTACGCAGCCTGGGATAACTATTCCTGTTATTGTTCTTGCATGCTTAAAGCAAATACATCTAGGAAGAGAGTAGCTATGTCAGTTCACTTGTCTGCAGACAGCCTGCATCTGAGCATCTGAGCAGAAGTAATTATGGATGAGCCCCTCCAAAATCAGGAAATAATAGGGCTTAGTTCGAAGTCAATTGGAATTTGGCTACTGGCCACTTACATGCCTCCAGAAATGTGGAAATGCATCACCGAAATATAGGGCACAGATTTGCACATGTTAACATATATATGTGCAGATTTCTGCTATGAAGGGAGGATACAGTACAACATTTCCCCCACCTTGTTCTTCTTCTGAATGTCTGCTTCTGAATGAGGAGATGATGATGATGATGATGATATGTTTATTTATACCCTGCTTTCCCCCCTTACCAGGACTCAAGCTGGCTTACAGATAAAATAAGAACTACATGGGCAGGGGGGAGAGAGAAACAACGGTTAAAATACAATTAACCAGTAATAGAATTAAAAGTAAGTAATCATCTAAAAAAAGAACAAATGAAAACATACAGACAATCACAAATCAACAGGGCAGCATCCCTTTCATTAAAAACTGCCAGTTCCCAAAAGCCTGTTGGAATGAGAAGGTCTTCATCTGCTGGTAGAAGGACAACAAGGAGGGAGCCTGTCAAACTTCTCTAGGGAGGGAGTTTCAATGCCTGGGAGCAACCACCGATAAGGCCCTCTCCTGCATCCCCATCAAGGGTGGTGGGACCAAGAGAAGTGCCTTCCCTGAAGATCCCAGAACCTGGGTGGGCTCGTAGGAGGGAATACGGTCTTTTGGATAGCTTGCACCTAAATCATACAGTGGTACCTTGGGTTACAGACGCTTCAGGTTACAGACTCCACTAACCCAGAAATAGTACCTCAGGTTAAGAACTTTGGAATGTATAACTTGCTGTTAAAATGGAACACACAAGATGAAATGGTTAAATCGGCTATGATAAAGTGGGCACAGGATATAGGCTATAACATCATGTTTGAGGATTGGGAAAGGTTGTGGACCACTGGGTTGAACTTCACTGCATGTAATGCTTTGAAGGAAAATGTAATGAAAATGATATATAGATGGTACATGACCCCAGTTAAACTTGCCAAAATATACCATTTGTCTGATAACAAATGTTGGAAATGTAAAGGAAATGAAGGAACATTCTTTCACCTCTGGTGGACCTGCCCTAGAGTGAAGGCCTTCTGGGAAATGATATATAATGAGTTGAAAAAGGTATTTAAGTATACTTTCCCCAAGAAACCAGAGGCCTTCCTCCTGGGTATTGTCGGCCAGAGGGTGATAAAGAAGGACAGAACTTTTTTCCTGTACGCAACAACGGCAGCAAGGATACTCATCGCTAAGCATTGGAAAACCCAAGATCTACCACACTGGAAGAATGGCAGATGCAACTGATAGACTATATGGAACTGGCCGAGATGACCGGCAGAATCCGAGACCTGGGAGAGGAGAGGGTTGAAGAAGATTGGAAGAAATTTAAGATGTATTTGCAAAAATACTGTAATTTGGTTGAATGTTAAGAAGGATGCTAGATCATAAATAATTGAGCACCACTAAACTAGACGGAATTGGGATGACAAGTGAGAAATATAAACCTTCTGGAGAACTATTAGATTATATTTAAATGAACGGGGCATAAGAACGTAAACAAGATGATAAATTGCTGGTAAAAATTTACAATGATGTAAGTGGGAGCGGGAGACGTGAGGGAGTCCAAAGAAGTTATGAAATTATGTTACGATACATGTTATATTGTTTATTATTTACTAAAAAAATAAACAATATAACATGTATCGTAACATAATTTCATAACTTCTTTGGACTCCCTCACGTCTCTATAATGAAATTAAGAAAATCCTTAAGTGGACATTTGTAAAGAAACCGGAGGCTTTTCTCTTGGGCATGGTCGGCCAATTGGTACCAAAGAAAGATAGGACCTTTTTTATGTACGCAACAACAGCAGCAAGAATCCTTTTGGCGAAGTATTGGAAGACTAAAGAACTACCTACTCTGGAAGAATGGCAGACCAAGGTGACTGAATTTATGGGACTGGCAGAGATGACCGGCAGAATCCGTGACCAGAAGAAAGAGACAGTGGAGGAGGACTGGAAAAAATTTAAAATCTATCTTAAAAATTGTTGTAAAATTTCGGAATGTTAAGATGTCAGGGGATTGGACACTAAGAATTACAGCTATAAATCGAAATTTATAAAGCAGAAACTCTTTTTAAAGAGAATTAAATATAAAAATGGGATGAAGAATTGCTAAAAATTTTGAAATTTGGATGCAGTGAAGGGGAGGTTTGGGGAAGTCGCATTATGTTTGTTTTGTTTTTTCTTTATGTTGTAAAATCAATAAAAATTATTATAAAAAAAAAATATATTGTTTATTATTTTTACACTTGTATTTAAAAATTTTAATAAATATTTTTTTTTAAAAAAAAGAACTTTGCTTCAGGATGAGAACAGAAATTGCGTGACAGCAGCGGGAGGCCCCATTAGCTAAAGTGGTACCTCAGGTTAAGAACAGTTTCAGGTTAAGAACGGACCTCCAGAACGAATTAAGTTCTTAACCCGAGGTACCACTATACTTTCTCCAAAGCATCCTTACCCATCAAAAGTGGTTGTATTAGGGATGTCAATGGCTACAGCTGGAATGGCTAACCCATGGCCTTCTAGATGTTGTTGGACCAATTTCCACCATCCACAGTTTCAGGTTAAGAACGGACCTCCAGAACGAATTAAGTTCTTAACCTGAGGTACCACTGTATATGATTCTGAATATTCTTCCAGAGATAAATATTTCCGCTTACTATGGAATCCTGAAACTATAGGTCCTCTCAGTAGTCCTTGCAAAACCCTCATTATGTAGTCCTATATTACTGCTAACCTTCACCACCACACCCCACAATTGTCCGTGGGAAGTTGGAGAAATCATGGTTGTTGTTGAAATGAGATTTCAGGCTCCCTGTGCTGTCAGTTACCTTCCTCCTTTCAGGCAGCGTTTGCTTTGCTTGACAGAGTCCCCCTAACGCATTCACAAAGTCATGATCAGAGCCAGAGCTGGTCAACAGAAGGAGTTCACAACAGGGCAATCTCTCTCTCTTGCTTTGCTCGCCAGCAGAGTGGATGCTGTTCCCGGTTCCCAGGAGGCAAATGGTTCACAGAGGAATCCCATGGCTTTGGCGACATCCATGGAGGGTTTGTTCTTTTATCTTAAATACTTTTCTCTGGCTCTGCTGGGTCCCCCCCCCTTTCCCCTGACAGCCAGAGTGTTATGGAAAGTACAGTAAACATGCAAGAATGCATAGTTATGCTTTCCATATGAACTTAATAAAAACACTGAGATCTCTTATTGAAATCCTGCGATAGCCTTCAAACACTGTATATAAAACAGAGGTTGGATGGGGAGGGCCAGTACGCATAATAATACTTACCCAGGAGTGTTGGGAGAAGACAAGCCACCATCGTGGCTCTGCCCCCTTAAGCGCAGTGTGAATTTTGTGCAAACGCAGCACAAGCGTTCACACTTATCTTTATCTATACATCTCGTCCCCCCACCCTGCACCCTCACATCTTAAATTATGCAGGAAATGCTCTGTCAAGCAATCAGGCTGCAATCCTACACATATTTTAGGCATCTGTGTAACATTATACACATGAGTTAATGTGAGTAAAGATTATGCAGAGGCACAGCCGCAGTGCAAGAGTTGGACAGAGCGCAGAGAGGAGGGGAGGGGGGAAACGATTTTCCGCCATGCAATGTTTGGAACCTGACAACGGTGCGGTTGTGTGGATATGGCATGCATAACAAGTTGGGCGCTGTGCCTTCTGAATTTCCTTAGCATGAACACTGAAACATGGGAGGGAACAGCTTTTATTGTGATGCAAAGATCTGGAAGGCAATCAGGGGAGGGAGCCAAAAAGATTTATTTCCTGGTATAGAGGATGGAACAGGAGGGTGAACCCTCCAACCCGACAGTGAGGAATGCCTGGCCTTGTTGCTAAACTACAATGTCCACCATCTTTGACCATGGACCATACTGGCTGGGACTAATAGGAGTCTAGGTAGGTAATACTAAGTGAATACACACACACACAATCATCTTTATTTCAGGGTTTATGCTAGACTATAAAGAAAAAGGGTTTTCTGGCCTATCCTTTATTTTTCAGCAGTCACGCTCAGCAGCAGCCAGCCAGCTTCTTAGTCTTCTCAAGGGAACCATTTTTTAAAAAATAAAATAAAAAATGTCTCCTACCTTGTAGAATTCCCTTCTGAAAGGTATATGGCTTGCTCCATCAATCCAGGAACGCTGGGACTCATTTACAGGAAGCCTGTTGGGAAGAGGCTCAATGGCTGGTTCTCATTGGTTGGGAGAGGTGACTGGTATCTGTCGAAGGTGTGTGGAATACATTCGCTGGTGGAGCCTGAGCTGTTGCTGAGCATCCCATTGCTTCCTTCTCACTGTAGCTCTGCAGCAGGAGGAGAAAAGGCACCACCCTGGTTAGTGCTTTAGCTGAAGAAGCCAGAAACCATATTGGCTGTGAGTCCTGGAAGACCTGCTCCCTGCCTTGCTGGCCTTTTCTACCTGGCCTGGGAGGGAAGGGCTTGGACTGACTCCAGCTACAAAAGCTGATGTTGCTGAAAAGTCTCTTGGGCTGGGGTTTTGTTTTGGGGTTTTTGGTTGGGCAGGGGTTGTTCCTGTTTTTTTGTATTTTTCTTTTAAATTTTGTTGTGATTTATGTGGAAGTCGTTCCATTTGGTTTTGCATTTCTTTAATGTTTTATTTATTGTTGATGACTACTTTTGTTATGTTGTAGTTATGTGTTCGTTTCCTGTTGTAAGCCACCTTGAGCATGGATTGAACTATGGAAAGGTGGCATGCAAATAAAATTATGTATATAATAATCATAATCATAATCATAATCATAATCATAATCATAATCATAATCATAAATAAGTTTATTATTTATAGCCCAACCATCTGGCTGGGTTTCCCCAGCCACTCTGGGTGGCTCCCAATATAATTAATGATAATAATAATAAAAATAAAACGATATAAGATCAGACATTAAAAACTTCCCTAAACATGGCTGCCTTCAGATCTCTCCTGAAAGTCAGATAGTTGTTAATTTCATTGACATCTGATAGGAGGGCGTTCCACAGGGTGGGTGCCACTACCGTGAAGGCCCTCTGCCTGGTTGCTGTAACCTCCCTTCTTGCAGTGAGGAAACCACCAGAACGCCCTTGGAGCTGGACCTCAGTGTCGAGGCTGAAGGATGGGGGTGGAGACACTCCTTCAGGTATACTGGGCTGAGACTGTTTAAGGCTTTAAGGTCAGCACCAACACTTTGAATTGTGCTCAGAAACATACTGGGAACCAATGTAGATCTTTCAGGACCAGTCTTGTTATATGGTCTTGGCAACCACTCCCAGTCACCAGTCTAACTGCCACATTCTGGATTAGTTGTAGTTTCCAAGTCACCTTCAAAGGTAGCCCCACATAGAGCTCATTGCAGTAGTCCAAGCAGGCAATAACCAGGGCATGCACCACTCTGGTGAGACAGAGAGAATCTAAGGAGGAGTTGTTGACTGTCTGTAGCTGAGTAAAGCCTCTAAGATAGTCAGCACCGAATTCTCATTCAAATTCTCGGGAGTCAGTGTGGTGTAGTGGTTAAGAGCAGTAGTCTCGTAATCTCGTGAACTGGGTTCACTTCCCCGCTCCTCCACATGCAGCTGCTGGGTGACCTTGGGCTAGTCACACTTCTTTGAAGTCTCTCAGCCCCACTCACCTCACAGAGTGTTTGTTGTGGGGGAGGAAGGGAAAGGAGAATGTTAGCCGCTTTGAGACTCCTTCGGGTAGTGATAAAGCGGGATATCAAATCTAAACTCCTCCTCCTCCTCCTCCTCCTCCTCATTTCTATTGTTATGAGAGCACAGGATAAACATAGGTGGCATGAAGACTGATCCAAAATAATCTACCAAGTGTTCAGTAGCAGAACACAAGCTTTGAAGGCAGAACTTTAGCTAGCACCTCCAGTGATAGGATTAGGTAGCAGGCAACATGAAAGGCCTTTGCCTGAGACTGTGGAAAGCTGCAGCCAATCATGAGTAGACTATCCCAGTTTCCCAAGCTAGCTCATAAAACTGAAGTGATGATTGGCCTGACCAGTTCCCACATACTTTTACAATCCGCTGCACACCTTTGTTCGTGGAGGAAGGCAGCGTACATGATTTTCCCATATATGCTTCCATATTCCCATCTTGCTCAAGTAGCCAAGTATCTGGTATAGATCACCAGAACAATGTGATGCAGTGAATTCATGTGAAAAATATTCGCACATATTGAGAACATTTGGAGTGATTTGGCGAAGGAGGAGTAAGACCAGTTTGCAGAATTTTATTACTCTAACTACTTCCTGGCCGTCATTATAAACAACAGAGTCAACAGAGTTTGGGCTGCGCAGCACACCAGCAGCCATGAAAAAGGCTGGCTTTCAAAGAGTTAGCAAATATCTAAATCAATTAGTCATATTTTTTTATGAAGCAATTACAAGGTAAAGGAATTTATGTGAAAATAAATGTGGTTAAAATGAGAGCAGCATTAGACATTTACTAGAGTGGATGATACGATAAGAGGATAAGAGCTATTGCACCATCCTGGATTAGTCCCTAGCTTATCTTTATTGCTATATTTTTGCAACATGCTCTAAGCAGTAGACTGATCTCATAAATATTCTTTGCATTTCATGTTGCTGCAGAACATTCTCACACTACCATACAACATTTGTTTTGTGTGTGTGTGTTTTTAAAAAAGAAACTCAATATCAGGCATTCCCAAGGCCCGAGTTGACTCTTGTCTATGAGGCTTTAGAGTACAGTCTTTATCTATGCTACTAACTTGAAGAGCCGGCTGCATCTTAGGCTTTTCTTAATCAACAGTAGTGGATGGAGGTGCTCCCCTGACCTCCAGTTGCCTGCCCCGCTGTTGTAGGCCAGGAGGGAGGGGGACGAGACAATGAAGTGAGATATGCTGGTCTTGCCTAGCCCCTCCCTGTCTCCATCCCAGTGGTGCAGGTGACCAGAGATCGGGTGAATGCTACTGCCCCAATCCATCATCCATTTCTCTTTGTCATACATCTCTTGATTTTTTGAGCTCTCCCCATATCTGCCAAGTCCTCCAGTGTCTGTGGGAGCCCCATCTAAAGGTCCCATTGGCAGCTGTGCCTGCTTTATGGAGAAATCTGCCCCACATCACCATCCAATATTATAATAATATTATAATAATAATTTATTATTTATACCGCCGCCCATCTGGATGGGTTTCCCCAGCCACTCTGGGTGGCTTCCAACTGAATATTAAAAACAATACAGCATCAGACATTAAAAACTTCCCTAAACAGGGCCGCCTTCAGTTGTCATTTAAAAGTCAGATAGTTGTTTATTTCCCTGACATCTGATGGGAAGGCATTCCACAGGGCAGGCGCCACTACCGAGAAGGCCCTCTGCTTGGTTCCTTGTAACCTCACTTCTCGCAGCGAGGGAACCACCAGAAGGCCCTCAGCGCTGGAACTCAGTGTCCAGACTGAACGATGGGGGTGGAGATGCTCCTTCGGGTATACTGGGCCAAGGCTGTTTAGGGTCAGCACCAACACTTTGAATTGCGCTTGGAAATGTACTGAAAGCCAATGTAGATCTTTCAGGACCAGAGTTATATGGTCTCAGCAGCCACTCCCAGTCACCAGTCTAGCTGCCGCATTCCAAGTCACCTTCAGTCCTGTAGCCATCATGGCACACTGCCTCAGTTGACAACATATACATCTTAAATCTTGATTCTGAAACTTTTTGCATTAGTACTTAGTACGGGACGCGCCTATCAGCATCAATGCCAGTTGAACCCCAGCTCAGCACTGCAATGACTTTTTTTTGGGTGGTGTCCTAGGGAGCGAAGTGCAGCTGTAGTGCAAAGATGTAGTTTTGCATGATTCAAATGTCTGCCCACATTCCTTTCATTTTCTTCTAGGAAAAAAAGCTTTTACAATTGTTCTTCTTTATTTATGTTCCATGCGAGCCTTTCCTCTATAATCTTTAGCCGTAACGGTGGCGGTGGCAGTGGTGGGAGTCCTGTTCAGAAGTGATCAGCATGAAATGCTCTCCTTTGAAACATGATGTTTTGCTTTGAGTGGCTCTGCTGGTCCTTGCACAGCTTGCAAACACTGCCTGCTGTCTCTGAGACTCCAGTTTCAACACTGTCTTCAAGAGGACCGTGTGGAATCTAACGGGCAAATGTATGATATTAAGAAACAGAGAATGTGCTGTTTAAAGGACACACACACAGAGAGAGAGAGAGAGAGAGAGAGTGTAAAGGCAAGGACTAACCATGATTGGTGCTTAACTCTTTCCAGGAGAGCGTGTTCTCATTAATAGCACATGTTGAGGTGAGGTCTGGAAGGCCACCCTTCTGCTGCTGGGCGGGTTAGTTTGGATGACCATCCGCTGTGATTGGGTGGTTGGGTTGTTGGGCAAATTTTGGTGTTGCCATTTAGGGGGTTGGACCAAAGGTTATAAAATGAAGTCATGCAACTCTGACTAGGCACTTTTGCTGTGTGCATCGGATCACCCACCCACCCTCCCTAATTTTAGGAATCTTGGTTGACCTTGCTATGCCTGTCATGGGGTTGCCTGCTTTTGGGGCAGGGGCCTGGTAGGAATTTTATCCAATTGGCTGATTGGCTTTTGCCATTTGGTTTTTGCCAACTTGTCAGTTTGCGGTTAGGCATTGGTTAAAAAATTGGTTGGTGGAGGGGTAAGGATTGGCAGTGCCTGCCCCTCCAATGCTGCTGCTGCAAGGGAATTCCGTTAAAGGAATCCAGGGCTTACCATGCTTTCGTCCATACCCCTGAATGGGGCTTAGGGCCGTGCAAGCCCCCCGGGAGCATGGGGGGGGTGAGGGTCTGGTGCCCGGCTCCATGCTCTCCCCAATAGTGTTTTCCCTTACTTGCTTTCACTGGAATCCAGAAGTGACTTCTGTCCCTGGGCGTGGGGACAGATAGTCATAACCAATGCCTAAGCAACCACTCACATTTATGTATTTTAATAAAGTTGTGGCCAAAATTATGCCAAAAACCTTAAACAAAAATTATGTGTGAAGTGTGAATCATTCGGGGGTGGATTGGAGGACCTCGACAAGTAAAACATTCTTCACATTCTAGCATAGATGGCCACATGAGCTTCTGTGAATTTTATGGCACACCCAGTGGCAGAGATCCCAGTTACTGTTCAAGGAATCACACCTCATAGGTGCAGTAGTTATGGGATTGTGCCTATGGAAATGACCTAGAAGAAGTTTGGACAAACAAACAAACAATATTTATTACGGCCATAGGCCCATACAGGTAAAAACAACACATAAATAACAGCTTGTGCACGTGGGGAAAAAAAAAAAAAACAGCCGCTAAAACACCACAATAACAATAAAATAATGTTCAGAGCAGCATATGGGTGTCTTCTGGCTTCTTTCCTCACATGTCCTGCTAGAATGGTAATCCCCTTGTGTGACAGGGCTAAGGAACATTCTTTATTGCCTTTCAGGGCTATGTAATTGTAATAATAATAATAATAATTTTATTATGTATACCTCGCCCTTCTGGCTGGATTGCCCCAGCCACTCTGAGCGGCCTCCAACCAGTGTTATTTTTCTAGAAAAAGAGGTTCCAGAGCTCACCATGAATACCTCCATAGTTCTCTTAGAAGGCAATGGCGCCCACCTGAGAGGTGAACTGGGTGCCGACAAGTTTCCACTGAAAAAAAGCCATGCCTCCAACAAATATAAAAACATAATAAAACATCAAACTTTAAAAACTTACTGATACAGGGCTGCCTTCAGGAGTCTTCTAAAAGTTGTGTAGTTCTTTATCTCATTGGCATCTGATGGGAGGACATCACTGTTGAAAGGCCCTTTGCCTCCATCTGCCTTAGAAATGGACATCAGGGGTTTGTTCCTGAAGTTACAAAAAAAAAATAAAAATCTTTTTGGAGGAGGGAATGAGACTGGATGGCTCTCGTGAAAGAATTTGTTGCATTCACTTGGAGAGACATGCTAGAACATGTCTTCTTCATTCCTGGAGGCATGGATTCTACAGAGCTGGAGCAATCCACCTCATGGGCCCTGACTCAGCATGAAAATGAGATTAGGGATCTAAAGAACTGAATCCAAAGAATTCAGTGTCTGGTCCATACACCAAAGGGATTCATGTTTCTCAAACAGTAGGGCAATATCACATGGCAAACCTCTTCTGAAATGGAGGGGGATTTTCAAAGCTGTTTGGGATACTTAATGTGAGTCTGCCATTTTAAAAGAAAATGTCAAAACTTCCACTGGGACCATCAACACAGATGTACGGAACAACCTTACATTTACAGAGCAAAATATCCTCTTGAATTATATCCCCAGCACATGGAAGCTTACAAGGAAGAAGACTGATACTGATGAACTGGAAAAATAAAAATGCATCTACCTTCTACGATTGGATTGAAGATTTGTACAAACTCGCAACATATGAACAACTTGCATATAAACGCAGACTTACCATGGACAAATTCAATGATATTTGGAATCCATTCTTACAAATACTGTAATAGGTTAAGATCTGGTGAAGTACAATAACAACCTTGTAAAGTATACAGTTTTGGGTTTCCCCCCTCACCCCTCATTTTCCCTTCGACACGGGTTCTCTTCCTCTTTTTCTTTTTCTCTCTTTTATTTACATCTCACCATGTCTAGTGCACATACAATTATGTACTTTTTGAAGTTTCAATAAAGATGATAAAACAAACAAACTTCCACTGGGAATGCACAATCCTTGGGTACATCCCAAAAAAGTTCTTTGGTTACCACTCCATAATGTATCTGTTGATTGATCATAAACTAAATCCTAATGACAGAAAGCTTGCACTGTGTAATGTGTTTCATTTTTTTAGTGTGTTTCTTTTTTAAAAAAGATATATATATACTAACATTTAAACAGAAATACAAACACATTTCACTATAGCAGGTAAGCAAAGGGCTGTATGCCTGTTCAGACCAGGTGCACATTTTGGCAAACTCTGCCTTAAGATTCATTTAAGCTGATGTGCGTCCCTTGTCAATTTTCTTTTCTTTTCCATTGTCTCTTGGTTTCTTTTGAAAACAGTCACCCTTGGGTTCCTTTGATTAGAGTGATCACTTAAGCAACGCCAAAACAGAGGACCCAACAGGACACCAATTTACATAGCATTTGCTCCTTCTCTTACCCATTCATCTGTAGAGAATTAATTACGGCACACAATAGATGAGGAGGTGAAAGTAGTTATGATTCAATGGGCCAAAGATTTAGGATACAACATAGACCTCGGTGATTGGCAGAAAATATGGAATGAAAACTTGAAATTTACGGCATGTGTCACATTAAAAGAAAACGTAATGAAGATGGTTTACAGGTGGTATATGACACCAGCAAAATTAGCAAAGATGTACGAAACCTGTAATAAATGTTGGAGGTGTAAGGAGAAGGAAGGTACATTTATGCACATGTGGTGGGACTGTAAAAAAGTAAGGGGGTTCTGGGAGATGATACACAATGAACTAAAGAAAATGCTAAAATATAGCTTTGTTAAGAAACCAGAACTCTTTCTGCTGGGAATAACAAGAACGGATATAAGTAGGAGAGACTGTAAACTGTTTCAATATGCTATCGTCGCAGCAAGGATATTGTTGGCCCAGAGGTGGAAACAAGAAGAGGTTCCGACTTTGGAGGAATGGAGGTTAAAACTAACAGACTACGCAGAGCTAGACAAATTAACAGGGAAAATTAGATACCAAAAAGACCAGAAATTCATTGAGGACTGGGGGAAATTTACAGAGTATTTGAAAAACATATGTGAGGATAACACAACGCTAGCGTGTTTCAAAGAAGCTTTGTGAAAATAGAAGGAGTATTGCCAAAAGGCAAGCAAGGATAGAAATATAACATTTAATGGCAATATTTAATGAAGGAATGTGAGGAGAGGATTTGAACTACGAAAGATTGTCAGAGAAGTTGAGGGAGGTCCAAACAAGGCGAAATATGTGATATATAAATGGATTGGTTTATTGTTTTTTATGGAAAAATTTCAATAAAAATTTATTTAAAAAAAAAAAGAGAATTAATTACGGTTTAGAATTAATTACGGTGATTTAAACAGAGCATCTCACTGGAGTGGAGACAATGGTGGCTAGGTCACCTGCGCACCTCCTCAGTCCAGGTACTCATTGTTGATAGGCATCATCTAAGGGTCTTGCTTTTCCTTTTTAGGGTTCTTTAGTTTTAAACCTGGAGCCAGACAGGCCTTCAGGCAGAGGAAGGTAGTCTGTAAAATTGGACACCTAGCCACAATGCCACAAAGACTTACCTTGCGGGATTGGAGCAAGGACAAAACTAGATAATGCATGCAAAGCACTGTGAAGGCTTGAAAATGATTTTTTAAAAATAATAAACAAAAGCATTCATAAACTGCTTAATATTTCAAAAATAGCTAAGGAGTGTACGGACTGAAAAACAAACAAAATCTCATTAAAACAGGACAACATGGCCTAAAATGAATAAAAAAGCAGTATAGAAACACATAAAATCATATAAATGCAAATAAAACAGAAAATCTGAGTATTCAAATGTGCCTAAGGGAAAAGGTAAGTTTTCACAAGATTTCCAGAGGAACTGATGATTGCTGTTTTAGGCGTGGCAGAGGGAAGGGCATTCCACAGTATGGGGGCACAGAAACAGTATGGGGGCACAGAAACGCCTTTTTGAGGTTGTCACTCTATGATAGTCTGTAGGGTGCAGCGTCATGAGTAGAATTCCCCCAAATGATCTCACAGGTCTACAGGGGCAGGCAGACTTTCAGCTAAGGTAGTGCTAAGTTGTTCAGGGCTTTAGATGCAAACAAGAATTTGAACGTGGCCTGGTAGTTGATGGGCTGCCATTGCAGTTCTCTCAGCACAAGTGTAGAATGTGTTCCAGTCAGCAACCTGGCTGAAGCATTCTGCATGATCTGTAGCCTCCAGAACAATCCCAAGGTAGAGAACATTGCAGTAGTCCAATTGTGAGATTACCAGCACATGAATCATCGGCCAAACTAACGCTGGCAAGGGAAAGGCGTGGTTGACATGCCAACCAGTAGAAATACTATACAAAAGGGCAGTGGTGGAGCTTCATGCTCCAGTACTGGGGGGCGGAGAGCAGGCGGGGGCGAGACTGCCGCATGTCCCGGTGGCGTAGTGCACTGCCTGTGGGCCGTGGCGCTCAGCGCGGGCCGTGGGGCAACTATGATGGCACCCCACCGGGATAATGCTGCCGGGGGTGGTGCGCTCATCCCGCACCCCTCTTCCTCCACCAGCACAAAGGGAAGTCAATGTGGGTTTCTACAAAGCGAGACACAGTGATAACAGCAGTAGAATTTATTGAGCTAACAGAACTGAACAGCAGGGGCAAAGCAACTGCTTATATGTATTTCTGAAGGCCTGGGCTCCTCGCAACGTGATTGGCTGTCTAAACCTCCAAGCTGTGAATCATAACTCAGAGCTTAAGAGCCAATGCCAGTAGCCCAGACCTTGTAATACTATGTGATTGGATACCATGTATCAAATCAGAACACAGGGTTAAGATTCCTTAGTCCAGACTCAAGCTCAGGCAAACAGAGACAACTGTATAATTAAGTGTATAATTAAGTAGCTGTTGTAATTTAGATATTCTATTTTATGTGAGGGAATCATTGGGAATTTTGGTTATTATGTATATATGTTAAGCCCCCACACTCCTCTTCCTCTGCCAGTGCTGAAAAGTACTGCAAGGGTCCATTCTTGCACTTTTCCACAATACTGCACCAAAGTCTATTAGATCCCAAATACCTCAGTCCTAAGCACATCTGCTTTTCAATCAGAAGTGGACACTTCCTCCTCAATATATTTAGAGGGATTCAGGTGTGAATCTAAAAGGAAGATTGCCATGAAGAAAGACAGACATAAGCAGCGCTCTTTACTCGTTGTCTGCTGAGCTCATGATCCATTTTTAAGTCTATTCAGCTCTACTAAACTTTTATCCGATGAAGTCAGTGGCTCACAGTATGCATTAAACATGCAGCTCCTCTTCAAAGCTGTGGTCATTTGGCATGTTAACCTGATCACTGCAGGACAGCCTTATTCCGACATCAAAGAAAGAATAATTTCAGAGGATCCCTCTGCTCTCCCACATAAATAATAATGGCCTAAACATGCACTTTTACATTCAGAAGAGAATGGGGAAAACAGGGCTCTGTGAAAGCTTATATAACCCACATAACACAGCTGGTTTCTCATATTTTAAAGGGGATGCGAGCACATCCTGTTACACACATCGATAATTCATTTGCGACTACTTGTAGCCGAAAGGCCTGTCTAGATAACAGCGAGCTGCGCTCTTGCTTGGGTGCTTTAGTGCACACCTGGGAGCATGGGAAGTACTCTAAGAAAAGGCTAAAGTTACCTTTCCCTCGATGCTCGCCTAGTCTTACAGCAAGGAGCCAGCTTGGCACACCTTGGCCATGCAATATTCCAAGTCATCCCTGACTGATGAGGAACCAGCCTAGTTTGAAGCCTTGGAAACATAGAAATGTGCCCTATACTGAGACAGATCATTGGTCCAGTATTGCCTACAATGACTGCCATCATCTCTCCAGAGCAGTGGCTTATGGGGGGGGCAGGGGTGGTTGCCTCAGACACAAAATTGTTAGGGGCACAAAATCTCAACACCCGGTGCTGCCCAGCACGCTTCCATTGCTGGGTTCCATTGAAAACAGCTTCTCCATGTGAACCAGGAAGTGATATCTCCAGACAACAGAATGTCTCTTCTTATCTCTGCAGCTGCAAGCTCCTGGGTGATGCAGACGCCATTAGGCAATGGAATGACCATGAGTACTCCTTCTGTTTCCCTCCCTCCGTGCAGCCTCAGGAGCTGGCAACCCACGCTATGCCACTGCTCCAGAGTTTCAGGTTTATTGCCAGCCTGCCTGGAGAAGCCAGGCTTTTTGCTGATCAAAGTGTGTGTTTTATCACAGACCCTTGGCCCATCTCATAATCCATTTTGTGCACGACACTTGAAGCGCCAAAACAGTGTAACTGGGGCAGAGCTGACCCTGGCATTTTGGCTACTGCAGGTAAAAAGGATAACATCTCCTGCCAGCCTCTTCTTCCTTCTCTCACAACAGAACGATGTCATTCCAAGCTTCCTGGAAATCAGAAGCTGCAATTGTCTGTTAGCCCATGTGATTCCCCCTAATCTTTGTGCTTTGAGCTTAATGCATATAACCTGCAAATAAAATCAAGTCAGCACCAACACTTTGAATTGTGCTTGGAAACGTACTGGGAGCCAGTGTCGGTCTTTCAAGACTGGTGTTATGTGGTCTCGGCAGCCGCTCCCAGTCATCAGTCTAACTGCCGCATTCTGGATTAGTTGCAGTTTCCGGGTCACCTTCAAAGTAGCCCCACGTAGAGTGCATTGCAGTAGTCCAAGCAGGAGATAACCATTGCTTAAAATCCACACTCCACAAAACAGGAAGATTGAATGAATACGACTTTTATGGATTCCTCTGACTTCAAGCACCACGACCCCACAGCTTTGGAGGGTGCGTCAGTCCTCCAAAACAAAGGAGGATTTGGCATGGCAGCATCCTCTAAGCAGAACTCAACTCAAGAGATGTTCCTAGCCATGGGAGTGAAGTTTCGATTCAACCCAGAATAGGTAATTTCAGACTCAAGAAACTTAACTTTGCTACCATGATACAATGTAACTAATGAAACAATACAAAAGGGCTAACTATGGAACATTCTTGGGATGTATATACTGGGCCTATATTTAGTTTCAGACTTAACTGGAATCAATTCTCTTGTAATATCTTAAGGCTTATTATTTATTGCATTAAATGCCCAAGTGGCTAGAACTGAAAACAAAGGCAGCATATCAAACTACGAGTAAGTACAATTTTGCTGCCAAATTCAATGACCTTACACCAACTCACAACTTAGATCATAAAATTTTATTTTATCCTGTGTTTTGGCCACAAACACTCTTCATTAGCATGGGCTTCAAAAAAAATAATAATGTGGCTGTAAAATACTGGAAAGGAACATGAAATCTGAGTCCCAACACAAAGTAAACATCATATATATATATATATATATATATATATATATATATATATATATGAGAGAGAGTTATATAGCCCATGAATGCCAGTGTTTTTGATTACTGAATCTTATGTAATGCATTATCAATTAATTCAACATCCACACAAGAGTTGGCACTGAACAAAGCAGAAAGAGATTTGGATCTTATATGGAATATCAATAAGAAACTGAGGGTAAACTCAGCAATTTGCAGCTTCAAGCACATTTCCATATGTACATCTCTCAGAATACAAAAGTAGGGTTATTTTTACCCATGAACCTTTTCTCTTTCTAATTGAGGGGCCATGGCATCAACACAGAGATTTCAACCGTCATCCATCAGTACAGTTAATCTATCCTTAATATATATTTGTCAGGAACCCTGATGGAATGATGTATGGGTGTGAGAAGCAGCCATATAAGCAGGAGCCAAAAGTTTGCAATCTACTTTGGAGGGTTTGAGGTGACACAAACTAAGAGCCTACACTCTCAGGAGTGATTCAGATGACCAATTTCCTGTGAACATAATCTGCCAGTCACACAGGTAGCTGTGTGGAGCCATTCCCGATGTTTAGAATTGGAGTATAATTTTGTTAAAACAGTTGTCCTCTACTATTTCTGTTGCCCCAATAGGTAAACTATTGGCATGCATTTGCACATGTGTGCCTTTGGGTTCATTTTATAATTAAGTCCATATTCCATCAGTTGAAATGGGTGCTTTCAGCCTTGCCGTTGTAAGCGGTAGGTGGGCTTGGAGTTTATATTTTCTTCATTTTTTTATTGTGTGTTTATTAGCATTTGCAAAACTCCCACTTAGTATGCACCAAGAATACAAGGGCATAGAAAAGATTTGGTTTGCCACAAAAAGCTACTATTAATATGAGTGACAATAGGAGGAAGTTGGCACACCTATTTAAAAGGAGAAAGTGAGAGAAGGGGTCAATGCTCTGAAGCCAACACAATTCTGATACAAAATTAATAAGGATTGTTGCTGCATCAGGTCCAAAACTATTATACCTACCTATAACTTCTATAGCCTCTCCATAAAGGCTGCCGTTGATTCTAATATTAGGTTATCCAGATGCTTTTAAAGGCATTGAGATTAAAATTAAGCCAGGCTGTATTTCAACTCCATTACTCACACATGTAGTGTTCATCTGAGTTGATTAACATGGGGTTTGATCCATAGGTCTTTATGCCAGTTCTACTTCCCACATTGTGCTGGATGGCTCCAGAGCATCCTTCCAGAGGACAATGGAGACTGCAGGGGAGAATCAGAAATCAGCAAAATTGCCTTCCCTGTCTGCCTCCAACAAGAGCATCCTGTGAGCAGAGGTTTGCTCATAGGAACTTCAAATCCGAGTCTAATTCTATGCTGCGTTTTGAAAACTCCCATTTTCAGATTCAATCTGGAGATTCGGACTAAACAAAGAGCTCCATCTGTTTTGTTTTTGTTTAATGTTTTAACGGCAAATTGTTGGTTTATTTAGATTGTACACAGCTTGGAGATTTTAGAAATATGAAGCAGTTATAGGATTTTCCTTTGTGTTTTTTTTAAAAAAGAGCACATTTTAAAGTTGTCTCTGCACACCCTTGGTATATCTGCTTACAATCTGGCTTCTTTAATCTAGCCTGAAGTAGCTGATCCACCTACAAATGTAACAAATTTCTGTGAAAAGTAAAGGAAATTGTAACTATTTTTAGATCACCCATTATACTAAACAGGGAAAGAAAAGAGCTTTGCTTTTAACAGATCTACTTTGGTCTTGAACAAAGAGTTAAATTGGAAAGACGCAGAATGGTTCCGAAACAGAAAGGGCTGCTTCCCAGAGTACAGATGGTAGTCAAATCTTGTGGAGAGTGAACAGTCTAAGTAAATGCACCCCTCACAGACTAGATTTTTTAATTTAATTTTTTAAAAAGAGGAAATCCCCTTATTGTATTGCAAGGCTCACCAGCAAATCCAAATTTTGAGAAAAGACTTTTCTAGGAACGGATGACCCATGAAAATGCGAAGTACATAGAGAAAAAGAAAGAATTTAGAATCTAAATATCCATTCCCACACCTTTGTGTGGTCAGTCGAGAGAGAAGGAAAATAATTGAGCAATACATTAAGAGAGTCTGCTTTTTCTGCGAAGAAGAAGCTACCTCTTTGTAACATAGCCTTTGAGTGACCCATAAGATCCCAGCTTGCGGTGTCTTTAATAAATAGAATGATAGTGAATTCTAGTGAAAGCTATGACACATAATTGCTGGCTGAGAGGCACTACACTGTGCAGATTCAGCTGAACCTCTCATCGTATTGCTGTACTTGGCAAGCATTCCCAACTGAAGCCTCTTGAAGTGTGTTTTGCTGGCTCTGCACCATAGCTATAGCATGTTCCAGGTTAGGATACTAAAGTCCTAGTGTACCCTGACCACTCTCTTCTCTGTTTAAAGAAACAGAGCAGAACAGTGGTTACGTTCTATAGATAGCAAAATAGCTTTCATAATTCCAGTTATGCTGGTAGAGTTTCTTCTATGGCTGGTAGCAGAGGTTATTACTGAAGATGCAAGTCTCAGAACCATGCTGCATGTTATGGTACCTGGAAAAACACACACACGTGCCGCTCTGTTGTTTCCACACATTTCTGAAACTTATAGCTCTGTTTGCTTTATGTTTCTCTATGTTTCTCTAGGCCCATGGGTTTTGCAAGAAATGAAGCTGTCCCAAATGTTGACTGAGGTGTTTGTTTTTCCTTTATTAAAGCACAGCAGTTTCACTTAAGTTTTTTTTTTTTAATCACATTGTTCTGCTTTAACAAAAGACAAAAACATAACCCAGAGCTCTTCAGAACTACACAAGCAGCTAGACTCACATTGTAAGGCCTATCAGAGGCCTATAATGCCTCTTGGAGGACACAAAGAAGCACTGGAAAGGTGCAAAAATGCAAAGTAAAAAGAAGAAGAAGGAACAAGCAAACACACACACCATTTAGATATCTTTTAAACATGTTAAGGTAGGAAAGAGCAAGAGACAGCTCCTGCTTCCTCCTTTGAAAATCAGAAATATGAAGGATGTTGAGGTTTTACTTGGTCTAATAATGAAACTGCCCCAGCCAGATTATTGGGAAAGGGGATCCCTTTTATTTCCCTCACAAAAAGCCCTTAGACCTATTTGTCTGCAATTTATTGCCATCTGGAGGTCTTCCTGTGCCGGTAAATTCCATCCATTTTGGCCAAGAGGGGGGAAAGCTATAGCCATTGTTGGTTTCCCCATTATAGTGAGGGGTGAACTTTGTTTAACCCAGAGTGGCTCAGAAACAGGAGCACAGATCAAAGTAGAGGAAGGGACATGCTTGCTAGCCTGCCATGCTGTTGAGTTAAACACAAGGAAGGCTGAGACTGACTAAATATAAAGGGACCAGGCAGGGATTTTGTACAATATTTTGGACTCCACTAAAGTCTGGAAACCTGGGTGGTTGCCCAGTTTGCCCACCCCTAAAGCCACCACTGCTCCATGATAATATTAAAATACTTATAGAACAAGATTCCATGTGAGCCAGTGTGGTGTAGTGGTTCAGAGCGGTGGACTCGTAATCTGGTGAACCGGGTTCAATTCCCCACTCCTCCACATGCAGCTGCTGGGTGACCTTGCGCTAGTCACACTTCTCTGAAGTCTCTCAGCCCCGCTCACCTCACAGAGTGTTTGTTGTGGGGGAGGAAGGGAAAGGAGATTGTTAGCTGCTTTGAGACTCCTTAGGGTAGTGATAAAGCGGGATATGAAATCCAAACCCTTCTTCTTCATCCTAGATACAAGTTATTTCCAAGAACTGTACATGTTAATTGGAATTATATGTCGTCATGCATATGGGGCACATTTGGGTTGTAACTTAGAACCAAGTGGAAAGCCATTGTACAGCAGTTGTAAACACAACAACAGCATGTTACATGGTTAGAAGACATGGCTATTGTACCCACATTCTGTTTGTTGGCTTCCCAGAGCCAACTGGTTGGCCACTGTAGGAATAGAATATTGGTGCAAATAGGCTATCCTTTTGGCAGATCCAGCAGCATGTTTATTGCTTTCTTAACTATCACGGCTACAGGAACATTGCCAATAACTCACAGTGCTTACTGTGTGTGGCCCAGTCTGATTTTTTTATTTTTTATTTTTTGTATAAAAAAAATCTTTACAAGTGAGCAGTAATGGCTGGCTCTAATACTGATATCAAATGAGTATTCCAGATCCTAGGCTTCACGTTTATTTCTCAATAAACAAAAAGCAAATGAAAACTGTGTATGTTCAGTGCATTTTTCTCAAATTTCAAGAATCAGTTCATAAAGATGATGGCCAACATCCCCCAATCTGTGTGGTTGGCTATGAATGAAATTTATTGGGAAACGTGAAGGTGTATAGGCTCAACAGTGGGTGCAGTTAGAAATATCAAGTGAGACCTTTTTTTTTTCCCTTACAAAGCTTAATAATACAAACAAAAGAGACCTTTCCAGCAAAGTAGACATTTTAAATGGGCCTCTCGGCTTGCTTATTTATCAATCCCTACAGCGGTTACATAGCTGTGTCTCAAAGGGTTTTACATTGCGTGGACAGGCGGAGTCCCCAGATCCCGAGTGGTCCCCCCCCCCCCCCGTCATGTGGAATAACGACTCTAGACAACGTGCTATGGGATTAAATTGGCCACAACTTTATTAAATTTCAAATGTGGGTAGACCTTGGCTCAGGCATTGCGCGTTCTCCCTCCCTAGTCCCCAGCCGGGGACCTAGGGAGCATCAGGGTTATCCAGTGTGTGGGGGGGGATGGGCCGGCTCTGGCGAACATATGTTCAAGCAGAGATAGCCGCCCCCGTTACGCCGCCGCAGGGGAGAGCAATGACGACCTTTCGGCGTACGGCCAAAGCCTCCCTTCAAAAACCCCTTTAACGGGGAACCCTGGTATCACCGCTGCAAAGAGGAAGATGGACTAAAGGATTCCGCCCAAGGCCTGATACCGCCAAAGTTGTGACGTTTTGCTACGGGAAAAGCGAAACCTGCCAATGCAGGGAAATTCCTTTCCGGCCCTTTAACAGCGACCTTATCGTAGCAGTGCCCGCATACCTGTGGAGACAGGTTAACCTGCAAAACCTATGAAGAAAAGTTAACCTGCAAAAGAAGACATTAACGGCGAGTGGGTAGGGTGGGAGAAGCTCTGGAGCCAAGTGAGGATTACCAATTAAGATCCACCCTCTATTGTGTGGGCAGGTAATCCCTCCCCCTACCTGGCCTGGTTTCCCTGGCAACACTTCCCCCAGGTGGGATTGGACAACTCACTGGGGTAGGCGGGGACCTCCAGGTATCCCACCTGGGGGAAGGCAAAGCCTATGTTGATGGGGCCACTCCAGATCCAGGGCTGCGTGCGTCCACGCAAAGGGCGCCCCCCGTTTTTTAAGTGGGGAGCGGTCATTCCCTTTGAACAATCACATTGGGGGGGGGGGGCTTTTAGACCCATCCTTGCATCTATGGCCCAAACCAGCTTTCACCAACCAAGGCTTGGATGTCAGCCACAACTTCTCCTGGACCAAAGATAGCTTGCCCATTGCAATCCATGCTCCGGTGGTATCCCGATTAGACTACTGCAATACATTGCCTGTGGGGCTGGCTCTGAAAACATCTGAGAAGCTTCAGTTAGTTCAAAACATTGCTGCAGGACTGTTGACCAGGATTGACCAAACACATTGCTGGTTCTTAAACAACATCACTGGTTTCTGGTTTAGTTATGAGCACGCTACAAAGCGCTAGTGTTCAACATTTTTTTTTTAAAATTATTTTTATTAAAGATTTTCTTGGTTTACAAAAATACACGCATGGGGTCTTTCTTCAACATTAATATTCTACATGACTTGGCATCTGGACACTTGACAGACCATGTACCTTCCCATCAGTTAAAGTCACCTTCTGAGGTCCTTCTTTGCATTCTACATTCCCTGCCCTGGTTTCTGCCTCCCCTTCTCTCTCACTCTCTCATTTTATACTGCCCCTTTATCCTCATTTCCCCCTTCTTTCCAACCACATGAAATTAAGCCAAAGCGTGCATGAAAATTAGTCTGAGAGCTTTGTGGACTTCTACGGCTAGAGGTTGCCCATGAACCAAACAGATGATTTCTTACTGAAGTCTGGACCTATTTGGCTTCCTCTCAGGAGTTTTGGTTATCCTTCTGAAGTGGCTAGTGTGTTTGGACATGGTTATTCATGGGCAGCGTGTGTGATTTTGGGATGCAGAAAAGGTCTGTCTGAGGTCAGATTTCCCAACTTAGAGCAACTGTAAAAGGAGCTAAATAAAATAAAGCTAGTGAAAGCATTACAAGCTGTAACATTGTAAAGGGCCGTGTGCAGTCTCCGGGATATTTTTTTATGGTTGGGATTAAATAACAAAGTTCTCCTGAAAATATTCTCAGCATTTTATCTTAACAGAAATATTTACAGCGTAAAGCACAAAAAGCCGTCCATGGGCTTGCAACACAAAACCAAGTCAATCTGGGGAAGTTCAGCATTTATAGCAAAATATACATTTTTTTAATGTTTTTTTTTTTAAAAAAAGAAGGAGACTGTCAGCAACTCTGACATGCTTTTGTAATGTGGAGCAACAAACTAACAAAGTTTCTGTTATTGCAGTGTGCATTTGCAGGCATTTGTTTTCAGTTATATAGAATCTAATCAGTGGCATAGGAATCTGGTGATAAATGCACTCTTTACACACTCGTAAGAGAGACTAGAAATAGTTCTGAAGCAAATGTTGTCTTTAAGCAGTACATTCTCTTTCTGGTTTGTAAAGTCAAGGCCAACTGAGCAATTACTGCCTCGTGGCCGTTAATTTTTTATATTTCTGAATTTAGATGCTTTTCGAAGCCAAAGCCCACACAAGAATAACGGCAGAGATACATCTCTGAAAAGGATGAGGAATGATGAGCAGGAAAACACTCGAGACCTTGCAGAAAAGACGACATGTTCCATCATTATGCTAAATGCATTCAGGACGTTTTGGGAGTTCTCATCTGTAGGCTTCCGCTGATTCCAGTAACCTGAAATGGGCTTCAAATTTCTGTGGGAAAGATTGGGATTAGGACTGAAATTGAGTTAGAACCTGGTTGATTGTTGTTGTTGTTGTTTAGTCGTTTAGTCGTGTCCGACTCTTTGTGACCCCATGGACCAGAGCATGCCAGGCACTCCTGTCTCCCGCAATTTGGTCAAACTCATGTTGGTAGCTTCGACAACACTGTCTAACCATCTCATCCTCTGTCATCCCCTTCTCCTTGTGCCCTCCATCTTTCCCAACATCAGGGTCTTTTCCAGGGAGTCTTCTCTTCTCATGAGGTGGCCAAAGTATTGGAGTCTCAGCTTCAGGATCTGGCCTTCCAGTGAGCACTCAGGGCTGATTTCCTTAAGAATGGATTTTATCTTCTTGCAGTCCATGGGACTCTCAAGAGTCTCCTCCAGCACCATAATTCAAAAGCATCAATTCTTTGGCGATCAGCCTTCTTTATGGTCCAGCTCTCAGTTCCATACATCACTACTGGGAAAACCATAGCTTTAACTATACGGACCTTTGTTGGCAAGGTGATGTCTCTGCTTTTTAAGATGCTGTCTAGGTTTGTCATTGCTTTTCTCCCAAGAAGCAGGCGTCTTTTAATTTCGTGACTGCTGTCACCATCTGCAGTGATCATGGAGCCCAAGAAGGTAAAATCTCTCACTGCCTCCATTTCTTCCCCTTCTATTTGCCAGGAGGTGATGGGACCAGTGGCCATGATCTTCGTTTTTTTGATGTTGAGCTTCAAACCATATTTTGCGCTCTCCTCTTTCACCCCCATTAAAAGGTTCTTTAATTCCTCCTCACTTTCTGCCATCAAGGTTGTTGTGGTCGTTTGACTGGCACTTTCCATTGTCTCTTGAGACAGACAGATGCCAACAACCAACCAAATGCCCAACATTTCTTTATAAAGGGGTCCTTTACCTTTCCCCCCTCTTTTTGCCCTCTCCTTTAAAGGTTTCTCTCTCTCCCTGTTCTTACCCAGGATATATACCCTCTTTCTCATTAGAGCCACAGCAGCTAACACAGGTGAGGCACCTCAAAGAAATGTTGGCCATTTGGTTGGTTGTTGGCATCTGTCTGTCTCAAGAGACAATGGAATGTGCCAGTCAAACCACCACATTAGTGGCCACAGTGACCTCCCAGGGGAGCAAGTCTGGGCAGTGTGTATGGAGGTCCTGGGCTGTCCAGATGATAATTTGGATGGCAAAAAAGAAAGACAAATCAAGTGAATTGGTTGGTCAAGTATTTTAAAGCAATAGGATGCTTCCAACTAAGTTTGACTTGGAAATAGTCCCATTGAAATTGATGGGTCTGAATTAGTCATGCCAATTAATTTTCATTTCTGCTCTGCGTATGACTAACTGGCAACACCCCATTGACTTCTTCTTCATTTTACCCCTTCCTCACTTCTCCATTAGATTATGTCACTCTCACCATAGTTTCACCATGTTCATCTGAAACTTAAAAAAAAATAAAAATAAAGCTCCACAAAGCATGTCATATTAAAGATAGTTTTCATTGTGAAACATGCATTTAAATATGCACTTTCTTTAAATTCTGAACATATTTTATCCCCCAAACACACAACTTAAAATGCATTTTGGTTCACGGTGTGTTGGGGGGGGGGTATGAACTACAAAATTCAGAGACTTAAAAAAACAAAACAAAACAAAACAATCAAGTCAGTTCACATCTGAGTCTGTGGAAATTGGATTCATTAAACTCTTGCCAGAGATGCTGAGCGGGGCAATGGTAATCTGGCCTCTACTTTCCTCATTTGCAAGAATTACTTCAATCTGAGATTTACTCTTGAACAGCAGCATATACAACCCTCAGGTGATGTGAGTTAAAGGATAGTTTTCTCTGGATAAGCGATTGTGTCAACAAGTCCTAAATGACCACAGTTGGGACATAAATTCTATGACTGTGAATTCTGCGAGATTGCATGGTGAAGGCAGTAACTGTCGTACGTACCAGATGCGTTTTGGCTTTCTGAGCTTATGCTTCCCAACAGCTCCCATTCTCCCCCAAGTAGATTCTGTTTCATTTCCATGGAGAGGAGAGGGAGTTATCACCTATGTTGGGCTAAAATAATAACTTTGGTTGACCTTGTCTCTCCCATTTAAAGTTTTAAGTGCTGCAGCTGCATACTTTCTGATCCATCAACCTCCAGGCTACACAGATTCGTTTTTGTTATATCCTGTCGTCATCGCCAGAACTGTAGCCAGAAGCGTTCCAGTTAGGAGAAAGGGGGCCCATAAACAGGATCGGACCTCTTGGGTATTGGCAGAAATGACAAGAGTTATGTAGCCTATTTCATGTCAAAGAAAATAAAATGTGGCTTAGCGTGGGAAGGTGGGATTGGAAGTGGGGGTGCAGAGAATAAACAGAACTGCCAGTGGGCTCTCTATGCTTGGCTAATGGCCCAGTTATCCTTCAACCTTTTGCTCTTCAGAGGAGCCTTGTTTCTCCTGGACTGTTTTTTTGTTTTTGGTCTCCAGTCACTTCTTTCTTTCTTTGAAACATTCCTTATATGTAAGAATTTTAAAATAGCAAACTAGACAGTGGTCCAGATAACCACAAAACAAAACAGCGTTATGCATATGAAGATAGAACCAACACGTTGGATAAAGATTTAGGAGTCGGAACGAGCACAGACCTGCAGTTTACTTTGAATCACACTGCTGTTGTGGGTTCGGTCTACCAAAACATTGTTTCCAAAATCTAAGGCGAGGCACTACGGTTCTTCTCAGTACTTGTTAGGCCTACAATCTAGCTTGGTGGCAAGCTGCACCAGGGGCTAAGTTCTCCTGGCACAGAAAGAGGCAAATGGAAGGAATTCAGGGTCCTGCATGGAGGACCAAGGGCCACAGCAGAAACGTAGTCCTAAGATGAGGTAGGGATTCTGTGCTGGGTTCAGCAGACAAGGACTAAAGAGCCACAGGAAATGATGCATTCAAAGAATAAAGGTCAGGAGGAGAGGCGAGACAAGGCAGCCTGTGCTAATATACCATCTCATGAGTTACTCGGAGTAATATGGAACCAGTCAGGTACCTCTTGGTTTCTCGAGTCACATGAGCTTGGCTGGACTGAAGAGCTGAAGTTGCAACTTAGTGGCATTTCAGAAGAGCAGAGGTTGGGCTACTGTGATAGTTTCTCAGCCAAACATATTTCCTGGTGCAGAGACAGATTTAGGACAGCACAACTAGTTTTCCTGCACTAGGCGCCAAACCTAGAGTAGTGCCATAGGGTGCCACAACTATGATGCAGGACATGTGCAGAACAGAAGGTGAGATGTCCTCGCACAGAGTACCACTGAACTTTGAAAGGCCGAAGTCTGCAGCGCTTCATTTTGGACAAAAGAAGGATTCAGAAGAGAGCTTGAAGCGCTGAGAAAATGTCAAGAATGAAAGCCTGTGATGACCATCTGAAAGAACGTGGTACAGGAAAAGATAGGTTAGTTTATCAAATAATTTTCATGTATTTAAAAGCATCTCAGAGAGAAGTGGGGGCAATCGTTCTCATTGTCACTGAGGGCTAGGATAAGAAGCAGAGGGCTTTGATTACAGAGATGCCAGCTTAGATGAAACATTAGGAACAAATTTCTAACTGTAATTAGAAGTGGAACAAATCACAAGTGGAACAAAATTGCCCTGGGATGGTCATTTCCCCTAGGATTTCAAGAAAAGTTTTGATCAATAAGGCTTCACATTGAGGGATTCCATTTAAAATTGCAGATTAATGTGGAAATGGGACAGAAAAGGCTTATGGGTGAACATATGCAAAACTTCATAAATGATACATAGGGAAGGTGGGAGTAGGCAGTAGCCCATCTTTCACATATGACCTGAATTGAAGTCTAAAGACGGAACTGTTGCAATAACTTGAAATTTTCCTTTCGAGTCATGGCAAACAGAAAGCTAAGCTATTTTTTTAATGCAGCAAACATGTATGTTCTTAATTAATAGGGAACAGAGCATGAAGGACAGTGCTTGTGAAGCTGAGGTAACCTTCTGTATCTTATATCTTTTTGTAATCCACTTTGAGGTAGTTTTTTAAAATATATTTTTATTTAAGATTTCTTAGTTTACAAAAATGCATGCATTGTCTCTTTTTTTCAAGTTTTGTTTTCTACAGATCAGTTTCATTTGTTGTGAGACGTTGGTGTTGCATGCAATATTAGGTGAGAGGGGGAGGGGGAATGGTGAGTGGGGGTCGGGTGGTTATTCCTACTTAGTGTATGTGTGGGGTTTTGTGTCAGCATTACTTGTTGTATTTCCTTGGTGGTGAGAGAGATTGCTGGTGGTCTGGGGTGTGGTTGGTTGTCTTTGGTTGGCTGTAGTGAGATTTGTTTTTGTGTGTGAGTGGGGTGGGTGTCTGTGTGTTTTTGGATCAGGTTAGCCAGATTGATTTGTATGCTGTTGGCATATTTTTGTTGTCTTGTTGGGCTATGTATGTGATGAAGGGGAACCATACAGGGGTGAAGGCATCTTCTTCTATTTTCCCCCATATCAGTTTACAGTGGTACCTCGGGTTACATATGCTTCAGGTTACATGCGCTTCAGGTTACAGACTCCGCTAACCCAGAAATAGTGCTTCAGGTTAAGAACTTTGCTTCAGGATGAGAACAGAAATTGTGCTCTGGCGGCGTGGCGACAGCAGGAGGCCCCATTAGCTAAAGTGGTGCTTCAAGTTAAGAACAGTTTCAGGTCAAGAACGGGCCTCCGGAACGAATTAAGTACTTAACCAGAGGTACCACTGTATTGGTTAGTTTTTCTAAGAAGCCTGCTTCCCATACTGGTCCATGCTTACTCCCGACAGGTCTCTCCAGTGTATGGCTATGATGTGTCTGGCTCCTGAGAGTAGGTGGGCTATGAGCTCTTTATATTGTGTGTGGGCATTATTATCTTGCAAGATGTTTAGTAGGGCCTGTTGTTGTTGTTGTTGGCAATCCAGTGGTATACATTTTATGAAATAAATAAATAAGTGCCTGCTTTTTCTCCATCAACTTCTCATACTAGCATTAACTTGATTAAACCACCTTCTCTGATCCAGCTTTTGCCACGCTCTTTTGGACTACAATTCCCATCAGCTATAGACAGAACAGCCAGCTTTCTGGGCCTGATGGGTATTGTAGTCCCAAGCAACCGGGGGCACCAGGTTGGTGAAGACTAAAGGTAAAGGTAAAGGGACCCCTGACCCTTAGGTCCAGTCGTGGCCGACTCTGAGGTTGCGGCGCTCATCTCGCTTTATTGGCTGAGGGAGCCGGTGTACAGCTTCTGGGTCATGTGGCCAGCATGACTAAGCCGCTTCTGGCGAACCAGAGCAGTGCACAGAAACGCCATTTACCTTCCTGTCAGAGTGGTACCTATTTATCTACTTGCACTTTGACGTGCTTTCAAACTGCTAGGTTGGCAGGAGCAGGGACCGAGCAATGGGAGCTCACCCCGTCGCGGGGATTCGAACTGCTGACCTTCTGATCGGCAAGTCCTAGGCTCTGTGGTGTAACCCACAGCGCCACCCACGTCCCTTATGGTGAAGACTGCACTGACTTTTTTCTTTAAAAAAAAAAATGAAAGCAAACCATTGGTTGTCAACAGCCAAGACAATTCCTCTCCCCTCCTCACGGAAAATGAAAAAAGATACTCTCAGGGATGTTTTCCTTATTTTTCAAACAGACAAAAGTTATTTGGCAGATGTTCACATTTAAAGAGAGCTGTGAGACTTGCAGCAGGACCAAAGATGGCTACTGCCTACTCCCACCTTCCCTGCACTGCTCTTCCCATGGCAGCTGCCTCACTTGTCCCTGGCCAAGCTTCAGCCGCTTGCAGATTTTAATTAGAACCACATTTGATTCCCTGAGTGAACCCAGCTCCATTGAAAACTATATTATGAATCTTTTCAGGCTCCTCATGCCCAGTAAAAATATTATGAGATAGCACTTCATGGCCTTTCCAACTACCAAACCCCCCCCTCCCAATCTGCTTTGAAAATTTAAACCAAGAAATCTAATATGGTATTTCAGGGAGGAGGAAAAAAATTAAATGCATAGTTTGGTGACATGTGCTTCTATTGCTGAGGTGGTGGGAAGAAGAGTCAGGATTGAACCCATAGCATTATGTGGAATGGGGTCCAACTCTTTCTATGCAATGATGATTGTTATCTCAAGCTTTCACAGACTGTTAGTTGTTCAGTCTGGAATGGGTAGTCCCTCTGTAGTTTAAAGACTGATGGTTGAATTTGTGGTTTGGCTCTGCTCTTTTTCTTTGCTATTCATTGAGAGTGGTGTGCTTTTTACTGTACCCCACCAACAATTCCATCTCCCATCACACACACACACACACACACACACCCTGACTAATCTGCCAATTCTGGTTTCTCTCTCTCATTTTCCCAATCTTAAGCTTTCTGTACATTTCTGCAGCAATTTGTATTTTTAAAAACATCCTCATGAAAATTTGTCAGCATTTTAGTGCAAATATCCCAAACGCATTTTAATATGCAGCTTTCATTGATTTACTTTTTAAAAAAAAAATACATGCTTTGCCCTCAGAAATGCATTTATGCGCACACAGGTTGGAGAACTGCACCACAAAGGATAGCTGTGTTTTAGTTGGCATATTGGTTCAATGTGTGCGAATTCAGAAAATTTCTCATTAAAATACAATGTTGAATTTCTTCCCCATATCTTCCCCAAGGCAGCAAGTTCAGGGGTGATGGGAGATATACTCCAACAACAGGCTGGAGAATGATGATAATGTTGTCCTATGAATCTAAGTAGGGGCGCAGGTGGCACTGTGGTCTAAACCACAGAGCCTAGGGCTTGCTGATCGGAAGGTCGGCAGTTCGAATCCCCGTGACAGGGTGAGCTCCCATTGTTTGGTTCCAGCTCCTGCCCACCTAGCAGTTCAAAAGCACATCAAGTGCAAATAGATAAATAGGTACCGCTCCAGCAGGAAGGTAAACGGCGTTTCCGTGCGCTGCTCTGGTTCGCCAGAAGCGGTTTAGTCATGCCAGCCACATGACTGCGGACAAACGTCGGCTCCCTCGGCCTACAGAGTGAGATGAGCGCGCAACCCCAGAGTCATCCATGACTGGACCTAACGTTCAGGGGTACCTTTGCCTTTACCTTTTATGAATGTAAGTTGCTCTGAATTACTTTGTAAGGAAAGTAACTAAATAAAACAACAATAATAATTCAATCTAGTAGTCGCACAGCCCCTTTCTCATGTTTAGACACAAACATGAGGTGTTTTAACTGAGGTTGGTCGTGTCTGATATTTGGCACTCTTTTGATGTAGCTACCTTAAGGTAATGTTTTGTTAGCTTCACCCTGTTTATTGCCAAGCTTAAGCATTCTTAATGTTTCAGCTGATGAACTAGCATCAAGTTAATTTCTGAACAGGGGAAAAGAAGCGAGTTAAGGACAGAAAAATCCCAGCCTTTCTATGCTCCACTCCCGAAGGTCCACAGCTCATCCAACAGTGTACTGTCAGCAACTTTTACTAGCCTATATCATTTTTATAGATCGTGAATGGTAGATGCCTAAAACCCTGACCTCTACCAGGCCCCTGTAAATCTGGCTTGCTGCAATCTAGCATAGCTTCTCTGGTTCCCCCTACTTACCCTCCACCCCAACTGCCTTTTCCCATCATCGCTTGAGTCACTCCCTTGTAGCTGCTACGTTCCTGGCAACTGGAGCTTAAATGGAGACCAGTAGTATGGAACTTAGTCAAAAAACCTTCTGAAAACCCAAATAAATTGTGTCTACTTCTTATCAGCTTTGTCTGTAACCTCCTGAAGCATCTAGTTAGCCAAGACCTTCCCTTTCTAAATCATTCTCATTATCTCGTGTTAGTTTAGCACTATGTATTTACTTGCATAAAAATGTCCTTTTACTGTAGTTCATACTAAATACCAAACTGATGGAGCTACAGTTCCTCGAGAATGCCCTTTTCAACTCTGAGCATAACGGCACTAGATGACTCATGGATTTCAGTCTTGTATCTTCGCAGGACAGCACAATTTTTTCCATAGATACACCAGCTGCCTTCATACACTCAAACTGATCTTTTTCTTTTTCTTCACTTACTTACACTGGTTTCTTACAAAATAAAAAAAATTCCTTCCAGTAGCACCTTAAAGACCAACTAAGTTAGTTCTTGGTATGAGCTTTCGTGTGCATGCACACTTCTTCAGATACACTGAAACAGAAGTCACCAGACCCTTCTGTGACTTCTGTTTCAGTGTATCTGAAGAAGTGTGCATGCACACGAAAGCTCATACCAAGAACTAACTTAGTTGGTCTTTAAGGTGCTACTGGGAGGAATTTTTTATTTTGTTTTGACTATGGCAGACCAACACGGCTACCTATCTGTAACTGGTTTCTTACATTTGCATTCTCAGTAGGGGGTATAGGTAAAGGCTAACCACAGATGAAGATGATGGACTTTTCGGAGCTAGCTGACCTGACTGGAAGAATCCGCGACCAGAGAGAAGAGGAATATCAAGAAGATTGGAAGAAATTTAAGGACTATTTGAATAACTATTGTAATATAAAAAATTAGAAATTACTTGAAAGTACCAAATAGGCCTAGGATTAAATTAGGTTTTAATTAAATAAATGGGATTTAGAACAGTAGGAAAAGTGAATAAATTTGATTATAATTGGAATATTGTTGTTTAATAATGATATTGGAAAGCTGTTACATTCAGATACAAGGAAACTCAGAAGGGAAGGAACATGCTGGTAGCTTTGAAAACTCCATGGAGAAAGACAACAGGCATATATATATATATATGTTTGTTGGATTGATTATAAAAAATATATAGGTCACTCCTCATATAAAATACAAGGGTGGTGTACAACAGAGATAACATCAAGAGACAATGGAGTGTGCCATGGCGGGGAGGGGGAGGCAAACCACTGTCTTGGCAGTACCAAAGTGACTCTCTGTGGTCTCTAGCAGAGCTCTTTTCCCAAATCTGATACAGTGGTACCTCGGGTTACAAACACTTCGGGTTACAAACTCTGCTAACCCAGAAGTAGTACCTCAGGTTGAGAACTTTGCCCCAGGATGAGAACGGAAATCGCGCAGCAGTTGGAGGCCCCATTAGCGAAATCATGCCTCAGGTTAAGAATGGTTTCGGGTTAAGAATGGATGTCCAGAATGAATTAAGTTTGTAACCTGCACTTGAAACCTTTTAATTGGCAAGGCCAGGGATTCCCAGACAGAAGTTAGCATCGTCTGAATGCCGCTCAGTAGTTCTGAGCTACAGAATAGCTGGCACTGTTCTTACTGGCTCAGGTACTGGGAGCCTTAAAAAACATCCTTTGTTTGCTTTTGGTCAACTCTGTCTCCATTGTAACTGGTGTCTGGGACTCGGAAGAAGAGCAGGGAAACACTTGTCATTTCCACACGATTTACTTAGCTGTTTGACCAATGGTTCTCCCTTGCTGAACATGCAAATTTTGACTTTGAGATAAAAATCCATCTTACTTGTACACTGTGAGTGTACACAGCATGCATATGCGTACTATACCAGTGTGTTCACAGTTGTTACACGCAATAGGAGCTGTGATTGACTGAAGCATCCTGGTGTGCAGACAGCATGCAGTGAAATAGATACAGGTATGTGTTTCAAATGCGCTGGTGAAATAGGATGCGAAATAGACTTTTAAACCTGTGCCACTATCTTAACAAGAGAGAATTAGTGCAGTGCATTTGCAGCAGCTTTCCTGATGGTTAATGAATGTCTGTGGTTTTCAGTATTAAATGATCGGATCTTAGACACAGGTTAAATTATAGCATTAGATCCCAGTTTATTTTGTTTTAAGGCAAGCAAGACAAAGTGGAGAAGGGGAAAAAATGGACTCAGCTTAGTAGTCCCATATGGCCAATTGCTATAACTTTTTGGCCTGTTTGTGTGTATCTGAGAACGAGTGAGAGAGAGAGACAGAGAAAGAGAGAGTATGTGTAATAACTTTGCACTGATCTATGGATTTCATTCTTCGGGGAAATATGAGTCAGAGATACATATTTTGGAGACACTCTTAAAAATATTATCTCTCAAGTGTTGTGTGAAGCTTTACAGCCTTCTTCCTGCAAATCTTCCATGTCGCCCTCAGAATGGAGTCCAAACTATTCGCATAGAAACTTCTGATGGCATATGTCAATTAAAAGGCAGCCTGTTTCTAATTTTAATCTCTCTCTACCCCCTCTCCAAAGTGCAACTTTTTAAAAGTGCATAAACAGGAGTTGAACTAGTAGCAGTCTAAAGTTGTCATCATTGACAGTTATGATTTATCTTAACTCTCCCTAGCCATTTGGCTAAAGTTTTAAGTAAACACTTTCAGTCTTCCTCATGTTCTCTTTACTGCCACCTCCCACTAATAAGAGATGTTGCCAAGAAAAGCAGCCAGACAGTTCATTTACCTCCCAAACTTGCCTGAAAGTAGCCTGCCTGGTTTAGACAAGGGTCAAAACTACTACTGCACATTTTCAACAGATGGAACAATGCTTCGAAAAGTGTATTTACATTTTTTTAAATAAAAAAAGGTAATTTGCTTTCAGGATGTGTGTTTAACAAATGGTTAGGGTTGAATGAAATATTATGGCCGAGACAGAAAACACACACAATTTGAGTGAGGCATTTATGGTGATCGATGCTGCTGTAGTCTTTAGCATCCCTCTAACCCACTGATTCCAAAACTGTGTGCTGCTGGGGTACTCAGGAATGCTGCCTAAGGAGAAGAAATGTGCCTTGAAAAATCAAGCAACCATCTTGGCTCCAACCCACCACTCCAAGCCCCTTAAAGTACTCAAGCCCCATAGGGTATAGTAAACCCCTCTTTCTCTGCCAATAAGTGTGTACTGCGTTTTAGTGTTTGTTCCTGCTCTGATGTATAGTATTCGTTTCACTGTGAAGTTGCTGTGATCAATGGCACCACCCTAAGAAAGCAAGCAGATCCCTCAATGCAACTCCAATTCCCAGAAATATCACCATTATTTCATAGAATCGTAGAATTGTAGAGTTGGAAGCGACACTGAGGGTCATCTAAGGCCCCTGAAATGCAGGAATCTCAGCTAAAGCATTCATGACAGGTGGCCATCCAACCTCTGCTTGAAAACCTCAAAGGAAGAAGAAGCCACCAGCTTCTGAAGAAGTCCTTTCCACTATCAAACAGCTCTTACTGTCAGAAAGTTCTTCCTGGTGTTTAGTCGGGATCTCCTTTCTTGAATCCATTGGTTCGAGTCCAGCCCTCCAGAGCAGGAGAAAGCAAGTTTGTTCCATCTTCCATGTGACAGCCCTTTAGATATTTGAAGATGGCTATCATATCTCCTCTCGGTCTCCTCTTTTCCAGGCTAAACATACCCAGCACCTTCAACCATTCCTCTTAAAGCTTGGTTTCCAGAGCTTTGATCATCTTGATCGCCCTCCTCTACACATGTTCCAGCTTGTCAATATCCTTCTTAAATTGTGGCACCCAGAACACACTGTTTCAGATGTGGTCTGACTGAGGTGGAATAGAGTGGTACTATTACTTCCGTTGATGTGAACATTGTACTTCTGTTGATGCAGCCTAGAATAGATTAGGGGTTGTTGTTGTTGTTGTTTTGGTGCTACATCATACTGTTGACTGACATTGAGCTTGTGGTCTACCAAAACTCTTTGATCCTTTTCACATGTACAATGGTCAAGCCAGGTGTCCCTCACTTTATATTTGTGCATCTGGTTCTTCCTGCCTAAGGGAGGAACTTTACATTTATCCCTATTGAAATTAATTCTGTTAGTTTGGGCCCAGTTCTCCAGTCTGTTTTGATTGGTTTTAGTTCAGTCCAGTTCAATTTATTATTTATATCCTGTCTCTTCTATCGGGACACTCAAAGCAGCTGAGAAAGAAAATAATACAATAACAGTTCTTTCCATGAGTAAATAATGTTTTCCTTTTGTATTGACTTTAGAGGAGTTCTGTGAAGGTGGAACAAAGCCTTCATCTGCCTGAATCCCAACCATGTTTACTCAGAGGTATCCCATTAAATCAGGCTTCCTCAACCTTGGCCCTCCAGATGTTTTGAGACTACAATTCCCATCATCCCTGACCACTGGTCCTGCTAGCTAGGGATCATGGGAGTTGTAGACCAGAAACATCTGGAGGGCCAAGGTTGAGGAAGCCTGCATTAAATCCCAGGTAAGCCTTTGCACCAAGATTTTTCAATAATGGTACATACTATTGGCGGAGCTAACCAATGTACTGAATTTACTTTCTTTGCAAGCCTAGATATGTTCACCCAGAAGTCAGTCCAATTGAGTGGAATGGACCTTGCTCCCATGTAAGTCGGTATAGCATAGCGGCCTAGGGCTTCACTCCTTTTTTTATAAATTTATTTATTTGTAAAACTTTAATCTGAAAAACCAATCACATATCCAGCATACATCATAAAAACAAGATTCCAAAGAATCTCCTGGACTTCCCTCCTTCCCTTTGTGGGTCCTATTGTTAATCATTTCCACCTGCATCTTTCATAATAATCCAAGTCTTTTACATCTCCATTGGGTCCAAAATTCACCATTAAACGACAAGTGTTGTTCCAATCCAACTAACAATCTTAGCTGTCTACAATGGTTTTTAAGATAAATTATAAATTTCCCCCACTCCTTATTAAAATTTTGGTCTTCCTGATTTCTGATTCTTCCAGTCATTTTAGCCATTTCGGCATAACCCATCAACATAATCTGCCATTCTTCTCTGGTAGGGACTTCATCTTCTTTCCATCTCTGGGCCAATAACATCCACGCAGCCATGGCCGTGTACATAAATAGTCTTTACTGCTCCATTGGGATTTTGGTACCTAGAATTCCTAAAAGAAAGGCTTCAAGTTTTAAAGAAAAAGTTACTTAAACATTTTTCCCCCAACTCATTTATGTGAGTTGAAAATATATATATGAAGCTTCACTCCTAAGCACACTTGCCTGGTGTGTATTATACTGATCATCAAGGGATTGGCTCACTTGACTTATTTATTTAGAAGATTTATAGACTGCTTAACCATGAAACTCTCCAAGCAGTGTGCGTGCACAGAAAGCCAGCATCTACAGGATTGCACTGAACAATTGCGATTCTCAGACAAGTTAAGCCAGAACACTTTGACAGAAGGAAACTTAAAAGTTGTAGTCTTAGGTGCTTATACTTCTACGGAATCACCTATAGGATCAAACTTTAAGTCACATTTATTTAAGCTCTGCTCCAAACCAATTTCACCTATCTAACATTTCAAAGAGCTTAAATTTGCAGAAACTGACTCCCCCCATCCCCGCCTCTTCTCTGTAATTAATTACACCGCTCACTGTTCAAGAAGATGGTATCAAGAGACTCCACTGCTTTTCAGCAGTTTGTGTTGTGCACAGGCACAACATTAATTTTCTCTGGGTAAAAATGCTATTATTTTAATCCCTCCCTGGCACAGAGTGCTGAAATAAACAAATACGAAGCCATTAATAACCAAGGGTGATGTCATGGAGCTGGCTGCCCCAGGAGGATTTTAATGCAATGTGGGATACAGGCGGCCTCCTTTTGGTTTCTTCTTCCTCTGTTGACTCTACTCCTGGCCCCACTTATAGGACATGTTTGGCAGCTGCTTCATACACATGCGAGCGCTGGAATGAAAAAAATCAGCAGTTGGAAAATGAGTTGGCATGTACTCTTGGCTGAATCTCATATACCTGCTTCTGGGCCAGCTCAGAACAACCTGTGGGACTGTTTCCTAGCCAGGCTGCTGGTGGGCTACTTTGCTTTATTTTGCTTTAACGTACCCATTATATTATGAAGGAATTTGCCTCTCAAAGGATGGGATCTGAAGAAAAGCAAAAAGCTTGCAGAGACATTGTGCATCTTTCATGAAACCACATACGTGCCCCAAAGGTATGAACGAACCTTTGGCCCTACAAGTGTTGCAGGAGCACAGCTCCCATCATCCCTGACCATTGACTATGCTACTGGGATGGTGGAAATTGGTGCAGCAACATCTAGAAGGCCACTGGTTAGCCATTCCAGCTGTAGCCATTGACATCCCTAATACAACCACTTTTGATGGGTAAGGATGCTTTGGAGAAAGTACAGTGGTACCTCGGGTTAAGAACTTAATTTGTTCTGCAGGTTCATTCTTAACCAGAAACTGTTCTTAACCTGAGGTACCACTTTAGCTAATGGGGCCTCCTGCTGCTTGCCACGCCACCGCTGCACGATTTCTGTTCTCATCCTGAAGCAAAGTTCTTAACCCGAGGTATAATTTCTGGGTTAGCGGAGTCTGTAACCTGAAGCGTCTGTAACCTGAAGAATCTGTAACCTGAGGTACCACTGTATACAGCAGCTCAGAGTTTAGTGGTTTGTTCCTTCACATATCTCCAATGCTCGGCTCTAACACTGAAAATGAGATTTTTTAAAATGAAAAGAAAATCATTGATATCTACGGCATAAACATTCAGACATATCCAAATTATGGCGGGAGTGAACAAGAGCCTTGTCTGCACAGAATAAATGTGCCTTGTCTGCACAGAATAAATGTGCAGTGATGGTTGGTATCTCATGCATGCTTCCCTGGGTACAAAAGTCCACAGTTAGCTCTCCATAACTGGTGTTCATAATAGGGCTGTGGACAAACCCCAGATTCTGAGCCAACTGGATCAATCCAGTTGGATTGTCCAGAGTGGGTTGAGGCAACCCCAGATTGCCCTGGATTGGGTCCACTTGGAGCAATCCAGAGTGGTCCAAATAGGGAGGCAGCCAGGCAGGGAGGAGAGGTGGTTGGAAGGAGGCAATGCATCCCCTTCTCCCTCCTTTCTCCTCACCACCAGCAGCGTGTTTAACTAGGGTTTGACACCCTGTTGTGCCAGGAGCGGTTTAGTCATGCTGGTCACATGCTGGCCACATGACCCGGAAAGCTGTCTGCGGACAAATGCCGGCTCCCTCAGCCTGAAAAGTGAGATGAGTGCCACACCCCATAGTCGCCTTTGACTAGATTTAACCATCCATGGGTCTTTTACCTTTACCTTTTACCTTAATGGGGGTGCAAAACTTAAGAACATCCTTAACTAAAGGCTGATATGCCCAGCTATCCTGCTGCACCCATGGCTTGGGTGGGGGGAATTGTTAAAAATGGTAATTCCTTTGTGGACCTTATAACATTGTTTAAAGATAGAGTTAGCTTGGCCTTGAAGGAATGCAAAAGATCAGGCAGTCTCGTAGCTAAATAAGCTTATGTAAGATTCGGTGCCATTTGCAATCTTCCACCACATTCATTATCAAGTCTCTCCCTCTAAGAAGCATGGAAGTTTCCAGATGCAGTGTGTCCCCAGAACAAAATGTGCAACCCAGAAAATGGCCGGCATCCAGCCTCCAGACGGAGCGCGTGCCACACGCTATGCTCCAAAGAAACCCATTGAAGTTTCACTCAAAGGGGGACCACAGAGGAGCGTGCAGAATCTGTGGCACTCAGGAGTCGTGTGTGCGTTTCTTGAACATGAGCAGCATTCTTTTCGAGGAAGCCAATCCCCCCACAGAATTCATGATTACTTCATTCTTAACAGCTTTAAATGACAGAATTTCAATGGGGAGCTAATTAGTCCCAGAGCTGCTTCTACTGACTTCGTAATCCTTTGGTTCTCTTGACAGAGACTTATGTTCAGATTGGAGACAGCACCATTGGGGCGTTTTTGCTTGAGATTTCTGTGTAGCAGAAGGCTGCTCTAGGTAAGTCAGGAACAGCAAGTCAGTAGCCAGATGGAATACACTTAACAATAGGAGACTTCCCTTCCTCTCTCTTTCGTAATCCTAAACTAGTGGACAATGTTCTTGGTTATCTCCTGCTTGGACTACTGCGGCCGCCAAGACCACATAACGCCAGTCTTGAAAGACCTACATTGGCTCCCAGTATGTTTCCGAGCACAATTCAAAGTGTTGGTGTTGACTTTTAAAGCCCTAAACGGCCTTGGCCCAGTATACCTGAAGGAGCGTCTCCACCCCCATCGTTCTGACCAGACGCTGAGGTCCAGCGCCGAGGGCCTTCTGGCGGTTCCCTCATTGCGAGAAGCAAAGCTACAGGGAACCAGGCAGAGGGCCTTCTCGGCAGAGGGCCTTCTCCCTGTGGAACGCCCTCCCATCAGATGTCAAAGAGATAAACAACTACCTGACATTCAGAAGACATCTTAAAGCAGCCCTGTTCAGGGAAGTTTTTAATGTGTAACATCTTAGTGTAATTTTGGTCTTTGTGGAAGCCGCCCAGAGTGGCTGGGGAAACCCAGCCAGATGGGCGGGGTACAAATAATAAATTATTATTATTATTATTATTATTATTATTATTATTACAGTAGCAAGCATGGAGGACACTAGGTATATAATGTAATTTAGAAAATGAGAAGTATCAGGCATTCTGTCTAAGGGCTAAGCCTACCAAAATGGAGCTACCTATGGCTATTCCTTGAGATGAAAATGAATGACTCTGAAGCATCAGTCACATGCACTGTTGTTTCATCATTATTTATGCCCCAAAGCTCAACACTTGCCCTGAAATCTTAGGGCTGAGCATGGGTTCAAATTCAAGGTTTATCTGTATTTACCTTTTGCCCTGTCCTTTCTAGGCAGGTCTTTTCCACAGGCTGCCGTTTGCTCTGATTCAGTCGTAAACAACTGAACAACGCTCAGACGCAGACCAGGAAATCACAGGACCATACCTATAAATGCACAGCAAATTTAAGTGTGGATAAGCACTAAGAGCTGGTTGAACATGATGGGAATTAGGAAACTGGGGGGGGGGGGGAATCCCAGAATTGTGCAAGGGTTTGCATCAAGCTATGACTGCTCAAGCTCCATAGCAGTTCTCAAGCTATTGCTTCTGCTGCCCAAACCACAGCATAGAGGGAAGAATTGCCTTTGGATTTGGTTTTCTGTGCATAACAGTTATGGGTGAGCACATCTGACCACTTTGGTTTTTCTCCGTTTCTTGTTTTTCCAGGCTTCAGTTCGGTTCTCCATGTCTCCACATCAGTTTGCTTCTTCTTCTTCTTTCTTTAAAAAAAGCTCTCATGAAAATTCACTGACATTTTAGTGCAATTTTCTCCCAGCATACATGTTTTTGAATACAACCTTGCCCGACGTCAGGGGCACTGACTTGCCCCCCACATGTGACGGGGGGTGCTGTCCCCTGCCCAAAAATATTGGGGGAGCTGAAGCCCCCTCCGCCCCCTATGCCCGTTGCTGCTGTCTGACATGAAGATTTTTGCAAAGCAATTTCCCCCTGATGTAATACGGCTTGGTATATTATTTCCAGGATTACACACATATCTCTGCACACTTTGCCACAGTATGTGCAATTTTGTATCTTTGTTACTTGACTGGAGAACTGCATTGTAGAATATCTAAAGGTAAAGGGTAAAGGGACCCCTAACCATTAGGTCCAGTCGTGGCCGACTCTGGGGTTGCAGCGCTCCTCTCGCTTTATTGGCCAAGGGAGCTGGTGTACAGCTTCCGGGTCATGTGGCCAGCATGACTAAGCCGCTTCTGGCGAACCAGAGCAGCACACAGAAACGCCATTTACCTTCCCGCCGGAGTGGTACCTATTTATCTACTTGCACTTTGATATGCTTTCGAACTGCTAGGTTGGCAGGAGCAGAGACCGAGCAATGGGAGCTCACCCCATCACAGGGATTCGAACCGCCGACCTTCCGATTGGCAAGTCCTAGGCTCTGTGGTTTAGACCACAGCACCACCCATGTCCCTCACTTTTCCTTAGGACATCCCTATTTTCATCAGAGAAATGTTGGGGGGTATGGCGTTATGTGACCCCCCCCCCCAAGCCAAGGAGATAGGTAGCTCTACAATCTTTAGAACGCATATGAAGGCAGCCCTGGATATGGAAGCTTTTTAGTGTTTAATGTTTTGTTATGTTTTTATATATGTTGGAAGCCGCACAGAATGGCTGGGGCAACCCAGTCAGATGAGCAGGGTATAAATGAAATATAATAATAATAATAATAATAATAATAATAATAATAATAATAATAATACGATTCCCTATGTTCATCAGAGAAATGTTGGAGAGTATGCTCTCTGGATTTAGGCCAATGTCTTTTTTCCTTTTTTACAAATCTGTGACAATTCTAAAATAGCACATTAGAATATGAGATGGGCTTCAAAGCAGAGCAGGGAAAAGAGATATTGCCTTGTGGTTAAGTCGCAGTATTTGAATGTTAGCTTTGCAAGAGAGTTATATGCCAATAGGGAAGTCATATAACTTTGCAATGTATTTGTTTCCCTTCCTATTAAGGGGATGACGAAGGTGATGTTAAACCAGCTCACAAGACAGTTTACACAGAGATAACGTTTGCCAACATGCTCCAAATACTGTTCTTGAAAGAAAAAAAAGCATTGACAGATGTGGGTGAAAGAAGCCTGACAATTTCATACCTAGCATGCTGGCTACTCGAGAAAATATTTGAGCGGTGATGTTTTACAGGGGCCTGGAATTTTTGTTTGTTTGTTTTGTTGAAGAGAATAAAATTTTTACAGCACTTTTCTGTTTTCAGAAACAACAGTCTCCTCATATTTCCCAGGCTCCGGTATTGACCAGGATGTGACTTACCCAGTCATACCACATTTCACAACGTGGACACAGGAGCCCAAAAGATGTCAGTGCTTCAATAAAAAGGGGGACTAAAAGGTCCTGGACTTTGCTGTTGTCTCAGTTTCCCGTATGGATGATTTATGGCTCCTTATGATATAGCAAATCCCTTTCAACATTTACACCATTTTAGAATGCCCATAAATCATATAACTCACCATCAAATGCAGAACCGAGACATTTCATCATTGTTTTCTTGTTTTATTGGTGTGGGTTTTTTTTTTTAAAAAAATCTTATTATTATTATTATGGTTTAGGAGCTTGGAGTCTATAGAAGGTTGGTCAAGCTCCAAACTAAAATGAAACCCAAATTCTCCAGTGATTCTCCTAATTAAAACCAGTAATCAACTTCCTTCTCTAACATGTAAACAGAAATTAGGCATAATAATGCTTCACTTTAAAAAATCCTATAAAAACCTTGGGTGGTATGCCACATTAGTCCTACTCAGAGTAGATCCACTGATGTTAATGGACATGATTTACTTAGGTTCATTAATCCCAAAGGGCCTACTCTCAGTAGGACTTAGTTGCATTCAATCCCTTATTATTTATAGTGTTTTCAAAAATTAAATTTCAAGTATGAACAACATAAATCTACCTCATTATTTATAGATGGTTTGTGTTTTGCACATTTATTTTGTACCAGTCAGTTCAGCAGATGAACAGATTTTTCATTTCAGGAAATAAAACAGCAGGGTTTGTAAGGTCAGTTTTTCTGACCAAATAAAAATACCTGCAGCTGCTTAAATTGCACCCTTTCTCCTCTCATCCACCCCTCCCTGAGATTTTCTGGTTAAGTTCAGATTTGCTCTAATTATAACTCTGTTTGCTCTTACATAACAATATTTCATAATGTTATTTGCAAATAGTTTTGAAGGATCTTTAAGGGCTTAAAACATAATAATCAGAGAATCCTGTGAGACATTAACACAGTCTCCGATGAAGTCACAGTTTACCTGGTTGTCATCCAGTAGAGGATGGAAAAGCAAACAGCTTAAAACTGCATTTCAGACAAGTCCAACTTAAAATTACAGAACATTGATCTAGTGAAATAACATGCCTGGATAATACACAGAAGCTCCTTATCTAGATTATTTTTTTTTTTAAAGGAGAGGCTATATTAAACAGGGTAAAGGTAAAAGGACCCCTGACCATTAGGTCCAGTCGTGACCAACTCTGGGGTTGCAGTGCTCATCTCACTTTATTGGCCGAGGGAGCCAGCGTACAGCTTCCGGGTCATGTGACCAGCATGACTAAGCCGCTTCTGGCAAACCAGAGCAGCGCATGGAAATGCTGTTTACCTTCCCGCTGGAGCGGTACCTATTTATCTACTTCCACTTTGACATGCTTTCGAACTGCTAGGTTGGGAGGAGCAAGGACTGAGCAACGGGAGCTCACCCATCGCGGGGATTAGAACCACCGACCTTCTGATATGCAAGTCCTAGGCTCTGTGGTTTAACCCACAGCGCCACCCGCATCCCCATTAAACAGGGTAGTAAAGCACAATACTGTAACTTTTGCTCGGTGATTTCTCCTTTATTATTGGATTCATTTATTCATTTCAACGATATGCATCCTACTTTCAAACACAAAAATGTCTCCAAAGCAGCGTACTCTGAAAAATTTAGAGGTCTAGTGTTGTAAATGGGAAATATATTGTTTACTGATATTGCAGGGGGTTGGGTTAAATATAGTTTGACTAAATAAACTTTTTTTCTGGCTCTTCTGTCTCTCCTTTATGGCTTATAATAGTTTCTGGTTGTTTTAATATTTACAAGTGATATTTTGTTGATGGTTTCAGTATGAAACAACCACAGCAACATTCAAGTTATAAAACAACTCCAAGATTAGTGCTAATGCAAGGCATTTCACCTGGGTTTTGAAAGTTGTCCCCCCGAAATATCAGCCTGATCCCAGTCTTCTTCCTTTCCACACTTCAGACTGGACTGGGAGACCTTAGATAGCCTCTTATATTTGTATCACCACATACCTTCTAAGTGTTCTGATGTTCCGGGAACAGTCCCAGTATTACTGAAGCCATCCCAGTTTCTGATTTGATCCCGGAATGTCCCTTTTTTCCTTTTTCCACCCCACATGTCTCGGAGAACAATAAAAACTGGTGTGGGTGGATGTATTTGCAAAAACGGAGTCCTGTTTATACTGAAAATAAAATACCTGCACCAAACGAAGGAAATGGTGAAGCTGACATAGGAAGAAACCCCTCCTATAACTTTGAAGGAAAATAGAATCCATCCACCTTACATTCTTCAATTGCAGTGCTTCAGCAGACAGCTACTTTTGAGGAAACGGGTGCAGTGCTTATCCCTTTATTGCACACTATCTACTCAAAAGTAAGTCCTGCTGTATTCAATGGAGCTTACTCCCAGGTAACTGGGTAAAGATGGCTGCTTTACACTGCAATCCTAAGCAATTATCGTCAAAACTAAGTCCCAATGAGTTCAACAGGATTGATTCTCTGGTGTGTTCCCGATTATTTTCTCAGATTCCAGTATTATCATTACAGTAGTACCTCGGTTTTTGAACGTAATCTGTTCTGGAAGACGGTTCAAGTTCCGGAACATTCAAAAACCGAAGCAGTTACTTCCATGTTTTTGGTGTTTGAGAAGGGAAACATTTGACTTCCGAGACGTTCAAAAACTAAGGTACCACTGTATTATTATTATTATTATTATTATTATTATTATTATTATTATTATTTCCCACTCTGACAGTGACTCAAGGCAGCTTACAGCTAAAAAAGAATTATTTACAACAATCCTGTGGAGTAGGTGTGGCTGAGAGATTGCGATTGGCTTAAGGTGACAGTTGTATATGCGCATCGGGCATAGATGTGTCTGGGAGATCAAACACGGAGAAGCTACCTTAGAATGCGAGAAATGCTGAAGGGTATGCCTTCATTTCTAAATCCTCCCTTTTGCTGATATGTGTAGTCGATTCACACAGCTACTGGAGACTTTGGAGGGAAGACATCAGCTGCGGCAGTTAGTAGAAATTATCATTAAAAACTAACGAGGAAGCGTGGGTGGTCCTCTATTCTGAGGAGGTAGATAGAGTGCTGTCACCACAGAGCTCATGAAGGGTCAGTAGTTGGCCTTTGTCCAGTACCTATAAAAACGAGAAAGAAAATGGCAGGCAGCCATTTTGGTATCATTTGATATTCCTATCGGTTTCATTAATCAGCTTAAGAGAGAAGCTACTCTCCTCGTGTCCCAGCCATGTAGGAATTTGATTTTCAAATTGCACAAACTTAAGTAGCTGTCAAATAGGTTTCACCTTGGTAGACCACATATATATTCTCAGTAGGGTCCGTGGTAAACGCAGTGAGGACTTCTGAAATCCGAGATGTTTTCAGAGGGCTGCTGATTGCCATGAAGAGTGGAAAATCCAGGCAAGCTCTTTCCAGAAAACTGTTCCTAACTGACAAACCTGCGCAAGTACTTAAATGCTGGTGAAGAAAATTACATTTGCACATTTGGTTGTAAAATATTTATGTTTTATTATTAGGGCATTCCTGTTTTGCAGTCTATGTCACTGAGTGAGGCTAATAGGCAAAAGATTTAATTCCACACTTGTGCCTCTTTAGCCAAAGTACCTCAGAAGGCTACAGAAGCAAAAGGTGGTGGTTGTCCCAGTGAAATCAATGGAGCTTAAGCATACATTTCTCCAATAAAAATAGGGACGTCCTTTACTATTATTATTATTATTATTATTATTATTATTATTATTATTATTATTATTATATACCCCAATTATCTGGCTAGGTTACCCCAGCCACTCTGTGTGGCTTCCAGCATATATAAAAACATAATAAAACATTAAACATTAAAATTTTTTCCTATACATGGCTGTATAGATGGCTCGGGGGTCGGATAACTCCATCCTCTCCCCTATTTCTCCAATGGCCTAAGGCAAAGTGGGACATTATGGATCAAATCAGAAACCAGGATGGCTTCTGTAAATCCAGGACTGTCCCTGGGAACTGGGAACACTTGGGGCGTCTGCTTGAGTAATTACTAACTTTTCACAATAATTCTGATGGGCTCCATATCGAGACTAATTCAGGTTGCAATCCTAAACAAACTACATGCCTAGGATTGGTGGTTAGCCTGGGATTCGATCTAGCATCTCTTCTTTCTACACACATAATGGAAGAATGATAGAAATCCTCTCCCCTCCTAGATTTTGTTGGCTGATGTGAACTTTAGTAATTCTGTGATAGATTCGGCCCTCCCAATTGAAAGCCAATAGTCTAAAATGTAGAGAGCCCCAATTGGCACATATTAAACTGCAGTCATTTTAGCCCCGTTCTCCCTTTTCAACATCAGAACAAGCAGTAGGCTATTAGCAGGATAAATATTATTAAACCAAATAACATGTTAATAGCAGGGTGTGGGGAATTGAGTAGCATGGCAAGGAAATTCAGCTTACTGAGGGATAAAGAGCTTTGATACTATCCAGCCATAGCTAAGCGTTTTAAATCCTATTGAATTCAATGGGAGGCTTAAGTATGCCTTTAAATCTTTCCTTTGAAATCCATCTTAAAAGTCCTTAACTTTGGCTGGGATATTCCCAAAGTGGAATTCCTTTAAAATGGTCTATTTTCATTATATGTAATGGTGAAATGAAACTCTACAGCTATGTGTTGTGTACATATCACACACGGTCCAAAAGCAGGCAGGCAGAGGGCCTTCTAGGCAGCGGCACCCTCTCTGTGGAACACCCTCCCATCAGATGTCAAGGAGATAAAGAATTACACAACTTTTAGAAAACATCTGAAGGCAGCCATTTTAGGGAAGTTTTTAATGTTTGACATTAAAAATATATATATATATATTGCCAGAAGCCGCCCGGAGTAGCTGGGGAAACCTAGCCAGGTGAGTGGGCTATAAACAATTAAACAACAAAAACAACTACAATTAATTATTAATTATTATTAATTATTACTCCTTTATTTATTTATCATCATCATGATCTGCATTGACCAACACACCACCAACATTTTCCATCATTTTTATTGTTTATACCTGAAGGAGCATCTCTATCCCTATCGTTCAGCCCAGACACTGAGGTCCAGCTCTGAGGGCCTTTTGGCAGTTCCCTCCCTGCGAGAAGTGAGGTTACAGGGAACCAGGCAAAGGGTCTTCTCGGTAGTAGCACCCACGCTGTGGAAAGCCCTCCCATCAGATGTCAAGGAAATAAGCAACTGACTTTTAGAAGACATCTGACGGCAACTCTGTTTAGGGAAGTTTTTAATGTTTGATGTTTTATTGTGTTTTTAATACTCTGTTGGGAGCCGCCCAGGGTGGCCAGGGAAACCCAGCCAGATGGGCAGAGTAATAATAATAATCATCATCATCATCTCATTTTTTCACATGGGAATACACAATTATCGAGTTTTACCTCTAGCTGTTGTTAGCCATATTCACCATTAAATGAGGACTGAGGAGTCTGAATTGCAACTGAAGGGACTGATGGGATGTGTGGTGAGTTGTTTATTTAGCAGAAGATGCAGCTCTTTGATTGTTGGAAGTGGAACAGGTGCCACATAATACCTCTTCCACGTTGGTAAGAAGCCATCTTTAAGTGTGGCACCATCCGTACTTTGGAATTCCCTGCCTATTGATATCAAGCAGTACTCTTTCCAAGAATGCTCTTGTTTAGACAAGCCTACCCTGATACTTAGAAAGCTGAGGCGAATTTTAATCTTTTTGAGTATTTTACCTCCTTGTATGTTTTGAAGTTTTGTTTGATCCCCCCTTTATTTTATTGTTTTACCATTTTTGTGTGTTTTTTAAATAATATTTATTAACATTTTAAAGACTACAAAAGAAAGAAAAAGAGTTAAACAATACAATACAATACAATACAAAAACAAAAACACCACACAACACCAGCACCATAATATTAAATTAACAAAACAAAATAAACACAATTTAAAACACATCCAATAATTTCATTATCTTGTCTTTCATTTCCTTGTTTCAATGACCTCCTCACACCTCCCTTTTTGTATTCCACTTTAATTAACTGTTTCAGCAATTCCTTTCCATCTTCCTCTGTTTTCTGTCCTGTAATTTATCTTAACATATTCTAACCTTATTTTTTTCCTTTAATATATAATTGTCTTAACATATTTTAACCTTATTTTCCCTTTAATACTCTAATAATCTATTTGTACTTAATTCCTTATAACATCTCTACTAAAGCTATATAACTCCTTTCCAACATTTTTCTAACACTCATTAATTTTACAATATTTTTATAAATAGTCTTTAAACTTTTTCCAATCTTCTTCCACCGACTCTTCTCCCTGGTCTCGGATTCTGCCAGTCATATCTGCCAATTCCATATAGTCCATCAACCTGGTGATCTTCTGTCCAATGCTCTTAACTCTTTTCCAAGTCCCTTCTGCGAGTCTTCTTCATATTTATGCTTGAACTTTACTTTGTCTTCCACTGATCTTATTTTTATTTTCCTTCCTTTGAAGTTAAAGAGTAAATCTCGGGGAAACTCCCACCTAAAGATGATTTTATTCCTTCTCGACAGGGCAACCAAATCTCCATAGTTAAATCTAAAATCCAAAAGGTATTTCAAAACGTTTTTCAAAATTTCCACTCTTAACTGTTGTTCTTCTAAGTTCTTCTGGTAGCTCCAACAGTCTCTTATTTTGTTCTTCTCTTTTTCCCCTCCTCTTCCAAGTCCGAAGGCCCTCACAGTTTTAATCTCTTCTTGACCCAAGTCCTGGTCCCAAAAATCATAAAATTCCTGTGTGGGGAAATCTATTAAACTTTCCTTCTTGGGTTCAGGTAGGGCTCTGATCCTCAAAATCTGATTTTCTTTAGATTCAATCATAGCAGGCATCAACTTATGGTCATCAAATTGCATCTGTAAGGCTGGGACTCTCTCTCTCTCCAATTGTGTTACTTTAGGTTCAACGGCAGTAACTTTCTCCCTAGCCTTCTCCGCAGTTTGCCATGTCAAAGTAGATTCCTGTATCGATTTCTGAATAGTTTCTGTATTTGTGTTCACTTTTTGTCCCAAATTATCGATTTTGGTAGTTACCACATCCACCTTTTTGTGAAGCTGTTCCAGTGAGTCACTTATCTTACATAATAAAACCACTAAGGCCTTTTCTGTCGACATTGTCAACCGATTCAGGGTCCCCAGAATCTCACAGCTTTTTATCTTGCAGCTGGAAATCCCCCCAGCTCAACTCTTGTAACAGTTTCAAAGGCTTCCTCTAGAGGGAAACAGTTTCTATTTATATTAGTCCTTTTAAACTCAATTCAAACAATAAAGTTAGTTTCAATTTTCTGTTACTTTTACTCCTTTTTAAACGCAGACGGAGACAGTGGAAACAATGTATTCCTTATTTAACTAACTGTCAGTATACGTTCTAATCACGATCAATAAGCATTCCAGAACACGTCAGTCCTATTGGCAGCCCGTTTCCAGGATCGGAGCGGTGGTATTTTAACTCTGTTCGCTCTCTCCTGCAGGTATACTCAGTCAAAAACTTTCCCCCCTCTTCTCCTGCCACCAAGGGCGGTTTAGTATTTTTTACCGATGGGAATTTAGTCCTTTACAATAGGCTTTCCGAGGCATAAGCTTGCATCCTCATTGCTTCAATCTATTTACAAAAGGGGAAGGTGGACTTCCTGTTTTAGACCTCCCCATTTCGGTGCCAAATTAAGACATTTAAAAATCCAATTCTCCGCTCTACTCACGGGTAGTTGCTTTAAGATCAAATTGTCCACAGGAAAAAGTCAGCGCTCTCCGGCAACAGCTATGTGGCTTTGCTCTGTGGAAGAAGCAGTCAATTCGAAGCACCGTGCCGCTCACCCCACGTCGCTCCGGATCCCCGAAACTGGGTTTCCCCACGAGTAGGGGAGGCGCAAAAGGTGCCAGCCAAATCCCACGTTCACAGTCTTCACCCGCCTGTGATTTTTAGTGGGTCTCTGCCTTTGCCGTGGCAGCCAGACCCAGATTTCCACGAGGCAAATTCCTCCCGATCAGAGGAATTCAGCCATTGCCGGAGGCGCCAACCCGGAAGTCTATTGTTTTACCATTTTTGAACTGCTTTGACAGGGTTTCTTTTTTAGAAAAACAACAATCAAGCAGTGTTCAAATTTTACAAAGCAAATGAATGGAGTACTAAAAAAATTAATAACATTATGTAAGAAGGTGATATTTTAAAAATTAACAGCTCTCTCCCATGCATGTTTACTCAGAATCAGATTTGATGGAGATGATTTTACATCCTAGCAGTCCTGTTTTTCTAGAAAGAGAGGTGCCAGAACTCACCATGAACGCCTTCCTCGTTTTTCTTAGAACGGCAATGGCGCCCGCCGTGAGGTGCCTTAACTGAGTTCCGGCAAGTTCCAGCTGGAGAAAAAAGCTCCGGTATGTTTAGGTCTGCATCCGTTTCAGCCCTGGTTTGCCTGATGTTTGGCCAGCCTGCCTGCAGCGGGAACCTACACAGGTACAAGCTGCAATTCCTTTCGCACAGCACAGAAAGCAAACTTGAATAAAACACACTGTTTCGAACATCTGTAATTTAGGGAGGTTGGACCAGGATCTGAGGTTTGGTAGCTTGGGCACGTCTCCAGCGAGAACTTTCTGTAACTGTGACCTGAATTGGAAAGAAAGCAGAGCTGAGTGCTGGGCCTTACAGCTGGGGATGTCTTCTTTCAAGCTGCCTCAAGGTTTCTGGTTACACCCTCGGTGATTTATTTATTTTTTAGTAAAAATAGCTATGGGTAACTGAAATCACCTCTACAAGTGCAAAGATTTTTTTATTTTTTTTGCCAAATGCAAATGCAAACCTTTCCCTGGTTATCTTATTAACAACATGCACCACAGTCAGAAGGAGGGGGGAAATAAGGAGCTCCTTTTCCATGCCAATGCAATGAGGACAATTTTCCACCTTACTGCCTAACTGGCGGTATAGGAGCACCGGCCTGCTTTTTTCAGAGCTTTGGATAGAATTATCCTGTCCAAATGGCATTAGCGCTTTGTTAACACTCACTTATGCAGCAATGCATATTCAACAAGGCTTCTCGCAACGGTTCTGTAATAACCCGATTGCACCAAAGCGAGTGGATGACTTGTGGCCCAACAGATGTTGCTGGTTTGCAGCTTCCAGCATCCTTGACCACTGGCCAGGCTGGCTGAGGCTGATGGGAGCTGGCGTCTAACAACATGATAACAGCAAAAAGATGACCAAGGGTCTGGAAACTAAGCCTTATGAAGAACAGTTGAAGGAGCTGGGTATGTTTAGCCTGGATAAGAGGATACTGAATCTGTTAGAGTAATCAAACGAAACTTTAACACATGGTGTGATAAAAGCCAGGACAAGTTATTTGTTGTTTACTGTTATAACAATCTTTTTTTCCAAAATGTATCTGCTGTACCATGAAAATAAATAAAAACAGTATTAAAAAAAAGATAAGGAGAGACTGAGAGGAGATATGATAGCCATCTTCAAATATTTCAAGGACTGTCACATGGAAGAGGGAGCAAGCTTTTTTCTCTCCTGCTCTAGAGGGTAGGACTCAAACCAGTGGCTTCAAGAAAGGAGATTCCAACTAAATATCAGGAAGAACTTTGCGTGTTCAGAACCAGAAACTTCCCCCCTAAACAAATTCACACTTGACTCAAATTTTAGGTTTGGTTTTTGGCAGAATTTTGGCCACAACTTTATTGATTACAGAAAGTGAGTGGTTGCATAGGCTCTGGTTCGACTAGCTCCCTGCCATGCAGGTAGTGCTGACCCAGGGCACCAGCATAGGTCAGCCTAGGGTGAACACCTGGAAAAGCGGAAAGCCAGGGACGGGCTAACTCCGCCACCCAAATGTCCCCCTGGACTCAGGCACGGGCCCAACCCCCTCTCAGGGGTTGACCAAACCATCGAGTCCCTGGATTCCTTTAACGGAATACCCTTCACATAGGGATGGCAAGAACGTTCACCCATCCCTATCACCTGAACCAGAGCCTATCCACAACCTTACAAGTTGTGATGATTTGCTACGTGGCAGGCGAAACCCAAATGACAACAGCCAATCAGCCAAGTGGGGGAAATTCCTGCTGTGCCCCTGTCCTAACGACAGATGACACACGACATCTTGACAAGGTCAAGCGCAACAAGCCCTAAAAGTAGGGAGAGGTGGGCGGGTGTTCCGAATGTATGCGCTGAAAGAGGAAGCCCTGGGTCACATGCATGGGCATAAATAGGTCCCTTGAACCTATTTCTGGTCATTGGCCAGATTGCACCCAGCTTCGAGGGACCTAACAATCGGGTGCTGTGGCTTACCAGTTGAACCCACCCACAACACAGGATGTCGGTTGTCCAGGTCTCACCACAATACATGCCCTCTTTAAGGGAGGACCTGATTTCTGACAGTAAGAGCTGTTTGACAGTGGAACGGACTCCCTCGAGAGATGGTGGGCTCTCCTTCCTTGGAGGTTTTTAAGCAGAGGTTGGATGGCCATCTGTCATGGATGCTTTGGCTGAAATTCCTGAATCGCAGGTGGTTGAACTAGATGACTCTGTAGACCCCTTCCAACTCTACAATTCAATGATTCTATGATTCTAATATCTACAAAGCTGCAGGTCTCAGTATACATAGTCCAGTGGTCCATAAACAGTGACATGGAATTGAAATCTGATATAAAGTCACACCCATTTATTGCGGGACCTTTTCCTCTCTCCTTTAATGTTGGGATTCAATGTTACTTTTGAAAAATGCTGTATGTCCTCCAATGAATGGATTTCCAACCATGAATAGGTAAGTGTGAAATCTGGCACCACCTGAGGTATACATTCCCACTTACACATTTACTGAAGATTTACAGCCATTAATGGGAGATGAAGTCATCAGCCAAGGAATTTTATTCCCTACCTTGTTTTCCCAAAGAGGGGTTTATATTGTTTACCAACTGCTTGGCTGTAAGATAATGCGCAAGGAAAAAGTCAGAAGACGTGTTCTAATGCAGGGCCACGATTCCAAAGTGGTTAAAATGATGAGAAACCTAAGTGCATCAGCATCTTGTTACAATCCAAAATACGGTCCCCACATTATTAGCAAAGTTGGAGGTGGGTTTGTGTGTGTCAGTTTGACCATAACTAAAATATTGCAAAAGCAAGAATTAGCTCAGTGAACATGAACTGACACAGCTTGAAAAGCTTAATTTTTCTTTCTGGTGTGCCCAGATGATCCAAAAGGGGTTCTGGGTGTAAATTACCTTTGCTGGCTTGGATCCTGAGTTGTCCTGCCAACTGAAAGGTTTGGGTTGTTCATGGAAGGGTGGCTGATTCGACAGAAGCTCCAAATGGCTGGTGGATTCACACCAGTTCTCTCTTGCTGCAGCCCCCGGTGCTACCACCCAGTTGTTCTCAGAAGTCTCTCATTGTTCCAGAGAAGATTTTGCAGGGATGGACACGTGTGTTAAGAGTGTGTGGGTGTGTGGGTGTGGGTGTGTGTAGAGAAAGAGAGAGACAAAGAGAGAAACTGGCATAAAAATCAACAACTTATAATGAGCAACAACTAGCAGGGGCAGGATCAAACTATTTTTAACACCAGTACACTATTCCTATTTGGCTAATGCTATCCTTCAAAATGTTAATGCATCAGCTACTCTGGAACTGTATAAATAAATGTATTTCCCATAATGCCAGCAAGCTACCGTATTTTTCGCTCCATAAGATGCACCTGACCATAAGACGCACCTAGTTTTTAGAGGGGGAATGCAAGAAAAAAAAATTCTTTAAAGGGAGCACTGAGCAGAGCATCCTGCCTGCATTCGCTCCATAACACACACACACACATTTCCCCTTACTTTTTAGGAGGGAAAAAGTGCGTCTTATGGAGCGAAAAATACGGTATATTAGGACTTTATTCAGCTCTCAGTATGTAACAAGCATGGAAGTCTCAGCTTCAAAGATCTAGAGAGCTCCAGAGGAGTGAGGGACAGCTAAAGAGGCTTCTTCAGAGAAGGTGAACTGCAAAGGGATTAATGCTCTACATTCATTGAAGGTGGATATTTCATGTAACAAGGGTGCTACTTTTTTTTGTACTTCCTGCCAGTGCTTTTTTTCCCCTTAAAAAAAAAAATGTTTAGAGGTACTCTCATTTTCCTACTCATATTGAAATAGTGCCCCTCAATGAGGCCAAACTTAGATTCACAAAATGTTTAGGGGTATGCATACCCCCAGAAAAAGGACTGCTTCCTGTCCAATCTAAATTGCTGCAATTCCATATAGGGAGAGGCACCATACCATTTGAGGACTTAGACACATGAGAGCTCCAAATGATGTCTCCTTACTGACATACTTTTCTGGTGAACATCTGTGCATCTCACCTCTGGTAACAGGCTTGTCATGTTCTTGCATTGTTTGTTCATGCAAGTACAAGAAAACAGGAAACGCTAGACAGCTCTGTCGCTCTTCCTGTTTTCATGCAAAGCATGTTCTCCTTCATGGAGAGCACGTGTTGCGGTGGGGGCTAACAAGACACCCACTGTTGCTGGGCGGGAAAAGAGTTTGGCCCCCATTATCATTGAGCTTCCTGTTGCTGGGGAGATTTAAATGTTGTCATTTCGTGATTGACAACCATAGCCTTTAAATACCCTGCGTGCAGCGTTGAGCTTCCTCTTTTTGCTGCTTGCATCGGATCACCCGGCCTCCGTCCCTATTTTCAGGTTGTTCACTTGATCTTGCTATGCCTGTCATGGGGTTGTCTGCTTTTGGGGCAGGGGCCCGGTAGGAATTTTGTCCATTTGGCTGATTGATTGGTGCCATTTGGTTTTTGCCTACTGCATAGCAAATCGTCACAACTTGGAAGGTTGCAGTTAGGCATTGGTTTAGGAATTGGTTGGTGGAGGGGTATGGATTTGGCTGTGCCTGCTCCTCCAAAATGCTGCTGCTGCAAGGGTTTTCCGGTAAAGGAACCCAGGGGCTCACCATGCTTCTGTCCGTACCCCTGTCAAGGGGCTAGGGCCACGCAAAAGCCCCTGGGAGCATTTGGGGAGAGGTGAGGCATGGTACCCAGTCCCGTCTCTCTCCCCAAAATGTTTTCCCTTTCTGACTCGCGGGCGTGCGAATGTCAGTCTGTCCCCATGCGGGGTCAGATAGTCGCAACCAATGCCTAAGCAACCACTCACATTGCTTGTAATTTTAATAAAGTTGTGGCCAAAATTATGCCAAAAACCTTAAACTAAAAATCATGTCTCAATTGTGTTTTATTGGGGGTGTCTTGGGGACCTCGACATGCAACAGTCATAGTTGCACTAAGGCTGTAATGTTGTGAAGCGCTTAAGAAAAAGATAAATACTTGGTGCTATCAATCTGGTGCCTGTGTTTGGTCACACATCTTCACAGGGCAAAAGATTCCATTGCCTTTGTGAGGGTGTCTACTTCTGCATTTCAGTACAGTGGTACCTTGGTTCTCAAACTTAATCTGTTCCAGGAGTCCGTTCGACTCCCGAAACCGTTCAAAAACCAAGGCGCAGCTTCTGATTGGCTGCAGGAGCTTCCTGCACTCAATCAGAAGCCACAGAAGCTGTGTTGGACGTTCAGTTTCTGAAAAATGTCCGCAAACAGGAACACTTACTTCCGGGTTTGTGGCGTTCGGGAGCTGATTTGTTTGACAACTAATCCATTCGGGAACCAAGGTAGTTTTGATACCTTAGCTTGTTTGCCTGAAGCAAATGACATACTTAAATGAAGGTTACAAATGCAGACAAACCAGCATACAGTGGTACCTCAGGTTAAGAACTTAATTCGTTCTGGAGGTCCGCTCTTAACCTGAAACTGTTCTTAACCTGAGGTACCATTTTAGCTAATGGGGCCCCCCGCTGCTGCTGCTGCTGCAGCGCCGCTGCACGATTTCTGTTCTCACCCTGAAGTAAAGTTCTTAACCGGAGGTACTATTTCTGGGTTAGCGGAGTTTGTAACCTGAAGCGTCTATAACCTGAGGTACCACTGTACTATTGAAATATACAGGTGCCTTCATCCAATGACATGCACAGTAACGTAAGAATACAAGTCTATTGCTGAACTGAGGAGCTTTTGGATCATAGTTCATGCTCTTAATCACTGTGCTTTAGGTTATCTTGGGCCGTACTTTACAAAAGATGATCTTCTGTTTGAAGAGCTGTCCAGTCCAAGTCTGGTTTAAAATACCCTTAAAAGGGAGAGCAGGGGCCTTCTGTTTGCTGACATATCACTTGTTCACAAGTCTTCTCTGCTATAGAATTACAGTGGCACCTCGGGTTAAGTACTTAATTTGTTCCGGAGGTCCATTCTTAACCTGAAACTGTTCTTAACCTGAGGTACCACTTTAGCTAATGGGGCCTCCCGCTGCCGCCGCACCGCCAGAGCACAATTTCTGTTCTCATCCTGAAGCAAAGTTCTTAACCTGAGGTACTATTTCTGGGTTAGTGGAGTCTGTAACCTGAAGCGTATGTAACCTGAAGCGTATGTTACTCGAGGTACCACTGTACAGAGTTGTAGAGTTGGAAGGGCCTGTGAGGATCATCTAGTCCAACCCCTTGCAGGAATCTTTCACCCAATGCGGGGCTCAAACCCAGAACCCAGAGATTGAGTCTCATGCTCTACTGACTGAGCTATCCATTTTGAGGCATTTTATTTCTATTTCAGTAATGATAAATAAAGGGACGCAGGTGGCGCTGTGGGTTAAACCACATAGCCTAGGACTTGCCGATCAGAAGGTTGGCGGTTTGAATCCCCGCGACAGGGTGAGCTCTTGTTGCTCGGTCCCTGCTCCTGTCAACCTAACAGTTCAAAAGCACGTCAACGTGCAAGTAGATAAATAGGTACTGCTCCGGCGGGAAGGTAAACGGCATTTCCATGCACTGCTCTGGTTCGCCAGAAGCGGCTTAGTCATGCTGGCCACATGACCCGGAAGCTGTCTGCGGACAAACACTGGCTCCCTCGGCCTATAGAGCGAGATGAGCGCTGCAACCCCAGAGTCGGTCACGACTAGACCTAATGGTCAGGGGTCTCTTTACCTTTTAATGATAAATAATTCTAAGTTTTAATGCAAATCTGTATGTTCTTTTGCCAAAAAAGATGCACTTTTTTGACAATGCATTAGTGGACCCAAGATCTCTCTGAGTCCCAGGGACATGAGGGAACTAGAAGCTGAATGAAGTGCCCCTTTTACATAGTCCTCTGAGAAGCCATTGTGTTGCAAAAGCTTCAGCATGTCCAGACAGGCATTATGTGGGTGGTCAGAGGCCCAGTTTTGCTTGTGCAACCTTAGTACTGTTTGTGAGACAGCTATGCGCGATCTGAGTGTGGGATACCAAAGAGGAATGCAGAATAGATCTTAATCTTTTCCGAGCTTCCAGAGAGATTTGTAAAGAGGGACATTTACAATCATTTTTATGGACTTTGAAACATCCCAGCAAAGACGGAAAGCCATAAAAACTTCACCGCTCCTTCTCTTCATATCTTACCAGCACAGGCTCATTCATCGATAACTTTAGATATGCCATATTCTCACTGCTGTTAGTGTGTGCCAGCAAATGCTGGGCTGCAGTTGGAGATGATTATGGGAAATGGATGAGAAAGAGGGGCTGAGCGGGGTCAGAAGGAAAAAGCCAGGAAGTAGAGCATGGGCCAAGTTAAGAGGAGAGAGAGAGAGAGAGATTGGCTATGTTGTGAAATGGCCCTGTAATGTCATTTCCCATGTGTTTTTGCCTGCCCCTCCAGGGAGCTACTGCATTGAGATAACTACATGTTATGAAGAGGGAAATGTTCCATGTATGAAACTCTCCTGCCAGGAGCTGTGCGTTTTTCAGATAGCAACTTTTCCGTTGTTGTTAGAGGAAGCAGAGTGTGATTATTTATTTACTTATTAATAAACAAAATAAACCAAAGATAAAGATCGTAAATAAATGCTGTTACAGCTGGTTGAAAGCAGCATTCATTTAGACATTATCATTGCACTTGCTTTTTCCAAAACATTCCCCCCTCCATATATATATATATATATATATATATATATATATATACCTGCTAGGCTGATTCTTTTGTGATAAGTCAGCTTAATTATATAATTTAATATAGATGGGAATATACTCCCTCCTCAATTTTGAGTTATTATAATCTTAGCAGCAGTTATAAGGTGAAGCACAATTTCTTGACCATTTTCCAATATATACTTTTTGATAAAGTGAATCCCCTCTGTCCTCCATCCCAGCCCTAAAGAGGAATGTTGGGACATTTGGCAGTTCATAGAGGATTAAAGCTGGAGATAAACTTTTTTTTTTTTGGTCCACCTGATCTAGTTCTCTTCACACTTGGCAGAAGAGCTTGCCTTTCAGCAAGGAAACTTGCTTATTGGCTACTAAACCCAAGAATGTGAACCTGTCTGAATGGAATTACAATGCTGCGCTCACAGAGAGAACTGCGAAATGTTGCACACTGCCAGGAAAAGAACTATCCAGGATTTGCTATCAAGTTATTGAGCAGTTGATTGGAAAAGCCACCAAGCAGTTCTCTTTATTATCATTGTATGTTCCAGCCTTCCTTAATGCAATGTTCTGCTTTTATTATATAGTTTAATGTTTTTATTGCCGAAAACCAGGTGTGTGTATGTTTGTGTGTGTGTGTGATATAGCAGTACAGTGGTACTTTGGGTTACAGGCGCTTCAGGTTACAGACTCCGCTAACCCAGAAATAGTACCTCGGGTTAAGAACTTTGCTTCAGGATGAGAGCAGAAATTGTGCTCCGGCGGTGTGCCGGCAGCAGGAGGCCCCATTAGCTAAAGTGGTGCTTCAGGTTAAGAACAGTTTCAGGTTAAGAATGGACCTCCGGAACGAATTAAGTACTTAACCCGAGGTACCACTGTATATACTGTATATTTTTTTATAAATAAATAAAAACATCCTGCCCAAGACCCTGAAGAGCCACTGAGAGTCAGACAAAACTGTGCAAAGATGAGGCAACTTCCTATGAATATATACAATATAATAACAACAACAATAACAATAATAACAATAACAATAATAATTTATTACTTGCCAGGCCTCCCCAGCAACTGTAGGCGGTTTCCAACAGAATATTAAAAACACAATAGAACATCAGACATTAAAAACTTCCCTAAACAGGGCTGCTTTCAGATGTCACCTAAAAGTCAGATAGTTGTTTACCTGAAAACACTGAAATATATCTACCCATTGATTACAAATTGTACTTGATCCAGTAATGAAGAATGACCGCTCCCCGCTTAAAACGGGGGGCGCCCTTTGCATGGACGCGTGCAGCCCTGGATCTGGAGTGGCCCCATCAGCATAGGCTTTGCCTTCCCTCAGGTGGGATACCTGGAGGTCCCCGCCTTCCCCAGTGAGTTGTCCAATCCCACCTGGGGGAAGCGTTGCCAGGGAAACCAGGCCAGGTAGGGGGAGGGATTACCTGCCCACACAATAGAGGGTGGATCTTACCTGGTAATCCTCACTTGGCTCCAGAGCTTCTCCCACCCTACCCACCCTCAGTTAATGTCTTCTTTTGCAGGTTAACTTTTCTTCATAGGTTTTGCAGGTTAACCTTTCTCCACAGGTATGCGGGCGCTGCTACGATAAGGTCGCTGTTAAAGGGCCAGAAAGGAATTTCCCTGCATTGGCAGGTTTCGCCTTTCCCGTAGCAAAACGTCACAGCTTTGGCGGTATCAGGCCTTGGGCGGAATCCTTTAGTCCATCTTCCTCTTTGTGGCGGCGATACCAGGGTTCCCCGTTAAAGGGGTTTCTGAATGGAGGCTTTGACCGTATGCCGAAAGGTCGTCATTGCTCTCCCCTGCGGCGGCGGCGTAACGGGGCGGCTATCTCTGCTTGAACATATGTTCTCCAGAGCCGGCCCATCCCCCCCCCACACTGGATAACCCTGTAGCTCCCTAGGTCCCCGGCTGGGGGACTGGGGAGGGAGAACGCCCAATGCCTGAGCCAAGGTCTACCCACATTTGAAATTTAATAAAGTTGTGGCCAATTTAATCCCATAGCACGTTGTCTAGAGTTGTTATTCCACATGACGGGGGGGGGGACCACTCGGGATCTGGGGACTCCGCCTGTCCACGCAATCAGATGATTATCGGATTCCCTTTTTGCTGAAGATGCAAAAGATTGCATAGCTATGGGCTCCTCCTTGCTTCATCCTTTACAAATTCCTTTATAATTTCTCTAGAAATTGATACCTGGACATTTAACTGATTCTGAAAACTGGGTGACTTTAGCCATTGGTGCTCATTATCCAAACAGATAGCTCAGTTGGTGAGAGTGTGGCATTGATAATGCCGGTTTGATTTCCATATGGGACAGCAGCCTATTCCTACATTGCATGAGTTGGACTCGATTATCCTCAAGGTCTCTTCCAACTCCTGTGATTCTATGTTTTCACACTTTATAAGATAGTGTAGAATCTGATCGAAAGAGGTTTACATTGACTTTGAGCCAATTGAATAATCCTTGCTGCTGCCTGTTTCAAACTCCTTGTTGCCTTTTTTTTTTTAGAGGAAGACATTAAAATGCACTATTATCAGCAACAAAGATATCAAGAGTTCTGTGACATATGTTAATCCCTTGATCACAAATGGGGCAAAGTTGACTGACCTTATTGGGTTCAAAGATTGTCCTTCTAGCTCAGAACACAAGCAGCCCATAAATCTTGCAAAGCAGGATAAATCCCAGGGCTAAGGAACACTCGATTATGTGGTAAAATATGAATACGACAGTGTTAACCTTTTCCTTCCTCTACTTTCTCCAATATAAGATACCCATTAAAATGTCTCATTTGAGATGCTGCTACTGAAAACTGTCCAATCGCCTCCATCGACGAGCCAATTCCAAGCATCCGCTTAACAAGGCTGGAAACTTGTACCTGCCATTACGGAACCTGCTCGGAAGGGAACATTTGCAAAAGTAATTGCAAAGAAGGAGAGAAAAGAAAAGCTCCGTCAGATTTGTGTGCTGAATTTGATTTTGCACCAAGGAGAGTATCCATTTCACAAGCTGGGCTATTTTCGTTGAAGGCAAAGAACATTCTAAATTAAAGGGAAAGGCTGAAATCCTTGAACACAATATCCCTGACATGTGGGAATCTTTGAAAATCAAACCATGACTGCATATTGGAAAAACTGCTAAATGATGAAGACTTTCAAGGGGCAATTTTCCCCCCTTTCCTCCTGCCCCAGATGCAGATTTTTCAGTATTCACATCCAGATGTTGGAAGCCTACATGAAATATTGTTCATGCAGGCTTTAGAATCTTTTCAAAACCAAGTTATATTCTAACTGGCTTTGCTGCTGGACTTGCAATAGCGTAAGTGGCAGAGTGGTAGAGTTACAGATGTATTTATTATGAATCTTACAATTCCGATTTTTTGGACTTCTTTAAATGTGTAAACCCCAGACCCATGTGGAAGTGTTCATGTGTCCAGCTTTCCAGACTAAGCAAGAAAACTTGGTAATGGAACCCCCAACACTAAAAAGACAGCATTGTGTGTAGCTAAGAAGGAAAGAGGACTATATATTTTTAGCGTTTTTTATTTCTAAGATTATCTCTCCATTTCGATGACCTCAAAATATAGATTTCAAAAACCAATCTTTTGAATAATGATTCTAGAGACAAGACACATTTACAGGGGAGTCTACTCAATAATGTTCTCCTAGATTCAGTACCTGGCTTTAGCAGAATTCATTGGCAATACTAATCTCAGATGTGAGGCACCCAGACAAAGAAAAAAACTGTACAGGGAGTATTCAGTGGAGATGGAGAACATGTGGTCAAATTAAATCTACAATCCTACAATCCTGGCTATGGCTCAAGCTTTGTTTTAAACCAGTGGGTATTGCCCCCCTGATATTGAGGGATGATTTTCAATCATCGTGGGAAAGGGAGGTCATTAACGAGGTTCAATCCTGTGGATTGTCTCACCTTTACTTTGAGTCTATGACGTACAATCAAGCTAGAGATGTGATCTCCCGGAGACTGAGTGATATTGCCAGACAAGAGGACATAGCCCAGGTAAAACCTGGGATGTTCCTAGGGGACCAGATTTATCGGACCATACTAGCCCCCTACCTTGCAGAAATCCACTATGTGGAATACCGCAGACTTCTTACAGCGGCTAGATTAAATGTCCTTGACTCTGCGATATTGTGGGGAAGGTACAGGGGAGTACCATACGCCCAGAGAACCTGTCATTGTGCTATCGGTGTGGTTGAGTCCACCGAACACATTCTTTTGACTTGCCCTTCTTATGCAGAGCTTAGACAAAACTTTATAGACCCACTCCTATGTCAACTTAGTTTCCTACCCGGAGAAAACCAGGTTTTATACTTGCTGAATAATGTCACTAGAGCTATACCTTTCTTGGTAGCCAAATTTCTTTTTTTAGCCTTTAAGCGTCGCAAGACCATAATTGATTGTATTGACATGGGGCTATCTGTTTAGCCCTTTTAGTGTTGGCTAGGCTCTAAAATCTTCTTGGATGTTTTAACTGTGTATTGACAAATGTATTTGTATTCTTTTCTCTGACTGACGGTCGAATAAAAAGGTTGATTGATTGATAGTGGGAACTTATTTCTGGTAAACTTGCTCGTAGTTAAGCTGTAAGCGTATTAATGGAAAAGGAACACACAGCAATAAACTACTACTGAATTAGATGAATAACAGATCTGTTGCTTCAATTTGTATGTGATAAATCTCACCTTCCAGTGAAAATTTTTACAGCTTTCAGGGTGGGGGGCACAGTTTTATGCAATATATGAACATTTTGGACTTGTGACTATTTTCAATTATTATAAATATTTGAAACAGTTTCACAGATAATTTTAATATTTATTGTAAACTGCTTAGAGGCTTCATTACAATCAAGCAGCATATAACTTTTGTAAAATAAATAAGATGAAATAAACCTCTCCACTTTGCAAAAGAATCATAGAATTGTAGAGGTGGAAGGGACCCTGAGAGTCATCTAGTGTAACCCCTTACAATGCAGGAATCTTTTACCCAACATGGGGCTCAAACCCACAACCCTGAGATTAATTAATAATAATTGTGATCTTTTAAGTCTGAAGGGAGGGAGAGAATTTATAGATTTATACTTTTCCCTGGAATTTCTGTGCATTGTGTGTTGGCCTGTAAAAACTCTAAGCCCCCTTCCTGCGAAAGAAAGAAAATACAAGATAAGAAAAAGCAAACAATGAAGAATGAAGCAAGATTTTAAGAAGAGAAAGAAGAGGATTTGTGCGTTTGTTGCAAACGATTTGACTTTTCAGTGTATTTGACAGGTACCTGTCATGTGCTGGAATATGGCTTTTCATTTGGCTACAACTTCATCCTCCGAAAAGAGAAGCAGATGCCCTTGTCTAACCACTATAAGTACTCACTTTGGAACTGAGTAATGTTACATGGTATTCTGCTGGGACCATTTGTTCCAGAAGGAAAGAAGCAATAATATCGCCCTGTTTCCTGCTTTTCATTAACATCATCAGTAGAAGAATTACTGGCCTTGGCCCATAATAATCTTTACAAGGCCAATGATAAAATCTGGAGATGGGGAGAGACACCAGTTGCAGTCTTGCTTTTTGTCAGGCAGTATGTGCTGTACTTTACCATTCTCACAAAGACCGTGCAAGGCACAAAACTGGATTATAAAGCCTGTTCTTCCTTGCTCCAGGTCCAACTCCACACAGAATTAATTGGCTACCTGTAATCATCTTTGGACTTGCACTGGCGCAGGCAATACGGATGGGTCCATTCTGACTATTGTGTTCAATCTCCTTTCTGTATTCAGAAAAGTTGTGGACAGAGAAATGAACTCTGGCTGATCTTCCTTTGGATAAACAGCTTTATAGACTGTAAGGTCTTTGGGGGATGAGTATGTTTTTGCTTGCTAAAGAAACAATGAATTACTTTAGTAGCCTATTTCGGGATGACCATAGTTCAGTGGTAGAGTCAGCTCTTGAATTATGAGGGGCTCCTAAGATCCACCTTTGACTACCCCAGTTTCAGCCAGATAATGACCTTGTTGTTGTTGTTTAGTCATTTAGTCGTGTCCGACTCTTTGTGACCCTATGGACCAGAGCACGCCAGGCACTCCTGTCTTCCATTGCCTCCCGCAGTTTGGTCAAACTCATGCTGGTAGCTTCGAGAACACTATCCAACCATCTCGTCCTCTGACGTCCCCTTCTCCTTGTGCCCTCCATCTTTCCCAACATCAGGGTCTTTTCCAGGGAGTCTTCTCATGAGGTGGCCAAAGTATTGGAGCCTCAGATTCAGGATCTGTCCTTCCAGTGAGCACTCAGGGCTGATTTCCTTAAGAATGGAAAGGTTTTGATCTTCTTGCAGTCCATGGGACTCTCAAGGGTCTCCTCCAGACCATAATTCAAAAGCATCAATTCTTACCATTACCACAACTGAGCGTCCTTTCGGCTTTGGACCAGCCGCTTAATCAGCTCTGAATCTACTTGTACTTGTCCTCCGCTCTTCCTCAGTAGCATGTTGGATGCCTTCTGACCTGAGGGGCTCATCTTCCAGCGTCATTACTTTTATATGCTTGTTGTCTTTGTCCATGGAGTTTTCTTGGCAGGGATACTGGAGTGGCTTGCCGGTTCTTGCTCCAGGTGGATCACGTTTGGTCAAAACTCTCCACTATGACCTGTCTATCTTGGGTGTCCTGCTCAGCATAGTTCATAGCTTCTCTGAGATATTCAAGCCCCTTCGCCATGGCAAGGCAGTGATCTATGAAGGGGAATAATGACCTTGTAGTTGCCTAAAACACAGAGGGCCATTGCTTAAGGTAAGGGGACAATCACAACTGCCCCAGTATTTTAAGTACTGGGTAAGGCATGTGGTTTGCAAGCAGAAGGTCCCAGGTTCAGTTTCTTGTATCTTCAGTTGAAAGGGATGTCAGGCAGGAGGTCTGGAAATGAGCTGTGCCAGAGACCCTGGGCAGCCACTTCTAGTTCTAATATAATTTAATAATAGATCACAAAAATGAAAAGAAAAATCTAACATGAAGATATAGGACATCAGAGAAACGATGCTACATGGGGAGGGGAGCTACAGAAGCATTATATACAAACTGTAATATTACTACTTGCAATGACAAACCTAGATAGCATCTTAAAAAGCAGAGACATCACCTTGCCAACAAAGGTCCGTATAGTTAAAGCTATGGTTTTCCCAGTAGTGATGTATGGAAGTGAGAGCTGGACCATAAAGAAGGCTGATCGCCAAAGAATTGATGCTTTTGAATTATGGTGCTGAAGGAGACTCTTGAGAGTCCCATGGACTGCAAGAAGATCAAACCTATCCATTCTGAAGGAAATCAGCCCTGAGTGCTCACTGGAAGGACAGATCCTGAATCTGAGGCTCCAATACTTTGGCCACCTCATGAGAAGACTCCCTGGAAAAGACCCTGATGTTGGGAAAGATGGAGGGCACAAGGAGAAGGGGATGTCAGAGGACGAGATGGTTGGATAGTGTTCTCGAAGCTACCAGCATGAGTTTGACCAAACTACGGGAGGCAATGGAAGACAGGAGTGCCTGGCGTGCTCTGGTCCATGGGGTCACGAAGAGTCGGACACGACTAAAGGACTAAACAACAACAAAATATTACTACTTAGTAATGGTAAAAAACCAATAAATGGTTCTGTGATGCTGTTGAAGGCTGAAAAGGAATGGGTAGCAGAAGACTGATTCTAATGAAACAGTTAGCAAAAACTTCTTAACTATATGGCAGATATTGGGCGAAGAAATGCTTACAAAACCTTGGTACCATCTTCAATTATGATGCCTTTTTGATGTTCTCAAATGATCCAATCAGATGAGGGGAGCCTACGATGTCAGTCTTTCCTATGGAATAAGCACACACACACACGACCCCCTGGCATGTGTTGACTTGCTGGGAATGAGCTAATTGATGGGCTTTTCCACAAGGGTGGGTCATTTTAAAATTCTCCCAGCCACGTGAGAGCTACTCAGAGGTATAGTGCTGCTGTCAGGACAGGATTTGGGGGAATAAGTCCAGTACCCTGCTTAGCAGAGCAAACAAAAGGGCCCACAAACTTACCACATTTTGAAGTGAAGTAATCTAAAGAAGATCAAACGGATCCATTCTTAAGGAAATCAGCCCTGAGTGCTCACTGGAAGGACAGATCGTGAAGCTGAGGCTCCAGTACTTTGGCCACCTCATGAAAAGAGAAGACTCCCTGGAAAAGACACTGATGTTGGCAAAGATGGAGGGCACAAGGAGAAGGGGACGACAGAGGACAAGATGGTTGGACAGTGTTCTTGAAGCTACCAGCATGAGTTTGACCAAACTGCTGGAGGCAGTGGAAGCCAGAAGTGCCTGGCGTGCTCTGGTCCATGAGGTCACGAAGAGTCGGACACGACTAAACAGCAACAACAACAACAATCTAAAGATTATCCCTGCAAGTCTTTAATGTCCAGACAGCACCACTGCATAAATATCACCTGATAATCAGCACTATATAAATATACAAGCGTACAGAATTCTTCCTGGTGAAGGCAAATATTGGACTAGGTTGTCACCATAATTCTGGATTTTTATAAGAGCACATCAAATCCAGCTATAACTCTGAAAAAACTTATTTCCAATAATTGTTGAAAGTGATGCTCTGTCTCACTTGACACAAATGTTTGACAAGATGTATGAAACCTCCTTTCAACAGGCAGAAGGCAATTCTTGGACTAAAGAGGACAAAGAGAGTACTCCGATAGCTAGAGTCTGACATTTAGATAATATGAACAATGGAAGCTCCCTTGTACTGAGCCAATTATAAGTCCATCGAGCTTGTTGAATGCATTTGGGCAACACAGCTAAGTATTTAACCTGAGACTATGAAGTCAAGCCAATCTACCACTGAGCTAGTTAGTAGCAAATGATTCTTTGCTTTATCAAATAAAGAAAAGGCTAGATAAAGTAATACCAGGGCTTTTTTTCAGCTGGAGCTCACCAGAGCCCAGCCCCAGCAGCTCTCAGATGGGTACCATTGTCATTCCAAGAGAACAGGGGAGAAGTTCATGGTGAGTTCCGGCACCTCTTTTTCTAGAAAAACAGCACTGAATAATACCATATGACAATCAGTTTATGAACCAAACCTGGCAAGAATCAGGCCACACCTATTGATCTAAAAGAGTCAGGGTACTGTCCTCCAGTCCATTCTTCAAATTCCTCTCTCATGATCTTGGGCCAGTATGGCTCTTCTGATGCCAGCAATGTCCCCTACTTTTTGGGTCGAATTACAATATGACTATTATTGCAAGTTTCTTAGCAGAAACAATGAAGTTTGGGGAGAAGGCAGACTTTAGGAGGTATTTATCGCTGGAGGCAACTGAGTCTTTTCCTTTTTAAAAAAAAACAGGCTAAGCATACACTTGCATTGTTCTGTGTGTAAAAAAAGAAAGTTACACAACGCCGGGTTATAGTAACATTGCTGGGAGCAGCATAGAGAGCTATTGTGTCAGAACAGATGCTGTTGAATAGCATAGTTGAGATTTACAGAAAAAGCTTTGAATGAGGAGCGTTGCATCAACATGTCTGCAGGACAGTGCCGCACCCGCCTCGATTGCTTTTTAATGAGAAAGGATATTGAATTTCCAATGTGGACTGTTCTGATCAAGCCGCTGAATGCTAAAATCTAAACAGCACCATTGTGGGACAGAAAGCAACTTACTGCTTCCCATTTCTCGAAGCCAGCTAACAATAAAATGAAAATAGTTTTCATTCATCCGGCTGACTGAGGTCCTGGAATGTGGTACAGTTGCCCTAGGGATAGCTGGAGAATAACATTTCCAGGATAGGGAGACCTTGTCGTGAAGTTATGTGGTATGTATTTTGACAGCAGAATCAGGAAGATGTTTGAAGACACCACTGGTAAATTCTTAAAACAATAAATATAGGCGTGTGTGAAAGTGTGTTTTCACACTGGCCAAGCATTGGGTTCAGTTGCATACTAGAATGAACAAGTTTGATAATGTGCAACAGGAAAAATGAGACTGATTCTTCAACTTGTAGGGGAGAGGGCATGTTGTGACCTTGAATTGTGTACTATTTAGACCAGGTCACATTAGGTAATATGATTTCATGTAAATGCTCACAGCTACAAGTTTTAAGTAATCTTCTGTCTAAGATGGGGGGAAATCCCTATTGATGCGTATTTCAACGTATTTCCACTTTCTGAGGGCCTGCTTTTCACACACCTAATACAATGTGTCTGTTGGCAACTGACTCCCATATAGAAAGCATTTTCAGTTGAATGCTCTCCCCAGAGAGGTTCTCCTGGCACCATCACTACATTTCTTTAAGTGCCAGGCAAAAGCATTCCTCTTTACCCAGGCCTATAGCTATTAAATAATTTATGGCCTGTGAAAGGACTGTTATTATGATGATTATTTTACTATTAGGCTGTGTCTCATTATGTATTTTATTATGTTTCTATCATTGATGTTCTGTAATGTGTTTTTATAATGTTGTGCACTGCCCTGGTATTTTTTGATAAAGGTTGGTATATAAATTGAATTATTATTATTGTTGTTGTTATTATTGTTATTATTATTGTTGTTGTTGTTATTATTGTTGTTGTTATTGTTGTTGTTGTTATTTCCCCACAACAGATACACACTGCAAGGCATTTAGGCCAAGCTGACACACTTAACAAGGAAGCAGTCCTTTTCTTGTCCTCTTCATAACACACATAGTATCACATGAGAGGTGGTAGAGCCATGTGACTTGATTCATTGGACCCACTGCTCTTCCAAAAGAAAAGTCACTCCAGCTGGAATTGGGTACAAATGAATCTCCTATGTGATATTACTTCCATGACAGACAGGAAGAGGTCGGTCGTGCCTGCTCAGCTGTGATGTCAAATTCCTGACCATGTGGGTGTATGAATTCATGTCTCATGCCAAACCATTTCTTGCTAGATCCATATACAGAAGACTAGTAAAGAAAGCAATTGGCTACTTGCTCAGCTTAGAGCAGCTTTCTCCAGCCTGTGCCCCCTAGATGTTATTGGGTTACAACTCCCATCACCCCAGACCATTGGCCATGCTGGCTGTTTGCTGGTGGAGTTTGTTGTTTGTAGCAGTGGTGTAGCGTGGGTTGTCAGCACCCGGGGCAAGGCAAGTAATTTGCGCCCCCTAACCCGTGGATTTGCGCCCCCTAACCCGTGGATTTGCCCTAACCCCAGATGTTGCGCCCGGTGCAGCCGGCCCCCCCTGCACCCCCCACGCTACGCCACTGGTTTGTAGCTGGGGAAGGGCAGAGAGTGCATATTTTGCATCATTAAGGTCCCAGGCTCCATCTCTGCCAGGTAGGACTAGGACTGGCCCCTTGATGAAACGTGGAGAACTACTGATAATTGGTGTAGAAAATGGACCAACGTTCTGACGTGGCATAAGGCAACGTCATATGCTCCTCCTCTTACTTCCCATGTCTACAGTCCAGAGAACCAGCCAGCCAGCTCCAGTTAACCTTTGACTTTATTTTTCAGCAGCAGCCATTGGCAACATGGAATGCTGCTTCTGCAAATCATAGGAGTTTGCAATAGTGCTGCTGTTCAAAGAAGGGAAAAGTGTCATTCCGTGTGTATGCAGACCCTTGCATGGACTTCTGCGGATAATAGGTATTACCATCCAACTGTCCTTCCTTGATTGATTGAGAGAGAGAGAGAGAGAGAGAGAGAAAGAGAAAGAGAAAGAGAAAGAGAGAGTCTTTCAATAAGCATAAACATGGCACCTAGGTAAAGGTAAAGGTACCCCTGCCCGTTCGGGCCAGTCTTGCCAGACTCTAGAGTTGTGCGCTCATCTCACTCTAGAGGCCAGGAGCCAGCGCTGTCCGCAGACACTTCCGGGTCACGTGGCCAGCGTGACGAAGCTGCTCCGTCGAGCCGGCACCAGAGCAGCACACGGAACGCCGTTTACCCTCCCACTATAAAGCGGTACCTATTTATCTACTTGCACTTAAGGGTGTTTTCGAACTGCTAGGTGGGCAGGAGCTGGGACCGAACAACGGGAGCTCACCCCGCCGCGGGGATTTGAACCGCCGACCATGCGATCGGCAAGTCCTAGGCGCTGAGGTTTTACCCACAGTGCCACCCGCATCCCCAACATGGAACCTACATATATGCAATTGAACTCAGGTAGAGTTCTCTCCAGTGACTGGGAACAAATGTACACACACATGAGCTTCCTGGTGTTCAGCTGAGCTTGAGGATAGAGCTTGTAGGTGTGTACCTATGTACCAGAGGTGTTCCTCGATACTTAAAGGACTCAGGGCACAACACAAATCTGCATTACGGTATTAATCTGGGCAAATTAATGGAAGGTGGTGAGGGTATCGCCAGTGCTGCACTTTGCAGTGTGCCCAGCTGCCCTGTATACAAAATAAAAACTTTTTTAAAAAAGAGCTTTACAATGGGATGAGGGCCAGAGACTCAGCACAACGGACCCAGGATTTGGGCCTCCCGGACCACGCCTAGCAATGTCCCTGCTGCTTTCTGACTGCTACTACCGCAAGCATTCATAGAATAGACCACAAAGGGAAACAGATGCCCAGGGAAGAGAAAGAACAGGAATTCTTAAAGCATGGGAGGCATTGTTATGCTTGAGAATACATCTTTCTGCAGTTGGCATGCCGTTGTGAGATGAACACTGTTGCTGGTTTATAAAGGTAAAGGGACCCCTGACCATTAGGTCCAGTCGTGACCGACTCTGGGGTTGCGGCGCTCATCTCGCTTTATTGGCCGAGGGAGCCAGCGTACAGCTTCCAGGTCATGTGGCCAGCATGACTAAGCTGCTTCTGGTGAACCAGAGCAGTGCACAGAAATGCCGTTTACCTTCCCGCCGGAGTGGTACCTATTTATCTACTTGCACTTCATACTTTCGAACTGCTAGGTTGGCAGGCGCAGGGACCGAGCAACGGGAGCTCACCCCATCACAGGGATTCAAACCACCAACCTTCTGAACAGCAAGTCCTAGGCTCTGTGGTTTAACCCACAGCGCCACCCGCGTCCCTACTTTTTGATAGCACACCTCTAAAAGTTATACCTTGAACAAAGTATTTGTTAGGCATCATGGCCTCGGTCCAAGAGAGGAGCAATACTTAAGCCCACAGAATCAATTGGCTTAAACAGGCTTCACTCAGTGCGGGATTATAGCCCACGTGCAAATCTTAAGAATATACTACTTTCTATCTCCTAAAGCTATAAAAGAAGACACTTCCAAGTTAGCAGCTAGCTGACGACGACGACAGCCGAAACATTTGCCGACTCACACAGCCACCTCAGATAAACAGTGGGTTTTTTTTTCTTTCAAAAGAAAGTCTAGAGTTCCATTCAGCAGCTGTCAACGTCTCCATTCTCAAATCCATGTTATGAAGATTGCTATCTAGGAATAAACTTCCTCTAAGGTGAACCAAGAAGACCGGGAGCTATGCATACAATGGCAAGATTGTCCCAGGTTGCTGGGGACACTAATCCTGAAATATTGTCAAGCGGATCAGCTAGTCTTTGAATTGTACCTAACACAATTAGACATTGTTAAAAATGCTGGCTTGAGGCATGCAATGGGGAGAGTATAAATATGTGGGGTTTTTTTTTAAGGTAGTCTGTAAGCTAAACTGTGCAGTGGTTTTGCACCTTATTATTGCAGGGATCGGGAGATAATCGCAATGGTGTAAATGAAGGTATCCTTTGCCTCTGTGGTCTCCAGTCCTTAGAAAGTTTCGCTAACTGGGATATCAATTCATGAATGGAGTCTGAGGGGCAGGCCTGACTTTCAACGGCTGTAGCTTACGCAACTGAATCGGCACCATAGATTCAGTTCAGAGCTATACATCATGCCTATAAAAAGGAAAGAAACTGAAAGAGCAAAATGACTGCTTTGGCCAGTATTGCAGCTGGCAATGCAGCTGTGACATTGCAGAAACTCACTTTTATCTCCAGTTTCCTTACTGAGAGGAACAATTAAATAAAACAGAACCATATGCTATTATTGATGGGAAGGGGCTCTTTGAAAATATTATTCTTTCCCCCCAAACGATGTCTCTATATGTAGCAGTTCTTCAGATTTTCAAGTCAAAAAATGGATGATAAGACATCAGATACAGCAGTGTAAGGTCCATAAAACATAATTGGCTCCGCAGAACTTGTACTCCAGCTCTGCTCAAACTATTCATATAACAAGGACAGCCCTAATGACTTTCAGCTTTTTGTCCCTCCGTGCCCACTGTTGTTTCCTGTTCATAAGCTAACCTCTGCTGTGTGGGACAGAAGACCATGATCACACAATCCAGGATCAGCAGCTATGTAGATTCCTACTGATTTTGCTGCTGTAAAGAATGTTCCGAACCTTTTAATGAGCATCCAAAATTAGATTTCATAACAGGATCCTGAGAACCCCTTTCTCGCTTGATCTCAGTGATGTGGGAGCCACTGCAACAGGGCTTCTCTATGAGCCTTGGCCGCCCAATGAATGTTGGATGATTCAGATTAGCCCCAAAGAAGTACTTCCTCACAAATGTGGAATTTGTGGGAATGTTCAGGGATGCAGGAGAGAATATATTGTTTAATGATATCCTTCCTAACTTGTGTTAGCAAGTTCTATATCTCAGCAAAATAAAAAAATTCCTTAGAGACCAACTAAGTTTGTTATAGGTATGAGCTTTCGTGTGCATGCACACTTCTTCAGATACTATATCTTAGCAGAGTAACATTGCCCTTTAAACGCACAGCGGTTTGCTTGTTGCAGGCTCGCCTGAGCCTCTCAGTATAAGATTCCTGGTAAGATCCCTTCTACTCCCTCATAAAAGAATAGACATGGCAGTCTTATTAAAGTCAATATAAAAGTAGTTTACTCACAATCATTCAGTTCACAGTTGGATCCCTGAAGGCAGACTTAGGTTAGAAAACTATATACACTTGTGGAACTATCCCATAAGGGAGTTAGTTCCTAAGTGACTGCGAACAGGCAGTCACTTCTCCTCATACAAAGATAAGCAAAATGGAGAAGAGAGCAAAGGAAGGAGCTGTGCTCCCTTGCCCGGGTTAGGCCTCACACAGACAAGCCTCTAGTCACACGCAGAGGAAGTTTGTCACAGCTCAGGAGGAAACAGGAAGTTTTCTCCCAACTGCATACAAAGTATCCCCTAGCACGTTCATTCTAGGAATGTTGTACAGTGGTACCTCGGGTTAAGAACTTAATTTGTTCCGGAGGTCCGTTCTTAACCTGAAACTGTTCTTAACCTGATGTACCACTTTAGCTAATGGGGCCTCCTGCTGCCACTGTGCCGCCGTCGTGCGATTTCTGTTCTCATCCTGAAGCAAAGTTCTTAACCTGAGGTACTATTTCTGGGTTAGCGGAGTCTGTTCCCTGAAGCGTCTGTAACCTGAAGTGTCTGTAACCCAAGGTACCACTGTACTTGACTGCTACGTGTTGCACATCCCACAGAATTTGCTCCTACAGGATGTATTGATGGCCAGCAGCTTTGATGACTTTAAAAGAGGATTGGAGAAATTAATGGAGGATCAGTCTATTTGTGGCTGCTAGCCATTAAGACTATAGTCTTCCTCCACTATCAGAGTCAATACTCCTCTGAATACCAGTTCCTGGCAAGGACAAGGGAAGAGATAGATCTTTGTCTTGATCCAGAAGGATTCTTCTTATGAAGGGAAAGCTGTACCCTGGCAAAGTGGGAGCATAGCAGGCAACAGTGGGTTCATATTCACACACAGGAAGTCAGGAAGTCCCATGGTCATTTCCTGTGTGAGGTCATAATGCCACAGTCTAGCCACTGTGGCGTAAGCTGCCACTGATTAGATGCTGTGCTGAAAAGTAAACATACTAAGGATCATGATATCAGATGAAAGATGTATATATATTCCATCGCACTTACCAGTGCGCAAAATAGATCATGGGATTTGCTTCAGGGGGCTCAATGTTTGCTTTGCTGCACGAATGATTCGGTAATGCTGAACGCTGAATATTCATTCATAGGTCCAGATGTGTTGAACTCCTGATTTTATTGCCACATTTTTCGTTGCTGGCGCTCCATATGAGAGTGTGACTTGGACAAAGAACGAGTCTCTTGGCAGAGTTGTGCCGTTCACATGACATGCCTCAGAAAATAATTTATCTGAAAGAAATGTCAAGGGTGCACATTATTTCTGTCACAACTCTCTTGCCACGGCCTCGCTTATTTTAGCACAAACGAGAAGCTACCTGGAAACATGCATTTCTCGTTGCCAATGTAAAGGTTCAAGGGCAAAGTTATAGATTCTGTAAGATCAAATGGACTGGGAAGAAGCACCAAAGGGTTTTTGTTCTTGTCAGCCTATAACTTAGCGTGGCCCTTCCCCATGTGCTTCATATTATTCAAAAGAAAGCTGGATCCATTTACTTCAATAAAGAAGATAAACATGGATAAATGTAAGAAAAACAATGTTAGTGACTTCTTCTGAACATTCAGACTTCGGGGATGAACAAAGAGGAACTCTCCCCGCGACCTACTCCCCCAAGTAAAAACTTAAAAACAAGTGCAGTTGAAGGCCATGATATATCTTATCTTTTAGACACTGTGTTTCATGGTGCTTATAGGTACATGTGTTACAAAGAAATAGGAGTTGCATCAAGGGAAAACCAAACTGGGACTGTGGTTCATGAGGAACCTCCCTCATTTTCCTGCCCCAAATATCAGACCTGCTCTTTCTGTAAGCCATTGTCACGATCAGGACCAGATTTAGGTTTGATGAGGCCCCAAGCTACTGAAGGTAACGGGGCCCTTTATATGTCCAGCTGTCCTTTGTCAACAACAAATTGTTGCTGTTTTTTTTGGGTTGAATATATGCTGTATGGTAATTTATGGACCTAATCAGTATCTAAAGCCATTTGCACATAACAAAATATGTATTTTAGCAAAGTAATTGTTGAACTGGAATACAATTAAGAAGTACATTAATAGTGAAATACAATTAAGAAGAAGTATACTAATAGTGAAATAATTATTAAAATTTTGGAAATGTACATCCAGTTTCTTTTTCTTTAATTTTTTTTTTGGGGGGGGGGCAAGAGAGCGGGGCCCTAAGCTTATAGCTTCTTTAGCTTATACGTAAATCCGACACAGGTCACAATCAGGATCCCACAACCATCACCAAATGTGGCTTCTGTTTCTTAAAAAACAAAACCCTGTCCAGAATCGACGAGCAGGTTGCAAACATATAATCTACTACCAGTAATAGCAGCCTTTCTATACACAATGCATAAGGACTGGGCTAAGGGGAAACAACGTATTTAGATTGCAAATGCTGAACTATTTCTTTTGAACAAGAGTAGTAAAAGAAACCACACACACAAAATTCTTTGTATATAGTAAACTTTCACATCAGAGAGAAAGAGTAGCGATTATCTCAGATGTGACAGATTACTAAAGGCAGAGAACTTTTTACTTGTGATGACTAAGGTTACGGCTAGACACTGGCAAGGAGAAAGAAAGAGTCCAGCCGTGTTTAGTTTAGTTTATTATTTCTATCCTGCTGTTCTATTTAAAATAACAAGCAAAGCAGATGACAAAAAGAGATGCAATATGATAATGCAAAACATTTTTTTTTAAAGCACATCTAATTAAAATAGATTAAAGTAAGATAGCAGTAGTTGAAACATTGTCAACATCACAAACACCTAAAAGAAAAGAAAAGAACGAAAAGCTCTAAAAAGCTCTAAAACGGAGTGCTAAGGGGCTGCAAGCCCTGTGGTGCGAAAGCCCCTCTTAGGAAGGGAAGGGCAAGAATGGGGAGGATTAAATTAAAACTAAAATAAAGGAAAGGAAGAGGATGAACGGAATTTTAAAAAGAAGGGGTAAATGAAAGATATCACCAGGATGATCTGTCGAAGGTGAATCGCTCTCTCTCGGCTCGCAGAGGACACGCTGTTGGTGTTCCGAATGCACGCACCGAAAGAGGAAGCTCTGGGTCACATGCATGGCCATAAATAGGTCCCTCAAACTGTTTCGACTGCGTCCCATTGGGCAGATTGCACCCAGCTACGAGGGACCTACCAACTGGGTGTTATGGCTGACCAATCGTATCTACCCACAACACAGGGAGTCGGTTGTCCAGGTCTCACCACAATACGTGCCCTCTTTAAGGGAGGACCTGATTTCCTGAGTCTCAGGCAGAAGCATGTTCTTTGTACTTTTGTCCATTTATTTTTCCTGATTTGAACTATAAAATGGTGATTTTCTTGAGTCAAAACGAGAGTACCCCTAAACATTTTTTTTTTAAGAAAAAAATCACTGGACAGTATCTTAGCGCAAGTCAATACTTGCCCCAATCTATAGGGTCAAGGGCAAGAAACAGCATTTTGAGATTCTGTTCTTGGTTCTATTTGTAATGTAATGGCATATTACATTACAGAGCCAGTGTGGTCTAGTGGTTAGGAGCGATAGACTCGTAATCTGGGGAACCGGGTTCGCGTCTCCGCTCCTCCACATGCAGCTGCTGGGTGACCTTGGGCCAGTCACACTTCTTTGAAGTCTCTCAGCCCCACTCACCTCACAGAGTGTTTGTTGTGGGGGAGGAAGGGAAAGGAGAATGTTAGCCGCTTTGAGACTCCTTCGGGTAGTGATAAAGCGGGATATCAAATCCAAACTCTTCTTCTTCATATAAATTTCGTGAAAGAAACAAAGATATACAGCAGTATATCTTAATGCTTGAGGTAAAGCTTGGAAGGAGCAGTCTAAACTCCTCATCTTTTTTCCCTAACTGTATCATTTTTGAGGCGTCTACCATGGATGTAGAATATATTGCCTCTGGGCCTTCCCCAAACTGTAGGGAGCTTTTTCCCACTTCGGAACTATATACAGTAGGCATTAACTTTAATGGACCAAATCACAAGTCTACGTTCAAGAAGAGTGAAGCTTTGGTGTGTGAGTTTATCACATTCTGTTTAGCATACAAGGAACGCTTAAGAAAAAGTGTTTGCCTTTTTAGACAGTCATTTTAAACCCTTCATCCACATATGCTTCCAGAAACTGTCCCTATCCAAATGTCACTCTCATTTTCAGAGTTCTAAATTAACTGGGATTGTTTCCATTGCAAAAAATGGTGCATTAGTAATTCTCCTCAGCTTCCTTTTATTCTCCCCCCACAAAATGTACAAGCACTCTACATGCACAGCTTTTACATTTTTCATGTCTTTTCTACACTGCCAGTGATTATATACACGTAGATACAGCACTGCAAAAACAAACAAAGCACATCATAATTAATGTGCAGATAGAACTCAAGTTATCCACTGGCTCTCACACTTTTATCAATATATATTTTAAAACATGTACTTTGAGAGAAAATGTATAAATGCCCAGTATACCTGAAGAACTAGGGATGCGGGTGGCGCTGTGGGTTAAACCACAGAGCCTAGGACTTGCCAATCAGAAGGTCGGCGGTTCGAATCCCTGTGACGGGGTGAGCTCCCGTTGCTCGGTGCCTGCACCTGCCAACCTAGCAGTTCGAAAGCCCCTCAAAGTGCAAGTAGATAAATAGGTACCGCTCTGGCAGGAAAGTGAACGGCGTTTCCGTGTGCTGCTCTGATTCACCAGAAGCGGCTTTGTCATGCTGGCCACATGACCCGGAAGCTGTACGCCCACTCCCTCAGCCAATAAAGCAAGATGAGCGCCGCAACCCCAGAGTTGGCCACGGCTGGACCTAATGGTCAGGGGTCCCTTTACCTTTTATACCTGAAGGAGCATCTCCACCCCCATCATCCGGCTCCGAGGGCCTTCTGGCAGTTCCCTCCCTGTGAGAAATGAGGTTACAGGGAACCAGGCAGAAAGCCTTCTCAGTAGTGGCACCTGCCCTGTGGATGTCAAGGAGATAAATAACTATACAACTTTTAGAAGACATTTGAAGGCAGCCCTGTTTAGGGAAGTTTTTAATATTTGATGTTTTATTGTGTTTTTAATATTCTGTTTGGAGCCACCTAGAGTGGATGGGGAAACCCAGCTAGATGGGCGGGGTATAAATAATAAATTACTATTATTATAAAAATGTATTCTGAGTTAAAAACACGTGCTAAGATACATAGCCAAATGCCCTGCTTCTGTGTGGGTGTGGGAGCCCTATGGTGAAATATGAGCAAAAATATCCTTCTTCCTGATACTGGGGCCTTATGTGAAGCTTCCCAAGAAAGCTCAGAATTCTATCCAGTGACTTTTGATTCCCCAGCCCCTTGTTTAAATGGGTCCTGTAGAAAACTACCTCTTCTCCCCAGTTGTTCACCCATCTTGGACAGTAGCAGACGAGAAGCTGAATGTAAATATGAATGGATTTGCTTGGGTTCTGTAACACAAGCTCTTTTATCATGGGTGTAACAGACATTCTTTCTCTTTCTATTACTGTTCCCATGTCACTTTGCCGTGATAGGCCAACAAAAACACCTCCTTACAAAAGATGAACTATACCATTGCTGTCTCCTTGCCTACTCTACCGTTTTATTTCAGTTGATAAATTTGCGCTTAGCGCTTAAGTTGTTCAGCATGGCTTACTAATTTGGCAATATTTATTTTGGCAGGGAATGCACAGGGCAGCTGCTCTAAATGTCCTGCAGAGTTCTTTGTTGTGTTTTGTTTTTGGGGGGAGAGATGGGGGATAGCGTTTCTTTTTTCCTCTCCCCCAACCCCTCCCCTTCATAACAAGAGTTAGGATATGAAAAGGGGGGGGGGGGAGCTACAGTGTCATGGACAGGAGTGAGCTTCCTGTTTATGAGTCACCATAAATACGAAAGGTGTTACATGACATTTCTCAGCTGAGGGATTCAGCCCAAGTCTGTGTCAGTTGAATATCCCAATGCATATTCCCCCCGACCAGGGTGGTCTTACGCTGACTTACTGACCTTGCACAATGGTGCGTGGGATTGCTTGAAAGGAACAGTAGTTAGAAGGAAACGCTAGGCTATTTTAACAAGCCTTTTTAATGGCCGCATCCATACAGCATCACTGTATAAAATTTATCATTTAATCGTGGAGTTAAAAGAGGCATCAATTATCCAGGACATAAACAGATTTATTCCTAACTCCCTAGATTTTATTGTCTTCTCTCTTTTTTGCCTGTAGTATGGTTACACATCGACCCAATTATTTGCCCTTCTAGGTACATTTCAAACCTGATAAGATGGGTGCCATTTGAAGAAAGAAAAGAGGATGTTTGGTTTATTATGTGGAAAGACAACAGAGCTCTGTCAACTTGCAAATCATGCGCTCTCATGCAGATTTCTTCTGCATTTTAAAATTTTAGTATTATTATTATTATTTATAATGCACCTAAAAATAAATTTGCTTCTCTGCACAAAAATGTAAAAAGAAAACGAAAAACCCTACAGAGGCCCTGCCCTCACGCTTTCATTCTAGTGGGCACAACACAAAAAGGAAAAATGGGCATGGAAGAAAGAAGAAAACCGTCTATTCTCATTGTCATATATTTGCATCATCTCAATTACAACCTTATGCTCAGAAAACAAGCTATTCCAGAAATGGGGTAGAAGCAGGGAAAGAGAAAGTCTTTGACAGGCTGACATGCAATAGCTGGTGGGATTCATTAATACTGATGTGGCACAATTTGTGCAGGCCTGAGATGGGGCACACAGACCACTCTGAGTTAGTATAGCCTAGTGGTTCAGATACTGGGTTTGTGCAACAGGCTGCTCCCGGTCAAATCTAGCTTCTACTATGAGCTCATGAGTTAGCCTTAGGCAAGCCACTCTCTGTTAATTCCAGGAGAATAATATCAGTATACCTTACAAGGTTGTTGGAAGGGTGACTGAGATTCAAGTAATACATGGGAAATGCTTTGCACAAACTGCAGTGCTATAGACGTATTAACTGTTATCGGTGCTGTTCTGTACCTCCTGATTATTTCAAAGGGGCTTTCATAAGAGAACGTCCTAGTAGTATACAGAAACATTGCTATGAGGTCCCGTGTTAATACATACAACAAAGAGTCTTGCAGCACCTTAAAGGTAAAGGGACCCCTGACTATTAGGTCCAGTCGTGGCCGACTCTGGGGTTGTGGCGCTCATCTCGCTTTATTGGCTGAGGGAGCCGGGGTACAGCTTCCGGGTCATGTGGCCAGAATGACTATGCCGCTTCTGGCAAACCAGAGCAGCGCACAGAAACACCGTTTACCTTCCCGCCGGAGTGGTACCTATTTATCTACTTGTACTTTGACGTGCTTTCGAACTGCTAGGTTGGCAGGAGCAGGGACCGAGCAATGGGAGCTCACCCCGTCGCGGGGATTTGAACCGCCGACCTTCTGATAGGCAAGTCCTAGGCTCTGTGGTTTAACCCACAAAGCCATCCACGTCCCTACCTACCAATCAATATATAACAGCATAAGCTTTTGTGGAAGCCCACAAGACTACTCTATCAGGTGTCAGCAGGTGAGTTACCTGGGTAGTTGAGTTCCTAGGGCCAAAGCTGATGTGGTGACTAAAAAAATGCTGGGAGGTTGGGAACCACCGCTTTAATTTCCCTTGATGCTCCAGAACTATGCTACATCATAGGCATTGAGGGACATTGAAATGGAAGTTCCCGGTTGCCACCACTGAGATAGCAGTGGGGCCATCAGAATAAACTTTGCCAAGGGCCACCTCAGAGAGATGGTCCAGATGTATACGAAAATACAGGTGGATATATTGGCGTAGATGTCTAGGACCAGAGAGTTTTAAAACTTCCACTGAAAACATATTCACCCTGGCTCAGAAGTTCCCGACATTACACGTGAATTGGTCCAATGTGACATTAACATCTGTGGAAACGGGGTGGTGCGCCATGTATTCTACCTGCATAGTGAAGATACACAGGTGGAACATTCCCTGATATGGAGAGAGAAAAAGTAGCAGCCTTTGTAACGCTGAAGCCTGTGTGTGTGTATACATTGGAGGCCTGTTGGGCTATGTGTCCCCTGCAGCCTGGCTTCAAGCGTTGTTCTTCCCCTCCTGTGACTTACTGTAAACAGTATCAGCATAATCTTGCCCCTGCCAAATGGCTCGCTTTGCCAAACTTTGCTTCCATCAAGACAAAACAGCTCCAGCCCCAGTCAAAGTTTGAAAGCGGACCATTATTTGACTTCTATGCATTTGTTTTCCCCCACCCCCAGATTCTTGGTCCACATTCGGAGTCTTGGCAAATGGCGTTCAGCAGGGTTTCAAATGATTTTAGGCACTTGAAATTCAGATATCCCATTGCAGGGGTGCAGAGGGGGAGCACAGATGGTCAACCTCTTATTTATGTTATTATTTCTTTTATCATTTAAAGGTAAAGGTAAAGGGACCCCTGACCATTAGGTCCAATCGTCCCTGACTCTGGGGTTGCGCGCTCATCTCGCTCTATAGGCCGAGGGAGCCAGCGTTTGTCCGCAGACAGCTTCCGGGTCATGTGGCCAGCATGACTAAGCCGCTTCTGGCGAACCAGAGCAGCACACGGAAATGCCATTTACCTTCCCGCCGGAGCGGTCCCTATTTATCTACTTGCACTTTGACGTGCTTTCGAACTGCTAGGTTGGCAGGAGCAGGCACCGAGCAACGGGAGCTCACCCCGTCACAGGGATTCGAACCGCCAACCTTCTGATCGACAAGTCCTAGGCTCTGTGGTTTAACCCACAGAGCCACCCGCGTCCCTATTTTATCATTTATTAAATTTATATACCGCCCTTCATCAAAAGAGATGTCTACCTTCAATACTCTCTTAGTCTAGGAAAAAGTCCACATTAAAAAACAAACGAAATGAAAACTAATAGTAATTTGGGATGTAGCAAGTTCTCTTCTCCCCTGTTGACTTTGCGCTAGCACTTTGTTTGCAGCTGTTTTCTGTCCTTCCTCACTGCTCCTTCTCAAGTCTCTTTCTCTGTATGCTTCCTTCAGATTTCTCCTTGCATCTCTACCTAGCCTTGTCCTGGCTACGCATTTGCACTTCAAGACCCCGCAAGCCACCCCCAGGAGAATAAAGACACAAGGACACAGAATTTAGGTAAATGGGCAAAATGTAGGCCTCTGCCCTCACTTTTTGACTCATTTGTTTCTGCCAAGTTTCATTTCCTCTGTTCTTTAGCCCTCTTCTTCAGAGGTCCACACTGTCTGTTAAGACAACGTTCAATGAGCATGCTTGCTCTGCCCTGTCCCCAGGCTTGTAAGCCTCCATGAGTTGAATAGTATCTGTTTGCAGCAGAAAGCTTCCTGTAGTTGTAGAGGCTCCTTGTGCACTGATGCAAATGTGCAGAAAGCCTCCACAAGTGTAAGAGGCCCTCCACTTCCAGAAGTTGCTCTCCAATTTGTAGAAGGCCATTGGAGCAGCGAAGGGGAACGGCGCTAGCTGGCCACATTACCTGTTTCCTTAACATTCAAGGTGAATAAATAAAAAGGACTTCCGTTGCAAAGGACTTGAAATTTAACAATAAATCAGTTACCTTATTGTGCATTTTTGTTCTTTCTAATCCCTGTAAGCCACTCCAGAGCACGTTGGCTATAATGCAGCCTATACATTGTGCCATCTGTTGCATGCAAGAGGAATAATAGAATCATAGAACTGTAGAATTCGAAGGGACCCCCAAAGGTGATTTACAATGCAAGAATTTCAGCTAAAGCATCCATGACAGATGGCCATCCAACCTCTGCTTAGAAACCTCCAAGGAAGGAGAGACCACAACCTCCCAAATCAAACAGCTCTTGCTGTTAGAAAGTTTTTCCTGATGCTTAGTCAGAATCTCCTTTCTTGTAACTTGAAGAAATTGGTTCAGGTTCTACCCTCCAGAGTAGGAGAAAACAAGCTTGCTCCATCCTCCATGTGACAGCTCTTTAGATATTTGAAGATGGCTATCATCTCTCCTCTCAGTTTCCTCATTACCTGTCTAAACATACCCAACTCTCCCAACTCATAAGGCTTGATTTCCAGACACTTGATCGTCTTGGTCACCCACCTCTGCTCACATTCCAGCTTGTCAATATCCTTCTTAACTCACAGTGCCCAGAACTGGACACAGTACTCCAGGCATGGTCTGACCAATACAGAATAGAGTGGTGCTATTACAGTGTTACCTCACGTTACAGATGCTTCAGGTTACAGACTCCGCTAACCCAGAAATAGTCCCTCAGGTTAAGAACTTTGCTTCAGGATGAGAACAGAAATCGTGCAGCAGCGGCGCAGCAGCAGCGGGAGGCCCCATTAGCTAAAGTGGTACCTCAGGTTAAGAACAGTTTCAGGTTAAGAATGGACCTCCAGAACAAATTAAGTTCTTAACCTGAGATACCACTGTAGAGTGGTGCTATTACTTCCCTTGATCGGAACGCTATTACTTCTGTTGATACAGCCTAGAATAGCAACAGCCTTTATTGCTATTGCATACTCACATTACAGAGTACCTTGGGTTACATACGCTTCGGGTTACAGACTCCGCTAACCCAGAAATAGTGCTTCAGGTTAAGAACTTTGCTTCAGGAAGAGAACAGAAATCATGCTCCGGCGGCGCGGCAGCAGCAGGAGGCCCCATTAGCTAAAGTGGTGCTTCAGGTTAAGAACAGTTTCAGGTTAAGTACGGACCTCTGGAACGAATTTAGTACTTATCCCGAGGTACCACTGTACTAGTGTTAAGCATACCCAGCTCCTTCGACCACTCCTCATAAGGCTTGGTTTCTAGACCCTTGATCATCTTAGTTGCCCTCCTCTGCACGTGTTCCAGCTTGAAATAACTAAAATAAAATAAAGCAAAATACAGGAGGGAAGTATTTCCCAAAATCTATACCTAGCTTAATGCAGTGGGGATAATTACTTTGGGGGTTCTATGGCCTCTAGTCTTGCTACGTTGGCAGGAAGCACTTATTATTATGGCTAGCATAAGCCTCATGCCTTTTGGGGGCCTGACAACTAAAACATTATAAGATTAAGTCCCAGCATGCCGCATCGATATGAACCATAAAAGGCACACTGTTCTATCTTTTGTTTGTATTCTTCATTTTATTATCATTCTCTCTGCTAAGGTCAGCAGCGCCGGTCTCACGGAGACCATTAGGATGCTTTTGCTTATTTAATTCACTAACTGCCGAAGTGCACACTGCTTTTCGTGGCGCTTGTACAACTCGGAGCAACGGAAGGTTGGGTTTCATGTACTTGAACTCCAGCGAAACAAATATTTCAGTGGTGAATCAATACTGGGGGGGAGGCGGCTGGTAAGGTAGGGAGTGTTTATAGAAGATGTTTCATCACTACTAGTAAAACATGTCTTATTGTTAGTTCAGGAGGTGCTGGTATTCAGCTCTTTGAAGGAGACTTCTGACAGGCCAACAGCTTAAAGCCTACTGGTAGATGTATTTTCGTAAAAAATACAGGAGGTTAGTCTGATGTTCCTTCGCAAAAGGGTCACGGGCCAACTTAGCAGATTTTTTCACTCTCTCACTACAAGCATAAGAAGAATTTTTCTAACAGATGCAGTTGAATGAAAACAATTATTAATTGTAATGGTACTCCAGATCACATGCCCACCAACATTTCTCTGATGAAAATAGGGACAACCTATATAATAATAATAATAATAATAATAATAATAATAATAATAATAATATCATTTTTACCCCACCCATCTGATTGAGTCGCCCTAGCCCCTCTGGGCAGTTTCCAACATATATAAAAACCTTCCCTATACAGTGGTACCTCGGGTTACATACGCTTCAGGTTACATACGCTTCAGGTTACAGACTTCGCTAACCCAGAAATAGTACCTTGGGTTAAGAACTTTGCTTCAGGATGAGAACAGAAATCGTGCTCTGGTGGCGCGGCGGCAGCAGGAGGCCCCATTAGCTAAAGTGGTGCTTCTGGTTAAGAACAGTTTCAGGTTAAGAATGGACCTCCGGAACGAATTAAGTTTTTAACCCAAGGTACCACTGTACAGAACTGCCATAAGATGCCTTCTAATGGTCATGTAGTTACTTATCTCGTTGGCTTAGGGGTTGCGCAACTCCATAGCCCCCAACATTTCTCCGATGGAAACTGGGATGTCCTGCCATACTCTCTAACATTTCTCAGATGAAAATAGGGACGCCTTCAGGAAAAGCGGGACATTCTGGGACCAAATCAGAAACCAAGACGACTTCTGTAAATCCGGGACCGTCCCTGGAAAATAGGGACACTTGTGTGGGATGTAAACACAGGAGCAGTCAATGACAACATTCCTAGAGTGTACATGTTAGAACATGGGGAGGGATGTCTGTCCAGCAAGCAGGTAAACTTCCTGGGGACGGACTTCCTCCGCATGTGACCAGAGGTGGGTGTGGCCTCACCTGTGCAGGTAATGATAAAAGCACAGGGCAGGCAGCCACTCTCTCTCTTGCCTCTTGCCTCTTGCCTCTTGCCTCTCTGCCATCTTCATCTTCTGAAGGAGCAACATGCCCTCTTGGCTCCCAGCCAAGAGAGGACAGTAATATCTTGCTACAAGATAGATTCTAACTGCATGTAACCTTTTTAAGCCTGCCTACCTTCTGGGATCATATTGTGAACAGAACGTGAGTAAACTCTTTTATACTTTTATAAAGACTGTGTCGTGTCTTGTATTTTAAGAGGGAACAAAGGGGAAATTACCAGAGTAATTATTATAGAGGTTCTAGCGAACCTGTGCAAGCGTTACCGTTGCGAACTTAAAGGGGAATGTCTATAAACTCTGCTGATATTTTGGGAACTTGTTAGTACAAGTTGGATAAGGATATAATTAGTCAATATATCCTCTCCTGCACCCCAGAACATTCCCACAAAGGGTTATTGGCCCCAGTATTGCATATTTCTGCGTATTTTTGAAGGATTGCATTGGATTGTGATTTTGAGTTGAGTAGTATTTTTCTGAGTTAACTTCCTGGTAAGCACATGGTCCTTTGTTCCATTGTGCAGTGGGGATTAAGCAACCCCCCCCCCTTCCCTCAGAGTTCACAGTGACCCAAGGCAGTGAAGATTTGTTTTGCATTTTTAGATTTTTGAGATTTTGATTTTAAAATTTTGAGAAATTTTGAAGAATTTTCAAATTTTTGGATTTTAAGATGGCTAGAGCAGCTTTTGATAGTGATGCAAAGCTAGGAATGCCTGTGCTGAATGAACACAATTTCATACACTGGAAGCAGCGCTTGATAGCATGTTTAGATTATAAGCACATTTTGGAAGCTTTAAACCCTCAGCCTACAGGATCGTCTGAGGAGGATTTAGCCAAGATAAATGCTTGGAAACGCATGAACAGCGAAGCTAGACACATAATTTTGAGTGGACTTCGTGATGAGCAGCTATCACTAATAAATAGTACAGATGATGCATCTCAAATCTTAAGAGATATTGAGCGCGTGTATGGAGAATCTAGCATAAACTGCTTCAGAAACTTGGTGTGTAAATTAACCAGAGTGAGGATGAATTCAAAAGAGGAATTCACAGAGCACATCAACAAGTTCACTGAGATTATTCAGAGAATTGATTTGACTCCCAAAGCTTTTGATGAAGATACAAAGATAGCATTTTTGTTATCATCACTTGGACCACGCTTTAGCGCATTTGTAAGTTTGATGGATCATAGACAAGGTCTGACTTTTAAAGACTTGATTGGTTATTTAAAAGAAGAATGCAGAGATAGAGCTGAATCTCCAGTGAGAAATGCTAGAAGCAAAGACAGTAGTTATGCATCTAGGCAATTTACAAAGTCCAAAAAGATGCCTAAGAAAGTGATTTGTTTCAATTGTAACAAAGAAGGACACATTGCGAAGAATTGCAGGGCTCCTAAAGCCAAGAAACCCCACCCCTTTCAGCCAAAAGGAGAAAAGAAGGGGAAATGTGAATGCACATGGCTACTGCAAGAAAGGAATTTAACTGTCCAGAATCGTGAGAATAGACGTAATAAATGGATAATTGATTCAGGTGCCAGCTCACATTTTTCATATAAAAAGGACTATTTTAATGAGATAAATGATGAAGAAGGATCTGAAATTGAAATTGCAGATGGGAACATTGTTAAAGCAAAAGGTACAGGTTCCATGAGTCTGAAATGCAATATAAACAATGAATGCATTGAGAACACAATCTCTAGAGTTTTGTATGTACCAGAGCTGAGCTGCAATTTAATCAGCGTGTCCACTTTGGACAAGAAAGGTTTCCAGATCACATTTGGAAATGGAGAATGTAAAGTGACTAGAAATGGCAAAGTGTTTGCTCAAGCAGAGCTAATCAATGGTGTATATGAGCTTGATCTTTCAGAGAATCAGTCTGCAAAAGTGGCACATTCCAGCCAGAAGGATGAAGCAGATCTGGACCTGTGGCACAGAAGGCTTGGACATAGAGACACCAACGTCATTCTGGATCTACAGAAAAGAGATCTTGTAAGAGGTTTGCAGGTAAAGCAGAGCAACAAAGCTCCAGCAAAGTGCATAAGCTGTATTACTGAGAAGGCTGTAAAACCTTCATTTCCACGTTGTGCAGAACAAAGAAGCAACAAAGTGCTTGACATAGTGCACACTGACATATGTGGACCCATGAATGTTCCCTCACTGGGAAAGAATAGATATATTTTAATATTTCTGGATGACTTTTCAAGATTTTGTGTTGTATATTTTCTCAAAGAGAAGAGTGAGACAGTGGACAAGTTCCAGGAATACATTGCCATGGTCAAGAATAAATTCCAAAGAGCTCCAGCTGTGCTAATGAGCGACAATGGAGGTGAGTACTGCTCAAATGAAATGCAGGCTCTCCTGGCCAAGGAAGGAATTGCACATGTAACCACAATTCCTTACACACCACAGCAGAATGCCATAGCTGAGAGAAAGTTTAGGTCCATTATGGACATGACAAGGTGCATGCTAAAGGATGCATGTTTGCCACAGAAGCTGTGGGCCGAAGGAGTGTACACATCGGTCTATTTGCAGAATAGACTGCCAACTAAAGGTGCAGAGCGCACACCATTTGAACTTTGGCATGGGAAAGCTCCCAATCTGTCACACATACGTGTGTTTGGAAGTCCGTGTTACTTCCACGTGCCCAAGGAACACAGACACAAGCTTGACTCCAGGGCAAAAGCAGGTATCCTGGTGGGATACGCCTCTGGAGGCAAAGGATATAGAATTATGGACTTACAAACTGGTAAGACAAATGCATACCATGCGGTTTATTTTGATGAATATGGAAAGGTAGACACTAAGAACACTGTTGTGGATTCTTCCGATGAGTCAGAAAGGACTCAAGAATTTGTATATTTCCCTTTTGAGACCCCACAAAGTAATAATCTGCCTTCAAGTGTTACAGCGCCCCCTACAGGCGACACACCAGAAGACGCAGAGGACCAGAACCCTGGCGGCACCAGAGACGAAGATGAGGACTCAGATGGGGACATGCCTGCGTTGGAGGAGGATGAGGAAGCTGATGCGGTCGCAGAACCAGAGGTCAGGCGCTCGTCCAGAACCAACAAAGGTGTCCCACCATTACGGTTGTCCTACTTTGCAGGGTCGGCGTTTCCACAAGAACCTTCCACTTGGGAAGAGATACAGGAGATGCCAGCTGCAGAAGCCAGTCTCTGGAGGAAGGCCGCGCAGGAGGAGATGGATGCACTGCATCAGAACAAGACCTGGACACTCACTGAGCTGCCTCCCGGTAAGAAGGCCATTGGCAGTAAATGGGTTTTCAAGGTTAAGAAGGGGTCAGAAGGAGAAGTGCAGCGCTACAAAGCTAGACTTGTAGCACAGGGATTTTCACAGCATTTTGGTGAAGATTATGATGAAGTTTTTGCACCAACCGTGAGGTACAGCAGCGTAAGAATGCTTCTAAGCATTGCAGCCTCCAAGAAAATGAGAGTGAAACACATAGACATTGCTACCGCTTTTCTACATGGGCAGATTTCTGAAGAAATTTATATGAAACAGCCCAAAGGTTTTGTGAAACCACATGAGGCACATTTAGTGTGCAAACTGCAGAAAGGACTTTATGGACTTAAACAGGCTGCTAGAGCCTGGAACCAGAAGTTGCATAAAATGCTGACGCAACTTGGGTACAAGCAAGGCGACGCTGATAAGTGCTTGTACAGTAAGTCAAATAATGGACAATTCTCATATATCTTAGCTTTTGTTGATGACCTGATTATTGCCACAGCAAGTGAGAAAGACTATACACAAATAGTAAAACACCTTAGCAAAGAGGTGGAGGTCAAGGAGCTAGGAGATGTCCAGTACTACCTCGGGATCCAGGTGGAAAGAGAAGAGGACGGCTCATTTCTTCTCAGCCAAAGACAGAAGATCCACGAGCTGATTGAGCACATGCAGATGCAAGACGCACATCCAGTTGCTACACCGATGGCTACTGACTTCCTGAAGAATCAGCAGGATTCGAAGCAGTTGCCAGACAACAATGACTACAGGTCGGCGATTGGTAAACTTTTGTATTTAGTTACCACATGTAGACCTGACTTAGCAAATGCTGTGGGGATTCTTAGCAGAAAAGTGAATTCTCCCACTGAGCATGATTGGGCAGGTGTAAAGAGGGTGGTGCGATATTTGAAGGGTACCATGAATTGTAAATTAAGGTTACCAGCCGTCAGAACTTGGAGGGTCTCAATCAAAAAACACAAAATAATAAGCTCTTTCCACAAATGGATCTTTACCGTTAATCATCCACTCTGCAATGAAAAACTGAGCAGTCATTAAAAATAAAAGTTAAGAGCTCATCTTTAAACAAACAAAATGCATGTGTTAGTATGCCCAGTGGAGTTTCTTCAAACCTCTGCTGTGATGCAGGCTGGAATATTTTTGATAATTGAAGTTGCAGCCTTTCATAGTTATTGTGAAACTCATCTTCAGAATTTTGATTTTGATTAAGAACTGTTCTTGTTGTGCATTTCCTTCCATTTCTCTAACAGGGCTTTCAAATTTCTGCTGCTTTCTGATTTAAAATATGTGTTGCTAGCACAGGCTTGGCACCCAGGAGACCCCATTTATATTAAATAGGTCACCCATTTAATATAAGTGTAAAATCTAGATTCTTGTGTAGAGAGTAGAAATGGTGTGTAGCCTGGTCCCATGCTTGCTACTTTGCTCAGAAGGAAGTCCCAGTATACTCAGGTGGGACTTAAAGCTAAACTACAGTCATACCTCGGGGTTGAATGTGCTTCAGGTTGAGTGCTTTCGGGTTGCGCTCCGCAGCAACCCAGAAGTAACGGAGCGTGTTCCTTCTGGGTTTTTCCGCTTGCGCATGCGCAGACGCTCAAAATGACGTCACGCGCATGCGTGGAAGCGGCAAAACGCGACCCGCGTGTGCGCAGACACACCGTCGCGTCTTACATTCTATTCAGGATGCGAACAGGGCTTCGGAACGGATCCTGTTCGCATCCCGAGGTACCACTGTATATGTGACTGTAATTGTGACTGATATGTGCACTGCTTTCTTCTGGGGGTATGCAGGGGCACGCATACCCCTAAAGATTTTGTGAATCTAAGTTTGGCCTCATTGAGGGGCAGTATTTCAATATGAGTCAGAAAATGAGAGCACCCTTAAACATTTTTTTTTTAAAGAAAAAAAGCACTGGATATGTATGTATGTATGTATGTATGTATGTATGTATGTATGTATGTTTTCACTCTTGGCCACATGTCCACTTCTCCCATGCCTAGAAAACACGGGTCTGAGCAGTTTTCTGCTTGTCTCATGCTTTCCCAGGGAAAACCTGCTCTTTACCACTGAATCCACAGAAAACTCATTTGCCATGTCCTCAGATTCAGTGGTAAGAAGCAGGTTTATCCAGAGGGAAAGCGAGGGACAAGCAGGTTGGTGTTGAGGATAAAATGAGATAATTCACTGTACACTGTCCTTGGAGAAGAGTAAGGGTGGATCCACACACAGGGAAAAAACACTATAAACAAGTAAAAAATGAAATACTTATAACAAAATAAAAAAACGCTATGGAAAATAACAAAGAATTTTCTTGCTCTCCAGCACCATCTGGTGTTGCATGTTTATAACGCATTCAAAATACTGTTGTTGTTTTACTAATGTAGCTGAGTGGGAGAGAAGAGGGAAAGCTTCATGTGTATGAATGGACCGTTTTCATATTCACTACAACTGTGTCTCCAACCATACCATTCAACAATACTCTTTAGTCAAACTGTACTGGAAAGGATAGTGTCAGCAAGTATGAATAAGGAAAGTGGGGTGGGGCAGAAATAGTTTCCTTCTTTGGGAAGACATCCAGGCAGAGTGATTAAGAACTGAATGCAAACAATCAAACTATTTTTGGCCCTACAGTAACATCCCTGGAGCTATGGAGAAATGGAAGTCCTCAGAACTCACTTGTGGTTAAGCTATACAGCAATATTTCTGGCAGAGAGACCAGAAGAAGAGTTCACATGAAGAAGAAGAAGAAGAAGAAGAAGAAGAAGAAGAAGAAGAAGAAGAAGAAGAAGAAGAAGAAGAAGAAGAAGTGGTGTGGGCCATCAAGAGTCCTTTGCCAAGAAATGCAAACAAAAAGGAAATATTTTAAAAAATAAAATAAACAAAGCTACTGAGTAAAACATACACAAGGAGGAAAAGGAACAAAAGGACGTTTGAGTTTTGGATGTTTTAACATTTTGTGGTAGCACATGCAATAGTGTGCCTGGGCATTGCAGCTGTGTAAGCCGAGTAACATCCACACTTGCCCTGAGATCCACATAGCATCAAGGAAGCCCACCTAGTATGCCCAGCTACATGGGTCACTGTTGACTTTGCTAAAAATAACAAGCCCCATACACAAGGAAGGCCCTAACAATTGAGAAAACCAGCCAGGAAGCAGCAGCAAGCAACTGTCTGCAAAAGCTGCTTTATAAATGAAAAATGCCATTCCTTTTTCATGTTGCTCTGCCTTTCTCCGTTGATCATAGCAGGACAATCTTTTTCTGTTCGGCTCCACAGTCCCGCCTCAATGGCTCTTAAAGGTAAAGGGACCCCTGACCATTAGGTCCAGTCGTGGCCGACTCTGGGGTTGCGGCGCTCATCTCGCTTTATTGGCCGAGGGAGCCGGTGTACAGCTTCTGGCGAACCAGAGCAGTGCACGGAAACGCCATTTACCTTCCCGCCGGAGCGGTACCTATTTATCTACTTGCACTTTGACGTGCTTTCAAACTGCTAGGTTGGCAGGAGCAGGGACCATGCAACGGGAGCTCACCCTGTTGCGGGGATTCGAACCCACAACCTTCTGATCGTCAAGTCCTAGGCTCTGTGGTTTAACCCGCAGCGCCACCCGCGTCCCAGTGACTATTAGAAAGCAGGGCTGCATCTTTGAAATGCAGCTAGTTGAGAAGTCCCAGGAATGGCAGACAAAACATTAATAGTAACAGCTACAGAGCTCTCTAGGATATCCTCCCTATATTGGCTTTCTTAGCAGAGCCTCTGGGCAAGCCATTTCTGTTGCCTTGGTGTTGGATCTTGATCTTAAGTCAAGAAGGCTGGAAGTGAATCTTGCTGAAGTCTAGCCCTTTATCTTCAAAGTGAGCTGAGGCAATCTAGAACCTTGAATTTCAGAGAGGCTTATCCATAGCCTGAATACGTTCCATGAAATGTGTGCCTAGCCACAGTGAGGCACATCCGTTGTTGGCAGTGAGCAACATTTGCTTTGATGGGACTGGTGGGCTAAAGTCTGCAAAGACATTTGTAGATTCTGGGGGCTTTTGCACCTAGAAAGTACCATGTAAAACAGAGGTGGGAGAACTTTTTCAGCTGGAACTCACGGGAACTCAGTTCTGGCATGTTCCAAGTGGGCAACATTGCCATTATAAGAGAATAAAGGTGAGTTCCGGCAATTCTATTTTCTAGAAAAATCGCACTGGACTGGGCATGTTCAGTTCTCATTGGGTTGTTCTCTCTCTCTCTCTCTCTCTCTCTCTCTCTCTCTCTCTCTCCCCCCTTCTCCCTCTCTCCCTCTCTCTCCCTGTGTGTGTGTGTCTGTGTGTGTGTATGGAAGCGGGGTGTTGTTCTCTTGAGATTTCTTTTTTTATGGCAATCTTCTGCAAACCTTGGTATTCCCCTGGGAATGTTGATTCTTCCCCTCTTGCAAACTTGTTTTGGCTCCATTTCTCTTGAGACTCACTAGCAGAGTTGAGAACTATCTTATGATAGTTTATGTACTTAAAAATCTTATGATAGTTTATGTACTTAAAAATAGTGAATAGAGGAATCTGAGCCTCCCAACTGGAAAAGCCTCACCAAGTATGACTATGAGGTAAGTCTAGACCTGAGGTTGTACTTGTACTACCTCATATTAGGATTTGCTCACAACCACTACTGCTGACTGCTAGCGCTCCCTGTTGCGTGTCGAGGTCCCCAGGTCCACCCCAATAACTCACACACCACACAGAAATTTTTGTTTAAGATTTTTGGCATAATTTTGGCCACAACTTTATTAAAATACAAATTTGTGAGTGGTTGCGTAGGCATTGGTTGCGACTATCTGCCCCCACCATGGGGGACAGACTGACATTCCACACGATGCGAAAGTCAGAATGGGGGAATACACTTGGGGGTTACGCGGAGCAGGGAACCTGCCCTCACCCCAAATGCAACCAGGAGCTCATTGCTATGGCCCGAGCCCCCTTGACAGAGTGGACAAGCAATAGTTAGCTCCCAATTCCTTTAACGGAATCCCTTGCAGCAGCAGCATTAGAGGGGCAGGCACAGCCAATCCATGCCCCTCAACCAACCAAACCATAAACCAATGCCTGACCGCAACCTTACAAGTTGTGACGATTTGCTACGCAGTAGGCAAAAACCAAATGGCCCCAGCCAATTAGCCAGATGGACAAAATTCCTACCAGGCCCCTGCCCCAAGAGTAGACGACCCCATGACAGGCATAGCAAGGTCAAAGCGAACAACCCTATTCTAGGGAGGGAGGGACGGGCAATCCAAGGCACGGGCGAAAAGAGGAAGCCCTAGCCTCGTGCAAGGAGTTTTACTATTTCTGGCTGTCAATCAATAAATGGCAACATTAACTTCTTCCCAACAACAAGGGAAGCCCCAATCGCATCAGTGGCCAATGATCAATTAGCCCGCCCCCCAACTTTGGAGTGTCCTGGCGGCCCCCACCGCAACATGTGCTCTCCATGAAGGAGAACACGCTTTGCCCCATTGTTTTGTCCCAAATTTTCTTTGTAATGCAGTAAGGTACTGATGGTAGTAGCAGTAGCATCAGCAGCCAGCAAAGCATATATCTCCCTCTCTCTCTTCCTTCCATTTCTGCTCTTTTCATCTCTCTTTTAGACACAATGAATTCTGTAACAGCAACATTCCAGGTACAAATTGCTCTTAGAAATGTAACTCACCTGAATTTGGCCAAGAAGACCATTTATTTGAATTCTGAATCACAGAGTTTTAAATATCTGATTGTAAATACAATGGAACCTTGGTTTTTGAACATAATCCATTCCGGAAGATCGTTCGACTTCTGAAGAAGAAGAAGAGTTTGGATTTGATATCCCGCTTTATTACAACCTGAAGGAGTCTCAAAGTGGCTAACATTCTCCTTTCCCTTCCTCCCCCACAACAAATACTCTGTGAGGTGAGTGGGGCTGAGAGACTTCAGAGAAGTGTGACTGGCCCAAGGTCACCCAGCAGCTGCATGTGGAGGAGCGGAGACGCGAACCCGGTTCCCCAGATTACGAGACTACCACTCTGAAATGTTTGAAAACTGAAAGTCAAAGGGCTCTCAGCAATTTCAATGGGGGTGAAAGAGAAATGCGCCTTGGAAGCCATTTGAGTTCCAAAAAACATTCAAAAATGGAAGCATTCTCTTCCAGGTTTTCGCCATTTGGCTTCTGAAACGTTCAACAGTTGAGACGTTCAAAAACTGAGGTTCCACTGTATATGCCAAATGGAAGTTATTTTCATACATTCGTTTTAAATCAAGGCGGAGTAAGCTTAGCTGAAACTATAGCATGTTTTTGGTACGCTGAGGACTTTTTGGTACGTTACGGCATGTGAGTGCTTCCCATGTCTGCTTTTTGCTATAAGTGGCGTGGTGTCATCCCAAAAAGAAAGAAAGAGGGAAATAAAGAAAAATGTCTACATCTCACAGGGGAGATGGGCTAATTCCCTTTTCAGACTAGACAACATGTGTCAAAAAAGCTAAGGCCTGAGTCATGTGCCTGTCTCCGTGCCTCATAGAAACTATTAAAACTTCAAAATTAACAAAAAGCAATTTCATGTTAGCAATTTGTACTTTTATCGGTTACTTTCTGTAATAAACGTTTAAGTGTGTCTCTGTTTAAATTCTGGAATGAAAAGTAATATAGGATCAAGACAATTCATATTTCTCTTAGGGGAACTATGTCTGCAGCTGGGGCCAGGAACACTCATATGCTTGAATAGCTGGCAAGTGCCACGGCTGGATTAATTGGTATGCTAACTATGCTACGAAGCAAGGCTCTAGATAAACGGGGGTCTCCGCTGCAGTTTAGTTATATGGGAGTTTTCTAAGGAAACTATTCACTTTCACTCCTCAGAGATTAATATTATCTTCACAGTTTATTTATTTATTACATTTTTGTCTCGGCCTTCCTCCAGGCAGCTCTGAGCAGTGTACATAGCTGTCTTCCTTTCCTCATTTTATTCTCAAAGCAATTCTGTCAGTCATTGTCCCTAAGTCACCCAGCAGTGAGCTTTAGGGCTGAGGGAATCTGAATCGAGGACTCCCTAGTCTTAGTCAGACACTCTAACAGTGGGTGTAATGGGAGGAAGAAGAGAAGGAAGAGGAGAAACAGATGAGAGGGAGAGAGAAGGGGGAGGAGAGAGAGAGGAAAATAAGAGAGAATGATAAGGAATGGTGGAAATGAGTCACAGAACTGTAGAGTTGGAAAGGACCCTGGGGGTCATCCAGTCCAACCCCCTGAAAGACAGGAATATGCAGCTGTCCTATGTGGGAATCGAACCTGCAACCTGGGCATTATCAGCACCAAGCTCTAACCAACTGAGCTTTGGTTGCCTCCTTCGGCTTTAGTCCCACCCACCTTTGCTATATGCCTCCAATAAATTGCCCCCTGCAGAATGTGGCCATTGATATAATTCCCCACCGGTCCTACACAAACCACTGTACAACATTCATTCTCTCTCTCTCTCTCTCTCTCTCTCTCTCTTTTAAAGAATAAACCATTCCCCTCTCAGAGCAAGAGCTTGTTGAGTCCTAGAACACTGAAGGTTGAACCCAATGGTGTCCTTCCATTTGCAGAAGGGGGTTTGATCCAGTAGAGGCCTCCACTAATGAAACAGAGGAGGTGATTTTTATACATTCTCAGCCACCCCCGTGGCATCCTCACCATCGCAATGAAAGTCAGAATGGCAGGATGGATGAAATCGCCTTCAAAAGCCCACAAACGATGGATGCTACTGGACACAACCTTAAGCCTGCAATTCTATGCACACTTACTTGACATTAGGGATGGATTGGTTAATGCCAAGGTGTCATGGGAAACTTACACCCGCCTGGAGCAACTCCTCAACACCTTCCACATGCACTGGGAGAGAAAGATTTTGGGCATCGTATAGCAGGGCAGTCGCAAACAAATAAGTGCTCTTCCAAGTCCATATTTGCACTCCTGTCTCAGCGATGTCTATGCAGGCTTGGTCAAGTATTTATTTTTATGTTTAAAACTATTCATCCAGGGGGACTTAACTCTGAATTAGACCTCAGTTGTTTTATTTGATTATCTGTATCTTTGCTGTTACTTTGTACTGTGTCTTTCAACTCGGTCTCCTTGTTATTAGTATCACCTGGGGTTGGCTATATATATTTTTCAAAAAAATGTTGTTAGTAACAGTGACTACATAATCGCATGAGTACTGTTCTAAAGTATTTTTCATTCTCATGTATATTATATCTATTCGAGAAAAGATTGGGTATGTAACTTTTTTATATTACAATTTATAATTTCTACGCTATTTGAAGTTGTTGTTATGCATGTGCAGGTCATCGTTTGAATATTTTATTTTCAGTTAATGAAGAAATTACATATCTTTCTACTCATGAGTGTTGAACTAATTGGCAGATGAAGAATTCAATGAAACAATAGTTGTTATCCGGAAACACTGTTCAGCAGAGTTCAGAGTTGGACATCAGAATTGGACATTTGCTGATTATACAAAGCTTCACAGCTTTTCTCTGCTGGGTAAAGTCTGGCACTGTGATTCATTTAAGGACTTTCAGAGATTTTCAGAGACTTCAGTTGGTTAGTTTTGATGTTTTAAATTAGTCCATAAAGTTTTTCACATTGTAATTGTTTCTGGTCATTGTGTTGCTTTTGATATTGCAGGCTTGGTCAAGTACACATATTTGGAGGGTGGCAGGATCCCCAGGGTTGTGATCTGTGGGGAGCTGGCTTCAGGCACCAGACCTATTGGCAGACCAACGCTGTGTTACAAGTAGGATCCTCCTAACAGAGGGTCCATGTTGTGCTCAGCCCTGAAATTCGTCCCTAACCAGCTTGTGGGCGGGGCTTGCCACAGTTGTGCCAATGGCCTTTAGCCAATCAGCAGCGTGGCAAGGTTGGGGGGTATTTATTTGGCAGCATGACATAGGGACCTCCTTTTGCTTCGCGCTGCCGAACACCCGCCCACCCACCCACCCGTTAATTAGGTCGTGTTTGGCCTTGCTTTGGACTTTGGTTGGTCGCCTGTTTTGGAATGGGGGTGGGAATTTTTCCCAATTTACACTCCAGATACTTCTTTTTGGCCCTATTTGATTCTTTATTCTGACTTTATATAATATGGACTCTTTTTGACTGCCATTGAGACTTGTATAAAACAATTGTTGTGTACTGGTATTTTATGTACCTTTATACTATATTACTGCATATTTGAAACTACATTATTTCTGCACTTAAACGTTGTGTTTAAATTTACTATTATTTTAAAACTGTCGCACTTATACGTTGTGTTTAAATTTACTATTAGTTTAAAACTGTTATTCTTAGCAGAATATACACGTTTTTCTTTTCAACTCTTGAGTAGGAATTATTCCTTGTATTGAAACTTTTGGCCAGAGCTCTTGATATATCCTTTTCAGGGGGGTATTTATTTGGCAGCATGACATAGGGACCTCCTTTTGCTTCGCGCTGCCGAACACCCGCCCACCCACCCACCCGTTAATTAGGTCGTGTTTGGCCTTGCTTTGGACTTTGGTTGGTCGCCTGTTTTGGAATGGGGGTAGGAATTTTTCCCAATGTGGCAGATTGGCTGTGGCCACTTGGTTTTTGCTTACCTCTTAGCAATCGTCACAACTTTGTAAGGTTAGGCGGTTAGGCATTGGTTTAGGGGAATGTGGGGAGGGGAGGTGTGGCATCACTTGCCCCTCCAATGAATAGGGTATTCCGTTAAAGGAATCCGGGGGTCTGGATCTTGTCCGAAGCCTGGAGATGGGCTAGGGCCATGCCAGGACCCCTGGGAACCCCAGGGGTGAGCACCAGTATATATACATTGATGGAGCTCCCCCTGCTGGTTGTTTACCCTTCCAGGCTTCCTGCAGGTTGGGGCAGGAGTCAGATATAGTTTGACACCAATGCCTAAACCAATACCAGTCACATTTGTGTATTTTAATAAAGTTGTGGCCAAAATTTGCTCATTAACATTTAAACTAAATTCTGTCTCCACTGTGTCTTTATTTCCATGGGGGATGGGTTTTGGGGCTCGAAGCACAAAGATGCCTGCAAATGTGACAGGAAGGCTGATGGCAATAATCCCGCTGTGCGGGAATCCATTGCAGGGGGTCACAGCGCCTGGTGATAATCAATGCGGTTGGGTATCCACAGCAGTGACTAGAGGAGGAATGACAACAGGGAGGAGCGCAGAAGGAAGAAACGCCATGGCACAACTGCATCAGCACAACCGGGGCTCCTTCATCTGCCCCAGCTGCAACAAAACATGTCTCTCCCATATTGGTCTTTACAGCCACAGCAGGTGCCGTAACTCTCTGACAGTCAGGGGCGTAACTAGCTGCTCTAGCAGGGGCAGGGCGATCCAGCCACAGGGGCGTCATGGGGATCCATGCACGGGGATGCCGCAGTGATCCATTTCAGGCAGTGTGGAGCCCCGAGCCACTGTGTCTCTCCCAGGAGAGACGTGTGGCTCAGGGGCACTGCAGGCCAGGCGCTGTGGTAAGTGCTGTCCCCTGCAGTGTGCCATTTTGTCACACCCCCCCCAAGGATGACACCTGGGGCAAACCGCACCCCCGCACCCCCTTTCCTACACCGCTGCCGACAGTTCTACTTCACTCCCGAAGGCACACTCCTCCATAGTTTCCCAGGACAAATGATTGCCAGCCAACCATTCTGTAGTTTTGACTTATGTATAGTTTTGCAAACAATTTTCCCTAATACAGTCATACCTTGGGTTACAGACGCTTCAAGTTGTGCATTTTCAGGTTGCACACTGCACCGAACCCAGAAGCACCGGAACGGGTTACTTCCAGGTTTCGGCACTCACGCATGCGCAAAACCACTAAATCACACTTTGCGCATGTGCAGAAGTGCCAAATCGTGACCCGCACATGCACAGAGGCAGCACTGCGGGTTGCGAATATGCCTACCGCACTGATCAAGTTCGCAATCCGAGCATCCACTGTATAATACATTTTGCATGCTATTTTCCCTAATACAGTGGTGCCTCGCAAGACGAAATTAATCCGTTCCGCGAGTCTCTTCGTCTTGCGGTTTTTTCGTCTTGCGAAGCACTGCTATTAGCGGCTTAGCGGCTTAGCGGCTATTAGCGGCTTAGCAGCTATTAACAGCTTAGCGGCTTAGCAGCTATTAACGGCTATTAACGGCTTGGCGGCTTTAAGAAAAAGGAAACAAACTCGCAAGAACTCACAAGACGTTTCGTCTTGTGAAGCACCTCAAAAACCGGAAAACTCTTTCGTCTAGCGAGTTTTTCGTCTTGCGAGGCATTCGTCTTGTGGGGCACCACTGTATATTCATTTTCATGCACACTTTCCCCTAACATATGCATTTTTTGGAAACATTGTTTCAAGAACTCCACTGCAAATTTATATAAGTGCAGATTTTAGTCTGTGTATTGCTCTGTGTATTGTTTTGGAATTGTGAATCTGGTAGATGCGCCTTTAACTGCTAATTTGATTGATTTTCTGGCACAGCTAAACTCAGACACAGCTGAACTCAGTGGATCTTACTTTTATTTAACAAAATTTATATACTGCTTGATTGTAATGAAACCTCCAATTGTCTAAACATCAGTAGGATTGCACAGTCCATCAATACGCTGAGTGTGATATCTAGACTCTGATCTAGGAAATGCTGATACAGTCGTATCTTGGAAGCCGAACGCCTTGGCATTGGTACATTTTGGCTCCCGAACGCCACAAACCCAGAAGTGAGTGTTTCAGTTTGCAAACGTTCTTTGGAAGCCTATCGTCTGACACGACTTCCACAGCTACCAATTGCATACAGGAAGCTCCTGCAGCCAATTGGAAGCCGCACCTTGGTTGTCGAACGTTTTGGAAGTCGAACGGACTTCCAGAACGGATTCCGTTCAGCTTCCAAGGTATGACTGTATATCAGTTGAGCAGCAGCTGGCATTAGATAGATACATCTTTTAACAAGTTAAATAAAATATTGGAATATTGGATGAATTCTACTTTCCGGAAGACAAAAGACAAACGAGCCTTTTAGCTTTCTGGCCACTTACAACTAATTATGAAGTAATTACTCTTGCAAGCATGAATGGATTGCAAAACCATCATTCCTCTAAGTAAATTTAAACAGCACCCTTGATCTCTATCAGGAAGATCCCCCCCCTCCTTCTTTAAGTAATAACACATTGCAGGGAAGCTTTCCCCTTCCATCTGTTCAAATGGAAACATGTGGTATTAGAGTTCTAATACCATGCCCTTGGTACAGATATACCTTAGAGACTTCTCTTGGAAAACTTCGTAGTTAGAGAACAATTTGCGGGCAGTTAATTCACTCCCTTGTTGAGGACTGCATTCCCTCGAGTTAAATGTGCTATTCTGATGGTAACGGTAAATTAAATGAACCAACATGTGATCACATTTACATAATATGGTTCTTATTTTCACAGCAAACGCATGATCATCTGGCAGACAGTAATCGTAGAATGGAAGAGAATCCTGCATACTTCCTGTCGGTGTTCTGTGTAGGCTTAGTGCAGAGAAACTAAATGTCCCAGGATCATTTCGGTCCTAGTCTTCCCCAATTCATAAACCCAAGATCAAGTCACAGAACCAAGATGAAACATCAGCTGCTGCAGGATGCAGACATCAGATTTCTTGTGGGACCCAAGTCAGAGCATATCACCTGTACCGGTTGCTAGTATGTTTTGGGGCCCAATTTAAAGTGCTAGAGACTGCTTTTGAAACCCTAAAGGGTTTGGAAACAGGTTATCTGAAGGAGCACTTGCGCCTGTATGAATCTGCTGAGGCCTTGAGATCAGCTGCAGGGATTAGCAGGCACAAGAGACAGGGGCTTTTCCATGGTGGCCCCAGTCACTGTTGAACTCCCTCCTGTAGGATGTGTATCTGGCTGTGGCTCCCTCTCTGGTTGTGTTCAAATGAGCTTTAAAAGCTGCTTTTTAATTGAACGGAACAGAAATATTTTGAATTAAAGATGTAACATGGCTCAGACCAGCTACTTCATTTAAAAACCAAGCTGTCATCGATGGCAGCCCAACTTAGAGTGCTTTGCAATAATTCAAACACGAAGTTATCAAAGTGTGGAGTACTGTGGCCAGGCTGTCTCTGTCCAGAAAGTAGCAAACCAGTCATAGCTTGGAAAAGAAGCCAGTGTAGGCACATTTTTCCTATGGAAACAGGGATGTCCTCCTCTTCTTCTTCTTCTTCTTCTTCTTCTTCTGCTGCTGCTGCTGCTGCTGCTGCTGCTGCTGCTGTTGTTGTAATACTATTTATACTCCACCCATCTGACTGGGTTGCCCCAGCCACTCTGGGAGGCTTCCAACATATATAAAAACACAATAAAACAATAAACATTTCAGAATTTCCCTATAGAGGGCTGTCTTCAGATGGCTCGAGGATCAGATAACTCCATAACCTCCAGCATGAGGAAAACATGAGGAAAACAAGGACATCCTATGGAAAAGTGGGACGTTCCAGGGTCAAATCAGAAACCGGAACGGCTTCTGTAAATCTGGGATTGTCCCTAGAAAATAGGGACACTCGGAGGGTCTGCATCAGAAAACACAAAACAATAAGCTCTCCCCAAGTGTATATTTACCATTAATGGTCCACTCTGCATTAAAAAACTGAGCAATCATTTTTTTAAAAAAAATTAAGAGCTCATCTTTAAACAACCAAAATGTGTGTGTTTACAAGGCAGTACAGTTGCCTCAGCGCAGTTCATTGCTAGATGTTAGTATGCACAGTGGAGTATCTTCAAACTGATGCAGTCTGGAATATTTTTGCTAATTGAAGTTGCAGCCTTTTAAAGTTACGTGTAGAACTCATCTTCAGAATTTTGATTTTGATTAAGAACTGCTCTTGTTGTGCACTTCCTTCCATTCCTGTAGTAGACCTCTAACAGGACTTTCAGATTTCTGCTGCTTTCTAATTCAAAATATGTGTTGCTAGCACAGGCTTGGCACCAATGAGACCTCAGTAACTCTTTACCCTTACATTCTCTGGCAAGCTTGACTCTAAATCCCTGTGGATCATCATATTGTAAAAAGAACATAATATACATTGAAACTATTTTTACAACTGTCATCTTAACATCCGCTATTTTTCTGTGCTGATAGAACTCCATAACATTTTCAGACTGGCGAGTGGGGAGAAATGAAAATACAATATGTAAATATTCCTGCATTTCAAGAAGGAAGGGAGAGTCCTGAGCACATTCAAATTATCCTTTCAATGGAAATATTTTTCAGAAATATAAATGACACATGAACATAAGTGAAAACAGGCCAAAGGATTATTTCATGAACTTAGCTCTCGGGGCTAGGAACAATTCCTGAAAATACTTATAATACCAAACCTTTGTGAAGAATCTAAACAGAAAGGTGCTTACAATAGATATTTCCTCTGTTTCTTTTTAATCGATGGCCTGCGTGTGTGTTAGATGAAGCACTGTTTTAATTCCAAAAGCCCAATTGTTATATATATATAAAACAACTGGGCTTTGGGTATTAAAATAGTACTCATTTAACATTCTTGAAGAGAATAGTCAAGCAAATAGAGAAGTTGGAAAAGCCACATATTTCATGAAATCAAATTGGAAAGTTAGTTTGCAGTTTCATTCCCAGGATATAAGCTCCCTTTTTCTGCTTTATGAATAGCCCATGTTCATAAGGGACAAAAACTTCCGCCATCTACCATGTCACTCTCTAGAGTTGTTCCACACAGGTTAAGTGCATCTGTCATGTGCTGAATTGAGCTTTTTGATCCACCATCACTGAGTAACACATAGAACAGTTTGTGAGAAACTAGTATTAAAATAAAATAAAGGTGTGTGCTTACAGGTAAACAGATACCAGTGTGCATGCCCATAATGACCTCAGGGAAGGCCAGCCCACCCCACCCATGAAGTGGCGTGAAGTAGCTGCCTCAGGCAGCAGAAGACCCCAAGGGACCACCCTCATGGATGCCTCCTGCCAGTCCCCCATCTCTGCCATAGAAGTGGTGCCAGGATAGGTGCTGATTTCCTGCTGGCTTCCTGCAAGATCTTGTGGGATCTCATCAAAGTCTTGCAAGACGGCCTGCATTCTGCCCAGGGCTGCATGAGGAAATGAAGCAACAGGGAGCCTTTCATGTGAACAACTCCAAATCCTTACCTAGTTTGGAGTGAGGCATCTCTTATTTTTATTTTTGGACTGCTCTTTTGTGCAAGCGTGGTAGATCACAAAAGGTGTATGTGCACATATAGACAAATAATCATGGATCCCAGCTTTCCTGTCCTGGAGCAACACACACACACACACACACACACACACACGTCTGCTGTTTTGTGCAAATCTGGTAGATTTGTGGTGCACCCAAAGCTGAACTGCAGTTGGGTCTTGACAATGTTTCGGTGTCTGCTGAAATCTGCAAATTGAGGCAGGAAAGCTTTCCCCCCAGAAGCTACTATGCAAGTAGGTAACACCCAGCAACAATGGCTTGACTGCACAGTTTGTGCACTAGGAAAATACAAGATCTAGGTCGGTCTATTGAAGCTCCATTCTTGCCTCTTTCATGGACTTCCCTAGATATTCATGCTGGAGCTAGCATTTACAGTAGAATCAACACACTTCTTTTTACACCAAGAAAAGAAAGAGCATTTTTATGTGACTAGAAAATACAAACCTACTGGAATTCTAGGCATTGTAAAGCATAGGACTGATAACTATCTAACACATACTTGCTGGATCTGCTAAAGTTCCTTTTGAGCTTCACAGCAACTTTTATAACTGCAGTCATTTCCTCTTATTTATTGCCATTCTGTAATTCCTCATGTAATTGCTTTTGTGGTAATAACTTTGTCCCTTCTTTCCTGGATATTAACACTTGGGTAAGGTATTTAAAGAATGTCACAACTAAGAAAAACGGGTTAGAAAGTCAATAAATAGAAAGTCATATAATTGCAAACCATATCTATACAGAGTTGGGATACAGGCCAACTCTGGCCTGCTTCAAACCTCAGCGATACGTAAAGTCCTACAGAGATTCTCAGCCATGGGCCTTTCCCATCTGACTGGGTTTTCCCAGCTACTCTCCTTTGTGCAGGATTTGGGAGGAGCTTAGGGTGCTTACAATCGTTTTTGTGAGTGACTGACATCCATTTTATGTCCATTTGCTATTGGTTGTTCTGCATAACCTCCACAGGAAGTGTTTCCATCTCAGAGGCGGGGAATATCTGTCCTGTAGGCTAATCCTGGCCTGCCAGGAGGTCCAAGTTGGCACACAAGGCCGTTTCCCCCCAAACCATGCCCACCAACCCATGAGTTGACACCACTCATGACATCAGCTGATGGGTGTTGTGGTGAAGTTAAATCCTGCATTAGCTACACACCCTTGCTCCTAGCAGTGAACAAAAGTACACAGCCAAACTAAACAGGATTTCACCCTTGCTCCTGAGTTAGGAAGGGGGTTGCATTACGACTCGCTGCTGAAACAGAGATTATTTTTGCTGAGGTTCCCATGCAAAGCTGCATGGGATCCCCTCCTACCACAATGGGGAAACCCCTCCCTTTTTGCAGATGATTCTGAGGCATGCCTCTACCTGATTAATATTTGAAAACTTTATATATATACCATATGACCTTAAAAGTCCTAAACGGCCTTGACCCAGTATACCTGAAGTAGTGTCTCCACCCCCATCGTTCAGCCCAGACACTGAGGTCCAGCTCCGAGGGCCTTCTGGTGATACCCTCACGGCGAGAAGCGAAGTTACAGGGAACCACGCAGAGGGCCTTCTCAGTAGTGGTGTCCACCCTGTGAAATGCCCTCCCACCAGATGTCAAGGAAATAAACAACTATCTTACTTTTAGGAGTAACCCTGTTTAGAGACGTTTTTAATGTTTAATGCTGTATCATGTTTTTAATATTCAGTTGGGAGCCACCCAGAGTGGCTGGGGAAACCCAGCCAGATGGGCGGGGTATAAATAAAAAATAAATTATTATTATTATTATTATTACAGAGGCGCCAAATTTTCCCCAAGAAATCCAAAATGAAATGTCGTTTTCTTTCTGGATTGCAGGTAGACAATAACCTTGATCCCTGCCAATTGTTACTTTCTTGTTTATTTTAGTATTACTGCTCTTCTGGTCGCCTATATATACTGAATATCTTACATACACAAACATTTTTTGTTTGTTTGAATATTTCTAAGCCAAACTCCAATTTGTTGTTTTCTGTCTGTAGTTTTTTAATATATATATATATATATATATAATTTTTCCATTTTTCCATTTACAATATTTTAACAACAAAAATTAAAGCAAATTCAACCTGCCTTTTCTTCGCCTCCCCTCCCCCTCTGCAGTTCCTTATTTTATATCATAATCTTACTGCATAACCAATTCAAACCTATTTACAAGTTTAACCTTTTTACTCCCTTTAATTTATTTCTTACTGCTCGTGTTCTTGTGAATCCTGCTAATGTTTTTAATTGTTTACCATTTGTTTTCATATATTCTTCCAGTAAGTTTCACCATCTCTGCGTACTCCATCTGTTTTAATTGCTAATCATCTTTCGTTGGAACTGCTTCTTCTTTCTATCTTTGGACACATGCCACTTGGTCAGCCATGGTGGCATCCATGAATAACTTTTTTTCTGATCTTTAAGTAGTTCTTCTGCAATTATACCTAAAAGAAAAGCTTATTTTCAACATTTTTAAAATTCATTATATATCATTTCGCAGAACGCTTTTGCTATCTTAGACTTCCACCACATATGAAAAAGGGTGCCTTGCTTCTCTTATTTTCTGCCTGTAGTTTTAAGTTCTCTGGTATTCTGATTCAAAGCCTGCTGAAGTCATTATGAATCTTAGATCACATCCCAGCTTTCCAAACTATTCTGTTGGTGTCGATGTCCCCTTCCTGCTTAGATTTGTATGGGTAACTCATTAACATGCTACTTTGTCCTTACACGCTGCTTCGACCTTCCAGATTAGAAAGGAAAGTGTTAAGCAAAATTAACCCCACAGTCTTCTTCTATTTCTCCACTAGAGTCTTCCCCGCTCAGTCTCACAACTAGTCATTTATAATAATAATAATAATAATAATTTATTATTTATACCCCGCCCATCTGGCTGGGCCTCCCCAGCCACTCTGGGCAGCTTCCATAAAAACCAAAAATACAGTAAAATATCACACGTTAAAAACTTCCCTAAACAGGGCTGCCTTAAGATGTCTTCTGAATGTCAGGTAGTTGTTTATCGCTTTGACATCTGCTGGAAGGGCGTTCCACAGGGCGGGCGCCACTACCGAGAAGGCCCTCTGCCTGGTTCCCTGTAGCTTTGCTTCTCGCAATGAGGGAACCGCCAGAAGGCCCTTGGCACTGGACCTCAGCGTCCGGGCAGAATGATGGGGGTGGAGACGCTCCTTCAGGTATACTGGACCGAGGCCGTTTAGGGCTTTAAAGGTCAGCACCAACACTTTGAATTGTGCTCGGAAACGTACTGGGAGCCAATGTAGGTTTTTCAAGACTGGTGTTATGTGGTCTCGGCGGCCGCCCCCAGTCACCAGTCTAGCTGCCGCGTTCTGGATTAGTTGTAGTTTCCGAGTCACCTTCAAAGGTAGCCCCACGTAGAGTGCATTGCGGTAGTCCAAGCGGGAGATAACTAGAGCACGCACCACTCTGGCGAGACAGTCCACAGGCAGATAGGGTCTCAGCCTACGTACCAGATGGAGCTGGTAAACAGCTGCCCTGGACACAGATTTGACCTGTGCCTCCATGGACAGCTGTGAGTCCAAAATGACTCCCAGGCTGCGCACCTGGTCCTTCAGGGGCACAGTTACCCCATTCAGGACCAGGGAATCCTCCACACCTGCCCGCCTCCTGTCCCCCCAAAACAGTACTTCTGTCTTGTCAGGATTCAACCTCAATCTGTTAGTCGCCATCCATCCTCCAACTGCCTCCAGACACTCACACAGGACCTTCACCGCCTTCACTGGTTCTGATTTAAAAGAGAGGTAGAGCTGGGTATCATCCGCATACTGATGAACACCCAGCCCAAACTGGGTCTGTGCCCAAGACTCCTAAGACAGAGAGAGAGTGGGAAGGTGAACTGTTCACACTTTTAAAGAATCTGGGGTACTATAAGCTAGAAGAATGAAACATGAACTAGCTCTCAAATGTCAAGTTTGTACTGCTCAGGGCCTACACACGCTGCTCCTGCTGTTCTCCAGTCAACCAGCCAGCTCAGAAGTTACATAAAAACCTCATGGCTGCTTCTGTCCAATAAGTATCAGACACTCTCCAAAGCCATGTGTCTTTGATGTTTCTCCTGTCTGCCCACACTGCTGGCAATCGCTGGATGCGATTGGCTGTGTTAAGTTACAGAGGCCGAGAGCCAATGAGAAAATGCAATAGCAGTGCCACTCTTCCCGGCCAGCTGCCATCCCTAACACTTTGAGCATGCAAATGAGTGACTTTTTAATCTGCCACTCTGAAAACATGTAACTATACTAGACAGAAGATGAATCACTAGACAGTTTTCTTTTACAGTGGAACCTCGGGTTGCAGACATAATCCATGACAGAGGCACATTTGCAACCCGCAGCGTTCGTATCCTGAAGCGCCGTGCCTGCGCAAGTGCAGGCACAGGCGTGATTTGGCGCCTCTGTGCATGCGTGAAGCGTGATTTAGTGTTTCTGCGCATGCGCAAGTGGCGAAACCCAGATGTAACCCGTTCTGGTACTTCCAAGTTTTCCACAGTCCGCAAGCCGAAAACACATAACCTGAAGCAGCCGTAACATGAGATATGACTGTATTTGAATAACTTTCAATATATTGCATTCTTTTTGATGCTCACTTTCACCATTGTCCAAGCTGAGCCAGTACCTGCAAGACGATGCTTTTATCCAAGCAGGTTTAAATCAATTGATTGTTTTCCTCCACTGCTGTCAGTCACATACACACACACACATGAAAAAGGTGTGGAATATGACCTGTAATAGCTTTGAGTATCCCAAAGCCATAAAAAAGGCTGCCAAGCAAACAGCTGAGGTATAGGAAAGCCTAGAGAAACCATCATCTTTTCATTAGAGCCAACACAATAGCATTGCTATAGCATCGCACTATTTGCTTGACATTACCAATCAGCCATTGGGGTGGCGGCCAACAAGGACCTTGGATTCGGTCCTCAAATCTCCCCAAAGAGGTGTTTAGAGCAGTCAAAACCTAACAGTATTTACCATCTGTTAAGGAAAGCCTATCTGGACTTCTTCCAGTGAGATTCGCATTGCTCATCGCAGCCTTGGCTTCTGGAGTTCTTTACCTCATATCACACCTGCTCTGTGGACGTAGGTTGCCCTCGCTAGACAAGCAGACATATCTCATTGCAACTGCACACTTAACTGATGAGAAGTTTTGGCAATGTTGTGATTTAAACTGATCTACAGCAACATTAAATGTAACATTGGGGACATGTAGGCCTGTTGTCTCAAATAACTTGCACATAACATTTCCTGCAATTCAGTGAGATTACTTCAGAAAACATGGTCTGAGAAGTCTGGCTTCCTTTTATGCTCCAGGTATTTTTTTAAAAATCACTTCCAAGAAGCCCCAACTAACCTGATTAGAATGAGCTCATTCATATTATGTAATGTTGATATGATCAAGACAACGCAGAGAAAACTATGTCCATATTGATATATCTCAGCCAGAATAATTAGGTTGCTATCCAGTCCATAATTCTCTGTTGGAGGGAGGAAAAACCCATAGTCATAATCATTCTTAAAGCTGATATGCTCCTAAAGTGAAACACTTTGCCAAATGTTAAATTAATTCAATTTGGGAATTTTTAAATGCTCTGGAATTCATAACAATTATTTTACAAACTTTCAGCAAGAACAATAGAATGCTTCATACTGTGCAAAGATATATATTTTAGGTAATAACTATAGTAATATTTGCTTGTAATAATGAATCCCAATTTTAGGATTTGCAAGATTTACAGCTATAAGAGAGAGAGAGAGACAGAGACAGAGAGAGAGAGAGAGAGAGAGAGAGAGAGAGAGAGAGTGTTTTGTGCGTTCAGTATGCTGGTAGGATTTGATTTACATATATGTCTTAAAGATTCAAGCCTGCTTTGAATCAAATAACAGTTTGATGTCGAACATGAAAGCAAATCGGTTGACATAGCCAGTAGCATCACAAGTGGCAATGAGCTGTGTCTTACAGGGAAAATCTTTGAAGAGGACAGTGTTAGAAGGGAGACCAACCATTTTTTAATCCAAGAAATAGATTTCCCTGAAGCATATGAGACATCCATAGCACTAAGGAAGCTGTTCTTCCCATTCATCCTACTGCCCCATATCTTAAAGGCAGATATTAAAAAATCAGGTTTCAAAATTCTCAACCATTGCTGAGAGGTGAACCAGGTTAACAGCAGAAATACTGAATGTGAGCAAAGTATGGTTTGCACAGAACAAAGGGAGCAAATTTCTTCTAGGGAACTCTGGGTTGATAAGGAGCTTTCTTGGGTTTCTTCACCACCCATTGTCCCCCAACATTGGGCAGCCACTAGAGAAGATAACACACAATCTAAGGTGTATTCTCAGTTTACCTAGAACAACAGTGAAGCAACTGAAGAACTGGTTCCCATGGCAACTTATCATAACATGCACCTCATAAAGGATGTACCAGGCCAGACCCAGCCAAGTGGTTCGACCAACTTTGCACCCTATAATAAACACCAGAATCCTTTGCAATATATAGGTGATTTTGTGACAGACATTAACCTGTTCTTCAGCAGACAAACTGGAATGGAAAGAATTGCCTGAAGATAGAAAGACTGGAAGCCATTACCTCAAGTTACAAAGGTGATAATGTATTACTCTACTTTTACTTTCTTGCAGCACACTTCAATAATAATAATAATAATAATAATAATAATAATAATAATAATAATTTATTACTTATACCCCACCCATCCGGCTGGGTTTCCCCAGCCACTCTGGGCAGCTCCAAACAGAGGACTAAAAACACAATAAAACATTGAATATTAAAAACTTCCCTAAACAGGGCTGCCTTCAGATGTCTTCTAAAAGTCAGATAGTTGTTTACTTCCTTGACATCTGATGTGAGGGCATTCCACAGTGTGGGCACCACTACCAAGAAGGCCCTCTACCTAGTTCCCTGCAATCTCACTTCTCACAGTGAGAGAACCGCCAGAAGGCCCTTGGAGCTGGACCTCAGTGTTCGGGCTGAATGATGGGTGTGGAGATCCTCCTTTTGCTTTATTATTGGGCTCCTTGTTCTTCTCTCATGAAGAATTCAGCTATTCATTTTGGAGGTGTATACACGCCCTTTCATTGACAGCTAATAACCCTTGTATTTCCAATTTGCACAAAATGCTTGCTCCCACCCTTTCATGCAATAGTGTAAAAATCGAAAAGAGACACCCTGAACACTGTGTTTACAATGGAACGATAGGAAATACTGCTTTTAAATTAAATGGGGGGGGGAGGGAGGAAGTGTATTCAAGAATGACACATTACTCAACTATTTTTGTAAAGTGTTGCTCTGAATCCAGAAACCATTTAATTTGAGCACTAAAGCATGATTCTGCTGGCGCGTTGGATCTTCCTTCAACAACTAAATTGGATTTAGTTCTGAACTATTCCTAAGGAAGTCGCTGGAGTTGAGACACTGCCAGTGGCAAACATCAGCAGGAAACTAGTGATAAAATTCTGATGCAAATGCTTGACTCCGTGATGCTTTGAGAGAAAAAGGGTGCCTAATCTTTGGCTGCTTTCAAAGAGAACTAAAGCAGTCATTAATGATCTAGTGTAATCATTAGTGACAGTACTGTGTCCTACATTTCTTAGATCAGTAATATGAATCTCAGCAGCTCACAACACTTGTCTCAAATTATAAGCAAGCTCTTATCCAGTTCGGATTTTAATATGATCCAAATCAGAAGCCCTGCCTCCCTCACCCTGATACCTACTCCCCTCTAAACACCCTCTCCTTCTTTTCCACCCACTGGGTGGGGCACACAGGGACAGTTGCCCCAGGTTCAAAATTGTCAGGGGTGCAAAATTTCAACACCCAGTGCTGACTCAGTACAGCTGTGCACTGTATCTGGGCTCCATTGAAAACGGCTTCTCTGTGTGAACCAGGAAGTGACTTCTCCAGACAACGTGTACTCCGTCTCCCTCCCTGCCATTCACGTGGCCCCAGGTGCTGGCAACCCACACTACGCCACTGTGCCACATTGTTTACAAGAAACTAAGTACAGAGAAGAGAGTTTTATGGCTTAATAGAAAACAGCACTGAGATACCTTCTCAATATAGACCAGAAACATATTGTTGCATGCCACCCCTATCTCTGAGCGGTGTGAGATTCCAGGGGTTCCAAACAGTTACCCAGGTGTTATATACTGAGTTGGATAGGATCCAAAAGGCAGCAGTCTGATTGGACCCTAGAACAATAGGGTCCAGAATGCAGCAGTATAATTGGTCTGCAGAAGCCACCCAATCCAGCTCCAGGTGGAAGTGAATCCACAACCTGATTGGCCTACAGGAGAATCCCAGCATTAGCCAATCACGTGTGGCCCATTGTGTAAATAATGTATATAAAGCAGATATTTTGGGGGAACTCTCATTCCTCACTACTATGAGCTGAATAAAGAGCATGAAATCCACACTCGACTCTAAGTATATTTCACCAGGGTTCTTGTTTCCTTCTGGGAATGAGGCACAGCAGAGACTATGGTGTCTTTGTGATATATGGTTTATTCACACATATATACATCCTGAGCCTACGATGGAGGAGTTCAGAGCATCAACATTCAAAAGGGGTCTTGTATCTGTGAGTTGAGGGAAAGTCCCTCCTCATTTGCTGTCTCCCACAGAGCCCCTTTCTTTCTCCTTACACCTCAAAAAGTGGTGTATAAGTAGAAGTAATATGCACACAAACAATACATAAGCATAGGCTAAACTCCCTCCTCTTGAAATGGAGGAATGTAGAATGTGCTTATACAAGTATTTGGCTTGGATCATGCAGCACTGTTACATCAGCTCTGTCACTCTTGGCCCAACATAAGCAGAAAAGTCAATATGGTTATAACAGGGGCAGTAAATCAGTGACCTGCCACATGTTGTTGGATTACAATGCCCTCATCATCCCTGACCATTGGCCATGCTGGCTGTGGTTGGTGGGAGCTGAACAACCTTTGGAGGACCACAGGTTCCCTATGTTAAGGATAAGGGTTCAGCTTTCTGGAATGGGAATGTTTGCTTATGTTGAATTGCTATGTATTTCTAGCATGGAGTTTTTCCTTTGGAAGTAGCTCTCTCATGTGATTGGCTGACTGTGAGTCACATGAGAGAAGCATTCCATTCTGTTGTGACTGTTATTCAAGTAACTGTCATTTTTAACTGTTTTCTGTTCTTTCTCTCTCTGTTTATGAAGGAGAATGACTGATGAGAGAGGTTTCCCTGGATGCTGCAGAGGACAGTGTGTGTCAGTGTGGTCTGTCTGGGGTGAAGCAGACAGAGGAAGATGCCTAAATGTTAACTGGGAGAAACCTGTGCTGTCTATAAGGAATAAAGCGAATAAGCATGAGATATGTTCTTCTCAATTATATGTTTATGAAAGTAAACATCTTTTGAATATAGAGTCTGAACACTGCATATATTCAAACTATATGTGTGTGTGTGTGTGTGTGTGTGTGTGTATTCAAACTTTCTATATCTATATCATCTAAATCTATATCTACACACACACACACACACACACACACACACACACACATATCCTACCCCTGGGTTGTGAAAACTGTCTTTCTGTTTCAGTGTTTCCCAAAAGTAGTTCTGCTTCATCCCAATTCTTTTTTCTTTTCCAGGCTATATTTATAGGATGACTGTAAGCCATAGAAAGAGAGATTTACTGTCATCTTCAATGAACTACCTGGCAAGCCCTATTGATGTTACATATCTAAGCAAAGTCCAAACTAATTGTGGAAAAACACACATCTTTATCTAGGTCATTAATACATCAAGCGAAACTCCATAAATATGGTCTCATTCGGTGGCTTGGGATCTCTGTTAGTACTCTTATGATCTCCGAAGGCCTCTTTGGATTTGACACACCAAGGCAGTATTTATACCTCTTTGGCATATCCTTAATATTTCAATGGTGACATTGTCCTTATAGTCCTTCGAGTTCCCTCCCCGCCATAAAAGGGAAGCAGGTCCCAAAGCTAAACGAAATGTATGAGGACTACAGACATGAAGCAGACACACATCAGGTGCAGCAGGACGCCTGCTTTGCGTCAGCTTTCTACCTACTGCCTTTCAAACAGGCAGCAAGACAATCCTTCATTTTACCTGTTTGGATGCTGAACAGGCCTCCTTTCATACAGCAGACATTAACCAGGGAAGGTGTACAGGTGTTCTCCAGAAACGTTTGGACCAGGGACGTTTGGAAACTTGCTCGTTATTTGGCAATCAGAGCACAAGCATGCAATTTATCCCCCTGCCTACCTATATTCCACTCCTCAGTCAGGTGCAGGCTACTTTGACATTTACTGGATGGGTCATGGTTCTGCAAAAATCCCATTCATTCCAGTGGTAGAGACTGAGATGGAGCTTTAAAGTACAGACCGTGACTGTGAAAAGAGAAAAGGTAAGTGTGGAGAAGCCCTGTGTCTCCTTAGCTGAGCCCAACATTTTGAGAATCTCCACCATTATTATTTAAACAGTGTCTATATTTCTGCATGAAATCTCCTCTGTAATGTTGAACAAGACCCAGATACCAAAATCCGTAAACATGCATTGCTGCAACATGAGAGAAGTGGACTCACTTCCAGAAATCATAGTCTCCAGATCTGGGGCTGAAAGCTAAAAATAGCTAAAATGAACGAGGATAGATTATTTCAGTGAAGGGCCATTTAATGGATAGATGTAACTTCCTAGCATTTTGTAAAGAGATGTTTTTAATGGTAAATGGGGGGAAAAGCAGCAACAAAATAGAAATCAGTTAATAAAAGCATGTTTCTCCATGCAAGACATTACGATTGTATTTAAACAATTCTCATTTTTAAACGTTGCCTTTGCTGCTGCTAGTCTGAAGTCAAGTTCACCATATTGACTAAGGCTGCAATGCACACTTAGTAAGGAATAAATCCCATTGGGCACAGCAGGACTTACTTCTGAGTAAACATGCATAGGATTGTGCTGCATATGGTATGAACTAATTATTGTGTGTGTGTGTGTGTGTGTGTGTGTGTGTGTGTGTAGGAGGGAACAGGATTATGTATTTCATGTTGAGCCCAACACATGGCAAATATCAAGATAGGAATGCAGTGTCTACATTAGCTAAGAATGTCGTAAATGTGGGCCAGATCCCAAGCTTGCCATAATAAGACGATTCAGAGGAAAAGATTAGGACAGAGAAAACTGACTACTACATCTATTCCTGGAAATTAATTTCGTATGAAAATTTATTTAGCAAGTGATATAAATAACTGTTATTGTGCCACTCCATAGACAGCAATTATGAGCCTTCATAAATCTGTGAGAATCCAGACAGATATTGAGGGACAAGCATCTCTCTTCACTTGTTCACATTAACTCATAAAACTAACACAGCTATCTTCTTTTGGCTACTAGGCCAAAGATCCTCTCGCTCTCTGTTGTCCCAGCCACTGTTCATGCGCTGATCTTCAACCTGTATATGAAACTGGCTCAACAATTTTGTGGGTATCAGGCATATTACTTTTTGAAATATTGCAAGCCTACAGCATCTTGTGTTCCTCTCTCTTTTTCCGCCCCTTTTTTTAGATGTGGTGGCCATTTTTGTGTTACGTCACACAATGTGCAGCAGCCATTTGGTGACTAGCACCTACCTACAACATTTTCTCCAAATTTCAAATGTCCTCCCTGGTCCAAAGAGGACAGCAACCCCAGCTTAAGCACTCGAGGTTAACGAATTTGCATGTTTTCAAAAGAATCCGTGGATTAGAACATTCCCAAATGAACAAAGCTTCCCAGGTTCTTGTTTTAAAATGTCAAAGATGATTTATGTATCTGAAGAAGTGTGCATGCACATGAAAGCTTATACCCAGAACTGTTAGGATATAGTTCCATTCCACCTTAAAAGGGTACAGGCATGACGTTTGTGTATCACATGCCTGTTTACTCCCAGCACTGTCTGCTGGGAACTTCTGTTGTATGTAGCTTTTGTGTTAGGGCTGTTTTGCTGGACACGAAGGCAAGCAGTTATGGTTTCCTTTGTTCCTGAACTACGCTGAATAAATGCTGTAAATATGCTTGCACATCTCTCTCTGTCCACCTCTTTTGTTGTGGATGATTTATACACTCCGCTGACAGTGTGCACAGGTCTCGGAACGTATCTGAGGCTTGTGTCGCTGGCTGACTGATGCTGTTCCACGGGAGACGGGTGATCGTCCGGAGCCAGCTGGGGGCCTGCCTGATGCCCCATCTCCCCGGCAGTATCACAACAAGAACAAACTTAGTTGGTCTCTAAGGTGCTAAGGGACAACCTTTTAACTTTTATTTATTTATTTCGACTGCGTCAGAGCAACACGGCTACCTACCTGAAAGATGATTTGTGTCACAGTATATCCATTGTTGAATGCAAAATTCTACATATTAATAGCAAACTCATTCTCCAAGTGTGGGTAAGCAAATTGGCACCATCTATACAGAAGAGAGAAGTCTCACAGGCTTGGAGAAACCTCAAAGTTTGCAGAAATGCCACAATTATTATTATTATTATTATTATTATTATTATTATTATTAAGATCCTAATGTGGGCGAGATTCCCAAGACAGCGCAGTGGTGACTGAGCATGCTCAGTGGCTACATAATGATGTATGTTGGGAGGAGATGGCAAAGTGGAACACAGGTGAGAAGAGTGTTCAGGTCCTGTTTGTGCGATTCCCGTACATATCTGGTTAGTCACTGTTGAGAACAGGGTGTCAGGGCAGATGAGCCTGCAGGGAAGCTCTTAGGCTCAAACTTGGATTATATTCAGATGGCATTGCACATATTCAGTGCATTAAAAGATGAACTAAATAGGATATTGCCCCCATGGGATATCTTATTTGGGGTCTATTTGCTGTCTACCATGAGCCGTTTTTGTCAGACGCACCAGGGGGCTCCACAGTGGTTTGGAGAGTTTGGAGAATTTGATTCACTTCACATTTAAAGGCGAACCTAACCTAATCCGCACATTCCAAAACAATACGAAAACTGAAACAGCCATCCTTCAAAATTCTCAGTTTTCCAAATTTTGTAATGAAAGTCTGTTCTTGAGAAAGGTTCTTACAGGTAAAGTCTACACCTGAGAAATTTTTCTGCAGGTAAACACACCAGTCTTAATGCAACTGAGTTCAACTTCGTTGTGGTGATTTTATCATCATTGAAACTGCACTAAAAGGAGAGAGTGGCTATGTGTATCTTTCTTGAAGCGAGAGTTCATCCATCAGGAAAGAGATCGGATTAAATCTTTACAGAATGCATTATAAATATTTTCATTAGAACAGCTTGAATATCTGACGTAGATAAAAATTAAGCACATATTTAGCCATGTACTCTTCCTTAACCTTTTACAGATCAGATGCTTCATGCTGTTTATCAGCTTTAATCAAATTATCAAGCATGTGTAAATGGAGAGGGGGGGGGACCGGTTGGATCCTCTACTGCACATTGATCAACAATGAACCTTGTTCATTTCAAGGGCCACTTCACTGGCATCCACGTTCCATAAAACAGCAATGGCGTGAACACAGAAGACATTCATTTATATAAGGGATTAAATGCAAAGAGGTTCATGGGGTTTCTTAGGTAAAATGCTTTGGTGAGAATTATTTCTCAAGCTTGTTAGGCACAGTAAGCTGGGGTGGGGAGGTAGGACTGCTTGAAATGATTATATTGTGTGTTACATAAGAATTGGCTATGTTTTGCTGTTTGTTGGGCCTGCCAGGGAAGTTAAACAAAGCTTCAGTTGCATATGTGAGTCCGTATTCCAAAAAAGAGGGGCAGGCATTTTTCAGCCCAAAGGGACCTAGTCCATCATTAGCAACCTTTCAGGGCCTGTATGCTGTTGGTGAGTGTGGTCGCAGTCAAAAGTGGGGCAAATCAACAGAAGTGATTCTAAATCATACAAGACCTTGGATTCGAGCTGAAGAAGAAGAAGAAGAAGAAGAGGAGTAGTAGTAGTAGTAGTTTGGATTTGATATCCCGCTTTATCACTACCCGAAGGAGTCTCAAATTGGCTTACATTCTCCTTTCCCTTCCTCCCCCACAACAAACACTCTGTGAGGTGAGTGGGGCTGAAAGACTTCAGAGAAGTGTGACTGGCCCAAAGTCACCCAGCAGCTGCATGTGGAGGAGCGGAGATGCGAACCCGGTTCCCCAGATTATGAGACTAATGCTCTTAACCACTACAGCACATAAAGGTCAGAAGTTTCTATTCGGGACGTGGAAATCTGTCGATTTCTGACTCTCCCAGTTTCTCATTTTTCCAATCTTAAATTCATTTCTCCACATTTCCATATAAGTTTGAGGGTTGCTGTTTTTTAAGTTCCCATGAAAATTCATCAGCACTGTTGTGTGAATTTCTCCTAATATTCACATTTTTAAAATGCAATTCTCCCTAATTAGTGACAGCAGTTTCCTGCAATATAATGCATTTTGGGGTTTTCTTTTCACTAATATATATATATTAATGCACGCTCTACTTTAGGAGTCACATTTTTAAAAATACATTGGTTGGAGAACTACATTACAAAATTCTGGGTTCGGCCCTGGAAGTTTATGTGGTTTCTATACCTAAGGGCAATCAATTATATAGCTTAACCTAGAACAAAATAGGCATCCTTGGAAGTGACAGAAGAGTAAATAGAAAATTGATTGAAAATTATGGCAGGGCAAGAAAATAGTGCTCTTAAAGAATTTGTTATACAATGACTACTTGCTCTGGGTGATGTGTTCCCTAATTAAATATATGTTTATATTTTAAGTATCTGTGTTCTGGCCTGGATAGATTCTAACATAAATATAGCTCACTCCATGTATCTTGTGTAGAAGTATTTGAGTAAGAATAAAAATGGAGAATCGTACTGTTTTCTTGCTCTAAGTCTGTAGGCTGATGCAGCAGGTATTTTGAGGGAAGTTGGGCCTCACCAGAGTAGCTGAGGGAGTTAACTTACTGACTACCTGGGGACAGGCCCTTGTAGGAGAATCTGGGAACATCACAATGGCTATAAGGTTGTGTCACATCAGTTCACCTCCTGAAATTATTTTGGGAAAGGGGAGGAGGTCTCTTGGAAGAGTTCCTATGCTGCTTGTTGTGTTTTTGTAGCCCATACACACAAAGAGAAGGATATGAATTACAAGGAAGTATCTCAAAAGAGACATCACCTTGCCAACAAAGGTCCGTATAGTTAAAGCTATGGTTTTCCCAGTAGTGATGTATGGAAGTGAGAGCTGGACCATAAAGAAGGCTGATCACCAAAGAATTGATGCTTTTGAATTATGGTGCTGGAGGAGACTCTTGAGAGTCCCATGGACTGCAAGAAGATTAATCCTATCCATTCTGAAGGAAATCAGCCCTGAGTGCTCACTGAAAGGACAGATCGTGAAGCTGAGGCTCCAATACTTTGGCCACCTCATAAGAAGAGAAGACTCCCTGGAAAAGACCCTGATGTTCGGAAAGATGGAGGGCACAAGGAGAAGGGGACGACAGAGGACGAGATGGTTGGACAGTGTTCTCGAAGCTACCAGCATGAGTTTAACCAAACTGTGGAAGGCAGTGGAAGACAGGAGTGCTTGGTGTGCTCTTTTCCATGGGGTAATGAAGAGTCAGACATGACTAAATGACTAAACAACAACATCTCAACTGACCATATCAATCAGCAATGAAACCTCCATTGGAACCACAATAAATTCTTCTGACTGAGCGGACTGGATCCTGCAGCTCTTCAGGACAAGTTGCCAATCCATTGCCTCACTCAAGCAAAAATCATCATGACCACAGCAAAACTCCCAAGAGGCAGAAAATGACATTTCCTTCCCTTGTGGCTTTAAGAGGCCATGGGCAAGGGGGAGAGGTTTTTAATTTCCAAGTCCTGGGTTTATCCTGGTTCCATTTGAGAAAGAGTCCAGGCTTGAATGGCAAGCAGGAATCTTCTCAGTGTAGCTGAGGGACCCACAATTGAAAATTGTCTGGAAATGGATCTCCCCTCTGCAGCCATTGCCCCTTGGTGAGAAAAATCGTATTAGTCAAGCCACAGGAATAAGTCTTGATAGCACTTTAGACAAGGGAAAGATGCTGATAAGCAATGTTGATGCAGAGGATCTGAAGGAAGCTTTCACCCGAGAAGTGACCAGGTGTTTGCTACCGGTTCAGCTAAATGGAAGCCACCATTTGGCTCTCTTTGGCAGAAACTGCTACCTTCAGAGCAGAAGGGTCTCAATTCAAGTCTTAACCGCAATAATATGGAAGGAGCACACAAAGTATATTTAACCTCCAGATGAGGGAGGAAGGCAGTAATTGGGTTTGTCTGTTCTCATGTCTGGCCACCAGCTGACAATTCAACAGCTGACCTCTCTGAACCAATCCTGACTGCAAAAAGGAAGGCCTGGGTTGAGGTCACTTTTGGGTGGGCAAAGGTGTGGGCTGGTTCCTATTTAGACTGAACTGCTTCACCCATCTCTAGTTACTCAATGTCATTACAAAGTACTCAAATAACATAACATGCCACATGCTGAGAACATAAAATGCACTCGGGACTGTAAGGTTCCAAAGTGTCCAATGTGTTTGCAACATGTAGGGGAAAGGAAACCTCAGAGTGCTTGAACCAAGTTCAGTGAATCCAAACGCTTTTTGTTTGACAAATGTTCTGAAGAAATGCCCATTTTTGCCGCTCACCTAGGCTTGCTACCTGTTCTTGATTTCAAGAAATGGCTTTTCCTTTCCCCTTAAAATAGATGCTTTAAAATAGATTTTTTTAAAAACAGCTGCCCCAGAGGTTCATATACAACACAATGTGACTGCCATTTCCATTCTGACATATATTAACCTGAGAAAAGCTGTTGTGTTGAAAGCAGTGTTGAAGACAGATGAAGAGGGCACGGGCATGCACATAAGGGCACCCACCTCATCCCACATGCACATGCACATAGAAGTCTCCCTATGATCTGAAGCCCCAACTAATCAGCATACCTGATTTCCAACCACATGCAACTGAATGTGCTTAGAAACTTGTGCCCATCAATGAAATGACAGTGGTACATTCTCTATCAAAGAACCCATTATAATTATTGGTCAGTGCCCAATATTCCACTTTTGAGTATGGTGCTTGAGCATTTAGAGGCAACTAGGGATTTATGAGCATGCCTCAATGCATTCCAATATTCTGTTGCATTTCCATCTGGTATTTTCCATTAAAATATATGCAATCAACAGATATTTGCAAACCAATTACCGTACTTTTCCTATGTTTTAACTTTTCAAAGTGAATGGCATGGCTAACGGTCCATCTCAAAGTCATATATGTCTTCAAGCATAACTATGTCTAACCAGAAGTACGTCGCATTAATTGAATGGGGCTTGCTCCCACGATACAATTCCAGCCACTCTTGCTACCTTGATTTCATAGTTCATAGCCCTCCAGTTGTCACCCTCCTTTATTTCCCTCACTCAGGCATCAGGGAGGGACAGTTTAATTATAAGTCAAGTAAACTGTGGTGGTGGGAAGGAACATTAAATTTAATTTTACTTTTAAAATGAGAATTTAGGGTGCTCAAAAATGAGCAGTCAAATCCAGATGGTTCTCCCCACTTTGACAGAGAAAAGGGGTGAGGGTACTATTTTGTGTTGCCTCTTGCCTTTCTTTGTAGGTAAATCTCAAAAAGCAGTATTGGACTTGTGCTAAACCCCTTGATACCTGTGGTCTATAGGGTCCCACAAGATTTGATGTTGTTTCCTATGCTATTCAACATTTACATAAAACCACTGGAAGAAATCATTGGGAGCAGGAATGATGACCATGGGATGGTATGCTGGTGACACTAAGCTCCATATCTCTCTGCTATCATGTCCTATGGAGCCTGTGGGGTTGCTAAATCAGCATCTGATATGTTGGAAGAAGATAAACTGAAGGTAAATCTAGAGGTGTGGAAACCTACCAGTCCAGCGATATGATGTTCTACATGGGGCTGCACTTCCCTTAAGAGATCAGGTGCATCGTTTTTGTTTACTCTTGGAACTGACCTTGCTGACAGAGGCTCAGATGTCAGCTTTGGCCATGAGTTATGTCCACAACCTGATGTACTATTCATTCATTCATTCATTCATTCATTCATTCAGCGCTATTCATTTCACTCCAGAGGAACCACAATACAAACGGGGTAAGGGAATGTAAGCGATTGTTTGTGGACTGAAAGCAACAGCAACAATGAATACTGACCATATTTGCTGAGTTGATTTTCATTCCAGACGTAGATATCAGTGAACACTGGCAATTTCTGCTCCTGTTTTCATCAGTTTTTCAGAAATCCATAGTGATAGTAGAAATAACACAGAACTTGATAATCATTGGGAGATAAGGTATACATTGTGCTTGTGTATAGGACAAGTGAAAGGTGCTCACTTTTTACCCTTTCAGGATTGTGCAGGTGTATGTCTTGAGGATTAAAAACCCAGAGTATTAATTCAAATGCACTCGGCATACTCGTACTGTAGAGTGGAATAATCTTATTATCCCCTTCCATCTTGTGATGCGGGGGGAATGTAACAGAGGTCACTGATCTGAATTCTGAGCACATAAACCTGCATGATTCTCATCTGGCAAACATTATAACTTCCCCATTTCTAACTGTAATTTTATATATCTGTTTTACGGAGTCACTTGTTTGGCGATTATAAATTATGGTATTTGGGAGAGGCCTGGTGAAGATATTCACCTTTTAGTGGCCCAGACTTTTATGTGTGTGTGAGAAAACATGTTTTATGCTTCGAATTTCTCTCTCTTTTCTTTTTTCATTGCTAACAGATGCAGCTCTACTCAGAGCCAAGCGACTGCACGTAACACATGCACAGAGAAAAAGAAAGGGAGCAGCCCTACCAACAACATAAAACTAAGTTGAGTGTGCTTTTAACTGACATGAAGAACAAGTAATGAGCTATCACAAAACAGAACTCCAGCTTCTATATTTAACAGATAATTCTGTAGCCATCGTATTTTGCTTTCTTAGATTAACGCAGCTTTCTCTCTCTCTCTCTCTCTCTCTCTCTCTCTCTCTCTCTCTCGTAACATCTGGGAGAGGAAAAGATGAAAGCTGGTATGAAGAGCCGAGAAAATGACTACATGTTTGACAACTTCTTGCAGGACAGAAATGTCTGGTCTTTTTGGCATCTGAATGCAAATGATTAGCCATTTGCCAAGAACAGTCATTCCAGTCTCAATCAGAAGGCTCCAACTCCACCCTCAGCCAGAGTTTCAAGATACGTTTTGTGTTTGGTTCGAAATGAAAGGCTCCCACATTTTTTCTGATGTTAGCATGCAAAGTTGTTGGGATTTTTTGGCGGGGGAGGGGGAACCAGATTAGGGAAGGTCTAGAAACTGATGGAGCCTGTTACTTGTCACCTCTGCTCTTCAGACACCCAACCTAGTTCCACCTCTGAAACTGAGGAGGCCTTAGATTGAATGGGAGATCACCTGGAAACTCCATTATATGCCACCTTGACCTCTTTGGAGGAAACACAGGATAAAAATGTAATAAAATAAATATACTCAACAAAATTAAGTACAGAACATGAAAATCTGTGTATTTATTACATTTTTAAACTGCCTTTCAAGACAAGAACTCCCGGAGCAGTATGAAAACCTTAAAATAGAATATTGCCCTTGACTGGGAATCGGATAGATGACATGTTCTTGATGGAGTTGCATTTCCCCTGAAGGAACAGGTGCATAGCTTGGGAATACACCTAGAGACCTTGGCCCAGTATACCTGAAGGAGCATCTCCAACCCCATTGTTCAGCCCGGACGCTGAGGTCCAGCGCCAAGGGCCTTCTGGCGGTTCCCTCACTGTGAGAAGCAAAGCTACAGGGAACCAGGCAGAGGGCCTTTTCGGTAGTGGCACCCGCCCTGTGGAACGCCCTGCCATCAGATGTCAAAGAGATTAACAACTACCTGACATTTAGAAGACATCTGAAGGCTGCCCTGTTCAGGGAAGTTTTGAAGCCGCCCAGAGTGGCTGGGGAAGCCCAGCCAGATGGGCGGGGTACAAATAATAAATTATTATTATAATTACTATTACTATTACTATTACTATTACTATTACTATTACTATTATTATTATTATTATTATTATTATTATATTGCCATTGGGATTGATGAGAGCTGTAATCCAGTGACATCTGGAGATAAAAAAATTAGCTGCTATCTGATGTACAGGTTCCCTATACCTGTGGCTTTATGATGGCACCATTTTAGGGGGTGACATGACAGTCACAGACTAAGGAAGAATTTGACTGTCTGAATTGTAGCTCTTGAAACAATGGACCCAAAGAGCAAAAGAGCTGTATGGAAAACGTCAGCTGTTCAAACCCATAGACCTTACCACTACTGCTTCCTCCTCCCTGTGGCCCTTCTCTCTCCCGTTATTGCTTCAATAGGACCTATTCACACACCACCTGTGACTGAAAGCTGGAAAACAGTTATGGCACATGTTAAATATATAATACCATGCTGAACAGAAAAGTACAGAGGTATCAAAATGATGGCACTGATAACATTAAACAGTAAGGCTTAAAGCAATTCACTATATGCCAAAATGGCAAAACTGACCAGAAAGCTCAGGAACCAAGAAGACCAAAACTTCAATAAAGAATGGGGGAAATTTATAATTTACTTGAGAGACCACTGTAAGCAGATGAAAACATTAGCAGGATTACAATAACACTTGTAATGTAGAAGATATTATGGACAAAATGGAGAAACATCAAATTTGGATGATGATATAATATGCAGTTGAACAGGTTTATAATAGGACACATGGAGGGGAAGTGGGAAGTCTAGAGATTCGGAGAAAACTCTAAATATGGATATGCATTTTGTATTGTTATAACTCTACATTTGTAAAGTCAAATAAAAATATTTCAAAATAAATAAAGCAATTCACTGTAGACCGTGTTCCAATTAGGCATGCATACATTTTAATGACATCAACAGATGTCCATGTACACAGTTGGAATCAAGACTGCAACTTAAAGGAACAGGGTATTACTATTACTATTACTATTTATCCTGGAGGGACTTTGGGGGACTTTATTAAATATTCTGGAATGCCACAAGATTGTTAGCAAGACCTGTGGTCATCTCTCCATTCTTGACTCAAGTAGATGTGGAAGCCTTTTGTGGCCTACAGTGCAGTGCAGCACCGGAGCTATCCTTCAAAATAGTCAAAATAAATGAGCAGAAACCCACCCTCCATCTATAACACCCCATGCCCATGTGCCATTGTGATCTCACATTGCGGATCCCATGCCAAAGCTCTTGGAAATTTGAACACATGCATGCTCAAGGATATCAGCTGCACAACTCTTCTGTACTTTGACTCAAAGGGATATGTGATCACTCTTTTCAAATATTGCCCTAGAAACCAATTTGTCTCTTGGCAGACACTCCGCACTTCTACAGGAAACGAAATTTAAATCCATAGGCATAACATCTTAGTTGTGCCGGCCTGTTTTGTTTGTACTCCTTGAATAATATCTGTGCCCTCGCACTTGGCTCTGCTTAAGTCCAGATATGATCTCTGCTTCCTCTTCATTATTACTTCATAGGAGTAAAACTCCAGAGTTAAACGTAGAGTTATCCATTACTTAAATGAAAAAAACCTACAACTTGCCAACTCTGGGAGCCCTGTTCATTGACTTCCACACAGTGTTTACCTTGGGATTTCCATGCAACTCTGTTTGAGCAGCTCTATAGAACTGGTCTTTGTCAGTCTTGGCTTCCTCAGTCCACAACAGGTGGACCAGCCAATGGGTGTTCAGGGAATAAACAATGGAACAAGATGAGATGTTAAAAACAAAAACAGAGCAGTGGTCGAGCAATCAATCAAAAATACGATTCCCAAATAAAAGAGGGGAAGGGAATAACAGCCGAAATGGAAAGGTTTTCAACATAAATGATGCATAGCAACGTACAGCTGGAAATGGTGAAAAGAGAAATTCCGAGCAGCTTCCATCAGATATGGAATGATACTCAGAGCCACTCTGGGCATTGCTTTTTTTTTTTAATAGATACATATAAAAAGCTGCATGTGTGTGCATGAAAATGCAATGCTCACACAGAGCAACAATGTTTGCAAGTGCATGTATCAGCCAGAGGTGCATGCTAGGGATCTAAGATTGGCTAGAGTCCTCATGTCATATGTAAGCATGCCTGCCAGACGTGGTGTGTGACGTGTTCCTGAAAAAAGAGAATCAAAATGGCAGGATATGGATGCTGTGTTTTGTGCCTGATCTCCTGGGATGAATACCTGAAGGATGAATGCCATGACTGTTGAAGTATTAGTCAGTTAAACCTAATGAAAGAAAACTGAAAGCTGTTCTGCCACCGAGCTGCAGCCTATCCTCTTGGTGTCTGAAGGGAACAGCCCAGCTAAACTGAGCTGGTTTTTGATTCACATGAATTTTAAGGAGAGAGAGCTTTAAATCAAGCTTCAGTCTCTTCTGTTCTAGTTGACGGGACTTCAAGGTGTTTGGTTGGATCATGCCCAGAGTCATATACAATGGTACCTCGGGTTACATACGCTTCAGGTTATGGACGCTTCAGGTTACACACTCCTCTAACTCAGAAATAGTACCTTGGGTTAAGAACTTTGCTTCAGGATGAGAACAGAAATCGTGCTCCGGTGGCACGGCGGCAGCAGGAGGCCCCATGAGCTAAAATGGTGCTTCAGGTTAAGAACAGTTTCAGGTTAAGAACGGACCTCTGGAACGAATTAAGTACTTAACCCAAGGTACCACTGTACATTCGACTCCAATGCAGCTTAAAGCTAGGTTCTGTTTTCTCCAGTCTTTATGTGGGTGGGCCGTACTATTTCATTCCATCTAAAATCCACGATGCTAGGCCCCTCGTCTGCTGGTAGCAGCAACATGCACATTATAGTGATTTATAATACCTGCTTCCTTGGGGACGGGTGCATTACACTGGGCACTAAAAGGGGCCAGTTGTGCAGGTGGAAATCTTGTTCAAACAAATCTGAAGTGAAGTTGGGATATAAGGGAGGTCAGCAGCTCAACACAAGCCCAGAGGACAGAGTAGGAATGGCTAAAATGTTGTATAATAATATACAAAATCTTATCAGAGACTCTTCAGAGAGAATCTCCTCTTCCTCCCCCCAAAAACAAATCAATGTCTAAAAACAGTTTAATTGTGTTTACTAAATATTTATGCGTGGGGTCTCTTGGTTCTGGATTCTCCAAAGGCCATCTTGCTGCCTGCAAAATCCAACTGATGGGAGGCAAAATAATGTCAATGCTTAACTCAACATAATTTTTGTCCATCAGATTGATATTAATGTTTTCTTGTACTTTAAAACAGCAGTTCTGAGATCATGTTTGATTTTTGAGAGCTGCATCCAAAAACCCTAGCTGCTCATTCGAACGGCTCTCAATCCCTTGGGGCTCTGAAAGAGCCTGGCACCTTCATAAAAACAAGCATTTCGTGTGAGATTTCTGGCTCTTGTCTCCTAGGATCCAAGCCAGAAACATCACTTTGTGAAGTTATGGCTCCAGCCCTGGATACAGATTGGAAGCATAAAAGTCAAAAAACACTCTAAACATTTCAGGGCCTCAGAGAAGCCCAGTTCCTATTTGAAGCAAAGGAAGTTTGGGTGTTCCATTACTTTTCCTCTATATATTTCGAACCGTGTCTCACCCCTGAATTAAATATTAAAATATGCCTACATTCTGGGTGTGTGGGTGATATTGTTATAGCATCTTGTTTAGATGGCACTTTAAATCCTGATCCTAACAACACACATAGTCATAGAATGCAACATGGCCTAGGGAAGCATCGCCATAATGGTGTTCTTTGTGGGGTATGATGACAGTCTGTCCTGCAATGCTGAATGAAGTTCAGGCTATGAACTGCTTCAGCCCTGCCCACTTGCCAGCAGCTGCTCTGACCCCCCAAGAGAATGCAGCCCTCAGCAATAGGGCTTACTTCTTTGAAGACACATATAGAAATGCACTGAGAGTGCCTTCACACCATCCCTTTACATGCAGAGTTCGGCTTTGGTTTTCCTTTCCTATTTTGTTATGTGGATTTTGACAAAAGCCCTGCTACCTTTCACAGCTCGGCCACAAACCAAGCTTCCAACTCTTCTGGCTTATGCAACCAACAGTGAAACATAAATCTTTAAACAATTGCTGAAGTGCTGGGGTTACCGTGACCCCACATCAGTTAAACTAATTACTTGTTAGAAGACATATCACCACTGCTGTTGCTGCTACTAAGTATTTATCTGGGAAAGTATGGAGTTTGTTTAGGGGGGGAGGGGTCCATACACGGCAGTGCAAAAACAATGATAATTACCTCTTGTAACGGACTTGTCTTTCCTGATGTGTCTTATTAGGGTGGCCCATTTTTCATGGAGCAGATTCAAAACATGTTGTTATGGGACTGTTTTACTGGGGGAAGGCGGATTCTCACCTACTCATCTGTAACAAAGGAACAACTTCAGACTGTCAAATGAAACACCAGTGAAATAAACATGAGAAGAGGCATGGCACGCATTGGCCAGGCAGGTGCATTATATGACCCATGAGAGCAACAAAATAACCAGATTGTACAATGGTGATAGGGTAAAGGTAAAGGTAAAGGGACCACTGACCTTTAGGTCCAGTCGTGACCAACTCTGAGGTTGCGGCGCTCATCTCGCTTTATTGGCCGAGGGAGCCGGCATACAGCTTCCGGGTCATGTGGCCAGCATGACTAAACCACTTCTGGCAAACCAGAGCAGCGCATTGGAAACACTGTTTACCTTCCTGCCAGAGTGGTACCTATTTATCTACTTGCACTTTGACGTGCTTTCGAACTGCTAGGTTGGCAGGAGCAGGGACCGAGCAACGGGAGCTCACCTCGTCACGGGGATTCGAACCACCGACCTTCTGATCGGCCAGTCCTAGGCTCTATGGTTTAACCCAAAGTGCCACCCACATCCCTGGTGATGGGATAAATCAGGCCAAATCTTTATTGACAGCAGCAGGCAGGGCAAGGGTTGACGCGGCATTGGGTCCCAGGATCAGGACATCATTCCACTATCCCATGTTGGTGGAATGGATCCGCCAGGTTTGGACCACTCCAAACCTGATGCTTGGGAGTCAGCCAGTGTTGAACCTTGCCTTGGTGCAAACCAAGCAAGCGAGGCTTCACTGGGGCACCAGAGTGCAGATTCCAAGCAGGCAGATACCGAACCCACACTTGGGTTGGGTTTGCCATGGTCAATCCTCCCCTCAATACTATGTTAGTCCTGCCCAAGGCCATTTCCACCCTCATACACATAATATTCTTCTGCCTAACAAAGGAAAGCCATAATATCACTGAGGGGAAGGCGGAAAAACCCCCAGCCAAGTGCCAGTCAGGTTGAGAGAGAAAAAATCCTTTCTGGGCCTGTCAACCAGTGACCCAAAATTGCTCAGTGAAGGGTCTAACCCGAGGATGGGTGGGCGGGAAGCTCTCTAAGCAAAATGGCTGTAAACTCCGGGGAAGCAGCCTTATATAGGCTCTCCCCTCCACTCTGCAGCAAGGGCTCACGGAAAAGCTTTTTGCCATGAGTCCATTGCACAGAGAGGATACTGAATAAAACCTTGCCCAGTATTCTGCTGCAATCTATGGGCCACAGCACCACCGGGCAAAGGCATCCTGTGCTTCTTGGGCATGGAACGGGCTATATAGCATGCAAGCATCGCATAGTGTACCTGCAGTGTCTCACTAAGGTCTCATGATATGAAAGTGAAATGTGTGCGTGGGTATTCAAGTGTGTACATCTTCTACACTTTACATGCTTGCAGTGGTAAACACTGATGTGCAAACATGCAAGAAAAACATTTGCTATGTAAGCTATGAAACTCTCCTAAGCCTCACTGCTTGGGACCAGTGCTTTTTTTCTATTTTTAAAAAAATGTTTATGGGTACTCTCATTTTCTGACTCATATTGAAATACTGCCCCTCAATGAGGCCAAACTTAGATTCCCCAAATATTTAGGGGTATGCGTACCCCCAGAAAAAAGCACTGCTTGGGACTAACTTTGAAGCAGAGCTGTGCCAAAAATCATGAAATAATATTTGTTGAATAGATGGGGGAGTAAAATAAAACTTTCCTGAAAAATCATTGGCGGCAGAGTGAGACGTTTTTGGAATGAGATTGCCTCTTAACTTTATGAAACGGTCAAAGCTTTTACTTTTTTTTCTTCCTTGTAAATATATACACACACACACATATGGAAAATGGCAAGCATAAAAAACAAAAGCCCACCTATTCTCACTGCAATACAGATATTAAAGAACCCTTTTTTAAAGCCCAACACCACCCACAGTGCCACAGGCTTCTCACCACAAGTTCCCATCAGCCACACCTCATTTAATGCTTTGGGAGCGGCAGCATTTCACATCATATCATGTTGCTCCCAAGGCATCCCAGGAACTGAGGCCCTCTCCTCAGTTCCCTGAGCTTCTTGGTGAGCACAATAAAGTTAGTGGCAACCCACCTTCAAAAGGTTTACAGAAATTTTCAGTTCCCTCTTCCATCCCTTAAAAAGAAAGAAAGAAAGAAGAAAATGAGCCCTCGTTTTCGCAGGGGAAGAACATTTCCAGGAAACTGAGACTGGAGAGGTTTGACCCAGCCTTACTTTCAAGCTACTGTGTTTAAGATTCCAGCCTCAGCTTTCCCACCATTTTCCCTCAGTCAAGCTTCTGTGGATGTCTATGCAAAAATATGGAAAGTGTTAAAATATTTATGTCCTCAGATTTTGGTGAATGGGATTACTTCATAACTAAGAAATGAGTGTGGGATTTGTGATTTGTCCCAGAGTTTTCCTGTTTAGGTCCTGAGGCATTGTTTTAATGCTGGACACATGTAAGCACTGGCAGGGAGCAGCTAGCATGCCTTGTTTGACATCTGTCAACCTCATTTAATAATTATTAATTTTGTTATTTCAATTTCTTTTTATTGCCGCAGGGTTCGGAAGGTGATATTTATGCCCTCTGGTGGCTATCTGTGCAACAGAAGGTTCGCTGGAAATGCCGAGCCCTGAAAAAGTAGGTCAGAAGTCTTGACTTGCTTTGCTCACACATCTGAAGCCTTTCATGTTGTGGGGTGGAAGTTCGTCTGCAAAAATGCCCTTATCCTGGCATAGTGAGTTGGGGTTGCTGCTGTTTGAAAAGGCCAAAACTCAACCTCAACTCAATTTTACAATAACAAACAGGATTAAAGAAATGAAGTGATTTAAATATGAACGAAGTCCCATGAAGTACGGAACCCTGTGACAATTTATGAGGTGCTAGATTGAAACCAAATTGTTGGTTAAAGAAAATGCACAATGTGTTCAGTCACAAGTCAGGGCGATGCTGTTTGTATCGGCCACAAAGTTGGATTCTCATAACGTAATCCCCTGAACTGCACTCAGAGTTAACGGGAAGCCTGTTCTCATGACCATCTCAACATGGGCTGGTCCCCAAATAGAAGAGGATGCCTTCACCCCGGTATGGCTCCCCTTTATCACATACACAGCCCAACAAGACAATGACAATAATCCAACAAGAACATACAAATCAATATGGCTAACCTGATCCAAAACACCCACCCACCCCACTCACACGAAAACAAAGATCACCACAGCCAGTCACAAACAAGCAACCACACCCTAGGCCAACCCCAACCTCTCTGACCACCAAAGAAACACAAGTGAATAACAGAGAACCTGCACAAGCGACGCTGACACAAAACCCCACATATATTAAGTAAAATCTTTTTTCCTTTCTCCTCCTGTGATTTTTTAATTTTTAATGTTTTATTTTAATCTTGTTTTTTAAGTTGTATTTCAATCAACTTGTTTTTATATTGGTTGTTAGCTGCCCTGAGCCCGGTCTTGGCTGGGGAAGGCGGGGTATAAATAATTTATTATTATTATTTATTATTATAAATAGAAACATCACCACCTGACCCCACCCTCACTCAACTTTTCCCCCTCCACCTCTTTCCCCCTTTTCTTCCTAATGTTTCAACAAATGAAACTGATCTGTAAAAAATCTTACCGGGGGGGGGGGGAGAGAGAGAGAGAGAGAGAGAGATTGCACATACTTTTGTAAACCAAGGAAATCTTTAATAATAATAATAATAATAATAATAATAATAATAATAATGGGGTGGTCCCAAGAAAATGTCCAACCCACACCCACATTCCAGACGATGTCATACCCATGCACATATCAGCACCATGGGTTGGATTTAGGCCAGATTGGTTTCTAGCACACCAAAACATTCAGCTCGCAATGGCCCTACACTATGTAACCCAGTTCACACTAAACAGTATGTACTGTGACTAGTATGCCATTTCATTTATGTATTGCTTCCTAGGGGGCATTCCAGTGATTTACAGTATGAGAAAAACCATTAGACTTGTATTCAACTAAGTGTTAAAGTAGACCCACTGAAACTAATGAGCACAACTAAGTTCGGTCATTAATTTCAATAGGTCTACTTTGAGTAAACCTCCGTGGAATACCACCCACATGAAATAAGTACATATATTAAAACAATTAAAGCCAATTACATTTAACACTTTTTATAATTTAAAAAAAACCACACAACCATATATAAAACCAGTTTCAAATCCAGTACAGTACGGACATCAACCATATCCAACTCCACTCGGAAGGCTTGTTGAAGAAGAAGAAGAAGAAGAAGAAGAAGAAGAAGAAGAAGAAGAAGAAGAAGAATATTTTATTTATATCCCTCCCCAGCCGAAGCCAGGCTCAGAGCGGCTAACAACAGTAAAAACAACACAGTTTACATAAAATCACAATCAATTAATTGAAATACATTCTAAAATCAATTCATTCTAAAATCAATTCAAAGTCAAATTAATGGCAACCATTGGGCTAGAGTTCTATGAGGATTACAGAAGAGCAAACTCTTCAACAAGTGCCTAAAAGGCAACAGAGATGGGGCTTGACTGATATAAAATGGGATGGCGTTCTAAAGGGTTGATGCAACATGACACTAAGGCCCAGTTCCAACATTGTACTGAATGGACCTGCTGATAAGAGGCTATATACAGGGTACTCTCTCCTGCAGCACACAGTGGTTGATTGAGTACATAGGGGATAAGATGATGTTTCAGGTATCCTGGTTCCAAGCTGTGCCAGGCTAAAAAGGGCTGTATACACCGGTACCAGCTTGAACTTAGCCGGACAGCCAGTACAATTCTTCCAGAGATATTCTGCCCCAATGAATAGTCAAATGGCTACATTTTGCACTAGCTGCATTTCTAGGTCAGCTTCAATGGCATGGGTAGGCAAACAAAGGCCCAGGGGCCGAATCCAGCCCAATCACAGCTCATGGACGGTCCAGGAATCAGCATGTTTTTACATGAGTAGAATGTGTCCTTTTATTTAAAATGGATCTCTGGGTTATTTGTGGGGCATAGGAATTTGTTCTTTTTTTAAAAAAAATAAAATAGTCCGGCCCCCCACAAGGTCTGAGGGACATTGGACCTGCTGCCTACTGAAAAATTTTACTGACCCCTGTCCAAGGGCAACCCCACACAGAGCGTATTTCAGCAACCCAATGAACAACCATGATAGGGCTATCTGAGGACAGAAACAGCTGCAGCGGTCTTAGTGGTAAAAGATTGGAAAAGGCATTCTTAGCTACTGAACTCACCTGGGCCTCAAACTACAGAGATGGATGTGGGAAAACCCTACAACTACAGACATGCTCCTCCAGGGAGTGTATGCTTAAGTTGCACATTAGTTGCACATACTTAAGCAGCCAAGCTTAAGTACGTGCAACTAATGTCAGGATTAGGGTTCTGACACCTCCAGGACTTTCCTGTATGCAGGCCTGGTCACTCAGACCCCGGGGCATGTAAAGAGTTCAGCGGAGTAACTCGGCAGAGTGTTGGCAGTAAATGAATCACACAAGCAGTTCAATCCATCAACTAATATGCTTTACTGAAGCATTTCAATAAGCATAGTGGTTACAAGTCCTCAGCCAGATACCTGGCTGGGTGCATAGCTTCAAAAAACAGTCACAGAGAGACACCAGTGAACTGCATAGCTTGAAAACATAAGACTGAAAGACTGACTGACTGACTGACTGACTGACTCTCACACCTGCAAGGAGGGCTCAGACAGCCTGGAACCTTCCGGTCAACAATAAATACTAATGAGGAAGGACCTATGAGTCACTAAGGTAAAGGTAAAGGACCCCTGGATGGTTAAGTCCAGTCAAAGGCGACTATGGGTTGCTCATCTTGCTTTCAGGCTGACGGAGCTGGCATTTGTCCACAGACTGCTTTCCGGGTCATATGGCCAGCATGACTAAACTGTTTCTGGTGCAACAGGACACTATGACAGAAGCCAGAGAGCACTGGAATGCTGTTTACCTTCCCACCACAGAGGTACCTATTTGTCTACTTGCACTGGTATACTTTCGAACTGCTAGGTTGGCAGAAGCTGGGACAGAGCAATGGGAGCTCACCCCATTGTGCAGATTCGAACTGCTGACCTTCTGATCAGCAAGCCCAACAGGCTCAGTGGTTTAGATCACAGCGCCACCCGCGTCACTAAGTCACTACAGGCTGCTGAGTCACTATAGTACATTTTGCATCAAGGAAACACTCTAGGCCATGACAACAAAAACAACCACATATCTGTTCCCTGTATGCTCCACCATGCTCCACTCTGGATCAGATTTCAGACTGTTAGCTCCTTGGGACAAGGACCTGCCATTATGCACTCTGTAAAATTCCATGCACTCTGATGGTGTAACAATAACAACAGATACAACCTGGCACTCTTAAGGAGAGGAAACTAAAGAGCAAATTTATTACAACAGTTAACAGAGCAACCCTATGCATGACTATTCTGAAGTAAGAGTATTTTGAAGTACAGTTGTACCTCGGGTTAAGTACTTAATTCGTTCTGGAGGTCCGTTCTTAACCTGAAACTGTTCTTAACCTAAAGCACCACTTTAGCTAATGGGGCCTCCTGTTGCCGCCGCACCGCCGGGGCACGATTTCTGTTCTCATCCTGAAGCAAAGTTCTTAACCTGAAGCATTATTTCTGGGTTAGCAGAGTCTGTAACCTGAAGCGTATGTAACCTGAGGTACCACTGTATCCAGAGAAGTGTTGCCCAGGCAAGGACATTAAGTGACCCATGAGAGCAGCAAAATAACCAGACTGTAAGACTATACAACAGTGATGGGATAAAATCAAGCCAAATCTTTATTGACAGCAGCAGGCAGGACAACGGCATTGGGTCCCAGGATCAGGACATCATTCCACAAGCCCCATGTTCATGGAATGGATCCGCTGGGTTTGGACCGCTCCAAACCTGTTCCTTTGGAGTCAGCCAGTGTTGAACCTTGCATGGTGCTAGCCAAGCAAGCAAGTTCACACTCGGAGACCAGAGTGCAGATTCCAAGCAGGCAGATACTGAACCCACGCTTGTGTTTGCCGTGGGCAATCCTCCCCTCAGGGCCCTGTATACTATGTTGATCCTGCCCAAGGCCATTTCCGCCCTCATACACTCAATGTTCTTCCTCCTAACAAAGGATAGCCATAGTTTCACTGAGGGAAAGGCGTGGGGTTGGGGGGAACCCAACCAAGTGCCAATCAGATTGAGAGAGAAAAATCCTTTCTGGCCCTGTCAACCAGCGACCCAAAATTGCTCAGTGAAAGGTCTAACCCGAGGGTGGGTGGGCAGGAAGCGCTCAAAACAAAATGGCCGTGAGCTCTGGGGGAAGCAACTTCCCCTTCCCCTTTGTGAGGGCTCATGGGACAGCTTTTTCCCATGAGCCCACCGCACAAACAAGATACTGGGGAAAACCTTATATGGTATTTTGCTGCAATCCATGGACCACAGCACTACTGGGCAAAGGCGCCCCTGCTTATTGGGCACGGAACGGGGCTTATAGGGTTGCAACCAAAATGAAATGAAGTAACCTGGTGCAGATCAGTCCTTCATCTACAACTGGAGACGCCAATATTTAAATTGGCTCTTAAAGTAAAAAAAAGTAGAGTTGATAAATAGTCCTTAATTTTTAAAGCATGCTTCCCACCCCCTTAAAACACACACATATATTTTAATTTTTCATTTGTGACATTTAGTTTAATAGAATCTGACAGTTTCTTCAGGCATAGAATCAAGGATATCTTTCTGGATGCAACATCGACATTACAACTGTTCTTCAGTGTAGTTATATAAACACTCTTCCTCATTGTTTTTGGCTGTTATAGCTGTTCAGGGTTGAATTCATAAAATGAAAATTGCTGGTGGACTAGCAATCTAGACAAACAAAAGCAAGATTATAATAACTATTTACTTTCTTGTGTTTCTTTCGGTGGGAATCATCATCATACAATTATTTCATAACTATGTTCTCTCTCACTCACACACGCATTCCCCAAGAGCGGTACTAGCATTTGAATACAATGCAAATCCTTTCTACCATCCCCACAAGCACATATATTTGAAACAAACAATTAAGTTTTATACATACTCACCAGAAAGGCTTTGAGTTTGAAGCAAGAGGATAGTTTTATATGGATGATGTAGGTTATATTGTCCTGGAAAAGTTTGCATGGGTGATTATATTAAATAACACAACTGGATTGGGAAACCCAAATTGACAGATTCGCTCATCCCTACCCTGAGGTATAGCGGTTAAGAGCAGTGGACTTGTAATCTGGTGAACCGGGTTCGATTCCCAGCTCCTCCACATGAAGCTGCTGGGTGACCTTGGGCTAGTTACACTTCTTTGAAGTCTCTCAGCCCCACTCACCTCACAGAGTGTTTGCTGTGGGGAAGGAAGGGAAAGGAGGCTGTTAGCTGTTTTGAGACTCCTTAGGGTAGTGATAAAGCAGGATATCAAATCCAAACTCTTCTTCTTTTTCTTCTTCTTCTTCCTCCTCCTCCTCCTCCTCCTCCTCCTCCTCTTCTTCTTCTTCTTCTTCTTCTTCTTCTTCTTCTTCTGTAAGGAGATAAGATGGCAGCCTTACTCAACTTACCCTACCTTCTGAAGTCATTGCAATGTAGGTTTCCTCATCCCTATTACCATAGGAGCCAATGCCTAGGGGCCAAAATCCCTTCAGATCCCCAATAAAATACTTGAGGGGTCTGCGACCCCCAAGTTGATGGGCATTGCCATTCAAATGGTGTGTGTATGCCATGTATTGCGATCAATTATGTGGGGTGGGGATTACATGCCCCCGCCACCAATATTTCATTTAAGTTGGCACCCTTTCCTATTACATATCATTGACTTCCACAGGCAGAACAGGAAATTAAAGGCTGCTTTGATGTCAGGATACACTGAACTAGATTTTATGGCAAGGAAGATGGAAGGAGATGCAGCACAGAGCAACTACCAAACTCCTCCACCTTGTACTAAACACTTCATGAATGTGTTCAGCCCATGTTCACAGCATGGCAGATTGGGTTATCTAAGATCCTAGTCCTTACTGGGCTTTTTAAAATGACTATCCTGCTCTACAGCAATTTATATTAAGAATCCAAATATAGCTTCCCTTTAGTTGTTTAAGCTGTACCCCTAAAAGTGCTTAGCTGGAAGGAAACTGACTTCCAAGTAACAGTATTGGCAAATTGCATGTATGCAAAGGTAAAGCACATACATTAATATGCATTAATACAACCAGGTGCGTTGCAACTGTGATTGTGATATGTATCATTGATCAGAACTAAATATAAGAATCTTTCGGGAGTTACCCTTAGCTCAGCGGTGCTCTTCCCTTTCAGTCACCATGCTTTTTTTTATTATTACAAACATCTGCTAGGAAATTTTAAAAGCAGGTTTTAAAATTTCCAAGGGACAGCTTTGGCTCAAAGAACTCTCCCTCGCTCATGTTATTTAACAAAACTTAAGTCTAATCAAGTATTTAGTTCCAAAAACTTTGCAGCAAGTCACCTTTAAAGATCTGATCGACTGTCAAACTTGCCAATTTTTTAAAAAGAGCATAAAATGATAACTATTGTTAGATTAGACAGATGAAAAATTAGCTTCTTTGTGGAGGCCTCGTGCTCTTTTTCTAAGAACTTTGGCTTTTCTTTTGTAACTTTTATCAGACTGTTTAATTCCTGCTGCTGTAATAACAGCAAATGAACCTTATTACAATATGCTCTTTGCTTACCTCTGTTCCCTACGTAGGCTATTTGCATTAATCCCATGAAACTTGCATTATGGGATAACGCACAAAAGCGAAATAACTGAGGAATCACTGTCGGAAAGTTCCTTATAAACTTTACAACTTAGTATTTTATTGTGAAATAAACTTCAGGGCTTGTGGGGAGAAGAAAATGATGGTTCATACTCATACAAATGACTGCAAAAAATTATCCACCATCTCTTGCTTACCAGTGTGTGTGTGTTAGTGAAATGCAAAGCATTCTCTTTTACGGGGAAGTATATACTTTTTCCAGATGTGGCTTCATAATTCTCCAAAGACTATCATCGTTATCATAAGATTTATGCAGGGTAATTTATTAATCACATTTTTTAGACTTTAAAAATCTCTTTAGTGAGATGAAAGCAAACGTTAGAACAAGTCATTTTAACCAAAGGTAGAGGGCATAGTGCTATCAAATTACCTTTCTATTTGTTTCGGATTATTTTAGCGGCTTCATTTGGTTTATGGCCTCCCAAAGTCAGCATCCACCGTACTAATGGCATATATGGTCAATCTCAAAACATTTCAAAAACCAGCAAAGAAGCCCTTCTCTCTCACCCTTCTCCACCCCCAAATGCTAATTAACTGAACTTTGCTATGCATTTGTTATAGTTCATTTAGGGATATGTAAGCCACTTAAAGTTCGGTTTTATAAGATTTGAAGGAGACAAAGCTTATAAAAATTGTGGTTCAGTGATTTAACCCAGCTTCCTTAATGAAAGGTTATAAGTTGATCATGTGTGTAAAATCCAGTAAGGAAGGAATTCTGGCTTAAAATACATATTGCCCAGTTGAGTTTATATAGCTGAAGCATTTTAATAAATCTCCATTGAGCATTTAAAGTCATAGCTTTCCGTTGGATTCTGAAGCACAAAGGGACCAATCCATAGCACAGGGAAAGTAAACGCAAAACCATTTTCTTGAGCAAAATAGACGTTTAATCCTTCCCTAGATTTCAACTAATTTATTCACCTACAAGTTTTCCATATGGTTGAAGCCCCACTATTGTTAATAGGAATGTTGGGGCTGCATCACTGACAAATAATTAGCTAAGAGACTGACCATCGAGTCCCAGGTTCAGATCTCATCTCTGCCATGACCATCTGCTGTGGGTTTTATCAAGCCACAATCTCATAGCTACAGCCCCCCAGAAACATATGGGAACAATAATAATAATACTGGCATCCACTACAGTTGTAAGGATTGCTGACAAAATTGAACATAGACACTGTACAGCACTGTGTGAATTGTGGTTTATTTAATGCTACCTGGTGGTATACTTTCTGAGAGAACTACCTTTGCAGAGATTCTCAACTGTCTGAATGACACAATGCTGGAATGATGCTACAGTAAATTATGTTAGAGACAAAATACACCTATCATTATAATAGCAATGGACCCCTCATTGCACAGGTTCACAATCTTAAATTGTGGAATGACACTTGATTTCAAAAATCCTAAACAGGATGCTAGGTGTAGACTAGACTAGAGCTTCAATCTTCAGGTGTGCAATGACTACAGTGAGTGGCCCTTGGAAAGACAGTAACTCAACCTGCTTTTCATTAATAATAATAATAATAATAATAATAATAATAATAATAAAGTACACATTTCTGGAAGCAATTTCCCAGCTATAATTAAATTTTGCATGTTATTTCCCTTAACAGAGACATTTTTAAAACACCATTTGGATGGAGGGTTACATTGCAAAATTCAGGTGTGTGAATGTCAAATGGTGGTTGTCTTTTGGTTCTCATATTGTTTTAGAAAGTTCAGATTTGATAGATTGGAATTCCCCAATCCCCATCCCTAGGATGGATTTGTCAGTTATGGTTCTTTGAGTTCCTCATTTTTCCAAATTTGAATTCAGTTCTCTACATTTCTTCAGCCAGCTGCAAATTTTCTTTTTAAAAAATGCTCATGAAAATTCAACAGGATTATAATGTGAATTTCTCCCAGTAAACACATGTTTATATGCTGTTTTGACATATCTAATTAGGCATTGGTTGGTTGGAGAACTATATCGTAAAATTCAGTTAAGTGTGAATTTCTAAGGGTGCCAGTATTCCGCTTCTCATATTGTTTCGGAAATTGCAAATTGGATAGATTTGGCTTTTAATGGGAACGGAATCAATTCTCCACCAATCTCTATTCCCAGATAACTGTGTGGCCTTACATACATTATGGCAGACCCACAAAGCAGGTTATTAACCCCATACTGCAGAAGAGATGGAGGGCTGGGGGGAATGGTTGTCACTTACATAAGATTACATTGAATTCATGACAGAGGAATTACCTGCACTGGAGACCCTCCTTGTTTACAGCTCAAGTCAGCTAGCCAGTACAGTCCTCTAGCTCTCACAGTGTAAATTGTGTGTGTGTGATTCTATTTTTTGTTATTTTGATCAACCTTGTTCGGAGGGGGTTAAAGCACGAAAGCTGGGAATGAATTGTTTTCTACCAAAATTATAAGCAAATGGCAAATCGATTTAGGTCAATTTCCACAAAGCTGGTAATACGGATTGAATGAATGCGACTTCAGTTTGAGTGCAATATTGTAAGCATTGACTAGCTGCTCAGACTGGAAAGGTACCCTGTCTTTGAAGCAGGGGTTAAGATATGTCACCTGATCCATCTTAGCCATTGCTGTGAGGAGACTTCATTGGCTCATGTGGCTTGTCTCCATACAGTTTCCTCATTTGGTCAAGCTTTGTTGCGATACACAGGCTAAATTACACCAATCCAAGGCCCAAATTATTGGGACATGGGTGGCGCTGTGGGTTAAACCACAGAGCCTAGGACTTGCTGATCAGAAGGTCGGCGGTTCAAATCCCCATGGTGGGGTGAGCTCCCATTGCTCGGTCCCTGCTCCTGCCAACCTAGCAGTTCGAAAGCACGTCAAGTGCAAGTAGATAAATAGGTACCGCTCCAGCGGGAAGGTAAACGGCGTTTACATGCACTGCTCTGTTTAGCCAGAAGCAGCTTAGTCATGCTGGCCGCATGACCTGGAACCTGTACACCGGCTCCCTCAACCAATAAAGTGAGATAAGTGCTGCAACCCCAGAGTCGGTCATGACCGGACCTAATGGTCAGGGGTCCCTTTACTTTTAAGGCCCAATTTGTAGTTTACTTTCCTTTGATCTTCATTTCAGCCCAGGGTTTCCCAAACTTGAATCTCCAGCTGCTTTTGGACTGCAGCTCCCATCATCCCTAGCTAGCAGGACCAGTGGTTAGGGATGGTGGGGACTGTAGTCCAAAAACAGCGGGAGACCCAAGTTACGGACACCCTGTTTCAGCCCATCTTCTGGGTTGTGTGAGCAGAGTTTTGCACATGACACGAAACAATGCAACATGTGGTATAACAACAGCCCAAGGGAGAACACGGGCATCTTTCCTTTGGAGAGAAATGCACATTCCATTTGTGTTTAGAAATCATATCCACGCATTCCCCCTTCACACTTTTCATCAGAAGAAGTTACTGCTTCCTCCTGCAGTTTTCGCAACTTGTAATGTTTGAAGCAGATGTGGATCAGTTGTAATAAATAATGTAGAAGTTAAAACTGGTCTGCTTATTATGATCACCACATGGGTGAGGTCTGAAGCCTCTTCTGTATACAGATTGATTTGCAGAACAGCAAATATATATCACCCCCAGCACGTATAATTGCCACCTCAATCGCACAATTCAGATTTGCTAAAAACACCTCTAAATACAACTGATCATAGTTCTTCTTAATTGTATACGATATGTGCAATAATGAGGGGGTGATATCCAACATGTGTCACAGGCAGAGTAGAGCCATGAATATCAATGGTCTTACATTACTTATATCCATTTATTTTTATAGGTTTACTCTGAGTATGGCTGAGATTGGAAACCACCCATTTAATTTCTCCATAGGGTAGATATACTTGGTCTGTTCAACTCTACAAATTAACAATACTATGAACTTTTCACAGTACCATTCCAGTGTTATGAGATATGTTAAAAAAAAGAAAGACTTTAAATAAACGTTTCCATCTTCTTAACAAAACTGTAAAATATGACCCGATTACTTACTAGAAAAGCTATTCACAGACACACACAAAATCAAACAAATGAATTATTGTAGCTTGCTTTAACATTATTTTGGAACCTTCCCATATCCAAGAGAACAATTCACCATTTTCGTTAGTATAAGCAAGATTAAATAGGCATTCTTGCAAGATCCCGCTGGAAACTGATCAAATGAAGATGCAGCTGGCCCTAAATTTGAGATGTGTAGAGGAAGGACACCTGAAAGTAGACAAGTTGAAGTACTTAGAAATTCATTGATATATAACTGATAAAAACCAGCTAAAACACTGTTGTGTAGTTAGAAAGTCTATAAAACATTATTTCTGCTGGCTTTAACTAGAGCACAATTTCCTGGGCCTGCCCTTTCATCAAAAAGGCTTATCAATAAAAATAGAAAAGAACACTAGGATGAATCTTAGTCCTAATCTTCCTTCTGCAGTAGCCAAGAATTATCCTCATATTCTTGGCCTTTTCGCACTGGAAATGGGCTGAATTCTCTTGTTGATTCTGGATGGAGTGTGGTTGAAGAAAACTTTTTAGCAGAACTGTGGGAAGGAGAAACTTCAAAGGGCACAGTGGTGAAAAGGGTAAGCTTCAGGTCCTGCAAACAAGGAAGGGTGTAAGGTTGAGGCAAATATTCTCATATACAGATATATACAGACATTTTCATCCTTCTCAGTGTCACTTCCTGTCTGCTGCTGCTGCTTCCATACCATTTCTCACCTGCTGTTTCCTTCTCCTCCTTGGATTGCTGATTCCATTAAGCTGATTCCATTAAGCAGCTTTCTGCTGCTCCAGAGAAGCGGACACGGAGCAATGGTTCCAAACTACAAGAAAGAAGATTCCACCTAAACATTAGGAAGAACTTCCTGACAGTAAGAGCTGTTCGACAGTGGAATTTGCTGCCAAGGAGTGTGGTGGAGTCTCCTTCTTTGGAGGTCTTTAAGCAGAGGCTTGACAACCATATGTCAGGAGTGCTCTGATGGTGTTTCCTGCTTGGCAGGGGGTTGGACTCGATGGCCCTTGTGGTCTCTTCCAACTCTATGATTCTATGATTCTATGATTCTATGAGTCACCAACTGAATTGTATGACCTCACAATGCTAGAGAAGTTGCATCCAGACTGCCAGTACAATGGTATCTCTGGTTACAGACACTTCAGGTTACAGACGCTTCAGGTTACAGACTCTGCTAACCCAGAAATAGTACCTCGGGTTAAGAACTTTGCTTCAGGATGAGAACAGAAACCATGCTCTGGTGGCGCGGCGGCAACGGGAGGCCCCATTAGCTAAAGTGGTGTCTCAGGTTAAGGACGGTTTCAGGGTAAGAACGGACCTCCAGAATGAATTAAGTTCTTAACCCGAGGTACCACTGTAGTTTGCGGGAGGGATCCAAGCACAAGCCAAAAAATCTGGGTTTGCACAATTGGAGTGGACTGAAGTGCTCTGTCACTCCAGCACAACACATCCACTTTATTTAATAATAATAATAATAATATTGAAACATTAAAATATTAAAATGTAGCATCATCGCAGGAGGAGAAAGGAAAAGAAAAAAGAAAGAGGGGGAGGGAATCAAATTGGCTCCAAGCCAAAGGCCAGGTGGAACAGCTCTGTCTTAGAGGCCCTGCAGAAAGAAATCAGATCCTGCAGGGTCCTGGTCTCATGAGGCAGAGCGTTCCACCAGGCCGGAGCCAGATTTGAAAAGGCCCTGGCTCTGGTTGAAGCCAATCTAACTTCCTTAGGGCCTGGGACCACTAGGGTGTTGCTATTTATGGACCTTGAGGCTCTCCATGGGGCATACCGGGAGAGGCGGTCCCGTAGGTACGAGGGTCCTAGGCCGTGAAAGTGACACAAAGCAATGGTTACAGATAGGTAGCCGTGTTGGTCTGCCATAGTCAAAACAAAACAAATTCCTTCCAGTAGCACCTTAAAGACCAACTAAGTCAGTTCTTGGTATGAGCTTTCGTGTGCATGTATCTGAAGAAGTGTGCATGCACACGAAAGCTCATACCAAGAACTGACTTAGTTGGTCTTTAAGGTGCTACTGGAAGGAATTTGTTTTGTTTTGACAAAGCAATGGATTCAAGTTACAAGAAATGAGATTTCAGCTAAACATCAGGAAGACCATTCTGACGGCAAGAGTTGCTCAGCAGTATAATGAATTTCCTCGGAAGGTTGTAGACCCTCTTTCATTCCAGGTTTTTAAGCAGAGATTGGATGGCCATCTGTCATGGATGCTGCATTGCACACAGTTGGACTAGATGACCCTCAGTGTCCCTCCCAACAATACGATTTTGGGATTCTGTGTTCTTGAAGCTGACCTATCAATAGAAATGATGTCATGCCACTGCTAGTACTTACAATTTTATTGCATGTAATCTAAAATCAAAGTTCACCATCTCTGTTTTTTTTATTTTAAAAAAAATCATTTATTTCATTTTTTACTATTTCTGGAAGCATCGCTCATTACACACAGCCCTGCACTATGTTTGTACATATGTTCATTTTGATTTCTAATGGCAGGAGGTTTCTCATCTCCAGAACATCTTTTAATCATAAATTTTCTACAAACTATGGAATGTTTCCATTTGAAAGACTCATGAAACTAACACATGCTGGGTAGAAGGATACTGCTGAGGAAGACCTATGCAGATAGTGTAATGTTACTTAGCAATTAGAGGCTGGGGAATCTTGTGTACATATTCCCAAGGTGTTTATGTGTTATTTGTACTATCATTGATGTATTCTCCTAATACTAGTAGGAATAAGAATGCCTCAGAATATCACCCCTTTCGCTTATTATATCACCTGTTAAATTCAGGAGGACGAACCAGCCAAGCAGGGTAAATATTTCCAGTACAATCCTTTGTGTGTCTACTCAAAAGTAAGCCCCGTGGCAAGTGTAAGATGAACTCTTGCTTCCCCCATAACAATATTTGGAAAACATATGCTAGCCTCTGATTCACACCTCTTAAAATGGACAGAGGCCCTATTCCTTTGCTTATCTGGCCACCCCAAAATTGTGATGATAGACTTCTCTGACCATTCATTGAGATTCAGTTCCCGTGGCATTCAGTTCTAGTAGCCTAACTTCATCTTAGCAGTTCTTATGGGGATACGAGTGAGTGAAAAGTAGTGTTCCTGTCTCCCCATCTCAGCTGAAGATGTAAGCACCATGGAGACTGCCAGAAAAAGAGGTGGACGTTCATTCACAATGACTGCATAATGAATGATCAACACAGCCAACTCTTCCAGTCAGCAGCTAGAAGCAGAGAAGTGCAACCAAAGGTTATGTCTTAGAGGCATAAATTTACTCTCTGTGATGAAATGTAATCAGATCTCACCAGTTTCCACTTTGAAGTCTTCCTGAAATCTGTGAGGTTACAGGCCTGAACATATCTCCGCTCCCAGTCAACAGGCCTCATATATATATATACTGTGCATTTGTATGGAAACTAAAGCAAACAAATGCACAGTAGGGTTTTCAAACACCCCCTCTTAGAAAAGGGGTACAGCTACATCTAAGCAGTTAACATTTTAGAAAAACAACAAGCTCAAAACAGCAATCCCAAACCACCACAGCAGGAGAATCCATCCATGACATCCCTCCCCCTTTCCCCCCATTTCTCAGCAAGTGAATAAGGAAGACTTTGTCTTTGTCCCCTCTTGGAGTAAGTTACAAATCTCTTCTTCCATGTGCACACATAAGCACTTTTTAAAAGATCACCATTTGTGCTCATCTTGTCTTTAAAAGTGCACCGAGTCCAATGCGAACAAACAACCCTGGGGGTTTATGAGAACTGCTCAACTACTAAAAATGTCTGCACGGTTTTACTGGATTCTTTTATCCAGGACATTGTGTTTTTGCTAGAAAACTAGCCAACGACAGATGGCAAAAAGTGGCGAGCCTAAATATGCACACCAGAGACAACGCTTTATCTACAGCAAGGCCTTTAATTTTCTGGGACCAACGCAGCCGTAAAACTCGACACCGTGCCAAATACCGATGGCCATCGTTGTTCGAGAGCAATTTTGGACCAAGGCCTTCCCTTGAGTACTTTATGTGTCACAAATCAGCACACAAGATTCCTCACACCAAACTGCTAGTGGGGTTGGTGTGGAGAGGGAAGGGAAGGGAAGCGAAGGGTTAGGACATGAAAAAGTACCCAAAGGGTAATACAGCTTTGTTCCCATATGGAGCAAGGAATGAGAGGAGGCAAGGTGAAGGGAGGCTACAAACCAAAAGGTGGCCAAAAAAGGTGGTTAGGATTCCTCAACAATGTGTCAGGAGGGATAATATATATGTAGAAGTCCATGGCAAATTTAAGGACATTTAATGACCCCTGCTCAATCTCTATGAACAGTAGTAGTTGGCCTTCCTTACAAGACAATGGTGAACATCAATTAATTCCGAGATTCCATATCCAGTCACTCCTTTTGCAATATTTCTAATGAAAACACAGCCCATGGTTTGTTCCTTAAACTGTCCCCTTCTTATTTCTTATAGAAGTCTGTCAGATCTGACATGAATGGGACTTGATTCTCAGAGAATAGATGCTTAAACCTGAGGAACTTTTAGCCTATTTCTTTTACAAACAAAAACTTGTTTTCTGAATGTGATGGGGGGGGGACCATTGCTCATGGCCACGGATGTGTGTTCCACAAGATTGATTCAAATGAGGTGTAGGCATAGACATGATCAAAAATATGGTAACCACTGACGATTCAGTTAAAAGGATCTCTTTGTTTAAAGTTTTCACCGGTGAGCCATATGGTTTCCTTACCATAATAAAAAACCTTATCAATTGTGAGATCCAGATATTTAAAAGAACAGCAGTTTGCTTTGAACGTCCTTGATCTGAGATTAGGATAAACTCTGTACACCTTTTTCCAGTGTTTTCAAGAATCTATTGTGTTTATCAAAGGCATTTTTATTAGACACCTAGGATTTTAGGGATTGGCAATATGCATGATATAAAGACTTTTGCAGAGGTTAACACAAGTTGCTTTTGGAATGGGATCAAAATGCCCAGCCAATGCTCTGTGACCCTGCCTCCCACACACCCAATCCCTCCTCTTCTTCCTCCTCCTCTGTGGCGCTGCTGTTATTGTATTTAGATTTGGATAAACTTTTCCCTGGAAGGTGATTGCTCACAGCAGTTCATTTTAAACTCACAGGCTTAGATCAGGCTTTGTGTGTGTGAACAGGCCTGTCATCAGACATTCCAGGTCGCTCTCCAAAATGAATGCGGCTTTCCTCGGCGTTTGCTCAGCGTTTGGGCAGCAGACATTCCTTCTGCTCTGCATTAATCCAATTACTAAACACCTGCAGACATGCAATAACAGTTTCGAAGCCAAGTCCCTTAGAAATGGTTTTATGGGAGAACGTAATCTGCCATCCTGCTATCAGGAGTCGCGTTACACACCTGCCAAGTCCTGTGCTTTGGGGGCCGGGAACCCAACAATTCATGGCAAGAATTCATGGCAATAATGTTTTGGTTTTTTTCCTCCTTTGTGGCGGAGGGTGGGGAAGAGGCATGTTAACCAGACCAAATAAAATAAAATAAAATAAAAAAATACTCATACTTTTTAATTTTACTGCCATGGAGTCCATTAAACATTATGAACTCCTAGATGAATTTTATTAAAAGCCAATTTTAGTCTTCAAATATTTACAGAAGAGCATGACAGAAAAGCAACATCTCAGGGCCCACTCAAACATGTTCCAAAAGGTCCATTAAAATAGAAAGATGACTCACATGCACATACTTTGCCATTCTGTCGCTGTTCTCAGGGTTTTTAATCTGATAACCACCAACATGCATTCCAAAGTGATGTGTTGGAACTATGAAATAATTGCTTTTCTTGCCCAAATTTCTTATTTTCTCTCCCCTTTCTTTTAAAATTTCTGCTGCTTTCTGGAGCCTTAATATTTGGGGTAACTTACCATTTATGCTATGTAATGCATTAGGTTGGTGCTCGTAATTATAGGTTCCTCTGTGGTCTGTCATTCATTCATTCCTTTTCATTTCTTTTATTCCTATGATGCTTTTCATTCCCGTGAATCACAAAATGGGTCACAAACAATAAATGGCAATAACATAATAGGACATCGCAAATACAACATAAATCAAATGGAACAATTAACAAATAATCCGTAAAACAATTTCAAAGCATCAGTAAAACAACCACATTGTATTAACAAAACAACTTAAAAAATAACCTAAGCAGCACGACCACAACAAAAGTCCACAACAAAATCTTATAATGTAAGATTCACAGAGGCACTGCAGCACTCACAATCCACAAAACTAGGGTTGCCATATTTCAAAAATCCGGACACAAAAGTTGTTGAGCTGTTTTTTAGTTTTGGCCAATGGAAATCGCCAAAATCTACACTGCCGACATGGGCTTGCCATACGTCTGGATTTTCCTGGACATTTCAGTGATTTCTGCCCGAATGCTGCTTAAGGGGGTGGGGTGAATTCTGTCTAAGTCCGAGAAATTCCAGAGGTATGGCAACCCTGACTAAACACTATTAACAACATTAACAAACTAGCAACCGAAAGCAAACTAAGCACTATAGAATTCACACACACACACTCTCTTCCCAACTATATCAGGGAGCAACACTGAAGTCCTTGCTTCATGCACAAAGCTCTTTTGAAATCATCCACTCAGGGACACCACTGGGGAAAGATGGGGGGCAAGTCGCCCCCTTATCCTTGCCCATACATTTCAGTCCATGGTGATTATTCCTTGGGAGCAGCTGCTTTTGGTTATTTGACATGTTCTTAAGATCACTTTTGCGGGGATGGAAATTTTCTCTTTTTTATGATTATATTTTATTAATTTTCCATCAAAAGAAAATACAAATCACACCACATTACAACTTCTATACATTTTTCCATTTTTGACTTCCTTCAGCCGCTCTGCCAATCATCCGAATTATATCTTCCTTAATTACACATTTCCAAATTTTGCTATTGCCTTTATGCCTACCCCCACTTCTATTTTCCCTTTTTACAATATTTCTTAAGTTATTACAGAGCTTCTTTAAATGCGACTAACGTTATTCCATTATCACTTATACACTCCCAATACTCAACTAACTTTCCCCAGTCCTCGATGAACTTTTGATCTCGTAGATATCTGATCTTCCCAGTCAGTTTATCAAGTTCTGCATAGTCCATCAGCTTCATTCTCCACTCCTCCAGCGTTGGTATTTGTTCTTGTTTCCATTTCTGGACCAGTAATATTCTTGCCGCAGTTACTGCATATTAGAAAAGTTTATGATCCTTTCTATTTATCTCATTTTCGAGAATTCCTAAGAGAAAGTCCTCTGGTTTCTTAACAAATGTATATTTCAACATTTTTTTCAGTTCATTATATATCAACTCCCAGAAGCTTTTCACTTTCTTACATTCCCACCACATATGGTAAAATGTACCATCCTTTTCTTTACATTTCCAACACTTCTTACATGTTTTATACATTTTTGCTAGTTTTACTGGTGTAATATACCATCTATATATCATTTTCATAACATTTTCTTTTAATGCAGTACATGCAGTAAATTTAATACTTTCATTCCATAGTTTTATCCAGTCATTAAATTGTATATTATGACCAATGTCTCTGGCCTGGGATGGAAATTTTCTCAGTGCTTTCATTTTTCTACAGAAAATGTCCATTAAAAAATGGTTTCATAAGATTCATTAGTAACAATGCATGGTTGCCAATACAATACTGGATGTCCTTGGAAATTTCAACCCCATAATTCTTTGTTTGTTTGTTTGTTTGTTTTCCCAGGTGGTTATCCCTAGCAAATGTGTGAGAGAATACATAAATGTTTTCCTGATTTGTAAAGAGGGAGTGGGGATGAAATAAAACCATAAATACACACCCAAAGCCAAAGCAAGTTATAAATTCTTCTGACAGGCTACATAGGTGAAATGAAAACCAAAGTTTATTCTTAATTCCAGGGCTTTTTCTGTGACAGTATTCAGTGCTGCAATGTTTGACTTCATTCAAGACATACTCCATTATCTCTTGAGGCAGGCAGATGCCAACAACATCACCTCATTTTTTACAGGGGAAAAGTGCTGCTTATTTCATTTCAGGCTACAGGTGTTTTTAGTTTGGTTTGCTAAATATAAGTCAAATGAGCTAAATTAGATCACGGTCTAATTACAGTAGGACAGAAACTCTCACAAATTCTTAATTTTCTGGAAAACCCACATCACTGCTTAAAATACACCACTTTCGCAAACTTAACGTTGGCTACCTACAAGAGGTCTCCTCTGCGGAATTCTGCCACTCATTTTCCCATGCACTTAGTAAAATCTCTTTGACCCACCTTATCAAAACGAAAAAGGAACCCCAGCTTCAACACTGGAGGCCGCAGGGATTTATCATAGAAATTGATGAGGATGCCTTGCTCTGCATCTAAACTGTGGGGAAATCCAGAATGATAATAGCCAACACACTATGATTTATGGTGCTCTACACAACAGGACTCTCCCTTGTCTGTTGCTGCTGTGGATATTATTCATGCCTCCTGCCATGCTTTAGGTTTAACATTCACACATGCACAGTATTTTGATTTTAACACACATGTGCATGGAAGGAAAGAACAGTGATGACACAGTAGAAGGCAAGTTTTTTAGAGCAAAGGGTAGCCAGCAGTTTGGGCTACTAGAGGCTCACAGGCAAGGCAAGGCAAAATCTAGATCACATTTAGACTTTGTACAGATTAAAATAATTTGATTACATAAAGATTAAAATAAGCCAATAGCCTCCATATAAATAGGATCCTAAGGTAAAGGTAAAGGGACCCCTGACCATTATGTCCAGTCATGGCCGACTCTGGGGTTGCTGCGCTCATCTCGCTTTATTGGCCGAGGGAGCCAGCGTACAGCTTCCGGGTTCATGTGGCCAGCATGACTAAGCCGCTTCTGGCAAACCAGAGCAGCGCACGGAAATGCCGTTTACCTTCCTGCCAGAGTGGTACCTATTTATCTGCTTGCACTTTGACGTGCTTTTGAACTGCTAGGTTGGCAGGAGCAGGGACTGAGCAATGGGAGCTCGCCCCGTCGCGGGGCCTCAAACCACCGGCCTTCTGATCGGCAAGCCGTAGGCTCAGTGGTTTATACCACAGCGCCACCCATGTCCCAAGAAGAAACAAACATACCCTCAAAATCGACTGGGGAAGAAGAAGCAACAACGTAGATCAGAAGATGGGGAGCGGATGAGTATGCTGTCTTACAGCACTTGCAGAATAAAGCCAAACTCTTTAATCCTTCATGATTTGCATACATTTCAGTGGAATGTCACCTAAAATGTTTTCATATATGTTTGAGACATTACGTCTTTATATATAACCGTCCCTTAATAGCCAAGTCTAATATAGTCTCTATCCAAATTTCTATGGTTTGGAGTACGCCTGGATTTCCAGTGTGTATCACAATCCTTTTTTCTTTTTCTTTTTTTGTTACCAGAGTGGCTTGATATATCCATGGCAAATGTCCTGAACTTTTACTGCAAGCCCCGCTGCAAAAGTGTATTTGCTGAAAGCGCGTCTCTCGTCAAGTGAAACGACACCCTCGTTACCAGGAGCCCATTTTCCGATTGGATTTTCGGTCCTTGAAGCGTGGTTTCATGAAGCTAGAGCTCTTGGGCTTCCCTTTGTATCTCATTATGCTTTTAAGGGCCATTTCATATGTGGATTCTAAGGCAACTGTGTCACACAATCCCTATAAGTTATCATTGCTGTTTTCCTTGGCAGCAGACATGCTACAGTGATAAATATGTGCGCTGTTCAAGGAAGACAAGTTGGACTGGACTAAGAGCCACCTGCAGTTTATAGCATCACAGTCACCGTCAAGGGCTATACAAAATGTCCTGTGGGGTCTTTTGCACAGCTGTAGACAAGACAGCTACAGAACTTTTGCCAATGAGAGCATTCCAAGACTCCAGTCCTGTGCGCTCACCCCTCCCACACAGCTTTATATTCCTCTATCCCATATGTAACCTTCAGCCCCTACCCAGAGCAGACAATCTGACAATAATAATAGTAGTCACCGAGAAAAGGTAACCTCTATCATACTAACCATTTCTGAAAACTAAAACGCTTAGGATATGATTTGAATTAAAATCCACATTGTTTGACTTGTTTCTCTTGACAAAATGTCTTCACCTATACTCTCTCGCACACAGAAACCTGCAATCAGACCATACCCATGAGCACTGACCTCTCTGGAGGTCAATATGCTTTCAAATAGCCCTATTTTCAGGGAGTTTTGATCCTGGGTTTATTTATTTTCAAATATAAGTGAGGAATCAGCTACTTTCTTCTTCTGCTGCTGCTGCTGCTCTTTTCACAGTGATCAATAACTAAATGTGACTGGAAGATTAATGGAAATGGTTTTGAATTTTTGTCTTCCCCCTTTTCTGGGCAAAGAGTTTAAGCAAATAGTTATGAGTAATTTCACATATTAATATTTTTATTATTTAAATACCGGAAACAGCTGTCATGAATCAGTTATCGTAGAGCATTCTTTCTTATCATGTCAAGCAATTTTCCAGAAGTCCAACCTAGGAGTCAATTATTTTATCACCTGTTCAGACTACATCTGTGAATTTATCTTTTCTTACTGTAAAGCATGTATTAGCAACATCAGACACAGGGAAAGGAGTGATGACAAAAGACTTTAGAAGGAACACAGTGGGTTTATTTTGGGTTTTTATCTAATTTATTTATAAAAAGTGCACCAATAGAAAAAGCATTATTCCATAACAAATCAGTTGTGGAGGAAGTAAAACTACTTTCAATATTCATCATGAATGTTCATGTCTATATCCCCAAGAAATGTGCATAATACACAAATCCAGACTTGTATTCAACAACTCATTTTTTTTCCTATTACAATATGTACACACACACACAAATACAGTTTTATGTGCACAGTATAAAAGTACATTAGATAAGATTAGACTCCTGGTTCACTTTTCTAACAGCTGCCACTGACAACCCTAATAGAAACTCTTGATAAACTTTCATGGAGCACAGTTGGAAAACCAGTGGATTAGACAGTTCTCATGAATTCCTTTTTTATTTCAAAAAATGTATTACATATTTCTATAAAAGAAAGGTTACATGTAAACTAACTATATGCATAACACATCCAACTGTAACTGATTTCCTATAATCCTATATTCTATAATGTATTTTATGTGCTATATAACCAAATGTGTTATTGCTATAACAGCCACATCCTCATATATACAGAAACAATACTTGCAGAGAAACCATAAAATATATTTTACAAGCAATCTCAATATGATATACAGTGTAATCGGAAAAATATTCCATTTGCATGAGCAATAAAAAATATTATGGACTCACTGGGAATTTTTCTTGAATACAAGCTTTGGGTCTAGTCAACTGAAGTCAACGGGATTTGTGATTTCAACAAGAGAAAGCTTTGGCTGCTACAGGGTTCTGTTATGACAAAAGTGATGGGTCTTTTTAAAGTAATAATAATAATGTATAAGTGCCTGCAATGATGCCAATGAATTACTTTCATTCTAATAAGATTTAATCACCAGGAGGGTCATGCCCACTATGGGAAATCAACGCTCAATATACAGTCTTTCCAATTCTCCCAACGGCCAAGAGAAATCCCCCAGAGAGCTATTATTCATTTGTGTGGTTGTCAATTAACCAAATATGTGATTTAAATATGTTTATCCTCTTGGACTGAGGCCAAGTTAAAAAAGAAAGAAGGGCCCTTCATTCTGACTGTGCAATGTGCACTGTGTGGGTGGGTGTACACTTTGTGATGCTGTTAGAGTAGACTTGTGTTGTGAGACCTCTTCAAGCCTGTCCCACTCTGCAAGGAGGATCCAGTGCTGTCAGCAGGAAGAACACACACCCCACACCCTAACTGTTGGGTAAATTTCCGCAGGTTATCTGGCCATTTCTGATGCTGGGGATAAATTTTTCTGTACCTCACAAGGTTGGCAAGTGAGACACACATTTTCCACCTTCCCCAAGGGACAGAATGGAAGCAGGGAGCATGAATTCCTGATGTGGCTAATGTGATTTTGATTTGTTGTCACAATCTAAAAGGTGGAGCAGTGGTTGAGGAAGAAGGTGAGGCAGATGGAATTGGATGCCTTCAACAGAGGATAGGACATATTAAGGCAGTTCCACACACACAATTCAAAAGGCTGCTAGCTTATTCACAGAAGGATGGATTGCTCTGTTTTGCAGACTTGCTCTTCATATCAGTGCCCAATGCAGAAAATTCAAATACCACCCTACTGGAGGTTTGAAAGACCATCACTGGCTCCCAGTATGTTTCCGGGCACAATTCAATGTGTTGGTACTGAGCTTTAAAGCCCTAAATGGCCTCAGACCTGTATGTCTGAAGGTATGGCCACCTCCATTGTTCAGCCCAGACACAGCGGTCCAGTTCCAAGGGCCTTCTGGCATTTCCTTCACTGCGAGAAGTGAAGCTACAGGGAACCAGGCAGAGGGACTTCTTGGCAGCAGCACCCACACTGGAAGGGCCTCCCATCAGATGTCAAGGAAATAACCTGATAACCTTTAGAAGACATCTGAAGGCAGCCCTGTACAAGGAAGCTTTTTCATGTGTAATGTTTTGTTATGTTTTTATATGTGTTGGAAACCACCCAGGCTGGCTGGGGCAACCCTATCAGATGGGTGGGATACAAATAATAAAATTATTATTAGTAGCAGTATTTCTTGCTTTCAAAAGGAAGCTGAATGATTGAGAATTTGCTTCCCGTTGATTGCCTCCTCACCTGCTGCCTGAGGAGGACCACCCCATAAATATACCAAGTTTGAATTTGTTACAGCATGTGTTATTTGTTCCTTGAATTGTTGCGGATCCTTCGAATTCCTCCTGTTCTGAGAAATGCAGATAGATCTCCAACTTGCTTCTTTCTCTGCTTTTCTAAGTCGTAAGATTAAAGAAGATAATAGCCCAGATTTACATCGAGCTGTCAGGAAGCAGGTGAGGGACCGAATAAATTGTCATCCCTCCATCCCATTATACAGCTGCAGTGCATGAACTCTCATTACATTCGGTGGGAGTTGCTCCCATTCAGCTGTTGCATATGCTTCCTGCAGGATGGACGGAGCTAAGTGTGCATCTGCAGGTCTCCGCAACAGGAAGTGAAGGAAAGCCCAACTTCACAGAGAAATGAGTGATGAAGTGAAAGAAGATTATATCGTAATAACAGGGAAGGTTGGATTTCAAAATCATCAGTTTATAAGTTCAGGGCTGCGAACAAGGTCATTCGGTACAACCCGGTGAGACAACTTTAAAATGAGCTTTCAAAAGACCATTCTAGAGCCACTCTTTTCATATATAGATTCTCTCTCTCTCTCTCTCCATTAATAAAGATTGGTATGCGCAATTTAAATCCAGCAGGAAAACAATTGCAGAAACACAACTGCAGGAGTCATTGAATAAAAGCATTTATCCACCTGGCACACATATAATGACATCGTAAAGCTCAGTAGGGAGAATGCATTTTTGGACATCAAATTCATACGTTAAGATCTATCGCAATGTGCTTGGGATATAGGATATAAAATGTCCAGAGAATGAAAGCAAGGGCTTCTTTTACTAACATTCTTAGCAAGTGACAAAATAAAAAAAAGAGATACTTCTTTTTTAAAATATTCAGCATTATATTCAGTGGAATAATAATGTAGAAATTTGGGAGGCACACCTGGATTCAAATCTCTTGTTAACTGTGAAGTTCGCAGAGTTGACTGTCATTTTTTATTTCTTAGCTTAGGGGGCAGTCAATATGGTGTTCTCCAGATGTTGATCATAGATAGAATCGTAGATTGGTAGAGTTGGAAGGGTCCCTGAGGGTCATCTAGTCCAACGCCCTGCAATGTAGGAATCTCAACTGAAGCAATCCATAACACAGTACCATCCAAACTCTGCTTAAAAATCTCCAGTGAAGGAGAACCCACAACACTCTGGGGGAGTCTGTCCACTGTCAGACAGAAGAAGAAGAAGAAGAGTTTGGATTTGATATCCCGCTTTATCACTACCCGAAGGAGTCTCAAAGCGGCTAACATTCTCCTTTCCCTTCATCCCCCACAACAAACACTCTGTGAGGTGAGTGAGGCTGAGAGACTTCAGAGAAGTGTTACTGGCCCAAGGTCACCCAGCAGCTGCATGTGGGGGAGCAGAGAATCGAACCCGGTTCCCCAGATTACGAATCTACCGCTCTTAACCACTACACCACACTGGCTCCTACCATCACAAAGTTCTTCCTGGTGTTTAGTCAGAACCTCCTTTCTTGTAACTTGAAGCCATTGGTTCAGGTTCTACCCTCCAGAGTAGGAGAAAACAAGCTTGCTCCATCCTCCATGTGACAGCCCTTTGGATATTTGAAGATGGCTATCATCTCTCCTCTCAGTTTCCTCATTACCTGTCTAAACATACCCAACTCCCCCAACACTTCCTCATAAGGCTTGATTTCCAGACCCTTGGCCATCTTGCTCACCCACCTCTGCCCACATTCCAGCGTGTCAATAATCTTCTTAACTTGCAGTGCCCAGAACTGGACACAGTACTCCAGTCATGGTCTGACCAATACAAAATAGAGTGGTGCTATTACTTCCCTTGATCGAAATGCTATTACTTCTGTTGATACAGCCTAGAATACCATTACCCCTTATTGTTAGTGCATATTCACATTGCTAGTGCTGACTCATATTAAGCTTGCTGTCTACTGAGACCCCTAGATCCTTTTCACATGTTCTACTGGCAAAGCAGGTTTTCCTCCATCTTATATTTGTGCAGTTGGCCTACCAATTCTTATTGGGCATGCTTCTTGGAGTGGTGCTACCCCATACCTAGCCTACTGTATAGGCTGTTATCGGGACCAGAATGGAATAACTCCTGATCTCCTTAGTATAGAGATAGGATACAGGTGTGATTGATCAATTAAATAAACTGTGTTGGACCGGTTGATAAAGCACTAATCCCTTACTTTGCATGAATTAAGTATGGATATAAAAAAGACATGGATGCATTTAGATCCCTTGTAGATGTTTCTATTTCTTGTGAAGGTCAGTTGATTCTGATGCAGCTTCCCTGCCTTGCTAAACCATAATTTAGCAGCTGGGAACGGTAGTCAGGACCATATAGCCACACACACCCCATTTCCTTTCCTCAACACAGGAATCCAGGTTCGCTTAAGCTACATGTCCAAAATGAGGAACTGAGGTTTAATGTCAGTTGAAAATCCCATTTGTGATTTAAATTTGTGACATTAAATCACAGTTCCTCATTTCACACACAACAGACAGCTGTAGTTTAAGCTCACAGATGAAGGGAGATAGCAAATAGTGTGGGGAGGTGAGTACACGATCCCAAAGCCCTTTCTTGACTGCTAAACTATGGTTAACTATACTGTAACAAGCTAGTAAATGTACACCTGAATCAGGCTAATAGCATATACAATCGTACCTTGGAATTCGAACGGAATCCATTCCAGAAGTCCGTTCGACTTCCAAAACGTTTGAAAACCAAAGCACGGCTTCTGATTGGCTGCAGGATTGGCAGCCAGTTGGAAACCGCAGAAGCCCCATTGGATGTTCGGCTTCCAAAAATAGTTCGCAAACCAGAACACTCACTTCCAGGTTTGCAGTGTTCAGGAACCAAAACATTCGAGAACTAAGCTGTTTGAAAACCAAGGTATGACTGTATACAATGATATGAATGGTGATGGTGGGGATCCTACAAGGATGGGAATGATGCCCTCAACAGCAAGAGTGATGCATCCATAGTTTCAGCTCAAGAAAATTTCCCAGATTGTCCCATCTTCCCAGATAGGCAGAGTTAGCAATGTGCCGAAATCTCAAAATGAGTGGTGATCGTGTTGGGGTTTAGAAAAAGGAGCTTTTCTCCATAGTCTGAAACACTTTTACAGTCAACTAAGCATAGAATGTCAACAATCTCAGGATAAATGAATATAGGAAACAATACAGAACCCAGATCCCTCAAATCAGCCTTCCCTAACCAAGAGCTTTTTTCTCCAACTCCCATAATTCCCAGTCAACCTATGGTCAGGGATTATGGCAGTTACAGTTTGTAGGAGTGCAGAAATTATTACCTCAGAAGAAGAATAAAACCTAGAACTACTGTAGTATGTATCTAATAAGAAAGAAGAGGCTATATATCTACACTACAGACTTTAAAATATATTGTATCTGTTTGACAGACTCTTCTTCCCCCAAGAATCCTGGGAAATGTTGTTTGGTGATAGCACTAAGAATCTGTACACACACTCAAAAAGAAACACATTTCCCAGAATTCCCTGGTAAGAAGGAATGATTGCTTAAACAATTTAAATCTGTAACACAGATTTTTTTTTTGGAAGGGGGGTAAGGTAAAATCCATGGCATTGATTGATGTATATATAATTTGGCTATTTGTCTTCACATTCTCAAAACTACCTGGGTTTTAGATTTGTCGAAGTATAATTTTAATTCATTCATCTTTCATTGTTACAAAAACCCATTAATAAGTGAGACACAGAAGGAGAAGAGAGACCCTCTGATGTCATCCTGAGCCTTGGCTCACAATGACCACTTTCCAGGAAGATCTGCAATTGCCATGTAATTCAGAAAATCCTGTTGCACATTTAGACTCAGCTCATCTCTTTCCAGATGTGCAGAATTAGATGGCAAATGACTGTCCTCTTAAATCACAAGAAGATTTGAACAAAAGAAAACACAAAAATATAATTGTTTGGGACAGGTTCTTTCTCTCTACTTAACAAAAGTCAGTATTACTGTATGGTTTCATTATCACCTTCACAGAGAGACTGTCCTATGACTGAAGCACCTATAAAATGTTAAAGGACTTTAAAACAAAAGAGAACATGGGGTGGTTAGCTATTTTTGGCCAGCGTTCTTTAAAAGTGTGTTTATGTCTCATACACAATGTCTAAAATTAGACCGTATTGTCTGAAAATAACTTGGGTATGTTGGATGGAAGGCCTGCAATGTTCTTTTCGTAGTGAGTCGAAGCGATGTTCAGCTAGATTTTATGTGAGCCTGCCTCCACAGTTCAGGTGTGATTCAAGAAAGACTTGGACTCAGTTTCATTCCGTCCATCAAGGAATGTACTTTGGTACATTGTTGACACGGCAATCCTAAGCAACTTCACTAAAAAGCCCTGCTGAATTTAATGAGGACATGTGTCTGAGGGAGCATACAAGGATAGACATGTGATAGGATGTCTCTCGATTGTTTATTTCTGTCTATAGGACATGGGTGGCACTGTGGTCTAAACCACTGAGCCTCTTGGGCTTGCAAATCAGAAGGTCAGTGGTTCAAATCCCCGCGACGGGGTGAGTTCCCGTTGCTCTGTCCCAGTTCCTGCCAACCAAGCAGTTTGAAAGCACACCAGTGCAAGTAGATAAATAGGTACCATTGTGGCGGGAAGGTAAAGGGTGTTTCCGTGCACTCTGATTTCCACCACGGTGTTCCATGGCACCAGAAGCAGTTTTGTCATGCTGGCCACATGACCTGGAAAGCTGTCTGGGGACAAATGCCTGCTCCCTCGGCCTGAAAGCAAGATGAGCACTGCAACCCCATAGTCACTTTTGTCTGGACTTAACCATCCAGGGCTCCTTTACCTATACCTTCAGTCTATATTTCTCTGTGTCCCTTCCCTTTCTGAGTGTTTACATTTAGGGTTCTTAATCCTAATATCTGAGTATTTCCCAAACACTTGAAAACAGAAGATCCAGCTAAAACTAAGCACTTTTGGTCACATTAATTCCAGTGCAAGATTTAAACATGCATTTAACTCTCCTTCATCAAAATCAATGGGCTTAAATGTGTTTAAATTTGCTATAGAATTCCCAGACCTCTGGGCCAGGGCATTGCATATTGGAGAACTTAAGATGGTGAGCAGCAACAGCAGATGGGAGCTGAGCAGTGGTGGGCTAATTGCAGCCACATCTGGATGGTGGTAGAATAAACAGCACCATGCCAAGGGTCTCCTCACATCTGGTGCCAGCTCTGCTCCCAATAACATCTGAAAAGGGTGGTTCATCTTCTGCTTGTTGTTTGACATGGAGGGGAAACCTTACATATCTGTTGGACTATTCCTATAAAAGAGGAACTGTGCGTATTTGTTATTTGTTTTCCAGCTCTTATGGAGAAACACCCATAGTGTTTATCCTGGCATTATTCCATTAGCTTTAAAATGGAACATGCAATTGTTGTATGACCTCTCCTTGTGCAGCAATAATAACACTTCGCATTTATATAGGTCTTTTGAGTGTCCAAGATGCTTCACCTACTTTATTTCTGTAATCTTTGCAACATCGATATGCGGTAATTCACTGTTATTCTTGTTATGGAGGAGAGGAGGCAAGATTGAGGGGCAGTGGCCTGCTAAAGACCACCTAGAGAGTTTACAGCTGAGGTGAAATTAGAGAGATGTAGATTTCTCAGCTCCCATTTCCTTCTCTTGCTAATATTCAACACCAGATAACCCAGCAAAAAAAATGTTCTTGTCAAAGTCCCAATCATAGCGAAGAAACAAATGTTTAGACCCAAGTTAAAATTTTCTAAGAACATGAAATTATGTGCAGTTATGAGGGAAGTACAATTCCAACTGTCTCGAATTTTGTTGTTCTCCTTGAGCTGAACATACCATATGAAATGAATGCAGAGCATAGCAATGCTACTATTTTAAAAACAATGTTCGTTTGTTAGGAACTCTAATCAGGAAATCTGTATTTGAAGTGCTTAATCAGGTATTCCCCATCTTATATTTGTACATTGGGTTCCTTCCTGTGTGTTACATATGCATTCTGCCCTTGCTACATTCTGCCCAGCTCTCCAGGCAAATGAGAACATTTTGAAGGTCTGTTTTAGTCAGAACGCTGATGAAATTGGATAGCACTGTAAAAACAGGGTAGTGTAGCCAGTCTGCCAGGTGAACATCCAAAGTTGTCCCAGCTCTGCTAAGAACAGGTCCAATCCAAATGCTTCACACGACTAAGGCTGCTTTGCTCTACTCAGCTAACATCAACAATTACATCAGAAGGAATGTGTTTACCTTGGTCCATCGCCACAGAAACTGCACCCAAAATGATGCTGAACATATGTCTGCCAATGCCGTTTATGGGGACAAACAATGTTACAGATGGTTTCAACGCTCTCTCTCTCTCTCTCTCTTTTTAAGTATGAAGAACATTCAAGAACAGAACACTCATTTCATGGAATTGTTTTTGTTTATCGTTCATTAATTATACTGCAGATATTTTTGAGGGCAAACCGAGATAAAAGTAGGACAGCGATGTGAAACTTTAATTTAGGCTGTTACATTTTAGAGGCACACACATCACCATCGCAGTATGCCATTTCCCCACATTATTAAGCCATAGTCAAAGTGACTCAGAGCATCATTTACATAGCATAGCCCACTAACAATAACAATGCACAGTAAAATTTAAATAGTCATAAACAATAGGCTAATGAAAACGTCTCATATTAAGAGATATGCAATAAAATTAAACAATCCGCTGAGCATCCATAATAAGGTGTAACAATAAAAAGAAAAAGAATATAATCCAAGCAGCAGCAAACATAATACAGTGGAACCTTAATTCCCGAACCGCTTAGTTGCTGAACAAATCGGCGCCTGAACGAAGTGAGTGCTCCGGTTTTTTGGAAGCCGAATGTCTGACTCGGTTTCTGTGGCTTCCGCTTGAGTGCAGGAAGCTCCTGCAGCGAATCGGAAGCTGCACCTTGGTTTTCGAACAGTTTCGGGACTCAAACAGACTCCCGGAATGGATTAAGTTTGAGAACCAAGGTACCACTGTACAATCTCCAAAGCTACCGTATTTTTTGCTCTATAAGACTAACTTTTTCCCTCCTAAAAAGTAAGGGGAAATGTGTGTGCGTCTTATGGAGCAAATGCAGGCTGCGCAGCTATCCCAGAAGCCAGAACAGCAAGAGGGATTGCTGCTTTCACTACACAGCAATCCCTCTTGCTGTTCTGGCTTCTGAGATTCAGAATATTTTTTTTCTTGTTTTCCTCCTTCAAAAACTAAGTGCGTCTTGTGGTCTGGTGCGTCTTAAAGAGCGAAAAATACGGTAAATCTTGACCCCAGCAACAACCCTTAAGCAGTACTCCATTCTGATGACCTCTAGACTTCTTGAGCAGAAAAAAGAGCCTTTGTAGATGGAGTGAACCATGGCCCTGCCTTTGCAGGTGAGAATGGGCTGGAAAGGGAGCAGGGACTGGGTCTTGCAGGAGATAGACATACGTAACTGCACTGGATTAAGTAGCTTCAGGATCACCACTACAGTTTGAAATTAGACTACTCCAAAACAACACCAATGAAGTCAAGGAAATTACTCTAGAATAGCAGCAATGGTAGAGACTGCACATGTCCCATTATATCTGATCTGTGATTGCCATACCCCAGAAGGGATTGGATCAGCTGTGATGTCATGCTCATGAATATGCAAAGGTACTTGAATCAATTAAAACAATTTTCATATTATTTTATACTGCTGCCCACTCAGTGAACTCAGTGAAAGAATTGATCCAGACAGTCAAATGCGAGGGGGGAAATGTTCAGGTGAGCCAGACTCCTAGTTTAGACTCATACAATATCATTTCAGTCTAGAAAGTGCCTCATGATTGCCAAGAAAATTAAACTGAAATATTGCAGGGCTCCTGTTTGTATAAGTAAAGTGCCCTGGTTTAAGAAACAGTTCCTGTTGTACAGCAAAGAAGTCTCGGTTAGAGCGACTTGGCTGAATTTTAAAAGTAAGGAGAATATGGTCACTTAAAGCTTTAGATCAGGGATGGGAAAACAGTTGCTCTTCCAATGATGCTGGACTGCAGTTCCCATCAAACACTGACTATACTGGCTGGGCATGATGTGAGCTGTAGTCCAACAACATCTGGAGGGCTAAAGGCAATGCACCCCTGTTTAGATAAAGGTAAAGGGACCCCTTGACCATTAGGTCCAGTCGTGGCTGACTCTGGGGTTGCGGCACTCATCTCGCTTTATTGGCCGAGGGAGCCAGCGTACAGCTTCCGGGTCATGTGGCTGGCATGACTAAACCGCTTCTGGCGAACCAGAGCAGCGCACGGAAATGCTGTTTACCTTCCCGCCAGAGCGGTACCTATTTATCTACATGCAATTGATGTGCTTTCGAACTGCTAGGTTGGCAGGAGCAGGGACCGAGCAACGGGAGCTCACCCCGTCGCAGGGATTCGAACCGCCAACTTTCTGATTGGCAAGTCCTAGGTTCTGTGGTTTAACCCACAGCACCACCCGCGTCCCTATCCCTGTTTAGATAGTTTGGGGTTTAAAAAGATATGCAACCAAAATTGATATTGTAAAAACTAATAAAATTTTTGAAAAACAAAAACAAAATTGAACTACACACTGTCCTCAGACCATTTCCCACAGGTATCAACAAAAGTTTCTTTCCAAATAAAGAACAGAAATCCCTGAGTTTTTTATTCCCATACATAACAGCACACAGTGTAATGACAAGTCAAAGTTCAGCTTTAGCAGTATGTAGCCAAATGGATACGCCTATTAGAACTGACACTAGGAGGGCCCACACTGTTCTAGGACCTCTGGTACTATATATTGCCAATGGGTCTTCATCCAACAGGAGTTTTGGAGTCCTGTGTCCAGTTCCAGGCACCACAATTTAAGAACAATATTAACAAGCTGGAATATGTGCAGAGGAGGGCAACCAAGAGGATCAAAGGCCTGGAAACCAAACATTATGTATGAGGAACAGTTATGGGAGTTGGAGAAGAGGAAACTGAAAGGAGATATGATAGCCCTCTTCAAAGATCTAAAGGACTGTTGCATGGAAGATGGAGAAAGCTTTTCTCCTACCCTGGAGGGTAGGAGTTGAAAACAGGGCTTCAAGTTACAAGAAAGGAGATTCCGAATAAACATTAGGAAGAACCTTCTGGTGGTAAGAGCTGCTCAACAGTGGAACTGTCTCCCTCGGGAGCTTATGGACTCTTGTTCCTTGGAGGTTTTTAAGCAAAGATTGGATGGCTACCTGTCATGGATGCTTTAGTTGAGATTTCTGCATTGCAGAGGGTTGGAGTAGATGACTCACAGGGTCGCTTCCAACTCTACCGTTCTATGATTCTATGACTGTTAAGCTCAGTTATGGAGGTTGTTTCAGGGCCCAGCTATAATAGTTTCCTGCTCTGCACAACTTGCCAGGGTTAAGGTGTAGCAGTAATTGTGTCATGCCTACTGCTGCAGCTCAGAAGGTGTTGCCATCATGTTTTATATTTAACTCGTGATTTATTATAAAGGCAGGCAGGCAGGAATGGGGGTTTAATCTCCTCGAGATTTGTGGGCAAGTGTGGGGATTTCCAGCTCAACAGATTTCATTTCACCTAAACATATAGGCATGACAGTGCTTGTGTACAGAAATTAGATGGCCATGCAAATGTCAAATTCGGGAAATGGGAATTTCCCGTTACTTACTGCTGGAAAATTCTGTGTTTTATGTCATACTCATCATCTGTGGGCAGGGAAGAATCAGGTATTAGCTGTTTTAAGTGGGATAACAAAGAATTACACCCAGAACATTAATGGCTTTTGGGCTGGGGAGTTGCTGATCAAGCAAATATATTCTGATGTTCAAAGGAAGCTTTCTCCAAAAGATTATTTTTTAATATATATATATATATAATAATAATATTCCATGTATGTCACTCAGAAGTGATTAAAAAGGATATTGTGTTGTGGAAACAGCAGAATAATATGAAGCAGTCCAGGGTTTAACAATAACCTATTTACAGCACTGTGCTAGGGCAAAAAGCACAGGTTTTTAGGACCTAATAGCCAAAAGTATTCCATTCCACCTTGTCTGTTGAGCCTAGCTCAATCTTGGAAATGATCAAAGCACCACTGCTCACTTCACTGAAATCATGTGCACTTTTTTTTTTTTTTTTTTGCATTGAGTGCAAATTGTTGCATTTTTGGATTCATTGCTCTGTTTACAAAAAATAGTGTGCACATTGTTGCTCTCAAGAATTGCTAAACTGTTGTAATGGATACAGCTAAAGAATGCAGGAAGATGCAATGGAAGATGCGAAGGATGCGACAACAGTGTTGTCTTGTTTAGGAACTTCTGTGGACAGTGGGGATGGGGGTGGAGAGAGAGAGAGAGAGAGAGAGAGAATGAATTAACCCTTTAACTGCTGATAGGATAGCTATGCGCTCCACCTTACACAGGGCAGTTCTCTCATCCAAGACTGTCAGAGGAGAAGTTCTTGACTTAAAGGAGTCTTCTGATTGAAGAGTTGATTGGTCCAAGTTCTGTTTAAATATAAAGAAGCTTAGGAAGGGAGAGCTGGGGCTTGAAGTGGCCCATCAACACTTACTGAGCAGACCCATAATGACAGGTCACAGTCTTCCCTGCTGTGGAATGATGTACTGTATCTCTATTTAAATGATAACAATCATTTCTATATTTTCATCTTTACAGATAAATCAGCACAGATATATTTGTGTCTTTTTTTGGGGGGGGAGATGCACAAAAGGCCACCCTAACTACTGACAGGTCACACCTGTAACATGTGTTCAATTAGTGCCAGTGCCTTCTGTCAAGAGCTTGAGTGTAACCTTCAATGCATGGAGGCGCAGGTTGCAGCCACAGCAAAGGTGGCATTTTTCCATCTCCGCCGTATTAAGCAGTTGGTCCCTTACCTTTCTTGCCCTGATCTGGCCACAGTGATCCATGTGACTGTCACCTCCAGGCTTGATTATTGTAACTCGCTCTACGTGGGGCTGCCCTTGAAGCTGACCCAGAAACTCCAGTGGGTGCAGAATGCTGTGGCGAGGCTCCTTATGGAGTCCTTGCAGCAGAATCACATTCACCCAGTGCTTTTCCAGCTGCACTGGCTCCGAGTGGAGTGCAGGGTTAGATTTAAGGTGCTGGTTTTGACCTTTAAAGCCCTATGTGACCTAGGACCCACGTACCTACGGGACCACCTCTCCTGGTATGCCCCACAGAGGACCTTAAGGTCCACAAATGACAACACTTTGGAGGTCCCAAGTCTGTCTCAACTGATTGGTCTCAACTAGGGCCAGGGCCTTTTCAGTACTGTCTCCGACTTGGTAGAATGCTCTGTCACAAGAGACTAGGGTCCTGCGGGACTTGACATCTTTCCGCAGGGCCTGCAAAACAAAGCTGTTCTGCCTGGCCTTTGGTTTGGACTCAGCCTGACCCTTATGTTTCCCTCCCCTTATGGTTTTGATCTATGGGCTACTTTTAAAATGAGGCTGCATTTTAAATTATATTTTAACCTCTATTTTAAATTGGTCTTTCCCCCCTTTTATGTTTTTATTGTAATTTTACTGGTGTTAGCCACCCTGAGCCCGGCTCTGGCCAGGGAGGGCGGGGTATAAATATTTTTTTTTTTTTTAAAAAAAAAAGGGGCTTCAAAGCTATCCACCTGTTTCACCATACATTCAGGGACATCCAACAGATTAAAAGTACAAGGCCTCTAGGATTTGTTAATGCACGTGAGAAAGATTAATGGATCAATAGGGAACTTGATGGAGGAAACCTAAGGAGTTTGTTTAGAACACCAGGAATCCTTTAAGCTAAAGCACACCTTAGCTTCCTCTAAGCATGCTGCTATCAATCATCCCTTGAAGTAGAAAACTCGGGTGGTCAAGTGCCTGAACACAAGCATGGGGTCACCCAAAAATGCCCTCCACGTACTACAGAAACTCTCACACTGCTCAGAAATATATGTGTTTGTAAATAAAAAGAAAAGGGTGTTTTTTAAAAATGAAATGAACCAACAACAAAAAACCAACCCCAGCCTAACAAGGACACTGTTGCAATGATTAGCAAAAGCTAATACTTGATGTCATGGCTCTCAGTGGCTGGAACCCACTGATAGGGGAGGGTTATACAAAGACACAATGCCCCTCTCAAGAGTTGCTTTAACCTATGTAAGAGACATGTCTTGCAAGCTGAAAGAGAAACTTCAGTTGCTGGTTGATCCTTAGTACCCATTATTTTTCCTCATTAATAACTTTAGACGAATTTGCTTATACAGTCATACCTCGGGTTAAATATGTTTCAGGTTGAGCGTTTTCAAGTTACGCTCCACGGTGACCCGGAAATAATGGAGCGCATTACTTCTGGGTTTCGCCACTCACACATGCACAGACGCTCAAAATGACGTCACGCGCATGCGCTGAAGCAGCGAAACGCGACCCACGCATGCACAGACGTGCAGTCGTGTGTTACGTTCTACTCAGGATGCGAACAGGGCTCCGGAATGGATCCCGTTCACATCCAGAGGTACCACTGCATTTCCAAACAATTCCATGAAACACTAAGAATCCCTTGGGTAATGATCCTAACATTTAATGGATTTCTATCCTGTGCAATTCTCATCTGTTAAAATCAAGAGGAGTTTGGACATTGGCATCAGTGGCATGTAGACTTCAGGCCTCCAGTTCCTGTTCCTTTTGAGGCAAATGAATTCTTCTTGTGGATGGTATTTCTTAGGTCTCCGACTTCGGGGCCCTGGGAACCCGGTGTGATTGAGCACTCAACACTTTCACCTACAGTCCTAGTTGCTTAAATTAACAGCCAGCCCTAATGACCCTTAAGGGGAAAGCCACAGACCACTGGTTATAAAGGGTAAACAAACATTATTGTGGGGAAATCAATGGGAATAGGGAACACTGAGCATGCAAGGGAATTAGGAAAAACAAATAAGGGTACTGAACAAACTCCTCCACACACAGGCCAAAGGACCTTAGCAACAACAAACACAAAATCCAGCCAATGTTCCCTGGTGCCCCACTACAATTCTAAGTCAACAGTGCAGGGAGCTTGTAAAAATGGCAAGTTATCCTGGCTATTTTTGAACAATGACCCATGCTGTTTGGCCAGCCATTCTTATCCTAAGCAGATGCTCTTAGACATATATGAAAAACAACCAGTTTGTTCACAATTCTGGACAGTTTTCAAACAGTAGGGTCTGGGAAATGCTAGAATTTATTAACATTCTGTATTTTTGTAGTGGTTTTTTGCGTCGTTGTGTTTTTTGTGTGTTTTTAATATTTTGTTGGGAGCCACCCAGAGTGGCTGGGGCAACCCAGTCAAATAGGTGGCATATAAATAATAAAATTCTTACTCTTATTCTTATTCTTTATTTAGCAGTTTTGTAAGTGTTCTGCACCCTTATTAATCAATCAGTGCTGAATGTTTTGAACACTTACAATTAATTAATTAATTAATTAACTAACTAACTAACTAAACTTATTAGTCACTTGTCACCCAAAGGTCTCCAAATGGCCTACATCACACAAAGATATACAATATATAATGCCATGGGGGGGAAGGGAGGAATCATATAATATGTAAATATTTCACATAACATAACATTTGGAGGGAGGAACATACCAGTTGTATAGTAGTGAACAACGTTAACAATTCTCAAGTAATAAACAAAGCAATACTCTGACCTATTAATTAGCAAATAAACAGCAACCACTCCCAGTCCAAAAATAATTTTTCCATTTAACCTCCCACTCAACCCAAAAGTCTGGCCCCAAGGCCCGCTGTTACAATCAGTGGTGGTTGGATCCAGTGTCTTCCAGGGATGGTCTGGCTTCTCTCGTACCCTTTCAGGGGGGAGCAGTAGCAGTGTAAGTCAGAAAGCTGGTAACAAAAGTTTTTTCCTGCTTTGCAGTGGGGATGCAGAATGGAGGCCTTCCTGCCTGCCTGGGAATTTATCCTCCCACCTGGTGTCACCTGAGAGCTCTTATAGACCAGTTCTGAATGGAAGACCATATCATAGATTCTGGTGGCAGGGATGAGACAGAGACAATGGAGTCATGCTGTCAGGATGCTGTCAGCGTCTCCCGGCTGGTTGCCCAGGAAAGTATAAAGACAAGGAAAAGTTTCTGACAGTCCCTTTTTACTTCAAACTTTACAGAGAGAGACTATAGAAGCCAGTCTCTTGGATAATGGCATTGTCCCAAGTGAATCTCCACCCCCCATCTCTCCCACTTCCTCATTCATCATCATCATCACCTCCTCCATGGGTGCTGCTACGTGCCCTCTGCCTTTGAGCTCTTTGCTCTCCTACTTTTAAGGCTCGCCAGGTTCTGGGAGATAGAGGGTCCGGAATGCTTTCTAATGACAATGTGTCAGCCAGATGCTGCTCTGGCTCTCCCATTATTTTCCAACTTTTCCCTCATCTGCCTCTGAGCTGCGGCCTTCCTCAAAACCCTGTTGTAAATCTATGCTGTCTTCCTCTTCCTCCTTCCTGGAAGGGTCAGGGTGGGAAGGGGGTCTCCACCACTTCTCCCCCTCTGCCTACATATGCATAAGGCCACCTAGTCATTTCATGGCTGAAGCTGAAATTTAGCCAGAGCAAAACAACTCACTGCCACTTGCATACACACTATACCTTAAAAGGACATTTTCCCCTCAAGGAATTCCAAGAACTGTAGTTTACCCCTCACAGAGTTACACTTCCCATTATAATCTACAGTGCCCAGAATAATTTGTGGAGTGAAAGTGTGTCAAACATGCTTTAGAGGTATCTTGTATATCTGAACAATGGATATTTGGGAAGGGTGTGTGTTTTTACCTCAGGGCAGAGAATGTGCTCTGTATGCAAAGGTTCAGACCTTGGCATCTCCCAATAGAACAGGGAATGGCTTTTGCCTCAAAATCTGGAGAGTCATTGCCAATGTTGAGTTGAGCATAGTGGGCTAGATAGACCAGGGGTCAGCAAACTTTTTCAGCAGGGGCCTGGTCCACTGTCCCTCAGACCTTGTGGGGGGCCAGACTATATTTTGGGGGAAAATTGAACAAATTCCTATGCCCCACAAATAACCCAGAGATGCATTTTAAATCAAAGGATACATTGTACTTATGTAAAAACACACTGATTCCCAGACTGTCCGCAGGCCGGATTTAGAAGGGGTTTGGGCCGGATTCGGCCCCCGGGCCTTAGTTTGCCTACCCATCAGATAGACCAATGGTCTGACTCAGTTTAATGCAATTCCCTATGTCCCCATGCAATACATAGACATTTCAGTGCTGAAAGGACTTTGGATGAGCAAGTCTCATCAACTTAACATCTGATCATTATAATAATTGTACAGGGTTGTCTTTGTCTTACATAACCAGCAACAATGCCCATTGTTCTACAGCATTTTGTCCACTGAAATAAGCTTGCACAATAACAGCTAGCTTAGCTTGATCAGACCTGTGCACTAGCATGGTGATTTTATCTCAAGGGTTCTGAAATGTTGGTGGCATTTCACAGTGCAGCATTACCCATTTCTACTCAGAAGTGAGCACTGCTGAGTTCAGTGGAACTTACTCCCAGGTAAGCCTATAAGGCTGCAATGAAATTATAGAAATTATAGGGGAGCAAAGTAAGGTGCTGATACTCCAAAACACCAAAGTAAAATGAAAGAATGATGTGCTTCAAGATGTAATGTTTTCTGTTTTCTGTATGCACATTTTTTTGCCTGCCCTCCATGCCTATTAAAAGGGTAAGTCACTGGAGAACAGGCAAATCTATCTGTTACAGTCTATCTCATTCTTCCAATCTTAAGCAGTTCTCCATATTCCTCCATCAGAAATGAGAGAGAGAGAGACAGAGAGAGAGAGAGAGAGAGAGAAAGAAAGAAAGAAAGAAAGAAAGAAAGAAAGAAAGAAAGAAAGAAAGAAAGAGGAAGGAAGGAAGGAAGGAAGGAAGGAAGGAAGGAAGGAAGGAAGGATGTTCTTGTCGAAATTCATCAACATTTAGTGTTATTTTCTCCTAATATGTAATAATAATAATAATAATTTATTATTTATACCCCGCCCATCTGGCTGGGCCTCCCCAGCCACTCTGGGCGGCTTCCATAGAAACCAAAATTACACTAAAATATCACACATTTAAAACTTCCCTGAACAGGGCTGCCTTAAGATGTCTTCTGAATGTCAGGTAGTTGTTTATCGCTCTGACATCTGCTGGAAGGGCGTTCCTCAGGGCGGGCGCCACTACCGAGAAGGCCCTCTGCCTGGTTCCCTGTAGCTTTGCTTCTCGCAATGAGGGAACCGCCAGAAGGCCCTCGGCGCTGGACCTCAGCGTCCGGGCAGAACGATGGGGGTGGAGACGCTCCTTCAGGTATACTGGACCGAGGCCGTTTAGGGCTTTAAAGGTCAGCACCAACACTTTGAATTGTGCTCGGAAACGTACTGGGAGCCAATGTAGGTCTTTCAAGACCGGTGTTATATGGTCATGGCGGCCGCCCCCAGTCACCAGTCTAGCTGCCGCATTCTGGATTAGTTGTAGTTTCCGAGTCACCTTCAAAGGTAGCCCCACGTAGAGCGCATTGCAGTAGTCCAAGTGGGAGATAACTAGAGCACGCACCACTCTGGCGAGACAGTCCACAGGCAGATAGGGTCTCAGCCTACGTACCAGATGGAGCTGGTAAACAGCTGCCCTGGACACAGATTTGACCTGTGCCTCCATGGACAGCTGTGAGTCCAAAATGACTCCCAGGCTGCGCACCTGGTCCTTCAGGGGTACAGTTACCCCATTCAGGACCAGGGAATCCTCCACACCTGCCCGCCTCCTGTCCCCCCAAAACAGTACTTCTGTCTTGTCAGGATTCAACCTCAATCTGTTAGTCGCCATCCATCCTCCAACCGCCTCCAGACACTCACACAGGACCTTCACCGCCTTCACTGGTTCTGATTTAAAAGAGAGGTACAGCTGGGTATCATCTGCATACTGATGAACACCCAGCCCAAACCTCCTGATGATCTCTCCCAGCGGCTGCATGTAAATGTTGAAAAGCATGGGGGAGAGGACAGAACCCTGAAGCACCCACAAGTGAGAGCCCAGGGGTCTGAACACTCATCCCCCACCACCACTTTCTGAACACGGCCCAGGAGGAAGGAGCGGAACCACTGTATGACAGTGCCCCTAGCTCTCAGCCCCTCAAGACGGTCCAGAAGGATGTTATGGTCGATGGTATGAAACGCCGCTGAGAGATCCAGCAGAACTAGGAAACAGCTCTCACCTTTGTCCCTAGCCCGCCGGAGATCATCAACCAGTGCGACCAAGGCAGTTTCAGTCCCATGATGAGGCCTGAATCCTGACTGGAAGGGATCCAAATGGTCCGCTTCTTCCAGGCGTGCCTGGAGTTGTTCAGCAACCACTCGCTCAATCACCTTGCCCAAGAATGGAAGATTTGAGACTGGGCGATAGTTGGCCATCGTGGCCGCATCTAAAGATGGTTTTTTAAGAAGCGGTTTAATAACCACCTCTTTCAGCGGGTCTGGGAAGGCTCCCTCACGGAGGGAAGCATTCACCACCCCATGAAGCCCATCGCCCAGTCCTTCCCGGCTAGCTTTTATAAGCCAGGATGGGCAAGGATCCAGGAGACAGGTTGGCTTCACTCGTCCAAGCAGCCTGTCCACATCCTCGGAGGTAACAGATTGGAATTGATCCCACGCAACTTGACTAGACAGGACTCTAGCACTCTCCCGCCCTGGCCCTGCTCCCATGGTGGAGTCTACTTCTTCCCGAATCTGAGCGATTTTATCTGCAAAAAACTTTGCAAAATCATTGCAGGAGAACATGTGGCCCGTACTGGGCCCCGATGTTGCAGGTGGTTCTGCTAAATTGTGAACCACCTGAAAAAGTCTCCTGCTGCTGTTTTCTGCAGATGCAATAGAGGCGGTGAATAAATTCTTCTTCACCGTCGCTATCGCCACTTGGTAGGCTCGACGTTGAGCTCTAACCTGTGTCCGGTCAGATTCGGAATGAGTTATCCGCCACCGGCACTCTAGCCGTCTCAACGATTGTTTCATTGCCCTCAGATCCGTGGAAAACCACGGGGCTGTCCGGGCTCCATGCAATCGGAGAGGGCGCTTCGGAGGCAAACAGTCAATAGCCCTGGTTAACTCCACATTCCAGCGGGCCACCAGGGAATCGGCTGAAAGGCCATCAACATGGGATAAAGCATCCCCTACCACTCTCTGGAAACCATTTGGATCCATTAAGGGGCGGACCATCCGAATTGGTCCCACCTCCCTACAGAGGGGATGGGTCGCAGAGAAGTCCAGTCGCACCAGGAAGTGATCTGACCATGGCACTTCTTTCGTTTCGCTTTTACTTAGTGTCAGATCACCAACATCCATAGATGTAAACACCAGGTCCAAGGCATGTCCACGACTATGGGTTGGGCCAGACTTATTCAGGGACAACCCCATGGAGGCCATGCTTTCCACGAAGTCCCGAGCGGCCCCTTGTAAGGTCGTGTCGGCATGGATGTTAAAATCCACTAGGACGACCAAACTAGGTGTCTCCAGGAGAACATCTGCCATGACCTGAAGCAGCTCGGGCAGGGAATCCTTGGTCCAGTGGGGAGGTCGGTACACCAAAAGGAATCCTGTACTGCCCCTATTGCCCAACTTCCAGAACATGCACTCGGAAAACTGGGTCTTCCCAATAGGACGCCTGGTGCAAACTAATGACTTCCTAAAAATCACTGCAACCCCCCTCCCCGCCCACATGACCTGGGTTGCTGTGTGTAAGAGAAACCTGGTGGACAAGCAGTGGCAAGGACAGGCCCATCTGTTTCATCCAACCAAGTCTCTGTTGCGCATGCCAGGTCAAATCCTCCATCCATGATCAAGTCATGGATGGCAGTGGTCTTATGAATCATTGACCTGGCATTGCACAGCAACACCTTCAGGTCATGTGGGTATCCCTTGCTGATTCTAGTATCCATCCGATCAGGACCAGATCCGGAGGCAGGAATAGTCCTCAGACAACGACTAAACCTGCCCCCTCTGTAATGACATGGTCTAGTCTTAGCATAACTCCTCCTCCTACCCGTGATCACTGAGATCGGTTGTCCCAGTGCATCCCCCTCTGTGGAACATGCCCTAGCCATTTTGTGGGCTGGGGCCCACTCCCCGGCAGCCCTGACCCCTCCCCTTAAGAACAAAATAACACCTTAAACAAACAAAGAAAACCAATAAAACAATACAAACAAAAAACTGTAAAAATTACAAAAGCAACAAAATAAAAAAATTTCCCCAAGCCCAACCAAACATCCACCCCCCCACCCCCCAATTTCCCCTCATACAAGGCACTTTTTGCATGTTATTTTCCCTGATATGTGCATTTTAATGCAAACTTAACCCTGCTATAGGCATTTTTGTACATGTTACTTGGCTTGAGAACTACATTGCAGAGAAGTGCAAATTTCAAAGGATGGCCATGTTTCAGTTTGTGTATTGCTTCAGAAGCTGTGAATTGGGTAAACATACCTTTAAATGCAAACTGAATTGAATTTCCCCCCCATCCCTACGAAGGTCAGAACCTACAAGGCCTGTACAACTGGAGGTGTAGAGCACAGCATGGAGACCTGATCCAGGCAGGTAGCTCATTACATGACTGGCAGACGGTGACATGTCCCTTGTCCCATGAAAAACAATCTCCACACCTAGATAACTAGAGTCCTATGCTGGCATGATTACCTCTCAATACGGGCTCAAGAAGCAGGGCTTCCCTCTGACATCTGAGGCCTTCCTATGACATGCATGGGAGCTCTCTCTGTCCTGTTGGATAATTTCAGTCCTCCCCTGGAGAATATTTCCTAAAATAGCCTCCCCAGGTTCACCATCCATGGTTTCTTTTTGGTGAAACTAGGAATTCAGTTTGAGTATTGTTTAATATCCTTAAATGAAGCCATTCACTTGGCCCTTACCTCCTTCTACTCATCCTCTCTTTGTCTGTTGCTTTCTTCACCAACCAAAAGGAACTAAAAATACAGATTTGTTCAATGTTACGTGAGCTGAAATTTATCAAAAGAGAATTTTCAAGGAGGACTGTTGAATAATCCCTCCTCCCTCACAAGGATATTCAGCAAAATACACCCTACCTCCACCCCAGTATCACCCCACTCCAGCATGGGGTGCCATTTTAGCTCAGTCCAAATTCAAATCTAGATTCCCCCATCTGAAATTTGGTTGTTTTCTCATAAATCAGGAATGGGGAACCTGTTGTCCTAGAGATATTGTTGGATTCCAACTTCCATCAGCCTCAGTCATCATAGTCAATGGTCAAGGATGGTGGAACTGCCCATCCCTGTTAAAGGCAGGGCTTTTTTAAAGCCTGAACTCAGTTCCAGCACCTTTCAGGTGGGCGTCATTGCCATTATAAGAGAATAAGGGAGACATTCATTGTGAGTTCTGGCACCTCTTTTTCTAGAAAAATAGGTTGTAGATAATAATGGGATCAAATTTCAGTATTAAACTATATGAAGAACAGGTTTGCTTTTTCTGCTACGCATACCTAAAATGCAGAACTGTTTCTCACACATCTTTTCACATAGACAGTTACATATTATAGGCCCAACACTGTATTTCTGTTCTTTTTCAGACACAGAAGTGACTGATGAAGCTGCCTTGAATCACAACTGAGGTACCGGGAAGAAAACCATAAAATATCCTTCATAAACGTATCCCACTGTGTCGCAAAACCAATGAGATTCTTTCTTCCCACAACTGCTCCAGGGAGACCTAATGCTTCTATTCACACAAATTGACCAAAACAAAGTACATCTATAAAGCCGTAAATCCTCAACACCACCACCGCCACTGATTGCTGCCACCACCGCCCCCAAAAAGAGTTGATAATGTAACATAGCACACACGATGCTAAGTGCCTTACAGCAAAAGCATAGTTAGTACACGCAAAGTCTGACATTATCCATTATGAACGGACATGATTTATGTGCCTGTCAGCAAGAAATCAATCAAGTCAATGGAAAGCCAGCAGCAACGTCAACAACAGTAGCAAGAGGGGAAATATCATAGCCAAGACGGGATGGGTCCTCTCAACCACCTGGGGAGAAGGCAAAGAGAAAGAGGAAGCAGTCAGATTCACAGTGTGCCGTTGTCCAAAAAATAGTGACGCTGCATTTTACTCCTTCTCTTGAGGTTGACTAATTCTTCACATTGCTTTTGATTACTGATAGGGTTGTGATGGAAAGGGGAAAAGAGATGACAAGTAGAGATGTTTGGAAATGCCATTAAACGAGTGGTCTGGATTTCCAGAAAGGAGGGCAGTGAGTTACAAACATCACATCAAAGATGATTAAGGAATTGGTCATGGAAGAAATGTTTTACCAGATGAAGACGTTTGGGTCTGCGGTTTAGCACAGATGGCACACACACACACACACACACACACACACACACACACACACAGAGGAAATGAAAACTTACAACTGGCAGAAGAAACAGAGGCAGAAAATAAAAGCTCTGGGGACAAGGTTTTCATAGCCTGTCTTGCAGGTCACTGTTTGGTCGACCAGCTGCAATGATCTTTGATAAGTACATGGTTAAGATGCAGAAATGCTATATCTTAGGTTCAGGATGAGACAACCGTGGTCCTTCCATGTAGACTCTCATCAGCCCCAGGCAGCATGGCCAATGGCCAGGGATGAACAACCACATGACACTTCACCGCCTGAGATTGACCCAGCCACTGTCTCCTCCTCGCCACTGCCTTTTCCCTTCTCCTTCTGCCTCCTTCTTCCTGTTTTTGCAGAATTAAAGTTGCAATTTCTTCTCCTGCAACAGAATAGTTTCATACCTAAAATCCTACAACACTTATGCAACATAGCTAAATCATTAAAGAAACATTGTGCTCCAAAAACATCCCAGTGCTCATTAGAGACAAAATTATCTACTTTGTCCAACAGATACATGTTATCATTTAATGAACCTCTCTGCTAAGAAACAGAAATGTGAGCACTGATGTTAGCGCCAACCCTTGCTAACAGTAACAGCTTTGTTACAGGGACTATTAATTAAATGGGACATATGGTACGCATCTTGCCAAAATGCCAGTTCTTTTAACAGTTGCACTACTTTCTGGTCTGTTCCTGACCACAATTCAAAGTGCTGGTTTTGACCTACAAAGCCCTAAAGAGCTTTGAACCAGATTCGTTAAAGGATTGCCTGTAACCACATGAGGCTGGTTCTGAGGCCTTGCTCCAGATCCTACCATCTTTCTAGGTGAAGTGGATGGTGACAATAGACAAGGCCTTGTCTGTTGTAGCACCCCATCTATTGAACTGCCTTCCTCAAGAGATGCTATCCCTCTTTGCTTTTTGGCCAGTGCTTGGTGAAAGCCTTCCAGGTATTTTAAGTGTCTGAGCTGGCACTTGTTGTTATGCTGGCATTTGTGTCTTTATTGCACTACTGTGTCTTGCTGTTTTCATGAGTCAATGTTTTAAACTGTGATTTCATTATTATACTGTAAACTTCTCCAAGAGCAATGCTAAACAGCAACCTGTGTGCTTTCTAAATGTGTACAACCAAAATGATTTCACTCTAGTATACTATCTGTTGCTATCAAGTCTAGTAGTATCATCTTCAAGACCAACCAAATATATTTTGCTGCCTGAGACAAAGGAAGAAGAAGAGTTTGGATATGATATCCCGCTTTATCACTACCCGAAGGAGTCTCAAAGCGGCTAACATTCTCCTTTCCCTTCCTCCCCCACAACAAACACTCTGTGAGGTGAGTGAGGCTGAGAGACTTTAAGAAGTGTGACTAGCCCAAGGTCACCCAGCAGCTGCATGTGGAGGAGCGGAAACGCAAACCTGGTTCACCAGATTACGAGTCTATCGCTCTTAACCACTACACCACACTGGCTCTCTATGTACAATACGTACAATATGTACCGGTACATGCACACTCAATGTACAGAAGCCAACTAAACTAGCAACTGAATATTTCTTCAGTATTAATTATCCACTTCACCTGAAGGCAGCCAACAAGCTTTGCACAGAGAGGGCCACATAGCTGTGTTTGACTGCAAACCTTTCACCCCTAGCATCATGTTAGGGAAGACTGTGATAGTCTCAAGGCCAATTTAGCATGGCTGCTTTTGCTATATAGAAGAAGAAAACCTCACTACATGGTTGCCAGTTTATGCAGAGAGTAAAATTCCTTTTCAGCCCTGCTCACCAGTGGCTGACCAATGTTCACAGAAAGAATATATCAAAATAGAGGTGAGTGAGTGAGGAAGTCACTGCAAACTCTGGCACAGTGTAAACAAACCTGTTTTTAAAAAAATCTTGGCTTTGGCTTTACCTGCCCATCAGTGAGAGAACTAAATATCTTCTTCTTTGGTGATCACTCATAGCTGAATAAGATTGTCTTCCATAAACACGGTTTTAACAGTGAGTCCGTAAGTGACTGAAGGCCAATTCTGGATCCACACCTCCTTCCACAGTGGGGACATAGGTTTCCGGGTGGGAGTTGATCATGGTGAGGGTTTGCCAAGCGTGCCTTCCTCTTAGCACGTTTCTCCCTTTTGTCCTGAGTTCGAGCGTCTTCAAAGTCCATGACACCATTGGTAAAGGCTGTTCTCCAATTGGAGCGCTCGCAGGCCAGTGTTTCCCAGTTGTCAGTGTTTATACTACATTTTTTTTAGATTTGCCCTGAGAGAGTCTTTAAACCTCTTTTGTTGACCACCTGCATTACACTTTCCATTTTTAAGTTCGGAATCAGTGGAGAACTAGATATAATTTCAGGATAACATTAATATCTGCATATACAAAGAAATAACCAAATACTGAAAAATGTAATGAGAAGAGGCGCTGAGTTACCTGAGATAATTCAGCAGCCATATGAACCTTCAGCCATGGAGATGAATCTGTCATAACAAGACACACATACACAGAATAAAAAGACAACACAAATGATATATTTGTTTGTAATGGATAACACTACTGTGTAGCTTGCTTGGCAGCCACACATACCCTTAGGCCCCAAAGGAAGACAGACAAAGACACACAGTGAAGAACTGCCCGCACTCCTTCCTCAGTACAACACAACTCATTGTTCAAGCTTTCAGATGATAAAACAATAGAGGCTGTTTCCTCCTCCTAGTCCTAGTGCAGGAAGCCGAGAACATGTCTCTTTCAAGACTTGGATTTTCCTTCTTATTAAAAGAAGTTGCTTTCTCTACAGAACACACTGGCACCGAAATATTGGCCAATACCTTTAGGTTTGTTGTGCTCAGTTACATTTTCTGTTGGTTCTCTATTCTCTGTTTTGAAATCCATACCAAGAGTGTGCACCAGGCAACAATAATCTGAGCTCCAATTGCAATGATTAGCGGCACAAATGTGTTTATGTTCTCCATCAAGTTGGACAGGGCTTACTTCCAGGTATAAGACTGCAGCCGAAACCATGTCCATCTCACACTATTCTTGGCTACGAAGGTGGAGAAGAAAGGTCTTTAGAACTCTTCAGTTGAGGCTTGAGGAAAGGGAGTTATCCTGATATAAATGTGCAATCCTGTTGAAAGGATCTGTCAGAGGGATCATCAAACTGATCAATGCAATCAGCTACTTGCCCACTGATTCTGGGCAATCAACAGAGCAGAAGATGGCTATAGAGACAGGGTTTATAAACATGGCAAGGCAGTGTTATCTCGCATTGATAAACACTTCTTTAACATGCCTCAAAGCTTAATGTGAACTAGGGATGGATGGATCTACCCCAGCAATTCCATCGTGTTTCCATAAAGTAAATCACATTCCAATTCTGTGCAAATTGTTCAGAATAATTACAATGAAATCCTAGAACATATCTGCGTGCGCACTCACACAAATTAAGGAGTAGTATTTACATGGTATACCAAGAGCTGTTCTCTCTTTTTTCTTGCTTTTTAACAGTGTAAATCTGCTTAAAGCAGCTTTGAAGCATGGCACTTCCATCACGTCACATAAAAAATGCTTTTATAAGTGGCACAGGAAGTGGTCACACATTGTTTCAGGTGCAATTCCATGCACATTTGGCCATTGTGCACATACAACAAAATGGCTGTCCTTATCATCACAACATACCCACACTGCAATGTACCATTGTACCTCTGAGCAGTGCTATCCAGGCAATTCAGTCATTTTTTTGGTGTGTGTGTGTACGTATATTTATATTATTTATATTATTTATATTTGTGTGTGTGTCAGCAACGTGAAGGCACTGGCGGAGAAAGAGGAGTGCGGGGGGAGCGCACCGCCCCCGGCAGCGTGATTCCAGCAGGGTGCCATCGCAGCTTCCCTCCCCCCCACCCGCGCTGGGTGCCACACCCCCACAGGCGGCACGCCGTGCGCCCAGGACACATGCCAACCCTGCCCCCACCTGCTCTCCATCCCCACCCCCCAGTGCCAGAGCATGAAGCTCCACCACTGGGTGAAGGTAACCCAGAATAGTACAGTGGTACCTTGAGTTGCAAATGCCTCAGGTTCCAAATGCTTCAGGTTACAAACTCCGCTAACCTGAAAGAGTTACCTCGTGTTGAGAACGTTGCCCCAGGATGAGAATGGAAATCGTGTGCCTGCAGTGCAGTGGCAGCAAGAGACCCCATTAGCGAAAGCACGCCTCTAGTTAAGAACAGTTTCAGGTTAAGAACGGACCTCCGGAATGAATTACGTTCGTAACTAGAGGTACCACTGTATCCTAAACATGTCTCAGGAAACCATCACTAAAGAAAATGAGAAGGTAGAAGAGTATTTACTAGAAACAAAGGTTCATCTTCCCCTTTTTTACACTTTCCTGAAAAGAAGCATGTTAGGTTGCATTGCAAGAAAATTAGAGATTCTCAATCTGGGGAAAGAGAGGCACCCGTATACAGTGGTATCTCGGGTTAAGAACTTAATTCGTTCTGGAGGTCCGTTCTTAACCTGAAACTGTTCTTAACCTGAGGTACCACTTTAGCTAATGGGGCTTCCTGCTGCATGATTTCTGTTCTCATCCTGAGGCAAAGTTCTTAACCCGAGGTACTATTTCTGGGTTAGTGGAGTCTGTAACCTGTAGCGTCTGTAACCTGAAGTGTCTGTAACCTGAGGTACCACTGTAATAATATAATTGGCTCTGCAGTATTACATAATTTCCTAGCTAGATGTGCAGCTTTCTTAGAAATAGCTGTTCTCTTCTCCTATTTTGTAAGGGGGTCGGGGAACCAGGAAGCAAACCAGGAATGGTGGGACGGTGGGCCCAAGTCCATGTGGTAGCACAAACATCTCAAATAAGCAAGTGGTATTTGTGTCTCACCAACAGGGGGAAGCAAAAACAACTCCTCTTCCAAGTATTGTTCAAAGAGGTATTCATGACTGAGCACATAAAAAAACAACTGGCAACAGCTGTTTAATGTTAAAATCTAAGGTGATGTTTTATTTCTGAACACAGCTTTCTTCATTAAGCCCGCAGTGTGTTTGCCACAGCATCCCCGCAGCACAGCGAACAGTAGGATGCTGGCACAGTGTTCACAGTCTTGTACGAACACTAGGAAGCCGCAGAAATATCAGTCAGCCCATCATAGCTTCATTTCCCAAATGCTTGTAGTGAAATAGATTTTACTGAACTAATCAGCATGAAATCCTTAGCTTTGTTTTTGCAATTGGTATTGTGTTTGTGGAGCCAAATGTAGAGAACTTTGATACCAAATACCTCATATGTGTTAATTTTGGCAACTGTGAAAGATTCTGTAGATGCCTTGCGATGTTACTACCACCTCTGCCATCTACTCTTCAACTTCTCCCCACACTTGCCCCCACCTCCTGGGCGCTGGTCCCTCTAAACCCTACAAAAGTGTTTCTTTTTCAATATGTTCTACCTAGGGTGTGGGATGGGGACTGCAGAGAACTGTGTGATATTTTAGCAACATGAAACCTGATCTCCAAGTGTCTGAATGACCAGAAGTTCTTAAAGAAAACACTTCTTAATTTGTGTGTCTGCTGCTGCTTCAGAAAGCCAACTAGATGTGATGGGAAATTCTAGAAAGCTTGTCGCCAGGCATTGCAGCAAGAATAGCAAACAGGACCCAAAACAAATAAACGAATAGGCAAAAGGCGGCCATCTTCAGCACCCTCCTAGTCAATGACCTCCTCTTCTTGGTTAATAGGATGGCAGAGGTATTAGATGAAGACCTTACAGGTTAATTAGATCTGACATTAGTTAACAGCAGCAATTACTGGAGAGCAATTAATCAGGGAATGTCTCCAAACAGAAGGTGGAAAAATAAACAGGCAGCAACATTTTGATCCATTTACCTCTAAGATAAGGACAAGGCCCAGGTGTCATGCTGAGGTGGAGATAATCCGTCTTGCTCCATTTCAAGTTGGAAATTCAGCCTCTCCCTTCACCCATCTGTCTTCCTTCACATTCAGGCAAATGGACTTTTGCCATTTTCTAAAAGTGAATTACAACACACTGGGGTGGGTGTGGGGTTGGAAAACAAATATTCACAAATAATTCCTTATTTTTGGGTGGGGGTGGATGGGGGGGTTGGAGTCTACAGAACGCAAAGTTATGCCACTGTTGAAATGGAAAGGAGGAGGAGGAGGAGGAGGAGGAGGAGGAGGAGGAGGAGGAGGAGGAGAAGAAGAAGAAGAAGAAGAAGAAGAAGAAGAAGAAGAAGAGCAGAAGCAGCTCTACTATACCAAAATAACATTAAAATTGTTGATCTGAGTCCAACTAGCATCAAAACATGTAGCTGAATGAGTTTAATTTGTCATGGTACAATTTTGTGGTTCTGAATGGCCCCCCAAACCATATTCCAATAATTTTCCAATACAGTGGTACCTCGGGTTACATACGCTTCAGGTTACAGACTCCGCTAACCCAGAAATAGTGCTTCAGGTTAAGAACTTTGCTTCAGGATGAGAACAGAAATCGTGCTCCGGTGGCGCAGCGGCAGCAGCACGAGGCCCCATTAGCTAAAGTGGTGCTTCAGGTTAAGAACAGTTTCAGGTTAAGTACAGACCTCTGGAACGAATTAAGTACTTAACCCAAGGTACCACTGTACTACAAACTCCTCAAGCAATGTTTCCCTGTATACCTAAAGGACAGACTGTAAAATTTTATCAGTTGTGATGACACAAATGCCAGAAATAAAACTTCAGGAGATGGAAAATGTAGCCATGACTGGCAGCGGAGAAGCCCAGTTTGTGTGGAGAGAGCAGACTTGCTGAACACTGATTGGTTGTACTGTAGCACTGACAGATGGCATGGTGTGCTACATGACAGGAAATAAGGAAAATAAAGATCAATATAATAAAGTATTATCTTGAGAAATACTTTGAAAAATCACCCAATTTTCCCCACTCTCACCCCAAAGAATTTTAAACAAACTACCACTTGAGAACATTGAAAAAAGCCCTGTACTTTATAGCTAATAGCTATTTCAGTGAGAAAATTCAGGCATTTTATTGTAAGTGGAAGCAAAAAAACTGAACTATAGTGTTACCACGGGTTAAGTACTTAATTCGTTCTGGAGGTCCGTTCTTAACCTGAAATTGTTCTTAATCTGAAGCACCACTTTAGCTAATGGGGCCTCCCACTACTGTTGCACCGCCGGAGCACAATTTCTGTTCTCATCCTGAAGCAAAGTTCTTAACCCGAGGTACTATTTCTGGGTTAGCAGAGTCTGTAACCTGAAGCATATGTAACCTGAAGCGTATTTAACCCGAGGTACCACTGTATTTAAAAAATGCATTTACAGCAGTAGTTTATGCTGACATCTATGCACAACTTGATTTGCTTCACAAGGCCTGGTGAAGAGCTCTTTGAAGCCTACACCAATTTTTCCCCAGAAAAAGATACAGTGGTACCTCAGGTTAAGTACTTAATTTGTTCCGGAGGTCCGTTCTTAACCTGAAACTGTTCTTAACCTGAAGCACCACTTTAGCTAATGGGGCCTCGTGCTGCTGCCGCTGCGCTGCTGAAGCACGATTTCTGTTCTCATCCTGAAGCAAAGTTCTTAATCCGAGGTACTATTTCTGGGTTAGCGGTGTCTGTAACCTGAAGCATATGTAACCCGAGATACCACTGTAATGTATTATCTACCCTTAGGAAGCACAGGGACACAAATGGCTGCCATTTTGATCTAGTTCAGAATTGTTTAAACTGCATGGCAGTGTCTCTCACAACACAGAGAGAGGATGAGCTGAACCCTACTTAGTGCATTCACAGAATCGTAGAATTGCAAAGTTGAAAACTGCAAAACTAGCCATGCAGTTTTCTGTTTTAAAAATAATAAGTGAGATGTATCTTCACCAACATCATAAACCAAGAGAGCACCACATGTTGAACATTAGCCAGAAGCCTGCTCAGATTGTGGATCTCACAGACTTGGGTTCCAATAGCTTCCAACTGTGTTCAGCCTCTTGCAGATAATCATCATTGCTTTGCCTCCTAGCGCAAGCCTATTCCCCTTGAGGAACAACAACAAAAAAGCTCTAAATATACTGTGAATGTTTCCATGTTCACCTCATATAATGAGCAACACAATTTTGATAGCCAGCACAAAGGCTATTCTGTTCAGCGCAGATAGGCTTAAATAGCTTTAACCTAGTGACCCCCTTTAAATAACGCTACAGCAAATCACAATTAAGTAAATACCACTTGAGAGTTTGGATTTGGCTCAGCTGCCAACATATTTGCGGAGAAGGAGTGGGCAAAGCTTTAATTATAAAATGAACATTGTTTCCAAATATTATTATGAATTTATCCCGAAGGTAAATGAAAAGTAGCGAGCGCCGCTATGAGAAAAGAGCATGGGAGCAGAAGGGGAGCCAAAAATAAACAAAGAAAATGTAGCCACGGAAACTATGAACAATGCTTTAAAGTCACTAAATTGTGAGGACTAGTTATATATGGCAAAATAAAGGCAGATACTTTCATGGGAAACATGGTAATATAGTGCCTGGAAGTTCAGAGAAAAGAAAGTTTAATTTTAGTCACTGCTCTTTAAGCAAAACATTTTGAGAGAACTGTATGTCAGAAGCTCCAAAGAGGGACACGGTCCATGTAAGTTATTTAGTATCAGAACTAGCCCTCCCCTGCCACAGGAAACTCTAGCACAAAAGGTAGGGATGGACAGATCACTCGATTTCTGATCCACCCAAGTGCTGGGTTTGACCTAGAAAGTAGGGTTGCCATATTTCAGTTCGGACGCAAAAGATGTAAAGGATTTTTGGGCAAAGTTACTGAATTATTATTCTCATTTTGCCAAAGTTATTTTTAGCTTTATCCACATTTCTTGAGCTTTTTTTGTAATACAGTGGTACCTCGGGTTACATATGCTTTAGGTTACAGACTCCGCTAACCCAGAAATAGTGCTTCAGGTTAAGAACTTTGCTTCAGGATAAGAACAGAAATCGTGCTCCAGCGGCGCGGCGGCAGCAGGAGGCCCCATTAGCTAAAGTGGTGCTTCAGGTTAAGAACAGTTTCAGGTTAAGAACGAACCTCCAGAACGAATTAAGTACTTAACCCGAGGTACCAGTGTATCGCTATATTTTGATATAATTCTGAGGATGTAGGTTGCAGATTTTCCCATGCATTTACCCGGTTTCTGCCCGGAAACTGTTTCCAAAAGTTGAATCCTGGTTATGTCCAGGAACTTCTGGACATATGGCAACCCTACTCCTGTGGTACCTCAGGTTAAGAACTTAATTCGTGTTGGAGGTCTGTTCTTAACCTGAAACTGTTCTTAACCTGAGGTACCACTTTAGCTAATGGGGCCTCCCTCTGCTGCCGCGCCGTCACCGTGCGATTTCTGTTCTCATCGTGAAGCAAAGTTCTTAACCCGAGGTACTATTTCTGGGTTAGCGGAGTCTGTAACCTGAAGCGTCTGTAACCTGAAGTGTCTGTAACCCGAGGTACCACTGTATAAAGCTCTTCACGGCTTAGGATTCCACTATATTCTGGAGCCCCTCTCACAAAATAAACTTACCCAGACACTTTGATCTTTGATCAGCCTGGATAGCTCAGTTGGTTGGAGCATAATGCTGATAATGCCAAGGTTGCAGGTTCAATTCCCATATGGGACAGCAACACATTCCTGCATTGCAGAGAGTTGGACTAGACCAGGCTTCCTCAAACTCAGCCCTCCAGATGTTTTGAGACTACAAATCCCTTCATCCCTGACCACTGATCCTGCTAGCTAGGGATCATGGGAGTTGTAGGCCAAACATCTGGAGGACCAAGTTTGAGGAAGCCTGGACTAGACGATCCTCAGGGCCCCTTCCAACTCTATGATTCTTATGAAGCCATCCATCAGAGGTCTCCCCTCTGACAGAGGTTCAGAGGGCAAAGGTGAGCCAGAGACTTCTTTGCTGACATTTAAATAAATGCCTGCTGAAAACTTTTCTATTCTGCCAGGCCAATGCAGGCAAATAAGAATAAATCCCCCACAATGGTCTATTGGTGTTTTTTTAATCATTATTCTTTTGCTTTTAACTTTTTATGGTTTATAGTTTTTATATTCTTGTAAACCACTCTAATATATATTTATGATACAGCGGTATATAAATATATGTTTTTAATAAAAAAAAATAAGGTCAGGGGATTTCAACAGGGAGTTACAGGATATGCAATGATTAGAAATGAAGCAATGTGGCTGCCCCCCTCCTTTTTTTGAAAACGCAATCTGGTTTGAAAGCAGAATCGCATGCGCCCCCTCCGATGGCATCATGAGCACAAATGCTCATTAATGCACAAGGAAAATGATGCATTCAAACACCAGAAACAGGCCCTCGTCAAACTCTTCCTTTCCTAAAACACTTGCCCTGAAAATTCTGCATTGAACAGTAATGAAACTCTTATTTTAAACTCTTATTTGAGCACTGGTCATTGACTACTATAATAATGAGGAAAGTGTACCATTTTGAAGAGTTTGGGGGGGGGACAATACCCACTGAGTAAAAGAAACCTTTCAAAGTTCCGAGGAGTGAATGAAAAAGTGAGGGAGAAAGCAGAAAAAATGTGCTTGAAGGTACATGAGGGTTTTAAAAGCATTGTTGAACCACTTGTCAAGAAGTGTAGTAAAACAGATTTCAAGTCTCTATTTTCCTTTGGCCAACAACCACAAGCCGGAAGCATGCAATGATATCTTGAGTATCTTTGTACAGTATGTAAATATCGCCAGTGTTTGGCCACGCTACAGATAAAACTGTAGTCCTTGCCTGCAAGGTTTCAGTGAAGTCTGATGACAAAGGATGATAACGTTTAACTACAGGGAAGCAGCGCAAAGATTTGCTGCAGGTCAAGTCTGAGATGAGCAGTATTTTATAGAAACCATGTGAGAACCAGTATAACACAGAGCAAGAGAGAAGAGGTGGAATAAACTAGGGTTGCCAAATGTCCGGAATTTCCCAAACATAGCTGGCAATTGGTTGTTTGAAACAACTTTAAAAAGCTCTACAACTTTTCTTTCCGCATTTTCACTTTTTGAAATATGGCAACCCAAAATAAACAATAGTCCTGGGAGCAGGGCTCCCCGCCCCCCAGTCGGAACTCACTGGAACTCAGTTCTGGCACCTCTCGGGTGGGCGCCATTGCCATTATAAGAGAATGAGGGAGGCATTCAAAGTGAGTTCCGGCACCTCTTTTTCTAGAAAAAAAATAGCACCGCCTGTGAGGCTTCAGAACTTGGGGCCATCAGCACGGTTGAGAGCAGGGATGGGCCAAGATGTGGTGCTGGCTGAGGTGGAGTAGCAAATGGTACCCCTGAATCGTAAAGGTAAAGGACCCCTGGATGGTTAAGTCCAGCCAAAGGTGACTATGGGGTTGCAGCTCTCATCGCGCTTTCAGGCTAAGGGAGCCAGTGTTTGTCCACAGACGGCTTTCTGGGTCATGTGGCCAGTGTGACTAAACGACTTCTGGCTCAACGGAACACCGTGATGGAAACCAGAGTGCACAGAAACGCCGTTTACCTTCCCGCCACGGCAGTACCTATTTATCTACTTCCACTGGCGTGCTTTCGAACTGCTAGGTGGGCAGGAGGTACCCCTGAGCATGACAAGGTGCATCATAGGGATGAATGGACCCTTTCCAGGCCAGTCCATTTCTGCAAGGAGTTGGGACTAAGTCTGCCCCCATCCCACTTCTGTGCAGATTGGCATCGCACAGCAACTCCACCACTTCCTGCACTCACAATGTTGCACAAAGACAAAGCTCTCACAATACCCACGCATGGGTAATCAATGCATCACGATCACTGTATGACTCCATGGCACCCAACCTAATGCTCATACACCCTCTGCACTGAATGAATAACCGAAGAGTCAACAACGCTTTCCCCTTGCACAAACCTCCAGAGTGATGCAAGTAGGAAAACTTAAATGAGAATCCCAAAGCTGTCTTAGGTGGAGGTTTAGTAACTGCTATGGCAGCAGGGCACATAAATGTCATAACCTCACACCCAATATGTTTGTGTTGCTAAGGGGAAATGGGATTTCCCAGGAAGGAGGGAATGTGGGGCTATTTGACGTGAAATAGCAGAAGTGACAGCAACAAGCAGGAAGTACTGTGAGCTCTCTGGTAATTCAAATGGTAGGGCAATGCAAAGGAGCAGATGTTGAGTCCCAGCTTTGGAAGATACTAAGGTCTCACTAACTTCTGGTGGTTTTTCTGGGAACAGTGCGTTCAGAAAGAGAGAAGCAATAGGGCCAAAATTCAGATCGCGGCATGTTTTGCAGCAAGAGACACACCTTAGTTGTGAACAGAGGCAATGTGATTGAACTGAGGAGGTGGCAATTAGAGAGATGTTCAAGATACTTGCAAAAGTATCCCAAGAAACAAAGACCAGCCACATGGATTGAATCCAGCTTCCTCTTGTTAGAATGTTTTTGCAAAAGTCCCTTTTAAAGAAGGGAAGGGTGTGTATAGCCTTGTAAATGTAAGTAACGCTTGTAAAAAAGAGAGACACAGGGAAGTATTGATTTACTTTTATAGTGACTTTCTTCATTAATTTATTCTTTAATTAATTGTTATGGTTTAGATGCTAAAGTGTTGGCTCATTACGTTCAGGTTATCTGTGGATCTACGTATACTTGGGGTTTCATGGCTTTTTCATAGAACTTTAATAGAAATTAAAAAGAACTTGCATGACATGAAGGATATTAATGGTGTCTTTAAGTCCCACTGATTTCAGTGATCACAGTTTAGCAAATGATAACCCATGAGGCCTATATATTGCAGGGGTCCTACAGAGGGTACAATGTGGGTCTTCAAGAGGTGTGGATCTCAGATGTGGAGGAAATTTCCTTTCAAAATGGTCTGGGCCTCAATGAGAGAGGTAGAAGTTAAAAATAGTGCAAAAATGGCATCTCATAGTTTTCCAGCTAGTCCATTTGAGCTTCTCCCAATCAGCAAACGAGGGTGTGGACTCTTAGATTCTAATGAACATATGTAGTGGAAACGTGCGGAAGTGTCTCAATTCTGGGAGGAAGCGTTCCACTGCTACCTTACAGGGGTCATTAGTTCTAACTACCAAGTGAGGAAAAGAAGCACCAGCAGAAAGCAAGGATTGGGGCCCTCTTCACTACAGCCCCTCACCAAGGCTGTCAAGAGACAACTGCCCTGTGAGGAAGAGCAGCAAGACCTTCAGGATGGGGTGTTAACTAGGCCCCCCTGAGCCTTACCTGTTGTAGCAGGAGTGGCAAGAAACCAGCCGGGAGCCAGAATGCATTTCTTCACTTTTAGATTGCAATCCCCAGAAAAGGGACTGTCTTGTTTTTATTAATCTGTAAGCTGCTCCAGGAGCCTTTGTGGTTAAAGGGAAATGTTTGTGTAAGTAAATAAATAGCATACCTTATTCCATGCACTCCAACATTTCTCTGATGAAAATAGGGATGTCCTTTCATAAGCGGACATCCCTAAACCACAGAGCCTAGGGCTTGCCGATCAGAAGGTCGGCGGTTCGAATCCCCGTGAGGGGGTGAGCTCCTGTTGTTCGGTCCCAGCTCCTGCCCACCTAGCAGTTCAAAAGCACATCAAATGCAAGTAGATAAATAGGTACCACCCCGGCAGGAAGGTAAATGGCTCTGGTTCGCCAGAAGCAGCTTAGTCATGCTGGCCACATGACCCGGAAGCTGTCTGCGGACAAACGCCGGCTCCCTCGGCCTATAGAGCGAGATGAGTGCACAACCCAAGTGGTCTGTGACTGGACCTAATAGTCAGGGGTACCTTTACCTTTAGCTATCATAAGCGGGACATTTTGGGGTCAAATCAGAAAGGGGTGTGGCTTCTGTAAATCTGGGACTGTCCCTGGAAAATAGGGGCACATGCAGTGTTTGATTAATAAATACTTTATTGCTATTGGTAAGTCCAGAGTCTAAAATCACCTAGCAGCACCTATTGGTCTCTACTCCCAGTGACTGGTGTAAAGAAGTATTTTAGCTCCTTGCCAACAGAGTCCCAAATTGCAGCCTGTTTATTTTGTCCTGCAGAGTCGCTGGAGATCAAATCCACTCCTGTTATGGGTAGGCTAACCCTTTCTTCATCTGCTCCATTTGCTGGTGGCCCTGATGCTCCAAACATTTTGGATGTCTTTCTAAACGTGTTGAGCAATGAAATTGCATGGCTGAAACACTGGAAGACAAGAAGCTTAGGGAGCCGGATAGCTAAAATGGGATAATACGCTAAGCAGACTGTGTGTTCCAAGGCTACCCCGTCAGGAACAGTCTTATGCAATGTAGACAGTCCTGAAGCACAGAAAGATTGATTACAAAGGATCCATGATCCAAAATAATCGTCACAGTCCCTGGTCCAAGTGTCCCATTGGCTTTAGTCTACAGACACAGGCGATTTATCTAATAACAAACACATTTGTAAAAGCACGAATACCTTACACAGATAATTTGCTAGGAGAAGCAGGATGCTAAGTGCATTAGATAATTTGCTCTCCACAGAGAGTTCCTCAAGGCCTAATTGGGATTACTGTACACATTTCTCACAGAGCAGTGAACATCCATCACTGAGGAGACTCAGCCTTCTTCATCCTTTCCCCTGCCCCTGCTGCCCTGCAGCCTTATCCCAAGGGCTATAAAGTCCTTTAACTCCCCCTCTCCTGTGCATTTTGCAAATCTTTTAAGCATAAAAATGGAAACAAAGAAACGTACCTTAAAGATGTGTAGAAAGAACAGGGGGAAGGAGGCGGGGAGGTTTAACAAGTTTCTGAGCCAAACACGTCTTACCACATGGTTTACATTACAGCCCAGTGTATTAAGGCTTTTTAGACCACCGCAAGTTGCAGGTGGAAGTGTTAGTCTGGGAGCCATTGAAGTCTGAACACTGAGCTTCAAACTTTCCCAGTGTATCACAATTACAGAAACATCTGTGCTTCAATAACTTGGTGTGCTGATCTGCTGTGAAAATTTAGTGCTCAGCAGCCGTCCACATTTCTAATTTCTTTGCTGGTCACAGGGTGGTCTCACTGAGAGCAGCAGCGCCAGAGAAAGCAGCAGCAGAGTCTCAGATAGTTCAAACACTGGCACTTTGTTTTAATTGATGCTTAATGCTCTCCATAGACAGCCATTTTACACAATCTATGGTGTGTGCATGTTTACAGGCAAGGAATAATACTAATACTAATACTAATACTAATACTAATACTAATACTCCGTTTCCAAACATCCCAAACTCATAAAAAGCTATGGACACAGTGTCCCGGTGACACATATAGGAGTGTGACTGTGTTTAGTTTTATGATGCTACATTTTTACATCCTGTCCAAATTAGTTCAGGTCCTCCAGAGCAAACAAGAATGCTTGTTATGCAATTAATAAAAAGGCGTTTCTCAACGTGGTGTGAAAAGAAGGCAGAATGAGCAAGGCCTTGCAGCTGATAGAACCTTTTCTGGAATTCTTGAAATACAGTCGTACCTTGGAAGCCAAACGGAATCTGTTCCGGAAGTCCATTCAACTTTCAAAATGTTTGGAAACCAAGGTGCGGCTTCCGATTGGCTGCAGGAGTCTCCTGCACCTATTCGAAGGCACAGAAGCCAAAGAAGTCCCAAAGAACATTCACAAACTAGAACACTCACTTCCGGGTTTGTGGCGTTCGGGAGCCAAAACATAAGAGTGCCAAAGCGTTCGGCTTCCAAGGTATGACTGTACTGATTTCAAGATATACCATATTTTTCCATCTATAAGATGCCCCCATGTATAAGACATCCCCTATTTTGGGGGGCTCAGATTTGAGAAAATGGGGGGAGTTGTATCCATGTATAAGATGCCCCCTAATTTTTGACATTATTTTTTAGGGGGGGAACCTAGTGTTAGACACGGGAAAATGTGGTACTTTCTCCAGATATCTTTCACTGAGATGGCCAAATGAAAAACCATGGGCTGAATCCAGTTGAGTCATCAGCTGAATTCTTGAGTGCAGGTACAATAAAATGTTTTGCTCATGGTATTCGATTTCAGGGCGTTTTGTTTTGTATTGCATTGCATTGTGTCTGCTGGTCTGCTTTGGGGGGGGGGCTCTTTCAGGAAGCAGAGTACACCCTCATCTCACACCACCAATGATGATATGCCACCCTGTTCATGCAGGGCAAAGTAGACTGTGGCCCAACCAACCCTCCTTGTGAATTGTCTGTTTACTGTAGAATACTGTTTGGAATCCTTTGCAGTAAGCTGGGGTTTCATGACAGATGTGGAGAGGTTCCTTAGCAGACAAGTCGTTGTGGGAACAGTTCCCTGAAAGCAGAAAGTGTGAAAGTCCCACTGATTTGATATATAGGGAACAAGCTAATGTAAAGCTATTAACAGATACTGATGGTGAGGAAGTGGGGGGGGGGGAGAGAGAGAGATATCTGGATCTAAAAAGGATTCTTTGCTTTCCAGCATTTGGTCCCTCTAGCTAAATAGTTCGCCCTAAAAGCAGAACTATGTAGGCTCCTATAGAAGATCAAGTCTCACCAAGGGTTGCCTGCATAGTTACTGTCCAAAAAAAACCCCTCCACAAACCGTCAGCAGATTTATGATGTAGTAAAAACAACGATCATCGGGAGTAACATTCCTCTTTCAAACCGTTTCATTCATCTGACTACAAAGCAAATTGTGATGGATATAATGTTGGTGGGGCGAAGAGGCAGGAGAATTAGCTTAGTGGGGCTTTAGGTAAGTCCCTGCAAGCTGACTGCCACTTGGGCTCCTCTCCCACATGCTTGCGCTCATACACGCTGTGCCAAACTCTCCGCCGTGCTGCTCAAAGCAAACATTGGATATGATGGACAAACACTGCGAGCCCAGATGTGTCCATGATAATCAGCATGAGATCCTAACCCCCTCCCAACCCCCCCTGTTTCCATGCTTTTGATCATGAGGAGTGTTGTTGCTTCTGAGAATCCAAGGGTCTCTGACTGAGAAACAGCAGTAGGGTGTGAGTACAAAAGAAGGAGATGCTGAGATGTGGGGCAGGGCCAAAGGTTCATTAACAATAGCCAAGACCCTGGCTTGGACTACTTCGAAGCTGAGGAGACATTCCGGAATTACCATTGGCTCCCCTTCCTCTTCTCCCTCCCCTTTCTCTCTTTTGACATGGACTGTCTTTTCTTTTCTTAATATATACACATGTATATACAAGGAATAGCCTGCCGAAAGCCAGCTTTTATCGTGCTCAAAACGATAGCTGGGGGCATGGGAACAAGGATCTGCAGTTAGGCTTAGACCCCATGTCACTACGCTGCTTCATAGTTCTTTCAAGAAACATTCACGGACTCCCTGCCTCCTTAAGAAATGAAGAACTTCAGCTAGACATCATTCCTTTTCCTTTAAAGCCCCTTAGCAAACTTGCCCTTTGCAAAGAGTTGAGAGTCCTCCACTGGTTTCAGCTGCATTTTCCTGCCATTTTCATTGCTGCAAAAGTCCGATCTTGCACTTGATGTTGACTGCTTTCATATTTAACCAGGCTTTGGGTCAGACACACTAGCAGGCAAGGCTGGATGAAAGTGTGTTTGGTATCTGGCTCAACCGGACAGCAGAGGTAATTGTCACATGCACATGAAAGGAGAAGGGGGAAACAGAAAACACTCCAAAATACAGTGGTACCTTGGGTTACAGACGCTTCAGATTACAGATGCTTCAAGCTACAGACTCTGCTAACCCAGAAATAGTACCTTGGGTTAAGAACTTTGCCTCAGGATGAGAACAGAAATCATGCAGCAGGAGGCCCCATTAGCTAAAGTGGTGCTTCAGGTTAAGAACAGTTTCAGGTTAAGAATGGACCTCCAGAACGAATTAAGTTCTTAACCTGAGGTACCACTGTATTAGAACAAGCAGCATTGATTTCAGGTTTTGTGGAGCCATTAGGAAGGACATTGTCAATGGGAACCCTCCTTTCTTATTACCACCCATTCACTCACCATCATCTCCTGGGCCTAGTCCCACCACTACCCAGAGAGAGACAAGCGCTGCTGCTCCTTCTCTTTACCACTTGCTCAGAAAGGGCAGAAGAGCAAGTGGCAATGGGAGAAGCAAGAAGATTAGTGAGTTGCAGTGGGCCCTTTGCTGAAGAGCTGGCCTGGCCAGTTGCCTGACAATGCACACCCAAAACCAGCCCTGGAATAAAGGTTATGTCAGTTTCCTCTATGACTTAGAGACCCAAGCCTTACAAACGTTCAAATGTCAGCATCTATGCTGTGTTCTATGGCAGCTGCTGCCTATGTATCCCTGTACACATTTAAGGTGAGCATTTAAAGTCCCCAACCCTAATCTGTGGGTTGCCATCTGATTAGATTTTACTCTGATTCTGATTTGAATCTAGAATGTCTTTTAATTGATTGCTTGATTTTATCTTGATGTGTTATATAATTGATGTTAGCTGTTCTGAGCCCAGTTTTGGCCAGGGAGGGTGGGGTATAAATGAAATCTTATTATTATTATTATTATTATTATTATTATTATTATTATTATTACACTTAGGATTTTGCCACTGTGAAATAACTTGCTATCTTGGGGTAGGTATTCATCCCATTCTCTAACAACTAGAACAGCATTTCAGTTCAAACTAACTGTGGTGGTAAGGATTTCCTTCAGCCAGTCAGAATCAAGAGGAATGATGCAAAGAACAGACTTTTAACTACTACACCCTACCAAGCAACTGGGATGATTTATTTGTCTACCAGGCTTTTGTGGGGACAATTAGGTGCTGCCATCTCGATCAATGAATTAGCATGAGGAACTGCTGCAGATTCCATTTTCCTGTAGGGCCCAGTGCATTACCCAAAAGCCACGGACTGGAAAAATTACAACCTACAAATGGAAAATTGAAAAATATTGAAATCTTACCAAGAGTTTGGAGACTAACATGTCTCTTGGAATGGCTCCTGTGCTGGCAGAAGTGATTGGGCAAAGGTCCCAGTAGCCTATTAATCTCTAGTTGAGAAGCTCACACAGGAGGGCCATTTATGCATTGGGAAAATAAAAAAAGATTTTATAAACTCAGGTTTCGGACTAATCATGAAGGGATTAAGACCTGCTTTGGATTGTCTATCAGAGGAAAGGAGAAATGTTGAGAAGCAGAGTAGTGGGGCATAGTGATGGCTATTAAAGGAATATGGTACAAAAGTCTCATCTTGCCCCCTTTGAATCACAGAATTCATTTCATTCTGAATGTGGCATTGTGTGGCATTAAGCTTTGACACAACATAGATGCTCCTGAGCAGATTATGTGATGTGTGAGAACAAGCATGGAAGAGCAAGATGGGGCGTGTATCCTCCTGGTTTTTTTCTTGCGCAATCTCCCCCACTGTGTTCTGTCACTATAACATACCCTTCTTTATTCATTGCTTCTTTTAATTTATTGGTCCTAAGTGTCACTTGTGACAGCAGCCATGAAATTAAAAGACGCCTGCTTCTTGGGAGAAAAGCAATGACAAACCTAGACAGCATCTTAAAAAGTAGAGACATCACCTTGCCAACAAAGGTCCATATAGCAAAAGCTATGGTTTTCCCAGTAGTGATGTATGGAAGTGAGAGCTGGACCATAAAGAAGGCTGATCGCCAAAGAATTGATGCTTTTGAATTATGGCACTGGAGGAGATTCTTGAGAGTCCCATGGACTGCAAGAAGATCAAACCTCTCCATTCTTAAGGAAATCAGCCCTGAGTGCTCACTGGAAGGACAGATCCTGAAGCTGAGGCTCCAATACTTTGGCCACCTCAGGAGAAGAGAAGACTCCCTGGAAAAGACCCTGATGTTGGGAAAGATGGAGGGCCCAAGGAGAAGGGGACGACAGAGGATGAGATGGTTGGACAGTGTTCTCGAAACTACCAGCATGAGTTTGACCAAACTGCAGGAGGCAGTGGAAGACAGAAGTGCCTGGCGTGCTCTGGTCCATGGGGTCATGAAGAGTCGGACATGACTAAATGACTAAACAACAACAAAGTGTCACATTCTCTATTGAATGTTACTTCTGCTTATTTTGAAGCTCACATGAGTGTGAGCCAACAGTGTGCTGTCTGAAATGGGGACTCTTGATAGATAGCAGTGACTACTCCTGTGATTAGGTATATCCCAAGATGCGTTGTTTCGTGGAAGCAACAGCTGTGATCTTGCAGGATTTCCTGTTTCAGACACTTACCAAAGTAGGAACATGAAATAACTTTTTTTTTAAAAAAAGTAACAGCTCTGTGAGAAGAAGTTAAAGGAAAATGGGGAGATCCACCAGTTTCTAGTGTCACACAACCTAGTCACACAACCAGCGCTGACCCTAGCAGTAGGCAGAGTGAGAAAGCCATCTTTGGCAGCAGGTGTAGGTGAGAGGCGTGAGAGACCATTGGCAGGATGCTGAAGGACATGGTTATATATATCCTACACCCCCTAAGCAAGCCTGCTGTCCTCAGGTGCCGTGTAAGCTGCTATCCCATCACCAAGGTCAAAGAAAGATCCACCTACCAGGAATGAGAAGGTGTCATCTTGTCCACTGTCTCGGGCAACAAAATGTATTGGGCTGATCCTAAACATAATATCTGGCTTCAACTGAACCTTGGCAAGAAATAGTGAGATATTTATACAGAGCCTGTGTAAAGAATCTGAACCTCTTCCAGAAAACACCCTGATACTTTTACCTGAGATAGCAGGATTTTTCATATCTACAGCAAATTTTGGAGACCTATCAACCTAAAAAGTTAAAAATGAATTATGAGCTCTCATGACATTCTTAGGTTAAAAGATCCGAAAGCGGAAATGGGAAAGGGTGTTGCTCTTCCAACTTCTTTCTTCATCTCTATGTACATTTCAAGAGAGAGAAATGTAACCTCTCATGACCCCAGAGCTCGGTCGCTAGAACAGGTTCAGGGCTATGTACATGTTGCTGGAGACTGGCAGGACACTGAGACTGGCAGACAAGAACCTCCAGAAGAACCAGGGCCTGTAGGCTGAGGAACCCAATGTCTTCCATGGTTCCTTACTGGTCCAGTGTTGCAGAGAACACCAGGTTGGAGGCTAGGAAAGGAAGGATGAGTGCCTTTTGGCCAGAGGGTTCACTCTTGAAGAATCAAAAGTTACTCACAAAGGGGCGGAACCCAAAAATAGTCTGGGATGTTAAAAAACACTTCATTTGCTCTAAACCAGGGTTTCCCAAACTTGGGTCTCCAGCTGCTTATGGACTACAATTCTCATAATCCATGACCACTGGTCCTGCAGAGTAAGGATGATGGGAGTTGTAGTCCAAGAGCAGCTGGAGACCCAAGTTTGGGAAACCCTGCTCTAAGCCTTTGCTGGACTAAGTTGCTGGCTCGGAGCTATCCATGGTCCTGCAACTCCTGAACCCACCTTGCCCCATGGGAGCAAAACCGCCTTTGCCACTTGACCAAGTAAGCAATGAACGGGGTGGCTCAGAAGTTTCATGGGCACCAAGGGAAGGTACCATCGCACCTATTGCTATCCATTAGGTAAGCACTAGGGCTGGGTGATACATCATGATGTTGAAAACCAGATATCTCCAGCTTAACATCACAATATCTCGATATGTCACCATATATGTTGAGATGTGGTGGTGGAAGGCCTTCCTGGACCTCCCTGTGATGCCAAAAGGTCCCGCCATACCTTCCTGCAGCAATGGAGGGTCCGCCGTGCTTCCCTGCAGCAGCAGAAGGTCTTGATGAGGCTCACTGCGGTGGTGGTGGGGGGCCTTAAAATGTAAGGAAGTAGTAGATTTAATAAAAATAAATATTATATAAACTTCCATATAATATATTTTCAACTAATCTAAGTGATTTACTAGTCAAGTTGCATCTGCTTCCCCACACAGAGGTCTAAATGGATTCTATGCAAGCATAATGCCCACTGAGTTCAACTAAACTTACTTCTACTTTCCTGGAAGTAAGCTTCTTTGAATTTAGTAGGGCTTGCTTGTGAGTAGACATGCATTTGCTTGCACTGCTTACTGAAAAACACCATGAGCTACCTCCTCGGTTCAGCTGAGCTACCTCCTGAGAAGCTATCAAGTCTCCACCTTTCTTTCACCGGTATATTGCCTTGTTGAAACACTTATCACAATATTATTTCAATATAGTGGTACCTCAGGTTAAGTACTTAATTTGTTCCGGAGGTCCGTACTTAACCTGAAACTGTTCTTAACCTGAAGCACCACTTTAGCTAATGGGGCCTCCTGCTGCCGCCGCACCACCGGAGCATGATTTCTGTTCTCATCCTGAAGCAAAGTTCTTAACCTGAAGCACTATTTCTGGGTTAGCGGAGTCTGTAACCTGAAGCGTATGTAACCTGAGGTACCACTGTACCTGTATTCAATAATATGGCAATTTATCACGCAGCCCTAGCAAGCACATAAGTAACAAGTCAGTGGAAGGGTTTTTACAAAATTTCATTCTCCAGGATCTTGTAAAATAAGCGAAAGTCGTTATTATGGCAAAGGTTATCTGTTCGTTTTACAACACAACACGCACCTTGAAAAAAATATTCCTTGTTTGCAGGTGATCCCAAGTGCAACCTCTGACATCTCTAGCTTAAACCAAAGGATCAGCTAGCAAGTTCACTAGTTAAAGCAGGCAATACTAGATAAAATGTCTGACCAGAAAAGGCAGCTTCCTATGTTTCCATTCCTAGACATATCAGGGACATTCATTAAGCTATTCTTAACTAGCAGAATCAACACTGAACATTCTGGGAATCAGTTTAGATTTCACTGGAAGTCATTGCTGCATAGTTTAGCTTGCACTGCTCTGAAGGCTGAGGGGCAAGTGGTCCTAATTAAAAAGTAAGATAGTACAAAGATAGAAAAACAGAAATCCAGTTTGCTGCAAATGGACCAGGTTGGCTTTGTCTGATTTCCCTTTCTGTTTTTCTTCCTGGTGATATTATCAATTGCATCCCACACAATAGGTGACTACATACCCAGGTGAGCCTGTTTATCCACCTGCTTACTGCCTTCTTTTCTGTTTTAATTTTGGCCATTGTTGTTTGTGCAGCTGTCCAAATCTGCAGCATGGGGTTGTTTCACTGCTTCCATACGCAGGCAAATACTGCGATTCTGCTTTGCGGCGAAAGGTTTGTGCAAGTGAAAAAAGAGGGGGAAGGGACAGCTTTTCAGGGAGGCAAACTCAGCAGGAAAAATCAGTAGGAACGAGTAACAAAAACTCACCCACCTGAGACTTTGCTTCCGATTTAATAGCATTTCAAAGGGGCAGACAGATATTTGGGGCAAGTCTTGTGGTTCAATTCTGCAGACATCTGAGTTGCGATCATAAATATGTGTTTGTGAAAGGGGAGATATTTGTTCATTTTCTTTTTAAATGTATTTTGTGTTCTCGTTTTGCATTTTTTTATGTTGTGAATCACCCTGTGAGCTTCAAATGAAGAGCAGTATGCAAATTTAATAAATAAATAAGTAAATACAGTGGTACCTCGGGTTACAGATGCTTCTGGTTACAGACGCTTCAGGTTACAGACTCCGCTAACCCAGAAATAGCACCTCTGGTTAAGAACTTTGCTTCAGGATGAGAACAGAAATCGTGCTCCAGTGGCACAACGGCAGCAGGAGGCCCCATTAGTGGTGCTTCAGGTTAAGAACAGTTTCAGGTTAAGAACGGACCTCCGGAACGAATTAAGTACTTAACCCAAGGTACCACTGTAAGCCACTCTAGGACAGAAAGTCAAGACTTCTCTGATATTTTGGCTCCGCTAATAATTCATTTAAAGGGACATGGGTGGCGCTGTGGTCTAAACCACTGAGCCTAGGGCTTGCTGATCAGAAGATCGGCAGTTCGAATCCCCGTGACGGGGTGAGCTCCCATTGCTCAGTCCCAGCTCCTGCCAACTTAGCAGTTCAAAAGCACGTCAAAGTGCAAGCAGATATATAGGTACCGCTCTGGGGGAAAGGTAAATGCCATTTCCATGAGCTGCTCTGGTTCGCCAGAAGTGGCTTAGTCATGCTGGCCACATGACCTGGAAGCTGTACACTGGCTCCCTTGGCCAGTAAAGCAAGATGAGTGCCGCAACCCCAGAGTCGGCCACAACTGGACCTAACGGTCAGTGGTCCCTTTACCTTTATCTTCACCATAATTCAGTTAGTCCTGATTCCACTAAAAGCCCTCCGTGCTGCTCACTTACCTTTCATGCTGAAACTTACCAGCAGTAAAAAAAGGACTCCTGCTTCAACCTTCAGTGCCTGCAAGGCTGTTTCTTGGTTACTTCGCATCCATGAGCCTTGTATGCTTTCATTGCTATGAAAAATTTTCTAAAGGATCATTTCAAGGCAGTATTAAAGGCTATTTTTTAAAAGAAAGAAAGAAAGAAATTTCCCCTCCTTTGTTGAAAACAAGATAAATGGATAAACCTGAAAAGGCCAGGCCAGGCACTAAGCATTTAACTCCCAGTTCCTTTCCCACCTCATTTTAAGCCAGGTCTTTTTTTATTTTTGTACAACCTCCAAGAGGGTGGGACGCAAAGATTAGCCTGGAGAGTGTAACGCAAATGAATCAAATTAATGTTTGTTCCCTATCTACTGCTTATATTTTAACACAAGGGTAAATTAGGTTTGTGTCACTTTCAAATCCCAAGCAGACTTTGTCGAGAAAATAAAATATCCATTAAAAGGATGTTTTTTATGCTTATCAGAAAGGTTTGCGAGCCAAATGCACAATATTCTGTGAAGTACAGAAATGTGCTGGCCATCCTTTGATCTCTTCTGTGTTCTCCAGTTTGGTTGGTAGCCAGAGGTCAATTTATACTGTCTCTTTACAGATTACCAGGAACAGGAAGAAATGAATGAGCCTGGATTTTTTGCTCTTATGCACATCTCACTTACACCAGCTCTGCATGTTTGGCTCCAAATCTTTCAGTGATTTACAACTGGTGTAAATGACATCCAAACTAGAGGGAGGGGGAGATTAAAATGGGGGTGGCAGAGTTAAAACACTCTTCTGCTGAAGAAGAAAATGAGAAGGAACAGATTTGAAAATCCTAAACGCCAACTTTTCTTTTTGCAAAACATTGTACAGGACTTCAAGTTCCTGATCACAGTTTTGGGCATAGGATAGGGTGACCAGAAGCTTGTACCTTTTAACTGGTAGGGACTTTGGGTTTCCTGAAGATTTGAGGAGTTTCATAAGGCCATTCAGAAACTTATATGCAGAATTCATCATGCGAAAGGCTGAGCTGGATGAATCCCAAGCTGGAATTAAGATTGCTGGAAGAATATCAACAACCTCAGATATGCAGATGACACAACCTTCATGGCAGAAAGTGAGGAGGAATTAAAGAACCTTTTAATGAGGGTGGAAGAGGAGAGCGCAAAATATGGCCTGAAGCTCAACATCAAAAAAACGAAGATCATGGCCACTGGTCCCATCACCTCCTGGCAAATAGAAGGGGAAGAAATGGAGGCAATGAGAGATTTTACTTTCTTGGGTTCCATGATCACTGCAGATGGTGACAGCAGTCACGAAATTAAAAGACGCCTGCTTCTTGGGAGGAAAGCAATGACAAACCTAGACAGCATCTTAAAAAGCAGAGACATCACCTTGCCAACAAAGGTCCATATAGTTAAAGCTATGGTTTTCCCAGTAGTGATGTATGGAAGTGAGAGCTGGACCATCAAGAAGGCTGATCGCCAAAGAATTGATGCTTTTGAATTATGGTGCTGGAGGAGACTCTTGAGAGTCCCATGGACTACAAGAAGATCAAACCTCTCTATTCTTAAGGAAATCAGCCCTGAGTGCTCACTGGAAGGACAGATCCTGAAGCTGAGGCTCCAGTACTTTGCCACCTCGTGAGAAGAGAAGACTCCCTGGAAAAGACCCTGATGTTGGGAAAGATGGAGGGCCCAAGGAGAAGGGGACGACAGAGAATGAGATGGTTGGACAGTGTTCTCGAAGCTACCAACATGATTCTGACCAAACTGCAGGAGGCAGTGGAAGACAGGAATGCCTGGCGTGCTCTAGTCCATGGGGTCACGAAGAGTCGGACGCGACTAAACGACTAAACAACAACACTATATTGCCCTACCACCACCACACAGAGGAAGAATTCCCCAGGTCTTTTTTGTTTTGTTTTGTTTTAAATTGCTTCTTCAGGATCTAAATCAGCAGTACAGGATGGTATCTTGAGAGCTTCCAACTTGTCATCTGCACTTAAATTTAGTGAGTTTCCAGTGAATGATTGGTTGCTCCACACAGGATGATTTATATGGAAAAGGAAGCATATTCATATTAAGCATATAATGAGGACCATGGAACATTATTTTGCATTTGCTGGCAGTCATGCGGGGTTTGGCAAGTGGTTTTAAAATGACCCTAACGTTCATGTTTAAAACACATGTGATAGCTGGCCTAAGCTTTCACCCCACTGCCGAACTTTGGAACATTGAACATGAGATAAAGATCAGTTGCAGTTCCTTTCTCAGCTGTCCTTAACATCTGGGGGGGGGATAGGTCACTTTTAGCATGTTTATAGAAATTGATTCCTCTTCTGGGAACACTAGGTTGCAATAATAAATATATGTGTGTGTAACTAATTGGAAAAAACCAACAACTTTAGTGCGACTATTCCTGCTAAAAATAGCTGACAGAGAAGCGTGTTTCTCAATCGGGAAAATATTTTCAGTTGTCCCGGCCTATAAATCAAAAGCTCTCTTACCAATGCTTTGCTGAAGTCTAAAGATTAGGCGGCTCCTTATTGGATTCTTCCTGCAATTCTGGGTGACTAACTTCTGTTAAAAGGCCACAGGATCAGGGCCAGCTGAAAAGCTGTTAACCCTAAATGTCTAACACTCAACATCCAATGGCATTTAACTTTCAGTGTTCAGTATTTCCTAACCTATATTTTATTGTCAGCCATGTTCCACATTCTATGTATAACATACAAATCACCCTTGTCCAATTCATATTCTTTTTCATATTTTCATTGTTTGATACTCGAGCTGTTTTTCAGCTGGAGCTCACTTGAACTCAGCTCCAGCACCTCTCAGGTGGGCACCATTGCCATTCTAAGAGAACAAGTTCATGATGAAGTTCATGGTGAGCTCTGACACCTCTTTTTTTCCTCTAGAAAAATGGCACTGCCTGATACTCAGAAGGCCAAACTACATGTGGTAACACATGCAACATTCTTATCCTGTTTCCAAAAAGCATCTGAGAGAGATTGCGGCCCTGAGTGGAAGATCCACAAAGGGGAAGCGCTTAACCCTTTCCCTTCGGGGCCATTTTCCCACTCAAATCCCCATACCCTGTTAATTTTGGGAGAGAATATTAAAAAGGTGAGGGGAATCAGAAAATCAGCACCACCACAAATTTTTATGAGTCTCCAGTGTAAGAAACTATTTCCTGTCTGAAATACTCAGAAATGGTAAACAGATGAGAAATTGCAAGAAACAGCTGCCGGAGGGGTGGGGGGTGCAGGTTGAGCAGAAGTATTTCTTCTCGAAATGTGGGGCTAATTCCCCACAAGTGAGTGACACTAATCATACACTACCTCTTGCAGGCAAAACTTGCTGCTTAATATATAGAAAAGATCTCCAAACAGTGCACAGAAAACGGAAGCAACAACAGACCACTCAAACAAAATATTACAAAAATACACTGTCACGTATAAAAATGTTACATTGGTACAAAGTTGCTAATATATATAAATCAATTAATTCCACTTCCCCCCACTATTGGGAGAAAATGTTTTTAAAAGAGAAAGAACTAGGGAACCAGCACCACCATGTTTGTTTGTTTTTCCCCCATGGTGCATTCTTGCATGGGGCCGTGCATTGTTTATATGACTGACTGCCCATGATTACAATTGAATCAGGGTTAATGCCTTTAGGACTGAGTGATGGCACATGGGCTTCTCCCTGTGCCTTCATCTCATGATATTTCAGATGATGCACGGTTGTAACCCAGGGGTTTACCAAATGTTGGTCCCATAAAACAAGGTTGACCCAGCCTTGCGGTTTTATGTTTGTCTCAGTAAAGGATAATAGGTAGTTAGCAATATGATTTTGGGATAATTGGTAGTGGGGTGTATCTTACGCTCTGAAATTTGTTCCTCATAAAATATGTTAATTACCGCTGTAATTATATACCTGCCAATTTGCATCCCATTTGAAGGGGAGTATACTTTTAAGCATGTGGGTGCCCAGGAAGATGAAACTCCCCAAGACAAGCTTGTGGTGCTTGAGGTGGATTAGTTCACGGTGTGTGGGATTTCATTAGAAAGTGAACACACAAAGCAGAATGTACAGAAGGCACTCAAAAAGCACTTGATGAAGTTTCTTTTGGTTGCAGAACTGACTTTTTAACCTGCATCTCATTTCCAAAAGGGACTCTTGGAAATCTGAACTTGGATGCTTCTGAACTATTTATTTGGAGGCTATCATCTCATCCATGTCTTTATTAAACAAAGTAGTTAGGCAGATGCTTCCACCATAGCATGTTGTTCATTCCACTGATTGCAGACAAGTGTACTTAATTTTGCCTTTTCTTTCTTTCTTTCCTCGATCCAGGTTCAAAATGGCACATGATTCAAATGGCACTAAGAGTTTCTAAATGGCAAGTCTGGATAATATTTTAAGTTGCAGTGAAACAAACAAGGCTCGGCACATTTTTGAACTCATAAGCAAAAACAGAAAATTGGTTTTGTTGGACAGAAAATTCAAATTCTATCTGAGAGCTTTTAAAAACAGATATGGTACTAGGTCGAATTCAAATATTAGTCTATTAGGAAATTCACTCAAGGCAAGATGTTCATCATCATCATCATCGTCATCATCATCATCATCATTTAACCGAGGGTTGGAAAAGGCTGCTCTAGAGTACTTGTGTTTTCCCCAAGATTAAGAAATGATGCACAGGATTTCTCTGGAATAATTTAATAGCATCACGTTCATTCTTTCCAACAGTAAAGTCATTTGTAAGCTTTTTTTAGCTGAACAAATACCTGTGTGATGGTGGGATGCCCATAATTCATTGGTGCATTATCCCAATTAGCTGTGAGTCCAAAACAGTCCACACCCAAATCCTGCGTCCTTGCACCTGTATGAATTACTGATTGCAAGGACAAAATGAAGGATAATCCCAAGGATATAAAGCACACCCCTCTCTCTTGCTCTCTCGTTCAATGTGTTCCAGCTTCCCAAAGGGTCAATGAGATTCTACAGTCAGCCTAAGTCACTCATTAAAATAACGTGAGCTGGAAAGAACGTTAAAAAGTCAGCCTTGAAAAGCTTTCATGTTGCTTCGCAAAATGATTGGACCCTTGTTCTTTCACTTTCCTTTTTTTATATTGCCTAGATTAACTGAGTGAATTTGTTTCGGAGCATTTTCCTATTAACTAACATCTCCCAGAGGCTGCCTGGTATTTGCATTCAATACCATCAGTAGCAGTTGCAATGCAGTGCCTCGTATGCCATCTGCCATCTCAAGGGAGCTGCTGAGGAAATCAGGCACATGTTCCTTGCAGATGTTTGACCTGAGGCTGTTCGATCTACCTACAGTTAACTTGCTGGGGACCTCCAGACAGCAGGTTCAGTCACATATAAATGAGCTATCTCAGTGCCTGCAGTTAAGTACCCCACTCAAGGTAGCTTGTTGTTTAAGGGTGTTGAGTTCTCCCTTTTTTTAGATATACAAAAAAATTGCAATAAGTGATTATACATCTGAAAACTGCCAATGGATACTAAGCAAAGGAATTCTTTTTTGGGTGTCCAGACCAGATAGCTATGGCTACAATCTTATTACATGACTATTTGAGCATAATCTAATATTGATGCTTGGAACAAGAAGAGTCAAGGCTTTTTTTCAACTGGAACTTGCCGAAACTCAGTTCTGGCACCTCTCAGGTGCACGCCATTGCCATTGTAAGAGAACAATGGAGGCATTCATGGTGAGTTTCTTTTTCTAGAAAAACAGCACTGAGAAGAGCACTGCTGGGGCAGACCAAAGGTCCATTTAATCCAATATCCTTTTCTCACAATAATCAACTAGATGCCGGTCAGACCTCCATGAGAAAGACACAAGAACCACATCATTCTGCCAACTTGGGATCCCCAACAACTGGCACCCAGACACATACTTCTTCCAACACTAGAGGTGGCAAACAGTCAGTGGATAGTAACAATTGATAGCCTTATCGTCCATTGATTTGTAGGGATGCAGGTGGCGCTGTGGTCTAAACCACTGAGCCTCTTGGGCTTGCCAGTTGGAAGGTCAGCAGTTCAAATCCCCACAACAGAGTGAGCTCCCGCTGCTCTGTCCCAACTCCTGCCAACCTAGCAGTTCAAAAGCACGCCACTGCAAGTAGATAAATAGGTACTGCTGTGGCGGGAAGGTAAACGGCGTTCCTGTGCGCTCTGGTTTTCGTCACGGTGTTCTGTTGTGCCAGAAGCAATTTAGTCATGACCCGGAAAGCTGTCTGTGGACAAATGGCGGCTCCCTTGACCTGAAAGCCAGATGAGCGTCGCAACCCCATAGTCGCCTTTGACTGGACTTAACCATCCAGGGGTCCTTTACCTTTTTCTCTTGTTTACCATTTAGCTCCATTTTAGTATTGTGTGAGAGAGGGAGAAACTTCTGCCTGTCCCTTTCCCCTGTACCATGCCTCATTTTATGCACCTCAGTTGTGCCCCTCCTTAATCATCCTTTCTCTAAACTAGAAAACCCCAAATGCTGTAACCTTTTTCATAGGAGAGTTGCTCCCTTGCTCATGTTGGTTGTTTTTCTGAACCTTTCTGAATTCTACAGTTTCCTTTTTGAAGGGTGGCATCCAGAACTGTACGCTGTATTCTAAGCATGGTCTCAACTGTAAATGTGCATAACACTGGCCATTTTACTTCCAATGCTTTTCTTAAAGATCACTAACACAGAAGTTGCCTTCTCTACAGCTGGGTCAACATCTTCATCAAGCTATCCACTACAACCCCAAGGTCCCATTCCTGGTTAGTCACCACCAGTTCAGTCCGATTAGCATATATGGGAAATTAGGAATTGTTTCCCCAACATGCAAAACTTCGGATTTGCTTACATTCAATCACACTTGGCCTTTTAATACCCAACCTTTAAGACAGTCCCCAAATATAATTATTCTCTTATGGCGAGTCAGAGGCTACCAGTCTACCAGTAGGAGCCTTCTGAGGAGGCTATGGTGGGTTGTGGCAGGCAGGGGTGCCAACTTGAATAAAATATGGGGCAGCTGACACCCTCAAATATTTTATGGAGTGGTAAAGGGACCTCAGCCCCTAGGAGTTGGTTCCTACAGTGGCAGTGGTGATGGTGAGGAGATGCCAGGGACTGAACGTTGGACCTTCTCCAGAAAAGCATGTGTTCTACCAATGAGATATGCCTCTCCCCACATTATCTCTGCAAACAATGATTTGAGAAGATACATTTGTCAAGAAAATAGACCTTCCCCGTAGCTTCAGTTGGAAGTTTATTAGCTTCACTAACCTGAAAAAATATATTATTTGGTGTTTTCCCCACCCCTCATTTCTCCAAAGGCAAAATACTTTGGAGTCAATTGTTCCTGTTTGTGTTCAATCATACATTTTATGGTCTAAAAATGGAGAACATTCCCAGCTGCTCATTAAGAACAGGAGAAGAGCCAGATCAAAGCCCTATCTCGCCCAGCATTCTGGTCCTACATTGGCCAACCAGATGCATATGGGAAGCCTGCAACAGCACTCCCCCTAGTCGAATGAGTAAACCTCTAAGCCATCACTTGCATCTTGTGATCCTTCCCTTTGTCCCCTCATTCCCCTTTCAGCAGTATCTCGAAACAGTTTTATCAATCCATGAAGGCCAGTAAGCAGTTGGAAGTCAACCTTTCTCTAAAGCTGCTTGATCCCAGATGCTGTCTATGGCTCTGTGCTATATAGCAGAAGGCAAAGGGTTTCCTTTGCCTGTGTTTAGTGAAGAGTTCAGCAAATGAGCATGGTCTGAATCATCCTTTTAGCAGTATCTGGCTGAAGCGGCAACTCAGTTTAGATGAAATATTTAGGGAGACATGAAGGCTCGAGTGCTGTTTCAAGCCCATCCAGCATTCTGACATGAGCAGTGCTCTCTTCCCTTTGGAGCCATGGCTACACACACCAAAGGACAGGCTGGAATGCCAGGAAGAAGGCCCTAGACAGGAAACAGAAGTGGCCCTGTCTGCTCTGCTTACATCACCCACAGCCTCAGCTTGTCTGGGTTTGTAAGCAAAGTTGGGTTGCAAATAGATAAGCCTAAGCTCTCTGAATACACAGAATTGCTTTCCTCAGGCCTTAGTGTAACCCCAAGCTGTAACAACAACAACAACGGGTGACATAGCTTCTGCTTAGCTAGGTGGAAGCTGAAAGCCAGATTTGGACTTTAAGCTAAGGTGATGGAGGGGCAGTAACAGCAAGAGTTTGGATTTAGACAAATTGAAGGCAGCTGTGTCTGGCAGCAAGGTGAAGGAATCTGCTTCAAGTGGCATGAGGGGGCACAAGGAGGGAAAAGAGACAAAAGCAGGAAGGAACTAGTGTCATCATGGAGCAGAAGCATCTTGGCCCCAACTGGAGAGGCCAACTTCTGCAATAACTCAGCAACTTCATTCATTCATTCATTTTCAAATTAAGACAGCGCTCTGTATACAGTATCTGCCTGATTCCCACCTGCTCTACATATATATAGAAACTAATGTCAGTGTACTGGAACAAGCCAAGATCCCCAGTGTTGAAGCAATAATTCTTCAACATCAACTTCGTTGGACTGGTCATGTGGTTCTGATGCCTGACTATCGTCTTCCAAAGCAACTACTCTATTCTCAGTTTAAGAATGGAAAGCAAAATACTGGCGGACAACAAAAGAGGTGTAAAGACATTATCAAGATAAATCTGAAAAAATGCTGTATAAGCATGGAAAATTGGGGGAAATTGAGCACTCCAATTGGAGAATAGCCTTTACCAAAGGTGTCATGGACTTTGAAGAAGCGCAAACTCAGGACAAAAGGAAGAAACAAGCTACAGTAAGAGGAAGGCTCATTTGGCAAATCCTCACTGTGATCATCTCCCGCCTGGAAACTTATGTCCCCACAGTGGAAAGATGTGTGGATCTAGAATTGGCCTCCACAGTCACTTACAGACACACTGTTAAGACCATGTTCATGGAAGGCAATCTTACTCAGCCATGAAGGATCACCAAAGAAAGAAGCCATTTATCATAATTAAACACCAACAGCAAGGTAGGTGAAGTCTCCAGGGTTCTCCTCTTCCAGGAGCACTGGACCAGGAAGGGTACCCTAAAACTTCAGAACACTTGAGGAAGTGGTGACACAAAATTTAATCCCCAACCCAGCCTAGTCATCACTTCAGCCAATTCCAATGCTTTATTTGGTAAAGACTGTAATCCTTTGCACACTTACCTGGGAGAAAGCACCACAGGAGACAGTGGGATTTACTTATCAGAAAGCATTTGTTTCTTTTGGTCATTTCTGGTATAGAAATGTATTTAAATGAGACACATATATCACTCCAATCTACCCTTTTCCTGCTTGCTTGTGGGTTAATGAATGAAACACTCAGGTAAAGCAAGGTAAATCTTTAAACCTAACATGGAAAGCTAACATACTGGGGAAGTATGTTCTAAGTCCAGAAACTTGAGTGTATTATTGTGCAAACCTTGATGTTTACATTATTTCAGAGATACTTTCATGCCTAGATAAGATAAGATACTTTCATGCCTAGAGCTCACACACATTTTCTCAAAAAGCCAAAAGCAGAAACAGTTCACAAATGCCTAATAGAATACAGATCATATTTTGTGATGGGGAAAGTTCTCCCCCCCCCCCCACAACACTAAAATTTGGAAAAGATTTTCTTTCTCTCAAAGATGGGCATGATTGAAAAAGAAGCAGGGGCAAACTTTCCCACATGAATTTATTCCAAAAATCCAACAGGCAGGTCTATCTGATAGTCGTAAGCTGGAACAGAATTTCCCCCAAAGTCAGATTCTGTTGTATGGGGGTGAGGTTTTGACTTCCACTGAAGCCAAGCTGGCTTGTTGTTAGAACCTAATATTTCTTTCCATCTGGCATGGTGAATCTTGGTCTTCGTAGCACATTGTCATCTAAGTTAATAATAGACTGCATTCCATTCCTTCTGTTGCACAGGCTCATCTACTGGGAATATTTAGAGAATCTTGTCTCCATGGTGGAGCAAGAAGGTTTGACTAGATAATCTTCATATCCATGCAAGTTTTACAGTTTTATAGCTAATGATAAATTTGCAACACCCCACACACTGAGAGAGAGCTGTACTGCATAAGGATTTTAAGTATGTAGCAATATATTGTTTCAGAAATATGTCTCCTCCAACAACTGTCACTATATATTCTTCCATATTGTTCCCTGTCTTTGGAGTTATCTCCATGCACCTAATAATTAAAGCCACCTTGCTCTTTTAAGGGTTTTCTCAAGATCCACTTATTTTAGCAGATTTTGTCCCGAGACATTATAACCTCATCTTTCTTGCTCCTTCATCTGATTGTCCCAGCAAACAATCTTAAATTCACTTAAAATTACAGGTTATTGTTGTTTGGCTGGATGGGCTTTGGAGTTTGATAAACCCCCCCCAAAAAAACAACAACAACAACAACAACAACAACAACAACAACAACAACAACACACCCTGTAGTGGCATGCCTATAAATTGATAGCACTAAAAGATGGGTGAGGCCTTTGAAAAAGAGGTGGAGTGAAAAAAGAATGATCTTCATGTGAAGATAGCCAATGAAAAAAATTGCAGGACAAGATTGATACGTGCAGAGTCAGAAGACAATTTCCTTCCATCTTTCTTCGTTGTCATCCTCGTCTTCTTCTAAACAGCATTTAAGACTAAACTGAAATGATGCCAGACAAAAATTAAGGCCCAAGGAGTCTTGCTATTTAAAAGTCTGGGAGCGAGGCAAAGCAACAAGGTACGTGCATAGATAATGGCTGCAGTCTGAAGTTAGAAAAATTGAAACTGGAAAGAGGACAAAAACTGTCTGGACAGCAAGAACAAGTCACTGCTGGAGCAGCCCACCAAAGGAAATAGTAAATTCATCATTGCTTGCAATCTTGAATTTAAGACTGGATTGCTTTCTGAAAGATATGCTCCACTTCAAGTATGAGTTGTTGGACTCAATGGTATTCACTTGCTTCTCAGAAAGACAAGTAATTCCTTCCAGTGAATGACTACCTAGGGAAACTTTCACCATCCATGCTGGAGAAGGTCAGACTAGATACCTCTGGTACTTGAAGATGGCCCAGGAAATTTACAGCAAAACCATCACTTACTCATAACCTACTCATCTCGCTTCAGGCCGAGGGAGCTGGTGTTTGTCCAGAGACAGCTTTCTGGGTCATATGGCCAGCATGACTAAATCGCTTCTGGCACGACGGGACACCGTAACGAGTGCCAGAGCACATGGAAACACTGTTTACTTTCCCACAACAGTGGTACCTATTAATCTACTTGGACTTTTGAACTGCTAGGTTGGTAGAACTGGGACATAGCAATGGGAGCTCACCCCGTTGTACAGATTCAATCTGCCGACCTTCCAATCAGCAGGCCAAAGAGGCTCAGTGGTTTAGACTTCAGCACCACCTGCTCCCTTACCTTCCCATCTATGATACCATAGGTGGGTATAGACATGGAAGGTGGGATGGATTCCCAAGAGAAGAAGACTCTTCATATGTATACAGCCACATATCTGGAAGCCTTTCTTCCCTTTCATTTCAGCTGGGAATCCATGTGCGCACTTTCTGCCTTACTGAAGATGCTAACAAGGCAAGAATGGCTACAGAAAGCTAGTTGAGTAGACTGACAATATTAATAGTGAACCACATCTGCAATTACCAATGTAGGTGACTTTAGGCCAGGGGTAGGGAACCTGTGTCCCTCCAGATGTTGTTGGACTACTACCTCCATGTCCCTGACCATTGGCTGGAGCTGAAGAACCAGGTTCCAGTCCATACTAAGTCATGAAGCTCACTGGGCAGACTTAGGTCAGTGACTAGCCACCTGAACTTCCCCATATAATTGTTACAAAATTAAAGTAGAGTGCATGTACACTGCCCTGAACCCTCTTAGATGGGTATGATATAAATGGTGGGGGGCCATGAGGTTGACACACTGAGGATTAGACTGATACCTTTCTTCCAAATGTCCTAAGTAGTCCAATTCCTGAGCTAACTCATTTTTGTTTTGGTCAGAAGATTCACTACTTTGCTAGATTGCTTAAAACGAAGTACCGTATTTTTTGCTCTATAAGACTCACATTTTCCCTCCTAAAAAGTAAGGGGAAATGTGTGTGCGTCTTATGGAGCAAATGCAGGCTGCGCAGCTATCCCAGAAGCCAGAACAGCAAGAGGGATCGCTGCTTTCGCTGCGCAGCGATCCCTCTTGCTGTTCTGGCTTCTGGGATTCAGATTTTTTTTTTCTTGTTTTCCTCCTCCAAAAACTAGGTGCGTCTTGTGGTCTGGTGCATCTTATAGAGCGAAAAATACGGTATACCAAATATGATGATATGAGGTGCTAGTACTGCAAGGACACTGGGCCAGAATCATCCAGTCAAATATTTAGAATTGGAATGCAAATTCCACTGTATGATTAAATTGGATTCAATCCAAATAGTATTTGGATTTAACGAGTTTATGGATTTCAAACCGACATGCAACAGAAATCCCATCCTACGAATGTCAAAGGCATGAAGCTCTGAATTCACTTGTGCACTTTTTATGTTGTATCTTTATAAAGGAACTTACACTGGATAAAAGTTTAGAGCCATCTTAATCTATGTCCAAGTGGAGGAGGTCTTTGACTCCAACCCCACTCGGATACATTTTTCATATGAAAGGAAGGGAAGGCTATCTTTGTTTTAGCAGCAAGCCAAATCCACAAGTGAATGCAGCAAACATTTGCCCAAAGTCAGCCAACTGACTCCGGCACAAAGACTCCTGCAAAAACTATTGAGTTCAATTAGGTTCCTCCAGGGATGAATTCGACTCGTGGTGCTCGATCCATTTATAACCACAGTACATTTAGTTAAGACAGAAAGGCATACTGTGCTTCAAGTCTGAGTGGAATTCCACATTTACAAAGATCTCCTAATACTTGACACAGATTAGAAACCAATGCTATACAGTCTTCCCTCTCAAATTCTCCTACAGTCAATCAGAGCCTGCTGTCACAAGCACACATGGATACAAACCATCTCTCATAAATCAAAACATTGCCTTTCTTTTGCCTGTCATGTAGAACTCTGGAGTCCATGTGATAAGAATAATAAACAAATCTGTAAAAAAAAAAGGGTGCAGAAAAACCAATGGTTGCGTCAGACTTTTCCAGGGTGAACCTAGCCTCATTTGTGCACATGGGAGAGGATGCTATAAAACTAGGATGGGGACCCATGACCATTCAGGGGTTGTTGAATTCCCATCAACCCCAGCCAAAATCTTGGGGAAGGGTCCATGGGTATAGCCAGGATTTTTTTTTGGGGGGGACAAAAAGTTGCTGAGCTTTTTGGGGGAGATCACAGGTAAAAATCCCCCGAAAAAGGACATTATGGGGAACAGGCTTTTGCTAGGGGGGCAGATGTCTACTGGGGGGGGGCAGAACCTCAGTTAATTTTTAACACTTTTCAATAATGTTTGAGGATTTGCCCCCTGGCTATGCTCAGAGATGTCTTTGCCAAGGATTGGACCCGGAACGTTCCATGTGCAGAGTGTGCTCCAGCCCTGGGTGATGCGCCCTCCCCGGACAACCTAAATACTCATTTTTAAGAATAGACGTTGACCGAATATGGACAGCCCATGAGCAAAACCAGGAACAGCACCAAAACGATTTCGTTTTGTTTTCACAGCAACCGGCCCAGCACTTTTAGAAAATATTTACTCGGTGTATATTCTTGATTAATCTTTAATTCTGATGTCAATTTTTGTCTTCTCTTTAAATCACAGCACATTAAAGCACGGAAAGTTTCCTGGCAGCGCCAAGCGTTCAGGCAACCCTTCTCAAACTTTTGGACTGCCCTGTGATGTTTCTGCCATTTATTCCAATCCTCCCTTCTCCCCACTATCAACGCTTGCCCTTTTTCCAGGGTGAAAGCCCTTTCTGGGGGATCTGTTTTTTAAAAAAACAGGACAGATTTCTTACCGTGCCTTGAATTCCCCTTTTGAATTCAAGGGACCCTAATCTTGTCTGATAAGAGCTCGTGGGCAGGATTCTCTCGGGGATCTTACCTCCCTGACCGATCACCTCTTTGGACTCGAATCAGAAAACTCTCTTTTATTTATAACTCAGATAAAAAAGATGACAGCACTCCAGGAGATAACTTGTGTTCTCCTCAGCTCCCAACCATGTGTGGGTTATAAGGGAGGCATTCCTGCTCATGTATTCCTTTGCTACAATGGCTGGGAGCAGGGGGAACCCGATCAGAGAGGTGTGCAGGCCTGTCTTTTCTTGACGCCTCTGAAATTTGTAGCTCTTCCTTCCTTTTGTAGAATTATATATAAAGGTTGCGGTGCCCAGCTTCAGAATAAAATATGCACTCCCAGATGCTTTGCATACCTTCATGAAGGCAGCAACATCTATTTGCCCTTCCTCTTATTAAATGCTTCAAGCCTCAGTTTTCCCCAAAGGAACAACCTTTCTCCACAACTTCCCTATTCTTTTCTGAGAAACAAAACCAAGTCAACTGGGGAAACATTTGAGGACCTGAGAAAGGAGGGAAGGAGAGGTGGGAGGAGCCATTTCATATTGACGGACAGGCCTAACTTTTGATGACAGTGAGTGGCTGCCCCATTGCATGCCAATCACAGTAATCGGTGGGAGGGCTACTAAAGCAAATAAGCAGAGTTGTTCTTCAGGTGGGTTGTCATTGTCTGAGTTTTGGCTCGGAGAGGAGGGCGTGAGTGGCAAAGTTAGGCTACTGGGGTATCCTAATTCTTTCCCAGTAATTCTATTTCCCAACAAACAAAACTGTAGCTCTCTTCTTCTTTTCTTCTAGGTACTTCCAAGAAAGTGAGGAGAATTCTGGTGAGAAAAAAAATGGTTACTTTTCCAGTTTTTTCAGTAACAAACTCACCTGACAGTCCCAGGACATATTTGTTTGGACTTTGGCAGGATTCTTACCCAGGGCACCTCCTCTGTGTCCCAGTTGTCAAGCTAATTGCCCCAAAGACCCTTTGAGAGGGTGTGTGATTTCTGTTTCCCCACCCCAAGCTGACAAAGAAGTACTACACCCATCCTTCTAAAATTTGTCAAGCTACATCCCCTCAGAAGGGATGACCATGCCTGCAATTTGCATCCTATTTTGACGGGGCAGGAATTAAAAAGTTGCAGGCTTAAAGAGAAAAGGTTTAAAGGTTCCCCTGTATGATCCCACCCCCTGAAATTTGGCAGGTTTAATCACTCCTTTGCATGCATTTATTTATATGAAAACTGGGTGAGTCATAGATTCCCCATGATTGTCAAGGGGGCAAAACAGCTTCAGATTTCACAGAGCAGATTCCGGCCCAAATAATGAATCAGAATGATGCAAAGTGGATCAGGATGCTTCCAAATGCCACTAATACAAGGTGTATTTGGGGGAGTTGCTGCACACATCTAACATTTACCTACATGACAACCTTTAAAGCGGCAACCATGTGTGTATTATCAGGCAACATCAGAATGGACTATTTGTTGTAACAGCTTTATGATTTTGCTATCTATATACAGCAACATAGCTATTTGAAGCACACACATCCCCCCCCCCATCCTTAAAGTTACTCTCCTGAAGAATCATCTGTTGCTCAAGATACACTGGGACCTTTTCTGACAGGAAATATCGGTTCACACTATTTGCAATGTAATAATCGGAAACCATTCTTATCTCTTGAGTCCAAGCAGATGGAAGCTTCTCATTCTGCAGAGACCAGGGGGTTCACACTTTTGCATTCCAGCAAACTCTGTGTTGGGGTGTGGCTAGAGGCACCGCAAGCCCCACCAGCACCCGGGAGGAATGCTGCTGCCTTGTGCTGCCCTCGCGCTGCTTTCTTGGACAGCGTTGGGCCTGCAGGGTGCCCGAGCTGCCATGCCCCTCCTGGGTGGACACCCGGGAGAAGGAGAAGAAGAGTTTGGATTTGATATCCCGCTTTATCACTACCCGAAGGAGCCTCAAAGCGGCTAACATTCTCCTTTCCCTTCCTCCCCCACAACAAACACTCTGTGAGGTGAGTGGGGCTGAGAGACTTCAGAGAAGTGTGACTGCCCCAAGGTCACCCAGCAGCTGCATGTGGAGGAGCAGGGAAGCGAACCCGTTCACCAGATTACAAGTCCACTGCTCTTAACCACTACACCACACTGGGAGGGACATGGCAGCTCGGGCATCCTGCAGGCCCAGTGCTGCCTGGGGCTATCAACCCCTTCTGCACCCCCTAGTCGCACTGCTGGGAGTGGTTCATGCTGTGCTTCACCTCACCTGCCTTGTGCCCAGGTGAACCTCACAGAAGGCAACAAGAGTTTCAGTGAAGGAAGTTAACTTTTCCAAGCTACTGAGCCTATGGGAGAATACTGGAGACTTCTGGGGTTCTTGTAATATGTATCCATTTACTACACATGTGGGGTCAGTAGAAAACAGGCAGACCCACGTGGTGCTCCCAGACAGGGAGTTTGCTTTTTCAAAAGGGTCGTAGGGATATTTCAAATGGGTCATTGGTAATAGTCTTTTTTAACATCCGATTTTCTGCAGAAAAAGGTAAATCCTTATTAACATTACAACAATGCCATGTGGACTTGGTAGAATGAGAAGGTGCTGAAAGTACTTCACAGCTAGTCTGTAAACAAGAAAAAGAATTCTCAGAAATTTAGAGTACAAGCACCAAGGGATGTTTCAACAAGAAAAAATGTAAAGCATTATGTACCAGAATCTCTAGCACCTCCTTTGAAAAGTGTAACAAGCATTTAACAACAGAAACAGCAAGATTCAGCCAGGCGGCTGGAGTGTGACTCCCCTCGGTTTGTGTATTGGAGCATTTGCAAACAAGGTTTACTCTAATCTGTTCCCCTAGAGAGTTTCACAAAAGCATGCAGCTTTAATCTGATCAAATAAATTAGTGCTCTTGGGCTGTCCCACTGAAAATCTAATCCTCACCTTCAAAAAATGAAAGGCGGGGGGGAGGGGGGAGATAGAGAGAGAGAAATCCCATTTTGGTTAAATATTGAAAACTTCCCCCGCCAAGGATGAATGGGCAGATTAAAACAGAACGGAATCTCCATGAAACCATGACAGTGTTTCTTTGAATTGCTTCAAAAGAATATAAGTTGATTAATTGATTAAAATATGGATGGCTGATCAATTTGTTATAAATTTCCGTGCATTTGCAAAACGATTTGCAAGCTGCTTTGATTTTCATTCTCTTTAGAAAATAATTCTAATTGGGGTTTTTTTTTCAGATTTAGAACAGTAGCGATTCAACAATCAGCTGCAATTCAATGATCAGCTACAAACTCTTTGAGGAACAGAATTCCGGAGTCTGATGAACAATAATTCAGATACTCTTTGTGAGATACAGAAGGGAGCATGAAATATCTGTTCTGTCTTTAAAATCCAATTGTCAGTATATGATTAAAGGAAACCTGACAGTGCAATTCTATCCATGTTTACTTGGTGTGGAACATGTGGAGGGACTCTCTCTCCTCCACAGGATTGTAATTGCATGAGGGGTAAAATGTTCTCTGAAAGCTGATTAAACCATGCAATCTATGCAGCTCTCTCTAGGAACCCTCATCATATGCCTACCTTGTCCTTTCTAGACCACAGAAAGACCTCCTTAATCATCTGAGTTGCTTTTAACCTCTGTCTGTCGTGCTTATATTATTTATTAGTATTTTAACTAATTTTTACTATTTTTTTCTGATGTTTGTTTTAGTGTTTTTGTGAAGTCCAGAGCATATGGGGAGTGTTTTCTTCTTGTTTTGCACACTAACTAGAGGCTGCATGCACACTAAACATTTAAAGTACATTTCTCCACAAAGAATCATGGGAAGTGTAGTTTACCCACCCCCCACCCCCCACCCCACAAACACACACACAAGCAGCAAGTTCCCTCTCCGTTTGTTTCCCAGAACCAGAAGAGGGCTGAAAAGGGCAGAGTGGTGACAGGCTTCATGAAGGCACACTCTCTGATTGCTTGGGGAAAGCTCTGGAGAAGATGGTACTTAGACAGCTGTGGGAAGACTTTCAGTCTCGGCAACTGATTTTGTGGCGCAAAAGCCAAGCCTTATGAGGAACAGTTGAAGGAGCCTGGGAAAGAGGAAACTGAGAGGAGGTAGCCTTCCTCAAATATCTGAAGGGCTGTCACATGGAGGAGGGAGCAAATTTGTTTTCTCCTGCTCTGGAGGGCAAGACTCAAACCAATGGCTTCATGTTGCAGGAAAGTAAAGGTAAAGGGACCCCTGACTATTAGGTCCAGTCGTGGCTGACTCTGGGGTTGCGGCGCTCATCTCGCTTTATTGGCCGAGGGAGCCAGTGTACAGCTTCCAAGTCATCTGGCCAGCATGACTAAGCCGCTTCTGGGGAACCAGAGCAGCGCATGGAAATGCTGTTTACCTTCCCACTGGAGTGATACCTGTTTATCTACTTGCAGTTGGATGTGCTTTAGAACTGCTAGGTTGGCAGGAGCAGGGACCGAGCAATGGGAGCTCACTCCATGGAGGATACTCGAACCGCTGACCTTCTGATCGGCAAGTCCTAGGGTCTGTGGTTTAACCGACAGTGCCACCTGCATCCCTTGCAGGAAAGTAAGTTCCAGCTAAACATACAAAAACAAAAAACCACCCTTCTGACACCAAGAGCTGTTTGACAATGAAACAGTCTCCCTCAGGGTGTTATGGGCTCTCCTTCGTTGGAGGTTTTCAAGCAGAGGTTGGGTGGCCATCTCTCATGGGTGCTTTAGCTGAGATTCCTGCATTGCAGGGGGTTGGACTAAATGACTCTTAGGTCCCTTTCAACTCTTAAGATTCTATGAAAACCATCAGGAATAATGTGCTCATTAGGCCTGACACTCAGCCATGTCTGTGGAGATCATGTTTTTGCTAATGAAGAGTTAACTCCAGCTATGTGCTGTGTGATTACTGAGCATACTCTGACAGTAGGCCGGACAACAACGGGGATTTGAGCATCTTCCAGGCCCGAGCCCTCTCTGGCTTCAATTTGATAGGAAGCAGCTCTCTCCCACTCCAGGTGCCTCCTCTGCCTTATCTCTCAGGAGGTTGTTATCCAGACTCATTTTTCACACTTGGAGAAGCCAGAGAGGGAAAAGTCCACAGTCTAGGCCACTTTCTGAAGTGTTTTGATCTGGTGTTACAATGAGCATCCACATTTTGAGGATGTGGACAGATGGAGCTGTGGTCCCCTTGTGGAAACAACTTCTAAATAGGTAGCTTAGGGCTGCAATCCTGCACAGGCACTGCGCTTGCCACTGCAGGCATGCACTTCCCTGAGAGTAAGGCACATTGAACATAGTTCTGAATTGCTGAGGATTTTAAGTAGTGCAGCCTCACAACAACAACACCATCCATACATTATTGGTATGCCTGGAAGTGATTGTGTAGGGTTGCCATATGTCAAACAGTGAAAATCCGTACATTTCAGCGATTTCTGCCTGGACACTGCTTCCGACTGGATATATCCAGGAAATTCCGGGTGTATGGCAACCCTAGATACTGATATTGTAACAACCTGAATTTTAATATATTAGAACCAGGCAAAGTGTGTCAAGGGACAAAAGAGACTTAAGCAAGTCCTAAAAAGATTTGTGTGCTTTATGGATGGTCCCCGGCAGTACAATCCAGTATATGTTGTAAAGGTAAAGGACCCCTGACCACCGAGCCTAGGGCTTGCCGATCAGAAGGTTGGCAGTTCAAATCCCCGCGATGGGGTGAGCTCCCGTTGCTCAGTCCTTGCTCCTGCCAAACTAGCAGTTTGAAAGCAAATCAAGTGCAAGTAGATAAATAGGTACTGCTCCAGTGGGAAGATAAACGGTGTTTCCATGCACTGCTCTGGTTCACCAGAACCAGCTTAGTCATGCTGGCCACATGACCCAGAAAAACTGTCTGCGGACAAACCCTGGTTCCCTCGGCCAGTAAAGCGAGATGAGCGCTGCAACACCAGAGTCATCTGCGACTGGACTTAACGGTCAGTGGTCCCTTTACCTTTACCTTTACCCTTGAACATACTGGGATTTTACTTCTGGGCAAACATGCATAGGATTACACTGGTCAATGCTTCATGGCTAAATTCTTAAGTCTGTTCAAGCAAAATCCTCTGTTTTAAATTGATCTGCACTGCAGCCTTATGCATACCTGCTCAGCTGAATGGGGCTTACCTCCCCCCGCCCCCCACCTGCAAGTATTGCAACACCCCATTGCAATACTATAATGATCCATCTTAATCCTGCAGTACGGATTTGGCAGCCCAGTCCTATGCATGTTGGGACCCAATCCTATGCATTTAGTCCCCTGCATTCACTGTCACCTCCAAGTATGCATAGGATCACAGTCTTCGTTTGTTAACTTGCAATACAGACCTTTACATTTCTACTCTGAAGTAAGTTCCACTTAGTTCCATGGGGCTTACTGGGACGTGGGTACAGGACTGCTGCCTTTATCTGTTAAAGTTAAGACCACATTTAAATTAAAGCTGTGATTCTCGAAACCAAGGTCATTAACAGATTCAGTGTCTACAAAACAATACCAGATAGTAGCCGTGTAAGGTCTGGACAGAAATCACGGGCTTTGCTAAAAGCATTTTTAACAGAGGGAGTGAAAAGGTCACCCAGCCATGTTTGCCTGTAAAATGCCAATTTATTTTAATACTTAAAAAAAAAAAACACGCACGCACACAAATAAATCCAGTGATAAATGTTCATTATCAAGAATCAGCATAAAGTGCCAAATAGCAATAACTTTAACCAAAAACATATTGGAATGTCTCATTATTATTATTTACACTGCTAAGGAGGGTGGGAAAGACAACTGGGGATAAAACTCTCAGGCTGAGATTTGTCAAATGCCCCCCACCCCACCCCATCAATTCCATTCACTCCCCATCCATAACTTGAAAGTACTACTAAGACCATACTGGGCACAGCAGTCACTTTGATTTATTGTTGTCAACTTTTGCCCACTTTCGGTGTTTTTGTGTTTGGCTTTGTTTAAATAAATCCACCAGCTACAAACCACTCCCAAGGCACTAGACCACAAACAAACAAACAGAAACCCCAGGATGTTTGCCACAGTGTGCAGGAAGGAAACCCACTGATGGGAAGACTTGGGTGTTAAAAATCTGTAGAGGAACAGCAAGATCCATTACATGGGAGGGTCATTCGCTTCCTTTCAAACACAGAGTTTATCAGTGATCTTCCTTCTCATCTCAGGAGTGCCTAAAACATGAAGCTGGTTTCTCTTAACCATCTTCTGGATATTCTCTTTGGAAGTATGATGAATGATAAGCCTTTTAAACAGTCACACACAAGCATACAGAAAGGATAAAAATTTTAAAAATTAAAGAAAAGCAAAAACTTCAGGAAGCTACTTTGGGTGTTGTTTGCCTCGTAACACAATGAAAATTCCTCTCTCCAATACTTGAGCACCACCTTTTGACGTAAAGTTTAGCAGAGTCATGCAAGGTTTACACTCCTCTGTGTAACTCGGAAGCACCCAGGTTTTTGGGAAGGCTGGCTGCATTTGTATGTGGAGAAGGGTTGAGTTTTTCTTTTCTTAACAAATTTAAAATTAATAGTGTTCAGTGCTCCACAACGTCTCTGTCAAGAATTTGGTCTAAATTTCGGAATGCCGGGTATGGGGTGAAGTTCATGGGGGCTAGAAGCTTTAGCATTTCATTTTCGAAGGTTTAAGTTCCTTTACTTGTGTGTGAAGTGTCTTGTGAACAGCTAGAGTCCTGGATTGGCAAAATCCTTTCCCACATTCTTGGCACTTAAAGGGCTTTTCTTTAGAGTGGATATATCTGGGGAGAGAAAATAGAGAAAGAGAGAGAGAGATTTTAGATTTGATCAGATGACCAACATACATTTCTGTCTTAGCTTGCTAAAATGTACAGGTGGAAGGTCAAAGTTTTGGTGAAAGTTCTCAAAGGAGAACAATGATAAGCAAAGAAAAATCTAATAGCAGGGCATATGGATCTGGAAATTCCACTTTGAGCCTCCTGTGTGCTTCTGTATATCGTGGAGAATTCAGTATATCATGGAGATTTCAGTACATGGAAGTTTTTCCATTCACGTCAATATATAGTTGTTCTCCAGGTTCAAAGGGAGATGTTTTTGGAGGATCTTCTCCATTGAACTGAATGGGATCAAACAGAACCAGAGCTCCCTTGCCTACAGGAGATAATTGGACTGAAACGCTCAACTGCAATTTAGCACACAATAAATGCACACGGCTTCCAATGATTTCAATGGACTTGGGATGTACATCCTATATTTAACTGAAGTAAGTCCTGTTGTGTTCAGAGGGGCTTACTTTCAGGGAAATGTATGTCTGGTTAAACCCTAAAAAAGCACACGATCTATAACTATATTTTAGTTTGTGCCCCTTGAGTTGAAATCCCTGGTTTGTACATGGACTATCCAGTTAGCCTTGGATAAAGGGAGATGAACCATGGGAAATCTGTGTTCAGATCTCCAAATACTTTTCTTTTTATCCTAAAACAGAGCTCCAGATTTGATCAAAGCAGCAGTGATGAGAGAAAGGGATTGAAAACCGCTGTTAGCTCCGCAGCAGAAAACATACAGGCATCTGCCCCTGGTGTAAGATGAGAACCATCGTAAACTTACAGTTCACCTTAACTAAATGCATCGTTATAGAGCTTCTGTAGCAGGGCAGTCTATAAATTAAATAAGTAGAGCTTCAATCCTATGGGATCTATTACTGGGTGTTGCAGTTTCTTTTTTTAAAGTTCTTCAGAAGTTCACTCATGCTTCCCTGCACAAAATAATTGTCAGCAATAAAACAGAAGGGGGAAACAATTGTTGGGAAAGTCCTGAAACACTGAAAGTAGAATGAATATGATGTTTAGGGGGATATGATCCTTTCAGAGGACAGAGGGATTGTCCCATGGAGGAGTTTGTCATGAATCTAGGTTGGTACCTTGGCAGGTATTTACACTGCTCATTTAAACTGGCTTGAAACCAGTTTAACTCTCACAGCTTCTTCTAGAGAACTGTAGTTAGCATAATTTGTTAGGGTGCTGATCAGGGGTGTTATTAGGGAAGGTCAAAAGACCCCAGGGCCTGATCCTTTTACCCTGGGGTCTCAGATCTCTTGTTCCTTATTTTACATTTTGCTTCCAGGGCTGCGGCAAACTGCAGTTCTGGTGAGACCCACTCTATTTGCCCAGAAACCTAAAAGTACACCTATGCATAGAAATTAGCATACACAAAGTCTTGTTGCCATCTGCCCCGAGACTTTTAAGTTGTCAGGGACACTCCTGCAGCTGAGACTTTCTCTGATGTCCCTACCGTGTCCGTAGTTCCTTGGCTGAGAGACGCAACAGTATGAAATCAGATTAAATAGGTAGCATAGACATGTTTTTATTATAAATAACTGGAAGTGATGGAATCAGTAGCAGGTGGGGACTGATTTTATTATAAATGAGATTTTTGCTTATTTTTCTCCACTACCTGCTTTGATGCGAGTGATGAGCATGCCAAACCCACATATAATATCTGAATAAATAAGACTATTTGCAGACTAAGATTGCAGTCCTAGTAATCAAGAACTGAGTCCAGCTGGGCATTAGGCTGCTAAAATGTTTTGTGTCTTCAGTGGGTTTCATGCACATAATATTCATGAGTTGCCCTAAAAAATTCTCACTGTGCAAAAATAGAGGGAAAGAACATTGCATATACATCACAGAGAGTTCTAAACAAATAAATGCCCTGATCCACAAAGGAGCTATCTATGTCTATCAGTATTTAAGCATCTTCCTTCATTCCTTAATCCTAAATGGGACTAAACTCACAATCCAGTAAATCCCATTGTACTGAATGGAATGTGCTTCCACTAAAAGGTGCTCAAGACTGGGCTAAAATGGATTTCAGCTGAAATACGTGGCTTCATTTAGGCTGTGGGTAGACTTGGAATACAAGTGAGCTTGTTATTCATGAAAAGTGTAAATGCATACTCATTTTGTCTCGTATAATTAGTAGATAGAAAGGGTTGGGGCTCTAAGAGAATAGAAGAGCACATAATGTTGAGGTTCAACCCTCAACATCTGCAGCTGTTATAAGGATCTTAAGTTGGTGTGCTTGGAGAGACCTCCATCGGAGGCAGTGGAGAGGGCTTCTGCCAACCAAAGTAGGCAATATACTGTGATAGGTAGACCATTGGTCTGACTTGGTACATACAAAGCCCTTCCTATGTTCATAAGGACCATTGCACTGCTATCAACTTCAGTTGGTTTTCCCTTGCATAAGCAGTTATCTGTACATCTATATGTAGGAAGGCCATTGTCCCTTCTTAAGATTACCATCTCATGTGGGAAAGAGTAGGGTGGTGCTTGTGGACCCTGCTCTAACCCCACCCTCCATGCATGTTGGCTCCTTACATGGTTTAGAACCCTGATTGCATGGCATGGCATGTGATAGTCACTAGAGGAGATGACCAAATAAGACTTAAAGGCATCAGATATCAGGACCTAGGACCTAACAAACCAATTAGCATCTCCATCGGTCCCCCTACCACACTCTACAGCAGGGATACCCAATATGGCACCCTCAAAACATTGTTGGACTATTCAGCTTCTATCGTTCCTGGTCATTGGCAATGCTGGCTGGGGCTGATGGGAGCTAGAGTCCATGACATCAGGAGGACACAACGTTGGCTAACCCTGCTCCACATCATTCAATCAATCAGGTATTCAGGTGCAAAAGATCCACATGTATCAGTGAGGTATGCTTATCTGCACGATCCACTGGTGAATCAGCTCTAGCTTGTCATTTAACAGCCCAATCCGATTCACGTCTGCCCAGAGGTAAATTCCATTGAGTTTAGATGAGGCTTACTCCCAGATTCATAGGACTGCAGCCTGCATCAGCAATGCTCACACTTGGGAAGGAAAACAATCATCAAATATAATTTTGGCATGAATTCTCTCCTGATGCATTCTTTTCCTCCTGCCCCTGACAGGGTTTCCCTCACCTGGGATCTGATCCAGGAAGTGAAACGTTAGCTGTGCTGGGCGAGGAGCCTCAGGAGGAGGGGTTTAAGGAATGGATGTTTGTTGACCACCATGATATTCTCCATGGGGATTGTGGATGCAACCCCTGGTCATCTGCTCAGAAAACAGCCTTCCAGCCAACATCAATGGTACAACCCTGACGCAGGTGAACTTTGGTGAAATAATGTTATGCAATTACGAAACCCAAAAAACTCAATAAATGCATTTTCTGCATAAGAAAGAGAATATGAGATCCTTCACACAGATCATTACTTGCTTGGGCATGACAGTAGGAAACGGGGTGTAATAGTAGAGCAGATGTTGACTGTGGTCCTCCAGGCCATGAACCCTTTTCCCAGGTCATACCTCTCACTTGCTTCATTTCATCTCCCAAGTGTTTTTTGCCTGGCTGGAATGTATCATTGAATTCTTGCTTGCCTGGACGGGAGGTAGAGAGAGGTGTGTGTATCTACACTTGTTCTGGCTAACTATTCCCTGCTGGCATGTGGCCCTGGATAGGTTGCCCCAAATGGAGTGTGGCCCTCAAGGTGAAAAATAGTTCCCAACCTTGCAGTAGAGGATGGAATACGTCACATTACAGATCTGTTACTTAGCTGGAATTTCAGCTAGGAAACATTTTTGGATTTCCCAGCTCTACCTGAAGGAGCATCTCCACCGCCATCGTTCAGCCCAGAAACTGAGGTCCACCTCCCAGGGCCTTCTGGTGGTTCCCTCTCTGAGAGAAGTGAAGCTACAAGGAACCAGGCAGAGGGCCTTCTCAGCAGTGGCACCCATGCTGTGGAATGTCCTCCCATCAAGGAGATAAAGAACTACACAACTTTTAGAAGGCATCTGAAGGCAGCCCTGTATTGGGAAGGTTTTTTTATGTTTGATGTTTTATTATGTTTTTGTATGTGTTGGAAGCTGCCCAGAGTGGCTAGATGGTCAGTGTATTATTATTATTATTATTATTATTATTATTATTACTACTACTACTACTACTACTATTAACAGTAGCATTAAAGTCACAATGGAGAGTCACCATTAAGCATATCCAAGTGTTACCTAATGTGTAATGGGCATTTTTTACTGAAGTAGCACCATCTCATTTGTCTGTGATAACAGTTATCCACGACATATAATCGGGTATAGCTACTAGATGAGACACTGTAATTGTTGGCAGTTAAGATGGGCTTCAGGAGAACAGATCCATTAAACGCTCAGGCCTACCTGTGATCCCTCAGGTGATCTTGTCTTCTGAAGGCCTTGTGGCAAATGTCACATGTGTACGGCCTTTCGTCCGTGTGGGTTCTTTCATGGATCAAAAGGTTGTACGACTTGGTGAAGTGCCTGCCGCAGAATTTGCACACAAATTCCTTCTTGGTTTTGGAAGGTAGCCTTCCCCGCGTGGGTTTCTTCTCTGGTGAAAGCTTGGTCACCTCGAGCAAGGAGCCAAGGCCCGGAGGGGAACCTTGGCTATCGATCTGTCCCAGTTTCGAGTGATCCTCCTGAGTGGCTGCCACAGCGAGATTGGCAAAGTCAAATCGGGGCTTGGCTTTGAGCGGCATGTTGGCAGCTTCGTGTTTGGGATGGATGACATGCGGGAAGAGAGGGAAGGCGGGCAGCTGGAACCTGGCGTCCACCAGGCTGGCCACGCCGGGCACTTTGGCGAAGGACGAACGAGGCAAATGCATGGCCGGGTAGCCCAGCGTCCACTGGTGAAGATGAACGGCGTGGAGGGCGCTGAAACCATAGAGGTTGGGCAGATGTTCCGAGGGCACGGCGGGCAGGCCATTGAAAGCTTGCAAGAAGGAATAGTTGGTGAGCTGGAGGGAGGGGTGGATGGGCACTGGAGCTGGCAAAGTCTTGCTACCCATGATAGCCGAGAAGCCTGGCAGCAAAGGCTGTAAGAAAGAGAGAAAGAAGGGAGTGGGGAAACACACACACAAACATGTCTGATTACTGGATGGAACAGAAGAAGAAGAGTTTGGATTTGATATCCCACTTTATCACTACCCGAAGGAGTCTCAAAGCGGCTAACATTCTCCTTTCCCTTCCTCCCCCACAACAAACACTCTGTGAGGTGAGTGGGGCTGAGAGACTTCAGAGACTGGCCCAAGGTCACCCAGCAGCTGCATGTGGAGGAGCGGAGACACGAACCCGGTTCCCCAGATTACGAGACTACCGCTCTTAACCACTACACCACACTGGCTCTCACACTGGAACAAATAAAGCTGTGAATCTGAAAGCCACTTGTTCAAATCTCACCTCTACCATGAATTCACCAGAGGGGGTCATAGACAAGCCTCTCTCTCAGACTCAGCCACCCACCCCCATCTGCAACAACACAGGGTAATAGTAAGGATTCCAAGGATACCAGTGGGACAGACAGCCTTTAGTTGATAGAGCATGAGACTCTAAATCTCAGGGTCATGTGGGTTCGAGCCCCACATTGGGCAAAAAAATTCTGAATTGCAAGGGGTTCGACAAGATGCAGGGGTGCCAACTTGAATAAAATATTGGGAGTCCCAGGTAAGCCCTATTCTGCATAATTGATCATGTGCCTGGATAGCTCAGTGGGTTAGAGCGAGGTGCTGACAAAGCCAAGGTTGCAGGTTCGTTCCCCGTATGGGGCAGAAGCATATTCCTGCATTGCAGGAACTAGATGATCTTTGGGGTCTCTTCCAACTCTACAGTTCTGTTATTCTATGACATGGCACCCTCACACCATTTGAATGGCAATGCCCATCAATTATGGGAGGGCAGGCCCCCTCAGATATTTTATTGGGAGGGCGGAAGGGACCTCGGCCCCCTAGGAGTTGGTTCCTATGACAAGATGACTCTCATGGTCCCAACTTTGCAATTCTATGAATGCATGTGAAGTGCTCTGAATACTTGTAAGTGCTATACAAGCATTATGTACGGTGGTACCTCAGGTTACAGACGCTTCAGGTTACAGACGCTTCAGGTTACAGACTCTGCTGACCCAGAAATAGTACCTTGGGTTAAGAACAGGATGAGAACAGAAATCGCGCGCCAGCGGCACGGCGGCAGCAGGAGGCCCCATTAACTAAAGTGGTACCTCAGGTTAAGAACAGTTTCAGGTTAAGAACAGACCTCCGGAACGAATTAAGTTTTTAACCAGAGGTACCACTGTATTCTTATTTGTCTTTTAAAGGAGTTATTTAAAGGAGTATACAATGTATGCAAGAATGTTTCCTGTCCCAAGTAGAAAGTAAGAAACTAAGAGAGGCGAAGGAGAAGCGCTCAACAGTGGGCAATGAACAAGATGAGATCTTTTGTAGAAACCACTGGCACTCTCAGCTGTGGCTCCAATTCACAAGAAGCTGCTGTTTGCTACTAAATGTATTGTGATGGGCATCAGACCTGTGCTGTCCATTGGGAAGGGGGAGGGAAAGACAGGAGATTTGGGAGGCAAAGAACTGGTGTCCCCAAATGTTTTTGCCACAGTAATAATTGGCAGGAGTTTCTAGCTTACATATAGAAAGAAACGCCCCTTCTGGAAGTTGGGATGAATAGCTGTGCCCCTGATTTCTTGATGGTAGAACTTCTGCTACTCTTTAGCCACCAAAATTAGCTTCCTCTTGTGTAATTTAACAAGAGCCGAGTCTTACACTGAACGTAACTAAGAGACTCTATGATTTTTGGGGGGAGGGAGAGAGACATTGCACGTTCTTTTGTAATTCAATAAAATATTTAATAAAAAATATTTTCCCCAAAAAACACAAGAGCCACTCAGCTTCTCAAGGGACACCACCGATACAGAGGCAACATCACAAAAATGCCTTGTTTCTTGGTCATACCAAGGGTTGATGGAACTGCTTTTTATTTATTGTGTCATCCCCTAAACCGCGCATAGTAACACGCAGGCGGTGTTTCCATTGGCCCTAGGACCTTTGGACGCAAAGCAATCCGAACAGATGCGCTGCAAACCCGCCAGCGCCCCTTGGCCCCACCCAACTAGGTGAGAGTCCGGTTTGGTTTTGGAGACCAGGCAGCGCGAGGTCCGTGCCGCTGCTGGCGAGAAGACCTGGACCTTCACTCAGGCAGGAAATTCCCCGCTTTGCTCGCGGCTTCTCTGCCCTCTCCTCTGCTCCCCGCTCCGCTTCAACTCTGACCTCCAATTTGCTTCGGAAAGCAGAGTACAAGGATTTAACATAGCTGACTTCAAAGCTCTGCGTCGGGGCCCCCTCCTTCCTCCGCCTCGTCCACTGCTACAAAACGAGACAAAAATCCCACACACCCCATCAGGGGTGCCAATTTGAATAAAAGGGGGGCAAGCCCCCCTTTTATAATCGATTACATAGGAGCCAACTGCTAGGGGCCGAGGCATAGCTGTCAACTTTTCCCTTTTCTTGCGAGGAAACCTACTCGGAATAAGGGAATCTCCCTTTTAAAAAAGGGAAACGTTGACAGCTATGGGCCGAGGGGGCTCCGGACCCCCCAATAAAATATTTGAGGGGGCTGGGCCATAGTCAGGATTTGTTTTAGAGGCAGGCTTTGTGTTGGGGGGGGGCAGAACCGAGTTATCTGTGATGCGGTTGGTCAGTTAGTAAAGTTTTTTTTATTTATTTACTTGATTTAGGGGGCAGCTGCTCCCCTGCACCCCCTGACCACGCCCATGGACGGCCTTCCCCAAAGTTGATGGTCATTGCCATTTAAATAGTTGCGTCATGCGATTGATTATCGGGGCGGGGTTTATCGGGCCCCCACGCAGTATTTTATTAAAGATTGCACATCACGCGGGACACTCCATTTGATTGGCAATGCCCATCAACTTGGGGGACAGACCCCTCAAATATTTTACTGGGGGAGCGAAGACGCCCATGGTCCCTAGGAGTTGGCTCTTATGCACTCCATTCCTTAGGGGTGAACAGGAGCCGTCTAAGCAGGGAATGGGACCTCGCAACCCTAATGCACGCCCAGGAGGAAGTCAGCGCTCCTTGCCGCTACTTCGATAGGCGCCTCCTTACCTCCTGTTAAGTGTCCGTGGGATGGCAGTTGATAGCAATAGTAAATTAAGAGCTGTCGCCTTAGAGCAGAGCGAGAGGAAATTTAGAGGAGTTTTCTAGGCTGTTGGACGGCCCTAGGGATCGAGCCACGTGCACAAAGCGAGCAGAACGACCTGTGCGCCCTTGTGTTTGAGACATAGGAGCCAACTCCCCGGGGCTAAGGTCATGGGCGTAGCCAGGATTTTCTTGAGGAGGGGCAGACTTTTGTTAGGGGGGCAGAAGTGAGGTCCCTTCGCCTCCCCAATAAAATATGTGAGGGGGCCGCCCCCAAAGTTGATGTGCATTGCTTTTCAAATGGGGTGCGTGCACCACATCTTACGATCAATTGTTCGGGCAGGACTTACCTATCCCTCCCCCCAATTTTTTTTTTACTCAGGTTGGCACCCCTGATTTCGGATCAGCTATAAAAGCTAGAGAGTGTTTCTGTCAATTCTGGGGGAAGCAGGAGTTTTAAGCCAAGGCTGTACTTTTCAGTCTCATTTCTCCAGCAGAAGGAGATGGATGGGGGATGAAGGAGAATGACTGTCCTAAAATACGAAATAAAACCTGCAAACGATCGGACTTTTTATGCACGTTGTTGAAATCCAGGGCCCAATGGTCACGGATGTGATTGACACACACACACCTGCGGGCTGTAATTCAATAGGCGCCCTCGGCTCTCCGATTGAAGCCAGAAGCGTGTTTTAGGATAGGGGCAAAAGACTTGGGTAGATTCGGGGACTGGGGTCAGAATTGCACTCGCAGGACAGAACGCTGCCCTTCGCTTTCAAAGCGAGAGGTTGATTTCGATTTCCATCAGTCAACTAGCGCCTCAGAAGCGTCCTCCGTGCGGCGGAATGGTTAGGTTTGCAAAGGTCGCTGACGGCCTCGGCAAGCTGTCCTTTAACCAGTTATGCCGGAGTTCAGATGCTTAAAGATCTGGAGCTTGATCCAGAAAAAATCAACCCCTACCAAAGTCCTGCAGATTTCTGCGAGATTTAAAACACGTGCATTAAGGCTGCAGCCGAAAACGTATTTCGGCAATAATTGTGCGGGAGTGCCTGTACTTTCCATGCTTGGGGAAATAAAACATTCCCCAAAATATCTTATAATTGCATTTACATGGGGCTTGGTTCTTATTTACGATCGTTGCACATGTTCGGGTTTAGACCTTGCTACTTATTCTGAGCCCGCAGCAGATTAACGGCTGCTGCAAAACTGCGGCCTTTTACTTCTGAGTAAACATGCTGGGGACCGCGCTGGGCGTACCCACGACGCAGCGCAAACTTGCAACCAGAGAGAGCATTTGCCTCTGCTCAGCGCTCAACGAGTTCCTTTTATAGTTTGCATTTGACGTAACGGTGACGCGTAGCCTTGCCCCGTGACGTCACGCCCATGCTCTGCCACGGGTGCTTGGAAAGCTCTTCCCAAACAAAATAAAAGAAATGTGGAGGGGGGATTTTGAAGCCTCTCGATCTAAACATATTGTTGCTAAGTTTGCTTTTTAAGTTTGCTCCCCCCCCACACACACCCAAAGCTACAGCAAAACAAGAGCGCGCGCGCACCAAACTGCTGCAAAAAAGGATCGAAGCGAAAGCGCAGGGATTGTTCACGAGCAGCTGAGATGGGATGGATCAGACGCGAAGCCGAGAAGATTAAAGGGCGACGCGCTGTTTGTCTGGCGGTTCTGCTGTTCACGGATCTTCTCACTAAAGATGTGCCCCGAGTCCACCTTTCACACCACTTTACATAAATCAGCCTTAAGAAAAGGCGGGGGGGGGGGAGGGAGAAGGAAAAAGGAAAGTCTACAGAAATTCCATCGCACTGACCCAGAATAAACGAGTGTGACATTTGGCCAAGATTTGCCTTTTCTAATTGGATAAATTTGGTATACCGGTCGATTAAAACACACACGCTGCAACCTCCCCCCACCCCTCAGTTAAATTTAACTGTTTAAGGACCAGGGTGCTGTGTTTTTTAAAACGTGTCCCCCTCCATTATTATTTTTTTAAATATTCGCATCCACAGCCGCTTATTACCAAAAGATATTGATCAAACTCCTTATGTTTAGGCCACATTTGAAATAGAGCCGGGCAGCTGACACGGGGATGGATCCCGTTCCTTTTCAGACGAGACGATAAAAGCAGATTTCCTAAACACCGTTTGCAAGGAAGTACCATGTCCCGTGAAATCAATAGGACACTTCTGAACAAGTGCTTTTAGCGTCAGAAATGGCATATTCTTCAAGGAACGAACACGTTGGACCCGTTCGCGTTCCTCCTCCTGAGCATGTGAATCCGTGCAGGGTCCAATGGGAAGATTCACTGCGATCGGAAATCGTGCCTCAATATATTGGTTTACAGGCTTATTTTGAAGGCTTGGTGGTGGGCGATTTATGGAATGCAGTTTAATTCGGAAGGTGGAGAGAAATCTCTGCTACGGCATATCCCCATGTACTTTAAGTCCTGCCATGTGTAAATATTTACAATCCGATTCACAGCCCAGTAAAGTCCTTGTATTTTATTTAAACGCGTGTATTCACCTGATACTTTTACTAAGAATTAAGGCTCCAATCCTAGGACTATGCGCTCCACTAAAAACAGTTGCCTTGCTTCCGTATGTGTGTGTGTTGAAGGTACGGATTTCCCAGCATACAGTATTATTATTATTATTATTATTATTATTAACTGTCAACGTGCTTAAGCATGCACCCTTCAGTTTTCAGAACTGAATTTATTTTTTAAAATCGTTTTAAATCCAAGGACTGTGGTTTAACCGGATGGATGTGTTACTCGTAAATCTAGCCCTGTCAGAGAATGTCGCGCTGGGGCATGTGTGTGTGTGTGTGTGTGTGTGTGTGTGTGTGTGTGTGTGTGTGTAACAGAGAGAGAAAGAGTGGAGAGGGAGATAACTTTCAAAGTTTTAAGTCACACCAATCGCATAAGAAGCGGCCTTTCACCGGTTCTCCTGAAAGGAAGAGGGGAGAAAAGAAACATCGTGATTCATAATAGCATCCATTGTGCTAACGATTTTGGTCGCTAGAAGCAGTTTAGCTTAAAAACAAAGGGGAGCGGAGAGAGAGAAAGAGAGAGGAGTCAGGCTGTTACAAGTTTGCTGGCCTTGGTCCAGATCTGTAAGTTACACTTTTCCTCTGTTACAACCGAGGAAAGAGACAGAGAAGGGGACGAGTAACTTGGGGGGGGGGATAAGCGAGTGGCGGGACCCTTTTAGGACATCAAAGCCAACGATTCTCTGGAGGTCTGCAGTGACACTCACACCCCCCCTTGCGCTCTACTTTCCTCCCCACCGCAGAGCCGGTTGATCCTTTTATTTCGGTGTCACCTCCACCTTTCAATTCTGCTTCATGTCAACAGATCTTTATCGGCTCCCCCCCCCCTTTCTTCCCCTAAATGAGAAGAGTCTGGGAGTTCTCAACCACCTTTCCTCTGCCCTCGGTGGCAATAAACAGAGTCCCGTTTAAAATAATATTTCTTTCTTTTAAAAATAAAATAATAAAAAATCAGGAGGCACGTCTCGCTGGGTAAATTGAAGCAGCTACTCGGGGACTTAACAACTTTGGGGGTTGGTTGTTTGCAATCAAGCGGTATGTAAGTTTTGTGAAACAAATAAATAAGCAACAGGCTAACCAAAAATAAAACCTTCCCTACTACACACACACACGACTGAGACTGCAACCTCAAACACGCCTAGCAAGTAAGCCCTTTTGGACACAACGAAACTTACTCCGGAGTAAGCGTGCCTACACCGACTCTGCAGTCGTGCAGTCCCATCTGCGGCGCTTTCCTTGGAGGGCAAGAATGGGCGTAGCCAGGATTTATCTTAGGCGGGCAGAACTTCAGTTAGTTAAGTATTTTTATTTATTGGGGGGCAACTGCCCCTCCCTGTCTCTCCCCCGCTAGGCCCATGGGAACAAGCTCCCGTGGACTCAAGCGAAACTTACGGTACTTCCTAGGTAACCTGTCGTATAGGCCCGTGCCCAAAATAAGCGAAAAGCCTTGCATGCGCCTTAGGCGACGCAACTGAGGTTAGGACATCAGCTTCTTTTCTGACTAGAGACCCCTTCCAAGTGGGAAGACGGGCCCCATTGATTTCAACGCAGGCGAAAGTCTACGGTCAAACTTCCCTGGACCGACAAACCCATTGGCTCCATCCTAAACATGTTTACAGTTTGATCCCAGCCCTGATTCACTCCGTGAAATCCTTCCGTCCTATCGCTTTCAGTGTGGGATCGCTTCCGACCAGTTTCTACGCTTCGGACTGAAGTGCTAGACGTGAGCTCCCCCCACCTACAAGCTTGCTAGATTAGCGTGCTTAGGATCGTAGTCCCGCAGCGCAATCGAACCTATGCATGTTCACTCCGAATCGATAGTCCCGTTTGCTCTCCGGTAAGTGGGTCTAACATCACCATCCCAGACGCATCTGCTCAAAATTAAGGAAGGAGGCCCCTTGAGTTCAATGAGACTTACTCCCAGGCATGGGCATAGCCAGATTTTTTTGGGGGGGATTGGTCAATTAGTTATTTCTATTGTTTTATTGATCTGAGGGGGCAGCTGCCCCTGCCCCCCCCCCCGCTACGCAGGGGGTATAGGATTAAAGCCGAAGCCGTCCGTCCGAAGTGTTGCATTTTACCAAGTCTCACTCAGAGCAGACCCTCTGAAATTAATGAAGACTCAGTTGACTCCCAGGGGTGCCAACGAATAAAACATTGGGGGGGCCAGGTAAACCCCGCCCCGCATAATCGATCGCATGATGCAGTGCACATTTGAATGGCAATGCCCATCAGCTTGTGGGGGGTGTCCCTCGAGTATTTTATTGGGGAGGCCAAAAACCCCTCGGCCCCTAGGAGTTTGCTCTTTTGTTGACCACCGGCCTGAGTTTCTCCTTACAACCCAATTCCAGCTAGGACCCTTAGCAGGGTTACTTGGAAGTAAGTCCTTTGAATTATATTTAGTTATTAAAACACGCACATCCCAATAAGTATATAACAGGTTGCAAACCAAGCCAGATCCACGCAGGCTTTGTCTCAAAGGACTTGCTTCCAAACGGATGTCACCACCGGGATGCGAAAGGAAGCCCACTGGAATCTACAGAGAAGGAGGGGTGCAAATCTTACCCTGTAAATTCGGGCTGTAAGTCCACCCGCATCTTGATCCTCGCGATAGCAACCAAATCCCTGCGCTTCCAATGGAACTTTGCGCGCCAAGGCAAGAAAGGTTTGTCTACATTCGGAGTTTAGCCCGGATTTGGGCCGAGTGGAACCTGTTGCGCAACATCTGCGCTGCAACCCTGTGGAAAGGCAGAGTTTCCTTTCTCGCCCCTCCCCAAGCCCCCTTCAGCCGTTGCTTTCTGTCCGCCTCAAGCTTTTGAGGAACGGAGGAACATCCCTGGTGTATCTTAACAAGGGGGTGCCTGTTTTACGGGAGCTTTTTTTTTGTAAATAAAGTCACTTTCCGGCTTTAAAATAAAAATAAAGATTGCGAGGATGTTTGGGAGGGGGGAGTTGAGAAGAACGCTGATGCAGAAAGATGCCCCTTTTACTCCATAATACATAACCCTCTTTCCCCTTCCAGAGCGCCGACGGATGCAAAGGCGCACTCGAACGACTGGAAACTGCTTCACAGAATCGTAGGGTCGGAATAGATCCCTAAGGGTCATCTAGCCCAACCCCCTGAAATGCAGGACTATTTTGCCCAAGGTGGGGCTCGAACCCTCGACCCAAGATTAAGAGTCTCATGCTCTACCGACTGAGCGATCCCATTAAATTCATGAAAATGTAATTGCGATGCATTTGACCATTGGCGTCACTTTGATCTGTAACTGCCTGTACTTGAGAGACGAGAGGCCATCTCTCTTTCAGTGCCCTAGTCCTCACACGGGAGGCGCGACATAGATACCTTTTCTCCTCCTGTGGGGGGTTGGGAGCTGAGCGAGCAAGCCTGGCAGCTTTGTTTCTTCACCCCTGCCACCCTTTTTGCTGTAACTTTGTTGCTTTGGGCTACAACTTCCACCCTCCGCAGCTAGCAGAGGTGTTCTGCCTGAGGCAGGTGGGAGCTAACTCTCACCCAGATTGGCTGCGCTGGAGTCTCCATACGGTTTGCAGGTGATGAGAAGTAACACCTGCCTGGAACGTTACTTGCCTGGGACTTAATTTTAGGCTTCAGCAAACAGAAAAAAGATGGCAAATGTTCTTTAAAAAGAAGGGACAGACATAGGCATTTTTATGGCATTGTAGGGCCGGCTTCAGGAGCAATTGGATTAAAATATAATAAATAATAATAATAATATTAAGGAGGAGGAGGAGTCCAAAGCGGTCTTCACCACCGACATACTGCTCTATCTGTGGCTTGCCAGGCCACGGTTCTTACTTAGTGCGCTACTCCCGTGCAACTCCGATCTTATGATGCATGCTGACTCCGAAGTTGTGTTCAGCCATAGCATTGCAGCCTTACCGTCCTATCAAGAGGCGTTCAAAATCAGGCCCGAGGTTTGCATCTTAAAGGCTGTCCATCCGAACTCCACTTACCTGGGAGTAAGTCCCGCTGAATTCAAAAGGAGTTACTTCTTCGCTAGGATCGCAAGGCGCCAGTAACATCCTTTATGAGTTAAGATAAGATAGACTGCAACAGGCAATGGAGTGTTACTCGTTGGAGACAATAAGCTCGCTGACTTTCAAAGCAAACTGTCTCTTGAAACCAAGAGGTCTTGTCAAAGAAGGAAAGCCTAGCAGAAAGAGGGTTTCAAGGTGGCTGGGATTCAAGTGGCGGTAAGTTCCGCCGACATCCATGAAAGGCCTTTCCAAACTCACTCTATCCATATAGAATTGTAGAGCTGGAAGGGGTTCCGGGGGGGTCATCTAGTCCAACCCCCTGCAGTGCAGGAATCTCAACACGGTGTCCTCCGCTCCAACTATACTCTGCTCAACTGATTTACGCACTGAGATCAGTTCAGGCCTCGGGAAGACTTTGGCCTTTGGGAACTGCCAATCCATATCAGCCTAAGGCACTATGTTTTGGAAATAGTAGTGGAAATCGCATTTTTCTAAGCCCCAACGAGGAAGTCTCTCCCCAAGGGCGAAAACCTCGCGCTGCCCTTCTTGTCTCAGGATTGCAGTGAAACTCTCCCCTTAATTTTATGGTCATCTTGTGGTTAGTTTGTTTTTTAAACTTTAAGCCTAAATTATCCACGCGCCTGGCATATCTTTTTTTTTTCCAACGGCGGTGGGGGGGGGGAGAGGATATTTGCAGATGAAATACTCGACTCATAAATAACATGTTGGGCTCTTTTAGCCCCCCCCCCCCCAATTAGTTACACATGCAGAAATGGCCGAGGTAAATTAAGTCGCTGCCTTTTCGAATGATAAAATCCAAGCAGTCCAAACTCGCGCTCGCCTCTCCAGTCGCAATGCCACAGGCGTCGCGAGCAAAGCCCACGGTCAGCTCAGCTATAGGATTTCAACGCGTTGGGGTGGACAGAACTCTATGGAGGTGCTGCGTCTGGGTGTGCGCGCGGGGGTTAATCTATTTATGCTCAGTTTTTTGTTTTGTTTTCACCGTTTCACAAGAAGCGAAAAATAAAAAGCTCCTCCTGCTCCAGATCCTCTAGGCCCTTGAAGCCGAGCCAAAGCTTCGATCCTATAACCACTTGCAGTTCATCTTAATGGGATCTGTCTTGGGTAGCTATGTCTAGGATAGCAATGCCTTAAATAATGATTGCAACCTTATTTAAAAAAACAAGCACAAACACTTGGGAGCACCGCCATTCATCCAAAACACAGAGCAATCTCTATTAAATAAGATTTTTGTTTTTCATTTTATAAAGGATTGGGGTCGTTGTTGTTGAACGGTTGTTATGAGAAACCTTCGTATTTCCTCCTGCCCGCTTGCGTTCAGTTTGTAAGATCCTCGGGGCAGGGGGTGCGTCGTGCGCCTTTCGATTATGTCACCTACGAAAAACGCTCACCGCGCTAAATTTTTTTTTAAAAAAAAGTCGTTTCAGACGAACACGTGAAGGAGATCCTACGGATTTCCTTCCCCAAGCCAGGGTGCATGGAACAGCAACCCGGCCAGAACTAGAAAATAAACCGTCTCCCCTTAAACCCCCGAAGCTGGAGGGACACTGCTCGTTCGTTCGTTCTCTCCCCCGCCTCCCCTTCCATTGCTGCGAGCAGCGCAGGAGGAAATCGAGCGTGGCCTCTACCTGTGTTGAGGAAACAAAACAGGAAAGGGGAATTGGCGTGGCCGGCGGGCGGGCGACTCTCCTGGCTCCAGCCGCGCGGAGCATTCCGCTTTCTGCAAAGGGTGCGACGGGATCTCCTCAAACGGAGTTATGTACGGCTCTAATTGAGCGTGAACGAGTTAATTGCGTCCCTTAATGAGCGCTGGAAGGACTCCAGCGGCCTCTGCGCCTTTGCCTGGCGGAGCCGAGCTAAACAGGCTTCGTTAATTTCTTGCTTTCCTTTTTTTTAAAAAAAAATAATAATAATCACGTTTTATCGTGCAATCGGTGCTGACAAGCCCCGCGGACGCCCTCGCAGTTGTTTGCTCACACACCAGAAATCAACCCCTTCCCCTCTCCTTCCCCCCTCCTTGCACCCTCCCCCCCCCACCTAAGCTTTGAATACTACAGATCGCCAGGATCAAGTGTTCACAACAGCCGTTTGAAATCGCTCCTACTGTCAAGCGGCGGTAGTTATGAGCTGCAAAACAATTCTGGGACATTGGTCTCTCTCTCTCTCTCTCTCTCTCTCTCTCTCTCTCTCTCTCTCTCACACACACACACACACACACACACACACACACCACTCCCTCCTACACAGAGGAAATAATGGGGCGCTAAAATCTTAAAAGGTATCCTTGTGGTTAATGGAGAGAGGAAAGCAAAAGAGCAAACAAACTGCTTTTCATCTGATGTCCCCAAATTCTGGAAATCCAAATTAAATAAACAGCTCGAGCCTAAGGCTTTGCAGGCAAGGCGAATCTAGATTTATGGGACGTAGTTCTATACAGATGTCCATAGAAATTGGAGGTGCCAGCGTCACTTGGTGAAAATGTCAGCCTGCGCGTTTAGTAGGCCTTCAAGATATTACTGACCGAAGCAGCATAACCAGACTGATGCCAAGGGACTTTTGAATCCACAAATTAAGCGGCGGTGTCCTTGGAGGCAAGAGGGATCTTCTCACCTGACGCTAAAAAGTGCCTCTCTCCCTCTGTTTCGCCCGCTTGTGTGAATGGGGATGCAGGACAGAAAACGAGAGACCGTTTTTTGAGGGGACAGTTCTTGGTTTGGTGGCTTATTTTGCTTGGTTACTCTGTTGAGGGGATGGAGCTGTATAGATAATAATTATGACCGTTATTTTTACTCCGCGGGATCATTATCTATTTGAGCCACCTCTGTCCCTCTCTTCAACATCCCATAATCGTGTTTGCGCGCAAGCTTACTAGCTTACAAGACAAATAAAAAAAAGCGCAAGTCAGTCCTAAGTTACTGTGCCAGTAGCATTACCACATTGGGGAATCTGGTTTGGGGAATGAGAAGGAAGACCAGGAATTAGAAGCTGCCATCCTAAACACAGCTGCATTTACTTCTGAGTAATCGTGGTTAGGATCGGGCTGCTGATGTCATGCATGGGAATTCTCTCTCCCTCCCCCCCATCACAACCACAACCCCTGACCTAAACCACATGACTTTGCAGCAACTTCCATTGGAGGAATATAACGCACTGTGGATTGCTCATGTTTACTCAGAGAGAAGCCCCATCGATATTAAACGGGATTCACCCTGGAGTAAACGCGCATCGCAACCCCGATGGTCTGCTAAACTGTAATCAAATCCTACGAAATAAAAAGTATCCCGTTCTGGACGGCGCTTTTGCTAATTGCAATAAGGAACCGCATTCTAGGACAGCTAATGGCGACTGATAAAATTAATAATAATAATAATAATAATAATAATAATAATAATAATAATAATAATAATAATATAGCAGCTGATTGAGGAAATAAATAATGGCTGGGGGCAGGGAAGCAGAAGGAATGCTTTCAACAGTCTTTGCTTTCCTCGATCCAAAATATACATTGTTCCTGGATAATGCCTGAGGCTGAAGATGCTGACTTTCCCTCCCTCGATCACATTACTTGGAAGCTGAGCGCCACTGGAAGTGGATCCCGCTGACTCGAAATAATCATTTCAGGTCTTCGAGATGGAAACGAATCTATATAGTTTTCGGACATGTACTGCTTCTGCCTCTCTCCCCCCACCCCCAAACACATTATTTACACACTAATTCTGAAAAGAGACTGAATTATTCCCACAAAGGAAGCTACTTCCCCCTCCAAAACAAAACAAAAACCCCTGCACCTCTTTAAACATGCAGACAGACATAGACCGGCGCTTTCGGTGCCAACGTTGCGCAAAGAGAGATCTATCTGTCTGTGGGTCGATTTAAATCAGCCAGTTCGCTCGAAGTACTTCTGTTTATTTAACCAGCTGATATTCACAGCACAAGAGTATTTCGGATTAGATCGGCTCCCCTACATCTAGCAGTGAAAACGGATATGAAAAACGCGTAAACCCGAAGAGCTGCTGAAAAACTCCTGCAGGCCTGGCGGCCCCGGGTGAATAACACCATCTCTTGCGTGGCAACGAGAGGAACACCCGAAGTTTCTATCCGTTTACGATTCGCTACTGGTTAAATAAACTGGAAAGGAAGAGGGCTGCATTCGAAATGAATGGAAGTCTCTTTCCCTTCAAGAGGGTGAGGATGAAAAGCCTTTAAAACGGAAAGGTTACGAAGTTTTCAAGGCAGGTAAGGTGTAAGAGACAGGCCCACACAGCAATCCTTCAACAGACAGACGTGATCTGAGATGGATCAGAAGAGAACCCAGTGAAACCGAAACTTCTTGCCTCGCTATACCCCGAACATTTACACACGCATTTGTCCAGTCGATTGCGAGATCCGCCATTGCATTTAAAAGTTCAGCCTTGCACGAACTCAAGGAAGCCTTGCTGGGAAGGAAACTCCGCTGAAATTGGCGGGGATCGAGCGCGATTCTGAAATCGCAACTCCACGAGAACCTACTTTAAGGTGATCTCGTGGAGAATTTTCAAGTAAGGGTGCAACCCTGTGCACATTCTCCGAAAGACTCAACACTTCCCAGTTAAATATCCCCAGGGTGAGACTACATACCTGCTGCAGAGACATCGCCCCAAATTACAGCAATGCCAACGAGTTGTGGCTGTGGTTTATATAGCAAGCAAAGCGAAGGATATAGAAATCCCCCCTTGTACTATCCAACGGCTCAGAAATCTCTGTGTACTCTCACATATATACACCAGTCCTAAATTCCTTTTGGAAGTATGCCTCCTTGTTCTCTGCTGAACTCGTTTCCAAATATGCTATCTGCTTAGGACCCAACCGTTTCCCCCTCCACCTATGCGCAGGCAAGTAGGTACATTCCATATCACGCCCAAAGACGATGGTTTGTTGTTGTTGTTTTGCTATAGTCCTCAGTGGGCTATGAATAGCAGGCGCGAGCGAGTGATCGCGCAAACACACACACAAAATCGTACCCACCCACGCATAATTACGCTTGGTAGCAAAAACATACCGGTCTCTGGTGCGCGTGGAACTGCCAGGGTTTAGTAAAATCAGCAGCCCGACCCTTAAGCGCATTGGCACTGCGATCCTAGAAACAGATCTGGAAGGACGAATTCCCGACCTGCCTTCTGAGGAAACACGTTAAGGATCGGGGTCTTAAAAAAACAAAAAGTATGCCAGGCTCAGCAGACATAAGTTCCTCCTGGAACCAACGGGAGGAACTTCTGATAATATCGCGCGTTTAGGATGAGGACGAGGGCTCGGATCGCCCTGTGGCCCTTGTCTGAGCGCCTAACTCGGATAACAAGCCCGATCGCCTAGGCGGGACTCGCTTGCACTTAATCCACATGTTTAGGATCGCATCCTGGTGACATCCATCTCCCCGTGGGACTTTTATTGCCCAGTTCGCCCTAGAAGCGTGGATAGTTCAGGAACAAACTCGTATCTCTGAACGCAACGAGGCTAACTTCCCGCCAGGTTTAGGATTGCAGCCTTGTGGGGTTAAAGAGGACCAATTCTGCCAAGGGGAAGAAGGGGCATAAGAACTGCAGGGTGGGCTGCTAACTGCTGGGACGCCTGCCTTAGTCGGACCGCTTAGCAGCTGGCGCCGAAGTAGGCAGACCGTGCTCTGCCTCGGCAAGAAGATCCGAGCATCTTGGTAGCTAAGAGTTTATCTGGGGGGCGGAACCAGACGGCCTAACTGAACTCCGCGAACTTCACAACAGGACCTGAATCTCGTGAAGCGACCGGAGAATGAGGGCACGGGACACCCAGCGAGAGAAGAGGGGGTTTTTTTTGGGGGGGTGGAAGTGCCAGGCAAATCTAAATATTTACCTAATCCCGATCTCCGCCGCTCCACCGCCGGCAGATGATTCAAGATCCTCCGTGGGCGAAACTGCACAGCTTCAAAGTTGGGCAAAGTGGTGCTGCCCGCGCCGGGCCAGGCCCTCGGCTCGCCTGCTCTCCCGCTGGCCCGCGGCAGATCCGGTGGAAGGGGCGGAGAGGCGGGCAAGCGAGCGGAGGAGCGCACCAGGTAGCGGAGAGCCTCTCTGCGCCGCGCTCTTTCTTTCGGCTGGCTTGGAAGGGCTGCAGGCAAAAGCGCCTTGGAGCAAGGCGAACGCCGACTGAGCGGATCCCTTCCCTCGGCCGCCTCCTTATTTCAACCCCCTCTCCCCCGCCCCCCCTCGCCTTCCCCACCCCTGGGCATGCGCACTGGAATGGGGGGAAAGTTTCTAACTGGGAAACTCTTACTTCGGCCGCTCGGCTCCCGGATACGGAGCAACCAACGCGCTCCGCCTTCGCTCCAGTGGCATCCCTCGCTGCCCCCACACCACGCTCGCACCTCGAACAAGCCTTGGCAGAGAGTCAAGAGGAGCCCCAGGGCAGCCGAGTCTGGGAGACAACTAGGGCGCTAAGCTCTTAAGTGATCTCCCGGGAATGGAGAGAGTGGTCGCTCCCATCTCCCATCTTAGGTTCAGAGCTTTGGCGGAGTTTTCTCCAACGGATCGCGGCTGCGCTCAAGCTTAGCAGGATCCACTGCTTGGGGGGGGTGTGTGTGTGTGTGTGTGTGTGTGTGTGTGTGTGTGTGTGTGAAAACACCAGAGATTCCGTGCTTCTGTATTCTCGATTTGAACCGGACTACTCTGGAGTAAACTGGATATGTGCGGTAGCTATACAGTCTCCGCTCCAGAAATCGACTGATGCTTGTGGAGTAAGCTTTTAAAAAAACACCCTCCCACTTACAGATCTCCCGTGGAATCCGGTGGATCCACATCTCCTAGAGGGTAATCGATAGTAGCTCCGGATACTAGCTGGCATTCAGGACCCACCCTTTCCTTTTCCCCGCAGATCCCATTCCAGGGGGCATCTTCACTTCCCATTCCACCCCATAATAATGACCCCCACCGTCGGAGCTCATTCTGATCAGGAGTTGATCCTGGATCGCCGACCTGCATCTTCTGGTCTGCGTGGGCACGACAGATCCCTGCCTCTCTGGGTAGAATCAATAGATCTCAAGCCCGGTTCAGAAAACTGAGTATCCTGTGAATCAAGCTACCCACCTCAGTTTCCTAAAAGGGTGATTTGGGCTTCAATCCACACTCGCAAAGGCTTCAGGCAATCTAGGCGAAGCCCGGCAGCCGGGCGTGGGGGGTGGAGAACGGTGAACCTCCTCCCAGCGCTCCCGGTTTTCGCCTCGATTTAGCTCGGCGTCTACAGAGGGCAAAACGGCCTTTCCGAACAAGGTAGCATCTCTCAACTAATAGGGAGGTGAAGACAGATCCGTCCCGATAAGACCAGCTGGGGTTTCAGCCCCGGCAGATCCTGCTTAGTGTCATCTAGTGCCTGCCACCGTTTGAAAACCGCTTCAAATTGCCCATTTTACAAGCGGGGGCGCTGGGCTGATTCCAAAGGCACCGACCGGGTCAGAGGAACAGAAGCGAGACCCGAGGACTAGAAGAATTGCGTGGCTGCTCCTTGTTGCGCAGTGACAGGAGCGCACCTTAATCGGAGCGCTCAGCGAGCTAGCTGATGTCCCGGTCCATTTGCCCTCTTAACTTGGCAGCCAGTTCCCAAGGAGCAAACTTGAGGCTTTCTTTTTTCGGAGCTGGGGCTCCCAGCTGCTCCTTCGAGGCGAGCGCCTCGCTTAATTCCGCGGCACTTACCTCCAGAAAAGGAGGCACAGAATCGGGCTCATCGCTTCTGTTAAGCAAGAAGGCTAGCGGATCACTTTCGTAGGAAGTGGGTAAGAAAATCAAACAAACGAACCTCGACGGGAACCAACAGCGACGGGAGGAGACACCGAAGCTCCCCGAGAGCAGCCAGTGATCGTCGGAACGCAGCTGCGGTTCCCGTGACTTCGGCAAAAGTAAAATCAAAGCAGCAGCACAAACGCTTCTTCTTCGCAACAAGCAACGCGGCCCGCTGTTAGTAGCTGTCATTGGTGGCGGTGGGTCTTTAAACGTTCAACACGTTTGCGCAGATTTGGGTCACGATCCTGTTCAAAGCATCGCCATGATTTCGGCGGGGGAGCGCGAAAGCGCGCGCTTCAAAGTTCCCATATGCTGAATTGGATCGCGCGCTGCGCTCCCAGTGCAAGGCTTTTTCCCTCCCTATTTTCCCTCCCACTTAAAAATAAACATGGAATTTGAAAAACCCTTGAACTCTGCACCTGGTCAAAAAAAAAAAAGTGAAATGGAATTCAACAATTATTTATTTAATTTTAAAAAAGGAAGCTTAACCACAAAGCAATGTGGCGTTCCTCTCACCTGCTGACCTCTGGATGTCCCCCGCTTTCTTCCTTTGCTCTTCCAAACACACTAATAATGAACGCGTTTTATTTCAACCAAATAAACCTGTACAACAAAAGACACCTTAGATCCATGGGTGCTGTCTAATTCCTTCCTGCGTTTGATTTATAGCGTGGTCCCACAATCTAGTGAAAATAAAAGAACGCTGACATTATGTGTCATTAAGCTAATTTTTGGAGTGATTTACTCCCCGGGAAGTCTGAAATCCCGAGCAGTCACCCTGACCCACTAAACAGTTTTACTTGGAAAGAAGCTGTTATCTGACTTAGTAAGTGCGTTTAAAACTACTTGCAAGTCAATGCCACCGAAAGGTCTACTCAGAAGGAAGTCCTATTGCATTCAATGGGGCTTACCCCTAGATAAGCGGGGTTAGTATCCATGGAACCAATGGGATTTACTTCCGAGTCGAAAAGTATATACTTGCAGCGTATACGGGGTAGACCCCATTGAAGAGAAGGGGACTTATTTTTGCGTAAACCTGCCTAGGTTAGCGCTGTTACCCAAATGCGTTTAGGACTGGATGTGTGTTTGAACTTAAGTTGATAGATAACGCATCCCGATCCTAATCGCACCTACCTGCAGCCATTGTGCATTTGAAGGTGATTTTACTTCCCAAATGAATGGAAGAAAAGAAGGGAGTTGTTCAGAGAAGCAACAAGAGGGAAACCGGTTTGAATCCAGAAAGCGGTTTTGGTTGCATTTCAGATGGCCGGCTTCCTTACCCCAGTTTATAACTGAAGTGGTGGAAGAGAATTAACCCGGCATGCTGTAAAACGGATTGCGGCGGGGAATTGAGTCTTTAAAAACTGAGCTGAGTTTCCCTCTGGCTCAAAGCTCCCTCGGAGCACAGCGATGTTTGTTTAAAACAGAAATATTTGGAATAGTCTCGCGGCGGAGAGGCTTGAAAGCGAAGCGAAGCGGGGAGGTTTAGACACGCCGCCTGCTTACTATCTCCTGATTGAATAATCGCTCCAGAAACCTCCAATTCTCCCGCGTGTTCAGTTTTGGTTTTTATTACCTCCCTTGTTCTGTTCACGTCTATTAATAAATCCGCGCTCGCTCGAGGCAGAAAGGTGACAGCCCCTCTTTTCCTCTCTCCCTTAAACACCGCGAACGGATTTTTTTTTTTTTTTAATCCCACTAAGACATGGAGAGACTATCCTTTCCTTTCCCCCAGCGAGGATCTGTACCCGATTAGGAAAGAAGAGTCGGATTTAAAGAGTCTCATAAAAACTTTTAAAAGAAAAGGCACCCGCTTCCTAAGATGTCAGGAAACATGCAGAGCGATCTCTGTAAATCTACTCAGAAATAAGTGCCACGGAATTAAGTGAGATTTATTTCCATGTAAGTGTGCAGTAGGTTGTATCCTTGGAGAGCGAGATGATGATGATGATTAAATCAATAATGCTATTAATTAAGAATACCGGAGTAGAAAATTTCCCTCTTAAAAATCTAACTATTTCAAGCGGCAGGCGGGGATAATCCGGGGCCACATTAACCCGAGCGCAGGAAACGATCCAAATGAGCTTTGATCCTCTGCGGGCAAAATCAGAAACACGGAAGTCAACGGGAGATAGATATATGTTTTGCCACGGTTTTCAATGGGGACGCGTGTGTATGGATGGCATCCGCGCGCCCTCCTGTCCTGCAATCTGGGCACGCGCGATCCTAAGTGCGCAAAGCAATCCTAACCACGTTTTCTTATTCAGCTGTCAGGGCAAGAGCTAAGCACTGCCCCATCGACACCAGCTGGGACTTCAAAGCGCGACGTTTAGGCTTAATAGTGACCTCTGTGTTGCTGTTTAACCCCCTCCGGTCCGGGCTCCTCAGTTCCCAAATGTTTTCAGTGATAGTAAGCGCTACAAATTTGAAAGTCAATAAGAATCGCCCCAAAAGAGTCTGTGCGAGTGGAAGTGTGAAGCCTCTCCTGTGGAAAAGCAGCGATATCTGTTTCTGTACACACGGGCAGGCGAGCGGAGCGCTTCTAAGGTCTAAAATGGTTCACACGTTCCTCGGGCTGACACGGTTTCAGCCGATTTACGGATTGCTAGCACAACCTTACTCTAAAGTTAGTCCCCCTGAGTTCGATGGTGCTTGCAACCCGGTTGCGCAGGTAACCCCAGTTACTTGGGAGTAAGCTCCATTGACTTCAATAGGACATCCTTCTAAGTAGACATAGTTAGGATTGCGCTGTAAAATAGTAACCAACAGAAACGCATCAGGACCCCAGCTAGGACGGTCCCGTTGTGTCCCATCTATCTAGTATTTATCTAAGTAAACACGAGTCGCTGTTTTTAGGGGAGACACCCGATTCCTTTGTATTTCAATTGACCCTATTTATTAGGAAGTTGATTGACCTCAGTTCTGGATCATTTTATTTCGGCCATAAAGCTCCTCAGATCACGGACTTAACAGAATTGTGGAGCAGAGGTCTGCATGTTGAAAACTGAATTATTTCTGTTTAAGCAGTCTGCGGCTTTGTTTGTGAGGTGCTCGCAGCCTGATCCTAAAATACTCCAGAACGAGTCCCGTTTAGTGATGCCTGCAACATCCTTGTGTGCGCAGGACAGCAGCCGATTCACTTCAAATCCTAGTGCCACTTACGCACGGCTATCCATAGCATGTTTGCTGATAAAGGAAATCGCACTGCACTACACAGCGTCCACAGATAGTCCCTTCCCCAAAAGATTTATGCAGTCGCAGCTTAACAATGTAGAATTTCCCCTCCCCGTAACCCATATATCCGGAGTCAAACGGAAAACCTGAGCCGTGTAACCCCTTTTTAGAACGGCGGGAGAAGATCAGGGTCAATAAGGGATTAAGGCAGGTCTGAAAATCGTAGTTTACGGTGCCAAGAATCCGGAGGGAGTGAAGTAGAAAGATCGATTTACTCCCACTTCAGTAACTAACTGTGTAGTCCTCATATGAACCCCGTTATAATCTATCTATCTATCTATCTATCTATCTATCTATCTATCTATCTATCTATCTATCTATCTATCATCTATCAAGTGTTGGAAGCATCATCTGGGAACATGCAACTGTCGCATTTGGGGATCGAACCTGCAACCTTGGTGTTATCAGCACCATGCTGATTTATCTCTCTACAATTAGCAATAATCATTGCCTCGGATTAACCTAATTGACTATACATATTGGCTATATTGTTGTTGGCACCTGTCTGTTTTGGGAGCCCCATGGAGGAGTGCACCTTTGTGGGTGAAGTCAAACGGTTGGAAGGTTACAGCGCCTGCTGTGGCTGTAGAAACCGATATAGGAAAGACATGTTTTATCGCAGCTGGGGCAGATGAAGGCGTCAAGTTTCTTCTCTCTGCGCTGCTCCCAGTGGTCATTCCTCCTCTGGTCACTGCTATGAATAAAGGACCTGACTTTCACAAACACCCACACACCCACACACCCACACACATCCCTAGAATAACTGTCACACTGATACACCTGGAGGACCAGCCCAGACCACTCTAAGGGTCAATTTGCTTTCGCTGCTTGCTCGTGGGAAAGGGAGACCCGGGCAAGGGCGTCAGACAAGAGCAAGCGATCGGGTTCAGAAACTGACCGGGCATTGAACGTGGGCACTGAAATCCAGATTTGAGCCTCCGCCGGCCGCATTCCGGGCGCTGCTGCAGGAAGCGCGCTTCGCTGTGCGTGCGAGTATTTTTAACGAGGTTCCCTGCCTCGCGATGAAAGCTCGCTTCCTGCCCTGTTTCGCTCTCCCTGGAGGGCTATTCTTCCTTGCTCATCCTGGATCCGAGCACACATTGCCTTCGGCGTTCAGAGAGCGCCACCGATTTTAGCTGCTGTGTCACCGCTTATACCTGGGAGTAAGCCTCATTAAACACAGCGGGGCTTGCTTCTGAGTAGACGTGCGTAAAGTGTTAAGCGACTCCCCGCGTAAATCCCCATTTTTTTTTGGGGGGGGGGGCAGGGAATCTGTTGCAATCCCCATCGGATATTGATAAGCAAACAAAGGGTAGGATCGGAGTGCAGTTTTATTTATTTTTTTCAAAGGGGAATTAAAAGACCGCTGCAACCAGCCCCTAAGATGTTGTTGGTTTGGCTTTCTTAAAATGGGGAGCGGGGAGAGAGCCCACTGCAGGGGTGCCAACAATATTGAAGGGGGGGAGGCAAGCTCCGTCCGGCATAATCGATCACATGATGTGGCACATGCACACTATTTGAATAGTGCCGATCAACTTGAGGAGGGGCTCAAATATTTTATTGGGGGCCGAGGAGTCTCTAGGAGTTGGCCCCCTTGTCCCACAATGTTTAACACTCTGCCTTTAATAAGAGCCCAGAGGCTCTACGTGAGGGGCAAGATGACGCAATGAGGATTAGTTACTCCTTTTTGCACATCAATCCTTAATTATTATTTTTTTTAAAAAAATCTCGGATTCAGCATAAGGTGCAGGAAGAGCTGGAAGGGTGAATCTTTCATTCTGCTTCCGTACAATAAGGAAATGATACGGTTTTTCGTCGTCCGCTTTATTGGAGGTCACCTAATGAAAGGGTTCCACCACTAGAAGTCCCGCTCCTCGCCACTTCTCTAGAGGTCGACTCTTTGCTCTGGTCGTGATCGGAGGTCATACGCAGTGGGGGAGAGCGGACGACGACAAATCGTATCATTTCCTTATTGTACGGAAGCAGAATGAAAGATTCACCCTTCCAGCGCTTCCTGCACCTTATGCACGATTAAAGAAATAAGATTGATGTGCAAAAAGGACTAACTAGTCCTTACTGCGTCATCTTGGTCCTTATGAAGAGCCTCTGCGCTCTTATTAAAGGCAGAGTGTTAAACACTGTGGGACACAGGAGCCTTTGAAGAAGGACCATAGGTCATGAGTAGAGTATCTACTTTCCATGGTCCCAGGTTCAACACCGGAATCTCCAGGTCCGACTAGGAAAACATCCCTTCGCTGCCGAGAGATCGGAGCTGGAGGGAACGTTTTTCTCAGGACACACACACACAGAGAGAGTTTTGCAGGCCGTGTGTGTCTGGCGATGCTTCAATACCACTGTATGGGACTTCCATGAAAACCAAATGCTAGAGAAGGTTCATAGGATCGTATTGCTCACAGATCACTGCAGATGGTGACAGCAGTCACGAAATTAAAAGACGCCTGCTTCTTGGGAGAAAAGCAATGACAAACCTAGACAGCATCTTAAAAAGCAGATACTTCACCTTGCCAACAAAGAGCCGCATAGTTAAAGCTATGGTTTTCCCAGTAGTGATGGATGGACGTGAGAGCTGGATCATAAAGAAGGCTGATCCCCGAAGAATTGATGCTTTTGAATTATGGTGCTGGAGGAGACTCCTGAGAGTCCCATGGACCGTAAGAAGGTCAAACCTATCCATTTTGAAGGAAATAAGCCCTGAGTGCTCACTGGAAGGGCAGATCTTGAAGCTGAGGCTCCAATACTTTGGCCACCTCATGAGAAGAGAAGACTCGCTGGAAAAGACCCTGATGTTGGGAAAGATGGAGGGCACAAGGAGAAGGGGACGACATGGTTGGATAGTGTTCTCAAAGCTACCAGCATGAGTTTGACCAAACTGTGGGAGGCAGTGGAAGACAGGAGTGCCTGGCGTGCTCTGGTCCATGGGGTCACGAAGAGTTGGACATGACTAAACGACTAAACAACAACAACATTGGTCACAGAAGAGGACATTCCGCGTGGCCAAGGGCATATCTTGACCTCAAGTCGATTGGTTGCCTATATAATGGTCTTTAGATACGTTAATGGGGAGGGGGGGCCTCCAGATATCGTTGGACTACTACAACCCCCATCTCCTTGACCCCTGGCTGGGGCTGATGGGAGTCCAACAGCATCAGTAATGCGCCATATCCACTACGCCCCTCTTTAGTGGTTAGCCTTCCAGACTTTGGACCCGGGGTGAATATTGAATATTGATGGGGGTTAAGCCCCACCCCACATAATTGATCACACGACACGGCACACATTTGAATGGCAATGCCCGTCAACCGGGGGTGGGGGCGGCGGGGCTGGATCCCTCAAATATTTTACTGGGGGAGGGCAAAGTGATCTCGGCCCCTAGGAATTGGTTCTTATGCTCTGGGCACCAGAGCGCACTTTCCGCGCAAACTGCGCTGGTCAAAGGGAGGTCACGGCAGTTGGGACTGGGGCACGGTGAGTTGTGGAGGGTCACGCCTGAGGAAGTAGGTGCTAGGACTGGAGCCAGGAGGAAATGACTTCTCCCAGTAAGGAAACGAAGGAAGGCGAGAGTCGCAGATGCGCGCACTGTTCATCTCCCGCGGCCGGTCCAGCGAGCGCCAGCGGCCGTCGACACATTTAAGGTGCCCAGAGGGTACCAGGCTTGCTGTAAACCCGTCCACCCCAGATCTCTGGATCTGGCCCGTTTCCATCTGGACAAGCGTTTCACCATCCTCCTCCCCGACGCCTCTCTTCCTTTCCCAGCTGGCGGTCCTCGCAGCGCGCTCAGAAAACGCGTCCGATCCATCTGAAATGACGCCCACCCAGCCTCGTCCTCACCGTCCCAGATTTCAACTGACACAGTTCCGGGGAAAGCTGGGGTGGGGGTGGGGTGGGGAGGAACAAACAACTCCCGACAAATTTGCGAAAACGATACTTTTTCCTAAGGGGGGCGGGGCTTGTTTATTTCGCTCCAAAAGAACAACAACTAAACAAAAACGAAATGGCCAGACAGAAACTGATGTTCACAACATTATCATCTTTAAAGTTGGGGTTCTTAGAGAAATGTTTCATCCTTGAAACCTAGGGTACCAAAAACCCAGGGTACCATTTTTTATTTGAGGGAGAGAGAGAGAGAGAGAGAGGGGGGGGGGGACACAGAGTCTTGGGACACTTTAAAGACCAGCACATTTATTGTGACATATAAGACATTAAAGCTTATGTCATACCAAACGTATGAGATGCCACAGTACGTCTTTTCTGCTGCAACAGACTAACAATGCTGGTCAGAAATCACTGGTAGAAGGCAGTCTTCACTGGGCGCTTTTATACAGAAGTCAGCTGTGCAAAAGTATTTCTTTTCTCTCCCGATTTCTCTCTCTCTAGGTGAGGGTTAGTGGCTGCTGTTAAATCCCAGGAGTCTTCCTTCCAGCTTTCTTTCGTTCTTTCATTTGAAAGAGGAAGCCATCTATCGAATTTTATTTTACAAGAAGAGTGAAACAAAAGGAATTCAGTGCAGGGCAGTGGCATTTATTTCACAGCACTCTGCTTTATAGATTCGTCCTGAGATATGAAAAAGAGGAGACGCAGAGGAGAAAAAAATTACTAATGGACAAAAACTGAACAGCCTGTTTGGAATCTAGAGCTCCCCTCCCTGAATCAACGTGAGTCTGCAAAAGATAACTTTTTAATGCTTCTATAAAAATCTGAAACCCATCACTTGCCAGTAACTCATCCATAATGTGAATGGGGTACCTCAGGGGTATTTGAGATCAAAATGACCAAGTTATCGGACTGCTGTGCATAAGCGTGAATATGCATGAGCTGTTTTATATGGCTGCAGCTGTTTCGCCTGCAGATTTGGGTCTCTTTCCTCCAGCCCCCTTTAGTGCATCCTGTACAGCAGTCAAATAATCTGAGGATTTAGATGTCCCCGAACAGTCATTTACATGATGGATTGTAACGACTCAGTGGCTCCTCTGGTCAAATACCAGCTTTTCCAAACAGAAAGGGCTGCAATCAAATGCACAATTAAACTTTTTATATATATATATAAAAAGATCCCATTGAATTCAATGCATGGATCGTTCAAGCACCATCTCTCTGATTTTCAGCGGGGTTGAAAAATGGGCCCAACAGAGCTCAGAAACAAGTCCCATTGAGTTCAGTGGGCCTTACTCTCAGGTAAGCAGCTCTAGGATAGTAGTTTAAATATCTTAAACTAAATCAACATACCCTGATCCAGAAAAAGAGAGCCATGTGCAGAAGCCGATATCCACACGTACAGCTGTTGCAAGTATGAATACTACGAGTAATAGTAATGTTGTTGCCTCCCGCAGTTTGGTCAAACTCATGCTGGTAGCTTCGAGAACACTGTCCAACCATCTCGTCCTCTGTTGTCCCCTTCTCCTTGTGCCCTCCATATTTCCCAACATCAGGGTCTTTTCCAGGGAGTCTTCTTTTCTCATGAGGTGGCCAAAGTATTGGAGCCTCAGCTTCAGGATCTGTCCTTCCAGTGAGCACTCAGGGCTTATTTCCTTAAGAATGGATAGGTTTGATCTTCTTGCAGTCCATGGGATTCTCAAGAGTTTCCTCCAGCACCATAATTCAAAAGCATCAATTCTTCAGAGATCAGCCTTCTTGATGGTCCAGCTTTGAATAAATCATTTATCTGTAGGAATCCTGTATTCAAGGCAATTTGGATGCACCAAATGGACTCTCCACTCTGTGTGTGCGCATGCGCGACTAGAGCCCCACTTCCCTGTCCATGCCCACTAGTTGCATGTGACAAGAATTGTACTAGGGCTTGGTGGTAGTTGGAACTCACTGAGATTGGTAGGGCGGAAGGCAGGGTGATCAACATTAAATGGAAGCAGTCAGGGGTAGGCAGAACCAAAGCAATTTAGCCTTTACCTTCCACCCTGCTGAGTTCTACAAGGGGTACATTAAGACTGAGGAGGAAGCTGCCAGGCAGTGTTGCCCTCTTGGGCTGGTTGTATGTAGCCAGACAGGCAAGTGGGGGCTGTCTGAAGGCAGATTGAGGTTGATGGAGCAGTGCCTCATTTGCCCTGATGGACCATAATATGTTCAACAGTAGAACGGACTCACTCAGGAGGTTGTGGACTCTCCTTCATTAGAAGTTTTTAAGCAGAGGTTGGATGGCCATCTGTCATGGATGCTTCAGTTGCGATTCCTTTCATTGCAGGGTTCCCTTCCAATTCTGTGATTCTATGAGACATCAGCTATAGCAATATCTACTGAAACTCTTAGGGTTTATTGCTGAGAAAAGAGGCTAAGTTAAGAACTTAATTCGTTCCGGAGGTCCATTCTTAACCTGAAACTGTTCTAAACCTGAAGCACCACTTTAGCTAATGGGGCCTCCTGCTGCCGCTGCGCCACCGGAGCACAATTTCTGTTCTCATCCTGAAGCAAAGTTCTTAACCTGAGGTACTATTTCTGGGTTAGTGGAGTCTGTAACCTGAAGCGTATGTAACCTGAAGCATCTGTAACCCGAGGTACCACTGTAATATACATGAGAATGAAAAATACTCATGCGATTATGTAGTTGGACATCAGAATTGGACATTTGCCCATTATACAAAGCTTTACAAGTCCACTGGGCAAAGTCTGGCACTGTGACTTATTCAAGGACTTTCAGAGACTTCAGTTTGATAGTTTTGATGTTTTGCACTATTCCATAAAGTTTTAAATGCTGTAATTGTTTCTGGCCATTGTGTTGCTTTTGATATTGCTGAGTCATATTTTGCAACACAGGGGTTTGTTTGTTTACGCCTAGAAGCTTTAGCTGGTGCAAAACATCATGAGCCATCTCCAACGGGGATGGGATTACCGGGAGCATGTTTATACCAGTGCTCCAGTTTTTGCACTTGAGACATCCCTATAGTATGTTATGCATAATGCAAGCTGTTTAGGTAAAAAAGAAGAAGCTACGATACTGGTAATGTCAAGACCCACACCAAGTAACTGTTGGGGAACTTCTCCAATGGGAGAAATTCAGTGAAATGTTTTTCCCAATTTCCGAGAAGTACTGGCTATGCTTGCCATAGGGTGTGGACTCTGATGGTATATACAGTGGTACCTCGGGTTACATGCGCTTCAGGTTACATACGTTTCAGGTTACAGACTCCGCTAACCCAGAAATAGTACCTCGGGTTAAGGACTTTGCTTCAGGATGAGAACAGAAAATGTGCTCCGGCGGCGCGGCAGCAGCAGGAGGCCCCATTAGCTGAAGTGGTGCTTCAGGTTAAGAACAGTTTCAGGTTAAGAACGGACCTCCAGAACGAATTAAGTTCTTAACCTGACATGCCACTGTACTATCTAGATGGACTTCTTCCTTCGACTTGCACCAATTTGTTCATCAGCTTTAACATTCTTGAATGGCACAGAGCATTGTAAAGGTAAAAGAGGTAAAGGACCCCTGGATGGTTCAGTCCAGTCAAAGGTGACTATGGGGTTGCAGTGTTCATCTCGCTTTTCAGGCCGAGGGAGCTGGTGTTTGTCTACAGACAGCTTTTCAGGTCATGTGGTTAGCATGACTAAACTGCTTCTGGCGCAACGGAGGACCGTGACGAGTGCCAGAGCGCACGGAAGCACCTTTTACCTTTCCGCCGCAGCTCTACCTATTTATCTACTTGCACTGGCATGCTTTCAAACTGCTAGGCTGGCAGGAGCTGGGACAGAGTGACAGGGGCTTGCCCCATCATGGGGATTCAAACCAACAACCTTCCGATCAGCAAGCCCAAGAGGCTCAGTGGTTTAGACTACCCCACACACAGCAAGGTCAGACTTGTCTTTCACTCTGGTAATTAAGCATCCAAACAGATAATAGCGTCCAACGACTTATTCTTTTGAAGGAGATCAGTGGGATTGCTGCCTTGGAAGAGTTGAGAGCAACCACCAATAACACATATTGGAAATATCTTTCTGTGAACTTGAGTGGTCATCTAAATGTTGTGAACTAAGCTCCCAGGTGAGAGCTGGGAGGGGATACAGTGGTACCTCAGGTTACATACGCTTCAGGTTACGGACACTTCAGGTTGCAAACTCCACTAACCCATAAATAGTACCTCGGTTTAAGAACTTTGCTTCAGGATGAGAACAGAAATTGTGCTCTGGCAGCTCGGTGGCAGCAGGAGGCCCCATTAGCTAAAGTGGTGCTTCAGGTTAAGAACAGTTTCAGGTTAAGATCGGACTTCTGGAATGAATTAAGTTCTTAACCTGAGGTACCACTGTACGCTTCTCTGTATGTGGATTGAAGATTAAGATATAATTGCGCTAGTTATATTTCTTTTCTTTTCTTTTTCTTTTCTTTTGCTGTATTTCTTTAAATTATTTCTCTTTAGACTGGTTTGGTTTTTATTGCATTATATGTTGAAAACTTTAAATAAAATTAATGTGGGGAAAAATGTCCTGAACTGAGAATTACTCTTAAGTCAGGCTACCTGCTGAAATGAGGGTACAGGTGGTTTGCAAAATATTTGCAGAGAGAATTGGAGTCTTTGCAACCCCACTGCCAATCTGATTAGTCTAGCATTTGACACCTGCATATTATGTTTTCAGGACCTGTTCCTGTGGTTGTAATTTGTGTTGATAATTCTTAATATTTAATTTTAAATTGTTGCAACCTGCCCTGGGATCTGATGGTGAAGGGCATGTAATAAATTGAATGAAATTATGTTCAATTTAATTTAATTTATTATTATTAAATTAAGGATGGAGAAGTGGGGCTGACACGCCACGTTGCAAATGTACACTTCACCATGATTGAGGACTGTCTCACTCCTCATAGCAAAACTGTCTAGCATAACTATCTAGAGTTTGAAGCACTACTTTTTAGCTCATCACAATATTCTCACCTTGAGATCTTGCCCTTCCTAGCAAAACAACAACAACAACAACAACAAACCAGTAGCCCAGGTTCAGGTGTTCATATACATCACTCATTGCCTTTGATTGCCCTCACTTGCCCAGGCAAATGATTTTTTGGAATTACCATTTGGGTTTTAAATTCTTGTCTTATTGCATTTTTAATGACTATTTGTTGGTTTTGAACTTTAACTTTGAAATTTATATATTGTGTGAGTTAATTTTATTCATGCTTTTATACACTGTCCTGGGACCTTTTGATGAAAGGTAGTTAAGAACTAAATAAGGAAAATTCGATATTGTAAGGAACGACAATGACAATGACAACAATTTATTATTTATATGCTGCTCATAGAACTGGGTTGCCCCAGCTACTCTGGACGGCTCACAGCAAAAAATGGTAAAAGCACAATACAATGTTGTCGTTGTTGTTATTAGTTTATATACCGCCCTACGTAGGGATGCGGGTGGCGCTGTGGGTTAAACCACAGAGCCTAGGACTTGCCGATCAGAAGGTTGATGGTTTGAATCCCTGCGATGGGGTGAGCTCCCGTTGCTCAGTCCCTGCTCCTGCCAACCTAGCAGTTTGAAAGCACGTCAAAATACAAGTAGATAAATAGGTACCACTCCAGCGGGAAGGTAAACGGCATTTCCGTGAGCTGCTCTGGTTCGCCAGAAGCGGCTTAGTCATGCTGGCCACATGACCCGGAAGCTGTACGCCGGCTCCCTCAGCCAATAAAGCGAGATGAGCGCCACAACCCCAGAGTCAGCCACGACTGGACCTAACGGTCAGGGGTCCCTTTACCTTTACTTTACCGCCCTACACCCAGAGGTTTCAGGGAGGTTCACAGAAAATATCACAAAATATAAAACCAGAATAAAAACAACTTAAAACATCCCCCCCCCCCCAGAAAAGAGCCACATTTTAAAAGGGTATAGGATGTCAAACAGATCAACCAAAGGCCTGGTTGAAAAGGAACGTTTTTGTCTGGCACCTAAAGGTGTGTAATGAAGGTGCCAGGCGAATTTCTCTGGGGAGAGCATCCCACAGACATGGAGCCACTGTAGAGAAGGCCCATTCTCGTGGTTGCCACCCTCTGGACCTCCCACAGGGCTGCCTTCAGATGTCTTTTAAAAATCACATAGCTGTTTATTGTTTGACATCTGCTGGGAGGACGTTCCATGGGGTGGACGCAGCAACCAAAAAAGGCCCTCTGTCTGGTTCCCTGTAAGAGGTGAGGCCCTCTCACAATGAGGGAACCACTAGAAGGCCCTTGGAGCTGGACACTGGGGGTGGAGACACTCCTTCAGGTATACAATATAATTCTCATCAACAACAAAACATTTAAACCTGGGTTATGGTTCGCCCAGTTTGGGACTCCTTTGCCACTCAGAGTTGCTAGGCAGGAATAAATCTGACCAGCACAATGTCTCTCATCACTGCTGAGCTGTGGTGCAACAGACTGGGCTTACCAAATAGCTTTAAAAGGCATAGGAATCATTAGTGGATAAGGCGTTCAAAACTGTAGCCTGGTTCTGTAATCCTCTGATCTAGTACCTGTCCCCCACTCCCAATTTAGTGTAGATGTGGTTAGCCACTTGTTCACAGTTTCCCCGTATAAACACAAGCCAGTGAATCCTTAGCACCTTCATACTGTAGCTTAAAGGATTAGTAAGACTTCAAAATCGTATTAGTTAGAAGTGTGATCTGGCATCAAAACCTGGAGTGCAATTCTACACAGCTGCTTAGGACTAAGTCTCACAGGGCTCAGAGAGGCTTACTTCTGTGTAGACATGTCCAGAATTTCACTACAACCCTACTGATTGTTGCAAGGATAGAGTCAAGCTCTAAAAACACTCAGCCAGGTTAGTCCAATAGCTGTGAAAAACCTAAAAAAGGTAAAAAGGTAAAGGACCCCTGGACGGTTAAGTCCAGTCAAGGGTGACGATGGGGTGCTCATCTCGCCTTCAGACCGAGGGAGCTGGCGTTTGTCCACAGACAGCTTTCCGGGTCATATGGCCAGCAGGACTAAACCACTTCTGGCGCAATGGGACACCGTGATAGAAGCCAGAGCGCACGGAAACACCGTTTACCTTCCTGCTGCAGAGGTACCTATTTATCTACTTGCACTGGCATGCTTTCGAACTGCTAGGTTGGCAGGAGCTGGGACAGAGCAACAGGAGCTCACTCCATCACAGGGATTTGAACTGCCAACCTTCCAATCAGCAAGCCCAAGACCACAGTGCCACCTGCGTCCCTGCTGTGAAAAACATACTGCAGCTGGGATGGAGATACCAGTGGCTCCCTGTGTGTTGCTGTCGTCCAACCTCCACTGGGACCAGCCAACCTTACCAATGGTCAGGGATGCTGGCAGCTGTAGTCCACCAACATCTGCAGGGTCAAAGGCTTCCCATCTCATCTTAGATGAGGGGTTGGATACGCACATCAAGTATGTATTTTGGAAAGTGGTTTGCCTGTTTGTTTGTTCTCCCGGTGTCCAGAAACCTTGTGAGATATCATCGCCAAACTCATCAAAAAGGTTTCTGCTGTGGGGCTGGTGATTTTTGTTGATGTTGGGCCACAAACTGCCTCTGTCAACCAAGATGGTGGACCAAAATATCACTTTGGTATGACTTCTCCTATTTTGGGGCGTAGGTTCAGCCACCTCTCAAAATACTGTTGCCAAACTCGGCATGGAGGTTTCTAAGATGGGAATGGCAGCCTTCATCAATGTTTGGACATCGGTCCCTATTTTGAGTCAAAATGGTGGACCTAAATGTGACTTTGACCATTTTTGGTGGGCAATAATTTTGTCCACCTCACATGATATTGCCAAACTCAGCACAAGGGTTCCAAAGGTTTTGTGGTGGCGGTCAACATCAATGTTTGGGTGCCGGGTGCCATTTTGATTCAAGATGGTGGACTCAAACATGACTTTGGTATAGCTGTGCCCATTTTTTGGCACAGGTTCAGCCATTTCTTGGCATATTGTCCTCAAACTCAGCATGAGGCTTCCAGAGGTGGGGATGGCAGTGTGTGCTGGTGTTTTGACACCAGGGACCATTTTGATTCAAGATGGTGGAACGAAACATGACTTTGGCATGATTTTGCCTTTTTTGGCATAAGTTTGGTCACCTTTTGATATATCATTGCCAAACAGTGCACAAGGTTTCCTGGGGTGTGTGAGGCAGTCTTTGTTGATATTTGAATGCAAGGCACCTTTTTGGATTAAGATGGTGGACTAAAATGTGACTATCTAATACTATCTATTTAAAAATAACAACATATATTTGATTTCTAAGCATTACAGGGCAGTGTCAAAGACCCTCTACTAGTAATAAATAAATGAACAATTTTTCTAAGCATTCTGCTTAGGCAACGACTGGCAGCTGGGCATGATGTATCCATATATCCTGTCCATACTTCATGGATATGAATAAAACAAGGTAATAATGTGGGAAAATATGAACAAAGTGTTCCTCCTAGAAGATTTTGTAAAAGCCAGCTAGGGTGGGACTTGCAATTGGGTTCTAGATAAGGGACATGAGCCCAGTCACTCATCTGGAAGTGACAATTGTGAACATATTTTTTTCAGTCTCAACAGAATGATTATTCACATTTTAACCTTCCGGTTCTTATACTTTGATCCTAAACTGGATGTTGTGACTCACCTTCCTTCTCTCACACACGTAGAAGTGTACCCAACTGTCATTTCCTCCTCAACGACTCTGGGGAAAGTTGAAGTCAGAAAGAAAACGTAGCAATGATTGGATGATTCAGTAGAGGTGAGTGCCCTCGAGGAAATGGCTGGAACAACCCAGAGGACATGTAGATCTGCTATATACAGATCCCCAGATTGTGGCCATTATGTGGAAATCACATCCATTTGATTTGATTGAATGCATGTCTAGGTGGAAGGCTTCACCCATTTTTCTCTCATGTCCTGCTCATCAGCTAAAGAAGAGATAGAGAACCAGTAGCCCTCCCGATGTTGCTGGATTCTAATCCCCATCAGCCCCAGTCAGCACAGCCAGTGGTTAGGGATGATGAGAGGACCACAGAAATATGTAGAGGACCACGGATTCCCCACCTGAGTATTAAAGGCATAAGAGCAGTCTGCAGGCTGTCTTCCACTCAGGCCACTTACAAGGCAGCAGGAAAACAATGCCTGGTGCCTAAAATCAAAATTCCAAGGGTGACTGGCATCCAACCTTGGTTTTTGAAATCTTAGTTGGATATCACCCCATGTAGATGCATCTTGTCAGATGCAGCAGAATTGTCAGATATTTGTTATGGTGAAGGATTGCACAGACCCAACACCCACCCCCACCCAAACTCACACCTACACCCACTCTTCATTTTGCAAAGGCTAGCATTTCAGTACAACCTGTGACTGCATATTTCGCAAAGTACTTGAACTCTGAAAGATATCTCTAGCTTCCTCTCCTTCCCATTTGTCATATAAGCCTTGCATCAATGTACACAGGCTGAGACCCTACCTGCCCACAAACTGCCTTGCCAGAGTGGTGCATACTCTGGTTATCTCCCGCTTGGACTACTGCAATGTGCTCTATGTGGGGCTACCTTTGAAGGTGACTCGGAAACTACAACTAATCCAGAATGCGGCAGCTAGACTGGTAACTGGGAGCGGCCGCCAAGACCATATAACACCAGTCCTGAAAGATCTTCATTGACTCCCAGTACATTTCTGAGCACAATTCAAAGTGTTGGTGCTGACCTTTAAAGCCCTAAATGGCCTTAGTCCTGTATACCTGAAGGAGCGTTTCCACCCCCATCATCCAGCCTGGACACTGAGGTCCAGTGCCAAGGGCCTTCTGGCGGTTCCCTCGCTGCGAGAAGTGAGGTTACAGGGAACCAGGCAGAGGGCCTTCTCAGTGGTGGCGCCTGCCCTGCGGAACACCCTCCCAGCAGATGTCAAGGCAATAAACAACTATTTTACTTTTAAAAGACAACTGAAGGAGGCTCTGTTTAGGGCAGTTTTTAATATCTTACGCTGTATTGTTTTTAATATTCGGTTGGAAGCCGCTCAGAGTAGCTGGCGAAACCCAGTCAGATGGGTGGGGTATAAATAATAAGTTGTTATTATTATTACAGTATTATTATTATTATTATTATTATTATTATTATTATTATTATTATACTAACCCTCAGACTGACAGGTCCCCAGGATGCCAGCAATGGAAGCCAGCCACAATGCAGCATGAAAGGTTAAGGAGGTTTCACTTCTGGGTCAAGAGCTCAAAGTGATACACGTCAAACGAACCACAATTATTGGGTTCACTTACTAAACACACCTTAGACTTCCTGTTTTTGTAAGACACTAAAGATAGATTTCTTTTGAAGTTGTAAAAATAAATGCACATTGACACAATCACAGATATAATGCTAAGACTCCAGCTGAAACCTGGAAAAGCATAGAGGAAGTCATCTCTTAATATAGTCCCTTATACTTGGAGTAGTGCATATAAAGGTCATCCAACAGAGGTTGCCTCTGCCTCCTGACCTTCGGTGATCAGAAATACCAAATGTGATGCAATGCCCAAGTCTTATGGGGGGAGTTAAGCAACTGGCAGAACATTTAATCTCCAAGCAAGAATTATCCGCTCTTCGCAGTTCAAGGTCAGACTCTCGAGGTTACTTTAAGATACACGTCGAGTACAGACTTGTACTTGAATAAGAGTTTTCTTGAAGGATGGAGAAAGTTTTTTTTAAAAAAAGTGCCACAACAGCAAGAATCTTGAAGAAAATGCGCCACCTGCTGGTTAAAAAAACAGACTTGTTTCAATTACGCTACACTCAAAGTAGAGGAATTTCATTTTAATGACTTGAACCATTCAGTTAGCAGTTCAATATGAGAATATATATATATATATATATATATATATATATATATATATATATATATATATATATATATCAGATCATTGCCCCATTAATTCCAGCCCGCGGAGAGAAGACTTGTCTTGCTATGAGCTTTGCACGGTGTCTTCTCTTGCCTATTTGTTTTGCAACAAGGGAAGACACAGCGCAAAGCTATTTACGCTCAAGTAACATTCTTTGTGTCCAGTTATAATTGATATATATTTCAACCACAGCCTGTATTTTCCCCATAGTTTTTAAGGGTGATCAAATAAAATAAAAAATAAAATAAAATAAAATAAATAAAATATAATAAAACAACATTTCTGGTTAATTTTTGCTTGTGCTGTAGGTTTATTTCTGAAATAGTATGCAAAGCACATATACCCTTTGTAACTCTTGGGCCTGCCAATCAGAAGGTCGGCGGTTTGAATCTGTGTGACGGGGTGAGCTCCCATTGCTCTGTCCCAGCTTCTGCCAATCTAGAAGTTTGAAAACATGCCAGTGCAAGTAGATAAACAGGTACAACTGCAGCAGGAAGGGAAACAGTGTTTCCGTGCGATCTGATTTCCGTCATGGTGTCCCATTGTGCCAGAAGCAGTTTAGTCATGCTGGCCACATGACCCAGAAAGCTGTCTGTGGACAAACGCCAACTCTCTTGGCCTGAAAGCGAGATAAGCACCGCAACCCCATAGTCGCCTTTGACTGAGCCATCTAGGGGTCCTTTACCTTTTACCTTTGTAATTCAACTGAGATGCATACATTAGTGAAAAATATATAATGCATTCTTATTGAGAGGAAATTGCTTACAAAAATGTGTACATCAGGCAAAGTGGCACATAAAATAAGTATCTTAGGATAAATTGACATTTAAAAAGTTGACAAATTTTCATGAGGACTTAAAACGAAAATTGCAATGTGATGCAGAAAAGTGGAGAACTAAAGAGTGGAAAAGCAAGAAACCAAGAGAAACAGATATTGACAGATTTGTGCATCTCTAGTGCACAGCTTGGATAGACATGATTTGATCTGACACCAGACCTGATGTCGAAAGACTGAATTTATAGACTGAAGCTTATTGTACACACTGGTGTCCCTACATCTTCCAACCAGTGTTGCAGTTTTGACTCTTTCTGAAGGCCAAATTCTAACAACTATTTTGCCCAGGCTGTATCGATCACACCACAATTCATGTAGGTTGCATCCAGTGACAACCTGTTCATTGACCATGCAACCTGATTTGTTAGCACAAAGTTTTCAGGGTGATTAGATGATGTTGGTTGTTTATTGAACATTCGTTCTTCTTTGTTGCATGCAGGCTATATACAACACCACACAAAGCAATTATCAATCACCTCACACTTTCCAGTGCATTTTCCAGCCATTTTTCTTATTGTAATACTTTTTTTTTGGGGGGGGGGAGCTTGCTTGTTGTGTACCAAATCCACTTAAGTTGCACAAACTGGGTTTGCCAGTCAGCAACTCAATTCCACCTGCAAAATAGCGGGTTTCTGGAAGCAACCTTACCACTGAATTATCACACCTGCCAAAGACCGTAGCAGAAAAAAATAATTATTAATAGAACTACAGGCTGCATTAATAATTGCCAAATTGTCCGTGAATCACAATGGTCTCATAAAGCCATGGTATGTGTCTTGGAGCAATTCCATGTGACCAGATTATTCGGCCCTGCTCATCTAGTGACAACAGTATGTTCATGAGACAAAGGAAAGACTGACAGTTCAGAATGTTTCTGAACTTCCTAAATGTCATGTGTTTGCAAGAGATACCTATCAGGAGCTAGAAATAGTTATCTAGCTCACTGTGAATATGAACACAAAGGCCATCATTTATTTTTAGATGTTTTGTAGGGTGCAATGTTTCTATGTTGAAAATTGTATTGCACTGAGAAGAAAGGCGTCAATTCATCTTTTTAACTTGACACACACAAACACGCACACACGCGCGCGCGCACACACACACACACACACACACACACACACACAGGCTCTGTTTGGACAATTTGAAATGTCACTGAAAATTTCCATTGGGCAAGCCACTATCCCTGAGTCTAAACTGCCTTACAATGTTGTAGTGAGGATGAAACCCATGTCTGTTGTACTGGAGATACCTGGGTGAAAGACATCTTGAGGCATTGGATACACATCACTTGGGAAGACAGGTGAACAAATATCAGTGTACTGGAAGAAGCAAAGATCACCAGTATCAAAGCAATGACTCTTCAACATCAACATCTTGGACTTGTCATGTTGTGTGGATGCCTGATGATCATCTTCCAAAGCAACTACTCTATTCCGAACTTAAAAATAGAAAGCGTAATGCTGGTGGTCAACAAAAGAGCTTAAAAGACTCTCTCAATGTAAATCTAAAAAAATGTAGTACAGTGGTACCTCGGTTTAAGTACTTAATTCGTTCCGGAGGTCCGTTCTTAACCTGAAACTGTTCTTAACCTGAAGCACCACTTTAGCTAATGGGGCCTCCTGCTGCCGCTGCGCTGCTGGAGCACGATTTCTGTTCTCATCCTGAAGCAAAGTTCTTAACCCGAGGTACTATTTCTGGGTTAGCAGAGTCTGTAACCTGAAGCGTATGTAACCTGAAGCGTATGTAACCTGAGGTACCACTGTATAAGCACCGACAACTGAGAAACACTGGCCTGGGAATGCTCCAATTGGAGAACAGCCTTTACCAAAGGTGACATGGACTTTGATGATGCTTGAACTCAGGAACATGTGAAGAGGAAGACATGTTTGGCAAACCCTTACCGTGATCAACTCCTGCCCGAAAACCCATGTCCCCACTATGGAAGGACGTGTGGATCCAGAATTGGCCTCCACAGTCACTTATGGACACTGTTAAAACTGTGTTTATGGAAGACAATCTTACTCAGCTACGAGTGATCGCTAAAGAAGAAGAAAGAAAAAGGTATATGTGAAGTAATAGGAGCCTGCAACAAAATGCTGCAGTATATACTTAGCTTTACAAGGGTATCCCACTACTTCACACACACCTTCTTCTTTCTTCTTCTTTGGCGATCAGGTCTTACACTGGTGCAAGATTCTTTTGCTCTTGGTTCAGCCATCTGAGCCCTGACTAAGCTGGGGATGAGGTGTTAAACTGGCACATTTCATTTATGAATTTATTTATTAAAATTGTATAACACCCTATACCTGTAGATCTCAGCACAGTTCACAACATAAAATCACAACATATATATCTGCAGCTTTGCCTGGCTGTAGGGCTTAGGTCAGCATAGCCCGGCTGTGCCTACTTCACAGGGTTGTGGTGGGGATTAAATGATGATTGAGTCTCTATAAATGCCATAACAAATAAATGAGCAAATGAGCAACTTAAGTCAGAGATCTGCTGGCTCCTTACTTGCTCATCCCAGCAGATCTTGGGTTTGCAATGTTCCCTTCGATTGACTTTATTGAGCTGCCCACAGCTCCAAATGGGATCCAAAATGCAGCAATCTGATTGGTCCTAGAACAATAGGATCCAAAATGCAGCAGTCTGATTGGTCCTAGAACAATGCAGCAGTATGATTGGTCTGCAAGAGCCACCCAATCCAGCTCCAGATGGAAGTGAATCCACAACCTGATTGGCCTACAGGAGAATCCTGGAATTAGCCAATCACGTGCAGCCCATTGCGTAAATAATGTATATAAAGCAGATACTTTGGGGGGACTTTCATTCCTCCTCACCACTATGAGCTGAATAAAGAGCATGAAATCCACTCTCGACTCTGAGTATATTTCAACACCCTTGAGGGACAAAGCAGGAGCAGCTTCCTATCGCTGCCCTTAACTCACCTTCCCAGCCAGCAGAGATTCAGCTGGAAGGATGGCCCCCTGTCACAAATTCCAGTCCAGCTGATGGGGAAAACTGGATGCAAACGCTGCTGGCGGCCTCAGCTTGGAGCTTTTCAGAAGTGCTGCATCCAAGGACTCGAGCTCCGAAAAGTTCCGAGCATTCCAGAACACGGCCTCTCTCTCCCCCCCCTGCAACATTTGGAACTGCGACGACGGGTTCATTGTGGTTGGACGCCACTGGTGACGCGTGGAAGCGCATAGAATTCTGTTCATGAGCTGGCAACCGCAAAGTTCGCACACGGCCTCGCGCCTCTGGCACTCATTTAGTCATGCAGGTAAACATGCGAAGGGAGGAATTAAATTCCGCCCAGGGAACACAATCCTTAGAACAGCACCGTGCGGCTCACGAAACAATGCAATCACTGGAGACCTCTCCAGCGTGCACAGCTTTATTTATTTAAGCAATTTTTAGTACCGACCAAGCCTTCCCCAAACAGCTTGTCGCTGCACATCACGGAGGGGGCCTGCTTGGTGGGATGCGAGCCCTGAAGTCTACCCCCACCCCCCCGTCCACTCCACCTTGCCCCTTTCTTGCCTTCCTTTGCCAGGCCGTGCCTGGCTTGTGTTTGCCTTGGAAAGGCAATCAAACAGAGGGACCGACGAAGACGGCGCTGATAATTCCTCAGCCTCGCTTTTGCTGAAATGGAGATGGAAACCACAAGAATCTCTTCGCCGGGGCTTCTGGACAGGTCACATTACCATTTGGGATCGCGAAGCATCTTTCAGAGCTTCTCTAATGTCTGTGCCGGGTAGGAGAGCCAAAGCGCTAACCACAAAGCCACTTGCACCTGGGTCCTGCTGGGAAGCACGAGAAGGTCCAGCTATTTTGAACACAGGCTTTATTTTGAATAGGTTTTCCTCTCCCATTTCCAAAGGCCGGCGATTAAAAAATATTTGCTTGCTGTTCCGTACGGCTGACTCCCTTTTCCATCTGCTGGCCTGGTCTTCATCCCGTGAGTGCGATCCCATCAATACGGAACATTTGAAAGTCCCAGGTCACATATTTTAAAGCACATGGCTTCCTCTAAAGCTGGCACTCCCAAACTCGGCCCTCCATATGTGAGAGCCAGTGTGGTGTAGAGGTTAAGAGAGGTAGACTCGTAATCTGGTGAACCGGATTCACTTCCCCACTCCTTCACATGCAGCTGCTAGGTGACCTTGGGCTAGTCACACTTCTCTGAAGTCTCTCAGCGTCACTCACCTCACAGAGTGTTTGTTGTGGGGGAGGAAGGGAAAGGAGATTGTTAGCCGCTTTGAGACTCCTTCGGGTAGTGATAAAGTGGGATATCAAATCCAAACTTTTCTTCTTCTCTTGGGACTACAACTCCCATCATCCCTAGCTAACAGGACCAGCAGTCAGGGATGATGGGAACTGTAGTCCCCAAACATCTGGAGGGCCGGGTTTGGGGGTGCCCACTCTAAAGAATGCTGGAAACTGTAGTTTGCCCATCCCAGAGCTGCAATTTCCTGCACCCTTAAGAAACTACACTTTCCAGGATTCTTTCCTTTGTGCCAAGGGGACCTACATATTTGAAATGTATTGGATCGTTGTGACCACTGTGATTTGGCAGCATTGCTGGTGGGGGAAATAGGGACATTCCAGGATCAAATCAGAAACTGGGATGGCTTTCATAATTCTGGGACTGTCCTTGGAAAATTGGGACACTTGGGGGGTGGCCTCTGGTTGGTCCCTGTGCTGGACTAGATGGGCCATGGGCCTGATCCAGCAGACACTTCTTATGTTCTTATTTCAATGGGAGCGGGTAAATCATATACAGTGGTACCTAGGGTTACATATGCTTCAGGTTACAGACGCTTCAGGTTACAGACTCTGCTAGTCTAGAAATAGTACCTCGGGTTAAGAACTTTGCTTCAGGATGAGAACAGAAATGGTGCGGCGGTGGTGCGGCGGTGGCAGTTTCAGGTTAAGAATGGACCTCCAGAATGAATTGAATTCTTAACCCGAGGTACCACTGTAGTTAACCATGTCCTTTATATTGCAAGGCCACTCCTAACGAAGTATGTATCGTAGGGTGGGGAATATCTTTGGGCCTGTGGGTCCCATTGCTCCTGGCAAACCTTCTGGGTGTTGTGTGTGTGTGTCACATGCCAAAAGTAGGCAGTGCAGGAAATGATTGATTTGATTTGATGTGATTGATTGATTGATTGATTCTATTTCTATGCTGCTTTTTATTCAAATAAATCCCAAAGCAGCTTACAAACAAAATATAAAAATAACATAATGGAACACTGCGAATACAGCATAAATCATATGGAATACTTAACAAATCATCAGTAGAACAATCCCAAATCCCATATATAACAATTACCATATATGTAACACTATTAACAAAACAACTAAAAAATAAGATACCCGTATTTTTCGCTCTATAAGACGCACCAGACCACAAGACGCACCTAGTTTTTTGTGATGGAAAACAAGAAAAAAAATATTCTGAATCTCAGAAGCCAGAACAGCAAGAGGGATCGCTGCGCAGTGAAAGCAGCACTCCCTCTTGCTGTTCTGGCTTCTGGGATAGCTGCACAGCCTACATTCGCTCCATAAGACGCACACACATGTCCCCTTACTTTTTAGGAGGGAAAAAGTGAGTCTTACAGAGCAAAAGAAACGGTAAACATCACAGTTACACCAAAAATCATAGGAGTCATAAAGTACGACAGCATTCATATCTATAAAACAATATTAGCATTAACATGTTGCTATTAGTGCAATGCAGGAATCCCAACGAAAGTATCCATGACAGATGACCATCCAACCTCTGCTTAAAAACCTCCAAGGAAGAGGAGCCCACCACCTTCTGAAGGAGTCCGTTCCCTACCCCCCCTTTTTTTAAATAAATATTTTATTAAGTTTTAGAAAAACAACAAACATAAGAAAAAACAAGAACAAATACATAAAAATACAAAATTATAAAGTACATAAAAAATGAAGAAAAAATAGTTTCAAAAAAGAAAAGAAAAAAAACATTTCAAAGAAGAAAGAAAAACACAAAAATCCCTCTTTTTGCTTCTCATCTTTGATTCACTTATTTTCTTGACTTCCTCACATCTCCCTCTTTTGTATCCCTGTTACAAATTAATTCAGCAAATTCATATCCAATTAATTTGTCTAGTTATCCGTCTAATCTTATTTTTAACCTCATTGCTAGAACCCCTTCAGTTCATTTCAATGCCATTAACTTTCAAAAATTTTACAATATTTCTGTAAGTACGTAGATTTAAAATTTCTTCCAATCTTTTTCCACCAACTCTTCTCCCTGGTCTCGGATTCTGCCAGTCATTTCCGCCATCTCCATATATTCTATTACTTGCATCTGCCATTCTTCCAGAGTGGGTAGGTCTTGTGTCTTCCAATGTGAAGAAGTCCGTTCCACTGTCAAACAGCTCTTACTGTCAGAAAGTTCTTCCTGATGCTTAGCTGGAATCTCTTTTCTTGCAACTTGAATCCATTACCTTCCGGAGTAGGAGAAAACAAGCCTGCTTCATCTTCCATGTGACAGCCCTTGAGATATCTTCTCTTAGTCTCCTCTTCACCAGGTTAAGAATACCCAGCTCTCTCAACAGTTCCAGGCTTGGTTTCTGGACCCTTTATCACCTTGGTTGCCCTCCTCTGCACACGTTCCGGATTCCTTACATTTCCTACGTGTAAAACAGAACAGCGCTTGCTTGCAGCCATCGTTAACGGATGCATATATGTATGCATTGGGCTTAGACCCCCTTAGGTCTGCTGCATATAATCATGGGAGGAGCATCACAAAGGAGGAGCTTCACAAAAGAGCCTCACAAAGTCTTAGTGATTTCAAAGGGAGTGAATGCATTGCTGTTAACAGTTGTTAATGCAATGCTCATACAACATATACTTGAGGTACTAGCATCACATTCAACAAACCTAATTTATTTAAGGGTAAAAAGACTCAATTGTTCTGAATCACAGCTGAGCTCATTGTTCTTAAGCATACTGATATATTTTTCTTGCCATATATATATATATATATATATATATATATATATATATGCCATAATTTTGGGGGGCCCAGCTGCAATCCTTACCTGGGAGTAAGTGCTGCCAATCACATTGGGAAACACCTCTGAGTAAATTGTTCTATTCCATTATTTATATTACTTTAGTACGGTGGTACCTCGGGTTACAGACGCTTCAGGTTACAGACTCCACTAACCCAGAAATAGTACCTTGGGTTAAGAACTTTGCTTCAGGATGAGAACAGAAATTGTGCAGTGGCAGCGGGAAGCCCCATTAGCTAAAGTGGTAATAATAATAATAATAATTTATTATTTATACCCCGCCCATCTGGCTGGGCCTCCCCAGCCACTCTGGGCGGCTTCCATAAAAACCAAAAATACAGTAAAATATCACACGTTAAAAACTTCCCTGAACAGGGCTGCCTTAAGATGTCTTCTGAATGTCAGGTAGTTGTTTATCGCTTTGACATCTGCTGGAAGGGCGTTCCACAGGGCGGGGGCCACTACTGAGAAGGCCCTCTGCCTGGTTCCCTGTAGCTTTGCTTCTCGCAATGAGGGAACCAGCAGAAGGCCCTCGGCGCTGGACCTCAGCGTCCGGGCAGAATGATGGGGGTGGAGACGCTCCTCCAGGTATACTGGACCGAGGCCGTTTAGGGCTTTAAAGGTCAGCACCAACACTTTGAATTGTGCTCGGAAACATACTGGGAGCCAATGTAGGTCTTTCAAGACCGGTGTTATATGGTCTCGACGGCCGCTCCCAGTCACCAGTCTAGCTGCCGCATTCTGGATTAGTTGTAGTTTCCGAGTCACCTTCAAAGGTAGCCCCACGTAGAGTGCATTGCAGTAGTCCAAGCGGGAGATAACCAGAGCATGCACCACTCTGGTGAGACAGTCCACAGGCAGATAGGGTCTCAGCCTATGTACCAGATGGAGCTGGTAAACAGCTGCCCTGGACACAGATTTGACCTGTGCTTCCATGGACAGCTGTGAGTCCAAAATGACTCCCAGGCTGCGCACCTGGTCCTTCAGGGGCACAGTTACCCCATTCAGGACCAGGGAATGCTCCACACCTGCCCGCCTCCTGTCCCCCAAAAACAGTACTTCTGTCTTGTCAGGATTCAACCTCAATCTGTTAGCCGCCATCCATCCTCCAACCGCCTCCAGACACTCACACAGGACCTTCACCGCCCTCACTGGTTCTGATTTAAAAGAGAGGTAGAGCTGGGTATCATCCGCATACTGATGAACACCCAGCCCAACCTGAGGTAACCTGGTACCTCAGGTTAAGAACAGTTTCAGGTTAAGAACGGACCTCCAGAACGAATTACCGTATTTTTCGCTCTATTAGATGCACCGGACGATTGGACACACCTAGTTTTTAGGGGGGTGGGAAACAAGAAATAAGAAAGGAACAGAAAGCATCCTGAGCTAAGAGGGAGCGCTCCTCCATCTTTGCTCAGGAGGCTTTGCGGGGCTACCCCTGAAGCCAGGAGAGCAAGCGGGATCGGTGCGAACTGATCCCTCTTGCCCTCCTGGCTTCAGCGAAAGCAAGCTTACTGGCTTTCCTCCCGCAAGAGGGCAGCCCTTCTCCCTCCTTGGGGAAAAGCCCCCAAGAGCCACACACATGTTCCACTTGGCTCTTTAAAGGGAGCTCTGACAGAGCCTCCCGCCTGCATTCGCTCCATAAGGCGCACACACATTCCCCCTTACTTTTTAGGAGGGGAAAAGTGTGTCTTATCGAGCGAAAAATACGCTAAGTTCTTAACCCGAGGTACCGCTGTATTGGCTTGTCAGTCCATTAAAATAGTTTTACTCTGGTATCAGTCCCATTAGATCTCTTCCTCCCCTTTCCTTCATAAGTCTTTGCAGCTTAAAAATCCTACCAACAGCTGTTCCTGATCAAAAATAGTGAGCAACCACTCTTGATAGATGGATACTAAGGTTTGAGGCTGTAAACATTTGAAGCACACCTTGCAAATAATCCTGGGAACTGTAGTTTGTTAAGGCATCTGGGAATTTTTGCTCTGTAGAGTATAATTCCCATGCTTCTTTGGGGAGAAGTCATGAGCTTTGAATGCATGATGTGCCTAAGTCCCAGTCCCAGTCAGGGAATACAAATTCTTGCACGTTCAACGTGCCCTCACCCTGTTGAGGTCATCTCCATTCAAATCCACCCAGCCTTTTCCTACAGGTCTGGTGGAGAAACTGATCACCTTCTTCACCAGACTGTCTTGCGTTGTTTTCGAACAACGAATGCATACTACCAGAAACTCACTCAGACAGGTCTGAGTTGGTCCAAAGCAAACAAATGAAGCAAAGGGCTATGTCATAGGAGGGATTTTGTTTTATTTTTGAAATCATTTCATCTGCTCGCCTTTCATGTTCGCTAGGAAGAGGGTAATTGCTGGCCACTTAGCATGGTTTCCTCATGAAGGAAAGCAAAAAGCGCCTTCTACTCTCAGTGCACCCTTAGTAGCCAATGTGGTGCTTTTCAGAAGTTCTCGTTGGATCATAGAGTTGGAAGGAACCCTGAAGATCATCTGTTCATACAATGCAAGAATAGCAAGCTGTCCCTTATGGGGATCAAACCTGCAACCTTGGTGTTATCAGCACCACACTCTAACCTACTGAGCTATCCAACAGTGTTGTGATACAACAAGTCCCATCACCTCCAGCCAATATGATCCATCACCATGGGTAGTGGGAGCTCTGGTCCACAACATCTGGATGGCTTCCATGTTGGATATCACTGCTTTATATTATTAGATTGTAAGAGGTGGCCTGAATTTATTAAACTGTCATGTACAGTGGTAACTCGGGTTACATACGCTTCAGGTTACAGACTCCACTAACCCAGAAATAGTACCTCAGGTTAAGAACTTTGCTTCAAGATGAGAACAGAAATCGTGCTCTGGCGGCGTGGCGGCAGCAGGAGGCCCCATTAGCTAAAGTGGTACCTCAGGTTAAGAACAGTTTCAGGTTAAGAACAGACCTCCAGAACGAATTAAGTTCTTAACCCAAGGTACAACTGTACTAGTATTTTCTTTTAGAGTTGTCAAGCATTATTCAACGTTGTAGAGAAAGATCAGTCGAACGTGAACAAATGTCGTAGTTACCTGGGCAGAAGGCCCTTCCAACTTCAAGTTCCAAGGCGGCATTCACTGTGACGGAATCCTCTTTGCAGTAGATCCCCAGCTCCTCTGAGGTCCATGAATTTGTGAGTGAGGCCATGCCCTGGGTTCACCACTGAGGAAGGATGATCTACAATATTCACACCACATGCACAAGATTAATTGAAAGCTTGGAGCAGGAATGAAGTGGCGAATTCACTTCAGTCTCTCTGTATTAGGTGTGTGGAACTTGTGCGTCTACAGATGGTGTGAACTCCAGTTCACATTAGCTCTAACCAGTTTGGCCAATGGTTGGTAATGATGGGAGCTCGAGTCCTCAGCGTCTGGAGGGCTAGAGGTTCTCCACCCCTGATCTATGTGGTCCCTGGGCATGTACAAACTGCATGCTCACAGCATCATACAAGCAGCCAGGGATCATGCTTTCTATACTGTTCCCATCAGCATGTACAGGCATACAGTCTGCACATGCCTAGGGGCTATACAGATGATCAAGCAAATGTGAATAGGTCAAGGTGGGGTTTCTCACTCCCCTCTAACATGCGCATCACACAAGTAAAACTTCTGTTAATTCCGTTAGCCACAATTCCACCGCTAAACCTCCCCCTCTGAAAAAAAAAAAAATCACCGATAAACATCCCAGCAGCCTTTAATGACTCATCACCAAAGTTTTTCTCTTGGCAGGAATGCATACAATCATTAATTCAGCATAAAAACAAGGCTAATCAGTGCAATGACAGTATTTATGTGCTGGATTCATTCTTTGAACAGAGGAAAAAAAGAATAACTTTATCCTGCTTCCCTCACCATTAGAGAGGAGTACCTAATTACGTTGCTTTTCCTCATCAGATAGTTCCGTGAGGAAAAAATCCACAATGCCAGGGCAAAATTAATCTTTCTGCCCCTGCAGGACCTCTTCGAGGGGAGAAAGTAACTCTTACCTCACTAACTCTATTATTCTAGAGTTGTCAGAGATGCCCAGAATACTCCTATGTTAACTATCAACATTAGATTTGTACCCTTCACTTCCACCAACTAGCTTAGAACCACATTCTAGCTTACCAAGGTCCCCATAGCCACATCATAGTTTCCATTTTTTAGTACTCTTTTATCTTAGAACTATGGACATTGTCGTTCCCCAGTGCCTGGATCCCTTGAATTTATCTTTTGAGGTATGTCAGTGGATCTTGCTTTTCTTGGTCCATTAAAACACAAATGGATTGACCCCAATCCAAAGATCCTCATGCACAGTGCTCAGTGCATACATGCTGCTATGTATGATGTTCAGCACATAGGTGCCCACCAAGTAAGGGCTACACAGCCCACCTGTTTCGAAAAGTGGCAGGAATCAGGGCTTGGATCGCGTGCCTCCAACATGTGCCACAACATAGGTAAATCGCGTTGTCAAAGTTGACTATGCCAAACATTTATTGGGACAGGAGTGTGGAACTTGTAGTTCTCCCATAGTCATTGGACTTAAATTCCTATACTGTAATCCCTTGTGGCCATTGGCCATGGTAGCTGGAGGTGATGGGAATTAAGAACCCCTTGGCCTGAAAGTGGAGATGAGCACCACACCCCATAGTTGAATTTGACTGGACTTAACCGTCCAGGGGTCCTTTATCTTTTACCTCAGGCATAGGCAAACTCGGCCCTCCAGATGTTTTGGGGCTACAACTCCCATCGTCCCTAGCTAACAGGACCAGTGGTCAGGGATGATGGGAGCTGTAGTCCCAAAACATCTGGAGGGCCAAGTTTGGCCATGCCTGCTTTACCTTTTACACAAATCAACAAGTGTACACTCTTTCACACAAACACTTGCAGATGTGTAGAGACACCATGTACCTGTGCTCAGTATAATGTGTAAACAAGCTTATAGTCCATTCTACCACTGCAGGTCTCTGTCGGATCAGAACCTACCTCATTCTGAGACCTATGTAAACCAGGCCTTTGCTGTGAGACATTGAGGGTTGAGTAACAATGTACATGTATGTGAGAGCTGCCCTCCTTTGATACCTCCTCACACACACGATCATACAAAATGTTGCACTGGGCCTATTGTGGGAGAACCAACAACGCAGCCCGCACAATTTGCCTTGGTCCCTGTGGATCAGTTTCAGCAGCATCTGCAATCCCTTCTTTTGTGTATACGATTGTGGGCTCTGGATACACTGGAACAGCGAATACGATTCCACCAATTACAGCCATTTGGACACATCTTAAATCTGACAGCACAAACCCCTTTTGTGGCCCTGTCAGCTCATGGCAAAGTTTTCAACAGTGTCTTGAGCCTCAAGCAACAGGTAAGAGGTGGCAGCATTGCTTTTGACAGGGAAGTTGCCGAGTTGCCATCCCACGAAACAGTTAAACCCAGGAAGAAGTCAAAAATGGGAGAAAAATGTACCGTAATCCCAGCTTGATGCAATTACTTTGACATGAATTTAAAATAAAATTAAAGTTAACAGTTTAAACTGATGTTTGAGGGTTTTAAAAAGATTTAGTTTCCCTTGGAAGCCCGGCGTTATTTGATCCAGTATAATCTCAGTGTGCGCTGCTCATAACTTCTCTTCCCCAGTGCCGTAAGCACTAGATTACGCCCATCGGGCTAAGTTACAAACGTCTAAAAAATCATAAAATTATTCAACCTAGATTAAAGCATTCAGAGAATATGGTGTTATTTTAGTCTCCTGCCATATCCTACATTCACTATAAAATGGCTCTGTTGGCATTTGGAGAAAATGTCATAAAGCAAGTATGTAAGGAGGTGTTTTTGGTTTGTTTCAGGGCAAAGCGAGCCAAGTTAACATGGCAACCAAAATGTGTAACAGAAACACTTAAATGTTTTTTTCATAAACTGGAAGCCTTGTAAGTCCATGAGTACATGTTGGCTTCTGGGCAGAGAGTTAAGTGGAGATTATGTGTGCGTGCTCTGCTACTTCATCCCACGTTATATGTATAAAAAATTAACTCTCTGGAGTGGGAAGGAACGTATTTTGGAGGCTGCATTCAAGGAGGCTTACTCACGTTGCATAGCAACCCATTCCCACTTGTGTCATGTGTTGATTTCGGCATTCGTCATGAACTACACTCAGGGAGAAGCCAACTAGATAAAGGACTCCTCTGATCTCATTGGTGATGCTGTAGAGCAATGATGGCCAAACCTCAGGTTGGGTGGGGGGCTGATCTGACCCTCGCAGTGAATTGAGCAGCCCAGTCCCATCTCATGGGCACTCAGTCATAGGTCGGTTATATTCTGTTTTGTTCAATTTTTTAAAAAAATGCACAGAGAAGCCCACATTTAAATTGCACATACCCCTTTTGTGTGAAATGTACTTATTTATTTCCCTGTGAAATGTGCATTTTGTATGCACTCTAAACATGAAATATGTACTTTGACATGCAATTTTTGGGCACTGAAAAGGCATTGCAAAATCCAGGTAAATGCAAAATCCGACTTTGGTTCCAATCTAGACACGTTCAGCAGAACTGGAATCGGTTGGTTTGCTGCAAAAGGGGAACTGAACAAATTTCTTCCACATCCCTATACAACCCCTTCCCCCAATTTTGTTCCCCACAAGACCCCCACCCCTGTTTTAGTGGTAGTGACAAAACCAAACCTGAGGACTGGGGTGGATAAGGATGCAAACTGCCCCTTTCCTAGTAACCAGATCGACCAAATCAACTCAAATATTTAATAAACAGGAAATTGGAATAGTGAGGTAGGAGAGCTGGAAAAAAAATTACTGCTGGCAACCAATGCACCCCTATGGGTTCAGATAATACATGGCTAAAAGGTAAAGGTAAAGGGACCCCTGACCATTAGGTCCAGTCGTGACCAACTCTGGGGTTGTGGCGCTCATCTCGCTTTATTGGCCGAGGGTGCCGGCGTATAGCTTCCGGGTCATGTGGCTAGCATGACTAAGCCGCTTCTGGTGAACCAGAGAAGCACACAAAAACGCCGTTTACCTTCCTGCTGGAGTGGTACCTATTTATCTACTTGCACTTGACATGCTTTTGAACTACTAGGTTGGCAGGAGCAGGGACCGAGCAATGGGAGCTCACCCCGTCACAGGGATTCAAACTGCCGACCTTCTGATCAGTTTAACCCACAGCGCCACCTGCGTCCCTATAATACATGGCTAGACAAGTCTAAAAAGCCTGGGACACAAATTTTCATGGCCATCTAGGACTACGGTGGCTCATTTACCAGAAGTAATGTATTTAGTGTCAACCCTGGAAGTGTATACTTGATTCTGATCAAACTAAGCCTGAGCTCTCTCAAAAACTTGGTGAAATAGCAGCCTAACAAGCAATAAGGGGTCTCAGCTATCCTGCCTCATGTTGAAATCACCTATGCACACACAGACAGAATTCATCTGCATGATGTTTTCTCCATTCTCTGCAATGAAAGGGCCACTTCTATATTTTCACTGCATTGAGCTCTTGAAGTGAAGGGGGATTGCCACTGGAAGAGAGGTATTACACTTTTGTATAGGAAGTCATGCACTAACAAGAGGAAGGGCCATAGCTCAGTGATAGAGCATGTTTTGCATGCAGAAGGTGTCGGAAAATTAAAACATAACTATGCACGTGTGCTAGTGCATGAAGTGGTTAAGTCCACAGAGTTGTTTTGCAAGACTCAAATCACACTCGCTGACTTCTGGTGAGGGAGGAAGTGAAGCTTCTTCTCTTTTCTTTCCTCCATCCTTCTTTGCACCGTGTAATCAACAAGGAAGGCTATGCATGTTTGAAACCATCTTTCTTTATTTGTACCCAAGAGTATTCTACATGTGTTCTTGCTGTTGCATGGAATAACACATGACTCAGACCTTTGGATCTTTGTAAGTAAATCATTTTAAACTTACTCAATAGTGTGTGTGCTATATTCATCGCCAGAGGTGTACTGCTGTTTAACTTTGTAACTGGGGTCTCTCTCCTGCTGAAGAGCTGAATGTTTGGATCCCGGGCATCCAGCTGGTTCTTTTACTAAATCCCCACACGTGGGTCACAGATCTTATTTTCCTTCCACAGAAGGTCCTAGGTTCAACCCCCAGCATTTTCTAGGCAGGGCTGGAAAAGACTTGTTTCCAGGACAGCTGCTGCTAGTCTGTATATTCAATACTATAGCTGGAACAATGATCTAATTCATTATAAGGCAGATTCCAGTGGATTGTATCAAGTGGTGTTCTTCTTGTGGACTAAAGGCTCTTTGATGCAGTGGAGGCTTCTGTCAGTGGAGGGAGAATCAGCAGAAATTGCCTTCTTCCCTGTTCCACTGATGGAAACTATCATTGGATCAAAAAGCCTTCCACTGGCATGAGGGACACCATTAAGTAAAAAAACCCCAAAAACCCATTGGACTGCACGTCCCTCTGTTTACACCATTAGTTTCTTTATCCCACATTATTCAATGCTCAAAATAAAATCTAAGTAGATTTCAAAAAATGGAATTATTAACTGACTAAAGAGATATTCTGTCCTTCTGTAAAAGAAATATCCATTCTCTGCTTGGCTTCGAGTAACTAAAAAGGGGGCAATAATGTATCATATCACACCTCGTGGGTTCCAATTTCCCAGAGGCATAGGCTGGCTCCCAACTGGTGGTTAATATAATTATCATTATTCTTTTCAAATATTAGTACGATGTGGTTTTAATTTTTTTTTCATTATTTCAGTTTACAACCATATTGCGTATGTTCTACATTAACATTCCAGAGCTACCCAGTAAAAACAGTTTGGATCGAAGCCCATTTGTTTAAAAAAAAGTAAAAGCAAAAAAAGAAGTTTACAATTTTTTTTATTAAAAAAAATTCTAATTATAGTTAACTCTTTATAAATAGTTTCGCAGAAGCTGGGGAAAGTGCTAAGTACTTTCTGAGCCCTGCCTTCTTAATAAGTCACTGTAAGGTTGCACCTAACACATTTCAGCTGCCCAAATCCCTCCCAAATCCAATATATATTTGTAATTTCCCTTTTCTTTGTTCTGGAGGTCTTAGAGGCTCCCAACGCACTTTATAAGAGGAAACATCTCTCGTACTTCTTGATCCTGCTGGCAAATTTCCATAACCTCTATGCCCTCCAGCTGCTCCCTCAGAATCTTGTGTCTTCACCTTCACTAAAAGAACCACAGAGTTTTTCATGCATCGGGCAAAAAGTACCAGGACAATTAGAAGAACACATGTGCTTCAACAAGCAAGCAGTTGGAGAACAAGTGACAAGCCTACAGGGATGTGCATCTCACCCTATCACTCATGATTTCAATACTCAACTCTCATAGCTTTGGGCTCTGCAAAAGGTATTCATGTTGGCTGCTGTTGCTGATGATGCAAGTTTTGTCTGGAATGCCTCACTCACCTCTGCGACTCATCACCGCGCCCAGGGAGGTTCCAAATGTGAGAGCCAGTGTGGTGTAGTGGTTAAGAGAGATTGACTCATAATCTGGGGAACCGGGTTCGCGTCTCCGCTCCTCCACATGCAGCTGCTGGGTGACCTTGGGCTAGTCACACTTCTTTGAAGTCTCTCAGCCCCACTCACCTCACAGAGTGTTTGTTGTGGGGGAGGAAGGGAAAGGAGAATGTTAGCCGCTTTGAGGCTCCTTCGGGTAGTGATAAAGCGGGATATCAAATCCAAACTCTTCTCTTCTTCTGGTCTCTGGAGCTGTTTTCCCAGTTTCAACAGAGCCACCAAGCTACAGTGACACAGGCTTTCCCACATAACTTGTCTATGGTCTGTGGTTGCACTGATACTCCTCTCTTTGCAGTTTGTCAGCCTGTATCAGGCTCCTTTGTCATTAGGCCCTTTTGTTTTGCTTTTAAAGAAACCCCCACCTTTCCAGCTACAGCTCTCGCTGAACATGAAGCTCGCTCTCAGAGCCAGGTACTTCTGCAATTTTAAGACCTTAGTAAGTAACATCTTAACTAAATTCATATGGAATGTAGCAGCCCCGGCCAGATATATGACATCTTTTAACATGTTCCAGTTGCATGAAATACTAATTAAAGGCACTCATTGTGAACAGATATAAATAGACCCCACTTTGCCTGCTATAGGTGTGGGTTGTAAAACAAACAATTATGTGACAGATGATACATGTTAACACAGGGAGATTCTATAATGACATTTCTGTAATTCTGTAACCTCTTCAAGCCGCCATGTGTTCTGCGTTAAAAATTAGCTGGGGTGCTGATTGGAGAAGTGATGTACTCTTCCCGTTTGTGACTTCTCTGCTAAGAAAGTGAAGTGCCTTCAAGCGCCCCGAGCATGATTTACATCGTATGGTTGATTCAGGCCCTGAAATCATTAAATGCACACTTGAGTTTTAACGGTGATGTGGGCTTCCCATTCCATCGGCGGGTGCCAAACAGCAGCAAAATGCGCAGCTGCCCCCACCGATTATGCCCTATCCTGCCTCAAGAACTGGGCAATTTGAGGCAGAGAACCGACTGCTTTTCTATTTTGCAAGCCCCTTGTCCCATCTGACTGCTTTCTGGTCTTCCCGCACCGAGATTAAAACATCACGGCAAAACAGGAAATAGACTGTGAAGTGTGTGCCTTTCGCAAAGCGTGTCCTCTCGATTGGAGCCTGATCACTGGATAGGAGTAATTCTCTGGCACTTGAAGAAAACACACAGCTTAATTCAATTATACAGACACCGCGATCCAGCTCACGAGTTTAATGTTTGAAGCAGGTGTCTTCACTGAGAATACATATGTGCACCAGTGTTTATTGGCGAGCGCATCAGCCAGGCTTATATCCCTCTCCTTTCTCCATTCTTCTCATTCAACACACGCAAGGAAAGGTTGCACCGCTGCTTCTTTCAATAGCCAATTTGAGAAGGAGGGCTGTGTTGTTGTTGTTTTCTTTTGGGGACTTATACTCTGGGACTCCGGGACTGTTTCTCTCCAGAAGGGTTTCTGTGTGTTGAACAACTGCTCAGCTGAGACCCAAATCCAACAGGCAAAGAGTCTCAATTACTACCATTCAGTGGCATAGCGTAAGGGGCCCTCAGAGGGGCTGTGGCCCTTGGGCACAAAATTCTGAAGGCACGCAGGCACCAGCTTCCACAGGGATCCCTATCCTGCCCTGGTGAAGGCAGTGGAGCAGCCCATGCCCACATTGAGTGGGTGCAGAGGGGGGCAAAGGATGACCCCAGCATGACCCTGGGCACTCCTCTCTGTGGGCATCGGTGTAATCCGTCTGCCAAGGGTCACACACCTGGCAGGGCTCCCCCCTGCACAGGCAGGCAGGTGGCGCAGTGCAGCCCTGCTTCACTCCAGCGGGGGCGGGGGGCACTCAGGTGGCACCAGTGGCTTGCCCTTCCCAGGCACTGGCAACTCACACGATGCAGCTGCTCCCATTTTGTAGTGGTCAGTCCTGTCCCTATTATATACTGTAAAAGACTTCCCTTGTTTCTGGTAGCGATTCCCCCACTTCAGAACTGATGTCTCTTTTGAGAGAGAGAGAGAGGGAGAGAGAGAGAGAGGGAGAGAGAGAGAGAAAGAGAGAGAGAGAGAGAGAGAGAGAGAGAGAGAGAGAGAGAGAGAGAGAGGACTAAGAGATAGGCTCAAAACACGGTGCTGTCTCTATACACTCTTGGTTGGCAACTCATATTCTCATGGTCTGTGATGTGAGAGCTGAAATGGGGATCAAAGCTGATGCAATGATGACAGAGGGAGCAATCCTATAGCAAGATCTGCCAGGATGAGCAGGTTAGGATCCAGTGGATCTCCGGTTGGGCTGTGAGGTTCCCAGAACAGTCCGGCTATACTAGCGTAACTCCCTCCTCCTCAGCTCAGCTAGAAATAGCCAGTGTATGTCCTTCATCCTGGTTCAGCCAGGACCCAGGAAAATAGCTGAGCCCAGTGGGTCTTAAGATGGTCTAAACCCTGAAAAAGGAGTGTTTGAGGGGTGGGACCAGAGAGGGATGACTTAGACTGGAACCTAACTCTGTCCTGCTATATCATGTGACCTGGCAACTTGAGGTAAAAACTCATGCACTATTAAAAAATAATTCTTCTCCCTCTTCCAGGTTTAGGCTCAGCCAGCAGAAGCTCTGCTGCCCAACAGAGTTGGGATCTAGTGTAACTCTAGAGTAGTTTCACTTACACCAGCTTGCTTTACACCAGCTTCCTGTGTATAGGATTCCTCCCGAAACCAAAAACATTTGTTCAGAATTCTGAGAAGATGAGACCACTTCTAATTCAAACTTTAATTAATTAGTAGCTAAGTATCCAATAAAAGGGATGCGGGTGGTGCTGTGCGTTAAACCACAGAGCCTAGGGCTTGCCGATCAGAAGGTGGTTCGAATCCCCGTGACGGGGTGAGCTCCCGTTGCTCGGTCCCTGCTCCTGCCAACCTAGCAGTTCAAAAGCACGTCAAAGTGCAAGTAGATAAATAGGTACCACTCCAGTAAGAAGGTAAACGGCTTTTCTGTGCGCTGCTCTGGTTCACCAGAAGCAGCTTAGTCATGCTGGCCACATGACCCGGAAGCTGTACATGCTGGCCCCATGACCCGGCCAGTAAAGCGAGATAAGCGCCGCAACCCCAGAGTCGGCCACGACTGGACCTAATGGTCAGGGGTCCCTTTACCTAAGCATCCAATTGCAAGGGGAATGATTTGCTTGTAGGAGTCAAGGAGAAGGAAGAAAAGTTGCTACATGTTAGGAGCTTCAGAATTTTGCAACGGTTGAAAATTACATGCCTGGCATTTCAGTAATATGAAAAAGGAATACAGTTCTCTGGGTGTCTAATGGTACATGCCCACAATTGTTCATTTCCTGCTCTATGTGGCCAGACAACATTTTGCACATCCCAGCTTGAATCCACTTTTTTTTTTTTTTAATCTGTTTATGTTTTCGTAGTTCATTTGCAGGGCAAGGACTAGAAAAGAAGAAAGTTTTGCAAGGGAGGGATTTTTTCTTTTTATGGTGGTGTGAACTGAGTGGTATTCGGCTGCTAATTAGCCATTCGAGGTCAAAGGTTCGGGAGCCACCTGTGGAAAGAGTATCCTTTTCGGGATAAAATGGGCATTGGACGAGAGGTGTGTTGAAGTTAATGTTTGTGGGAAGGCTAAAAATAAAAGGGACCATTGCCTGTGAGACATTTGCTTCCTACAGCATGTCAGTAGCCAATCGGCAGCCAGGTGGCTTTTGGCCACAAGGAGGTAAAAGGGCATTGGTCAACTGTATGGAACTTGGCCTTCCCTATGGTTACTGGAGAATTTATTTATAGACTAGGTAACTGAAATTGAAAGGAATTCACCTCTCAGAGTTTTGTTTCCTCTTAAAGTGCAGAGGGCAGGCTAATAAAAAGTACCTGCCATTCAGAAGGGAAAAGGCAAAGGTAAACATTTATCCCTTTTCTGGATCCACATTCAACAGAGCTGGACACCGAGCCCCATCCATAAATCTCTCACTTCTGGTTTCAAACCTGACATATAAAAAACATGTTGACAACAGCAGAGCAAGTAGCCAACTTACAGGAAAGTGCTTTTGCCCTGACCAAGAGTTGAAAGGGCTGTGGAGAATTGCACACTAACAAATAGCAATGTAGGAACTGGGGGCATAGCTGTCAACTTTTCCCTTTTCTTGCGAGGAATCCTATTCGGAATAAGGGAATTTCCCTTAAAAAAAGGGAAACATTGACAGCTATGACTGGGGGTGTGCAGCAGAGTTGAATGAATCCCAAAACAAGTGGCTGCTTCAGACAGATTTAGGATTGGTCTCAGCTAGGAATGCGGAAGACATTCAATCCAGTTCTCAATTAAAGATAAATCTATCAAATTCTCACTTTTTTGAAACAATATAAGAACCAAAACATAGCCATCCTTTCAAATTTGCACTTCTCCAAATGTTGCAAGTGTACAAAAATGTATATACTGGGGTTAAAATGTGCATAAAATGCACGTATTGGTGAAATTAACGTTCAAATATGCATTATATTAAGGGAGATTGCAAAAATGTGTATAAGTCAAAACTATATACAGTGGTACCTCAGGTTACATACGCTTCAGGTTACAGACTCCGCTAACCCAGAAATAGTGCTTCAGGTTAAGAACTTTGCTTCAGGATGAGAACAGAAATTGTGCAGTGGCAGTGCAGCGGCAGCAGGAGGCCCCATTAGCTAAAGTGGTGCTTCAGGTTAAGAACAGTTTCAGGTTAAGAACAGACCTCCAGAACGAATTAAGTTCTTAACCCGAGGTACCACTGTATGTATATGAGAAAATTTGCACCAAAACGCTGCTGTATTTTCATGAGGATTTTTTTTTTAATTGTGAATTGTGCAAATGTGAAGCACTGAATTTAGACAGGAAAAACGAGAAACTTAGAGAACAAAAATGGACAGATGTGTCCCCTTGTCCTGTTTCCTGCTGTTAGACTACATTTCCCAGCAAGCAGTGCTTTGGGTTCTGCGGCTTATAGGGCTACTGTATCCCAGAACAAAACAATCGGGCAGCAACTGTCATGCAATGATCCATCTTCCATTTCCTGCTAATCTCCTTGATGATCTGAACTTCCTGAGAAAAAAGCTGGGCATTGCCAGGTGAACCATCCGTCTCATTTCTTCTTCATTTTTACACTGAGAGCCAGTGTGGTGCAGTGGTTAAGAGCGATAGATTTGTAATCTGGGGAACCAGGTTCGCTTCCCCGCTCCTCCACATGCAGCTGCTGGGTGACGTTGGGCTAGTCACACTTCTCTGAAGTCTCTCAGCTTCACTCACCTCACAGTTTGTTGTGGGGGAGGAAGGGAAAGGAGAATGTGAGCTGCTTTGAGACTCCTTTGAGTAGTGATAAAGTGGGATATCAAATCCAAACTCTTCTTCTTCTTCTACACTTAGAAAACGCCTGAACTTTTGCTTCCTTGCCTTAGTGGCTCAGCCTGACAGAACCTGACAAACTCTGGGCTTTACCCACTGCTATTGTAAACCAATGTAGCAACCGTACCAACGTATTTATACTAGCTGAGAACCTGACTCTTCCCAGCCTGGCTGCTTTGTGGCTGTACAGTGTTGCTGTAAGGGATCTTTTGACCCTTCCCCTTGATTTCTTTCCTCCAAAGCACAGTGGAAGAATAGGTAAATTACACCTCCGCTGCCCTGGCAGCACAAATAGCCCGAGGGCTTCTAATATTCTGCCGTTGCATGGTAGGCCCCTTCTGCAAGCCTCTGGGGTTGCTCTGACAATGATCCCAATATATTTTGTTTCAAATGAAAATAAACTTTATTGCAACTTTCTGAAGCAGCGGGACCCAGGAGCCTATATTAGAGAAGCCTAGTGGGCAGCTGTGTAATCATTAGCAATACCACCGAGACCAGGACCTAGGATCAGTTTGGAAGGCTCCTCAGTCCAGCTGGGAGTATTATTTACTATGCCACCATCACAAGACCAACAAGTTAGCATAAGAAAAGCATGTCAGGAGGAGTGATGGTAAAACTAAACCAGCCAAAGCTGCAGCAGAAACTTTTTTTTGACGGGGGAGCTCTTAATTAAAAGTTCTGTTATCAAGCATGGCAGCTGCAGAGAACGTCCAACTCATTCATACTCTTAAAGAGTCATTGGGAGAAATTGTGCTTATAGAGGAAGAAGGAGGGAATTCCTCACCCACACAAAACTTTGATTAACCTTTAGTTTAAAGAGTGGCTCGCAGTCAGAGGAATATATTTTTTCCAGGGATTGTCCAACGACCCCAAAACAAACTTCTTCCCAATCATAGCTCAGTGGTAGAGAATGTGCTTTGCTTGCAGATGGTCTCACATTCAATCTCTGGTATCTACAATTTAGGCCTCCATGTAATGTGGGGTCACATGCACTCTGACAGCCCAGAAAAAAAAAAATAATATCTATTTTGGTCCTCTAGGACTTCATGTTCCACTTGGGGCAGGAGGGGAGGCGGGGAGAGCATGGATGTGGAGGTCAGGCCTTGGTGGCTGTCTTCTACCGTGAGGCTAGGCCAGTTCAGGCTGGAGAAACCTGCCCACTGAGCCACTGCTTGCCTACAGGCCGGCCACACATTCACCCCACTTGACAGGCCGGCTGGAGGCAGAGGCAGAGGCGAGGCAGGAGGCAGGCAAGAGGTGAGACTGAACCATCTTGCTGGTGCTTTGGAGATGCATCTTCACCCACCATACAGCCATGCAGGAACCTCTTGTGATCTGTCTGCACCCAGCACTTGTCCTCATGCCTCTCCTCCTGGGCTGTGAAACCTCCACCGCTGGGCTCCATTGGAGCAGCACTGATTCTGCCAGGTGAGCGGTAGGCACCACTGTTTTCCCCACTGAACTGGTCCCAGGGCTAACTTGGTGATGGTCTGGGAGGTATTGGGGGTCATGCTTCTCCTGCCTTGCCCCGGGTGCTGGCAACCCATGCTATGCCACTGTCAGGAAGGGACACTAAGATGAGGTTACAGCTAGATATGGAGCCACTGATGTATAGCACTCAAGAGTCACCAGCTCAATATACTCAGCTACTTTTCATTATTTGTAGTGGGCAGCAATCTTTAGGATTTTTTTTATTTTTTTTGAGAGAGAGAGAGATGCATGCTAAAAGAAAAATGAAGCAAGCACCACTGCCAAGAATAATAGAATAAAGGAGACTGTATTATTGTTCTCCCAGTCTGACCAGTCAGCTATGAGCTCTTTGTAAAACCTACACCTCTGTAATTGTTAGGCTGCCAGAGACACATATGGAAACACCTTTTGGGTTAATGAATATTAATTATTGTAGCAAAGTTGGAGGTAAATACTATACACTAACCTTGGCCCAGAAGATGAAGACTCTCCATCATAGTCAGGAGCCCTGCCAGAGACACTCAGAGTGAAGCCACTAGGGACCACAGAGCTCAGCGTATTTGATGGCAGTGGCTAAGGAAAATGGAGATAAAATCTTGATGGAGTCCCACAGTCTTGCCAATCCACTAGGCATGTTAAGCCACCACCCAAAACTTTGGTCGTGGAGGACAATTTCTTTTTTAAGAACTTGGAGGTAGCTGTGTGTAACTGCCTTGGCGATGACAAGTGGTTCAGGTGAAATAATACCCTTGTTGCCCTTGTTCAAAAATCCAGACAGTCCCTTTTCCCTGTTGCCAGTTGAGTCTTCCTTCAAAAGGGAAATGAGGAGTCACACATCAAAATTCCTTTGCTAGAGAGCATCTCGTTGCATACCAAGATGTACCAGTGATTGCTGTTTCTTGTATATTTCAGTTCTGAAAACCAAAGTGCTTAACATTTTACCAAATGAATAAGCACTTACTCATAGTTAACTATTGACTGACTGGTCTTTAAATGTTTAGATACTACCCTTCATCGAAAGACCACAGGGCAGCTTACAACACAGAACCTAATGAACAATGGATGTCAATATATAACATAAGAAGAATATATAAAAATGCATTTTTCATGTTTTCTATGGACTGGGTCCCTGAGAAGAGACTTCTGCCCAAGTAATAATTTTTCTTGCTGCAGAATCCGCATGGATTCATAAAGTTCCATCCGTTAAATATGTGTGTTTGTGTGTATTTATACATATATAAGATGTGTTGTATAATGCCATTTTTATTGCCATCTGCCTTGAATCAGTCACCTGTGGGGGAATGACAGCTACCGCCACTAATTCAATTACGTGCAGCACCACCATGTTGGCTGAAACACGCCCTGTTGCCTGAAATGTGTTTTTATTTTATTTCTTTTGCTCGGGATCTCTAAGGCTGTGGGCTTAAGCGAGTAGAACTGTGATTGGGGCGAGCCTTCCCCGAATAATAATAAATAATAATAATGAAAGAATGCTCAGTGGGTATGTTTACATTATAAAGAAAATTTAAAATTAACACCTTGGAGAGAGCACCTCTGAACCCTGGACAAATGTTGCAATAGAGGTCCAAGGTAGAAAAAACAGGCGAAGGTTAATCCAAACACCAAACCAAATAAAGAAGAATTACAACTGCCTAATAGACTGTTTTCTTGTTTCAACATCTGGAAAGATGTGGGAGGCAAACTTCATTGTTTTTGTACACATTCCTGATGCCTAATTTCACCCACACCTGTATATTTTTAAACCTTTGTCTTGTTCCCATAAAGCCAACTCATTTGTGCTTAGGTACCAAGGTCTGGATGGCTACAGAATATTAAAAGCTGCAAATGTGCCCATTAACATGAAATGGCGCCCCATCTCAGAAATCCCAAAGAACTCTCATTAATGTTGCATCTCTTCAAGTAACAAGGAAGTGAAGCAGGATGCTTCTGCGTTTGTAAGAACTCGATAGTTTAGTGTGGCAGTGCCTAGACTTTGAAATTCCCTGCCTATTGAGATCAAGCAGGCACCATCAATGTACTCATTTTAGCACCTGCTGGGAACATTCCTGTTTAGACAAGGCTACCCAGGTGCTTAGAAAGTTGAGGTACTTTTAATCTGTTTTAGTAGTTTAACTTTTATATGTTTTAAAGTAGGCTTGTAATTTTCTCTGGATTTTACTGTTTTATGTAAACTGTTTTGAGATTTCTCGCAATCAAGCTGTATATAAATTTCATTAAGTAAGTAAGTAAAGGACATAACCGGTGGAGTACGAATCATAGCCATGGCTTATTTTGCATATATGTAGATATTCTCTCTGGTAGAGAGCTTTTCCAGTATGAAGCCTGGGAACGAGAGGTGGTAGCAGAATTTTCAGCAGAATTTGGGCCCTCTGACCTACTCGCAAAGAGGACACTGATTTGCATAGCATGTGCACATGAATTGTATCATATGCAAATTTGCATCCTCTTTTACAGGCAGAATGCAAACCACCCTGAGCAATGGACTGCTTCTATAATGGCTAGCCATTGTCTCTAAAGCACTGAGACTCAGAGGGGAAGCCAAAGTGAGGCCTCCAGAGATTGATGGACTCCCAACTCCCATCTTCCTCAGGCAGCAAAGCCAATGGTCATGGCTGAAGGGAGTTGTAGTCAAGCAACATCTAGAGTGTGTGTCATACTTTCCCTGCATATGTTCCTGAATTCAACCAAAGCTCCTGGCGGAATCTTAACCACTTCCCATTACCATCTCGTATTTTCCTGATTCTTTATGGATATCTGGACCATAAAGAAGGCTGATCACCGAAGAATTGATGCTTTTGAATTATGGTGCTGGAGGAGACTCTTGAGAGTCCAATGGACTGCAAGAAGATCAAACCTCTCCATTCTGAAGGAAATCAGCCCTGAGTGCTCACTGGAATGACAGATCCTGAAGCTGAGGCTCCAATACTTTGGCCACCTCATGAGAAGAGAAGACTCCCTGGGAAAGACCCTGATGTTGAGAAAGATGGAGGGCACAAGGAGAAGGGGACGACAGAGGACGAGGTGGTTGGACAGTGTTCTCGAAGCCACCAGCATTAGTTTGATCTAACTGCAGGAGGCAGTGGAAGACAGGAGTGCCTGGCGTGCTCTGGTCCATGGGGTCACGAAGAGTCGGACACGACTAAACGACAACATTTTCCTGATTCCTAATCAGAAAAATCATTTAAAACTGCCTTTATCATTTAAAGCTGCCTTCTCTAGCTTCAGAAAAGCAAAGTCTTATTAACCGATTCCTGTTGTGCTTGCTGAATGTTGCCTCCTCTAATCACAAGCGCATTGTGGCCTTCCTTTGTTTGTGAATCATCGAATACATCAGCCTCTTTCAAGTTGTCTCTCCACACTGAAAACCTTTTCTCTGCCAATCTCCTGAAAGTACGGTCTCCAGTTCTCACATTATTCAGCTGCCATTTTCTAATACATTAGATCACCCAGGCTATGCCAGAGCTCTCATTTCCGTGGCGATTGCTTCCTTTCGTATCACAGAATGACTTTTCCCAGACTATGAAGTATGTTCTGAGTTTCAGGTCCAAATAAAGGCAAAATCCCACAGTGAGGCACACTGGAAAAACGGCCAAGTTTTATCTGGTTTTATGTCAAAATCATGTGAAAATGTGGCACGTAAATCTGCCAGGTTTTACACAATGCTGGGCCCAGGTTCACTCAGAAAGGGGGAGATTCTAGTGAACCTTTAGATAAACCTGGTCTCAGCTTGTCAGACAAGGAGACAATCAGGTCTCGCATGATGTCGACATACATTAAATACAGGCCACATTGTCCCATTCATATTAACTATTCCTTGTTTGCTTGAAGTACAACTTCCAAGCTCCCATTCCCCCCCCCCCCATAGTGTTTGGCTACACTATGGGCAACCTCTTCCTGATTTATTCTGTGGAGCCAAGACCTGCTGGAATCTGTTCATCAAACAACTCTAAATCTTGCTAAAGCCAGCCTTGTTACATTTTCACTTTCTCATAGCCACCCCCCACCTTACTCCGGTTGCATAGAAAAATCTGACATTTGTTGAATCAAAAATTCTCGGAACTTGTCCTAAAAAACGATTCACAGAAAAATGCTTCTCCTGAACAGTTCAGATTGAATGCTCTCCTGAGTATCTTTTATTTGTCTGAAAAACACTCAGCACACCAGTCCAGGCATGCGCTAGTAGCCCCATGTCAGAGAAATCCATCATTTCAATTGTAAACTCCTAGAGGCAGGGGCCTCTCTTATATCAAGTATGTTTCAGAGAGTTTGTGCTCAGTCCCTCCTCAGCCACTGGGCCTCAGTGGCTGGACCACACCCCTGGCACTCAGAAGTGATGTGGCAAATTCCACAGCGTGACTTCTCCATCAACTGGTTAAATATCCATTTCCAGCTGGGTGAACTGGAGGCAAGCTTCTTGGGTGAAAAGAGCCTGTGACATACACCCCCCAAACATTTCTCCAGTGAAAATAGGGATGTCCTACTATACCCTCCAACATTTCTCTGATAGAAATAGGGATGTCCTAAGGAAAAGTGGGACATTCCAGGATCAAATCAGAAATAAGAATGGCTTCTGTAAACCCAGGGCTGTCCCTGGAAAATGTGGGATGTAAAACTGCAGCCAAGTACAGTCATACCTTGGGTTACAGATGCTTTAGGTTGCGTTTTATTGGGTTACGGACTGCCGAAACCTGGAAGTACCAGAACGGGTTACTTCCAGGTTTTGGAGGCCACGCGTGCACAGAAGTGCTGAATCGCAATCTGCAAGTGTGCAGACACACCATTGTGGGTTGCGAACGCTGTGGGTTGCGAACGTGCATCCCACACGGATCACATTCGCAACCCGAGTGTCCACTGTACAACATTCCTACAGTGGACATGTTAGGGGATGTTTTGTACTACTCAGGAGAAGACTTCCTGTTTCCTCCTGAGCTGGGGCAAACTTCCACTAGATGTGACTTGAAGAGGGTGTGGTCTGTTGACCTAGCATGGAGGAGCACACGGCTCCATGTTCTGATCAGTGTGTGTTCTCCATTTTGTATGTTGCTGTGTGTTTGGAGAAGTGACTGCTTAGTCGCAGATACTTGGGACTAACTTCTTTATGGAATAGTTCTAGTTGTTATGTAACCTAAGCCTGCCTTCAGGGATAGGTCTGTGAACCTGAATGAATCGGTGAGTAAACTACTTTTATATTAATGTTAGTCAGATTCTTGTGTTTATTCTTTTTAAGAGGGATTAGAAGGGATTTTACCAGGAAGGAATCTTTAATAGTAAGACTCAGATGAGTCAGCAACAAGATGATCACTGCATAATTTAAAAAGGGGGATGTTTGGAACTCTGCTAGAATATGGAATTTGCTAGCGCAAGTTAGGAAGGATATCATTAAATAATGTATCCTCTCCTGCCTCCCTAATCATCCCCACAGAAAATAGGGACACTCGGAGGGTCTGCTGTGATCCTTAGTCCTAGTGAACTCTGACCAGGGAGACCTTAACCTGGTGGTAGTGCTGGAGCCGATCTCCCTGCTCAGATGCCACTCACTTTTCTAGAGATTAGTTATGCTGTCACATGCACTATAGGGCTGTTCGGAGTCTAGCTTTCCCCCCTGTATTTAGAGCCTGGCTCAAGCCATTTTGACACCTGAAGCAGAGCACCAAATTGCATCCCCTGCTGCTGCCCCCTGAATTGCCAACAGCTGGAAAGAAAGTCGGGGGTGCCTGCTGCCCAGCCAGACACTCCATGCAAGTACCCAACTGGACCGACTGAAAGCTGAAGCAGCTGACCTAGAAGTTGGGACCCTGAGTCTCAAGAGATTTGGCCAAGTGAGGCTTAGGGAAGGCCTACAGGAGGTCTCTCCCCATACATTCTGGCCTCAATTTGGGGGCAGCTGCAATCACGGAGCTCCAGTAGAATGCTGCTCAGCAACTTCAGATTTCGTGGATCAAAATTCCCATCACCTGTGAACATTGCCCATGCTGGCTGTGACTGTTGGGATTTGTCATCCAACAACATCTAGAGGACTTCACATTGGCTACACCTGTTCTAACCATTAAACAACATTGTAGCTCACACAGAGTTGTTACACAAGACTTTGTGTGGCAAGGCATCCCTCCTGCCCTTCGGTCCTCCCCAATACCAAGAATAAGAGGCATGCCAACAAATATTTGGGTGAAATCAAGCCACAACTTGACTTCAGATGTAAGATGTTTGGCATAGGCATTGGGTAGACCCCACCCTTCTGGCCTGCCTGCCTGCTGGAAGAACTTACATTCTGGGGTCAACCAGAAATGAGAGAGTCCCTGAACTGCATCAAGGAGTAAGTCCCCCACTGGATTGCACCTGGGGAGTGCTGTGGTCCCTCCCACACATAGGTGTCCAGATAGAAGTATGTCCCCTGGATCCATTTAACGGGATACCCCATTTTGGAGGGGCCAGGCAGAGGCTACAACCTCCCCTCTGTCCAAGACTACATATCCTGGCACGTGGGGGAACTCTGACACACAATCGCACCCACCAGAGAGGGTAAGCAGACTTTTAAAACAATAGACCAGGCATAGGTGAACCTGGTCCTCCAGATGTTTTGGGACTACAACTCCCATCATCCCTAGCTAACAGGACCAGTGGTCAGGGATGATGGGAGTTGTAGTCCCAAAACATCTGGAGGGCCGAATTCGCCTATGCCTGCAATAGACATACAGATCTGTACCGAGCACATTGCAGAATTGTCCTTGTACTTTACAGGATGATAGGAAGACCTAGCTAAGCTTCGTCATCTTTATAGGCTCCTGCTCTTAGCTCTCCCTCTGTGAAACGCTGAAGCAATGTGGGAAGTTTTCTGCACAGTAGGTAAACCCTCTGAGAGCCATATTAAGGAAGGAGGCTTGACAGCATCTCATTACATCCAAGTAGAATCAGGGCCCCAAAGAGTGGTTTTTACCTCTCAACGTTTCTTGTATAACTTTAGCCGCTCGCAATCAGAAAGGCCGAAGACTCTGAGAAAGTTCCGATTGATGACGGATTATTTAAACTATGCTGTGAAACACTTTCAGCTTTAAAATGTTCTATGCCCTGAAGGATTTCATGAAGAATGGCTGCATTCCACAGCAGGAACAGTGTTTGGAATGCTTTTCCTCGACTCAGTCTGCAGACAGTGATGATAAATTTAATGCATTATACTCCGTATGTGCACATGCATGTGCGCAAAAAAAATTCTCTTCTTATTTTTTGGACAGGTGTTTTTATTTGGTTTCTTTCGTACTGAAAAAAAGAAAAGAAAAGAAATGCCTCGCTTTTTTTCTACCAGGAACATGAAGATTGATTCCTTCCATATTACTGCCTCTAGGAAACCGAGCAGAGGATATAAAAACAGCACAAATCAACGCACATTGAACGCCAGCAGAAACACTCTCAAGCGTTCTGTGTTGGCTGCATTGGAGACGCCATGTTAAACTACAGTTCCGCATTATGCATTAGGGCATTTAGCATCCTGAGAACAAGGCTGTACTCTCAGTCTTTTCGTCTTCCCTCCAGTGGTGGCACCAAAAAAAAATAAGTTCGGAGGGAGGGCACAAAAGGGGCAAAGTATGTGTCAAGGTGAGGAACGTGGGTGGCACTGTGGGTTAAACCACAGAGCCTAGGACTTGCTGATCAGAAGGTTGGCGGTTTGAATCCCTGTGACGGGGTGAGCTCCCGTTGCTCAGTTCCTGCTCCTGCCAACCTAGCAGTTCGAAAGCACGTCAAAGTGCAAGTAGATAAATAGGTACCGCTCTGGTGGGAAGGTAAACGGCGTTTCTGTGCGCTGTTCTGGTTTGCCAGAAGCAGGTTAGTCATGCTGGCCACATGACCCGGAAACTCTATGCCGGCTCCCTTGGCCAATAAAGTGAGATGAGCGCCACAACCCCAGAGTCTGCCACGACTGGACCTAATGGTCAGGGGTCCCTTTACCTTTACCTTTATGTGTCAAGGTGGGCGAGCTGTGTCATACACATTAAGATATACAAAAGAAAAATAGCAGTATATGACAGGGATCCAGCAAGGGGGGAACCTCCTTGTTTTGGATATGCTTGCCTCACTGACCTCCTTCTTGCACCTCCCATGCTTCCCTCCACTGGCATGGTCATGATATTGGCAGTTTCTGCTTATATTTTTGATTCACCACAGTGTAGCATCTGAACCTTCAAGTATGGTTAATCAATAACGTTTTGCTTAAAAGCCAGCTTTCTAAACGATGGGTTCAAGTTATCTCATTTTAGCAAACCCTAGTTAAGACTAGGGCTGTGTCTGATTTGGCTTAGGACTAGATTTGGTGATGTGCATTGGTGGGCAATTTAGTTTGGATTGATTCAGACCTGGCTTATACCCTGAACCAAAATCAAATATTTGGAAATCTGAATTCTCGTTCCTTCCATTGACTTGCATAACTTTCATCCCCTTACATAGGTACATGGACTATGAGGACATGGTAGCTAGCCCCTTAAGAGACAATTAACTTTGCTGAATTTCAGACAAGTAGATTCAGGGTTTTGTGTGCCATCTTAAAATTTGCTCTTAAAAAAGTAAAATGGCCATAATTTTCTTGTTCCATCACATGTATTTATGTGTATGCAAGTTTGGAGACTTGGTAGCTGTCTCCAGAAGGGATTTAGCCTAGCGAATTGCAGACAGGTAAGTCAAGGGCTTTTTCTGGTAGCCTCCTTTAAAGCCCCCCTGCCATATTTTTTTTAAAAAAGACCCTATAGACTGTTGAGCAGCACAATTGCTATCTAGATAGTGCTAAGCATTATCATTTCTACAGTTACTGTTCATTTACTATTTATGCTGTGTACAATATACTCACAAGACACAAACACCCACACAGCAAAGACTCCACTCCAGCTCCCTTTCCCTCATTGCTCCCTCCTTACACAGTGTTGTTTTGCACTTTGGAGACAGGCTGTCTGGTTTTCTTAGAGAGTGCTTTGAGCTCCAGTTCAGCCCCAAGTGCTCTGGATTGATTTGGAGTCGTCCAATGCACTTCAGACCGACTCAGAGATGGGCTTTGGGCCAGGACTACTTTGGACTGAATTGGCCCAGTTCACTTTGGAATTCAGGATTTGCTCAAAAAGCGGTTTCACAGGCCTACTTAAGACTAACTCTTTATTGGGTTTGGGTCTCTTAGACAGAGGACTCAGCTATACAGCTGCAAATATAACGTTTTAAGTGCATTATACCAAAGTGACACTAGATGGGGGTGGTGAGCTAATGGCAAATTCCATATATATTTCAAAACGTTTTTTTTAAAAGCATTTTCACAGTGGTTATTTTTAAAAATATGTGTGTGTAGATTCAGCCAGAGCATACTCAGTACCTCAATAAACTATGACTTCCGAGATTTTTTTTAAAGGAAGCAGTGGAAATTATTATTATTTTTTAAAATAATATTTATTACTTTTAAATCTTACAAAAAAAAGAAGAAAAGAAAAAGAGAAGAAAAAAGGCAAAAGAAATACAATACAATACAATACAATATACAATGCACAACACAACATTAACACATTAAACTAAACATAAAAAATAAAAAATACATCATACCGTTTCAATGCCCTATCTTTCATTCCCTCGTTTCATCGACCTCCTCTCACCTCCCTTTTTGTATTCCACTTCTATTAATTATTTCAGCAATTCCTTTCCCTCTTTCTCTATTTTCTGTCATATAATTAACTTAACTTATTTTAACCTTATCTTCCATTAATACCATAATACTTATTTATACTTAACACCTTATAACATTTCTACTAAAGCCATATAATTTCATTCCAACATTTTTCTAACACTCATTAATTTTACAATATTTCTATAAATAAACTTTAAACTTTTTCCAATCTTCTTCCACCGTCTCTTCTCCCTGGCCTTGGATTCTGCCAGTCCTTTCCATCTATTCCATATGTCCATCAACATGGTGATCTTCTGTCCGAGGCTCTTAACTCTTTTCCAATCCCTTCTGCAGATCTTCTTCATATTTATACATGCACTTTACTTTGTCTTCTGTTGATCTTGTTCTTAATTTCCTTCCTTTGATGCCGAGGAGTAGATCTCGGGGAGGCTCGAACCTAGCAATATTTTTATTCTTTCTTGACAGGTCAGCCAAATCTCCGTAGTTAGCACTAATGTCCAAAAGATGTTTCAGGACGTGTTTCAAAATCCCTCCAAAACTGAAAGTCCCCACAGCTCCAATCTCCTCCTGGCCCAAGTCCAAATCCCAAAGGTCAGTACATCCCTGCATGAGGGAATCTATCCAACTTTCCTTCTCAAATCCAAGTAGGGTTCCAGTCCTCAAAATCTGACTTTCTCTAAATTCAGTCATAGAAGGCAACAGCTTATATTCATCAAATTGCCTCTGTAAGACTGGGACTCTCTCCACTTGTATTACTTTAGGTTCAACAACAACTTTCTCCCTTGCCTTCTCAACAATTTGCCATGTCAAAGTAGATTCCTGAAACAATTCCTGAATAGTTTCTGTATAGATGTTCACTTTTTGTCCCAAATCAGTCACTTTTTGTCCCAAATTGTCAATTTTGATAGTCATCACATCCGTCTTCTTATGAAGCTGTTCCAATGAGGCACTTATCTTGCATAATGCAATCACCAAGGCTTCTTCTGTCGACATTCTTACCAATCCAAGGTCAATCCCTGGTTCAGTTTTTTTATCTCTGCAGCTGGTAATCCCCCCAGCTCCACTCCTGTAACAGTTTCAAAGGCTCCCTCTAGAGGGAAACAATTTCTATTTGTATCAGTCCTTTTAAACACAGTTCAAGCAACAAAATTAGTTTCAATTTTCAGTTACTTTTACTCCTTTTTAAACGCAGAAGGAAACAATGGAAACAACATATTTCTCTTATTTAGCTATCTGTCCACATACGTTTTATTCACAGTCAATGAATTTTCCCAAAACGTCAGTCTTGCTAGCAGCCCTTTTCCAGGTTCAAAGCGGTGGTAATTTATCTTTCTTCGCTCTCTCTCCTGCAGGCTTACACGATCCAAAATTTCCCCCCTCTTCTCCTGCTTCCAGGGGGGGGTTAATGATTTTAACCAATGGAGGTTTAATCCTTTACAGAAGACTTTCCAAGACTTTAGCTTGCAGCCTCTTTGCTTCAGTCTATTTACAAAAGGGGAAGGCGGACTTCCTGTTTTAAACCTCCCTGTTTCGGTGCCAAATTAAGACGTTTAAAAATCCAATTTTTCGTTCTACTCACGGGTAGTTGTTTTAAGATCAAATTGTCTACAGGAAAAAGTCAGTGCTCTCCAACAACAGCTATGCGGCTTCACTCCGTGAAAGAAGCAGTCAATTCGAAGCACCGCGCCACTCACCCCACGTCGCTCCGGATCCCCGAAACCGGGTTTCCCCGTGAGTAGGGGAGGCGCAAAAGGTGCCAGCCGAATCCCACGTTCACAGGCTTCTTCCGCCTGTGATTTTTGGTGGGTCCCCGCCTTCGCCGTGGCGGCCAGACTCTAATTTCCACAAAGCAAATTCCTCCCAATCAGAGGAATTCAGCCATTGCTGGAGGCGCCAACCCGGAAGTCCGGAAGCAGTGGAAATTAAACTGGTTTAAGTTTGATAGAGAGGAGGGAGGGAACAGCATAACCAGTCAAACTGAGGCAATTGCAAGCAGCTCCACACAGCTTCAAGGAGGTCTTGGTTGTGCCTGCCCTCTTAAGTCCTTCTCCCCTCCTCTCAGGCTTCCCCTCAGCTTCTACCTCTGCCTCCTTAGCCTCCTGTCCCTCATCCTTTACATCTTCCTCAGCCTCCTCTCCTTCTTCCCTTATCCTAATTGTCATCACACTATAGTTCACAGAGCTAGCACCATCTGCCAGCAGCCACATGAATTACACTGTGATGACAATCATGCACAAATATATATTAGAATGAAATAGCTTGTGCTGGAAAAAAAAAAAGAGGAACAAGAAGGTGTAACAGGAAAGTATAGTTTGGCTTCAGTTTCAAAAGTGAGAGGTGCTTTCTTGTCTCTAAAATAATCTGTAGAGGAGCCAAGTTTAGAAAAACTCATTGATCAGCTTTCCTAAGTAAACTTCCTTGCGTATCGGCAGCTATTATGAGTCCAAAATGACTGGAAACCTCTTAACCCATTAGATGTCTGTTCATTCTTTCCTTCAAATCCCATCAAGAATATTTAGTTCAACTTTGGGTCACTTATGTCTCCCCTTTGGCCAGAAATTCCAGATGTCATAACGATCTGAAATGTAATTTGGGAATGATAGCAGCAGGACAGAACCAAATGAGAGATCGCAAGTACTGCACAAACCCCTGAACACCAGCCAAGCCAATAAATCCAGGGATTGTGCAGGTTGTATTGACATTGCATATTTCAACTGGAATCTCCAAGCTGATTGGTTGGTGGTCACAAAAATGATCATAAATAACACAGTCCTGCACAGCACGAGTAGCCAAGGAATGACGTTAAAATGTTAATCTTTCTCCTGCCCCCTCCCTATTTTCTCCAAGGCCAGCATCATTTACATGCCAAACACCATAAAAAGGATATACTACTGGAAACCAGAACAGCTAGAAAGTGATCACCAGAGATTTGTGCTCCCGCAATCAAATTTTACTAAACTTGCTTGAAAAAGTTAACAAGCTGCAGCTGAGCAAGGCCCAAACTGAAGCCTAGAGGGGTCCTCCTTACAAAATAATAATTTTAGGTGGGGTTTTAACAAGATGTCCTTGTCAGTCTGGTTTGACTGCTAGGCTTACTCTCCTTGCAAAGGGGTCCCTCAGATCTGAGACCAAAATTTAACATACGTATGCAGTCCACAACCCATGAGTTGTACCACTTCAGAATATCGTGTGGAAGATTCACACCTTTGAATAGTCCTTCACATTAAACACCAGTCAATCAATGTACCCAGAAAACCAGCACAAGTAAAAGCTAGGTTTTGGTTCCTGAAACACTAGCTTTCTGTGAGGTTTTGATGTTGTTACTATAAAGTTTACATGTTATTAACAACAATAAGACTTTTATTATTTATATGACACCCATCGGACTGGATTGCCCCAGCTACTCTGGGCGGCTCCCAACAAAATATTAAAAACACAATAGAACACCAGCCATTAAAAGGGCTGCCTTCAGATGTCTTCTAAAACTCAAATAGTTGTTTATCTGTTTGACAACTGATGGGAGGGTGTTCCACTGGGTGGGCGCCACTACCAAGAAGGCCCTCTGCCTGATCCCTGTAGCTTCATATCTCACAGTGAGGGAACCACCAAAAGGCCCTCAGAGCTGGACCTCAGTGCCTGGGCTGGACGATGGAGGTGGAGACGCTCCTTCAGGTATACAGAACCGAGGCTGTTTAGGGCTTTAAATGTCAACACCATGTTCTGTTTAAGGCCTTGGTCTTAACCTATAATGTTCCATTTGGCTTAGGTCATATGAGCTCCCCCAGTAACTGAGATTTAGATAATAGAAACATGCTTAGACTTCCTTCACCACAGGAGGACAGATTTACATGGTCTTTATGGAAGTGGCGCCCGCCCTGTAGAATGCCCTCCCATCAGATGTCAAGGAAATAAACAATGACAGTGGACACTTGGGTGGTGAGTGTGATCTGTATGGGATGCACGTTTGCAACCCGCAGTGTTCGCAACCTGCAGTGGTGTGTCTGCGCATGCGCGGGTTGTGATTTGGTGTTTCTGCTCATGAGCGACCCCTGAAACCCAGAAGTAACCCGTTCCTGTACTTCCAGTTTTCGGCGGGTCCATAACCCGAATAAACACAACCTGAAGCATCTGTAACCCCTAGGTATGACTGTATCTGACTTTTAGAAGACATCTGAAGGCAGCCCTGTTTAAGGAAGTTTTTAATGTTTGATCACTGCATCATTATTATTATTATTATTATTATTATTATTATTATTATTATGTTGGGAGCCGCCCAGAGTGGCTGGGGAAACCCAGCCAGATGGGTGGGGTATTAATAAGAATAAGAATAAGAAGAAGAAGAAGAAGAAGAAGAAGAAGAAGAAGAAGTGTCCCTTGTGCTTTGGAGTTCAAAGCAGGCCTAAACCAAAACCCACCTCTTCCTATTCTTTTTGGAAGAAATGGAAAACCAGATAACCAGATAACCAATTAGGGACCATGGCTACTTCCACACCCTTTATCTCTGAATTCCAAGAACTGGGAACAAACAATCAGGGCTCATCCTGCCATGGCTCATCCTGTGTGTAAAGTTCCTTGGGCTATCTGACTGATGGTTGCTGGAAACAGAATATGGATTAGGTGGATCTTGGTCTGCAAGGAAAAATTCTTATGTTTTTTGTATCATTATTTAGACAAGCTTTTAAATGCACATGTCTGGTTTTGTTCTTTTAGAATATTTTGTTCTATTGTTTCACTTTATTGCCTGTTCTGCACTTTGCTTTTATGATCACCTCCTAGAGTGCTTTGGCAAATTGGTGGGCTAGACACTGTGAAAATAAACAAATGAATTATTCCTTTCTTCAGAACAATTTCTGTTGGGGAAGTGGGCGGGGAAAGCTTTAGTAGGTCAGCTAATGAGTTAATGAATGTATTATTATTATTATTAATAATGATCTGAATAGGTGACAGGGCAAGGAACTGCTGTCTTGAATTTGCAGCACTGAATGACTTCATAATGTTGGGCAGTGATTAGGGCCATCTACCAACAACAGTCCTGGCGAGGTGGATTCCAGTAGAACGAAGATGCCAAGGAACTTCTCCAGCTGGCTTCTACCCTCTGACTTGCTCCACAGGGCTTTCTTCCATCGTGAGAAGGGATCTGATGAATGGTTATATTTTTATAGAATCGTAGAAGTTTAGAGTTGGAAGGGACCACAAGAGCCATCTACTCCAAACCCCTGCAAATGCAGGAATCTTGCCTAACATGGGCTTTGAACCCACAACCCTGAGATTAAGTGAATCCTGTTCTATTGATTGAACTATCCCAATATAACAACAACAACAATAACGCTTTTATTATTTGCCCCACCCAACTGACTGGGTTGCCCCAGATACTCTGGGCAGCTTCCAGCATATACAGGACATAACAAAATATCAAACATTAAAAACGTCCCTATACAGGGCTTCTAAGGTAAAGGACCCATGGATGGTTAAGTCTAGTCTAAGATGACTACGGGGTTGTGGTGCTCATCTCGCTTTCAGGCCAAGGGACAGACAGCTTTCTGGGTCATGCGGCCAGCATGACTAAACCACTTCTGGTGCAACAGAACACCGTGATGGAAACCAGAGCACACGGAAACTCTGTTTACCTTCCTTCCACAGTGGTACCTATTTATCTACTTGCACTGATATGCTTTCAAACTGCTCGGTTGGCAGGAGCTGGGACAGAGCAAAAGGAACTCACCCTGTTGTGTGAATTTGAACTGCCAACAAGGCTTCTAAATGATGTCTTATAAAGACTATAGTTACTTATTTCGTTGACATCTGATGGCAGGGTGTTCCACAGGATGGGTGCCACTACCGAGAAGGCCCTCTGCCTGGTTCCCTGTAGCTTTACTTATCGCAGTGAGGGAACCGCCAGAAGGGCTGAACAATGGGGTGGAGACGCTCCTTCAAGTACAGTGGTATCTCGGGTTACAGATGCTTCAGGTTACAGATGCTTCAGGTTACAGACTCCACTAACCCAGAAATAGTATCTTGGGTTAAGAACTTTGCTTCAGGATGAGAACAGAAATTGTGTGGTTGCGGTGCAGTGGCAGCGGGAGGCCCCATTAGCTAAAGTGGTACCTCAGGTTAAGAACAGTTTCAGGTTAAGAACGGACCTCCAGAACGAATTAAGTTCTTAACCCAAGGTACCACTGTATACAGGGCCAAGGCTGTTTAGGGCTTTAAAGGTCAGCAACAATACTTTGAATTGTGCTCAGAAACATACTGGGAGCCAATGTAGGTCCTTCAGGACTGGTGTTATATGGTCCTGACAGCTGCTCCCAGTCACCAGTCTAGCTGCTGCATTCCGTTTAGTTGTAGTTTCCCAGTCATCTTCAAAGGCAGCCCCACATGATTTTACCCTTGTATCTTTATGTACGGTGGAAGCTGCCTTGGAAGGATTTGTACACTGAAAGGTGGGGTACAAATAATTGCAATGATTAAACAAATAGCAGCAGATCAAACTCTTTTGCACACCTTCATCTCTTTCGAAGCTAGACGGTGTACCTTTGCCTTTCTTTGCACATTTGATCCCAGGCATTGGAGTCAGGGAAAGTGGATACCTTCCACAATTCAAATCACTCACTGCTCACTGAAGCAGTGATACTTGTTCCACTGCAAACTGACACATTTAGCAGCCCCAATAGGAGTTAAAAACCAGATTGGAGTCTCACAGGTGAGATCACCTTGATGACTAAAACATAAACTGAGGAGGCTAGTGTAGTCTCCACCCCCCCCCCGAACCATTTCACAGCATAAAGTTCCCATTACACAGAATTGCCGTACCTCTGGAATTTTCCTGGACATGTCCGGGATTTCAATGGCAAAATTAGCGTCTGGTGGGAATTTTGAAAAATTGTCAAAATGTCCAGGTTTTTGCCAACAGAAGAAGGAAGTATGTGTTTGACTCCTTGCCTATTTTGGTGAATTCCCCCAAATAGCTCAACAATTATGATGTTGATTTCCCCCCAAAAGCTCAACCACTATGATGTTGATGTTTACTTCTTGAAATACGGCAACCCTGCATTAGATCACTGTGTAATAGGATTAACAGGGGATAGCCCAGTTCGCAAGGTATGGTGTGAGTTCAACACCAAGAGGGAGAAATTTCACAAGTAGGGTAACTGTGCCATCATCAGCACATTGCTTGAGTTTTCTTAAACTAAGGCCCAATTCCATTTTACTCCAGAGCATACTGCATCGCTAGAAGCTTCTGTTATTTGAAGGGCTCATACTTCCATGGTAGAGCAAGTGCATTGTTTTGAAAAGAAATAATCCAGATTTTGTACTAGGAAAGGCCTCTGACTCAGACCTGAGGGCTGCTACAAGTTGTCATTCAATTCTGTGTTTGAGTCCTGCCTGAAGGTTTCCCATAGTCTTCTGGTTGGTGACTGTAAGAACAGGATGCTGGACTACATAGTCCATTGGCCTGATCCAGCAAGCTCTTCTTACTTTCTTATGTACTTTAATGGCAAAGATTGACTTTTGCTCTGAGCTGGAAAATGCATCGTTTTTTGAGGCAGTGAAGCTTGTGGGTAGCTAGGAAGACAATGGGTCCAGTTGACAGTCTGGGGAAGATACCTAGAACTGGGATCAATTACAGTTCCCTCTGTTTGAGGCACACAGACAGAGATGGGGAGTTGATCTGGGTCTGGAGTTTGGGACAAGCAAGAGGGGCAGAAAAATGCTTGCAGGACCATGGGTAGATCATGGTGAAAGGAAAGTACTCAGTTTCCTCTCTAACTGATGCCTCAGGGGTTGCCAAAATGGCAGCCTCCAAATATTGTAGACTACAACTTCTATCTTCCCTGTCCGGGCTGCGCAACAGTTGTGAAAATGGCAAATTCCATGCTTGAGATTGAAAACAAAAACTGCCAATATCATGATGCTATTATACAAATCTATGGCGCAACCATCCTTAAAATACTGTGTGTGATTCTGGTTGCCTTGCCTCCCTCTTTCTTTCTTTCTTTCTTTCTTTCTTTCTTTCTTTCTTTCTTTCTACCTCACCCTCCCCGGCCAAAGCCGGGCTCAGAGCGGCTAACGATAAGTAAATATAGCACAGTGTCCATAAAATCACACAGTCAATTAATTAAAATATATTATAAAATCAATTCAGAATCAAATTAATGGCAACCATTGGGCTAGAGTTCTATGAGGATTACAGAAGGAGGGAGAGGGTCAGACTGTGCCTTGGCCAAAGGCCAGGCAGAACAGCTTTGTCTTGCAGGCCCTGCGGAAAGATGTCAAGTCCCACAGGGCCCCAGTCTCTTGTAACAGAGCATTCTACCAGATCAGAGCCACAGGTGAAAAAGCCCTGGCTCTGGTCGAGGCCAGCCTAACCTCCCTGTGGCCTGGGATCTCCAAGATGTTTTTATTTGAAGACAGTAAGGTCCTTTGTGGAACATACCAGGAGAGGCAGTCCTGTAGGTACGAGGGTCCTAGGCCGTATAGGGCTTTAAAGGTTAAAACCAGCACCTTAAACCTGATCCTGTACTCCACCGGGCACCAGTGCAGCTGGTATAGCACTGGGTGAATGTGATCCCGCAGTGAGGACCCCATAAGGAGACTTGCCACAGCATTCTGCACCCGCTGGAGTTTCTGGGTCAGTCTCAAGGGCAGCCCCAAGTAGAGTGAGTTACAATAATCAAGCCTGGAGGTGACTGTCACGCGGATCACAGTGGCTAGGTCAGAGTGAGAAAGGTAAGGAGCCAACTGCTTAGTTTGGCATGCATAGGACTGCACTGTTGATGGATTTAATTTACTGCAGAATGATTTAATGGACAAACATCATTCTCTACGCTTGAGAGAAAACTGCCAGCTTTACCTTAACTCATCTAATTTTATTTTGCCCCTCTAGTACAGTGTTTCCCAACCGGTGTTCCGCGGCACACTAGTGTGCCGCGAGACGTTGCCTGGTGTGCCGTGGGAGGGAGGCGGGCGAGTCGGGCAGCGAGAGGCGGGGCGGCGGCGGCGAGCACACGCGGGGCGGGGAGCGAGCTCCCTCCCACATCCCATCGCCCCGTGCTCCGCGCTGTTGTAGGCCAGCCCTGCGCACCCGGGGGACCTCCCCCCGAGAGCGCAAGGCTTGCGGGCGTCAGCTGGCAGCGCGGAGCACGGGGCGCCCTCCAGAGGACGCCCCGTGCTCCGTGCTGGTGTTGGCCAGCCTTGCGCACCCGGGGGATCTCCCCCCAGGAGCGCAAGGCTTGCGGGCGGCAGCTGGCAGCGCGGAGCACGGGGCGCCCTTTGGAGGACGCCCCGTGCTCCGCGCTCGTGTTGGCAAGCCTTGCGCACCCGGGGGGGCGCATGGGGCGCCCTGAAACAGAGGGTTCCCCATGCTGCGGACTGTAGCCTGCCGCCGGACGCGCGGGGCGCCCTGAAGCAGAGCGCCCCTCGCGTCAGGCAGACATGGGCCAGCCCCACAAGCTCGGGGGACAGCGGGGAGGCGCAGCACCGCCATCCCACTGTTCCCCGACCTGGTTTTTTGGGGGGGAAATAAAGGAAAAAATTTTTTCCTTTATTTCCCCCCTCAAAAAAGTAGGTGCGTCCTATGGGACGGAGCGTCCTATGGGACGAAAAATACGGTACTTACTATTTCATAATAAAGTAATTATAAAATACTTTCTTTGTGTTTATTTGATTCCTATTAAAGAGAGTTACTTTATATATAGTCAATATAGGCACAGAGTTAATTTTTTAAACATTTTCTAATGGTGGTGTGCCTCGAGATTTTTTTCATGAAACAAGTGTGCCTTTGCCCAAAAAAGGTTGGGAAACACTGCTCTAGTATATACCTTTCAATGTGGGGTAATGATGGACTTTCCCCCTCCCTCATGGATTTTAGATATTCTATACCAAGTCTTGGGCTAAAATGAGTTTTCACAGCTGGGTTATAAACCAAATCAATGGAAATGTTGACACAGCATTAGGTATATCAGTCTAAGCAGGTGTCCCTTTAACTGCCCTCATAAAAGAAACACCTCCTGACAGAACTCAAACTGCTTTTCAAGGATTGCGCTGTAAGGAGGAAGCAGATTGAAGCACTTCATTAGCAATTTGCTATGATCCTGTCAAACTGAAGACAAGTTCTTCCATGTCCTGTCAATTACGGCTTGATCAGGAGCCACCGTGCTTAACCATGCATAGAAACTGCGGCAGTGTGTTCTCTGGTTTAATAAAGAAAATATTGCTAAAACCAAGAATAGCCCAACTAAACACAGTATTATGGAAGTGGCAATCACAGGGGGAGGAAGCTTGCAGGATTGCCACTCACCTCTCCTTTAGTCAGATAGCATTTGGTAGAGATCATGCTCCAGATCATGAAGTTAATAATACCTTTATTGTCAATGTACAACCTGTGTAGAGGGACGCGGGTGGCGCTGTGGTCTAAACCACAGAGTCTAGGGCTTGCCGATCAGAAGGTTGGTGGTTCGAATCCCCACAATGGGGTGAGCTCCTGTTGTTCGGTCCCTGCTCCTGCCAACCTAGCAGTTCGAAAGCACGTCAAAGTGCAAGTAGATATATAGGTACCGCTCCAGCGAGAAGGTAAACGGCGTTTCCGTGCACTGCTCTGGTTCACCAGAAGCAGCTTAGTCATGCTGGCCACATGATCCGGAAGCTCTACGCCGGCTCCCTCGGCCAATAAAGCGAGATGAGTGCCGCAACCCCAGAGTAGTCTATGACTGAACCTAACAGTCAGCGGTCCCTTTACCTTTACAACCTGTGTACAATGAAATTAAATGAGCCCCCCCCCCGAAACACTCAATCTCATTGCACACTGTGTGTTTATTGCACAACACACCACCTCGCAAGTCAGTTGCGCTATGTTATTTTCTGTTCAACAGCCTAACAGCCCACAGATAGCAGCTATTTTTTAGCCTGTTGGTACGGCTGATTATACTTCTATATCTCCTGCCCGAGGGTAGAATATTAAAAAGCTGATGGCTGGGGTGTGGGTCATCCCTGAGAATTTTTCTCGCTCTCCTAAGGCAACGATCCCTTATCCCTTGCGATGTCATCTAGCGGATTCAAGGGACAGTCCATGATATCATTATGCTGTATTCACCACCCTCTGTAGATCTGCACTAGATGACTTGCCGACATTTCTGTGGACACTGATAAGCACTGTGTTTAAGAGGATGCAGAGTGATATATGACAATCCTATCTCTGATTGTGTATTCATACCTGCAAGTCACAATTTGCTGCTGTGATCACGAATTGATGAGCAAAATTTGTGAATTAGCCCTTATAGCTATATCCAGCTCTCCCCCCCCCCCGGGTACGCACAGTGCTTTTTTTCTGGGGGGATGGGGTATGCAGGGGTACGTATACCCCTAAACATTTTGTGAACCTAGGTTTGCCCTCATTGAGGGGGAGTATTTCAATATGAGTAGGAAAATGAGAGTACCTCTAAACATTTTTTTAGAAATACAGTGGTACCTCAGGTTAAGTACTTAATTTGTTCCGGAGGTCTGTTCCTAACCTGAAACTGTTCTTAACCTGAAGCACCACTTTAGCTAATGGGGCCTCCTGCTGCCGCCACACCACCGGAGCATGATTTCTGTTCTCATCCTGAAGCAAAGTTCTTAACATGAAGCATTATTTCTGGGTTAGCGGAGTCTGTAACCTGAAGCGTATGTAAGCTGAAGCGTATGGAACCTGAGGTACCAATGTAAAGCACTGGGTATACGCAGTACCACCACCTCTTTTTGTCATTGTTAAAAAGTGTGGCCCTTACTGTAACAACTTCATGGTGATTACTTGCTGCTATTTTTCTAGAAAAAAACCACTGGCTATATCCCAGAAGATAAGCTCTACCAGATAGCTACTTGTGACCAACTGTAGACATATTCTTAAGGGACAAACTGCTTATGAACATCAGAACAGTCTTATTGGCCACGAAGTCCCTCACTTGTGTGGTTCCAAGAGTACTTTTGGATTATACAAAATAAACGTCTACAACAGTGTATTGGAGTAGTTTAAAGTCTGCTTAGAGCAGGGGTTGTCAACCTGGTTCCTACCCCCCACTAGTGGGTGTTTCAGGATTCTAGGTGGGCGGTAGGAGGTTCTATGGCACAAGCTGAATCCTCCTTCCATCGAGCACTGATGGGCGGTAAGGAAATTTTACCATCAAGAAAGATGCATTAGTGGGCGGTAGGTATAAAAAGGTAGACTACCCCTGGCTTAGAGAATCTATGGCAGCGATAAGCAACAGGGTGTCCTTCTGATGTTGTGGACAACAAACCCATCAGCCTCAGCAAGCATGGCCAATGGTCTTGGATGATATGACTTGTACTTCACAACACCACATTGGCCTTTTCTTGATTTATAGCAATTCCTGGGCAAGGATCTGGCAACTTAATGAGACTGCAAGACATCTGCCAACCCAATTTGTCCATACATATTCCCATACAAAGGGTTGGGGGAGAGCTAACATTTTAAGGAAATACACATTTAAGGTTGCTTTTGTTCTCTTCTGTCTATGGTGCTACTTAGTTTTCCCTCTGGGGATTTTAGCAGATTGGCATATATTTGTATGCGGGGTCTCCCCTCCCCTGCCCCAGTAAGATCCCACACACATTCCAGGAAAGATGTTGGCATCGTTTCATAGCTAAAAATATTATTTATATTATCTTACTGCAAATATAAATATATTAAACACCACTTGACATTCACATTTGTTATTGTCTTGACATCACAAAACCCAAAGGGAAGCCAGTTATATTTCCCTTGTAGTGTTGCCAGGCATTGATCTGTCTTTGATTTCCCGTCTGCATTCAATATGTCCAAACATTTAAGCCTTCTAGGGGCTGACTAGATAGTGGAGTGTATATCACCTGCTCTAACTGTTCTGGAATGGTAGAAGCCAAAAGCACCAAAAGGCCAACAAACAAACAAATAAAATGCTTGTAACCAGTCTTAGCATGGCCTCTGCAGAGGCTGAAACTCAGGTTTGATCCTTTTTAACATACCATTTGAAATACATCCAAGTTTCACATATGTGCAGAGCTCATAAGATACTCTCTCTGTGTGTGTGCATGTGTGTGTGTGCAGTCAGCAAAATGCACACAATTGCCTGACTTTTGGCTAGTAAAAAGCAGTCTCAGCCCTTTGGCCACATCAACACGGATCTGCGCATCTGTACTGTCAGTAATGCTTCACCATGCACCTCGCTTCTTACAAACACATGATGTTCACTTGCACAAGAAAACCAGTAGCGAGTGGCCTGGAGCTCACAATGTGTTAGTCTAACGTATTTGGATTTAAAAGCCACTGCTGGGGTAAGCTTCACAAACAAAATGGCACGTTAGTGGTGTGGCTTGAGTGAATCCAACGGGCTGGATCAGACACTTTGTTCCAAGTCTAGGTCAAAGCCTTCTAGGCCACAGCTGGCTCCCAAGGGAGGTTTTGGTAGTCCTCAAGACCCTCCAAAAATTGTCTTAAAAACCATGGGTTTTTGCTTTGCTTTGCTTTGCTTTGTTTTTAAAAAACAACATTCTTCCTATGGTTCTCCAGCTGTGATACTATGATGCCAAAGGTTTTTTGCACCTCCACTAGAACCATCCAAAAATTTCTATCAAGTAAAAATGTTTTAAAATTAAATTTACTATTTAATGTTTTGTTTTACTGACTGCTACTATAGGTATTCCACTGCAATGCCAAAAGTATGTTTTCATGGCCCCAAGCTGCCCAAAATTTGTCTTTTTAAATATTATTATTATTATTATTATTACTACTACTACTACTACTAAAAATTACTGACCCTTCTTGTAGGTCCCCTGCTGTGATGTCAAAAGTTTTCTGATCCTCAAAGACCTTCCACAATGTGCTATTTCACAAAGATTGTTGGCCACACTCATTCTTACATTTCACTAGAGATCGACTTCTGAAATCTACTCAGGTCAGTTGGGAGATGATCTGAAATCTTCTGGGGGAAAACACAGAATATTTTTCTGAGCAAATCTGAGGGCTTGAAAAAATGGCTCCCTGCCTTTCTTTGTCAGCTCTTGCGATGTAAGAAGAAGACTACAATGGTTGGTAAATTAGGCACAAAAAATTTCTACTGACTTGGTCAACAGGAAATATTGCAAGTATACAAACTTGAAGAGGTGCATGTTTATAACACTATGTTTTCTGCTCCTCAAAGCCCATCAGCATGGGCAGAGGGAGAAAAGGGAGCAGGCTGGTGGGGAGGAGGTGTCAGAAACTGAAGAGGCAACTGGGTTCATTGAGCAGGAAGAGTCTGTGGCAGAGAGCAGGCCAGACTCAGAGGCAGGAGAAGAGGGGGACCAGGAGACAGAGATGAGACAGGCTGTGGAAGAATCCAGGGAGTCTCCCCCTCCTGCTGCAACCAACTCACCTCCCAGAAAACACAAAGGAATAAAGAGGGTGGAGCAACAAGAGGCAAGACAATGGAGTCTTGGGCTGCTAGGGAAGGATCCTTTGAGAGCATGGGAAGGCAGGGACCTTCGGTCCTCGCAGCTGCTTCATTGGGGCAAGGCCTTCTGGGAAGAGTTGTTGTGATCAGTAGGCCTGTGCTGTTTTGGTTTCTTTGACTAAAGAGTTAACTTCACTGACACGGGTGTTTTTTGAATTGCTGACCTACTCCTATACTGGCAGAAAAACCTCCTGTTTTGCAGTTGGACCTAGCTAGGTGTATCTGTTGCTGGTTCAAAAGCCCTTTGCAGGCTAGCAGTGCAAAGGTCAGAGGGAGACAATTCTAAGCCAGAGGGCTAAATTCATTCATGGATAATCTACTTAGGAAATGGAAATGGATGTGCCACTGGTGGGAAGGACCAGAGGCAAAAGTGTACAGAGCAATGGAGATGACTCTTACAGTAGGCTACATGCAAAAACAAGAGGTTTCTTCACACATCCATCTGCACACACAGCCTCTATTCAACCATGTGAAAGGCATTTTCAAGGGACACTGAGAGAGGTCTTAGGACTGGGATGTGCAAAGCTGCTTAGGACTGGATGTGCAAAGCTGAGTTCTTTGACTGCCCTATTTTGTGGAGCAGGCAGTTCATCATCCCAAACCCAAAGGATGGGGAGACGTCTAACATTGATAAGGAGGATAATTACACTAGGCCTGCTACTCCCCACTCTCACCCCCCCTCCCAGCCTATTGGCAGCCTCCATCAGTGTTGATTCATTACAAGGGCTGGGATCTGCAAGCCATTTGCTAACACTGCAAGCTGCTACTACAACAAGCAGCTGCAGTTGCAGTTTGCACGTCGCTGGGGGGTTTGAAGTCAACCCACCCACACTACTCTGGGGGAATAATCCGGGACAAGCTGCAGGTGCTATGGATATTTTCATTTAATATCCTTTCTTGCAATTCAGCACATTCGGCGATCCACGTGGTAAGCTGTTACTTACATTTCTCCCAGTAGGATTGTGACCAGATGCCGAAAGGAAGGCTGACCACGGAAAGATAGCGCTTCTTCTTCGCTCTGGAGCTTGGGGCCTTTGGAGAGCTGCAAAACAAATCTGTTTTCTCAGAGTGAAAATATGCGGAGCTCAAAAGAAGAAAAAGAAAAGAAAAAGAAAAGGCATTTTGTTGACACAAAGTAATGATAAATATTTCCAGAAATTGCATGTTCTGCATCTATTATGGAGTGCTTTCTTTCAATGGATGGGAATCCTCTGAGACATCCGGGGAAAACTCGTGATTGTGCCAAGAAATTAGTATCACAGCTTTGCTTAATGGGGAGGTCAAGAAAGTCCAGGATAGCAGCTCGTGTTTTGCAAGATTCTGGCTTGTGCGTACTCAGTAGTCTAATATATGTTGAAACTCTGGTACAGGTGGATGGGTAGGCTGCTTAAAGCAGGAATGCCCACATACATAGACCTAGGGTTGGGGTGAGACTAGTACGCATTAGGTGACCATTGGTCAGATCGGATGGGCTGGTAGAAAATTTTTGGAGGGCCCCAGGCTGCTGTAGGGACACTATTGGACTATGACTCAAACACACACACATACAGCACATAGAGAATATACAGTGGTACCTTGGTTCTCGAACGGCTTAGTTGTCGAACAAATCGGCTCCTGAACACCACAAACCCAGAAGTGACTGTTCTGGTTTGCGAACATTTTTTGGAAGCTGAACATCCGGCGTGGCTTCCGCTTGAGTGCAGGAAGCTCCTGCAGCCAATCGGAAGCCACACCTTGGTTTTCAAGAGGTTTCGGGAGTTGAATGGACTCACAGAACGGATTAAGTTCGAGAACCAAGTTACCACTGTATTGTGCTGTGTTCTCCCATGAGTATTATTGTATCCCGAACCAACTTACTGTGAATTCCATTATTAAAAGGTAACTGTCTACAGGCTTCAGTCCTCAATATGGAGGGAGGTTTAACTCACCCCCTCTCTAATGGCATTCCATAATATGGTCAAAACTTCTGCTTTATAAGTACTTTTGGGCAGTTAGAGGCTTTAATTGCTATGGTTAAATTATTTGTGACACTAGTTTGCATTTCCCCACTGCCACACTCTTTTAAATGCTTGTGGCTACTTATTGTTGCAACCCAACTGTTTTCAAAATTGTCACTGTTTTAACTTACACTGTTATAAAGCAAGCAAGCAAGCAAGCAAGCAAATAGGCTTCATCTATGTGTTCCATTTCACTCTTTGGCAAGAGACTTATGTATGGTCGTGACTCTTGTCCCTGAACCTGTAAAGTTAAGAGATTAGCTGAACACATGGAAAAGGAGGGAGGGGAGTAAGAACTGGAGAGTCTTGACCACTGGATTTCCCAAGGGTGTCGCTACTCCTGGAACACCTGAGCTAAATAACTTTGTGTCAAGTCAATACGGCCTGCCATATCCCAACATTTCTCATTTCCTACTTGTGGTGAGCTGTTGCTGCAAAAAGCAGGGAGAGAGGAAAGGAACATGTGACTACCATGGTTCAAGGGCATTTAAGGGTTGCCTTTTTTGAGGATATACTTTATGTAAAAAAAAAAAGTTAGAAAACCAGATGCAGTTAATATGTGTAACAGAAGTGACAGACGAGACATGGAATATAGACACTCTGGATAAATGCTAGTTTAAGCCTGGGCAAGGAAGAGGCAGTGATGGGGAATCTCAGGCTGACCTCCAAGGTTACTCCAACCCCAACAACAGAAGCTGTTTAGATCCCACCTGCTGCTGTGCCTGCAGCCGCCATGATGAAGGGAATGGCAAGGACATGGGACTGATGGTTCTTTCGCCCACCCAACATCTCTCATCTGTACCTTTGCACATTGCCATGGGCTGAGTATGCAGATGAGATGCTGGTGGCGCTGTGGTCTAAACCACTGAGCCTCTTGGTCTTGCCGATCAGAAGGTTGGCGGTTCAAATCCCCACAACAGGATGAGCTCCCATTGCTCTGTTCCAGCTCCTGCTAACCTAGCAGTTTGAAAGCACACCAGTGCAAATAGATAAATAGGTATCGCTGCAGCGGAAAGGTAAATGGCATTTCTCTGTGCTCTGGTTTCTGTCACAATGTTCCATTGTGTCAGAAGTGGTTTAGTCATGCTGACCACATGACCCGGAAAGCTGTCTGTGGACAAACACTGGCTCCCTTGGCCTGAAAGTGAGATGAGCACCATAACCCCATAGTCACCTTTGACTGGACTTAACCGTCCAGGGGTCCTTTACCTTTTACCTAATGCAGTTGAGAGAGAAACTTGATTCTGTTCATATTTAAGGGTGAAGCTATCCTACCAGGCCCCAGAAAGAGGCCTGCCCCAAAGCCTGCTGGTCTAGCCTATCACCGGCAGTCAGTCAGCCAAACCCTAACCCCTTCACTGGATCACTGCAGAGCCTGTGGACTGCCTGCAAAACCCACCATTTAAGGTAAATGGACTTCCTGAAACAATACACAAATGAAAAAAAAACCACCCTTCAAAACCAGCATGTATCTGAATTTTGTCACGAGGATTTAAAATTCTATCACAAAATGATGTGGAGAACTGAAGAGTGGGAAAAGAGACGTCAAGAGAAATCAACCTTGACCGATTCACCCATCCTTACCTGAGTACAAGCTTGGCTTAGGGCTCATCCTGAGTTTTTGGCATGTGAAGAAACTACCTTCTTGACCACTGGCCCCGATTACTAGAGTTCTTTTTCTGCTCATGTTGCATTTCGGTTTCCTGTGATGGGTGCACACTCTTTTTCATCACTGCACTCGAACGGCTTCCTAACATTGACATCTAAGAGTGTACAACAGCTTCTAAGGATGTCCTTGTCAATCCTCTAAAACCCTACCCTTTCCCCTCAGAGGACTTTTGAAAACACACCTGCTTCATCAATTACCCCAACCACAAGAACCACATGAAGCCCTCTGCTTACTGTGTTGCGTTAATTGTTGCCACTGGACTGATTTTCCAGGGTATGGATTATGTAGTTAAAGAATTTGTTGTCTTTTGTTATGGGCCACATTACAAATCTCACACTGTCCTAGTGAGTTGTACCAAACACATCACTTTGATATCTGAAGCCCTCAGATCATGATGTAAATCCGACAGGCAGTCTAAACACAGCCTCCAGTTCTTTCAGGTTTGCTCTACCCTCCCTTATTCAGGGACAACAGTACAAGGGAAAGAGTAAATATTCTCCTCAGAGTCTAGGCCTCCTGAAGTTGTCATTATATAATTTAGCGAGCCCACTGTCCAATTCATATGCTACCTTGGTGACTTGGCTACTACTACAAATGTGCTCTCATTTTGTGTTTTTATGTTTTGAATTGTCCTGTGATCTTCAGATAAAGGAAGGTATACAAATGTAAATGTTGCAGATAATAGTAATAATACCTCAATACCTCAATTTAGGTTGGGGAAAAACCTTTTCATTTTTGCTAGTTGGAAATACATGTGGGTCCACTGCAACTCAACCAGAGATCAACTAGTAGATCCCAATGTCCTTTCTGTCCACTTCTTCTACAGCAGCCTTTCTCAACCTGTGGGTCCCCAGATGTTGTTGAACTACAACTCCCATCACCCCTAGCTAGCAAGGCCAGAGCCCAGGGATGATGGGAGTTGTAGTCCAACAACATTTGGGGACCCACAGGTTGCGAACCACTGTTCTATTTTTTTTTTAATAATATTTTTATTAAGTTTATGAAATACAGAAAAAAGAGATAAAGACAAAAATAGAAAATAAAGTAGAGAAATTACAAATTTCCATAATCCTTTTTTCCAGCACATCTATTGGACTTCCCCACATCCTCCAAACCCTGCATTCTCTGTAATACAAAACATCAGCAATTTGTTAACTTATTTCAAAGCTTATTGTATCTTTCATTTTATCATGTTGCCTAATTTCAAAACTGTTGTAACCCAAATCTTATACGTTTTAGCTTAAACATAATAAAGTTATTTCATTATTCCACCTCTGACTTCTTGTACCTTAATTTCCATTTCATTAATTTACAAATGCTGAAGCTAGAATTTCTAAAAAGTGCATTTTTTAACATTCATACAACTTGTAATGTTTTTTCAAATAGTCTTTAAATTTTTCCCAGTCCTCCTCGATTGTTTCTTCTCCCAAGTCTCGGATTCTGCCAGTCATTTCGGCCAGTTCCATATAGTCCATCAACTGCGTCTGCCATTCCTCCAGCGTGGGTAAATCTTGTGTCTTCCAATGCTTAGCAATCAGGACCCTTGCTGCTGTGGTAGCATACATAAAAAAAAATTCTATCTTTCTTAAGTACTCTCTGGTCCACAATGCCCAGAAGAAAGGCCTCCGGTTTCTTAGGTAAGGTAAATCTAAGTACCTTTTTTAGTTCATTATGAATCATCTCCCAAAAGGCCTTCACTTTCGGGCAAGTCCACCAGAGATGGAAGAATGTCCCTTCCGCCTCTTTACATTTCCAACATTTATTGTCAGACAGGTGATATATCTTAGCAAGTTTGACTGGGGTCATGTACCACCGGTATATCATTTTCATAATATTTTCCTTCAAGGCACTACATGCCGTAAATTTCATTCCGGTGTTCCATAACCTTTCCCAGTCTTCAAACATAATGTTGTGCCCCAAGTCCTGTGCCCATTTTATCATGGCGGATTTGACTGTCTCGTCCTGTGTATTCCATTTAAGCAGCAAGTTATACATTCTCGAAAGTAGTTTATTTTTTGGCTCTAACAATTCTGTCTCTAATTTCGATTTTTCCACCTGGAATCCAACCTTTTTATCCACTTTAAAAACCTCCTGGATTTGAGCATAATGCAACCAATCTCGCACCTTGTTTTTCAATTTTTCCAAGCTCAGCAACCTCCAATTGTCTCCAATTTTTTCAATTATTTCCCAATATTTAGGCCAGTAGGCTTCCATGTTAAGTCTCTTACGTGCCTTGGCCTCCACCGGTGAGAGCCACCTCGGAGTCTTACTCTCCAATAAGTCCTTATATTTTGTCCAGACCATCAAAATTGCTCTTCTGACAATATGGTTTTTAAACAATTTATGAACTTTAACCTTGTCATACCACAAATATGCATGCCACCCAAAAGCATTATCAAACCCCTCCAGATCTAGGACATCAGTGTTTTCCAATAAAATCCAATCTTTCAACCAGCAGAAGGCTGCAGATTCATAATATAACCTCAAGTCTGGCAGGGCAAATCCCCCTCTTTCTTTCGCATCAGTTAGTATTTTAAACTTTATTCGGGGCTTTTTGCCCTGCCAAACAAACTTGGAAATATCCTTCTGCCACTTTCCAAAACATTCCACTTTGTCCACGATCTGTAGGGCCTGGAACAGAAATAACATTTTCGGCAATACATTCATCTTTATAGCTGCTATTCAGCCCAACAAGGAAAGTTTCAATCTTGACCATATTTCCAAATCTCTTTTAATTTCTGACCAGCATTTCTCATAATTATCTTTAAACAAATTCAAATTTTTGGAGGTCAGATACACCCCTAGGTATTTTACTTTTTTAACCACATTTAATTCCGTTTCTTTCAGGAACTCATCTGTTTCTGTAGTTGTCAAATTTTTTGCTAGAACCTTAGTTTTTTGCTTGTTCAACTTAAAACCCGCCACCCGACCAAAGTCAGAAATTAATTCTAACACTCTTTTAGTACTAGAGACTGGCTCCTGTAATGTTAATACTAAGTCGTCTGCAAAAGCTTTCAGTTTACAGTGGTGCCCCGCAAGACGAACGCCTCGCAAGACGGAAAACCCGCTAGACGAAAGGGTTTTCCGTTTTGGAGGCGCTTCGCAAGACGAATTTCCCTATGGACTTGCTTCGCAAGACGACAGCCCATAGGGAAATCTCCGGGACAGTGGGGAAGCGCAGCTCGTCTTCCCCGCTGTCCTCGGACCTCCTCCGAAGCCTGGCGGCGGGGCGGGGACACCTCCTCCCGCCGCCGGGCTTCGGAAGGATGCCCCGATGCCGGGCGGTGAGGCGGGAACGCCTCCCCCCGCCGCCCGGCATCGGAAGGATGTCCCGAAGCCGAGCGGCGGGGCGGGAACGCCTCCCCCCGCCGCCCGGCATCGGAACGATGTCCCGAAGCCGGGCGGCGGGGCGGGAAAGTCTCCCCCCGCCACCCGGCATCGGAACGATGCCCCGATGCCGGGCGGCGGGGCGGGAAAGTCTCCCCCCGCCGCCCGGCTTTGGGGCGGGAAAGCCTCCCCCCGCCGCCCGGCTTTGGGGCGGGAAAGCCTCCCCCCGCCGCCCGGCTTCGGGGCGGGAAAGCCTCCCCCTGCCGCCCGGCTTCGGGGCAGGAACGCCTCCCCCCGCTGCCCGGCTTCGGGGCATCGTCCCGATGCCGGGCGGCGGGGCGAGAAAGCCTCCCCCCGCCGCCTGGCATCGGAACGATGTCCCGAAGCCGGGCGGCGGGGCCGCGAAGCCTGGGCGCGCTGGCAACTCTCCGCAAGGAGCGCTCCCGCTGCTTGCGGAGAGGTCCGTGAAGCCTGTCCTGGACCTCTTCTGAAGGCAGGCGGGGGGCAAAAGTCTTTGTCCCCCCCTGCTTGCCTTCCCAGGGGCTTTTAAATCGCCTGGACAGCGGAGAAGTCCTCCGCTGTCCTGGGCAATTTTAAAATGCCGCCCGCCAGAAGAGGTCGGGGGAAGGCGGTTTCCATAGGAACGCATTAATTGATTTTCAATGCATTCCTATGGAAAACCGTGCATCGCAAGACGAAAAACTCGCAAGACGAAGAGACTTGCGGAACGAATTAATTTCGTCTTGCGAGACACCACTGTATATTGTTTCACTCCGACCTCAATTCCTTGTACAGACCGGTCCTTTCTAATCATGTTCAGTAGCACCTCCAGGACTGAAATAAACAATAGGGGGGATAGGGGGCACCCCTGTCGTGTCCCTTTTTCTATTTTGAACTCCTCTGTCACCACATTGTTAACAATCAATTTAGCTTTTTGCTCTGAATAAATTGCTTCTATTCCATTTTCAAACCCCCGCCCCACTCCCATCCCTTCCAAATTTTTCTTCATGAACATCCAAGAAATGTTGTCGAAGGCTTTCTCCGCATCAATGAAGATTAAAACCGCTCTAGTATTAAGATTTGTTTGTAGGAGTTCCAAAATGTCAATAATATTTCTTGTATTATCAAACAAATGCCTACCGGGGAGAAAGCCGGCCTGGTCCTTATGGATCACTTCATTAAGCACCTTTTTAAACCTACTTGCCAAAATATCCGCAAAAATTTTGTAATCCACGTTTAGGAGTGAGATGGGGCGGTAGTTCTTAAGCTGGGTCTTTTCAGTTTCTTGTTTAGGTATCAATGTGATGAAGGCTTCTTTCCACGTCTCCGGTGCCTTCCTCCCCTCCATAATCTGATTGCAGACCTCCATCAGAGGTTGTATCAAATAATCCTTCAAAACCTTATAGTATTTGGAGGTAAGTCCATCAGGACCTGGAGATTTGCCTAATTGAAGGTTCTGGATGGCACTTTCAATTTCTTGCTGGGTGATATTACTATTCAGGATGGTTCTCATTTCCTGAGTTATTTTTTGTAATCCATTAGTTTTAAGGAATTGATCCATCTCAAAGTCTTTCTGTGGCCCTTGTGAATAGAGTTCTTTAAAATATCTCTGGAAACACTTTCTAATTTCCTCGGGTTTCTGAACCATTCTCCCTTCAATCTCTAGATTTGTAACTGTGTTAAGTTTTTGTCTCTTTTTCAACTGCCATGCTAGCAGTTTCCCACACTTGTTTGCTGATTCAAAGGATCTTTGTTTCATCTGTTTAATTTTCCATTCCACCTCCTGATTTATCAATTTCAAATATTGTGCCTGGAAAAATTTCACTTCTCTGAGCACTTCCACCGACTTAGGCCTAGATCTTAATTTTTTCTCTCCTTCTCTTATTTTCTCCAATATCTTCTCCTTCTTTTCATTCCAGAGCTTTTTCTTAATCGTATTTTGTTGTATTAGAAACCCTCTCATAACTGCTTTACTTGCGTCCCAGATTGTTCTTTTTTCCACAGTGGTGTTTAAGTTTATTTCAAAATAGTCCTTTAAAGTTTTTTGGGCCTTCTTAACAATCTCCTGATCCCTTAATAAGGTGTCATTCATTTTCCATCTAAAGGATCCGGTTATGTTTAGTCTCAATTCCACTTTCAATGCATTATGGTCGGAGCAGGTTTTTGGGCAGATTTCCACTTTTCTAGTCTTAGGTGCCAGTCCTCTAGTTGTCCATATTTGGTCGATTCGTGTCCATGTCAGATGAGCTTCAGAAAAGAAAGTTCCTTCTTTTCCTAAGGGGTTCTTAACCCTCCATATGTCAATTAAGTCCATATTGTCAGTCATTTCAAAAAAAGTTTTAGGTAGTCTGCCATCTTTCGTTATGTTAGCACTTTGCGACTTATCCATGTTTACAGATACAACCCCATTCATATCGCCCAACATAATGATGTTGTTATAGTCTAAGTAGTCCAGCATAATATCATGCAGCTTCCTAAAGAATTCCGATTTTCCTTCATTTGGAGCATATATTCCTAATATCAAAATTTTTTCTCCTTGCGTCTGAATTTCAATCGCCAAAATTCTGCCATGTTCATCTTTAAATAGAAATTTCGGTGACAGGCTCTCCTTTGCATAAATCACCACTCCTCTTTTCTTGACTTTATCCGAAGAAATAAATTCTTGGCCTAATCTTTTATTGATTAACACTTTTCTGTGGAGCCTTGTCACATGTGTTTCTTGCAGGCAAATAATGTCCAATTGTTCTGAACTTCAGCAACAGTATCGGCAGTTTGACAGTTCTCTATTACACTCTGGCAGCCCGACGACTAGGTTGTCCCTTTTAACTCCGTATAGCTCAAAAATAGGAAGAAAGTTCCAAAAATTGAATCCACAGGTTTCACAAAAGTTTCCCTTTTAACTTCTAGAAACAAAGTCTATCAATGCACCTTTGTTCTGCTTTTACGATCCTTTTTGGGCGCTACAGCGCACTTCAGCCCTTGCTTTGATCTAGTTAGCAGGATCGGAAGACGGACTTCCTGTTACTCGCCTTCCGTTTTCAGTCAAAATCCATAAAATTAGTCCAAAATTTAGTACCCCTTACTCACGGGTATGTAACTGTCAAATTCGATGTTTTCAAGAAGAAAGGTCAGCGCTCATCGGCAGCAGCAGCGCGGCTTTGCATCCACGAAAAGAGCGATGAACTCACAGCGCCGCTCCCCCTTTCACGTTCTGGAGCCCCTTACGAGGTTCCTTCTTCGTTTCTGGGGGGGCTTTTGGCGCCCGCCGAGTCCCACGGCCACAGGCTCGCTCTGCCTGTGGTTTTTCTTGACGGGTCTCCGCTTTGCCGCAGCGGACGACCCTTTTTCGCGGAGCCCCTCTTCACAGAGTAAAGAGGACCGCCATTGCCGTTTTGCACCGCCTCCGGAAGTCCGCGAACCACTGTTCTACAGTGTCACGTGTTTCTTTGTGGTAGGTAGCAAAGGGATAAAAACTAGTCTTCTGCTAGCTGATTTTGTTGGACTCCAACTCCCATCAGCCCCAGCTAGATGACCAATAAATCAGGGAAGCTGAGAGTTGTAGTCCAACAACTTCTGGGGTGCCATTTATTTCTGACCATCTGTGTTTACAATTCCTTTCACATTGGGTGGCACAGCCACTGATTATACATGAGCTAATAATGTAAGCAGGTCCTCAGCCTAGAACCACCAAAGCTTTGTTGACTCATTATTTGAGATACGTTATCCCATTAAGAAAGCATTCCACGGCGGTCCAATCTGGGGGCACTTTTGTAATATATGACAAAAACAAATACAGTGCTGAATCAAAACTTGGTAACAATGAGCTCCTTCCCCAAGGGTGAAGACAGATGAAATAAAAAAACAAACAACAAGGCCACCATATGTTCTAAGAGTTCCAAGCCCATCTGCAGAACAGAACTCTCCTTCCTTGGAGGTTTTTAAGCAGAAGTTGGATGGCCATCTGTCATGGATGCTTTAGCTGAAATTCCTGCATGACAGGGGGTTGGGCGATATGACCTCAGGGTCCCTTCCAACTGTAAAGTTAAAGGTAAAGGGACCGCTGACCATTAGGTCCAGTCATAGCCGACTCTGGGGTTGCAGCACTCATCTCGCTTTATTGGCCGAGGGAGCCGGCATACAGCTTCTGGGTCATGTGGCCAGCATGACTAAGCCGCTTCTGGCAAAACCAGAGCAGCGCACAGAAACACCATTTACCTTCTCGCCGGAGCGGTACCTATTTATCTACTTGCACTTTGACGTGCTTTCGAACTGCTAGGTTGGCAGGAGCAGGGACTGAGCAATGGGAGCTCACCCCGTTGCGAGGATTTGAACCCCTGACCTTTTGATCGGCAAATCCTAGGCTCTGTGGTTTAACCCACAGTGCCACCCACATCCCTCTTCCAACTGTACAAGTCCATTATTCTATTACTTGCATAAGAGCCCATCAACCTTGACCCTGCCCACTCATTCTCTGCCTAGATATTCCTGCCCACTCCTCTTCTGGCTGTGGGAAGATGCCTACCAGTGGGTGCCTAGAATGCTATTTCCAATCTAGCCACCTGACTGCGGGGCACTGGGGTAAATTTATTGAGCTGGTGGAGCAGGAAGTGAAAACAGTGGGAGCAAATTAGAGAGCAGGCAATGGTTGGGAGGATAGGAGGGCAAGATTATTTAAGTCAGGGATCGGCAAGGTTTACCTTTCCTGGGCTGGTTCACTCCAGTGGAGATCCCTTCATGGGCTGGATCACGGGTGTGCGCCCACCATTTCTGGCGTCTGCACAGATGCGATTTCCGGCACCATGAAAGCAAGTCCCTGTGCCACGCTGTGCCGGTTTAGTGCAGCATGCGAGGACTCGCTGAGCGGGCGGCTCAGTTCTGGGGCGGCTCGTGGGCCGGATAAATGACCCCCGTGGGCTGCTTGTGGCCCATGGGCCTTAGGTTGCCGATCCCTGATTTAAGTCATTGTTTGATTGGCTGGTAAGCTTGTTTATCAACCCAACTGCAGAATGAGTCCTTTGTTAGCTTACGTCCAAGGAGTTAATGGCAGTAGACATGGTTTTCCCCACTTTGCATCTGATCCTCAAAACAACCCTGTGATTAGGTTAAGTGGAGAGATACTGACCGACCCAGGGTTGCCTGGTAAGCATCATGGGCTGAGTGCAGATTTGAATCTCTGTCTCCCCAGTCCTAGTCACTCTAACCACTATCCTATGTAGACAGACACACTCTCTCTTTGTTTTGTTTGCACAGAGCAGAGATAAGCATTGGAAAGAGTCCAAAATAATTGAAGAAGCATTATCTTCTCTGGTCGTTTCAATTTGTGTCGCCTCAGGGACTCCCATCATGCCTGGCTTATATATCAAGCTGGTGCATTTATGGTCCTTAGGACAAAACCAACAGTACAGAAGCCGTGTGAGGATTCTTAACCCTTTCCTTGCCTGCTCCTTCAAAAATTCCCACATCAGATGCGTTCCCCTTCCTGTAGGGTTCTAGATTCATGCTTGTGATATTTGTGAGACCTGGAACCCCAGGAAATGGTTCTATTTTTCAGGGCAAACAGCAGAAAGTGGGAAAGATACATGTTGCTTCAAGGATCAAGTAACATAGTTGAGGTGCAAGATAATGTGATGTTGTGGAATTTATTAAAGGGTACGAAATGAAAATGACAAGTTTAAAATGTGCCCAGGGAGGCATAATTCCTGAGGATTAGAAAGTGGCAAATACAACTCCATTAGTTTTAAAAAGGTCAAGAGATTAAAGACCAGGAAACTGGAGATCATTGCATTTCACATCTGTTGGAGGGAAAGCTTTGGAAATTGTAACGCATATGAAGGCTCGGAACACCTGGAAAAGCATTTTAGTTAAGTTTAAGCAGCACAGAATCAAGCAGTTTATATTTAAGAATCTATAAATGCCTGACCTACTCCATTTCCTAGAAGATTTCACAGTCATCACCCTAGGAGAGAAAATGAAAACTTGGAAAAGAGAACAAAGACTTTTGCAAAGCAAAACAGGACATTTCCACCAAAAGAAGATTCCACTTGAAAGTGCTCCTTTATACCGTGGAGTGTTTTTAAGCCAATTGGCATACTTTGGTCTTAAGAAAGACATTGTTGATTCTCATCAAAGAAGGGCTGTTGGGACTATATGACACATTGTACAGCAAGGGTCACCAAATTTACACTCAAACGGCAACTACAGACAAGACTTCCTCAGAAGTCGAGGCCACTTCCAGATTTTGAGGCACCCAAAATAAATTGTTTAAGTGACACAAAAACAAAATAAGGAACAAAAAAAAAGAGTGAGTTTATATAATCAGCTAGTTTGAGAGACCGTGTTCATCATGGTCTAATCTTGGGTCATCAGCACCAATGTATTCTTACTAAGATTTGTAACTTTTCAATATGTCGAATTAGTTTGCCTGTCTTCTCAAGTGATGTGTAAAATTTTTCAGAGACACCATTGATGGAATCTTTTGAGGAGTTGGTGTTTATAAGTGGTCCATGTTTCAGTAGTGTACAGTAAAGTTGGTAGTGAAGTAGCATAGTAAACAACAGCTTTGTAAAAAGATATGGTACACCTGAGCAGGCAGATCGAGTTGTTATGTCTGGTGTGGTTGATGGAAGAATATTCTACTTAATTGAATGTATAGCTCTCCCCATATGTAAGGCTCTGAGCAGGATTGTATCCAGTGTTCCCTCTGCTTAGTTCCACTGCTGCAATGGGACTTCTGTTTCCTTCAACGCATCCCCCACATCTGTTCCAGAGGTCTCCTAACCTTCTGGAGATGATTTTGAAGGTGTGCAAGGGTCTGGAAGGGACAGGAGAGGAAGAGGAAGTTCTGCTGCATGCACAAAAATCTGTTGCACCAGTGGAGCTGAAGCCCTGGATACCACGTAATTTGTCATAAACCAAAATACAGCCAACTACTACAATATAATAACTGCCTTTAGGGAACACTGAAGGTTCTCTCCTGAGTTGATGTGATCTTTTCCACATTGCTGGTGCCTAGGAGTGCCTGGACAAATTCCCACTCTTTTCCTGTTACTGAGTTTGCACTGTCAGTTTGCTAAAATGAGGCTTGGCTTCTTCCCTTTCAAGAAAGTGCACTTGTTGCTGTTCTTGGACAAGAGCCAGGAGAATCTAGAAGGTTCCCTGCTGTAGGACACTGGAGCAAACATAATATTCCCTCTCTCACATACTCACATGCACACACTTCCCCTCATTCTGCTCCTCCATGATATATGACACCTGGTTTATCTCTGTTGAGCCCTACTCAACAAACAAATACATAGAACTATTTGGTGAGGTTGAGATGATCTTCAAGCACTGTATGTTCTTGATTCTTCTGAGTCCAATGGGAATGAACTAAAGATGAATCACTACACTGGGTGAGTCCCCAGATCTTTTTGCCAGATCACCTCCATCTGTCAAAGGAAGTGGGTAATTTCTTGCAACCACAGTTGCTATAAAAAAATAAGAAGCACACATTTTATGTTACAGAAAACAGTAAAAAAAACAAAAACAACTAGCTAGACAGTCCTAAAAGGTAAAGGTAAAGGAACCCCTGACCATTAGGTCCAGTCGTGGCCGACTCTGGAGTTGCGGCATTCATCTCGCTTTATTGGCCGAGGGAGCCAGCGTACAGCTTCCGGGTCATGTGGCCAGCATGACTAAGCTACTTCTGGCGAACCAGAGCAGCGCATGGAAACGCCGTTTACCTTCCCACCAGAGCGGTACCTATTTATCTACTTGCACTTTGATGTGCTTTCAAACTGCTAGGTTGGCAGGAGCTGGGACCGAGCAACGGGAGCTCACCCCGTCGTGGGGATTTGAACCGCCGACCTTCTGATCGGCAAGCCCAAGAGGCTCAGTGGTTTAGACCACAGCGCCACCCGTGTCCTAGTGGTACACTTTTGCTAAGAGGCAGTCCTAGTGGTACACTATTGCTAAGGAGCAACTACAGGAAAAAAAGATCAGAGGTTTGAAGACTTGGACTATTATATTTCCTAAAGCCATTCTGCAAAATTCCAGGTGAATATAAGCAGGAGCACCTAAACATAACTTTACTGATCGACATGTTGAATAAACAATTAATGAACATTTGATAATACAGGTATTACAACTTTTATTTAAGATACATTAGAGATGCTAAAAATATGAGGAAACTGGGCAATGAAACAGTAGACAAAAGGTGGAATCAGCCAAAGCCTCACTCATTTTTCCAAGGCTGGCATTAAAAAAAAACATGTGTAGTTCAAACACTTGCAGCCGCAGAAGGATGCAACTCAAATGAGTGTTTGCTAATTCTGGCAAGTAAGAAAAAGAAGTTCCATGGATAAATAATATCCAAACGTTTCACTGGTTGTCTTCAAATTTGTAAGAACCATAATCTTTGGGTTTTCTTTAAAAGAGTGCTATTAAAAATAAAACACTAGTCAAGAGAAGAAATCTAAGAAAGTGAAAAATAGAACTGTACCCTTAACTAAAATGCCCCACTGGGGGATATGGGTAAGTCCTGTTTGGGGTTTCTTTTTTAAACTTGATGGTGCTTAAAATTGACTGATTGGGATTCAGGAAGCTAGTTGGCATCCTTAGAAGCTGGAAGTCATTAGGTGCCTGAATTGTTCTGTAAAAAAAAATCCCAGACTGTAGATCTTCCCTAAGATTTCCATATGATGGTAGGAAACCAGGAGCTGATTTGTAAAAATTGTTTGCAAGTAACACCACTGTCCTGACCAGTGTGCAAATATAAAAAGAGAGCAAAGGAAATTCATTGTAATGGTCAAAGTCATCTTAGAACGAGAGAAGATCAATCATATTTTTGTTAACATTCAGGCTTTGATGCGAGAGAGAATTTCATGAGAGGGCCAAACAGGGACAGCCATAGTTGAAAGTGAATGCATTTGGTCCATGATCGGTTGTCTTCCAAAGGCTGAACCCAGATTCTCAGAATATGAGCGTCTACTATTAACCTGTCCACGTGCAACTCTTATCACCAATAGAGCCACAAATCTTGGTGCAACTGAAGTTAGGAGACACTGTCAGGAATCCTCAGTATGGAGAACATGATTCATTCTTTTTGACAGTTCTTTAAGTCCCTGCAGTAAATTTTACACTGATTTTTATTTGATCCTCTCCTTGTCCAATAATAAATCTATGCCCATTCACACACTTAAAACTGAGGATTATTTACTTCCTTCCAGATCAAGAGACATAAAATTCCACATCTATTACATATTTATCACAGATGTTCCCCCCCCCCAGGACAAACCAGGTGCTAAACATATTTTATTCCAATGGGTAATTTTTGAAATTATTGCAATCAATGAACTAACAATAATGGTGGCCAATGATTAAGCCAACTTATTATTACCTATTACGTTTAATCATTGACAGCAAGTCAATTTGACCTAATTAGAGAAATCATCCTTAAGTAGCATAGAGCAGATGGCAGACATTCATTCGCTCCTCCGCTTGTAATGTTGTATAACAAAGTCAGAGATGAAATTTGGGTGAGGCAGCCAAGAAACGTGGCTAAGCAAAACACTCTTGACTGCACAGTATAACTTACATACGATCACCTAAATCTCAAGGTATAGAAGTATTTACAAGGCAACAGAGGCAAGCTAAGATTCTTTCCAGTTGCTTTCAACCCAGTTTCTGTTTAATGGTTGAAACAAATAAGAGGGCATAGCTGCACTAAATCCTAGCTTTAAGTGTTAGCTATCTCAGGACTAGGGACGCAGGTGGCGCTGTGGGTTAAACCACAGAGCCTAGGACTTGCCGATCAGAAGGTCGGCGGTTCGAATCCCTGCGACGGGGTGAGCTCCCGTTGCTCGGTCCCTGCTCCTGCCAACCTAGCAGTTCGAAAGCACGTCAAAGTGCAAGTAGATAAATAGGTACCGCTCCAGTGGGAAGGTAAACGGCATTTCCATGCACTGCTCTGGTTCGCCACATGACCCGGAAGCTGTACGCCGACTCCCTCGGCCAATAAAGCGCCTAATGGACCTAATGGTCAGGGGTCCCTTTACCTTATATCTCAGGACTGGCTAACACGATTAGTAACTCTGATATAACCATCCCTTAAGTCAGTTCTTCAGGTGCATCTATCTACACTTAAATGCATATGCACAAATATACACACCCATTTGATTGAGAAATCACATTTCCACATCAGTTTGTGATTTATTTTTATATAAAAACCCTAGCAAAAATTGATCGGCATTTTAAGTATGCTGTTTCAAAATACACATTATTGTATCCATTTTTTTGGGTGGGGGGTCTTTTGCCAAGCAATTTTCCTAAATGTAACCCATTTTTGTATATGATTTCACTGATGCATGCATTTTATGCAAAAAAAAATAAATTATCTTGCGTGGAAAAATCTGGAGATGCTGGGAAACTATCATGAGAATGTGGCAAGTTTGAGGAATGCGTAATGAAAGTGATGAATACGGATGATTTACGGGACAGCTGAGGGAAGTATGAAAGAAAATGCAGTGATGAAAATGATATGAAACTACTGTATATATATATATTATTTTTCGTTGTTGTTGTCGTTTGTCTTGTTTTATGTTTAATAATAAAAATTATATGGGAGGAGAATGTGGCATGGAATACATTTTTACTTGGCAATAGATTTCAGAGGAAAAAAGACAGATATATTACATCAGTTATGAGAGAAGTCAGTTATGAGAGAAGTCCTTGTAGACAAATCATGGCTTTCCATTCAACATACCTGAGAGTAGTGGTCTGATACCATTATTATTATTATTATTATTATTATTAATCTCATTTATTTTAAATATATACTTTTATACCGCCTTTCTGAAAAATGTCAAGGCATTTTATAACAAGTCAAATATAAGAGCAGCAATATCATATAGGTAAAAGGTAAAGGTAAAGGTCAGTACAAAACAGCATTTACCTTGTTGGGTACCAATCAATTGGTGCCACTATTTGGGGATGCTGCATTAAGGTAAAGGACCCCTGGGCAGTTAAGTCCAGTCAAAGGCGACTATGGGTTTGGGCGCTCATCTTTCTTTCAGTCCAAGGGAGCCAGCGTTTGTCCACAGACAGTTTTCTGGGTCATGTGGCCAGCATGACTAAACTGCTTCTGGTGCAACGGAACACCGTGACAGAAACCAGAGGGCACAGAAACACCCTTTACCTTCCTGCCACAGCAGTACCTATTTATCTATTTGCACTGGTGTGCTTTCAAACTGCTAGGTTGGCAGGAGCTGGGACCGAGCAACAGGAGCTCACCCCATCACAGGGATTTGAACAACTGACCTTCTGATTAGCAAGCCCAAGAGGCTCAGTGGTTTAGACCACAGCGCCACCCGCGTCCCTCTAGCAATATCATATAATATCAACACTGCTAGAAAATCTGAAAGGCCATTTAAAAAGGTGTCTAGAAACCTTTCCCCAAATCAGTAAGATTGGAGACTGATTGTGGCTCCAAAGGGAAGGCATTCTGCAATCTGAGAGTAACACCAAAAAAGACCTTGTCATGCATGCCCAATAAGTAGGCCGGCTCCGGATTTATGTCCTTCTTACAGCAGTCCCATTCAGACCAGTGGGATGTGCTAGTTTTTATTAATGCAAGTACAGCTGATTTCAGGGGTTCTACTCTAAGCATAGAGACGCTGGTGGTGCTGTGGGTTAAACCACAGAGCCTAGGACTTGCCGATCAGAAGGTCGCCAGTTCAAATCCCCATGACGGGGCGAGCTCCCGTTGCTCGGTCCCTGCTTCTAGCAGTTCGAAAGCACGTCAAAGTGCAAGTAGATAAACTGGTACCACTCCAGCGGGAAGGTAAATGGTGTTTCCGTGTTCTGGTTCACCAGAAGTGGCTTAGTCATGCTGGCCACATGACCCGGAAGCTGTACGCTGGCTCCCTCGGCCAATAAAGAGAGATGAGCACCGCAACCCTAGAGTCGGCCACGACTGGACCTAATGGTCAGGGGTCCCTTTACTCTAAGCATGACTAAGTCTGAATTCAACTTCTTCTTCAGATGCATATTACTATATCCTAGCCTGCTGTTTAGGATATATACCTTCCCAAAACAAGTTATAAGATAGGTTGTTACTTGCCTAAGTGCACTTTGTAACTGACAATTTGTCCCCAAGCACAAAATACAGCAATCCCAAGTCTGCCATGATATCCAGCTGTGCAGTGCATTAACTTTGATGTATGTGTACAATGCACTGTGTCAGTTATCTTTCCATGTTAAAACTACAATAATAAACAGTAGAGGTATAGCTCATCCTGATCTGCTCCAGAAGCAAAATCTCCTCTCAGCAACTCTAAGGGAAGTCTGGCAATGGAATAAGCTGCAAAAGAAGAACTTGGCACCTCTTCTTAGTGAAGTTTCAAGTGTATTCATAGAACAGCTTCTTACCACCCCCCCCCCAGCCATGTAGGAGCCTTAAATGTCACAAGCAGCATGGCCTTCCTTTTGACTACATTTCCCACAGTCCACTAGTGTTCCCTGCCTGCCCGCCGCTCAGCTTCCACTCGCCTTCTCTTGCTGCTCTGCGTACATTGCTATTTCCCAAGTATTCCCTCAACTCCTTTATATCGGTAGCTATTTTTACAAGACTTCTGTTACTCTTAATCATCTGAGCTTCCCTGCTTCCCTGTTAAAGTAGAGACTGGAAAAAGTAACGAGTTGAAAGAAAGAAAGAAAGAAAGAAAGAAAGAAAGAAAGAAAGAAAGAAAGAAAGATAGATAGATGAGGGGAAACCTGTACATACGTACAGTTTGCTATTTGCGCGTCGATGTCCCCAAGACACCCCAAATAAAACACAACGACACTTAAATTTTGTTTAAGGTTTTTGGCATAATTTTGGCCACAGCTTTTTTATTAAAATTACAGCAATGTGAGTGGTTGCTTAGGCATTAGTTGCAACTATCTGACCCCGCACGGGGTCAGTCTGACATTCGCACCCCCTGCGAAGTCAGAAAGGGTAAGTCACCTGGGGAGAGAGACGGGACTGGGAACCATGCCTCACCTCTCCCAAGAATGCTCCCAGGGGCTTGCGTGGCCCTAGCCCCTTGACAGGGGGTTTCAGACAAAAGCGTGGCAAAAGCAGACAAAAGCAGCAGCAGCATTTTGGAGGGGCAGGCACAGCCAAATCCATACCCCTCCACCAACCAATTCCCAAACCAATGCCTAACCGCAACCTTACAAGTTGTGACTATTTGCTACGCAGTAGGCAAAAACCAAATGGCACCAGCCAATCAGCCAAATGGACAAAATTCCTACCAGGCCCCTGCCCCAAGAGCAGACGACCCCATGACAGGCATAGCAAGGTCAAGCAAACAGCCAAACATTAGGGGGGGGGGCGGGTGATCTGATGCACACAGCGAAAAGAGGAAGCTTGACGCTGCGTGCAAGGTATTTATCAACCAGGGCTGTCAATCAAGAAATGGCAACATATAAAACTCCCCAGTAACGGCCAGCCCCCTGTTTAAAAATGGCCAAACTCTTTCCCGCTCAGCAACAGTAGGGTGTGTTGCCAGCCCCTACCACAACACGTGCTTTCCATGAGGGAGAACACACTTTATTAATATAATTTCCTACCCACCCTTCACCATTCAATCCCACAGTGAATTACAACAATGACCGCTCCCCACTTAAAACGGGGGACGCCCTTTGCGTGGACGCGTGCAGCCCTGGATCTGGAGTGGCCCCATCAGCATAGGCTTTGCCTTCCCTAAGGTGGGATACCTGGAGGTCCCCGCCTACCCCAGTGAGTTGTCCAGTCCCACCTGGGGGAAGCGTTGCCAGGGAAACCAGGCCAGGTAGGGGGAGGGATTACCTGCCCACACAATAGAGGGTGGATCTTACCTGGTAATCCTCACTTGGCTCCAGAGCTTCTCCCACCCTACCCACCCTCAGTTAATGTCTTCTTTTGCAGGTTAATTTTTCTTCATAGGTTTTGCAGGTTAACCTTTCTCCACAGGTATGCGGGCGCTGCTACGTTAAGGTCGCTGTTAAAGGGCCGGAAAGGAATTTCCCTGCATTGGCAGGTTTCGCCTTTCCCGTAGCAAAACGTCACAACTTTGGCGGTATCAGGCCTTGGGTGGAATCCTTTAGTCCATCTTCCTCTTTGCGGCGGCGATACCAGGGTTCCCCGTTAAAGGGGTTTTTGAAGGGAGGCTTTGGCCGTACGCCGAAAGGTCGTCATTGCTCTCCCCTGCAGCGGAGTAACAGGGGCGGCTATCTCTGCTTGAACATATGTTCTCCAGAGCCGGCCCATCCCCCCCCCACACACACACTGGATAACCCTGATGCTCCCTAGGTCCCCGGCTGGGGACTGGGGAGGGAGAACGCCCAATGCCTGAGCCAAGGTCTACCCACATTTGAAATTTAATAAAGTTGTGGCCAATTTAATCCCATAGCACGTTGTCTAGAGTCGTTATTCCACATGACGGGGGGGACCACTCGGGATCTGGGGACTCCGCCTGTCCACGCAATGTAATTGACACTTATGAAAACAGATCAAACTGTTACAGTGATATAACAAGGAAAACCCATTCGAAATGGAACAGAGCAGTTTCAATTGAATGAAAGTGTTGCGCTTGCGTCCCACACCAGTCATCCCATTTGAGCCAGGCCTTCGGCTCGTGCTATGAAACTTCCTACTTTCCTCCTCTCCCTTCATGCGTCCCATATTACACACCCTTCAAATGTGCCCTGGAAGGTTGGGGGGATGATGACCCAGAACAGAATATAATTACAGTTATATTATAGTTTAATTACTTTTTAGCTATTACCCTTTTATGTTTTTAGCTGTCTGTGTTTAGTCTGTGTTGTTCTTGATTTCTGTAAATCACATTGAGTCCTGTTTCTGGGGAAAAGGTGGGATATAAACAGTGCTTTTGTCCCTGGGGGGACGCAGGGTTACACATACCCCTAAACATTTTGTGAATCTAAAGTTTGGCCTCATTGAGGGGCAGTATTTCAATATGTGTAGGAAAATAAGAGTACCCCTAAACTTTTTTTTTTAGAAAAAGCACTGCATATAAATAATAATAATAACCAATGCTTCCCCCGCCTTTTTTAAGGTTGCCAGAACTCACCATGAAGTTACAGTCATACCTTGGATCCCGAACGCCCTGGAACTCAGACGCTTTGGCTCCCAAACTCCGCAAACCCAGAAGTGATTGTTCTAGTTTGTGAATCTTCTTTTGGAACCCGAATGTCCAAGGGGGCTTCTGTGGCTTCTGATTGGCTGCAGGAAGCTTCCTGCAGCCAATCAGAAGCCGCAATTTGGTTTCCAAACGTTTTTGAAGTCGAATGGACTTCTGGAACGGATTCCATTCTACTTCCAAGGTATGACTATATTACAGTAAGTGCCACACTTTTAATGGGGTGTGTGTGGCTTGAGTACCCCCCCCACACACAAAAAAGCACTGATGATGATGATGATGATGATGATGATAGTAGTAGTAGTAGTAGTAGTAGTAGTAGTAGTAATACAATAAGCCTAAATAAGACAAGGGCACTGAGGCCACAGTCTGGAGCCAAAGTTATATCCCATATAAGTTCAGCAACAGCAGTGGGATTTTTCCCCCCCTTCTGGGAAAGAGAGTGGCTTGCTGTTGCCAAAGGGAAATCTCTGGGATTAAATGCCATCCTAACGGTGGGATGGATATAACTGACTAAGCAGTACAGGCTGGTAGACATAAGTTGTCCTAAAACCACCTGTGGTGTCTAGGAAGTAGACTTCTTAGTCACCTACGCAGTCTGGAAGGCAACCATCTAGTGTGGGCAGGAAGCAGTTTTCTCTTTGCTGATTTCAATGTGAATGGAAAATCTTTTTGGAACACAAGTGCACATCCTCACTTAGGGAACCCTGTGATCTTTTATGCAACCATAGCATTGCTTAATACATGGCCCTTTTCATTTGCTTTCCTGTTGATTTTCCCTCCCTCCCTGTTCAAAAAGCATTTAAATTATACCTACTGTGTGAGTGTACTTAGGTTTTCTTCCAAGCTCCTTCATAAACTTCAGTTTAGGAGTCCTTTAGAAGAATTCCAGAGGTACTTTGAGCCCCAAACATTGCTTTCAGCAGGAGAATTAAGCATTAATTATTATTACTATTTCTTAAATTTATATACCACCCTTTATCAAAAGATCGCAGGGCAGTGCACAAGATTAAAAACACATTACAGAACATCAGTAATCAAAAGCATAATAAAAAAACATACTGACAGACAGACAAATAGTTAATAATATTCAATCAATGATTAGTAATCAGTGGGATGCCAAATTATTTTAACATAGATCACATCCATTGTAGTTATCAACTGTGGTAGGCAATCTCAAAAGACATAGAGTTTAAGTGAAATGGCAGGACAAATCTGGGAATGGCTAGAATTCAGAAATATACTGAGATGGGTTCAAGGTAAATTAGTTGCACTTTGTTTCCACTTAAATCAATGTGAAAGGATAGCCATAACTAAATGAAGTCCCATTAAACTGGAAGGGAATTAAGTTCAGCTAACAGGCTGCAATGCCACACACCCATATCGGGAAGGAAGTCCCACTGAGCTCAATGGGGAACACTTAGTTCTATATGACTTCACTATTAGTCTGGATCCAGACCAGAAGTGCCCAGGGCATTTCTGAGACAGTTAAAAATTTGGAAGAGGGAATAAAGTTGCACTTAAGCAAAAAGTATGGCTGTCACACAGTAGTGATGTATGGAAGTGAGAGCTGGACCATAAAGAAGCCGAAGAATTGATGCTTTTGAATTATGGTGGTGGAGGAGACTCTTGAGAGTCCCATGGACTGCAAGAAGATCAAACTTATCCATTCTGAAGGAAATCAGCCCTGAGTGCTCACTGGAAGGACAGATCCTGAAGATGAGGCTCCAATACTCTGGCCACCTCATGAGAAGAGAAGACTCCCTGGAAAAGACCCTCATGTTGAGAAAGGTGGAGGACACAAGGAGAAGGGGACAACAGAGGACGAGATGGCTGGACAGTGTTCTTGAAGCTACCAGCATGAGTTTAACCAAACTGCAGGAGGCCGTGGAAGACAGGAGTGCCTGGCGTGCTCTGGTCCATGGAGTCACGAAGAATCGGACATGAATAAATGACTAAACAACAACAACAACAACAGGGCTGTCACACAGTAAAGTATGTTTCAGGTGTTCTTTAATCAGTCTGTTAATTGATTAATCAATTAGATTTAAATGCATTTCCATATCACTAAATCCTTAATAGAGAAAATTTAACTTACAATTATATTCAATAAACGAAAGTTATGTTAATCATTTTTGAAGAAAAAGGCCACCTTTAAGGTTGAGCGTTTCATTTCTTGTAATAGAAAACCACTAGAATCAAATCAGACTAAAAAATAAACACATTTGCCTTTGACTCATAGACCTCCAGATGTTCTTGGATCCCAACTCCCTTAAATTTTGACTACTGGTCATGTTGACTGTGGCTGGTGGCTGCATTTATCTTGTTGATGGACCTATCTATACATTGGCAGACCTACCTTCTGGTCATCACTATATTTCCTCCTATTTATACTACGTTAGTTCTTCATTCACTAGCTTTTATAAACGTACCTAGTCTGTGTGCAATTCCATGTCACCATTCATAAAATTGTCCATTTCTGCTTCTGGTACTGACTTATTTGAATAGCTTTTCTATCAGTAGGCTACCCCACATCTTCCATGTTTGTTCTGCCCACTTCTTTGAAAGTTACTGGGTCTTTCCATTTTTTGTTCAACGAAAAATATTGCTGCTGCCAGAAAAATATCCACCGTTTCCTACTTTAAGTTGCATATGAATGGAGCTGAGCCAGAGCTTACTGGAGTCAATAGCGAGGTGGTTTTTTTCTACTGACTTCAATGGACATTGGATTGGGCTCGTAAAAGCTAACCGGCCATAACATTCTGCGGTGATTGCTGCAGATGTTGTTCTTATTCTCTTTTAATCCCCAAATATTCTCATGAGGAGGCTTCTGTTTAACGTTGGAGAAGCCATCGCATAATCCCTCTTCCCACCAGAGGAACATCCTCTTTGCCAACATATGGCATGCAGGTGGTACTCAAGGCTTCTCCATGTCTTCCATCCAACTGCAAAATCCTTTGAAGGCCTGCGCTGGCAAGACCGATTCATCATTGGGCACAACTGAAAATGGAAACTTGAATCAGAATTCTTAACCACTGGCCAGGCATCAGACCACAGTCTTTTTGGCAGAAAGGAACTAAGTGGGTGAACAAAATATTTTCTCTCCACTGAACCATCCCGAATCATCACACTGAGGGACAAAGGCTAAGCCTAGCTTGTTTTATCGACTCACCAGTTTGTGACATAGTTAAATCAGACCATTTGTGATATTTTAGCCCAGGAATGGGGAAGATCAGCCCTGGAGGCCAGGCCTTTCCATCTGGCCTTAGGTCTCTTTAAGGACCACCGCCCTCCCCAGCCATACCCTGAGGCCTTTCTTCGTGTGCCTCCTCCACGAGCGGTCCGGAGGGTGGCAACATGAGAACAGGCCTTCTCTGCAGTGCCTCCCCGTCAGTGGGATGCTTTCCCCAGGGAAGTTCACTTGGTGCCTTCATTATACACCTTTAGGCACCAAGCAAAAACGTTCCCTTTTAACCAGCATGCAGACCTAGTGGTGGGAGGAAAAAATCCTTAAATAAGAGACACGGGGAAATGATTAATGGACTTCAATGTCTGTACACTAATGCGCAAAGCATGGGAAATAAACAAGATGAGCTTGAGCTCTTGGTACAGCAAACTAAATATGACATAATAGGCATCACTGAAACCTGGTGGGATAAGTCCCACGATTGGAATGTAATAATGGAGGGATACAATCTATTTCAGAGAAACAGACCAGACAAGAAAGGAGGAGGAGTAGCGTTATATGTCAGGGATGTGTATACCTGTGAAGAGATCCAAGATTTAGAACCTCAAAGCCAAAGTGAGAGCATTTGGGTCAAAATTAAGGGAGAGAAGAATAACAGTGACCTCATTGTGGGAGTTTACTATAGATCCCCAAGCCAAAGGGAGGACATAGATGATGCCTTTCTGGAACAGATGGCCAAGCATGCAAAAGGAAGGGAGATAGTAGTAATGGGGGACTTCAATTACCCGGATATTTGTTGGATGTCAAACTCAGCCAAGAGCATAAGGTCAAACAGATTCCTCACTGGCCTTGCAGACAACTTCGTTGTCCAGAAAGTGGGAGAAGCAACAAGAGGAACAGCCATTTTAGATCTGGTCCTAACCAATGTTGATGACTTGGTTAGTGGGGTAGAAGTGGAAGGATCATTAGGCGCGAGTGATCATGCTCTTCTGAAGTTTACTATACAGCGGAAAGGAGCAGCCAAGCATACTAGGACTCAATTTCTTGACTTTAAGAAAGCTGACTTCATAAAACTTAGGGAAGTGCTGGGTGAGATCCCATGGACAGTAATACTAAAAGGAAAGGGAGTTCATGATGGCTGGCAGTTTGTTAAGAGGGAGATAGTAAAAGCACAACTTCAGGCAATACCAATGAGACGGAAACATGGAAGGTGCCTAAAGAAGCCAGGGTGGCTATCTAAAGAACTTTTAACTGAGTTAAGATTAAAAAAGGATGTGTACAAAAAATGGAAAAGGGGGGAAACCACCAAAGAGGAATTCAAACAAATAGCCAGCACGTGTAGACACAAAGTCAGAAAACCTAAAGCACAGAATGAACTCAGGCTTGCTAGAGAGGTTAAAAGCAACAAAAAAGGCTTTTATGGGTATGTTTGTAGCAAAAGGAAGAACAAAGAAACAGTGGGGTCACTCAGAGGAGAGGATGGTGAAATGCAAACAGGGGACACAGAAAGGGCTGAACTCCTCAATGCCTTCTTTGCCTCAGTCTTCTCCAATAAAGAAAACAATGCCCGACCTGAAGAATTTGGAGCAAATGATTCAGCAGAGGAAACACAGCCCGGAATAACTAAGGAGATAGTACAAGAATACTTGGCTAGTTTAGATGTATTCAAGTCTCCAGGGCCAGATGAACTGCATCCAAGAGTATTAAAAGAACTGGCAGGTGTGATCTCAGAACCACTGGCAGTCATCTTTGAGAATTCCTGGAGAACAGGCGAAGTCCAGGCAGACTGGAGGAGGGCAAATGTTGTCCCTGTTTTCAAAAAGGGGGAAAGAGAGGACTCTCATAATTACTGCCCAGTCAGTCTGACATCAATACCAGGGAAGATTCTGGAGCAGATCATTAAGCAAACAGTCTGTGAGCACCTAGAAAGGAATACTGTGATCACCAATAGTCAGCATGGATTTCTGAAAAATAAGTCATGTCAGACTAACCTGATCTCGTTTTTTGACAGAATTACAAGCCTGGTAGATGAAGGGAACGCAGTGGATGTAGCCTACCTTGATTTCAGCAAGGTATTTGACAAGGTGCCCCATGATATTCTTGTAAAGAAGCTGGTAAAATGCGGTCTTGACTATGCTACCACTCAGTGGATTTGTAACTGGCTGACTGACCGAACCCAAAGGGTGCTCATCAATGGTTCCTCTTCATCCTGGAGAAGAGTGACTAGTGGGGTGCCACAGGGTTCTGTCTTGGGCCCGGTCTTATTCAACATCTTTATCAATGACTTGGATGATGGACTCAAGGGCATCCTGATCAAATTTGCAGATGACACCAAACTGGGAGGGGTGGCTAACACCCCAGAGGACAGGATCACCCTTCAAAACGACCTTGACAGATTAGAGAACTGGGCCAAAACAAACAAGATGAATTTTAATAGGGAGAAATGTAAAGTATTGCACTTGGGCAAAAAAAAATGAGAGGCACAAATACAAGATGGGTGACACCTGGCTTGAGAGCAGTACATGTGAAAAGGATCTAGGAGTCTTGGTTGACCACAAACTTGACATGAGCCAACAGTGTGACGTGGCAGCTAAAAAAGCCAATGCAATTCTGGGCTGCATCAATAGGAGTATAGCATCTAGATCAAGGGAAGTAATAGTGCCACTGCATTCTGCTCTGGTCAGACCTCACCTGGAGTACTGTGTCCAGTTCTGGGCACCACAGTTCAAGAAGGACACTGACAAACTGGAACGTGTCCAGAGGAGGGCAACCAAAATGGTCAAAGGCCTGGAAACGATGCCTTATGAGGAACGGCTAAGGGAGCTGGGCATGTTTAGCCTGGAGAAGAGGAGGTTAAGGGGTGATATGATAGCCATGTTCAAATATATAAAAGGATGTCACATAGAGGAGGGAGAAAGGTTGTTTTCTGCTGCTCCAGAGAAGCGGACACGGAGCAATGGTTCCAAACTACAAGAAAGAAGATTCCACCTAAACATTAGGAAGAACTTCCTGACAGTAAGAGCTGTTTGACAGTGGAATTTGCTGCCAAGGAGTGTGGTGGAGTCTCCTTCTTTGGAGGTCTTTAAGCAGAGGCTTGACAACCATATGTCAGGAGTGCTCTGATGGTGCTTCCTGCTTGGCAGGGGGTTGGACTCGATGGCCCTTGTGGTCTCTTCCAACTCTATGATTCTATGATTCTTTGATTCTACCATCCCATGTACACACATAAGCATCTGTCTCCAGCCTAAATTGAAGTCAAGGCTACTGAGAGGATCTTTAAACCCCAAAGAATGCTCCTCTATCCCCCAAATGTTGAAAATGTGACCATCTCATTGCTTTTGTTGCCTGACCTGAACACACACACAGCCAGACCCAGGGCTGGCCTGCACATGAGGCAAGGTGAGACAACTGCCTTGGGTGGCTGGATCCATGGGTGCAGCAGAGCCTGATGTATATCTTTATTTCCCCCTTGTTTCGTCTTTCTTGTTTCCCTTCTTCTCTGGTGGGGTGGGAGGTACCTTTTTGTGGTTCACCTCAGGTGCTAAAAATATTCCTGGACTGGTCCTGACCAGATCCTTAAGTAAGTGTTTCTCTGGCTGGCTGCTCTAATTAAAACTGCATACAGTGGTACCTCAGGTTAAGTACTTAATTCGTTCCGGAGGTCCGTTCTTAACCTGAAACGGTTCTTAACCTGAAGCACCACTTTAGCTAATGGGGCCTCCTGCTGCCGCTGCGCTGCTGGAACATGATTTCTGTTCTCATCCTGAAACAAAATTCTTAACCTGAAGCACTATTTCTGGGTTAGCGGAGTCTGTAACCAGAAGCGTATGTAACCTGAGGTACCACTGTATCTGATATCCTTTCACAATCAAGAATGGGAGCTGCCTTCTAGGAAATCTTCTAAAACCCACTTCAGGTTGAAATGAACCTGTGGCAAGCCAGTAATGCAAGCAAGCCCATTGGAGAAGCTGTCAGGGGTACACTATGCAAAGGGAGATTGCTCTCCTGAAGGCAGCTTCTGTGGATCATGAAGTGGGAAAAGGTCACCTGGCCTCCCAAGCTTAAAACTCTCCCTCCCTGCATGTTCAGAGCAAGCACACAGAAACTGAAAGCATGTGGAAGGATGTGTGAGCCGGTGTGTCTGTGTATGCACTTGCTGTTCCATTTTGAAAGATTGAAAATGCTGATAGGTTGCTCGCGAAGGAACAGAATGTTTTCACACCTGTGCCAACTGAGCGCCAGTCCAAGCTGTTTCATAATGGTGCTTATTTATGGAATCAGAAACAGGTGCCAAGTCAGGTGGGTAAATAAGGAGAAGGAGGCTGAGGTCATAGAAAGACTACCAGAGGAGGGGTGTAAAAGATGCTCTTGTCAAGTTTCACGGTAAGAGGAGGTTAGGCGGAAATTATAAAAGGAGATTAGAGACCGTAAAGAGTAACGGGAGTCAGCACAGGGAGAGAGCTTCAGATTTTCCCTTCTAAAAGCCAGGGGTAAAGGAAACAAACTATACACCAGAAAAACACAGACTGGCTGCTCAGCCTTGCCTTCTCGAAGCAGCTCTAGATATAACAGAAAGTGGGGGGGGGGGGAGAGAGAGAGAGAAAGGAGCACAGCCAGCCTTGACCTCCCCAAACATGGATCAGTGCCATGTGAACCAATGCAAAAGCAAAGACCCACCTGGATGTCAGTAGAATAATGGAGATGCCGTCTCTGCTATCTGGATAGGATACAGGGTAAGGGAAAAGGGAAAAGGGAAAAGAGAGGACTTATTCCTCAGTCGGGGGGGGGGGGGGGCTGATCATGCCCCACAAGCAAATTCTTCTGCCCACTGATCTTGTGGGTAGCAAGAGCAAAAAATAAACGAGTAACCAAATTACCCTCAGTGCTATGGGTGGATGGAGCTCAGCACCTAATAAGGATGCAAATTGCCCCCTCCCTGGTTCTGTGAGCAGAGAGAGAGAGCAATAAACCCCCTCCTCAGTTGATCTGCATGGATCAACTGAGGAAGGGAGATGTCTGTGTGGTTGCTTCTGTCTTTGAGAGAATGGGAGTGTGAAATGGCCACAACCACCAATGGCATGTGGCAGGCTGACCAAAAGTAAATGTGTCTTTTGGGCCAAACAAGATTAGTGGACTAATCCTTAGTGGACTATCCTATTAAAAGGAGACCTATATGATACTTCATGGTGTTTTTATATTCTGTTGGGAGCTACCCAGAATGGCAGGAGCAACCCAGTCAGATGGACGGGGTATAAATAATTTATTATTATTATTATTATTATTATTATTATTATTATTATTATTATTATTATTCCTCTGGTTGCGAACGGGATCAATTCCGGAACCCCATTCACAACATGAGCAGAACGCAACCCATGTGTACGCATGCACGGATCACGATTCACCACTTCTGCGCATGCATGTGACATCATTTTGCACATCTGTGCATGCGCGAGCAGCGAAACCTGGAAGTAACCCTTTCCAGTACTTCCGGGTCACCGCAGGACGCAACCTGAAATTGCACAACCTGAAGCAAACGTAACAAGAGGTATGACTCTATTATTATTATTATTCAGTTTAGAACATGGACTGTCCTTTCAAACAGTAGCTGGAGGTGTGTGTGGGGGGGGAGAACACAAATGGTGAGTCATAGGCTGAAATCAGAAGGAGTTTTAAAAATTAAAAAATTAACATAATCTATGCCCTCCTCCATGAGGCGCCTCCATTTTGTCTCTCCGAGGCCCCAGCATTCACTCTTCATTTGACAGCACCACCAGCCTATCTTCTGTAATAGCTCCCGTAATCCCCGGTCCTTTTCCTGTCAGCCTTGCTAAAGGCAAGCACTATCTATCACTTCTCCCTCTTCAGCATCACCTCAAAATATGTAGCTTTCCATGGCTTGGGGATACCAGCTTTAAAAGGACACACAGATGACCTACTAGGACAGCAGGCGATAATTTTCTGTTGAGTGTTCCTTAGTGGACTATCGTATTAAAGAGACACCTATACGATATTTCATTTACCACAGGTATTTTGAGTAAAACTGGGCACTTCATACACACATGTTCTCCTGTCCATTTATAGAAACATATGGAAGCCTCAGTGGTCTGAACCTCTTCATTCTCCCGATGCACTCTGCATCCTATGTGGTCCCATGCCTCAAATGTCTCTTCCATCTGAGCTTCTGACAGTCCAAATGTGTTGCACGTCCCCCAAGGACAAGCAATAACGTGGTGGTGGCATATCTATGAAGTACTCAAAATAAGAAGGAATGCAAGAATATTAAAAACAACAACACAACAGAGATGTTTCTCTAGTGAAATATATGAGATGGGAAAGGAGTCTTTTGGGCTGAGTCTTGTAAGCTTTTTGAGACAGTTGTTATTATTATTGTTATTATTATTATACTGCTTACTGACAAAATGGGCTTCTAAGTATAAAAACAAAGATACACAAACCACTAAACGAGAAATACCCATAATTAAAATGCAGACTAGAAGAGTACCATTAAAACAACATAGGGATAAAATACGAGAGATTCAGATTGAGGGATTGAGGGAATGTCTGTCTTTAAAAGCTAATGAGATGTCAATGCAGATTAGGCCTCTCATCAGAGCACATTCCATCACACTGGTGCTACCAGTGAAAAAGGACACCTCTGTATTATACTATAAACCAAAACACAGGTCAAGATAGTAAATATGAATCAGTGCAGGCCAAACTGTTTCACATGCATAGCACAAGTCACTTACAGAACACTTTTTGGTATGTAAAGATAATGAAGGAAAGAAAGAAAGAAGGAAGGAAGGAAGGAAGGAAGGAAGGAAGGAAGGAAGGAAGGGGTAAATTGGACAGGACAAGTGTCACTAACTAATATATTGGGCATGACTCACACCACGCTTTCCAAAATGCTTGTCCAACACTGGCATGGGTAACAGAAGCACCCATGTCTTTTATGACAATCTTACAAGGTGGGTATCTGAAAGAGTGTTGCACACAGACCCTAGTTACAGACACACTGTGTCAGAGCGGCAGGCACCTGTTTTCCCACCCAGATGCTGTAAATATATGAGTGAATAGTGGGAGGAGAGATACCACCTTCAGAGGAATCCTTCTTCCATTTGCCCATGGAAGGTCTCCATCAGCGGTGGTAGCTCAAGGGAACATCCATGTTTAAAGGTCTTTGGGTACCATCATCCCAGATGATGGACAGGAGAAACAGTAATCTTATTGGCCAGAGGCACTGTTGGAAAAAGAATGCTGGACTAGATGCACAGCAAAAGAGGTGAACGTCCTGTCCAGGATGACATCATCAGGAGGGGACAACCTTGTTTGGGATTGAGTTGCAACAAACCACATGGAACAGTCAGACTGGTGTGACGCATCAAATGCTTTCTTTTGCAATTCTCTGCAAAACTAGGATCTCATATTTGGTCACCTCAAGAAGGTTGTTGGATTCAATACCCTTTTGTTAACCCCCCACCACTAGCTCACCTCTCAGACTGGTTTACATGCGTTACTCTAGTAACCCTACTTGGGAATGAAGATGTGGACCCCAACCTTATGCGAGGAGAGAGAGAGAGAGAGAGAGAGAGGAGAAAAATACTTGAAATGTTACCATGTTTGTTTAACATTCCTTAATGAATACATGTTGTGTGGACAAAGACTATGTTTTACAAGTTTTCACATTGCATTCTGAAAGAAGTGTTTTCTTTATAATCTGTGTGTCTTTACATAGGCTGAAGGCCAGGTTAAGCAATGTGGTGTAAAGCCCAGGCAGAGGGCCCTCGCTCACAAAGGCGCACTTATTTCATGGCTATCTGCTGACTTTTACAGGCAACAAATAATGTAATGTGCCACCAGTGCAGCTGCCCAATATCTTAACCGCAGTAACCAGCACACTGCGGAGGGGAAGGCACATTTCTCATGGAGGACAGCATGAGGTAGCATTTGAGACGAGGGCATCGGGCACTGCCTCAACCTTTTAACATTCTCCACCTAGAAGCCGGCAACACTCCATATATTAATGGAGGGATTTGAAAAGCCCTCCAAATATTTGTGTGTGTGTGTGATTTGCAATTAGCCTCCTTCCTGTCCTCTTTCTCCCCCCCTCCCCTGGGTCTCAGATACAGGGGAGACGGGGTCGGCTTTGCACCTTTCTCTCCTTTGTTCCCTTCTACAGCCTGCCTATGGACTCTGGAGAGCAACAAAGGCTTCCTTTTGGGCCTAGCCCTAGTCATCTTTACATCCTTGCCAGCAAACAGTCCTCTGACTCAACATCCTGGTTGCCCTGGCAATGGAACCATGGTTTCCAGAAGAGGCACCTCTTACCCACATAACACCGGTCTTGAAAGACCTACACTGGCTCCCAGTACGTTTCCGAGCACAATTCAAAGTGTTGGTGCTGACCTTTAAAGTCCTAAATGGCTTCGGTCCAGTATACCTGAAGGAGCGTCTCCACCCCCATCATTCTGCCTGGACACTGAGGTCCAGTGCCGAGGGCCTTCTGGCGGTTCCCTCACTGCAAGAAGCAAAGCTACAGGGAATCAGGCAGAGGGCCTTCTTGGTAGTGGCACCCGCCCTGTGGAACACCCTCCCATCAGATGTCAAAGAGAAAAACAACTACCAGACTTTTAGAAGACATCTGAAGGCAGCCCTGTTTAGGGAAGCTTTCAATGTTTAATAGAGTAGTGTATTTTAATATTCTGTTGGAAGCCACCCAGAGTGGCTGGGGAAACCCAGCCAGATGGGCGGGGTATAAAAAATAAATTATTATTATTATTATTATTATTATTATTATTATTATTATTATTATTACCCAGCATTTGACATTGACGGTATTTTGTTTTGTAGGACTCAGCCACCCCCTTTGTTCAATCTATGCTATTCTGCTCTTTTTTGGGGGAGGGGGGGGCTGTTTTACTTTTTTTTACAATTGTACTAGCGGGAAGTGCCCAAAATAAATAAAATAAAAAATAAAATAAAATTCTGTGGTTTTTTTTATGGATACTGTAATTTCTGGGTATTTTGGCTGTGCACATGCATACAAACTCAGGGTTCTGACCTGACCTGGGAGCACCTGTCATGACCATGAATCTTTTTTGGGGGGAGGGGGGGGGAGAGGAGTAATGCTATATTAGGGTTAATTCGATCTGCCCTCTGGAGTCAAAATGGTGCATTGAGCAGTCTGCTATACTTGGTCAGACTCTCCGTGTACAGTCAGGGATATGAATTGCATAAGGAGAAATTCACACTAAAATACTGAAGAATTTTCATTAGGATTTTAAAGAAAGACACGTGTAAATCCAAAACTGAATATAAGATTGGAAAAAGGAGAAACCAAGAGAATGGGTGACATCCTCAGCGGGGTCACCCTCAATTTCTTCCTCATGTGATTCTTATTTTGTGTGTGTGAACTATTTAAGTGGGCTCATATGACTACTCAGAAGTAAACCACACTGAGTTTCTCTCTAGTAAATGTATATAGTATTGTAGCCTAAGCCAAATGTATTAGCTGCATGATGTTCTTACCTCATTCCATACAGATTGGTATCCTCTCGGGCATTTCCCTCCATTCTTTTAAAGGTCCTAGGAGCACAGTATAATTGCCACATAAAAGTGAGCAAACCTTTTATACATTTTCTACACTTAGAATGAAATTTTATTTCAATTGATGCAGAGGGAATTCCATGTTTTACAAAGACCAGTGTTTTAGTCATTAGGAAGCTACCCTTTTGCTATAAATCTTAGACATTCTTACTTAGGGCAAGATATGTCAGATATGCAGCTAGTCACTTGCTACGCACTTTCATCCGAAGGGATGTTTTGAATAGAACACGGCAGACTTTTGTGGTGCTGCTATACTTTCAAATATATTACTAATAATGGGTCCGACAGAAATCAACATAAGCACCTTAACATCATGTTCTTTGTGATTTTGGAATATGTGCATATTCAATCTCTCTCCAATAAGACTTTCTATTTATTTATTTTTAAATCCCAAACAAACTGTTTTTATTGAAAGCTTTGTTTTTCCTCCATTCAGTAAAAAACAATCTAATGCATAACACAGATTCCTGAAATAGGAAGGAAGGATGGAAAGAAGGAAAGACCAGTATTATACAGGTCACCTGGGAACACACAATAAACTCACTGAAGTAATCTGTACATGGTTATCTCATCGAGGAACAATAAAGAATGTGACTGTTAAGCAGAAAATGAGTGTGTGCATATATTTTTGGAGTGTTAACTTTTTAATAGCGGAGTATTTGTACTTCACAAATAGTTTCTACCAGGTCATTACGGCAAGGTGAGACCATTGTCCGTCCTCTTTCCCACAAGAAAAGGATTTCCCATTGATCTGGGTGGACTGAATATGTTCAGGGGAGAATAAAATTGAGGTGGCAAGCCCTTCCACACCCCCCAATGCATTCAGCTGGTCACTTGAACCAAACATAAACTCTCTATGTGCAGTTGTGTACTCAGATGCAGAACCCCCACCCTGGAAGCAAAGCCAGCTAAGGGAAGAACTGGAGACCACAACGTTCTGGGATTAAAATTGGCCACAATTTTACTGATTTCAGATGCAGGTAAGAGTTTGCATAGGCATTGTGCATAAATCCCTCTCAACCCCCTGCTGTTGGTCTGACCAGTGCATTTTTCTAAAAAAATGTTTAGGGGGTTCTCTCATTTTGACTCAAGAAAACCACCTAATAATAATAATAATAATAATAATAATAATAATAATAATAATATTTATACCCCACCCATCTGGCTGGGCCTCCCCAGCCACTCTGGGTGGCTTCCAACAAAATATTAAAATATAGTTCAAATCAGGAAAAATAAATACAGTAAATGGTCAAAAGTACAAAGATCCACACAATGTTTAGGGGTACATGTACCCCTGTGTCCTCCCAGAAAAAAACACTGGGCATGACAGGGTCGTTCCTGGGGAAGATGGGTTCATGGTCTACGCAGATGCCCCCTCCCCAAAGCGCTGAGGGAATCTCTGTGGCCCTGTAGCCATGTACCTTGACCTTTTGGACAGAGGCATCACTCAAGACCCCTCTAACGGGGTACCCTGATATCACCGCTGCAAGAAGGGGGGTGAGTCACCCCTTCACCCCTTCACTGGATGTTAGACTAGTTGTTCCACCTAAGGCCTAAACCACCAAAGTTGGGACTAATGCTATGGGGAAGGCGGTGGAAGAACCGAAGTGGGGGAAAGAGAAGGAAGCTCTCGGGAGATCTGCCATTCGCCATGACAGATGGTGAGCTCCACGAGAGGATAATGGCGGCCTGTCCACAAGCAGTGGTGAATTTCAAGAGGCTCTTTGCATTCCACTCTAGCTGTGACAGGAGGAAAAGTTGTAGCCAAGTGGCAGAGCATGTAGAAGGGCTGAAAAAGATTCCTGGATGAAACCCTAGAGAATGGCCTCTACTTAGTACAGTGGTACCTCAGGTTAAGTACTTAATTCGTTCCGGAGGTCCGTACTTAACCTCAAACTGTTCTTAACCTGAAGCACCACTTTAGCTAATAGGGCCTCCTGTTGCCACTGCGCTGCCGGAGCACGATTTCTGTTCTCATCCTGAAACAAAATTCTTAACCTGAAGCACTATTTCTGGGTTAGCGGAGTCTGTAACCTGAAGCATATATAACCTGAAACGTATGTAACCTGAGGTACCACTGTACAGTCAATAGTAAGCTAAATGCACTGAGAGTCTGACTCAGTAGGAATAGTAGGAAGCTCCCTTCTAGGAGCCCAGGTACATCATTTGGAAAGAACCAATGGAAAATGCTTGGCTTATAACCTTTATGTGTCCCAATGCCTTGCTACTTTCCACCCCTTTAAGAGTTAACCACATATACACAGGAGTTCTGCTAAATGTCACAGTAGTTAGTATTTTCTAATCCTGATCCCTAAACTACTGTAGCTGCTGTAAAATATATAGTAATAATTTCCTGAGTCAGGGTAATGTATAAGGAATGTCAAGCCAGACTCTGGGAATATTTGCCTTAACTTTGTTTTATTAAAGTGAAACTTTTATTAAGGCATGTGGTGAATTGAGCAATCCATATGATTCATGCAGTTATAAACCCATTGCTACACTCACTATAAATCAATGAGCCATTGTCTAAGTTTATTCCCTCAAAGATTTAAAAAATTGGTGGTAGTTGGGGAGGGGGAATTCAACCTGGAAACATTATTTTGGCAGTATGAAAACATGAACACCTCTTGCTGGTGGTTTTGTTGTTCTTTAGTCGTTTAGTCATGTCCGACTCTTCATGACCCCATGGACCAGAGCATGCCAGGCACTCCTGTCTTCCACTGCCTCCCGCAGTTTGGTCAAACTCATGCTGGTAGCTTCGAGAATGCTGTCCAATCATCTCGTCCTCTGTTGTCCCCTTCTTCTCCTTGTGCCCTCCATCTTTCCCAACATCAGGGTCTTTTCCAGGGAGTCTTCTCTTCTCATGAGGTGGCCAAAGTATTGGAGCCTCAGCTTCAGGATCTGTAATTCCAGTGAGCACTCAGGGCTGATTTCCTTCAGAATGGAGAGTTTGATCTTCTTGCAGTCCATGGGACTCTCAAGAGTCTCCTCCAGCACCATAATTCAAAAGCATCAATTCTTTGGTGATCAGCCTTCTTTATGGTCCAGCTTTCACTTCCATACATCACTACTGGGAAAACCATAGCTTTTACTATACAGACCTTTATTATGCTATACTATACAGACCTTTACTATGCTGGTGGTTACTAAAGCCCTATTTGGTGATTCTCTGCACCCAACATCCAGATTGTGGTGAAGCTTTGGAGCACACAAATATAATACACGCAACCTCTACAGGTGTTCAAGCAGGATGAAGAAATGTCAGGAAGGAATGCACACCACTGTGGCTGGAGCTACTTGTTGCTTGTAGTTCATCGCAGGAATGAGGAACACTGAAATAGTGCAGACAAATCTTTTGGGGACAACTTCTTTTTTAGCACATTGAGAACTTGCCCCATACTTACATCCAGGGCGCTTTTTTCCAGCCAAAACTCAGTTCCAGCACCTCTCAGGTAGGTGCCATTGCCATTGTATGAGAACAAAGGAGGCATTCATAGTGAGTACCGGCACCGCTTTTTCTAGCACTGTTTACATCCAACCATGTAAATAAATTGATGAACTAATAGACCGTATTTTTCACTCCATAAGACGCACTTTTTTCCTCCAAAAAAGTAAGGGGAAATGTCTGTGCATCTTATGGAGCGAATGTGTGGTCAATCGCTGGCTCCCTTTCTGGCCCTGCCCCCTTGCCCAAGCCTCCATTGGCTGTTTGTTTCCCCAGCAACATGTGACTGATTGATTAGATTATCTGTCTGGAAAATGGTGCCCTTTCCTTTCCTAAAGAAGCTGCAGAACTGTGAGTTGAAGCCCATAAAAACAGGATGTTTTTCCCTTTGCAAAGTAAGCTCAAAAAGGGGGCTTTCCCCTTTGCAAAAGAAGCTGCACAACTGTGAGCTGATCCCCCCCCAAAATGGGCTTTCCCCCTTTCCTCCTCTAAAACCTAGGTGCGTCTTATGGTCAGGTGCATCTTATGGAGCGAAAAGGTAAGTCATTTAGTAAAACAAGGGAAGTTGGGCAGTGGTGTGCATTTACCCTCCTACAGATAAACTGCAGCCATATTAGCACATCTCTGGGTAAAGGCTATAGCTAGATCCCAGATTCAATCCCTGGGATCTCCAGGTTGGGTTGAGAACGTCTCCTGCTTGAAACCCCAAAGAACTACTCCCAGTGTAGACAGTACAGAGCTAGATGGACCAATGGTCTGAGACTCAGTAGAAGGCAGCTTCCTATGTTCTTATGAGCTCGAAGTACACGTTGGGGCAGAGCAAGATCACAGCCCTTGACCCCTTGCCTCAGCTGCCTGCCCTGTTGTGCGCCTGCCCTGATCCCCAATTTGTATGTAGCATTTGGAGAAGCTGTGGCCTTTGTAGGTTGTTGCACTCCAGCACCCATCAACCCCAGCCAGCACAGCCAATGGGAATGGATGATCGATGTTGTAATTCAAGATGATCTGGAGGACCACAAGTTCCCCACCACTGATTTAAACAGAATCCAAACATGTGGGCTCTATTTGTCCACCCTTGCTCCTTAAAAGTTTGGTGTGTATTCCATCAAGGAGGTGGGATAGAGGAGATGGCAAACTGGGTGTGAGAAGATGCATATTCTGACTCTGCCATGGGATATTGATGTTACATCTAACATATGAACACAATGTGGGGAAATGGGTATGTTTCTATGTCCCCATTGGACATAGGTTCTGGAGTATTTCTCTGGATCAGATGGGTCCCCCCTTTCTTTCTCTTTCCAGATTGAAATTTACATGAGGTTGAAGGAAGCAAGGGGATACATTTCATTATGTTAAGAATTCATTTTCTCTAACAAATTTATTCCTGAAAATACTAACAAATGGTTGTGGCAAACATGATCTTGATTGCAAGCAGGCCTGTTTTTCTTCAGAAAGAAGGATGATCAGCAGCATATGTTCAAGGAACAAGAAGCAAACTACACACTGATCATGCTTAACCATGATTCTCCAGAATCATGGCATTATCCACAGTGCAGTTTGACATCTGTTCTTGAGAGTAATCTCCCAAACGGGAAGTAACTTGAAAAGAGGAGAAACAGATTCCCATCCACTGTCCTAATTATTCATATCCTACCATCCTAAGTGGCTGTGCTTGGTGCATGTTTTCTTAGTGTAAGATTTTCCACACTCATGGCCTCTCTCTGGTGTATGGTCAACAGGGAACAGCTTTGCTGCCTGTGAGTGACCTTGTGCATCTTTCAGCAAGCTCCAAAATCCAAATGCAAAAGCCAGCAGTTGGAGACTTCGTGTGGGCTTGTGACTCTCTCTGGAAGCACAGCACTGGCTCCATAAATCAGGGAACAGATTACTTTCAACACGGCGTAGAGAGATTTGTGTCTGCGTACCTGCTAGAATATGGACAATAGCCTTCATTTTTGAAGCAACCCTGTAGGCTGTTGGAGGCAGGAAAAGGAAGGAAGGAAGGAAGGAAGGAAGGAAGGAAGGAGAAGAAGAAGAGGAGGAGGAGTTTGGATTTGATATCCCACTTTATCACTACCTGAAGGAGTCTCAAAGTGGCTAACATTCTCCTTTCCCTCCCCTCCCCCACAACAAGGTGGGGCTGAGAGACTTCAGAGAGAAGTGTGACTAGCCCAAGGTCACCCAGCAGCTGCATGTGGAGGAGCAGGGAAGCAAACCCAGTTCACCAGATTAGAAGTCCACTGCTCTTAACCACTACACCACACTGGCTCCCAGTGTGAGTCAGGATGTAATGAGTCAGGATGCTCACTACAAAAGAATCATTTGGGCCTAAAGTCCAAATTAAATACAAGAGGAGTTATAGATTGTTGTTGTTGTTGGCATCTGTCTCAGAAGACAATGGAGTGCACCTCCAGGGGTGAAGTCAAACTGCGACATTATCAGCACTGAAGGAACCTTCCCGGGGTGCAGGCCTGGGCAGTGTGTACAGAGGTCCTGGGCTGTCCAGATGGCAAGACCCTCCACTCTCGGCCTCACTGATGTGGTCCAAAGGAAAGCAGAGCAATACGTTTGACACCAGCTTGGCTGTGGGGGTTACCAGGAGGTGGCATACAAGGTGCCATCCAACCATCTTAGGGACTCCACTCTGGATTTGTGTAGAGTTTACTCACACAGAAAGAAGAAGTGTGAAAAATAAAGTGGTAGCCGATTTCTCTTCTGCTCACAGCCCTTAAATCTTAGGTTGCATCATTGTAAGTTTTTATTTTGCAACTCTATCTGCAGTGTCCAATTTGATTTACCTGAAGGGATGTACTGACTGCCACTGGTATTGTCTCTGATATGTACACTGGGGCTGTGTACGTATTGTTTACACTGCATTTGTGGCACTACCACCATTAGTTTTTCAAGCCATACACATAGGATACCAACCACAATCCACATCTATCCTGAAGTTAATTGTCTGACAACCAGATATTATTCCCCTTGGCAGAAAGGTGCACCCCATCTGGTCTGAAATGACCACTCCCCGGCTCAAATGGGGGGCAGCCCCTTGATCCTACACAATCCCCAGCAATTCAGCCTGGCTTTGCCTCCCGAAGCTGGATACCTGGAGGTTCCCACCCAACCTCAGACAACTAGCCAATCCCAGCTGGGGAGGTGTTGCCAGGGGAGTTGACCAGGTGGGGTTAGGACCACCCTGCACACACAATAGAGGGTGGAACTTACCTGGGAGTCCTCAGTCGGCTCCAGAGCTGAAAAGAATTCTGAAAAAGATTCTGAACAGAATCTCTTACCCAGTTGTGGAATAGGCATAATGTTGTCTAATGTTACATTTTATTTTATTTTACAATACAAATACCTTTATTGGCATTAGAAGTTAAAACATTTCAAAACACTAGGATAAGTTTAAAAGGGACAGGAGTGAGGCTGTCGAGGGTCACAAGGTACTCGATTGTTCTACCTAACCCTGTCTATTCTCTAGAAGGATAATTCATTAAGAACCCCTTTGGGTAAGATGGAGATTAAAAAGGAATCCATTGAGGCAGTAATGTCCTTGTCCCTATCTGCTAGGAGGAACCTCATTTGGCTTTCTCTTGGAGCCGTGGGTCGCAGGTCCAATATCTTGCTGAGCATCTGTTTGTGGAGTCTGCTGCACAAAGGGCAGTCAAAAAAAATATGGTCCAGTGAATCTGGTACTCCCTGATTACAGGCACACAGGCGGGCTTGATAAGGAATTTGGCTAATGCAGGTGGTGCTGTGGGTAAAACCTCAGCGCCTAGGACTTGCCGATCACATGGTCGGCGGTTCGAATCCCTGCGGCGGGGTGAGCTCCCGTCGTTTGGTCCCAGCTCCTGCCCACCTAGCAGTTCGAAAGCACCCTTAAGTGCAAGTAGATAAATAGGTATGCTTTATAGCGGGAAGGTAAACGGTGTTTCCATGTGCTTCTCTGGTGCCGGTTCGCCAGAGCAGCTTCGTCATGCTGGCCACGTGACCCGGAAGTGTCTGCAGACAGCGCTGGCTCCCGGCCTCTCTAGAGATGAGCGCACAACTCTAGAGTCTGTCAAGACTGGCCTGTACGGGCAGGGGTACCTTTACCTTTACCTTTACCTTTATACTTGATATTGGGATGCGGGTGGCGCTGTGGGTTAAACCACAGAGCCTAGGGCTTGCTGATCAGAAGGTCAGCGGTTCAATTCCCCGCGACAGGGTGAGCTCCCATTGCTCGGTCCCTGCTCCTGCCAACCTAGCAGTTCGAAAGCACATCAAAATTCAAGTAGATAGACTTCCGGGTTAGCGCGAACGGCTAATGGCGGATTCCCTCCGAGCTCCGGAGGGAATCGGCTCCGCTGAAGACGGGTCTTGCCGTGCCGGCGACACGGGGACCCTCAGAAACCGCAGGCGCGGAAGCCTGCGGACTTGGTGACTCGGTGGGCACCTTAAGCGCCCTCCCCGACCCACGAAGAGCCTTTTTAAAGGCTACGGAGAGGGTACGGAGAGTGGCGTGGTGCTGAGAGTAGACCGCTACTTCAGTGGAGCGAAGCCGCGAGCCATGGCCGGAGAGCGCTGACTTTCTTCCCAAAATTCGGATTGGATAACAAAGGACCCGTGAGTAGTGGAATTTGGACTTTAAAAAATTTTTACCTTTTGAATTCGGCACGATCGGGGGATGTGTTAAAGGGAAGTCCGCACCCCCTCTACTTATAGACGATTTAAAGCAAGGAACGGAGAATTAAGGCGGAATGAATATTGTTTTGATGATTTAAAAGTTTTTCACAAATTTGATAGAAGAAGTTTTCGTGCTGGAGAGAAAGGGAGGAACTTTGGAACTTTGTGTGTAATCCCCCCCAAAACCCGGGAGTGTCCTGTTTGTGTGCCGGAGGAAAAAGTGAAAGGAGTTTGACAGCTGTCAAAGGAGCTGTCAAACGGGCGGACAAAGTAAAGAATTTTGTTATTTAACAACTCTCTGAATTAAAGGTGATACATTTGAGCCGAGGTGATTGGAAACAAAGTAGTGATAATAACAAAGTAACAGATTATTGGAAAAGGACTACTAAATAACTGAAAGCCCCCTAGGGGGAATTAGTGACATTACAATGGCTGCAGAGGGAAAATTACTGGCGGAGATAGAAAAAATGTTCTTTCTCGTGGGAATCCTGCAAGAGCAGAGTATGGCTCTGAGCAAAGTATTTATGACCTTGAATTCTGAAACAAACAACTCTGCTGAATGCACAAAGGAGACGTACGACAAAAACTCTGCAGCTGAGCAGGAAGAGATGCTCTTGGAATTGACAGAGAGGAAAGAAGGAGTGCAGACACTACAAGTGGAAAATATCAATCAGGAATCTACACTGTTAGAGTACGAACAAGAAGACCTTTGGATTACAAACCTGCGAAAGATGAGAAAGAAGAAGAGGGAAGTCCCTGGAGTACTTGGATTATTAAAACTAAAAAGAATAAAGCAACATGATTGGGACTTTCCTCTTGAGTATGGAAAAGTAGATGATCCTTCGCAGCAACCACTTTTAAACATTCTGGATGAAAGAAAATATGATGTGACTCTGACTGAACTCCTTCGGGGTCTTAGGACCAACAAAGAGGACTACCAATATAGTTGGCAGAGAGGGACTGACAGAGAATCAGACGCCTCGGACGTGAGGAATCCGGGCTAAGAACTATTTTTTGTTTGTTTTTTGGACATTTGTTTGGGAAGGGACAGAAACCGGGGCAGGGGGGGGGAGAGAGAATAGAACTATAAAATGTTATGATTTGTTTATTTGGTCAATGTGACCTATAATTAATATAATAAAGGGAAAAATTTGTGGAAGGGAAGTTAGATCGACCTTAAAAAAAAAGAAATTAATGATTATAAGAGAATTGGATAAGTTGAATATAGATAAACAAAAAGAATTAAATTTTTAAAAGCAATATGAATATGTTTAAGAGGTTAGGTAAGAACTTGCTGAATTAATTATTGGAACTGGGATGTAAGAGGAGGGGGTGGGGGGAAGTCAATGAAAGTGGGTAAAGAAAATTAGGGTATGAAATTGTATCTGTGTGTTTTTGTCTTTGTGTGTGTGTCTGTTGTTATAAAATGTAAAAACCCAATAAAAATTATTAAAAAAACAAAAACAAAATTCAAGTAGATAAATAGGTACCACTCCGGCGGGAAGGTAAACAGCATTTCTGTGCACTGCCCTGGTTCGCCAGAAGCAGCTTAGTCATGCTGGCCACATGACCTGGAGGCTGAACCTGAGGAATCCCAGCCTGCACAGGAGTCCCCGCCTCCAGAACCAGCTGAGCCGGCTCCCTCAGCCAATAAAGCGAGATGAGCGCCGCAACCCCAGAGTTGGCCACGACTGGACCTAATGGTCAGGGGTCCCTTTACCTTTACCTTTACCTATACTGGATATTAATATAAAACATATAGGAGTACTGGCTGGGTCAACAGCAGCTACAGTTCCCCTTTCCCTTCTGACTGCATGGGTAATTATGAATCCGGATGTGCTTTCTTAACTTTTATGTTTATTTTTAAAACACATCTCTCGCCCCCCACCCTCCAGTGAACGAATTCTGTTTCAAGTAAGCACTTCACCAGCTTCACTGCCAAAAATAGGTAATTCCTCTTATTTAAGTATTAGAAACAGACCAGCTGAGCCCATTGCTAGGTGTTGGCAAAGTGACTCGGGAATGTCTGTTTGGAACATACAGGCATTGCATTGCATAACTTAAATAATTTTTCAGCTTTACCCCATTAAACAGGAGTTCTAGCAATATTTTTACAGCAGCCGATGTGAAAAGGCATGCGAAATCAAAAGAAAACACACCTTGTGTTTAAGCAGGATGGGAAAAGCGCGAAGGGGAACACATTTCCCCAAGAGCGGCAGCTTCTTGCATGTTTTGTGTTGGAAAGAGGGTTACTCACAAAGGCTGAGAAGGGCTGGGTCTTTCCAAAATGTTACCTGCACGTGTTGCTATAAACCATTCTGGTTCCATATGAAATAAAAGTGATGCTATGACGTGATTACAATCCAAAATCTTTCTTGCCGGCATGATGACAACAGGCCTGGATACTGACGTAATTTTAATAAATCCATTGCATTCAACACTTTTCTGCTTTCCCCAGGGTCACTGAAGTATGCATGCAAGGATGTGTGTATGTTATTAGGCTGTTTTTGTATGGATTATATATTTTGTGATTTTATCTTGTGACCCACCCTGAGACCTGTGGGTATAGGACACTATACATATTTAATAATAAATAAATAAATAAAGTAAAATTTCTAATTGCATTTCTATCCCAGCTTCCCTCCAAGGAGCCCAAGGTAGCACACATGGTTCTCTTCCTCCTCATTTTATCCTCACAACAGCCCTGTGAGGTAAGTTTAGGCTGAGAGACAGTGATTGGCCCAAGGTCACCCAGTGAGTTTCATGGCTGAACAGGGATTTGAACCCTGGTCTCCCAGGTCCCAACTGAACACTAACTACCATACCACACTGGCATCCTGGTGCCTTTCAGCTGCTTTGGACTCCAACTCCCATCAGCCCCAGCCAGCATGGGTAATGGTCAGGGATGATGGAATTTGTAGTCCTCTGGGGCAGTGGCGTAGCGTGGGGGGTGCAGGGGGGCCGGCCGCACCCGGCGCAACATCTGGGGGTTAGGGTTAGGGGGCGCAAATCCACGGGTTAGGGGGCGCAAATCCACGGGTTAGGGGGCGCAAATCCACGGGTTAGGTGGTGCAAATTACTTGCCTTGCCCCGGGTGCTGACAACCCACGCTACGCCACTGCTCTGGGGGCACCATATTGGAGAAGGCTGGTCTACTCTGATTGGCTGCAGCTTTTCATTGTCTTTCCTTGCCAGGCATGCTTACTTGGGAAGGAGATTGGTGGGCAAATGTTGCATACAACATCATGACTTCACGTCTGGGCATCACACACGATGTCACAATGTTGACTCCTGGATGTTCAGTGTTGCAGGGCAGCTTCCTTCACCTCCTGCTACCGCCATAAGCTGGGGGCTGCTTTCCCTCTCTGGCAGGAGGGGAAGGAGGATACAGGGAAGCTGTTGCTTTCCTGGTTTGCGCAACCATGGTGTGATGGCCTGGGATTTGGATTCAGATGCTGAACCTGAGGAATCCCAGCCTGCACAGGAGTCCCCGCCTCCAGAACCAGCTGAGCCGGGGCTGGGACCTGAGCCTGAAGGGTCCTCACCTGTGCTGGATCCTCAGGTGCAGGCACCAGCTGAGTCTGCTCTGGCTCCTGAGGGGATGGAGGACCCATTGCCTGCAGGTGCTCCACTCTCAGCTCCGTCAGAGGAAGCTGAGGTTACCTCTGGGTCTGGTAACCCTCCAGCCTCTCCTGAGCTGCAGAGGCTCAGGGCAGAGAGGCGGAGGGAACTAAGGTTTTTGCAGGAGGAGTGCTCGCCTCCAGGCCAGGAGAGGTGAGTCACCTGTGGACCGGGGCCACCCTATGCCTCAGGACAGATAAAAGCCAGTCAGCCCCAGTCCCAGGTTGTGGGAGCAATATTGTTGGTAACCTGTTCCTGCCAGCACCCTGTCTCTTCTGCCAGAGTTCCTGACCTTGCGCGACTCCATGCCTTGGACCCCGCTTCTGCCTTGACAGACAGCCTACACACCACACTCTTGACCCCGGACTGGACATGGACCTCGCCACACGGTAATCCCCCGGGACCAGCACACACAGAAAGCCCAGCCATTGCACGTGTGACAGCACCATGTCCAGGTGTCACGTATGATGGTGACATCACGTGCAATTCTCAGATGAACATTTGAGGGGGCTCAGCCCCCCCATAACAGATAATGGGAGGGGATCAAATGGGTTCAAATCCTAGGAGTCAGCGCCCCTATTCGCAGCCCTGCTTCTTGAGATAGGATCAACACAGGCTGTTCTGGCTAGAACTGACGGGAGTTGTGGTCCAAAAGAGCTAGAGGGCACCAGGCGAAAGCAGACTCTTTCAGTAGGACAATGACAGCTGCCCCCATTCTTGTACAAGGCCCTGTTGCTGCAACTTGGCTTGTTGCTACAAGCACCATGTTCTTGGCAGGCAAAACGGCTAGAAACCTGAGGAATGCGTCTAACTTCAACACAGTGGCCTTGTTCCTAAGCATTAGCAGAGGTTAACTTGATCCACTGTCCAAACTTAATATTATCCTTTGTTTAATATGCTGATAGGAGAGGGAGGTGGGAGGTGGGAAATGGACTTTTGCCGGTATGACTGTATTGCTTTCGTTGGTCGAGGCCAAGTTCAGTGCTGATATAAGCAGGTACAACGCAACTGAAATGAATGGAATAACAAACCACCCATTGTAACAGCCAGCCTACCAAGGTAATGGCTGAAAAAGACTAAATTTGGGGGGAAGTTTCAACAATTTTGGTGGTTTCCTAGAAGTTTTCAAACACACACATACGTACAGTGTGTTTTGATTTGTCTGATGGTTCATAGCTGTTGGACTTTTAGTATACTGATAAAATTCATGATACCTTTCTAGAAATTCCAGAAGTATTACTCATGGTGGTGGCTATTTATACAACAGCAACTGCACACAGCATTAAAATTTTGAGTAGGAAAAGAATATAGTAAGGAGAGAGGTGGGAACAAGGTACAAAAGGAAGAATGAAACTCCGCACTTTCCTTGTTCAGAAGACTCTCACCTCCTCCCGGAGGGGAGGGATTGCTATTGGGAGCCTTTCCCATGCTTTGCAGGGGGTGTGCCAGCCCCCTGCCCATCATCAATGCTGATGCGCCCCGCCCCCAATTAGTGTTCCAATCGGCAGGAAGCTCGGGGGTGGGGTTTAGCCACCTAAATGCGGCCGCGGCAGCTCTTCCCCACATTGTGCTGCCAGTTTCTTACAGGTCACCCACCCACCCTCCCTTTAGTTTAGTTCCTTGCAATTGACCTTGCTATGGACTTTGGTTGGTTGCCTTGGTTGTCCGAGGGGCCTGGTAGGAGTTTTTTCCCAATTGGCAAATTGGCACCGGCCTCTTGGTTTTTCCCCCTACCTCGTAGCAACTTGTCAGAACTTTCCAGTATTTGGCGGTTAGGGATTGGACTGTGTGTGGTGTATGGAAGGGCAGGGTGTGGCCATCGCCTACCGCTTCCTTTTGGGTATTCCGCTAAAGGAATTCGGCAGTCGTGGATCCTGTCCGATGCCCTGCTGTGGCTGGGGGCCATGGCACGACCCCCGGTGACATCAGGGGAGAGCTTACAGTTTTATTTGCATCAACAGGCTCCCCCTACTGATGGTTAACCCCTGTTAGACTCACCCCTCTCCGAGTGGGCGGAGTCGACCATTGGTGTTCTTCCAATGCCTAAGCCAATACCTCTCACATGCTGTAATCAATAAAGTTGTGGCCTTTTCTAGCCCATTAGCCTTTAAATCCGTGTCTGTGTGTCTTTCTTATCCACAAGTGTGGGGGGAGGGTCCCCGAATCGCAATAGATGAACAAGCAGTATAAGGAAAGGTTATCAAAGTTATTTTAAAGGGTCCATGAAACAGCCACTCCAAATCCCGATTGACTAAATAGAAATATTATTTAGCTAAGACTGTATCAGGGTAGAGGAACATACAAAGTAACACAAGGTGTTATGGGATTTTATGGCACCAGAAACAAAGTTTCTGGCAGCTATAGGTCACACATGGAGAGTAGAATTTTCTTGAGCGTTCTACCTACTGAGTAAAGTTGTCAGTGGCAGAAGCAACGACAGTCCAATTTTGGGGGCTGAAGTGCAAGGTTGACTTTGGAGAGAGAGAAAATGGTTTTTAAAAGAACAATTCCAATGATTATGCAGATGCTGACTATCTGAACACCTCCCAAGGAGGTGCAGAGCCCAAGAGGAAGAAAGGGATTTTGTTTGTAAAGCAGTGGACTGCAAAACAGGAAGCTGGAGGAAGTGTACATGGAGGAAGCGACAAAACCTGAGAAAAAGGACAGAGGAGATGGGGAGAAAGGGGGCTGCAGAACAATGGATATTGAAAATATGCGCTCACCATGTAGTCATCACTTGTTGAGCTACTGGAAAAATTCTAAGGGTTTGGTTATACTTTCAAATAGCAAATCAGTGAAGATAACCTTGGGCATTGCGTCTGAAATATGCATCCTGATTAAAACCTCACAAAATGTAGTACTAAATGTAGTTAAGTCAGATCTGTCCTGAAGCCACAATTTAAGATCAGAATAACCAAGTTAAGAAGATTAGGAAAAACAGAAACAGGAAGAGGAGAACTCAAGGGACATCTACAAAGCAAAGCAAAATAATAAATAATAAATGGGGAAGCGGTGATGAAGGAGTTTATAATTTAGTCATTTACAAGCTTTATTATGGTACTAGGTCTCCAAAAGACATCTGTGTAACATTTTCATCAGCCTGGCAATGAGAGAGCCAACAACAGCATTTGTCCATGGGAACCAAGCTAAATATTTAAAGGTGAACTCAAATACTAAAATGAGCATTGAGCTAATCCCCAAAATATGTATGGAATGGGCACACGCTAACCTGGGATTGTAGGAGGCCATTCATCACAAAACTGCCTCATTCTTGGGATGTATGTACAATCTGATACATGCCTACCTGCTCAGACGAAAGCCTCATTGACTTTAACAAGACTTACTCCCAGGTAAGTGTGGATGTGGCTCCAGCCTCAAATGGATTAAGCAGTACAGGGGCATAACATTTGGGAAGAATCCTAAGGGAAGGGAAGGAAAAAGGGGAAAATTATATTTAGCTGGTAAAGTCTCTGGAGCATGGAGCCTTTTAAAAATGCTTTTCTGAAGAAGAAGAAGAAGAAGAAGAAGAAGAAGAAGAAGAAGAAGGGAGGAGGAGGAGGAGGAGGAGGAGGAGGAGGAGGAGGAGGAGGAGGAGAAGAAGAAGAAGAAGAAGAAGAAGAAGAAGAAGAAGAAGAAGAAGAAGAATTGTGCTGGATAGATGGCCAGTCTTCTTGCAGGAGATTGTAATTTCCACGTTCAGCTTCCTGTTTCTTGAGTACACTTCATTTTTCCATTGTGATAAAACCTGATGTGAGGGATGATAAAAAAATGGGTCAATATCCAGAGCTGAGTCAAGGCAGGGCGATTAAAGCTTGGCAACAATCAAACCTTGATGATAATTCCCAAACTTCCTATTATCCAAGTAAATACTAGGCACATCCACAAAGTGATGAACACTGAAATACCTCATGGTGTTCTTTGATCCCTAAGTATTAGAAAGTGACAATCAGTTTAAACATTTGGGATATCTGCCAGGCTGGTAAATGAGCCTGTTACCCTTGGTTTAAAAAAGTGGAGAGATATTATATTGAACAAATGTTTATCTGTGTAGTTCCATGTCAATAGACAAATAATCATATTGTAAAGAAAGGGCTGCAGTGCTATTAGAGGCAACAAAAATGGCTTGAAAAGGTGAATTTTCAAGTAGGTTTCTGGAAATAGATTCCAGGATTTATGGGCACTTTTGTAAATTTACAATATTCTTGTGCTCATAAAGTTCTATATAATCCTATCCCCCCCCTTTTAAAAAATTGTATGCCAACAGCAGCTTCTAGATCAATTGCCACATAGCAATCACACAATCCAGTTTACAGTATTTCACATACTTTCTCTCTGCTGAAGAATGGAAATATGCATCCCCGTTCCTGCAATTCTAAGAGGAGCTCGCAATGCAATTTGTGTTTGGCAGACAGCGAGATCCACTTTAGATCAAAATTCTACCCACCACTACCCAAAAAGCTGCTCCATATATGTTTGTGTGTGTGTTTTGTCGACACCAGAAAAGATCTGGAAGTTACATAAGCACCAGAAAACACAAATACCTACCCCCTAGCAAGGAGTGCCATTGCAACCATAGCCCAAATGAGCTGCAATTTAGCCACATTGCAATGTAGACGGGTGTGGTTACAGAGGTTCTCATTGTGGCAGCTGATATCTGCACAGGGACATGAGTAGAGCAGCACTGCTCTGTCCATTTAAATGGTTCTCAGTTTTAATCACAATACAGCCTTTCCTCCCTCTGACCACATTAGGGTTGGGAAAAGGAAGGCAAAGTTGCAGATGAAACTGTACAAGCAAAAAATGTGCTTATTTTGCACATTTGAGAGTTGTTGTTTTTTACAATCAAGTGGTGTATAACTTTTATTAAAGAAATAAATAAACCAGGACTGAGATGTTTCCTGCCCAGTGGTGGGAGGGAATGCTGGGCTCTTTTGAAATTCCTATTTTTCAAGCACCCTTTTGAACCATTGGAGAATTCCAGACCTCTCCTGAAGAACATGTGGCAAAATGGCCTCTCCAAGTTTGGCATCTGTGGATGTTTTGGATTCAACTGTGGATCCAGTTCTAAGGATTTCCATTGAAGGGAAGCCATGTTTTTGACCCCAGCTACTTCCATTCCTCCTCTCTTAAGCTCACTGCTTCCTTCATCCACCATTACGAACAAACAACAGAGTTTCATTCAACATTGAGCTGAAATTTCCCAGAAAAGAGGGGGGGGTGTTAAAAGCCGAGAAAATGTCGCCTCAACACCCACAAATATTTGGCAAATTTTTGCCATTACTTGTGGCAAGTACTCATGTCCTTCTACTTTTTCTTAATGCTGTAATATCTGAAGCTAGCATTACAGACTCACTTATCTCACTTGTCCCATCACCTCCTGGCAAATAGAAGGGGAAGAAATGGAGGCAGTGAGAGATTTTACTTTCTTGGGCTCCATGATCACTGCAGATGGTGACAGCAGTCATGAAATTAAAAGATCCCTGCTCCTTGGGAGAAAGACGATGGCAAACCTAGACAGCATCTTAAAAAGCAGAGACATCACCTTGCCAACAAAGGTCCGTATAGTTAAAGCCATGGTTTTCCCAGTAGTGATGTATGGAAGTGAGAGCTGGACCATAAAGAAGTCTGATCGCCGAAGAATTGATGCTTTTGAATTATGGTGCTGGAGGAGACTCTTGAGAGTCCCATGGACTGCAAGAAGATCAAACCTATCCATTCTTAAGGAAATCAGCCTTGAGTGCTCACTGGAAGGACAGATCGTGAAGCTGAGGCTCCAATACTTTGGCCACCTCATGAGAAGAGAAGACTCCCTGGAAAAGACCCTGATGTTGGGAAAGATGGAGGGCACAAGGAGAAGGGGACGACAGAGAACGAGATGGTTGGACAGCATTCTCGAAGCTACAAACATGAGTTTGACCAAACTGCGGGAGGCAGTGGAAGACAGAAGTGCCTGGCATGCTCTGGTCCATGGGATCACGAAGAGTCGTACACGACTAAACGACTAAACAACAACAAAACCACCAGTTTTCAACTTTGGGCGCCCCTCAATAAGTCTTGTAAAAGTGAGGGAAATTTGCTGCAGCTGGAATGATTCAACCAGAGTCTGGTAAAGTATATTGTTTCTGCCACAGAAAATTAAGAATAGAGCTGCCAGCCATGGAGGAATATATACACTGGCATAATCAAGAGTGCTGACCCAACAGTCAAAAGGGTGCCAAATATCATACCCTAAGACCACAGCTTTGCCAATCTAGTTAAAAGTCTTCAGCTTTCTGGCACAAGTCTCATTCAGAAGCAATTGGTGATGTGTGCCTACTGTTCCAAGAGACTACTTCAGCAAACGAAACTTTGGCTGGAAAACTGTGGGTTGGAAGGAGAGGATGAAGAAAGACCATCTGGAGAAATGTCAATCGGATGCTAAAAACCCCACAATGAACGACAACAACCTGATGCCATGAAGATGTATTCTTCAGCAGAAACCTTCTTAATAGTCTTCAGAGGGAATATCCTATTAGTTACAGAATGATCTTCAAAGGGTAACTATTTTCACACGAGGCCATTAACAAAAGGATATGTTTTTTCTCCCTGGTGTGCTTTCATATTTCTCAATTACTGCCTATACAAATAAGATTAGACCAAGATGTATTGTGGTGGTGTTTGCTTGACATAAGGATTTCAAGAATTTCATACCAAATCATTCTCACGGATTCTCATCTTATTTGAGGCCCTACACCTACGGTAAGGGGTTAACCATTTTTTGGCCCAAATGCCATATTTACCAATATCCAAACTTCTAGGAACTGTGTGCCACCGGTGAGAGTGTCTCTTCCCCCCAAACACACATAGTGAAACATACAGAGCTGGCCCATCTCCAGCTAATCTGTGCAGATCAGATGAGGTAGAGGTTTAATGTCTCCTCACTCTTCCTCAAATGACGTGGAAAGCTGTTGAGATCACATACTTATAGCAACTAAACTATAAGTATAGCATACCAATTTAATTCTATGTCAAGGCATTCTCTCCAGTACAGGCTTCACAATGCTTATCCTATTCAACACCAGCTTCTCCGCCTAGGAGGTAGCAAGATTTTGTTTCTCGTGATGCCAAAATGACCCTGGCCACATAGTCAGTACAAACCAGGTGCGCCAACTCCTAGGGGCAGAGTTGTGTTTTTGGTCCCCTCAACTGCTGTCAGGGAGCTGAGCCCCCTCAATGTTGAGGGGATGGAGGAAGCCAAGCGCTGAGCTGAGCATGGCACAATTCAGTGGCTGGTTTCTTTGGAGCATGAGAGAGGAAGCCACACTGTGCTGGGTTCTGTGATCAGCCCCCTCCCGATACTGCGATGCTGCATGTGTGACATGTGTCACACGCATGACGTCACACACGAGCATGACATCACATGCGCGACACACAATGGGCCTCCCCAGTCTTGGGCACAAGACAGTGCCTCTGGGATAAACCATGATAACGTTAGTGTCAGGCATCAGAGGATCTAACCTTCATAGTAGGTTGCCAGGAACGGATAAGACAAGGAAAGTTCTTACCAACTGTGTTTTATTCAATATTCACAGAGAGAGGCTTAGAAATGCAGCCTCTTCGAATAATGGCATTGCTCCTAGTAAATCGTCAACCTCCTTCTCTCCCACTTCCTCATTCATCAACAGCACCACCACCCTTATGGTTGCCGCTTAGGGCCATCTGTCTCTGAGCTCTTTGCTCTCCTACTTTTAAGGCTTGCCAGGTTCTGGGAGATGTTGGCTCTGGAATGCTTTCTAGTGACAACGTGTCAGCCAGATGCTGCTCCAGCTCTGCCTGCTCCTCCTCACCCATTATTTCCCAACTCCCCCCCCCTCTTCCTCTGAGCTGTGACCTCCCACAAACCCCTGTTGCAATTCAGAACTGTTTTCTTCTTCTCTGGAAGGGCCAGACTGAGGAGGCGGTCTCCACCATTCCTCCTACGCCCAGTCCTTGACAGTTAGAGTGCATGGCAAATCAAGCAACCTGGTTGCTTTTATGACCTAAGCAATACTCAGTGCATGATCAGAATTTTCATTGTTGTCAACACACTGGACACAGGGCACGGCAGAACAGTCAGATGAAAAAGTTCCATCCATACAGCCTCATTAATGTGCTATACCTAGGGCCAATCTGGGATCCATGTACACCAGCTTTGAATGAAGTGAAATGAGTCAGAGAGATGTGTAGAGTGAATATTCCTGTTACACACACACAGGGGGTAAAGGGACCCCTGACAGTTAAGTCCAGTTGTGAACGACTCTGGGGTTGCGGCGCTCATCTTGCTTTACTGGCTGAGGGAGCCAGCGTTTGTCCACTTTGCAGACAGTTTTTCTGGGTCATGTGGCCAGCATGACTAAGCCGCTTCTGGCGAAACCAGAGCACGGAAATGCTGTTACCTTCCTGCCGGAGCGGGTACCTATTTATCTACTTGCACTTTTACCTGCTTTCAAACTGCTAGGTTGGCAGGAGCAGGGACCAAGCAACAGGAGCTCACCCCGTCGCAGGGATTCGAACCATCGACCTTTTGATTGGCAAGCCCAAGGCTCAGTGGTTTAGACCACAGCGCCACCCGCGTCCCATATATATATATATATATATATATATGCAGGCAAAAAAGTAAAGTCTTCTTGGGGAACACATTGAAGTACAAATATTTTCTTGTCAAGTTACTCCTATCTTACTCTCTTGCCACCAAACTAAAACTGTAGTCTTCATTACTTAAATGCTTCTCATAATGTTACAGTTACAATTGGAAGCAGCTTATACCGAGCTTAGATGATTATTGTGCAATCATTTATTGCATGTTCCTTTAGATGTCTATTTCCTCTTGAGCCATCTTTAGTGCCTGAGGTAACAGGAAAGAGAGGAGATATACCACCCCTTCCCAGGCTAGGTTCCTGGGGTTCTAAGCAGGGGATAAGCTTAAGAGAAATTGTCTTGTATTTCTGTATTCCTGAAATACGAGTCTAATTGAGCACTGGAAGAAATCCATTAAAACTGTCTGTAAAAATAATTTTCCCCTGAATGATTATCCATATAGTATCATTGCTTATACAGTTGTAAAAAACATTTAGCACTTTATAATCCAATCTTTGCTCCTATGCAGGCCTGGGAACGCATTCTACTTACACAATTTTGAAATGCCTAGAAGGGTAACAACTTTTACAAAGTGCTCCTTGTGGAAATCACTTGGAAGTGTTCCAGGATGGCATTCCAGATGTTATAGTTTTAGCAGCCACAACCATCCACTGCATTGTATTTCCAGATCCAATATACAAAATCTGTTGATTATTTATGTGGAGGTAGGCCTTTCACCTTAAACTGAGAACAATGTTAGTGAATCATTCCATAACTCTGCTTTAAACATGTAGGCTGGGAATATCAACCAGAACAGCAAGAGACCCTGAACATGGGTCTCTGTTTCAGCTGATACAGATGTTGTTTCTCAAGTGGGTGATGGAAGGACACTAGAAATTGAGAAAGATCAAGATACCCAAGAGGTATATCAGGAGTCATCTGAACAATCTGCACAAATTCAAATCTATGGGATGTGAAAAGGGCCATATATAGATTAGCCTGGAAAATTTTAACCTGTTATATTGTTCAGTAAGGTGTGCAACAGTATCCCAAACAATAGCTTGGAGATTCAGGTAGGTAGCCGTGTTGGTCTGATGCAGTTGAAATATATATAAAAATTAAAAAATTGTCTAGTAGCACCTTAGAGTCCAACTAAGTTTGTTCGTGGTATAAGCTTTCGTGTGCATGCACACGTCTTCAGATACACTGAAACAGAAGTCATTCCTGTCTCATTACATATGCTAACCATCTGCATACTATCCCTTGCTTTTTCCTGTAGGACTAATTGCAGTCGTTAACAGTCGCCAACAGGTTTACCATAACCATTGAGTCAATCACCCAACTCCTACTACCCTCCTGAGAAAAACCCCACCCCACCCTCCCACTATATATAAGGGTCCAGTGACTTCTGTTTCAGTGTATCTGAAGAAGTGTGCATGCACACGGAACCTTATACCCAGAAAAAACTTAGTTGGTCTCTAAGGTGCTACGGGACAATTTTTAAAATTTTATATATATATTTCAATAGCTTGGAGGGTAGGGCATTAGAAGACATTTAAAATAGATACATGTCCTTTTCTGGTCCTGGTGACCCATGTCAGGTGATTTCCCCCCTCTGTGGTATGAGGCCATTGTGGGTGACATGAAATACAGCCTTATTGCCTAGACTGGGGAAGCAAAAGTACTACTCTTCTCTTGTTTTGACCTTGGCTTCAACTAGATATGAAAGGCTTTATTTTCAGCCCGTGTTAATTTCCCACAAGTCTATCAATATGTACTTGGGGGCAAAATCTCCATGAAGATTTGTATATTCTTGCATGTTTGATCACAAAATGCATATTGCATCTCCACCCATGCACTTCTAAGCATATTTTATCCTAAGCATTTTTTATATCCTAAGCATTTTTTGAGCTGAAAACTGTATTGCAAGTTTCATAGAAACATGAAATCTGAAGTGTAAGTATTTCTGATCAACATGTTAAATTTGGTAAGTGCGTATCAAGTCAGTTTACAATGGAATTCACACAAATTTAATGCCCCACACATTCCTGGCTTCAAAACATACCCTTATTGACTGAATAATGCACTGCTTATTCCTTATGCTTTCCTTATACTTTCCTTATTCCTTATACCAAATGGATTTCCTGGGTTCAATTCTGAGTACCATTGCTGAAGGTGCACACTGACATGGATTCAAAATAGTTCAATGCAAAAGAAGAAAACGGTAAAATGAACCTTAAAGGCAAATACTGTCAAGCCAGCCTGAAGTAACTCAGTACACCTAACTAACAAAAACAGTATTAAAACATTGCGATCCTCTATAATGTGTACCTGAGGGTAGATGCTACTGAATTCAGTGGAACTGAGCAAATATACATATGATGAAGTTAGATTTTTTTGGGGGGGGGAGGGTAAAAGCAAGAAACTCAGACAAAGGGGAAGACTGATAATAGTATTACTGGAGAGCTAAATATATGTTGGGCCTCATTGATTCTGCATTAGATCTCTTTACATAGATTCCCAAAATGCCCCCACACTAGGAAAATTGGGTATCTGAACTTTTCTCTCTCACACAAAAAGTCCTAGGTCAATTTATTTGCCCGTTATCATGTTTAAATCTTCCAGAGGTATTTAGGAAGGGATTGGAGGAAAGGCTCGTGCCACTAACACAAACGAAAGAGTTTAACAAAATCTATTTCGAAACACAACCACACTGCGCTGCGACAGCGCTGAAAGTTCAGGGGAGAGGGAAAACCGTGTTTTGGCTTTGCCACTGGCAAACTTTCTGTCAAGCTATCCCTTCCTCTGCCCAACCAAAACTATTCTTAAAAAATGAAAAAGAAACATGTTTCCAAGTTACACCGGCTGGGTTTACACTAGCTGTTGTAGCTTCACTGGGTCACAAGGAGGGGGAGGGGGGGAGAGAAGCTCGCTCACATTTAATTTGCCCATCCTGGAGTATTTTCTCCGAGTGATGCCAAATATCATAAAGCTCTCTGTCAGTGATTTGAAATTATTGTACGAGCTGCATATCGGGTACACTATTGTTAATGAAATGCACACAAGATGATAAACAACTTCCTTTTCCTGCTGAAGCCCAGCTGCAAGCAGGCCCTCTATCCTTGATGCAGTAAATCAAGGCTTTGTACTCCAGGAGGATTCAATCAGCTGCAGGTGTGGGCCCGCCAAAGCCCGCCTGGGATTAGGTAGCAGCATTTGATATGAGATCCCAAACAGCACCAGCAATCTACACGCCACATGCGGCCAGTCTTTGGAGAAAGCAAAGGAAAAACGCTGATGAAATGTGGCACAGGACCATGGAATGCAATTTCAAACTTCCACATCTGCAGGAAAGGGAGAAAAAGGAAAGATCCTAATTTTACAGCGATGATGTCACGGGGAGCACATGACAGTGGAAGCGATGGCCCGAAGCATGAAAATTAACCACTTAGTTTATGTATGCCACAACTGCAGCAAGGATTTAATATGCGCAGAAGTGGAAGGAAACAGAATGGACCAGAAGAATGGATCAACAGAGCTAATGGACTATTCCGAAATGGCAAAACTAGACTAAGAGCCTCTAACGACGAGCTGTTTGTAGAAGAATGGAAACCCCTTTCTGGATTACTTAAGTAAATACTTTAATTCTTTTTCAATATGAGATGGGTTTATATCTTGAGCAACCGGAGGACAAGAGTGTGTTATTATCAGGTTTTACACTACGTGTAATGTTAGAAATCAAGGGCAGTTCAGAGAGTGGAGACAGAACGTCTTATCGAGTGATATGGGAAGTCACAGAAAAAATAAGAAGAAGTAATGTGCGAAGTTGTTGAAGATGCATTATGTGAAAACCTAAGAATTATTTAAAAGAGAAAGAAATTAAACCACTTAGGATTCTGTTCCATAATATAAGCATTGTAGGGAACACCATATTGACCCCAATGCATTTTATCTAAAGAAATCCATTCAAATCTGGTTTCATAGCCTATACTCCTTTTATTATTTTTGCTTACAGAGAAAGAATTTGGGATTCTTACTCCCAACACTTGTAGAAGGAGGGACAAAATCACTCATCTTAGTGTATAGTTTAATGAGCCATTCGTAATCTGGTGGTTTTTTTGTTTGTTTTTTTAGTAACTTTCTTCACCATAGTTGTGGATATGAAGGAGCGCTTTATACAGGTCTAGTTTTGTTGTTACAACAAACACAAAATATAGACAAAAAAAGAAGATGCTTGATTTTTTTTTAAAAAAAGAATCTGTTTTCCATTAGGTTATCTTGATAGCTGAAGTTAAGCATTACTTTGGACCATATATGATTTAGCTATTATGTCATTAATTCATGTACGATTCATGTACAATCCATCTGAATAATGATTGTGGTTTTCTGCTTTACAAATTCACCTACTTCACCAGAAACCAAGAGAGTCAAATTCCACACAGCATCTGGTTTCCATTTTATGTAATTGCTATTTTCAGGAGTTATAATCATGTGTTATTGTAAGGACCACGGTGTCAATCACGCCACTAATGGGGAAAATTCAATGCCTAAATAATACCTAGGAGAACAAGAAACTGACTTAAACAGGTGCATTTAGACACTTCGTTTTAAGTGTAATGCTAGTCTACCAATTTAAATAAATCACTTTAAGAGGAACCTATATTCTTTCCATACCATTTTAAAAAGAAGAAATTTAATAAAAGGGATACTGAATTATGGGACGGGCTGTGTGCCTTCGCAAAATCAAAATGGAGGTTTGTAGAAGAAAATGGGATCATCTAGCCCATCTCCAGGAAAAGAACCCTTAAAACTGCCACGTGAAACACTATGAATTATAGTGTGACACCAGAAGCCTACCTGATCCTTGGTTCTGGTGTTGCTGATCACCCACTTGGCAAGGGAGAGCTTTGAAGAATAGCAAGCTGATGTGCCTGACAAATTTTGACAAATCGGGTCCTTCCTTAAAGAGGGCACGTATTGGGTGAGACCTGGAAACAGACACCCTTTGTTGTGGGTGGGTACGATTGGTCAGCCACAAGACTCGATTGGTAGGTCCCTCGAAGCTGGGTGCAGTCTGGCCAATGGGATGCAGTCCAAACGGTTCAAGTGACCTACTTATGCCCATGCATGTGATCTAGAGCTTCCTCTTTTGGCATGTACATTCAGAACACCCACCAACCTCTCCCTACTTTAAGGGCTTTGTGCTTGACCTTGCTATGCCTTCATCTGTCATCTTTCGCTGGGACAGGGGCACGGCAGGAATTTTCCTCACTTGGCTGATTGGCTGGTGCCATTTGGGTTTTGCCTGCTGCGTAGAAAATTGTCACAACTTGTAAGGTTGCGGATAGGCTCTGGTTCAGGTGAAGGGTATCCGTTAAAGGAATCCAGGGACTTGATGGTTTGGTCAACCCCTGTGAGGGGGTTGTGCCTATACCTGAGTCCAGGGGGACATTTGGGTGGTGGAATTAGCCTATTCCTGGCTTTCCGCTTATCCAGGTGTTTACCCTTGGCTGACCTATGCTGGAACCCTGGGTCAGCGCTACCTGCATGGCAGGGAGCTAGTTGAACCAGAGCCTATGCAACCAGTCACTTTCTGTAATCAATAAAGTTGTGGCCAAAATTCTGCCAAAAACCAAAACCAAAATTTGAGACAAGTGTGAATTTATTTAGGGGGGAGGTTTATGGGTCTGAACACGCAAATGCATGGGAGATACAGCTTCAGTGTAGCTTTGCTCGCTCCCTGACATACGGGAATAATCCAAGCAAATGGTAGGGCTGGATTCAGTTCCAGTAGTGGAAGCCCGCACAAGAACTTCCACTAGTGAAATGGGGATTCCTCCTCTTCCTGCAATCCCACAAAATAGTTTGGGGGTGTGGTGGGAGAACCCACAGAAAAAAGTGTGAGAGAAAGGGGGGGATGTCTTAATTTCAAATTGCAGAGAGTTGTTGGTTTTTTAAGTGAGCAATTAGTGAAAAATCTCACACCCCATATGCAATGGAGGTATATATGCTGTGGAGGCGGGGGGGGGGCACTCCATCCTACATTCATGTACACTAAAAGAAGCATATTATTAAAATAACATAAGAGAACAGAAGGATATCCTGCCTCGTTTCTACAATCAGCTATAACAAGTAGTACAGTATGGCTCTCCTGAACTATACCAACTTGCATGGCATATAGCACAGATCCACGTTTGAATGCCTCCCCAGAAAAAACAAAACAAAAAACTGAACACATCCTATATTAGAAAGTTAACGAGAAGGGCTCATTTTCATTTTTCTTTTCATTTCACTTTTAATTTGTATACCGCCTTTCTATATTAGATAAAAGTCAAGGTAAAGGACTCCTGGATGGTTAAGTCCAGTCAAAGGCGACTATGGGGTTGCGGCGCTCATCTTCCTTTCAGGCTGAGGGAGCCAGCGTTTGTCCACAGACAGCTTTCCGGGTCATGTGACCAGCATGACTAAACTGCTTCTGGTGCAATGGAACACCGTGACAGAAACCAGAGTGCATGGAAACTCTGTTTAACTTCCCACCGCAGTGGTACCTATTTACTAGCACTGGTGTGCTTTTGAACTGCTAGGTTGGCAGGAGCTGGGACAGAGCAACGGGAGCTCACTCCGTCATGGGGATTCGAACCGCCAACCTTCCGATCAGCAAGCCCAAAAGGCTCAGTGGTTTAGACCACAGCGCCACCCGTGTCCCTTTTTCTATATTACTACACACAAGGCAGTTTACAACAAAATAGATAGCAAAGATCACATAATTAATAATAATCTGATTCAATGCAAAAAAGCCACAATAAAATAAACAACTTATATTCAATAACCCATTAGAATATAATAGTAAACCATAAAATTAAATATCAGAAAATAATAATTAAACAGTTTACACTAAACAATGACATTTTTTTTTTACTAAACTTTAATCAATTAAAATAATGGCCTGTCACAATGGTTAAAATACCACAAAATATACAAAACCATGTAAAAGGATCAAATTGAGAAACAAGGACACACAATTTATAAACTTATTTTTTAAAAAATATCCCTGAACTGCTCTTCTGTTTTTTAAAAAATATATTTATTAGCAGTTTAAAGATTACAAAAGAAAAGAAAAAGAATTAAACAAGACAATACAATACAAAAACAAAAACAAAAACACCACACAAACCCTAAAACATTGAATCAACCAAACAAAACAAAAACAATTAAAAACACATCCAATAACTTCAATATCTTATCTTTTGTTCACTTGTTTCAGTGACCTCCTCACACCTCCCCTTTTTGTATTCCACTTCAATTAACTGTTTGAGCAGTTCCTTTCCATCTTCCTCTGTTTTCTGTCCTGTAATTTATCTTAACATATTCTAACCTTGTTTTTTCCCTTTAATACATTAACAATCTATCTGTACCTAGTTCCTTATAACATTTCTGTTAAAGCCATATAACGTCATTCCATCATTTTTCTAACCTTCATTAATTTTACAATATTTCTGTAAATAATCTTTAAATTTTTTCCAATCTTCTTCCACCGACTCTTCTCCCTGGTCTCGGATTCTGCCAGTCATTTCCGCCAGTTCCATATAGTCCATCAACTTCATCTGCCATTCTTCCCGGGTGGGTAAATCTTGTGTCTCCTGAACTGCTCTTCTGGTTCACCATCTCCTCCTTCGCCCCACATTTCCCCCAAACATGTTCTTTTTCTATCCTCATGGAGCAATTGTTTTTCAAAACAAATAACAACACACACCATAACTATTAGCCTTCACCTTGAAGCCTGGTCCAAGAAAAAATTCACAACCTGCTTCTTCTGTATAAAACCACATTCTCTCCCTCTTGCTGCTGCTGTATAAACCGTCTTTCTGTTTTTAGAACAAAACATCCAATTTCTAACTATTGACTTGACCTGATATGTTATATCAAGCACACGTTAGGAATCTGACGAAGTTTCTACAGTTGTGAAAAAGAAAAGAAACCACTAATTCCAAAACAGCATTAACTTTGTCTGGCCAGAGAAAGCAGCCCTCTGGCCCATCACTGGAACAGAAAACAAGACCAGTTCTCCACATGGCATGAACTCAGCACAGCTAAAAACAGGTACACAAAGAAGGAGGAAGAAGAGGGGTGGAGTTGTACCTGCAAGGGACAGCTCCTTTAAGGATAGCAGTCAGGGATGGAGAAATCTGCCCATCTCAGTTTCTTTCAGGTCAATTTCTCATTTTCCCAAACTTAACTTCAATTCTGCACATGTCTGCATCAATTTGCAATTTATTCATTTTTTTTCAAAAAAAAAAAAAAAAACCTTCTCAAGAACTTTCATCAGTGAATTTCTCCTAATATGCTGTACACATTTTCCCATGTAATTTTGACTGATACACCATTTTATTTTTTGCATGCAATTTTCCCCAATATGGTGCATTCTATATATTTTCATGAATGTGTGAATTTTCATGCATACTTTCTTCGACCGCATTGCATTTTTGCACCCATCGGTTGGAGATCTGCATTACAAATGTAAGAAAAGCTTGGCTTTTGAAGTATAGCCATGTTTCAGTCTTAATATTGTTTCAGAAAGTGCAAATTAGGTATTATTATTATTATTATTATTATTATTATTATTATATTCATCAGTCACTTAAGATCTCCAAACAGCTTACATTCAAAACCACAAACATAAACACATCAAAATTCATATAAAACATTAGCATCCTCATACAAACACCTACTATCCATGTAAACAAACAAACACACATGCACCAAAATACCCCCCATAGCAGTCACAGGAAGCTTAGGCAGAAACTAAGCTAAGTTTGCAATAGAATCTGAACTGAGCCAAAATTCTTTCCCATCCCCAATAGCAGTTATCCCATGGCTGTGGTAGAAGTGGACTTGCACCCTTTCCAACTGAGCGGCGGTTGCAGCCCGTCGTCCTCCGACACCATCCCGGCAGCCAGCTATCACACTTTTGCAGGCTGTTTGGGAATTTCCCCAGCCAGCGGGTTCTTAGGGTGGGACTTCTCAGCTGAACCTAGCTTCAAATGGGCCAATCAGAGGGTGGGCAGTGCCTTGCTGGCTGGCTGGGCATCGGCTGCTGCCACTCAAGGCAGCAACATTTTGAAAGAGCCAGCTGTGCTTGTCTTCTACAGCGCTGTCAGCTGAAGAGTAATAAATGATGTTATATCCAAAGTGGCTCTCCCACCAATCAGGGTTTACAGGCTGTTAAAATACTCTCCTGGAATCTCAACCTGAGACTTTTCATAAAGTAATGGCTAGAGGTGGCAGAGGTACTGATGACAATAATCTGCTCTCTCTACTTAAGTATGACAAAGGGTGACTCAACAATTAAGTTGGCATCGAAGAAGAAGAAGAGATGAAGAAGAAAGAAGAAGAGGAGTTTGGATTTGATATCCCGCTTTATCACTACCTGAAGGAGTCTCAAAGCGGCTAACATTCTCCTTTCCCTTCCTCCCCCACAAAAAAACCACACTCTGTGAGGTGAGTGGGGCTGAGAGACTTCAGAGAAGTGTGACTGGCCCAAGGTCACCTAGCAGCTGCATGTGGAGGAGCGGAGACGCGAACCCGGTTCACCAGATTACGAGACTATCGCTCTTAACCACTACACCACACTTAACATCTTACACACATCAGATCAGAAAAAGCAATTTATTTTTTTTAAGTAAATTGCATTTTGGATGGACGCAAAGGGAGGTTGCTGGAAAGAAAGTGGTGGTGGGTCAAAGATTGGCAGAAGGGTTTTGAACTTGGAGACCAGTGTGCTGTCTCTTTGCAATTTGCAATGTAAGATCAAAATCAGAATATTATAATTCACAAATAACGCAAACATAAGTCCATCATCATCACACTAATTCACTGTATATTTGAACCTGATCCCCCGCTCTTCCAAAATAGCATTTCAAAACAATTGAAACCCTGTGTCAAAAATGAGACACAACATTTTAAAAGAGGCAGTGGGAAAGAAAGCTTTATAAAAATATCCTTCTCTCCTTGATAACTCCCAAAATGAAGTAGTCATTTGGATGTAGAAAAGAGCAGAGTTTGAACAGAAAGAGGTTTTGTATCCTATGGCATCCCCTCAAATGGTATTAAGGTCATTCTGACATTATACTTAAGAGTCATACAGCAATAAGATATCAAGCAATGTACATTTCTGCCTGCCTGTCTGAATCATCCATAAATATCTACCAAGACATGATCCATGATCCGAGACCAGGGAAAAGAGGCGGTGGAAGAAGTTTAAAGACTATTTGCAGAAATATTGTAAAATTAAGGAATGTTAGAATGATATTGGATAGAAATTAAGCGGTTTCCAGCTGTAATGTATAAGAGATATGGAAAATAAGGTTTTGAAATAATTAAAAGAATTAGTGGTGAGGATTTGCTAAACAAACAAATTGAATTGGAATATAAGAAAGGGAGGTATGAGGAGGTCTGGAAAATAAGTCAAAAGAAAATAAGTAAATGGAAACTCTATGTGTTTTTAATTTGCTTTTATTTTTGTATTTTTGTACTTTTGTATTTTTGTTTTTTCTTTTCTTTTTGTCTCACAATGTGTTATTTTTGAAAACTTTAATAAATATATATATATATAAAGACATGATCCATGAGGCCATTAGAAGAGTACTTCTGGATAAGGGTCCATCTCATCCAGCAACCAGCATCCTACAGAAAACAAACTGATGCCTCTAGGCAGACCACAAGCAGAGCAAGAAAGCTGCTACTCATCCTCATTATTTGTCCCACAGTATTCATGGGTCTCCAGGAATTTGACTATGGGGGGTTCCATTTAGCTGTCATTGGGTGGCAGTCACTGACACAGCTATCCTCCATGCATTTGTTTTTGTCCATTCTCTATGTCTATCCTCCATGCATTCCCTTTCCGAGTCTTAGAATGGCGATCATCATCAGAGCCTGTCACAGCCAATCCCATAAACAGCAATGCAGACCTGGACATCCTGTGACTCACCTATGGTAAAAAAAAGGTAAAGGTCCCCTCTACAGTTAAATCCAGTCAAAGGCAACTATGGGGTTGTGGTGCTCATCTCGCTTTCAGTCTGAGGGAGCTAGTGTTTGTCCACAGACAGCTTTCTGGGTTATGTGGCCAGCATGACTAAACCACTATTGGTGCAACGGAACACCGTGACAGAAACCAGAGCACTCAGAAATGCCGTTTACCTTCCTGTTGCAGCGGTACCTATTTATCTACTTGCACTGGTGTGCTTTTGAACTGCTAGGTTGGTAGGAGCTGGGACAGAGCAACGGGAGCTCACCATTGTAGGGATCTGAACTGCTGACCTTCTGATCGGCAAGCTCAAGAGTCTCAGCCATGTATGACACCCACCAAAGGCTCAATAAACCTTCCTGGGACTGTCAAAAGGGGGTAGGGGGAGGGTTGTCACAATACATGTTTGCGGTGCTGCATTGGCTAGGTGTGTCACAAATTTTGTAAGTCTAGAGTCATCCAGTGAGCAAAAAGTCATCTTGGTTGTTTGCCTCTTCCTGGAGCTATGACTCCTTGGTATCCTTTTTCAAAATTCTGGGTGCGGTACATTGTTTTATTTTTGTTTTAAAGATAGTTAAACAGAATTGGGCCAATGTAGTTAGCAAATATAGAGTAAGAATAAATTTCGGGGGAAATGAGGCTGGGAAGCAAAGGGAATAAGAACTTCCTGATGGTGCTGGCGGAACAGCCTCTTAAGGGAAGCTGTAGGGGTTGCCTAGAATAGGCCACTTAAAACAAGATGAAACAAACCACTTAGGAACAAATACCCTGCAGGAAATAATCCTAGATGAGCAGGGAATTGACATAAAGACCTTTTAGCTCTTTTCCATATAGGCTTTCTATGGAGGCTGCAATATCAAAAAACTAATGTACCGACTCAGTGCAGAAATTAGCTAGCTTAAGAGGATTTGGAAAGTAAACATGTGGATCGCTGCTGGAAATATTCATGTTTTCCTCTCAAAGCGAGCCAACGTAAATATTATTTCATATGTTATCAAGTCATTCTAAAACGAAAAAGAACTCAGTTTAGGAATGCCCACGATCCAAATCTTACTTCTTTTCCAAATAATTTGTACCAAAAGTCTAACCTAAGTCCTAGGATTGGGATAAGCCCAGTTATTATCCCTTATTGACAAAGTGTCTTCAACTGTTTTGTTTCCGTATGAAGTTTAAAAAGAAAAGCGCTGTGTGTGTGTGTGTGTGTGTGTGTGTGTTGTCCTAACTCTGATGAACTCATAATGGCTGAAGGACAGAGAAAACAGAGAGACAAGGAGAGAGAGAGAGGAGAGGAAAAGATGGGGTCCTCATGGAAGATATTGATATTTAATAGCAGATATTTCACATTTGTGTGCAGATGTGCTTCTCATCACATTCTCATTACACATTGTGTAAGCTGTTCCATCAGCTAGTTTCTTTGGATGTCCATGAATTCTAGTGTTATGAGAGAGGGAGAAATACTTCTCTCTATCTGCGCTCTCCATGCCATGAAATTTTCAAAAACTTTTATCTTTTCACCACTTTCTCTTATTTTCTCCAAGCCAAATGCTGTCGCCTTTCCTCATAGAGTGATGGCTCCATCCCACTGATCATTTTGGCAGCCCTTTTCTGAACCTTTTCCAACACGGCAAAATCCTTTTTTAAGATGAAGCAACCAGAAAAGGATTCCAAGTGTGGTTGCACCATAGATTTGCATGATGTCATTTAAGATATTGGCAATTTCATTTTCAATTCCTTTCCTAATGATCCCTAGCATGGAACTTGCCTTTTTCACAACTGCCGCACACTCGGTTGACTTCTTCATTGAACCTTTCATTACGATCCCAAAGTCTCGCTCCTGGTTTGTCACCACCAATTTAGACCCCATATATATAAAATTCAGATTTTTTCTTTGCTCCGATATGCATCACCTTACACTTATTTGCACTGGATTTGCATTTGCTATTTTACTGCCCATTCTCTCCATCTGAAGAGGTTCCTTCAGAGCTCTCTGCAATGCCATTTTGTTCTAATGACCCCAAACAGCTTAATATCATCAGCAAACATGGCCACCTCACTGAGCACCAATACCTCTAGTCTGTACTGCTGCTGTTTTAACTTTCCATGGCTTCAGATGGAAATGACTCCATGGACCTGGGACATATTGATGGCTCATTGGCCAGTGTTTCCTCAGATGGTTTTGGCTTCTTCCTTGTCATGGCATCAGTATGGAGTTTGGGGAGGAGAAGGGTGCTGTATTTCCTATACACAAAGCTTGCACCAAAACAACTTCATGGTTAATTGTAGACATCAACATTTGGAAGTCCTAACTGGTTTGATCCCATGCAACCAAAGATACAGTGCTGGCCCTGCTATGAGACATGCTGAAACATCCTGCTTCAGATGGAAATATGGAGTGGGTAATCAAGGGAGGAATTGGTCTCAATTGCAGCAAAGCTTTCTAATTTTAAAAAGTAGATCATGGAGGACAGAGACACCTGAATTCTGTTTCAGGCAGTAGAATGTATTGTGCCAATACTGTACAAAAGACTTGGAACACATTCACACAATACATTTAGTGCACTATGATACCACTTTCAACAGTTGCGGCCTCCCCCAAAGAATTCTGGGAGCTGTAGTTTGTTAAGGGTGCTGAGAATGGTTAGGAGACACCTCTTTCCCTCGCAAAGCAACCAATTCCCAAAGTTCCCTGGGGAGAGGCATAGATTCTTAAACCACTCTGGAAATTGTAGCTCTATGGGGGGAACAGGAGTCCCCAAACAACTGTCAGCAACCTATAGCTCCCAGAATCCTTTGGGAGAAGCCAGGACCGTTTAAAGTAGTATCGTAGTGGTTTAAACGTATGGTTTTAACGTGGCCTTGGTTGTTTCCAGGAGTGATGGGAATTGAGAGTCAAAAGATACAAAGAGAGGATTTTTCAGACCTACAAGAAGAAGGGGAGCACCAAGGATGCTGGAGTGTTGGTTGACTTTACAGATGGAGAAACTAAAGGGGAGCCAACAGCAAGTAAGACGTGCCGACTGGCTTTAATTTAGAGGCCACCTGCTTAGCAGATCAAGAGAACGAGCCTCCAAAGGACTGTTGAACATGCTGAGTTTTGCACTTCTTTCCCCCTCGGTAGAGGTTTATCCTTTGCGGTCTTTAATGTATGCACCTGCACAATTCAAATCTATCCCTGCATAAGTGATATTATTCATGCCAGGGAGAGGCAGAAAGCAAGAGAGAGGAACCCATAAAGCAGCAAATCAACAAATAATTAAAAATAACAGAATTTAACATGACAGGCTATACACCAATATAAGCAGCTGATGAACTTTTAACAGCTGCTGGAAACTAATCTTTGGGACCCGTTTCTTTGTTCTTTCATAATATTTGGGGCTTTACATCCGTTATTTTTTCAAATATTTTCACAGTTTTAACTTTCCTTTACTTGTTGAAAATAGCCACAGCTGCCTGATGCTCCCACCTCAAGCTTGCAGGCAAAATTCTGAATAGGCGACATATCAGATGTAGTGTATGCATTTTAAACATGGCATGGATAAGCATCAAGTTCACCAATAAGTAGAGCTCAAGGGCATTTCATTGATTGATTGATTGATTGATTGATTGCTTGTATTCCTGTGCTACTTTCCATTCTGATGAATCCCAAAGTGGCTTACAAACAATAAATATCAATAATGTATAGAACATCACAAGCACAGCACAACTCATAGAATATAATCAGCAAATCACCAGTAACACAATTACAATCTATGAAACACTATTAACTAGGCAGCAACTGAAAAATAACCTAAACATTACAATTACAGCATGTCATATGATTAACAAATCAACTAGGCATTTATCATCTGTAAAACAAATATTAGCAAAATAGCTACTAGTAAATGAGCTGTACACTACTGACTTCAAACAAACACTCTTCCGCCTTCTAATGACTAACAATCTTATTCACTATACTTTAAAATACACATACACATTATGATCTAACAGAAATACAACTTTAACCTATTAATTATTAAGTTAAACGGACGGCAAGAAATGTTCAAGGTCATTACCAGCTACAGCACAAATATAGCAAAATATTTTTTAAAAAAACCCTCCATGTCCCTGGGCTTCTTCAGCTGGCCATGCTGAATGAAAAGAGGGAGAAAGTGAGCCAGGTCAGGCCTGAAGAGAAGGCAGATGCTGGAGGAGACGCTGGGCAGGATCAGGTCTTGCAGGTGGTGGGATTGGTCGGGAAGAGCACTTTGTAGCTGGCAAAGTCCAGGCAGGTCTGTGGGGGGCTGGAGTTTGAAGGGTGTGGAGGGGCAATGAGGTTATGGGGCTCAAGGGTGGGTGCTGCAGGTAGCTGGGCTTTGGGGTGGGAGGCTACCTGTATCATGAAAAAGTGCCCCGCCTTGACAGTGATAGCTAAAGGTAAAGGGACCCTTGACCATTAGGTCCAGTCATGGCCGACTCTGGGGCTGCAGTGCTCATCTCGCTTTATTGACCGAGGGAGCCAGCATACAGCTTCCAGGTCATGTGGCCAGAATGACTAAGCCGCTTCTGGCGAACCAGAGCAGCGCACAGAAATGCCGTTTACCTTCCCGCCAGGTAAAGGTAAAGGTACCCCTGCCCGTACGGGCCAGTTGTGTCCGACTCTAGGGTTGTGCGCCCATCTCACTGTAGAGGCCGGGAGCCAGCGCTGTCTGGAGACACTTCTGGGTCACGTGGCCAGCGTGACGAAGCTGCAGCTGGCGAGCCAGCACCAGCGCAGCACACGGAAACGCCATTTACCTTCCCGCTATACAGTGGTACCTATTTATCTACTTGCACTTAGGGGTGCTTTCAAACTGCTAGGTGGGCAGGAGCTGGGACCGAATGACGGGAGCTCACCCCGCCGCGGGGATTCAAACCGCCGACCATACGATCGGCAAGTCCTAGGCACTGAGGTTTTACCCACAGCGCCACCCGCGTCCCTTGACAGTGATACTGATATACAGTAGAATGTCTCTATTTTCATCTCAGGAATCTTAGAGGCTATGGAAATGCCAAAGTTTTCTGAATCAGGTTTACTAGTTCTCAGAGGTGCCAACATGAATAAAATATGGGGGGGGGGCAGGTAAGCCCTATGCCACATAATTGATGACAGGATTACATAATCAATGACACACAGCATTTGAATAGCAATGCCCATCAACTTTGAGGGAAGGGTGGCCCCACAACTATTTTATTGGGACCTTGGCCCTAGGAGTTGGCTCCTATGCTAGAAACTGAACAGCTGCTGTATGCCAGTCCTCAGTCCTTGGTTTATATTTATTTGTGGCAGTTCCAGATTTGAGGAGGCTCTCGGCGCATTTGTCTCTCATGGGCCCACTACTGCCCACCCATGGGAGGCTTATGTGGTGGCATCCTGCAGCCATTTTGTTTTCCCACAGTGCTCTGACTTAGCATCACTCCAGGACATTGTGAGAAATCAAAATGGCTGACAACAGGCCTGATGACAATGAATGTCAAAGCACTAAGAGGAAACAAATGAGGACGGCACTGGAACAACCTGGCAACTATTTCCGAGCAGCAGAGATGGGGCCCATTTCGCAGCGGCATGTGTGAACGCTTCTGCCCACTCCTTCTTCCACTCTCTGTTTGCTCTGTAGTTATCTGAGCTGCTCTGGCTTGAGGAGGTGGGTGTACTGTTTGCAGCTGTAGGATTGCATCTCAAGATTGCAAACAACAGCTGGAAAACCTGCCTCCAGTGCCTCCGAAAACCGAAACTAAAAATAACAGCACAGTTATTATTTTAATCTCATCACTGGGCAATGAGTCATGGTTTCTGGATGCTGACTGATGAGTAACTTCGCTGCTTTGAAAGTGAGCTTTGCAGATCCCCATCAGAATAAAATGCAGGGTGCTGAGTCCCAACCTCTTATGGGTCGTCCTGGGGGCAACTTTCCTCACACATCTGCTATTCTTGGTGGCAGCAGTTGCCATGCTTCTTTAGGATACTAAGCACATGCACAGTGTTAGAACAAAGCTTACATTTATACATGAATATGGTACATAGGGATGGGACGCGGGTGGCGCTGTGGGTTAAACTACAGAGCCTAGGACTTGCTGATCAGAAGGTCAGCAGTTCGAATCCCCGTGACGGGGTGAGCTCCCGTTGCTCGGTCCCTGCTCCTGCCAACCTAGCAGTTCGAAAGCACGTCAAAGTGCAAGTAGATAAATAGGCTCCGGTGGGAAGGTAAACGGCATTTCCGTGCGCTGCTCTGGTTCGCTAGAAGCGGCTTAGTCATGCTGGCCACATGACCCGGAAGCTGTATGCCGGCTCCCTCGGCCAATAAAGCGAGATGAGCGCTGCAACCCCAGTGTCGGCCACGACTGGACCTAATGGTCAGGGGTCCCTTTAACTTTACCTTTATGGTGCATGGGAACATAAGAAGCCATCTTATACTGAGTCAGACCATCAGTCTACCTAGCTCAGTATGGCCTACAGTGACAGTGGCACTGTGGTCTAAACCACTGAGTCTCTTGGGCTTGCCAATCAGAAGGTCGGCGGTTCAAATCCCCATTAAGGGGTGAGCTCCCGTTGCTTGGTCCCAGCTCCTGCCAACCTAGCAGTTCGAAAGCACGCCAGTGCAAGTAGATAAATAGGTACCGCTGTGGTGGGAAGTTAAACGGTGTTTCCGTGTGCTCTGGCTTCTGTCGCAGTGTTCTGTTGCACCAGAAGCAGTTTATTCATGCTAAAGCAATGTCTTTCATGTGAAGTGGCCTTTGAACCTTAAGAGTGCACGCTTTTGTGAGAGTCCTAGGCTACTCACCAGTACTGGCTGGCCCACTGAATATTGGCCAGAACTTCTGTTCTAAAATTTAAATCCCTAGAGATCCTATAAGTTTCCCTGAGCAGGTTATTTATCTGGCAGGTGCAAGTTAAGAGTTGCTAAGATGTATGGATTCATTGCTTTAAAATGATGTCATTGAACATGGATCTGAATCAATCAATGTAAACAATAAATGCAACGGAAAGTGGCTGGATTAATCCTGGCACATGGAGCTGAGTCTGTGTCTGAGCAGCAGGGATGTCTGTGACATACTGGGATAGCTACTAAACTGGTAAGGGTAGCACCCTAAAAGCCTTTCAAACTTTCAGGAAGCCTAAAAAGATGTGTAAGATTCCAGATTTCAATTCTCCCCTCCACAGCAATACCACATAAGGCTACACTAAGCTTTGAGAAACAGCTTGTTTCTGAATGAGTTAAAGTCCAGACTGCCAGTTAGCAATCCATTGTTTTCCCACTCCTCTCTGTGTGAAAACAGAAATATTGTACATAAGAAGCCTATCGGGAGAAACGTGTTTTTTCCCCCAGCAGTGACCAGATGGCACACAGATTTTTGTGCATCATTTGTAAATTATTTCAAAGTATATTTGTCTATTCCGAGGAGATCGCTGGAATCTACATCTGCATTTTAATATAATTGTTTCCATGTCACATGTACGAGACATGGGAGGATTATGAAGGAATGATGAGCACCTATAATGTTGCAGGATCACAGCTGCATGAACTGAAGGGCAGTTCTGCTGCCTACTAATCCTACCCCCCCCCCCGCCCCGCATCTTGCTGTTTTTGAAACATTTTTGCCACAAGGATCGAGACCTTGTGGGCAGGTTATAACTTAAATTCACTTTCATTGACAAATTATGTGAGGAAAGTAAAAGTTTGAAGGCAAAACTTGGTAAAAGAAAACAAAAACTGAGGGCTTCTCCAGACAATCTGCTTATTCAACATGTGCTCTGATTTCCTCGCATGAAGTTTATGTGATGTTTACACTGATATCTGGTCTTTGTTTGCAGGGAGATTATACAGCAATGAGCTTTCATTCTGACTTGTTTAAGTGTTTTTATACGTCTTCCCAGTTAACTGTTTGTTCATCCTACACTTTCCAGTGCCTTTCGCTGTCAACTGCAAATGTATTTTATTTTAAGTGGATTTGGGTGAATCCAGGCTGTCATTATTTCATGGGAGGGATTCAAGAGCACACTGGAACTTTAGGTTTATGCAGTTAAAGTGAGTAAAATGTCTCTGGTGCATCCACTAAAAAAAGAAACTTTTTGTGGTTTGGAAACTTACAGGGAACTGCATTGAAAAGTGTGTGATGTATGAATGGCTAACACCCACTAAGGAAGTCAGGATGAATGCTGAATAAGAACCGGATATAATCTAACCTCTGCATAAACTTTGTACAAGCAAATCAGGATGAATGCTCAATGAATAGGGCATCTGGAGAAGGTAGCATAACTAGGGGCTCCAGCTTGTCTTGCTGCTTTCCCCCAGGAAAACCCTCTCCTTACCACTGAATCGGAGCAAATCCCAGTTGGGTTTTCCATGGAAGGTTGAGCAGAAACTTCTTGGACCCATGCTTCCTAGGCATAGGCAGAATTGTGGACAAGCTCTAAGGTGGTGCAAGTGTTGTCCGAACACTGTGTGCAAGATGTGGCACATGTGCAAGATTGCCCACTTCTGATGGAGTGCAGCTTACAAACAAATTTCAGAAATTTCACACATATCCAAGAAGATATCCAAAGACCTTTTAAAATGTGTTGGGGGGGATGTTATTGGGTTGTTCTTGTTTTTATTTTGATTACGTATTCTGTGTTTTTATATTGAGATTTTATCTGGTGAACTGCCCTGAGACCTGTGGGTATAGGGCAGTATAAAAAGGTAAAGGTAAAGGGATCCCTGACTATTAAGTCCAGTCGCGGACGACTCTGGGGTTGCGGCGTCATCTTGCTTTACTGGCCGAGGGAGCCGGCATTTTTCGGCTGACAGCTTCCGGGTCATGTGGCCAGCATGACTAAGACACTTCTGGAGAACCAAAGCAGTGCACAGACTTAATAAATAATAATTTTCATATTTACCTCATATAAAAAAATAGCCATGCATTAAGCAATATAGCCATTATAAACAGTGACTAATTGTTTTATAAATCCCCACATGGATAATTTTGATTCTTTTGATAACACAAAAGCTGACCCAAGCTATTTTGTTTCCTGCAATGAAAGGCAAAATAGTGCATTCCCCATTTCCCATTCTGAAGATGGCCAGACTGCTAGCAACACCAGCAACAAGACAGCATCCTCCAGCACATTTGAGGGTGACAAGCTCGCTTTGGGAGTCCACAGTGCCAACATTTTGGTACCACTCTTCACCATCTGCCATCTACTGCTTGAAGGTGACCTCACTCTTCTCAATGGCAGGGCCAACCCGTTGATCTTCATGGATTTTACTGTCTGTGAGTATACCAAGATCTTCCTGCTTCTCAGTATTAAACACCACATTGTGTCCATACTGCCTGTGAAGCAATGATGTGTCATGCCGCATGGCTTCTTTCGAAATGTTCTGGCTAAACTAGGTTAGACAACACACTGTGCTAAATTTCAACAGAAGAAATTGTCATTACTGCTCCTGCAGCCATTGATATCACAGCTCTGTTCACTTGAAAGCTCAGGAAATTCCGACGCTAAATGGACTGCTACATCCAATCCGAAATGCCAGTTTGCATTTCATTATGTGTCAGATCACATGCGGACTAATGACATAAGGAAAGACCACATTCTAAGGTGTACGCACAGAGGTATCAGAATTATTTTTACATGTCTAACCTTCACCTTAGGAATTTCCGGATTTGGGCTTTCTTGAAGCTATTCTATTTCTTAAATGGAATTTCCTTGCTTTGTTTTCAAAAGCAAAATCAACACGTGGGCTGACCATGCTAGAAAGCACCTTCAGTCACAGATCACCTGCCTTCTCAGTCCGGAACATAAACCAAGAAGGGGATGCATTGCCATAAATGGTCAAAGATGGTGCAATAGTTTGGATAGTGCGCAGCTTGCTGGGCAGGGATGACCAACTTGCTTTTGCTCAAACCTCCTCTTCTGTTCAGAGTTTGGGAGGCTCACACAAACATGTGGGATCTGCCGATCCTGAATGTCAATGCAGCAAATTCAATCCCAACATAATAAAAGAGCAGAATCATATTTATTAGGAATTTGGAATGGAGACATCCCGAATGACAAAATTAATATTATCTTGTATGCGTCAACAGCAGCAAGAATGTTGATAGCCAATAATTGGAAAGGAAATTATGTTCCAACCAAAGAAAAATGGTTGATTAAATTATGTGAATACTTGGAATTAGCAAAGTTGACTGATTTGATAAGACAAAAACCAAAGAATATAATCCAGAAACAATGAAAATCTCTAAATGATTATTTATGTAGACAAGGATTAAATGTAAGGTATTGGTTGTGTTTAGAATAGATTTATGAAAGATTTAGAAAACTTCTTGATTAGAATATTTGTGTGAGATTGTATGGGAAATATACAGAATAACCGATACAATCTTGCTTAAAATGTATATAGGAAGTGCAGTGTAAGCGATGGAAGTCAATCAATGAAATTTTAATATTGAGATTTTGTAGAATAAATTTGGAAGAAATTCTTCCAACTTTTCTTCTTCTTCTTCTCCTTTTCTTTTTATTTTTTCTTCTTCTTTTCTCTTTTCTTCTTCTTTTCTCTATTGTTCCTTTTTTCATGTATACAGTGGTACCTCGGGTTACATACGCTTCAGGTTACAGACTCTGCTAACCCAGAATAGTACCTCGGGTTAAGAACTTTGCTTCAGGATGAGAACAGATATCATGCAGCGGCAGCAGCAGGAGGCCCCATTAGCTAAAGTGGTGCTTCAGGTTAAGAACAGACCTCCAGAACGAATTAAGTTCTTAACCCGAGGTACCACTGTATGTGCATATTTGAAGTGTATATGTGTGTATGTATTTGCAGTGTTTTGCTTATATTTTGTAACAATTATGTAAAATAAAATTATTAAAAAAAAAAAAAACCCAACAAGCGAATCTGGTGTGCTGGGTTCCACCCAACATAGTTTCAGGGTCTGAACAACTTGTTTTAATAGCTAGACAAACTGCCTTATTTTGAGCTGTTTACTGCATTCACTTTTTTCCCATTTGGGACATGCTTGCAGCCCTGCACATTAGCAGCCTTGCCCCTCTTTTCATTAGCGAAACGTTGAGTGAAATGAACTCTTCTTCTTGCCCTTCCTGCCCCCCTCCATCGCCCAGGCCTGAGCTACAAGGCTCCTTTTCCAGGCTGACTAGAAAGCTGGTTGCAATAACAACAGGCAAAAGTTTATAAGGCGCTAACACAGGCAAGAACATCAGAATATTTACCACACGGCTTCAATTCGTGCCTCTGTCATGGGCACCCTGCTCCCACATAGTTTCCACACGGGGACACACAGTCTCCTGATGGCAAGCCGAAAACTCATAAAGAGAATCCCCATTGATTTCAGATGCTGTGCTTTATTTATATAGAAACCTATTAAAGTTTTAAAAGCTACTACTGTATTAACTCTTCCTGCAGTGATTGGATGCTAAAGGCAAATGCACATTTCTTCCATTAACGCGGAGACCCTGGGACTAAGGTTTCAGATGGATAATATATTATTCCACCACTCTTCCAGGGCCTTCGTTTGCTACAGGCACATGACCATTAGTAATGGGAGAACCGTTTCTGGGGGTAATTTAATGGCTTGGATTTGCTTGTGAGAGAAAGAAAGAACATGTGGCCAACACAGAAGCCTATAATGTTGGTTTTCAAGGCTTGACTGCGCTTGATGCATGGCTTTCTTCACAGTAGGACTGAGTGGTAGTTTAGAACTCTGCACGAACATACTAGCCAGCAGGAGAGTTGAGATTTAGTGTAGTCTTCTAAATAGCCTATTTGTATAGTGTTTCGTTTTTTAAGAAAGAGAGCAGAAAATGTTAGTTATGAAACAGGAATAGTTGAAGAGTTAGATGTCTGCAGAGTCCAAGGCAAAGCAACTGGTCCCGTACACCCCAAACTAATATGTGAACTGTGACAAAAATTCAAAGAAGTTCTTCAGAAATTCTAAAGCACTTTGCAAACGCTTCAGGGGAAAAATATATGAAGCCTTAGAGGGAATTTTGTGATTTTATGTGGTGAACTGCCCTGAGATCTACGAGTATGGGGTGGTATACAATTTTTAACAACAACAACAACAACAACAACAACAAACAAACAACAGGGAAGAAAATTTTGAGAAAGTGGAAGACAGGTTTTTGCACAGGATTGCTGGAAATTGAGAGAAAATCAGCCAAACGATGCAGCATAATAATAATAAAAATTGCCAACACAACCAAGAAGACTCAAAATAGGTAACAGGTTAATTTTTTTAAAAAAATATAACAACCATAGAAACTGCAATCAGAATACTTCAGTCAGATTAACCAAAACCAGTGAGGTTTGGGCAGTGAGGTGGATTTCAGCTCTCCCTTCTCCTGAGACAGCTGCCAGCCGCATGCTGTGATCATGTAGCAAGGCCCCAAGAAAATTCCTTTCCCCCCTCACTACGCTGGCCCAGGGTGAGAACTTCAGTACATAACACAAACCAAATGCCAGTTAGCCAAATTCTAACAAAACACCACCCCAGTCACACAGACAAAACTCAACAGTGTGAAGTAGGCGAAAAAGACATGACACAGGCCAATTTGTGTCGCCCCCAAAGATTCCGACTCAGCCTCCTCAAAGAAGGCAACTAGCAGAGCCCACACTGGGAAAGGGGGGCGGGACGGTGGGTGTCTCAATGAGAAGAGGACAGAGAGCAGCGTGGAGTGGGCTTAAATTGCCTGATCTCTATTTCTCCCCTATAGGGCAAATTGCCCCTTATGGTAGCCAACTGTGGAAGAGTCTATGTCTCCCCTTCTTGCAGGGGAGAAGGGTGCAGCCAACGCGTTCCTCCCCTATACGGGGAAAAGAATGGAATAGACAGCATCAAATAAGTAAATGGCTGCAATCCTGTGCACACTTTTCTAGATGTAAACTCCACTGAAGGCAGTGCAACTTTCGTCCGAGTAAATATGCATATGATTGCACTGATGGTTTCTCTGGCCAGAAACCATGCAAGCCATTAAAACCAAACAGCAGCAGCTAGCCAGCCGCAGCTGTGTTAGGGAATGCTGTACAGTACTGAATACATTTAAGGTAAATGAAATGTGTCATTGATAGAAATCATATGTCAAGCCTGAGTCAATGGCACAGTGCTATTTCCCATGGTTCACGCTAATAAAAAGCACACCTTGCATCTTTTCAGGGAAACAGCGTTGTTCTTTTGCAGCAAAGTGGGTGTTTTTCCTCCACGTTTTCAAGAATCTATAAAAACCTATCTCCACCTTTTATTCATTATGGCTGCAATCCAATACCGACTCAATTGGACTGACTTCTGAGTAGACATTGATCTGCAAAGAGGGCCCTTCCTCTCATTTATAGTTGACTGTATGCTTGCTGCTATTAAGCCTTCAAGGTACAGATACCACCTGCACCTCAGCAATATGGTGTGAGAGAGTATTTGCTAAGCAACTGAGTTTAGAACCAAACATTGTGTTCATCATTAACACACAAGACAGTCATAGGCAAGCCATTATTGGGGTGGGGGGGCAAGACCTGCCCACCCCAAAAATAGAGGTAATAATATCAGCTTACCTTAAAGGGATATTTCAGAGCTGATTTTAAAAATCTTTTTTTTTAATTGACATTTTTCCATTAAAAAAGAAATAATAAATGGGGCTGTTGTTTTTAAGTACTGTACCATGAAAGCCAAAAATGCAAATACCTTTATCTCTTTGAATGGTACAAAAACGTATCTTAAAGAAAAAATGCTGCAGGAAATTAAATGATGTCATTGTCAGCTCTTTTGTGCAAAATTTGGCATTTTGTTCATAATGTTTTGGCATTTTGGCATAATGTTTCATACCTTGCAACGAAGGGCTTCACCTGCTGGTTTCTGAACATTGCACAGGTTTTGAAGGTGCAAGAAAATATAAGGCTTATTTTTTGCCTTATAGGTTAGCTAGCAACCCTAGTACCAGTCCAACTGAAAAGCATGACTTTTTTTCTAAAGCACTTTGAGGGCTAGAGTCAATGGCTTTCTTTTTTCTTAATAGAAGTGCCAAGCCACTATAACCTAGGGCCTGATGTTTGCAATCCTGAATTTGGAATAGGCAGGAACTGGTTGTTCAGTGGTATATTTGGCCACTTGAATGATTTTACATGTTGTAATTCGGTTTTCTATGACCCCAGGCCCTGCACTATGGCAGTGTCAAGTAGAAAGTGGTTCTAAAGCATGTCCAGGAACACATTTCATTTTGCTTTTTCTTTCTGTACTGCCTTTCTATATTATTATATGCAAGGCGGTTTGCAAGCTGAAGAAACCACAAAGGTTGCACACCTTATTAACATTTTGATCCAATACAAAAATGTCATAATAAAAAACATAACTTTACTATCAAATAAAATAATATGCAATAATCCATTAGAATATAATAGTACACAATAGTACACAAAGCGAGGCTTTGCATGGGCTTCTCCTTACCTCATAAAGCCTTGCCATTCCACTGGGCAAGCTCCCTCCCTACCCAATGCCTCTTCTGTTTCTGCCGCCCGAGGCAACTGATTCATCCCGCCTCATGGGTGGGCCAGCCCTGGTGTTCTGGTTCTCAAATTGTTCTGGAAAGTAATCAGATAGATTCAGCTTTAAATGGAAATTGAATTAAATTTCTCCTCCATCCGTAGTCAGGACTTACCTGAATATGCCAGAGGTTGAACTTGACCCCTTCTGCATGTCAAGCAAGTTGTCTTCTTCTGAGCTGTGGCCTTTCTCCTCCATGCAATGCCACCATTCCTATCACCTTCAAATCCTTTGCTCCCTTCAAATCTCCCATTCTGCAATGTCTTGGAGGAGATGAGGAGCAGGATTGGAAGTACCAGGAAGTTGTTGGTGTGGAAGACTCATGCCTGAAACCTATTGTATTTTCTATTGTAAACCGAAAAGATGAATGCAGATGTAAACGTTCCTAATTTCTTGGTGCTGGACAAATTTGTGATAATAAAAAGTAAATAAAGAGATGGGCTGTAACTGCAGGCCCCCTTATGATCCATGTATGGACTGATCAGAGCAGACTGATCACATGGGTCATCTTCCATTTACTACTCAACTGAGACTATCAAGCCCCCATTCATAAACTGAGAAAAGAGAACATATTTGTATCCAAGCTTCTGTAACTTCCATTTCACATCACCAAGAGCTCCAGTGCAAATGTAAAGAATAATTCCCTGAGGATGTCCTCTTTTTTCCCTTTTTAGGTTACGGCTGTTTTAGATGTTTCAGTATTTTTCTTTTCTTGTTAAAGAGAAAAAAACTAGACTCCCTTTTCTCAGGGAAACCAACTAGTTTATTACACTTTACACCCAGGTGTTTGCTGTAGAATTTGATACACAACTGTATCCCGGAAAACTATAAAGCAGTATAATTTATAGAAATGAACCGAGAATCATTATTTTTTATGGGTACCACTTAGTGTGCAGAAAATGCACGCTTTCCAAAAACATGGAATAAACGTTCTGTTAGCCTTATTGGGTCCAAATGTTAGAGTTTAAATTATTTTACTATGCAAACTTTCTTTCATATCTTGGCAGTGGTGATTTCCATTTTTATTCCTTCGGCATCCATAATCTTATTAGAATCAAAAACATATGCTTTGAGATCATTGGGCAGCTTCCCTGCTGCCCCGAACCCTCCCCAGCCTAAAAAGAAAAGAAAGAATGATCCCAAAGTCTGATATTGTAGTACCAAAAATAACAGGGCCAGTACAGGAGAAAATTATGTGGCTTGTCGGGGTTGAATGGGAAAATGGTTCAAAAGGTGCAGTGAGTTTCATGCTTTTGATTTGCAAGTCATTAAGCCGCAAGAATCTCGGAGTCTCCTGCTGGCAGCTGTTCAAAATCCAGTTTTCCATCCATAACAGAAGAAGCTGCACAAGGATCTCAGATTTATTATATAAAGAGAGCTCGGGGGATTTGGAGCTTTATAACCCTTAAGAGGATGTTACACTTCCTGAAACCCATACGCACCTATCAGGGGACTAATATGGAAGATCATTGCTGCAGCTTGATGGCTACCCCTTGCTATCATCAGAGCTGGGAGTAATTTCTCATCTCTTGAGCCCACCAGCTCAGTGGCATCTACAGGGATAACGTCTCTCAGGCTAGGTGCAGATGATAGCTTTAAAGAGACCTGGAGGAGAAATGGAAGAGCCTGTCGTTGCCTGTGGTATGCACATTCATTTCGCGGCCCTATAATGGATCACTCTTCAAAGTGTTTTTGCAGGTTCCTGAAGTGCTTCGAGCAGAATCTGAGAGGAGCTGGGAGTAGCTCCAACGAGTGTATTCTGCACTGCAGCATCAGATGTGTGAGTCTTTTGATGCGATTTCTGTAACCACATACTTGCTGTAACAAATAGCTCATTCCGCTGCCTCCCATGCCCAGAATAGCTTAGAAACAATACACACTTGTAATGTGTGCTGAGCAGTAACTCTCATTCAGTTCAATGGGGTTTTCTCCCAGATAGGGATGGATTAACCTGTCAACTTCTGGATCTCTCAATTTTATCATTTTTCCAATCTTGGGTTCTGTTCTCCGCATCTGCAGCGATTTGCAATTGTTGGGTGTGTTTTTTTTAAAAAAATCCTTCTGATAATTCTTCAGTGAATATTTCACCTAATGAACACATTTGTATACACAGTTTTGACAAATATGCACACATTTGCCAGCAATTCCCCCCAAATATAGTGTGTTTTTGTATGTAATGATAACCTGCGTATGCACTCTTCATACACTGTCGCATGTGAGGTTTCAGTCACTTTCAACGTGTTTATGGTCATATCTTATCTTTCAGACTTGTATGTGAATGTGAGGGGAGAGAGACTTTGTGCTGGCCATCAGGCAATGGTGTTTTCCATCTGCCTTGTCCCACCGTCCAGCCCTAGGTGCCTTTCCCAGAACATGACTTTAGGAACAGCAAAAGCTACTGAGAAGAGGAGTTCAGGAATATTTTTGTTTAAATAACATTAGAAGTTGCGTGTCTTTGTTTCTCAATTGGTATTGTGCTATTTTATGCACTGTGAGTTGCTGTTATTTTTAATTGATTATAGCTCATAAATTATCTATTGTAACCGTTAAGAGTGAATTTATGTTTAATTATTATTTGCTGATATTTAATTTTATTGTGTACTATTACTATTACTCAGTCCACCCTTGAGAAACACAGCAGTGCTTTGAAATTTGCACTTATCTGAATTTAGTGATGCACTTTCCCACCCAAACAGTGTTACAAAAATTCATATATATGGGGATTGCTCACATCATTTCCCCTGGAACATGCTTTCCATCCCATATAAACAGGCACATTTAGTGTTACATGCATGGCATATATACACCCCCAATTTTGGGGGGGGCTCCAAATTAAGAAAACACCCCTCAGCACTGCCCATGTATAAGACGACCCCCAATTTTTAACCTGATTTTTTTGTAAAAAACAACAACCCTTGTCTTATACACAGGAAAATACGGTATATCTGCCATGCACATAACACTAAATGTGCCTAAGTTTAATGAGTGTAAGTTGTGGGCTTACTATTAGGAAAATTGCTTGCGGGAATGTATGAACTAGTCAAAGACTACATGTTTATTTAGAGAAATGAGAAACTATGAGAACTGAAAGTGACAGGTCCTTCCATCCCTACTCCTGGTTGAAATCCAGTAGAGCCACAGGCAGTTGGTTCAAACATTGCTGACCTAGATGGACCAATGGGTCCAAGGCAGCTTCTTAGGTGTTTTGGGAAATGTTAAAAAGGCCCACCCATCTCTGTTCCTTTTCCTCAAGTGAAAAGTAAAATTTCTTCCCAGTACTCCAATTGCTCCCAACTGATGCTTCCGCAGGTGCAGAACAGAACTTACCCGGGCTTTGGGCTCAGCTGGTAGACAATGAGACTCTTAATCTCAGGGTGGTTTGTTCAAGCTCCATTTTGGGCAAAATATTCTTGAATTGTAGGGGGTTGGACTAGATCAGGCGTGTCCAACCGGTTGATTGCGATCCACTGGTTGATCACGGGGCATCCCTGGTGGATCCTGGCCGATTGCGTGATCCTGATTGATTGCCCTAAAAAACTCCAACTTTGGGTCTTCCTCCCCCCAAAAAACTCAACAACTTTAGTGAAGGCTCCCCACAGAAAGCTCAACAATTTTGGTCAATCCAATGGCCACTGCCAGTTTTTTTTATAGTGGGAGTAGATTGCAGTCTCTTGGGAGTTCAGTGGCGTAGCGTGGGGGGTGCAGGGGGGGCCGGCTGCACCGGGCACAACATCTGGGTGGGTAGGGTTAGGGGGCGCAAATCCACGGGTTAGGGGGCGCAAATCCACAGGTTAGGGGGTGCAAATCCACGGGTTAGGGGGCGCAAATTACTTGCCTTGCCCCGGGTGCTGACAACCCACGCTACGCCACTGTGGGAGTTGGGCATGCCTGGACTAGATCATCCTAGTCTTCCCTTCCAACTCTACAATACTATGATTCTGTGTTTCTACATCTTTATCTCTGATAATGGCAGCCCCTCTAGTGGCCTAGCCAACCTTGATAGCATCCAATCCACACAGAAGAATATAATGGCCTGTTGTGGAGGGCAGAACTGAGTGCCACAATGGTATAAGAAAGGGACAACCCATTTCCCCAGTCCAAATAAGGCAACCCAGGGGTGTCCGAGCTGACAGAAGTCAGTTTAAGATTATGTAAATGTAGTTTTAAAAAACCTGTGGCATTATCTCCCTTAGGTGAGCCCATGTCATTGTGGCTGGCTTCTGCCTTTCATATATACATTTATGGTTCCACATATACAAATTTTCAATTCATCTCCCTGGAACAAAAGGGAGACACAATGTTTTAAATGTCGAATAACTGCTCCAGCTAAGGAGGGAGGACATTAGTGAAGTCGCCTGTTGTATCTTCACAGCTGTGATGAGCACAAAACCATTTTTCTCTGAGCTCAGTCCAAAAGAGAAGATGGCAGTCTGAATAAAATGAACGCATTTCCTTTCACAGTGTGCTCAGTGCTGAAATTATGTGCATCTGCATTCACCCTTAGAATTGAAACAAGCACTTGCATATCATAGAAACAAAACATTTAGCGCTGAAGCACCCAGATTGGAATAGAACCAAGGGTAGGATGTGCATTCTGCAAACAATTATGGCTTTATAGAAAGCATTTTTTGTATTATATACAGATCATAGCATTATCACTTAAGGCTTTTGATTAAATCTTCTGATTCTCCAAGGAAAGGCTTGCTGTAGATTTCAGACATGGGCTGAGATGGTTGTTTGACATGATGAATTAGTCAACCCTTCACCATGTATTTACTGTAAACCTTACTGTCAATATAAGGCACCTTGACTCCAAAAATCTTCAGTGATAGATCAGTGGTATATCAAGCAGAGATTTGAGTTGTCAAGGCAAGAAAGTTGTCATTTGAATTTGCAGTTATTTATTTATGTTGCCCTGGAAGTCTGAGAATCCCCCAAAATGTTAAGATTTATAAATGGACAGAGCTGTGTGCACACACACACACATCCTTGACCTAAGGATCTGAGCTGACCTTGGGAACACTAGTTCTGGACTTGGTCCCAAATCAATTGGGATGCGGGTGCTTAATTAGGGCTTTTAAAACTCTATATGGTCAGGAGGGAGATACGGTAGGTGAAGGATGGGTGCTGCTTCATCAGTGTTTTCCCTAAGGGAAACATGCCGCGGAAATAGATTCCGGCAGTGAACAGGGCTGCACTCCCTATTCACCATCTGGTGAGTGGAGGGTTTGGTTCTGCTCAGTTTGCCTCCATGCTTGTGTATGTTGCCCTGCTGGGAACAAGCACACATGGTCAAAGTGTGGTGCAGAGCTGTTTAAAAGCCCTCTTGCAAACAGCTTGGGGCTGCCTGTCTCTCCTTCTTCCTGCTAAGCACTCCACCCTCTGACAACTCTGGATTCCTCCAGGCAGCCAGACCCAGGATGAAGTTGATCAAAGCCCAGAAAAGCCCAGACCTGCCCGAATCAGCTTGATTTGGTTTGGGCTTTGGCAAAATCCAGTGCACACCTCTGCTAGCTGCATGACAAATTTGATTAAAGTCACTGCAGTTTTGAATGGTTCAGCCCACTAGCTTGATTCAAAATGGTGTCGAAATGTATCCAAATACAGACCAAAATCTGCGTCTCAGTTCCAGGAGCCATTGTGCCAGATTGGGTGATATTATCTTCAGAGGTGTCCAAATCACAGAATTACAGTGGTACCTCGGGTTACAGACGCTTCAGGTTACAGATTCCACTAACCGAGAAATAGTACCTCGGGTTAAGAACTTTACCTCAGGATGAGAACAGAAATTGTGCGGCGGCAGCGAGAGGCCCCATTAGCTAAAGCAGTACCTCAGGTTAAGAAAGTTTCAGGTTAAGAACGGACCTCCAGAACGAATTAAGTTCTTAACCCGAGGTACCACTGTACTTCACACAGTTCTGTGATTCTATGAACTGCATCTCTGTTCAACAGGATGGGCAGTATTCCAAATACCTGTAAAACTTGTATGGTCAGAAGAAACAATGGGATAGAAGCAATAAGCGTGTTGAAAAAGGAAAGTGACACCACATTCAGACCCCATTTAGCTAAAACTGTTGTCCATCTGCAGCACTAGTAAAGAGGGTTCTAAGTTCATAGGCCCATTTTTCCATTTTTCAATAAGAGTCGGGAATTAAAAGCAAGTTGACCTAAAAACAAACCAACCTCAGGTGTACATAAAACCAGCAGTTCAAACTATACATCATATGTAAAAGGAAAATGGCCTGTTAAAATGCCTGTCAATCTTATTTTTTAAGAATCTGTTCTTTAAAATTTGCATACCTCTTTATTGTCAAAACCTTCTTATCCTTACCCCTTTCCTCTCTTCGTCAGACGAATTTCCTTTGGAAGGCACCTTTAATAAGAGTCTGTATGCAAAATATATATATATATATATATATATATATATATATATATATATATATGCAATATATATATATATATATATATATATATATATATATATATATATATCTGACAAGGTTAAGGTTTGCTGAAATAACCTCTAAGTTTTCTGCCATGGGCTGATGTTGCTGTCAAAAAACAGTATCCCTTTAAAGAGTAGCAGATATGCTGGAAGGGCACCAAGGGAACATTATATAGTTCTGGTGAACAGCGTCTTTCAAAGCAGCAGCAAGGCTGCAACACTCAAGGGAATCAGCAGGGCCACTTATTCTTCTGCAGCAAAAACAACAACAACAACAACAACAACAACAACAACAACAACAACAACAACAACAACAAAAGAGCTCTTTATTCCTGCCTTTGCTGGCGTTACCAGCGATCGTCGGTCGTTGTTGGTTGAAAACTAAAAATGTATACTTTTACATTCTTCACACTAGTGGAGGCTGCCAGCTGGCTAGGATGGCTTTGCGTTGCAACCTAGGGGGCTCGCAGGATCTCAACATCTGCAAAATTACACTTTGATTTCTGGCAACAGCAGGCCTCGAGGGACGGAAACTGAAGCAATCAACAGCCAGAACTCACATTTTGACATGTTAAGCAAGAGACTGCTCCTCAGTGTGTTTGCCATTTGGAGGAGAGGAGCAAGCAATATACTTGAAGAGAAGAAAAGAAGAAGGGAGGGGGGCGTGCAGGGAGAGAAATAGAGTAGCCGACACAGACATCAATGCTACAGTATTTCTGCTACCAGGGAAAGTGGCTATTGGAACCAGTGCAAAGGAACAAATTATGAGAGGGATGGGAATGGAAGGAAATTGGCAAGCGCCAACCCCTAATGCTTATTTTTCAGTTCCACCGTGTTCATTATGTTCATTGCAGAAGTCTAAAAAGTGTAATTACTTAATGTTTGGGCTGATGGAGAAAGAAAGAAAAATATGATGAATCCTACACTGGGGAAAACTGCCATTTCTTTTCCTTCTCCGAGTTTTTACTCAAGCAACCTGGGATCCTTTTGAAAGTTTTGATAGCTGTGTAAACAAACTAGCTAAAATCATCTCGATCCATATTAAATTAGACAAGCATATGCAGAACTGAAAGGGGTGGGGAGGCAGGTAATCTTGCTATGGGACTCGTTGCTTATCAAAGCTTGCAAAGGAAGAAGAACAGGGCAGCCTTCCCCAACCTGGTGCCCTCTGGACCCTGTTGGACTCCAAAGCCCATAAACTCCAGCCAGGATGGCCGGTGGGTCAGGGATGATGGGAGTTATAGTCCAACAACATCTGAAGGGCACCAGGTTAGCTAAGGTTGGCACTGTCGACATGCAGAGGGCTGGGAGGCCAGCTGGCCAGCTGAATGGAGACGATGAATGACGTCTCCATTCATCGGCCCATGCTCCGATGTAAATCAGCGACCCGGATTTCAGAAGCCAGGGCACCCATTTAGCAGAGTGCACTGCACACACAGAAGTAGGCGTGAGACGTGTGAAGTCATGCTACAGCTACAGATTTATTAAACATAAATCAGAAAAAAGAAACATGTCGTCTCTCTCTCATGTCATCATGGTGAGAACAGAAAAAGCAAAAGCTATACACAAACGGAAGTTCCCAGCAAGCTGTGCTGGAATGTAAACAGACAAGTGACATGCAACAATCTCATGCCTGTTCCTTAAGGTGGAATAGAAATGTCAACAGGCACAGGGAGGTATGCAACACCATTTCTTCCTGTGCTGCTTGTCTTCAAGAACAAAACATTAATGATCATTTCACCTATTAAACAAGGAAAACCCTGGTTATCTGTCAAGGCAGTCAATATTAGCTCCCTGGCAAATGTACCTGCATGATAAAATGTATATGCAATGATAAATGTTCCTTCTGTTTTGACATGGGCACTGAAAAAAGCAATGGGTGGGTTCTTCAATATGGGGTTATCAGCTGCCCTTCATTATAATTTATGGGGTGATGGATCTAAAGCCATTTTGATGGATCAGAGCACTTTCCAAATCATAGTTCCATCTTCCCCCAAACCCTGTGATATGGATGACCTGATGGAGGCCTGAGGATGATCAGCTGATTCAGTGCAATTTATTTTAGGCTCAACAACTGAGGAAACAGACACCGTTTACCACGGAGCCTTTTGTGGCCAGGATTGCTACCACAAGGTAGCACATATCCTGAAAGTGCTACTCTGTCAGATTCAGCACCTGCAGTTTTGCATGTAACCCTAACCATGGGCTGGATCTTCCCTAGTCCTAACACCTAATAATGGAATAGAGTTCACACAACCTCTTCTGCGCTGGAGCTGCCCTTTGCTGCTGGCAGAACACCCACATGTTCTGAGCACATAGGAAGAACACCTATGTGTATACATTTGTAGGTATGTGGAACTCCTACCCTCATACCTGAACTTCAGGAGCCTGACCATGGTGTCCAATGAGGGCAGGCATTCAGTTCTCCCTTCCACACCTGCCTTCAATGCATGTGTGTGTGAACCCCTTTAAGCTCTCCTTGGATCAAGAACTTGTTCACATTAAAGATCACGCAAAACTATATTTAAAAGCCCACATTTCTTTTGGAGCCTGCAGACATGCAACACAGCTTCACCTTGCTCCACTTATCGTTTCCCATCTGCACCGGGCTCAGCTTCCCCAGTTACAAAATTTATTCCCTTCACTATGGTGCAACAGCCTCTTGAGGTGGAACAATGACCACAGCGGTGTGTGCCAAGGCCCCGCGACCCTCAGTTCCTCAGTAGAAAATAAACACACGTACACAAGTATTTTGGTTTAGGAGTTCAAATAGGCCACGACTTTATTGGTTACAGATGTGAGTGGTTTGGCTTAGGCATTCGATGAAGCCAGACTATATCTCGACTCCTGCCCATCTACAAGGAATCCAACTAAGGGTAAACCACCAACAGGGGAGCCCTATGACTTACATCAAATAGGGGCACCCTGAGACATGGCCCTAGCCCATGTCTGGACAATGGACAGAATCCACAGGTGGAACAATGACCACAGTGGTGCTTGTGAATCCAGATGCAACAGTGAAGCAGCTGGCATTGGTTCAGAATTTTTTTAAAAAATACATTTGATGTCTGAACGGAGTCACACTGTTCATTTTGTGGTGCAAACACTAGGACTGAGCCACAACGCTCTTTCTCTTTCACTGGAATAAGGTGGGGGCAAAACTCACTATGAGGCTATGGTTCTTCTCCTGTTGCGGCCTTTGTCAGATAGCTGCAAGCTCTTTCCTCTGGGAACGTTGCTACTTGATAATGTGGCCTCTTCCCATTGAGCATTCAGGGGGAGGATGGCAGTTTCAGTAGGCAGCTGTTAGGAGGTGTGTCAGAGCCAGCACCGTACATTGTTGCAGCAGCCAAAAACAAAGGGGCAGTGAAAAAAGCAGGCCAATGCTTTCACCATCACTTTCCCCACCTTCACTGCATGTCACCCCCAAATGTTCTTCTCAGTGAAGCTGTAGCAAACACTACTTCCAGGTGGCATAGACATGTCCCAAACACTGCCGGAGGAAGAGGGGGGCAGGGGGAGCGCACCGCCCCCAGACCATATCCTGGTGGGGTTCCATCGCAGTTGCCCCCCGCATGCACTGGGAGCCATGCCCCCCACATGCAGCACACGTCTGCTCTCTGCCCCTGGTGCCGGAGCATGAAGCTCCGCCACTGGTCCCAAGCACTTATCTAGTTCCCCATGAAATAATACAACTGTGGAAAGAGGACATGGCGATCCTTTGCTATTCACAACAGAAGAATGAGAGAGAAAGAGAGAGAGAAAGAGAGAGAGAGAGAGAGAGAGAGAGAGAGAGAGAGAGAGAGAGAGATGCATTCTTCTGTTGTGAATAGCAAAGGACACCATGTCATATCTCTCTCTCTCTCTCTCTCTCTCTCTCTCTCTCTCGTCTGAGTATATATATAATGAATTTTCACAGACAAGACATGACCCAGTACAAGCCACACACAGTGACAACAGCACACATCTGTATCATGTTCTTCCTCCAGAGAGCTCAGCGTATTTTTATTTATTTCAAACAATTTATATACCACTTCACGCCTAAGTGGCATATAGTAAGATTAAGAAGACATGACAAAACTAAAACCAGTTCAAACTATCCATAAAAATCAGAACATTTACTTAAAATGCCTGCTGAAATAGAACGGTCTTAATAAGCCATTGGAAGTTTGACAAGGACAGGAGTATTTGAACTCAGCAGAAAGAGAGAGTTCCACAGAGCTGGACCCACAATACTAAACACACATCTCTCCGTGGATACAAGCCACGCACCTGAACTACAGGTGATCACTAACAACTAACTCATCTGAAGACCTCAATGATGGAGCAGTGGTATAAAGAATCAAGCAGTCCTTAAGGCATCCTGAACCCAAGTTGCAAAATGTGTTGTAAATTAATGTAAGAACCTTGAGCTTAGCCTGCTGGCATTTGTCCTTACAATAACTCTGTTAAGTAGGTTAGTCAAAAAGTAATTTACAGCCCAGTGGCTATAACCGAGTAGAGATCTGAACTTGACTTTCCTACATCCAACTGTATCTCTTATTCAGTGTTCAACACCACCTTCCTAACTCAGAGGTGGTGAACTTGTGGCCTTCCAGTTGTTGCCGGATTACTGCTCCCATCATCTCTGATCATGGGCCATGCTGAGCTGGGGCTGTTGGGAGTCTAACAAAAGCTGAAGAGCCACAGATTCCTCACTCCTGTCCTAAAATAGTTTCTCGGGGTATTTTCTCCTTAACTGGCCTTCAGCCTGTGGGAACAGAAGATCTGAACTCATGGCAGACAGCGAAGTACTCTGCATGAACACACCACAGCTCAAAGCCACAGTTTCCTGGCTCTGCTACTGGTTAAAAGACTGAGTTGTGAACATGGCCCAAATCTACATCTCTTCTGCTCTAGTCACAGTAGTTTTGCCAACTGTTCCCTTCATTCTATTATGTTCATTCTTTCCTCCAAGAATCATGTTTCCTCCACAGTTGAAAATTTATTTAGCTTCTCTACAAGAAGGCCAAGAACTTCTGCCTAGCAGCTGAGGCAAAAATCGAGGATTGCCATTTCAGATGAAGTTGTTCCAAGTTACGTTTTTTGTTTTGTTGCTACAGACATGCACAATATCAATATATATCATCCCTGACCAATGGTCAGGCTGGTGGGGGCTGACAGGAATTCAAAATTGAGGAGGATGTCAGATTAGGGGAAGCTATTCTACAAAATATATGAAGGGAACCAAATTGGGGAAGGTTTTTCTACAGGAATCCTAGCATAACAAGCACAGCTGGTTTCAACTGGAGTGTCAGGAAGGCAAAAAAATATCATAACAGAGGAACATTGATCCAAACTAATATGTTGAACGTGCTTACCCTAGTCTTTAAAAAGGTACCATATTTTTGTTCTTATTTACTCAGAAATGTCTCAGTGACATAAATTGGACTTACTACTAGGGCTGTACATGGACCCCCAATCCAATTTGTAAAACCGGATCAGACCCAATCCAATCTGAAACTTAATCCAGACTGTGACAAATCTCCAGAAAATCCATCTTCTTGCATTAAAGAATGGAAACAGAAATCACATTCTTGGATTTTTGCACAGGTCATGAAATCAGGAGACATGGTGGCCCCTATTCGTTATAAGTGTCCACAGTAGATCCTATGGATCTTCCAATGGGAAAGAGAAGAATTTAACATCTACCCATCATAGGTAGCATATGAAAATTCTGCCTGCTTCCTTTCAAGGAGTAACTTTAAAGTAGGAACACTGAAACATAAAAGCTAGTCCTCCAGTTGACACTCCCTTAGGGGATAGGCCAGGGATACAGGTTGGGAGAATAATACAACAAGCAGCATTAGCAGTGAATAATCAATCTTTTGCAATATGCATCTCCTCCTACAGAACAACCCTTAACACAATGGATGTAGCAAATGTGGCTGTATTAGAGTGATCATATAGGACTACAAATTCAGTAGGTATTGAATGATTGAGAAATCTTGGGTCAGCCCAGCACCTGATTTTTGCCCTGAATGGAACAACAACTACACATGCATGCTAATGTCACTTACATAACCATGCTGGGAATGATTCAGACTTTGTTCACTCACCTATTTACTTTGGGGATTAAGAGAGACCAACAAGATTTCAGTGAGGCAGTGGGTGGGGCAGAGAGCTATGGGGAACATTTACAGGTGCAACATTGTTTGTAATGCTAAGCTTAGGCAATATGGACCCATAAGCAGGGAGGGGGGATTGTGAGGACCCAGGGCAGTTTGCCCCCAACTCTCTGCATCCATGAGCAAAGGATTGCCATGTTGCCAATACCCCACCACCCCATTCTGGGAATTTGGCAAAGCACAGGTCATTATGGGGGCATAGCCGACAGATGAGTGACTCCCCACATGGTGAGCAGCCATTATGGGACTTTTTAAAGTGGACCTTGTGCAGTAAGTGGGTTGTCTGTTTTCACTGCCTTCTAATTTAAGGTGAATCAAAAGGAACCAGATTAAAACTGCAAACATTTCAGTTTATAATTCTGGTTGAAGAGTTCCAGAGTTTGTAGTCCAGTGGAATGGGGCCAGTGAGAGAGAAATATAAAGCTTTCATGCACGTGATGTTAAATCCTCCCTTTCATTTATCTGGGGAAGCTTCCCTCTTAATATTTTTGCCTGAAACCAGAACTGACTTTTTAACACCAGAAGAGTATGACAAATGTTGCTGGTTACATCTTGTCCCCAAACTCCCATTTACACGAGACTTCTCGGATAACACAGCAGTAAAGGCAAGAGGTCTACGAAGCCATGGTGTGAAGTGGAATGTTAGCTACAAATCACGCAAGTTGCTTATTCAAGATTAAAACTGATTGAAGTGACAGATACTTAAAAGAACAAAAAGGGAAGATGTTGGGATCAGTGAGAGATTTGAGAATATTATGTGGCCTCCATGCAGTTTCCAATTATGGCATATTTGAGGAAGGAAGTAATTCACCTGCAGGGAACTCACTTAAAAGACAAGTACAAATACAGCAATATTACAAATTCTCCCTGAATTTAAAGTTATATTGTTCACAGCATCAGAACAGGTTCAGTTATTTTGTGCAATGATAAGCTCCTGTTTAGGGAGTGGTATGAACCTCAGGAATGCACACATTTACCACTCTGATGAAAATGTCATGAGCCAGGTATCCACAGGTATAAATGTACTTCTCTCTTAGGGGATGGGAACATTGTGTAAATTGTGGCTCATATGATGTCATTCATACAGCGGCTGGTATACCAGAAACCTATCCAGGAAGTTCAGAGGATTTGATGTTGAGTTCATTCACAGATGCATAACTATGGTCCAGTGGCCAGTGTGTTGGACCTAGATTTAAGAAACCAGGGCCTAAATTGCGTTTCAACTGTACCACTGTAACCACTGTATAAGGATGGAAAAGCACTAAAGAGTTGCCATAGAGTTAACTTGAAATAGGAATAAAGTCATATCTTTATTGTTCTGTCAACCATTTTGTGTTGGTTAAAAAAACCCAAAACTTGTGTTGCACAATGATTGCTTTTTAAAGCTTAAAAGGCTTCTGTGCAAAGGAAGGCAAAAGATTCACAAGAAAGTATAAAAGGGTGGTGGGGGTTTGTTTTGCTCAGGACATTTTGCATAAGTGGGTTTATGGTTCATCCGAGGAACTTGGAGACAAAAGGGGCGAGAGAAACCTAACTAAGCCTCCACTGTCCTTCAGATTAGTTAAAAGGTTGAAAGGGGGGTGAGAATGACCGCTCCCCACTTAAAACGGGGGGCGCCCTTTGCGTGGACGCGTGCAGCCCCTAGATCTGGAGCGGCTCCAACAGCATAGGCTTGGCTTTGCCTTCCCTCAGGTGGGATACCTGGAGGTCTCCGCCTACCTCAGTCAGTTGTCAAATCCCACCTGGGGGAAGCGTTGCCAAGGAGACTAGGCCAGGTAGGGGAGGGGAGGGATTACTTGCCCATACAATAGAGGGAGGATCTTACCTGGGAATCCTCACTTGGCTCCAGAGGTCCTCTGGCTGGGACGGGACGATATGGGATTGAGGGGGCAACTCCCATCTCTTGCAGGGGTGCAATTAGTGCCAGCACCGTCCGTTAAGAGTTTGGGTGTAATCTTTGATACCTCCCTCTCTATGGAGGTGCAGATTACAGCTATAACAAAGGCAGCATTTTTTTATTATTTTTTTTCATCTCCACCAAGCTAAGCAGCTGGCTCCTTACCTTTCTCGCCCTCACTAAAGTGGTACCTCAGGTTAAGAACAGTTTCAGGTTAAGAACAGACCTCCAGAATGAATTAAGTTCTTAAGCTGAGGTACCACTGTAGCTGAATGTGTTTAACTTCTGTTGTTGTTGTTGTTGTTGTTGTCTCTCATAGGTTAGCTACTCAAATTGCACAACTGGCATTTTTTTCTAAAATATTTTTTTCTTTAAAATGGTTTAACTTGCTGCCTTATAAAACCTCTAAGTATAATATCTGGGGGGGGGGGGCGGGGAGATTGTCAGAGGCCTTGTTGTTTACCCCATGCCTAGGTGCCACACTGCTCTAACCAGTATTGGGAATAAGTTGGGCTAGTTAAAGCTCAGGAGGTTGAAGGGCTCTTTAGTGGAGGCAGAGAAAAATAAAAAATATCCACTTGGTGGCAGTAGTGATGTCAACAAGAAGAGGCTAGTTTGCTGGTTTATTTGCCTCCCTTCCGTCTCTTGGTGCCGGCTATTACCGGTATATATGCATTGTCTAATAAAGTAGCTATGTGGATACATATATATACAGGTTTTGATTCGTGAAGTCTTGAAAGCATTGGTGTTCAAAATGTCTACATTCAAGGAACCTTCCTTTCATAGCAGCCAGACGCTCCAAATGTCCCAATTTTCCAGGGACAGTCCCAGATTTACAGAAACTGTCCTGGTTTGTTTTGATCCTGGAATGTCCTGCCTTTTCCTTAGGACGTCCCTATTTTCATCGGAGAGATGTTGGAGGGTATGGAGTTATGTGACCCCCAAGAAGACCTCTGAAGGCAGCCTTGTATAGGGAGGGTTTTTTAATGTTTAATGTTTTATTATTCTTATTATGTGTTGGAAGTCTCCCAGAGTGTCTGGGGCAACCCAAGTCAGATGGGCGGGGTAGCAGTAATAAAATTGTTGCTGTTGTTGTTGTTAAATAGGACACCCCTAATTTTCATTGGAGAAATATTGGAGGGTATGAGTGTCTGTCAGGAAACTTGTGCACACTACAGAGAATTCTGGGTAGGAGAAGTCCTAAGCTGTACACTCAGGCCATATGGAATAGTTAGGCTCATTAGATTTCACCCCACAATCCTACAAGAGAATGCATTCAATATTCCTCTGTGGCTGTGGACTGGGAGGATAGATCAGTGGTGAGTTGCAAGCTACTTTTTAGACAGCCCTGTTCATCATTCTCTTACCTTCTCAATGAGGAACCTTTGGTAAGCTCCGAAAGAACCACAGGGTTCTACAAACACTACTTACAAATCACAGCTTTAGGAGCAAGCACCAAAGGGACCTAAGAAGAATTCAAAATATCACATTAAAAAGAAACCCCAGATATGACACAATTAATGTAGAACTCATTGCATGCCAACAATGTGATAAGCTGTCAAGCTTTAGTTAGCCTGACATCATATATTAACAATGTTCTACAACCAGCAATTAAAATTCCATTTTTGCAAGACAGAGTGAAGACTACTTAGCCACGGTGACATTTCTTTAACCTCCACAGCAAGTCTCACACCTATTTCTTATCACTCACAATATGTCACTCTGTTATATGATCCCATAATAAAAGACAGCCTCCCTCCCGCTCCATCATAAAATGTAATATGCACAGTGGGGGTAGAATTAAGTTTACCAAGGGAGCCTTAATTTTGAATTTCCTGGCTCTTGTGAGTTTAAGCCTCAGACCGATCACTGTATTAACATAGTTCTAATTGAGAGAAAGTTGAAGAAGGAAACAAAGTGTGCATGAAAAGTCTTTATTAGGGGATTGGATTTGCCAATGAACAGATTTTTTTCCCCCTGAGCACTTTTCATTCCACATTGCCTATGCAGTTCAGAACTAATCCTCCATTTCTCCCAAGAAGTTTCCTACGCTTAAAATCTACTCGTCTCTCTAGCCTGGTGGAACAATATCAGGGGTTAAGAAATGATAAAATGTTCAGCTGTACTGTGTAGAGCAGAATACCAATTCCTCTTAAACACCTGACCTTGCAAGAACATGCTCAGGCTGTGTTCAGAACACACACACACACACACACACACACACACACACACACACACACAATGTTGTCCCAACCACATTTACTACTTTTCAGTAGCCATCATTCTAAAACCATTGTATCAGATACCATGGTACCTTGGGTTAAGAACTTAATTCGTTCTGGAGGCCCGTTCTTAACCTGAAACTGTTCTTAACCTGAGGTACCACTTTAGCTAATGGGGCCTCCCGCTGCCACTGCACCATTTCTGTTCTCATCCTGAAGCAAAGTTCTTAACCTGAGGTACTATTTCCGGATTAGCAGAGTCTGTAACCTGAAGCATCTGTAACCTGAAATGTCTGTAACCCAAAGTACCACTGTAGTTACATTTTTACCCTTTTAAAATAATAGTTATGTTTCAAGTTTTTTTAAAAATAATAATGTTGGATACAATTTTGTTTGCGTATCAATAATTGGCTTCTTTATTATGATTGTAGATGACTGCTAAAGAAGGAACTCGTGTTCCAAAACTGCAGTGAACTGCAGTAAATCTCCTGACACTTCTGAGAGCAAAGTTTCCCCTTCTTGCATTCTTTCTGGTTTCTGTGGCTCCTTCCTGGCTTGTGTACAGGCATGAGTTGTGAATCTGGAAGTTCCTGGTTAAAGTTTCTCTTCAGCCTCAGGTGGCCATGTGCCCTACTTTACTGAGGACAGTCCTCTGTTCGAAAGGCTGTTGTAAGTCCATGCCCAGCTTAAAGATGGAGAGCCATAAGAAGGGAAAGCACAAGGGACTTTGAAGATGCCCACCAATAGTTAGAAGCCACTGGACAGTACCGGTCACAGTCTTGCTCATTAAAGTGAGATGTGTCATGTTTCTGTTTAAATTTTAGTATTTTTGTTAAAATGTGTCTATACATAAAATAATATATAGTGCATGTAAATATATACCCTCTCTTGTTTAGGTTTTCTATTTTCTTTTTTTGGAGGGTCTGGGAAAGGTGATGTATTTCCTGTTTTGTGAGACTATATAAATGGTCACTTTACTTTGGCCATAAAGTCACCAATTTAAGCAAGTCACAAATCTTTGTGTGGGGGGGGGGTTAAAGTCATAATTTGAAAAAAACAATCATAAAAATAATTCATAAAGGAAACAGTTTATAAGAAGTAAATAAGGAGGCCATGTACAGGATAAAGGAATTCTTTTATTTTGTTGTTTGTTTTATGTTATGTTATGTTTATTTTATGTTATGTCCATGTCTAATGGTGGTGGATTCATTTATTTGAGTTGTGGTGGATTAATTATAATTATAATTATAATTATAATTATAATTATAATCAAGTCACAAATCTTTCAGCCACCCCTTCTACCCCACCCCTAGTTTCCCCCAGAAGGGGGACATAATACTGGGCCACTTTACAAATGTAGGAATGACTGGAAATACACCTGAAATATCTGCACACTTGGCAAGTGCTATACAGTGGTACATCGGGGTGCAAACAGGATCCGTTCCAGAGCCCCGTTCCCAACCAGAAGCAAACGTAATTAGTGACGGCACAACTGCGCATGTGCGCGTCGCTTTTCGCCGCTTCTGCGCATGCACGTGATGTCATTTTGAGCGGCGAAACGCGGAAGTAACACGCTCCGTTACTTCCGGGTTGCGCGGAGCACAACTCAAATGCGCTCAACATGAAGCATATTCAACCTGAGGTATGGCTGTATAGGATGTGAAGAACTGATTCCTGACACATCCAGGTTCTCCCACTGCCACCAGTCAGTCCCCTGACATCACCATGATGTCAGGTGAGACATCTGTCCTTTGTACCATGGCTAGAGTTCAAGGCATGCTTCAAAGGAAGATCCAAGCAGATTCAAACGATGCTTCAAGTCAGCAGCACTTTCAGCAGTGGTTGGTAAAATGGCAGAGATCCCAATGGGGAACTCCACTGTGCAGTGGATCCCGGTGGGCTTTCTGTCATCACCAATCAGCTGGTCAGCAGGGCTGAAGGCAGAAGCAGATCTCCGTTGTCAATGAAGATGACTCTTTATTCAAGGAAACGAACGTACCTCATCCTAGTAGTCTCAGCAACACTTCCCAGTAGATCTTGCACACATGGGGCAGTTTCTAGGACTGAAGGTCCCTGCCTTCCAAGCCTCCTCTCTTGGATATTTCCCAAGCAGTCTCCAACCATGTCCATCTACCTCTGACCTGCTCTTCTCATTCCTCTGTGAGCTCTTGGAGACCAGGGGAGCTTGTTGCAGCAGGAGAGGAAAACTGTGGATTCTTCAGCAGTCCTTTGACACACTGCCCCAGCTTCAGCTATCTTAAAATAGCTGAAAGACCATCTTGCAGAAGATGGAGATGAAGACTTGTTCTCTGCTGCTCTAGAGGGCAAGACTATAAGTAATGGGTGTGTTGTAAACAAAATCTGCCCTTCTTCCCTTATGGGGTATCCAAGAGCCCATATAGAGTCCTTAAGTGGATTCCCTATCGGTAGGAGAAAATAACAGAGGCCAACCAGAGAATATTGAGAAGCAAAGCAGCTAGTAAGCCTGATCTTTATTAAAGCTGTTGCAATAGGGTGCTCCCCTCACACGCAGGAGGACGGAGGAGGGCCCAGAACAAAAGTGTGCCCGCCCTTATATAGATATTTTTAATTGCCCGCCCTGGAGTCCAAGACCACCCCTCCATACATCATACATAGATCACAGAAGGGGTGTAGCCCAAGAACACCCCCCAGATACATCATACCTATATCACAGAAAAGGTGGTCTACAACAAAAATTTGAATGTTGTTGTTCCTGTCTGCCAGGTTATCTGATAATGCCTTATCTGATTGCCTTTCCTGGTAGTCTTTCCTTTGAGATGATGATTACCCAATTCCTGAGACAAAGGGAAGGTTCCCTCACCCCCTCCCTCCTTGCAGAGAAAACATTTGATCAGTTTGGGAGTCAAAATGGTTTCAGGACGGTCTTCCTGTGCTGCTCCAGACATGTGGTCCACATATCTATGTACGTGCTTGGTTGGTACATTTATGAACATTTATTATATATAGAAGGCCTTAATTTTTTTATTACAGGGGAAATGGCAGAGGAGCAGATGTCGGTTAAATAACAGGAGAAACTTTCTGATGGTCAGAGCTATTAGAAAGTGGAACAGTGGGTGGTCTTTCGCTGGAGCTATTCAAGTAGAATGAAGATTACCATCCGTTGGGGATGCTCTCGTGTCCTCCTGCACTGTAGATGCTTTATTCATAAGGGGGTTGAACGAGTCAACCTCCAATGTCCCTATGATTCTATGATCTTTAAGCGTCTTCTTCACAGCCAATATAGACAGAACACCCCACTTATTTTACAGGGGAGACATTACCCAGCTGGCCCTTTGACCCAGCTTTCAATGCTAGTTCTACAAAGCCAGGGGGGATTAGAAGACTGAATACCACTTTTCATGCAATATGAATGAAAGAAGCTTCGCTGTTCAGATGCAAAGTCACTTCTGGCAAGCAGGTAAGGGCTCAAAGGATGACCGCTGTGTGTACTTTCAACTGCGAAATCAGTACATCACCCCTATTTGCGCAGAGATACGTCCATCTCTCCCAACACAAACCCTATTGAGAAAGGAATAACCACAAAGTTTGTTGTTATTCATTAAAAGATTGGTGTGTTAAGTCTTTGGCACTGGTGTAAACAAAGCCCTTTAACTATACTCCTCTGCACTGAGCAGGGCAAGCCAGCATGTCACCGAGAGGCTGAAAAGAAAAACAGTTTCAGTACAAGTCTATTTTATCTGATTATTTGGTTAAAGGATTAGAAACCGAACCGTTTACTTTTCCAGAGTCCCAGAAAAGTCACAGCTGCGAGACAAGGAAGCTTCCTCGTGCTGCCCTTCCTACGACCTCAGCGCTGACCTGCAAGGACCACCCTTATTAGAGGTGAGAGGTAATTCAGCCTCGACCCTCGCTTTGTCTGGGCCTCCCCTCAGCAGAAACCGTTGGCGTTTTATGAGGGGGATCGCATGTCAGGGAAGCACAGACCAGCGGCCTCCACATGAATTTTGACACAAAGATAGAAGGCCTGGATTTTCTCCTGTGCCACCCAAGCCCTCTGTTCCATGCCCTTTTAGAGAGGGAGAAACTACCACAACCTCTCTTCACTTTCACCTGGGGTCGGGAAAACAAGTGAAGAAAGAAGCAAACGTTTCTGTAGGGTTGCCGTATTTCAAAAGTTGTTGAGCCTTTTCTTTTCTTTCTTTCTTTTTTGGAGGGGGCAAAGTTGTTGAGCCTTTTTGGCAAAAAGAAGAAGAAGAAGAAGAAGAAGAAGAAGAAGAAGAAGAAGAAGAAGAAGAAGAAGAAGAAGAAGTTGTTGTTGTTGTTTTGGAGCTATTTTTAAGCAGTGGCGTAGCGTGTGGGTGCAGGGGGGGCTGGCCGCAAAGGGCGCAACATCTGGGGGTTAGGGTTAGGGGGCGCAAATCCACGGGTTAGGGGGCGAAAATTACTTGCCTTGCCCCGGGTGCTGACAACCCACGGTACGCCACTGTTTTTAAGGAAATTCACCAAAAAATCAACACGTCCATCAAAGCTTGCCATGTATGCCCGGACATTTTTACCAACTTTCTGAAATTCCACCTGGACGCTATTTCTGACGGATAAATCTCAGTAATGTCCTGGAAATCCCAGACGTATGGCAGCCCTAGTTTCTGTAAATTTACCACAACAATTTTGCTTTCACAGAATTTACCAGCATGCCCATCCTGGCAGCCATCTTACCACACTTTTAACCATGCGCCTCCACTAAACGTGGCCGCTTATGCATCGCCGTGGCTGCACATGCAATTTGCAAATTTGCAAATATGTATATGTACAGCTGCAAATTTAGAGGGGGGAAATACTAAAATTTAAATAAAATTGCATAGTGTCGAAGGCTGTGACCAGTTGGCCCATGTGCTTACTCGGTTAGCTGCCAATAGACAATTTCAATGTTCCTTGCTCATGTTTCTTATGATCCTTCAAACAGAAGGCTGTCCTTTGTAAAATAGGCCACCGTATCTGTACCTACCTACCTACTACTACTACTACTACTAATAATAATAATAATAATAATAATTTAATTATACTCTGCCCACTCTGGGCGGCTCCCTACAGAATATTAAAATCACAATAAGACATCAAACATTAAAAACTTCCCTAAACAGGGCTGCCTTCAGATGTCTTCTAAAAGTCTGATAGTTGTTTATTTCTTTGACATCTGATGGGAGGGCGTTCCATAGGGCGGGCGCCACTACTGAGAAGGCCCCTCAGTTCTCGCAGGGAGGGAACCACCAAAAGGCCCTCAGAGGAGGACCTCAGTGTCCAGGCTGAAAATGGGGGTGGAGACGCTGTTTCAGGTATACTGGGCTGAGGCCCTTTGGGGCTTTAAAGGTCAGCACCAACACTTTGAATTGTGCTCGGAAACGTACTGGGAGCCAGTGTAGGTCTTTCAGGACTGGTGTTATATGGTCTTGGCAGCCATTCCCAGTCACCAGTCTAGCTGCCGCATTCTGGATTATGTGATGAAATCCACCTGGGAAGGATGTCACAGGTGACCAAGGATGAGGGGTTGTTTTTTCACTCCTACAGTAGTATGGCGGTCTAGATGGGCTCAATGTATATATTTAAGGTTGCCTTTGATTTACTGCCTATTGCACGATAGTCTGCGCCTCAACAGCAAAATCCCTTCAGATACAGAATCACCTCCTGCGCTCTTTGGAAAATCCAAGCCTTTTTAGGAGCTGGTTGGTTTTTAAGGTCTTAGAAAGTCCTGCAGGGTTGCTTTAAACAGCAATGAAAGGCTGATTCGAGCTGTTAAATTTTATGTTGTGTGTAATGTTGTAATTGATGTCAAGCCTTTTGCGTATTCTTAACACTGGCACTGGGCAGCATCTAGAAGGCGCTTGGTTTCAGGATTAGGTTGCAGAATCACAGGCCGGGTGGCAGAGTGGGAGTTTATTACCAAGATATGAAGTTAAAACACAGAATGATTAAGGCGTAGCCAAATATAGCCAATTTCCTTCCCATCCGTTTATTTTGGTGGCTTTCGGTATTTTGCTTCACACCGCTTCTCCCGTAAATGGATATAAAACTTTATTGCCCTTGTAAAAGGCAAGCTGTGTGAGTTCGGATGCTTCCGTGTGTTTGGGAGTACATAATTGTTCCTTTTTCGCAAAACTACACTCACCTGGGCCTTAGTAGAATGAGCAAAACAACTGCTCCACAAAAGGAGCCCGCCAGGGATGCATTGCGTGTTAACATAATGGAGCACTGGCAGAGCGTGTTGAATTTGTCAACTTTCAAATTCCAAAAAAAAATGAGCGGTGCTAAAAGTTGTAACATGACTTTGGAAATAAAAAAAAACATTTTACTCAAATTAATATAATTTAGCTTTTCTTGGTAAGTAAAATGTGTGTAAAATTACAGAGAAAGAATTAAAAATGATTGTCAAGTACTAGCAATTATATATTGATAGTGATATTATTGTTGTTGTTATGACTATTATTTACTTCTGACATTATCAGAAGGCAAAATTAAAATTCTTTGGTTTTCCAAAAGGAGTTTTATGTGCTTTTTCATCAAATGTAGACTTACAGAAATAAATGTTGTCCAATCAAAAAATAATCGCAGAATTGAGTTCCTTACACCCAAAGACGTATTTTTAAGACCCCTTGCTGAAGACATTTGCAAAACCCCTAAAACGACAGGCCCTAAATTGGAGCAGAAAACCCCAAAATTAACATAGGCCTCTCAGTTTCCTTTTCCCTAATAGACTGCCATTTGTTTATAAAGCAACATCTATGCAAATAACGCTTTACAAAGCTTCATATGTACTTCTCCTCACCCCCTGTACACACTTGTAAAGATCTCAGGAATGAAATCATTTCCTAAATAGGTTTACAAATGTAGTATTATTCTAACTACAGTATTTTGAAAGAGGCTCTCGCCCATTCTCTGGTCATTTCTCATCCAGACTACAGCAATTCCTCCTTGCCAGTCTCCCCTCCTGCCATTTCCCGCCTCTTCAGTTACATCAGAATGAATCTAAGGTTGCAATCCTATCTGCACCCTTATTGGGGAACAAGCACCTTTGAACATAGCAGGATTTGTTTCGAAGTAAATATGCATAGGATTGCCCTGTAAAGGTGTAGCTACACATTACACATAAACACATGTTGTTGAGCCTCAGGCCAATGCTGTTGTTCCCAGCTTTCGAACTCCTTGCCCATTGAAAATGGCTGGTGCTGACATTTGGGCACCAGGTTGAGTCACATTTTTTAAAAAAACATTTATTTATCATTTATTATTTATTTTAGAGCATTTCTAAACTGCTTAATATTCTTTCCCTTATATCTCTACATGGTGTACCCTATCTACAATATAGAAACGGTACCCATTAAAACTGAAATATATGCTAAAACTAATATATATAATAATATTTAAAACCCATAAAAAAGGTAAAGGACCTCTGACAGTTAAGTCCAGTTGTGAATGACTCTGGGGTTGCAGCGCTCATCTCACTTTACTGGCCGGGGAAGCCGGCATACAGCTTCCGGGTCATGTGGCCAGCATGACTAAGCCGCTTCTGGCAAACCAGAGCAGTGCACAGAAATACCGTTTACCTTCCCACCAGAGCGGTACCTATTTATCTACTTGCACTTTGATGTGCTTTCGGACTGCTAGGTTGGCAGAAGCTGGGACAGAGCAATGGGAGCTCACCCCGTTGTGGGGATTCAAACCGCCGACCTTCTGATCGGCAAGCCCTAGACTCTGTGGTTTAGACCACAGCGCCACCCGCATCCTATAATAGTATATAAAACCCATAATAGTATATAAAAGCAAATAAAACAAGGGATTCACATGTAAGCTTCTGATAATTGCCATTGCTGCTGTGAGATGGTACATGTGTTATAGTTTTCAAGTATTTTTTATTAAGTGTAATTAGGCTCTTGTATATGATTCCCCCCCTCCTTCTCTTAAAATTACCTTCAGTTCTAACATTCTTATACTGGCTCCTTGTCAATGTCAATTTCATTAACTCTGTTCTGATTCAAATCATGCATTCACTGAATGCAGAGGTTGGTTGGAGGCGACCTCCTTCTGACCTCCATGTGCCCAGCTGAAGGTTAGTATAGAGCCTATCTATGCAGAATTGTCCACATGACATATAGGGTTCCTAATTGTGTGGAGAGACCACAAAAAAACCCTGTCCCCAGCGAATGTGTGAAGAGGATGCTTGTCACTAATTTTAAGACTCTCTCCTTCTCGTCTATAAGTTTGCAGCTTTTTCGTTGGCTGAGTTGGAAGACTGAATGGCATGTGCTCCTTCAAACATTCCCTGCTGATCATTCCTTCCTTTCAAAATGAGCCACATTTTGCTACTTTTTTCTCCTGCAGGAAAAAGCAGCTTGGGGAAAATGAATTTGAGAGGAAAAAACAAGTGATAGGGAAAGAATTAAGCATCCCCTCTCCATCCACCTCCACTCCTCTCCTAACTGTAGTCTCCCAAAGCTGCCTTTCATTAAGAAAATGTAGAGAATTGCATGGAAAACCCTGCATAACATGTATTTTTAACACAAACTGCCACGGTCGTAAATGAAGATACACTGGAAATTTTTGTTCTGCAAAAAAGAGACTTCTTGAGCAAGATAGTTTTTTTTTGTTCTGCAAAAAAGAGACTTCTTGAGCAAGATAGTTTCTTCTTGAGCAAGATAGTTTCTAAGAATGCAGTCCTATGGGAATAAGTTTCATTGACTAAAATAGGATGCATGTCTGAATAACTATACATCTATCAGTGGTAACTCCAATGAACTTTCACATAGTATTGTTTTGTTGTTGTCACTCATTTTGAAAAATCTGGCAATTCCTTGTGGAGTGATCTGAGTGGCATTTCCGATTCCTTCATGCATTCTGGAGAATTATTAGCTTTGCATAGAAAAATGTAGTTCCCCTTGCCTGGGTCATAGCATCTTAAAATATCGAAAGCAGCAGGAGAGACGTCCCACTGCAAACTAAATTGCTATCACACACAGTGGGAAGTGTGAAAAATGGGGAGGAGAAAGCCATATGGACAAAAGCAATCAACTAATGTAGGATCAAAGATTTTTTTCTTTTTCAAATGGCAAAACTAGGAACAACAGAAATGTCACACAAAAATGTAACTATAGTTAAAAAAAACTTCATTGTATCATGACCTTAAAAAAAAAAACCCAACCAGACCATACATAGGGCAATTGCATTCAAAATATGTGTCTCTTTTCCTATCCAAAGCACTGTTGGGTTACCAAATCCATAACCTAGCGTTTTGTCCATGAAATACAACATATAGTATCTTCAATCTTATGATGTGAAGGTTGATCCAACCAAAGCTACTCCTGTCTATAAATATTTCTGAATTCTGCTCTTATCAGAATTTTATAAACCAGAAGTGGGGAATCTCTGATGGAAAACCATTGGGGGGCACATTTCAGTAGCAGGAAAAGACAGATTGAAAAGTGGGTGGGGCCAGACCTACACAGAATCACACCCATGTATACACAATCAAATGTGTATTTACCATGTGCTCAGAAGCATATATTTAATTCTTAGAAGGTCCACTCAAGTTTCACCTTCCATTTTCTCTATAGACTTCTTCTTCTTCTTCTCTTACAATGTGATGATGCGAAGGAACTCTCCAGCACTACTGTATCTTTCCTGACTGAGCAAAAAGCAGAATACAAAGAATGTCAACTGTCCAACAAGTCATTCAAAACCTCAAATTTCAAAATGCAATTGAATCCCCCCCCCCAATTGCATGTATGCAATTCCAAAAGGCATGGAGTCACTAATATCAATAGAACATACTTGGAATCAAGTATTTATAGGACTGTAGCAACAGTCTTTGCAAAATATCAAGAGGATTTGAGTTAATTTAAAGGTTAATTGGTTTGTGCTGCAAGCTACCGAAATGGCCTTTGTCTTCACTTAATGAACAGAATCTGTGGTGTCCAATTGCCTAGTACAAGAACCAAAGAAATGCATAACCACAGAAGAGGGCAAGATTTGCACAAAAATTGCATATGCTGATTTATATGTACAGGTGCAAATTTAGAATTAATTATTATCATTTAAATACAAATGCATCTCACTGTAGGGGGAAGACCAGGTGCCCTATGTGTTTGCTCATTCGAGGTAGTAACTGTTGATGGGTAACTTCAAGGCCCCTGCTGTCCTTTCTTGTAAGTTCTTTCTCTTTAGTGGCCCCTCAAATACATGACAGTCTTCGATAAAGAGGACACATAGCTATCTTAACAGAACCCCATTGTTTCAGGAAGACTTCCATGCAATGTTGTGCTAGCTATTAATTGAGGGGGTGAATAAATTGGATAAAATACTCTGAGCAACTGACAGGTCTTATTCTTCATACCTAAGGTAGCCACATGTTCCACTTACTTTGGTTTTCTTGCGAATTCCTTCGTGTAAACAAACTTTGTGTCCTTTTGCTGTATGCTTCAAAAGACCTGCAATTACAATTTTATAGCTCAGTGTTACAAGATGATGGTATCTCAAGAGAAGGTGACAGTAAGTTAACAGATAGGTCCCCAAGGGCGACTGGCCCAGACCTACAGACTCCCTTCTCCAAACAGAAAAGCAGGCACAATTAGCAACTTTCAAAATGATAAATTTCTTTGTTTCAGCAACCCAGCCTAATGCAACTGGATGGAATCCCTTTGCATCCACATTTTGTGCTAATTAACTCCTAGTATTGGGACTGGTCAGGTAAGAGCTGCCAGCTCATTTAGAGGGCATTCCCTACAACGGCATGTAATAGGGATAAGTATAAAGAATTCAAAAATGAACCTATTATGAAAGGAATAAGCTTGAAATTAAAACACAAGACTTTTTAAATCAAAAGTTTGTTTCCTTTAGCAATGTCTGTTGATATTAACTAAATCCCAATAGCAAACAAAGCCATGTATTGTATACATTTGATTAAAAAAATTGTACACCTATTTCCTAAGCAAGGATAACTGGAATGTTTGAATAACAATACTGTATAAGAAAGGTGGCTCAATTAGTGTGAGAAAGGTAATCTATGAAAATAGAGCCCATTATATGCTTTTGTTTTCCATATACTTATGGTTTAGACGCACAGTAATTTTGCAAGGGTTCACATGATTGAATGCTTCCCCATTAAGGGGAAAAATTATGCACATAGAAAACTAGAACTTCAAGGAGAAGTTTAGTCTAGAACTCTTCCTTCTTGACACACTACCTTTCTGTTTGCAAGGAATCTTTTGGTATGGTGGAACATTCACTGTAGCCCAGACATGGGTTTACCACTCTGTCTGCTGTTAATGAGAACCAGACCTTACAACCTTGACTGGTAGCAATTCAGGCTAAAAATAATTCTATGTAAATAGAATACAGGGAAGAGTTTGCTCTTCCAGAGTCCTTTGATGACATTCCAGTTGGGAGCTCTAAAATACGATTTGCCATCCCTTTTACCATTTCTTTAAAGGATGTTCTATTCATATCCTTTCCCGCAAGGTGCTAATTTTAATTTGAATAAACTTAAAATGCATACACGCCCTATTTTAAGGAGTAACAATAGCCCTATTCACCTGAATGCAGGTGGGCTTAAAGTGGGGAAGGAGCACACAGACAATCCCTACACTGAATTTCCTGGCACATGCTAGCTCTGCTTCAGATCTTCTCATCTTGAGAGGCAAGATTTGAATTCTAAACCCTTTCAGGTAAGTACAATTAGAATCCCAATTGCATTGGGGACCCTGATACAGGCCCAGGTTCTTTATTATGAGGATGCTGCTGAACATATTCAGATTAATCGGCTCACAATCTCCCTTCATGCTTCCCCTCTCAACTTGGGAAGGAATGGAGTTAGGCCAGCATATTCAGTGATACTGGGGGTGGGGTTTGTATGTAATAATAATAATAATAATAATAATAATAATAATAATAATAATAATAATTTATGCCCTGCCTATTCTGGGTGGCTATCAACAGAATATTAAAAGCACAATAAACATCAAACATTAAAAACTTCCCTAAACAGGGCTGCCTTCAGATGTCTTCTAAAAGTCAGATAGTTGTTTGAATGAATGAATGAATCTTTATTTGCATCAGCCATAGCAATAAAACAACAATACAATATACAAAGTATGGAAATAAAAAGTCAATTATATAAAATACATTTTAGGGTTTTGAATCAGTATTCAAATAGTGGATCTTATTCTGATTGCCCCAGCTAAAAACCTTGCAACCTTTGCTGTCACCTGCTCATCTTGATCTGCCAAGAGAAAGGACACGGTGGCAGTGGTTGGGCAACCCGGAATGGGCAATAAAAGAGGGGTGATAATCTCATTCCTCAAGTCTTTATAAAGAGTGCAAGTCAGAAGGGCATGCGCCACCGATTCAGTACTGCCATCTCCACAGGGGAATAAGCGTTTTTCGTGTGGAATCTGTTGGAATCATCCCTCAAGTACAGCCGAGGGCAGTACATTCAATCTTAGAAACATTCTATGTTTTAGGATTGCTAGGTTATGCAGATAGGGTGCCAGAGAGTTGAAATGGGAAGGTGGAAAATAGTCATATCATGGGCAAAATTTCCTTATTGTGGCCACGTTGTTCTGATGCTCGATATTATTTAGGCGCTGACAAATTAAACTGTTTGCTTTACCAAAACCCAAAGTGAGTAGCTGTGGTGATAAACCACAAGAGTGAAGTTTTTGATAGACAATTTTAGTCCAGGCGCTCTTGTGACAATCTTGCAGCACTAGGGATATTACACTGGGGGGATTTGAGTTTAGGCGAAGCCAATAGTTAAGTGTCCTATGCCAGATCCGCAATTCTACCGATGGAAGATTAGTCTCTAGGCGCAATGATGCATTTGAGACACAGGGTGGTACAGAGAAAAGTTGCCTTAAGAACTTTGATTGGACAGCTTCCACTGATCCAAGGTGAGTACCTGTCCAAATCTGAGCCCCATATAATAACTGTGCTAGGGGTTTAGCTTGGAATCAGATAGTTGTTTAGTTTCTTGACATCTTATGGGGAGGGCATTCCACAGAGCAGGTGCCACCACCAAGGAGGCCCTCTGCCTGGTTTCCTGTAACCTCACTTCTCGCAGTGAGGGAACCACCAGAAGGCCCTCGGAGCTGGACCTCAGTGTCTGGGCTGAACGATGGGGGTGGAGACGCTCCTTCAGGTATACTGCACCTGTCCTCTCTGCACATTTGGCAAAACACCAGAACAGGGCTAATGTCAAGTCAGCTTCAACGTAAGACATGAATTGCATTCAGACATCACATTTCTGATCCTTCTACCCATGATCCTTCAACCCATTTCCTCCTTTCTTCGTGTACATGGAGAAGTTTGGGGTTTGATCAAACTATAATATCCTGTTACATCCATACTGGCAAGCTATGGTTTGAATAAGCCCTTCAGACTAAGATTGTAAACTACAGTTGAGTGTGGTCTTGCAGCCCTGGCTTCGAAGACTCATCATCTTCTCCTCCAATACTTGCACATGGTGGGAAGAGCACCATGCCAGGAGATCATAAGTCATAATGCATTGGCAAAGCTACTTATCTTGTTTGCACACCACTTATGTCAACCCCATCCAAGAAGGATCTGTTGTGTTCCTTTGCAGTATGCTACAGCAGGAAGTCTAGCTGAAGTAATGAGATGCCATTTGGCTGAAAAGCCAGACAAACATCAAGAAGGTTGGCAGCATGTGCCCAATTTACATTAAAGATTTTATTTTATTTTTTAAACCCAGAGAGAGCAAGAGAGAGCAGACCACCTTGTTTAGAAATTGGCCGAATGGCAACTCTAATTCTCCTTGATCACACTTTTTTTGCCTTTACTTAGTAACATAATGCTCTGTTTAGCAAATGTATATATATAGAAGAGGTAGCGCATATGAAACAGAAAAATGTTCTACTGAATGCTTAAGTCACATTTTGACGAAGTAGTCACATTGAGGGAGTGAAAGGGAGCTGAAATTCCGTTTCAGAACAAGTCTGACCAATTCAGCATTGCACCACCACGTTCTCTCCAAAATGAAATTAGAGAACCCTAAAGTGAGATTGGTAGCTCTTGGTCGTAAAGATATCATGCTTGGCCCATCTTACATTTGCAAAACAGCGAGAAATAAGCACAATTCAGTTTAAGCGGCACAGAATGTGGCAAGTAATAAATGCTACTTCAAATGAACACTGATCAGAACGGCATTGATAATGGCAACGTTTGTGATTTTTCCAGTTTTATGTTTACAGAATTTCCACTGCAAGTAAGGATGAATGGACTCATTGGCCTGGATAGCTCAGTTGGTTAGACCATGGTGCTGATAACGCCAAGGTTGCAGGTTCGATCCCTGTATGGACCAGCTGGATATTCCTGCATTGCAGGGGGTTGGACTAGATGATCCTCAGGGTCCCTTCCAACTCTACAGTGCTATGTGCTATGCTATGTGCTATGTGCCTGGTTTGCTAGAAACAAACTAACAAGGAGCTATTGGGTTGTTGTTGTTATTTTTATTGTGTATTTTGTGGTTTTATATCTTGATTTTATTTTGTGAACCACCCTGAGACCAAATATAGGGAAGAAGAAGAAGAAGAAGAAGAAGAAGAAGAAGAAGAAGAAGAAGAAGAAGAAGAAGAATGAACAGTGTACTGGTGTATGGTGCTGACAGTTCTCACTGTAGTTTTTACCTTCTTCTTCTGCACCTCAATGAGACAAGCCAGAGTTCAACTCGTGGTGTGTGAAGCCAGGTTCATCATTTGCTTCTTTCCAAATAAAATACAAGGTTTGTTCTTGGGTTGATTGGAGGAAAGAAACCATGATCTCAGGTTCAGACATCATGATAAGCCAGCTGCTGGCTTGATTCCTGGCAGTACAGCATGAGCACTGGAAGACCGCCACAAGAACTTTTCAGCACCATAAACCAGCATGCTGCTCATTCACAGTAAACCATGGTTTGTTTTTAACTGTTGTTTAATGCAACACACGAACCAGGAAATTCAGCTAAGAAGAGAAAGAAATGGAGAAACTGAGAAAATGGGTTGGATCCCCAGTGCAGATCCCCAGAATCTTCCTCGAGGAAAGGCGAAGACAGTTTCTTCTGTTTCCATTTGTTCTTCACCCTCTAGAACTGTACAGGAGGCAGTTTATTTATTTACACTGAGTTGGAGCTGGACCACAATTTTAAAAATTACAATAAAGGAAAGCATTTTTTGCCATCTAGAGAAAGGATGTCACTTTCATAAACTGTTTCATTTGTCAGTTATACAGTGGTACCTCGCAAGACGAATGCCTCACAAGACAAAAAACGTGCAAGACGAAAGAGTTTTCCATTTTTTGAGTTGTTCCGCAAGACGAATTTCCCTATGGGCTTGCTTCGCAAGACGAAACGTCTTGCGAGTTCTTGTGAGTTTGTTTCCTTTTTCTTAAAGCCGCTAAGCCGCTAAGCCATTAATAGCCGCTAAGCCGTTAATAGCCGCTAAGCCGCTAATAGCCGTGCTTCGCAAGACGAAAAAACCGCAAGACGAAGAGACTCGCGGAACGGATTAATTTCGTCTTGCGAGGCACCACTGTATGTTGGTACTCAACTTTCTGGTGTGCTTCTGTAGAAAGGAGCAGCAAAAGAAGTGATCAATGGAATAATGTAGGCAGCAATGATGAGTGAGCAATAAAGAGCAAATTCCATTTTGAATAATTTCACAATGCTCTTTTCTTGCTAGAGGACAGTCGTAGCAGAAACCCCAAATCACTAGAATAGAAGTTTGGGAATCCATCATTCCTAATTAAAATTCCACACAAAATAATGTTGATGCACCTAGGTGGCCAGATTTTAAAAAGAGACATGCAAACCAAAAACTGAAGCAAAATGTATTTGTTCAGCATTTTGAATGAAAAATGGAAATCAAAAGTGGGAGACTGGCAATTCACAAACTCCAGTCATTGGGAACCTGAAAATCTAGAGCCAAATGTGTACAGAGAGGATCTCATATGAATTCCTGTACATCAGGCTTCTCTCAAAGAATCCTGGGAACTGTAGATGAGTGAGGATGCTGAGAATGAGAAATTATTGGTTCCCTTCAAAATGTTTCAGTTCCCAAGGTTCCTGGGGAGGGGGGTGACTATTAACACTGGTTTAAGTCTACATCCTTAAGGCATACAATCCTCCTTTATTCTCTTCACTGTAAGAAGAAGTCAAATGAAATTCCTAGCTTTTGCAGTTCTGTTAGTGGCCTGTTTGTGATATTATAGCCTTACAAATGCTTTCCTGAAAACCAATGATACAAAAATTCCCTTTTTCAGTTTGGAATTCAAAAATTATACTGGATTTCTATATAACACAATACACTATATTCTCTGTATTCTGCAGTTGTTAAAACTATGCAGAACTCACAGTCCTGCCGTAACTAAGGCAAAAATGCATCCACTTGAAGTTACAAGCTATGAAGTTATGAAAGCTGCCGACTCCTGTGAGTCTATTCTATATTTGAACTTGAACTCTTGACTCATTCTTAGCCCTTCTTCATCCACCCGAGTGACGATGACACCACTACCAGCACACAGAAGTCCTGACTTTGTAGATCTTGGTGATTTTCCAAATGACAAACTTGCACAAAAAGATGCATCTCAAAATGGTTAGTGTTCGGTCATATAATATTAAATATTGAAGCCATGTATCTCCAAGTGAACATCTGCAAAGCATTTTCAATGGCCAGAATAAATTCTTATATGTTTCTGAGCCAATTAGCGATTTAGAAAAGCCAAAAGGTCCCCAGGAAGTTTTTGTAATAGTGATTTAAACAAACGCACACAAGGATGTATGCATACACACCAGGATTGTGGTTGGATATGAGAGAAAGAAATGAAGGGAACAGTGAGACTCTACATCAGGGGTCAGCAACCTTTTCCAGCCATGGGCCAGTCCACCGGCCCTCAGACCATGTGGTTGGCTGGACTATATGGGTGGGGGGGAATGAACGAATTCCTATGCCCCACAAATAACCCAGAGATGCATTTTAAATAAAAGCACACATTCTACTCATGTCAAAACACCAGGCAGGCCCCACAAATAATCCAGAGATGCATTTTAAATAAAAGGGCACATTCTACTCATGTAAAAACACGCTGATTCCCAGACCGTCCACGGGCCAGATTGAGAAGGCAATTGGGCCGGATCCAGCCCATGGGCCTTAGGTTGCCTACCCCTGCTCTACACCCTGAGTCAGGAAATAATCTGTCCATGTAAATGTCTCACTTCTGGATTTTCTTGCATGTCAGCAAGAAGCTGTTTGGTTTTTAAAAGCTGTTGCTGATGAACTGTTGTTAGTCAAGGTTTGGGGTCTGGGTCTTTTTTTCAACTAATTGTTTCTAAATATTTACAGACTGCAGTTTCATAAAAATATAGTAAAATACAAAATGACAATAAAATGTCGGCAAAAAAATCAGTAAATAAATGAGGAAGGCCAATTTTGGCTGCAAGAGTGGTCTGTAAAATATGCCATACATAAAATAACCAAATAACACATTCAGGACCTACATTTAGGATCATTTTACACACACACACACACACACACACACACACTGATAGTATCCTCAGATAGCTTCAGTATCGCAAAAACAAACAAACCTAAAACAGTAACACCTCCCTGATTGACAAAGCAATAGAAACTTCAGAGACAAGTTTCACTGCATTGACTCGTGTGAAGAATATATCCTCTACATGGACTGCTGCTTCATTTTGAAACTGCAAAAGTACTGTAGGGCGCACACAGAAATGTCCGCTGAAAATATTCAGAGAAGGACAGGGCAGCGTCAAGCTGTCCTTGAAGCACACGTGTGCGCACAAGACAAGAGACGGGTGAAGGCTGGGTGCATTGTCAAAGCTGTTTTCTTAACCTCTGCAACTCAGGTCTCAGATATGCTTGCCTCCACCCTCACCCCTCCAACGTCTCCCAGTGTGCTGTGCAGTGTCAGCCAAAACACCCAAAAGCCTGAGTAAAAACAGCTCTCTGTTGAAGGAGGGAGCGGGGTGGGGCAGAGAATCTGGCTTCTATGCAATTTTTTTTTTGTCGCATTCCAACAAAGCCAGTGACAACAGTTAGCGTGCGCAGCCAAGGAAACGTAATCTGAACCGTTGCTTATCAATTGAGATCTAAACCCTGAGTCCTGGATCCTTCGAAAGCTGTTATCTAGCTGTTTGGTGGCTTTGGGGAGACCAGTTGATGCCCTCCGTCTGGATCCTGACAGACAATAATGCAAGCTATCGCGCCATATGGTCTTAATTAGTTGTCTAAACAAAAGCGTATGTACGACATTGTTACGAGGGGCAGGCTCGCCTCTCAGGGTGCAATCCGCCTACAGTAAGGTCAATGAACATTTCGTCACTGAGTTTAATGGAAGGTAGATCACACCCTCAGTATTCTGGCTTGCTCCTTTTATTCCTGGCCAGAATCATAAGATGAGACAATGTCAAGTTTTTTTCTTGTGTTGGGCTGAATAAAGGGATTAGCTGCTAACCGGATGACAGGTTTGCTAATTTAGTTTCATCTCACCTTCATTGATGCTCTTATACAGGGGAGAAATAATAAAAATAATATAATAATTGTTTATTATTTATACCCCGCCCATCTGGCTGGGTTTCCCCAGCCACTCTGGGCGGCTCCCAACAGAATAGTAAAAACACGATAACACATCAAACATTAAAAACGTCCCTAAACAGGGCTGCCTTCAGATGTCTTCCAAAAGTCAGATAGTTGTTTATTTCCTTGACATCTGATGGGAGGGCGTTCCACAGGGCAGGCACCACTACCGAGAAGGCCCTTTGCCTTAAATAAATAACACTTCCGTGTGATCACTAAAATCAAGCTAGCCAAGATCTAGTTCTCTTACCACTCAAATAACCCATTATTGTTGGATGGGTATGAGGGTAGCTTTGCTACAGGGGATGGGATCAGATCATCTGCAGGTAGCATAGCTGTTTGCCATGTTTCTTTCCTAAAGGTGAAGGGGGGATTGTGAAATTATAGGTAGTTGCTGTAGCAGAGGGGAACTTACTGGTGGCCTTTATTCCAAATTAGATAGATAGATGATAGATAGATGATATAGATAGATGATAGATAGATAGATAGATAGATAGATAGATAGATAGATAGATAGATAGATAGATAGATAGATGATAGATAGATAGATGATAGATAGATAGATATAGATAGATATAGATAGATGATAGATAGATAGATAGATAGATGATAGATAGATAGATAGATAGATGATAGATAGATAGATAGATAGATAGATAGATAGATAGATAGATGATAGATAGATAGATGATAGATGATATAGATAGATGAATAAGTCCTTGCTCAGCCATAAAAAATGTAAAATAAAAAGGTAATTTGAAAGACAGGTTTCATAATGTTGGGAAGCATTTATCAGTTGTCACCTCTAGTGAAATGTTTCTAGGGAATGGCCCCACAGTGTGGAGTGAAGGCACATGAGGTGACCACCTTGCTGAAGCTAAGCAGGTCTGTTTAGTCCTCGGATGGGTGACCAATTGGGAATCATATGTATGGTGCCTTGGGAAGAAAGGTAGAATATAAATGTAAGAAAATGTCCAAGACCCAGCCTATGTTTCATGATTGCATTTTTGTGATTGTTTGTTTTTTAAACTGTCTTTCATGTTGTATTTTAAATTGCTCCAACCCATACTGGGTCAACAACAACAACAACAACATAATAATAATAAGAACTGCAAACTGCAGTTGAGTGAGCTGTGAGAGCTTTGTCAGCCTCCTCTTAGAAAATGTGGCTACCCACACATCCCAGCAAAAATATACAAATATGGGGAGTGTTGTTAACACACAACAATACTTTGTACCCACTTCAATTCCTCACATGAAAAATGCACCTTCTGGAACGTTCCTTATCACTTACTGAAGCAATTTGAAGAGAAGAGTGAATTATAGCACTTGAGGCTCCTTACACATACGAGAGAGAGGAACAAAATTAATGGTATATTAAATATTTGCTTAGAAATGGAACCAATGTAATTTCCCCTCACATTTTCACAGTACGTTTTGGAGTTCTCACATAGATAAATGGCTGCTGGAAGAAATCCCACGGCATAGAATCAATCTTCATTCTTAGGCTTTCTTTGGGTTGGCTGCTCTGATAGGAGCGGCAGCAAGATAAATGTTCCACTAAAACATTCTTGCCATAGGAACAATGTAGCACAAGCAATATCAAGTCCGTCAGCAGTAGTGAACTTGCCTTCCTGAACAGCCTGAGACGAGACAGTTCAGAAGAAGGAAAAATTCATTTCGACAAAGCAGTAGCTCTCTTCATATTTTCTTATAACTGCCATGTGAAATTAAGCTGTTACGGTGAGCAGGGGTGCAAAAGGGGTTTCTGGCCCCAGTACACTACATGTATATCGGGCACAGTGCCCCATCCACAATAAAGGAAACAATTTGGCATAAAATCTACACATGTGAAATTTGTGGGTACAAATTTGTAAGTAATTTCTAGGCCAATTACCCCTTGGGGAATCTTCAAAGGCTTATAGTATTTATTAAGGAAAATATTGTAATTATAATTAATGCAAAATAAGAATGGTTATGAATGTAATGGGGGACGCGGGTGGCGCTGTGGGTAAAACCTCAGTGCTTAGGGCTTGCCAATCGCATGGTTGGCGGTTCGAATCCCCGTGGCGGGGTGAGCTCCCGTCTTTCGGTCCCAGCTCCTGCCCACCTAGCAGTTCGAAAGCACCCCTAAGTGCAAGTAGATAAATAGGTACCGCTTTATAGCGGGAAGGTAAGCGGTGTTTCCGTGTGCTGCGCTGGTGCTGGCTCGCCAGAGCAGCTTCGTCACGCTGGCCACGTGACCTGGAAGTGTCTCCGGAGAGCGCTGGCCCCCGGCCTCTTAAGTGAGATGGGCGCACAACCCTAGAGTCTGGCAAGACTGGCCCGTACGGGCAGGGGTACCTTTACCTTTACCTTATGAATGTAATATTGTTTATCCATGTGTAAAAGGGAAAGGTGAAAATTTCAGCTCTAGACAAATCCTAATTATTAATTCACATGAAGTTTGCTCATTGTCAGTTGAGTCTGAGTGGTTCACAGTTAGACTGGTCAGTTTGTGTTCCAGGAAGGAGGATTCAAAAGGTCAAGTTTTGATAGGCTATTTAATGAATATTCTAGTGACTTTTATTAGTCCATGGCTATAGGCCACTGGGCTGGCAGATATGGAGATAATTGAAAGTCATTGTTTAGAAGGGTTCTGAGAAACTGCATATAACAGCAGTCATAGCATTGTCAGTGTGGTCTCTTGGTTAGCAGAGACAGCAGAAAAACAACCTAAGAGGAAGCTGAAGAAGACCTCAACCGTGCAACAAACTCACCTTTCATTAATTGTAAACCAGTTCAGTTGCTGCCTTTCGTCAGTTGTTCTTAAGCTGGCAATAGGACATTCAGCAAAAGGCCGGCAGTGATCCTTCAGAAGGGTGCATGGGAAAAAACGTAAGATTTACAATCACCAAGGCCCATGCTTAGATAAATTCAGAATTAAATTGTTGAAAGCAAGCACTGTATTCAGTGCTTATGTAAAGCCTGCGTCATTTATATCTCACTAATGTTACCAAACAGGTCAAACAGCTATTCTTCCCCACTCACCTTGGGGGGGGGGTGCAAAAGATTTGAGCCTTTGACACGGTTATACCCATTTAAGCCACCCATGAGAGACCTGCTATTTTTTTCCTCATGGGTACAAAAGCAATTAATTGACCCCTTTCCCCACGATATTGCCACGGGCAACAGCTCTCTAAATTGCATTTCCCTAAAAGAAAAAGTCCAGCACGGATAGCAATATTGTACATGTACACCAGCCATTAGGACAGTCAATAGTGGATGGTAGCAGTTTGCTAATCTCCTGGCAGATGAGTCTCTGTTGCTTATTGAGAGGGAGAACAAGAGAGGCAAGGAAGCAGGAAGTTCAGCATTGTGCAAACGCATCAGTGGCGTTAATATGATGTTCCTGCCAGTGTGTTTACACTGCACCAACTTTCCTGGCTCACTGCTGGGAGGTCAGCCAAGAACTGCCGCCCCACAGTCCTGTACTGGACAAACTTTGTGGCAATCTTTATAAATTGCAAATTTGTAAGCATTTTTGTTAAAGAGTCCCAGTAGACCCTCGATTCAATATTAAAGATATGTGCCCTGTTTATAGGAAGATTTCACACTGATTCATTTCTGAGTCATTTGGTCTTATTTCTGTCAGAAATCCATGTTTATATTTTGTGTTTATTGCTTTGAAAAGCCCCAAACACGCTTCTTCTTTTCCATTTCTGAGAACAAATTTCAGCAACTATCAACGCATCAGGCACCCTCCTGCCTTTTATAACGGGTCGAAGCTGTAGAACCCTATGACTCATTGGTTTTAATGGAGTGCATGTTTCAACATTGTAATCCAAATCCATACAAGGTCCTCTGGATTAATGTCAGCAAAATAAATCTTCTTACAAAGATTTATGCCAAATGTTCGCTTTCACTCGATAGTCCCTCAGGCTTGTTGGCCTGTCAGATGTGTGACCCTAGAAATATAATTGAGCGTTAAAGGTCCCATGTCAATTCTGCTAGTACCATCTATAGGACAGAAACTGTTACCCTCAGCACATTCAGAATAGGGCATGAAGCCATACATTCCAGGTATGGAAGCTCATGCCTTTAGTCTTAAGTGCACAAACAGAAAACCTTTGATAAGGGCATTGCATCAAGAGATCGCTTTCTGGCAGACAGATTGTAGAGCAATGTTGCCAGACTAACAATCTGAGTCAGCACTGGCCTAACTGTTTCATTTGAAATCCAGTCATCATTGCTGCGTGCACACGGTTCAATAACGGAGGTGAATGGAGGGACATAAATGAATTTTCTTCAAAAAATCCTCTAACATTATGTGCAACAAACTGGGATGAGCTGTTCCTACCCAGTAACCCAGTTAAGAATATCTAGGTTCCTTATCATTAGTGAGTGAGCTTTGCTTATGGTTTAGCCAAGTTGTTAAAAGCATCTTTTTACATTTATTTCCACTCTATGTTATTCTGCACCTTACATTAGTGAGAAGTGAGGCCTGCCCTAAGTGTGTAACAGCACACTTGAAGGAAGGAGGAGTGGGGATTGGGAGATTGGGAGACACTGTTGAATTTAAAAAAAACAAACATGCTACCACTACCAAGAGGTTAGCCATATTAGTTGGCTGCCACAAAAAGAGCAGCGAGGCTTGTGGTATCTTTTTTTTTTTTATAATATTTTTATTAAGTTTCTTTTCTTATAGTCAAAGATATACAGAATAAAGAAAAAAGAAAGAAAACAGAAAAAAAGGAGAAAGTATAAAGAGTCCAACTTTCCTTAATATTTTTTAACAAACCAACTGGACTTCCCCACATCCTCCAAACCCTGCATTCTTTGTAGTACAAACATCAGCAATTTGTTACCTTGTTTCATAACTTACTGTATCTTTCGATTTATCATGTTTCTAGATTCACAATGTTATGTCCCAATTCTTATGTATTTAAATTAAACATAATAAAGTTATTTCATAATTCCACCTCTTATTTCTTGTACCTTAGTTTTCATTTCACCTAATCAAGTTGCTGAAGCTAGAGTTTCCTAAATCGTGCATTTTCTTAACATTCATACAGCTTATAATGTTTTTGCAAATAGTCCTTAATTTTTTTCCAGTCCTCTTCCATTGTTTCTTCTCCCAAGTCTCGGATTCTGCCAGTCATTTCAGCCAGTTCCATATAGTCCATCAACTGCGTCTGCCATTCCTCCAGCGTGGGTAAATCTTGTGTCTTCCAATACTTTGCGATAAGAATTCTTGCTGCTGTGGTAGCGTACATAAAGAGATTTCTATCCTTCTTTAACACTTTCTGGTCCACAATGCCCAGAAGAAAGGCCTCCGGTTTCTTGGGAAAGGTATACCTAAATACCTTTTTTAACTCATTGTAAATCACCTCCCAGAAGGCCTTCACTTTTGGACAAGTCCACCAGAGGTGAAAGAATGTCCCTTCCGCCTCCTTACATTTCCAGCATTTATTGTCAGACAGGTGATATATCTTAGCAAGCTTGACTGGGGTCATGTACCACCGGTATACCATTTTCATAATGTTTTCCTTCAAGGCATTGCATGCCGTGAATTTCGTTCCGGTGTTCCATAACCTTTCCCAGTCCTCAAACATGATGTTATGCCCAATATCCTGTGCTCATTTTATCATGGCAGATTTAACTGTCTCATCCTGTGTATTCCATTTAAGCAGCAAGTTATACATTCTCGAAAGTATCTTAGTTTTTGGTTCTAGCAATTCCGTCTCTAGTTTCGATTTTTCCACCTGGAACCCAACCTTTTTGTCCATTTTAAAAACCTCTTGAATTTGAGCATAATGTAGCCAATCTCGCACCTTATTTTTTAATTTTTCCAAGCTCTGCAACCTCCAATTGTCTCCAGTTTTTTCAATTATTTCCCAATATTTCGGCCAGTAGGCCTCCATATTAAGTCTTTTTCGGGCCTTAGCCTCCACCGGTGATAGTCACCTCGGGGTCTTACCCTCTAATAAGTCTTTGTATTTTGTCCAGACCGAGGCTTGTGGTATCTTAAAGGCTAACAATTCAAATGTGCCGTACGTTTTGGTGGGCCACAGTCCACTGCATCAGAAGCATGGAATATCCTTAGTTAGGAGCAGGAAGGGAGGAGAAATTTGGTTCCATTTGTGTATTTAAAGGCAATTCACACTTTCGGGGGCAGGGGGAATATGCAAACCAAAACCCATCCTTCAAAATTCGCACATTTCTGAATTTTGCAATTTGTACATCAGTTCTCTAGACAAGTAACATATACAGAAATGCATATACCTGGGCAAAGGGTGCATAAAGATACAACTATTAGTGAACAGGACACAAGGAATTTTTTATTTATTTATCTATTTATGTATTTATTTATTTATTTATTTAGTGTGTGTGTGTGTGTGTGTGTGTGTGTGTAGTTTATTAAATTTATATTTATTTATTAAGGGACGCAGGTGGCACTGTGGGTAAAACCTCAGTGCCTAGGACTTGCTGATCGTAAGGTCAGCGGTTCGAATCCCCGCGGCGGGGTGAGCTCCCATCGTTCGGTCCCAGCTCCTGTCAACCTAGCAGTTCGAAAGCACCCCTAAGTGCAAGTAGATAAATAGGGACCGCTTTATAGTGGGAAGGTAAATGACGTTTCCATGTGCGGCGCTGGTGCTGGCTCGCCAGATGCAGCTTTGTCACGCTGGCCACGTGACCCGGAAGCGTCTTCGGACAGCGCCGGCTCCCGGCCTCTTGAGCGAGATGAGCGCGCAACCCTAGAGTCGGTCACGACTGGCCGTGACGGGCAGGGGTACCTTTACCTTACCTTTATTTATTTATTTATTTATTTGTTAAGTTTGCAGCATAAAAGCACAAAACAACATAATAACAAACAAAACAATGCACCTCACAAAGTTTAAAAGGCCTTAGATTGTTTTGTCAAATATATGGAAGAAGAGGAATGTCTTTGCCTGCATCTAAATACACGTAATGAAGGTGACAGGACAGTATTTCCTTTGCAAAAAAATGCATATAATAGGCAAATGGCATACAAAAAATGTGTATATTATGAGAAATCCACACTGAAATGCTTGTATGCTATTTTCTTGAATAAAAAAGTTGACTTTACTTTGAGTTTCTGAGTCTTTGTTCTGACCTGCCTATGACCCAGCCCTGACACACATCATCCCACAAAAGCCTGAATGTGATGTCCTTTTCTGAGAGCAGTTCTGCAAATGCAAGCTGCTTTTAAAATGAATTAGTTCTGGCCATTTAAATTGTAGCAGCTAAAGCCAATATACAGAGTCTCTATTGCAAATAGTTTTAATGTCACATATAAAAACTATAATTAAATAGTAAATAGATTTATAATTTAGAGTTAACTAGACTGGTTTCTCTTCAATGCAGAGTTTTTAAAAGCTTAGAGCCTTTAAATCTAGCAATCTTAATGCAGAACATCAGTTTTCAGGAACTGATAGGTAACACAATATTTTTCATATTTTCAGCAGAACAAAGACTGATGAGATCCTGCTCTGAAGCACTATTGTCTTTGCTTCATCACATGCCCTTAACTCTTATTGGCAAAGTTCTGTTTTTCTGGGCTTGCGATAAATTGACTATCTTTTCTCTCCTGTTCTGATAACATGATTTTTGATCTGAGAGAAACATTTGCTTTGATATTGTTGGACTAGCTCTTGGTTATAAAATAAAAATAACCAAAAGGCATATCTTTTTTGGAATGGTACTAGGATATTCGCTGGAGAGACTTCTTTTATGGAATCTTCTGCATTGTTAAGGTTAGAGTCTTATCCCTCCTCTGAAATCAGTTCAGCAATAAAAAGTGATGATTAGCTGCTCTAACCTTTGTATTCTCCTTCTCCCTGATGAGAGCTATAGATGCCTTTTATTGGTTGATTTTTCTAACACCGCTTTGAAAGCACATTTGAGGCTACGATATTAACAAGGAGGCTCTCAAGCCAATCTCATAAATCATGTGTTGCTGAACACGTGTGTGTGTGTGTGTGTGTGAGAGAGAGAGAGAGAGAGAGAGAGAGAGAAACCATGATTTAAAATGCAGTTCTCCTTCAACACCTCCCTCCCCAAATTATTCTATCAACATGACTGCCAAAACACACCTCTATTTTATAGTGATTCTACAATTATCACAGTGGAGGAGTTAAGAGTGTATTTTTTTCCAACAGCTATATGGTCACCATGGACCAATGGAAGAACAGTAATTATTTTAGTTGTTCTGATGTCACCGAGGGCCTATGCAGGGGACGCAAGGCAGATGAATGCTGAAAGAGACCAGAGATACCTTAGAATGTGTGGTGTAGTGGTTAAGAGCGATAGACTCGTAATCTGGTGAACCGGGTTCGCGTTTCCGTTCCTCCACATGCAGCTGCTGGGTAACCTTGGGCCAGTCACACTTCTCTGAAGTCTCTCAGCCCCACTCACCTCACTGAGTGTTTGTTGTGGGGGAGGAAGGGAAAGGAGGTTGTTAGCCGCTTTGAGACTCCTTTGGGTAGTGATAAAGTGGGATATCAAATTCAAACTCTTCTTCTTCTTCTTCTTCTTCTGCTTCTTGTACCCTCCAAATGTTTTGGACTATGATTCCTATTGTCCATGACCATTTCTGCCTTAGGTTTGAAGATATACGAACATTTGGTTAATGGAAATCTGCATATTTCTTACAAGCCTTGATGTCTTTCAGGTTACAATTTGCTTAGCCAGTTGCAGAGCCTTTTTGAGAAAAGCAGGTGGGGAGATTAAATTTACTGCTTTTTTTGTGATATTTCCTGGTTTCTCGTGACAATTGAGTTGTTTTATCATAGTTCTGTATTTTTAAATTTCTTGTAAAGTTTTTCACCCTAACATTTCATCACATTGAAATTCACAATCCAGTGTCTCACTCTTCAGCTTGTCGGAGGGAACAATCCAGCACCCCCATTCTTGGGCTTCTCCTGGTCATCCAGCGTAAATTTAGGTGAGGTGTGGTGGGCACATGGAGTGAGGAAATGGAGGAAAGCCCCATTATGTGTCACTAGTGGGCAGTCTGGAAGGATTTTTCATGTTTTTGCCCCAAAGTGATCTTAAGAGCTTCACAGTAAATATCAGAGTAATACCCCCAAACCGGTTTGTCATTGTCTATTTTCAGTGTCTTCTAGTGACCTTTCTTTTGGAAACTCTTAAGATATTTATAAAAAGGCATTGGTGGAGGGGAAACATTTTCAGCTATTTTTGTGAAGATTGACCATTAATTTCGCTTATAATGAATGCAGTAGAAAATGTAGGGCCAATTACATGAGAGATGCATACATTAAATGAAGTATCCCCCTGGGGTCTTTTATAAGAAACAGAATATGTTCTCTTTTTGCTAGCTGCCAATCCTGCTCATCCATTTGACTTGCACTTGACCTGAAAACAGGCTATATTTCAACATGGAGCCGGAAATTGCTCCTTAATCACTCTGGGATCGTTCCTGATATGTAAGATTACATCAATAGCAGGTTATTCTGGTCTCCCCTTCCCTGGCTTCCTCTCTTTAGGACAATTGGTGATCATATTTGAGAATAATTAGCTATGTGGGCCTTCATGATTAAGCACCTTGGCCTGATTTCATACATTACATATGCCCTGCGGCCGCATAACAATAATTTCAGATAAGAGGTCCAAAGACATATCACAGAACCTCTTATGAACGATACATATAGAAAAAATTCCCAAGGAACATGGCATAACAAAGCTTCCTTGAATGCCTCAGCTGTTGTTGCTGCCATCTTGAATCACTGCAATCCATTATTCCTGGTAGCCAGAGTGTGATGGCCTGGGAATCCGATTCAGAGGCTGAACCGGAGGAATCCCAGCCTGCACAGGAGTCCCCGCCTCCAGGGCCAGCTGAACTGGGGCAGGGCCTTGATTCTGAAGCGCCTGCACCTGTGCCGGATCCTCAGGAGCAGGCACCAGGTGAATCCACTCTGGCTCTGGAGGTGGTTGAGGACTCAGTGCCTACAGGTGAGTCTCCCCCTGGGTCCAGTAACCCTTCAGCCTCTCCTGAACTGCAGAGGCTCAGGGCAGAGAGGCAAAGGGAACTGGTTTCTCCCAGGAGGAGTGCTCGCCTTAAGGCCAGGAGAGGCGGGTCTCCTGGGGGCCGGGGACCGCCCCTGGCCTCAGAGAAGATAAAGGCCAGTCAGCCTGGTCCCAGGTTGTGGGAGAGACGTCGTTGAAGAGCTGTTTCGGCCAGCATCCAGTCCTGTTCCCCCAGAGTTCCTGTCCTTGCCCAGCTTCTCGTTGTGGACCCCGCTTCGCCCGGGGAGGACTGTCTGCTGACCCTCAACTCAGGTCCTGGACCTTGCCCCACGGTAACCTCCCCCCTGGACCAGCACACAGAGTAGATAAACTTTATTTGCATTAGCCAACGGCCATAGCAACATAAAACAAGCAATATATACAATTAAAAAGACAACAATGGGTAAAAAGGACAATCAGATGACAAAGATAATCGTTCAGATAGTGGCCTTTAATCTCACTGTACCCTCAATAAACAGGACAACCTTTGCTGTCATTTTGATCTGATAAAAGGAAGAACAATGTGGCCGCAGATGGGCAGCCTGGGATGGTAAGGAAGAGTGGGGTGCTGATCTCATTCCTCAGATCTTTATAAAAAGGACAGGACAGGAGAACATGAGCCACTGTTTCCAGATTGCCATCTCCACATGGGCAGAGTCGTTTCTCTGCTGGAATCTTTTGGTATCTGCCCTCAAGTACAGCAGAGGGCATCACATCCAATATGGCCAGTGTGAAGGCACGTTTGTATTTTGGGATAGTTAATTTATACAAATATGGTGCCAGGGAATCAAACTGAGAAGGGGGAAAAAAGGCATACCAAGGACAGAGTTTCTTTATAATGGCCAGATTGTTCTGTTGCTCTAAGTCCTTCAGACGCTGCCCAATTGGTAGCCAGAGTAAGTGCACTAAAAACTCCAAGGGCACAAGTATCCGGGCCAGCCTAGAACATTTTACTACCTGAGGTAGAGCAAAAATGATGCTTCTTCTCCCCCCTGACAACTCACAAGACCAAGTTATTTTGAATGCCTGAGGCAGGAAATCCCAAAATTGTCTCCATACCTACCTGGCAGTAGGGATGGATAATAAATTCATTCAGTCTGCATTTTAAAGCAAACTGGCCAAATCTGCTATCCTCAAACTTATATGCAGATGGAAACATAGCTATCAACTGGATTATAAATTTCCTCAAATTTTTCAATGCCATTTCAGTTCAAAAAATTTGCAGAGAAATCCATATTTTGTTGGGGAAATATGTACAAAAATGCATATTTTAGGGTCACAAACTTTTTTTTAAGTTTCCCCTTTTTTAAAAAATCCTCAAAAATGGGACAGAATGGACTCATGGTGAATGAGTAAATGTGAAACTGGCATGGAACAGAAATAAATAAATGAAGTTAAATTATAAATTACATTTGTAGGACGACTTGATAGATAAAACTTGAGGTCAATGCAGAGCTGAAACAGTTCTAAAATTACGTGGCCCAGAAAAAAAAACCAAAGACTTATAAGAATACAGAGCACACTGACAAAAATACTAGCTACAGTTGAACATTATTTTAACTTTAGGACTACTAAGGGAGGGCAGAGAAACCAAAGTAAGAGGAAAAAATACAAAGTTTACTGGCCTTGTTGGAAAGATTCCTATTCCGTTTCATAAAGCTCTGAGGTGATTGCAGACCATTTAGCAGAGATGGTGTTTCTGCTCATTGCTTTTATTGAACTTTTTTTTTTAAAGAGGCAGTGTATTTTTATAACATTTTCATATACAATTTTTTCTTCTTCTTCTTCTTCTCTCTTCTCACAAATGCTAATGCTAATGTGACAACATGTCTCCTAACTAATAAGCCAGGAATGAGACCTCAGACCCAACCCCATTTTTGCAATACAAGGTTCTCATATATGAGCTAAGACAAGTGATATATTATTGTTGGGTGGCTCTGACAGAGGATTAGACAAAATCATGGAGGACTCTATCAGGCTCTGCCTTGAAGACATTCCATGTTCCAAGATGGGTTGCCTCACCCTCACCCTTCCAGATTCCATTCTAAGTCTTCATTCTGACATACGAGTTTCCTCCATATGATCAAGCTTGTTCTGCTCCCAAACTGTCAAAGGTTCATAGATCCTTAGGGATGCTTCAGGAATTTGATCTTAGCACACTTCCAGGACAAATTGACTTGATTTTCATCTTCCAGGACAATCCACCAACTGAAATTCAGTTACCCACTGGCATTTATGGTGTTATGAACCCCTGTGATCGGAACAAAAGAGTCAAGGGATCCAGAGGACCAGGTGTCAGAGTTGACTGCAGAAGATAGGGAGACCATTTTGCCTGAGGGAATTGGACAAGAACCAGAGCAACCTCCCAGACCAACAGTGCCCATAGCAGCAGAGCCTGAGCTACCATAGACACCTTTCCCTGAGTCTTAAGAACTAGATTCCTCTCATTCCACATCACCAGTCTGGGAATGCTGGGAACTCATCAAGAGGAGGCTATAGAATGAAGGAGTGCCCATCTTCAGGTCAGAGCTGTCCATGGTCCCACAGCCTTGCCACTTTCCCTGTGGGTTCCGGCATCAGACCAGAACACAACATGCACTTCCTGAACGTTTGGCAGAATGATGGCTCAACATCCATTAAAAGAACAGCTTTTGAAGCATATTTTGAGAGAAAGTATGTTCAGATATCTATTTAAATGTCAATTGCCATGTGGAACTTTCTTATGCAGATTGATGAGGAAACAGGGCAGAATGGATTTATGGGTGAACATGTGCAAAAGTGACACAGGTTGAAAACAGAATGATTTGCCCATCCCATCCATCGACTTGGCATTTTTTCCAAGACAATTCAAGCTGGAGGTTCAAAGGCTGGACCAATTAAAATTTGAATCACTCCATGGACTGGTTGTTACAAATGCAACCTTGTTCAAGCTTTCCCATAACTGGACATGGTCGGATTGGTCTTTGCCACATACAAGTCTATTGAGCACCATGGAAAATCTCCATATCAGTGGCGCCACAGCACATGTCCCTGGTGACAGCTAGTGCTGGTGTGAAAATGTTCCCACACAATTGGGCTGACTCATATGGTATACCCAAAACAAATACACAAGCATTTTTAATAGACTCCATGTGGGGTGACTAATACTTGAATTGGCTTACAGCCTGGGTTGGTAATGTGAAAAGTGGAAGGATGAGCCAGGGAATTGCACACTGGCCTCTGTATCAGGGCAGATAGCTAAGCAAATAATAGATAGCAGAACAATTATAATAGACCAGCGAATGATCTTGAGGGAAATGATTTCTGGCCGCCAACGTGTCTTTATTAGGAGTAAACCATCTCAGGCCAACTGCTCAGGCTTCTCCATGAGTCTTTATCTAATCCCCACATGACTTTTTCTAAAAAGACTAATGAAACATGGTTCTTAGAACAAAAGAGCCATACTAGATCAGGGCCAAAGACCTATCTAGTCCAGCAACCTGGTCTCACAGAAGCCCTAAAGTGGCACCCTCAACCATCCAATCAGGGAAGATAGAAACTGTAGTATGGCAATAGCTGGAGGACACAATCATGGCCACAAATGACATAGAAGAGCAGGAAATAAATGTGATAAATTAATATTATAAAAAAAGAAAATGGTGGGGTACCCAAGACACTTAGGATTCCAAAAGAAGTGATGGAACACATTGTTGTTGTTGTTGTTAAACAGGATGCCAAGGTGGCTCCAGAATATCCATTCTTAGAGAGTTTAAGGGAAAAAGTAGAACAGGCAATTACCTGGGATGTTTTAGGCATGAGACATCTTGCCTTAGGGTGGGCAATTGGACTAGATAATCTACTAGTACCTTTCAAATTCAAATAGTCTATGAACTCCCAGAACAGAAGGTCATTGCTCCTTGGAAGATTTCCAAGTAAAGCTATTTTGTATTTATAGGTAGGGAGAGGAGGCTAAACCAAAACCACACAGAACCGGAGTCAGCTGGAAAACACACAAAAGGAGCGGTGTGAGGCCCTACAAACCTGATTGATTGCCAGTTGGCCTAGGGAAACAATGTAAACCCAGGAGGACAATAATTTAAAGAAGGTATATAGCATATATTTACTCTCTATATAATATATAATAATACGAGACCGCCCAAAAGGCACAGCACTTAACATTAATCAAAGGCAAGGCTTTCTTTGCACCAAGAAATTGCCCCCTTTGTCATGAGATACTAAGGCCAGCAGTTTTATAGGCAAGCTTTAGGAAACTGGTTTATGATGTCTAACTACATGCGGGAATATAAGGTACAGAAGGTCTCTGCTATTTTAACACTCTGAATTTCGTCTCATGGCTTTGTCTGGAGGATGCAACACACACACACACCAGGTTTGCTCAGGACAAGAGACACACTGAAACATAAGATACTAATGAAAGTAGCTGTGGATGGAATTTATTTACACACTGGCAGAGATCTACCTGCTAAATTACCAGAGAACTGGTTGGACATGAGCACCCAATGGTGTTGAGTAATTATTAGGGAAAGCAACATGCCACATTGGGAGAAGTAGCCCAAACAAATTCATTTTGGAGGGAATTAATGAATGACATCATCCTTATGAGTGTGACACAGTATCCTGCAATGTTAATCTGATTACCTCGCCTGTGTTGTGGACAGTCCACCCTGCACTCCACAATATTTTAGTTTGCCATAAATCTATGGGGAGAGAGAGAGATGAAAACAACCTTCCATCTGGTCTTGGTTCTTCTCCAACATCAGCTGGGCTGCTGCTTCTCTGCCTTCTCTCCCGTCCCGTCCCACATATTCCTTTACATAAGTTATTGCAAAGGGCCAGGTTTCAAAGTGAGGAGGGGGAGAAATATTCATTGAAGATTAGCACCGATTATTAATGGCTTGGCTCAGAAAGTTCATTTTGAAATTTCAGCTTGGAAGGTTCCCCTCCTCAGATCTGCTGGCAACGTATCAGGTTTGTGTTTGGTCCTTTGGATTCACGTTGTATCACTTCCCCAGATTTGTATCCTGCAACAACAGCCATCTATGTTAATAATATCAACAAATCAAAATGTGCATTGATTAGCACATTTTTGTTTGCCAAGTTCTCCTTTGAGAAGTTCTCCTTCTGCAGGGGGTGGGGACTACATGCCAAATGAGCTCTTTTTGTCCAGTAAATGCCCACGAGAACTTCCTTTGCAGCTGCGGGGCACAGAATGAGGGGACATTACATCTGGATTAGGGTCACTGGGAGGCAGGTTAAATCAACAGACACTAACTTCCTTTCATATTCAGTTCAATTCATGAAAGTGTGTTTGACCATCTCCACACCATCTCCATTAAAAAGTTGCTCCTCACCCCATGACTGTGTGGAGACTTATCAAAATGCTCAACCATGCATGCCTTTCAAAGTAGGGGAATAGAAGGCTATTCTTTATCCTTTCATGTAGTTTTTCTAACCTGCTTAGTTTTTGCTCTTTTGAAAAAAGGTTGAAACAAAAGGGTAGACAATGCTTTACCGAGTCATTCTTCTAGAAAATATTGAAACCGAGAGAATGGAAATATTGAACATTACTATCAAAGGTCAGTAAGTGGAGACCCAGTGGTCAAATCTGATCCAAGCAGAGACATCCCACTGGCCTTCTAGTTGGCAGCTGAATGTCAAATGAGATGTGAGGGAAAATAGCAGCTGTGGCAACAGAACTTGCTCACGGACCATGCCAGCCCTCCAGGAAAAGTATTTATTTGTTTGTTTGTTTAGTATTTTCCATCTTTCCTACAAGGAGCTAAAGGGGACATACCCATTTCCCCAAGCATTGCAGGTGGCGCTGCAGTCTAAGCCACCAAGCCTCATGAGTTTGCCGATCACAAGGTCAGCAGATCGAATCCGCATGAAGGTGTGAGCTCCTTCGCTCTGTCCCAGCTCCTGCCAACCTAGCAGTTCAAAAGCATACCAGGGTGAGTAGATAAATATGTACCGCTGTGGTGGGAAGGTAAACGGCGTTTCCATAGGCTCTGGCTTCTGTCACGGTGTTCCATTGTGCCAGAAGTGGTTTAGTCATGCTGGCCACATGACCTGGAAAGCTGTCTGCAGACAAATGCCAGCTTCTTCAGCCTGAAAGCAAGATGAGCACTGCACCCCATAGCCAAGTTTGAGTGGACTTAACCGTCCAGGGTTCCTTTCCCACCTTTATTTCTTCACAGCACAGGAAGGTTAGGGCAGGAGATAAAGTAATGATCTTCCCAACATTACCCAATGAGTTCTGTGGCTACGTGGGGCAGCTTTCTAAACCAAGACTCCTCTTGTGTCCCACTTGGACTACTGCAATGCACTCTATGTGACTCAGAAACTACAACTGAAGGTGACTCAGAAACTGCAACTAACCCAGAATGCAGCAGTTAGACTGGTGACTGGGAGCAGCCACCAGGACCATATAAGTTGTTCCTAAATAACTACATTGGCTCCCAGTATGTTTCTGAGCACAATTCAAAGTGTTGGTGCTAACCTTTGAAGCCCTAAACAGCTTCAGCCATGTATACCTGAAGGAGCACCTCCACCTCCATTGTCCAGCCCAGACACTGGGCGAGAACCTGCTGGTGGTTACCTTGTTGCAAGAACTGATGCTACAAGGGGACTAAGCAGAGGGTCTTTTTGGTAGTCACACCTGCCCTATGGACCGCTCTCCCATCAGATGTCAAACAGATAAACAGCTATGTGCTTTTTAAAATACATCTGAAGGCAGCCCTGTTCAGGCAAGTTTTTAGTGTTTGCTGCTGCATTGTGTTTTTTACCCAGAGCGGCTGGAGCAACTGAGTCAGATGGGCAGCATATAAATAATAAATGTTGTTGTTCTTGTTGTTGTTGTTGATGATGATGATGATTCAACACGTTAAATCTTGCTGCTCTTCAGTTATTCCTATATAACTCCTATTATTTGGCCATCTGTCATGGATCCTTAATTGAGATTCCTGCACTGAAGGAAGTTGGACTAGGTCCCTTCCTGCTCTACACTTCAGTGATGATATGATCCCTGATCCATGTCCATGTCCATGCTGACTGGGACTGATGGGAGTTGGAGTCCGTCAACATCTGGAAGACACTGCCTGGGATACCCACAGTCCAACACGACAAACCAGGAAAGCAACTGTTAACCAGTGCGATTAAGTAAGTGCTTCAATAATTACTGGACTCGACAGACATTTCTTTTCCATCTTTGTTTTTAATAGGGTCCATAGGCATCTGCCTAGAGAGTTCTTTTCAGGGCAGGGGCCATAAAAATGTGAAGCTAAAAAAAAGAGAGAGAAAGAAATATCATTGTTAGTCATCATCATTGTTATGACATGTTTTGGGGTTCTCCCATTGGGGAGAGTCCCTGAAAACAAAGCAATGAGGAGAAAACACAGAAGGTTAGGGATGTAACGAGACCTATGAAGTCATGTCATGTCTCCTTCTGCCAAAGCCCGTCTTGCTGCACAGAGCACACGTCGGAACCATTGGAAAGACGAGGAGATGGCAGCCAGTACAACAGCAGCAGATGTGACCCAGCCATCAAGACTCGGCAGTAGTAGAGATGGCTCCCGAGAGGAATCCCAGGCAGCAGCCCTTGCTGAAAAGAGAGCCTTGGAACCTCTGAGAACAGCAATTATTTATAAAGTAGATTACTATGTACTCTTTAGCTGATCTACAGTTTTACAGTATATTTATTTTGTCAGTCTCTTTCCCCCTTTGGGAGGAGCACTGTGGTGTTAGCTTGTTCCAGTTTCTGATACATATCTCTACTCCGGAGTGCATGCCCTCGCTCCAGCCGTCCATCTAGTCAAGAGACGCTCCTCAAGGATTCTGCACTCCAGCCTTTCAGCAGCCATTCCAGTGAACGGTGTAATATTTCACTAACCCACTAAAGATCAACTCCCCTGAACTTCAACGGGACTGTTCAGATATCAGCAGGTCCCTCCACACAGCTGTGATTGGAGAGTGGTAGCCTATGTCACTCTGTTTAGCACCAGACCTGAAGAGAAACACATTGCAGTAAACTGCTGGTGAGTCACCATTTTGTGTCTTGTAGGAGAACCGCACCTTTGGCCTGCCTGCCACAGGCACATTTGCCCATGAGTCAAAGGAACAGCCTGCTTGCCTCAGACTTGCAAGCAGCTTTGCAGTTGGTGTAAGGAGAATGTGGTGTTCGGCCTCCAACATTTCTCGGATGAAAAGAAATTCTATTCTACAACAGGAAGCTTCTCCCAGGTTTGATCTCACCAGACACATATACGTCATATACACCTATACATCTGTCACCTTGAGTGAATGACAACCTCACTGTCAGGGACTGGGCAGAGGAGGAATGGTGGAGACCGCCTCCCCAGCCTGACCCTTCCAGAGAAGAAGAAGACAGTTCAAAAGTACAACAGGGGTTTGAGGGAAGTCACAGCTCAGAAGTAGATGAGGGGGAAAGCTGGGAAATAATGGGAGAGGAGGAGGAGGAGGAGGAAGAAGAAGAAGCACCGGAGGGGTGATGGCTGATGGACACAGTGTCCTTAGAAAGCATTCCAGACACCCCCTCCCAGAACCCGACGAGCCTTGAAAGTAGTAAAGCAAAGAGCTCAGAGGCAGAGGGCACTTCTCAGCACCTGTGGTGATGACACATAATGGGGGAGAGGGGGGAGAGATTGACTCGGGGCAACGCCATTAATCCCAGAGGCTGCATTTCCAAGCCACTGTCTGTGAATACTGAATAAAAAGCAGTTGGTAAGAACCTTTCCTTGTCTTATCCAATCCTGGCGTCCTGCCATGGGGGGGTTGGATCCTCGGTAGCCTGACACTCACGTACCTCACAGGATTGTTGTAAAGAAGAAAAAAGTGTGAGGGAAGGGATCATGTGCAACACCTTCAACATATAAATGGAATGAAATAAGCTGCCTTGAGTCCTTGACAGGGAAAAAGCTGGGATATAACAACAACATGTATTACTGTATTTTAATATTTGGTTGGAAGCCGCCCAGAGTGGCTGAGGAAGCCCAGCCAGATGGGCGGGGTATAAATAAATTATTATTATTATTATTATTATTATTATTATTATTATTATTATTAAAACAACAACAGAAATTGTGAGAATGATCAGGAACATACCAGAGAGTAATTCCCATTGAATTCAGTGGGACTTAGTTCTGAATAAAAATGCTTTGGTTCCCCACTGTCTCTTTCTACACAAGCCCAGAACTTAACATAGAGCTAAACTAGACATGAAACTAAATACATCCCATTGTTACTGCTGCTATTTTTAACTGTTAACAGCCACCAAAGGTTTTTCGCAAGTTTAACTTGGGACACATGTAAGTTTTTTCCTGGTCCCGGTGAAAATCACCTGCTGCCCAGCTAAACTGCTCATAGCAATGCTTTGTATATATGTATACACACTTTACTATAACAAACAAGTAACATTTTAAGTTTTATAGTTTGTGATCATGCCTGAAGGTGATTTTTACATCAAGAAACATAAGCCAGGGAGTACCAGAAAGACACACACTGTCTACTCTCCACACCTGAAAGAGAATCTGATGGGCATGGCATGACAGAGCATCAGACCCTGGGGATCTCTAAATAATCACCTTAAAAATCAAGATATCCAAGGAACAGCAGAGATACTCACAGGACCGAGGGGAAATTAGAACACCAGGGCAAGAAAAGTTGGGATCTTTTAAAATATGCAGAAGGTACTGCTGGGTGATACAGCTCTAGGAGGACTGCATGAAATATTCATACATGAAATATGTACTCCAGTTTTCTTCAGAAACATGTGCATAATACAGTTACTTATGTAGCATCATACTTGCAAGTGTATAAATATGCAGGGGAAACCCACATGGGTGACTTAAAGACCTGCTGTGCAATCATATGAATGTTAACTGCACAGTAAGTCTCCCTGTAGGGACGTGGGTGGCGCTGTCTGTTAAACCACAGAGCCTAGGACTTGCCGATCAGAAGGTTGGCGGTTCAAATCCCCGTGACGGGGTGAGCTCCCATTGCTTGGTCCCTGCTCCTGCCAACCTAGCAGTTCGAAAGTACGTCAAAGTACAAGTAGATAAATAGGTACTGCTCCGGCGGGAAGGTAAACGGCCTTTCCATGCGCTTCTCTGGTTCACCAGAAGCGGCTTAGTCATGCTGGCCACATGACCTGGAAGCTGCACGCCGGCTCCCTCGGCCAATAAAGCGAGATGAGCGCCACAACCCAGAGCCGGTCACGACTGGACCTAATGGTCAGGGGTCCCTTTACCTTTACCTTTAAGTCTCCCTGTGTTCCATGGCGCTTGCAATTTAGGATTAGTCTTAGCCTCCAATCCTATAGACATGCTCCTGAGAGTAAAGGCCACTGAATACGGTGAAAAATACACCTCTGAAAACTTGTGTACCATGGCATCGTTAGTTACTTATTTAAGCACAAAGTTATTTCCTTAAGCTGGAAGGAGAGATTCGTGCTTGACGTATGTACAGAAAGACAGTATAACCATTAAGGAAGCTATTTTTGTGGTAAAAGGACATTATTATGGTGTCCGTTCACCATTTCTGTACGTTCATCGTTTCTGTGATTTCTAGTCACCTGTGCAAAGTCAGTTGTGAGTCATTTACTTCCTTAATAGAATGGAGGCCCCAAGAGCTACAGAGAGCCAGCATGTTAACTGAGGCAATTTTCTACTATCTGTTTGAAAATATTGCACTTTGCACTGACTACGCTTGTAGGATTATAAGAAGTTATGTAAGAAGAACTATATGAAATGTTACAGAAAAAAATTATGAGAGTAGATTTTAAGTTAAGGATTACTAAAAGTAATAGTTAAGATAGTTTAATGCAAGATCAAGAGATGAAGGTAGAAAATCACTAGATGTGGTTGACGGAAGTCTTAGGCTTATAGCCAAAATGTTGTATAAGAGGAGATGTTCTGTTCTGTTTGGAAAATATTTGTAAAAACTAATAAAAATATATTATATATCTAAAAAAGAAAACATTGCACTTTGCAAGCAGCAAAACTGACCTGCATTAATTGGCATCCCAAGCAGACATTGGCTTGATTTTTCTCAGAATGACATCTCCAAGGGACATGAACACCTGGGGGAGGGGGCAGATGAAAAATCAACTTTTCACTTATTTACAATTGGTTCCACTACCTACACAATATCTTGAGTCCTTTCTGAAGGTTCTTCTCCCAGAATGCTCTGTGCCACATCATGGCAGCATAGAGTATGATCCTATATCTGCTTGTTTCTTATAGAAATATACCACTTAATACCAAAAAGTCTATAGGCACCTACCTGGGATAAATCTCATTGAACTCAATGATGCTTACATCTCTGAGGAAGCATGCATACAATTGCACTGCTAGGTTGGCAGAAGCTGGGACAGGGCAACGGAAGCTCACCCCGTCATACGGATTCGAACTGCCGACCTTCCAATCGGCAAACCCAAGAGGCTCTGTGGTTTAGACCACAGCGCCACCCGCATCCGATACCTCTACTATACGTAGGCTATAGAAGCTGTGATATATTGCTAGTAGCAATGTTCTTAACTTTCAACAAAATAATAATAATAACAAACAAACAATCCACCTGGACAGAAATTTTAATCCTGAAAAAGAGGACATGTCTGGATAAAAAGAGGACATATGGCAACCAGACCTCAAACAGAGGGCATATGGCAACCCTACCTCTGCCCCATTCCTCTTTACCCCCTGCCCCCCCCCCCATTTACTTCCCTATAATATGCAATAGACTGTCTGGGAGCTGAGCAAATTGTTCAGTGCAAGATTCCTATTCTGTGGTTATTTACAGTGGTATCTCTGGTTACATACGCTTCAGGTTACATACGCTTCAAGTTACAGACTCCACTAACCAGAAATAGTACCTCAGGTTAAGAACTTTGCTTCAGGATGAGAACAGAAATTGCACAGCAGAGGCGTGGCGGCAGTGGGAGGCCCCATTAGCTAAAGTGGTACCTCAGGTTAAGAACAGTTTCAGGTTAAGAACGGACCTCTGGAACGAATTAAGTTCTTAACCCGAGGTAGGTAAAGGTAAAGGGACCCCTGACCATTAGGTCCAGTCATGGCCGACTCTGGGGTTGCGGCGCTCATCTCGCTTTATTGGCCGAGGGAGCTGGTGTACAGCTTCTGGGTCATGTGGCCAGCATGACTAAGCTGTTTCTGGCGAATCAGAGCAGCACACGGAAACGCCATTTACCTTCCCGCCGGAGCAGTACCTATTTATCTACTTGCACTTTGACGTGCTTTTGAACTGCTAGGTTGGCAGGAGCAGGGACCGAGCAACAGGAGCTCACCCCGTCACAGGGATTTGAACCGCCGACCTTCTGACTGGCAAGTCCTAGGCTCTGTGGTTTAACCCACAGCGCCACCCGCATCCTGACTAACCCGAGGTACCACTGTATTAATTTGTGAACTATTTGGTGCTGAAATCTTGTCCACAAAGAAATAAGCGACAGACACTCCTGTGATTATAGGAGAGAAGTTTTTATCCACTACCCAAAGGAAGATGAATCACCAAAAAACGCTGTTTTGCAAAAATTGTTGGAAGTTGATTGTACTTTTCACCTGGTCTCTAATCTCTATTAGAAACTGCTTCCAGGAGGAAGCAATATTTTAACTATTATATATTGTAATAAAAAGACATAACTCAAGAGTCTTAAAAAGCATGCTTTTTTCTTCTTCTTTTCACACAACCTCCCTAAGCTGCTGGCTTATTTGCTCTTGGCTCCAAGTTTTCGCTGTCTTATCTCTTACAATCCTGGCACACAAGAGAGTCCAGTGGGATTTTTTTTAAAGAACTGGAACTAATCATGTTTTCTTTTCCTAACAATGTACTTAGGGAGGAGACAGGAGCTAAGACAATGATGGTGTTGCCTTCTTGGGCAAGCTATCTCTATGGATCAGAGTGACCAAACTCTGACCACCCCCACCACCCCAGATATGCAGGGGCTAATGGGAACTGAAATTCAACAACACCTGGGGGGTTGTAGGTTACACAGCCTTGCTATAGATTTATTTTTAAATCCTCCATGTTCACCCAATACAGTGATACCTTGGGTTACATATGCTTCAGGTTACATATGCTTCAGGTTACAGACTCCGCTAACTCAGAAATAGTACCTCGGGTTAAGAACTTTGCTTCAGGTTGAGAACAGAAATCGTGCTCCGGCAGCACAGCAGCAGCAGGAGGCCCCATTAGCTAAAGTGGTGCTTCAGGTTAAGAACAGTTTCAGGCTAAGAACGGACCTCCAGAACAAATTAAGTACTTAACCCAAGGTACCACTGTACAGGACTGAATTCAGTGTTGGAAAATATATGCCAACTTGCTACCTGCAGCGATTGCAAGAGGAGCCCCATGGCTCTGTCTTCTAGATGGGCGAAATTTTGTATTTAATCATTTGTAGCCAGCCAACATATTTAAAGGAGGCTTCAGTGACTGCAGCTGTTTTGTGCAGTTTGGCAAGAAAACAATATATTTGTTTAAGAAAAGTAACATCCAGGACCTCTTTGGGATATTTAAACCATTTTAGAAATGGCACAGGCTCCAGTTTGTTTTAAAAGTTTTGCAACCAGCAAATAAAAAATAATTTTATTACAGCTGTTGCTTAAATTATAGCCTTTCAGAATGACACACCAGAGGAGAAGAAAAACACAACACAGTGAGGAGATCTTACGTGAGCACATGGTAACTGAAAGAAACATTTTGACCCAAACATTATTGTAAAGTATACTTTTCTGTTCCCCTCTGTGAACTTGGCTGCAGGGCGAGCTATACCCTCCTGGTGAGAAAGGCACAGTAAAATGTTTCTCTATGGCAAAAGTAATATGCATATTAACTAGTGACGAATTCTATTTAACCTTCAGACTTGGAGGTTGTTCTTAGGGCTGCCCTCTCTTCCCAACCTCCATCTTATGTCAGTTTATTAACAATTCAATTATGCAAAACATGTGCTAGGTACAATGTGAATACTTCCAAGACTAAGGTACTTGGACTCATAGGGAGGAATCTGATATTCTGTTTTTATGATCGTTCTATTACTGCAAGCATTTCTGATCTCTTTCTTCGTGCTGTGTGCTGTTCTGGGTGTTCTCCTGGACCCTCCTGAGATAATTAGGGGCGTGCCATGGAGGCAAAACAGGGGAAAGGCCCATTGTGTTAGCACACCATCCAACATTTCTCTGTTGAAAATAGGGACATCCTATTCCATATCCTCCAACTTTTCTCCAACGAAAATAGGGACATCCTACCATACCCTCTGTGGGACACAGGTGGCGCTGTGGGTTAAATCACAGAGCCTAGGACTTGCCAAGCAGAAGGTTGGCGGTTTGAATCCCTGCAATGGGGTGAGCTCCCATTGCTCGGTCCCTGCTCCTGCCAACCTAGCAGTTTGAAAGCAAGTCAAAGTGCAAGTAGATAAATAGGTACCACTCTGGCAGGAAGGTAAACAACATTTCCATGTGCTGCTCTGGTTCACCAGAAGCGGCTTATTCATGCTGGCCACATGTCCTGGAAGCTGTACGCCGACTCCCTCGGCCAATAAAGCGAGATGAGCGCCGCAACCCCAGAGTCAGCCACGAGTGGACCTAATGGTCAGGTGTCCCTTTACCTTTACCATACCCTCTAGCATTTCTCTGATGAAAATTGTTGTTGTTGTTTAATCGTTTAGTCATGTCCGACTCTTTGTGACCCCATGGACCAGAGCACGCCAGGCACTCCTGTCTTCTGTAAACGGCATTTCTGTGCACTGCTCTGGTTTGCCAGAAGCGGTTTAGTCATGCTTGCCACATGACCCAGAAGCTGTACGCTGGCTCCCTCAGCCAATAAAGCGAGATGAGCACCACAACCCCAGAGTCGGTCACGACTGGACCTAATGGTCAGGAGTCCCTTTACCTTTAAGTGAAAGCAGGACAGTCCGGGATCAAATCAGAAACTGGGACGACTTCTGTAAATCCGTGACTGTCCCTGGAAAATAGGGACACTTAGAGGGTCTGTGTCAGTGGGACTAATTGTGCTGGCTCCTGCAACTGTTCAGATGGACCTGGTCTATGGTGTTCCATGGTGTCAGGAGTGCGTGCAGGAGCCAGGCCCTGTGACCAGTAGGGCGTCACAGGGGTGGGGCCTTCCTCAGTTTGTTCAGGAGAGGCAAGGCGCGGCTGCACAGGTGAGGCCGCTTGGGAACTCAAAGCACCTGGTGGCAAGAGCCAGGAAGGGATATAAGGTCAGCAGTTCCCTTCGGCTCTTTGCCACAGCAACACGTTTCCTGCCTTGCTGTGTGTGGCTTCTTGCTTCCTGATCCTCAGACCTCGGCTTCCTGACTACTTGCTTCTCGCCCCTTGGACCCTTGACTTCGTGACTCCTTGCTTCCTGACCCTCGGACCCCTGACTTCTGGACTCTCATTCCTGCTCCCACCCCACCATCTTGCCCCTGGTCCCGACGTCCTCAGCCAGGACTTTGATCGCCCATAGACCGGACCGTGATACATGGTGTGAACACAACTGAGCAAGAGCCACAGGGGAAAAGAGCAGCCACAGTCCCTGTATCTTTCTGCAGGAAGAGACGAATCTACAGACATTCAGTCATTCAAATTAAGTAGCCACACGTCCATGGGCTACTGAACAAATTAAAATATTATATTTCATGTGCCACATCACATTAATCATACGCACGAAACAGCAGACAGAATAAAAGCAAGAAAGTGTCCCCGCTCCAATAAAAGCATTGGCATACAGAAGGATTTCACCTACCCATCACCCCTGGCCTGGGAGGAAGAGTGAACAAAGTGAATAAAGACCAGAGAGATTTCAAAAAGTTGGGCTGATACAAAATTGCTCAGAAAACAATTTCCTCACAATTTTTGATATTCTTCATATCTTTATTTGTTTTCTGGCTCTGCCTGAACTGTTGGAGAAATTCATTCTTCCCCCAGGGAAGATTTGGCAAAACGGTCCTGCCAATGTCACCAACTTTGGCTGGCATTCAACTGGGTTTTATAGAAGAAGTTCCATTAAAATTAATGAGCATGACTAAGTTAGGTCCATTAATTTCAGGTAGTTTACGTAAAAATTTAGTGCAACCAATGCAGACCTTTGTATTGAAATGTATTTGGATTATGTTGGAATTTGAACTAGTATGGATTTACTTTTAGGGTACTTGGAGATACGATAATGGTTTCACTGTAATTTTTTTTTTAATCTGCAATTTTTTCATACTTTATTTTTCCTTGACCCTGTTTCTGGTTGTGATAATTTTGGGAAGTGCATTATGTTTTTTCTTTTGAATATTTGTTTTGAATATTTTATAACAATTAATGATACAAATCTCATTCATCATGTTATTTGCAAATAACTTGGGGAGTACATTATCCAGTAGTCCTAAATAAAAGCGCACCAAAGCTTGTCTGTTGAACCTTCCCACCCCTGCTTTTCTTCTGGCTCGGTTGGACGTTCTCCCCCAGCCCCAGAGGTAGCAGAAATAGGTTTACACGTCACAGGTCATAACCTAGGTGGGGTTCTTGCTTGTTTATTTCTTTGCAAGCAAGTTTCATGGGAGTTGGCTACAAAGGGGGATGAAAAACTGTTTTAAGCTGCAACGGTGGCTCCCACAATCCCATAGTTAATTATGGCATTTGAGTGCAAGTCGGGTGGGGTAAAAGCAAGTGTTGAAGGATTATGCAGCAGCGGGGAATTGGCTGGATCCCTTAACTGCTCATTTGCAGACATTTTCGCATGAGTCTGCTTGCAGATGTATAGTAAACCTTGGTGAAGAAAACCTACTTTATTGTCACGGAAAGGACGAAGAAGGGAACAAAGTTGTTCTAAAATTCCCTTTAAAATACATGTTTTGTAGAGGGTCGAACATTATTTGTGAAGGCTCAAAGCAAGAAATAGGAAGCTTTTATTTCATGTTGGGGCAGATGATTGTTGTTTCTGATTGTATAAATGCTGCCGTGGGTCATTTTCTCCTCAACCCCAAGCCTCATTACTCAACCCCCACCATCCGGTCTCTAGAAGAATAGCTCTCTTGCTGACGGATTTATTCCAGCCAAAAATGTATATAAACACAAACTTGCTTTACAAGTGTTCTGCAGTCATGTTTGGTACATTTTCCATCTTCTGCATGACAGAAAAACCTTCCACTATCATACTTGGCTGAAATATTATATTGCAAACATTTTTTTTCATGACCTCCGAAGCCTACAGACATTTGGATGTTTAAATACTTAATTGGTGCTGCCTCTACTAGAGTCGCTTACTGAATGCAACCACATACTCCATTTGTTAAGTCATAGACAACTACAAGAAGGGTTGTTAAATAATAGCTTGGATGAGAGCAAACTTGAAATCAAGCTCCCTTTGGATTTCATCCTGACATAAGATGACATACAAATCAAACCATTTATAGACACATCATAAAGCTTGTTCTTCTTGACATTCAGGTCAAACACTTTGTATGCACTTCATTTTTAAGAAAGTACTTGTAGAGGCCCAACCAACAGAAGTTTTAATCAGCTTTTCAGAATTCCTTGTACAGTATATTGTTATAGATTGGGGGGGGGGACCCCCAAGCTTAGAAATTGGGTTACATAAATGATAGGATTTTTATTATTTGGGATGTGAAGGCAGAAATGCAAACTGAAGAAGACTTCCTGGGCTAGCCTATGCAAAACGACCTTGCCAAGCTAAGGCCATTAAGAAACAATACAGGAGCCACCGAGAACCATTTTTAATGCATGAGAACTATCCTCCCTGCTTACCCAGAGGTATTAGCAAGGACTGGGGGTTTGGAAGGTTGCCAAGGTAACTGGATGTGAGGTTACAAGAAAAAAGAGTTGTTAGCAAGGTGTTCTGGAAGGAAGAAGGGGGAAGAAGAAAGACTGGGATCCATCTTGGGCAGACTGGCTGAAGGCTGGCTGGGAGAGATGGCTTGGTCTCCAGAACTGCGCTGCTGTGGGAAACGAGCCCTTCTTGAAACGACTATGCTGCAAGAGCTGAACTCTCTCCATGCAGACTGAAGGTGTAAATAGGTGAATAAACCATATTTCTTAAAGCTACGACAGTCTCCGCCATGTCTCAATTCTTCAAAGGACCACAGACTCCATGGGCTCTTGCCTCCGCTCAGTAGAGAGAGGGGGAGACATGAGAATTTTGTAACAATATTTATATACTCTGGTGAAGCACATGTTAAGAGTACAGTGGTACCTTGGGTTACATATGCTTCAGGTTAGAGACTCCGCTAACCCAGAAATAGTACCTCGGGTTAAGAACTTTGCTTCAGGATGAGAACAGAAATTGTGCTCCGGCGGCACGGTGGCAGCGGGAGACCCCATTAGCTAAAGTGGTGCTTCAGGTTAAGAATAGTTTCAGGTTAAGAATGGACCTCCGGAACAAATTAAGTTCTTAACCTGAGGTACCACTGTAGTTCTATGACCCTTTACCATTAAAACACCATTATGGAAAGCAGCTACACGTGGCTTCGTATTGCTCAGAATATAGTGGGGAAAGTAAGAAACGGCTATTTAAGCCAGCCATTTCTCCTGCTCAAAATCACCCTTCACCCATTGACTCATCTCCTAAGAGATGAAACATAAAACAAGTAATGTTTTACGTGAAACTAACATTAAAAAACTCGAAGGGAATGTGATCCCCTAAGGTGAGAGCATTCATTCCATTGTCCAGACACCAAAATGGAGGGATCTGACCCCAATCAAGACTTATCAATGTCTAGCTGAAGATATCACTCCGGACAATCGCTGAGTTGTACTTCCATCCAGGATTGTGATTTTACGTGAAAAATTGCAGTGCGCAAGCAGCACAGTGAGAGAATCCAAGAACAAAGCAGAATCCCACATCGACCAGCATTCACGCAGCAAAGAAGTGCAGACGTCAAGAGCTGTAGAGATGTTGGAGAAAGATTTCCTCACCCAGCCCATTCCCAACGTGCTCATTCTTAACTGAGGGGGACGACCCTATGAGAACCGTCTTCTTGGAATGTTTTGGTTTGTAGCCTGATTGAATCTTGGACAAGATACCCCGCGAAAAATAGCAGCTTACCAATCATAGTTGTTGATTTCAGATTTATCACCACCCTCCGAAAGGGAATATTCCCCGAAGCTGTAGCTTCCCAGCCTAAGAAAAGCAGCCAGAGGTGAAGTAATATGAAGCATGATTGGGCCCTGTGAGCCCATCTGCTCTCTTCTCTTCATTTCCCGTGTACGAATATGTCAGTGGTGGATAATAGTATCTCTCCTTACATTTTCTCGCACTCATCAACTTATACCTGCTTAGAGACATGACATTTAAAACGCTGGAGCCACGCTGTTCACGGAATGACAGACCTTAAATCAAACTTTATCTGAGCGCATGTCTTTCTGTCAATGTTAAGCGGTAGTAGCTATTCCAGTTAGCGAGAACCAGAAGCTGTGTTTTACTCGTTGCCCAAGTTCTCGCTCGCTTCGATAGACGCATCTCTAATTTTGGGATTGCGACAGCCTTCAGTTTCAACATCTGGGAGGGAAATAATGGTGTGAGGACCCTTAATATTTGATCCCTGAATGTTTTAAAGGGTCCGATTCCAAGGCTCATTGCAATAAAGTCAGCATTGCACGTGAAACTTAAGCCAACTAGAATAACCACTTCTGGTGTGGCAGCCGCTGTGGTAGTTGTCTGGCTGCCAGTGGCACACACACACAGAGCGGGCAAATAGATTGGTTTACTCCACGTTGCAGCAAGACTCAAAGAGCCACCTGAGGGGGTTATATGACTCAATCTCTCACACGCTCCTTTTACCACCTCTCACAGAAACCATTAAAACACACTGCGGGAAAACTCCCCAAGTCCACCTTGGCTGCATACCGTGGTTCACCGGTGCTAGAGGATTAATCACAAGCTACTGTTTCAAAAGAAGAAGAAAACGGGCAGCTGGCTGCCAAATTTCTCCCTAAACCAGAGCTTTTGTTTTTGCAGTCGCACCTTCTCACTAGGCCATCGGCAAAGGCGAGAGCAGCGCTCCCCGTGCCAAGAGAGGTAAACAAAAATAGAAATGCGCACAGAATTATGAGGCCGATTGACTGTGGCAGGTGGGGTTTGGCAGTCTGGTTCTGATTTTCAAGCAGGGGATTAAAGCCAAAACCAAGGCATTGCCACAGTAAATTAACCATATTCCAACAGTTATGTGGCTCATTTCTTTTCACTTCTACTTTCATTTTACATTAGCGACGTTTGGCACGTCTGACTTTAAAAGCCATCATTTCTGTTTCAGAAGCAATGCAGAGAAAGGTTTATTCCCCTGTGTGAAGCTACAGCCCTTTTTGGTTTGAGCACCAATTTTCTGGACACAGAGTGAAAAACGAGCATGCTCATTGTCCTATACAAAATGTTGTAAACTGACCAGGACATGCCTGGAGGGGTAATAGTTTTGCAGGTCACATCAGCCAAAAATACCTCATATCTTCTCCCCCTTCCCCTCAGCCTTGTGGGACCCTGCTCCTCCTGGCGACTCATTAGATGACCTTGTTGAGGACTGGAATAACCAGCTCTTGGCAGCCATTGATGAGATCGCGCCTAAGCGCCCTCTGCGACCCCGTCGAAACCAGGCCCCTTGGTTTACTGAGGAGCTCCGGAAAATGAAGCGGGATCTCAGACGGCTAGAGCGAGTATGGCGACGGACTCGCGACGGAGCCTCAAGAACATCTTATAGGACGCTTATGAAAGCCTATGAGATGGCTATGAAAGCTGCTAAGAAATCTTACTTTGCAGCTTCCATTGCATCCGCTAGCTCTGGCCCAGCACAACATTTTGGAATAATTAGATCAATAACGTCCTTAGGAGGACAACCAAATTTAAGCACAAATTCAACCCACAGCTGTGAGGCATTCGCGAGCTTTTTTGCGGAGAAAGACCCGTTGCTCCACCGTGACCTCCCTGCCAATTTAGATACAGTGACTGAACTGGAGGCACCTTGACTGACTTCAGGTCCAGTGTTGGACCATTTCGATCCAATACTCCCTGCTGATGTGGATAGATTCCTCCAAGTTGGTAGGCCCACCACCTGCCTCCTTGATCCGTGCCTGTCTTGGCTGATTAGGGAGTGTCCAGATGTTGCACGGACCCCCCCGGTTGAAATTATCAATTTGTCCCTTGACATGGGGACATTCCCAGGGGAACTGAAGGAAGCAGTGGTATGTCCACTCTTAAAGAAAACTTCATTAGACCTCTTAGACCTATCTAATTACTGCCCAGTTTCAAATCTTCCATATCTGGGTAAGGTAATTGAGAGAGCAGTTGCTGAACAGCTTGGTAGGTTTCTGGAGGAAACATCGGCTTTAGATCCATTTCAGTCCGGTTTCCGTCCTGGTTTTGGGACCGAGACGGCTCTGGTTGCCCTAACAGACGATCTCATAAAACAATTGGCCCAAAAGCTGGATAAGTAAGGAAGTCTTCACATGCTTATGCATGCATGTAAAGAGGAGAACGGACTGATTTCTCTTGAGAGGGAGTAATATAGCCAGGGTGCCACCACTGAGAAAGTCCTATCTGTGCTTCTATTGTACTTTGGGTGGTGGGACTTCAGAGGTGTTTACCTATGCTAATGTTATACCTGGGTCTTGCCCTGAGATGTCTGCTTATGCTAGGTAAAGGTAAAGGGACCCCTGACCATTAGGTCCAGTCGTGGCCAACTCTGGGGTTGTGGCGCTCATCTCGCTTTATTGGCCGAGGGAGCCGGCGTACAGCCGGCGTTCATCATGTGGCCAGCATGATGAAGCCGCTTCTGGCAAACCAGAGCAGCGCATAGAAACGCCATTTACCTTCCTGCCGAAGTGATACCTATTTATCTACTTGCACTTTGACGTACTTTCAAACTGCTAGGTTGGCAGGAGCAGGGACTGAACAACAGGAGCTCACCCCATCGCGGGGATTCAAACCACTGACCTTCTGATCAGCAAGTCCTAGGCTCTGTGGTCTTGTACCAAAGACTTGTCTGGACATGTTTGCCAAGGTTAAACTAGTATAACCCCTCTCTACCCCTCCCTTTTTGTGACATGTCAGTGATGTAGCAATGATGTATCAATGATGCTGTACGAACTGTATTCTGGGATGTGGTAGGAAAGTTTTAAAAGTCATTGTCACCCCATCCTTGGGGTTCAAAATTCCTCTTTGAACCTGTTGCTCAATAAACTTTGGTCTACAGCTATTTGCTCCGGTTGGTGGCTGGACTCCTTCCTTTATTCCACAGGGACCCGCAGGCTCTGCCCGACGAGCTGGGCGACTAAGCAGCCTCACACCTAGATTTTTCCATAACAGGGACCATATGGAGGAACTGAAACACTTCGGTGGAATAACAGGATAGAAGGCAAAGAATATATACTGTGTTGAGCAACACTGCATTTCTTTGCTATAGTATGGTATCTTTAAATACAGTACATCCAGTTCTTGTTTCTCCTCAATTCAGCCAAACCAACTGAAATTAGAATATTATTTTCTAGGTCACAATTTACAGCAGTAATTAATCCATTGCATATAAATTTATGTCCCACGTAATATGTTTAAACCAGGCTCCCAGCAAAACAAAATAATTTATACTTAAAAGCTATGGTTTTTATGGAAATTTGAATCCCAGTTATTAACAGCCATTGATCAAGAAACTAATAATAACAACAAAAGCGGATGTATTCTAAGCTGGTATAAATCAGCTGGGTAATAAGACTAGCATTATATAATTAAAAATAAAGCCCTGCTATTCCATTTGCAGCCCTACCTATAAAATATAAAGATCTGAAAGAGTTAATGGGCTTCAATAGCTCTTATAATAGGCCAAGCTATTTTTGTGGAAACAATGAACTCTGTTCACCTGCAATTTGATTTTTAAAAATGGAAAGAAAAAAAGTCAATGCCTAAATTTAAATCCCTGTCTACAGTCTGGAAAGATTGTTTTGTGAGACCAGTACATTTGTGTCCTTTTAAAAGAAAAACATTTCCTGAAGATGACTTGAGTGAGTGCTGCTGAATTTGCATCCTTAATATAATCAGCCTTTAGGGAGTTCAAGGAAAGATTTTAATCTCCATAAAGAAATTGAGTATTATTCAGCTATCTGTTAAAAGTGCACTTCAAGAGCATTTCCGTCTGTATGGGGTGGTCCTACACAGTTCTATTTTTCTAGAAAAAGAGGTGTCAGAACTCACCCTGAACACCTCCTTTGTTCTCTTAAAATGTCAATAGCACACGCTTGCTTGCCAGAACTGAGTTTCAGTGAGTTCTGGCTGAAAAGAAGCCCTGGTCCTACACACTCTGATCCAGCACCAATAATGTTCTGCCCCAGAGAGAGGAAACCCATGGCTTTCCAGATGTTGTTGGACTACAAATCCCACCTCTCTCTCTCTCTCTCTCTCTCTCTCTCTCTCTCACACACACACACACACACACACACACACACACACACCAATGTCAACCTCATTTTTGTGGAGCGGAAACAACTGGATGTAAAACTAGTATGTCTGATAGTTCACTTTTCGAAGAATGCTGGCTACGTTGCATAGCAACCAGCTTCCAGAATCAACTGGCATTTTCTTATTGGTAGTACTAATTTTATCTATACCCTGCACATCTGGCTGGGTTGCCCCGGTTTCTTTGGGCGGCTTCCAACACAGGAAAAAGGAGATGAAATTTAAAGATTTATTGCAATATATCTTCTTTTATTGAAGAATAGACACTAGAAATGTGTTCCATATACCCAAGAAAACATAAAAATGCTTGGACACAAATACTTACCCTCTAGGTCGGTCTTTTCAGTGGTAGCACCCCATATAGAGCGCAGCATTTCATACCCTTTAAAAATAAAAATAATAATAATAATAATAATGCAAAATGCAACATACAGAGGTTCTATGTTTAATTTATAAGAACATTTCAAATCCTGAATAGTTATTACAAGGGAAAAAATTGATTCATCTTATGCACCTCTTTGTCTTTAAACTTTTTCTATCTTCTTTCAAGCATATTCATCTTTGGTTGTGCCTCCCTGACCCACATGTAACTTGTTCATTTATTCATCATCATCATCATCATCATCATCATCATCATCATCATCATTTATTGTATGAAATAAAAATTGTTGTTTGTTTTCTCTGCTTATAAACACATTTCATGTAGGCGAATAGACGTGCCTTGAAAACCCTTATTTTTGTGAAATTTTGGCTGGCTTTTATTTGTGACACTTCAGTTGGCCTAGTAAAAGTATTACCCTATTTTGGATTTTGGACGTTTTTTAAGAGTCAGCACAGCTACCTTTAATTCTTTGTGTAACCTGGAAATATATTTTAAGATGAAGAGCAAGTAGTAACCTCTACTATCCCATTAATAATTTTTTACTATCCTTGACCATTAAAGTGACATATTGACAACATAAGGGTGCCTCCAGTCAGTCAGTATTTTGCATTTGCCCAAAATGGCACCATCAACACACAAGAAGACAGTAGACTTGCAGGGACCCCAAAGTTGGTAGAAGTACAAAAAATTTTTTTAGGGAAAATACCCTAAGGCTGGGGGAGGGCCCAAAATAGCCTTCTGGAATCTGCTCAGTGGTTCCATGGGATGTTTGCTGACAGATGGAATACAACAACTTGAATCCTGACTGGGTGCTACTCCACACTGCCACATTTTGTTGCAGGCCCCACTTGTCCAATGTGTTAAAGGTAAAGGTGAAGGGACCCCTGACCATTAGGTCCAGTCGTGACCAACTCTGGGGTTGCGGCGCTCATCTCGCTTTATTGGCCGAGGGAGCTGGCATACAACTTCCGGGTCATGTGGCCAGCATGACTAAGCCGCTTCTGGCGAATCAGAGAAGCACACGGAAATGCCGTTTACCTTCCCGCTGGAGCGGTACCTATTTATCTACTTGCACTTTGATGTGCTTTCGAACTGCTTGGTTGGCAGGAGCAGGGACCGAGCAACGGGAGCTCACCCCATTGCAGGGATTTGAACTGCCAACCTTCTGATCGGCAAGCCCTAGGCTCTGTGGTTTAACCCACAGCGCCACCCACTTCCCTTGCTGTTCTTTAGGACCTCCGTATTTTAAATGTTCACTAAGACTGTCATGGAGCATTATCAGTACAGAATGCAGATGCTGATGAGAAAGTCTACTTACATCTCCATCCACTTCTCTCTCACTCGCTGAATGATCAAACCAAATGGGATTGCTATGCCTCTAGAGCCCTAGCGACCAAGGAGCCAGCAGAGGGAGGTGTCACAATGAAGGGCGTGTCACAAGGACCTCCGCAACCTAGCAACCACCAGCACTCAACTGACACTACTAAGTTTGCTTATCTGGCTTTTAATCCATGTTCAGCCCCAACACATTTTAAAAGGGAATAGGATGTAAATCAGATCACCCAAAGGCCTGGTTAAAAAGGAATGCTTTTGCCTGGTGCCTAAAAGTATATAATGAAGGCGCCAGGCAAACCTTCCTGGGAAGAGCATTCAACAGATTGGGAGTCACTGCAGAGAAGGCCCATCAAAAGGTGAGAAATGGGACTCACAGTACTCAGCTCTGTGGTTTAACCCACAGTGCCACCCGCGTCCAATGTGTTATATGGTGTTAAATACCATTGGTCTAATCATTTAATACAGTTCCATCTTGCTGAAAGGCAGCAGGCTGGGGGCTGGGCTGGTCAGTGCCTGGATGGGAGGTTGTACAGTGCCTTGAGTTCAGTGTTGAGAGAAAGGATGTAAATGTACTAAATTCAGTGGGAAATCAAGTGGCTCACTTTTATTCTTCAGAGCATGCAAACTTACAATTCCATCCACTTTGTATAAAAAGCAAGCAATTATTGTTGTTGTTTTCATGTGGCTATTGCCTTGCTATTCATCATCCTGGCCAGTGGTTAGCATCCTGTCTATTTGAGTGGAAACGAATTTCTTTCAGCACATTTTCCTCAGTTTTCAAGCTCTGCAGCATGGATTGAAATGCAAAGCAGGTAAGCTCCCACCCAGCATCAGTTCTAGCAGAAACCTATCTACACACACATACAAGCCATACCAGCATAACACAGGACATTTCAAGAGCAGGGAGGTTTGGGATGAGCTGGCTGGTGATCCACTAGATCCTGAGCTGGGTCTCACTGCTTTCGTGAGACAACATTGGATCCAGTCCATGTAACAGCCTAGGGTTGATGCAATTATTGGCCTGGATTGATCCCTAAAATCCTACCCTGTTTTTACCATGGCCACATTGCATGGCAGGGCTGCAGATGGGGCAAAGTAGGGAAGCTAAGATTGTGCCCTAAACTGGCAAAAGCTAGTGCCTCTGTTAGCATGCTGGGGTTTTGCTGCGGAGACCTGGATTCACATCCCTGCTCAACTGAGAAGTTCAAGAGTCCTTCACTGTCTGAACCCTGTCTTCCTCACCTGGTTATCTTTACGAGGATAAAGTGAGGTGCGTCACAGTCGTGTATATCATCTTCAGTTCATGCACTCCATTAGATGACATCTTTGTACCTCGATGACGCACCTTCCAAGATTCCCCTCTGCTACATCACTGCCTATCTTGCTCTCGTAACCTCGGCTTTTCTGTTTCCCATCAAAACTTTACATGAGTCAGGGAAACACACAACAACAACAACAACAACCATGGCCGGTTTTCAAACTCAGATTAAGTACTTACTTTTATCACAGGCTTGAGCTAATTTCCTTAAACCATCATCACAAAATCACAGTGCTCAGGGGGATACTGTCTTGAATGCAGTCCTTTCTGACAGATGGAAGATTCCTTTCTTACAGATTGTAAGCTCAAGGCTGACAAGAGACCTTTGGGGAACAATACTATTTCTTTCTAAGGCAGTACCAGCTACAGGTCAATTGTCATACTAACTAAAAACAAACAAAGAAAACAGCCATGTTCCTGCTGCCTTGTCTGGGCTCCTTAATTTTCACCCGAAGGGAGCATACAAGCAATACCGCAAATTAGCAAAACTGCCTATTATTTTTGCAGATGAGCATTTTGACCTCATTCGCCGTTGTCCGGCCTTCCTTTGATAGAAATATTTGTGTTCCTTGCTCTCGGCCATTTCCCCTCCTCCCTCAGAGCTCTTAACCATGCATTAAAGAAGAAAACTGGTAACCTTCAGTGATGCAGCTACTTACCTCCTAAACCACAATAATTAATCCCTAGTGGGTAACAAATACTACGCAATTTATTCTTATTTGGCTGCAGCTCGAAGGGACCTGGACTCTGAATTAGCAAACGCTTGGCGTTCAATCTGGAAAGCATATGTTTCCCTTCCATCATTCAATCCATCAAAATGCCAACCAGCTCTGGCTGCCGGCCCCCCTCCCCATCCAAAAGAGGAGAAAAAGAAAAGAAAAGAAAAGAAAAGAAAAGGTCTGGGAATGGCACTTTTTGATATTACTCATTAACATTAATGTCCTGGTATAAAGATATGTTTTATTTGCAGGTAACCAACAGGCTCATGGGCATCTGGGAACACTTTGAATGATTGCCAAAAGTCAGGGAGGAGGAGGGAAGAAAGAAAGAAACGTGGGTCAACTAATGATCAACATCCCCTTTTAATCAGATGAAGCTGTTGCAATGTGTCAATCCTCTAGGGGAACAAGGACCTTTCACCTCACCAAAGCCTGCAGTAGCATTTACCTATCCTTTTGCTTTGTGAGAAGACCAGTGGGTGAGGGCACGTTCGGGCACGCATATGATGCATTGCATGTAGCAGTTGAATCTGATAAGTTTAGACAAAGGATGTCAGAGTCCAGCACAGGGGGCTGCAAAACTCATCACAGCAAACATGATTTGCTGTATTTTTTGCTCTACAGTGGTACCTCGGGTTACATACGCTTCAGGTTACATGCGCTTCAGGTTACACACTCCGCTAACCCAGAAATAGTACCTTGGGTTAAGAACTTTGCTTCAGGATGAGAACAGAAATCGTGCTCCAGCACGGCGGCAGCAGGAGGCCCCATTAGCTAAACTGGTGCTTCAGGTTAAGAACAGTTTCAGGTTAAGAATGGACCTCCAGAACAAATTAAGTACTTAACCCGAGGTACCACTGTATAAAACTCACTTTTTCCCTCCTAAAAAGTAAGGGGAAATGTGTGCGCGTCTTATGGGGAGAATGCAGGCTGCGCAGCTATCCCAGAAGCCAGAACAGCAAGAGGGATCACTGCGTTCGCTGCGCAGCGATCCCTCTTGTTCTGGCTTCTGGGATTCAGAAGATTTTTTTTCTTGTTATCCTCCTCCAAAAACTAGGTGCGTCTTATGGTCTGGTGCATCTTATAGAGTGAAAAATACTGTAGTTTTAAACCAGGGCTGAGTCACACATGCAGGTGCATACCCGAGTCATTGTCTCCCTGTGACGAAGATGTGAACTGGCTCATGGTATAATTCAGCATATGTTCAGAAGTCCCAAAACTTTGCACCAGAGCACAGAGAGGAATTAGGATCATGGAAGCAAACCTAATCTCAGATTCCATGTCTTGGGAGGTTGTATGAACGGTCTGCAAAGTATCAGATTGTGCAAAGAGAGACTTCACGTGTGCTGGTTGTACAGGCCAAACGTAGCCTCTCCACGTGTTGAACTCATCAATGCATGGAGGCCGGGGCCAAGGGCCCAAAGTATTTTATATTTTGTTTTGTTTTGTTTTGTTTATATAATGATTAATTTATAAGATGGCTTCTAAGAGGTTTGCAAGCATAAAACCAATTACAAAAAATGAAACACACACAATTCAAACACACAATAGCACTATTTCATAAAAAATGTTAAAAACAAACATCCACAAATGAAAGGTATAATAAAACAAGGGGCATTAAAAAAAAAAACACAGAACAACAATGAAAACAATTAAAAGAGGGAGGTCTGCTTCTTGGCCTCCCTCCGCTCCAGCCTCTGCTTCTGTCTCTGATTCTGAACTGCTCTCTGCCACAGCTTCTTCCTGTTCACCAGACCCTTCTGAATTCAGCTTCTGAACCTCTTCCTCCCAGGCTGCTCCGTCTTCCCCCTCTGACCATTCATCATCATTCCACCTCCAATCCCCTAGCTGTGAGTCTTCTTCCCTTGGGGGTTCCCTTGGGGCTTTCCCAGCTGCTGACTCTGTGGTGAACACACAGGGTCCCCGGACATTTCACCATCTATGGATCCCTGTGCCACCACTTTATTTCTCGCTGCCACCTCCCAGGCCCTACCTGGTACAATACTGAGTCCAGTCAGGGTTAAATTGAAACATAAACTTCTGTTTATTTATTGCAGTGTGGTTTCATAAACGGTATCGGTCCATTACAATCATGGGGTGCCTATCCAGACCTATAACTTCCGCTACCTGCTCTCACTCACTAAACCAACTCTCAGATATTTACTTGTCTTCCTAGCCCCTAACTGTTCCTGACTCAGCTTATTTCGCTACACTAACTCAACCTACCCACAGACTCTATCCCAATTCACTCCCACTCCAACCAACCACCCAACTCCCAACAAACTCCTCCTTCGCCCCTCCCAGAGCTGGTTTTATAGTCCCTCTGACTCCACCCCCTGGATTCTGATTGGGTAACTTGTTTACTACTTCACCTCCAGCACTCTCATATGTTAATGCCGCAGCCTCCCACTACTCCTATGAATCCAGCCGGTCCACAACAACTGACTAGGCCAGTGGTTGCAAACCTTTTGGAGGCCGAGTGCCCAAACTGCAACCCAAAACCTACTAATTTATCACAAAGTGCCTACACGGCAATTTAATGTGGGATAATAATTAATATACCATAATAAAATGAGCTGGGGGGGGACTGGCCTGAGTTATGGAGCTTTTGGGGGAGCATTGCCTTGAGTTTTTTGAGGGGGATTGCCAAGACTTGCACAGTTTTTTGGGGGGAGCTTGGATCACAGTTGTTTTTTGGGGGGAGAAAAACATTCACACACATTATAAATGCTTCCTATGGCATGCGGAGCAGAAACAACATATAGAGCTTTGGGGGGCATTGCCCAGAGTTTTTTAAGGGGTTGCCAAGACTTGCAGAGCTTTGGGGGGCTGGGACGCACGTGGTGCTGTGGGTTAAACCACAGAGCCTAGGACTTGCCGATCAGAAGGTCGCAGTTCGAATCCCCGCGACGGGGTAAGCTCCCGTTGCTCAGTCCCTGCTCCTGCCAACCTAGCAGTTCGAAAGCACGCAGTGCAAGTAGATAAATAGGCATTACCGTTTACTTCTCTGGTTCACCAGAAGCGGCTTAGTCATGCTGGCCACATGACCCCGAAGCTGTACGCCAGCTCCCTCAGCCAATAAAGCAAGTTGAGCACCGCAACCCCAGAGTCGCCCAAGACTGGACCTAATGATCAGGGGTCCCTTTACCTTTACCTTGGAACACAGTTGTTTTTTGGGTGGGAGAAAAACACTCACACACATTATAAACTCTTCCTATGGCATGTGGAGCAGAAACATAGTCTCAAGGATCGCAGGCAGCAACCAATCAACGAAAACCCTTGACAAAGTCACCAATCACACAAACTACAGCCTGCTGACTGCAAAAAAGAATCCCACCAATCGTCGGGGCCGCGGGGAGGCAGGAATACAGCTGCTTTGCGGAGATAAACTGCCTCTAAGCTGCTGCCAGAGGGGTGGGAGTGGTTTACTCACGAGGAGGCATGGGGGAAGCTGCTGCTCAATTTGAAAACCCCAAACAACGGCACTGCTGGCGTGATGGCACGTGCCAACGGAGAGGGCTCTGCGTGCCCACTCTGGCACCTGTGCCATAGGTTCACTGCCAATGGACTAGGCCTTCACCCCCTTGTCTTTGTCTTTTTCAGCAGCTGTATTTTATCAGTTCCCTGTGTGGAAGCCACAAACACTCCTATGTCCTTCGCCAGTGCCTTGCACATTGCCAGAATGAATTGATGTTAAACAGCAGCAGTGGTACACTCCTCAAACCCTGAAGATACAAGGCAAGTATATTTTTAGATACTTGCCGATATTTCTGAACTGGAGCACTGAGGTTCATTTGGTCACCTGCAGAATGCCAGCTCAGATAGACATTTACAATGGTGAGGGGAGAAGAGGGAAAGGATGTTTCTGAGCAAAGTCTGTTTTGAAGCTCAGGCAGTCCTATGCTAATGACTATGGTCTTTCTGCTGAGCCTGTGGCAACTAAGTAGAGGAAATAATAATGGAGATTGAAAGGCATGCTGAAGTTGACCTTTCATAACCCATCCATTCTTTAGTAGAACATGATAGGTAATGGACACATCTGCTCTCAATACCAAATGCTAACAAGGAACCTGTGACTTTAACGTCTGCAAGGGAAAGCAAAATTTGAAGAAAGGCCAAAAATGAACAGGTATTCACAGAACAGCATCAGGGCATCATTATGAAATGTTAAACAAACACGCATAATCAAGCAATGGGTCCGCTATTGACCCTCCTGAATGACGGCAAATTCTGGATATCGTACAGGTGCAGTACCTCTGGGAGACTCTGTTGGCCCTGAAAAGCTGCTCCAGAGGTGTAGGCATGGGTGGGGGGGGCTGTAAGAAAAATGAGAAGCTGTTGTTTCCTTCCCTTTGCAGAAGGGCAAGCTAGATCCATTCCATAGGATGTGGACTTCTCTCAGTACATAATGTAAGAGGTACACTTGATGTGTACATGGAGTGTAAGTGGTAGATTCCATAACAGTCCTTTCCCAATTCACCAACCCTGCTCCCCCACATCACATTCTTCAGCCCTATTTTGTTTTTGTCCATGGATCCTGTCTATCTCCTCTATGTGCTCCTCCCAACCCCACCCCACTCCATCTTCCAGAAACACGACTCCTGTTGTGTTGTGTTTTGGGGTATCATTAGATAACCATTTTCATGGGTCATGAGATGAGGACCAGAAAGTGGATAATTGAAACAAGGAAACTGTAGAATATGAGGCCACCACTTCACCAAAGCTAAGTGGGTCCATGTTTTTTCATCACCTGGACGGAAGACCTTCTGGGAACAAAGGCTGGTGACATGTTGGGTCAGCCCTGACATTATCATGTGGCTATGAAATAGGAGTTAAGGGACACAGGTGGCGCTGTGGGTTAAACCACAGAGCCTAGGACTTGCTGATCAGAAGAACGGCGGTTCGAATCCCCGCGACGGGGTGAGCTCCCGTCACTCGGTCCCTGCTCCTGCCAACCTAGCAGTTCGAAAGCACATCAAAGTGCAAGTAGATAAATAGGTACCGCTCTGGTGGGAAGGTAAACGGCGTTTCCATGCGCTGCTCTGGTTCGCCAGAAGTGGCTTAGTCATGCTGGCCACATGAGCTGTACGCCGGCTCCCTTGGCCAGTAAAGCGAGATGAGCACCGCAACCCCAGAGTCAGTCACGACTGGACCCTAATGGTCAGGGGTCCCTTTACCTTTACCTTATGAAATAGGAGTTAGAGGTGAAGGAGAAATTCAGTTCAGATTTTAATGTGAACCTGCTTAACTCCAAGTTCCCAAAGCAATGCGCAATACACTATCCTTTGAAATTCACTTTTCTCCAAGTTCTGTGATTGAGTTCCCAGAGAATGTGTGCAAAACTGCATATATTAAGAGAAAGCTTTATTATCCATTGGCAATTCACAAAATCCTACCCCTAATCTATAAAGAACCAGTATTCCTCTTTGCTGCATCTGGAATTGAATCGGCCGGATCCTGCAAAAGCAAGGAGTGTCCTTGACAGTGCAGGTGACAAATTTTTGGGAATTGCTTTGTCTGAAAAATTAACCCAATGTAGAAGAGTGGTCAGGATACAGAGAAGCATGAGAAGTTTGATTTAACATTGTTTCCCTTTCTCAGCTATGTATGTCGATAGATATGCTGCTCTTTCGCCTTTTCCATGCCCCTGGGTGTCTTTATGGAGGGGGAATATATAGAGGCACACTCATCTAGATGGCTTTTATTTGGGAACTCTTTATGACAGTGCTGCAACAGTACTGTTTATACTCCACACTTTGTTGTAACTTTCAGGTGATGCTCCTTTTCCTGAAACCATCAAAACTTTATTTTAAAAGTAGATTACAGGAAATTTCTTCGGGGGGAAAGATCTGTAAATAAGGCAAAACTGCACGGGGAAAAGTGCAAACTTGGAGAAACATGCACTAAACTGCTGAAGAATTTTCATGAGGATTAAAAACAGACATGCAAAGTGATTTTAGGAATGTGGAGAACTGAACGTAAGACTGGAAAAATAAGAAAGTGAGATGAAAATGAAATTGACAGATTTGTCTGTTCCTATTCTAAGTCTCCCGGATCAGACAGCTTCAGCGTGGTTGTTGAGGTGTCTCCAAACCACTAGCCTGTGGTTCCTCAGCACCAAGCCCAAGTTCACATACATGAGCTCAGGCTTTGTTGGACAACAAAATGATCAGTACACAAAGATCAAGTACCCCAGATCTATTCCAACTGCCTGGCTGGCTCTAGCTAAAAACGCTGAAAACTTAGCTGAACTAGAAACACTCAAAACTGTGACTCAGCTGCACAAGGACCCTGGAGAAGAAGATGGAATTCTTATGGGCTTCTGCAACTCTCATTCCCAAGCATCAAGCTCATGTTGATGCAGCTCTGAGAACCCAGGTGGATGCAGGTAAGAGAAGACAACTCCTGCCACATCATCATCAACAACAAAATCTCTTATTTATCTGGTGGAAAAACATGGGTGGAGGAGAGTTCACCTCCCTTGCCATCTCTGAACTTTGAATTGCACCCCATCATGACACTTTATAGCAGTTCAGTAGACTCCGCATACAAGGCTGTGTGCACAGATAGTTTTGGGCTAGATTACCGTGGTCTTCTCCAATCTGGCTCCTTCCAGCTGCTGTTGAATTCCCAACTTCCATCTGGCTATCATGGCCAATAGATGATAGGAGTTGTAGTCTGAAGTCTGATGAGTACCATGCTGGGGAAGTTTGGGTTAAACGGGTTCACGGTATGAATCGGTAGTCTACACTGCTCTATATGTTTCTATACCTTCCACCTCTCCCCATGTAGTTTCAATCTTGTCCAATCTGTACCAGGCACCGTGAACTATTTGTTCCCCCTTTTCTGTTTGACATCCTCTTAAATATTTGAACACTGTCAACGTTCCCAGTGGTGGTGTGGAAGAGAGTATTAGTTTCCATTATATGGCACAGGACCGAATCTATGCCTCATGTAAGTACCAGCTATTTGTTTTGCTGTAAATGACCATTTAATGAAGAAATATGGCGTTTCACATTTAGCTAACTATAAACAGCAGCCTGCCGGTAACTTAAAACTTTCAAAAGGACAAAGCTGGGAAAGGAAAAAACAGTCTTCAGAAAGTATTTCCTGTGTACCTTCGAGAGTCTTATCAGACCTGCATCTTTCACTCATATTTACTTTTTGTCTTCTTTAAGAACACTTGTGGAACTGACAAAGCCATCAATAAGAGCACACATGAAAGGAGGGATGAAAAATAAGCTGTCTAAAGAGCACTACACGGCAGGAAACTTATTAGCATTTATTGCATGGTTTCAGGTTACAAGTGGCTGCTTTGAAAGAATAGGATTTATATGAGTGGTGTATGTCAGAGCACTACAGAAGTTAGGCTAGGGATATCTGCTGAGAATACCTTCTGCAAAAATCTTCTGGATAGCTAGAAAGGTAGTATAACCTTGCTAAGGTTTTAAGAAGGTTTTAATATCACTTTTAAGAAGAGTTCTGTCACCTTTCTAAAAGCTGTTTTTAATACTCAAGGAAACACCATGGAATCTGCGCCATTCACACTGAGAGGAATGCTAGTCTTTATCCCATCTGAAGATTGCAGCGATGCATCCTACATCCCAGTCCTTGCAAAAAAACAACAACAAAAAACACAACAACAACCACAGAACATCCCTACATCTCACAAAGAGGACCACAGCTTTCCCAAAGTGTCTTGGCACAACTGGGAGGGTTCTGAGCTAGGTTTCTGGCCAAGTCACAAACCTCACTCCCACATCAATAGAATCAGATTGCTACTGAAGTGAAGTTGGGGGGGATTTTGTGAACATCTTCTTTGTTTCCCCACTTGCAGTTCCAAAAAGACATGGATTTGCTGCGGCTCCTAAGCAAAGCGCTCAATTAACTGAGGTTGAATTGGCAGGTTTTTCATTCTCTCTGGATATATACAAGGTCATCACCTAAGCTTCAGTGAAACACTATGGGCCACCCCATAATTTGTTTATAATTACTTCATACTCCTTGTGTATATCGCTCCATAACGTATGCAAAGCATTTGCTGCTAAAAGGTTAGCTTGGCTCACAGGGAGTCTTATATGTGCTTGCATATGAAACGTTAAACATTTAAAAACTTCCCTATAGAGGGCTGCCTTCAGATGTCTTCTAAAGGTCGTACAGTTACTTATCTCCTTGGCTCGGAGGTGGCATAACTCCATAGCCCCCCAGCATTTCTCCAATGAAAATAAGGAAGTCCTAAGGAAAAGCAGGACATTCCGGGATCACATCAGAAACTGGGACAGCTTCTGTAAATCCAGGGCTGTCCCTGGAAAATAGGGACGCTTGGAGGGTCTGCTGTGATGCTTAGTCCTAGTAAACTCTGACCAGGGAGATCTGCCCTTTTAAAATCTGTTTGGGCCCATAGCCAACGGCTCCTCTTGTGGGGTCCAGAGCCAAAATGCCCCCTGAAATTGATCTCTCTTTCTCGGGGCTCACCTGCCCCCTAACCGCCTCAAAACAACACCCCACCATTTCTTCTACCTCTTTATGTTAAAAGCCAGTAGTGCTTTTAGGCCTGTCTTGTTCATCTTGGGATGCTTTAATCCTCAAAGACATGGATTACAAGCCATATAAGCAAACTTGGTGTATCAGTTGAGAGTAGTGCCAGTTGAGTGCAGGTGGTTGCTAGGTTGCGGAGGTCCTTGTGACACACCCTTCATTGTGACACCTCCCTCTGCTGGCTCCTTGGTCGCTAGGGCTCTAGAGGCATAGCAATCTCCTTTGGTTTGACCATTCAGTGAGAGAGAAAGTGGATGGAGATGTAAATAGACTTTCTCATCAGCATCTGCATTCTGTGTTGGTAATGGTCCGTGATCATCAGTCTTGGGGAACATTTAAAAAGCAGGACATTCCAGGATCACATCAGAAACTGGGACAGCTTCTGTAAATCTGGGACTGTCCCTGGGAGATAGGGGCACTTGGGGGGCCTGTTACCTGGCCTTTGACACCAGAGAGTTGTATTTTCAAGACTCGCCCTGTTGACACCCAATGCCCTTTTGTGTTGGGGTGGGTGTTATTGGGTTGTTTCTGTTTTTATTATGTATTTTGTATTTTTATATTGTGATCTTATCCTGTGAACTGCCCTGAAACCTGTGGGTATAGGGCGGTATAGAAAATTAATAACAACAATAATTTTATGTGGTTGTAACCTGCCCTGGGACCTGCTGGTGAAGGAGAGGAATAAAATGAATAAACACGCAAGGGGTGATTTCTGGTTTTCCACTGTTCAACAATATAGGACCAAAGAGGCAGAGAGGAAGATTAGATGGCTAATGTTCAGTAGGTGCAGGAACAACGGAAGCTTGAATATAAAGGGATAAATTTCATTTTACATACTTGTAAAAAGCTGGACATGGATTAAAATCCATATAAGCAAACTTAGTAGTGTCAGTTGAGAGTAGCGTCAGTTCAGTGCTGGTGGTTGCTAGGTTGCGGAGGTCCTTGTGACACGCCCTTCATTATGACACCTCCCTCTGCTCCTTGGTCACTAGGGCTCTAGAGGCCTAGTGATCTCCTTTGGTTTGATCATTCAGCGAGTGAGAGAGAAGTGGATGGAGATGTAAGAAGACTTTCTCATCAGCATCTGCATTCTGTGCTGATAATGCTCTCTGACAGTTTTAGGGAACATCTAAAATAGGGAGGTCCTCATGAGAAGAGAAGACTCCCTGGAAAAGACCCTGGTGTTGGGAAAGATGGAGGGCACACGGAGAAGGGGATGACAGAGGACGAGATGGTTGGACAGTGTTCTCGAAGCTACCAGCATGAGTTTGACCCAACTGTGGGAGGCAGTGGAAGACAGGAGTGCCTGGCATGCTCTGGTCCATGGTGTCACCAAGAGTCGGACACGACTAAACGACTAAACAACAACAACAACAAGGAAAAGCAGGACATTCTGGGATCAAATCAGACACTGGGACAGCTTCTGTAAATCTGGGACTGTCCCTGAGAAATAGGGGCATTTGGAGGGTCTGCAGAAGTGTAAGAGTATGCATACTTTATGCAGGAAAGTGTGCAATCATGTAGTTTTGTCCACTCAGACTGAAGCCTTTTGCTCTGTTGTGACTGATAGAAATGTACCAAAGAAAGGTCAATGGCCCGAGGGGCGGGGGAGGGAGCTATTTTCCAAAGCCACTGGGATACTTCCTGTCAGTTTGCCTAATTAAGTATTACAGTATTTAAGTTACAAAATTGTAGATTATTTTTACAGGTGCCATTTTAAATAGAATATGAAATTTCTTGACATTACATCAGCCAAACCCGCAAAGCCCAGCTGCACTCAGTCTTGCACATGTGATGCACATGGCTGAAATCTTGTACTATGACATCATGGGCTACAAAAGCACACATAATATAAATAGACGATGTAATAGTCGAGAAAGCGCTGCAGAACTGGCTTCTCCTTAAAGCTGCCCATGAGAGATCTAACAGGAACATGGAAATGTAAACTCTTAAAAGAGTTCAGATGGAGAATCCAAAGAAAGGTCATTCATAAGAGCAGGTGGAGGTCATATGAGCAGTGCTACATTGCCCTCCAGTGGGCAATGACTGTCTATATAACTAGTGATCAATGCAAAACAGTTGTGAAGCTAAACTACTCTGACAGCTGTAGAGAGAGGGGGGTAGAGAGAATTGTTCACAATGGCAATATGCTAAAGACGTCAGATCAATTAAGTAGCACCTCTCTTTTAATATTAGATTGGCGTTCTCTGTGCAAATCAGCAAAATATTTAAAGAGGTGACTTTTGGAAGAGTTTTTAAAGTATAATATTCAGTTATTTCATTGTTATGGTCTTCCAACAGATAGTGGCCACATTATTGCTGTTGCAAAGACATGGACAACTTTTCAAAACTATTTTTAAAAGCACCTTTGGGTCAATTGTTCATTCCTTGAACTAAGAGACTTGTTTTGATGCTGTTTTTTTCAGTGCAAATTCCTTTCCTTTTCGCATTTAAACATGCTCATGTCTAACCTCCAGATTCTGGAAGAGGGGGAAATGTCAAGGAATATGGAAATCCAAACTGTCTGGAATTATTAGGTTCAGGACTATTCGTTTCACAATTTGGAACCTCTAACAGGCAACAACACCATGTGTCTGGAACCGAAGTCTCCAATGTTGGCGGTTCCACTGCATAATTTCTGAAATCTCAAAAATAGGTTGAAATATGTAATTGAGCGGTTAATGCACCAGCTTTCTTCATTTGATTCTTGTAGAATGTGCAGCTGTCTAAGGGAAACGCTTGATCCTTCAGAACTAGCAGTGTAGGTTTGAAATATGGAAAATGTAACTCATGTGTAAACAATTAAAAACATAACTTTGTACTAACAAGGAGGTATGGATTGGTGACCAAAGCACTAAAGCTGAGTGACCTGCACTCTGGAGTCATGGACTGTAACTATACACACAAGCCACACTCCCAAGGTCAGTCCCGTGTCTCTAAGTAAACTGTAGGCATCACATACATGGAGCTTCAGCTAGGTTACTCTCTCTCTCTCTCTCTCTCTCTCTCTCTCTCTCTCTCTCTCCACATACACACATGGTAGAATTCTAAGCTGCCACCATCCTTCTTTCATTTTGTCTTTACAAGTGTTTTGCCACTGTCAGAGGAAATAAAAAGGGCAAAGGGGTTTAGTGGCTATGGGGCTCAATGCAGTCTTTACAAAAACACACAAATAATGGATAGAATTCACTGCCGCAAGATGTGGCAATGGCTGGCTTAGATGGCATTTAAAGACAGGTAACTTTGTGGAGGGATGCGGGTGGCGCTGTGGGTTAAACCACTGAGCCTAGGACTTGCCGATCAGAAGGTTGGCGATTTGAATCCCCACTACGGGGTGAGCTCCCGTTGCTCGGTCCCTGCTCCTGCCAACCTAGCAGTTCGAAAGCACCTCAAAGTGCAAGTAGATAAACAGCATTTCCATGTGCTGCTCTGGTTCGCCAGAAGGGGCTTAGTCATGCTGGCCACATGACCCGGAAGCAGTACACCGGCTCCCTCGGCCAATAAAGCGAGATGAGCGCCGCAACCCCAGAGTCGGCCTCAACTGGACCTAATGGTCAGGGGTCCCTTTACCTTTACCTTTAACTCTGTGGAGGTTAGATGCATCATTGGCTGTTTGTAATGATGGCTGCCTGTCTCCTTCAGGTACATTATTCTCTGAAGGCTGCTTCGTGTTACACACACATATATGCACACATGATAAAACCAGGCTGAAAATTTCCTCTGCATCAACCCTCCTCCCCATTTTCTCATCAATTAACAACCAGAGAGAGAACATTTTGGGGAAATTCTTATGATGGGGTGTGTACATTACTTTCAAGGTGACTGAGGGATTATGCCAGTGCCCTGTCTTTTATTATACAAATCGTTTCTCCAGTGGTTGGCATTCTGCAGCCTTCTCAGATGTGCAAAAGCCTCATGACATCCCCAGCTGGGCTTTCCTATGAGTGAGGGGAAGTGGGGAAGTTATCTAAGTTTTTTAAAAAAAGGTAAAGGACCCCATGGCGGTTAAGTCCAGTCAAAGGCGACTATGGGGTTGCGGCGCTCATCTCGCTTTCAGGCTGAGGGAGCCAGCGTTTGTCCACAGACAGCTTTCCGGGTCATGTGGTCAGCATGACTAAACTGCTTCTGGCACAAGAGAACACCATGACCGAAACCAGAGCCCACAGAAATACCATCTGCCTTCCTGCCACAGTGATACTTATTTATCTGCTTGCACTGGCATGCTTTCAAACTGCTAGGTGGGCAGGAACTGGGACAGAGCAACGGGAGCTCAGTCCATCACCGAGATTAGAACCGCAACCTTCTGATCGGCAAGCCCAAGAGGCTCAGTTTTTTAGACCACAGAGCCACCCGCATCCCTAGAGAAGTTATCTACTGTTCTCCTGACAGAAGTTTGTTCCCATGAGGTGTTTGTTTGTTAAGGAAAAGGAGGAATTTCCCTTAAAAACAAAACCAGCGAGTGCACCAATCTCAGGTGTATGGTAGTCAGGGTCACCCATGGCCGTAGCGTGGGGAAGCATGGGGGCCAAAGCCCTGGGCACAAAAAAATTAGGGGGCAAAAGCCAGGTGCCCCCATGTAGGGATCCCCGTCCTGCCCTGCTTGCTGCCTGGGGTCTCTGAACCCCAGAGCCTGGCCTGGCTTTACCCCTGTGGCCCCAGCCCCCTCACTGAATGGCTGCCTGCAGTGTCGGGGAGATTTGCCCTCCAACAGCTTGGCTCCAGTGGTCAGTGCTGAGCTCCATGAACCCTCAACACTATGTGCAGCTGGCAGCATTGATGGCAAAGGCTGGCATGGTGGGTTCTGTTGTCCCCTGCCCAGTATACACACAAACCCTGGGCACTAAAAAAGGACGCAATGCCCTGTTGCCACCAGCTTCTTGCACTTCTGTTAAAGCCCTGGGGGAAGAGGTGATGGCGTTTCCAAACCAGGAAGTGCAGGCAGCCAGCGAAGCAGCAGAGCACTGGAGAAATATTAATGGAAACGCACCACCCTTTGCCACCTCACAATGATTAGCTGCTGTCCCATCTTCATATTTAGCTGAATGTGGCTTTAGCGCTGTGAATGATTTGCCACTGAAGAAAATAAATCAACTGGATATCACTAAACGAGGAGACTTGAGACTGAAGCTGACTAAATTGGTGCCTAATACAAAATCTCTCTGCAGCAGGCATGAAGCACAAGGATCTACTTTAATCTACTTATCTTGAGGTGAGCCCGAATTGTATTCTGAATTTGTTAGGTACCTTTATTTTATGATATAGCAATTAAAATGACCAAAGTAGGAATATTTGCATCCCAAAACAAAGTCGGAACTGGTTGAGATGTAAGCCTGCAAAGAAGGCGTTACTTCCTATTTTATCACTAACACAAACCTTTTGACCCCCGTGCTCTCAGTTTTTTCCCCCCACGTACAGCTAAAAACATACCTGTTTATCTGAGCCTTTAGAAAGAGGTGGCCGGGGCCACTGTTATATTACTTCTGCTTACTGGAACGTTTTGTTGTTTTATTGCAGATTTAATACGAGTGTTATAAACGTTTTATTCTGTTATTATGCTGGAATTCTATGCGTGTCGCCCTGGGCTCCTTGGGGAAGGGCGGGGTAAAAATGCAACTTACCAATGAATATGTATAATAAATGTTTTGCAGCCTCGTTCAGCTGCACCACGCAAGGTGGTGTCCCTTAGTTGTGTCTCTTAGCATCCTTGCAGGTAAGTTGTGGTGTCTCATCCTCGCTCTGTAAACATGTGGGTATCCTAAGTGACCTATCAAGTCGCTTTGCACAGTCCTTTCGGCCACGCTGAGAAAGGAACGTGTTGAAAATCTGCTCTTTCTACAGGATTTCACTCCAGGGACTTTTTTTTTTTTTTTAATAACTTCAAATCAGAAAAATCAAAGCTTTAACAAACGAAAATAAAATACTGGGGATATGACCCCCACCGTGGCCTGAAACCAAAGCAAATGTTTGCAGGAACTCCTGAGAAATGAAACTGCTGAGCTCACAACATTCTAATTATAACATTCAAAAATTTTTTTTTGGGAAGGTTCATAAAAGGGGTAGAAGTTGTGGAAGTGAACACACACAAAGGCTTTGCCTTAGGAAAGCTGACTGAGAAAGGAATGCCGAATGCCCCCGAGGAATTTGGACTAGAATTCTACAACGTAAAAGAAATCTACTTGCGGGGTTGTGGAGGGCGGGGGGGGGGGGCGGAGTGGGAGCTACTTAAAAGCCAGATGGAGAGATCATAACTGAAATTCATTCTGGTTAAATATAAACAAGCCGGGGGGGTTGGGGGGCAGCAGCAGAGGCTGGTGTGGTCACACAGGGATGTAAAAGCCTCATATATAGTGTATGCAATAAGCCGAAAAGAGAGCTTTTAAAATATAACTAGGACTGGGAATTGCAATTTTTTAAAAAATAGGCAGTAGCTAGTTAAAATGAGTAATTAGAGGGGCAAAGGGAAGTAATGAACATTAAACATCAGCTGACCATAGAATGGCGACAGGGATATATAGAGAAAAGCAGCTACTTAAAAAGAATGTTTATTAAAATGATGGAGTTGGGAAAATAGCTCAAATCTAGTTCCCTGAATGATGAGAAGATGAGAGAGGAAACACTACAGGGTTTAGTTACCTTTAGATGATGGCATTTCATGATTCTAAATGGATATTGTACCAATGTTTTATGTGTTTGATTTCAATTCCACCTTAGAGTCTTAAGGGAAATTACGTGCAAAATTCATAAAATGTACATTGTATATATAAAATTTCCATTGAGACTGCTGAGATGTCATCAACAGCCATCAACCATAGCAGGGCTTGCTACCTTGACCTGCACAATTACAGGAGTCCTGCGAGTCCAATTTATCCAGCTTATTAGATTATCCCCATATTGTGTAAATTCGAATTTACAGGGGCATAGCATCAAGGCTGGTGTTGTTCGCGGGTCGCGTCATATGGACTACGCAAATTTGATGGGAATGCAAGCAGCTACAAACACTCAGTAAAGACCTGTGTGGAGAATCCCAAAGTCACTTGGGAGCTGGTGGTGGGTGGAGCCATAACCCAAGGTGGGCGGAATCTGCAGCACTGTAGAAAGGTAAAAGGTAAAGGACCGCTGGATGGTTATGTTGAGTCAAAGGTGACTATGGGATTGCGCCATGCATCTCACTTTCAGGCCGAGGGAGCTGGCGTTTGTCCACAGACAACTTTCCAGATCATTTGGCCAGCATCACTAAACCGCTTCTGGTGCAACGGGACACCGTGACAGAAACCAGAGCACACAGAAACACCATTTACCTTCCCGTTGCAGCAGTACCTATTTATCTACTTGCACTTTGTGCTTTCGGACTGCTAGGTTGGCAGGAGCAGGGACAGAGCAATGGGAGCTCACCCCATCGCGGGGATTCAAACCGCCGACCTTCTGATCAGCAAGCCTAAGAGGCTCAGTGGTTTAGGGTGTGAGTGGTGATCCTGAAAGAGATAGAAAGAGATCCTAAGAGCAGGGCAGAGAGTAGAAGGTAGAGAGAGAGAGAGAGAGAGAGAGAGAGAGAGGGTATTCTGCTCTACATCTTTTCCCTACTCTCCCCATTTCTATCTCTATGCGCACACCCCAACACATCAGCTGGTTAGCTCCATTGGTTAGAGCATGGTGCTGATAAGGTTGCAGGTTCAATCCCAGCTGCATATTCCTGCATTGCAGAGGGTTGGACTGGATGACGCCCAGGGTCCCTTCTACCTCTATGATTCTATTAACACACACCTCCTTCAGTGCCAAGCATTCCTTTTTTAAGGGACAAAGGAGGAGTGTTTGAGAGAAGCAACAGAGGGTCATCCTTTGCTCTCTGGGAAGCAGCTTCTGAGGTGCTATTTCATTTCCTTTGACGTCCTTTTCTTCCTCAGCTCTGCCCCAGTATTTTCCATATCATCCCCCCCCCCGAGAGTGACGCATGTCCATCACAATCCCATCACTCCCGGGGGACCAGTTATATTTGCACCCAAAGCACATGCAGGGAAGGAGCCCCATGCACAAGCTGTGGGTGGCCGGATAACCTATGTTTAAAAGTTTAAATATCTATATTAGGGGTACAGAGGCAGTTCTGCAGCCCTCAGACTGGTTTATAAAGGGATCTGCAGGACGGTGAATTCTGAAGTGGAATCGTGACTCTATCCATGTCAGGATTCAGGAACAAATCCTGTTAGTGAGGAGAGAGTTTACTGACCTCTCCAGCAAAAAGAGCTGGGAAAGAATCTATACAGGCATTTTGTTGTTTAGTCGTTTAGTCGTTTCTGACTCTTCATGACCCCATGGACCAGAGCATGCCAGGCACTCCTGTCTTCCGCTGCTTCCCGCAGTTTGGTCAAACTCATGTTGGTAGCTTTGAGAACACTGTCCAACCATCTCGTCCTCTGTCATCCCCTTCTCCTTGTGCCCTCCATCTTTCCCAACATCAGGGTCTTTTCCAGGGAGTCTTCTCTTCTCATGAGGACCTCCCTATTTTAAATGTTCCCTAAGACTGTCAGAGAGCATTATCAGCACAAAATGCAGATGCTGATGAGAAAGTCTACTTACATCTCCTTCCACTTCTCTCTCGCTCCCTGAATGATCAAACCAAAGGAGATCGCTATGCCTCTAGAGCCCTAGGGACCAAGGAGCCAGCAGAGGGAGGTGTCACGATGAAGGGCGTGTCACAAGGACCTCCGCAACCTAGCAACCACCAGCACTCAACTGAACTACTCAACTGACACTACTAAGCTTCCTTATATGGCTTTTAATCCATGTTCAGCTTTTTACAAGTATGTAAAATGAAATTTATCCCTTTATATTCAAGCTTCCGTTGTTCCTGCACCTACTTAGCATTAGCTATCTAATCTACCTCTCTGCCTCTTTTGTCCTATATTGTTGAACAGTGGAAAACCAGAAATCACCCCTTGCATATTTATTCATTTTATTCCTCTCCTTCACTAGCAGGTCCCAGGGCAAGTTACAGCCATCTAAAATGGTTGTTGTTGTTAATTAAATATGTATACCGCCCTATACCCACTGGTTTCAGGGCAGTTCACAGGATAAGATCACAATATACAAATACAAAATACATAATAAAAACAAAAACATCCCAATAACCCCCCCCCAACACAAAAGGGTATTGGATGTCAACAGGTCCTCTGTCGTCCCCTTCTCCTTGTGCCCTTCATCTTTCCCAACATCAGGGTCTTTCCCAGGGAGTCTTCTCTTCTCATGAGGTGGCCAAAGTATTGGAGCCTCAGCTTCAGGATCTGTCCTTCCATTGAGCACTCAGGGCTGATTTCCTAAAGAATGGATAGGTTTGATCTTCTTGCAGTCCATGGGACTCTCAAGAGTCTCCTCCAGCACCATAATTCAAAAGCATCAATTCTTCGGCGATCAGCCTTCTTCATGGTCCAGCTCTCACTTCCATACATCACTTCTGAGAAAACCATAGCTTTAGCTATACGGACCTTTGTGGGCAAGGTGATGTCTCTCCTTTTTTAAGATGCTGTCTAGGTTTGTCATCACTTTTCTCCCAAGAAGCAGGCATCTTTTAATTTCGTGACTGCTGTCACCATCTGTAGTGATCGTATCTGCAGTATTTGCTTGGCGACGAAGAACGGCGTTAACATTAAAATGAAACATTTTTTTGCAGATATTTAGAACACAAAATCAACAACTGATAAAATAATTAAATGCAATGTGAAAAAGTCTCCACAGCATCATAATAAAATACCCTCATCACTAAAAAAAAATAATTCATTTCTTAGTCCTCTAGCTGATGTAATTAAGAAATGAGAAATGCCCACTTGTGAAGGGGAGGCAAGGAAGACGCAAGCATTCTATAAATAGAGACTAAACTACAAAGTTCCTGATAGAACAAATTCTCAAACAACTGAGTTCCCTGGCTACAATATCCAGCAGAATAAAATTTTCTTTGTAAAACCAGCCTTTTCAACCTGCAAGCCTTGTCCTGTTACGTTCTGGAATTGCGGTTGTATGAGAAACTTTTAAAGAAGTTTTTAAAGGTGCTTCACACGATTATTTTTTTAATGGGCATTTAAAAAGATTGCTTAAAACAGTCATTAATCAGGGCTACGGCTAAAACATCTCAGAAATGGAATATCACTTAACAAGCCAGCAATTAGCAGATTAACAGTTCTGTTGCTTTTGAATGTTTTCCCATTCTATGACCTAAGAAAATACCAATGCGCTCTCAGAAAAACACTCCGCTGTTCAAGAAAGAGGATTGTGGACTTTTGCAGCAAAATCAAGCTCTTCTAGAAGTCACAGTGCATTTAGCAGCACGGAGCTAAAATGCATTTGATGTTCTGTCCCTATCAATTTGGAAGGAATGCTATGGCAAAGGTTCCCTATCTATGGAGACAGCAGATGAGAAGGCTGGAAAAGCTCCAGTGTTTAAGCACAGTATATAGTACTTAAGCAACTGGTACCTGGATACAGCAGAACAAAGGAAATACAATGTCAATCTTATGCAAACCTTTCCCCCCACTTTGGTTTAACACAAGGGTGAAACCAGTGGAATGTACAGGTGCCATTGTCCAACCAGCTCCAAAACACTTCAAGACCTCGATATTTTCATTCTGTTTCATTCATTGGTGTGTTTCCCCCCCCCCCCTTAACTACCACTGAAAATGAGAGGGGAAGTGTGATCAGCCATAATAAAAAGTTGGGCAAGAATGGTCAAAGGTCAAATGCAATATATTGGTCACTTGTCTCCTTCAATCACAATCAGCAGTGCTTCTTCTCAACCCAAATTCTTCCCATCATTGGAAGGAGAACACGAGGATATTGAAATAATAATGAAAAAAGTTGTACAGCTATTGTCTTCATCCTTTCCAATGTAAATGGAAATTGTCCGTAAAATTGTTTTCTTCTTTTATCCAAAAAGCTGACTTGATGGTCTAGGCATCATGTCTGAATATCTTTTATAGCTGTAATGTAACCTCACAAAAACGAGGTTTCCTAGAATTCATTCTCTGCAAAACATTGCATTAATAAGTGGGTTTTTTTAAGGTCTACTTTTAAGAATGTTTTTTTTTATGTTCACTTTTCAAATCCAAATATGTAACCTCAAAATCCTGAATGTAAATTAACTGGATACAGCCAGCACACAAAAAAAGAAAGGAAAAGGAAAAGTCTACTTTAGTTGATGAACTTATTTTGCTTATGAGAAATGCAGCCAGAAAAAACTAACAAGGGGAAATTAGCTTAGAGTTCTTCCATCTTGGTAATTTTCAGGTGAGAAGGTTTGCTGAGCCAAAGTCTACTTTTCTCAAAGCAAATGAAGATACTGTGAAGTGGGAGGTGCGGGGTTTTGTTTTGATCATGAATCAAATCTTTACCTTCTTTCTTGCTAGAAATTCCCCATGAGTTTGAGTCCAAAGGACATCAGTCCTAGACTGTGTATACACTAGACCAAGGGCCAGCAACCTTTTTCAGCCGTGGGCCGGTCCACCATCCCTCAGACCATGTGGTGGGCCGGACTATATTTTTTTTTGGGGGGGGGAATGAATGAATTCCTATGCCTCACAAATAACCCAGAGATGCATTTTAAATAAAAGGACACATTCTACTCATGTAAAAACATGCTGATTCCCGGACCATCCATGGGCCAGATTGAGAAGGCAATTGGGCCGCATCCAGCCCATGGGCCTTAGGTTGCCTAGCCCTGCACTAGACCTTTAAAGCGCATTCTTTCCCTCAAAGAATTCTGGGCATTGTAGTTTCCTAAGTTGTTGTGATTTGTAACTCTGTGAGGGATAAGCTACAGTGGCCAAAATTATTTGAGGGAAAGGAAGGAACCCATTTTCAAAAGTTGCTCATACAACTACAATTCCAGCATTCCTAACAAAAAATGTCTTTGGAACTTAACAGGACAAGCCCTGCAGGTTGAAAAGATTGGCTTTAGAATAAGAAGTTCATTCTGTTGGATAATTGTAGTCAAGGAACTCAATTGTTTTTGAATTTGTGCTATGCTTTGTTTAAATACCGAAGACCAAGCAAGCTTCTTTCTTTTGTCTGTATTCCATGAGAAACTCTGAATATTCAAATGGATAAAAAATTCTGTGGTCTTATATTTTTATTTTAAAAAAATATATGGTCCATACACAAACAGACACATACGTTCCAGCTTGTTCACATGAATAGTTATTTATAAAAAAGTCAATTGGAATATACAGATTAGAAAACTAATCATGAAAGGCTTTCCTGGGACGGGGGCTTTCAAAGTGCCCTCGAAAGCACAATGGGAGAGAGAGGCCATGCCAAACTTCTCCGGTGGTGGGATTCCATAGCCATGGTGCCACTGCAGAAAAGACACTGTCCGTGGTGCTTGGATAATAGGTCTGGTTTGAAGAGAAAGCAGAAAACAGAGCCTTAGTGGAGCAATGCTGACTTTTGACACTAGATGCCACTGTTTGTTGTTCATGTTTGTGTTATGCTCTGTCTCGGCCAGAAGCTCCTTGTTTTGCCATTGAGAGAGGTGAAGCTGGACCTGCAACATAACATTGTCATGTGACATTCTTCTTGTTCAGAGTCTTAACCAGCTAGCCATGCCTTGAAAGATACTCTATTCCATCCCATCCCCTCTAGCTTTCCAGTCATCCCCCTACCCAAAAACCTCCTGCAAACATTCCCTGACCACCGTGCATGCCTAATCCACAGGCCTCACATTGGATTTTGGGGTCCGCTCCCTTTATATTATATTTTGGAGTTTCCCTGGCCCTGCTGATAACCTCTTTCTTGTCCACAGATGGTGCTGTTTTGGCTACATAAGAATCCACAATATCAGCATAAATGATACTTTGAAGCTTGAAACTTTATTATTATTATTATTATTAAATTTTATTTAACATAATTATTACAAAATACAAGCAAAATACATACAAATACATACATACATATATTTTTCAGATAAGCACGCATATATAAAAAAGAACAAAAAAGAGAAAAGGAAGAAAAGAAAAAAGAAAAATTGGAGAAAGAAGAAAAATTGGAGAAAGAAGAAAAATTGGAAGAATTTCCTCCAAATTCACTCCACTTTCTTTATTAAAGGATTCTGAATCTACTTCTCCCACAATCCAGGCAACCAATCACTGAAAGATAACCAAACACATCGACAGAATGTACTCACCCTGTCACTACTGTCTGAAAGTTATGACTAGGAAGGGCCAAATGAGATTTCAGTGGCAGATTGGAACATGGGAACACTGGTAAACAGCAGGGCTGGCTGCATTTTGTGGGGGAGAGGCAGGGGTCAGAAGAAGGTGCTTAAACTTTTCAGATACATGCCCGCCTGCCAGTCATTCCGCTCAGCATTAAAGAGGATCACAAAGGAGGTCTGGATTATAATCTCCATACAACCATAACCAGGTAGAAGGCCTTCCCTCTGTTTAGGGAAGTTTTAATGACTGATGTTTTAATGTATTTTTAATTGTTTGTTGGAAGCCGCCCAGAGTGGCTGGGGAAACCCAGCCAGATGAGCAAGGTATAAATAATAAAGTAGTAGTACAGTGGTACCTCACGTTAAGTACTTAATTCGTTCTGGAGGTCTGTTCTTAACCTGAAACTGTTCTTAACCTGAAGCACCACTTTAGCTAATGGGGCCTCCTGCTGCCGCTGTGCCACCGGAGCACAATTTCTATTCTCATCCTGAAGCAAAGTTCTTAACCCGAGGTAATATTTCTGGGTTAGCAGAGTCTGTAACCTGAAGCATATGTAACCTGAAGCGTATGTAACCCGAGGTACCACTGTAGTAGTAGTAGTAGTAGTAGTGGCGCCCACCCTGTAGAACACCCATCAAATGTCCCATCAAATGTCAAGGAAATAAACAACTATCTGACATCTGAAAGCAGCCCTGTTTAGGGAAGTTTTTAATGTTTGATATTTTATTGTGTTTTTAATATTCTGTTGGGAGCCGCCTAGAGTGGCTGGGGAAACCCAGCTAGATGGGCGGGGTATAAATATGTTGTTGTTGTTGTTGTTGTTGTTGTTGTTGTTGTTGTTGTTGTTGTTATATTAGCTGTGATTTCTACATTGCAGAGGTTGGACTAGTTGACCCTTGGTGTCCCTTCCAACCCTACAATTCTGTGACCCGTGTGCAATAGACAAAATGAGGATTCACAAGACACATATGTTAGTCCAAAGAACAGGATAAGTTGGAAGTGTTCAGCTGAACATGGTTGTAAATTTCCTTAGACAATTAGGTCCTGTGGCGTGCATCTCGCATTTGAACTTCTTTTTTAAAAAATTGCATCCAATATAATATCCAAAATGTCATATGTTTTTGGAAGCAATCAGCTTTCAAATTTCAGAATACTGGAGCAATTGCGAGCAAAATGTTTAGGGAAGAAAGATAGTCTGACAGTTTTCAAATATTTATTATCTCAAAGAAAGAGGGAGCCAATTGCCTGACTTTTCAAATGGATGACGTGGAGATTTATCCGCAGAAAGATGACATGTCCTTCCTACAGCAAGCCTAAAAATAGAAGCAGTACTTATTGTATAATCCTTTCTTGGAAGTGCGTTGTGCTGCTGTTGCCTTTTTAAAAGCCTTGATAGGCAAGAATATATTTCATCTGAGCCGGCCTGCTTCAGGAATTGAAGCTCAAACAGATATGGGAATCCTTTCTATTCTTGTACTCTATTGTTATTCTATGGCTCTGTTCTCAAAAGAGCGCTGATGAAATACGATTATGGCTTGAATGCACGAGAGTGCCATCACAGATCAAATATGGCAGGTGAGAAATTTCACAGCATCTTGGCCACAATACTAGGGTTGCCGTATTTCAAGAAGTGAAAATCAGGATACAAAAGTTGTTGAGCTTTTTTTTTTTTCTTTTTTTCAAGCTATTTTTAACTAAATTCAGACATTTCTGTGATTTCCTCCCAGACACTGCTTATGACTGCAGTATTCCGGACGTGTGGCAACCCTACACAATACTGTTGCACACACCACAAGGGCGAGAGACTCCAGGCATTCCGGCTGTCACTCAGGGCTTGGTTTCCTTGCCCAGTAATACTTTCAATGAAGTGGAAGTGCCCACTTCATGCATTATTTGAACCAGAGGCTTAGGAGTTCTCCTCTGACTGTATCAACCTCTAAGACAGCGGTTCTCAACCTGTGGGTCCCCAGATGTTGTTGGACTACAACTCCCATCATCCCTGAGCTCTGGCCTTGCTAGCTAGGGGTGATGGGAGTTGTAGTTCAACAATATCTGGGGACCCACAGGTTGAGAAAGTCTGCTCTAAGACAGGCAAACTAAGGCTCAGGGGCCGGATCCGGCCCAATCGCCATCTCAATCCGGCCTGTGGACAGTCCAGGAATCAGTGTGTTTTTACATGAGTAGAATGTGTGCTTTTATTTAAAATGCATCTCTGAGTTATTTGTCAGGCATAGGAATTCATTCATTATTTTTTTTCAAAATATAGTCCAGCCCCACACAACTGCTGCTATAGCTGTACTGTCCCTGTTATACTTAAATGTATCCCTATTGTGTTCCATGACTTCCCTGATTTTGTATGTGAGCTGGAACTGGTCTGTGACTGAAATAATAAATTCATCCTAAACAGGGAATGAGGCAAGAGGGGTGGACCCTCTTCTTCAGGCTTCCCTGGAGAAGAATAAAGGAAAGATGCCACAATCCCACTCCTACAATAGCCCATCCTTAGCAGGGACCACGCCATCTGCTTCTCACTGGCCCAGGATTTCTAAAAATGGAGATGCACTTGCTCATGTGATCTCCCACTGATGACCTACATTGTGACCTAATTTGACCGAATACCAGCCTCCTGTGTCATTCTTGTGGCCCTCCCTTCAGCTGCCATGTCCATTATGCACCTGTGCCGGCAATTGGCCATTGAGCATGATACTTCTTACATTTGGCAGGCCTACTCATTGTCAAATGCCTTCCCAGGGCCCCCTCCAAGTATTCTCTTTATCAACTCTTCCCGGTGATGTGTTCTCATGATTGGTAGTTATACACAACCACACATTAAACGCTGTTTGTCCCTGCAAAAGCTTTGGGGTAGATGTTCCTCTTTGCTTCCCATCAGTGAATGCCTGTAAACTTCCTGCTAAAATCAAGCAACTTTTTATCCCCTTTTTGTTGTGCTGGTGACAGCAGTCATGAAATTGAAAGACGCCTGCTTCTTGGGAGAAAAGCGATGACAAACCTAGACAGCATCTTAAAAAGCAAAGACATCACCTTGCCGACAAAGGTCCGTATAGTTAAAGCTATGGTTTTCCCAGTAGTGATGTATGGAAGTGAGAGCTGGACCATAAAGAAGGCTAATCGCAGAAGAATTGATGCTTTTGAATTATGGTGCTGGAGGAGACTCTTGAGAGTCCCATGGACTGCAAGAAGATCAAACCTATCCATTCTGAAGGAAATCAGCCCTGAGTGCTCACTGGAAGGGCAGATCCTGAAGCTGAGGCTCCAATACTTTGGCCACCTCATGGGAAGAGAAGATTCCCTGGAAAAGACCTTGATGTTGGGAAAGATGGAGGGCACAAGGAGAAGGGGATGATAGAAGATGAGATGGTTGGACAGTGTTCTCAAAGCTACGAACATGAGTTTGACCAAACTGCGGGAGGCAGTGGAAGACAGGAGTGCCTGGGATGCTCTGGTCCATGGGGTCACGAAGAGTCGGACACGGCTAAATGACTAAACAACAACAACAAATAATAACAATTATTTTATTATTTTATTTATACCCCGTCCATCTGGCTGGGTTTCCCTTGCCTCTCTGAGTGGCTCACAAAATATCTAAAACATAAAAAAGCATGAAACATTAAAAATTTCCCGATACAGGGCTGCCTTTAGATGTCTTCTAAAAGTTGTATAGTTCTTTATCTCCTTGACATCCACAGGGTGGGTGCCACTACCGAGAAGGCCCTCTGCCTGGTTCCCTGTAACTTTGCTTCTAGCAGTGAGGGAACCAGCAGAAGACCCTCAGAGGAGGACCTCACTATCCGGACTAAGCGATGGGGGTGGAGATGCTCCTTCAGGTATACAGACCAAGGCTGTTTAGGGCTTTAAATGTCAGCATCTGCAGTGCAAGACTGCCCCTCCAGAGTGCAATAATGTGATAATGTTGAAGAAGCATTGCAGAACAACTAGCAAAGTGGAATTATGTGTGGACGGCCCAGTATAATTCCCACATGTTTCAACAGCATGTTGCAGGATATACCTGCAAAAAACACCAGGCTCTTTAATTTGTTACATACACCAGAATAATTTTGGAAATACCTGTTTGAAAAAATAATATGCTTTTCTGCACTAAGCATCGTGCAGAAAACAGCCCTCGCTATTCATTATTCCTGATCATGTACTGCACTCCCAATTACTTCTGGTAAGTTTCAGCTACATTCATGAAACTGAACCTCACAAGTGCTCCACGCTCTTTCATAAAAGCAATGAAGTACCTCTTCCTTTTCCTCACTCCAGACTGTGAAACAGGCCCCTTTCCCATACGAGAAATATTAGAAATTGTGCACAGAGGCCAGGGGAATCTATAACATAGTGATGTTTTTAAAAGAGAGAGAGCAAGCAAGAAATCTTGATGTATTTTATGCAAGGTGAATTATCTTGATCTGGAACTCTGCAACTCTAACTGATTACTAATTGGGAAGGAGTTGAAAGTAAAACATAAAGAGTTCAAGGTGAAGATGAAATACTCCTTCTGGACCTTTCCATTTGTCAAAGGAAATGTCTACCAGCAAAACCTAAACTCTGGAGGCTGATTAGTATCTGTTTTAGTAATTCGTGCTGCAGCCATGTGCCGACATTCTGTTATTTGTGGCTTAAGGGAGGGGGGAAAGCAGGCCTCTTTCATTGCAGTTGATCTCCATACACAGGTAACTTGCAACTTCTGTAGGGGTGATGTTCCTGGCCATCACACATATAAGCAAAATTGCAGAAAGCCGGAACACACCCACCAAGAAAACTGTAAAATAAAATAATAATAATAATAATAATAATAATAATAATAATAATAATAATAATAATAATTTTATTTATACCCCACCCTCACCAGCCAGGACCGGGTTCCAGGCTGACACCAGGTATAAAAACAATTGATTGAAATACAACTTAAAAACAAGATTAAAATACGACATTAAAACATTAAAATGCAGCCTCATTTCAGTAGGAACTCAAATCAAAATCTTTTGGGGGGATGAAAACATCAAGTCTTCACTAAGGCCAACTATCCAGACTGGTCCTACATGGGCCAGAAAAAAGCCAGGGAAGTCCCCAAATAGGAATTCCATCACAGAAAGAAAAAGGAAAGAGGGGAAGGGGATCAAGTTGATTCCAAGCCAAAGGCCAGGCGGAACAACTCTGTCTTATAGGCCCTGTGGAAAGAAATCAGATCTGCAGGGCCCTGGTCTCATGAGGCAGAGCGTTCCACCAGGCCAGAGCCATCACTGAGAAGGCCCTGGCTCTGGTTGAGGCTAATCTGACTTCCTAAAAAAAAAAAACAAAAAAAAAAACCTCAGAAAATTGTAAAATAAATAAATTAATGCACAATGTCCTCCACCTCAGCACAATGCTTAGAAATCCCATGAAATTAAGCACACATTCCTTCTTACAAACGTTTCGCCAGCATACATTCACTGTTTCACCCATGATTGGTTGCACCCAGTGCCTGTTTGATGTCGGTGATGCAATGAGCAATGCTGAAAGACTTCCAGCATGCCGTGAGGTCAAGAACTGGATCGGCATCCATTGTGTTGATAAGCCGGGAGAAGGTGAGTTTCAGGTGTGCAGCCTTGATGCAGCGAATCACACCTTGAGCCAGAGGATGGATGAGGGAGGTTGTATTGCAGGGAGGGGGAAGACAACTTCAACCTCGCCGTGTACAAAGTAGAGATACTTGGGATGCCCAGGAGCATAGGTACCAACTCTGGGGAGCCCTGGAGGCCCAAGCACATCTGCAGCCACAGTAGGCCCCAACAGATGCCCTGCAGCAGAGGCAGAGGTCCTGACCCAGTTGCCACTGCCACGGTGCCAGAGAGTCAGCAGAGGCAAGGCAGCGGGTGACGGCGGAAGAGGCCGAGCCGCATGCACAATATGGCGTCATGACATGTCACATACAAGTAATGGCGCAAGTGATGTCATGATGTCATGTCACTCACACACTGCTGGGCGCTCACAATATGGGGCCCAAGTCAGCACCACAGCCCATGAATATTGTCTATAAGAGGAACTTAGTCCTTTCATACTGTGGCCCTAATTCTGATAAAATTATCATTAACAACATCGTGTTCAATGAGAGAAGAGAAGGCTTGCATCTAGCTATAGCTCATCCATCATAGACCAAGAGCCTTTGGGCTCTGTTGGTTCTCCCTCCCATATTTCCAGCAAGACTATTTTCTCTGGCTCACATCCATAAAACGAAAATATAACAAAGGATAGAGTCAAGGATGAATAATAGATCCGAGAAGATTTAATGACAAACACATTAGCATTTTCTTTTTTATTTTACATTTCTGATTTTACCCATTTCATGTCTGCACTGTGCTAGGAGACACAATTGATTTTATATGGAGCAATAGCCCAAACCAATGACGTCTTCTGAAAACACACGCAACATCCCCAAAGGTGCATCTTTCAACAAAGAACCCTGGTGGACTGGCTGTTTGTAAATTTTCAAAAGAGATCTAACCTTGAAGTAATCTTCTCTAACTACCTCTATTTTATTTCATTTTATTTTTAATGCTCATTTGCTCTGGCAAACCAGGAAAAAGGTTATCAGAAATACTGGCTCCTATGGGTACTTGTTGCTTTTTCCCTTGGGCAGGAGAAATTTTGATCTGGGAAATGGAGCAGGAAAAAGAGATTAATATCCGACTCTCCCAGGACTGTGGCTCAGATCTGATTTGAGGACCCCTGTATTCACTTTTAAACTTAATTAGATCTCTTGCTATCTTATCTAGTTCCATCCTTAGGTTCTCAGCCTGGGAAATCATGCAAGACTACAGATGGAAAACTTTGTTTTCTTTCCGTGTCGAACCAGGAAGAGGACAGGCAGAATACTAAGAGCCCAAAGTGGCTTTGGCTGAATTCTGAAGGATATCAAGATCAGATGTGTATTTGCAGGGAGTAGAGATATTGTCCCAGTTCTCACCCAAGCTGGGATAGATTAAAGGGAGCTTTCAATCAACCTTGAATTCCCAGGAGTTTATTAGTTTGAGCTCGGGGTGACAAGTGTTAAGCAATTTCCTCTCAGATTAATTATTCCATAATTTCCTATTTATATTCCTTCACATTCCAGCGAAACATACAATCCCACCTACTCCCAATGACATGACACAGTATTTGTGTATCTTAGAAAGGGCGAAGTGGCTGAGATGTTTTGCCGCAGTTGTGAATTGGTCCTGGGCCCTTTGCTTTCTAGGTTGAGATATATATATATATATATATATTGTTGCTGGTGCTGAAATCATGCTGAAAAGATCTTACATGGTTTCAACGCTAGGAGATTATAACATAAACCATTTCTACATACCATGTCTGGCAACACTTTAATATAATAGCCCAGTTAATTAATGATTAACTACAGAGAATGTTCTTATACAAGCAGAGATGACAGTCTCATTAATGCCAAGTGAGTTCATCATGATTAGCGCTATTACAATAAACACTAGAAAAGGGGCTACCTGAGATCAAATAAACTCAGAGCTCCACAATTATGTTCTTTCTGGTGCAAGAAAATCTGCTTTGGAAGTACAAATAGACCTTAAACAGATAGGGTCTGGAAAAGCAAAGCAGAGTATCATTTCCTCATATACTGCTTATGCTCAAATTTGCATTTAGCCACTCTGCTGCATGTCTCAGTAACTACTTAGTATGAATACTTTATTCCGGCGTAGGTATGACCAGGACTATACCGCAGACATTTGGCACACCAAGAAACTAACTCGTAATTCAAGTTGCTTTGCAATGTTATTAAGCATTCTACAGCATTAGTTTTGGTTCACATAATGGTGATGGCAGAGGTGCAACCCAGAATGCTCTGCAGTGTTGCAAGTGAGCCTGGAATCCCCACTGACCTTCTCTAATCACTGGGTCATCTGCATATCTGTGAAGAAGAAGAAGAAGAAGAAGAAGAAGAAGAAGAAGAAGAAGAAGAAGAAGAAGAATTTATTATTTATACCCCACCCATCTGACTGGGTTTCCCCAGCCACACTGGGTGGCTTCCAACAAAATATTAAAATACAATAGTCTATTAAACATTAAAAGCTTCCCTAAACAGGGCTGCCTTCAGATGTATTCTAAAAGTCTGGTAGTTGTTTTTCTCTATGACATCTGGTGGGAGGGCGTTCCACAGGGCAGGTGCCACTACCGAGAAGGCCCTCTGCCTGGTTCCCTGTAACTTGGCTTCTCGCAGTGAGGGAACCGCCAGAAGGCCCTTGGCGCTGGACCTCAGTGTCCGGGCAGAACGATGGGGGTGGAGACGCTCCTTCAGGTATACTGGGCTGAGGCCGTTTAGGGCTTTAAAGGTCAACACCAACACTTTGAATTGTGCTTGGAAATGTACTGGGAGCCAATGTGGGTCTTTCAAGACTGGTGTTATGTGGTCTGAAGGCAGCCCTGTATAGGAAAGGTTTTTTTAATGTTTAATGTTTCATTTTGTTTTTATATATATTGTAAGCTGCTCAGAGTGACTAGGGCAACCCAGTCAGGTGGGATATTATTATTATTAATATTATTAATATTATTATTATTATTATTAAATAGGACATCCCTATTTTCGTCAGAGAAATCTTGCAGGGTATGCTACAGCCCCCATACCACTTATGGTTCCAGCTTGAGGATTTTCACAGAGTTAATTAAACAGAAATATAAGTAAAGTAAAAGTAAAGAAAGTAAAGAAAGTAAAAGAAAGAAAAGTAAAATAAGTAAAGAAAGTAAAGTAAGTAAAAGAAAGAAAAGTAAAGTAAAAATAAGTAAAGTAAAAATAAATGCAAAGCATTTATTTATTGAAGTTCTATGAACTTATATAAAGGAATAAAACACAAGAGCCTATGTTTGTTGCTGTGAATCCTCCTCTAAATAGTTGATGGAACACCGTCTGACCTAGTTAAAGCAAGCTCTCTGAACCTTTTTGTTTTCGTAAACAAGAAAGCGGTCCCACGTCATAGCAGGCAATAACCCCAGCTGTCATTATTTAATCAATATCCAAGCAATATTTCAGACTGCAACAATCTGGCTTATCCAATCATGGCACATCATCCCTATGGGTGTGCGCGCACACACGGAACAGCATGTCCAAATGATGCCTTGAGCGCATAAAATCAGACGCACTGAAAACTGTGTGGTAAATTCCTGGATTTTAGCTGGGAGGTGACAGAACAATTTTGGCCTGTGCATAGCGAATTTTATGAGCCTTTGGTCATCAATTGGTTGTGCTGATTCTCACATGAATAGCAGAGGCAGAAATGGAAACCCATTCACACTTCCCACCATATGCTGGCCAGATTGGTATTGTTCAAAACAGCCCCATGGATTCTGGTGACAGAGAGAAGTTGAGAAAGAATTCTCTGTTTTATCTGTGAGTTTGTTTTTAAACAGAATTGCTCAATATGTACTGAAAAGGTTTCTGTCAGTCTAGCGCAACATCTCTAAGGCAACAACCAATTTACCTCCCATTCAGCAGCCTCACACTTTAATTTAAGTTTATGATTCTTGCTTTCTTCAAAGAGACTTACTGCTGGCTTTTGAGCAGCTGAGACTGTGGTCCTGCCTTGTGGCATCTGGTAACATTTTCACTTGCTAGGGCCGAAATTTTTATGTTTGCTGTTTTCGTCACAATCATACAGTACTTATTTAGGAAGATGTGACTTTACGTATGTGCAGAGTGCCATTGTCTCCTCTCTAAAGAAAAGCAATAATTTTCTGGGCACTTATATGGACAGGGAAAGCAATTTTGTGTAAGAGGGCCCAATTTTCAGACAAGATTGACTCCCTACCTCTTTACACAGAAATTAAGCTATACTACGTGACACAAGTTTCTGAATCCATGCACATCTGTTGCCCAAAACGACACACACACAAACTTTTAAAATGTGAGGGAGATTTGCTTCCAGCTGCACACAGTTTTTAGCAGGGACAATTAGAATAAGATCTATTATTTGATGATTGATGTAAATCCCCAGAATGTATTTTGTATAGTTAAGTTTTTTACCTCTATCTTCAGTACATTATATTTTATTTTATTGCTATGGCTAGTGGCTGGTGCAAATAAAGAGTCTTCTGATTCCGATTCTGCCTCTCAATAAATATATTGTTGCTGATTTCAGCACAAGGGATCCCAAGACAGGGCAGCAGACCATTTGGATACCAGGCACCATCTTGAATCAAGATGGTCAACAAAAGCATCACTTTGGCATGACTTCTCCCATTTGGGGGCATAGATTTGGCCAACTCTCGACATATTGGTGCCAAATTTGGCAGAAAGGTTCCCGAGGTTTTTCCCACTTAAACACACATCCGAGGGATTATTTAGGATTTAGAATTGGGTGAGTGGTGCAGAAAGCTGATTGGCCAGCAAACAGGAGATTGGCATAATTGCCTCTGCAACTTCAAGGAAGTATAATAGGGTTTCCCATTGGAACAGCCTCCAGTGGAACTCTCTACCTCCAGCTGGGAATGGATGTATTAGACTATTTCCATCCCATATCACAGCATCCCCCAACACCTCTCCCTAGTACAGAATAGCCCCCAGTGCTAATAAATGACATTTCTCTGCTCTGAAGCTTATATCCACACTAAAGAAATCTTCTTTAACCCTCAGTAGGAAACCCAGAAAAAAACCAAGAGGAAGACACATGCATGTTTTATATGACATCCCCTTTCCAGTCTATTACACCCATGAAGTTCAGAGCACAGCTGAATATTGTTTTTGGACAAAAGAGAAAGGCTGAACTATTTTTCTGGCCTTTCTACATTTATTGCTTTATTACACATATTTTTAGTACTGTTCATCTCTGCACCCCGTCCCCCCCCCCAATTTTCCAACTTTATCTCAGCCAGTTTATAAAATCAGATCCATCCAAGAGAAAATGGCCCGAAGTTCAATTGGAATGAGTTTTAAATAAAAAAAAGATGGCGGAAAGTAGGAATTAATTCTGACACATCCTATCAGCAATTTGTGTCATCATTTGTCTCTCATTCCCCGGACAATTGAAATCAACAAAAGATAATCACTTTCAAAACTACAAAATTTCAACTGGAAAGAATTTTCTTTGCTCCCCGAGCTTTTGTTATTTTTTTTTTGCGGGGAGGGTGGGGGGAACGACCGTTGTAGCATCTTTAATCTTTTCACTCGTCTGCACAGTATGCAATACAGATGGGGCAGAAAAGGAAATACTTGGCTACTTTCCACTTCTGATTCAAGAAATGAGAAACAAAAGAAAATTGAAAGCAAACCCACCAAACATGCAAGACTCAAATGAAAAGGAACATTTTTATTACATGGCGGCTGGCTTGTGCATTTGGTGTTATTTGTACAGTGGTAAGGAGAGCTATAAGCCAGAACCTGTTAGGCATTATCCGTAGATTTGAAAGAGGAAAGACCCCAAAATTGAACAAAGCAAAAGCTATAAGACACAATTAATTTAAGCTGCCATACACTGTACACAAACTGATTTTATCCTAACCAGAGGCCCGACGCCAAAAATGTGGCTGGTTGTTTCAAATAAATATGTGACCTTCAGACTTCTTCACTTCTGCAGGTCCTGACCATATGCATGTATCCAGTCTAACCCTCATTTCTCCTGGTTTTGCTTTTCCTCTATATGGAAGAGACTGAATGTGATTGCAGGCATGGGATGGTCTCCTATGTCCTGGAAAGGAGGTGTTTGCTGAGTGGCAGAGCATGCAGAAGGTCCCTGAATCGATTCCTTGGTGGCAGCAGCCTCTCTTCCTCCTCGCCTGCTCTCCAGCAGGTGCTACAAGCTGCCCAAGGGAGGAGACTGGCAGCAGCTGCCATGGAGAGGCCATAGAGACACTGGCGGAGGAACGGGAGTGCGGAGGGAGTGGACCGAGCCCGGCACCACTATTCTGGTAGGCTGCCATCATGGTGCCCCCCCCAGACATGCCCCGCATACACCCATGTGCCACGCCCCTACAGGTGGCATACCACAACCCCAGGATGTGCGCCACGCCCCCAGGGGGTGCCAGCCATGCTCCCGCCTGCTCTCCGCCCCCGGAAGCAGAGCATGAAGCTTTGCCACTGCATAGAGATGCAACAGGGTGTTGCTTTGCAGCCTTTGCAGTGACTCAGGACAAGGGCTGGCTAGTCCCTGCCACCACCCTATATCAGGCAGCAGAAGATCCCACCCCCATGGCAGGTTGCCAGGAACGGATAAGACAAGGAAAAATTCTTACCAACTGCTTTTTATTCAATACAGTGGTACCTCGGGATGCGAACGGGATCCGTTCCAGAGCCCTGTTCGCATCCTGAATGGGATGTAAGACGCGACAGCGCATCTGCACGTGCGTGGGTCGCGTTTTGCCGCTTCCGCGCATGCACGTGATGTCATTTTGAGTGTCTGCGTATGCGCAAGCGGCGAAACCCAGAAGTAACACGCTCCGTTACTTCCAGGTTGCCACGGAGCGCAACCTGAAAGCTCTCAGCCTGAAGCACATTCAACTCGAGGTATGACTGTATTCAGAGCGAGAGGCTTGGAAATGCAGCCTTTGGGGATAATGTTCTGAGTGAGACTCCACCCCACCCCTCTCTCCCTTCATCACTATGGGTGCTGAGAAGTGCCCTCTGCCTCTGAGCTCTTTGCTCTCCTACTTTCAATGCTCGCCAGCTTCTGGGGAAGGGGTGGGGTCTGGAATACTTTCTAAAGACACTGTGTCCATCAGCTGTTCCCCCTTTGGTGCTTCTTCTTTCTCCTCTCCCATTATTTCCCAGCTTTTCCCTTCATCTGCCTCTGAGCTGTGATCTCCCTCAAACCCCTGTTGTAATTCTGAACTGTCTTCTTCTTCTCTGGAAGGGTCAAGCTCTGCCCGGTCCCTGACGTCCGAGCTCAGCAGCGTTGGCACTGGCAGGGGAAACAGGGACATTCCAGGATCAAATCAGAAGCCTGGGTGGCTTTCAAAATTCTGGAACTGTCCCTGAAAAATTGGGATACTTGAGGGGTATGGAATGGTGTAAAGCTAAAATCTGAAATAAGATTTTTTTAAAAAAAGGTGAGAGGAGAGGAGAGGAGAGGAGAGGAGAGGAGAGGAGAGGAGAGGAGAGGAGAGGAGAGGAGAGGAGAGGAGAGGAGAGGAAAGGTAGGACAATTGCAGTTTACTGCTTTCGATTCAGCCTTGGTGTTTTCAAGGAGAGATGGGATGCAAATGCTTTAAACCATGGGTAGGCAAACTAAGGCCTGGGGGCCAGATCCAGCCCAATTGCCTTCTAAATCCGGCCCATGGATGGTCCGGGAATCAGCCTGTTTTTACATGAGTAGAATGTGTGCTTTTATTTAAAATGCATCTCTGGGTTATTTGTTGGGCATAGGAATTCATTCATTCCCCCCCAAAAAAAAATATAGTTTGACCCTCCCACAAGGTCTGAGGGACAGTGGACCGGCCCCCTGCTGAAAAAGTTTGCTGACCCCTGCTTTAAACTAATAGATTTGTTATCTGATGACCACACAATATATCATTGAAACTCAGGGAATTAATTGCTGTACAACAGAAGCAGGTGGCAGGATGCCCTCCAAATAAGGATTTGTTTGAATGAAAAGCGGTACAGAAATATAATAAATCAAATCAAATATGACTCCAGGATCCATTGGCCGCAGCCAGTGTAGCGAATGGTCGGGGATGGTGGGAGTCCAACAAACATATGTGTGATGGCTTGGGATTCAGAGTCAGATGCTGAACCTGAGGAATCCCAGCCTGCACAGGATTCCCCACCTTCAGAACCAGCTGAGTCTGCTCTGGCCCCTGAGGGGGTGGAGAACCCATTGCCTGCAGGTGCTCCACTCTCAGCCCCGTCAGAGGAAGCTGAGGTTGCCTCTGGGTCCGGTAACCCTCCAGCCTCTCCTGGGCTGCAGAGGCTCAGGGCAGAGAGGCGGAGAGAACTAAGTTCCCACAGGAAGAGTGCTCGCCTCCAGGCCAGGAGAGACGGATCACCTGAGGATCAGGGCCGCCCTGTGCCTCGGGGCAGATAAAAGCCAGCCAGCCTCAGTCCCAAGTTGTGGGAGCAACTTTGTTGGTTGACCTCACCCAACTACCTGCCCTGCATCCAGCTTCAACTTCTTCGGACTGCCTCCATACTGCACCTTCGACCTCGGACTGGATTCTGACCTCGCCTCTCGGTTAGCCCACGGGACCAGCACAATATGGGGGGGGGGCATTCCCACTGGCAACCCCTGTCATAAAATATGGCAATGGCCCATAGCTAGAGCTTTTGGGGGGGGAGGATTAGACAAGTTCACAGTTTAGTAATAGTGGTTGTGATTTTTAGCCAGGATAATGGAACTTACATGCAAAGGGGATGGCTGCGTACACACTATATATGTAAGCCTGTATATGTTAAAGTTGCTGGAAATTGTAGTTCATCAAGGGGTAAACTACAGTTTTCATGATTATTTGGGGGAAGTAAAGTGCTTTAACTGTATGATGTGTATTCTTTGCAATACAAGATGATGGAGACAAAAAACCCAGGAGATCAGCGTTGACTTTATTCTCTGCTTGTGAGTTTCCAGAGGCATTTCATCACAGCTTGAAACAGAACGCAGGCCTGCATGAACCTTGACCTGATCCAAATATTACATACTTAGGAAGATTTTAAAAACCAACTGGCATGGCAGAGGATAAATTTAGTTTCTGCATATTTGGAATTGGCAAGCCTGCATTGTCATGGATTCTGCGTCTTTCTAGCATAATTGACAATCTGATATACTTTCGGCAATCATCCAATACAAATATTTCCTTTAAAAAAGGGGGTGGGACCTCAAGACCTATATCTTGTTTATTAGAACAAAAGCAGCTGAAAAAGCATTCTCCCACATTTTTTTTCTGTTAGAGTAACACTTAAATTGCTATTGAAATGGCTGGGAACAAACACTGCAAAATCTCAAAGGCATACACTTTCCTAACCCTTGCCATCTTCCGTTTCAGAAAAGGCTTAAATGCTTAAAAACGCTGTAGCTTAGAGAGAAAAGAGCTCTCAGGGAAGGGAGATTTACAAAAACTGTGCAAAATGTGGAGAGAGTAGACCGAAAGAAATGACTCTCTCTTCGTCTGCTTCCCTCCCTCCCAAACCACTTGAAATATGAGACACTTTTTAAAAAAGGTTGAATTGGGGCAGCTTTTGGACAAACAAGCAGAAGTTGTTCTTCGATATGATTAACTTACAGAAATAAGCCCTCTTTGTGCCTTCAGAATAATGTGTGTGGGAACAACATGTGCAGGGCAATTGGGACCATAACCCATAAACAGAGCGCATTTTGTTGTTGTTTAGTCGTGTCCGACTCTTCGTGACCCCATGGACCAGAGCACACCAGGCACTCCTGTCTTCCACTGCCTCCCGCACTTTGGTCAAACTCATGCTGGTAGCTTTGCGAACACTATCCAACCATCTTATCCTCTGTCGTCCCCTTCTCATTGTGCCCTCCATCTTTCCCAGCATCAGGGTCTTTTCCAGGGAGTCTTCTCTTCTCATGAGGTGGCCAAAGTACTGGAGCCTCAGCTTCACGATCTGCCCAGCACTCAGGGCTGATTTCCTTAAGAATGGATACGTTTGATCTTCTTGCAGTCCATGGGACTCTCAAGAGTCTCCTCCAGCACCATAATTCAAAAGCATCAATTCTTCAGTGATCAGCCTTTTTTATGGTCCAGCTCTCACTTCCATACATCACTACCGGGAAAACCATAGCTTTAACTATACGGACCTTTGTTGGCAAAGTGATGCCTCTGCTTTTTAAGATGCAGAGTGCATAACTCCACCCAAAACCTACCCAGAGCTTTGTATGGGAAGCTCTGAAGGGGGCATCTCACACATGTTCGGCCAAATGCACACTGAGAGGGCTCCTCATCCTCATCCACTGATAATACAGTGGCTCTGAATGTGGGGAACTTTCCAAACTTGTTGATCTGAACACACTTAGACATCATGTTCAGATTTTCTGGCTCAATGAAGGAAGGCTGGGGTGGGGGGGAGTTTGTAGAGCTGGCGTGGACAGGAATGTTTTGGGTGGGGGTGGTCCCACTGCATGCTTGGGGTGGTATTCAACCACATTTTGCTCAGAGTAGGTGCACCAAAATTAACACACTTGGCTTAGCCATGTTCATTCATTTTAATGGGCCTGCTCAGGGTAAGAAGTAGTTGAATGACCCCTGTTATGTTCATGCCCATTCAAAGAATGCATAAGCAGGGCTTCTGTTGCCACAATAATGAGTACTAGCTTTCGGGGAATGAGTAACCAATCCCTTTCTGTTTTGCTTCTGCTGCAACAAACACAGGAGGTGTTTGCTTGTATTAACAAATAAGAACTTTGGCCAAATAAATAATATTTAGAGTCCACAGAGATCTTTCACAAATGCAAGAAATAAGAAAGGTAAAGGTAAAGGTAAAGGACCCCTGGATGGTTAAGTCCAGTCAAAGGCAACTATGGGGCATGGTGCTCATCTCGCTTTCAGGCCGAGGGAGCTGGTGTTTGTCCACAGACAGCTTTCCGGGTCATGTGGCCAGCATGACAAGAAGAAGAAGAGGAGGAGGAGGAGGGGAGGGGGAGTTTGGATTTGATATCCCGCTTTATCACTACCCTAAGGAGTCTCAAAGCGGCTAACAATCTCCTTTCCCTTCCTCCCCCACAACAAACACTCTGTGAGGTCAGTGGGGCTGAGAGACTTCAGAGAAGTGTGACTAGCCCAAGGTCACCCAGCAGCTGCAATGTGGAGGAGCAGGGAAGCGAACCCGGTTCACCAGATTACGAGTCTACCGCTCTTAACCACTACACCACACTGGCTCTCCGCCTTCTGGCTGACTAAACTGCTTCTGGTGCAACGGGACACCATCATGAGTGCTAAAATGCTGTTTAGCTTCCCGCTGCAGAGGTACCTATTTATCTACTTGCACTGGTGTGCTTTCAAACTGCTAGGTTGTCAGGAGCTGGGACAGAGCAATGGGAGCTCACCCTGTCGCGGAGGTTCGAACTGCTGACCATCTGATCAGCAAGCCCAGGAGGCTCAGTGGTTTAGACCACAATGCCACCAACAAATACTGCTGCCCTCACTGTGCCAAATTGCTGATTATTAGTGGGGGAAGAGGCTCCCGTTTACCATACAGGGTGTCCCTTCTTCCCTCACCTCTGAGAAGCAGGACATACTGCAAGTGGCTTTGCTATATTCCTTGAGTTACAACTAGCCTAGGCATTAAAATACTGGGCAGATGGGAATCCTGAGCATGAACAGCTGACTTTTTCTTATTATTTGGATACCAAAATGCTTGAGGCTTGGAATTTGGGGGTGCCTAGCATCTACAAACTCTCCTCATTTGTGCTTTCCAGTCTAGCTTTTTAATGCACATTGTTGTTCTTTCAGGCACAATGACGACTGGGCTCTGAAAGCAGCGGAAACAGAAATGTACACATCAAGCGAGATAGTTAGACACAAGAAGCAGTCATCAGACTCCGGCATTCATAATACTTGTTGTTTTAGAAGCTCACTTGGCAAGGAGGGAGCTGGGGAGGGAGGTATAGGGGAACTACCTAGATTTTCGACAGCCTCTTAATTTAAAAAGCCTGAAAGTCTCCACCATTTCACAAAACAGGGAGTAATTTTCATAATTACAGTTGTACACAGAAACATGCATATAGATGTGGTGGCTCTTTACAACCAACTTGCGGGGGCTCCACTTACATTGCCTACGTCCCCTTGCAGCAAACCAGGCCAAAAAAGGAGTGATGAGGAATGCTTTTGCTACCAAAGCTGATTATCTCAGCAGATAATACTGCCAAACTGCCATCATTAGCAGGAGAAAAATGCCACTTATTGCTTCTTATATCGTTTCCAGAAGTAACTATGCTCCCAAGCTTATTAATATTTCTTTTGCTAAGAGTTTATGATATTCTCAACAGCGGGGGGTTCTGTGAATGTGGATTTTTGGCAGCCCTGTCAGTCCTGCAGAAACTCATATATCCATACACGTTACCCCTATTTTATCCCACAATGCACTTTGTCTGGAAAATGAAAAGCCATTTAAGTCCTTGGACTTCAGGCTTTCTGTGATCACTCAGTGCCTGCCTTGTCCATTTACTTTCAGGCAGGCCAACTGGATTAAAAAAGGACAGTTTACCCCAGATTCCTTTCATTCCTGGTCGTATCTTCTGGAGGTGATTTCACCTCTGCATCTGTTACATCTTCCTGCCTCTGAGTGTGACTTTGTTGTAGAGAAGGATTTTAGTCTTTCCCTAATCCAATCTTCTACTGAGTTCCCACCAGCTGTAATTCACTGTGGCCTTGTCTGCAGGACGAGCCCAAAGAGAAACAGTGGTGTGCTATACTGAGCAATGATTTCCTTCAGAAGTGCACACTGTCTTATACCTACCCCTCTGGCTACCCAGCCGTCCTCCTCTGTTTATTCCCTACCTACTGCTTCTTGTGTGTATGTCATGTGTATGTTGTGTCATCAAGCCTTTGTTCCTCTCTGACTACCTGAGAAGCTCAGCATGTGAAGAAGCTAAGCCGTTTGCTCCAAGTTAGCCACATGGCTTTTATAAGCCATTCTTGTCATAGAATCATAATGTTGGATGGGCCCACGAGGTTCATCTAGTTTTGCAATGTAGGAATCTTTTGCCCAACGTGGGGCTCAAAGCCATGAAACTGAGATTAAGAGTCTCATTGCTCTACTGACTTAGCTATCCATAGTTCCTAAACCAGTAATTTAGGAACTTTCTCCACTATAACTAAGCCAAGTTTTACTGCCTAAGCAACTTTTTTTATTGATGTATGGGAAAGCACATGAACATAACCTTTGAAGTGTTTGTGAGTAAACCCATTTTTTAACCTACCATACATGTGGTCTTTTCCTGTCCTGGGGAAAGTTTTGGAACTCGCAAGGGCATATTTTAAAGGTCTAATAGCCTATATTTTCATGTTTTACTTTGATGGATATTTTGTGGTTTTAAATCTCTCTTTCCACATATTTATTTATTCCCTTGCACCAACAAAAAGACAGTGATGGAACAATGTAAAAAAAGGGGGGTGCTACTCCACAGGTGGTCATGGTGTTAAAAAGCATCTGCAATGGGTCTGCTAAGCCTGGCCCAATTCTGGACTTTCATTATGCAATATTACCTGCATGCACACAGGGCGTGCCAAATTAACAGGATGTGACCTGGAACATCTTTAGTTCCCCACTTCAATTTGCTAAATCAAAGCCTTGTATTCGAAAGACCATAATACTGCTACAAAGTCAGATCTGACTCCAGAACTGACAGCATTTTGACTGGGCAAAGATAACTAGATTCACTGTAATCACAAGTTCCCTCTGTTAATGTGGATTTATGACGGATAGAAGAATTAATCCTTTCCAAATTGGATAAGGCCATTTTGAAATCTGTTTCTAGTAAAATCAAATGTGTCTCACTGCATGAAAAGATATTTAAAAGAAAAAGAAAAGAAAGAAGCATGGAAACAGAACTCATTGCAATGCACTGTTGGCTGACCTTTAGATACTTCTTCTATTCTTTGCCCCAAAAGGCATTATACGCATGTAATTTCCAATATGGGAACAATTTGAGTTGTAATTAGGCAAATCTCAGATGGTTCCGCCACTGATTTGTTCATTCTTTCAATATTATTCTATGGGACACACCAAAAACATTAGGTTGGGTTCAAGAAAGGGACAATTAGGAAAACTTTAATCTTCTTACAAGGGGTATGTAAACACATCATCACTTCGTAATGGTGTTCATGCACTTGACATACAAGGCATATGAATCATATTTTTGCCCTGGCATTCAGAACAGGAGAGCCACTCTGTCTGCAAACCAGTCGCATGGCACTTTGCTCCTAACAATGCAAGGTCTTGCCTTACTAGATCTGAGCAAGGTCCGTCCAGTTCACCATTAATTTTCTCCCAGCAGCAGCTAGACTTACACAAAGGACAGCCAATGCTTGCAAAGCCTCAGGAACATAGGAAGGTGACTCACACCGAGTCAATCTTCATTGATATAGCCCAGCGTTATCTATTGTGACTGGCAACAGCTCCCCAGGGGTTCTGAAAGGTCCTTCTGATTGCTAGCTATCTTCTCCTTTTAAGTTGAGATACTAGGGATTGAACTGCAGACTTTGCACATGCCAAACATATGCTTTGCCTCTGAGGGATGGCCCGGAATCAGACAGTCCCTATCAAATAATTTATCAACAATAACCTATCCTTATTGTTAAGAACTGAGGTTGCAATTGCATATTCTCTACACTTTAAACCTGGTTTAACCGTCATGTCCCAAGGCCTCTGGGCCTCCAGAAATATGGCAGGATAGGTGATAAAGAGGGCACTGCAACAGCTATGGGGTCATTGATAAATATGGAAATAAATACCATATTGGCCTGAATATAAGCCTCACTTTTCCCCCAAATTCTGACTGTGAAAAGTTAAAGTGTGGCTTAAATTCGCAACCTTATGGTATGCAGCCAGGAGCAAGGGGCAAACAGCGCCAGGAGCACAGCAAAGCAGTGCCCACCCTGTGCATAGTCCCCCGTCCTCTCCTCCAAAGCCAGGAAGAGAGGGAGCAAGGAAAGAGGAGAAGAAGAAGAAGAAGAAGAAGAAGAAGAAGAAGAAGAGGAGGAGGAGGAGGAGGAGGAGGAGGAGGAGGAGGAGTTTGGATTTGATATCCCGCTTTATCACTACCCAAAGGAGTCTCAAAGCGGCTAACATTCTCCTTTCCCTTCCTCCCCCACAACAAACACTCTGTGAGGTGAGTGGGGCTGAGAGACTTCAGAGAAGTGTGACTAGCCCAAGGTCACCCAGCAGCTGCATGTGGAGGAGCGGAGATGCGAACCCGGTTCACCAGATTACGAGTCTAACGCTCTTAACCACTACACCACACTGGCAATGCAGCACGGCTCCCCCCTCCCTCGCCCAGTATACAGCCAGGAGCAGCGAGGAATGGGGTGGCTTATATTTGGGGTTTTTTTCTCCTTCCCCCCTCCCATTTTAAAGGTGTGGCTTATATTTGCGTCAATACAGTACAGTCATACCTCTTGTTACGTCCGTTTCATGTTACATTTTTTCAGGTTATGTCCCGCAGTGACCCAGAAGTACTGGAAAGGTTTTGCCGGGTATTGCCACTCACGCATGCGCAGGAGTGCAAAATGGCGTCATGTGCAGAAGCGGCAAATTGCAACCCCCGCGTGCGCAGATGTGCCACTATGGGTTGCGTTCTTTTCATATTGCGAAAGGGCTCCAGAATGGATCCCGTTCGCAACCAGAGGTACCACTGTACTATGAAGATGAAAGATCTTTTTTTGTCACCATAGGTGGGTGGTATATACTAATGAAATGAATGGCAAGGTCATATTCTGGGTATTGGATGGAACCCCTGAATGGTGTTGTTGGTTTCACTGTATGACAGAAGATTCCCCCAACTACACACCCTCAAGTGGCTTGTAAATTCAAAAATGAATCTAAGTGCTACTCCTGGACAGTACCATTTTCTACCAGGGAGCGGGTGGCACTGTGGTCTAAACCACTGAGCCTCTTGGGCTTGCAGATCAGAAGGTTGGCAATTTGAATCCCAGGGATGGGGTGAGCTCCCGTTGCTCTGTCCCAGCTCCTGCCAGCCTAGCTGTTTGAAAGCACACCAGCACAAGTAGATAAATAGGTACTGCCATGGTGGGAAGGTAAATGGCATTTCTGTGCGCCCTGGTTTCCATCACGGTGTCCCGTTGCTCCAGAAGCAGTTTAATCATGCTGGCCACATGACCCGGAAAGCTGTCTGTGGACAAACGCTGGCTCCATAGGCCTGAATTGAGATAAGTGCCGTACCCCATAGTCACCTTTGACTTGACTTAACCATCTAGGGGTCCTTTACCTTTTACCATTTTCTACCACCCATGAGAAGAGTGGGTCCCACCTTTGCTGCCAAGGAGTGTGGTGGAGTCTCCTTCTTTGGAGGTCTTTAAGCAGAGGCTTGACAACCATATGTCAGGAGTGCTCTGATGGTGTTTCCTGCTTGGCAGGGGGTTGGACTCGATGGCCCTTGTGGTCTCTTCCAACTCTATGATTCTATGATTCTATGATTCTACACCTAGCAAGTTAAAAGGAAAGGAATACCGAGGTACCTCGGGTTAAGTACTTAATTCGTTCCGGACGTCCGTTCTTAACCTGAAACTGCTCTTAACCTGAAGCACCACTTTAGCTAATGGGGCCTCCTGCTGCTGCATGATTTCTATTCTCATCCTGAAGCAAAGTTCTTAACCCAAGGTACTATTTCTGGGTTAGTGGAGTCTGTAACCTGAAGCATCTGTAACTCGAGGTACCACTGTAGAATGATCTGCAAAGCATTAGACCTACAATCTGAACTGTAGCTTTCTTCAGTTTTTTAACTGTCATGTCTATGGTTCCCAAGCCTGGGAATAACTAGAGCTGTTGTTCTCCACATGTTGTTGGATCTCAGCTCCCATCATCATAGACCACTGGCCATGCTGGCTGGGCCTAATGGGAGTTGGAGTCCAAGACGATTTGGAGGGCTACAGGTTCCCCACCACTCCTCTAATGCATATTCATGTGCAGAACTATTATTTGCCTATCATAAGCACACGAACTCATGTGAAGTTTTCTTTAGAATGACAGGTCCTTTTTCAAAGGGCAATAAGCTCTAGAAAGCAAAGGTATCAGTGCCCCAGCAGGTGGCTTAAAGAAAACAAACCACTTCTTTGACAAGCAGATCCTTTCACAAAAGCATGAACTCAGCTGTTTAAAAAAATCACTTGGTTTTACAGCTGGGTTATTCTCACTGCAGTGAAGGAGATGCCCAAATCCTGCAACCTGAGCCCGCGTGTAATGGTGAGAATATAAAAATACAGAAGTGTGTTTCCCTACCAACCATCAATAAAACTGTTCTGCATTAGGCTGATTCTTGGTTCTCCATATTTATTTTCCTCTCTTTTCACTACTGAATGTTAATGTGAACTGACTGTCATGTACAATTACTCTTTACAGAAGTCTGACTGTGCCTTACGTTCTTGGGTAAAAAGATCTGGGCATGCAGAATATACTCACCGGAGTGGATGACCAGCCTCTGAACCAGACTTGTGGCTTTGCACATTCCCCCTTTCATGTGGCTATGTAGATTCCACCACACACACCCCTGTTTCCAGCCAAAGAACTGAGTAAAAACCAAGTAAAAAGACAAAATTGTTGGCAAGGGAGAAAACCCATTTCTGCTGGAAAGTCTGCCACCTATCGCCAGTTGTGCTGGACATTAAGTAGTGCCTGGAGAATTACCCTCTCAAGTGTGATTGGAAGAAGGGAAAGATGTGGGAGAGCAGCAATGGTACCCAGCATCTTAGCAGAGGGGTGGCATTGGGGAGCGGCACCAAAGAAAGTTGCTGGGGCCACAAAGGAAGAGACAGAGCTTGCTCTTGATATAGAAAAATAGGGTGGTTGACTTTTGCTGCCCAACTCCCCAAGGGACTGAGTCCCCTAAGCCCAAGATCAGTCAGAGATGAATGGATGGAGGCAGGAGGCAGAGAAAACAAGGCAGATCTTTATTTTTCTGTTTTCTGTTCTCCTAGCAAGGAGGCAAGAGAACCCAAAACCAAGAAGAAATATCTCTTTTAAGGGTATAACACTCTCATTCTTGTTCAAGGCTTCTGGTGCTTTTTGATTTATCTGCAAGCCGTTCCTTCCTCCTGGGTTTCGTAAATTTGCTAAAATAATAGAACTAGAGTGGCTATTGTGATTGCCTGACCTTGAATGCAGTGAAGGAGATGTGATTTGTAGGAGTAGATCAGAGCTTTCCAAACCGTGTGCCGCGACACGTTAGTGTGTCGGCTTCAGTGTGTAGATGTGTCACCAACATGAAAACTTTGGAAAGCTCTGGAGTAGATAGTGATCACCAGAATCAAAAAGCCAGGCTGAAAAAGATCTGTATTATTGGTGCCGTTCAGAAATATCTGAATACTTTCCCCAAAATGATACATAGTGATATGTACCATGGGTGATAGTTGGCATCCAATCATGGCTTCTTCAGACACAGCTTTGCCACAACTATTTCAGCACAAATGGAACAGAACCTTCACATTGTGGAACTTAATTATGGTTAGATCTGGAGAAAATAGGTGCATCAGAAAGTTAATTAGAATTCTGACTAAGGGCAATAAAACTATTAAGACTATTGTGGTACGTAGTGATCAGATAAGCTATACATTCACTCCTAAGAATATTTTTGATGAGCAGGAATGTTGAATCGGTTGGCAGAACAAAAACCCAAATATTAGATCTAAGTTAGAAGAGGAGCAAATCTGATCTTGCAGAGACCTCCACAGAAAGTTGCAGCAAATGGTTTATCTAAACTAATTTTAAAGAGGCTATAAGATTCTGATTTTGTACTTTTGTAGGTGATAGTAAGGAGAAATATGTGTGTCAATCATGAGTTGGGGGTTTGGGATCCAAGAGCAGCACTAAAATATTGTCTTCTGGAATTAAGAGCAGATTAAGAACCATCTGAGGGTTCTAGTCTTGTGGGGAACACCACAACTTGTCTCAAGTTAGAAAAGTACAATCATTAAAGAAGTTCATCTAATGGATTAATTGCTACAAAATGAAAGCATCCAAATGTTTGGGTCCCCCCCCCCAAGTTATGTATTATATTTCATAGCAGTGTACCATCTCATGGAAGACTATTAATCTTGCAAAATTATTTCTTGGTTGTTCCAAAAGCTTAAAAGTTAAGATCTCCAAATGTATTTTTTATTGTTAGAAGTTACTTCAGAGAAGCATGGGAACCATATTGGGGGGGGGAGAGATAGGATAAACACCTGGGCACTATGTTGGAAACTATCTTTGGGAGTTTGATGTTGAGATATCACAATGTGCCAGACATCCCCATTTACAGTCATACCTTGGAAGTCGAGCTGACTCCATTCCAGAAGTCTGTTCAACTTTCAAAACATTTGAAAACCAAAGCACGGTTTCTAATTGGCTGCTCCTGCAGCCAATCTGAAGCTTCAGGAGCCCTGTCGGACATTTGACTTCCAAAAATAGTTCACAAACCAGAACAGTCACTTCCAGATTTACAATGTTCAGGAACCAGAACATTCGGGAACTGAGATGTTCGACTTTCAAGGTACGACTGTACTGGTAAAACCAAAATGCCTGATAAGTTGCTATTCCATGGAAGTTAAAACAGATGTACTAAATAGGAAGTGGAGTTGAAGGTGTAGATGTAATAAAGAAGACTTCTATAGCTGGAGGGAATTCTTCAATATCTAGACCAGGCATCCCCAAATTCAGCCCTCCAGATGTTTTGAGACTACGACTCCCATCATCCCTGACCACTGGTCCTGTTAGCTAGGGATGATGGGAGTTGTAGTCCCAAAGCATCTGGAGGGCTGAATTTGGGGGTGCCTGATCTAGACGTTATGGGAAAAGCTTTTATGTCTTATTAAGAGTGCCATAAGTACTGTTGCTTGCGTACAATGGAAATTGTTTTGAAGGGGGATGTAATCTAGGTCATTGACAGAGGTGCTGTTGCACTCACTATTGATGGTTAAGAACTGGCTTCAGACAGAGTTTCTGGAAAGAGAAGAGATCTAATAGACAGGGTAGCCCTATATCAATTAGCATGGCTGGGGAAGACAGAAAAAGCCACAGCCAATATGAATAGATCAGCCTTCCCCCGGCTGGTGCACTCCAGATGTTATAGACTATAACTTCCATCATCCCTGATCATTGGCCATACTGTTTGGGGTTGATGGGAGTTTTAGTCCAAACAACTGGAAAGCACAAGGTTGGGGAAGGCTGAGGTAGACAATACTAGGCTAGACAGTCCCATGGCTTGAGAATACACTTATGGATAGCATGCCCTAAATCAAAATAAATCAGGATCTGGACTATGTTTATTCAATAGTACTTATTCTTCCAAGTGGACGTATCCAAAATCTAAAGTTATTTCTATACAATACTGTAACTCTATGCAACATGTGAATTCATGAATCTCTTCCAGAAATTAACATAATACCAAAGGGGATGTAGATGAGAATTAATGCTATAACAAAGGCCCATTAATCATTGCTTTCCATGAGCCAATTTAACTACAAAAGTTGATGCTGATAACATGACAGAAGTTAAACACAAAAACCTGCTAGAAGTATGTCAATAAATCCTTTGGAGGCTTTGGAGATTTTGCCCTTCATAAAATAAAAAGCTCTAGAAATTAAAAACAACAGCAAAAACGGTCTTACTTAGAGAAAACTATTTGTCAGCTTTTAGCAAGCAGAGTATTAGAAACAGAACATGGAAAAGAAGACAGGGCTTGAACCTAACAGAACGGAACAGTGTTTGCTAGAGTCTGACAGAGAGAGAAGCTGCGAAGAAAAGAAAAAGATCTTTCATTTCCAATGAAAGTCCAATGGCTGCAGATGAGAACTTATTCGCAAACTTTTGATGCTTCTTCCAAATAGACAAAATTTAATAAGAAACACTTTTATCAGATGGAATCCATCCGTTCAACTCTCACTTTAAAATACTCTCTCAGACACAACATAGGGTAGAGTTTCACACTCCAATTTTTTTCCTGTAGAAGGGCCCAGGTTACATCTGAAATGGTAAGGTAAAGGACCCCTGGATGGTTAAATCCAGTCAAAGGCAACTATGGGGTTGTGGCACTCATTTTGCTTTCAGGCTGAGGGAGACGGCATTTGTCCACAGACAGCATTCCGGGTCATGTGGCCAGCAGAACTAAACCTCTTCTGCTGCAACAGGACACTGTGATGGAAATCAGAGCACATGGAAATGCTGTTTACCTTCCCACTGCAGTGATATTTATCTATTTATCTACTTGCACTGGTGTGCTTTTGAATTGCTAGGCTGGCAGGAGCTGGGACAGAGCAATGGGAGCGCACCCTGTCGTGGGGATTCGAACTGCTGACCTTCTGATTGGCAAGCCCAAGAGGCTCAGTGGTTTAGACCACAGTGCCATGGTACCCCTGGTCACAAGGAAGTGGCAAGGCGGGGCTTGTGTGGGGATGGACTGAGTAACTAATCTCATCCTGTTTCAGTTTCACTGGTGTTCAGTCACAGAACCATTCCATTCTGTTTAGTGCAGACTTTTTTTGGAAGAATTCACAAAAAGAATGCATTTGAACTGTAAGGACTTGTGAACATATTTTTATTTTATTTTTAAAATTTCTATACTGCTTTATATTTTTAATAAAAATCTCAAAGCAGTTTACAGCATATTAAATCAATAAATCAATAGCCAGGCAATGTTCCTCCGGCCTCATGAGGAGCCTCATGTTAAACAAAAATGCACAAATTTCAATGCATTTATCCCAAAAAAACCACAGCATTTTGTAAGCGACTTTTATGCCCACTGAAACTGCATCGCAAAATCCAAGGAAGGGCATTATCCAACTGCGAATTGTGTTCTAATGCTCAGGATGATCCACCACTGAAATCACCTCAATTCCTCCCAAATCCCTAAATTTATTGTAACAAAGAAACAGAGATGTTCCTGGAGTCAAATAGGGCTTTGGAGTTGTTTTGGACACATTTCCACTTTGCAAGAACAATTGTAAAATCTGGTGGGCTGAAAGGCTGGATACATATGCAAGAACAATAAAATAAAGTAAAATTACAAACATATCCTGAACCAAGAACCAGCCGTCTTGTCAAGAACATTAGTACACAGCGGAGAGGATACCCATAAAAGAGATCACACAGCCTTCCAGTTATTTCCCAGTGTAGAAATCATTGCCCAAGAGATGGCTGTCTCATGCCTTACTCACAACTGGCAAAAAGCCCTCATAACATATTCTTCATAGTCAAGCGATAAATTTCATGCCTCAAAACTGGCTGGTGCACTCACACAAAAAAGTGTGTTTTCAAGAACTGAGCTGTGCCTGAGAACTTAGGCTTTGCATCTTTTTCCCCCCTGCTCTTTAGTACACAATGTATTGCAATATTTAAAGATCCACATGGCTGTCCAGCTGTTTTCATTGTACAAGGATGTGGGAAGCTATAGGGAAGGCAGTAAAAAGAAGGTAACTGACCCACACTGGGAGGAACTTACAACTTGACACCTCTTTCCAATATTCTAGAGAAGTTTGTAAAATGCATTGAACCCAAACAAATGTCCATTTATTATTTTAAAAGATGTATAATCCACTGGCATTATGAGATATCGAAGCATGGTGCAAAAAACAAAACTAAACAAAAGTATAATATATACACTGAGAATAATAAAGTTAAAACAACAGTACAACAACAAAGGATGATCAGTGGACAATAATTTAAAATATCAGTCAGAAAAAGCTTGGGAAGCTTAAATGCTCCTTATCCAAAGTGTTGCACATCTGCATTGTACTAAGAGAACTATCGTGTTGGAAAGTACCCTGGCAGTCATCTTAGTCCTGCTCTGTGCTGAGTGCAGGATCCGCAGTGCAGGATGCAACAACAACATCCCTGACGGATGACTGCCAAGCCTCTTCAAGCAAAGGAGAGCCCAAAACTTTGCAGTGCAGACTGTGCTACTGCAAGGGAGTCCACTCTGGTGGGCAAACTTGGGCCCAGCAGCACACACAAAGGAACCAGCATATCCTTGCTGGCTGCAGCATGGTGTGGAGAGGCGTCACACAGTTGAATGATGCCAGGACTGAAGTGCAAGGAGACCCATCACAGGGGAATGTGATGCTTGGGGTGGCGATGGTAGCAAACAACCTTTCACAAGGCAGCACGTATGCATTGTTTTCATCTAGCTACACTAATTTCTTAGCTGTTGTTTCCTGTAAACATTACACTCAAAGCGACATGCCGGATAAAATCCACACAACCTAAGAAATCCAAAATAAAACAGATACAACCTGAAGACTTTTAAAAATTAAAAAAGACTGTTTCAGAACATTGCTGTTCTTTGCATTTGGGAATTTAATTCACTTCATCTGCATGGTCTTAAAAATATAGCCATTCCCCTTAATAACCAGTTCTAGGATTGTAGCCAAAGGTCACTAGTTTCTCCAAACCACTTCCCTCACTTTAAATGTATTGGACTACTCTGGGAGGAACTATTTGAGCTGAAAATCCGTAGTTGTAAGCTCTGTACAAAATTGCACTATAGCTAATGCCATAATGGGGTGTTTGTGCCAAGTCTGCTTTGGGTATGGGCTGGTTCTCCATTTGCTTAAAAGCCATCCATGCTCCTAGCTGTTATCAATTACCATTACATCAGTGATTCCTCCCCCTCACTGCCCCCACGATAATAGTACCCCAATGTGATTTTTCCAAGAGAGAAAATAATATGTTGCAAATATCCTTTTGTTCAGCTTAATCAAGCGGTCATTAAAAACGACATTGCCGCACAAATGAAATAATGGAATGTTCCCATTCTCCCTGACACATTCGCATGGAGCCTGTCCAGTTGGCTATTCACCCTATTTTTAAGACAATGCCTATTACATGTTCAACTGAGCTCCAAGGTAAGCATCCCTACTCACTGCTAGAGTGGAAACAAAGCTTTTATTTACATTTGTCAGAACAAAGCTTGTTCTGCCACGAGGGGACCTTTATTGACTGCAGTGTTTTGTATGTGACAACGTTGACATTCCTCCAACACCATCAATGCGATTACAGAGCACTGGGGTTTGCAATAACCTTTGCCCTCCTTTGCGATGGAAACCGAGATAATGGAAGCCATGGCTGCTGGTAACCAAACAGTGCTGACCTGAATTAAATCACAGTGTGCTGCACTTCCAAACTGCTTTCACTCCCATTTTTCTCCTGTTTTAGTCAATAGAGTTATAAGTTCACCCGGACATCACTTCATTGGAAACAGTTGCTACTGGCAGTTGCCATGGGGACTTCTAACGTGGTACATAAGCAAACAGGCATGTAGAAAGGCAGAGCGGAAGGGTAGTCATCTCTAAAGCCACCTTGAGATAGTTTTGTTCTTTTTAGCATGTGGTAATAAGCTTCTTGTATTAGCATTGAACCTTATAATATTGATTGCAAACCAAAAGTACGCCATGAAATAATGCCTTGTATAACAAGACTACTGTAATAATGGCCTCGGCCCTGTATACCTGAAGGCAAGTCTCTGTTAGGATATAGTTCTGTTCCACCTTAAAAGGGACAGGCATGACTGTTGTGTGTCACATGCCTGTTTACATTTCCATCACAGGCTTGCTGGGAACTTCCATTGGTATATTGCTTTTGCATTGCTGTTTGCTTGGAGACGAAGGGAAGCAGACATGTTTTTTCTTTTGTTCCTTTGTTCCTGAACTATGCTGAATAAAATGCTGTAAATGCTGCTGTAACTAAATATGTCAAGGAGATAAACAGCTATGTGATTTTTAAAATACATCTGAAGGCAGCCTTGTTCAGGGAAGTTTTTAGTGTTTGCTGCCGTATTGTGTTTTTACTATTTATTTATTTTTGTTGGGAGCTGACCAAGCTTGACCTTTGCCCAATGCATGGAACCACCCTCCCAGCCAGTGTTAACATGTGTAGAATCACCTCCAATGGTCTGCAGGCTTCTATCAATGCCTTTCTTCTTCATGGAATCTACAAGATTATTAGCAACAGCTCTTTCTTTCTTTCTTTCTTTGAACCTTTCTCCAGAGTGAAGAGGTATCTTCCACCTGGCTCACTGCACACAGAATACTGCTTTTCTGTGATGGTACTGTGGGACTGCTGATCTGAATTCTCTGCTTTCAGTATCTTCATGGCCATCAAAGAAGACATCGTCCATTTCACCCTTCTGAGAAAGATCATCAAATTCCTGATCCAGGGATTTCTTAACTTTTTGTGACTCTCTTGACTTTATGGTGATCAACTACAAGTCTCTTGCCTTTTTCAGTGATCAAGCCAGCATCCATAAAGGCACAGTGGTGCCTCGCAAGACGAAATTAATCCATTCCGTGAGGCTCTTCGTCTAGCGGTTTTTTCGTCTTGCGAAGCAAGCCCATTGACGGCTTAGCGGATTAGCACTATTAGCGGCTTAGCAGCTTTTAGCGGCTTTTAGCGGCTTAGCAGCTTAGCGGATCAGCTGATAAGCGGCTTAGCGGCTTAGAAAAAGGGGGATAAGGGGGGGGACCGCAGGAACTCGCAAGACATTTTCATCTTGCGAAGCAAGCCCATAGGGAAATTCGTTTTGCGAAGCGCCTCCAAAACGGAAAACCCTTTCGTCTAGCGGGTTTTCCATCTTGCGAGGCGTTCGTCTTGCGGGGCACCACTGCATCAGTGATGGCAGCTATGGCACACAGGCCAACACCATATCTGATGTTCTGCATAGCAACATTATATTTCTAATGTGTTATACTTTGTCTTTTCATTAAAAAAGGAAGACGCACTTGGTTTTCTTAATGTTAACCCATAACTTCCAACATTTCCATCTTGGGCATCAGCTACTTGTTCTTCATTTCCATCAACAGAGAAAATTATTTCACTTCATATATGTATATATATATATATACAATTTAATATAAAATATGTATGATATATAATAAATAAAGATATGCAATATATAACTGCAAGTACCTGACAATCATTTCTAATGATTTTTATGCAATTTTACATGCATTTTTTCACAAACATTTTTTAAATAAGACAAGTTTAAAATGATTGGAAATTCCACAAAGATGCAAATGTTTTATGTAGTTATTTACCAAGCAGAGCTAAATTATATTAATTTAACCAAAATATCATTTGAATTCCCCAAGTCATATTGCAACTTTTTAGCACCCCTCCTTTTTGGAATTGAAAGTTCAGTATGCCCCCTTCATTGCAGCTCCCCACTGAAGTCATGTTACTCCCAGTCTTAAAGGTAACCCTTCCAGCATGTCAAGTATGCAGCTACTGGAAATGACAAGAAAATTGCCCTTTATTAAACAACTTGATTGTGTCCCTGTTAAGTTGATGCGAGTTCTGCCATTGATTTGAATTTAGGTTACAGCTTTTAATGTCATGCATGATCGGCACCCAGTCTAATGTATAAAAATGCCTTACTCTTCAGAATGGTATCAAGTATTTTCTTACACCAGCATTCACCCTTCTGTTGCTAATTTAACAGCTTGTGCTAAATTAAGGGTGTGTTGTTTTTTTTAATATGACAAAGGGCCTTCATTACTGGGGGATCAGTTCTCCATAATCATGAATAAAACTTTTATTCTGTGTGAATATGTGTGATGTTTCTAGACAGCAGCATTCATAATTAAAATTACTCGGCTAATCTTTATAAAAGCCACTCTCGGACTTCCCCCCATGAACTGAAATTGTTCAGAATGTTGGTAGCAGGCCTGGAGCCAAGACAAAAGGGCTCTAGACCGGTGTTTTCCAAAGTGGATGATACCACCCCCTGGGGTGCTGGAACCAATCCAGGGGGGGGCAGTAGTAGCCTCAGGAACAATTGGTGGAGCACTGAATAAAAGTAAGGGAGCAGTGGAAGTATAAAGAAAGAAGAGAAGATTAAGAAAATGTTGACAATTTTTTGTTGTGTAATGACGTTGACTGATGTAACATAAAGTCGTAGAGATTATTTTCCAAATAAAGACACAAAATGCAAGTTATAACCGTTCAGTGGTCAAGTTAGCTGACAGGTCTTAAGAAGGTAGATTTCCAAGGGGCACTGATTAGTGGGGGGGGGGTTCTGAAAAGGGGGGGTAGGCCAAATAATTTTGGGAACCTCCACTCTAGACCTTCCTGTAAGGTAACAGGTAAAGGACCTCTGGATGGTTAAGTCCAGTCAAAGGCGACTATGGGGTTGCGGCACTCATCTTGCTTTCAGGCCGAGGGAGCCAGAGTTTGTCTGCAGACAGCTTTCCAGGTCATGTGGCCAGCATGACTAAACCACTTCTGGTGCAATGGGACACCGTGACAGAAACCAGAGAGCATAGAAACGCCATTTACCTTCACGCCGCAGAGGTACCTATTTATCTACTTGCACTGGCATGCTTTCAAACTGCAAGGTTGGCAGGAGCCGGGACAGCGCAACGGGAGCTCACCACCGTCACATGGATTCGAACCGCTGACCTTCCAATCAGCAAGCCCCAGAAGTTCAGTTGTTTAGACCACAGCGCCACCTGCATCCCAGACCTTTATGTAGCAACAACTTAACTAATATACAGTGGTACCTCAGGTTACATACGCTTTGGGTTACATACGCTTCAGGCTACAGACTCCGCTAACCCAGAAATAATACCTCAGGTTAAGAACTTTGCTTCAGAGTGAGAACAGAAATCGTGCTCTGGCAGTGCGGCAGCAGCAGGAGGCCCCATTAGCTAAAGTGGTGCTTCAGGTTAAGAACAGTTTCAGGTTAAGAACGGACCTCCAGAACAAATTAAGTACTTAACCCAAGGTACCACTGTATATGCAGAGCTTAAGAAGAGTCTTGAAAGATAATGCTGAAGGCCTCCCATTTCCCACAATGGCTACTCAAAAGTAAAGGAGAAGCCCATGACTTGAAGTCAGGAGGTCTCTCCAACTTTTCTTCCCCAGTCATTGGCATCCATCTGTCTCAAGAGACAATGAAATTTGCCTCTGGAGGTGAAGTCACACACTTGTGGAAGCACAACTGTGGAACAGGCTCCCCCAAGAAGAACTTGCCACTACAACACAGTTTTTAACCTGTACATAAACAAAAATGCTGAGAAATGCCTGTGCACAGGGTTCAAGCCACAGCTTTCAAGAAAGAACCTTCTCCATGCAAGGTCCTCTTCAGACATGATAACTTAATGACATCCAAAGGGCAGAAGCAGAATTAAGTAAGAAAAGAGAGAAAGGCAAGTTCACTTTTTCACCTTTGTATTTGTGGAAGTGGTTCTCATCCATTTCTACATACAAAATGTAGTCAAAAACAGATGTGAGAAATTGAGTTTACAATGAGGCTATTGCTGGAAAGCAAGCTGCTGGTCAATTTGTTCTTGTTGACGTCTGATTAAAAGGCCCATGAAATATTTTCAAACTTAAATCACATCCAAACAAAGCGAACTGTTGATGAATGCCTATTAAGCATCATGAGATGCTCAGATACTACAATAATCGGGGCCATATAGAGATAAATAACTGCAGATATATGAGTCAAGTCCCCCAGCTGGCCTGTGTGAAAATGAATGAGAACCATATGCAGTGACACTTGGAAGAAAGCATACAGTTAAAAGGAAGTACTCTCAGATCTCATCTGATAAAGACAGGTTTGTGTTGCCCTTGGCCAGCAGTGAAAGCAACTTGCACATGCCGCTTGTGTAATTAAAAGAAAATACCCATGAAAGCTAAACGCTCTTAATCAAATTTGAATCCCATTTATCTTGTATGATGTGTGAAGCCCACCATCCAAAATAAGCCCATTATAGGCAGTTTCCCATTTCTGCCCACATGCAGAATCTGTATTCAACCTGTTCTGCACAGTGTGGAAGCTGTGATCATGAAGCTGAATTTGTAGGGGTCGACACAAAGGTTATCTCTGAAGACCATCCCCCTTCGCAGTTGCTGGATTTATTTTGAGCTAAACTTTCCCCAGTCTTACTCATCCAGACATCTCTTCGAACCATCCCTAGAAAGAGACTACAAACATGATGCTTTGATCATAAACACTTCACTTAGAAGTGTCCCAGCAATTCATGCAGCTTTCTTTCAATAGTGAGGTTGCATGTGAGCTTCTGTCAATTTCTTTTAGCAATGGGTCAAAGTTTAATTATTTCTGTGGCATCTAAAGTGATCATTGGCGAGAATAATCTATTAGAAGGAAAGCAGCTCAAAGTTTAGCAGCAGTAATAACATAGGAAGCTACCTTAGTGAGACCATTGGTCCATCTAACTCAGTCTTGTCTACACTGGCCTGAATTCTCCAGGGGACATTCCTAGCTCTTCTTGGAGATACTGGGGATTGAATTTTGTATCTTCTTCATGCAAATAGATGCTCTACCACTGAGCTACAGCCCTTCCCCTATAAGAAGATACATAGAAGACTTAGAAGTGTGGGGAATAATGAACTTATCATTATTGGGAAGAAAATTGGTAATTAAAATGAATGTATTGCTAAAAATGTTATTTTTATTTCAATCAATACCCTTCATCAGCAATGCAGGACACTTCAAAGAATGGCAAAAGGGTATTCCTAGATTTATCTGGCAGGGGAAGAAGCAAAGAATAAAATATAAATTACTGATAGGTTCTAAAGACAGAAGCAGATTCTCCCTACCAGATCTAAGACTATATTATGAGGCATCCTGTCTATGCTGGCTAAGGGAATGGATATTATTTTTAAAAAAACACTGATATGGTTGGCATCCATATTTGTGGTATGAGAAGGTTAAAGTACATAGAGCTTTCCTAAATCACATAGCAAGAAAATCAGTTTATGGAGTATGGGGGAAATGGATGGGAAACTCTGAGAATGGACGTGAAACACTGAAGGCTTCATAAGCCTAAGCAATACTCTCCATATTCAGGAGCAAACAGCCATGATGTCAATCTAGTGATGTTCTCAATATGTTCAAGCCAAAAATGTATCTGTCCTTCCCCAGGATAAAGCACTGGAATTGGACAGGGAAGGCACCAGTTTTCAGCCATACAAAGTTTCCAGGTGGTTGGTTCGCCACAATGTCACCAAGAAACCATCCTCTCCAATCGCAGAGCAGTTTTGTAGTTTAAAATAAAATGACGATGATGCACTAAATGAATGGATAAGCACAACAGTGTTCACAACAAACTTTTAAAAAAACCAAAAACAATAAAGACTAACAACCCACATAAAACAGGGGTAGAGCAAGACTGATGGCTGAGCCAACACCCAATTTGTTGGTATGCATGTCTGTCATTTCAGTAGCACGGCAACTCAGGGAGATGCCTTGAGCTTTTTTCCTGTGATATGTCTTTCTTCACCCTTATTATTCTGTAGACAGAAATTCATGCTCATACATAATAAATTAGCAGAAATATGAACTATGGCCATGTTTTTCGACAAAGGGGAATGCTTTTGAATATAATGAATAGCTAGAAATAGCAGTCACTTACCATTTAGCCATAAACAACTGGATAGATTTCGAGGTACAGCTCACAATCCCTTACTGAAACAGTGTAGCTCATTTGATACTGCTTAGTGAATTGAGTAATTGCCATTTTGTTCAACCTATGCATACCCCAACACATAGGCAAAAGTATGCTAAACAATGTAAATTCAACCAGGGCAAGAATCTCAGCTGCATTGTAAAGCTGAACATAACAGTAACTATCAAAACGCTAAGTCACATTTATCTCAAGATGTCTCGCGTTAATTTTACATTTAAGAGGGTTTGCCCAACACAAAATGCAATCTTTTAGAGACACTGGATCTGCTGCCAATGTCCTCTTACTTCAAATTCAAGCTCAGTTTGCTCTAAAAATTCTGGGTCGGTGAAAGGGAGGGGGCAAGTTTTCAATCCTTTCCTCTCCCCCCTCTTTTTTTATTTTTTTAGAAGCCACCATTCAGCAGTGGAACAAGACAAAACCTGTTCAGTGAGTCACTAAAATGGAGCAGCACTCTGGACAAATCCCTGGAAAATACGCTGTTGGGAACATGCTTAAAAGGGAATGGCTAAGATGAGTTAATGTTCCAGTTCTTTTCCAGCTCAAGCTGCCCAAATGCCTGATCCTAATACCCTGAGTGTTTTGTAGAACTGACTTCCCAGCGGGTATGTTTGCTTAAATCACAACTGAATAGAAATCACGGCGAGTTACATTTGAACCAAGCAAGTTCTTTCGCGAATACCTCCAACTTAATGAGATCTAATCTCAGGCCGTCAAAGGGAAAACGCATAAGCATTTGCTCAGTTCTTTTGATAAAGTACACCTCTGGACTGCGCCAGATCCAGGGTCAAGCCATTAAGTCTAGACTTATCGTTTATCAGAGATTAAAGGTGTTTGGAAGCAAGCTGCTAAGACTGAGGCCAGCAGCAAAGCTCGATTATAAAACATATGGATCAAAATGGTTCTCAGGACCAGATTTGGATGGCTGTATTGTTTCCTTGAAAGAATGCATTGGCCTCTATGAATATGACTGGGGAGAAAAATCCCTTTGTCCAGCACAATGTTCCCAAAAAGCTAAGCAAATGAAATATTAACTGCCAACAAGAAAGTACTGTTTGAAGAGGCTTGGGGCGGGGTGGGGGGAAATCAGAGAAAGACAAGAAAAGACATGTTCTGTAGCACCATCCTTCAGCATAAAGCAGTAGGCCAAAAATATAAGAAGATAGCAGACTATCAGATCATTGGTTCATCTAGATCAGTGTTTCCCAAGCTTGGGTGTCCAGCTACAGTATTTTTGGACTACAACTGCCATCATCCATAGCTGGCAAGACCAGGGGTTGGGAATGATGGAAGTTGTAGTCCAAAAACAGCTGGAGGCCCACATTTGAGAAACACTGATCTAGGTCAATATTGCCTACATCAGGAATAACCAACATGGTACACCTTCCAGATGTTGTTGGACTACAATTCCCATCAGCCCCAGCTAGCATGACAAAGGGCCAGGGCTGACAGGAATTGTAGTCCCCAACATCTGGAAGGTACCATGTTGGTCAACCCCTGGGACTGCACTGGCTACTTCTGGCTTCCCCAGGTTTCTGCAGAGTTCTACCTGGAGATTGTCAGGGAATGGACCTAACATCTTTGGCATGTGTGCTCCACAACTGAGCTACAATCCTTCCCCAAAGTATAACCCTGAGGGCTTGTCTACACAGAGACTTTCTGGTGCTCCTGGTTCAATTATATACCACAAGCAGACAGATATTTATGGAATGTTGTGGGAAAGGCAGCCTCTTATTAAGAGTATTAGACGTCTGTCTTGATGGATTCTGCAAACCCATGCTGGAACCATGGAGGGCTGCAAAGTGTAGGGAATGGAAGGAACAATTCCGTAGTAATGCACATCTTACAACATTTCACACAAAAATACCAGAAACAACAAATGGGGAATCCTCATTTGAAGACATTAGGCTGCAGGAGAGACATTAGTTCTCATGATTACAAATAGATATATCACTGAAAGTATCTGATTTGCTTTCTTTCCCATATTACAGACATGGACAAGTCCAAGCAAAAATGTGTAATGTTTAATGACATTATTTTAATGTCACTGGAATAAAACTTTTCTCTTGCCTCTGTACAAGACACCTAGAGAGGGGCCTAGATCTTTTCAGCAGAGCTCCTGCCAGAAAAGACCAGAAACAAAACAAGTTCACATACACACATGCAGGCAGAGAGACAAATAAGAGGCATTTGCATTAAGCTGTATGCTGGTTCTTGACACTGGCCACAGAAAATATTAACCAGCTTCCTAACAATGTATTCAAATAGATGTGTATGGAAGAAGCTTTGGTGTACAAATACACAACTTGCTCGTGCAATCTATTCTACAGTACTGTACAATAGCACACTAGCATTTGGTTGTTGTTGTTTAGTCGTTTAGTCATGTCCAACTCTTTGTGACCCCATGGACCAGAGCACGCCAGGCACTCCTGTCTTCCACTGCCTCCCGCAGTTTGGTCAGACTCATGTTTGTAGCTTCGAGAACACTGTCCAGTCATCTCATCCTCTGTCATCCCCTTCTCCTTGTGTCCTCCATCTTTCCCAACATCAGGGTCTTTTCCAGGGAGTCTTCTCTTCTCATGAGGTGGCCAAAGTATTGGAGCCTCAACTTCACGATCTGTCCTTCCAGTGAGCACTCAGGGCTGATTTCCTTCAGAATGGTTAGGTTTGATCTTCTTGCAGTCCATGGGACTCTCAAGAGTCTCCTCCAGCACCATAATTCAAAAGCATCAATTCTTCGGCGATCAGCCTTTTTTATGGTCCAGCTCTCACTTCCATACATCACTTCCATACAGCGTGTGGTAACTGCAGTAATTGCTGCCCCAGAATCTCCATTCTGAGAAGATGGCATTGAGGGCACTGAGTTGTCTTCCATCACACTGATCTCAGGTTTTCAAGCAGTAGAATTTGAAGCTAAGCAAGGAAAAATGCACACGGTTCATCAGGGATCTCCATACAGTCCACTGAGCTGCAGACCAAACTCCCAGAGAAATGCTGGCAGCTGCTATCATTGTTGTCATTTCAAATCAGGCATGGAATGGATGACTTAAGGGAGTTTGTTCCCTATCTGTCCCTTTCCCGCCCCACTCCAGTGGAAGGTGTGATGCAAAAACAGGCTACAGTGATTGGCAGACAGCATAAAAGTCAAAAGTAATGTCCTGGATGCCTTCTGTGCCACTTGTAAGTGCTGACTGCATTTGCTCGGCATGTTTAGGCACCTGGCGGCCCCTCTCAAGCCAACCCAAATATTTCATCTAAAACTGAAATGAAATAGCAAACAGCCATCATTCACAGAAACGTTAATTTTGCCTGGGATTTCTTTGTACAGACAATCTAAAAACAAGTGATTTGAACATAGGTGCTTGCCGAGCACATTCCAGTTCCAGCAGATTCCAGGCTCTGCCGAGTGGAGTCTGGTGGAACTGTTGATGGAAACAATTTTCTGTATTAATTGGGGGCAACATGCGCCTGTTTTAGTTGGACATCCATGCAACCTTCGCTTGGGAGCAACGGATCGCTCCTCATCTGACGGAGCAGAGGCAAGCGTTCTTAGAAGTCAAACAGAACAGAACACGAGACTACCCCGGACTTAGAAAAATATACTCAGACCCCGGGCATTTCTGCATTTCGATTCCCATATCCACTCCAGCTATTCCCACAAAAGACAGCTGAGAGAAGATCTCCAACCCTTGGTGCTGGTATGTTCTTCTTCTGATCAAATGGCTGCTGTCCAAATATTTATAGGAAATTCACTCTTAGCCCAGGCTTGGCAGCAGAGCCAAAGCACTTCGTTGTCTGTGACAAGACTGGACAAAACCCAATCACTTAAGCATTTGATGATGGCATGTACAGACAGTGTGGTGCAATCTTTGGAGCAGCTATGTTGAACCTTTAGCTCAGGGGTACATTTAGGCATAAGGGATGCAGGTGCACTGTGGGTTAAACCACAGAGCCTAGGACTTGCTGATCAGAAAGTTGGCAGTTTGAATCCCTGCGACGGGGTGAGCTCTTGTTGCTCAGTCCCTGCTCCTGCCAACCTAGCAGTTCGAAAGCACGTCAAAGTGTAAGTAGATAAATAGGTACCACTCCAGCGGGAAGGTAAACAGCGTTTCCGTGCACTGCTCTGGTTCACCAGAAGCGGCTTAGTCATGCTGGCCATGCTGTACGCCGGCTCCCTCGGCCAACAAAGCAAGATGAGCACCACAATCCAAGGAAGGGATAGCATTTTTGGGCTGAGGGGTTGGTTTGAATGGCATTTTTTGGTCCACTCCAAAGCCTGGAGTTTTACATCTGTAAGATGGGATTCTGTAGTAGAAGGAACTGTAGAGCTGGTTGAACCAGAATCTTTGTGAAGTTAGTTATCCTAGCCAATATCTTCTTACACGACTAGAGAACTGGCCAAAGAAGCTTCCAGAATGTGGGAGGAGCCTTTTCCCTCACCTGGCTGAAAGCCAGGTCATCCTAGATGTAGGAAAATGATAGGTCAGGGGCCAGTCTGGTCTGCTCTCATCTAGAACTGGAAACTGGGAAGACACAGAGGCCTGATTTTCTCTTTGTGTGGAGTCCAAAGCTACAAAACCATATATCACAAAGACATCACTGGCTCCCAAGACCTCGATTCCAAGGAAGCCAAACCCAAGGTATGTGTTGGCACCCCTGAAGTCTCTCACACGGTTTAGAGATTGAGGTGCATGTCAGAGTATGAACAATTTGTTGCTGTGAATAGTACATTCTTGGTGTCTACTCTGGAATTTGGCATTGACCATGACAGTTTGAATGATGCTTTTTGTCTCAACACCTGACAGCCAAGAGCAGACCCCTGCTCAGGCTTGACAGGTACAAACAGAAAGGTGCAAATCCCATTGCTTAAAAGTAGATAACTGCTTGACCTGTCTAATGTTGCCATTGTTATTATGTGTGAAAAGGAGTCACAGCAAATCATCTTTAAAAATACCCAACTATCTTTTGATATGTAATCCTGACTATGTCTGAAATGGGGCCCCTGTGTATTGATTCTGGTGTAGAGACATTTGGAAGAAGCTATTATGAAAAATCCAGCAACAGCTTAAATCAAGCACAACCTTCCTTAAGAAAATTTGGAAAAAGGAACTCCACATAGCATCAAGGAAAATGGATGATTGTCAGCGAGAGACTTCATCTCTCTCTGCCCTCCCCTAATCTCTGGAAGGCAAGCCACAGCAAATTAATTTGCTGACAGAAAGGAAACTGAAGCCTTTAAGATGTGGTGTTGGTGATGACTCGTACACATCTCCTGTATAGAAAGGACAACAGATGCTTGTGTTAGAAATGTTATTGGAGAGAAGCAGGGTCTGCTGTCAGAAATCAAGAGACATAAATACATAATCTCTGAGTGCATCAGACATCCAGATGTAAAGAATATTAAGAAATTATAAGTGATGAACTAGTGAAGGGTCATTGTAGGAAAATCAGTAAGGAAATGTGCTAGCATGGGTGGCAATCAAAAAGTGGGGGCAGAGCCCCATTTAGATACACTGGTTGCAATAAATGGATCCCTGTAGTTACTTGATAGAAAGACAGTTTTTCACATACAAATAGTCATCATAAACCAGAAATTAACCTGAGGCTACACTCCTAAGCATGGATACTAGAAAGACAACACTACCAAAATCAGTTAGACTCACTTCAGAGTAATTTTGTTTAGGACAGCAGTGCTAAAGTGAAATATAACACTATTTGTTTCAGAAATCAAATTTTCTTACTTCTTTTACAGTGGTACCTCGGGTTAAGAACTTAATTCGTTCTGGAGGTCCGTTCTTAATCTGAAACTGTTCTTAACCTGAAGTACCAATTTAGCTGATGGGGCCTCCCGCAGCTGCTGTGCCGCCGGAGCACAATTTCTGTTCTCATCCTGAAGCAAAGTTCTTAACCCAAGGTACTATTTCTGGGTTAGCGGAGTCTGCAACCTGAAGCGTCTGTAACCCAAGGTACTTTGTTGCCTCCTGTTAATTTGTGTGTGCTCATTCTAAGCCATTTAAAGCAGCATTATGTGATGCAGTCAAGCAAAAAACCAAGAAACAATAGGATGAAACCCCAGAAATATCAAACAGAAAAAGCACCCTGCACAATGCATGAATTTCCCTTCTTTTCCCCAAAAGGAGTATGCAGTGGGAGGTTCCGAGGGGAAGGAGTTACGGGTTGCTTTTGCAAAGGCGTGGGTGAAATATTCAAAGCAGGCAACATTACACAAAATGTACAACAAATGTAAACAAATGTGTCGTCCTTTTGATATGCAAGAGCAGTGAACAAATCAGGTAAGTAAGGAAGCATGGAGGGCTATGGTGCATAACATGGATTTGGAAAATGTGGATTTTCAGCTGCAGTGCGGATAAGACAACCCCCCCCCCTCCAGGAGGAAGCAGGTAGAGTCTGCTGGCCTGCTCCATTTTGCCATATAGGGGGTTGGTATTTATTAACATGAAATTAGTGACTATTCAATAATGTGGTGTGTATTTATTGTTCAATACAGACAGAAATAGATATGTGAATGTGTGTATTAGGCATGATTATTAAATGGAATGTGTGTTTGTAACTATAGAAGGAATTTAATAATTTATTGCTAAAGACCCAGTCTTCGAATGATGGCGGGAAAGAATGATGCAGTGCTATTGCATCATGGAACAAAAAAGCTCATTAATAGAAAGACGTGGGACTTAAAGCAAGAATTGATATTTAAAGTTGGAGGGGTGTCATACTGGAGGCTGAGTCCAACTGTGGCTGAACAGCTACAAATTTCCTTAGGGACACAGAGTGTGCAAACATGTGTCCCAAAATTATTGTCTGTTAAGGAAAAGTCATCTTTCTTCAAACTAATTTCAAATCAACATATAATGATGTTCAAATTCCAGAGGGAAGAAGCAATTGGTCCTTAAGTATCAACTGGAATACTCTGTTTCCATCTGATGATCCAGTGAGGACATTTTACCTATTATTTATTGCTGTTTACCTCACAAGTCCAACTTTTTCTTTATGACACTGAGGACAGCTTTACATTTTGTTGCCGGACAAGCTCTCTCAGTCTCTTATCTGTAACATCACATGTTTTTCAACTGCTTTTAGTCATGTTCAAGTCATGGAAAAAGCTGCAGAGATCGGCCACTGAGGCCATTTCCTCATATGGTCAAAGGGTTCCACCTAATGTTCACAGATATGTACTGACTCTTGTAGCACCTTCAATGAACGGGGTAAGGATTTATTAGCCACGAAAATCCAATTTCTCGCTCCCTGGAAATTACACACTTGGTCACTCACCACCAGAGTTTTCACTTAGGATGGAAATATATATGAGTCAAGGTGAGAGGAAATTGTAGCAACGTTCTAACAAGCTGGTTTCCAACCTGCCAGCGTTGCATGCTTCCTTTTCTGATTATTGGGAGAGGGCTGTGGTCTTATTTTAGCTTAGAAAGGAAATAATACCTCTGGTTAAGAAGTACAAGCCATCCCCACCCCCCAAAAAGGCCTCACACATACTTGAAAAGGTAGACATATGTACAGGGAGAGCTAGAGTTAGAATTGCATGTAAAGTTTCAAGGATATGAAACAAGTGTCCTTGTATAAAGTAGTCACTCCCATCCCAAATTATAGCATGCTTTAAGATGGCTTTTCCCAACCTGGTGTGCACCAAATGTTGCTGAACTGCAACATCCCTGACCATTGGCCATGCTGGCTGGGGCTGATGGGAGGTGGAGGTGGGAGCTGGGGCTGATGGGAGGTTAAGGGAACAAGGTTGGGGAAATCAGCTCTTCAGTGTTATAGAAAAAGACTTACCCATCTGTAACTATATGGAAGACTGCAACCCAACTGGATAGCTCAGCTGGTTAGAGTATGGTGCAGATAATGCCAGTGTTGCAGGTTCAATCCTCATATGGCACATCTGCATATTCCTGCAGTGCAATGGGGTTGGAGTAGGAGCTCCTCATGGTCCCTTCCAACTCCACAACCCTCCTGGACCAAAGCCACCTAGTGGGATTCATTGCTAACCGAGATTTTGAACCCAGATATCCCCCTATACTAGAGGTAGTCAACATGGTACACTCCAGATGTTGTGGGCTCCGTCAGACCCAACATGGCCACTGGCCAGGGATGGTGGGTGTTGTATTGTGTTCTGGTGCCAGAGCCCAAAGGGAAGGCAGGTCAGGCATTGCAGGACCATGGATAGCTCCCAGTTAGCAACTGGGGCAGAGCCACGCCATGCATTTAGATGACATTCAAAGCACATGGATTTCCCCTCCCAAGCCAGCATGGGAACCGTAGCTTCCCTTTCACAGAACTAGAGTTCCTAGCACCCTTAACAAATGACAGTTCCCAGGATTCTCGGGTGAAGCCATATGCTTTAAATGTGTCGTGTGGCTTTGCTCCACCAGAAGTTGAGAGCAGACTGAGGCCTTTTAAGCCTCCAGACTACCTCTTCTAGCTGCCACACCCTTACGGAGAACTTCAAATCTTAATGGGACAACCCTCTAGCTGGAAGATGGACACATACTCCATTCCATAGCCTCCTGCACACCCTGCACTGCTGGACCAGTGGGGTACCCTGGGGGTCTGTGAGGGTCCTGGATCTGGCCCTATAGGCCCTGGTAGTACAAGGATCTCTTCTGGGGGCTCCTGCCTGACACCTTCCGCCACAAGCATCTTCGGATCTCCAGCAGCCAACTCAGAGTGCTGAGCTTTTTCCAGCTCCTTAGCTGGTGCCTCTGCAGCCAGCAGCTTTGTGTCAGCATTGCTGAAGAATTCAGGGATCCTGGTGATAATCCAACGATAACTGGAGGGTAGCACATTGGCTATACTGGCCCTACACTTGCTCCACCATTTGATACAGTTGCAATGCGTATAGTTTCCCATTCTCCATCTTCTTCAGTTCCTCTGCCCATGACTCTGTGTGTATCTGGGTGGTTGCTGCTGCTGCTGCTGCTGCTTAACAACAATAAGTGTTCCCCATATGAGTTAGAAGTCAGTGGCTTTCCCTCAACATATTTGCTAACACAGAGAAGATGGAGATGGTTGCCAAGTGTCTGTAGATAAAGTATCTAAGTAGAGATAAGTGGGGGGAGGGGCACAGAACCATGTCAGTTTGAAAGGAGACTGGTCAGAGACAAAGACTCCTAACTTCGTCACTTTTTCCTTCACACTTTCACAAATTTTCATTGCGTAACGGGAAAGTAAAACAGTAACCAGGATGAAGGCAGCAGAAGACCTGCCATTTTTCATTCTGCCTAGCTGCATTGACTGAATTAAGATCCAACTGTTCTCACTGAGGATGGCATGCCATTGACATGCTAGGACTCTTTGATCCGTTGTGGGAAACATGGGGAATTTGAAGATGTCAAATTCCCTGACATCCATTATCCTCCATTTTCCTTTTCCTAGTATGGGTGTGGGGAAGAGGCAAACTGGAGGCAGGGAAGGCTAAGGTGAGCTGGTGCTGAGGAAAGCTAAATTGACATCACTGAGGTGGGCTGTGTGTTGATGCCGGTTTTCCAAATTGAAAGCATTAGTGTCTAAAAATTCCAATTATCTAATGCTACGCGGGTGGTGCTGTGGGTTAAACCATAGAGCCTAGGACTTGCCGATCAGAAGGTCGGCGGTTTGAATCCCCGCGATGGGATGAGCTCCCGTTGCTCAGTCCCTGCTCCTGCCCACCTAGCAGTTCGAAAGCACCTCAAAGTGCAAGTAGATAAATAGGTACCGCTCTGGGGGGAAGGTAAATGGTGTTTCCGTGTGCTGCTCTGGTTTGCCAGAAGCGGCTTAGTCATGCTGACCACATGACCTGGAAGCTGTATGCCAGCTCCCTCAGCCAATAAAGCGAGATGAGCTCCGCAACCCCAGAGTTGGTCACGACTGGACCTAATGGTCAGGGGTCCCTTTACCTTTACCTTACCCACCCATCTAACTACATCCCAGAAGGATGGAGCTGAGGGCCAAACTGCTGTTGCATCCACTTCATAGCTTTCATATTGAGCGCAAACTCTTTTCTCACCACAAAAAAGCCAGTCTAAGAGGCATAATCTGAATTAAGATGCTAGTGTAGGAGGGGGAGCCCTGATACAGCCTCAGTCCACATCAGGGACCCTCTGCTCACAAATTGCATTGTAAGAAAGCTACCACTGAAGTGAACAAGAGGTTTATTCCTTTGCAAATTGCAAAACTAAGGAGGCTCAATACAAGTGAGAACCATAGTGTTGAGCCAAGAGTTAAAGCCCTCCTATCTTTCATGCTAGAGTACTGGTCCAGATGATGGGGCCTCTCTAGGGGGCAAAAATGGGGGGTGAGGCTGTGGCTGGATAGTTCAGTTGGTACAGCATGAGATTCTTAATCTCATGGTTGTGGAGGTTGTGGATTCAAGCTGTAAACTGGGCCAAAAAGATTCCTTGATGATGATGATGATGATGATGATGATCATCATCATCATCATCATACCCCGCCTATCCAGCTGGACTGCCCAAGGCACTCTGTGCAGCCCCCAACCCATATAAAAACATAATAAAACATCAAATATTAAAAACTTCCTGATATACAGGGCTGCCTTCAGATGTCTTCTAAAAGCAAATGCTATCTGATAGATCTTCTATATGACCAAGCTGAGGCCTACACATAAATGCTAAATCATACCAAACAGAATCCATAACTCACATTGGATTCTTTATGAGTTGAGTTCCAGACCTATTCCCTCCCCAGCTCTCTGTCCCAACAAAATGTCAGCAGATCCGAAGGGGTGGGGGAAGCCACGAAGGTTTATTTTTACGAGAATAATGCGATGACACATTTTTCGGCAACTTATAGCAAATTGTCAAGTTGTAGTTGGACGAGCCAAATATTTTTGGATAATTTCTGTAATAAAAATATGAAAGCTGCAAGATTCGGACAGGCTGGCTTTTATTAGATTGGCACTCCAAGAATAATAGCAGTTTATGTGAATTCAACACACACACACACACAAACTGGGAGGGCAAGCAGAGTAGCTTGGTATTGTTGACAAAATTCATTAGACCTACGTTTGAATTTAAAATCACACATATTCCCATAAAAGTTGCCCTAAAAATCCACGCACCCTGCTTATGAATCAACAACCTAAAAAAATTAACCTGTCTTTTCAAGAATAGCAATTTGTTTTTCACTATGTGTTAATGATGATTTGTGACCTGCATTTAGTATACACATCAGAAGATTTACAAGTAATTTAATTTGCACTCAGTTCAACGTTAAACTATGCTTCTTTCAAGTGAAACAAAGCATGAAATGATATAATAGTCATGCATGTTGCCATGTGGTGGAATTATTGAAAAAGAAAAAGGACTTTGCATCTACAGTGGTACCTCGGGTTAAGTACTTAATTCGTTCCAGAGGTTCGTTCTTAACCTGAAACTGTTCTTAACCTGAAGCACCACTTTAGCTAATGGGGCTTCCTGCTGCCACCATGCCGCTGGAGCACGATTTCTGTTCTCATCCTGAAGCAAAGTTCTTAACCCAAGGTATTATTTCTGGGTTAGCGGAGTCTGTAACCTGAAGCGTATGTAACCTGAAGTGTATGTAACCCGAGGTACCACTGTATTCACTCACTGTCTGTGGGTCAAGCCACACCTGTCAGCAAAATCCTGACTTAACATTGTCCATGCTTGTGAACTTTCTATTTTGCCCAGGAACTGTCTCTGGAAAACCTGTGTTTACCCACATGTTGGGTTGTGCTTAGTCCAGTTTTTTTCTGTGAGTTTCTGCCCTCCAGGACTTGTTGGCCCCTCTTCCCTCCCTGTTCTTAAAATGGGTTGCTAAGGGCACTCTGGGCTTCTGGACTTGTTGGTCCTTCCTTATCCTCCTCCATTTTCTGGAGATGCTGGGTCCTTTCATTTTTTAGACAACAGGTTTTGTGATTATGCAGAGAGATGTGATACAATCAGAATACAGGCATAAGTGGGGGTTGTTGGGGGGGGTTGAGAGTGTCATTTGGAAAATGAGAAGGAAGTCCAGCCAGGCAATAATTGGAAGTGTGCTGTTTGGCAATCAGGAACTCCAGTGAAAAACTGACGCTGGGGAGTGGGGCCATGGAAAGAAGGGGAGGTGGGAGGAGACCACCCTTCCCTGCAGATCTCTGGAAACTTCAAAGAGAGCTGTTCACGATCCCTTCCAAAACTGATTTATCAAGAGGGCCAGTTCTCTCTTTGGATTTTCCACACATCTGGCCAGACTGGATTGTCACAAGAAACCTATGGCACAGCCATAAAAGAGCATGAAAAGCTCTTGGACATAGGGTGGGGTGGGGGACATTACTCAGTGCACAAACCGATCAAAATAAAGATCAAGCAAAACTATGGAAGGCCCCTAGGAGACTGTGTTCATAAGTCACATAAATTAACAAGAGATCTAACCATCTGGCGTGGAGCATTTCATCTGTTTCCTTCTGCTCTGTGACCTTTGAAAGAGAATCTCCCATATTGTCCCCATGCTTTCCTTCTTCAAATGTCATCTAGAATCTAGGATCAGTTAATCCATGGGCGGTGCTTTCTTTTTAGTGGTTCACATTCTGGAGAATAGCCTCTCCAAAAATGCCTGTCTGGCATGATCTTTAGGTGCCTTTGACAAGCCAGTAAAGACCTTTCTTCGATTCCCCCTCCTTCCCCCCCCCCACCAAAGAAAGCATCTTGCTCACTTTTACTGCTGCAGCGACTATTTTCCACCCCCACTATAGAATGGTTTATTAGGGCTTATGAAACAATTTTATCCTGTTTCATTAAATAGGAAAAGCTGTGTGCATCACCTTGAACTAATACTAAAGAAGTGGCTAACAGGTAAAGGTAAAGGTAAATGACCACTGTGGGTTAAACCACAGAACCTAGGACTTGCCGATCAGAAGGTTGGCGGTTCAAATCCCCGCAACGGGGTGAACTCCCGTTTTTCGGTCCCTGCTCCTGCCAACCTAGCAGTTTGAAAGCACGTCAAAGTGCAAGTAGATAAATAGGTACCGCTCCGGCGGGAAGGTAAACGGCGTTTCCGTGCACTGCTCTGGTTCGCCAGAAGCGGCTTAGTCATGCTGGCCACATGACCCGGAAGCTGTACACCAGCTCTCTCGGCCAATAAAGCGAGATGAGCGCCACAACCCCAGAGTCGGCCACGACTGGACCTAATGGTCAGGGGTCCCTTTACTTTTTTTAAGGGAGCCTGTGTTTGTCCACAGACAGGTTTCTGAGTCATGTGGCCAGCATGACTAAACCACTACTGGCACATGGAGGACTATGACAAGTGCCAGAGCACCACAGTGCTACCTATTTGTCTACTTGCACTGGTGTGCTTTCGAACTGCAAGGTTGGCAAGAGCTGGAACAGAGCAACAGGAGCTCACACCATTGTGGGGATTTGAACTGCCGACCTTCCAATCAGCAAGCCCAAGAGGCTCAGTGGTTTAGACCACAGCACCACCCACGTCCCGGCAGTGACTAACAACACAATCTCAAGCATGTTTTCAATGATGCTTACTCCCAGGGAACCTTTCTGTAGAATTGCTGTGTACAGTCAGACCTTGGATCCTGAACACCTCCGTTTTGCAATGTTTTGGCTCCTGGATGCCGAAAACCCAGAAGTGTTCTGGTTTATGAACATTTTTTGGAAGCCAAATATCTGACACAGCTTCTGCTTGAGTGCAGGAAGCTCCTGCAATGAATCGGAAGCCACGCCTCACTTGTCAAACATGTTGGAAGCCGAATGGGTTTCCGGAATGGATTACGTTCGACAACTGAGGTTTGACTGTACATGTTTTTTTAATAAATCAGAATAAACTATTTTAATAGCATAAGCACATACATGTCTGTTCAGAAGTAGGCCTCTTGGAGTTCAAAGAGACTTATTCCTAGGAAAGCATGTTTAGGACGGTACCCTCTATCTAAACGTGGCAAAACTATTTCCTCCTGTGGCATGAGAGTTAGGAATTTGGACAAATCCTATGCACTAAAAGTCGCAACACATCTATGGAACTTCAGTCCTTTGTGGATCTCAAAAAATAAATAAATGACACTGTTACTTCATTGCCCCCAAAGTAGCATACAAGCAAGAGAGACCCCCTACAAGATCACTGAGTTGTCATATTCCCCCTGGTTCAGGGCTTTACTTTCTTAGCTGCCATAGCAGCAGCTGTACTGATAGGAGACTATCCTTTTCCTAGACTCTTATCAGTTTCATCTGGAGTAATCTCAGCGGGCCCACACAACCCCTGAGAGGTCAAGAGCATTGACGAGTCCGTTTCCAATCAGCTCATATCTGTTGTCACATCTTGGCCACGTGACCTTACCCTCTTTTCCTCTGCACAAACATTTTAGAGTTGATTAATGGGACCGATTTCATGACAAAAGTAGCGGACTCCACAAATGCTGGAGATGCTGTAGTAAATCTAACCCTCCGTAATCCAATATCCTACAAGGCCGCATACAGAGCACTTGTTCTATAGAAACAAATATTTCATCCCAGATGTTGTTTATAGATGGGAGGTGGAGGGAGCCTGTGAGTGGCAGAGATGCTTAGAAGGAAAAGAAAACTCCGGATTCCCAATAACTCTCAGGTCTCCAGGAGAACCGGCTGCCAAAAGTCTGTCTTATCAATGTCGGAAAGCCAAGGAAGCTTACTCCTACCTGTCACTGTCTTTTACCAATCAAAAGCAGTTATGCTTTGGCTGGATTAAGGAAAAGCTGCGCATAAACCCCCTGGAGACAGGCTATCAAATAAACCTTTAGACAGCATGGAGACGGCCATGGCAGATTTGATACAAAAGGCAGATCCATGGAACGTGTATGTTTGTGCGCGTAACAATTCATGCAAACTAATCATGCCTTGACACAGCAGTAGACAATCACAATGTGGATTTTTCACTCAAGGGAGCAGGCGTGCCCAAAAGTGACCTCTCCGCCTGCGGAACCGGTTTCCACATATTGCTCTAGTTAACATCCATTGTTCCCCTTCCACAAATTTCCTTTTTTTATTGTTGACACTGCCTATTTCTACAACTGATCGCTGAAGAATGGATGCTTTTGAATTATGGTGCTGGAGGAGACTCTTGAGAAGAAGATCAAACCAATCCATTCTTAAAGAAATCAGCCCTGAGTGCTCACTGGAAGGACAGATCCTGAAGCTAAGGCTCCAATACTTTGGCCACCTCATGAGAAGAGAAGACTCCCTGGAAAAGACCCTGATGTTGGGAAAGATGGAGGGCACAAGGAGAAGGGGACGACAGAGGATGAGATGGTTGGACAGCGTTCTCGAAGCTACCAGCATGAGTTTGACCAAACTGCGGGAGGCAGTGGAAGACAGGAGTGCCTGGTGTGCTCTGGTCCATGGGGTCACGAAGAGTCAGACACAACTAAACAAAAACAACAACAACAACAACAACAACAACAACAACAACAACAACAACAACAAATTTGTACAACATCAGGCCCAAACCCATCTTGTCCAACTGTTGCCAACCAGATGCTTATGGAAAACCTGCAAGCAAGACCTAAGTGGAGGAACACTCTACCCCCACTTTGGAAACCTGGCTACTGGTATTCAGAGGCATATTGCCACTTGCAGTGGAGGAAATACATAACCATCATGACTAGAAGCCATTGATAGTCTTATTCCCCATGATTGTGTGTACTCATCCATCTACAGGTATAGAGGTTTGGCAGAAAGACAGGAGTGTCTTTCCTTTTGCAGAGTCTGGGTTGTAGACCCTGGGTTGCAGAACCAGTAGGTCCCATCTGTTTGGACATTCATGAAACACCGGAGGTCTTTTCAGCGGCCAGAACCATATTTTAAAACAAGTTGAAGGTGGTATGGCAGAAGCAGCACTGGCCATGAGGACCACTGCCCATGGAGTACAAAGGATTGCATTATTTTGCCCCAAACTGGTCTTTGTAGGTTTTTGAAGTGTTTCAAAAAAAACCCTGCAGAACCTATAACAGAAGCTGGGGTATGGCTGGACACCAAAAGCCATAAGGCCCATTTCACAGCACTTTCAACTCTTGGTAAAATCCATTATCCACCCCCAGTTTGGGCCAAGGGGGAAATGAATTGGACTGCCATAGATTCCCATCCTTAGCAGAACCTTCAAAATGCATAGTGAAAAAGCTACTACCTACTACAGGCTTAGGGACGCAGGTGGCGCTGTGGGTTAAACCACAGAGCCTAGGACTTGCTGATCAGAAGGTTGGCAGTTTGAATCCCTGCAATGGGGTGAGCTCCCGTTGCTCGGTCCCTGCTCCTGGTCACCTAGCAGTTTGAAAGCACGTCAAAGTGCAAGTAGATAAATAGGTACCGCTCCGGCGGGAAGGTAAACAGTGTTTCCGTGTGCTGCTCTGGTTTGCCAGAAGCGGCTTAGTCATGCTGGCCACATGACCCGGAAGCTGTACGCCAGCTCCCTCGGCGAATAAAGCGAGATGAGCGCAGCAACCCCAGAGTTGGCCACGACTGAACCTAATGGTCAGGGGTCCCTTTGCCTTTTTATTACAGGCTTGGCCAATCTGGTGCCTCCCAGATGTTTTGCATAAGGAGCTCACAGGAGCTGCTTAAGTATGATGTGCCCAAGAATCATGTAACTCTCCAAATGATGTCTCAGCACTTAAGCTGGAACAGGGACATCAGAGAGCATTTTGGTTGCCCAGTTATTGGATCTTTGCCCCTATGACATGCCAAACCTCTGTGAGCTGCAACCAATAAAGTTTTGGCCTCATTAATCTCGCATTAGCCTCATTGCCTATCTATTGGCTCCCATACAACACACCCTGACTGCACATGGGTCCACAACAAGAATTTCCGTAACTCTAAAATTGCCGTTTAACGAGCACTAAAAGAAAAGCTACATTGACCAAAACATGCCTAATTTGAAAATGGCACGCTTCCATTGTTGCTGTAATAGTAGCCGTTGTATGTAACTTCCTAATAATTGTATCAGAAGCTGAACAAAGCAATTAAAGAGAGGAAGAAAGAAAAAAAACTCAGCCTGCATCTCACAATTTAACAAAAGATGACAAGACAGGAAAGAGACAAGAGACCAGAAAATGCAGATATTCAGCCATAGGAAGGCAACATAGTTAGCTGGTGAAAGCAAAGTTCCCGGAGAGGCCAATAGGAAAAAATGAACATTTGGGTTTGGAGCTTTTTCTTTTAAGGACAAAGATATAGAAAGTGAAACAGTTAAGTCTGAAGACCTTAAATTGAACCTTAACAGCTAAAGCTAAAGCTTCCCCCCCCCCGAGTTAAAAGTGGCATTACCCAAGATATATACACATTCAGTTCTTATGTCCCACTTTTATCCCTAGCCAAACAGATGCTGCACTTTTTTATATTACTTAAAAAACCTCTAAAAGCAGAGACAACAGCAGAACAGAAGGCAAATGTGTGCCCCATCAGAAATATTGACTTTATCATAGGACTTGTCTATATCAAGGCAAACTATCACAACATTCCTAAGGGGTACATTTCAGGTTAAAAGTGGTTCTGGGTTATCACGTGGTGAAAAGACCCTGATAGAGATAACAAAATAGAGAAAGTTGACAGAGCTAAACTTTTAAATTCCAAAATTACCTGGGTCAATACAACTTTGCAACTCAGCACACACAGAATGCATAATCCACTCTCACTCTGTTTGAAGGGCATATATTAATTATCTGGTTTTTTTAAAAAAAAAAAAGTTGAGACATAAATAATTTTCTGACTTGAGCAACATGAAAACTTAAGTGAGGCTTAGTTGTCTTAACAGAGTTCCTGAACTAAGTTGTTATCAAACCTGCAGCTTCTTATATCTGCCTGGTCTTCTGCAGACATCACTGTTTTGTTTGGGCTTTATTTATCAGCACGTTTCCAGACAGACAATAAAGGCAAGCAATGGGATTAGTCTCCTAAAACTGGCAATGTCACACCAGTAGGATTACCATATTTCAAAAAGTATCAGAATCAGAAGAATCGTTATTTGCATCAGCCACTAGCCAAAACAGATAGAGGTAAAAAACTTAACTATACAACAAACGGGAGATTAACCTTTAAGTGCAAGGAAGCATTTGGAACACAGGATGAAACGGGGGGGGGGGGGATGCCTTAGGAACAGCTTCTGTAGATATAAGGTGAGCGCCTGTCCAAATCTGAGCCCCATATAATAACTGTGCTGGGGGTTTAGCTATAAATACTTCAAGTGCTGACTATATGTGATTGCTACCTTTCATGTGGAAAAAGCGTGTCAGAATTTTGGTGCTTTGAGACGCTTTTTCCTTTGCATATTTCTGATGTGCTCTCCATGAGCCTGTTGACTGAAAAAATAAGACCGAGGTATTTAAAGACCCTAAATTGTTTGATCAACTGGAAATATTAGAAAAAGATGGAGACAATTGGAAATTGCAAAGTTTGGAGAAAATGAAGGACAAAGTGCGAGACTGGTTACATTACGCTCAGATTAAAGAAGTTTTTAAAAATGACAAAAAGTTAGGGTTCCAGGTGGAGAAATCGAAGTTAGAAACAGAATTGTTGGAACCAAAGACTAAGGTACTATCTAGAATGTATAACTTGCTGTTAAAATGGAACACACAAGACGAAATGGTCAAATCGGCTATGATAAAGTGGGCACAGGACATTGGGTATAACATTATGTTCGAGGACTGGGAAAGGTTATGGACCACTGGGCTGAACTTCACTGCATGTAATGCTCTGAAGGAAAATGTAATGAAAATGATATATAGATGGTACATGACCCCAGTTAAACTTGCCAAAATATACCATTCGTCTGATAATAAATGTTGGAAATGTAAAGAAAATGAAGGAACATTCTTTGACCTCTGGTGGACATGCCCTAAGGTGAAGGCTTTCTGGGAAATGATATATAATGAGCTGAAAAAGGTATTTAAGTATACCTTCCCTAAGAAACCAGAGGCCTTCCTTCTGGGCATTGTCGGCCAGAAGGTGTTAAAGAAGGACCGAACATTTTTTATGTATGCAACAACGGCAGCAAGGATACTCATCGCAAAAAACTGGAAAACTCAAGATCTACCCACACTGGAAGAGTGGCAGATGCAGCTGATGGACTACATGCAATTAGCCGAGATGACTGGCAGAATCCGAGACCTGGGAGAAGAGAGGATTGAGGAAGACTGGAAGAAATTTAAGATGTATTTACAAAAACATAATCTGGTTGAATGTTAAGAAGGATGCTAGATTATAAAAAATTGGCCACCATTAAATTAGATTTTGAATTTGATGATAAGTGAGATTAAAGAAAACATAAATTTTATGGAGAATTGTTAGATTATACTTGATTGAGTGGATATAAGATCGTAAACAAGTTGATAATTTGCTTGGAAAAATCTTTTAATGATGTAAATGGGAGCGGGAGACGTGAGGGAGTCCAAAGAAGTGATGAAACTACGTTGTGATAGAAGTAAGACTGTTTATTATTGGTGCATTTGTATTTAAAAACTCTAATAAATATTTATATATATAAAAAAAATTGTTTGATCAACTAATTATTCATATACCATCTATGGCCCCTATATTTCAAACAACCCAAAATTGTTGAGCTTTTTTTAGGGAAACCTTAAAGATTTTGATGCCAAAATAATTTTTCAATTGACTTGCCTAAGATCCACCACCTTTCAGAAATTCCCCCTGGACGTCAATTCCACCGTTGAAATCCTAGTAATGTCCAGGGAAATCCAGACATATGGCAGTCCTACACACTAGCCCAGGCTTCCTCAAACTCGGCCCTCTATATGTTTTTGGCCTACAACTCCCATGATTCCTAGCTAGCAGGACCAGTGATCAGGGTTGATGTGAATCGTAGTCTCAAAACATCTGGAGGGCAAAGGTTGAGGAAGCCTGCATTAGCCTCTTCTCCTCCCTTCACCCCCTCCCCATTCTACTTTTTGGAGAAGGACCGCAGACATTTTGAGAAATCCATATCCCCAGTTCAAGACCTGTCGATGTGGGGTTCATTGTTCGCATGGCTGAAACCTTTATCACCTCCCTGGGTTATACAAATCTGTGTTCTGAAAACCCTGTCAGAATAGTTACATAATCCATGCCAGATTGTCGAAGGGAGGAATTCAGCCAAGTGCATCAATGGCCCAACTCTCCCAATGCAGTGAAGCTCTCCAAGTAATGAATTCAATCCATACTGAGTTGATCATCACTGGCTTTTGGGGAAAGTATGTCACACAAGAGGCATCTCTGGGTCTTTGTTCCTCAACAACACTCTGCATACGAATATGCTGCTGCCATCACAGCCTGGTGATCTGTTCCTGGAAGCTAGAGAATTTCAATTTGCCTCTTCCCCTTGCTAAAGGAACCTCAGGTTCAGCACGTGCTTTTTGGGTAACAACTGATCATCACTATGTAGCACATCATACCAGGATATAAGGAACCACAATAATTTAGTTGGTGAAGAAGAGGGAGGAAGCAGATTCTTTCCTCTCCCTGCTCTTCCATTCCTGAAGCCATTTGCCTACCACCTTCATGGAGGAAACCTGCAAGTGTAAGTCAACTCTGCCCAAATATTCTAAGGCCAGCTAGTGGTGTTCGATATGATACGATAATCTTTATTGTCATTGTCCCATACAGAACAACGAAATTGAAAATCTACATCAGACATTCAGAAACCAACAAGCCTGCTATCCCAGTTATCCCAGCCTGGTTAGCCCCCTAAAAACTCTGATACCCCATAATTAAATACAATATACTCCCATAGAGACTACCTTACGCTGCATTTAAAACCAAAATCGCATTTGAATAGAAACTGTTTCTCAGGTGGCTAGTCCTAGTCTTTATAACCCTGTACCTTCTTCCAGAAGGCAAAAGCTGAAAGAGATCATTTCCGGGTTGCGCACTATCCTGCACTATCTCTGCAGCTTTCTTATGGCATCTGGAAGCATAGATTTGATCCAAGGTAGGGAGAGTGCACCCAAATATTCTCTCCACAGTCTTTACAACCCTTTACAAATTAAAGTTCGTCAAATTAACCTTGTTTTTCAGGCCAGGGGGGCACATTAGGAAACCTAAGAAACTGTCATGGACACTCAGGGCTATTTTTCTAGAAAAAGAGGTGCTGGAACACGAATGCCTCCCTTGTTCTCTTATAATAGCAATGGCTCCCACCTGAGAGGTGCCAGAACTAAGCTCCAGTGAGTTCCAGCTGAAAAAAGAGTCATGTGGACACCGCAGAAAACCTATTTCACGGGGGGGGGGGGGACTGATGGTGCTCAGAAGTCTTCCCCAAACATGTGAAGCACCACCCAAAAAAACCAGCTAGAGACCCAAAAAGGCAGGCAACTTGGCCAAACAACTGAAGAGAGTCCAAAACCCTCAATTTGTTTGTTGTTGTTTGTTTAAGTACAAAATTTATGCTCTATATAAAGGCAGGCATACATACACTCATGGGGTCTGAACAGGCAGTGACTTACCGGGAAGAAGTACTTGGGGGCATGGCGGGTAGAAGAAGAAGAAGAGTTTGGATTTGATATCCCGCTTTATCTCTACCCTGAGGAGTCTCAAAGCGGCTCACAATCTCCTTTCTCTTCCTCCCCCATAACAAACACTCTGTGAGGTGTGTGAGGCTGAGAGACTTCAGAGAAGTGTGACTGGCCCAAGGTCACCCAGCAGCTGCATGTGGAGGAGCGGGGAAGCGAACCTGGTTCACCAGATTACAAGTCTACCACTCCTAACCACTACACCACACTGGCTCAGCAGCTGTGAAAAGGGAAAACTCCATGGTAGAGATCATTAGAGAATAAAACTGCCTACATTGTAGTGCCATTATACAAATCTATGGTGCAAATGCTTTGAAATGCTGTGTACAGTTTGGATTGCCTCACCTCAGAAAGGATCTTGTATAGTTGGGGCAGGTTCAGAAAAGGTCAACCGAAATGATCAAGGGAATGGAACAATTCCCCGATGAGAAGAGGTTGCTGCCTTTGGGACCTTTTATTTTAGAGAAAAGGTGAGTAAGAGAAGCGTATAATTGTGTGGCATAGAGAAAGTGGATAGCAAAAACGTTTTTCTGCCTCTCTCATAACACTAGAATTTGTAGACATGCAATGATGCCGAATGTCAGAAGGTCCATGTCAGAAAAAAGTACTTGATTTATAAAGGCTACTGGCCATGATGATTATGTTCTGCCTCCGTGGCTTTCCCAGCAGGTTCTCAGTTCTGTCAGGGGGTTTTCTGATTCAACTAAGGAAAGAGGACCTGTATAATAAGGGAAATATAGCCCTTATTAGCGTGTTTTTTTCCCTAGACTCAGGACACTATTTTAATCAGAGTTTGCACATACATAGTTCCCACTGCTGAACAAGGAGGGTGCTGTTGTTTGTGTGTGCATGAAGCTTTGTCAAAGCTGAGCTGCAAACATCTCTCAGAGGTAAGCCAGGGAGATGGAGCCCAAGCCAAGTTGAACTGAAACATAGCGTGCTCAGGCGATGTCCAGCCCAAACAGGAATGCCCAATGACTGGCTTAGATGGGCAGGGCAAGCCAAGCCCAGATGATCTTTCAGGGCCAGGAATTTGTACCAAATTTCAATCAGCTTGGAGCACCTTTCTGGACACTGAATGTACGCTCTTGTGCTCTGGACTGGCTCCATTCACCCTTGCCTTGAGCAACAAGGTCTTTCTGATATATTGGCAGTTCAGCAACTATAACACACAAAACAACACCCCCTGCCCAGAAGTTCCTGGTTCTAGGCACAGCCACTCCTGATAGCCTCTTTCCTCTTCCAGCAATGAGGAAGCTCCCTTATGACACACAAAACATGCTGAGCAAAATATGCTACTCCCTCTGAGTGTTTGAGTTCTTACACTTCTGTTTGGCTAGGGTGTATTTTCTTTTCTTTTCTTTTGGGCAAGAGCAAACTGCTCTCTTCCCTGCCCTGTTGTCAGGGTTCAGACCTGGAACCTGGGGCTCTTCAGAGGAGAGAAACAGGACAAGGACCTCCAGCCAAGCCCTACACAAGAGTCCTGAGGAGCCTCCATACCCTGACATTCCAATTGCAGAACAAAATGTCTTCCAGTCCAGTTGCCTGGGTTCATGGCTGGTTCTCAAAATCCCTCCCTCCTCAACCCTGAGGTCAGAGGAGAGGAAGCAACAGGGTAGAGCAGGAGCTCGAGAACCACCAGCAAAGTGCCCAACTAGCCCACACACAGGTCAACTTGACTGGAGGGGAAAACACTCATGTAAACACCTGCCTGGATCAGAGCATGGTAGAGAACCAGGAAGCAGTGGAGCCTCCAGTTTCTGTGTAAGATCTCTGTCTGGCCTACCTGGCAGCAAGTCTGTATGCCAAGTCCAACGCTCAAAGTCCAGGGGTCTATCCACACAAGCGGAGTCCAAAGGTCAGGAAATGAGGTTCAGGATCAATCCAAAGTCCAATAGTCAGTATACAGTCCAGAGTTAAATCCAAAACACAGTCCCATGAAGGTCCAGGAACATCGAAGTCAAGGTCCATCAACATGAGCAAGTGAGCAGACACAGTGCCTCATCTCTGTTGGCCTTTTACACTTTGCATGCTGATTGCAGCATCTGGGCTTCATGAGGCATATGATCCTCACCTGCTCCAAGCCTCCAGCTGAGGAATCACACACCTCCTCCCAGAGCTACTGAGTCCCACTTGGCCAGCTAGGGAGCTAGGCTGTGGGCCTTGGCCTGCCTCTGCCTCCTGCAGTGTCCCGCCTGCTGCTCCCCATGCCTCAGAGCCCACCATGTTCATGGGCATAGGAGCCCCCCTGGCTCTGGTGATGGGTCCTGCTGCTCTGATTTTTGCTCACCGACCCCTATCCCCTCATCATCCTCAGCCACCCTGTGAGTATTTCCTACAGAGAGCCAGTGTGGTGTAGTGGTTAAAAGCGGTAGACTCGTAATCTGGTGAACCAGGTTCACTTCCCCGCTCCTCCACATGCAGCTACTGGGTGACCTTGGGCCAGTCACACTTCTCTAAAGTCTCTCAGCCCCACTCACCTCACAGAGTGTTTGTTGTGGGGGAGGAAGGGAAAGGAGAATATTAGCAGCTTTGAGACTCCTTCGCGTAGTGATAAAGAGGGATATCAAATCCAAACTCTTCTACACCAATTTCTCCTTCCCCATCCCGTGTGTCCCAGTCCCGGCTATTCCCTCACTTGGCTCCTCTTTCTCCTCTTCCTCCTCCCTGTTGTCCTGCCCAGTTCAATCTCAGTCTGAACATCATCACTGCTTGGTGTAAGAGCTCCAGTGCCTGAACTGGTTAAAAGAGCACCTGCATAATGAATATACTCAGGACTTGCATAGAGAACTCAGAAAAACTCATTTCACGCACATCTGTCCTTGTGAAGTTTTCATCCTCTCTTAGACATAGATCAGGTCATTGAAATACCCAGAATGTAATACTCATAGGCAAGCCCAAAGGCCAGCACCCCCTCCCCTCTGCAGGCACCCCCTCCTCCCTGCCTTTTTGGGCAACCTTCCCCAAGAGTTAAGTGGGGTTTTTTTACATGAAAAACAGCTCCTTCCATCTGCTCCAATTCTGAATCATGGATATCTTAGGTAACGTCTCTTTCAGCACGATGAAGTGGCTGGGGCCTTGGTGGCCCCCAGAGACATTACATCGTCATAAATAAGGGGATTTATTTACAGATATAAATCAAGGCACAGGGTTTGAAACACACCATGGGGAAAAGGGGGGAAAGGGGGGAAAGGGGAGCGCAATCAAGAGATGGGCCAAAACCTCCGCAAAAATAACTCTTCCCAAACATAGCGAACATTGTTTCAGGCTCGCATTGGACCTGTCCCCAGCATCTGAGCTTCTTTCATGACTCATTTCCCACAGATTGGCAAGTAACAGTTTCCTCCAACAAATGGCTGACAAACATGGCTAAAACTGAGCAGATGTACTTTGATTGACTGAGTTGCTTTGGTTCTGAGGGGAGGGGGGTGCCGCTCCTCAAAGGCTACTGTGCATCAAACGTTTCGTGGCTGAGAAAACAAACCCTTCTCTTCTTTTCAACCAGATGTGAGTACGTTGCTCAATTCTACACATACCAGAACAACACTGAGAAAAAACTGCAGGAGAAACATCTGGTCAGAATATCGCTCTCCAGATTGTCGTGTTTTGATTGGGGAGACATACCTGCAAGTCTCTAAGAAGTCCTAGGCTCTTTTTGAGAGATGGCCAAAGGTTTCCCTGTAGAGGAGTCTTCTGCTATTGAAAGGGCTGTAGAATTGTGCCTCTTTTCTTCCGTGGGGTAGGGGAAAATGGAAAAATTAACAAACAAGTTACTTTCAGAAATGGTCAAAAGAAGAACTCTATACAGTTGTACCTCAGGTTACAGACGCTTCAGGTTACAGACTCGGCAAACCCAGAAATAGTACCTTGGGTTAAGAACTTTGCTTCAGGGTGAGAACAGAAATCATGCGGTGGCGGCACAAGCAGCAGCAGAAGGCCCCATTAGCTAAAGTGGTACCTCAGGTTAAGAACAGTTTTAGGTTAAGAACGGACCTCCAGAATGAATTAAGTTCTTAACCCAAGATACCACTGTATCAACTCAACAGAAACTGATCCAATAAAAGGCAAGGGAGTGGCTGCCTAGCAACATTTTAGCTTGCAATCCTTAATCTGTTTCAACTCTGGAGTAACTACAATTTAAACACAGGCTTAGTTCTATTGAGTAAGGCCTGACATCAAAAGAGACCTAGGAATCAGATTTCGAACTGTCTTGTCTGACCCAGTTACTGATTACAGTAAAACAAAACAGCAGTCGGATAACTGGAGCATCAAGAAGAAACTTCACAAAAAACATATGAATTGGCCATTGGAGCTGCTGGACACAGGTGTTATAGCAAACACAGTACTGCGGTCTTAGTTCTGTCTAGAGGGGTAAAGCGAGTGACTTCAGTTGACAGAACTATAGCAGCACCTATGTGAAGCAGAGTCTATCTCATTATGTTACCTATCGATTGCTATTGTTTTATAAAAGCTAACTCCAGTGATTGTCCAGTGATATCTCAGTTTTGGTCTGAAGTTGCTGCCCGTATTAATCTTTTCTTGGCAAAAATCCTTGATATTCAGGGATGTAAATTTATTTTAAATTACATTCTTGTAATATGGTGACTAATGGCAGGGAAGGATTTTATGAACCCTTGTGGTTGCTAAGAGACATATACTTTAAGCTTGGAAGGGTAAATATTCATGATCTTAATGCCCTTGCTAGATTTGAAGGTGCTTTCTTATAAACACCAACATATCTATTCGAACATTTGGAGGGCATATATCAAATTGTATGTCTCAGTTAAGATGGATGTGCTGATATTTATTGTGTTGTGAATGAGAGTTGATGACTTTTTGGGTTGTTTTTGTTGTTTTTCCTTTGTGTTTTTTCTTTAAAAAACTTGCAATTTTTTTAAAAAATAAAACAATCATAAATGTTCACTCCAATCTAACAAGTGTTTCAGTTTGTCCCAATGTGCATTTCCTCGTGGAGGCTGAAAAATGGCTGGGACAGGGGCTCCCAAACTGTTGTTCACATGCTTCATTCAAGTGTTTTGCAGCATCTCCTTGAATTTGTCGTTGAAGATGTTGTTGTTTAATCGTTTAGTCATGTCCGACTCTTTGTGACCCCCTGGACCAGAGCACGCCAGGTACTCCTGTCTTCCACTGCCTCCCGCAGTTTGGTCAAACTCATGCTGGTAGGTTCGAGAACACTATCCAACCATCTCATCCTCTATCGTCCCCTTCTCCTTGTGCCCTCCATCTTTCCCAGCATCAGGGTCTTTTCCAGGGAGTCTTCTCTTCTCATGAGGTGGCCAAAGTATTGGAGCCTCAGCTTCACAATCTGTCCTTCCACTTAGCACTCAGGGCTGATTTCCTTAAAAATGGAGAGGTTTGATCTTCTTGCAGTCCATGGGACTCTCAAGAGTCTCCTCAAGCACCATAATTCAAAAGCATCAATTCTTCGGCGATCAGCCTTCTTTATGGTCCAGCTCTCACGTCCATACATCACTACTGGGAAAACCATAGCTTTAACTATACGGGCCTTTGTTGGCAAGGTGATGTCTCTGCTTTTTAAGATGCTGTCTAGGTTTGTCATTGAAGATAGGGAATGGCAAATCCTTTGCACTAAGTATTTGTATTGCTTTCAATTGTATGTATGTTTGTTGCTTCCTTTACTTTTTTGCATTGCAAAGATTGACTAGATTACAATTTGAAGTCTATGGAATTCAAATTGCAATGCAATAAAATACCCCCTGTAAGGAATAAAAGAAGCAATTAAAATGCAATTAAAAAATCTAACACAGAGCATTACAACAGACAGGAAAAATAAATCATTACATGGCCTGCCAAGACCCACAGCAATTTTTGAGTTGTCTGGGGGATGGGATTGGAAACCCCTGGCCAAGGATACTCTTAGCCTTACACCCAGCCCAGCTCTTTTCTGACCATTTTCCAGCTGTGTGGCCAACACTATGTCCCATATAGAAGCAATAGAAATTCCCTTCACAGTACAGGTAAGCTGGAGATATAGGTAGTAGGTTTAAGTGGATGGAGGGAGAGGAGGAGGAGAGGCTACCGTTGCCAAGGCCCAGCCCTGCATGATATGCCATCTATGAGGGGATGTGGGTGGTGCTGTGCTCTAAACCACTGAGCCTCTCGGGCTTGCTGATCGGAAGGTAGGCGGTTCGAATCCACGCGACAGAGGTAAGCTCCCATTGCTCTGTCCCTGCTCCCGCCAATCTAGCAGTTCGAAAGCACGCCCGTGCAAGTAGATAAATAGGTACCACTACGGCGGGAAGGTAAACGGCATTTCTGTGCGCTCTGGTTTCCATCATGGTTGCACCAGAAGTGGTTTAGTCATGCTGGCCACATGACCCGGAAAGCTTCCTGTGGATAAATGCTGGCTCCTTCAGCCTGAAAAGCAATATGAGCACCACAGCCCCATAGTCATCTTCGACTGTACTTAACTATCCAGCGGTCCTTTACCTTTACCATTTTCCTGCCATCTCAGTGGGGGGAAGCAGAGAACTGGGTCACCCTGGGTGGCAAGAAAGAGGGAGCAGAGCACAAGGAGTCTTGATTTAATTTTTTTAAAATACTTTGTGCATCAGCGTCTAATCTTGCCCCTTTCTAAAAATTTCTTTATTGTTGTGTATTTTTCTTTTCTTTTAATCTGCCAAAGAATAAAATAAACTAAATTTGGGATTAAGGGGTTTTCTCCAGACGATGGAAGGCATGTTGGTGGAGTGGTGGTGGCTCTCGCTGTTCTTCTGGTAGAAAAGGGGGGGTGAAAAAAAGATGAGGGGGTTCAAGGAGGGTCAGTGAAATATACTCGGAGTCGAGAGCGGATTTCATGCTCTTTATTCAGCTCATAGTGGTGAGGAGGAATGGAAGTTCCCCCACAATATCTGCTCTATATACATTATTTACACAATGGGCTGCACGTGATTGGCTAATTCCGGGATTCTCCTATAGGCCAATCAGGCCAATCCACCTGGAGCTGGATTGCATGGCTCCTGCGGACCAATTATACTGCTGCATTGTTCTAGGACCAATCAGACTGCTGCATTCTGAATCCTATTGTTCTAGGACCAATCAGACTGCTGCATTTTGGATCCTATTCAACTCAGTACATAACATTCAGGTGGGCAGGGAATGAAAAATATCCCTATTTTCCTCTGAGGAACGTCAGAGGGCAGGCTTCTGAAATGCAACTTAGAGAAGACCCCAGCAAAAGCTGTGAATCGTGGACTTTTATTTGCCCATGAGACAACTGCCACTGCTGGCTGGCTGGCTGAGAACTGCGGTTTTCCTGGTGCTGACACACTTTCTCGATGGATGCGAAGCTTTTCCAAACCTCAGGCTTTTGAAACTAGATACTGGCAGCCCTGCTCAGAACAATGATTTCATCCAGATACACACAAAGCCAAAGAACACAAGCCTGTGCCCCTCTGATGTTTATTTTAAAATAATTATTGCATGTTCTCTCTTGCTTTGGAGAGCGCAGAAATATCGTGCTAGGCGTGATTCAGTTCAGAAGGACCGCAGATGGCTGCCGTGAGGGAAATCCGGGGACAGAATCCTGAACTGAGGTATCCATGCAGAAACAGAGACTCAGGAACGTAGGTAAACTACCTTATACCAAGTCAGAGTATTAGTTCACCCAGTTCAATGCATTGATTGGACATGGCTCTCCTGGGTTTCAGACGCAAGTCTATCCCAGCCCTATCTGCAGTTGCCAGGGGTTAAACAAGAGACCTTTTGCAGCAAATCACATGCTGTACCCTGACCTTTGGTCCTTCCCTGCAACAAATCCAACGCTGCTCTCAAGGGCAGCACTTGTTTTCTTCTCACATCATTTGGGTCCTTAAGTGCAATTTTTCCCCCTGGGGCTGAAAATTCTATCAGGCACAATTTCCGCTCTCGAAATTACCAAACCCTCTTTGGCCTCAATTCAGTAGCCTCCTGCAGGGGTGGGTAGATTTTACACTGACGACAGCAACACTACAGAAGGGTAAATAGCGAATTAACTTTTGAAGGATGGGGAAAGAGACAGGCCTTCCCACCTGCAATGTTTATTTTGCACGTCCCACACTTGCAATTCAAAATGCATAAATGGTTGCCTCCATTCGAAAGTGGCCTTCTAGCCCACATTAACTTTCAGATGGTGGAACACCAATTACACATTCAAAAACACAGGCCATAAAGAAAGCAAAGCTGCTAAGAACTGGACAGAATGCAATAGAAGACTGAGGGAGGGCTGGCTGTGAAGGGGGGATTAACCCCTACCGGACTGGAGATTTTAAAATTTTCTTTCCGCAACTGCACTTGTTTTAGAGCATGGGTAGGCAAACTAAGGCCCAGGGACCGGATCCAGCCCAATTGCCTTCTAAATCCGGCCCACGGACGGTCTGGGAATCAGCATGTTTTTACATGAGTAGAATGTGTCCTTTTCTTTGAAATTCATCTCTGGGTTATTTGTGGGGCCTGCCTGGTGTTTTTACATGAGTAGAATGTGTACTTTTATTTAAAATGCATCTCTGGGTTTTTTGTGGGGCATAGGAATTCGTTCATTATTGGGGAGTTTTCAAAATATAGTCCAGCCCCCCACAAGGTCTGAGGGACCGTGGACCAGCTCCCTGCTGAAAAAGTTTGCTGACCCCTGTTTTAGAGCCTAACCGAGGAGGGGAAATTATTCAAAACAGCCAGGGGGAGGGCATTTGCAGGGAAATTAAGCATTAACAGGTATTATTATTATTATTATTATTATTATTATTATTATTATTACAGTGTTGCCTCGCAAGACGAAAAGAATCCGTTCCGTGAGGCTCTTCGTATAGCGGTTTTTTCGTCTTGCGAAGCAAGCCCATTGATGGCTTAGCGGATTAGCGCTATTAGCGGTTTAGCGGCTTTTAGCGGCTTTTAGCAGCTTATCAGCTTAGCGGATAAGCGGCTTAGCGGCTTAGAAAAAGGGGAGGGAAAGGGGGAAAAACCCGCAGGAACTCGCAAGACATTTTCATCTTGCGAAGCAAACCCATAGGAAATTCGTTTTGCGAAGCACCTCCAAAACGGAAAACCCTTTCATCTAGCGGGTTTTTCGTCTTGCGAGGCATTCGTCTTGCGGGGCACCACTGTATTATTATTATTATTATTATTATTATTATTATTATTATTATTTATACCCCACCCATCTGGCTGGGTTTCCCCAGCCACTCTCGGCGGCTTCCAACAAAATATTAAAATACAATACTCTGTCAAACATTAAAAGCTTCTCTAAAGAGGGCTGCCTTCAGATGTCTTCTAAAAGTCTGGTAGTTGTTTTTCTCTTTGACATCTGGTGGGAGGGTATTCCACAGGGCGGGTGCCACTACTGAGAAGGCCCTCTGCCTGGTTCCCTGTAACTTGGCTTCTCACAGTGAGGAAACCTACTAATGCATGTACAGCTTTCACAGCACCCCCACAATGCCATCGTCTTCCAAGAGCTCTCCTGTGTTCCAAGTTATGATAGTGCTTCCGTACATCCAGAATTTCCCAGACAAAGCCAGGATTCAGTAGTCAGAAACCATGTCGGAAATCACTTAGATGTCCTGGTCAATCCAGACGTAAAGCTCAATACTTTTCACTTTTTGAAATATGGCAACCCTAAGTTAGGGTTCAAAGCAGACATTTGCAAACATGCATTTAGACCTCTGTAAGAAAATGCATTTTCGGGAGAAGATTGGGCAAAGAGAAGAAGTGGGTAAGGGTTGAGCACCACTTCCCTCTGCTAAACTGCCCCATTTTGACCCTATTGTTATTCATTTAACAATGAGGCATTGAGGGAAGATCTAGTAACCTCCTTAGCATCTCCCCATCACTCGCAAGTTGTGTTAATCTTTAACGCTAGCGTATGTCGTGGGAAGGGGTGGGGCTGTAGGAGACCCTTGCATGCTGCCAAGTCAGCCTGAACCTAATTTGTGGGCATCTTCTAATGGAAATAGACCATATAAAATGTATACAAATTCGCCGTTTGTAGTCTGGGGTCAAATAGACAGTTTAACTTAGAAATAATTACAAGCAAAGTGTCCCCCGCGAGCTGCCAGGCAGACACGATGATTGCCCAGACTTTCATTAAGAAAAAAAACCCAACCAGAAAAAGAAGGGGGGAAGGTTCCAGGCATTCTTTAACTCTATCGAGTTTGTCAGCACACTGCAGCTGATGACAATGTATGTGCCTGCGGATGCCAAAATAAGATGTTGAAATTTTTGTGATGCCTGTATTGCATTAAAAAAAAAAAAAATTAAATCCCAAGTGGAGCCAATTTGCTGGGCACAAGCAGGGTTCAGGGAGTAGAGTGGGATGGGGAAGCGGGAGTTGTCGAAAAACAGGTGTGCTGTTGCCAGGACTTGGATCCAGCCAAAAAGCAATTGTTGTTCAAGAGTGTTGCCTTCTCCGCCCCCTTTCAAAAGCCCATCACAACACTTGACCCCGTTTCCCTCCAAAATCCCTGTTCCTTTTTTCAGTTTCACCAGTAAAGAGTTACAGAGAAGAACAGTCTTGTAGCAGCTGTTTCCAGTGGACTTTGATCAAGAGATGCCGTAACCCCTAAAGGGAGGCATGCTTAATTTAAAAGGTATTCTTGGTGCTTTTCCCATGGAACAGATATACGTGTGTCCTGGACAGCATTCATAACCCATCCCACCCCCACCTCTCTCTCTCTCTCTCTCTCTCTCTCTCTCTCTCTCTCTCATGTAACTACCATACAGTATCCCCCCCCCCAGCTGAGGGCTTTTGTTCAAGGGACATTTGTTATAATGAACCTCCTCGACTTATGATACAGGGGGCAGCTGTGTCTAAGCATCACTGAAGACTTGGTTTTTCCATCTTGTTGTTGTTGTTTAATCATTTAGTTGTGTCCAACTCTTCGTGACCCCATGGACCAGAGCACACCAGGCACTCCTGTCTTCCACGGCCTCCCGCAGTTGGGTCAAACTCATGCTGGTAGCTTCGAGAACACTGTCCAACCATCTCGTCCTCTGTTGTCCCCTTCTCCTTGTGCCCTCAATCTTTCCCAACATCAGGGTCTTTTCCAGGGAGTCTTCTCTTCTCATGAAGTGGCCAAAGTATTGGAGCCTCAGCTTCACGATCTGTCCTTCCAGTGAGCACTCAGGGCTAATTTCCTTAAGAATGGATAGGTTTGATCTTACTAGTTTTTAGTTAGTTTAATCTTAATAGTTTTTAGTTAGACTAAATTTCTGTGAAATTGCAGGTGAAGGTTGAGAAATATCAACTTGTGTGGGACTTAACTTCAGGTTAAACACCTATAGGCTTGCACTGTACATAGGCCCGGGGCAGGAATTTTTCCACTTGGCAAATTGGCACTGGCCATTGGGTTTTCTCCCCTTGGGTCCAATCCATAAAACAGCCCAGAGAACTGACACGGGAACAAACAGAAGAAGACGCCTTCACCCCGGTATGGCTCCCCTTTATCACATACACAGCCCAACAGGACAATGACAATAATCCACCAACAGCATACAAATCAATATGGCTAACCTGATCCAAAACACCCACCCACCTCACTCACACACGAAAACAAAGATCACCACAGCCAATCACAAGCAAACAATCACACCCTAAGCCAACCCCAACCTCTCTCATCACCAAAGGAACACAAGTGAACAACACAAGCAACGCTGACACCAAACTCTACATACATTAAACATAATAGAAACATCGCCACCCGACCCCACCCCCATCCATCCTCCCTCTCCCCACCCCCCTCTCTTTTTTCTTTCTGTTTTCTTCTCCCCCTAATGCCTCAACAAATGAAACGGATTTGTAAAAATGTTACATGGAAGAAGAAGGGAAAAAAAAAAATACGAGGCACTACACTTCTGTAAAACAAGAAAATCCTTAATAATAATAATAATAAAAAATACCTTAAAAAAAAAAAAAAAACAGCCCAGAGAGAAATGGCAAGACAAATGGAGGCTGATGCTCATTTTCCTAACTCCTGTCACTGTTCCCTTGCATAGAGGAGACAACTGAACAGGCCAAGGCAGAAAGGAGAGTTAAAAGCAGATGGCTCCAGCGGTTGGCAATGGTTACTGCTGCTGTGCAGGCCTTGACATTTGCCCGCTGATGCTGATTCCCAAAACTGGGCCTGATTACTTAAGGATATAGCTTGAAAAAGCTGCTCATGATCAAAAGTAAGAATAAATGTTCATGACCTAAGGTTTCCTCAGACTTTCCTTCACATCCGTCTAGGAACACCAATGAACGCTTGACAGATTTCCTGTTCCTCATTGTTTCCAGGGCTGAATCCACACTGCATAGAAACTCTGCAAAAAAACAAAACTTCGACATTCGTTTTCATTCCAATACGCCACTTTCTTGGAAAATATTTATCTTTACATCTTACTAAATGATTGGGTAGGAGTCTATTAACATCACCATGAAATATGCAAAAGCATAATCGTGTTTGAATTTGCGCAAATGGATGCTAGCCAGAGGGAAATTATAAAACATTTCTATATTCATATTCGCTTCTTTTCTGATTTTATCCTTAATTGCTTCTAATTTCAAAAGGGTCTGGTTCCTTTGCTTTCTTCGCTAATATTTGCTGCTGAACACTTTGTACGAATTATGCCGCAGGAGACTGAGGTGTGGAGCAAATTGTACAACACTGCTCCCTTTGGTTTCTGTTCTCGGCTTCCCTACTACTATCATTATGTCCATCGTGTACATTTTTGAAGCAATAGGGAGCCAAGTATACCACAAACAGACCACCAGTATACTACATGGAACACCTCACAAGCACACTAACTACAGCCTTTCTTTGTCCCACTGAAGATGCCAATTCTCCCAAATAAAGTTTCAGACATGGGCTGATTTTTAGAGGTCTGTGGCATCCATTTCCATCCAGGACTTATTGCCCTGTAGGAATGCAACCGACTAACATTACCAAAAAAAAATTAAAAAAATGAGTGAGGACTTCCATTAAGAGGTTTAGTTTCAGTTGTTACCACAATCAAATTTCATTATGGTTTTTTGTGTTTTTTTTTAAAGGTTTTTGGACAGCTCCTTTGACAGACAACAGGGGTTAGTTTACACAGCCACTTGTATCCTTGATTTCCTTTATGGTGAACTGGGCAATGATGGTGTTTTTTCATTTCATTAGACCAGCAGTGTATCAACATTTTTAGCCGAAGTGAAACTTTATAAGTCTTTCAGTATGTACTAGGCATTCACACACAATCATTATTATCAATTTGATTTGTCCTTTGCTTTCTGATGGCAGCCTGGAAAGGGCACTACGCTCAAATATATTTGGATTAAACAATGTGTATTATTGTCCTTGGCCACATTCCTGATACTCAACGTGTTTATCCACAGGATCGCATTCCACTGAAATAAGAGGAATTATGACTTCCATTGCTTTTCTTTAAATGGACGGGCAAGCACTTGCTACATCAAACCCCGTTGCTACATTAAACACTGTGTTTGGGTTGTTGTTCTTTTCAAAATGGTGAGGAATGAATATTCTCTCCTTTTTTTAAAAAAAGAAAGGTGGACTGCCCACCAGTAGCATAGGGGGGAGTACAATGACCATTTCACCATTTCAGATTAGTACATCAGTCATTTATCTTCATAGGGATGCGGGTGGTGCTGTGGGTTAAACCACAGAGCCTAGGACTTGCCAATCAGAAGGTCAGCGGTTCGAATCCCCACGACGGGGTGAGCTCCCGTTGCTCGGTCCCTGCTCCTGCCAACCTAGCAGTTCGAAATCACGTCAAAGTGCAAGTAGATAAATAGGTACCACTCTGGTGGGAAGGTAAATGGCGTTTCCATGCACTGCTCTGGTTTGCCAGAAGCAGCTTTGTCATGCGGGCCACATCACCTGGAAGCTGTACGCCGCCTCCCTCGGCCAATAAAGCGAGATGAGGGCTGCAACCCCAGAGCCGGCTATGACTGGACCTAATGGTCAGGGGTCCCTTTACCTTTACATTTGCAGGGCGAAGGTTTGTTCACTCACTGTGGAACATAGGAGCCAATTCCCAAGGGCTGAGATCCCTTCATGCCCCCCCCATAAAATATTTGAGGAGGCTGGGGCCCCCCAAAGTTGATGGGCATTGCCATTCAAATGGTGGGCATGTACCGTGTCATGTGATCAGCTTACCTGTCTCTCTCCCCCCCCCCCCAATATTTTATTCAAGTTGGCACCCCTGTTATGGAAAATATGCACTGCAACCTCTATAGGTTTTTCCGTATGTGCCATCAATGTTCAATGGTCCTTTTTCTTAAAATCCTAGGGGCAGGGTGAGGGAGAACCTCTCCACTCCAACTATTGCAATTGCGAAAGTAACAGCAATAACATTACATCTGTTTTCTAGAAGAGGGACTTGAGGGGGGTGGGCAAAAGGGGGGGAAGTTGGCATCAATGTCCTGTTTCCTCGGCCACTAATGGCTACTTGTTTGAAGAAAATGAAATGAAATAAAAAGGCACTGCTTCTAGGATGCTGATTTTTTTAATGGACATTTTAAATGAATTATCGTGATTGATCTGCTTGTCAAGATAATTAGATAAATTATTCCTTCAATCTACATTTACAAACTCAGTCCAACAGGTACAGAAAATTATCCAGACTAAGAAGTTAAAGGACTCTGATGTAAATCAACAATGAGATTAGTGTTCCTATCGCTCGCTCTTTCCCCGACATACTGGACAACAGAATGAATAAGCTTATGTTTCAGCTTCCTTTGCCTTTTGCTTTGAGTTCCCCCATTTCAGCTCTGTTTAAACGTAAAAGCATTTGAATGACGAGCACTGTAGTTTTCTAAAGAGCGTTCGTGAGAAGATCGCGAAGTATTTCCAGATCTTAGGCGCCAGTTCTTGGCAAACTTGCTCGGGTAAGAGAAAAGATCTACTTTAAGGCGGGAAAATATCGAAGGGTTGTTTTTAAGTAACATTGATGTACATTTTTAAAAAAAGAACAGTGCATTGTTGTAATTGATTATTTCCAGGAGATTAGAAATGTATGCGCCAGGCTTGTAAAGATAAAAAACAAACTTTGCCTTAGACAGTTAAAGCATTTGTCCCACACTATTTTCATTGGGAGAGTTAAAGCATATGCCTAGATCTCTCTCACTTGTATCCGTGGGATTCACAAGCGCTTAAATGCAACTAGATCGTGCCTTTATTATGCATCTGCATTTCATCCAAATATTACTTGTCAACATGTCCTTCAAACAGGATTAAAAAAAAAAACTTTTGTTTAATATTTAATTAATTAATTAATTAATTAATTAATTAATTTTTATTTATCTCCCACCCTACACCCAGAGGTCTCAGGGCGGTTCACAGAACAAAAATCAAAATATAAAACCACAATATATATATAATCAAAATAAAAACAAAAACCCAATAACACCCTATCTCCAAAGAGAGAGAGAGAGAGAGAGAGATTTTAAATGGGCATAGGCTGTCAATCAAATCAACCAAAGGCCTGGTTAAAAAGGCACATTTTTGCCTGGCACCTAAAGGTGTATAATGAAGGTGCCAGGCAAACTTCCCTGGGGAGAGCATCCCACAGATGGGGAGCCACTGCAGAGAAGGCCCATTCTCGTGTTGCCACCCTACGGACCTCTCAAGGAGGAGGAACACAAAGGACGGCCTCAGAAGATGATCTCAGGGTCTGGGCAGGTTCATATGGAAAGAGGCGGTCCTTGAGGTATTGCAGTCTTGAGCCATTTGTTTATTTATTTAGGGTTTATTTATTTAGTTATTAAATTTATATTCTGCTTTAGCTGAGATTCCTACATTGCAGGGGTTGGACTAGATGACCCTTGGTGTCCCTTTCAACTCTACAATTCCTCCCAAATGAGGCCAGGGTTGCAGCCAAGACTTCATGGGTGGCATTCCCCTTTGTCTCATCCCTTGTTGCCCGCCCCACTCCAAAACAGACTGCTCCAGAAGATCCCACAACCCTCTGTGCCATTGGGGGTGAAGTCAAGGTATTGGATGGTGGCAACACCCTCTGTGGGTGTAGAGACTGATATGGGAGAGACATGTTTCGTTACAGCTGGGGGAGATAAAAAGTGTGTAAAATGGTACACTGGGTAAAACCAAACAGCCTACCTCCCCTACTGTGCATATACTGCCTACATATTTTAAGCATGAACACGAAGTGGAAATTATGCTAGTGACCATTGTGCAGTGAAGGTGGCTTTCCCAACAGGGAAAAGAAAAACAAACTAGGACACATAGAAGGAGTGGAGCAGCTGGTTGGCAGGCAGTCTTGAAGCAGCAGCACAGCCCCTTCCCCCCCCCCCCCCGAAACAAATCTATGAACACAGAAATATCTCCCTTCTATGAAGTCACTGGCTAAAGATTTCTCTTGAATCACAAGGAGACCAAAGAACAAAAACCCAAGATACACCACAAGAGCCCTGGCTGATAAGATGCTCCTTGGCTGTTGTCGTCTTATGGACACATAAAACTTACCCAACCTGAGTAAGGAGCACCACAGTAACAGGGAAAGACTTGAGAAGGGAGTGAGGAACAACTCAGTTTGGCGATGAGGAATCACTGGCAGACCACATGGATGACTCGAGGAGATATCTATCTTTTGGTGTTCATGGTTTCCCCTTTTACGTTAGTTGGCCCAAGATCCTTTTACATTTTGTGCGCAATTGTGGCAAAGCGTAGTAGGAGAAGGCAGCTTATAAATGTTTCAAGGTTTGGAACTGAAATCAGAGGATAATGACAAGCAAGTTTCCTAACTGAGCACTGCAGATTATTTGCCATCATACTTATTCCACTTTGTGTTTCCTTTCATGTGCTCCTTCATGCCAAAGGCTAGCAGCGACCAAGAGCATTCAAACAGTGGAGGTTTTGTCTCTGAGCTCGGGCAACAAGTCTACGATAGTTTTCCTCTCATAGTTTTTTTCCCCTTTTGTGATGGATGTGGTGATTCTGAAAGGTGAGCACTTGGAAAACAATACAGGCTGTTTTAGTCAGCTCAGGTTCGAAGGCCAGCAAGCAAATTGACCAAATTTTTAAAAATAATACAGTGATCTAGTTCTGTAGAAATTTGTTAAGCCTTCTTCACTCTTTCCTGGGATATGGCACACACAATGAGTAGAGAGGGTGAAATGCTGTTCAGTACTTGCAGCATGAAAATGGGCTTCTACTACCCATCATGCCACAGACAGGTGACCTTTGACATTGGAGTAAGTGAGGCGTCAGGGGGGGAAACCCTGTATGGCCTCCCCATGGTGACCAAAATGCAAAGAGCCGAGCTTGTGCATTTCTTCAAAGAGGGAATTTAGATAGGTGCAGGTTTATTGCCTACACAGAGCTAGAGAATGAGGGGAGACAATCTGGAGTTGCCCCTTTTCTAAACATCTATTAAAAATTACAAGAACTCTGCTTCTATTGTATCTGATCGATTGAGTTAAATCTAATCAGAAGTGCAGACTTCACATGTCCCTATTTTCCAGGGACAATCCCAGATTTACAGAAGCCATCCCAGTTTCTGATTTGATCCCAGAATGTCCCGCTTTTCCTTAGGATGTCCCTATTTTCATTGGAGAAATGTTGGAGGGTATGGGATTGTGTGATCCCTGAGCTAAGGAGATAAGTAACTATAAGACAAGAAGAAGAAGAAGAAGAAGAAGAAGAAGAAGAAGAAGAGGAGGAGGAGGAGGAGGAGGAGGAGGAGGAGGAGGAGGAGTTTGGATTTGATATCCCACTTTATCACTACCCGAAGGAGTCTCAAAGCGGCTAACATTCTCCTTCCCTTCCTCCCCCACAACAAACACTCTGTGAGGTGAGTGGGGCTGAGAGACTTCAGAGAAGTGTGACTAGCCCAAGGTCACCCAGCAGCTGCATGTGGAGGAGCGGAGACGCAAACCCGGTTCCCCAGATTACGAGTCTAACGCTCTTAACCACCACACCACACTAGAAGACATCTGAAGGCAGCCCTGTATAGTTTTATTATGTTTTTATATATGTTGGAAGCCACTCAGAGTGGGTGGGGCCACCCAGTCAGTTGGGTGGCATAGGAGCTAACTCCTAGGGGCTGTGGAGCTTTAGCCCCCATAATGAAATATTTGAGGGGGCTGCCCCCCAAATTGATGGACATTCCCATTCCCATGATGTGTGTGCACTGCATCATGTGATTGATTATGCAGGGTGGGACTTACCTGGTCCCCCACAATATTTTATTAAAAGTTGGCACCCCTGATGGATGGGTATAGATAATAAAGTTGTTGTTGTTGTTGTTGTTATGGAGTAGGATGTACCTATTTTCATCAGAGAAATGTTGAAGGGTATGGAAGTGTGGTCAGATATAGTTATCAGATCCCCACTGGAAAATATTAAGTGGCAGTGAAAAATAACCAATGAGCTCCATGCAGTGTGAACTCAGCAAGCTAAGTATGTATGATTGACAGCATGCATGTTCACATACTGACTCTTCTTCCCATTTTCTCCACTTTCATTGCCACACTTCCAGGCTGAGAATGAAATACCTGCCAGCAATGTGGAATATTCCCTTGATTAATTGTATAACACTTTTTTGAGGGGGAGGAAGCAAAGCTGAACAAACTTGAGATTTCTTGAACTGACCAGAAGCACTCGTAGAGCTATTCCCCTATGATGTGATTGAGAACATGGATGAACTACAGTGGTACCTTGGGTTACAGATGCTTCACGTTATAGATGCTTCAGGTTACAGACTCTGCTAACCCAGAAATAGTACCTCAGGTTAAGAACTTTGCTTCAGGATGAGAACAGAAATCGCCCGGCGGCAGCGGGAGGCCCCATTAGCTAAATTGGTGCTTCAGGTTAAGAACAGTTTCAGGTTAAGAACGGACCTCCAGAACGAATTAAGTTCTTAACCCAAGGTACCACTGTATTCGTATTCGAAAAGGCATTGCTTCAAAAAAGGAGAGCATATGCTTTATAACAGGGCTTTAATTCATTTTGCTGATTGGCACCTAATGAGATTGTGACCGATGAAGCAGCAACATGCATTCTGGGTGCAGCTAACATTATTATTATTAATAATAATAACAATAACAATAATAATAATTTATTATTTATACCGCACCCATCTGGCTGGGTTTCCTTTCCCCAGCCAATCTGGGCGGCTCCCAACAGAATATTAAAAATACGATAAAACATTAAACCTTTAAAAACTTCCCAATACAAGGTTGCCTTCAGATGTCTTCTAAGAGTCAGATAGTTGTTTATTTCCTTGACATCTGATGAGAGGGAATTCCACAGGGCGGGTGCCACTACCAAGAAGGCCCTCTGCCAGGGCCTTCTGGTTCCCTGTAACCTCACTTCCTGCAGTGAGGGAACTGCCAGAAGGCCCTCGGAGCTGGACCTCTGTGTCCGGGCTGAGCAATGTGGGTGGAGACACTCCTTCAGGTCTACTGGACTGAGGCCGTTTAGGGCTGTAAAGGTCAGCACCGACACTTTGAATTGTGCTCAGAAACATACTGGGAGCCAATTAATTAAGAACTGTGAAATAACACACTACTAGACTGCACAGGTGATCATTCTAACTGCCTGCCTTAATGTGTTTGCGTTGCATTATGTTAGTGGACTTTGCTGTTGTGGATATTATGCATTTTTTAAATCATTTAAACTGCTGTGGATATTTTTAGCATAATGTAAATATGTGTGTGCTTTTCTTTGCAATAACAATGTGTTGGAATCGCGTGTGGGTGGGTGTGCAATGGCAACAGCTTTATATTCCCTCTCACACTGTTTCAAACACCTCACCCTCGGATAAAACCAAAACCATACACAAATTTCAACTGCATACAAATTCACAGCCTCCTTCATGCATAGGACACCAGTAATTGCCAAGAGAAAACGTACCGCATTAAAGTGACAATCCTGCACACAATTACCTGGAGAGTAAGCCCCCAAAATGCAGCGGGACTTGTTTCCAGTTTGAAGGAGCACACAGCACAGGAACAAGCTTTGTGCCTTGAATGAATGTATCGCAACACATTTTTTGTTTCATTTTCACTTTTTTTCAAAGTTTCAGGGCAAAATTTTTCGAAGTTTAAGCTGCATGTATTCAGGTCTCACCTCACCCCAAAAGAAAGAAAGAAAGAAAAGATAGCTCAGCACTAAAGAAAGGCCAAGAAAAATAACCCACTCACCCTGACCTGCCGAATGTTTCCCAAGAGTCGCTCTTAAACAGGTCAGAATGTCTGTCTCTGGTACATTATTATCCTAACCTTAAGCCTGAACATTCCATGAATTAAGGCGAGTTGCTTTAAAAACTTACCTCCGTTCGAAAGATAACCCTGACTTGCATTCTTCCAAGTTCAGGTTTATTTAAACCGAGACTCACTTGTCTCCAGTTATGACAAGAAGGTGCACATGCGAGAGAAAATTGCTTGCCTCAAATGTGGAGAAGGGAGACATCCCGTGGAGATGAACCACAGTGCAGTCCAAGGGTGAATGAGCTGTGTTTGTGGGAAACGGTGGGAAATGATAGGGTGTCAGTGTTGTGTTACTCTCACTTTACAGCAGCTTGGAAGGTAGACAGTAAAAAGCGCTTTCTCACACATAGGCTGAGTAGAGGCAAAAGAGGGCTTCTGTACTTTTAATTGTTATCATATGGGAAAGGGAATTTCATTGAGGCCCAAAGACATATCTAGTCCACCATTTATTCTTTTCTTCACAGGAGCTAACCAGAAGCCAATGAGAAGGCCACAAGCAGACATGAGCACAATAGCTGTCTTTCACTCATGGTCTCTGACAAACTCCACCTGTTAAAATTCCCTCAATTATTAAACACACAGGATCCCTGACTGCCTTTGCCTTTGCTCACTCTACAGCTGTGCTCCTCCTCACACTTACCCGGGAGTAAGCCCCACAGAAGATGCCAGGGCTTAATTCTGAGTAGACCCTGATAGAATTGCACTGTAAGTGTGAATTTACAACGATACATTTGCAGAGCGTGCCGTCCCCACAGCTCGGATTTGAACCCATTGCCTAAGAGGTTTTCCCACGAGCATTCATGAAACTCATAAAAACGAGCAGAGTTTCAACGCCGGAGCCAACATGTGATCACACAGCCATCTGCCATACAGTACTTACTTTGTATTCACACAACCTCCAGGATTCAAATAACCAAAGTTTTGTAGAAGATCTTAGCTTTAACCACAAGGTTATTCTAGCTGGTTCAAATGACTGTAGGGAACATCTATACGGACCATTACTCATCCAACAAATATTGTTTTTGTAATCCTGACGTTTTTATTTGTCACTTTTAGGCAATAAAATGCATACTTCTGCCAGTTATTTGACATTACACTGGCTTTGGACAATTGCCTTTCCCACATATTAATAGTAACTCATTATGGACACAGGACTGGTATTTAGTTAGAGCAGGCCAGCTTTTCTTAAAAAAAAGAAAAGAAAAGAATGAAATAACTACTATTTCATATTGCAAAAAAAGGAAAGAAACCCAGATGTTTTAAATTCTCATACAGGGGAAAAACACAAAGTTCTATTGTTTAGGAAAGTGATCACAAACATGAAAGATTTTTTTAAAAAAACAGCACCAAGTGGTTTTGGTGTTGTAATTTTTTTTTTTAAAAAAAAAATGTAATTATATAGCTTCATTTATTTGTACCTTTTCCTCTCTGCAAACACAGGTCTATAAATAGCATAATGCTACATTAAGGCAAAGGTCCTGAAGCACCTCATTGCAACACGTTAGCATTTGAAATAATACAGCCAGTTCAGAGGGAAATAAAATTGCACAAGGAAGATCCAGGTGGCAAAAAGGTACCCATAAATATCCCAGATCAAAACATGCGTACTGAGAAGGAAAGTTTCCGGCTTCAAAAGGAGTAGCCATTACTCCTGGCAGGTATGCTTAGTAATGCAACATTGCAGTGGGAACTGAAGAATGCAGAATTAAGGTTCATTTCATTTACTTCCAAATAAAACTGCAATCCTATGCATGTTTACCTGGGAGTAGGGTTGCCACCTTTGTTCTGGCAAAATACAGGACAGAGTGGGGAGGTTGCAGGGGGTGTTTTAAAAAATAAATAAATCTAGTGCTAAATTGTCTTCAAAGCAATCCATTACATTTTATTGCAGCCTAACGTGATGGCTCCTCTGGAAATTGACACACACACAGACACGAATTTGTAAATCTGTCTGTGCTTGGCTTAAATACATGACCTTTCAAACACCCTTTCGAAAACATGCATTTGGAGAGGATCTCTAACATGGGAGAGAGAGAAGACTTGTAATACAGGACAAAACTGTATCAATAATACAGGACGTCACATTTTACATTGAAACACAGGACAATCCTGTATTATGCAGGACAGGTGGCAACAAGTTCAGTTGAAATCGGTTGGACTTACTTCAGAGTAAATATGAAGCAGTCGGGCTGGTTAGGACTGCAGTTTGCAGCTTTGTGTGTTTATTGGGAAGCAAATCCTATTAACAACTTAGAAATGTGATAGCACAGGGGAATGGCAAAGTTAGGATAAGCCACATGGCTGGAGGCTGCAGCTGACCACTTCTCTGAAGAATGATTAGCTTTTAAACTGCTGATCATCTGAAACCAGCCACACATTAGCCCAGTGGCGGCCAAACTCAGCCCTCCAGATGTTTTTGGGACTACAACTCCCATCATCCCTAGCTAACAGAACCAGTGGTCAGGGATGATGGGAATTGTAGTCCCAAAACATCTGGAGGGCCGAGTTTAGCCACCACTGCACTAGCCCAAAATATTTTGTCCTGTACCTTTAACAATGGGAACTTAGCAGGTGGCTTTTTCTGTGGCAAGGAAGGGAAAATGTCGGGAGCAGCTATCGGAATCACAGGAGTGAGGCAGCCCCAATAATCACCCCAGATCTTAAATAGATTTACTCAAAAGTAAATCTCATTGAGTTCAATTGATTTGAGGTTCCCAGGTTTTGCTCCAAAAGGCTCCCATGGGATTGCATACAGATCGACATCATCCCTTCTGGTGATTAACAATTGCTGCTGGAGCACCTGCCCCTAATTTAGTGAAATTGTGGGACAGTTTTTCTTTATAAAGGGGACCCAATCGGATTCCACCATTTAGAATATGTCTGTTTTGTTTGTGGTCAGTGTTGTGTCAGTGAGGAGCTATCCTGTAAAAAGAACTGGATGAACTTGGACTACACTCCTTTGGAAACATGAAGACTGCAGAAAAACTGCTTTGCAGGTAAAGTGCTTTGAGAGAGGGCTCCTTCTTCTCACTCAGTTTTGCCTGATCTATTTACACGGTTATTTTCTCTCTCTCCTTTATAGAATATTACTGCTGTTTCTCTGGTTCCAGTCTGGAGTAGGGAGGAATGGACCAGCATTTACTCCTACAGGTTGGATAAAAGACTCAATTGCTTCCTACCCCCTGTTAAACCATGGCTCTAAGGGAACTCTAAAAATTGTGTATCTTCGCCTTGTGTGATTACTGTATTATTATTGTAACTGTAAAACCTTTAATCTCTTTTAGGTTTTATAGAAAGCACCTGTTCCTCCAGTATATTTTGGGTGAAGCTGGATAAGTCCTTTCTTCAGGACAAATTCTTCACAGTAGAAATAATTGGTGAGCTGTAATATATGGGGAAAGATAGAGAGTATCACTTCATGATTGCAGCCTTACTCCTATGTGTACATGTTCCTTTGGGAGTATCATTCAATTATATCAGGGTTTCCCAAACTTGGTTTTTGGACTACAGCTCCCATCATCCCTAGATAGCAGGACCAGAGGTCAGGGATGATGGGATTTGTAGTCCAAAAACAGCTGGGGACTCAAGCTTGGGAAATCCTAGATTCTATCAATGGGGCTTACATGGAAGCAAGTGTGACCCAGTTAAGCTGTTTACAAGAGGACATAGGTTTTTCTCAGCGAAAATTCAGTAGCTCTAACCTGAAAAGTTCATTTACCATCTATGTTTACATGTATTCCTTCAGTTTCTTGCTGACAAATCTAATAAATTACTGGGGGAAGCCAAGAAGTAATAAGTTTCTGAAGGGGAAATGTTTAATGGCAAAGTTGGGTTCCTGGGTGATCTTGATTGTGAATAACTGTTCCTACTGTGGGTAGGAAGACTGAACTGAAAACTAAAAACCCTTCAGTTGCATTAAAGTAACACTTGAGCAAATGTTTAAAGGACGGGTGTGTCTGTTAACCAAGTTTGTTAGTGTCCATCTTCATCACTTAGTTTTCCTTGAAAGTGAGATGGATGGATTCATAATCCCTTTTCCAAAACCTGCTTATTCAAGCCTTGCAATGACAAAAGTATGCTAAATTGAAATTATAATGTGTCATAAAGCAATACCTTCTTTTTAAAAACACACACACACAACCCAGAGGACATGTGCCATTTGAAGGCTATTCTTAGCAATTAAATATGTTGTTGGAATAAATAACTGGCTCCAAACTCCACTGAAAGTCTCTAAAGATGGTAGCACATTCTTAATTGTGATGGCATGTTTGACCAGAATAAACTAGCAGCTAACACTCTGTTGTGTGTGTCTCTAGATCCCTCTGGTGTCTTGGTTCTGCTTGACGAGGAGCTAGAAGCTCGCTGTGGCTATGTCCTGTCAAATGATGTGTGGGGTAATACCATATTCCGGGCTTCTTTTCTTGGCTGTCATGTTATAAATGAGGTGAGACCAACTCATGCTCTGATTCTATACTCTCAGTATCAGCAGTGCAGGAAAGGTTAATGTGCAGTATTACTGTTCGGTGCCCCCTACCAGAATGAAACAAAAGATTTGATCTGTGAAACTTCTGAGAATTGTGGCAGGGACTCCTGACTTGGAAAACTCCCCTCATTCAGTCTAATCTTTGGTTTTACATTGAGGTAGCTGCTTACAAGTCTTGCAACACTAGGATCCCTAGCTCAAAGGAGGATGGGAAGCAGATTTTCCAGAGATGCTGGATTTCCCCTTACCCAACTGGGGACCTTCTGGATGAACACTGAGCATTTCTCTTGATTTATTTGAACAAAGTTTACATGTAGCTTAGACATAATTCAGCAGTGCATTCATCCTGATTTGCCTGTGGAGTGTTCTTCCTGTTAGTCATCTGACTTTCTTCAATGCATTCCTATGTCCCTTCCTGACTTCAAAAAGCCCCCCCCCCTTTTTTTTGCTGCACTAGAGTTACAGAACACTCTAGTCCAATGCAATTTAATTGCACAAACCTAAATTTCCAGTGTGTGCTTGAATCCCCCCAAAGTTTGCAGTTACTAAGTAATGGGTAGACCACCTGTGCTTTTTTCCTCCTTTTTGCCTGCCCTCTGTGTACGTATTATGCTAAAAAACACCAGATGCACTTCCAGGCTTCCAAACTTTTGCAAAGATCTCTCACATTTGAGCAGATACTAACAACAACAACAACAACAACAACAACAACAACAACAACAACAACAACTTTTTATTTATACCCCGCCCTCCCCAGCCAAGGCCGGGCTCAGGGCGGCTAACAACCAATAATAAAAACAATTTGAATGAATACAACTTAAAAACAAGAATAAAATACATTAAAATATTGAAGCATTAAAATATTAAAATGCAGCCTCATCAGGAGTGCAACATCATATCCCATTGCAAAGAAAGTGGATACCTTGCAATAAATTAGCAATGGTGCTCTTGCAAAACAAATCTGCTCCCCCATGCAAAAAAATGATAAAATTTCAGTTTTAGTTTATTGAGGCAAGAAAGGTGACAGAAAACTACTGTGGAATGTGCAGGATAACAGCCACATGACAGCGCTGCTTTATAATCTCCATGCAGTTGCTCAAAAAAAAATTATCCGGAAGCCACCCAGTTTTGGATCACACAGTGACAAATGTCATTAATGGGCAGGAGTCTTTTCCTGGGTACCGAGGGAAGCAACTAGTACTGAATGAAAACATGATTGCCATCTTTGTGGACCCCAGTCCTCCACACTTCCTATAGATAAATCCAGATGGTAATTTTGAAGTTGCATGTGCAGAAAAACAGAATAAATCATTATTTTCATACAATTTAGTGCTGAGCCCGATGTTGTCAAAATGGCGCCATTCAAACAAGTGGGGGAAATCAGCTGAAAATGAAAATAAATAAATCAGTCAGGCAAAATAAACCTAAAGAGGGGTACCCCCAAACCATGAGGACTAAGTAAGCTCAGCAAACATATAATTTTGAAAAGGGAGAAGTGTGAAGAGAGATATGAAATAGAGTATCCAGGAAAAGAGCCATCAATGATGTGCTGGAATACTGAATAGGAACACTCCATACTTCAGGATTTTGTAACAGGAACTATTTGTTGGAGGTGTTCTGCTGGCCAAGCATGCTAACCCACACACATTTGTGTTTTGACTGTCAAGAGAAATGTGTGATGGGGGAAGCTGGGACTATTATTATTATTATTATTATTATTATTATTATTAATTTATTAATACCCTGACAATCAGACTGGGTTTCCCCAGCCACCCTGGGCGGCTTCCAATGAAACATTAAAAAGAAGACAATAAAATGTCAGACATTTAAAAAATATCCTAATGAAAGGCCATAGATGTGGAGGCAATGAGAAAACAACTCTGGGATAATGTATGCAAGCATTAAATTAAGTTATTTTAAGGAACCAGTTATGTCAGATTCTCTGTGAAAAGCACTGAGTTGGGTTTTAGAAGAGAACAGCAGCAGAAGAAGAATCTGCTCCAAGTGATGCTCAGTGACAAAATCTACAGAAGCTCAGTGTTCTCCTCAGATATTATCTCCTCCTTGAAGATGTAAACTACAATGGCACAACTGATAGTAAATGCAGCAAACTTGTATGGATCATCACTCTGGCTTTATTAAGCACTTTGGTGGGGGGGGATGCATCTCTGTCACTAAATTCAGTGTTTTCTTCCCAAACCAATATCTCAAATGATTGCAGATGGATGAAAAGTTCTCTCTTACTTTAAACATCAGAGTGTCATTATTCCAAGACCTGAGAGCAGCTACAACCTACCAACACCCTATGCGCTGCTCCTACCCCACATGGGCTCCAAGGGAAATTCTGTGTGAAGAGAATTACATGGAGGTAAATAAATGGTTCGATATGCTTCATAAGAATGAGTTGGTATAAAAATGATAAGAATATAAGAGCATTTAGCTAAAAGATTATGAAAATAAGACAAAAATTAAGCAGAAGTAGCAAATATTTAAAGAAGCAGAAAGGGAAGTTGAGGGAAGCCACGGGGTAGGGGGAATTTTCTTTTATTTTCTCTTTTATATGATAAATGTGTTGAATATTAAATTGTAAAATCTAATTTTAAAATTATAGATATAGATATAGCTATAGATATAGATATAGATATAGATATAGATATAGATATAGATATAGATATAGATATAGATATAGATATAGATATAGATTATAGATATAGATTATAGATATAGATATAGATATAGAATGAGTTGTGCTACCAATGATCCTACCATGTGCAGGATGTGAGCAGCCTTCCTCCTTTACACAACAAATAAAAACATTGGAAACTTAAGTTCTCTAAAATAAGGAAACTGGTAGGAGGGAACCAAACAAATTTGGACCTCATAACCTGTTGCACATTCTATAAATAAGTATAATCTCGTTTCAAGGTATCAGTGAAGACCGATGTCCCTGTGATTTCGGATTATGAGACTGCAGAATGGATGTCTGCATTGCCTGAGGTAAGAGGGGGGAAGTATATGATATGCTGGTTTTTGTAAGTTTTATTACCTACCTTTCATGGTAAGAAACACTCTAGAGTTGACTTATGGCAATTCAAAAACAGAAAAATTTAAATTTAAATCCAATGAAATATCATTTGAAATCTCTCTGCCCCTTTCTCCCTCTGAAAGAAATGGTTTGTAATAAGCTGCCCATCCTATGTGTATACAGTGGTACCTCGGGTTACATATGCTTCAGGTTACATACGCTTCAGGTTACAGACTCCGCTAACCCAGAAATAGTACCTCGGGTTAAGAACTTTGCTTCAGGATGAGAACAGAAATCGTGTGGCGGCAGCGGGAGGCCCCATTAGCTAAAGTGGTACCTCAGGTTAAGAACAGTTTCAGGTTAAGAACGGACCTCTGGAATGAATTAAGTACTTAACCCGAGGTACCACTGTATAATGGAATGCAGAGCCAAGTGCAGTCATTATTTATGGTCCACCAAAGGAACTTGAAGTAGTGGTTTTGGATTTTTTAATTTATTAAAAAGGGAAGGGGAGTTGTTAAAACATCCTCCTCGCAACCATAAGGTAAGTTAGACTGAGATAGAATTACTGGTTCAAAGTCACCTAGTGAGGTAGCAGGTATTCAAACCCAAGTCTCACTGGGAAACATCTAGTATTTTGTCTGCTACGACAAATCACATCAATTCTGGTCATGGCATAGTTTCTCCAAACCTCAAAGTGCCCACTGAGAGGAATATCTCCATTCTGCATGGTGGATCTGTAGCCATGACTAGATAGCAGCCCCCCTTTTATATTCCTAGCTTACAAAAATCTACAGCACTTCAAACCTCCTGACAAAAAACCCCCTGACAAAAAAGTACCCATCACACTTTACTAATACAGAAATAGTTGGGTATTCCTCTGGAATATATCTAGCTCATGCATGCCGGTGGATTTTATGGCTGGTTGAAGAATTGTACTGAAGTCTAGATCTTGCATAACATTCTTTAAAAGTTTGTAATGAAATTGAAAAATGGCTCATTTTTGTTCTGAAGCTTAAGCCGCTTGAAAATGCTTATCAGCCTAATACGCCCCCCCCCTTTTTTTTTAGGCACGAAAAGTTCTGTATCAGATATGGCAGCTGATATTCTATTCTCCTTCGGGGAGAAAGAAAACATTGGTGAGTGACGCTGACAAGCTTGGCTACAGTTTCAATAATACGCTGTCGAGAGTGTTCCTCCGGTCTCCCTACTCCACAAATGAAACAGAACTTTCAGTGGTGAGTTATTCCTACTATGAAGAAGATGGTATTGCTCAGATAGGTGTCATATTCCAGCTGGACTAATAAAACTTTACCAAATGTTTTTTCAATAGGCTAATGGGGTCACTATGAGCACAATCAGCTCCACTTCCATGTACAGACAAAGGTGGCTGCTTCTGTTGATTGACACCACAGTGTCATGCCCAGTTGGTGAGTACCTCCCTTCTCTTACCCTAAAAAAGCATAGTTCATTCCTACAATCCAATGTGACCTGATCCTTTCTGGGAAACTGTTTCCTTTATGACCCTTTTCATGAAGTCCCACGACACCTGGTCAAATGCCTTTTCTGCATCTATTGATATTAAAGCAGCCTTTTTGTCTGATCTTTCTTCTTGGTATTCTAGTAAATTTATTACATTCCTCATGTTGCTGTGTATGTATCTACCTGGCAGAAAGCCAGTTTTCTGGGAAACTGTTACATGAATGTTAATACAAGCCAGGGCCTTCAGCAACTTGAGTTGTATGCCTACTGTGTCTGTAAAAAAATAATAAAAAATGCATGTATTAGTACTAGGTCTTAAAATAAGATTTGGTCAGCTTGTGCATGGGTGGTGTTGCAAGGTGATTCACAAACATTAAAATGTTACCTCCTGGTGATCTTGCCTGTTTTTTGTCAAGCACTGATCTGAGTTTTACTAATCGGCAGATGGTACCAGCTTTACGGATGTTGCCATAATATGGACTGTGCCAAGTGTGATCCCCCGATTGGTCCTTCAAGAACCCACCTTTACATCCCATAATATATCAATGGCGGTTGATGGGCAAAGAATAGAGAATCCTGAAAATTTCGGTTATACGCTGGATCGTAACAACACACACATTATAACGACTATCCCAATTGGAGCGTCTGGGGGCAGGTTAAAGGTAAATGTGATTTTTGTAAAATCAAACAAAATGGAAGCAGACTCAAGTTGGTATGCAAAAAAAAATGCAATGGAAGTTTCCATTAATTCAGTCAGCTGTTAGATCAGCACTTCAGCAAAGCAAAACCCAACTACTTATTTCCTTTGCATATAGATATTGCAATCAACCCAGCTGGCATAGGGTGGCCTGTCTCCTGACTTGTTCTGCATATGTAGATGAACTCTGAGGCCTCGTGATATGGGTTTACAAACTAGAAAAGAGTATAAACTCGCCCCATGAAACTTCTGCTTATGTACAACACTGTGACCTGCCTTTTGGGTCTCTGAAGGAATGAGGTCACTAAAACCTTGCGACAGAAAGATTAGTGTGTTCATGTTGACTTCATATTGCCATTGAAGTGTTTTGAAGCCCTTAGATGGTTGAAATCATCATACCTGAGAAATCAATAAGGCTGACATGAGTCCTCTGAAATATATCTATACACCAAATCAGATTTTTATAAAGACATTCTTGATGGCTGCTCTTTAACTCTGGAGTGCCCTTCCTCTATAGTTTTCTGAGCCTGCCTTCAGAAAGTAGTGTGATATATTTCTATTCAGAATAGCTTTTGACAGTATCATGTACTGTCAATCTATCCAGAACCCTCTGGATGGGGCAAGCTTTGAAGTCAATAAATATAAAGTGTTAAACTTCTGTTATTCGGGACAATGATAGATGCATTTAAGCACTGCAGAATAGAATGTGGGGAGATACAAACCCTGTATGTTTTGAGTTCAGGGGCATATAACTACTTAACTGTACAGGTGGTTTTCACTGCTGTTCATCTAAATCAGGCATGGCCAGACTTGGCCCTCCAGATGATTTGGGACTACAATTCCCATCATCCCTGACCACTAGTCCTGTTAGCTAGGGATGATGGGAGTTGTAGTCCCAAAACATCTGGAGGGTCAAGTTTGGCCATGCCTGGTGTACATGAATCTACTTTCCTTAACACTTTTTTCCCTCTTGTAGAGCACTGTATCCAATGGTGTCTATGGGGCAGTATATAGCATTGACTTATTATTGGAGCATACCTGGACAGATACAGATTGGCACTTGACCAAGTACACTGTGATTAAGCAAATCACCACACCCTTCATGCCTAGAATACCAAGAGTAGTCAATAGTAAGTGGGGCTAACATGCATCTAATTTTCAGTTATATGGGTCGTTCTACAAAGCTGTGCCTTATTGATAAAGTATTTTGATTTATTTATTTGTATTAAGAGATGAATGTACTTTCATTAGTTCCTCTGCTGGGTTTCATTATATATATATAAAATCTTAATTCACCATTTGGGATCTAATCCCCTAGTCCTGGGTCCTAATATTGACTCAAAGATGGTATGTGGAAGCATGTAAATGCATGGCTTGTAGCTTTTTTGTCTCAAAGGTGAAGAAAACAGTTCTGCATTAAAGGGTCTTGTTGGAGGGATGGGACTAAGACTTATTGAGCAAGTTTATTTTGTAGGTTCCTTTGCAGAATACCTCCAAGAACACCCCCCCCCCTTAGGCAGAATATAGATCCTTAAAGAAGACTCTTTCTTCTGCATGGAAAGTTTTTGGGAGCTTACTAAACCTACAAGTTATTACCTGTGGCTACCAGTTGACTTCCACCATCTAGTTACAAAAAACATGTAGATCAATTTACAGAAACTTGAATTCTCTCTCTCTCTCTTTTTTAAAAAATAATATTTATTAAAGTTTTAAAGGTTACAGAAAGAAAAAATAAAAATACCACATTAAACAAAAACAAAACAATATGAAAAAACAGAAAAATAAAATCCATTAAACAAAAACGGAAAAAAACACAAAGAAAAATACAGCAAATCTTTCATTAGCTTATTTCCTTGACCTCCCTGAAGGGGCGCTGCACAGAGAGGGAGAGAATATTTCTTTTCTTGTTCTCCTCCTCTAAAACTAGGTGCATCTTATGGTCGGGTGCGTCTTATAGAGCGAAAAATAGTTGGTCTCTAAGGTGCTACTGGAAGGATTTTTTTGTGTTCTAATGCACTATTCCTAAACTTTGAGTCCTTGGATATTATTGGACTAAAATTCCCATGATCTCCAACAAACACCTGGGTGCCTTACGCTGAAGAACACTGTTCTAATATTCATGCCTTCCCAGTGACAAAATGCTTTTGTTTTAACACAGACACTGTTCCAGAAACACGACTCTTTGATGTAACCTTGGGAGTCTTCCTTCATGATGTCATTCTGGTAGCACTTAAAATAGGAGAGGAACATCTATCCCGTAAGGAAGCACAGCAAAGGGGTTACAAGATCTCTGACATTCACTTCCCCAATGGAACAATAGGCTTTAATCTGGTAGTACCTTTTGACGATCCCAACATCTTAAGAGAGGTAAGGCAGCTGGGCATGACATCTCACTGGGGCAAGTATTGTAACACATAATGGTTGAGCTACTGGTAGGTTGGATACAAAAGCTATTTGAGTCTCCTTATGCATGTATTTTCTTGATCCCAGAATTAGACATTAACTCTAACCATACAAATGTGCATATAATTAACTTGATCTTGGCAAATATGCATGTGTTTCTCTGCAATGACCACTCAAAGTATTGAGAGTATTGGGAAACTTTTGCCTCAATAAGTTTGATCTTGTGCTTTTTAGTATCTTATGGTAAAATACTGGTGGGAAGTGGTGTTGAAAGCTAATATGAAGGTACATGTGGGAGAAGTTCATACCTAGAATATGGCGGCGGGAACAAAAACATCTGTGCAGCACTAGAGATCTTTCTATTGTCATCCTTCCAAAGTGATTTTGGCATAATGTGACTATTGCCCTGAAAATCCATTCTGATTAAGCTAATGCAGTCAAATTCTCTCTCTTCATGGGTTTTTACAAAACTTGTTTAAAGTATGTGAACAAAAATGAAACCAAGTATCACCTTCATGTGAACTACACTCTGAATGTGGGACCTCAGCTGAAGTTGTATCACCACCCTGCCGACATAGAATGCATAATTGCAGATGTTGGTAAGTTGTTTTGTCTAAACTGACAAAGTTATAACTCCTGAATGGCTTGTTTAAGTTGCATGCACGATAGCTAGACAATTCCTATTGTATCCTCTAGAAATATAAACCACTGGGAGCAATGAAATCTGTGTGAAACTGAGTAGATGAGCCAGTAAACTGTCTGGATAGATTTTCTTTCTTTGCTTTTTAAGAGTTTAAAACTCTCATAGCATGTCCTAAAGAAGTCTCGTTATCCAAAGGAGAGACAAATACTTGCAATACATAACCCCAAACTGTATGATAGCAGTCTTCTTTAGGCTCTGGGTTCCACCATCCATCCTAATTTGAAACAAAGAATCTACTTCTACTTTTCTCTCACTCCATGACTCCTCCATTTTTATTTTTATATACATAATTTAATCACTTGTTTTTTAGTGTAACCTATCTAGGGCACAACCCCAAATTTGACTATGTACCATGAGTTGGAAGACCAAGTATGCAGATAAACTGTGGGATATCTGTGGCCTTCCAGATGTTGAGGGACTTCAACTCTATTGGCCATGCTGGCTGGGGCCAAAGGGAGTTGGGGGTCCCAACAACATCTGAAGGACACCAGGTTACCCATCCCTGATATTGATACTCTTTATATTTGCAACCAAATGGAGAACAGTTACCCAACAGAGAAGCAGTTTCTGATGTCCCTACCTGTTAGGCAATTCAATGTTAAGCCACTTCTGTCAGAAGCCTCATGAGATGCTATCTTTTCATATAGCTTTTTTCAAAAAAACAACATTCACTCAGCAACTTTCTTTTTTCCTTTACAGAACTACCAGAAGGCATTGGGTACTGCGACAAAGAGAACATGTATTTAGCTGTTCCGATTGCAGGCCTATACAAATACTGGAGCCTATATGTAGGCAGTAAGCCGCTGAGTCAAGCCGCTTCCCTCGCAGATGGGTATTTTGTTACTACAAATGATACTCATCTAATATTGCAAGTGCCTCTCTTTGCCGTTGGGATTATTTATGAGGTATACAACGTGAACGCCTTGGCGCCTAAAGCTTCCTTATCTTACTTGATGGAAAAAGCAGTGATATAACTAAATGTGATTTTCTAGGGATGGGGAGCCAGCAGAACTCCAGATGTTGCAAGTTCTATCAGACCCCAGCTAGCAGAGTTAATAGAGATGATGGGGAACTGTAATCCAAAATCACCTGAAGGTCCACAGGTTCCCCGTAGGCTTTTCTTCTGCAAGGATATGTGTGTCAAAGTATGGATGCCCAGGGAGGGTGGACAGTGCCTCAGATGATGGCAGGGGTGGGCCATGCACAGGTTCTAGGTATGGAGAAAGGGGTATTCACCGGATTGTGTAAGCTAGGGGGCTATTATCCTTTCAAAGCAATCCTAGTTGATTAGTGTGGTGTTTGTACGAAGCCCCCAGTCGTCTCATGGACTATTGACCTGTACAGCACTAATCCACAGCCACCAACCAGGTCCTCCCCGGTAAATCACTTAGTCTCGGTCAGGTTCTCAAGTTAACAAAGAAGACTGTAGTTTATTGCAGACACAAACAAACTTTAACTGCATTCCAAACGTTGTTACTCCTTACCTTTTTAGTCTTATTTTATCCTGCCTCTATCTCTTCTACCTCCCCTCACACAAGAACCCACTGCACTAACTGTCTCTCTATTTCCAACTGCCTGCCAACTGCTTTTCCAACTGCCTTTCCCAACCAACCAACCCACTAAAACCAACCAACTACCCACCAGCAACTAACTCAAACCTCGGGCTAAGCCCATTTATAAACAGGTAGGCTCCGCCTCCAGCTTTCCTATTGGTCTACATTTTAACCCTTTTTCTCCCCCCTGTACAGACATTTTCTAAACAAACGGGCAAACACCACAGTTAGTCATATGGGTTTTAACTGATGATGGGTTTTTTATTTATTTTGGTTGATGAGATGATGGCTCAAATGCATTAATTTTGAACTAATGCTAGAACATATAAATGAAGTTATCCTTATAGATACACTTCTTATCATGTTTAAAGGAAGTGTCATTTGAGAGAATTCGAGCCAGGTTTGATCTTCTTCTGAAGAAAACAAGCACTATGGAGACTTTGGATATCTTCTCTGTTAGATGCAATTTTCACTCTTCACAATTCATAGGTGAGCTATATTCCAGTCCAGTTTATCACTAAACAATGCAGAGATGTCTTATGATCTTTTTTTAAAAAAGTTTTTTATTTATACTTTTCAAATTTATACATTTCACATTCCAAAATTTGACTTTCTTGCAGTTCCTCAAATTTATTTTTTAGTATCTTCTGGAGATCCAAATTCATTTAACTTGTTCATTTAATTATGTACTGTAAATATATACTCTCATAAAAGTGCAGGTTATTACAATAATCCTTCTAATGTTTTTATCTGTTTACAATTTATCTGTAAATATTCAATGATTCTTATAATCTGATTTACTGTGATCTGGCTTTTCTTAGTGTGCTACCCTAATGGAACAGTAACCGTATCTGCTCTCATGAAGACTTTGCCATCCATTGACATGGGCAAAACTAGGCTGAAGGACAGCACCTGTAGGCCTAAGGAGTTTACAAAGGAACAAGTCTTCTTCCAGTTTCATGTTTCTACTTGTGGCACTTCACTAAGGGTTAGTCCTTGGGCGAAGGGTGTGGAGAACAGAAGGGGGAAAGTGTGTTCTTTCCAAGCATGATGAACCTGAAATATTTTTTCCCGACAGTTTGAAGGTGATCACCTTATTTATGAAAATGAATTATTATTTGAAAAAGAGACTCTTCCAGCACAGGGACCACCAACTATCACAAGAGATCCAGCCTACAGGTAGGAGATACTTTTTAAAAAAAAAAAAAGATGAAACCAGCACTACTCTAGTATCTAAGAAATGTCCCTCTGTTGCAGGCTGACTATCTTGTGCTACTACCCAATCAAAGAAACGCTCATGCAAAGTGCTGTGATCTATGGCTCCTCCTCCTCTTCTAGAACTCTTCCTACTGGCTATGGCACAATGATGACTAGGACAAATGTAGCAGGTAAGCAATCTTGTAAAATGCAAAAACCAGGAAGTATGTAACTTCATTTATTTGTGTGTGTGTGTGTGTGTGTGTAAGAGAATAATCATTGAATACTTTCTTCTCCTATAGGCCCTAGAAGAGCAAGGCAAGTTCTATATATCATCTCAAGCATGTTCAAAGGTAACATTTTCCTAAAGGGAGAAGGAGAGCTATACTTGAACTAAAACTGAATATATAAATTGTTTTAAAAATAATGATCTCCTTCCCTTTATTGCTCTTGCTGTTGGCAGATGAATCTTTCACAGAAACCTATGGGCAACATTCGGTAGCTCTCAAATACTCAAGGGAACCTGTTTATCTTGAAGTTGAACTAAAAGACGAAGCTCCTGGTGTTGAACTGTTCTTGGATAACTGCTGGATGGCTGGGTCTGAAGAGTTTGGCGCCATTCCCCAATGGAGCATCATTGAAGATGGGCAAGTGGCTCTAAACACCTGTTCTATAACCATAATGATCAAGCTTCGTGGATTAATGACTCTTTATGTCTCCTCTCAAACAGATGCGAGAGCAAAGAGAGTGGATCTGTGAGCTTCAGCCCAGTTACTAAAAGTGACAGAGTGCAATATCCTAATCACTTCAAAAGGCTGAGAATACAGATGCGGACTCTTCCTTTGAGAAAGGTACAATCCAAGTGAAACAGACAGGACTAGAAAATATTCATTGTGCATCTTCCATAGTTGAGGCAATCAGTTCACAATTGTCAGTTTTACTTGAGCATGACTAATTAAGTGCTGTGGCATTCCTAATCAAATGTCCCACCCCGCATTTGAAAATATATTGGGTGGGAAGTGCATGATGTTACCCAGTGAGCAGTACTTAATTTTAGTTTCTTTGGGATTCCATTCTATATGGCAAAAGCCACTTAAGCCAAACTCCTACTGAAGTTCAGTAAAACCAGAAATGGCACATGAAGGGCCAGTTCAAATGATGTCATGCAGGGGAAACAGAATAAGCAGCCCTAGAGTATCAGCACAAACATCTGACATCATCCCTCTTTGCTAGTGAACACTGATGGGAGGTCTGAGTAGGTCTTTTTCTCTTAAAGTTCTGAATGGTGTAGACCTGGCCTGCGCAAGTTGTGAATCCATCAGATCAAATGCAGAGAACTCAATTGTTTTAATGGTTCCCTACCTCCTTGCCTTGGAATGCAAAAGGGGGCTGTGTTGGTTAGGCTTAATCAGTGCTTTTATTGAGTGAGTACCTTATCACACACAAAAAGAGTTTTGATGCATCACAGTTACGCAGGACTGCTCTATACTGTTGTCATCCAAGCACTGGTCAGAAGTGTGTCACTTTTAAGCAACTTTTTAAATGCTGGCACTTAGCATATTGCTATTTGAAACAAAAATGTAAAATCCCACTACAACAAAGCTAGCATCTTTTCATAAAGCTTTTTTTTAAAAAAAAAAAAAAAAAAGTTCAATTAAGGGATCCTCTCCATAGAAATAAGGCTTGTTGAATGAGAGCACTTGGGTACAACATTTTCAGCTGTAGGACTTATTCTTGCAATTTTCTAAACCCACCTGAAATAAGGGTCCTTTAATTTCTGTCTTCCCCTTCTAGGTATACTTCCACTGTACCGTAAAAGTCAGCACCTGCCTTCATCTGCCTGGTAATGGTCTTCCAGAAGGACAATGTTTACAAGGAAGGAAGCTTGGTAGGTGCAGCACCGAAAACTCGGGAGATGCTGGCCATTAACCAGCTGCTGAACTTTTAATATATTGTAAGGTTACTCGTCTTATCCCATAATTTCAGTGCAATGTTGTTGTTAAAGAATTGGGGGGGGGGTCACCAGCTCTTTTCAAACTTCGTGGTAAATATGCATCCATTAATTCCAGGAACAATTGACTATACTTGCCATACTTCAGATCAGCGTTCTGAAATCCACGGTTACGCAGTAGCTGGACCAGTCTTGGTTAATCACTCCTGACCAAATTAAGTAGTCGGACACACAGATATATAAGGTATGTTTGGGGAATTTCAATAAATACCGTATTTTTTGCTCTATAAGACTCACTTTTTCCCTCCTAAAAAGTAAGGGGAAATGTGTGTGCGTCTTATGGAGCGAATGCAGGCTGCGCAGCTATCCCAGAAGCCAGAACAGCAAGAGGGATTGCTGCTTTCACTGCGCAGCGATCCCTCTTGCTGTTCTGGCTTCTGAGATTCAGAATATTTTTTTTTCTTGTTTTCCTCCTCCAAAAACTAGGTGCGTCTTGTGGTCTGGTGCGTCTTATAGAGCGAAAAATACAGTATACAGAGTTTACTTTTTTATATAGAATTGTGCATCTATCAGTATTGCTGATTGCCTGTGGCAATCCAGGGTTCTCCAACCTACCTTTCGTAGACCTACCTTGAAATGCTGATTGAACCTGGATCGCTTCCGCATTGCAAAGAATAAATTCTACTCAGCTTTAGGCCCCAGCCTTATAGCAAGATGGTATACAAGATGCTGTGTATAGAGGACGAAATAATGCCTTCGGTCTTAAGATCAATAACTTAGACCACAATTGGTGCTGCAATATATATGCAGTTAGGTTCTGCTGATGACAAATAGATTTAACCTGTCTGCACTTCACTGGTGGCAGATTTAAGCATGTCTAATTCTACATGGTGTTGGAGGAGACTCTTGAGAGTCCCATGGACTGCAAGAAGATCAAACCTATCCATTCTTAAGAAAATCAGCCCTGAGTGCTCACTGGAAGGACAGATCCTGAAGCTTAGGCTCCAATACTTTGGCCACCTGATGAGAAGAGAAGACTCCCTGGAAAAGACCCTGATGCTGGGAAAGATGGGAGGGCACAAGGAGAAGGGGACGACAGAGGACAAGATGGTTGGACAGTGTTCTCAAAGCTACCAGCATGAGTTTGACCAAACTGCGGGAGGCAGTGGAAGACAGGAGTGCCTGGCGTGCTCTGGTCCATGGGGTCACAAAGAGTCGGACACGACTAAACGACTAAACAACAACAAATTCTACACTGAATTTTGGGCAGAGTCTTTCTGCCAGACTCTGAAACCATAAAATGAACCCCATGATCACAGACCTGCAAGGCTGGTGTGGAGACGAGGACACTTTGCCTATCAATCCTGTTCCTGATCCTGCCACAGGCATAGGCAACAGTCCAGGACAATGGGCCACCACCTGGATCCAGAAACCTTTTGACAAATTTAGCAGCTTGATGTAGCCACACCTGCTAAATGAGAAGTTTGACTTAACTTTCACAAGCCATTGACTGCTGATGATTCTAGTACCAAGAAGATCTAAAAGTTCCTCCTTTCTCCAAAACAAACATACAAAGCGAAAACACCTACCTGGTACTAAACCCATGCTTATTTGCTGAATTCTAGGAGAAGGGCAAGTCTGTGTGTGGTCCATGTATGTAGTAGGCACCCACATGTGTAAGGGGACAAACTGAAAATTATTTTTCTTTTCCAGATATAGCTACACAACCCTACTTGCTATGGCTGGCCTTTGGATTTGATGCATTTCCTGGGACTGATTTAAAATGTACATATTGGCTTCCTATGGCAACACTTCATAAATAAAAATCTGGAGGTGCAAAATGTGAGTTGACCTTATTTTAGGACTGAATTTGCTACAAAAGCATTTTGAATAATTTTGAATTTTGGGGGGAGCCAAGAGGCCTGTGGGGTGCAGTTACAAACTCAGATATTCAGTGCTGGATTGGTGAGGGGATCAAGACCCTTCTTTGCCAAAGGATACAGTCGTACCTTGGTTGACAAACGCCTTGCAAGTCGAAATTTTTGGTTCCCGAACGCTGCAAACCTGGAAGTGAGTGTTCCAGTTTGTAAACGTTCTTTGGAACCCGGACGTCCAACACGGCTTCCACGGCTTCCAGTTGGCTGCAGGAGCTTACTGCAGCCAATCGGAAGCCACGCCTTGGTTTCCGAATGTTTTGGAAGTCGAACGGACTTCATGCTAAGCTACCACCTTCTTGCATAGTCCTAGTTACAAGGATAAAATGAGAACCTCGACTTATAATGCTTTAAGTGTCTTACAGTAGAAAGAATCAAACTGTCTCATTCTGCATGACAAATTCGTTTGTTATTGGAGGCAAAATCACATTATTTTGTATCTACTCAATTGTACTAGACAGCTTGGCAAATATCCAGGGTTAGCTAGTAAAACATTTTGCAACAACCCATGCCTTTGCCATTTCAAGCAACACCAATGTAACTTTATTCCCCATTTTGTAAGGCCAAGAGTTGAATAGCTGGCTGTCAAGCAACAGCCTACTTTAGACCTCCTGCCAGGTGTGCATGTGGGCCAAACTACCTCATAGAATAAAACAAAGCCTTATGTAATGCAGTGAACCACTTCTAGACAACTATAGTAGAATCACCAGACAAAAGTACGGCCATTGTTTGACATTAATGGCGCAGATCTTATAGGAAGTGATGCATCCCAATTTAGAAGAAACGTGAGAAGTGCATAAAATAATCTGCATCATTGTTCTGGACATTCTAAGACTTTTCTTACAATGTAACCAAAGGCTTCCCATAAACTGTCCATGTCTGAAGACATCCTAGCCAAGGGGAGAGTCCACCAAACCTACAAATCAGCAGCTGCCCATCTGCTAAATTTTCAGGCCCCCAGGACTGTGAAAGGCACTGCCAGAATTGCTTCATGCATCTGTCATATAGTGCTGGAAGGCTGTAATCCTGCATGCTGACCTATTTTTCTATAGAATCTCTATAGCTTATTGTCTCTCTCAAGCTCAGCGGGCTATTTTCCGTTGGAAATATATTATTAAAATGTAGGGGGGGTGTTTCGCAGTCTCTCTACTAATCAATCTATGAAGGCTTTACACAATGATTATTAAACCTGCTTGTAAGAGCCGATGTGACTTGGTTGTCACATTTGTCTAATGTCCTACGTGTGGCAGGTTGTTTCATACTATGCAAAATCCTTAAATAAGTGAATGTGGCCCCTGAAGGAATTTAATGCCTCTCTTGAGAAAGACAAAATGTTACCCACCCTTGGTTCCAATATCTACAATGAAGAGAACCCGAGACAAGGTTAATACAGTACTTTTTAAAAAATAATCTGCTCTGTCATTAGAAAACATCCACAGTACAAACAGGTTACACTTCAAATTAACTGACTTTAAATTTAACAAATTAACATAGTGGAGTGGGGTGGGGAAAATATGTGTGTTCCTATTACCAGGTAACCTAAGGCAAAGAAAATATGTGTGTTCCTATTACCAGGTAATCCAATCTCAAGTTTGTCCAGGTTCATCTGGAGTAGAATTTCAATAGTTTCTTTTTAGCTTTTCTTCTTTATCAAGAATAGTCTGCTTTAAACTCAGAGAAGCATCTTCAAACTTAGGGTTTAGCTCCAAGACCTTGTTGAAATCCTTCATGGCTTCACCAAAGAAACCTGCCTCAAAAAAGAAAAAAGAAGAAAAGATGCATTTGTCTTACTCTGCATGACTATTGTACTATTTTTCTGTATCTCTTCTATCAACACAGTCTATTTAATCTTGCTGCCCTGCAGAAACTTCAACTGCTTACTTCCATTGTCACTCATAGAACCCCCTACAAAACCCAAATTTGTTGGGTTGACCTAACAAGTTTAATAAATGAATAATAATCATTTGCACCCTTTTGTTTTCCAAAGACACAAAAAGTGCACACCAGATACTATTCCTTGGTATAGTGTAATGATTAATATACAGAATAATAAACTCTGAACTAATTTATGTTTGCATGTCTGTGTGACTGAGGCTTCAGTCAGTCATCTGGCTGCATGAGTAGACAGAATTACAATGTAGGCCACAGAATCTATCACAAAGCAGTTATGTCCCTCCCTTGGCTCTGAGGCCATTTTAGTGCACTGTTACTTTGCCTACAGTGGGTGTTTTCACCTCATATATTAGTTAGCAATACTAATCCTAATACATAAGCCCAATAAGACAAAGCAATGGGTATTACAGTGCAATTGTGCAGACTTGTGTTTAGGAACTATCCAAATGCTTGAGTAAACCGTTTACATGTACAGTAGAAATATACCAGGTTGAGCAGGAGATTAAGCAAAGTTTCAGTCAGTCATTACTTTGAACTGATCTATTTCTGATACATTAGTTTGAATCTTCTTCATAAAACTTTTATCTAATAAATCACAGCACACAAGTAAAAGGGCAGAATCTTCAAACAGGAAACAAAGCAGCTTTTACAAAGTCAACACACATTATGGACACTGTGCCCTTTTAGAAAGTGGGTCATTGTGTTCTAGGGTCAAACATTGCACAAGCACTTTATTTTTACAGTGCTGCATTTCTAAAGTGGAATCTTTTGGGAATACGGTGTTATGTAAACCCAAGGGAAATCACGAAATGTGCTGCTACAGTTTTGCATCACCTTTTTATTCCATTTGTTAAAGGGGATGTGTTGGCATTCAGAAGGGGGGCTTACCCTGTGTTCTGCTGAAATCTGGGTTTCCTCAGTGGAAGGACTGATAATGGCAACAAGGTTTCTGGAAAGACTGCTCACCTACACTAGCAATAAGCCATGGGTCGGCAAACTAAGGGCCACGGGCTGGATCAGACCCAATTGCCTTCTAAATCCGGCCCATGGAAGGTCCAGGAATCGCCGCATGGATCGCCAGTGTGCATGTTCTTTCCCTCCTCCCTCCCTCTCCCTCACACGGCAGCGCAGCAGTGCCTCCTCCCTCCCTCCTCCTGGCTTCTCCCTGCCCTGCCTAGAGGAGGAAGGGGGCTGAGCTCTGTTGGTGACAGCCCTCTCCGGAGCCCTTTCATGCACCACTCATCATTCCCCCTCCACCAGCCCCTGCCACTCTCAAGACACAGGTAAGCAGCCACCGGCGCTCATTCAATGCTGTGGAGAAGGTAGGGGAGAGTTGGGGGGTGGCTTACCTGAGTAGAATGTGTCCTTTTATTTAAAATGCATCTCTGGGTTATTTGTGGGGCCTGCCTGGTGCTCTTGCAAAGAATATTGTGTCCTTTTATTTAAAATGCACTACAAATACAATATGTGTAGTGTGCATGGGAATTCTTTTATATATTTTTTAAAAAAATAGTCCGCCCCCCCCCCAAGGTCTGAGGGACAGTGGACCGGCCCCCTGCTGAAAAAGTTTGAGGACCCCTGATAAGCCCTGGCAGTGCACAACCACAAGAGAGCACTGGGTTTATGCTAGGGCAAGGAGCAGAAAGTAGATACCTCTCAAATGTTTAGCAGCAGCAGAAACTCTGATTATACTGCTGAATATAAGAAAGCTGGGGTTAATCAGAGGTTCAGCTCAAAACTAATTCCTGCACATAGAATTATTTAATTTTAAGTTAGAATTGGGACGTGGGTGGCGCTGTGGGTTAAACCACAGAGCCTAGGACTTGCCGATCAGAAGGTCGGCAATTTGAATCCCCGCAACGGGGTGAGCTCCCATTGCTCGGTCCCTGCTCCTGCCAACCTAGCAGTCTGAAAGCACATCAAAGTGCAAGTAGATAAATAGGTACCGCTCTGGCGGGAAGGTAAACGGCGTTTCCGTGTGCTGCTCTGGTTCTCCAGAAGCAGCTTAGTCATGCTGGCCACATGACCCGGAAGCTGTATGCCGGCTCCCTTGGCTAATAAAGCGAGATGAGCACCAGAGTCCGTCACAACTGGACCTAATGGTCAGGGGTCCCTTTACCTTTAAGTTAGAATTAGCCTCTATTCTGTGGAACTTGGGATTGATCCTGCAAGCCTGAAGTCTGCCCTGTTTAGAGAAAATTTTAATATTTGATGTTTTATTCTTTTTAATCTGTTGGGAGCTGCCCAGGGTGGCTGGGGAAACCCAGATGGATGGGTGGGGTATGAATAATAAATTATAGTAATGATGATGATGATGATGATGATAGGGTGCAGCCTCACTTCATACAAGTGAAGCCTAAGAGCCTGATAAGCACTGATGTGCACACAAGAATCTGCTTCAGAATTTTGCTAGACTGGGGTTCCTCAACAAAGTGGAAAAGGTTCCCAGAAGGTAGAAAGTTTTAAAGCCATCTGTCAAGAGAACCTACTCTGAATGTTGCCAATTAAGTTAGGACAAAGAAAGGCATTTAAATATCCAATAATGAAAGCTTACTTCCATACCTAGCCTATATAATATTAATCCTCGGTTATAGTATGGGACTTCAAATTCAGGCCAGGCTTCTATAGCTGATGTATAATCCTCCATGGCGTCATAGAAGTCAACTCTCAAATACTTGATCTGTCCCCTGTTGTTAAATGCTGTTGCCAGATCATGACTGATGAAAAGAAAGGGAACAGAGTTATTGTCACCTACAAAGAATTGTGCTGCCTAAACATAAAATGACACAGAAAATCTGTCAACATTTAAAAAGTTAAGACACGGTTGAAATAAAGTGAGTTTTAAAAATTAGGTGAATAAAAACAAAAAATTGCTTAAAATCCATCCTTTGGAACTACAGGAAGAAGATGCACACAGGAGTCACAAATCTGTTGCAACATCTTAAGCAACAACCCAGGGCTAATCCTGTGCATGTTTACCCAGTACAGTGAGGCTTGCCTTTGAAGTAAAAGTACACAGAATTGCAGCCTTGGGATTGCTTGCAAAATCACTTCCTGTGTAAATGACACGGAGGTCCCTTTCCCAAATCTTCATGTCCTTGCATTTAAATCCCATCCTTTTCTCCAAGGATTGTAATGTGACGTCAGTAGTCCTTCCCCTCCTCATTTTATCCTCCACATCGACCCTGGGAGGTAAGTTTGAGGCAGTAGTGACTGACCCAAGCTCACCTAGTGAGCTTCATGGCCCAGTGGGAGGATTTGAATCCTGCTCTCCCAGATCACGCAGTCTGGTACTCTAACCACTACACCACACTGCCTCCCCTTCCTTCCCCCTCTTTTAAAAGGGAAAACGAGGGGAAGGGGCTGTGAAGTTCATTACTGCAGCAGAGACGATGAAGGATTTTGGATGAGGGGGAGAGAGAAAATACGTAACAGCTTCCCTGCGAAACACACACACGATATTAATCTCGTCTATTGGAACTGGACTTCCCACCTGCCGGCGCATGCGCAGTACTCGATGTAACTACTGTACAGCTCTTCCGCCCTTTCGTACCGTTGCTCCCGAAACGCTGCGTGCGCATCATGCAGGACGTTCAGCGCAGGCGCAGACTCAGCTGTCGAGCCTCGGTCCATTATTATTATTATTATTATTATTATTATTATTATTATTATTATTATTTTAACGGCCGCTGTTCGGATGTGAGTTCGGTTCCCAACCCGCAGCTCTTCCTCCCAACCCGCCACAAAATATCTACCGTGGGAGCAAAGCGCCCTTCCCTCCCTCGCGCGTGCCCGCTCGCGCCCAACTGTCCTCCGTGGCAGCCGTTGGGACTGAGGCAGCCTCGCGCGTCTCTCCTGCCGTGACGTCATCGGGAAGGCCCCAACCATAGATCTATTCAAGAAAGGAAGACTCCCGAACGTTTCGGAGCTTCCGGGTTAGTTTGAGATATTCGCTCGGATGGCAGCTAAACGGAGCACATGCGGTTTTTAATGGGTATGGGCTACGGAATCTTACGGGGAATAATTATTATTATTTTAAATATTGCTAATAGTATTTATGGCAGTGTGTAAGCAAATACATATGTGTATGTGTGTGTGTATATATATATATATATATATATATATATAAGTAATATTTAATAATATATATATGTATATGTATATCGAACATTATATATGCAAATAAAAATACAGTGGTACCTTGGTTTACGAACTTAATCCGTTCCGGAAGTCCGTTCTTAATCTAAAGCGTTCTTAAACCAAGGCACACTTTCCCATAGCAGCAGGAACAGGAAGCGAAACGTGTTCTTATTCCAAGGCAAAGTTCACAAACCAAAACACCTACTTCCGGGTTTACTGCATTCTTACTTCAAGTTGTTCATAAACTAAGCTGTTCTTAAACCAAGGTACCTCTGTAATAATATTAATAAAACAGGTGGTTGGATGGCTGTCTGTCATGGATGCTATAGCTGAGATCCTTGCATTGCAGGGGGTTGGACTAGATGGCCTTCGGGGGTCCCTTCCAACTCTCACATCATAAAACTAAATTTTAAAAGGCAAAAAGTTGGAAGGGACCCTGAGCAATACCCTCCAACATTTTCTCCGATGAAAATAGGGACGTCCCATTATCCATAAGGATAATTTTACTATTTCTACCCCACCCATCTAACTGGGCTGCCCAACACATATAAAAAACATAATTAAACATTTTTAAAAAACCATCTGCCTTCAGACGGCTTGTGGGGTTGGATAACTCTGTACCCTCCAACATTTATCTGATCAAAATAGGGACATCCTAAGGAAAAGCAGGACATCCTGGGGTTAAATCAGAAACCGGGATGGCTTCTCTAAATCAGGGATGTCCCTGGAAAATAGGAGGCTCCTGCAATGCAGGAATCGCAGCGAAAGAATCTCTGATATATGGCCATCAAACCTCTGTTTAGAAACATCCAATAAAGGAGTCCACCACGTTCCAAGACATTTCCACAGTCCAAAAGCTCTTACCCTCAGAAAAGTTCTTTCTCGTGTTTAGTTGGAATCTCCTTTTTCTTGTAATGCCTTCTTTCATTCCATCAGTTCAGGTCCTACCCTCTAGATCAGAAAAGTTCTCGCCATCTTCAACGTGACAGGCCTTCCGATATTTGAAGATCACTCTCATCACCTCTCAAGTCTTCTCTTCTGCAGGCTTAGCAATGCTTGACCCCCTCATCCGTTCCTCAGAAGGCTTGGTTGCCACACCTTTAACATCTTGGTCGCCCTCCCCTTACCCCAATCTGGACAGGGGCACTACACATACACAAATAAGCTTACAGGTGTGTATTCTCACCTGAGTTGAAAATTGAATGTGCAAAATGCATCCTCTGTATGTAGTTCTCACATGCAGCCTTTAAAAATCGCTAATATTCTGCTTATCGGCTGCTTGGGCAGAGCGTGGATTCAGCCTTCACCCAATACCTGATTTGAAGGTGTTTTAGCTTTGGAAAAAACCACTCCCTGTGCTGCTGTGACTGATCTGTTTGAGCATGGGTTGCCATCACAAATTCTTTCCTTCCAACGTTTTTGGAAACTTCTTTGGCCCGGTATATAGTGTCCATACAAAAAGAAGAAGAAGGAAGGCCTTGTGAAGTAGAGAGGGACTTCAAGAAACCAGAGAAAGTCAGGACAGGCATTCATTTTGTTTGTGTTATGTCTCAGGCCTCGTTTATGTTAAGAAAGTGTTCTGCCAGATTTGAAGAAAAGGTTCAGATCATTCCAGTTGCAGGAATGGATGAGTCATTAAATTGCTTTTTTTGTTTGTTTGTTTCTGAGTTCATTCCATCCTCTAACCACTTTAATGGGTTTCTAAACTTTTCAGACCATATCTATCAAGTGTGTAAAAAGCAGAGACATCACCTTGCTAACAAAGGTCCATATAGTTAAAGCCATAGTTTTCCCAGTAATGATGTATGGAAGTAAGAGCTGGACCATCAAGAAGGCTGATCGCCGAAGAATTGATGCTTTTGAATTATGGTGCTGGAGGAGACTCTTGAGAGTCCCATGGACTGCAAGAAGATCAAATCCATTCTTAAGGAAATCAGCCCAGAGTGCTCACTAGAAGGACAGATCATGAAGCTGAGGCTCCAATACTTTGGCCACCTCATGAGAAGAGAAGGCTCCCTGGAAAAGACCCTGATGTTGGGAAAGATTGAGGGCACAAGGAGAAGGGGATGACGGAGGATGAGATGATTGGACAGCGTTCTCGAAGCTACCAGCATGAGTTTGACCAAACTGCGGGAGGCAGTGGAAGACACGAGTGCCTGGCGTGCTCTGGTCCATGGTGTCATGAAGAGTCGGACATGACTAAACGACAAAACAACAACAAAAATCAAGTGTTTAGAATCCCAGAACTAATACCATATTACATGAAAGACATGTTAGAAGCTTCCCTTCTCTCCAACTAAACACACTGAAGCAGCATATTTTTTGCAGAAGAACCCCAAAACTCAACATTATAGTGTTGTAAGGGTTTGTTTGTTTTTAATGCAGGAGGTTAGGCTCTATGCTTGAGTCTCTTCTCTTTCCTGGGTCCAGCAAAGAATCCGTTGCTGAAATAGCCATGCTATCTTCCTGGTGAGGTAATGGCCCTTGTATGTGTTGTTAAGGTAACAGAGGAAATGGCTCTGTGCCAGAGGACAAATGTGTGGTGCTCCCTTGCCTCAACTGGTTGGTAGTTATCGAAAGACAAAAGCCAGAGTTGGAGGTGTGTGAGAGCTAGAAGCAGGCAACAGGCTGAAGCATGTAAGGGAGAGACATGCTTGATTTCTGCGGAAATCCAAGGCTGTGGCTATGGAAGAAGCAAGGCCTTCTTGCGGGGGGGGGGGGGTAATGCTGTAAGCCTCTGACTTGTAAGCTCAGGTTGAATATCTGTGTGAGCACCTGGAACCCCTGAAATCTCACACAGTTCTGAGATTGGGATGGCACGCAACAACAGAATTGCTCTTTGTTTAGGGTTGCCATGTTTCAAAAAGTAAAAACCAGGACACCCTGAAAGTTGTTAAGCTTTTTTTTTTACAAAAAAAGACTTATACAAGCATATAAACAACTTGCATATAAACAGACGCCGTGGACAAATTCAATGATATTTGGAATCCATTCTTACAAATACTGTAATAGGTTAAAATCTGGTCAAGTACAATAACAACCTTGTAAAATATACAGTTTTGGTGTGTTTTTTCCCTCCCCCCTTTATTTTCCCTTCTACGTGGGTTCTGTTTCTCTTTTTCTTTTTCTCTCTTTAATTTACATCTCATCATATTCAGTGCACATATAATTATGTACTTTTTGAACTTTCAATAAAGATGTTAAAAAACAAAAACACAAAAAAACACAATTTTTTTCGCCACATCTTGGAAATTCCCCCTGTACGTCATCTCTGCCTGTGAAATCCTGGTAATGTCCGGACATATGGCAGCCCTACCTCTGTGCATGAAAACAAACAAGCCACTCTAATCAAAGCTCTGGTTACAGCTGTGAGTCATAACACTATCTGTTAAATTACCCCAGTTTACTACTTCACTAAACTGTGATTTGGATCCTGGCTAAGGCTACAGCACACACCTAACTGGAAGTATGTTTCATTGAGCTCAGTGGAGCTTACTTCTGAGAAGGCATTCCTATGTGATGATTGCACTGTAAGTCTGTTGCATGTAGATTCCATTGAACGCTGTAGGGCAAATTTATCATTGCTTAGTTCTCATTGAAAACAGTGAGGCTTAAGTGCAACTAACTTACAGTGTTATCCTTCAGATGCCCAAAAGAACAATCTTTTAAGTTCAGTGGGCTGTCAGTGAAGCTGCAGCAGAATCAGCCAATATGGATCATAGACACCATTGAGGCTGCAGCATTCAGAACCAAGTGAAGTTTCTGAACTGTCTTCCAGGGACATGGAGTGAAATGATTCTATATTGAGTTAAATTAGCATGTGGGAAAGGGAAATTAACCCTACAAGTAAGATATTGACATAGTGAGATTGCAAATCCTATTAGTGCTGCTGAGTTTATTAATCATGTTACCAGTGGATGTGCAGTTTTGAAATCCAATTATTGGCCCATTCACAAGTTTCCTTTGTTGTTTCTATAGGAACATATTTCAACCAGGATTTGTTTTATCTGCAGAATTATCTTCTATAACCTGAGGGCCACAAGAGAAGCCTCAAATACACATTAAGTCATGCCGGAAAACAGGGTTTGCAAAAATGACTCTAAGAATACCCAAAACAAAGCTGTAAATTATTCTGAAAATCTGAACAAATGTGAGCCTTAAAAAAAAAAAAAACAACCTCTCAGTCCTACCTCACAGAACTTTGGTCTGACTACCAACTTTTTGTTTACTATGGCAGTGACACATTTACTCTGAGCGATGGACCATTGCCTAAGTTTCCAGACCTGGTTTGAAAGTCTTGCTTTTTTCCTTTTCTTTTCAAAGAGTGTATGCACAGCAGTCCTAGTCAAAAGCCGAAATGGAAATGAAAAGTAAATGAAATAAAATCACTCTCCTGATTTGATGTGGCTTTGATAGATACTGTTGATGTCTTCTCTGGAGACAGATGAGACCAATAGTGGGTCCAATAGTCAATAAGGTGTTTTTTTCCTGCATGTGCTATAGTGGGGGGAAATGAGGAGCAGATGGGGCTTGTCAACCTGGGAAGGTAGCCCATCTAGGAGAAGGAAAACTCTTATCCTAAACCTCTGCTGCCTTGTGGGACATCTTTGGGAGAGAAAAAGGCTAAGGGGTAAACCCTACACAAATTCGGAGTGGAGTCCCTAAGACAGTAGGATGTCATATTTTATTCCTCCTCCTGGCTGGGACGCAGGTGGCGCTGTGGTCTAAACCTCTGAGCCTCTTGGGCTTTCTGATAGTAAGGTTGGCAGTTCAGATCCGCACAATGGGGTGAGCTCCTATTGCTCTGTCCCAGCTCCTGCCAACTTAGCAGTTTGAAAGCACACTAATGCAAATAGATAAATAGGTATCCCTGCAGCGAGAAGGTAAATGGCATTTCCATGCGCTCTGGTTTCCATCACAGTGTTCCATTGCTCCAGAAGCGGTTTAGTCATGTTGGCCACGTGACCTGGAAAGCTGTCTGTGGACAAACACCGGCTCCCTCGGCCTGAAGCAAGATGAGCGCCGCAACCCCATAGTTGCCTTTGACTGGACTTAACCATCCAGGGGTCCTTTACTTTTTACCTTTTTACTCCTCCTTCTGGCAACCCCCACAGCTAAGCTGGTACCAGACCTATTGCTCTGCTTTCCTTTGGACCACATCAGCAAGGCCGAAATCAGGGTCTTGTCATCTGAGGAGTCCAGGACCTCCATACACGCTGCCCAGACTTGTGCCCCAGGGAGGTCACTATATAATAATAATTGTCTGTTATAAAATGCTGTTATTTGACAAATTGGATTCCTTGTTCCCTGAAACCATATAAATGTTATTATCTAAATAATCAAAATCGGGTGGGACAGGAAGGTAAACAGTGTTTCCATGTGCTCTGGTTTCCATCACGATGTCCCGTTGCACCAGAAGCAGCTTAGTCATGCTGGCCACATGACCTGGAAGCTGTATGCCGGCTCCCTCGGCCAATAAAGCGAGATGAGCGCTGCAACCCCAGAGTCGGTCACGACTGGACCTAATGGTCAGGGGTCCTTTTACCTTTACCTTTACCTTATTGGGGACTGCTGAGAATGGAGAGGGACAAAGCGAGAAATGGGGTGAGAGAGAGCTCAGCTGTATGACCAGTTATGACTTGGTTGTCCAGGTGCAACTTCTGTGTCTGCCCACCCAGAGGCTGGAGTTACTACTCCCCATGTTTATTTTATCTAATACAAGTCCTGAACATCTTTGGCAGCTGTGTGAGATGATTATTATTATTTTTTACAGGTTTAACCTCCCTTCTTCAGTGCATCTCTCTGTGTTGACATTAAGTATCCAAATATCAGAGACACAGAGCCTTTATTAGGAACGCTCTAGTCTACTTCCTCTCTTGCGTCAGTTTATATTTGTGCAATTCATTTTTCCCACCTCAGGGTATGAACACATATTCACACACAGTTAGGTTTGCCATACGTCTGGAATTTCCTAGACATGTCCGGGATTTAATTCCGGCAGGGAGTTTGGAAAATCGTCAAAATATCTAGGAGGTTGTTGCCTGAAAAAAGCTAAATGACTTTTGTGTCCTGACTCTTCTAGAAATATGGCAACCCTAACTTAGTGAACAATAAGCAGTGCATGTAGGGTCCCTGTGGGAAAATCAAAACTTGCTATTCAAATAAAAAAGCATTTGTTTATTTTAAGGACCTGTAATAGAGAATAAGGGACAACTATATTAAGATAAGAACTTGTGTTGAATCAATGAACCATGGGCTAAGTCGCTTTCACAGTGACAAACAAATTTCCTGTTTTTTAATGTATTGTATACATTCTCACAGAGCTACATAGAAAAGAAAAGAAAACTTTTCCAGAGTATGCTGATCTTTATTAAAATGAAAGGTTGCAAGATGTAAATTACATTAACATGTCATAGGCAAATAATGTCAGGGGCTTTTAACCTTCCGCTGTACATTGTGTTTCATCCACATAGTAGTGATATTTGAGCAAGTCCATTCTGCTGATATATTTTGAGTCCTTCTGGATTAAAAAATGGGGTTTAAAGGGGCATGAATGTCATTTAGAGCAGCTTGTCCCACTGGACATATATGTCTCTAAAGTAAAGGTAAAGGTACCCCTGCCCGTACAGGCCAGTCGTGACCGACTCTGGGGTTGCGCGCCCATCTCGCTTAAGAGGCCGGGGGCCAGCACTGTCCGGAGACACTTCCGGGTCACGTGACCAGCGTGACAAAGCTGCTCTGACGAGCCGGCACCAGCGCAGCACACGGAAACACAGTTTACCTTCCCGCTATAAAGCGGTACCTATTTATCTACTTGCACTTAAGAGTGCTTTCGAACTGCTAGGTGGGCAGGAGCTGGGACCGAAAGATGGGAGCTCACCCCGCCGCGGGGATTCGAACCGCCGACCATGCGATCAGCAAGCCCTAGGCGCTGAGGTTTTACCCACAGCGCCACCCGCGTCCCATATATGTCTCTAAGGGCAAAGAAATACCATTTAAATGGAAATCAGAGATAGGAGATAGCATTTATATTCTACTTTGCCAGATGCAAAAAAGTTTTTACAATGCACCATACCACTTTCTCTGTGCCTATAAATGTTTGGATATGAGAGGGGCAGATTTAGTTTTAACCACTGCATTCAAATATACTTGTAGAAATATGCACCGCACAGTGCATATGACTATAAAAACAACAACATTGATTTTTATGCAGAATGAACTTTCTTTGATTAGACACAATTATGTGCATTACACAAGTACACTACACACATTTGCACTTTTTTTTTAACCACAAAGCAACTCCTTTGAAAGAAAAGCTTGCAAAGTGCAATAGAAAGGAATTGTTTTTAATTGCAGCAGGTTCTTCAGCTCTAGACATGTTCTGCACCATACTGGTATGCTTCTAATTTCTTGGACAGATCATCTAGTGGTCAACCGTTAAGGAACATATCACATGGTTGCAGATCAGATTTTGCAGAGATGTTTGCCACACAAGGAAGCACACGAAACAGCAATGCATCCAACACTGAAAAGATCTCAAAAGAAAGGATATGTTTTGTAGATATTGCCTCAAGGTATGAAGTGGCCAGCTTGTGAAATTTAGCAAGTGATTCACATTTACAGGCCTCTTCCGTTGTCATAGAAGGAAGACGGCTTCTTGCTATTCCTGAGGAGAGAATGAACCATATGCTTTCGGTTATCTACGTATTAACAATATTTGTTACCCACTCTTCATTGCCACGGGACGCGGGTGGTGCTGTGGGTTAAACCACAGAGTCTAGGGCTTGCCGATCAGATGGTCGGCGGTTTGAATCCCCACGACGGGATGAGCTCCCGTTGCTCGGTCCCTGCTCCTGCCAACCTAGCAGTTCAAAAGCACGTCAAAGTGCAAGTAGATAAATAGGTACCGCTCTGGCAGGAAGGTTAACGGCGTTTCCGTGCACTGCTTTGGTTCGCCAGAAGCGGCTTAGTCGTGCTGGCCACATGACCTGGAAGCTGTACGCTGGCTCCCTCGGCCAATAAAGCGAGATGAGTGCCGCAACCCCAGAGTCGGTCATGACAGGACCTAATGGTCAGGGGTCCCTTTACCTTTACCTTCATTGCCACAAGCAATCTCAGAGCAGGGTACAATAAATAAAACATTAGTATCTAAGCCAGTGGTTCCCAATTAGCTGAGTACTATGGATGCCCTGTTTTTTAAAAGGCCGAGTCATGGACCCCCTTACTTTTGAAAATGTTGACATCTCTGTGGTAGTTTTTGCTGTGTGAATGGTGCCACTATGCCCTCCAGCATGTCCCAGGACAAAACTGGGGTGTGTGTCTTCTGGGCTGCACTCCCCTGTGAGTCACATGACCCATGGGAGAGCACAGCTCCCCAAAAGGGGATGTCCTGGATCTCTCTTCAAGGGTAAGCGTTGTCCTGTCATGCAGCTGTTACACACCACACATTTAAAAACACATTTCCACACACCCCAAAGAATCCTGGGAACTGTAGTTTGTTCGGATGCTGTGTCGGGTGAACTACAGATCCTAGGATTCTTGAGGGGTGGGTGCCTTAAATGCATGGCACGTACGCAGCCAAGGGGAGAGAGACCATTCCCAAGAAAAATGGCAGCAAGCCCACTAAGAATGCAGTTTCTCAACCAAACTGAAATATGTACTGGGGGGAAAGAAGCAACACTATGCTTTTCCTTCCTCATATATTGGCCAGATTCTTACTTGAGCATGTTTTCTTATCTGCATTCAAGGTGAATCCTTCATAGCACTCACAACGATGGGAACTGCCACTGGGAACACAGATTTGTTGGCAGTTGTGGGTTCCAGGAGCACAGACGTCCAAAGCTGAAGAATGAACTATTTTTTAAAAAAGAGAGAATTGCGATAAATAGGCTTGCACCCTCCCTTTCTCATTAAATATATGCTGAATGAGCTGCCATATCTTTACTTGAACAGGTCTTCTTGTCCGGATTCAAGGTGTGCCCTTCAAAGCAGTCGCAGTGCCAAGAGTCACCGCTGGCAACACAGACCTGTTCGCAGTCGTGGTCTCCAGTTGTGCAAACATCCTTTTCTCTAGCTAGGGAGGGAGTTGAGATATACTGTGTAACTTGGTCTTCACAAAGACACATTTACTTATTTAGCATATCCGTATCCTGCCTTTCCATCAAGGGGGCTCAAAGTGGCCTGGTACAACCATTATATATACAGTGGACGCTCGGGTTGTGAACGTGATCCATGCAAGATGCACGTTCGCAAGCCGCAGCGGTGCGTCTGTGCACACGTGGGTTGTGATTCAGTGCTTTTGCGCACGCGCAGGTTGCAATTCGGCGTTCTGCACATGTGCAAAACACAATTTAGTGCTCCTGCGCATGCGCAACTGCTGAAATCCAGAAGTAACCCATTCTGGTACTTCCAGGTTTTGGTGGTCTGTAACCTGAAGCTTCTGTAACCTGAGGTATGACTGTATATATATAGAGAGAGAGAGAGAGTTCTTAGTTTATAAAGACTTTTGTAACTGAGGGGAAAACAAGACACGCTAATTGAAAAATGATTCGAATCACCCTCTTGGGGTATTTAGAGAGAGCGGATGTGACAGAATAGCTAGGTTTGTCACCTGAGACATGGGGAACTCTCCAACTCAAACTGTACTTTAGCCATGACATGGCAAGGTATAACTAAAGCTTTGGGGATGCTATTCCCTCAGAGCCCTTCTTTACCATCAATATGGGAATAAATATTAATGACCTAGCTTACAAGATAGTTTTGAAGAACAATAAGATTATTCAAATGCAAATAAGAAATCACATTGCTGAACGCTTCTAAACCAAAAAAACACAAAACCTCCCATCACGAAATGTGCTGGCTAATGAAGCTGCCAGATTCTTACGTGAGCAAGTCCTCTTGTCTTGATTCAAGACGTAGCCTTCAAAGCACTCACAATACCAGGAGCCATCGCTACTCACACAGATTTGCTCACAATTGTGAGTCCCAGGTACACAGCTCTCCCCACCTAGGACACATGAGGAACTACATTAATAATTCAATACTAAACTTTCAAAATAAATAAATAATAAGGCCCTCAGATTACCTGAAGGAGCCTCCAGATTCTTCCTTGAGCAAGTTCTTTTATCCAGATTCAAGGTGTACCCTTCATAACACTCACAATGCCAGGAGCCATTACTACTCAAACAGATTTGCTCACAGTTGTGTGTTCCAGCTACACAGTTCTCTTCACCTAGGTTGGATAAGGAACTATATCAGTAACTAAATAATAATTTAAAAAAACAACAAATCTCTTCATAGCATGTTACCTGAGGGAGCCTCCAACTCCTTCCTTGAGCAAGTTCTCTTGTCTGGATTCAAGGTGTACCCTTCATAGCACTCACAGTGCCAGGAGCCATCGCTACTCACACACAATTGCTCACAGTCGTGGCTTCCAGATGCACAACCCTCTCCACCTAGGGCAGATGTTAAGGAATTACATTAATAGTTGAATAATATATGGATAAATTACTTAGAAAACAGAAGAAATCTCACAAAATATGTTACCTGAGGGAACCTCCAACTCCTTCCTTGAGCAAGTTCTCTTGTCTGGATTCAAAATGTACCCTTCATAGCACTCACAGTGCCAGGAGCCATCGCTACTCACACACAATTGCTCACAGTCGTGGCTTCCAGATGCACAACCTTCTCCAGCTAGAACAGATAATAAAGAATTACATTAATAACTAAGTTATAAATTACTTTTTTAAATAAAACAAATCTCACAAAACGTTACCTGAAGGTGCCTCCAACTCCTTCCTTGAGCAAGTTCTCATGTCCGGATTCAAAGTGTACCCTTCATAGCACTCACAGCGCCAGGAGCTGTCTGTACTCACACACAATTGCTCACAGTCATGGCTTCCAGATGCACAACCCTCTCCACCTAGGGCAGATGTTAAGGTCTTACATTAATAATTGAATAATAAATGGATAAATTACTTAGAAAACAGAAGAAATCTCACAAAATGTGTTACCTGAGGGAACCTCCAGCTCCTTCCTTGAGCAAGTTCTCTTGTCCGGATTCAAGGTGTACCCTTCATAGCATTCACAACGCCAGGATCCATCTGTACTTACACACAATTGCTCACAGTCATGGCTTCCAGATGCACAACCCTCTCCACCTAGGGCAGATGTTAAGGAATTACATTAATAGTTGTACCTTGGAAACCCGAACGTGTTGGTACTTGGACATTTTGGCTCTCAAACAGCGCAAACCCAGAAGTGAGTGTTCCGGTTTGCGAACGTTCTTTGGAACTCAAACATCTGATGGGGCTTCTGCAGCTTCGGATTGGCTGCATAAGCTTCCTGCAGCCAATAGGAAACCACACTTTGTTTTCCGAACGTTTTGGAAGTCGAACAGACTTCCGGAACGGATTCCATTTTAATTCCAAGGTATGACTGTAATAGTTGAACACTAAATGGATAAATTACACAGAAAACAAAATACCGTATTTTCATCTCTATAAGTCGCACCAGACCATAAGACACAACTAGTTTTTGGAGGAGGAAAACAAGAAAGAAAATATTCTGAATCTCAGAAGCCAGAACAACAAGAGGGATCGCTGCGCAGCGAAAGCAGCGATCCCTCTTGCAGTTCTGGCTTCTGGGATAGCTGCGCAGCCTGCATTCGCTCCATAAGGGGCACACACATTTCCCCTTACTTTTTAGGAGGGGAAAATAGAGCAAAAAATACGGTAAATCTCACAAAATGTGTTACCTGAAGAAGCTTCCAACTCCTTCCTTGAGCAAGTTCTCTTGTCTGGATTCAAGGTGTACCCTTCATAACATTCACAGCGCCAGGAGCCATCGCTACTCACACACAATTGCTCACAGTCGTGGCTTCCAGATGCACAACCCTCTCCACCTAGGATGGACGTTAAGGAATTACATTAATACAGTGGTACCTCGGGTTACAGACGCTTCAGGTTACAGACTCCGCTATCCCAGAAATAGTACCTCGGGTTAAGAACTTTGCTTCAGGATGAGAACAGAAATTGTGCGGCGGCAGCAGGAGGCCCCATTAGCTAAAGTTGTATCTCAGGTTAAAAACAGTTTCAGGTTAAGAACAGAGCTCCAGAATGATTTAAGTTCTTAACCCGAGGTACCACTGTAGTTGAATAATAAATAGATAAATTACTTAGAAAACAGAAGAAATCTCACAAAATATGTTACCTGAAGAAGTTTCCAACTCTTTCCTTGAGCAAGTTCTCTTATCTGGATTCAAGGTGTAACCTTCATAACATTCACAGCGCCAGGAGCCATCGCTACTCACACAAAGTTGCTCACAGTTGTGGATCCCAGGCTCACAGGTCTCCCGACCTAGGAGAGGCATTAAGGAACTACATTAATAACACAATAATAAATTGATAAAAAGCCAAATCTCAACATAACATGTGTTACCTGAAGGAACCTCCAACTCCTTCCTTGAGCAAGTTCTCTTGTCCGGATTCAAGGTGTACCCTTCATAGCACTCACAATGCCAGGAGCCATCTGTACTCACACACAATTGCTCACAGTCGTGGCTTCCAGATGCACAACTCTCTCCACCTTGGACAGATGTTAAGGAATTACATTAATAGTTGAATAATAAATGGATAACTTACTTAGAAAACAAAATAAATTTCATGAAATGTGATACCTGAGGGGGCCTCCAACTCCTTCCTTGAGCAAGTTCTCCTGTCCGGATTCAAGGTGTACCCTTCATAACATTCACAGTGCCAGGAGCCATCGCTACTCACACAAAGTTGCTCACAATTGTGGATCCCAGGCTCACAGGTCTCCCGACCTAGGAGAGGCATTAAGGAACTACTTTAATAACTAAATAATAAATCAATAAAAATCCTAATTTCCTCATACAATGTGTTACCTGAGGGAGCCTCCAACTCCTTCCTTGAGCAAGTTCTCCTGTCTGGATTCAGTGTGTACCCTTCATAGCACTCGCAGCGCCAGGATCCATCAGTACTCACACACATTTGGTCACAGTTGTGGCTTCCAGATGCACAACCCTCTCCACCTAGGGCAGATGTTAAGGAATTGCATTAACAGTTGAATAATAAATGGATAAATTACTTAGAAAACAGAAGAAATCTCACAAAATGTGTTACCTGAAGAAGCTTCCAACTTCTTCCTTGAGCAAGTTCTCTTGTCCGGATTCAAGGTGTACCCTTCATAGCATTCACAACGCCAGGAGCCATCGCTACTCACACAAAGTTGCTCACAATTGTGGGTCCCAAGGGCACAAACAGCTAGGGAAGGAGTATACAGAAGAATTATGTCCGCTGGTGCCACAGAAAGCATTTAATGCTCTGTGATCAAATAACTATGTATTAAGTATTTCCTGGCTGAGATGGCACAACTGTCACATAGAGAGACACAGTTCAGTTTTTATGTGGGGAATTTATTTATTTTAAACATTTGTATACTGCTGTATCATGAAAAGATATATCAAAGCAATTTACATCAATAAAGCCATATAATACATTAAAAAATAAAAAGGGAAAAAACAGATTTACCTAACAACATACCTTGGATCCTGAACGCCCTGAAACTCAGCCCTTTTGGCTCCCGAACACCGCAAACCCAGAAGTGATTATTCTAGTTTGCGAATGTTCCTTTGGAACCCAAATGTCCGACGGGGCTTCCACAGCTTCTGATTGGCTGCAGGAGTTTCCTGGAGCCAATCAGAAGCCGCGCTTTGGTTTTCAAACGTTTTGGAGGTTGATCGGACTTCTGGAATGGATTCCGTTCGACTTCCAAGGTACGATTGTATATCCTTATCCTAGCAGCAGAAACAAAAGGGAGTAATCACCATGTAGTGATTATCTTACCACAGAACGTTTTTCGAAATTTGGAAGCCAGCTTTTCTATCACACCGTAGGTCTCCACATAAGAAACGTGCTCACTGACCGGCTCACTCACTATCAGCCGCAAGAACTCCATATCTGCTCGGTCAACCCCAACGGCATAAATCTCGATTCCAGAGGCTCGAGCCTTGTAAGCCACCTCATGAACCTGATCCTGGGGTCGGCCATCAGTCACTATAATGACCACCTTAGGGACGTCATGGGAAGAGTCCCTTGCCCCTCCGTCTCTGGTGAAAACTTCGTTGATGGCTGTCTGAATGGCCAAGCCAGTCATAGTCCCCACAGATAATGGATGGATGTGATAGATGGCATTCTTCATGGATGCTTTGTCAAAGTACTTCTGAAGATTGAATTCAATCTTGACTGTGCTGGCATAGTTCACCACCGCAACACGAGTCGCTCTTTCCCCCACATCCAAGGCTTCAATCAGTTTGGCCAAGAAGGTTTTCACTTTTTCAAACTCCTGAGGCCGGACACTGCGGGAGCTGTCTATTATAAATACAAGGTCTATGGGGCGACTCCGGCATATAGCCTCTGCAAGACAATTGAAGCACAATATTCCAAATTAAGTGGCTGGACTTAAAAGAGGCTTTGACAAACTACTCCTGATTTTTTCCTTTTCTTTTACAAGCTGGACTCCAGTGTAGTACAAATGGAAAATCAAGAAATCTGCCTGCCTGGGATAGTAATGTGTAGTACAAAATGGAGCAGTTTTAGGCCTGCTCAGAAGTACATTTAAGAAAAATATAGAAGAGTTTAATAGGGCTTACTCCCCTCAGGTGAGTATAGATTTGCAGTCAAGACTTTAATAATTTTATCACTGTGAAAGGATTGAGAATATCAGTGCTTTTTTTTTTTAATGATTTCTACACTAATGGTTATCACAACAGGCTTGACACAACTGGAATAGTGTGTTTTCAGATAAGTGTTTATTGTGGGATTGGAACTCCTCACACATGCAAGTTTTTCGCGATGTCCTGCCACCCCCATTTAATATGAAGTTACCAATTCTGGATAAAATCTGAAAGCAGGACACACACACAAACATGTCGCCAATGACCCATTTGTGATACTTCAACAACTTCTTTGCAGTTTAAGCCCCTTTCTGGAGATTCAACCATGGTAGCAAGTCAGGGAGAATATTTAACACTTGTGCAACTTTTGCAGCTTCTTCAAATTCCCTATCCTCTCCCCACCCCCACCCTGCCTGCCTTATTATGCTTATGCTTAGCCGCATGGTCTAACAAGCCTCTCTTGAGCTCCTATATACCACTGATTTGGGAACTTTCACCACTTTGCAAGTAAGACAAGTTATACTGCCTGTGCAACTTTTCCAAGGGATGTATGGAATAGCACATGGACCGGACCTTGGAAGGGTTCGTAAGTGAACCAATTTTTAACTCAACGAATGTGGGGTCTTCTTCTATGCTAGGGGAAGAGGGAAGTTTTGGAACTCATAAGGGCATAATTAAAAGTTCTAACAACCTATTTTTCAATGCATATTTATAATATATATATTTATATTACTACTTGGCTTTTCTCTAAAGCACCCTGGTATCCTCCAGGTGCTTTGGGCGACAACTTCCATCATCCCTGATCATTTGTCAGGCTGGCTATGGGCTTGTTAGAGCTGTAGCCCACAACATCTCGGCTACAGCATTGAGAAAGTCTAGCCTAAAAGTTTCCCAATGTATCATCAGGAATTCTCATCAATCCAATATGGTTGTTGAGTGTTTATGATAGAATGCCTGCCATCATCACATCTCTTGTCAATAAAAAAAGATACACCAAAACAATTTGTGTCCCACCTGCAGACCTGCCAGAAAAAAAGGAGATTGTGTTGGTCCTGAGTGGGGTAACTGTGCCCCTGAAGGACCAGGTGCGCAGCCTGGGAGTCATTTTGGACTCACAGCTGTCCATGGAGGCGCGGGTCAATTCTGTGTCCAGGGCAGCTGTCTACCAGCTCCATCTGGTACACAGGCTGAGACCCTACCTGCCTGCAGACTGTCTCACTAGAGTGGTGCATTTTCTGGTTATCTCCTGCTTGGACTACTGCAATGTGCTCTATGTAGGGCTATCTTTGACCCAGAAACTACAATTAATCCAGAATGCGGCAGCTAGACTGGTGACTGGGAGCGGCCGCCAGGACCACATAACACCAGTCCTGAAAGACCTACATTGTCTCCCAGTACATTTCCGAGCACAATTCAGTGTTGGTGCTGATCTTTAAAGCCCTAAACGGCCTCAGCCCAGTATACCTGAAGGAGCATCTCCACCCCCATCGTTCAGCCTGGACACTGAGGTCCAGCTCCTATTATTATTATTATTATTATTATTTATTATTATTATTATTTACTGAATATTTGGGAATGCAAGACATGGAGCATATAGCCAACACCTAGAAAATATGCCTGACCTTTAGCATTTCTCCAGACCCTCTGCCCATAGCACAGAAGCTAAATTACCTGTAGAGGAGACTGTTGAAGAACCCTCGATATCTCCGGAGTAGGGTTCATCAGCCCTTGCTGCAGCTTTTCCGCCAAATGTCTTGCCTTGCAGTGGAATGGAGCGCAAACCTACCTGAACTGAGCGCTTAGGAAACCTGTACCGGACCCCTAAAACTGCAGGCAGTAGCAGGAAAAGGCAAGTGCCAGGCGTCTTGAGTAGCCAGAGCATTTCAGCTGCTTTGGTTTGAAGACCAGCTCCTCTACCTCCCTGACACTGTCTGTGTGCTTTTCCTTGAGACAGGTTTTATTTTATTTTTTAAGTTCCTGGCCAGAGAGCAAGTGTGTGGCGGGCAAGGAGAAAGCACAGTCAGTTCACTCCACCCTTTCCCAGGCAGTTTCTTCCGTTGAGTCACCCACGTTCCCTCAGTAGCCTTCTCAGTAATCACAGTGGGGGAAATCAAAGCCAGGTACTTCGCTTCATCAATCAAGTGCTTCAGCTGTCAGGATTTGGGGTGGCCAACTTCAACTTAGCAAGGGGATCAGCTGCAATGAAAACAGGGCACAAAGGGAAGCCAGTATCCAAGAAAAACGCAGGACAGGGTAGGAAAAGAATGTATTTAATTCATCGGCACTAGCATCCGATTTAAATTCATAGGTGACAACCAGGAAAGTGAATTTATCTCCCCACCACCCTCTGTCCAAATATCTTTGGGAAAACTCATACATGCATTTCAAACTAACTTGAGAGATTTAAAGTGATCAGCTAATTGGAAAGTAAAATAGTATCACCATTTTGGAAGAACCTAGGGAGCTGGCTTGAATTGTGTCAGAACACTCGTTCATCTAGCTCAGCAATGACTAAACTACTCAAGTAATGTTTAAAGCAGCTCTCCAAGGTTTCAGGCAAGGATCTGGAGATGTCAGGGCTTGAACCCGGCACTTTCTGCATCCTTCTGCCTGACGGCCCTTTTAGCAAAGTTCCCATACCTTCTCTGAACTCAACATGCCTGCTGCATGCTGAATATAGGTAAGTCACATTCAAGCAAATCAATGTTTAGATAATGGCAATGAAGTTGCACATGTTGTTCTCAGCACAGCGACAGAGAGCCAAGGAGCAAGTCTTGGCTTGTTTACATGGATGGACCACCCTCGTATAAACTCCCAAGACGACCAACAGTCCACATTCAGAAATCCTGAGGATCCACGTCAGTGATACAAATGGAGCTGAAATCCTCCTGCTTCCTAAAAATATAACCAGACTTCTCGCAAGAACAGGTATGTACATAAGAACAGAAAAGTATTCAAGAGGTGAGCCCATCATGACCACATCAGAGGGCTATGCCATCATATCAGAGGGTTGCAGCCAACCACGTATTAACCAGAGTAGACACACTAAAATCAATGGGCCTAAGTCAGTCATGTCCATTATTTTAATGGGTCTGTTCTGGATAGCCTTTTAATTAAAGCCAGAAAAATTGAAACGTACAGCACAGTACAATATCTACCCTGAAGATTGAGGCATCAGCCTGGGAGTCAATATGTTTAATAGTAGTTCTGAGATCTGAAGACCAACTGAACCCCTCCTTGCACCTGTTTTTAAAAGGTGTATGGGGAACACTGCAAAAGTAAAGTTTATGCGGTATCTGCCATGAAGATTGAGATATTGCGGTTAAAGTTGATGTGCATATTCAGGACTGTGTTTTTACCTACCAAACCTGAACACCCTCTTGAAAGCACAAACAGAAAGGAATCTGTTTTGAAGACTGGGAGATCGCTGTGAACTACGTTTATAGCAGAATTCTGTATCTGAACTTCAGATACCCAGCCTGCACCTCACACCTGTTTTATGGTTATGGGAAAAGAAAATATACATGTTGCAATGTCCTGAAGGCCAATTTAGACATTAACCAGATCTATATTGGGGGTGGGATTCAGCTAAGGAGACCCGTCACCTGCATAAGGGCTTCTGTAACAGAATTCACCCCCTTCTAATCCCCTAGGCCTCCTGGAATTGGCTTGGGGGGTAGGGGTTGGGAGAACCTCCATAATAGTATGTAGGGGGGAAGGAGGTAGGGTTGTTCTATCTAGCAAACCAAAAATGCTTCCCTTAATGGAATGATCACCTTAGTGCAACACTGAATTCCTCCCAAGGTCTTCTTCAAAGCAGCTAAGGGATATTGGATTGGGACCATGACAGCGAAGATTGGGCTTATCCCTCCTTCCATACAGACCAGGCTTTGAGATGGACTTTTGTCAGCCACCCAGCTCTCTCCTGGGATCCTCTCCCAAAGGACAGTTGGTGGTAGGCAGGGAAAATCTCTGGAGTAGGCTCAGAGGTAGTCTTTACCCATGTTCCCACTCTCTCCAAGGAGGACAAAGTCTATTGAAGGTGCTTCCCCAAGCATGCCTTAACATCTAGAGCAGGGACGACCAACTCCCAACAGACTGTCACAGTATACTGCCTACTCACAGTATAAAAAAACTGGAGATGATCTACCCACCTACCCATTGGGCCAAAGTTATTGAGCTTTTTTTATAGGAAGCCTAAGATTTTTCCCCCCTTGGGAACACCCTGCAATCTGCCAGTAGATCACGAACTACCGTGGCACAAGGCATGCCTTTGAACAATTCAACCCAAGCAGGCGAAGGTCCTTATAACCCAACCCCCTCTTGAATGGTGCCCACCTCACAATCCCAGCCAACGTTCATATGCAATTTTTAATGTGACTAGAGAGACATAGGAAGCACACGCACAGACAGAATATATTGCAAAATTTACTTTTTCAGTCCAGGAGAAGGGAAACCCAACGCCTTGACTTCAAAGTGTGTAAAGCAAGTATTGCTAAAATTAACAGTCCATGTTTTTAATACAGTTAAAGCATATTCTGCAAAATATTACGTCCCCCCACACCCAAATGTATTGCCATATTGGCCTGAATATAAGCTTCGCTTTTTTTCCAAATTCCAACTGTGAAAGTGCGGCTTAAATTCGTGACCTTACAAAAATTGGCTTTTACGATATCGCTGCTGAAACAGACTTACGGTAAAACAGAATGGGTGTGCGTGCCTGCAAAATTTTAAGGGAGTGGCTTATATTCAGGTATTGTCTTTTTCTCTCCCCCACCACCTTGAATTTTAAAGATGCGGCTTATATTTGGGCCAATATGGTATTTAAAACTGCCTTGGTATCTTTATTTTTTACTTTCTCTCTCTCTCTCTCTCTCTCTCTCTCTCTCTCTCTCTCTCTCTCACACACACACACACACACACACACACACACAGTGAGATAGAGAGAGAGAATCCAAGCTATGCCTTCAGATAAACAGAACATGAGATACTACTGAACTCTCACAGTCTCCTAGGTCAACCCACAGTTAATAACATTTGTCCCTGGCTCCAATGATGAAATAGACTTAGCACTGGCACAAAAGAAAAGAGATATGAAAGCAATTTCTTATACCACCACAATGAAAAATGAATGTATATTCTCTGGTAATTGTTTTTGCTTGAAGCTACAGGACTGATTTCAAAGTATGAGTTTTATTTTAGCAGACAAAAAAACCCCAAGAATTATTTTAATGAACACAACAAATAAAATCATACAACACTGGATTATTTTTTTAACAAGATTTTATTAAACATCATTTATAAACAAAGATGGAAATGCACACAGATTGGAAGCATGCAACTGACACAAATGTAATTTCTTGCTGCACTTTTGCTGCATTCACAGCATATAGGAAAAACTTCAAATTAGTGCCAGCTTTAGGCTTCCTGAACATACTGTTTCAAGGCATTGAATAACAAGAAAGGTAAGAGAAAGTGCAAGTAAATATATATATACATATGCATGTGTATATATATATATATATCATATACCACATCTGAACTTCCCACTACAATATAAATGAAGAAGAAAAACACAAGCTGTTATCTTGCCAACTGATCAGATTGTCCTTCAGAACTAATCCGTATTTGTAAAATGCCTGATCATGTGAACACCTACGTCCGATACTAATCCTTATTTATCAAATTAAATGAAAACGTAAATGCATATGAATGAAGTTATATACAAATATAGAGGTACTTGCAGAATTAAACCCTAAGGCATAACTGTGTAAAATGATTGAGATGATCAATGAAATTAAAAACTACTGGCAAGGGGATGATTTTCATATGGATTTTAGTAAGGTTATATCAAATGCCTCTCAACCATGTAGCTTCGCACCTAAAGCCATGAATATTAAAGCAGTCTGGCAATATAAAAAAGTGAAGCTGGTACGGGTGTTCAACCACAAGTTTTCAGTTTTCTTCAGGCAGGTATGTAAGGAGGTGGAGGTTCCTTCTCTGGCATCTTTACTGCCATTTCATAGGTTGGCAGGACATACTATAGAAGGGAAACACAGATTTTAAATAGACATATATATGAGGAAGTTGAGAAACCAATTTCAGACAACCTCGAGAAAGTTTCACTGCTATGTGTTTTTAATAATAATAATAATAATAATAATAATAATAATAATAATAAATTTTATTTATACCCCGCCATCCCCAGCCAAGGCCAGGCTCAGGGCGGCTAACAAGCAATAATAAAAACAAGTTGAATCAATACAACTTAAAAACAAGATTAAAATACAACATTAAAATGCAGCCTCATCACAGGAGGAGAAAGGAAAAAAGAAAGAGGGGGAGGGAATCAAATTGACTCCAAGCCAAAGGCCAGGCAGAACAACTCTGTCTTACAGGCCCTGCAGAAAGAAATCAGATTGTGCAGGGCCCTGGTCTCATGAGACAGAGCGTTCCACCAGGCCGGAGCCAGTGCTGAAAAAGCCCTGGCTCTGGTTGAGGCTAATCTAACTTCCTTAGGGCCCGGGACCTCTAGGGTGTGGCTATTTATGGACCTTAAGGTCCTCCGTGGGGCATACCGGGAGAGACGGTCCCGTAGGTACGAGGGTCCTAGGCCGTGAAGGGCCATGAAGGGCTTTAAAGGTCAAAACCCGCACCTTCAATCTGACCCTGTACTCCACCGGGAGCCAGTGCAGCTGGAAAATGCTCCGATGGCAGAGACCCCGTGAGGAGCCTCGCTGCAGCATTCTGCACCCGCTGGAGTTTCTGGGACAGCTTCAAGGGCAGCCCCGCCTAGAGCGAATTACAGTAGTCAAGCCTGGAGGTGACAGTCACATGGATCACTGTGGCCAGGTCGGGGCAGGAAAGGTAAAGGACCAACAGTGAAGGTGGGAAAATGTCGCCCTGGCTGTTGCTGTAACCTGCGCCTCCATGGAAAGGGAGGCGTCAAGGATTACACCCAAGCTCTTGACAGAAGGCAATGGCACTAGTTGGGCCCCTGCAAAAGAAGGGAGTTGGTCCCTCATCCCCATACCATCCCGACCCAGCCAGAGGACCTCTGTTTTCGAAGGATAGGCCACAGAACAAAGTGGCTTATTGCTGAACAGTGTGTCAATATACCTGCAGTTTTGACAATAAATCCACGGATTCAGAATAACTTTACCCTTAACATAAACATTTTAGTTGAAGCTATCACTTTGTGTCTCCTGGTCATGCAAGTACCTGGCTGGACTTGCAAAGAACTCCTTCGCCCAATGTTGAAAGATTGCAAATTAGCACAAAATGAAAACTGCTCACATTTTGTGCTACTTCTTTATCACAGAAATCAAAGAAAGTATGTTGCTTGGGGCTGACTACTCCACCTCAAGAGTGACAGCATAAATAATAGTTAAGAGAAAAATGTGATTTCGGAGGCATCCCTCCTGAAAAGTTGCTTACACAGGAAAACCCATTACAGCTATTGCAAGAATTGTACTGCTTTAATAGTAGGTACAGATACAATTTGAAACAGCTACTAATTTAATCATTTGTCAGATGTATTCAGGCCATAAATGATGAGTGGAATTTTAAAACTTCTTAAGATTCCAGAAAACTCATTGATCTGGAGTTGCCCAAATCATGGCATAGCAAAACTTTGACCATGTAGGCTCCTCGATAGGAACTTGCAGCTGCTTTGCTCCTCACTGAAATACTCTCTTCAAGCTCATGGATAAAGTTCTCTCCACACTAACCACAAGCTGTAACCAAGACCACCACTTGGTTGAAACTCATGGTTTGCCTGGAGAAAGCTTAACCAGAAACCCATCTTTGAAAAACACACTAAGTCAAGCCTTAGCTCAACTCAGCATGGTGTTGTAGCGAAAAGGCCCAGGGAAGAGTACAGCAGTTGCAATCTCCTTTCTGGGAGCTTGTATGTTTGCATAGTCCCAGGCTTGGCTAACCCGAATATGCAAACTAGGCCATTATATAACATTTGCCTTAATACACTGCTGTCAGTTTGATACCAAAGCTTGTAGCTATCAGATTTTTCATGTTGTTGCATTTTGCATCCAAATACTTATGCTTGACGGAAGAATTCTAATTTGGCACTTGTAAAAAATGAAGTTGGTTCAAAGCATGGGTAGGCAAACTAAGGCCAGGGGGGTCGGATCTGGCTCAATCGCTTTCTAAATCCGGCCCGTGGATGGTCCGGGAATCAGTGTGTTTTTACATGAGTAGAATGTGTGCTTTTATTTAAAATGCATCTCTGGGTTATTTGTGGGGCAAAGGAATTTATATATATATATATATTTTAAAAAGATATATATGAAAAAGTTTGCTGACCCCTGGCTCAAAGACATATAATGTCATCAGCCCTGTCACTCAAAATTACAACTGGCAGCTTATTTTGGTCTTGTCAAGAATTTACCTGTGGAGGTGCTTCAAATGCAGGGTACACTGCGATCTCAGGCAAGTTTCTGTTGCAAATGTATTTATAGCAATTCCACACACAGTTAATTAGGTAGGCCTGCAAGGGGACAAACAATATTATAAAATAATAAATAGCAGATTTGTAAATTACATTTCTAGGAAGACCATACATACATACATACATACATACATACATACATACATACCATTCAGCAGACATGCTATGTAAGTTTATTTAGTTGTTTATTCTAGCACAAAGTAAGTGCTATCATTTTCTAAGGAACTGAAGGCTGCTACAGCTAAAACTACAGCACAAACACCTTGTTGTCACAGAGCCAGCACTTCTAGTGCATCAAATTAAAATACCTTCATTTTAGCTGGATAGCATGCCAACATCAGCATAATGTATATGGAGAACAAAACAAAGCACAGAGGAATGTAAACTTCAGAACTGCAGGGGAGATGGAATTTAATTGTTTCAACAGTTCCTAACTGTGATTGTGTACTCTTTATGCTTAAAAAGACAGGTTCAGTGCACCAAACAGAAAACTTTTAGACTAGATTCTGAAACTCCTATGAAAGGAGCTAAAATTACCAAACTGAAGAAGTAAAGGGATGGTGTTGAGTGCATCCATTATCTCATGCCTCTCTGAGTGGAAAAGCTTCATGCAACAGACCTCCACACCTGTCCCCAAGCTAATTTGTAGGCAGAAAATTAAAAAGACAGGCCTGTAACCCCTGATGCATTCCACTGTCTAGAAAGTGTGGACCCTTTCCTGGATGATGGAACAAAGAGGGAAGCAATATTAACTAGGTAACCTGGTGCTGCAAAGAGGCTGCCTTCTAACTGTTAGAAGTGGGTGGGAAATCTTTAGCCTGTACACTTAATTATGTCTTCCAGGTTCCTGAACTTGGTCCACCAGGGCATTTTGGCAAACTATACCTGCCTGCCGTATGACTATCACATAAGGCATGAAAATCAATTATCTCCAATCTAAGCACACATATAGTTTTATACCGTATGGATGCCATGTACTTGCAGTGTATAATTCAGGAAAAAAATGTCTAAAACACCCTAAATGTTACTGTACTGGTCTGATTGGTAGTAATTTTGTCTTCTTTTTAAACTCTGACCTAGTACAACAGACACTCTGCTTCACAAGGCCATACTCCATAACCTGAAAAGTAAGAAGAATAGGGGCAGACCTCACAAACTTGTTCTCACATTTAGTAAACATTGGGAGGGGGCAGGCAGGGCAGAGCTTATTAGTTCCATCCCAATCACCTTTCAGTTTGTAGGGGTTGACCTTGTGAAGTGAGGAGTCCCTTGCACTCATCAAGTGCACAGGGAACCTCAAATACTTCAGAAAATTGTCTTTCAGCTAACAAGGGAATTAGCACACTAATCTCTACTTGCTATAAATCCTGTTTACTTAGCCATAAGTTAAACACTTGAAGAAGGCTATGAAAAAAATTCAGCAACAACACTAGTGTTCCCTAAAAGATGCAATGTATAGTATCCAAAAACTGACCTTCAAGATGATCACCAAGGCAAAAAACACCAGAACAGTGAACAGAAGACAGCTTGAATCGAGGGAAAGGAGGTCATCTTTGTACGGAAACTCTGGCTAGTGAAGGAAATAAAAATGTTTTATAGACCAGGATAACGTTATTCAACAACTTCAAAAGCTATCTTTTGTACTTAGAAATTATTTTTTAAAGGAAAAAAAACTATGTTTCCTAAGTTCTACTTTATTTGTAAATAAAGTTAGATGAAATGAAAACAGTTTCATAGAGTATCCATTTAGCTTGTGACAGATACACCTCTGCTTTGGAACCATAGAAGGCAGGCCCAAACAAGTCTCCTGACATATTTAAATATGACACAGATCCATTCTAGGAAGCAAGGAGGAAGTCATTGTGTTTCATTAGCACGGAATCCAAGGCCAACACAAAGATTTTCCTGAAAAGTTTCAGAAGGGAGGAATGCACCAGTCATAACCAAAACAAGGATGTCAGACCTTGTTCTTTTAAAAATGAGTTTAAGTTATAATGACATTCAACCAAGCTGTAATTTTCATCCACTAAAAATATAGCTAGTAAATATATTTTAACCAATATGATATAAGGGAGAACACCTGCTGTTAAACAAACAGATGTAGAACTTTTCTTTAGAAATACAGAAGTTAGGATCCAAACATACTGGGCGTGTATGGAGGTCACTGTAAGAATTAGCCACAGCAAGCCACTCACTCATTTCCCTCTGCTCCTCTGATGCAGCCATGAGTTTGGAAGTTTTTGCTTCCAATGTTTATTAACCAGTTTAGCATATTGTCTCAAGTCTAAATTGCAAACAAGCCAGCTTCATAACCCATGATCTAAAGCCAGCTTGTTTCAAACACAGTGTTAAACTTTATACTACAAGCTGGAGTAATTATAAATTAGACATGAAAGCTCCCAAACTGCTCATTGTGGCCAAGGGGGAGAAGGAGGGGCAGCTCATTCTCACCATGCGAACTCGGCCTTTATCTGCATATCAAAATCTGATAAAGCATCCCCTTCATCAGGAAAATAATTAAATTTGTCTCCATATCAGAATACAACATTTACATTTAGACACTTACCAGCTGATCCAAGTAGTCCTTTATTCTTGGTAAGTATGTCAAAGAACTTATAGCCACCAGACAGCTGAGAACAAAGTCAAAGAGCTGGTAACAGAAGAATGGAATCAGCCAGCCAACTCGATGCTAAAAGTGCAAAACAAGAAGAATTCATTAATTCTGAAGTGAATCGAATCGAGGAAAGTTTAGTGCTGAAAACCATTCATATATACTTACAGCAATTGCTCCATACACCATCATAGCACTTATTGTGAACATGAGGAGCGAGATAGCAAAGAGAACACATGCATTTTCTGGTGGGAGAAAAACACCAAGAGTCATTTTTAACAATAAAAGTACATCAAGGATTTATATTTGCTGAACATCCAATTAAGTACCTCGCAAAATGGACTGAAAACTAACACAAATGGCAAAAGCACTGTGTACTGGTTAACAGCAGAGTGCATCAGAATGTAGCAGAAGGAAGAAAAAAAATTGGAAATGTGATCAAAAGTATTGTAGGCCTCTCTAGTAACTGCGTTTTGAACCACTATTTTAAATATACAATATGATGAAGAATTTCTATCACAAAGGCGATACTGCAGCACACTGACAATCTAGCAGTATGTAGGCATAAAAGTTAATATAGAGGCATAATGCAGCCCACCTCTAAGCTACCAGAACACTCGACATCTTTGACAAATTTTAACACATGAATTTTTCACCACAATGAATTATTTTATCTTAGGAAAGCTGGTTGCAAGGGGAGAAGCTAGTTTAACAATGCATATTCCTTAAGAATACTTCATTTTCTTTTTTTGTTCTCTATAGTTTCACCATTGTTAGACAGCTTTGCAATACTACTCTTCTGCTGAGCATCTCAATGTCACTTGGTAGGGAGGGAGCACCTTGACTTCTGCTATGGGTTATAGAGCAGCTGTCTTTCAACCTTTTCAGACCCATGGCCCACCTTTGACCCAAACATGCATTTGGAGACCCATTTCTTAATCTTTTACAATATATTTGCGTAGCGACAGTGCTCTTGTTGTGTCCCACCATGGATCAGACCATGGTCCACTAGCGGGTCCGTTCCCACCAGTTGAAGGCCAACTGAGTTTCAGTCTGCATTTCCTGCTTATCAATTTTTTGACCAAGTCAGCTTGACTCTACACAAATAGAATAAGATACTGTTTAATATCACTTGAGATAGAAGATACTTTGCCATGTTTTATTTGTCTGAAGAAAGTTGGAAAACAGTATGCTAGGCAACACTTAGTCACAAGCCTAATTCTTAGCTGAAAAAGGCATTAGTTAAGTTTCTTCTGCCTCCAACTGATGGAGTGTGTTGTTTTCTATACAGATCTTCCATGAACATCTTTCTATTCTAAGTTGAGAGGTCAGTGTGAACAGACCTCCTGTAAATAGGACTTGCGGAGTGGTGAGTGATCTTCTAATTAACATCTTCTTACCAAAGAGAAAAATGGACATGTTTCCCCGTGTTCTCTGGCATATGCAGAAAAGAGGAGAAATTACTGAAAGCCACAAATTATGGCTTGGCAAGCTAAGTGAAGTGTTTGATCCCTGATTAATGTACCTCACAAATGAATTTCAAATAAAACCCAAACATTTTGTTATGGAGTTATGTACTCTGAAAAACACACAACACACTGTATCAAAGATCACTGCTCTCCAGAAAATATATATACCTACCAGCCACCCTCTCAGAGGGATAGTAGCTACCAATGATTTCAGATTGGATATCCACTGTTGGCACAGTATTAGGGTGAGTAACTTCAACAGTCAGCAAAATGCCCATCAACAGATTCACTACCTGCAAAAAAACAAAACAAAAGCTACTACATGAGAACGGGGGAAAGCGAAATACTGTACTACAAACCAAAGCTTTCTCAGTATATTTACTCAAAACTCCAAAAAGTTCAACAAGGAATGCTCCCTAATAAGCACATTTGTGTCTGAAGTTTCCACTTGTCATATCTGGTGAGGTTTTAGCGACTCTTTTCCCTGTCTAAAATCTGGCAGGTCTGATAAGCTGGGGGACAGAAGATACAAAAGTTAAAAAACAGCAGACCGCCTGCTTACATTAGATAAGTTTCTTTCAACCATACTGAAGACATCAAAACAGCTCTAATTTGCCATTCAGAACTAGAACAGCCAGTGGTGAGCAACGGACCCACTTTTTTCTTTTTGTTCCACTTCCTGCTCCAGGCCACCCACAAGAAATCAAGCAAAGGGCTGCATTCAATTGGGCAGAGGTCACAGTTGGCCCTCACCTCACCTCAGTTCAGTATTTACTCTGGTTTCCACTCCTGTTTTCTTCAATATCAACACTTCAGAAGCTCCACATTTTCAGCTTTGCATGTCAAGACTGTGACTGATTGGAGCAGGATGAGCAAGCTTGAGATAGTTAAAGAGGGGAAGGGGCTTAATTCATCCATTTAGAGCATGGAAGCCTCAGACTAAAAAAGAAAAGGAAATATGGTCTTCCTACTTCCACTTGTTCCTCCTGCACTGCAGGGAGTTGGACTAGATGACCCTTCGGATCCCTTCCAACTCTACAATTCTATGCTTCTTTCATCACGTCAACAAATGTGACCCATCCCCTTCTTTTGCTCTTGGCATAATTTCTATGGGGCTGTGCCAGTCCTTGAGGTCTCTAAGGGACTTAACAAGGCTTTTAAAGGAAAGGAATGTAAAAGTAGAAAGGACAGAAGAGATGCAGAAGCTACTGTTCCAGAATATGTTCTGCTGTCAAGCACAGCAGAGCCCATGCTTTCTAGTTATCGATGAAGAGAGAGTTTTAAGTTTCACAGAGGATAAGATTACCTTCCAATGGCTATTTGCCATGATGGCTTTTGATTACTTGCGACCAAGTGGAGATGCCTGGGTGCAAGGGCACATGACATCTCTACCATCATGAGGTACATCACGAGGTACCTGGGGAACATTGGATCTAGACTGTTTTCACACACTAAATGCACCATCATGTAGAATTCTATCAGTTATATTTTATCTGTACAATTGGAATGAATTTCTGGAACCAAAATGCTTTTTCTGTGCAGCCTGAGCAGGAGTAGTCACCATTAAGAAGAAGAGGTTGAAATACATGTGGACTGTCCTTGGGATCAAGGGACTTTTATTCTTTAGGTTCTCAATGTTCTTAACCTAGCTCAAGGTTTTCATCTGAACTAGATAGATAACTAAGAATCAATCACAGTCAGTCCATCATCTGAAAAATGAGACTTTCAAACAGACTTGCCCAAAAATGGCAACTAGGCATTCCGTTTTGGCAACTGCAACTCTGGTTTAAGAAGCCATTTAATGTCTAACTTATATATCTGAGTTTCTTACACTGTGTTGCACTCTGGTCCTGATTGCAGGTTTTCTGTAAGCATCTTGTTAGGTACTGTAATAACAAAATACAGGACTAGACAGACCACTAGCCTGATCTAGTAGTCCTTACGTTCTCCCAAGAAACTACAAATTATGTTACATGACCTCCACAAGATCTTGAGAATAAATGACAAGTGGCAAGGGGAACATTCAACTCTCCATTATTTTGCCTATCCAAATGGCTACCGACACACAACACAAAGTGAAAGCAGAGAAATCTGAAGAGCAAACCACTGCCAGAAGGAAACTTGATGAGAAACTGTGTGACAATCCCACAGATCAAGTTGTCATGCAAATCAGACAAGTGGCAAGGTTGCTAAAAGGAACAACTTGTATGAGTAATAACACTTAATGAAACACAAGCGACTCTTGTTACACTTAACTGAGCTATTAATATATATTGATGCTGTGATGAGACCTTTCTAACTCCTGAGAACTTTTACAAACATTAAGATACCAAGCTGTAGGTATAAAAGCCTGAACTAAGGAAGGCAGGTGATACCACCTGTGTTGTACAAAAGAAACGAAATGTCCATACACTCCTACAGAAACACTGTGTTACAGACTTAAATGTTATATTTTAAGTCTGGTCCCCCAAAAGAAGCACTGGCCATAGTTCTGGTTATGGGGGGGGGGGGGGGGAACCAGTGCAACTCTCTAAAAAGTGTTTGAAACTCCCATTGTTCTAGGCACATTTTGCGACACAGAAATTCATTAGTGCAAGCAGTTTCTGAGCTCTGGGATCAGTACTGAGTCTAAGATTTCAGATTCAAACTGCAGAGTGGAAGGAAAAGAGGACCTTTTTCTGCCTCCCCACTTCCAGCTACTCTCTGAAGACTGGAGAAGAGACTCTCTTAAAAATATTAGGGGGGTGAGCAAGGGAAGGGCTAGGCTATGTGAAAAACGAACATAATATTTTTAGCTGCAGCTCGTTCATTTCCAGCTTTGTATTCTTGTTATAAAAAAGCACATCCAGACATTCAGTTGTTGTGCCCCTAACCTAGGTTTAAGGTGCCATTTAACTCCCAGCTTTCATATCTCAGTTTCTAACACAGTCTCCAAAAACACCAAACTTTGGAACACTAAATTCAAGACCATGGATAGAATTTAAGATGTAAAGATGCACTAGACACACCAAATGTTTTCAATCTTAGCAAGAAATATCTTCATCTTCCATGCCTCGTCCCTACACATTCCCTACGGATTAACTGAAAACATCACCAACTTTTTGAGGTCTTTGGGAACATCAGCAAACTGGAGAAACTCATGGGCACCATATCACATTTTGCAACCAAGCAATATTGTTGACATTAGAATGCCTGTTTCATGACTAATTTCAGACAGGGTGGGGATGTCCTGCAGGCAGCAAAGAAGACCCCTGAAAGCAAATGGGTGCCCATGGGCACTACACCGACAACCACAATGTAGAGTTTCTCTCTGTTGACTTCAGATCATATTTACGTACAGAAGGTATTGAGTCAATATAAAATCACTTTGCAAAACTGCTAACGATTTTTAAACAATTTAAGGACCAGTATTTCCACCTCCTTAAAAAGTTCTGTAACATAAAAGGTCATGTTTTCCCACCTAAATGGCTGTTTCAACAAATTCTAATGCTGACTTCAGTCTCCCAAGCTGGTATTAAAAAATGTTCCCCCCAACCTTATAAATATTGCCAATGCAACATATTTAGTTGAAAATGAAATCAGCAAGATAGAAGCCACACAGGGAAGCCTCTCTCAAGTTTTTTCAGTTTATTACGACAGTTAAGCAACTTAGGTACAGCATTCTGTATTTGACAAGTGTGATACTATTATGCCCTGTTCATCTCTCTTAACGATCACCATCAATGAATATTTTATAAACACAAACTTCCCGATATTCTATTCACCAAAGAGGTATATGCAAGTGGGTTTTGTAACAGGAATTTATATTCACTGCAAAATGAGCTATATATCTAGGAAAGGCTGAATATGAACGTGGACAGTTGGAAAAATATAAAGAGCAATAATTTGGCTCCAAATCTTCCTATCAGCCCAATGCAGCAGTAAAAAGCTTTACATTTACTTAAAATATTTCAAAGGATTTGGATGGTTTGACAATCTACTCTTTCCACCTAAGAAAATATGAATATGGCATGTGTTTAATATTTGTGTGTGTGTGTGTGTGTGTGTGTGTATAATTATTTTTTCAGGGAGCATGAATTAAAAATTTAAGCTGCACATACAAACCCCCAGTGATTGTTTTAAAGTATTCTAGCTTAATATTGCTCACATGCCAAATCTGAGAAAGCATACCATCAAGGAGGGGTGGAAATCAAATGGCAGCAATTGAACAGAATTGTGACAAGCTTTTATAAAATGAACAACACTTTCTGTTAAGTTTGCAAAAGAGGATTTTGTTTGGCTTATCTTAATAGGTTTGTTATAATCCGCAACACAAACAGAAAACAAAAGTGCCTCATGAATAGACAGGCATTATGTAATAATTTGTGTTCCAAGCAGCCAGTGAACTTTTCCCTATTATAATCTTACCAAAGAACAGAGACTGAAATGCACTTTGCCTTGCATTTAATAAGTGTTTTTCTAGGTTAAAACAGAGGAACAAAGGTTCACCGTACCAAAAAGGGTTTATAGGAGCTGGTCAACTTACTGGTGAAATATGATCAAACACTGGTCAAGGGTTGCATCCAGTGCTACTCAAGTGGATTTCCACTTGAACAGTAGGATTTCCCCTTCCCTTCCGGCTGTTCCAAAATCTGCCCATAATGGTCCTGACTGCAAGTGACAGAGAGGAAAGGGCAGTTCCATTGTGCACATGGAACCTTGTTGCATGAGCAAAACTGCAGTGTTACACACAACCCTCAGTTTTAAAAAGCATTTATTTAGCACAACTACAATTAAAGACTTATGCTAGTTATGAAAACTCAAGGTGTGGCCCAATCCTACTCAGAAATCATACTATGTTCAACTGGGCTTAAAAAGGTAAAGGGTGAAGGGACCCCTGACCATTAGGTCTTACTTTTATATAAATGTCCATAGAATTGGATCCCTAGTTAATTGCAAGACTATTAAAATTCTAAAATTAATGCAATGTGTATGCCTCATTAACAATGTTATGCATTATATAAGTATGTGGATGCATTATATAAGTATGTGACTATATAACATGTGGAAAAGATATTTGGATAAAAATCTCTATAATTACGTACCTCCCTCAACTGAGTATTGATTTGTCTTTTTAAAAAATATATTTTTATTGAAAAATTTTAACAAGCAAATTATCAATCAATATAACCAATTACATTCCCCCTTTTTATTCCCTCCCATCCCTCCCTCTCCCACCCTCCAAAGACTTCCCTCAGCTCCCCTCTGATTTGTTTGCACATATTATTCTCTGCATGTTAAAAAAATTATACATATCATTACCTTATCTAGAGTATTGATCTGTCTTATTCATCATGATTCCAGCTTAAAACCACACTCTGTAGTTTTAAAGTTTTAAAGCTGTAGGAAAGGTTGTGCACCTACAGTTTTGTTGAAATGTGTTTGAAGATCTCAATAATATAATGTATCCACACACACTTGGTTACATTTTTAATTTTACTACGTACTGTAATGCAACCAATGTAAATTATGTGAATAAAAAGAAGTGGAATGCGAGCTCTGCCAAGGTTGCCAAAGAGAACAAAGCTAGTTGCTGGTGGCTATAAACAGGATTTTGTTTAAGCCAAACATCAGATTAAAGGAAAATAACATTCCATGAAACTGCATATTTCAGGATGGCTGTGCCTATTTGCCTATAGGCACCCTGATCTGGACAGGGAGTATGATCTTTTGTCACATACAGTATTGAGAAAAATCCTTGCAATTCAAAGGATATCTGCAAGCAACATAGTAATTGGTCATGTAGCAAAGGGCTAAGGAGCTTGTATGAACTTTGAGGACACAGCTACTTTCCGGGGGGGGGGGGGGAATCTCTGCAGCACTCCAGAGCCATATGAAGCCTCATCATCTTCCTGCTCTATCACCTTCTCTGTACTGGTATCTCTCCTTCCCCCTCCAATTTCAGGATGCATTTATGACAGAAGCTTCAAGTCAATGTATTTTTAATTTCCTTACTATAGTATTTAAAGTGTTAACTTCCCAAGTACCTTCCCCAGAATTTTCTCCAAAACCACCTAAGTCACACAAAAGCTATTTTTGAAAGAAGATATTTTGGATACACACATTACTTAAAAGGCATTTCTTAGGCATTTAACACCATTTCTAAATTTGAAGTTTGTAGGTTCACAATGTCCTACTGACAATCAGCTAGAGAACACATTAAATATCCTACACAGTCCATAAGGCCACTATACAGTTGCATTATAAATATCAATAGTTCTCATTGTTTTAACTTAAGCTGATCAACAAGCTGAAAGAAACTGCATCCCATAAATTTTCCTACGTTTACTTTAGTTCATAGAATCTGAAGGAACAGACATCTCCTTCCACAGAAGAACACACAACAGAACTGCAACTCTATCAGCACCAGTTTTGGTAGTGCTATGTTGCCATCCACCTGTCTCGAGACAATGCCAACATTCATGTCCCAAATTTCTATTGATTTCAACAGGGCATAGTTTTGTGTGCACAGGCTTAACTTTTACAGCCTATTGCAAAGGTGGCCGAGCTGTGGTGCTCCAGATGTCGTGGAACTCCAACTACCATTAGCTCTAGCCAGCGTGACCAAGGATAAATATTGTACCCCAGTAACACCTGAAGGCCAAACGTCAGCTAATCCTTGTTAATCTGAACCCTACTATGCCAGAACAACTACAGCAAACTTCAAACCTACAATGCAGCAGCCATGGTTGATCAAAATGGATGAAATGTACAACTATGGTTTCTGTGCAAGCTGCTTGAAAATGCTGCACCAGATTTCAGAATCATCTCTCCCCCACTCCCCCGCCATTATTTCTGCTATCTATCCATCTCTGCTTCATGTGCTTTTATACCCAAGTAAAGGTCCCATTATCTTGGCCTACTGCCTTGGATTGGGAACTATAAACTTTATTCTAAAATGCAAAGATGCTAGGGAGCTAACAACTTTCACAACTAGATGGGCTGGGGGAAGTTGGGAGGAGACTATTTTAACAATATTACTTACTCCAGTGTTTATAAAACTTGGGTCCTCAGCTGTTGTTGGACTACAGTTCCCATCATCCCTAGGTAGCAGGACCAGTGATCAGGGATGATGGGAGATGTAGTCCAACACCTAGGGATCAAAGCTTGAGAAAATGACTTACGCTGATTGTGCAACACATTTGCAACTTGGTGCCATTTTGAGATATATATATATATATATATATATATATATATATATATATAAAATTTTCTATTATATTACGTTCCTTTAAGAAGTTTTATTGTTTGAAAATTTCATAGCACTGTATATCCATAATCCAAATTTTTCATTTCAGTTACAATCCTGAGCCTATGGCTTTATTCCTCACTTAAGCGGGTTGCAAATTCAAACTCTGAATAAGGGGGGGTGGGGGCTTGCCCCTGCTGTAAAGTCTCAGAAAGCAGCAAGAAGACTATTTTCTGCTTCGTTAAAAAATCCTACCCATGCCAGGCTCAAGGGAGGGGCAAGGAATCAAAAGATTTAAAAAGTAACTCTCCAGTGTTAAGCACATTTATGAAGCCTAGCTAAAGAGATGCTATGTCGGAAACGCCTTCTGTAACTACTGCTGTGTGGGAAGTGTCCTATTGACCCAATATTCCCTCCCACCTAGTACAAAGATGCAATCTCTTCCTGCTGAAAGGAAGAGACAACACAAACAGCATCGTAAGGGTGACTGATCACCCTCACCATGGAAAGGACAACTGACTGCATGCCAACACTTCCCTAAGTACCAGCAGCTGAAAACATCAAAAATAGAAGATCTTGTGAAGACAAGCAAGTGATACAAAGTGGTGTTGAAAACTCACGGAAGTCACACCCCAACCCCCTCCATGCGCAAGAGTTTGACCTACAAGAAACACTAGCTGCTAAGTAACTTCCCCACTTCCTTATAGAAGTGGAAACTAATGCTACATATATTATGAACTTTGTAGCAAGTGTCACAAGAAGCAGTAAGTTAATTTTGATTTCAATTAAAATTGCACTCACAACAACCTCCTTGCAATTTGCTGTTTCAAAGCCACAAAGCTATCTCAGTCAGCATTTTCTCCATAGTATTAAAGTTCCAATTGTCTGGTTTTATTAACTCTTTCAGTAACATCCTCTTATAATATATCCACTAGCATCTGAAAATAAAGCATAAACCCAGCTGTTGTTTGGAGTCTGGAAACATCAACAGCAGACAAAATAAACTAGTAGTTAATTCATTCTGCCCATGGGATCTATATTTTAGGGGAAGGTGTACTATGAACCTTAAGAATTCTCACCACTGTCATCAAAAACTGCAACTCCCAGAATTCTCTATGGAAGAGTAGTAATTTTAGAACTAGAAGGAGATGACTGAATTTTATGAAAAATAATTCTCAAGAGGAAACTAAGCAGTATATAAACTATTTTTTTAGTGTTTCTTCTCTCCTGTCCATCACTGCAGAAACTATAGGACCAGAAACAGATTGAGTAGTCAGTATGGAAAGGGAAGGGATTAAGAACGAATGCTTAGCACTCAGAGCTCACTCTACTTTGTGCAATTGGCAAAAGGGGCATGTAGAAGGGAAGAATCCTAAGGAGAAACACAAACCAATTCTCTCACACAAACCTTGGAAGGTCTCTTTCCGACACTACTTCCATGAGTGTAAAGATTTCACAGGTGAGAGGGTGTTGGATTATTTATTTAATACATTTATATACCACCTTTCTCTTCCGAGGAGCTCAAGGTGGTGTACGTGGTTCTTCTCCCCATTTCATCCTCACAAAAACCCGGTGATCGGTTGAAAGAGATGGTAACTGGCCAAAGGTCAGCCAGTGAGCTTCCTGGCTGAGCAGGGATTCAAATCCTGGTCTCCCATATCATGGACCAACACTCTTAACCATCACACACCACACTGGCTCTCACCTTGGATTAGGATCTGGGAGGTAAAGGTAAAGGTAAAGGGACCCCTGACCATTAGGTCCAGTCGTGACCGACTCTGGGGTTGCGGCGCTCATCTTGCATTATTGGCCAAGGGAGCCGGCCTACAGCTTCCGGGTCATGTGGCCAGCATGACTAAGCCACTTCTGGCGAACCAGAGCAGCACACAGGAGCGCCTTTTACGTTCCCGCCGGAGCGGTACCTATTTATCTACTTGCACTTTGACGTGCTTTTGAACTGCTAGGTTGGCAGGAGCAGGGACCGAGCAACGGGAGCTCACCCCGTCGCGGGGATTCGAACCGCCGTTCTTCTGATCGGCAAGTCCTAGGCTCTGTGGTTTAACCCACAGCGCCACCCGTGTCCCTTTGGATCTGGGAGACCAGAGTTCAAATCCTCACTCAGCAATGAAGCTCACTGGGGTGGCCTTCGGCCAGCCACGGTCTCTTAGGGCTAACACCAGGATAAAAAGGAAGACAGCTACGTACAATACGTCACCCTGAGCTACTTGGCAGAAAAACTGGGAACACACAGCAGCAAGTGCGCAGCTGCAGGGTTACTTTCAAAAGGCTTTGCAGCGAGAAAGTTAAGCCTTCGCAGGCAGCCATGCCTAAGGAAGACCAACCGCAGGCGGCCAATCAGTCTCCTTCCGGGATCGCCGCTCTCCCAGGTCTTACGTATTTGCTGGCAAAGTTCTGGAAAACACTCCCGGGGGGATAACGCGCATGCGCGGCCGCTCCACAGGGCACGTCAGCGCCCGAGGAAAAAAAGGGACGTTGTACGGCGGGGCTGCGCGCACGCGCAATAAAGGATCCTCATCACCCGGAACATCGCCTCGCAACCCCTCCGAACGGACAAAAGCGGCCCTTTCCCCTTAACAGCGAGACCTTCCTTACCATGTACCAAGTGCCCAGGATGATAGTGCCGGTGCGGACATGGCAGCAGCCGCAGCAGCGGGTGCTGTAGAGCCGGTCGCGGGCCCGCTTGAACGTCATGGCGGTGTCGCTAATGGCGCCGGCCCGCTTCGCTCGCCTCGGAACGGAACGCTGAAGGCGCTGAGGGGGTCCCTTACAAGCGTCCCTACGCGTCCGGATAAACCAATCAGCAAGCGGATCAGGAAGTGAAGGGCTTCCTTTATGAAGCTCGCAGGGCGGGACTACGGCGCGCTATTGACAGGCGAGCCGGCCACTCACGAGGCTCCCGGCGGCTATGCAACCCCGCCCACCGACGCCTCACGAAGGTACTCGGGAGAAAGAGAGAGGCTGGGTCTCGTGCCCGCGGGGGGGAGGGGGGAGGAGCGGGGGCGGTTTATGCGATTGGTCGCGGGCGGGATGTGGGCAGGCGCGCGCTTCGGCCGTTGGCGCCGCGAGCCTGCTCGCGTTTACCTCAGAGTTAAGCCCCGCCCTCACGCTGTCAGTTTGGATTAGTGGCGTCCGAGTGGAGGATGCTGAGAGGTTTTGCGGCCTTGACGTGAGGAGAGGGATCTGCTTTAGATTCCCCAGGAGTTGGTCGCTTTGGGTTGCCCTGCGACTGACAAATCTAGTAAAGGTCTTTAAGCAGAGGCTTGACAACCATATGTCAGGAGTGCTCTGATGGTGTTTCCTGCTTGGCAGGGAGTTGGACTCGATGGCCCTTGTGGTCTCTTCCTTTTTTATTTTTAATAAATATTTTTTATTAAGTTTTAGAGATGACAACAAACAAAAAAAGAAAAACAAATACACAAAAATACAAAGTTATAAAATACATAAGAAAGAAAAATAATTTCAAAAAAGAAAAGAAAAAATACATTTAAAAAGAAGAAAAAACACAAAAATCCCTCTTTTTACTTCTTATCTTTGATTCACTTATTTTCTTGACTTCCTCACATCTCCCTTTTTTGTATCCCTGTTAAAAATTAATTCAGCAAATTCATATCCAATTAATTTGTCTAATTATCCATCCAATCTTATTTTTAGCCTCGTTGCTAGAACCCCTTCGATTCATTTCAATGCCATGAGCATTCAAAAATTTTACAATATTTCTGTAAGTAAATTTTAAATTTCTTCCAATCTTCTTCCACCAACTCTTCTCCCTTGTGGTCTCTTCCAACTCTATGATTCTATGAAATAAATGAAAGATAAAACAAAACCGTTAAAAGCACAAACAAATGGAGACGATAAAGCAGTTGGTTGGTTCCTTGCATTGCAGGGGACTAGATGACCCGCCTTGGGACCTGACTGACATTCTTTGGGATGTTTATTTCTTTATGGGCTCCATCCATCATCAACAACAACAGGGTGTGAGGCAGAAGCGACTGCCTGTCCCTGTCCTCCATTTTTGGTACAAATATACACTAAGCAGGAAGGAGGCAGCGGGGAGAAACCTGTGTGCATCCTTCATAGTCAACCATTCTCAATCCCCGGCTCCCTGCACACACAAAAAAGAAGTTAAAATACTACTAAAGTAGGATACTGGCAAAATTAGGCAACGCAAATGGAATGGGTGTGACGCTGGTTGGCGCAAGAAACCCACTTTCTCCCCCCAACCCTACAAAAAAGAAAGCCATTTGTATGTGTGCCTTTTTTTTGAAAGGAAATGATGGAGAAATGCAGGGGGGGCTAGCACTTGCTTTCTATGTGATGTGGTATATAACTTTGCAGAGTGTATAAGTTCTGTGAAAACTTAGTGCCAGCTGATCCTAGGGTGTCTGAAATTGTCTCCTGGGCACCACTGTAGGTGCCAGTGTCCTGCCTCCTTGCCACCCAGCCTACTCAAGAAATTCATTAAGCAAACTCCCCTCCCAGGGAAATTTACATAAGCTTTTAAAACCATACAGTTGCTTTTATACTCTAATCATACATTTTAAAACAGCTTCATTGAAACAGCTGCTAAGTTTTTTCAAGAACATTACATCAATGTGCCTACAATGTGGCACACAGAGAGACTGAAAGTTAACAAGAGACAATCCCTGAATCACAGTAGGCCAAAGTTTAATCGTGCAAGAGCAGCACGCAGGAAGCAAGGTCAATAAACAGTTCAAAGTCATAACATAAGGCAACAGGAAAACCAAGGTCCAAAAAACAGTCTGAAATCTAAAACAGGGTGGGGGTCAGGGAAAACTCAGTACCAGCAGTTTTTGATACAAATGAGGTATAGTATGCAGATATCGATAAAAGGGCCAAGGGTGCCAGCAGAAAATGGCTAACAAAAACAAACACAAATGTGAGTACTGTCTGGGTATTAAAGAACTGGTGCAAAGATAGTGTCACAGCCTGCTTGGACTGGAACTGAAGGCTATTAGATCTGAGCCTTCAGCTGCAATTTTGCTTGCATATTTGATATACTAGCTTACTTGGAAGTATTCATCTACTCCTGAGGAATCCTTCAGGCAGGCACTTTGGCATTTTTCAGCTATCTGAGCCAGCACCTGCACTCCTTAGGGGTCTGCCTCTGCCCCTGACATGGGGGCAACTTGTACTTTGAGGGCTAATGTTGAATTGTTGCTTCCCCTGAGGCTGCAGATCTTCCTCCCTCCTTCAACACAAGCTGCTCCTCTGTGGTATTTTACTCTGAGCACTCCAGGTCATCCTCCAAAGGGGATTCCTCTAGTGAGCATCTGCACCATATATGTAAAGGACATGGCTTCCCCCAAATCATCCTGAGAACTGTGGTTTGTTAAGGATGCCAGGCTTGCAGCTCTGTGATGGGGAAACCACAGCTCCTATGGGGAAGCCATGTGTTTTAAATGTGCGTTGAGTCTGCTCGCAATGTCACAAAGTACCCGTAAACCCAGAAAGGTAGCCTCTATCTGATAAGGAAAGTGCTACTTTGGCCTGGAGAGGTAAGGAGAACGTCTCTATTACATTACCTCTGGTATTGCACATTCAAGCAAGATGAATTGCAACGCCTGTAAATCCACTGACTGCTGCCTCTGCCTCTTTTCACTTCTCAAATCTTTGCCATCCTCTCTTGTCGATTACACATTAAACAAAAGAGCGCCACACTCCTCCTGAAAGGGCTAAGCCGAGATATGGTCACCTAAAATGTCACTGCTTTGTTGCCCCTCCCCACAATAACCAACCCCACTGAGTTAAGAGGAAATATTTATTCAGCTGAATATTAATTTCTACTTTCATTTGTTGTATCAGGAAAAGGCATGCTAACAGGGTACATACTCTCAGACTTGCACCTCTTTAAAGTAACTTTTAGTGCCAACATTTAGACTGTTACCCCCTTGAGGCAGGGGGCCCTGTCCCTCTCTGTAAAAAGAAAAAAGCCATTTGTACGTATCTACAAATAGGTAGATAATTAATAGCAAAAAGTTAAACTAGCAGCCTCAGTGTTTTGATGGCCCAACTCCCCAAGTTTGTTACTGGACAGAGATGAATGAGCTGAGGCAGAATTCCAGTGAAAGCAAAGCTGATCTTTTATTATCTGTTGCAACAAAGTCCCCCCCCCCCCCAGGAGATGAAGGACCCAAAACAAAGAATAAACCACTCTCTTGAAAGGTTTGCATTTTGGCATGGAGGAGGATATCCCCTTCTGCAGGGTCACTTGGGATATTTGTCATGGTTACATCGGATACCTTTTTACCTTTTTTTTTTTTACATACTAAGTGAAGTCAGGCAGACTGGGGTGTCACATTCCTGAAGATTAGCACGCTTTCACACAGTTCCAGACAGACTTTACACAAAGTATTGACACTAGAAATAAGAGTTTCTTGGGGTAGTCTACATGATAACAGCCGTGCTCAGCAGGATGCAGAGATTTCTTTTATGTAGGGTACCTGAGCAAACAGGGACAACCTTCTAGGGCTATTAACACAATAGTGTTTGCAGATTGTGGAAGAGGAACTCCTTTAGGCACTTCCCTGATGGGCATCCTGCCTACATGACCCTAGGCTTTAGGGATTATGGAAGACCCAAAGTTTCCCACAATGCAATATCACACACACACACACACACACACACACACACACACACACACTATAGGCTCACGAATCATACATTTACAAGTGATCCTATACATAGTTCCATGGAGAAATTTAGGTTTTCCTTGTTTTAACAGGCTAGAGTGAAAGTTTTGGCTTAAAAGTTGAAGAAAGGTGAGAGCATGTGTAGGCTGGTGCTTTGAGGTAACATAAGGATACTGTACATTTATTTCAGGTGCATCCTGGGGAATTGTGGTGGGGCCACAACAGATGTACAGAGAAGGGAAAAGCAGGGTATGGTGCAATGGGCATTTTTCTGGTAAAACTCACATCTCAGCTGCTTCATGAGTCAGGCATTTTACCAGCCTGTGTTTCAAAACTGTCCTGGACTGATGCATGAATGCTGGAAGTTAAAACACTTTCTTTCCATGTATTAAAGAGATATACATCAAAATCACCATGTAAGTGCTATTGCTTCAATTTTTTTGCAGGGTCCCCCCCCCCAACTTATAAAGTTAGCACCCTGTCATTCAAAACCTCTGTAAATGAGATTTTGGTGTTTCCCACAGTCGTTTGTGACTTCTCTCCCCACTGTGGACAGACATACCTTTAAAGTTTTTTTTGGGGGGGGGGTACAGTTTCCCACAGTGAATGTGTTTCCTTGTTTGCAACTAGCTGTTGGCTGAGTCACTGGTAAGATCAAGCATTACTATTCCATAGGGTTCAGTTACAGAACTGTGTGTTGAAATCCTGCTGAGATTTGGGTATTGGCGACTCTGCTGAATGTATAAACACGACATAGTTCTCCATTTAAAGAGCACATTATCACTGGAGGATGTGTGTTAGAGAGAGTGGGGTGCCTCTTCTCTATAGTGGGTGTTTATATGGCTAATTTGATTTAGTGAGAGAGGAAGAACTATTGTTTGTGGCTAAACTGGAATCTGGCAACTCAGAACCATCTCAGTTATTTTGCATTTATTTGATGGTATATGTAGTGTTGGCAGTAGGTCCATTGGTGCTTTATTATGAGAATAAGGAGGACAAAGGTTTTGAGAGAGGGGGGGACTTACTACAGTGGCCTCCAAACGCACTAGTATCACTTCTGCATTCTAAATCTGTAAGGAGAAATGACGCATAGAGGCAACACATATTTTGCCGACAGACTTAAATAACCTTTGAGCCGCTCACATGCTATTTATGTGAACATCTGCTTCTTGTTACCGTGGAAGAGAAACTCTTGTTAATATAAACTCGCTTTCTGGCTAATGCAAGTTTTATGTTTGCATTGCAAACTGATTGAAACAAGAGCTGCTCCAAGCAAGTCCCATATGTAAAAAAATGCCCTTTGATTAGTAGAAGCAACGTTCTCAAAGTTAAACGTGATTTCAGCATATGCATCTCTCTTTGCCACTACAAACAAAGCAGTCACTTCTCTAATGACTCAGCAGGTTATCTCACAAGTTACCATCTGTTACTAGTTGTGGATTTTTAATGCTCCTTTCTTCCAGTGAGTCATGCTCCTCGTATCTTTTCTGTATCAAGAGGTATTTATATTTTGGATCTCCAACGGATCAGGAAAAAAATACTTTTAGCAGGCATTTGATCTTCAGAAAATAAGCAGCTAAATCTTTGCTCCCCATGGAGATGAATATTACCATGTGCACATCAACTTGCTACAGAAGACATAGTGGGAGGGGGGAAGAACTGTTAAAAAGATGTCAACCTTATTTAAATTAGGACTGTTGTGACTTTGGCTGTCTTTGGTTACTGTGAATTACCATATCCTCATCAAATTTATCAGGAAAATGCAGAGTGTTCAGGGATGTAACAAAAAGGAGTTAAGATTCCTTAATGGTCTAGAACAGGCATAGGTACAAACTCGGCCCTCCAGATGTTTTGGGACTACAACTCCCATCATCCCTAGCTAACAGGCAAGTGGTCAGGGATGATGGGAACTGTAGTCTCAAAACATCTGGAGGGCTGAGTTTGCCTATGCCTGGTCTAGAATCTGCCTCCAACCTAGAAAATCTGCTACCCTTTTAAGTTTTGGGGAAAGACTGAAGGCAGTTCCCATTTGAATTTAGACAAGCCGGTAAATAGCTTTTAGAGAGAGGGAGAGTGGAGCTCCTTCAGGAGACATGATTCCTCAGGGGGAGAGACAGCTGAGGGCCCTCACTCTATCTCTGTTAGCTTATGTGGGCTCCAGTTTCTGACCACCAGCCTCAGACTCAGGTGAGGAGCTGGGTTCAGGCACATTCTCAGCCTCAAATGCTTTTCCTCCTCTGGTTTGGAGGCCAGTTTCATGACAGTCAGGTATGCAGACCAAAAAGTTTCTCCTAATTAGTGATTTTCCAAGCCCTCCCACTTAGTTCCCAATGCCATCGCTGAGGTCACAGATAAATTATTCCTGTGGCTGTCTCTTAATTGCATTTATAACCCTATTTTCTTTTCAATAACAACATAAATGCCAATTCTTCAATTACCTTATTGAACCAGTTGCTGTTGTTAACATAATCAAAGTATGATCTGCATAAATCTGAGGCTTAATAAGTATATCCAGTATTTCTGTCACCAAGTCTGTTGATACCAAAGAAAAGTTTATACTGTAATAGGAGGTAGGTAGGTGAATAGAAAGCATAGCATAGTCTTTGTCGGTGGAAATGAAATATCTCTTTACACATCTATCAATTTAAATTCATATAAACCTTTTAAAAATGTTGTTGGCAGAACCCCAGATATTGATTTGAGAGCAGATAAAATACATCTGCCCAGGAAATAGTACATTTTAAAAAATTGATCTCATTCATCTACGATCCTACATTGACCGGTCTGCAGAGGAGGACAAATTCTTAATCTGATTATAAATTACATGTGGATTGTGCAGGCTGTAGCCCTAAGCTCACTTACCAGGGAGCAGACCCCACAGAACTCAATAGGAATTAATTCTGAGTAGACATATACAGGATTGCATTGTAAGGCTGCAGTTCTAAACTCACTAGGGGCAGTAAGCCCCATTGAACATGGTGAGAATTGCGTCTGAGGGCACTTTGAGATGACCTGCTTATTGAACATTGATCCTGATTTGTTAGCAGGAAACTCAGATGTTCTTGGCTATTTAATAAACATTCATTCTGATTTGTTTGTGGGGCGGTTAGTGGTCAGCAAACTTTTTCAACTTTTTCACTGTCCCTCAGACCTTGTGGGGGGCCAGACTAGATTTTTTTGGGGGGGGAATGAACAAATTCCTATGCCCCACAAATAACCCAGAGATGCATTTTAAATAAAAGGGCACATTCTACTCATGTCAAAACAAGCTGATTCCTGGACCATCTGCGGGCCGGATTTAGAAAGCAATTCGGCCGGATCTGGCCCCCGGCCTTAGTTTGCCTACCCATGGTTAGAGAATATTGCAACCAAGCCAGTGTTGTCCCATACTTTCCAGTGCTGTCCCCCCAACATTTTCACCACCCCAAAAGTCCAATTTTGGGGGAAATTGGGCCTGATTTGCAGCATCTTATTTTTTATATTTTTTAAAATAAATTTTAACATATAAATTATAAAATGTACCGCAAAACTTATCACTTATACAATCTTTTTAGACTTCCATCATCACCGCTGATGATCCACCGTTTTAACCACTTCTTATGCATTTCTTAACTTTATATTGCCTTTACATCTCTTAACAAATCATCCTCCCCCTTGCCTATTTTTACAATACTTGTAATAATGCTCCTCACAAAACTTCTTGCAACCCAACAAACGTCGTCTGTTCTTCACAATTACTTTTCAAATAGTCCGTAAATTTACTCCAGTCTTCCGCGAATTTCTGGTCTCGCCGGTTTCAAATCCTTCCTGTTAGTTTATCTAATTCTGCATAGTCCATTAACTTAATCCTCCATTCTTCAATCGTCGGTAACTCTTCGATTTGCAGCATCTCCTAATCCTCTATAATTGTTCACCCTGAATTTGCTGGTGTGTAATTGGATCCCACCTGACTATAGCAGAGATGTGCCCTGAGTAACTATGCACCAGAAATCCAGGAATTCAATGGGAGTTGGATACAACTTTCTCTGAATGAAGGGCGATAGTTTACTGGTGTTGAAGCACTTGCTGTTAATGTAGCATTCTCTTTGAAGGCAGGAAAAAAAATGTCATTAACTGCAGAGTGTTATTCCTTTTGATGTTTTATATGTGCTTTAAAGTAAGTGCCAAGGTTTAGCTTCATATTTGGTTTGCACAAATGGAATAGCAAAAGTTACTGCTTTGGAAAAATGTCTGTTAAAGGCTCTCTCACTTTAACAAAAGTGGTACCCCTGCCTCAAATGCACACATCATATGAAAAGTGAGCAAAAACTTCCTGATTTTTGTGTGTGTGTGACAGTTACATTACTCTAACATTGTCACAATACTTAACTAAATTTTTAAAAACTGGCACAAAGAATCTGTTCAGGAAGCTAATGGATGCCCATTATTTGGGTGTGGTTTGTTATGTGGAACAGCTAAATTCCTGTGACCCATCTTTGTGTGGACAGTGTAAAATTGTATAGCACTGGACTTAGTCTACATCCACACTAATACCTTAATTTTTAATAGTATTTTTTTTCTGTTTTACAATTACAAATAAACATTTGGCAAACTTTAAAATATCCAATGAATTCCCTTCTTCTCTTTCCATGGTTCAATTTACATATCATACATAGCTATTCAAATCAATTTTCCACTTTACATCCATCAAAAATTATTCACTCTGTTGAATTTATCTGAATGCTGCCAGCGTTTGCGTTTGTGTACAGTTTGTGTACAGTCATTTTCCGTATATTCAATGAATGTTTTCCAATCTTCTTTAAACATACGTTCTTCTTGGTCTCTTGTTCTATACAGTGGTGCCTCGCAAGACGAAATTAATCCGTTCCGTGAGGCTCTTTGTATAGCGTTTTTTTCGTCTTGCGAAGCAAGCCCATTGACAGTTTAGCGGATTAGCGCTATTAGCGGTTTAGCGGCTTTTAGCGATCAGCTGTTAAGCGGCTTATCAGCGGATCAGCTGATAAGCGGATTAGCGGCTTAGGAAAAGGGGGGGGAAGGGGAAAAAACCCCACAGGAACTCGCAAGACATTTTCGTCTTGCGAAGCAAGCCCATAGGGAAATTCGTTTTGCGAAGCGCCTCCAAAACGGAAAACCCTTTCGTCTAGCGGGTTTTCCGTCTTGCGAGGCGTTCGTCTTGCGGGGCACCACTGTATGTTAAATTGGAAAGTACACACTAATACCTTTAAAGCACATTTGAAACACAGTCTTTACCTCAAAGAATTATGGGCAGCGTATTTATAAAGGATTGCTTGGAGTTATTAGTCTGTGATGGGTAAACCACAGTGCCCAGAATTCTTTGAAGGAAAGAGAACGCTTTGAAATTGCTTTAAATGTATAGGGTGGAATTCAATAGGCTCACCCCACTTTTGTGTGGCCCACATTTTGATAGTACAGTCGTACCTTGGAAGTCAAATGCCCTGCGAGACAAACATTTTGGCTCCCAAATGCCGCAAACCCGGAAGTGATTGTTCCCGTTTGCGAACCTTCTTTGGAACCCGAACATCCGCCGCGGCTTCCGATTGGCTGCAGGAGCTTCCTGCAGCCAATTGGAAGCTGCACCTTGGTTCCCGAACATTTTGGAAGTCAAACGGACTTCCGGAATGGATTCCATTCGACTTCCGAGGTACGACTGTATTGCATATCAATTAACTCCCCTGTGTCTGAGAGCTTTTCACATTGTATGTGTGTATCACAGGTGCCATCTATGCGGGGCCGTGGGGTCCCAGGCACCCACAAATTTTCAATGAAGGAGGCCCCCCCCCCAAAAAAAAGGTTTGATGTGGCTCCAAATAACTCTGCTGACCATTACTATGTGGCCCTGCAGATGCTTGATCCTTGGATGAAAAGAGTGTCTCCACTTCTTACGTACAGTGGTACCTTGGGTTAAGTACGGTACTGAATTCGATCCAGAGGTCCGTTCTTAACCTGAAACTGTTCTTAACCTGAAGACCACTTTAGCTAATGGGGCTTCCCGCTGCCGCCACACCGCCGGAGCACAATTTCTGCTCTCATCCTGAAGTTCTTAACCCGAGGTACTATTTCTGGGTTAACGGAGTCTGTAACCTGAAGAGTCTGTAACCCGAGGTACCACTGTATAGAGATTAGGCAGCTTTCAGCAATGGCTGGTGCCTGTTGGGACCAGCCAGGGCTTTTCTTCTAGAGAAAAAAGGTTGCTGGTACTACATACCCTTGATTACCCCCAGAAAAAAAAGCACTAGGACCAGTAGGGCAGAAGGCAGTAGAGCCCATGCCATCCCCTGGATTGGCTTTAAGTAAGAAAGTGAGGTAGGGGATAGCGGATAGCCCAAGGTTGGTGGGACAGGGCCCCATATGCACTAAGGGACTAGCCTTTGCCGGCAACTTCTCAAGACCAGTTATTCAACCTTTAGATGACATCTGGAGGCAGCCCTGTATAGGGAAGTTTTTTTGTTTTATTTAGTGTTTAATGATTTGTTATGTTTTTTATATACGTTGGAAGCTGCCCAGAGTCGCTGGGGGGTCAACCCAGTCAGATGTTGTTGTTATTGTTATTGAATAGGACATCCCTATTTTCTTTTCTTTTTTAAAATAATTTTTATTAATTTTCATCACAAGAATACATATCACATCACATTTCAGCTTTAACAAATTTTCCACTTTTGGACTTCCTTCAGCCTCTCTGATAATCATTCAAATTAAATTTTTTAATTACACATTTCTTAAATTCGCTATTGCCTTTTAGTATACCCTTTGATACCTGTTTTTCTTTTTTACAATATTTCTTCAACTTTTACAGAGCTTCTTTAAATGCCACCGTTATTTCTCTATCACTTATACTTTCCCAATACTCCACCAACTTTCCCCAGTCCTCGATAAACTTTTGGTCTCATAGATATCTAATCTTTCCTATTTTCATCAGAGAAATGTTGGAAGGTATGGACTCACCTCCCGCCCCCATTTTCTTTTTAAAATGTAAATGGCCAAGAGACTTGAAAGAGCTTTCTTGAAGTAGAAGTAGTAGTAGAAGAAGAAGGGTTCATGTTTACACTACTCTCTTTCCACTGTGCTTTATGTTTACTGCCCGCATCTGACATCCTTCTCCTCCTCTGCAAATCCTGGTGTTTCTTCTGTGTCTCCAACCCCACCTTTCCACTCACTTGGGATTCTCCAAGTTCTGCTCTTTGCTTTGGATTCAGCCCTACCGCTTAGAAAGCCCCATTCTTACATATAATTAGCCCTTTGCTATGTTGGTTTCATGCCGCCTTGTCAAGGCTTTTAGCTTGTTTTCCTTCCCCTTTGCAGTCGTACAAACAGAATAAAAGATTATACAAGGGCTCTGCGCAGTGGTGAAGGTAGGAGGATGAAAATCTCTGGAAGGTATCAGGGTTTACAAAGACTTTTGGTGGGCAGGGAAGTTGGCACACACATATCTTTATTTTTTCTATTCCCAATAGATGTGCTATTTCTCTTACATATGCAGCAGACGGGCTGCATAGAATCTCTCCTGCAATTGATCTCATTGTGTGGTGCAATCCTAGGCATGTTTTCTTAGAAGTCCCACTGTGTTGTTTTGTTAGGGGAAAACTCCCATTGGGCACTATGGAGCCTACTTCTAAATAAACTTGGTAAGTTTCTCTTCCCATGACTAGATTTAATGGCTTGTTGTTGCTCATCTGCTACTGGTCTGTTTCCAGGTACAATTCAAAGTGCTGGTTGTGACATATAAAGCCCTACATGGTGTAAGTCCACGCTATATGAAAGACCGTGGTGGAATCTACACACATATAAAAAACACTGTGAAAATGCTTTTTAAAAAATGTTTTGAAAAATACATTGAAATTTGCATAGCTCATTGTCGCCATCTAGTGTCACATTTGTTTGGCTCATTTGCCACCTCTCCCTTTTCTTACATGGCTGTGAGAAGTTCAGAAGTTTTTGCCTCTATTTTAGATTAATAGCAGCTACCCAGGTTGTTGGGATGTGGGTGGCGCTGTGGGTTAAACCACAGAGCCTAGGACTTGCTGATCAGAAGGTTGGCAGTTTGAATCCCTGCAATGGGGTGAGCTCCCATTGCTTGGTCCCTGCTCCTGCCAACCTAGCAGTTCAAAAGCACATCAAAGCGCAAGTAGATAAATAGGTACCGCTCCGGTGGGAAGCTTGGCCAATAAAGCGAGATGAGCGCCGCAACCCCAGAGTCGGCCACGACTGGACCTAATGGTCAGGGGTCCCTTTACCTTTACCTTTACCTTTACCCAGGTTGTTAAAACTGTGGATAGCCTTAACTATGGTTAGTGAAAACAAGACAACTTCAAATCATATATTATAAATCTGACTTGCTTTCTCTAAGCAAATTTGAGTTTGGATCCTTGCGTTGCATTGGATGATCCTTGGGGTCACTTCCAACTTTACAATTCTATGATTCTATAATGGCACTCTAAACTGCACTTAATCTAAGTGGAAGCTTTTGATTTTCTCCTCATGGACATGCCAGGGCAGAGGCGATAAGTGCATAAGGCTAGCCGGGGGAGGGGGAGGCTAAGGCTGTTCATGTAATGCTAAATGTAAATGCAGTGAGTGTATTTTATAGTGACAGCCCTTGAAAGATGGATCTATTTTGCTTTCTAAGCTTTGCATATCCTCTAATCCTTAAATGTGCATACAGAATCGAACGGATTATTTTAAATGCACAGTCCATGGTACAAAATCTAAAACACCACAATACTAGCTGAGCTAAATATAAAGGCTCCATTATTTTCTTCCAACATCCAACCAAGGAAGCATTATGAAAATTAAGTGCAACATTAGAGAAAGAGAGAGAGAGGGGGGGGGGACTGCCTTCATTTCCTGTTGCAATTAAGCAGTTTCTGCAGAGATAACAGCAACAGTCTATGAATGGACTGTTTCATTCAATCAAGATGTCAATGAAATGTAATGCTTCACCACTGGAACAGAACTGTAACTTCCTGTCCAGCTGGAAATCAATGAAAGGGAACTACATTAATAGAAGAAACCAAAGGCATAGATTCTGCCATTTATTATTATTAATTGTACTAATACCACTGCTGTGCTACAAGGTCAGGTCACATAAACAAAGCAACTTGAAATTTACAAACCTCTAGGTCATTTTTCATTGCAAAGTTTTGCCATCAGCATAGCAAGCAAATGACAGCTTGGGTTAGCCACACTTAACATGCAAAACCATGAGACATTTCACATTTTCTAGAGCCTAAATTAGGGAACTTTCAGATGGGAGTCTATTGTGGAATCGGTGTCACTCATGCACACAAGTTTTGTACTGTCATAATCAGCATGCTACATTTCATATGCATATGAATATATTTCAATCCAGATTTCTACTTTCTACAAAAAATCCAGTAAGCAAAAACAACCCATTGTCCATCTGCTTTTACTGCACCTACATTCCATCAAACTTTGCCCATGGGTGTGGATGAACATTAAGGTTGACAAAATGGGAATGTTCAAAAGTTAATGTGCCTCTTGTGCTCATAGAAACATTGGATCTGTGCAACTTGTTTGCAGTGTGTGACCCTCACCTGAAAGCAGGCATGGGGTCCCGTCCCCCCCAGATTACAGTGGTACCTCGGGTTAATAACTTAATTCGTTCTGGAGGTCTGTTCTTAACCTGAAACTGTTCTTAACCTGAAGCACCACTTTAGCTAATGGGGCCTCCCGCTGCTGCCGTGCTGCCGGAGCACAATTTCTGTTCTCATCCTGAAGCAAAGTTCTTAACCCAAGGTACTATTTCTGGGTTAGCAGAGTCTGTAACCTGAAGCGTATGGAAGAAGAAGAAGAAGAAGAAGAAGAAGAAGAAGAAGAAGAAGAAGAGTAGTAGTAGTTTGGATTTGATATCCCACTTTATCACTACCCTAAGGAGTCTCAAAGTGGCTAACATTCTCCTTTCCCTTCCTCCCCCACAGCAAACACTCTGTGAGGTGAGTGGGGCTGAGAGACTTCAGAGACGTGTGACTAGCCCAAAGTCACCCAGCAGCTGCATATGGAGGAGCGGGGATGCGAACCCGGTTCACCAGATTGCGAGACTACCGCTCTTAACCACTACACCACACTGGCTCTCAGGTACCACTGTAATGGCATCACAGATGCATGGAAAGCTGAGCCAGGCAATCTGACATAAAATGCCTTTGCAAAAAAAAATAAAAAAATACTTTTGTACTTGCTTATGTGAACCAAGGTAGTAATGGGACCGAGAGCTGGCCTTCTATCAGATCTATATCAAAGAGCTGTTATGGGGCTGGATGCCACCTGAACGTGGAGGGACATATGTGTGCTGATTCTGCTGAAGTGTTAAGCCTCTTAAATGCTGCCTCTGCTGTTGGAGAGGCAACCAGCGGTAGGCAACCTAACGCCCGGGGGGGGGGCTGGATGCGGCCCAATCGCCTTCTCAATCCGGTCCATGGACGGTCCGGGAATCAGTGCATTTTTACATGAGTAGAATGTGTCCTTTTATTTAAAATGCATCTCTGGGTTATTTGTGGGGCATAGAAATTTGTCCTCCCCCCCTTCAAAATATAGTCCGGCCCACCACATGTCCACCACGGTGGACCGGCCCATGGCTGAAAAAGGTTGCTGACCCCGGTTCAGTCATTGAACAATGACTTTCCTCTTCAGCAGAAGGGAGTCACTGCAGTAAAAATGGCAACCAAAGCTTTGACTTCAGTTCCCACATAATTCTTGGTGCTGTTTTTCTTCAGCTCCTGGCCTACATTTCCAAAAAAGACAAGCAATCTCAAAATCTAAATGTCTTCTTCCAATTCTGTGATGCACTGATGTTGTGCAGGAGCTATCTGAATGGCAGTTTGGAGCATCTTTCTAGGCAGGCAAGTATTCTTAGGCTTTGGATTGATCTCATCTACCGAGGAAGTGCTATAAAATGTCTTCCTGTTTGGACTGGGACCTCCTGACTCTGAATCCCCTTTGCTGCTTACAGCTCAGCCCTGAAGGATGGAGGTTAGTTTGCTGCCAGTAGAGTCATGAAGTGTTTTGCCTGCTGATAAGCTACTGATAATCGAGAACATTCTGTTTCCGAACAGCTTTGGACATATCTATTGCCTGCAATCTTTATTCCGAAGCACTTGGTTTCCAAGTATTTGTTTATTAATTTCATGCATTCAGGTTTGAAATTAAGGAAAGGATTCTAATAAGCAGATGATGTTTTTCAACATGACATCTGCAGCAAATAAAACCGAGCTCACTGATCAAATCAACCACACAGTGATGACAGCATTCCTACTGTGTTGACAGAGCATGTAATTTGTCAATGTAAAGGGAGCAAGAAACATCAAAGGCCAGCAAGATTGGAACACAGTGATCTGATGGTGCTGATTGTGCATACATTGCTGAGCGCATGTTGGAGTCCCACAGGCGTGGCGCTTTCAAGTAAACTTCAACAAACTTTAAATCTAGTCTAGGGACCAAGGCAAATTTAGCATCACATTCAGCTTCATGTCATGCCTTGAGTGGCTGCATCTTACAGAGTACAAAAACAGGTAATTAAGCTCTTTGTTGTTGTTTAGTCGTTTAGTCATGTCCGACTCTTCGTGACCCCATGGACCAGAGCACGCCAGGCACTCCTGTCTTCCACTGCCTCCCACAGTTTAGTCAAACTCATGCTGGTAGCTTTGAGAACACTATCCAACCATCTCATCCTCCGTCGTCCCCTTCTCCTTGTGCCCTTCATCTTTCCCAACATCAGGGTCTTTTCCAAGGAGTCTTCTCTTCTCATGAGGAGGGCAAAGTATTGGAGCCTCAGCTTCAGGATCTGTCCTTCCAGTGAGCACTCAGGGTTGATTTTCTTAAGAATGGATAGGTTTGATCTTCTTGCAGTCCATGGGACTCTTAAGAGTCTCCTTAAGCACCATAATTCAAAAGCATCAATTCTTCGGCGATCAGCCTTCTTTATGGTCCAGCTCTCACTTCCATACATCACTCCTGGGAACACTATAGCTTTAACTATACGGACCTTTGTTGGCAAGGTGATGTCTCTGCTTTTAAAGATGCTGTCTAGGTTTAAGCTCTAAATCCTGTTAAAAACCAGAATATGGGAAAGCTGCAATACAAATAGACAAGTCTCCATGCCTTTTTCTCTAAAATGCCAGAAAAGGGCAATCTGATTGGTTCAACCATATCAAGTAAGAAAGCGTATGATAGTGTTGGGGGACTTCCTGTAACATTTTATTAATATCATTTACATCCCTCTTTCTTCCCTGTTTTATCTGCAAAACAACTCTGTGAGGTAAGTTACGTAGAGAAACGGTGTGTCCTGATCTCCTGGCCTACCTGGCCACAAGTCAGTGTGCCAAGTCCAAGTGCAAAATTCGAAGGTTGATCAGCACAAGCAAAAGTCCAGAGGTGAGGAAACGAGATTCAGGGTCAACCCAAGTAGCCAAGTCCTGCAGTCAAGATACAGCCCCACTTCAAACCTGAAGCACAGTCCCATGGAGGTCTAGGAGCATCCAAGTCAAGGTGTCTCAACATGAACAGCTGAGTAGATGCAGCACTGTATCTCTGCTGCCCTTTTATACTATCTCTACTGACTGCAGCATCTGGGCATGATGAGGCATGGGATTCTCACCTGCTGCCAGCCTCCTCCAGATGAGGAATCACATACCTCCTCCCAGAGCTAGTGAACCCCACCTGGCCAGCTAGGGAGCTAGGCTGTGGGCCCTTGGTGTCAGGAGCTCGGCCTACACACGAGTAGGACCCTGGTAGAGACACATGCCCAACTGGCATGTTCCCTCCTTCCTGGTCAATCGTTTGGGAGCTTCAAAAGCTTTCTTCAGCCCAAACATCACAGTGACCGATGCCAACTGACACCAGCACACTTAGGGATCCGCAGAGTATGCGCAGTTGCGTAATAGACCTCAGCAACTCAGCATTTTGGCTAATCTACTTTATTTACATATAAACACACATGGAGCACCGCAACATGGCTCCCCCTCTCTCTCTAGCATCAGACAGCAAAGAGAAAAAGAACAAAGGACAATAGTCCCACTATGCGGAACACAGTAACACAAACATCCTATCTCCGTCACTTCCCACTCTGTGGAGTCAAAACCCACACCGTCATGTGATAGACAAAAATCCCATGACTGTAATCATGGAGCAGGAATTCTAACGCTTGCCTCAGCCTCCTGGAGTTCTCCACCCGCTGCTTCCTACACCTCGGAGCCCACTGTGTACGTGGAGACAGGGCCCCTCTGGCTCTGGTGATGGGGCCTGTTGCTCTGGTTTCTGTGCATTGACCCCCCATTCCCTCATCTTCCTCTGTTACCCTGTGAGTACTTCCTACATCAACATCTCCTTCCCCATCCCCAGCTTGTCCTGGTGTTTCCCAGTGCCGGCTATACTCCTCTCCGGGAACTTCTTCCTACTCTTCCTTCTCCCTGTAGTCCTGCCAGTTCATGACATAGTGACTAGCTCAAGGTCATCCAGTGAGCTTCGTGGCTGAATGGAGATTTGAACCCAGGCTTCTTAGGTCTTAGTTTGACATGCTAACCACTATACCACACTGGCTCTGTGGAGCGGTATGTCATCTTGAAAACCATGCAAAATCTACAGGCAGCCTCAAGGCCAAACTTGCTGAAAAGGAATATCGTGCTAGCACGTTACGTTTTGCCCATCTCCTGTTGTATATAGAACCGATAGAGAAGAATGCAGATAAATGCGCCTGTTTTCAGTTCAGGAAAATGTACACAGCTTGTCTCAGAGTGCTGGGTGCTGATGCAATGAGCAAATCAGACGCAACAAAGCTCAAGGATAAAAAGCTTGTCTCCATTTCTGGTGTCAAGTTCTGTTTCAAGGACAGGCTGTGTTTTTGATTGTATTGGGGAAGCATGTAGATAGCATTTTTAACCCCGAAGCACCTCATCTTCCAGAAACATCTAGAACAGCAAGATGTGGCTCGTTACTTAGAGGCCAACCTGGGAGCAAACTCAACCTGGTTTGTCTTCAATGTAGGCTTCAAATATTTAGCCAGATTCCAAAGGAGCTATCCATCACCTATAGTCCTGAAATCATACCTAGAGGAGCCAGAAATGGAGATCATTATTCAAAAGCAAAACATTCCATCGCTGTTTTAGCTACATAAGACACGGGTGGCACTGTGGTTTAACCACTGAGCCTCTTGGGCTTGCCGATCAGAAGGTCAGCGGTTCGAATCCCTGCATTGGGGTGAGCTCCCATCACTCTGTCCTAGTTCCTGCCAACCTAGCAGTTTGAAAGTATGCCAGTGCAAGTAGATAAACAGGTATCACTGTGGTGCGAAGGTAACAGAGTTTCCGTGTGCTCTGGTTTCCATCACATTGTTCCATTGCGCCAGAAGTGGTTTAGTCATGCTGGCCACATGACCCAGAAAGCTGTCTGTGGACAAACACTGGCTCCCTCATCCTGAAAGCGAGATGAGTACCGCACCCCGTAGTTGCCTTTGACTGGACTTAACCGTCCAGGGGTCCTTTACCTTTTTTTATACCTTTTTCCAATTGTCAGTGAGGGACAAGATTCAGCCCTCCATCTTGCAATCCTGCTGCTGCTACTGAAAGTCTTTTATCCAGCATTAACAAAGGATGTGGCCATACCAGTCTCTCCAAGTTTCTATCAAGAATCATCTTCCATATGATAACTGTCTGTGCTTGTTAGGATTCTGCACTGGAGTATTGTTATTTTTGTGTGTGCAGTGGTCACTGCCCTGAGCGCATGCCAATGGAAATCTAAAGAATATCTACCACAAAAGTTATTTTGACTGCTGCAAACTCCATTTTTTCATGTGATAGAGAGAGGGAAGGAGAACTTTAAGGATACTTACATGGATGTGATGAAGAGTTAACTGCCTCTTCTAAAGCCATCCAAGTTGGAAGACATCGCTGTTGCTTAGCATTTCTATCTACAATTTCTAAACTACATGTTATCCACTTTTCAACTGCACACTTTTTTTCCTAACAGCACCTTTTGCGTCCCACTGTACACTAAAACCTTGATAATCTTCCTGATTGTCTCAAAGCCCTAGTAGATATTTTAAGTGGGGATGCACTGTATATTTGCTTGTAAATATTTTCGGCCCCAAAGTAGTAAATTGGGCAGGGAGCACCCCCAACTCATTTATTTTGCTGTATACAAAATGTAGATGCTTATTGCTTAATCAACAGCTGCTTCTGGGAGCTATAGTTCACTAAGGGTCCTGGTAGTTGTTAAAGGTAAAGGGACCCCTGACCATTAGGTCCAGTCGTGGCCAACTCTGGGGTTGTGGTGCTCATCTCGCTTTATTGGCTGAGGGAGCCGGCATACAGCTTCCGGATCATGTGGCCAGCATGACTAAGCCGCTTCTGGTGAACCAGAGCAGCCTACAGAAACCTATTTATCTACTTGCACTTTGATGTGCTTTCGAACTGCTAGGTTGACAGGAGCAGGGACTGAGCAATGGGAGCTCACCCCATCGCGGGGATTCGAACCGCCGACCTTCTGATCGGCAAGTCCTAGGCTCTGTGGTTTAACCCACATAGGAGGCCCCTATTTCCCACACAAAACTACAGTTGCCCATGTTCCCTGTGAAAACAGATTGAATGTGAAACCACTCTGGGAACTGTAGCTTTGGAAGGGAGACTGGGATGCTAACAACTGTCTTGCACCGTTAACAAACTACAGTTCCCAGAATTTAAAGTGTTTGAAAAGTGGTACAACAGCATATTGAATGTATGGGGTGAGTGTGGTCGTCTTTCTTTCTTTCTTTCTTTCTTTCTTTCTTTCTTTCTTTCTTTCTTTCTTTCTTTTCAGATGTCCTTAAAGAAAATGACGACTGCATGCTCAGTGGTGAATGCTTCAAAGATTTTTTATCTCTGCAGAAGATGATAATAAAAAGGAAGCTTCATAAGAAGAAGCAGCTAATGGTGCTCTTCCTGCTGACTTTGTGCATCGATATATTTCCATGCATGGTTTTACACAAGCTAATAATGATGTCAGGTTTCATATCTGTGGTCACTTTTGTGGCCACCACTCCCATCTTTCCACATCCTCATCCTCTTATAGGGCTCATTTACCTTGTCATGTGCTTTCCTGTACTTCAGCTCTTGCCCTGCATACACTTTATTTCCACATCATTGCTTTACTGCTCTCTCTTTCATTCATCTACTTCTGCTTTCTGAATCCAGCGGAGTCTGCTCTCACATCCTCAGCTTCATTTTCAGCAATCCTCCCCCTCCCCTTCACAAGCACAAGATTTTATTTCAATGTATGTTCTTTTTAAAAATAAAATAAAATAAATGTTGCAAACTTTTCCGAGAATCCTAATGGGCAGGGAAGCAGGGCATACCCCATTTCCACTAACTAACTAACTAACTATATAAATAAATAAGAAATCATAGGTCTATGACTGTGTTTAGTTTTTGTTTAGATTTTCAATTTAGATCTTATAGGGCTGCCATACATCTAGGATTTCCTGGACGTATCTGGGATCCATCCATTGGAAATAGTGTATTGTCAGGAACCATGTTGAGGAGGGCTGCACTGAGGAGCCCCCCCCCCCCCGATCCTGAATCTTCCCAGGAGCAGGAGGATAGTATAGATTTGGAACAGTGGTTCGCAGAGGGGCATAGTTCAGAAGGCAGAAGCTGGGAAATACTGGATGGGGAACAGCTAGCAGAAGAAACACTGGGAGAGAGAATGCTGACAGATTCACAGTCTCTGGATAGTATTCACCCCCCTTCCCCCAAAGTCCCGGAGAGCTCAGAAAGTGGCTGTGCTGGTCCCGGGGGGAAGGTTACCGTTGCCATAGTCAAAGTCCGGTCCTGGGTCAATAGCCTGGAAACAGTTCCGAAGGAGCGGGATGAGGTCCGAAGCAGGAAGCCGGGCGGGGACAGGAACACTGGAGGAACAGGACTGAATGCTGGCCGAAACAGCTCTTCATCGACGTTGCTCCCGCAACCTGGGACCGGGCTGACTGGCCTTTATCTTCTCTGAGGCCAGGGGCGGTCCCGGCCCCCAGGAGACCCGCCTCTCCTGGCCTTAAGGCGAGCACTCCTCCTGGGAGAAACCAGTTCCCTTCGCCTCTCTGCCCTGAGCCTCTGCAGTTCAGGAGAGGCTGAAGGGTTACTGGGCGCAGAGGGAGACTCACCTGCAGGCACTGAGTCCTCAACCACCTCTGGAGCCAGAGAGGAATCACCTGGTGCCTGCTCCTGAGGATCCGGCACAGGTGCAGGTGCTTCAGAATCAAGGCCCTGCCCCAGTTCAGCCGGCCCTGGAGGCGGGGACTCCTGTGCAGGCTGGGATTCCTCTGGTTCAGCCTCTGAATCGGAATCCCAGGCCATCACAGTGGCAGAACAGAAAGCGCAGAGGGTATAAGCTCAGATGACAAGATGTTGAAGTGATGTAGATTATTAGGGACGTAAGGGGGTGGAATCCTTAACTGGGAGCACCGCTATTTCTAGGAGATGTGTTCTTTGTTCTCTTACTGCGATTATTAAAGTTTCTAACTGGGAAGAAGACTCCTTTTCCTTGTTCTACTTATCTACTCCTGGGGGGAAGGAAGCCAATTCCCTGAAGCCTGACACGTATGGGAGGAATTTCTAGAAATCGGTAAAAATTTCCCAGAAAACCTAGGCGTATGGCAACCCATATTGGAAGTGTTGACTTTTTTTGGGAAATTGCCTTAAAAATAGCCCAAAAACTTTTGTGTCCCAATTTTCACTTATTGAAATATGGCAGCCTTAGATCTTATAGATCCTTAGACAGTATTATGCATATGCTTACAACTGTATTTGTAAGATAAATAGAATCATACCATTCAAGAGGGCCTTGTAGGATACCTGATCTCTCCCCCCACTGCCACTACCACACCACACTCATGCCCTCCAACATTTCTCTGATGAAAATAGAGACGTAAGAAAAAGAAGGACATTCCAGGATCAAATCAGAATCTGGGACAGCTTCTGCAAATCAGGGACTGTCCCTGGAATATAGGGACACTTGGAGGGTCTGCACACCACATATCTCCTTTGTCACCCCTGCTTCCTTTAGGGCCAGACCCTTTTCTTGTTTGTGCCTTGGGCCTGTATCACACCCTGTGTTCCGTCTTCAGCCAATGCAAAATTGCAGTACGTGCACAGGCCCTTAAGAAAGCACTGAGGCCTGACCTGTGATATTTTCCCCAAGTGTGAGATTGCTAAGAGTGGATTATAACTGCAAGAACTTAGCAGAACCAAGGTTGAAGGGCTGAGCAAGAAGGGAGGAGGAAAAATATAGGCAATCTTTGGAGTTCCTTGCTGATTAGGACAGCTCAAGCAAATGTCTGTTGCTGACACTACACAGGGATGTTCAGAGTCAGGAAGTGGTGATCTTGGTTTCTTTTTTATCCATATGTATGTTCCTTAGTTTTGAGCCCAAACACCCAAGGATAGTACCATGTGGTGCAGGCCCTATTGAGTGCAGTGTAAAATGGACCAGTTTCCACCACCAGCTGAGTTTTGCTTATCATGCGGTCTCGGTGAAAACCAGAGAAGCCCAGGCTTTGAGAAGTACCAATTGTCACAGCACAAGTTTGATGATGCAGCAGGAATAGACAACTTTCAGGATGATCCAACAGTGGGTCACTGAATTGGGATTTACACTGCTACGATCCAATCATTATTGGATTGTCCTGTACATTTTCGTGTAATATGCAAGAACTGCTGTCTTCCATGCAGAAACCACCACTGATAGTAGGTATGTAAGCAAGGAGCAAAGCACGCATTGTGTTCATTTGTCCTTACTTTCTCTCCCCCCCCCTTTTTTTTTTTTGGTGTGGGATGTCTGTTGTGGAATTAATGTGTCTGGAAAATCTGCCTTAAAAAAAAACTGGCAATTTTCTAAGAACGGAACGAAGCATGAAAACATGCTTGATAAACGTTGTGACCCAAGGTCATCTCATATCTTAATGGACTCTGTACTATCTACTAAAGGGGTAAAGCAAGGTTGTATTTGGGCTCCTGTCATGTTCAGTTTCTAAATACAGTGGTGCCTCGCAAGACGAAATTAATCCGTTCCGTGAGGCTCTTCGTATAGCGGTTTTTTCGCCTTGCGAAGCAAGCCCATTGACAGCTTAGCTTATTAGCGGTTTAGCGGTTTTTAGTGGATCATCTGATAAGCGGCTTATCAGCGGATCAGCTGATAAGTGGCTTAGGGCTTAGGAAAAGGGGGAAAAGAGGGAAAAACCCCCGCAGGAACTCGCAAGACATTTTCGTCTTGCGAAGCAAACCCATAGGGAAATTCGTTTTGCGAAGCGCCTCCAAAACGGAAAACCCTTTCGTCTAGCGGGTTTTCCGTCTTGCGAGGCGTTCGTCTTGCGGGGCACCACTGTAAATGAGAGCACTGAGTTTGTATCATCTCCAACTTGCTGCGTCTGAAAGTTGGCCACAAAAATTATTTCTGTTTTACTGTATGCAGACAATACTATACTTCTATCCCAGACAAAAACAAGGTTGAAAAAATGGCTTTGGACACTTTCTGAATCTTGTCAAAGAGATCACCTCATGGTGAGTTACAAGTGGTGTTCTCTAAATGATACAGATTTTCCCCAAAATGGTATTTGGATAAGCAACTCATCAAACACAAACAATTTTTCCAATATTTGAGGAAAGCATTTCAGTCCTCTTGAGTGTGTTCAGCTCAACAAGAGTATGTGGAGAAAAAGCTGTAATAATATACTTCAAGTATATAATAATACAAGTATATTGGGAATATATAAAAAGGTGCAGATATGTTTTAAAATAAATGCATTGTGTTATCCCACTAAGTCCTAGTTAGAATAAACCAACTGAAATCAATGGCTTACGTTAGACACGTGAGTCTTTGATTTCTGTAGGTCTGCCTGGGACTTAGATATAACCCATGAAATATAAATATGGAAGATTATAGGTCAAATGACACTGCTATAAGAAAGGTACACAGTCTCTTCTCTGAAGCAGCTGCAAAGTGGAGGAGCTGATCATTCCCTGGGTCTTAGAATATGAAGACAGTGACGTTATGCACAATATTTCTAGTTTTGGGGCACACCCTTTAAGACTGAACTTTCCAGTCAGGATAAGGTTCGCTTGGGGATAGCTATAGTATAGTTAGTGGCCATGTTTCAACTTGAATTAAGCGATTGCCAAACAATATGAGCAAACTTTATCACAAAAATGCATTCACAGGACCCAGGGATGTGTGGGTTTGCCCTCAGGGATATCCGTAGACTGGGAATAGGCTTTTAAGAAAAGTCAAACAAAATACTGGGAACCCTGAGTGCAGAGAACGTCATAAAGTGTGTCTCTGGGGGTGAAGTCAAACCATTGGAGAATTATACCACCTGCTGTGGCTGCAGAGACTGGTATCTTGTAACTGCTTCCTCCCACATTGTTTTTGCTGTGTTAGCAGCACCAAAGTGACCTCTCCAGGGCGCAAGCCTGTGCAGTGTATATGGAGGTCCTAGGCTTCCCAGAGGACAAGATCCTCCACTCTCAGCCTTGCCTCGCTGATGTGGTCCAAAGGAAAGCAGAGCAATGTGTTTGTCACCAGATGGACTGTAGGAATTGCAGAGGTGTACAAGGCACCATCCAACCATCTGAGGGACTCCAGAATTGTGTAGGATTTACTCCTTAGCCTTTTCTTCTCCCAAAGATGCACCACAAGGCAACAGCTATGAATTTTTCCTTGGGGTTTAACTCCCAAAGCCTTTCTCGTAAATGAATATAGCCACAAGGCAGGAGAGGTTTAGGATCGAGTTTTCCTTCTCCTTGATGAGCTACCATCCCAGGTCCATGAGCCCCACCTGCTCCTCACTTCCCTCTGCAGCACTTGCAGAAACCACCTTCTTGATCTTTGGGCCCACTAATGGTCTCATCTACCAGAGCCTGTCTTCACATACAGGGGAAGTCCTTAACTCATGGAGGGTTTGAGACCCATCTGATTCCCTAACCTGGTTCATAAAATGATATAACAATTACTGGGGCGTGGGTGGCACTGTGGTCTAAACCACTGAGCTTCTTGGGCTTGCTGATTGGAAGGTCAGCATTTCGAATCTCCAGAACGGGGCGAGCTCCCATCGCTCTGTCCCAGCTCCTGTCAACCTAGCAGTTTGAAAGCACACCAGTGCAAGTAGATAAATAGGTATTGCTGTGGTGGGAAGGTAAACGGCATTTCCGTGCGCTCTGGTTTCCATCACGGTGTTCCGTTGCACCATAAGCGGTTTAGTCATGCTGGCCACATGACCCGGAAAGCTGTCTGTAGATGAACACTGGCTCCCTCGGCCTGAAAGCGAGATGTGCGCCGCAACCCCATAGTCCCCTTTGACTGGACTTAACCGTCCAGAGTCCTTTACCTTTAGCTATAACAATTACCTGGTCATGGCAAAGAACCAACGAGGCCAGTGCGCTCGCTCGCGCTCTCTCTCTCCCTCCCTCCCTCCCCCTGTGGGATCCATAGCACAATCCTATGTATGTCTACTCAGAGGTAAGCCTCATTGAGTTCCAAGTAAATGGGTATAGGATTGCAGCCCTAATCAAATACAATAACTGCTGAGTCCAGGGCCTTTTTTCCAGCTGGAACTCAGTCTTGTTCTCTTATAATGGTCATGGTTCACCTCTCAGATGGGCACCATGACCATTATAAGAGAACAAGAGAAGCATTCTTGGTGAGCTCTGGCAACTCTTTCTAGAAAAATAGCACTGCTGCTGACACAGGGTATGTTATGTGCATATGAGAGAGAAAAATCAAGTTCAGTACAGTTGCACCACATTTATGATTATCTTGTATTTTGTCCATGAAGAGGTCCTTCTCTAAGCCACCAAACCACAGAGGAATTTCAAGTGTCAATTCAAGGTAAAACCTGCCAGAGTATTAATCTAGCCTGCGACTGTCTGGAGCCCTCTTCACTTTAGGGAAAACACTGAAGGAAAGGGTTCTAAAGTCAAGAGTGAAGGGAAGGCCTTTTGACAGAATTATTTTATTTGGAACACAATCAAACCCTGAGGCTTTCCCCCTTCCACACAAGTATCACCTTAATGTTTGTTTATCACCTCTTGCCTTTAATTTCTTTTAGTCAAGATGAATTGAGCCTGGGGGTAGTGGCAGCATTTTCTTTTAATGTCTTGCCAGTAAGTCTGAAGTATGTTTTATCAGATTAACATGAAATTTCATACACAGGTGATATTGAATCTCCTGGGCATTGATCCTCGACTCTTTTTTTAATCTTCTTTTTGTGACCTGACAGATGAAATGGATCTCTTATGCAACCAGAAATGTTGTAGGGTTCTGGAAGTGAGACCGGTTGGTCAAGGGAAAATTGATTGCATATATCTCCTTGGCTGCAACATCCAGTGTGGATCTTTGTCCATCATAAGCTGCTAGCTGATCAAGACCTTATAGACAACACCAAACTCATTAGCGTCATGAGACAAAAGTTCTTAAGAGCAGAAGCTTTAGGGCAAGGCCTACACAATCATTTCAAGCCCGCTAGTTGTAACCGTTAGCAGTAAACTGCCACGTCACTGTGACTCGTGACTCATCTAGGGTTCCCTATACTGTACAGTAAATGTAACCAGCCATCTCTCTGGGCCTCATTCTGTCTTCAGAGTCTGAGTCAGTCTCAGCTCAGTATGTGAGTGTCTTGTTGCAGACAGAGCAGCTCTAGGACTTCAGTTCATCAGTAACTAAGATGTGTGCCTCTATGAAGAATCAGATAGCTGCTATGAGCACTCTGTGTATGCTCTTGAACGATGCTGTTTCTGAAAAAGTTTATTTTCTTCAGTAAAGTTTTTATTCTGTTTATGAAGAAGACTGTGTCAATTCATTTACCGCTGTGCGACAATTAGGTCATATTTGATTTCCACTGCCCTAGAGATTTCCTCCACTTCTACATTCTGACATAACTCCCTCTAGGTCACCATGTAAAATTGGCACAGCCCAACTGGAAGTTGGTCATTCTTTTAAAGATCAACCAAATATTTTGAAGTGCCATTTCTAGTATTTCTAGCTTTTTTATTATATAATCTACTTGCTTTTCAAAACATAGACTCATAGAATCTAGAGTTGTAAGGGGTCCTGAGGATCATCTAGTCCAACCCCCTGCAATGCAGGAATATGCAGCTGTCCCATACGAGGATCAAACCTGCTACCTTGGAGCTATCAGACCACATTGTTACCAGCTGAGCTATGATGCATCTTTTTTGTGATTTTGTGGGATGTGAATCCAATTTGGACACCATGAAGAAAGTCCGCCGAACTGCCTCAACATTAGGATGGCTTCTGAAATTTCCCCAACCAAATTTTCTCCCTGGATTTTGAACTCCAAATTATCTGGCCTTGATGCTGAAGTGGAACAGAAGCTTTGGCAATCAATCCATTGCTCAAGTTTTCTTTTATTTTCTAAATTTGTGCAAAGTGTTGACCATTCACAGTTCCTCTTCCTATTAATGATACATATGAGCACATTGATAAACATATGTATCTATAACACACACACACACACACACACACACACACACACACACACAAACAGACAAAAACACAGCATTAGAGTTACATAAGTATCTATTACATATACACATACACACACATTGTTATATTAAGTACAATATATTATTACATTGTGATTGTATACATTATATACAGTCTATGATTACTCCAATATTATTCTTGTGCAGTGAATTTCTTCTGATGTGTGTGTGTAATTTAGAACTGATAAAATTCTGCAAAAATACGTAGCTCACTTTATGTAATTGTATGATGAGTTGTATCAAGAATCTTTTGTTCTTCTGCATGGATGCTAAACAATGTGCAAGAGTCCATTGGCCTATTGGTAAAACACCAACCGCAAACGAAACTTGTTGCAGTCATGGAAAGCTAAAGGGATGGAATAAGGAAAATCCCCTTAGCTCCACAGAACATTGTTCTAGATCTTTCTTTTTTGAAGAAAGCACCTTTGGGTTCTTATTATAAATTCTGGCTTTTTGGTTTTGATATGGTAGTTGAAGTTTCTTCATAAGAAATCTTGAAAGCTTTTCTTTTTATTTAAACGAAGGTGAAGAAAAGTCCTAAACCTGTGTTTTGAAGGCAGAGGACCATGTTGGAATAAAAACCAATCTTTAAGCAGTGTGGGTGCTCTTTATCTGGAAACTGTAGTTCCGTAAGGGTGCTGACATAACATTCTCTGCAGAGAACTACAATTGCCAGAGTTCTCTGAGGCGAGGTATTGACTTTTAAACTTCTCTCAGAACTGTAGCTCTGTACACATAGCAAAGCATGGTGTAACCTCCAGCCACTCTCTCTTATTTGTAGAGAGGGCCTGATCAACATGCCGTGTACTTTGCCCAGAAAATCCTGTTGGCACCTCATACCACAGAGTGCATCGCGAGAACTGCACGACTCAAAGCTTCCTCATATAACAACCACCTATTTTTGCACATAGACACTTAACGTTTAAGGTAGAATACTAGACTGGAACTCTTCCCTGAAATGCTAGACTTCCACATTCAGGGAATTTTGACTTGGGAGGTGAGGGCATTGGATATGTCAGGATCCCACCCTGTCACCATCTCTTCAGTCGTACATACATAATTTTAATAGTAGGATGCTTTTCCACAGTTCCAGCTATGCTCAAGGCGGCTTACAAAATGGAAAAATACTTAACTACTGCGTAACAAAAGTAGTCATATACAATAAATTAAACATTAAAAAATACAAAACCCGACGGAAGGGTGTTAGCGTGTGCATTTTCCGAAAGTGAAGATTGTTCCTGGCTTAGAGCCAGAAGCAGTGGCAACAAATTTCCTTGATAAGGAATCCACCACAATTTGAAAATTGCCAATTTGAGAACTTTTCCCCCAGACTGGGTGGGGGTAGGGGGGCGATAATTACCTTTTGAAATTCACTATGTGAACTTTATCTGCAGACGTTTGCACTTCAGGAGAAGCAGGTGTTTGGCTGTTGTGATGCATTGATACACCTGGATGCTGCAGGCAGAAATTATCAGGCCCCCCCCCCAGTGTTAACCAGAGATGTGCTGATTTCATTTGAAACCTGTACAAGCCTGGTTTATTACACACTCTGAGTCCAAGCATTTGATGTTTATTTATTATGTGTGAAATATTTAACATTTCCCCCTTTATCTGTTGTTCTGCTAGACAACTTTATACCTACCTAATGAAACACAAACTAACAGGGGTTGTTACTGTTTAGTCTCTTGGTATATTTTATGTTCATATTTGCACTTAAATACCCATGTCTCTGTGAGATATTTGACCGATAACACAGCAAAAGTGGAGAACTCCTCAAACAAATTGGAAGCAGCTGTGGTTTGACTATCATTCTGAGTGATCATTATTTTTCATTTAATTAATCACATGAAATAATTTTACATTTACATCTGGTTATGTGTGAGAGATGCATATCCTTTGTGTAATCTAGTTTGCTACATCCAATGGGATCCTGTCGCACATTTTACCTTGACCCCGGGTGAATGCAGATGACATACACGCCAGCATTTCTCCAATGAAAATAGGGTCGTCCTATTCTGTACCCTCCAACATGTACCAGTAATTGACCTATCTCTTCCTACCGTCCTAAGTATGAAGATTGTTTGCTTTCTAGCCAGTTTTACAGATAGCTTCTTTTCTTTTAGATGCCTAGTGATTTTGATTTCATTACTAATAAACGTGCTTTTTTATTTTTTAAAATCTCTTAATAATAGTTAAACAGAACAATGTGCTTGTAGAATTTATACCCTTTGTGCCTACTTCCATTTAAATTCCCCATTAATCTTTTCTTTACTCATGAGCAGGTAATGTGGTTTATATGAGAAAGAAAAAAGAGTGGCAAGTGAGGTTTTGTGTTTGTGATTTCATTTTAAAAAATGTTTAACTGAAAACTTTGTGAGTATGCAAAACAAGGAGTATGCAAAACCTGTGAAACTCGGGTCTCCCATACCTCTCTTGTCCCCCCCCCCCAATACCTCTATATTCTTTAAGAAAGCCATTGGCTGCTCCATTATGTTTATAAAAATGTACAGTGGTACCTCGGGTTAAGTACTTAATTTGTTCCGGAGGTCCGTTCTTAACCTGAAACTGTTTTTAACCTGAAGACCACTTTAGCTAATGGGGCCTCCTGCTGCCGCTGCACAATTTCTGTTCTCATCCTGAAGCAAAGTTCTTAACCCGAAGTAATATTTCTGGGTTAGCGGAGTCTGTAACCCGAAGCGTATGTCACCTGAAGCGTCTGTAACCCGAGGTACCACTGTATTGTCTAAGACAGGGGTCGGCAAACTTTTTCCACAGGGGGCCGGTCCATTGTCCCTCAGATCATGTGGGGGGCTGGACTATATATCGGATGAGCCCCAGTGGCTGCTTATCTGTGCCTTGTGAGCAGCAGGGACTGGCGGCGGCGGGACAATGAACAACGCAAAAGGACTGGCTCCAGAGAGGGGCTGCTTAAAATGGCACTCAGCCAACTGCGGCTCAACAAATCCCAGCCCCCTTCTTCCTCTAGGCAGGGCGGGGAGAAGCCAGGAGGAGGGAGGGAAGAGGCACTCCCACGGTGTGGGGGGGGGGGAATGGCGCAGCCCGAACGATCAGAATCCCCATGCCGCTCTGCGCAGCGATTCCTGGACCGTCCACGGGCCGGATCCAGAAGGCAATTGGGCCGGATCCAGCCCCCGGGCCTTAGTTTGCCTACCCATGGTCTAAGATGCATAGACTGTATTTAAGACTGTGGCATCGTTCTACTGCAAAGTATTTCATAGGACTTAGCCATTCTTGCAGACTGTGCTTTGATCATTCTATGTTTGATTTCTGTGAACAAGGACTATAAACTATAACACCGGGGGGGGGGGGAGACTTCAAGTTCTACAACCCTTGGCTGTAATTTCCTGCCTTGTAAATTTGAGCAAACTGAATGGCAGGTAAAATATTTATGGAAATATGGGATTGTCATTATTATTATTATTATTATTATTATTAAGTTTTTCTCGGGAAATACAGAATCGTCTTGCAATAAAATATGGTGCAGATTATGGGTAAAATTATTCCCAAAAAAATGGACTACTGCCAACACCAAGATAATGCTGATGCCAGTCTCATCTGATCTTAGTGGATAACATAGTTATCCAGAGAAGAGTTCAATTTGTTGAGATGAATTTCAGATTCAGTGTGTTTTTGCCATTTCAACAGCAGATGGCAGTGTCTGAAAAGAAAGGAATCAAACTTTAAACATGGCACTGCTCATCTGGAAATATTATATAGGCATGAAGTGGCTTTCTTTCGGACTCTGATTATTCACAGGATTGCTTGCTAATGGAGCAAAGAAATTTGGAGTGGGGGGCAGGGGAATCTTATACAAGCATTACTCTCTCTCTCTCTCTCTCTCTCTCTCTCTCTCTCTCACACACACACACACACACACACATCTGCCAGTATTTCACAAAAAACAGTGGAATAAATACAAAAGAAGGCAGTGTTCTGTGCTGCTATTTCATTACTTTGTCATTGGCTGTTTTGTGGTTTTATTGTATGATCTGAATGCAAATTATACTTTGCTGTAAAGTTTTCTTAAACCCGCCCTGCACCTATTTGGATGGTTAAATAAATCATTGGTGGTTAGAATGTTAGACTAGGGCTGGGAAGACCCCAAATTCATATCCCCAGTCAGCAGCGCCACATTTAGGGCAGTGGGAATGGTTCTCCCACACAGGACATTGAGTGGAGGAGGCACAAAACAATAATTCTTATTCTCGTGAAAGGCGCCAAATTTTGTCCTCACTCAGGGTGCCCTATTGCCAAAATCTGCCCCTGCCACTCAGCCATGAAGTTCAATGGGTGGTTTGGGGACAGTGACTTATCTCTCAGCCACACCTACTTCACAGGGAAGTGGGGCTTCCTTCTTCATTCACCTGGGTCAGGTGCAGGGATGAAAAGATATGAATAACCTAATCAAGGGGAAGGATTTCAAGCAGGTATTAAGTAACCACCCTTGTGGGTAGCAGGATCTTGAATAAATCTAGATTTATTCTAACATGTTGAGGATGAGCAGGAATGATTCCAGACTGAAAAAAACAAGAGCACTTCAGTAAAATATATAGTATTTTAATGGATATGGTTAAATCTAAAAAACTGTACCAACGTAGGTGGGAAGAGGATTAAGACATGAGATACCAGATGTTGAAACCTGGGTCTGGCAGAACATTCCATAGCAAACAACAAAGGTAAATCTTAAAGAAAGCTTCTGTTAGCTAACATTTTATTGATATCTAAACACCTATATGACTCAACTTCATATGCAACATTACAGTTATGTGGAGATGTAAAATGTTAGATGCTGATATGCTGCAATACCTTTTAGACATGTCCTCACATAGAGAAAGTCAAAATAAATATAATTAAGCTTATAAGGATATGATCTACCAGGAAACCTGTTAGTCGTATTATCTGACCATATTAAAGACACTGAATTGACAACTTTTATTAATTGTTCACTGTATAGAATTCTGCTAAACTTGGAAGAAACAGCAAGCCACTATGGTTGAGAACTGGATGCCAAGGGCATCGGAAATGGCTCAAATGGTGAAACTCTGTTATTGTAAGGATGAGCAAAAGCAGGCCACTTGATAATTTATTTATTGGGAAATTTTATTATGTATTGGTGCAACAACATAGAAGATAATACTTAGCCTATGCCCTGCTGGAAATGATTAAGTTTTCTTTCTTGTCCTAAGCATCTAATGTATTTTCCTTCATAAATAACGTAAATTTTAGTATTTGTTTACATAGGATAGCATATATTTTTGTACATACATCTGCTTTATTGATTTCACCTCCCCTCTTTTATTTGATTAATGATTAATAAATAAGTGTCAGGGACCGTGCTGAGGAGGGCTGCCACCTCCTCCCCCTGATCCTGAATCTTCCCAGGAACAGGAAGACAGCATAGATTTGGAACAGTGGTTTGCAGAGGGGCATACTTCAGAAGGCAGAAGCTGGGAAATACTGGATGGGGAACAGCTAGCAGAAGAAACACTAGAAGAGAAAGAATTAATGTTTGATGTTTTATCGTGTTTTTAATATTCTGTTGGGAGCAGCCCAGAGTGGCGCCAGCTTGTGAGGGTGATTGGAAGGGGGCGACATTGTGATGTTGCACAGGTGAGCATTGTGACCCCCTCCCTAAGACAGGCAGAAGCTTCCTGGACTTCCCAGGAACATTTAGTGGGCTAGCCTAGTCCCTCTAGTCTAGTGATGGCCAAACAAGGCCCTACAGCTGTTTTGGGACTACAACTCCCATCACCCCTAGCTAACAGGACCAGTGGTCAGGGATGATGGGAACTGTAGTCCCAAAACAGCTGGAGGGCCAAGTTTGGCCATCACTGCTCTAGTCCAATAACCACATGCCGCTGGACAGAGGCAGAATAGGATCTAATGGGTCAAGATGGGGCCCTGTGCTCTACATAATCTGGTGACTCATATAGCGGGAGAGACCCTGACAGGAATTTGGTGTACGTGCAGTTAACTTTCCTTTCAGCGATGGCAACAAAAATATTTGAGCATTTACAGAGAGAATGTGGATTAAAGGTTTTTGCAGCACTTTAAAAGAGGCTAAGCATTCCAGCAGTATCATTCCAGCAGTATCTTCATCAACTAGAAATGATTAAGTGCAAGGATGGGATACCACCGTTCTGAACCATGAAATAAAAGTGTAGGAGAAAATAAACAAACTATGCCATGGCTGGTGGCCATATCTGTCAGGAGGAGCATTCTGCCCATGTCCATATATGTGTTGGAGTCGATGGGGCTTAGTTAGTCAAAATCCACTCCCTTGGAAATCTCTGTGTGGTAATAAACTTATTTTCTAAACTGCAGGGGAGTTCCATCCAGACATATTTCTCTGATGTATCAGTCCTATGAACTAATTTCAATATTTGACACGTGTTAGTGTAAGTAAGAAGTACTACGTTTGTAAACATCCATGCTAAGGCATCATTATTTGCCTCATTTCATATCACTGCCGTTCCTTCCTTGGTTGTCTCAGTAGCTTCTCTGAAGGAATATTTCAGTCATGCATTGCTATCAAGCCGTTTTTTGTTCTCCATGCTTGAAGACATATATCTGAATTTTATAGCAGGGAGGAACACAACTTAAATGGTTTTTTAAAAAAACATTTCCTCCTGTTCAGATTCATCATATTCAACCCATTAGTAGAGACTATGCACTTGCCAATGTTAGTGCTTAGCATCCCATACATCACTGAACCCCAGCCCAAAATCTCAAACAAAATTAACATGTCCAGAAGCTTGTGAGGTCAGCTGTCTCTCACATACAGTTCAAGCCCCTAATTTTTCTCTTGTGTGCAGGTAGGATGGTGGGCATGATATTTTCCTCAGATTCAGCTCCTACATATACAGTGGTACCTCAGGTGACATACGCTTCAGGTTACAGACTCCGCTAACCCAGAAATAGTACCTCAGGTTAAGAACTTTGCTTCAGGATGAGAACAGAAATTGTGCTCTGGCGGCGTGACAGCAGCAGGAGGCCCCATTAGCTAAAGTGGTGCTTCAGGTTAAGAACAGTTTCAGATTAAGAACGGACCTCCAGAACGAATTAAGTACTTAACCCGAGGTACCACTGTACCAAGGTTGGGGCAAGGACTTTCCTACTGAATTCTGTGAGGTTTTTAGCTAATTTTATATATATAGCAGGTAAGCATGGAGGTTCTGTGTCTGCAGGCTTCTCTGTTTACTTCCTTGGAAGGAGTTGTCCCATATCTTTAAGTGAATGGGAGCTCCTCTGCTCATTAAAAAAAATAATCTGCTGGACTGAAGCAACAAGATAGAATGTGTAGAAACCCATTCATTCCTCCCTCTCTAAGCCAGGTAGAAGCTTCCTGGGCTTTGGGAAGAAGGCTTCAGGGGAACCAGGGGTCATGCAATGCAAGTCATTGAAGTACAATCATACCTCGGGTTACAAATGCCTTGGGTTGCGCAATTTCGGGTTGCGCACCGCGCCAAACCCAGAAGTACTGGAACAGGTTACTTCCGGGTTTTGGCGCTTGTGCATGCACAGATGTGCCAAATCGCAACCCACGTGTTCACAGACGCGGTGCTGTGGGTTGCGAACGTGCTTCCCGCACGGATCACGTTCGCAACCTGAGCATCCACTGTATTTATTTTGATTTCCCTTCAGGTTTTAGGTTGAAGTAATAATTTGAAGATGTGACTGTCAGCTCACTAAATGCTTATAGAAGATGATTCATCGCCTCCCGAAATTGTTTGGGTTATGCATCCTGCTTCTTCAGGCATAGAGAGGTAGGCATTGGGCAGGGATCTTGTAGCTTATTATTGGATTGTGCTTGTAGACATACAGTGTGATCTAGATCTAAATACAGATATTGATAACATGCACACACACATATATACATACAGATTTGGGGAACCTCTGCCCATGGGTCAGAAGCCAGCACAGGTTCCAATTTGGTCTACAGGGCTGTTTCCCCTAAACCTTGCCCACACCTGATGCCACATACGATGTGATAGGCAGAGATGCAGCTGCATTGGCTGCAGAATGAAGCCCCTGCCCATCAGCTGATTGGTGGTATCTTCAAGCTTGCTGACCAATGGCCCTTTGAGGCACCATTCTGCACTCTTCATGAGTCCTGAATGGTGCTTTGAAGTCCCAACAACAAATGCCTGACATCAATGTGACATCAGGTGATTGACAGGTGGGCAGCCTTGCCCATCGAACAAAGTTAGACCTACTGGCCCAATCAGGTCTTCCACCTCAGTCATATACGTACATATCCACATACTTAAAGAATAAAATAACTTCTCCTCTGCATTGTCTACCTGAGGAGGTCATCAGAGCAGATTGCAAATAAAGAAAATCATAACAAGAAATAAGTAAAGAAACAAAGAGAGAGAGAGAGAGAGAGAGACTGAGAGACTGAAACAGGAGAGCAAAACCACAAAATAAAATCAGCAGTGCCACAAAAACCACATTTTACACAAAGCCATTTCCCTATGCTCTCTCGATTGTGCTCTGGCTTTCTTTCCTTCTGTTGCTCTTTCGCATGCCATTGCCCTTGTACATCAAGTCAGGGAGACATCATACATCTATGTTGGTCATTGGTTGTATGTTGCTTTGGGCTGCCCTAGGCAAGATAATACAACCAACAAATTCAGTAAATAATAATAATAGTAGTAGTAGTAGTCGTAGTAGTAGTAGTAGTAGCAGCAGTATAATCACTTTGGCTATGACATGATTTGCATATATGGAATAGCCAAGAGATCCTGCAAATGAGCTGAGGGGCTGCTTCTGCGACCTGGTATTCTTGCCATCAGCAAGTCCACTTGCAACGTCTTCTCCGCTTTTCCCTCTGAAGGGAAGAGCCTGGGTATGGGCTATGGCCTCAGATGCTAGGAACCAAGAGATTTTGCCACACATTCATTTTATTATTGCATTTTAAAAGCGCATGTTAATTGTGGGCAACTTTGGGAGCCAATCCAGGCTGAAAAATTGTGGCACCTTTTTTTTTTTTTTTTTTTTGCCCTCCTAAAATCCAGCTCCTCATTTGGGACGTTCCTCTTGGTTCCTCAAATTAGAAAAAAAAAATTGGGCAGAAATTGCATTTCAGTAAAGTCCTAGTTTAAAAAATCCCTGCAAGAAAACAACAACAGCAACAAACACGCTGACACACCAGGGGAAAAGTTTCCAGTTACGCTCATTCCTTGCTTTACTAAGTTTCTGCTTGCACTGAGGTTTTTTTTACCTCTAGGCAGGAGAGCATAAAAAAAATAGTACAACACTCCCCCCCTCCCCAAGTCTGAGGTGGTGCAGTCCATTCTACCATCTCACACTTCTCTTATTCTGTTGCATGTGTAGACTAGTCCAGAATGAGACACTGCATGGTGAGATATCAAGAGATGTACACACATGTGTGACTCAACCCTTGGGGTTGGGTGGTTAAGACAGCAACAATCCAGAGAACCTGAAAACCGTTTTAAGAATCGTCCGAGCCATTTTCCTCATGCAACCTTGCCATCGTAAGCTTGCAAAATATCTGAAGCCAGCTCTTTATCACAAAGATCATACTGTTGTGTTTTAAACCACAATGAAAACCCCTATAGGTAGCCTACAGTGAATACGCCACTGCCGTGTTTCCTCCACCCTGATGCAAACAAAAGTCAACAAATGGGCTTTGAAAATTTGCTTGCAAAATTCAGGCCGTTTTGCAATTCTCAAAGACGCATCATGCTCCCATATGTTAGCCAATCCCTTCTGAGTCATAATCCTTGCCTGCACTTATTTGTACTGGTGCAATTATGTGCTTTCCCTGCGCATGGTCGGAAGATGATACAGTCGCCCACATGTTAATTACATTTGCATCTCTCACTTTATTCCTCTGTATCCAGTAATGGCTTTGAATGTCTCGCCTAAGTAAATACCTCTCCCACTAGAATAATGATGCATTTATTTATGCCTGTTGCTATTCCACCCCATCACAAAGGCTGAGGATTACCTGGTCTTGCGCATGGAAGGGTTTTGTATCTTGCCCTGTCATGCATACACCCAAGGCTGGCAAGCTGGCAGCCGAGCCACAGATATACATAATGTTACTCTTTATGGAAAATGCTGATTAAACGGTTCCATAGCAAACACTTTGCTGCTGTGTCTTACTTATTTAAGTTATACAAGATGGCCGTGCAATTTATTGACACACGCCGGTGACTCCCTACACAGCTCATAACTTTCCTAATATGAAAGGAAAATGGAAACAAAGTCAATGCATTATATATGAAGGCCATGAGACAGAGAAGCAGGGAATACAGAGAGGTGCATACAAAGCTAGGACTTGTTGTTTTCCCAGAGCATTTCTCAATTCTAATAGCAGCTTTGAAGAAGGGGTGTGGAGTGACAATTTAGCTAAATAATGTCAGGTAATGCTAAATGCTGATGCCGATGATGATAGTGTTATTCGATATCCTTTTTAATGTTTTCTATGCAATTCTGTGGGGCGCAGGTGGCGCTGTGGGTTAAACCACAGAGCTTAGGACTTGCCGATCAGAAGGTCGGTGGTTCGAATTCCCACGACGGGGTGAGCTCCCATTGCTCGGTCCCTGCTCCTGCCAACCTAGCAGTTCGAAAGCACACCAGTGCAAGTAGATAAATAGGTACCGCTCCGGTGGGAAGGTAAACGGCGTTTCCGTGCGCTGCTCTGGTTTGCCAGAAGCGGCTTAGTCATGCTGGCCACATGACCCGGAAGCTGTATGCCGGCTCCCTCGGCCAATAAAGCGAGATGAGCCCCGCAACCCCAGAGTCGGCCACGACTGGAGCTAATGGTCAGGGGTCCCTTTACCTTTACCTTTATGCAATTCTACATACATTATACATACCAAGCAAAGCTAAATCATATTAATTTAACCAAAATATTTTTCAAATTCCCAAATCATGTTATAACTTTTTAGCACCCCTGAGCTTTGGAATTTGATAGTTGAAAAATGTAACACCCCCTACTGGTCCACTGTCATCACATCTACTGCAATGGGCCCCTTTTTTCTGCAGTAGGCTAAACTTGAACAGTGGAAGCTGCTCCATTAGGGCATATCAGCCTCAGTTTGGCCTCAGCCAACCCTCATCTGCAGTCTTCATACTTGCAACTGATCCAAGGGGTAGCAGTGCTGGTCCGTTTCCTCTTTCATAAGTCTCAGTGTTGCCCGTGTCAGGCTCAACAGGGAGGAAGATGGGGGCAAAACTTGAATTAGTTGCTTCTTCCTGTCTTTGGCTCTAGAATAGACACCATCTCCAGGAGAACTTGGGTGGCTGGGCCCTTCCGCTGCAGCAACAACATGTGATGTCATGCACTGTGCGTGACGTCACACGCCAGGCGTCCATAATGTTGGGTGGAACATGGCGCACCTGGCTCTGAATCCACCTACTGTTGGCCTCCCTGGCTTCCACCCCACCAGTTCATATGGGCACCAGCCACATGCCCTCCAAGACTTCTCCGATGGAAACAGGGTCATCCTATTCAACAACAACAACAATTTTATTATTTATACCACACCCATCTGACTGGGTGGCCCCAGTCACTCTGGCCTGCTTCCAAGATATATAAAAACATAATAAAAACTGTACAGGGTTGCCTTCAGATGTCTTATCCCCTTGGCTCAGGGGGTCACATAATTCCAAACCCTCCAATATTTCTGCAATGAAAATAGGAGCATCCTAAAGAAAAGTGGGACATCCTGGGAGTGAAACCACGAAAGACTGTGAATCTGGGACTGTCCCTGGAAAATAGGGGCACCTGAATGCAAAATGGCCACTGCATTTTCCACTAGGACCTCCATTCTCCATTTTAAAGTCCACAATACATGCACATTCCATACAGCTGTGAAAGATCCGTCGTCCCCCACAGTGTGTAGCATTGCTTTTCTTCCACATCAGGTGCTCATTTCGTTCCATGACTCTTGTGCTCAGTCTGGAAGGGATATGGCTCCACCTCTGCAGTTTCACAGCCCTCGGGCTCCGTGACTCGTGCCAACTTTCGTTGAGCGGCCTCTCCCAACTCACGGCACCAGAAATTGCTTTCCTTTCTCCATTCTATGCCTCCTCTTTGCTCTTTGTGTTCCCATGCTCAGCATAGTTTGTGTAAAGGTAAACTTTGAGATAAAACACAAAGGACTGCAGATTTACCTTTCAGGGAAGCGGTATCAGCTGTATTGAGGCAGCTGGCTCCATCCACTGACGTTGCCCGCATGTTCTTATCGATAGAGGAAGGCTGAAAGAAAACACAGTATACACACACATGTTGAAATACTTATAACCAATTCCCAATATTCTCCTAGGTTGTGTACACACCATGGGCCAGACTCAATTAACTCAATTAATGAGGTGCAAGCAGAAGCCAGCTCAAGTTCTCCCACTAGTGGAATGGGGCTTTACCCCATTCTTCACCCCTCCATGCCTTCTCCAAATCCACTCTGGAGGGCTGGAAGAGCACCCCCCCAAAAAAAAACCCCAGCACATGGAAGAGAGTGGAGACCATTCCTTATGGCAAGCAGAAATTCTTGCTCTGATGGAACCTTAGTATCTGTGCAATGTTGAATTCCATCTCATACATTTTAAAAGCACACGACCCCCCCCCCCAAAGAATCTTGCATACTGTCATTTGTTGAGACTACTGAGAACAGTCACTCTGCAAGGCATGAATTACAGTTCGCAGAACATGGGTGGCGCTGTGGTCTAAACCACTGAGCCTCTTGGGCTTACCAATTGGAAGGTCCACAGTTCGAATCCCCATGACGGAATGAGCTCCCATTGCACCAGCTCCTGTCCCCAGCTCCTGCCAACCTAGCACTTCGAAAGCACACCAGTGCAAGTAGATAAATAGGTACTGCTGCAGCAGGAAGGTAAACGACATTTCTGTGTGCTCTGGTTTCCGTCACGGTGTCCCGTTGCGCCAGAAGCGGTTTAGTCCTGCTGGCCACATGACCTGAAAAGCTGTCTCTGGAGAAATGCCGGCTCCCTTGGCCTGAAGAAAAATGAGCGCCACACTCCATAGTTGCCTTTGACTGGACTAACTGTCCAGGGGTCCTTTAGTTTACTTTTACCAGTGTGGTGTAGTGGTTAGGAGCAGTAGACTCGTAATCTGGGGAACCGGGTTCGCGTCTCCGCTCCTCCACATGCAGCTGCCGGGTGACCTTGGGCCAGCTATACTTCTTTGAAGTCTCTCAGCCCCACTCACCCCACAGAGTGTTTGTTGTGGGGGAGGAAGGGAAAGGAGATTGTTAGCCGCTTTGAGACTCCTTCGGGTAGTGATAAAGCGGGATATCAAATCCAAAGTCTTTTACTTTACAGTTCCCAGGATTCTTTGGAGAAAGCCATGTGCTTTGAAATGTGCTTGAAATATCTGGCGTGTACACATAGTTATGAAGTAAAAAGGAATGGGCCCAACATTCAGGAGAGCTGTCTACTGGGGAGAAACAGAGGGCTGTGGTGGAAACCACAGTGGTGATAAATGGTTTTGTATTCGTTTTGCCCTAGGAAACTCTTTTTCTAAGCCTTTTTCTAAGCCTACTGTAGGACAAACATAACTCATGCTCCAGTGCCTGATCTAGAAGCCATGCCAATGCCACCTCGGTTGTGGTTTCCATTCCGTGAGTGATGTTTACGCATTACATCCCCAGCAATTACTGCCCATGGTGTGCTACAGTTACACAGATGCAGAAATAAGCCAAACCCTGATATGCGGAGGCCCATTTATCTTGCCTTCCCCCTCCCCTCTGAAATGTGGCAGGATAGCATCATCGACTGTTGGCCTGCTGCTGCGAGTCTGGGGAAGGCGGAGGCAAAGGCAGTGCCTGGAAAATGCTGCAAATGTTAAAATGCTGCTCAGGTGGTCATGGGCCTTCTCATGAGCAAGTGGTTTTGTGGTGGCCTGTTGGGCAAGTGACAAGGAAGGGAAGAGCCATAGGGTCCCCCTCCTTTAACCCTGTGTCTGTGGCAAAGGCTTGAGGAAACCTGAAGGAAGATTGGGGTCAGTTATTTGGCAAACCAGAACGCAAATCACAGAATCATAGAATTGCAAAGCTGGAAGGGACCCTGGGGATCATCTAGTCCAACCCACTGCAATGCAGGAATATGCAGCTGTCCCATATGGGGTTCGAACCTGCAACCTTTGCTGTTAACAAGTGAGCTATCCTCTAACCAACTGAGCGATCCAGGCATTATGCTAGATTCTTGTTCGGAAGTCAAAGAGTACTCAAATGTGCAGAAGATGAGGCACTCAATCAAGTTATACTCAGAGTAGACCTATTGATGGGCTGAACTTAATTATGCTTGTTAATTTAAAAGGGACCACTTTGAGTCAAACTTAGTTGAATGCCACCCAAGGCTTTCTGGTGATCAAAGATCCTCAAAAATTTCTATGGGAGTGAGCCAATCAGCATGTACAAACTGATGGCTGCTGCAAGAGGCATTGGATCAGCTCCCTGACTCCCTTAACAGCTGTTTTAGGTGGAGCAACTCCATACGTGAGAGAAAGCTGGCCATTGTAGTACTTATCACTAGGGAGAGCTCTGTACCTTGAAGATAACAATGCAGCCATTACAATAAGTTGCAATCCAGATTAATATCATTGCTGTTACTTTCCATATTGGTATATCTCAAAGCTTTCATTTTTTAATCCTTATTTACTCTGCTACGATTTAATTCAATGAATAATTAACCGATGGAGTGCCTGGTTACAAGATGTAGAGCTGGTGGACATTCACTTGAAGCGCACCCAGGCTCTCACTGTTTTGTAGGATGGATTTAAACACACACTGGAACTTCAAGTTTGCACAACTAAAGTGAACAACAACAGCAACAACAACAACAACAACAACAACAATTTATTACTTATACCCCACTCATCTGGCCAGGCCTCCCCAGCCACTCTGGGCAGCTTCCAACAGAATATTAAAAACACAATAAAACATCAAACATTAAAAACTTCCCTAATCAGGACTGCCTTCAAATGTCTTCTAAAAGTCAGATACAGTGGTACCTCGGGTTAAGTACTTAATTCGTTCTGGAGGTCCGTTCTTAACCTGAAACTGTTCTTAACCTGAAGCACCACTTTAGCTAAGCCGCCGGAGCACGATTTCTGTTCTCATCCTGAAGCAAAGTTCTTAACCTGAAGCACTATTTCTGGGTTAGCGGAGTCTGTAACCTGAAGCGTATGTAGCCTGAAGCGTATGTAACCCAAGGTACCACTGTAGTTGTTTATTTTATTGACATCTGGTGGGAGGGCGCTCCACAGGGTGGGTGCCACTACCAAGAAGGCCCTCTACCTGGTTCCCTGTAACCTCACTTCTCGCAGTGAGGGAACCATCATCAGAATCAGCAGGCCCTTGAAGCTGGATTAAAGCCCCCTGTTCTCCAGCACAACAAACCCACTTTAAAAACAACAATGGGACTTTTCATGGTTATTGATAGTGATGAGGAAAGGTATTGAAACACATGGAATGAACGAATGATTAACAGGTAGACGTATAAGCACCTCAAAAGCCCACCAGAAGGAAAGCAGAAGGAATATTCATGGTCATGTAATGTCCCTGCAAAACATCTAAGTTAAACTCTGCATAAACTTTGTGCAAGCGAATCAGGATGCTCAATAAATAGGTCATCTGGAAGGTGGGTTAGATGGCTTTCAGATTTACATATTGATCCATCACTAGTAGCAATCCTTGACTAATAACAGAAGACACATTTTTGCATGCAGAGCTCCCAGTTATCAATTCCTGGCGTCTCCCTGTAGGGCTGGGAGAGACCCCCTGTCCAAACCCTAGAGAATCACGGCCAGTCGGGGTAGACAATACTGAGCTGGATGAACTAATGGACTTCCATTAGAAGAACTAATGGACTTCTAAGGCAACTTCTATGTCCTTGGAATAGCTAGGTGAGGCAATGGCCTGGGTGATGGACCTTTAGGAGAACAAAGGAAGGGGATGTATGAGAGACGGCAAATGGATGGGGGCCCCTCCCTCAGGACACAGGCAGAGTTGAGAACAGAGAATTGAGTGAGCTAGAAGCTGAAAGAAAAGCTTCAGACTGGAAAGCCAGGGAGAGTTAGAACGATGTTTGATTTCTCTTGAATCCAAGTCTGTGGCTATGGACAAAACAAAGCACTCTTGGGGTATTAATGCTGCGAACCCCTCTTTCCCAGTCATGCACCACTCCTGGCGCAACGGGACACTGTGATGGAAACCAGAGCGCACGGAAACGCCTTTTACTTTCCTGCCTCAGCGGTACCTATTTATCTACTTGCACTGGTGTGCTTTCAAACTGCTAGGTTGGCAGGTGGTGGGACAGAGCAACGGGAATTCACCCTGGCAGAGGGATTCGAACCACTGACCTTCTGATTGGCAAGCCCAAGGGGCTCAGTGATTGCATATATGTGTCTCTGCCATGCCTGATTCTGAAGGAAACACAAACCCTGCCTGGGTAAGTGCCTGGTACCCCTGGAAACTTGAACCGTGTGGAGATTGGGGTGGCATTCAACAATATCTTCTGTGTATGTTTTCCATCAGAAGGCAGTAAATGGACATCCTTGCATCATGACATGAAGACTAGAATCTAATCATGCTGTCAGATGGAAAGAAATCATGCATAAGAGGGGGGAAAACCCTTTAAAATGGCATCTGGACAACTGACAGCTGACTGAGATGTAAAGAATATTACTTGTCAAAAGCAAAGATTACCCCATGAATTTAAATAAGTTGCCCTCAGATAACAAAGCAATATCTAGACATCTGTGTCCATTTGTGACATATTCCAAATGAACCATCGGGCGTAACAGCTTCAAAATAAACAATGCCATAAAAAAAATGATTGTGTTAAAAATAAAAATGCAGCCAACTGCATTTCCTAAGCTGTAAATGGTCTGTTCGCTTAGACTGCAACTCAATTTTTACAGAAGGTTGCAGATATATGAACTTATACATCCAGTTCAGATCAATAGGTTCTTACTTTGTACCTCTCCAAATGAAAGTAGCACAGAGATTCTCCCCCACCCCCACCCCACAAAGAAGTGTGAAATGCTAACAGGCCTTGGGCAATATTTCCAAATGGAGCAATTCAAGGCCTGCTAGAGGATACTGAAAGCAGCAACTTAAAAGTCACAACATTCTAGTTTTACTCGGAGAGAAGAAGTTGTACTGTATGCAATGCCCAGAAGATCAGCTGGTCTCCCTGGCCCAAAGGTAACCAAAGACAGGGTCAAAGGGGAAACACTGTTTACATTTCGCAGAGGGAAGGTCTGCGTGCATTTTTTACTTCTCACTTCTTCCGGAGATTAGTGCGGTATTTAACTGCATTTTTAGAGGAAAAAGTAATTGCAGAAGATTACATCAGAATCTGAATTTGCGTCTAATTTCAGAGTAATGCTGATCCCCCCAGGAAAAAATATGGAAAGGTAGAGGTGAGCAGCTTTGTTGCATGGATAATATCCTTGGCATATAGCTATGCTGGTCGGGACAGTTGGAAGTAGTAATCCAAAATCCTGAGAGGACACCAGGTTAGAGAAGGCTGAAAAAGAAGAGCCACACTTCTCCCTATCACAGTTCTTTTTAAAAACAAGCAAACTAGGAAAGCACAGTGTTTGAGAGGTTTCCTTCTACTGTCACATGTCTATTTTTCAAATAAAAACAGTATGCTATCAATGCTCACATGGTTTTTATTCCTTTATTTTATTTCTTTTGCACATTGCAGGACCTTTGCAGCAGCTTACAATAAAACAGTTTTGAAAAACATACAAGCCCAAATTGGACAAACATGTAATAAAAACAGCACCGGCTGAATCATAGGACCAGCACTGAAATCAGTAAAAAAGTTTGGCAGAATTCTTTGGGGAGCACTAAGTGTTGCTGGACAACAGCTCCTACCATTGACTATGCTGGCTAGTTTCCATGTTTAATTTTCAAGCTTCAGATGTCAGTGAAGATACGGTACTGTAGTTTTTACACCCTGGCTTGATTGAAAGATGCTGTCAGTGAAGGGCCGAGGAAGGTTCAAACTGGAAAGGTTTGATAGAGTCCTGCATATACCCCTCCACCACCACCACTCACAATTTCTATTCTGATATTGCAGCCCCCAAGGTGGCTACTGAATTGTATTTTGCCAAGCAGAACTTGAAACACACCCTGAATGCGCACACCCATTTTTACTCTGGTGTTGTCATTTTTAAGGAAAACATTTCACGGCATTCCTGCACTTTCTCTCCTCCCTTTGAAACAAATTGGGCCACGACAACAACTTCGGCTGGCACGCCTATTTATGGCGGGATAAATGGAAAATATATAAGGGTTTTAGGAACCATATCTTTAGAGGGCCATTAATTGAAACATGGGAAAAATATAAAAATCTGCTGGAACCGAAAACACCACATTGGCTTTCGCCTCTGGAAGTCATGTGTGTGAAGACTACCAATATGAGAAGTAACTGGGCAACATATAATCAGTTAATAATCAAAGAGGAGGGGAATTGGAAGATACGACCATACGACCAGGTCAAAGAATATGTTTATGATTGGCTACACCATCTCCAGGTGAACCAAATGTTTAGAAAGGATTTTAAGGAAAGAGGTTATGGAGAGAAGGAATCCAAGTTTCAAACAGAGATTATAAATAAAGAAGAGAAAATTATATCGAAAATGTATAGGATATTGTTGGATTGGAATCTAGGAGATGAGGAAGTGTAGTGTGTGATGATCCGCTGGGCAAAGGATGTAGGACATAATATACTATTTGAAGATTGGGAGAAACTTTGGAAGGAAGGACTTAGTTTCACGGCATGTATAACGATAAAAGAAAACGTAATGAAGATGTTTCTACCATATGTGGTGGGAGTGTGGAAGAGTGAAACAGTTCTGGGAAAAGATTTACACGGAATTAAAGAAGATCCTAAAATATACGTTTTCAAAGAAAGCAGAATATTTTTTATTAGGTATATTAGGTCATGAGATAAAAAAAGAAGACTGTAGATTAGTATATTATGCAGTTGCAGCGGCAAGAGTAATGCTGGCCCAGATGTGGAAAAAGCAGGAAACTCCAACGGTGGAGGAGTGGAGATCAAAGCTGTTAGATTACATGGAACTGGATAGACTCACAGGTAAAGTAAGATATACAAAAAACCAAAAGTTCACCAAGGATTGGGGAAAATATGTAGATTATCTGGAATTCATTAACCAAGGGAAAATAACGCTAAAGGGATACAGAGACGTACTGTGAAAAAATAAGAGTTATTGTCGAAAGATAATAGGAGACTAAATAATCTATGAGGATAATATAAACTAAGAAATGTATATGAAGAGATATAATGACAATATAGACTAAGAAATGTGTAACTTAAAGTATCACTTCGAATGATTCTGGGAGTAGCTAAAGGAAGTCTAGAAAGCAAAGATCAGGTTATGTGGTGGATGTAAATACTAAGTTTATGTATATATATATCTTTTTCTTTTTTATTTATTTTACTTTTACTTTGTCTCTTTATATTGTACTGTACTTTTATTTTTTTCTGTTTGTATGTGTGTATATATATATTTTCCTTTTCTTTTTTATGAAGCAAAGCAATAAAAAACAATATGTGAAAAAAAAGAAACAAATTGTGCTCTGAACATGTGTACCAAATTTCACCCTAATCCCTCAGGATCAGACACTTCTTTCATCGCAACCCAACCAACAAAGGAACAAGCTTAGAAATGGAATGAAGGGTCAAGTTAAATCAAAAGCCTCACTTTCTTCTTCTTCAGATAATTACAATGAATTGCTCTCTGAGTGCTGTATAAATGTGACCCATATATACAGAAGTATTACCTTGAGGAATGATGCCTTTCATGGTTGCAAGTATTGTCCCACTCACCAAATGCTGTGAGACTTGTTTCCAAGTGAACATGAACAGGAATGCCAGCAGCAAGAATGTTATTGGCCCAAAAATGGAAGCAAGAAGAACTACCGACGAAAGAAGAATGGAGGATGAAACTAATGGACTATGCAGAATTGGATAAACTAACAGGAAGGATCCGAAACTGGCGGGACCAGAAATTCACAGAAGACTGGAGTAAATTTACAAACTATCTGAAAAGTAATTGCGATGATCAGACTACGTTTGTAGGTTTGCAAGAAGTTTTGTGAGGAGTATTATTGGAATTATTGCAAAAATGGATAAAGGGGAGGATGGTTAGTTAAGATAATTAAAGGCAATATGAAATTAAGAAATGCATAAGAAGTAGTTAAAACGGTGGATCATCAGAGGTGCTGATGGAAGTCCAAAAAAAGACTGTATAAGTGGTGAGTGTTTTGAGGTATGTATTATAATTTATATGTTAAAATCAATAAAAATTATTATAAAAAAGAACATGCACAGGAATGCAGCCTGCACATCTTCCACACTATAAGTTCAGTCACTGCGTAGCACTTCTAAGGACTCAATATCTTGGGCACATCTGACCCCTGGACAAAGCCCAGAGTGCACCCCAGTAGGCCCTGATCTCGCTGCAGAATAGTTAAAATCGACTTTGGGGGCGGGGTCAGAGAATTGTAGAGTTGGAAGAGACCATAAGGGCCATCTGCTCCTGCAAGTCAGGAATCTTTTGTCCAAGGTGTTCTCAAACCCACGACCCTGAGACTAGAAGTGTCATGCTTTACAGACAGAGCTATCCCAGTAGTCCTCACAAGGATGGCCCGATGGGGCAGGTGGTGGTAATGGTGAAATGATTATGTGTCATCCAATGTACATAATTTTTGGGATGCTGCAGTAGACCTTTTCCACCCCATCCCATCTTCCACACCACCTACCATTAGTTACGCCTATACATTTTAACTAGAAAACTTCCCAGGAGCTACCAAGCTTTCTTCCTCTTGTTATGGAGAGCCAGTGTGGTGTAGTGGTTAAGAGCGGTAGACTCATAATCTGGGGAACCAGGTTCGCGTCTCCGCTCCTCCACATGCAGCTGCTGGGTGACCTTGGACTAGTCACACTTCTTTGAAGTCTCTCAGCCCCACTCACCTCACAGAATGTTTGTTGTGGAAGAGGAAGGGAAAGGAGAATGTTAGCCGCTTTGAGATTCCTTCGGGTAGTGATAAAGCGGGATATCAAATCCAAACTCTTCTTCTTCTTCTTATGGTCCTAAATTACCCAGCAAAGTCTGGCACATGTCTGCTCCCGCTCTCCACCTTTTGAATATAGGCTCACTGCCTGCAACTCCCGCTTATCCCATATAAAAGGGAACAAACATGCTTGCCTAGCTCAGAGGGATGCTGTAAAAAGTCAAAGCTCTTCATCTCTAGATATACCATGAGGATGGATGTTGTATTTCCCATCGCAATTCTTTTTTTTAAAAAAAGGTTAACAATGTTTTCCATTGACGAGGCTCCCCTCCTCCTTTCTTTTTTTGATGGGAACCAATTCAGGCCCTGTAATTTGTTTGTGAGGAATTATCCCATGGCTAAATTTTCCAGTTGTGCAGAGGTTGAAATTCAGCCTGAGCACATAATAGCTCAACAGCCAGGAAAACCTGTCAAAACGAGTGAGCGCCCACTGACGTATCTTCCCTAGTCCCAGCAATGTTTTCTTACCAAGGAAAGAAGTGAAACCTGTCTTTTCAACAAAAGCCCTTTGTCTCATTAAAATCTTAGCGCTACTGAATATTTTAAGCCTGAGAGGCAAAATGTACTATTTATTTGCGCTAGAAAAGAGTGTGATCTGAGGGTTGCACTGATGTTTTGAATCAAAGACTGGATGAACAGAATTGCAGCAGCTTATCTGCCAAATCGTTTGCCAAATCTGGAATGAAATTTTGAAATTTTGCATGCTTTTCAAACTTTGAAATTTGCATTCAGCATTTGGAGGGTTTGGGGTTTCCACCTTTTCAGAAGGGTTGGTTAAAGGGAGGACTGAGGTTAATGTGAAATGTACCAAATGCTATGGAGAGTCAGTATTTGGACCTTGTTGGATGCTGTCAAATGTTGACTTTCTCTCCCTCCCAAATGAAAACATGGTAGCCAACTTGGAAGGGGAGTGAGGGAGAGTAAGGTGTTGGAGGTCTGAGGAGGATGCATCATGTAGATTGCCCAACACTGGCTAAACTAGTCTATTGCCTTCAGGGGCAGCAGAGCATGCTTTCCCGTCACCAGTGTTGAAGATTCAGCAAATGTCAGTACGTACATTGAATTTTGCGGGGGTGGGTGCTGTCTTGTCATTTGCCTCAGGCAGCAAAATGTCTTGGGTTGGCTCTGAGCAGGGAGGCACTAAGGGAAGGGAAGGGAAGGGTAGGGAACCTCAGCCCAGGGACCAAATTTGGCCTTCTAGGTCTTTCTGTCTGGCTCTTGGGATGTTTCCAAGCTACACTCCACCCTGGCCCTGCTTTTCACCCTGAGGTTTTGTGCCTGCCTGCATAGATGAAAGAGAGGAGTATGCAAATACGTCAAAAAGATAGCCCACTGTACAAAGGTGAAATTTAAATTTCTTACTCCGCCCACTGTAGCCTCTCCATCCCTGCACTATGTCTATGGTCTGGTTCACATTGAATCCTTTCCCCATTACCAGTGCTATTTTTCTAGAAAAAGAAGTGCCAGAAGTCACCACAAACACCTCCCTCATTCTCCTAGAATGGCAATGGCCGCCCACCTGAGAGGTGCAGGAACTGAGTTCCGGCTGAAAAAAAGCCCTGCCTGTTACCAAACTATCAGCAGCTGTTGGGTAGATGCTTACAACTTTAGTTGTTCCTACAACAGCAAGCACATGGATCAATGATATTGTCGGTGGTCACCCCCTTCAAAGTGAGGCCCACACTCACCCAGCCCTACAAAAGAGGCTCCTCATGAGACCGGAGGAACATCGCTCAGCTGTGAGGAGTGAAGGCTGCTCCCTGAAAGGCTCTTTCCACCTGGCCTAGGGGGCAGGGCCCAGACTCACCAGCCCTACTGAAGAGGCTCCTCATGAGGCAGGAGGAACATCGCCAAGCCGTGAGGCGTAGAGGCCGCTCCCCGCAAGGCTCTTTCCACCTGGCCTAGGGGGTGAGGCCCACACTCACCCATCCCTACAAAAGAGGCTCCTCATGAGGCCGGAGGAACATCGCCCAGCTATAGTTTTATTGTTTTGTTGATTTAATATGCTGTAAACTGCTTTGAGATTTTTTATTAAAAATATAAAGCGGTATAGGAAGGAAGGAAGGAAGGAAGAAAGGAAGGAAGGAAGGAAGGAATGTCTCTTTGATCGCTCTTTTGAGGATTCCAACTTGCATTTTTCTTTCTTCAGCTGCTCCACTCATATTTTCATTCTATTCTCATTGCTGCAATGGTATGATTCATTAAGCCAAGTGACCCAAATGAGTCATTTGGAATTAAGCAACGTGCTAAAATTAACCCATGGGATGTGTCAAGCTTGGGTGGGACCAGGATTTGGGTGAACCCTTGCTCCTCTGACTGCAACCTACAGATCCCATTGTTTATTTATTACATACAGTGGTACCTCGGGTTACAGACACTTCGGGTTATGCGTTTTCAGGTTGCGGACCGGAAAGGGTTACTTCCAGGTTTCGCCGCTTGTGCATGCGCAGAAACGCTAAATCGCGTCACGTGCATGCGTAGGAGCACTAAATTGTGTCACACGCATGCGTAGACGCAGCGCTGCAGGTTACGAACTCTGCGGGTTGCAGACGTGCCTCCATCACAGATTACATCCACAACCCAAGGTTCCACTGTATTACATCCCCTTTTCCTCCAAATAACTCCATTTGCCCCATGTTATCTTCATAATAGCCCTATGTCAGGATGCTGTCAGGGGCTCCCGGCTGGTTGCCCAGGAAAGTATAATGACAAGGAAAAGTTTCTTATAGTCCTTTTTTATTTCAGTCTTTACAGAGAGAGGCTATAGAATCCAGCCTCTTGGATAATGGCATTGTCCTGAGTGAATCTCCACCCCTCTGTCTCTCCCCCTTCCTCATTCATCATCGTCATCACCTCCTCCACAGGTGCCACTATGTGCCCTCTGTCTTTGAGCTCTTTGCTCTCCTGCTTTTAAGGCTCACTGGGTTCTGGGAGATGAAGGGTCTGGAATGCTTTCTAATGACAAAGCCGGGTGTTGCTCTGAATCTCCCATGATTTCCCAACTTTCCCCCTCATCTGCCTCTGAGCTGCGACCTTCCTCAAACCCCTGTTGTAAATCTATGCTGTCTTCCTCTTCCTCCTCCCTGGAAGGGTCAGGGTGGGGAGGCAGTCTCCACCACTCCTCCTCTGCCCAGTCCCTGTCACACTATGAGGTAGGATTGGCTGAGAGTGTTGATTAGGCTAAAGTCTGAGGATGTGGGTTGAACCTCCAGTCCTAGTCCAACACTCAAATTGCTACACCCTGCTTCACATAACCTGCAGAGGACCACCAGCCATCACAGATGAGCTTAGTACAGGGAGTCTACCTGACTGCTCAGATAACTCATCAGTCTCATTTGCCAATGATTTCAACCCTTGAAGCCAGCAACCCAGCTGAGTTTACACCAGGAAAATGGCAATGGTGAACTCAGGTGAAGTTGGCTCTGTGGAAGGAGTATGCAGTGAGCAGACTGGGTTTTAATGTTTATATTTCTGGTAGTGCTATATTTATTAGAAAATGTGTTTTACCAGGAATAAATTGTACTGAGGGAAAAGAAAACCTATGTCATGGGAATGCAAAATCTTGTGACTCCAGTTAAGGTCACGGAAATGCTGGATCGTTGCCTTGTTAATTTGTTAAATCCCTTTAAAAGTGTGTGTGTGTCATAGATAGGAAGGGTGGCAGCTGGAAGTTGGCTGGTTGTTAAGCCGTTGCTTTGCTGACTGTGGGAACTTCAAGCAGATACTGTGTTCGCAGGAGTTTGTGAGGACAAACAAGATATGGACAGATAATTTATGCACTCCTACGAAGGAGTTCTGGAAGCAAAAAGACCCTCTCTTGGGCTCAAGGGAGTGAAACACATTCCATTGGACTTAGTATATGAGTATGATACTGCTCTAAGGGACGTGGGTGGCGCTGTGGGTTAAACCACAGAGCCTAGGGCTTGCCGATCAGAAGGTCGGCGGTTTGAATCCTTGCGACAGGGTGAGCTCCCGTTGCTCTGTCCCTGCTCCTGCCAACCTGGCAGTTCGAAAGCACGTCAAAGTGCAAGTAGATAAATAGGTACTGCTCCGGTGGGAAGGTAAACGGCATTTCCGTGCGCTGCTCTGGTTCACCAGAAGCGGCTTAGTCATGCTGGCCACATGACCCGGAAGCTGTACGCCGGCTTCCTCGGCCAATAAAGCGAGATGACCCCAGAGTCGTCCGCGACTGGACCCTTTACCCTTTACCTTTATGATACTGCTTGTAATAGTTGCCATCCTGCAAGTAAAAGACTCATCTTCAAAGTCTTGTGTGTGGAGTCGACTTCATCTCTAGGGCTTCGAGTACTGCATCACTCTGCATGACTCCAGGAAAATAGCTAGATCATTTAACTCCTCTGAGCATTAAATTTCTGTCCCTCCCAAAGGAGCATTGACATTTGCCAGGGTCTTAAGCCCAGAAGAGAACCCCACCAGCCTAACCTTTCCATAGAGTGTACAAGAAGATAAGATGGAGCCTAAGATAATTTGCATGTTTTGCCTCCCCACAAACCAGGGCTTTTGTACAGCTGGAACTCACAGGAACTCAGTTCCAGCACCTCTCAGGTGGGTGTCATTGCCATTCTAAGAAAATGAGGAAGATGTTCAAGGTGAGTTCCAGCGCCTTCTAGAAAAATAGCAGTGCCCTGCACCCAGCATCAGCACTGTCCGCCTGCCCCATAACAAAAATGGTGACAAAGTTGGCCTCTCAAGGAAAAGCATTTCATAGCTACTATAGAAAGGGCTTCTTCTTTCCATGACAACCTCTGGACCTCTGCAGGTGGCACATGGAGAAGGGCCTCAGGTGATGATCTCAGGGTCCAGGCAGGTTCATATGGGGAAAGATGATCCTAGGGTTGCCATATGTCCTCTTTTTCCAGGACATGTCCTCTTTTTCATGGGTATGTAAAATGAGAGCCGTCACAGTGATCCACAGTTAAAAGGAGAAGTTGGCAAATGTGTCCTCTTTTTTGCTCATCAAAATATTGCAACCCTTAATTGCCGGGTTCCTGAGCTATAGAAAGTAAAAAAAAGGGAAAAAAAGAAAGCACTTTTAAAAATAAGCTCTGCCTCAAAGCATCTGTCTCTGGGTTTTTGAAAGCACACTGTAGTCTGCTTGCCAAGCCGCCGCCTTCCTTAAAAAATAAGGCACCAAATTATCTTTAACTCAGACAGGTGGTATTGTATAAAAAGAATGTGACCATATGAGAATGAGATGAAAACGTGCCGTCAATAATACTCTTGGCATTACACACACTCCTATGCACTAACAGAATGATGCACAGGTAAACTGTGGGGTTTTCTGTCCTTCTAAATATACCTATCCAGGTGACAGGGTAGCTGTAAGAAGCAGATATGTTCACTTGTGGGAAAATCTGATTTAAGTTGTTCCCAGACATAGTAAAGGGTGTTCTCTCTTTTTAACAACTCACAGAGAGGTTGCACTATGCAAAATATTGCTCAAGGTTATCCAATCTGGCAAAAGGCTAACTGTCTAACCTTGGGATACGAACATGAAGTTTGAAGAGCATTTGGAAACACTTCCCCTGTTTTGCTCTCCTGAGTTATGATTGATTGCCATCAGGGCCCTTTGGGAGTATAGACAGGCATAATTCAAATATCATAGAAATCACAACATTGGTTAGTCTACTTCAACATTGTCTACACAGAATGGCAGTGGTTGCCCATGGTAACAGATGGGGGATTTTCCCATCACCTATCTGGTGATGCTGGAGGTTGTATCATTGAATCATGGAGTTGAAAGGACAACAAGTGTCATCTAGTCCAACCCCCTGCAATGCAGGAATCTTTGGCCCAACGTGGGGCTCATGACCCTGAGATTACAAGTCTCAAGCTCTACCAACTGAGCCTTCTGTATTGAATTATAGCTCTTACCCAACAGAAAACTCACAGCGGGTCCATTAGTCATGATCTGAATGAGGCTTCTTCCTAGCTTCACCATTTGAATGGCATTTGTTGTTGTTGTTTAGTCGTGTCCGACTCTTCGTGACCCCATGGACCAGAGCACGCCAGGCACTCCTGTCTTCCACTGCCTCCCGCAGTTTGGTCAAACTCATGCTGGTAGCTTCGAGGACACTGTCCAACTATCTCGTCCTCTGTCGTCCCCTTCTCCTTGTGCCCTCAATCTTTCCCAACATCAGGGTCTTTTCCAGGCAGTCTTCTCTTCTCATGAGGTGGCCAAAGTATTGGAGCCTCAGCTTCAGCATCTGTCCGTCCAGTGAGCACTCAGGGCTGATTTCCTTCAGAATGGAGAGGTTTGATGTTCTTGCAGTCCATGGGACTCTCAAGAGTCTCCTCCAGCACCATAATTCAAAAGCATCCATTCTTCGTCAATCAGCCTTCTTTATGGTCCAGCTCTCACTTCCATACATTACTACTGGGAAAACCATGGCTTTAACTATACGGACCTTTGTCGGCAAGGTGATGTCTCTGCTTTTTAAGATGCTGTCTAGGTTTGTCATTGCTTTTATCCCAAGAAGCAGGCATCTTTTAATTTTGTGGATATCTGCAAACCCTGCTTCAGCCATAAATCTTGCCTTTCTTTCTATGTATCAGGTAGGCAGCCTTCTTTTAAAATAAAATAAAATAAAATGCTGGAAGTATGTCAGATCTGTCCCCCCCCCACTTTAATTACTCCCCCCCCCCAAAAAAAAACACCACCCTACATTTTTCCTCAAAAGAAGAAGTGCAAAACTGGGAATTGGGAAGAGATTTCTGAATGGCATCACCTCCAGCAGCCAATCAGTGTTCTCCTCAGGTGGCTTGTGCTGCAACCTTGGGGAACCCGTTTTTCCAGAGCTCCAGCGTGGAAGGAGAAAGTACTGTTGGACTGAACGCAGGGAGAACACGTTTTCCGTTTGCTTGCAGTGCTCTGGAAATCTCTTGTCTGCCTTCGCCTTTAGATGGCGCCACATGCTTCTCCCATACCTACCTCTCTGCAGGGCCCAGACAGGAAGGTTTGCTCTGCAAAAACCTGAGTCCACAACTCAAATCCATCAACAGCTCCAAGGCTGCACCAGGAAAAGCTTGTTTCTGAGACCTGTATTAACAACACTGCATCGAAGTCCCCGCTGCCTCAGCCCTCATTCCCCCATGGTAACCAGTAGAAAGCCAGGTGAGCAATGCCACCCTCTGCCCTCAGACTTCTTTCCTGTTCATTTCTCAGTTTTCCTGCCTTTAAAAAAGGCGTTCCTCCTGCTGTCTGCCATGTGTGTGCATATGTCTGTGTATAGCATGCTGAAGTCAGAAAGGCGCTATTTTCATTTGTTTTCCAAGACAGTAGCTGTATTTTTCTGTTGTCTCACCTCCCAAAAAACATCCCTATGCAGGGGTCCCTTCAGATGTCTTCTAAAAGTTGTCCAGTTACATATCTCCTTGGTTCGGGGGTCGGATAACTCCATACCCTCCAACATTTCTCTGATGAAAATAGGGACGTGGGTGGCACTGTGGGTTAAACCACAGAGCCTAGGACTTGCCGATCAGAAGGTCAGCGGTTCATATCCCCGCGATGGGGTGAGCTCCTGTTGCTCGGTCCCTGCTCCTGCCAACCTAGCAGTTTGAAAGCACGTCAAAGTGCAAGTAGATAAATAGGTACCGCTCTGGCGGGAAGGTAAATGGCATTTCCGTGCACTGCTCTGGTTTGCCAGAAGCAGCTTAGTCATGCTGGCCACATGACCCGGAAACTGTACGCCGGCTCCCTCGGCCAATAAAGCGAGATGAGCGCCGCAACCCCAGAGTCGGTCACAACTGGACCTAATGGTCAGGGGTCTCTTTATTTTACTTAAGGGAATGTGGGACATTCCGGGATCAAATCAGAAACCGGGACGGCTTCTGTGAATCTGGAACTGTCCCTGTAAAATAGGGACACTTGGAGGGTCTGGGCCAGGGGTTGACAAACACAGCCCGCTGGCTGGATCAGGCCCAATTGCCTTCAGGATCCAGCCCGCGGACTGTCTGTGGATCGGCATGGAGATTCTGTCCGTTTGGGCTGCGCCATTTTCCCCCACTGCACCATTCCATTTCCCCCCCTCTCCCTTTCACACACAGCGGTGGCGCCTCCTCCCTCCCACCTCCTGGCTTTTCCCTGCCCTGCCTAGGGGAGGAAGGGAGCTGGGCTGAGCTGGTTGAGCACCATTTTAAGCAGCCCCTCTCTGGAGCCAGCCGTTTTGCACTGATCATCTTCCCTCTGCCGCCGCCCTGGTCATAGCCTGTCAACCTTCCCTTTTTTTGGAGGGAAATTCCCTTATTCCAGCACTGTTTTCCACTGCTATCCCAGATTGTTAGATATCCTGTAGACTGTCCCCAGGACAGGTGAGGCTGCTGATCCCTTATTTTCAAATCTGAAAGTTGACAACTATGGCCCTGGTGCTCCTGTGGGCCAGAGAGCGGAGCGGATAGCATACCCAGATGCCTCTTCTTGTCTTTTGTGCCATGTAGTTCATCAGGAAAAGGAGGAGAGCGGCTCCTGTTGTCTGAGCGATCGTCTTTCAGGAAGCAACAGGGGAATTCCCCACTGCAGGGCTCTTCCCCAAAGCATGGGCCTGGGCTCACATGAATTAGGGTGACTCCTGCTTGCAATAGAATATGGGGCTCCTGCACACACCTTTCATTGTTGCTGCGGAGGAAATGTCAACAGGTGCAGTCTGCCTTCTCGTAGTGCCCCTGGCACAAGAAAAGTGTCACCTTCTGGAAGCTCCTCTCAGGAGCCTCCTCACAAAGTCCTCCCTTGCCTCTGGTCATCCCACAAGTAGTCCATGCTCTCCAACTCTCTGCACACAGGGATGAGGAAATCTGCCCAGGTCAGTTTCTCTCAGTGTCTTGTTTTTCAGTTCTGCACATCAGTCTGTGATTTAAAAAAATAAAAAAATAAATCCCCAGGAAAAGTAATCAGCATTTAGTGCAAATTTCTTCATATATATATATATATATTTGGCATGGAATTTTACCTAACATAGTGCACTTTTTGGTATGTTATTTTCACTAATATATATATATTTCTATGCACGTTTTACCCCAATATATGCATTTTTTTACACATTCTTTGGCCGGAGAATTGCACTGCAAACTATAGCATGCCCAACTCCCAGTTAGTGTGTAGCCCGAGGGCACTTTGCGTTTCCGAAATCACTTCTACTGCCCAGAATTTCATCCTACTCTAACCTGGCAAAGATTAACTATGCAGTGCCAACAATTTCATGATGTGAAGGTATTTTGAAGGTCATAGTTTGAGGAGGGAGGGAGTATGAACACCTTTTAAGAACCTTAGCAAAATCTCAGAGACTTATGGAGCAAATGAATGAAAATTAGAAATCAGGCATTCTTTAAAAGTTACCTCTGTCCAGAAATATACACATAAGTTTAAAGTTTTCTTTAAAAAACTTGGTTTACTTGAAACTCCTTATTATCAAAAATACATACCATCATATAAGCTCAACAGGCGTTGTAAGCGCCTGTGCAAATAGGAAAATTAAATAGGGAAATATCAATAGCATTCTAATTGGATATTCAAATATCTAAGATTTTGCATTGGTAATTGCAAGATATAGGGTTGAAACTCAATACCTCCCAATCGGTTGAAATGTAAGGTATGGAAGAATACAGATTAATACAGTATGTTTCTCAGAAGTAAATCCTCATGCTTCCAGCTGAACTTTCTCCAGGTTAGTGTGCAAAGGACTATAACCCTATATTCATTTACTTGGGAGCAAACCCCATTCAGCTTAGTGCAACTTAATTCTGAATAGAAATGTACATTATAGGCTTGTGCTATAAGGCTACAATAATAAATAAGAAATCAATTATTATTAGTAGTAGTATTAATATTACCTTTGAAGGTGACCCGGAAACTACAATTAATCCAGAATGCGCCAGCTAGACTTGTGACTGGGAGCGGCCGCCGAGACCATATAACACCGATCCTGAAAGACATACTTCCAGTACGTTTCTGAGTGCAATTCAAAGTGCTGATGCTGACCTTTAAAGCCTTAAACAACCTCAGCCCAGTATACCTGAAGGCAGGGGCATCTTACCCATAGAGGCTAGTGGTGTGGGGCACGGGAGCACCAAGTTCTGGAGGGTGCCAGGGAAGAGGTGGAGGCTGGACGTGGTGCCTCCCAGCATCAGCTCACCTGCCTGCTTCTGCCATGCCACGCCAAAGGAGCATCGCGCCCAGAGCCTCCGTCTGACATGGCCACCACAGCACGAACGGCCCTCCAGCCACTACCCACCTCCTCCAGCCCAGCCGGCAGTGCTGTCCTCCCTAAAAAAAGGTTGAGAACTCTGGGAAATGGGGGAGGGGGGTGCTGGAGGGAGCTTTGTACCACGGTGCTGGATATGCCTAAGACAGCCCTGCCTGAAGGAGCGTCTCTACTCCTATTGTTCTGCCCAGACACTGAGGTCCAGGTCAAGCTCCAAGGGCTTCTGGCAGTTCCCTCACTGCGAGAAGCGAGGTTACAAGGAACCAGGCAGAGAGCCTTCTCAGTAGTGGTACCCGCCCTGTGGAATGCCCTCCCATCAAATGTCAAAGAAATAAACAACTATCTGACTTTTAGAAGACATCTGAAGGCAGCCCTGTTTAGGGAAGTTTTTCATGTTTGATGTTCAATCGTGTTTTTAATATTCCGTTGGGAGCCTTCCAGAGTGGCTGGGGAAACCCAGCCAGATGGGCGGGGTATAAATAATAAATAATAATAATTAGTAGTAGTACAGTCGACCCTCCAGATACGAACTTAATTCGTCCCGGGGGTCCGTACTTACCCTGAAAAGTCTGTATCCAGAGGCACCGCTTCTGTGCGATAGAGCGCTTCTGTGCATACACGAAGAAACCTGGAAGTATAGACTTCTGGGTTTGCCGCGTTTGCAACCTGAAATTAATGTAACACGAGGTACCGCTTGGACTACTGCAATGCGCTCTACGTGGGGCTACCTTTGAAGGTGACCCAGAAACTACAACTACAGTGGTGCCTCGCAAGACGAAATTAATCCGTTCCGTGAGGCTCTTCGTATAGCGGTTTTTTCGTCTTGCGAAGCAAGCCCATTGACAGCTTAGCGGATTAGCGCCATTAGCGGTTTAGCGGCTTTTAGCGGATCAGCTGATAAGCGGCTTATCAGCGGATCAGCTGATAAGCGGATTAGCGGCTTAGGAAAAGGGGGGGAAGGGGGAAAAACCCGCAGGAACTCGCAATACATTTCGTCTTGCGAAGCAAGCCCATAGGGAAATTCATTTTGCGAAGCGCCTCCAAAACGGAAAACCCTTTCGTATAGCGGGTTTTCCGTCTTGCGAGGCGTTCGTCTTGCGGGGCACCACTGTAAAACTAATTTTAATGTAGTTTTCATCTTTGTTGGAAGCCGCCCAGAGTGGCTGGGGAAACCCAGCCAGATGGGCGGGCTACAAATAAATTATTATTATTATTATTATTATTATTATTATTATTATTATTATTATTTTACCACTGTATTATTAACCAACTTTTCAATGAGAGCACCTCACTGAGCGCGCTCAGCAGGACCTACCTGAGAATCACCATGTTTAGGATTGCACTAGAAAGAGCGGCCATCATTCCTATTTTACTATAATTTCTCTTTGTAGCAGATAAAGATCAGCTCACACGAAACTGGCATAATTTTTTGGCTGGGAGCTGGAATTTGACACGCTGATCTCATACAAATGAAAGTCTCCTGTATGCATGCCTTTTCAATAAAACATTTGGAATCAATATTAGATTCCTCCATGCCATTCAAAATGGATATTCCAGTGAATAAAGAACAGGGAAGATTTTCAAGCTGGTCTCTTGGGATGGGCGGGTGGGATGAGATCTATTTTTCTTTCTTTCCTTTTTTTGCTGTGAGAAGAGAGGTCTTCTGTTTTTTGACCCCCTATTGCTAGCCTCGCACGGTGCAGCCTCATATATTGGTAATATAATGAGGAAGATGCGCTTGGTTACACTTGCGGAAAGGCTATACGAACAAACTGACAATACTGATTTTTTTTCCCCTGCCCAGAGCAGGGCTCCCAGGTACAATGAGCATGCTTGCTTCTTCCTGTACCAGGTTAGAGCAGTTCCTCCTCAGGAAAAGCCATTATTTAATTGGCCCACACAGCTGTTGACAGCTCCTCCTCGGGGAAAGCCATTATGCAGTAGACAAGATTCTTCCTGCTAATGGAACTGCATTGCATGGAAGGCAGAGCACCTCGGCGACATAATTAGCTTACCTCAATTTCAGGTGAAGCAGGAGCAGCCACCTCTTTGACACCAAACCTCACACACCAGGGCTCTAGAATGAGGTACAAAACTCCCCTTCCTTGCTCTTTCTTCACATTTTGCCGTGGCTTTCAAGGGATATGGCTGACCTTTCTCTCGCACGTGTGCCCAAATGGGCAAGGTGTCTACAGCATGAATAAACCTTGCCAATGTTCTTCTTGACTCTCCTGCATCTATATAGCACCACGTTCCTTGAGGGGGAGAGGAAAGTGGCCCAAGGCTTCCTTTCAATTAACAATACAGAAAGCAGCATAAATAAATTGTAGGCTTTCCTCCTGTTACGCAGGAATCATGGGAAACTTGAAAACATGGGAGGACACCTCATTGGCCTGGCCTTCACATGACACAAAACCATGGTTTATTATTATTTATTAAACCATGGCTTAGTGTTATGTGTGAACCCTGCCTAGTGGCTAAACAATGATATATTTACTGCCAACAAACCATGTTCTGGTTTGTTGTTGGGTTACGAACCTTGGTTGAACAGGAAAATGGCTGTAAAGTGATTGGTCATTTTATTACTATCCTTGTTCTTTGATGTGGGATGGGAGAGGGAGCTAGACTGAGTTTAAAAGCAAAGAGAAATGGACCGTGCAAATTAGATCTCTTTTTGCTAGTCTTCCAGTTTACCATTAGCACACACCATCATGTACCTGTGGTTGACTCTGCAAACACGAAGACTCGTTTACCAAAAGCAAACATAAAAGCCAGTGCAAGAGGCCTTCAGCTTTGCAGCACAATGTGCAATGAGTGCAATACATAAAGCATGCAGATTATTCTATGCCTGCTCCTTCTCCATCACCAAGCTATGGTTATCATCCAAGGCCAGGATCATAACAAGTGGCACATATTGCTTATAATATGATATGACAGCTTGAAACAGACACCAGCATTTGGTCAACCCAATATTGGTTGAAAGCAGTGTTTTTTTCCTGGGGGGTACAAAGAGGTATGCATAACCCTAAACAATTTGTGAATCTAATGGGAGAAGAAACTTTTTTTTACACATTTTTTTAGTTTCTTCTCCAGCACGGTGAATTGTCAGTTCCATTGCTACCCCCAATGGCGGACTCATTCCCTTTTCCAGTGTTTCCTGAGTCTCAGATGGAAGCGGGCGTTTAATGTGTGAAGCAGTGTGGAATGTGGATGTGTGGTGTTTTACTGATGAAAGTTTGGCTTCATTGGGGGGCAGCATTTTAATATGCGTAATGGATGTTCTTTATTCTTTGGTCCATTTACTGTATTAATTTTTCCTGATTTGAACTATAAAATGGTGATTTTCTTGAGTCAAAATGACAGTACCCCTAACATTTATTAATGTTTTAAGAAAAAAAGCACTAGTTGAAAGGATATTGGTGTGATGTGTCTGAGGACACTCTCGCCTCCACTTTCGCTAATCCCACACCTAGAATCTAGGTATACTATATAGAATGTAGTCATTTTGTTTCTCACATCTGAGATTTAATTTTCTACATGCTATAAGGAAGCAGGAAGACAGTATATCCTCAATAGATCTTAATATTCAGGTAGGGCTACATTGGCAGAGGCCATCCTTCAAGCAGTTAGGTCCTACATCATTCAGGGCCCTATAAGTCATTGACAGTTGCTTGAATTCAGACAGGAAACAGATTGGCAGGAGGGAAATTTCCTAAGAACCAGCCTTATGCCTCTGGCTAACTGCCCCACTCAAGAGCAGAGTTTCTTACTGAGTTGCACCAGCTGAACTTTCTGTATCAACTTCAAAACAAACCCCATGTAAAGTACCTTACAGCAATCAGTGTGTTCCTGTCAAGGAGCAGCTGTAGCAGGCCTGAACAACTGAAGCTTGCGGAAGGTACTTCATGACACTGAAGATACCTGACCCTCAAGTGACAAAGCTGGATCCAGTTGTAACCTCCACTCCCCCACTAAAAAACAAATTATGCTCCTGTTCCTTCAAGGGAAGAGCAAACCTGCAGGAAGAAGGTCACCTGCCAGATTCACAGATCTGAGAACCAGAACCACCAAGCCAAACCACCTCTGTACTTTTTTTAATTCTACCTTCTGTAACCAGTAAGAGTGGAACTAGAGTAACACAAAGAGTGGAACCACATTAGCACCAATGCTTTACTTCCAGCTTGACAGAGCTCGCCCGGTGAGGATCTGAAACCAGACAGAAATCTCTCTCTCTCTCTCTCTCTCTCTCTCTCTCTCTCTCTCTCACACACACACACACACACACACACACACACACACACACACACTTCTCCTTGTACAAAAGCTTGGATCTCACCCATGCTGTATGAAGGCACCTTGCATTTCTCTCTTGTTATCTGATCAGTGGCAGAGCATTCCTGACGGGTGCAGAGGGTGCCCTCCCAGGCATGGGATAGCCGCTCATGCACCCACCAATCCTGCTTCCTTCCTCTCCCATTCCCACTCACCTGCCTCCTTCCCGTCCTCTCCCCTGCCTGCCTGCCTCCTCCAGCCACGGGGCAACGGTCCCACGCCTACTGCCAGCTGTCAGGGGAAGGGGGGAGCTGATGCGCCATGCTTCTGGCTGGAGGAGGCAGGTGGGCAGGGGAGAGGGTGGGAAGGAGACAGGCGAGTGGGAAGGGGAGAGGAAGGAACTGGCAAAGCGGTGCAGCAGCTCCCCCTACCCCTTCCCCCAACGGCTCGTGGTAGGCGTGGGAGTCTGGGTCAAAAGTGGGCGGAGCACCAAGTGTCACTCCTGCTTAGGGATGACACCTGGAGCGGCGACCCCCCCACACACCTACCTTCCTCTGCCAGTGTATCTAATGGTAAGTAGTTAGGACTATCTAAAAATTGAGAATGCACTAGGGGCCATAGGAAGTGGCATAAGAACAGGAAGACAAATATGTCACTGTAAGTTGGCACCCAGTTCTATCAGTGAAGCTATTCCACCGGTGAAATTCCACCAGAGAGCAGGGAACATCTCAAGGGATTATTCAGATGGGTGGGGATAAACCATGTCAAAACCCCCTTCACTCCCTGACATGGCCTCATGAACAGTGAAGCCTTGTGCATTGTAGCCAACGGGACAAAAGAGGAACTGGGACACAACTCCTGCTATGTTCACAGCATGCTATAAATGTATGGTAGGATCCACATCTCCCTCACTCTCACAGAATCTGGGTGGGACTGGAGGACATGATAAAAGTTTGGCAGGCTATTGGTTTCTCAAAGAAAGCTTAGCAAATTTGGTAAAGAATTCAAAGCATGCAGGAAATAATTTGATGGAAAAGTACAATGGCCATACATACTGTGCAGTGCTTGAAGTAATGTGCTGTATTATTAAGTTGGTTCCTGCGAAGATTGCCACATAGGCAGCCAGCATGTCCTCACCTTGCACACTGGATAGGCTAGCAAATAATATTAGGCCTTATTAGCGAGATCCTTACCCTTTTCATGTATATTTCCTCTTTAAGCTAACTGTGCCTTTTACAAGATTTGTGCAAAATTTGGGTTTGCAAGATGAGTGCCACCGAGTCCTCAGAGGTATCATTTGCCCTACTCCTTGAGAACCAAATCTCTCACGCTTCCGTCAGCTTAACACAGGTGATCTGAGAAAGGTTACTGCCATAATTGGCTATATGAAAATATACATGCTGTGATTGGTCCTTTGACTATGGGGAAACATGATGTCAGCATCATCAGATTTTCCAGGTAATCTTGGGAGCCCATCTGTTATCAGGAAGGGAATCTCTAGTGCTGTTTGAATGTGGGTTGTATACAAGAAGGGGTGGCATCAGATACATGCTGCCAACTTGGCTCCTGAATACACTGCCAGTATGCCTGCTTGGACCAAAAAGTGAACTGCAGAGTCTTATGGAGCAAATATGACTACAGAAACTTTGCAAACTATGACTGAAACAAGCTAAGTGTGTTGTAATGGCAGCTGTGTGGGACCAACAATCAAATTCCTGCTTTACAACCCACCTTGCTCGGTGACCCTGGGCCTATGTCTATCAGACTCACCTACCTTGTAGGGTATTGTGAGAATAAAAAAAAGTTGTGGGGAGAACCCAGCATTCCACTGTGATCTCCTTGAAGGAAACATGCCCTCTAGATGATAGAGGGAGGATGAGGAGCCTAAGACTCTCCAGAAGTTGACCGCCAGTCTTTATCAGTCCCAACTGCTGTGTCCCATAGTCAGGGAAATGGGAATTGTAATCCAACATAATCCAGAAGGCTGTAGGATCCCCAACCCTGGTCTAGAGTTATTCAGCTACACTGACCATCAACCACAACTAGCATGGCCAAGGATCAGGGTTCATTGGAGTTGTACACTTGGAGGAGGCCAGGCAGTGAGGCATTTTAGATTTCAGAGATGGTGGAGTGTTCTCAGCAAAGTTTAAATGTGGTCACCGCTGCCTGCTCCTATCTGGCCTCCTTTTTTCCTTTCCCCACTGCCTTCAGTGCATCAGGGTTTCCCAGGATGCTTCAGATGACAGTGGCAGTGCAGTGTTTTGCTTTAAGTGGGAAAATGTCTTGGGACAGCCCTAGATGAGCTTGAGGAACTGATACCAGTTTCCCAATGTCTGGTTGAAAGTCACGTAGCAGGAGTCTTAAATCACCATGTTTAATTATCTGGAGTTGATTCCTTCACTTGGAGAGGAGTTGGGTGATCAGACTAAAACCACATTCCACCAAATATGATGTCAGAAATGCAACAAGGAGCTACTTAACCACTGTCTGTCGTGCAGGACAGTGAGTTCTCTAACCAAAACTCTTGGTATGATTTCTTAAACTTTGGCTTCAGCCCAATGTTATTTTGTAGCTCAGATAGATCTTCCTCCACTACCCCAACTTTGTCACCCAATCTGGAATTTCCTTCAGAAGAAGATCCTCAAATCGTTCAGATATATCTTTATAATGGTTACCAAAAAAAAAAACTTGCAATCATCATCTTGTATCCAAACTTCTTCATCTTCTAGCTCAGGCAGGCTTGGAAATTGGTATGGCTCACGATAGCCTATATTGTATTTGAACAGAGTAAACTTTGAAATAAACATAGAAATGACCTGTTTGGCCTTAATAAAATTGACCTCATTTCCTTGCAGCTGAAAATCCATTTCATTGAATAATAAGTGAAAACCCACCTAGAAAACCCACCTGCCCCCAGAAGGTGGTACTGCCCAGTGGGTTACAGCCGGTCATACATTCATAGAAAAAGTTGATGTTTCTTAGATATAAGTGTTAAAGTTCGTCTTTATCCTCTAACAATTCAAATAACCTTCCAGAGACATTGCGCAAACTAGTTAATAGCATGTGAAATGTTCGTGGAAAGATGGTGAATCATTCAGAAACTGATACCAGCTGCTTAATTTTTTTTTATTTTTGCATTAGCACACCTAGTATAAAGATTTGGAAGCCATTTATTTCACATGAAAGGCCTTTCTCTTTAAAGCCTGGTGCAGGAGGGCACCATTTGAACTTGGCGAATATTCACAGGAGAATTTTGAACCTTTTGCTTTCATCCAGGAGAAAAGACCACTGTGGATTTGGACATATGAATTCAATTCTTCTTTGCCTTCTTCTAATTTGCAGTCTCATCCCACTCTCCCTCTAGGCAGCTTAGAAAGGAGATTCCCCGCTATGGTGGCCACGAGTACAAATTTACAGAGGGCTGTACTTTATCTGAAAGGCTCTCAGAAGACAGCTCTCCATTTGAAGTGCTTTCTGCTCCAAGTCTGATTTAAAGATCAAGAACCATATGAAGGGAGATCAAACCCCTTGAAGTTGCATCAACAATGTGCAGTCCCGGACAGCACACTGAGCAAGGACCACAGGACATAGCAATCATTGCAGTACATCTTTTTCTGCAAGTGGCTCCTTGTTTGAAGAATGCTCTCCCTGGGGAAACTTGCCTGGCGCCTTCATTGCATATCTTTAGGCACCTGGCAAACTCATTCCTCTTTTCCCAGGCCTTTAGCTCATTAAACAATCTATGGCCTTTTAAAGTGGGAGAGGGGGTTATTTTGTTTGTTATGTATTTTTCTGTTTTTATATTGAAAACTGCCCTGTGATCCTCAGATGAAGAATGGCATAGAAATATAATATATATGATGATATAATAATAATAATAATAATAATAATAATAATAATAATAATAATAATATATAAAATCTGTACTGTATTTAAATTACAGTAATTATTTCCTAAATTTCCATATGCGATCTGGAGCCTCCTTTGCCATTGTTTTGGGAGATGAATTTCCTTCCCCCTTTTTGTTTTCTGTGATGTGTAAACAAACAACTACATGACTTTTAGAAGACATCTGAAGGCAGACCTATTTAGGGATTTTTTAAATGTTTGATGTTTTATCGTGTTTTTAATATTCTGTTGGGAGCAGCCCATAGTGGCTGGGTAAACCCAGCCAGATGGACAGTGTATGAATAATAAATTATTATTATTATTATAAATGGCCACCCTACTCCCTGTTACTCAATGCCCATAAGAGCACCTCGCAACACTTTGATAGCCTTGGATGAAAGATGATGGTGAATGGCTTATGGCTACCCAATGAGCTTTAGAGCAGGGAGGCGGGGCCAACATCTGAGGAAGTTCTGGGCAAATGTCCCCATCTGTAGTTGATGGAGCCTGGCACGCTTGGCTTAATATAATGGCAGCATTCTCTTAGCATGATTGGGTAGATGGGAGTAGTAGTAGTAGTAGTAGTAGTAGTAGTAGTAGTAGTAGTAAGGTAAAGGACCCCTGCATGGGGTTATTAGGTTACCCAGCACTCTGGGCAGCTTCCAACATATACAAAAGCATCATAAAACAGCAGACTTTTTTTAAAAAAATCTTCTCTCTACAGGATTGTCTTCAGATGGCTTGGGGGGTGGATAACTCTGACATTTCTCCAGTGAAAATAGGGACATCCTAAGGAAAAGTGGGACATTCTGGGATCAAATCAGAAACTGGGACGGCTTCTCTGGAAAATAGGGACACTTGGAAGGTCTGCTAGCGTGCACTGACAAATGGTTTCTAACACCTAGGAAAAGAACAATTCCTTATGCCTTGAGTAGCTTTGCTCAGAAACATAGGGGAAGTGAAAAAAGCAAAGGGTTGCCTTGAAGGAGTCACATGAAAGAGAACTTCTGCAATTTTAACTTTCTTCGCATTATGCAGCCCCCAGGGGGTATGGAGTCTGAACATATTTATTGCTTAATCCACCAGTCACTGTTATTCAGGCTTATTTATTTAATTTTTGCAGACAAGGGAGAGGCCTCTTGCAATAATTTACACACACACAGTTATTCGCTGTGTAACCAACCAACCCCCTGACCCCAGCTGTGCATCATCTTAAAAGCATCTATAAAATGCACTGCTTATTTACTATTGGGGCCTGTTCTTAGTGAATGTCAGTAAGCAGCTCCTGAAATATGTGGACCAGGGGTGGAAGAATCTGTCCATTTCAGTTATTTCTGTTTCTCATTTTTCCCCAGTCTTAAACTGAGTTCTTCACATTTATTCATTTGCTTTTTAAAAAAATCAAACTTTCACACATATTCCTCAGCATTTTAGTATGACTTTCTCCTCATAAACACATTTTGTGTTTGCACTTTTGACTAATGTAACACATTTTTCCAAGCAATTTCTCATAAAACAATGAACTTAGTATGATATTTTCAGGAATATATTGAGGTTTGTTTGTTTTTGGGCCATCTTCTCTCTGATATACATATTTTTGTATGCATCCTTTGGTTTGGAAAACTGCATTGCAAAATTCACGTGTGAATGTCAAAGGATTGCTGCATCTCTCAGTTCTCATATTGTTGCAGAAGGTATGTATGCATTTGATAGTTTCCAGTTTAAATGACTCTACAGTGGTGCTTCGCAAGACGAAATTAATCCGTTCCGCGAGTCTCTTCATCTTGCGGTTTTTTCGTCTTGCGAAGCACGGCTATTAGCGGCTTAGCGGCTATTAACGGCTTTAAGAAAAAGGAAACAAACTCGCAAGAACTCGCAAGAAGTTTTGTCTTGTGAAGCAAGCCCATAGGGAAATTCGTCTTGCGGAACGACTCAAAAAATGGAAAACTCTTTCGTCTTGTGTGTTTTTCATCTTGCGAGGCATTCGTCTTGCGAGGTACCACTGTAATTTCTCCACTGTTCCCTAGTAAGTGGGGAAATGTTCATTATTAGATTCAAAATGTGCCCAAGGATCATAATGCTATTAAGAATGAAGATTTTTTATAATAATAATAATAATAGAATTTGGATTAAAAAAATCCCTTTGCATGCTGAACATTGCATATACTCACTTACCTGAAAAACCTAGGGTTTAAAGAAGGATCTCTCTTTGTTTCTGTAGTCCTCTTGTGCAGAGTTTTAGTGTCAGGAGCCTAACTGTATCAAACAGGCTTATCTCCCACTTGGACTATTGAAATGCACTCTACGGGGGGCTACCTTTGAAGGTGACCCAGAAACGTCAACTAATCCAGAATGCGGCAGCTAGACTGGTGACTGGGAGTGGCTGCCAAGACCATATAACACCAGTCCTGAAAGAGCTACACTGACTCCCAGTACATTTCTGAGCACAATTCAAAGTGTCGGTGTTGACCTTGAAAGCCTAAACAGCCTTAGCCCAGTATACCTGAAGGAGCGTTCCCACCTCCATTGTTCAGCCCGGACACTGAGGTCCAGCTCCGAGGGCCTCCTGGCTGTTCCCTCACTGTGAGAAGAGAAGCTACAGGGAACCAGGCAGAGGGCCTTCTCAGTAGTGGTGCCTTCCCTGTGGAACGCCCTCCCATCAGATGTCAAGGAAATCTGACTTTTAGAAGACATCTGAAGGCAACCCTGTTTAGGGAAGTTTTTTTATGTTTGATGTTTTATTGCTTGATGATGATGATGATGATGATGGGAGCCACCCAGAGTAGCTGTGGAAACCCAGCCAGATAGGCGGGTTAGAATAATAAATTACTAAATTATTATTATTATTAGGCTTCCCCTTCACCCTCCCATGCGTGGATAGTGGTGGGACCTGGCAGGAAGCAACAGAGAGACTGGGGCCAATGTGTATACCCCCCCCCAATCCATGCTATTCCAGAAGAAGGGCGGAAAAACAGCAGAAGAGCCGAACACTGCATACAGATAAGGGCAGAGGTGAAACACCACCTGAAGCTTACTAATACCATACCTCGGACACATTTTGGACGGCCCTTTCTTTGTCTTCCCCCATCTTTTAATATCCTTCGAAAAAACTGTTGTCTGTGATCACAGCGGGAGATGGTCGACAATAGGAAACAGTCGCAGATTTCCTTCTCCTGTTTTTGATCTAAATAATTCCAAATCTGGAATCCCACATCCAGCGACAGCGACTTTTTTTTTTGCATTTTCTGTTTGTTTGCTTTGACTGAGGTGACACAACTCCACTGAGTGTGCTAAGGATTGAGTAGCGTGGAAAGGTGGAAAATGCCAGAGACTTGCACATAAGTTAGTCATTCGCCGTAGAAAGCGGCTTCCGGCTCATCTTTCACTCTTATACTAATGAAGCGAATTAACAATATTGACGAGATAAATCTTGTCTTAGTTCTCCGTGAGTCTTCAAGGCATTGAGAGCTTTGCTTTGCTTGATACGTAGAGGCAAGCCCATGTTCCTTAAACCATTTGTTTTATTGCTTATTAAACTATGTAGTCATATTTCTAATCCATGCCAAAAGAAGACCTGAGCCATGTGATTAAACTGCTACTTTCATCAGAAGACTTGGAAGAAAACACACTGGCAGGAGCACTGCATGAGCTAAGAGCTATAAGAGCTGTCTATACCTGCCTGACAGCATGATTTTGTACAGAGCTATTCAGAAGGGTGTCCCGCTGAATGAAAGAGGTCTTGCGCCCAGGAAAGTGGGTTCAAATGGCCTGATAAATAGAATTCCTCTTTAGACATTGAAGCACAAACTGAGGAGGTGTCAGGCACACCCGTTCCACGCAAACCTCACTTTGAGCAGAAAGGTCCCAAGGGGAGCTCCTAAGTGCCGTTGACTGAAATTGTCCCGGGAAACCCTGATAATAAAGTGGATTTGGGGATAGGGGTGGGCCTGGTGTATATGCATGAGGGGGGAAATCAATGAAATGGGTTGTACCTTTCTGACTGCTGTCTTTCCATCAGTTACTAAGCATCACATGCCAAGATATGATAGCCATCTTCAAATATCTAAAGGGCTGTCACATGGAAGATTGAGCAAGCTTGTTTTCCCCTGCCCCAGAGGGTAATAATAATAATAATAATAATTTATTATTCATACCCCGCCTATCTGGCTGGGTTTCCCCAACCACTCTGGGCAGCCTCCAACAGAATATTTTAAAAAACAATAAAACACCAAACATTAAAAACGTCCCTAAATAGGGCTGCCTTCAAATGTCTTCTAAAAGTCAGATATTTATTTCCTTGACATCTGATGGGAGGGCATTCCACAGGGCGGGTGCCACTACCGAGAAGGCCCTCTGCCTGGTTCCCTGTAACCTCACTTCTCGCAGTGAGGGAACCGCCAGAAGGCCCTCGGAGCTGGACCTCAGTGTCTGGGCTGAATGATGGGGGTGGAGACACTCCTTCAGGTATACCAGAACCAATGGATTCAAGTTACAAGAAAGGTGATTCCATCTAAGGCTGAAAGAGTGTGCAGAGTTTGTGGCTTGGGGCCACAATTCGTTTGCCTCACTCATTTACCTTATGTAAAGTAGATGTTTTAGCAGCAAGTGTCGGACCGAAGGAGGGATTTGGTGTTTGGGGGCTCAGATTCCATCTCTGTCTTGCATTTGTGCTTACTGCCCCCCAACCCCAAGCAAGGAATGTTTCTCCACCTGGTCCAACTTTCTGTTTCCACCAAATGCCTCTCAGAGTGGGAATCTTATGAACAGGACACAAAGCAGCCTTCTCACAAAGGAGCCAGTGTGGTATAGTGGTTAAGAGTGGTGGACTCGTAATCTGGTGAACCGGGTTCGCATCTCTGCTCCTCCACATGCAGCTGCTGGGTGACCTTGGACCAGTCACACTTCTCTGAAGTCTCTCAGCCCCACTCACCTCACAGAGTGTTTGTTCTGGGGGAGGAAGGGAAAGGAGAATGTTAGCCTCTTTGAGACTCCTTCGGGTAGTGATAAAGCGGAATATCAAATCCAAACTATTCTTCTTCTTCATCTTCTTCTTCTTCTTCTTCTTCTTCTTCTTCTTCTTCTTCTTCTGTTCATTGCTCCTACAGTCTGATTATCTTGGGGTAGAATGCTGCATAACATGGAAGTTCCATTGAGCTTCCATGGTCAGAAATGTGATACAACCAGCAGGAGGAGCTTGGGGTAGGACAGGAGCTAAGGGAAGGTGGGACAGGAGCAGTTTAGCAGGCTGGAGGGAAACCAGTGACCCCTCTGCTTTTGAGAGGCGCAAGCTGCCACAGCAAATCTCAGTGTTAATCCAGTTTATTGATGACACATGGCCTCACATCCTGCCCCTCCTTCAGCCTACATGCATCGGAATGTCCCTTGCCTCACATAATACATGGCCCGGGGGCATGTGCAGTCACTGAGTGGAAATAAGCCTGGTTGACACCATAATTATCGCAGCACCTTCCTGCTGCTGAGTCACAGACCCTTGGCTCCTGTTTGCAGCCATCTAGAACACTGGGACTCAGAAGGCCACACCTCCTCCCCCAGTTCTAATGAATGAGATCAAAGTCCTAGGCTATCCTTGGAGAGGTGTCCCCCCACCCTCTCTCTCTCGCACACACACAGTGTCACATTTCTTCACATGACATGTCCCATTATGCCCTTAAGAGCTGCATGAACTAAAGAAAATATTCAAGGTGATTCTTCCAGAAAAAAACCCCAGAAGCATTTCTTTTAGGGATAACCAGGGCGGATGTTCCCAAATGGCTGATGAACTTGTTTTTCTATGCAACGGCATACAGTGGTACCTCGGGTTAAGTACTTAATTCATTCCTGAGGTCCGTTCTTAACCTGAAACTGTTCTTAACCTGAAGCACCACTTTAGCTAATGGGGCCTTCTGCTGCCGCTGCACCGCCGGAGCACAATTTCTGTTCTTATCCTGAAGCAAAGTTCTTAACCTGAAGCACTATCTCTGGGTTAGCAGAGTGTATAACCTGAAGCGTATGTAACCCAAGGTACCACTGTATTAGAAGAGGCAGATTTTAAGGAGGTTATTGTAAACATGTAAAAAACGCAAGCAGGATTTGAATGGAAAACAGAAGTAAAATATGTATTTGGAAATAAGCTTAGGGTACAGAATAAATGCAGCAACAGTAGAAAATATGAGGAAACCATGGAAGAGTCGACAAGAAGTCCAATGGGAATTGAATATCAACGGGAAAGTATGCATTTGTATTAAATTTGAAAATTTTTGAAACTTATATACAGACGTACCTCAGAAGTCGAATGGAATCAGTTCCAGAAGTCTGTTCGACTTCCAAAAAGTTCGGAAACCAAGGCGCGGCTTCAGATTGGTTCTCAATAGCGCAGGCGGGCCAGAAACAATAGCGGAAGCTGCGCCGGACATTCGGCTTCCAAAAAACATTCAAAGACTGGAACACTCACTTCTGGTTTTTGATCATTCAGGAGCTGGAACGTTCGACTGCCAAGGTGTTCGGGAGTCAAGGTACAACTTTGTGTGTGTGTGTGTGTGTGTGTGTGTGTGTAGACCTGCATGACAAGCAGAAATGAGCCCACTTTCCAGCTTTTCCAGGCAAAGGATCCAGTGATGGGGAAAGCTGTTCTTGTGGTGCAAGGAGGGGATTTTGGATTCTTACAGGAGGCCTCCTCTCTGGGTGGTTTTTTACTTCAAAATATGGAAGGTAAAGGTAAAGGTAAAGGGACCTCTGACCATTAGGTCCAGTCGTGACCGACTCAGGGGTTGCGGCACTCATCTCGCTTTACTGGCCGAGGGAGCCGGTGTACAGCTTCCAGGTCATGTGGCCAGCATGACTAAGCTGCTTCTGGCGAACAAGAGCAGCACACGGAAATGCCGTTTACCTTCCTGCTGGAGCGGTACCTATTTATCTACTTGCGCTTTGACGTACTTTCGAACTGCTAGGTTGGCAGGAGCAGGGACTGAGCAACGGGAGCTCACCCCGTCGCGGGGATCCGAACCGCTGACCTTCTGATCAGCAAGTCCTAGGCTCTGTGTTTTAACCCACAGCGCCACCCATGTCCCACGTCAAAATATGGAAAGCCAGCCCTATTTCCTACTTATTCTGCTGCGAAAGGCAATCTGCACCAAAGTCCTGTCCTATACCAGCACGCACTGCTGCAACTATGGCACAGTTCCAACCTGAGGCTTGATCACAGCTACCAAGGGATTTAAGTCACTGGTGTAGCTAAGGGGGCTCTCCCTTCCCTGGGTAAAAATGGACGCCCCAAGGTAGTGTGATTTGGGAAAATGCCATAGCTCAGTGGTAGAACATATGTTTTGGATGCAGAAGGTCCCAGATTCAATCCCCGGCATCTTTAGGTACGGCAGCTTGGATAGCGCAGTTGGTGTGGTGCTGATAATTCCAAGGCTGCTGGTTCAATCCCCTTTATGGGGCAACTGCCTATTCCTGCATTGCAGGGGGTTGGACTAGATGATCCTCAGGGTCCCTTCCAACTCTACATTTCTATGATTAAAACCCTGGAGAACAGTTGCCAGTCACCCAAAACAATACTGAGTTGGATGAATCAATGGTCTGACTCAGTGTAAGGCAGATTTCTTCATTCTATTACTAATGGTATAACAACAACAACAACAACAACAACAACAACAACAACAACAACAACACTTTTATTATTTATACCCCACCCATCTAACAACAACAACAACAACAACAACAACAATACTTTTATTATTTATACCCCACCCATCTGGCTGGGTTTCCCCAGCCACTTTGGGTGCCTTCCAGCAAAATAAAAATGTCAAACATTAAAAAACTTCCCTATTATTATTATTATTATTATTATTCCTATGCACACTGACTTGAATGTAACAGCACAATCCTACAGTATGTCTACTGAATTAAATTCATTGGCACTTACTCCCAGCCAGGTAACTGGGGTTAAGATTGCAAACTGAAGTTATGTATACATTAGTGGCTTAAAACCCTGCTGCGTTTCAAGGTGCATTTGTGGTAAACACCAGAGAGGGGGGCAAGACACCCAATGTGTGTTACCTATTTGGTTTTCCTCCATGAAGCTGTTATCTATCTATTTTTCACATGAGATCACGGTGGCCATTTTGGGTGCTGCGATCTCTCTCTCTCTCTGTCTGTCTGTCTGTCTCTCTCTTTCTCTGCATTCTTGTACTACGCTTTTGCTCCAGAAAAAGCACTTTTGGGGGTGAGAGTGAGGCACGGGCCACATGACTTGCCCCGGGAGCACATGCTGGAAGATGCTCGTCCCAGTTTTGGCTCTCCAAATGTTGGACGGTCTGCTGTCACCCACACTTTGCAATGCCTGCCTCAAATGTACACACCTCAGCTTAACTGTGACGTGAACGTGGCTTAAGTTTTCCTTGAGGATAGGAGCTGGTTTGAAGGGAAAGCGCACCAAACAGCAGCATTTCTCAAGCATGGCTCTTTATCGTGGGTAACATTGTGTACACATAGATTCAAAAGCCAGTGGTGGGAGCCATAATAAATGGGAATGTGTGCACAAGTGGAACTTACCTCTGAATAAACAAGCAAAGGAACAGGCTACACCCATTTCAGTCAGCAGCTTGTGAGGAGATAAATTTCACAATTTCTTCCCAAAGACCATGTGCCCATGCAAGCCACCTCGTGCAAGTTGAAACAGAAAGTTAAAGTCTCCCTTTTTGGAAGCCTGCCAGAGAAGAGAACAAGCAACTTCCCTGCATAATTTTCAGAAGGGTTTCTTCCCTGTTGTGTTGACAGGGACAAGATCCCTGAAGTGAGGACAGCTGTGCATTACCCCTTGGTCTCTTATATACAATTGCTTTTGTTTCACAGTATGCCGGTATTAATACCACTTGCATTGTCAAGCTAGCTTGGGAGCTGCATACATGAGCAAGCTTGATGGTACTTGGGGCTTGCTTGTTATGCGCGCGCACGCACACACACACACACACATGCACACACGGGCTACCCATTAAGTGCATTCAACAGTAGCATTAGTTATAATTAGCAGTAGTTATAACAGCAAGAGAGAAAGTCACTTTCTACAGCGCCAGATAGACAGACATTGGTTTTAAGCCACATCTGCTATTCATTCCTTTAAGCCAACATCTATTATCAGGCAGTTACAGGCCCATGAAATTTCAATATTGGGGAGTGCTGAAGAAAGGGAGGGGAGGTGGCCCCAGCGGTGACTTCAATGGCAAGTGGGTGACCACAAAAGGTGGTGTTTTTGCTACCAAGAAAAGGGTCAGAGACAGATTCTAAGACACAGGGGAGGTCCTGCTGGCCATAGAAGCTGGGTGAAAGAGTGGATGGAGCTGTGGTCTAAACCACTGAGCCTCTTGGGCTTGCTGATCAGAAGGTTGGCGGTTCAAATCCCTGCGACGGGATGAGCTCGCATCACTCTGTCCCAGCTTCTGCCAGCCTAGCAGTTTGAAAGCACACCAGTGCAAGTAGACAAATAGGTACCACTGTGGCAGGAAGGTAAATGGCTTTTCCATGTGCTCTGGTTTCTGTCACTGTGTTCCATTGCACCAGAAGCGGTTTAGTCATGCTGGCCACATGACCCGGAAAGCTGTCTGTGGACAAACGCTAGCTCCCTCGGTCTGAAAGCAAGATGAGTGCTGCAAGCCGATAGTCACCTTTGACTGGACTTAACCATCCAGGGGTCCTTTACCCCCCCTTTTTTTTAGAAGCTGGGTGAAGAATGTTCAAGGCAACATCTGGAGAACCTATCAGCCCTGCCCGCTTTGTTGCTTAGCAGTGCAAGAGTTCTATGTGTGTGTAAAAGAGGGAGGGAGGGAAAGAGAGAAATTGTCATGCTTGGTCTAAGAATATGGATGGTGAGAGAAGGAGGACGTGCACTACTCAGCCTTCCAACTTTAGCCTTCCTGCTACAAGGTACTTCCCTGCGTGGATGATTTAGAAGAACCCAGTCATTTCTGCTTTTAGACTTTCAGCACTCTGCACCCGTGGTTAGTCCCCCTTTCTCCAAAGGTTTGAGGGGGTGATTTTCACTGGGATCGTGGTGTTAAGTACTTCCAAGTGCTGCATCCAGGACCATGATTGCCAACACACACACACACACACACACAAACACCACAACGCCACGTGTGTTTGTACACAGTTAGTATAAAACAATGCTATTTGTCAAGGGAAGAGTTAAAAAGTGATTGGGTTGATTACTAGAGGGAAGAAACAGACCCCCCAGAGGAGCTCTCTTAGAAATGACTAGAGCAATCTCACAGCCATCTACACCTGGGGAAACTGTGAAGCTATTACATTCTGTTAAGAAAAAAAAAAAAAGGATTTCCCAAGCTGCAGAAAAGAAAAAAGCAAAACACAGAAACTGAGCAGAGAAAAAATGACAAGGTGATGTTTTGTTCATTGCTTTCTGCAGCAGCTCTGTCAAAAACGAGTTCATGGCATACAGATATTTGACAGTAAATGCCCAGTGTGGAAATGGACCCATTTTGTCCTCCCCACATTTTCCTTTTCCTGAGACTTGTCTTCTCTGGCAATTCTTTCCTTTTTCTTTTTTATTTAATGCACTTACGGTGAGTGTGACAGTCAGAGATAGATTGGGAAACAGCTGCTCCTAATGTGTTATATGGCATGAGAACACTTATTACAAACTACTACCAGCCAAACTTTGAGGCATATTTTCAAAAGGATATGTTTTTAATGGATAACTATTTTGACAGCCATGGAACACAACCAGTGTGCTATAGTGGTTAGGGTGTCAGACTAGGACCTGGGAGGTAAAGGTAAAGAGACCCCTGAGCATTAGGTCCAGTCGCGGACGACTCTGGGGTTGCGGCGCTCCTCTTGCTTTATTGGCCGAGGGAGCCGGCGTTTGTCCGCAGACAGCTTCCAGGTCATGTTGCCAGCATGACTAAGCCGCTTTTGGCGAACCAGAGCAGCGCACAGAAACGCCGTTTACCTTCCTGCCGGAGTGGTACCTATTTATCTACTTGCACTTGACGTGCTTTCAAACTGCTAGGTTGGCAGGAGCAGGGACCGAGCAACGGGAGCTCACCCCGTTGAGGGGATTTGAACCGCTGACCTTCTGATCGGCAAGTCCTAGGCTCTGTGGTTTAACCCACAGCACCACCTGGGAGGACCTGGGAGACCAGGGTTCCAATCCCTGCTTGGCCATGATGCTCTGTTGGTTACCCTTGGCCAGTCACTACCTCTCAGCCAAACCTACCTCACAGAGGTGTTGTGTGAATTAATGGAGGAGAGGGAAGAATCATGTACACCACCTTGAGCTCCTTTCAGAAAAAGGCTGGCTACAAATGCAATGAACTGAATAATAAATAAGTAAATCAACGAGGAAGATTATGAAGCTACTCAAAAACTGTGCAAAGGGTGTATTACAAGAATAAACCACCTGCTGTGAAAGACAAGCCGCGCTGCTTCAACACATCCTAAAATAAATCAGAGCTAAAGGAGAAAAAGAGAGAGAAACATATAAAAGCCAAATTAAGAAGACAGCATTTGTTTTACAGACACTTTAAAAATAAGCATTCCAGACATTAACCCTCCCTGTGAGTATTCGAAGCATACAGTGAAGTCGAGGGGAAAAGGACAGAACAAGCAGTCTGGGGCCTAACTAAGTTTCAAACACCGCTTAGAGGTTTCAACAATTCAGAGGTGTACAAATGTTAAAAATAAAAATGACGCCTGAGAAAAGGTAGTGGGGTAAAATATGAAATGGATATAAAAGAGGAGTGGAATAAAAGAGGAAATAAAAGATAAAACAGATCAGAGATGGCAAAAATTGGCAAAGCAGTTCATTCAGAACTGAATACAAAAGATTATGTGACGTGATCAGCAAAAAGGCAATGCTTGCTAATGTGAGGGATCCCAAAACAAGCGAAGGTGAGGCATCTCCTTATCTTTGTGGGAAACTGAGTAGTTTCTTTATTAGAGTTGTAGACAGAAGGGTGGATTCACTATTTAGACTGAAATCCTGTTATACTGGTCCAGTTAAACATCCCAGAGAAAGGGGACTGTAACACTGATTTAAAGAGGTTGATACATTATATGATATAACAGAAGCATGATTTGATGATTGGTGGATCCTTAGTTCAGAAACTATCAGACTTATGATCTAAAATATTAGGAAAGCTTAGGTTGAGAAAGGAGGCAATTTCTACACAGATTAGTTATCTGCGAGTCCCGCCCCCCTCACCTACCCAGGTTAGAAAATGCACTTTTCAACTCACCCTGGTGGGTTTTTGTATGCTTAAAAGTCAGTGACAGTCAAGTCAAGTACAAATGAATAGTCACTTCTCTTTGCAGTGTGATAGATAATTCTAATGCCTTGTGATGTATGTGCTCTGGTTCTATGTACCGACTTATGTTCGTATGGGCATTCTGGTGTGAATATTGTGGGATGCCTAGGAGTTCTCCCTTTCTTAAAATTTCAGAATAGGAGCAAACAAATGGGGCCAAAGTCTGGTGCCAACCTTGCATTTGATCTCTTGATACATGAGATCTGTGTTCGGTTATGCATTCCCTGTTGATGAGTTGTGATTGGCTGCACAGAGAAAAGGCATCCTATCCTCCTTGGTGGCTGTAGGGGAATAGTGGTGAGGCAGGTGGTCAGACCTTCCCATTGACTGCAGGAGGATAATTGGCTCCTTAGTAAGTTAGTCATACTTTAGTCCTCTCTAGATCAATAGGATGTTATTCATTACTAACTGGAAGCTGCATTGATTTCAGTAGGACAGGGGTGTGGCTAACTTAGTTTGGATCCAACACTGCGTGCATTAACACTAGTTCTTTTCTTTTTAATTTTTTTTTAAAAAATACATCTTTATTAATTTAAAATAAATGCATTTATGAGAAAACAGACATACATACAAGTAAACAAACATACAATCAAACAAACAAACGAATAACAGAAAAATCAAACAAACCTCCACATTATAAGATACAAGAAGATTAATATAATTATCATCATATATACTCCTGATACTGAACACAATTATAAAACTTATAGAGAAGAAATTTAAAACTAACTTCCAGTTAGCCTCACTGTACTATCTATCCATTACTTTATACCTCACAGTTACATATTTCTTATATAATTTCTTTTTACCTCCCTACGAACTTATATTTATAAAATACAGGTATCAGTCTAATTCTGCCAAGATGTTTCCTTTTATTCCATGGTTTTCTAAATATTCTTTAAAGATTCCCCAATCCTTATAAACCAGTTCTTTTGTGCGTAACATTGCATCACACAGGAGGCAACTCTTAGGGGCTGAGGTCCCTTTGCCACTCCCCAATAAAATATTTGAGGGGGCCTGGGCCCCCCAAGTTGATGGGCATTGCCATTCAAATGGAGTGTGTGTGTGTGTGATGCGTTGTGTGATCGATTATGCAGTTTGGGGCTTACCTGCCCCCAATATTTTCTTCAATTTGGCACCCCAGTTGCACCATCTTTGGGACTGGTGCTAGGGGCCTCAGGAGTGAGCCTATCCAGTCCAACAGAAACAAATCAATGGCACTTTTAGAAGGTTTGGGGCAGGAGTCCAACAATATCTGGAGAACCACAAGTTCCCCATCCCTGCTGTAACATACAGGATTTGATTGTTGCAGAAACAGCCTGGCTTCTCATCAAAGCAAAATGTAGCCATAGTCCCATCCTATGCTAGCAAATGAATGCGTAGGTTGTGGAGCGTTAAAGCCTCTCCTCCTTCCAGAGGGGAGGGGTTGTGAGCGGGACCAGATCCTCGCGTCATGCAGGGGGCGTTCTGCCCCCTGTCCTGCCATCATAGCTGGCACGCCACGCCTCCCTGCTGGGCACCCAATCAGGAGACACTGCGGGGGCGTGGTTTAGCTGCTCAAATGCAGCCGCGCCAGCTCTCCCCGCCATTGTGCTGCCAATTTTCACGAGTCACCCACCCACCACTCCCTTTAGTGCGTAGCTTCTTGCTTGACCTTGCTATGGACCCATGGTTGGCCACCCTGGTTGCCCAGGGGGCCTGGTAGGAGTTTTTTCCAATTGGCAAATTGTCACCGGCCTCTTGGTTTTTTTCGCCTACCTCTTAGCAATCGTCACAACTTTCCTGGTATTTGGCGGTTAGGCATTGGAATGTGTTGTTGGTATATGGAAGGGCAGGGTGTGGCCATCGCCTACCCCTTCACTTATGGGTATTCCGTTAAAGGAATCTAGCGGTTGTGGATTCTGTCCGATGCCCTGTGTGGCGGGGGGCCATGGCACAACATCAGGGGAGAGCTTATAGTTGTTTTGGCATCAACAGGCTCCTCCTACTGGTGGTTAACCCCTCATCAGACTCACCCCTCTCCGAGTGGGTGGAGTCAAATTTGCTCTTGTCCAGTGCCTAAGCCAATACCTTCTCACATGCTGTAATCAATAAAGTTGTGGCCTTTTCTAGCCCATTAACCTAATATACTGTGTCCACATGTCTTTATTAACCCAAAGCGGGGGACGGGTACTCAAATCACAACTGGATAATGCCTGGATAGCTCCGTTGGTTACAGCGCAGTGCTGATAATGCCAAGGTTGCAGGTTCGATCCCTGCATGGGACAGCTACATATTCTGACATGGCAGGGGGTTGGACTAGATGATCCTCAGGGTCCCTTCCAACTCTACAATTCTATGCTTCTATGATTCAAACTGCAATGCCTTCAAGTTGTGCACACACACGTCATGTTAATGGGACCCACATTAGGATGGCCTTGCAGATTCCAAGTTGGAGAAAGTTTGTCATAAAAATTGCAACAAAATAAAAAATCAAGGGAGAAATAAAGTTTTGGTTTTTATGGGGAGTGGCAGGCATGTATTGTATATTTTCCCATGCTTCCACCCCACTATAGTCAAACACAAGGAGGGACTTGTTACATATAAACTCAGATTGCTCTGGTGCTTTCCCCTCCGTACAGATGGTAGCAGTTAAGATTCCTGCAGGAACTGGGAACTGCAAACTTGACACATCAGAAAGTTTCCTGTGGCCTGAAGTCAGGCTGCTGCAAACCGTGCTCGTGAGAGCTGGGAGCAGACTCCGCTAAGACACTTTTATTACACTTGGACTGGTTTCAATCCCTGCTCTATGATTAATTGCTCCTTTAAAATATATATAAAGTTCAAAACGTTACCCAGGAAGCTGTGTGAGGGAGAATTCCAGTGGCACACTAATAGCTTTGCTCTGGGGGCTGCTCCTTTCTCAGATCCAGGATTGTGCCGCTTGATTGGTACATTCTGGAGAAGCACTTTATACTGAATAACACTGCAAAGAAAAACACACTACTTCACTACCATCTCTCTCTCTCTCTCTCTCTCTCTCTCTCTCTCTCTCTCTCACACACACACACACACACAGAGCTAAAAATCAACTGAGCTGACAGCTGATAGCCAACAACATCTGCAGAACCACAAGTTCCCCATCCCTGCCCTACTCACATGGTAAGAAATGCGTCATTTTAACTTGATCAGTAGCTCCTGCCTCTTAAAGTGCAAACATCCTTAGGCCATGCTGGTTGACACCAGGAGCAACATCAGCCCAGATTCTCTGCCGCCATGTTGTCTCCAGTTGTTTTTGGACTACAACTCCCATCATCTCTTACTAGCAACACCTGTGGTCAGGGATGATGGGGATCATAGTCCAAGAAACAGCTGGAGACCCAAGTTTGGGAAACACTGGGTTAATGTGAAAAACAAAAGTGTGATCAATCGGATAAAATGCTAAAGCAGAAGTACTGTAAGATCCACTGTCGAAGCATAATTTAGAGAGGTGACTTGTCCCAAAGCAGAACTGAGTCCACAGATTTAGCAGGGACCCATAAGGCCAGTTATGAGACACCAGTGCTCAGTTGGCCTGTACGTACAGCTCAGATTCCCAGGCACAAGTTGCGAGGGACCTGTTTCTTAGCTGCTTTGTGTTATGTACTGAAGTTCTCACCCTGGGCCAGCAGGGGGATACTGTAGATAGTTATGCAAATAAGGGATCGAAAGTGACGTTCAGTGATTGGATAGTTTTAGAAAATTGTTACAGTTACATTGTACAGTGGTGCCTCGCAAGACGAAAATAATCCGTTCCGCGAGTCTCTTCGTCTTGCGGTTTTTTTGTCTTGCGAAGCAACCCTATTAGCGGCTTAGCGGCTTAGCGCTATTAGCGGCTTAGCGGCTATTAGCGGCAAAGCGGCAAAGCGGCAAAGCGGCTAAGTGGCTATTAGCGGCTTAGCGGCTTAGAAAAAGGGGGGGAAGCGAAAAAAATCGCAAGACCCGCAAGACGTTTTCGTCTTGCGAAGCAAGCCCATAGGTAAATTCGTCTTGCGAAGCGCCTTGAAAAACGGAAAACCCTTTCGTCTAGCGGGTTTTTTGTCTTGCGAGGCATGCGTCTTGTGGGGCACCACTGTACTGGAGCTCTATATAAGCAGGCTGACTGAACCCTTCAGTTCTGTTCTCTTCTGGCCTGTGAATAAACAAGAGCTGTTTGAAGAATCGCTGTGTCGTCTGATATGTTCACCCACAACTTAACACTTTGGGGCAACTATTTGCCACACGTCTGGATTTTCTTGGCTCAACAACTTCCCCTCCAAAACACTTCTTGTGTCCGGATTTTTAGTACTTGAAATATCATACTGTTGGAACTGGACCAACACTAGACTAGATGGGCATTTGGTCAGATCCATGAAAGCAGTTGTGACATCATTGCTAGAAGTCCCCCCCACACACAGACGCACGTCACAGAAGAAGTCACACTCCTATCTGGCCTCCTGGAGAACAGGGGTTTGCTTTGCTGTGGAAGAAAGAGTGCCATGTTTGTCAAAAGAGAAAGATAAACATTACTGGACGTTCATGGAAATAATGGAAAATAACCGTAGATCATCAGCAGGCAAGATACAATTCACGGCTTATGTTCCCTTCTCTTGGCCGTTTCAAAGGAGAGCGTTTATAGGCTTTTGTTTCTTCACACCCTTCAGGGTTATTCTACATACGGGCTTGACGTAGAATGGTGCATTGGAGCGGAGCTAAAGGTTGGGACATGTTGCAAGGAAAGTGACAGCTGTTCTGTCAGCAAGGGAAAGGCCTGTGTGTGTGTGTGTGTGTGTGTTTGCAGTATGTAGGCATTGCTGTAATCCTGGTCTTTATCTCATCTCTCCCTAGTGTTTATACTTTACTGTTAACCAAACCAGATACGTACTTGACTTTTCAGCAGCAGAGAACATCTAGTTTATGCTAAACTATGTTTTTATTACCATTTCCTTTATCCTTCTGCCTCCTCCCATGGCTCGCTCAGCTTACTTGGCACCTTGTGATTTACATCTGGAATCCATGCCTGCCATGTTCCAGCTTCACAAAGTACTTTCATTTCATTCAGGGGGACGGCGGCCTTTCAGAGATCGCTGGGCCACAACTCCCATCCTCCTTGGCCATTGGCCATGCTGGCTGGGGCTGGTGGAAGTTGGAGTCTAATAATATCTGGCGATCCACAAGTTATGCATCCTTGAAATAATTCTTTTGTCAATACACCTTGTCACGTTGAGGCTGTAGCCCTAAAAGCACCAGCCAGGAAGTAAATCCTACCCTAGGATGGGTGGAGTATAAATAATAAAATTATTATTTTTCAAGTAAAAATACAAAAGATTGCACTAAAAGGATTTAGTCAGTCACCTCCACACCATAACTTTAAGGCACATTGAAAGCTCATGACATTGTCCCAAAGAATTCTGGGAACTTTAGTTCCCCCCTCACAGAGCTATGATTCACAGCATCCTTAACAAACTAGTTCCCAGAATCTTGTTAATTATGCTGTTTTAAATGTGCATTTTGTATTTGATTTCACTTAGCAATGTTTTCTTTTGAAATGTTTTAAGATATTTTTTTTGTTAACTTTATGTTAAATACGTATTCTGTAGTTGACCTGCTTTGTAATGTTTTATTTTGAAATCTTTAAGATAATACTTTAGTTTTCGGTTAATTATGTGGCTTTGACTGTATACTCTATATTTGACTTTCTGCAGATTGTTTTATTGATGCTTTATTGATTTAATATGCTGTAAACCGCTTTGAGATTTTTCTTAAAAATATAAAGCGGTATAGAAAATAAATAAATAAATAAATAAATGATTTCTACAGCACTTTTTTCTTCCCCCCCCCTTTATTGATTGATTGATTTTCACATATTACATTACAATACAAATGTACCAAAGCCAACACCATTTCCTCCCCATCCCCCCATACATTTACATTTATATTTCCTCAATCCATCATATTATTCTTTTCTCCTTTCTCCCACTTCCCTCCGCCCCACTCAATTTCCTCCACATTATACAATTTACAATAATCTTTGCATTCTACAGTCTTCTCAAATCATCTATATGTTCCTATTATCTTTCCTTACTATTTTTTCTTCCATCCAGTACTTCACATTTTAATCTAGGCATATTAGTGTATCTTTTTTTTGAGCAATATTTTGCCATATATTCATCAAAACATTTCCACTCCTTTTTAAATTTTTGATTCGACAGCGCTTTTTTTCCAGCTGCAGCTCACCAAAACTCACCTATGTGCCATAGAGCTTCATTAGACTCATTCCCAGGTATGTAAGTATAGAATTGCAATTAAACGGGGCATTTCCCCTTTGACATTTTAAAGCAGCCTACTGTATGTCAGGGATACAGGTGGCTCTGTGAGTTACACCACAGAGCCTAGGACTTGCCGATCAGAAGGTCGGCAGTTCGAATCCCCGTGACGGGGTGAGCTCCTGTTGTTTGGTCCCTGCTCCTGCCAACCTAGCAGTTCGAAAGTGCAAGTAGATAACTAGGTACCACTCCGGCAGGAAGGTAAACGGCATTTCCGTGCGCTGCTCTGGTTCACCAGAAGCAGCTTAGTCATGCTGGCCACATGACCCGGAAGCTGTCTGCAGACAAACGCTGGCTCCCTCGGCCAATAAAGCGAGATGAGCGCCGCAACCCCAGAGTCAGTCACGACTGGACCTAATGGTCAGGGGTCCCTTTACCTTTCCCTTTCCCTTTCCCAACTAGGCACCCCCAGAATGTTTGGACTACATTACCCATCAGCTCCAGCTGCCACGGTGGCCACCAGGTTGATGAAGGATGGCTTCATAGGGTTGCCATATTTTGAAGAGCAAAAAGAGGACACATTTGCCGGTGGATGCCGCAAGGGGTTGCAGGGTCTGTGTGTGCCAGGGCATGCCATAGGTGGGCCGCACACTGAAGTGACATGGGAGGGTGCCTGGGAGGGACATGACAACATTTGGTACTAAAGAAAAACCCTGGGACATTTTGGCAAATTCAAAAAATTTGCCCAGACAAAAATTTTACCCCTGAAAAAGAGGACGTGTCATGGAAAAAGAGGTTGTATGGCAACCCTAGCTTACAGTAAGAGTTTCTCACATTTCGTGGTGGCAAACATGTGTTTGCTGCCACACTGTGAGGTGAGGTGGCCAGCTTATGTTCCTTGGCATGGGAACACACATATAACACGCTTCCATGAAACACATCCTTGTTTCTCTCTCGCATTACATTTCAAACACGTGTACATAAAACCATTAATGTCTGCATAATAAAAATGCAACATGGCAAGTGACCAGGATTTAGTCTACTGGTTATCATTATGAAAACATATACCAGTGAGCGGAAAAAACTACAGTGGTACCTTGGGTTACATACGCTTCAGGTTACATACGCTTCAGGTTACAGACTCCACTAACCCAGAAATAGTACCTCGGGTTAAGAACTTTGCTTCAGGATGAGAACAGAAATCGTGCTCCAGCGGCGCGGCAGCAGCAGGAGGCCCCATTAGCTAAAGTGGTGCTTCAGGTTAAGAACAGTTTCAGGTTAAGAACGGACCTCCGGAACGAATTAAATACTTAACCCGAGTTACCACTGTATAGCCATTGCTCACACTAATCTTTGCAAGGAAGTGGTAATTAAGGCTGCATCACTTTACTGCAAAGCTTAGTGTTTTTTAAGGGGGTATGGGGAGAGAGAGAAATGACCTTTTTTTTTTTGAGAGAGAGAGAGAGAGAGAGAGGAGGAGGAGGAGGAGGAGGAGGAGGAGGAGGAGGAGGAGGAGGAGGAACGTACTGGCAGCATTCCTGGAATTCTTTAAATCTCAATTTTTACTGAGTACTTTGTCTTAGATGGGTTTCATAATATGCTAGAATTGGGGAGAGGAAATGTTTTAGCCCGGTTACTGAAGCATGAAACATTCTCCTCCATTCATAAAAAAGGAAAACAAAAAAAAGGTCAGTACTGTGCCCTAGCGAGAGTGAACATGAACAAGCTAGCAAGTTTCATGTTGTGGCTCGTAAGTGAATAAAGCTTGCTCAGATCTTTCCTCACCCCCACTTTCTGAGTCACCATCAGATGTGGACTGGTGCTGCTGCTGCTTTGCTCATAATACAGACCACACCACGGTTAGTCATGTCAGTGCTGCTAATTCATTATCTTTGAGGAAGAACAGGAACATTGATCAATTTAGGAGGCTCTCTGAAATCTTTATATCACACTGCATGCCGTAAGCAGGAACAGATGAAGGACTTAGAAAAGGGAGGGAGGGAGGGGAGACACCAATCCCTATAAAGTTTCTGTACTTTCTGAATGACCTTTCTGCCTCTGACATCTAAGCTTGCACTTTCAAGTGCAAATTCCCACAAGCTGACCGGCACAGGAACCCACAGTCCCGTTGGAGACAAAATGTGCTGCCAAATTTAAATCCACGTCGCCTGCAAATCGCCTAGAGGGTCACTGAATAAGAATTAAACACTTTTCTATAAACCTTGAGCATAGCATTCTGATAGGCAAGGTATTTTAAGAGGAAGGGCCTTTGAACTGTTGCCAACCTGTTTAGGTTATATGTCGCTGCTTTTAACAAGGGTCGTTTTAAAATCAGTTGTACCTTCTAGCAAGTGTGAGTATTGCATTTGAATTAAATGCAAAAATATTTGAACTGTTGGCTGTGAAAACCATCTGAGAAGCAGTGCACACATTATAATCCTTAATATGGTGGGTAATGGTTTGGAAGCCTCTAACACCTGTAGTGGCTACTGCTGTGACAGCCAGTACAGGCACATGCTGCTACTTTTTTCCCTTGCTTTTCTATGTAGGAGGAGCAAGGCAGTCACTGCCTAGCTTTTTGCCCCCTTTGTTCTCTTTGGCATTATCTGGTTTTCCTGTCCCTCTTACCCTCTTAACTGCAGGTGGCACTGCAAATGTAGCTCACTGATTAGATTTGGCTTGGGAGCTTCAGCTGGATCCATATGCTGGTATCAAGCAAGTCTTTTGTTTTATGAAATAAAATGCAACCATTGCATTAATCAGGATTGGAGATAAGAAACTTTGCACCTGTTTTTGCAGGAGTCCTGTCATGTTTCACAAACATTGTTGCTACCACTATTACTGCTATAAGGAGCGCACCTCCCGACATCAGCCTGTCTGTGCTTTAAGATCAGTGAAGGGGCCTCTTCTTCATGTCCCACTGTTAGATAGGGCTTCTTCAGTGATGCTGCCGAAGGAAGCCTTCTCTGGCACCCAGTTGGCTAGGATGCTGAAACCTAGGGCCTCCAGGCTAGCATGCACAGAGCCAGCTGCACAGGCCAACTTTGTAGTCTCAGTGCATGGGCGAGATGAAGCTGGTGTTAAGAAAATCCTAGAGGAGGAGGTTGGATTTGTTAGGCACAGGGGAACTTTTGGGACAAGTTGGGCCTGTACCCTTGCACTTACTCTTACTCATGAGGAGTGGGTAACCATCAGTCTCCACCTCACAGATTTATACAACAGTGGGGTAACTGTCAGGCTTCAAGGAATTGGCTCCCTCCCTGCTTTTGGCAGTAGATAAGCAGAGCAAAGGAAAAGGAGTCTTCTTACAGGTTGGAAAACTTAATGATCACAGTGAGAGAGCAAATAACCCATTTCCAAGGAATGAAGGTGCTCCCAGTTAAGGGTTCCACCCACTTCCTCCCTAGTCACCCACATCACTACCGCATCTTGTAACCTGAACTCGTAACCACTGTGCTTTCTGTGCTGCCACCTTATCTGCTCTTCTTGACCTTGGGCTCAGCAGATGAATGTTTTCCAGATACAGTGAATCTGTTAACTCTCTCTCTCCCTCCCTCCCTCCCTCCCTCCCTCTCTCTCTCTCTCTCTCTCTCGCTCTCGCTCTCGCTCTCTCTCCCTCTCTCCCTCCCTCTCTCTCTCTCTCCCTCCCTCCCTCCCTCTCTCCCTCTCTCCCAGTGTGTCTTCTCCTAGCTGTTCCCCATCCAGTATTTCCCAGCTTCTGCCTTCTGAACTATGCCCCTCTGCCAACCACTGTTCCAAATCTATACTGTCCTCCTGCTCCTGAGAAAATTCAAGATCCTGATCAGGAGCAGGGGGAGGGGGAGGGGGAGGGGAGGCTCCCACCATTCCTCCTCAGTGCAGCCCTCCTCAGGACAGTCCATTTACGTATAAGTGAAACAAGCTATAACTTAGGGCCCCACCCTCTTGAGGGGGGGCCCAAAAAATGTAAAGGAAAAAAAAACCTGGATGTACATTTCCAAAATATAAGATAAAAAACAAATAAAATGAAACCTACATACAGTTAGAGCTTAATAATTATTTTACTATTAATATACTTCTTAATTGTATTTCAGTTCAACAATTACTTTGATAAAATACTTATTTTCTTATGTGCAAATGGCTTTAGATACCTATTAGGTCAATAAATTACCATATAGCATATATTCAACCCAAAAACACAGTGACAATTTGTTGTTGACAAAGGACAGCTGGACATATAAAGGGCCCCATAACCTTCAGTAGCTTAGGGCCTCATCAGTACTGCAATGAGCCAGGCAAGCAGTTGAGGGGGGCGGCAGAGGGCTGTGGTGGCAAGCCCAGGGGATGGGACAGGGAAGGTGCCCGTTCCAGTGAGCCTGCCGAGCCATGTGGACCTTCACAAATGTCCCAGTCTCCCATATTGCTGATGCTGGGTCTGCTAGTGACAGTTAGTCCCAGATGGGCCATATGAATGTGCCTTTGAATCATTGAAATGGATCGTCATGTTTTTCTATGAAATGGTGAACTCTAGCATCCAAAGATAAACCGGCTAGTGCTTACACAATTGCTTCTCCACAGATGAAAGAGAGGTGAGTCAAGAGCCTCTCTGATTGCCAAGAGTTGTTGACTCTCTTTCAGCAAACCTCTGAGTCACCCCCTTGACCATTACGACAAGGTATTTTTTTGGGGGGGGAGGGGTTCCTGGATGCGGAACATGCATATCCCTAACAGGGCTAAATGTGGCTTTGGCACTCAGGTGCATGTGGTACCTTGGGTTACAAATGCTTCAGGTTACAGATGCTTCAGGTTACAGACTCCGCTAACCCAGAAATAGTACCTCAGGTTAAGAACTTTGCTTCAGGATGAGAACAGAAATTGTGCAGCAGCAGGAGGAGGCCCATTAGCTAAAGTGGTACCTCGGGTTAAGAACAGTTTCAGGTTAAGAACGGACCTCCGGAATGAATTAAGTTCTTAACCCGAGGTACCACTGCATAGGAAGCACAGGTATTTCCTGCTTCCTGTTCCCAGGTGCTTCCATCTCATTTGGAATAGAACTTCAAATATTGCCTTCTGAATGGGAAGCTTGTGCAGAAACAAGAAGCTTATGCCACTTGCTACTCTTCCTCTTCTCCCAACACAATTTTTCACATCATAACCCAAAGCCAGTGGCAGTCATCTCAGTTATAATATTATATATTATATTTAATCAAAGTCTCTTTGTTAGTAGCAGCAGAACAACAATATAACTGAGATTGGAGGGAGGAAATGAAAAAATGTAGGGCACTGTTTCTCTCACAATAACAGTTGCTTTAAAACTCACTAATAACCCTTATAAGTATTTGATTGTAGGTTGTCCTCGTGAATCCACCATGTGTAGGGCTGACATTTTACGTTTACGCACTGTTCGCAATTGGCTGCCGTGTTCTTACTTTTGATCTCCCACAGAAATAACACTGCTGAAAGGCAATTTTGAAAAGAGAGGGTCAAAAAGCCATTTTTGCTTATTTTCTGACCTTATTCTGTGAAATAAGCAAGCGTTGTTATTTTTGAATTTGTTCAGATTCAAACAGTGGTGGCAAAAAAAAAAAAAGAGATGTCAGAAATAGTTGAGGCACAGTTGTATTATCTCATCCCCCAGATTTTTAAGGAGGACTAAATATTATTGGTGTGGCGGCTAAACAGCTATCTCCTCAGCTTGGTTTTCTTTTTCTTGACCTTGCTGTGTTTATGGGTGCCTCTGTCTGACCTCCTGATAACTCATGGCCTGGGAAAGATGCTTTTGTTTTAGCAAAGTCTGCAAATGACCAGCTCTGAGTCAAGCAAGCAATTCCCTCGCGTCGCTTCAAAATTCATCCCCACATGATTTAAGGAATCCTAAGAAAGCAACTGGCTGGCAACTCATTCTACTGGCAGACCACTTTGAAGTTGGCACACTGAGTCCCTCATCCCCCTCTCTCTACCGAAAGGCATTTTGGCAAAAAAAAGAAAACAGAGAGAGAAATGCACCTCACCTCTCTCTCTCTCTCTCTCTCTCTCTCTCTCTCTCTCTCTCTCTCTCCTCCCTTCTCACTTAGGAAGAAGGAAGGAAAGATAAACAGCAGACATGTTGAAGTTGTTGCCTAGTAACAGTCTGACTAGCCTTCCGAATTGCATGGAAGTAGTGAGAGCTCATCAGCTGATGTTTCTCCAGCTCCAGCATTGTAGCATGTGGGCATTAGAACTCAAGTAATTGGTTTCTGCTAAGGGTAAATCATTTTGCCCACATTATATCCTGGCCCTGGGTGCGGGGCCAAGTGCTACCATCAGGCAGTTGGTCCCATGTGCAGCAGAATGCCCAAGAGATCCTGCCACTGTTGGCCAATTTGGTGGCAGACAGGCGATCTGGCCTGCCATTTGCTGGTTCACGAAAGCGGCTCAGGGCCCACCCTAGAAGGCAAATAGACTTCCCCTGATTTGTTGTTGTTGTTAAAATTCTCAGGAAATTGCTGTTGACTAAACAATTTGGTGTTGACCAGGAGCCAGGGAGACTATTAGCCCAGTGAGGAGACGCCTGTACCCACTTTGGATTCTAAAATCTTGTATTACCAGGGCCGTTGCTCTGTAGCTGGGCCCCCTCAATATTCAGAGGATGCTGTGTGTACAACATCAGGATGTCTTCTGGAGAAGTTGGTGTCACAAAATATATCCTGTGAAAGATAGATAGATACAGATACAGATACAGATACAGATACAGATACAGATACAGATACAGATACAGATACAGATACAGATAGATACAGAGAGGGAGGTACCCCGGGTTACAAACACTTCGGGTTACAGGCTCCACTAAACCCGGAAGTAGTACCTCGGGTTAAGAACTTTACCTCAGGATGAGAACAGAAATCATGTGGTGGCGGCACAGTGGCAGCGGGAGGCCCCATTAGCTAAAGTGGTACCTCAGGTTAAGAACGGTTTCAGGTTAAGAACGGACCTCCGGAACGAATTAAGTTCATAACCAGAGGTACCACTGTATATATTCTCAACAACTTTGTCTGGATTTTCATTTTTGAGAATATGGCAACCCTAGTCAAAAGTGTTTACAAAAAATATTCATATATAGTTCATGTTTGCATCTGGAGTCACAGGCACATCCTAGTGTCAGATATTGAGGCAGAGATCTGAAGAAATTAGGACAAAATCTTCAGTGAGTTCTGTTTTCTTCTTGGAAAGAGCAGCACAATTTGGGGGTGGGGAGGTAAAACAACAGTAAGTGGTTTAACTGCAAACATCCTAGTATATGTTGACCTTTACCAGTAAATTGTGTAAATCTACCTGTAAATACCATTGCAAAATTTGTGATCGGCTTACTCTATTTTGCCCTTCTGTGTTTGCAATAAGACTGGTGTGTGGTTCAATATGACCAAGCTGCTGCTATCCGTAAACGTCAATATACCTAGCCGCACATTTCCCATTCCACCTTACTAAATGCTGACATTTATCAAGTACATCATGAAAAGTTGGAAGAATTGAGGAATCTGGATCTTAGTCAAGAACACTTGGCAATTCTCAGGATTTAACTGGTAGATAAACAAGATATTCAGACAACCCCCATTAGCCTCGCAATAGCAGTAAATGTCAATGTTTTCCAGGTGAGAAAATCTCCTGTGATTTTACATAGGGATATAACAAGGATGGCAAGTGCTGTTTTTCTAGAAAAAGAGGTTCCGGAGCTCACCATGAACACCTCCCTCTTTCTCTTAGAATGACAATGGCACCCACCTGAGAGGTGCCGGAACCATGTGAGAAGTGCCGGAACTGAGTTCCTGTGAGTTCCCTGTGGGGGAAAAAGCCCTGGGGGATAGGATGAGGATGGTCAGCTCTTTATATTAATTTGATGTACAGATTTCCCTTTATTTTTTCCTGTAAGTCCGTTACAGTTTGCTCAGGAACGTAAGAGGGCAGAAAGGGAGAGAACGAAAAGTGCAGAGGGAAACTGAATGGCAAAAAGAAGTGTGAAGGTTTCAAATACACTATTAATAACAAAACAAAAACCCAAAGGGAACAATGGCATGTTAAAAATGTGCAAAAGAACCACATGTCACAGATCATCCCAAAAGAGGTACAATACTTATAATTGAACTGAGCCTTCTTCTTCTTATCTGGCATGTATGTTAAGGTTTCCTCCTGAGACTTACAGTCTTGTGCTTAGACGAAGGGAATTTAATTTGTATTAGACACCAACCTTCTGCATTGTCCCAGAATGTGACCCTCTGGGTTCTGAGGCAGGGAAAATGGAAAGAAAATGTCATTTGGCTTTAGTCTTGTAAGTTTCAATAATGAAACCTGGGCAGCACAACCACCCTGCAGCCACTGCTTGCTGCTGACCAAATGAGAGACAGTCATTAAAATGACAAGTTCAGCCAAGAGACTAGAGATCATCCTAAAAAAATCAAAGCAAGCCTTGCCAGCTTCCTCTCCTCTCCCCAACCATATCCCTACTAAATATAAATGAGGTTATCAGAACTTACAGCAATTAAAAAACAACTTTTATTCATAGGAATGTCCTGATTTATTGAGAAATGGAGCATTTGAAATGTTTTGGGATTCAACTGTACTAGATTCAGTACAACTTTATGCAGTTGGGGGTATCTGGGGAAGCCACTGTGGTGCCCCCCAGATGTCATTACATTACAATTTAAAGGGCCTGCCTGAAATTTGACAGCCTTAGTCCACTCTGGAGGGTCTCCTTTGCCTGCAAATTTTATTTACTTATGTAAAAAGGGTGGGAAATGGTAGCCATTTTTAGATTCCAGATTATAGTTAACGGATGTGAGTTTTGAATTGAACAGTTCGGATTCAAAACCCAAATAGCAAATTGAATCAAAGTTACACAGACCAGATCTGAAACATATCGGGCTGCTTCCAAGCACAACAGCAACAAGGTGAATCTTCTGCTTGCTGCACATGTATATATCACATGCCATCTTGCCAATATTTGAAAACGATTGCCTGACAAACATACGTTTGGAGAGAAACATTTAAGTTGTTCCCATATAGGTTCCTATATCTTATTCTGACTATGTGAAGCACCCCTTAAACACCAGAGAAGAGTCATCCAAATTTGTCTGCCCTTATTGCAAGCCAAGAATTTGTCATACTCAGTACCCCAGCTACCGTGTTGCTCCTGACCTCATACCATGTCTCTAAAATCCAGCACAAAGTTGGGGAACCTCCTAGTCCTCTTTCTAACTCCAAGCTTGGAGTTGGGAATGAGGGGAGAAAACAAGCTCCTTACCCCAATAGCTCAGAGCAGGAAGGAGAGTGGATTTTGCTATCTATGCATCCAAGGCACCCTCAAGCATGTAGGCAAGCCAACACATATCTGCCTCCTGACTTCAGCTTGGGTGCTCCCAGTAAACTTTAGGTGCAGGGCAAAAGTCTACCCACATCCTGTCTCTGGCTCTGGGATGGAGAGGGAAGGTTCACCTCTGCCTGTAGCTCGTGGCTATGGCTCATATCGCTCACCAGAGACCGACTCCTCTCTTACCATGGTGAGGATGAGGGATGAATAACTCTGATTATTCAAGTGGCAGGAACTCAGTAAAGCCCAACACTGACTCAAAATCCAGCACTGTTCAATGAAGGCAGCTCATCCATTCAGTTGCGAGTTGTCAAGACTCCACAGGTGATGATCAGGAACCAGCAGAAGGAGAACAGATTTCCTTGAAAGAGGAAATAACATAAATGAGCACTTTCAATGCACAATCCTATGCACTTAACTTGAGAGCAAATTCAGCATTTACTTCTCTGTTGACCTCTTTAAGGCTTGCCCTGCTCACTTCCAAATTATTTTGCAAACCCTGCTGTCCAATCCTATATATGCTTATTGAAAATCCAACTTTCCTCAATACGGCTTACCTTAAGTGAGCATAGCCTTGCGGCTCTGAGTAGTTTATTTCATCACTTTGTGTTAGATTTAGCAGCATTATATAGGAGACCAGGAGATCAATACCTGACCGAAAGGGTCATTATTTTCAAAATGGATTATAGCTTGGGGGTTCTTGGCATACAGTCTCATCCTTAGTTTATTACAGCATGCTGTTGACCATCTCTGTGGCCTTCTGACAGGAGGTAGCAGATTGAATCATGCATGCAGCCAACAGCACAGATATTTTGTGGCTGCCCATCAGCTGCCCATCAATCATCTGGCTGCTGAATATCTATGTTTTATCCCATGCACTGAAATTAGGTTAGGAATAAGCAAGTGAATTCCATCTTCCAGAAGGCAGCTGATATACCTGCTCAGCCCCAGGGACCGTGCTGCCATTCAGTAAAAGTGTCCAAGGTAGTAACAATCTTCTTTTTTTAAGAAAAATAAAATTTAAACAATCAAATATTAAAGCCACAAAGCAAACAATAAAAAGAGCAGTAATACAAGCAGAGAAACAGTCATAATAATAATAATAATTTTTAAAAATGTCTGTGAAGAGATCAGGACAATAAAAGCATCTTTGGCACTGGGTGCCAGAAAACCCTTGTAAAATAGACTTAAGCAAAACATCTGTAAGGTAAAAGGTAAAGGACCCCTGGGCGGTTAAGTCCAGTAAAAGGCAACTATGGGGTTGTGGTGCTCATCTCGCTTTCAGGCCAAGGGAGCCGGCATTTGTCCACAGACAGCTTTCCAGGTCATGTAGCCAGCATGACTAAACCGCTTCTGGCACAACAAAGCACCGTGATGGAGGCCAGAGCGCACGGAAACACCGTTTACCTTTCCTCTTCAGTGGTACCTATTTATCTACTTGAACTGGTGTGCTTTCAAACTGCTAGGTTGGCAGGAGCTGGGACAGAGCAACGGGAGCTCACCCTGTCGGAGGGATTCAAACCGTTGATCTTCTGATTGGCAAGCCTAAGAGGCTCAGTGATTTAGACCACAGCGCCACCCGCATCCCATGGATGTCTGTAACACAGCTGTCTCACCAGCTCATTGTTACGTGACCAGCAGCAGTTGGCGGTGTGGGGTGGCAGTGGTTACCTATCCCCCCATCACTCACCCATGTGGTTTACCAGGTGAGGAGAGGCAGCAAGGCAGTTCAGCGCAACCACACCTGTGGAATTCAAGCAATGCTCTCACTGGTATGCTTACATGGTACTGACCTCACAGCTGCCTCAGCCCTTCCCTTCTCTCTCCTAAGAAGCCACAGCATTGACGATAAGGTCAAGCTAGTGCCACTCGACAGCAATGGCTACTGCGATAGGACAGCAGGTTTATACAAGAGACAGGGACCTTTCAGTGGTGGGAACAAAATCATGGAGATGAAGATCTGCTGGGCTCCATCTACCTGTTGTTAAGAGTCTATTAAGGACCTTTTTATTTCAACAAGCTTTTAGTGTTTAATTATCTATTGTTTTATTAACAATGATGATGACGTTCTTCTTTGAACAGCCGAACAGACTGTCTTTGTAGAGAGAAAGATTATATTCACACACACACAAGATTTACCTACCCAAACCTTTTCCATAAAGGGATCAATCCACATTGTCAAGATAGCCTGTAATCCTACATGATTTGGTTCTTTAACCTTTAATAACAATATAAAAACCAGTGATTAACCATCAACTGAAGGAAGATAGTGTAGGCCACATGAGCGAAACTATTCTGTGATCTCACTCCATTACACAATCATTTTAACAGCTCTAAGACGGCAACTTTGAACAGAACAAGCTCCAAGGAGCTTAAAGGCTCTAAAAGAGTCACATGGAATTGTTTTATTTTAAGAGGGGAGGGCTCAGAGCGGATCTTTATTCTAAGTCCTTGTGTACAATAAATCTGACTCCATTCCAGCCCTACAGAACAACCTAGAATAGCAAGGAGACGTCACACTTGGCACACACATCCTCATCGCAGTCTCCAAAGTAGAGGATGTAGTTTCGGTTTCTTGCTTTATGGGCAATGATGACAGTGAATTAGATTACACGAAATGGCTCTGTCTCAGTGACCCACCAAAAGCCTGATCGCTATGATCGTCCCTGTGAAAGATTCGAGTAGCTACATTTGTGAGTTCTGTCTCTCTTTCCCCTTCTTTGAAGTCAACCATAAAAAATGCAAAGGGGCAGAACCTACATATTCCCCCAACTGTACCTACACAATCTGGGCAATATTATTACCTCGCTGTGACCTTGTTCACTGACTTGGGGGGAGAAGCAGAAGGCTGTGTGCATCACTCGTTCCTTGAACTGGTGCTTGCTCCTGTTAATTCTGACAGAGCAGATTCCATTGAGAGTGGGGCAGAAGGGCATCCTAGATTCTTTTTCATTATTATTAAAACAATTCAACATTAATACATACATATTACGAAAATGCAAACAAACATACAAATTGCAATTGAGTAGATTGGAAGTCTAACACAAGGGTGGGGTGAGGGGTGAGGGATGGTGGTGGGAAAAGGAAGTATGTGTGGGATTGAGTGTGGGTAGGTATGAACATTTTTAAGGATTGTATGAAATATATGTTTGAAGGGCATCCTAGATTCAGTTCCCACATAGCCCCAAATGCTCAAAGCTCTCCAAGCTGATGGTGCCATGCGTACAATTTTGCTTCAGTAATGTAAACCACATGAGCTGCACCCTTTTGCCTGCACTGGATCCAAACAAGGCAGTGAAGCCAAGCAAGAATCTCTGAACTGCTTTGATAGATCAGGCTGGAACATTCTGTGTTACACCCATTTGTAACTGCTTCTGGAACTCTCTCCTCTGTATTGGTTGGGAATTTGGCTTTTTATTGATTCATTCATTTCACTGTTATATTCAGTGCTTTTTTTTTTTTCTAGAAAAAGAGGTGTTGCAACTCACCACGAACATCTTGCTTGTTCTCTTATAATGGCAATGGCAGCCACCTGAGAGGTGCCAGAACTGAGTTCAAGCGAGTTCCCACTGAAAGAAAAGCCCTGGTTATATTGTAGTATATACCGTATTTTTTGCTCTATAAGAATCCCTTTTTCCCTCCTAAAAAGTAAGGGGAAATGTGTGTGCGTCTTATGGAGCGAATGCAGGCTGCGCAGCTATCCCAGAAGCCAGAACAGCAAGAGGGATTGCTGCTTTCACTGCACAGCGATTCCTCTTGCTGTTCTGGCTTCTGAGATTCAGAATATTTTTTTTCTTGTTTTCGTCCTCCAAAAACTAGGTGCGTCTTGTGGTCTGGTGCGTCTTATGGAGCGAAAAATACAGTATTATCTATATTATAAGTGACCTCCAAGGCCTTTTTTGACTGAAAAATGGGTTACAAATGTATGTTTTAATATAGAAGAGCAGACAGATGGATGGATGGATGGATGATAAGATGATGAAATATAATAAATAAAACATTCTATTCTAAACCCAGCCAGTACCTACTTCCCCAAATCCTCCACTGTATTTTGAGCAATGTGCTATTAACAAACCAATATTTGATGCCAAACTCTTTGGAAATGGTTTGCAAAGCCCATGTGATTGCTAAATAAACCTATCCCAGAGAGTCATTAAATGATAGCCAAAACATCACATGGTTCAATTTCTCTTCTTCTTTTTCTGATCCTTGCAGGAAGCAAGCTCAAAAAAAAATCCCCATGACCAGTCAGTCCTTTAGCTTTTTGCAGACTTCGGCCAATTTAACATGTTGCAATGTTTCCTTTGGGCCCTGTTTGGGAAGCCTCTTAGCATACGGATGATTGGACTGGTCTAGTTATCTGCATCTCAGATAGCATTTCACCTTCCTGATTGCACAAACAGCTCATCACTTGGACATATTGAATTTTTTTTGCTGCCTCCAGAAATTGCCAAATCTCTTCCTTGTGGAATCTCCCCACCCCACCCCACCCCCCAACAATACACATTGGTGTATCTTGCATTCTTGGTCAATACACTGATCCAGCTACAGCCACAGTTGCTAAAAGAACAGACCTCCGAGTGTCCTTATTTTTCAGGGACAATCCCAGATTTACAGAAGCCATCCCAGTTTCTGATTTGATACCAAAATGTCCACTTTTCCTTAAGATGCCCCTGTTTTCATTGGAGAAACGTTGGAGTGTATGGAATTATCTAACTCCCAAACCAAGGAGATAAGTAACTATACAGCATTTAGAAGACATCTGAAGGCAGCCCTGGATAGGGAAGTTTTTAAAAAATGTTTAATGTTTTGTTATATTTTTATATATGTTGGAAGCCACCCAGAGTGGCTGGGGCAACCCAGTCAGATGGGCGGGGGTATTCTTAGTAGTAGTAGTAGTAGTAGTATGTTTTTTCATCGGAGAAATGTTGGAGGGTATGAGCGAAGCATTACATCATATTCTGGGACCATATACAATACTGCTTAATTCAAACAAACCACAAGTCAAGTGAAAGTTAGCATACCAGTAGCCAATGGTGAGCCTGCCAGATGGTGTTGGATTCCCAACTCCCTTCAGCCACAGCTGACAGGATCAGTGGTAAGGGATGATGGAGCTGGTCCAACAACATCTGGAACACATTTTGTTGGCTACCCCTGGTGTAAGCAGTAACTGTGCTTTAATATTGATAATAATAACAACAGGAAAAGAAGATCGACTTTTTGGTGTTGGGAAACTGACTTTTGTGTATTCATTGTGAGTTTCTATTCCAACACACACACAAACAAACAAACAAACACACAAACACACACACACACACACACCCATCAGGTTAAGTGCTTTTGCCAACTTTGCTGAAGTTGTGGAGTGATGGCTGCCTTACAGTGTATTATAGGGTTGCCATACGTCTGGTCATTCCGGGACATGTTCGGGATTCAGGCTTCAATATGGCTTCTGGGTGGATTTTTGCTGAATTGGCAAAATATCTAGGGAAACCCGGACGTATGGCAAGTACATAAAAAGTGATTGAAAAGAAGCCCAAAATGGATTTTCACTTTGGGGGATATTGCAACTCTATTATACATGCAAGCTATGTTGACTCCCTAATGCACCACAACATTTCTCAGTAGCATCATGGTCTTCTGAGATGTTTAACACAACATCAAAAGAAGCGCCCTGATTTATCTCTAACTCACTCAGCTTCATTTTGCCAAAACATGTTTTAATTGCTTTGATATCAAATTTTAAAGTGGGCACTTAGATAGCAGCTGTACGTCATGGAATTAAGGTGTCACCTAGCAAGGTGGTCACTAAAAACACAGTTTAGAGTTGGCATTGACTCTTTCTTAGCAAAAACACAATCTTCACAGATTTGGCTGAGTGTCAGGCCTAATGAGCGCAGCAGCTCACTCCCCGTAGGCTTTACTCCATGAAATCAGTTGCTGAAACGAAAGGTCCTCACTTCCCCCCACCCCAGCTTTTCACAAAGCAATCAGAGACTGTGCCCACATGCCTATCTTTGCTCCTCTCTTTTCACGCCTCTTCTGGTTCAGGAAGCCAGGGTGAAGGGGAGCTTGTCACAGCAGGAGGAGGAGACTCCCTTGACTCTTTACCAGCCTGACTCATCCTCCACCTCTTGACCTTCTCCCACCCTCCTGCTTCAGCTTCTGCCTGTCTTTCTGGACTTCTCTCTCTTCCACAGACACTCCCAGCTCACTAAGCCCTCATACCCCTTCAGCTTCTGACAACTTTTCTTCCCCATGTTCTTCCTCTGACCATTCATCAATGTCCTATCACCACTCTCCAAGCTTTGAGCCTTCTTCCTGTGGTGGTTCCCCAGCTGGTTCCTTCCACCATTCCTCTGCTTCCAACCAGTCCATGGCATCAGGGGAATCTACTGAACCTTCTTTTTATAGTTCTGAGCAATTCATTCTTGCCATTGTTTGCTCTGCTGTAACCTCATGGTTTGTTTACAAGTGCCGGTCCTACTGCTACGGTTTTATGTCACTCATAAAGTGTTCCAGGTGTCTGTGTGTGAGAGAGAGAGGGTGGGGAGCTCAGCTCCCAAATAGGGTTTCATTGCCAGGAATATATAAAGTAAAAAATAAACAAACAATTACAACAGTGCTGCAGATCATGCAAAATGTATTTTTCTCTTACCACTGAAGGCACCCAGAGTTCGGAAAGTTCATTTTTTTAAAAGGAGATAGTTCAGATTTAGGGAATGTGCAAAGGAGGAGTGGGAGAAATCATCCCATTGTGCCAAGAAAAATCCTTGCACTGACAAAACAATCTGTTTGATAATATGCTGAATACAACTAATATTCCTATAGAACCGATGACCACACACATTTCAAACATTCTGGTGTTCCTCTGTTGTAACTTTAGTAGAACCAATTTACCTAGGGGTGGGAGGTGAATGTTACTATACTTTTCAATATATAGTATCACTAAGAAATCAGTGCTGTCTCCATTGAATGTTCAGTAGACTACCTTTACCAAGAGCAAGGTGGCACTGTGGTCTAAACCACAGAGCCTAGGGCTTGCTGATCAGAAGGTCGGCGGTTTGAATCCCCGTGACGGGGTGAGCTCCCATTGCTCGGTCCCAGCTCCTGCCAACATAGCAGTTCAAAAGCATGTCAAAGTGCAAGTAGATAAATAGGTACCACTCCGGCGGGAAGGTAAACGGCGTTTCCGTGCACTGCTCTGGTTTGCCAGAAGCAGCTTAGTCATGCTGGCCACATGACCCGGAAGCTGTACACCGGCTCCCTCGGCCAATAAAGCGAGATGGGAGCCAAAACCCCAGAGTTGTCCGCAACTGGACCTAATGGTCAGGGGTCCCTTTACCTTTACCTTTACCTTTACCAAGAGCAATTAAGAACAAAACATCAAGGCTTATTTATATATATGACAACATACCAATGACCTGTGCAAAGAAGAAGAAATACACCAAGGGCTTAGTCAAACTGACCCACACTTACCTTCTTTAAAGGAGCAAATGCAATTTGAGTTTCTGCAGAATACTTATTTGCTCTGATTCAGCAGTTAAGAGTGGGTTTTCACAGGGAAAGATGTGGAAAAGTGCAGAGGAAAAAATAAGGGAATGTAAATTCACCAAAAATCTACTTGACGGGCTATCAAAATGCTAACCTCCTAAACTTCCAACCAAGTGGTAGCTCTTTTCGGTAGCCAGGCTAGCCTCAAGGTGAAACAGGGGTTTAGGAGGGAAAGGATAAGTAAACATGGGCGTGCACACACAGGAGTCGAGGGATACAATGCAGTGTCAATGGAGAAGTAAACTGCCTTGAGATTTGATGCATTTTTCTTTGTGTTTTTGTTTTTGTTTAACGGGTTCTATTTCTCTGTTTGTTTGTTGTCGTTTTTTTATATTGTGATGTGTTGCTTTGCTTTTGTTTAATGTGGCATTTTTACTTTTTCTTTCTGTAATTTTTGAAACTTCAATAAATATTATTTTTTAAAAAAGAGATCTTATGAAGAAGAGTGGTATATAAATCAAATAAGTAAACGAAATTAGAGTGGTGGCATCAGAGGGGATACCCTCCAACATTTCTCCAATGAAAATTGGAACGTCCTATTCCATTATTATTATTATTATTATTATTATTATTATTAACCCTACCCATTTCACTGGGTTGCCCCAGCCACTCTGGGCAGTTTCCAACATATATAAAGACATAATAAAACATTAAACATTTTTTTAAAAAAACTTCCCTATGCAGAGCTGCCTTCAGATGTCTTCTAGAAGTTGTACAGTTATTTATCTCCTTGGCTTGGGAGGTGGCATAAATCCAAATCCTTTCTGATGAAAATGTCCCAAGGAAAAATGGGACAGTCTGGGATCAAATCAGAAACTGTAAATCTAGGCCTGTCCCTGGAAAATAGGGGCACTTCTGAGAGGCTGCATCCAGATCAACTGTCTATTGAACATTCATTCCGATTTGTTTGTAGGGAGATGAGACCATGTTGCATCAGCCATTATTCTATGTTTTCCAGAGCATTTCCCCCTCACTTTCCTTGCAAAAAGTCTGATCTTCAGAGGAAGTGGATTCGTTGCACGAGGCTTCCCAATCAGCCATCACTGCACAACCTGACTTTGCCGTAACATGACTGAATCCCACCCAGAATCCATTGCTTTAAGACATTGGAACCAGAATGGGACAGGCGGCTGGTTTTGGTGGCTAGACTATGCCAGCCACCCAAAACTCCTGCCTTAATTTCAAGACTGGAAGCCTGATGGAAACTCTGTACTCACTTTCTCATTCGGTTGTGTGCTGAACAGCCTGTTCAGAACCCCTCCTTTTCCTGAAAGCTGAGCTCCCCTGTTTACACCAGTCAGTCCCACCACACTTCTCTGTTTACACACCATTGTCTTCCCTCGACTCCTGTGTGTGCACTCCCATGTTTATAGATCCTTTCACTGCTAAGCCCCTGCTTCACCCTGAGGCTTATATCCTCCGAAATATATTGCCAAAAAAGCAGCTTAGCACATGTCTTCACTGTTTATTTTTCAAGCTTCGGATGACAACCTAAGAAAACAACCTTGTCTCTCCTGGCCTTTATAACCTACCCTGAAAGCTTTAACATTGTCTTTTCGCACAACTTCTAAATCAGGGGTGGAGAAGCTCAGGTCTTTGGGCCAAATGGTGCCCATCAAGCCTCTTTAGTTGGTTCTTAGGACTCTCTCTTAGGACTCTTAAGGAAATCAGCTCTGAGTGCTCACTGGAAGGACAGATCGTGAAGCTAAGGCTCCAATACTTTGGCCACCTCATGAGAAGAGAAGACTCGCTGGAAAAGACCCTGATGTTGGGAAAGATGGAGGGCACAAGGAGAAGAGGACGACAGAGAACAAGATGGTTGGACAGTGTTCTTGAAGCTACCAGCATGAGTTTGACCCAACTGCGGGAGGCAGTGGAAGACAGGAGTGCCTGGCGTGCACTGGTCCATGGGGTCATGAAGAGTCAGACATGACTAAACGACTAAACAACAACAACAACAAGGACTCTCTCCAGCCACTACTGTCTTGCTTCGCACCAGCCTTGAGTGATTTTGCCTGTCTGGAATATCTCCTTGCACTTTGATATTGCAACTTACTTGCCTGGGTAGAGAGCAAAGGATGGGGGAGGGTGGTTGAGTGTGTTTAGAAACTACACAAAGGTAAAAATTGCATTCATTGCTTCACTCACTTTTGTCTCTGGCCCTGCCCACCACTGGCATGTAACCCCTCAGGCTGAAAAAAATTGTCCAGTTCTACTCTGAATTGAAAGATGCTTATTGAAGGCAAATTAGCCACAGCCATTTTTTTACAGTGCCACCAGTTCACAGGAATACTTCCTGCTTCCCAAGTGAGGCTTGGATTTTCCCTCTAGGAATTATCTGCTTCAATTATCTTCTCAAGGACATGACAGAAGTGTTATAGGGGTTTTTTTGGGGGGGGCTCCTAAACACTATAAATTAATAAATGGTAGGATTTTGGTTTGGGGGGATGTGAAGGAAGAAATATAAGTTGCAGAGGAATTCCTGAGCTAGCCTATGCAAAACGACCTGGGCTAGCTAGGGTCATTAAGAAACAATGTGGGGCCAACACATTTATTGTGGCATAGGCAGGTTTTGCCCCCAGCCATCATCATTCTAAGAGAACAAGGGAGGTGTTCATGGTAAGTTCTGGCACCTCTTTTTCTAGAAAAATAGCACTGGGCATAAGCTTTCGTGAACTACAATCCACATCTGATGAAGTGGACTGCAGTCCACAAAAGCTTATGCATTTGTTAGACTTTGAGGTGCCACAAGACTTTTTGTCACTTTAAAAAAAACCACAGTGATAAAACACCAGGGGCTTGTGGGGGGTGGGGAAGCTCATCAGAACTCAGCAGCCGTCAAAATCTACTCTGGACAGCTTACAAATTGCTTCAGCAGCCCAAAGCTGTCTGGAATAAATAGCTTTTACAGCTTCTCTGAAATGCCAGAAGTGAAGAGCAGTTTCTGACCTTGCTGAGGTCATTCCAACCCTCGGGGCAACTGTGGTAAAACACACACACACACACACACACACATACACACACACGCCCAATCTGTAGTTGATGTTGCATACCTCACCTGATGAGGGTGTGCAGAGCATGGACTGCCCAGCCACGAACAGCATACTAGGTGAGGTGATCTCTCAAGGTATGTCAGTCACAGATAGTGAAAGGCTAGCAAAGGCTAGCAAACAACAACATCCTAAACTGGGCCTAAACAGGCCGTGCTGTTCTCATAGTAATGGCTGAATGTATTCATCAGGAGGCTAGCTGTAGAATTCTATGCTGGTCATTCTCCCCACACCCAAAATTGAAATCAGAGTTATGCATGCATGTGCTAATTTTCAGGTTGTGTAACACCATGCCAGACCCTCTGAGTGTCCCTGTTTTCCAGGGACAGTCCTGGATTTACAGAAGCTGTCCCAATTTCTGATTTGATCCTAGAATGTCCATCTTTTCCTTAGGATGTCCCTATTTTCATCAGAGAAATGTTGGTTATGAAGTTATGCGACCCTCGAGCCAAGGAGATAAGTAACTATACAACATCTGAAGCTCTGTATAGGGAAGGTTTTTTAAAAATGTTTTATTATGTGTTGGAAGCTGCCCAGAGAGGCTGGGGCAACCCAATCAGATGGGTGGGGTAAAAATAACAAATTAATATTATTATTATGGAATAGGATGTCTCTATTTTCATTGGATAAATCTTGGAGGGTATGCCATGGGTTAAAGTGGGGTCAGGAGTTTCACAAGCACAACCATGTTATTAAATGCAACTTAAGCTTCAATCCAGATTTGCTACATTGATGCCACGCTTCTTTTTGGTCCTCTTGTTGTTGTCCAAATGTGTTTCTTTCTCAGATATAGTGTTTTCATTTTCAATCATTTCTTCTAGCTGATATTTCTGGTCGTCCTTCAAATGATGTACAGTGGTACCTTGGCTCCCAAATGTAATCCATTCCAGAAGTCTGTACCAAAACCAAAGTGTTCTAAAACCAAGGCATGCTTTCCCATAGAAAGTAATGCAAAATTGATTAATCCATTCCAGACTTTTAAAAAGAACCACTAAAACAGCAATTTAACATGAATTTTACTATCTAATGAGAACATTGATCCATAAAATGAAAGCAATAATCAATGTACTGTACTATAAAATAAACAAGACAGCACAGTGGTGCCTCGCAAGATGAAATTAATCCGTTCCGCAAGTCTCTTTGTCTTGCGGTTTTTTCGTCTTGCGAAGCACGGCTATTAGCGGCTTAGCGGCTTAGCGGCTTGGAAAAAGGGGGAAAGGGAAAAAGCTTGCAAGAACTCGCAAGACGTTTTCGTCTTGCGAAGCAAGCCCATAGGGAAATTCATTTTGCGAAGCACCTCGAAAAACAGAAAACCCTTTCATCTAGCGAGTTTTTCGTCTTGCGAGGCATTCGTCTTGCGGGGCACCACTGTATTGTAGATGATAAAGATTTTTAAAAATACAAATTTCTTACGTGCACTGATTATAGTCATTGTTTGGATGGGGGACTTTTATCCATTTCTGCAGTCACACAATCAATCAATCAATCAATCTATCAGCAACTGAACTGGGTTCTACACAGTCACAAAAATTAAGTCACAAGCCACAGTCACAAGTCAGTCCCATAAAATAAGGAACAAGTCTCAGTAAAAGAAAACAACAGAAAAGCCACACAAATAAAAACACAAAAATTAGCAAAAACAAAAGCTCCAAATATACCTTCTGTGTTGCATGGGTGCTCAGGATTCAACAGCTGACAGACTCAACTGGAAGCCTCTGGTTAGCAGCGGGGAACTCAATTTACAAATGGAACACACTCAACAGGAAGTGGAACATGTTCTGCTTCCAATGCAAAGTTCACAAACCAAAATACCTACTTCTTGGTTTGCAGCATTCTATTTCCAAGTTGTTCATAAACTAAGCTGTTCTAAAACTAAGGTACCACTGTAGTTGGTTCACTCATAGGATCCGGCAGAAGGTGATATCTTTCAGAAAAACAGAAAGATGATATAGATGGTACATGACCCCAGTTAAACTTGCCAAAATATACCATTCGTCTGATAATAAATGTTGGAAATGTAAAGAAAACGAAGGAACATTCTTTCACCTCTGGTGGACATGCCCTAAGGTGAAGGTATTCTGGGAAATGATATATAATGAGCTGAAAAAGGTATTTAAGTATACCTTCACTAAGAAACCAGAGGCCTTCCTTCTGGGTATTGTCGGCCAGAAGGTGTTAAAGAAGGACCGAACATTCTTTATGTATGCAACAACGGCAGCAAGGATACTCATCGCAAAAAAATGGAAAACTCAAGATCTACCCACACTGGAAGAGTGGCAGATGCAACTGATGGACTATATGCAACTGGCCGAGATGACTGGCAGAATCCGCGACCTGGGAGAAGAGAAGATGGAGGAAGACTGGGAGAAATTCAAGAAGTATCTACAAAAACATTGTAATTTGGTTGAATGTTAAGAAGGATGCTAGATTATAAAAAATTGGCCACCACTAAATTAGATTTGAAATTTGATGATAAGTGAGACTAAAGAAAATATAAAACTTTTTGGAAGAAGTGCTAGATTATATTTGAATGTGTGGACATGAGATTGTAAACAAGTTGATAATTTGTTTGGAAAAAACTTTTAACGATGTAAATGGGAGCGGGAGACGTGAGGGAGTCCAAAGAAGTCATGAAATTATGTTTGTGATAGAAGTAAGATTGTTTATTATTTGTGCATTTATATTTAAAAACTTTAATAAATATTTATAAAAAAAAAAAAAAGATATCTTTCAGAAAAACAAACTTGTTATTTCAGTTACAGAAAAGAACCCTTAACTGTTTTTGAGTTTGGACGCAACCAGAGATGAATCCCAATTTCATAGATTCCAGGAAATTCAGCACCAAGATTGCATCAAAATGACATATATGCACCTATATATTAGAAAATGACAACATGCTGCTCTTGTGGGTCATTCAAATAGTTGGGGAGAATGTGCTGCAAATTTCCTGGTGCTAATTATAGCTTTTCAAGGGTATCCCTGCAATAGAAAAAGGCAATGATAATGGAATGTTCTATGGACTACATGCAGGAAGATGATTCATTCATTTGGTTAGAAAAATGCAGTCAACTTAGTTCTTGTCCATCCCATTTATGGTAGCAAAATATCTTAGCGTTCTCTAAATTTGACAGCATACGGTCAGATGCAGAGCAGTGTGCCGCAACCCCATCACTCCTAATCACACCGCCACCTCACTCCTGTTGCCCTGTTTACCATTTTCTTTGAGGAGGGACACGGGTGGCACTGTGGTCTAAACCACTGAGCCTCTTGGGCTTGCCAATCAGAAGGTCAGTGGTGAGCTTCCGTGAGCTTCCATTGCTCTGTCCCAGCTTCTGCCAACCTAGCAGTTTGAAAGCATGCCAGTGCAAGTAGATAAATAGGTTCCGTTGTGGCAGGAAGGTAAAAGGCATTTCCGTGCACTCTGGCACTCGTCATGGTCCTTTGTGTGCCAGTAGTGGTTTAGTCATGCCAGCCACATGACCCGGAAAGCTGTCTGTGGACAAATGCCAGCTCCCTTGGCCTGAAAATTGAGATCGGCACCACACCCCATAGTCACCTTTGACTGGACTTATCTGCCCAGGGGTCCTTTTTCTTTGAGGATAATTTTCTGTGGCTTTTTTCAACATGGACTTTCTTCCCATGTCCTGCATTTCCCTGCCTTTCCATCATGTTGCTCTTTTTAGTGGCTAGTTGATGCCCCATCTGGCATCCAAAGGAGGAGTCCGATTGGCACATTTTACAAATAATAATAATTGTGAATTCACCCAAGTCACTTCCGTAGAGGTCAGTGGCTCCAAACTTTATTCTCCACAGAACACTTGAAAATTGCCAAGGGCCTCGATGGGTTTTTCCTGCCTGTTGCAGCAATTGCAATGTACTGTGCTGGAAAACGTATGATTTTTTAATTGTCTTTAAATTGCTTCTTTTCTTTCTTGTATATTGCATTTTCTTGTAATTCTATAGAATTGAAACTGCAGCACAATGTAACCAATAAAAAACATTTTAAAATCCATATGAACATTTAATATGAAGGATCCCCAAATCCACAAACATGCCATGGACCACCTGAATGAAGTTTGTGGACCTTAGGTGGCCTGCAGACAACGGTTTTGGAACCCTTGATATAGATGCTGCTCTGATACATTTCTTACAGACATCGCCTTGCTGTATTATGGTGCGCAGGAACTTAGCTCTTGTTATTTGGCTCAAATTCGTGGCCAAGTATGACCATAGAGCAGCATTAGCATCAGTTGCCTTATACACACATACAGCTTTCTTGTGGTCCATAGTCCCAAAATACACAGTACAACAATAGTACAGGGCGAGTCCTTAAAAGAGGCCCCGTGGATACAGAGTACACATGTTCCACAGGGCCTCTTTTAAAAGACTCATCCTGTATATATCAACAGTATAAAATCAGCCTTGCTAGCCAACAGAGGAGCTTTAACCTGTATACAGGGGTACCTCGGGTTACATACTCTTCAGGTTACATACACTTCAGATTGCAGACTCCGCTATCTCAGAAATATTACCTCAGGTTAAGAACTTTGCTTCAGGATAAGAACAGAAATTGTGCTCCGGCGGCGCAACAGTAGCAGGCGGCCCCATTAGCTAAAGTGGTGCTTCAGGTTAAGAACAGTTTCAGGTTAAGAACGGACCTCTGGAACGAATTAAGTACTTAACCCGAGGTACCACTGTATACTGATTTCTGATTTTTACTGCCTCTGAGAGGAATTTTGCTACAGCCAGTGTAATAGTATCAAACTTCTCCTCAAGGAGAACCTCGACATGAAATGAGTCTGCAATTGCAGGTTGTTCTGATAGTATTGGACTGATTAGATGCTGACTAGCCTGTTTATAGGGGAAGCGGGTGACGTTGTGGGTTAAACCACAGAGCCTAGGACTTGCCGATCAGAAGATCAGTAGTTCGAATCCCCACGACGGGCTGAGCTCCCATTGCTCGGTCCCTGCTCCTGCCAACCTAGCTCCGTGTTTATGGAAGACAATCTTACTTGGCCAAAGAAGAAGAAGTAGTAGTTATACCAGTTTACAATGTCCCAAGAGAATAGCTTTCTTGACTGACTGCAAATTATTTTTATTTGTTTCTGGTCTCCTTTAGATCCATTCATTTTCAGAGGGGCCAAAACACAGGATATAGATTTTAAAATGAATAAAATAAAATGAATAAAATTTAAACAAATATGGTTAGTTTATTAACACAACCTCCCTCACACAGCAGTGCTGATCAGGCTACTGCAGAGTGAATTAATGGACAGCACACAATGGACAGAGATGAACCCTCAAGCAATGCACAATTTTCATTTTCATTGGGGGGGCACACAAAGGCAGTGATTGTAGTTGTTCACCCTGGGGCGGGGGGAAACTTTACTGCTCTCGCAAAACAAACACTTTGAAAACTGCAAACTGAAGTTTAAGGAAATCCAATGGATCAACGAACCCAAGTGCTTTTTACACTCAATCCACAGGTCCAAAGTTTGTTCCAGAATTCAGTATTTTGCTGCCTTCTTAGCCCCTAGGAAAAGACTTACTCTCATCTTGATCTTGCTAAGCATATTTTAATTTAAACTCATCACAGCCATCATGATTATATGAGCCTTTGCAATCCACTAATTCTGAATCTATACTAGATTTCATATAGGCCTCTTTTTATTTGTGTGTTTGATAAATTTGTATTCTGCCTTTCCACCAAATTGTGCTCAGCAATACAACTACAATAAAAATTAAAAACACAGAAAAGCAAGGCAGGTAGCACATCAATGAAAGCAGCTGTGCCCCTGAAGGACCAGGTGCACAACCTGGGAGTCATTTTGGACTCACAGCTGTCCATGGAGGTGTAGGTCAATTCTGTGTCCAGGGCAGCTGTCTACCAACTCCATCTGGTATGCCTGCTGAGACCCTACCTGCCCGCGGACTGTCTCGCCAGAGTGGTGCATGCTCTAGTTATCTCCCACTTGGACTACTGCAATGCACTCTACATGGAGCTACCTTTGAAGGTGACCCGGAAACTAAAACTAATCCAGAATGCGGCAGCTAGACTGCTGACTTGGAGTGGCCACCGAGACCATATAACACCAGTTCTGAAAGATATTCATTGGCTCCCAGTATGCTTCCGAGCACAATTCAAAGTGTTGGTGCTGACCTTTAAAACCCTAAATGGCCTCAGCCCAGTGTACAGTGGTGCCCCGCAAGACGAACGCCTCCCAACACGGAAAACCCGCTAGACGAAAGGGTTTTCCGTTTTGGAGGCACTTCGCAAAATGAATTTCCCTATGGGCTTGCTTCGCAAGACGAAATGTCTTGCGAGTTCCTGCAGTTTTTTCCCCTCCCCCCCTTTTCCTAAGCCGCTAAGCCGCTTATCAGCTGATCCGCTGATAAGCCGCTTATCAGCTGATCCGCTGATAAGCCGCTTATCAGCTGATCTGCTAAAAGCCGCTAAACCGCTAATAGCGCTAATCCGCTAAGCTGTCAATGGGCTTGCTTCGCAAGACGAAAAAAACCGCTATACGAAGAGCCTCACGGAACGGATTAATTTCGTCTTGCGAGGCACCACTGTACCTGAAGAAGCATCTCCACCCCCATCATTCAGCCCAGACACTGAGGTCCAGTTCCGAGAGCCTTCGGGTGGTTCCCTCACTGTGAGAAGTTAGGTTACAGGGAACCAGGCAGAGGGCCTTCTCAGTAGGGGCGCCCGCCCTGTGGAACGCCTTCCCATCAGATGTCAAGATCTGACTTTTAGAAGATATTTGAAGGCAGCCCTGTTTAGGGAAGTTTTTAATGTTTGATGTTTTATCATGTTTTTAATATTCTGTTGGGAGCCACCCAGAGTGGCTGGGTAAACCCAGCCAGATGGGAAGGGTATAAATAAATTGTTGTTGTTGTTAATAATAATGTCCTCCATGGCAGGGGAAAACAAGCTTGCTCCATCTTCCATGTGACAGCAGTTATTATTATTATTATTATTATTTTAGCTAAGTCCAAACAATTTCAACGTATGACTATAAGCCAGCTTATGTCCTATCATGCAGTCTTATAAAGAAGCCTGCTTGTCTTTAGCTAAGAGGACTGAGCTATTACTTGGAAATGATCAACCAGGATATTCCTTAATGGGAAGCAGGAAATTCCTGAGAGTAATCACTCAGGCCATTTGACTGAAGATACTGAAACAGTCCTTTGGGCATACCAAGAGATGATTAAGAGCAGACGTGGTCTAGAAAGATCAGTCACTGAAAAACAAACCTTTGTGTTTGTGGGGTCATTGGATTTGATGGCATCCATCCACGTCTCCATCTGCTTGAACTCGGAGCGGTCTTTTCTACCACAGCCATGTGGCCACAAAGTCTTCAGATGTGTCATGTATGCGACCTGCATCTCCCATTCAGCCAGGAAGTTCTTAATCACTGTCTGTTTTTTTCCTCCCAACTCTGGTACAATTATTGAGTAAGCAATACCATCCCACATCCCTTCGCTTGGAAAACGACAGTTATTGTCCCAGACTTGAGTCAATTTGTATAATTTGTGTGTATATATTGTATATATAGTGTATATATTACTTGAGAACGGCAAACTATCTGTCCTCAGCAGCCTCTTCACAGCTTTGGATTTTAAAATAGGGATTCTTCTTCTTCTTCTTCTTCTTCTTCTTCTTCTTCGATCACTCGTAGTGGAGTAAAATTGTCTTCCATAAACACAGTTTTATCAATGAGTCCGTAAGTAACTGTGGAGGTCAATTCTGGATCCACATGTCGTACCACAGTGGGGACATTGGCCGACATTGATAGGGATTAGCCAGTGGTGGCACCTAAACCAATCTTGGGGACGCACACATCACAAAGGATATCATGTAAGCACCTAAGTGGAGAAGTGGTGCCTCGGACAATTAACGAATTTAATTTCCAAATGTATATACTGCTTTTCACCAATGAATTTAAAGTGATTTACAATAAAATGAGCATAAAGCCAATGGCATAATGGGGGGGGGGAGTAAGTGTTGATGGCACAGGGGCAGTTGCCCTGGGCACAAAATTGTAAGGGGGCAGAATTTTAACACCTGCTGCTGCCTTAATACAGCTGCATGCTTCCGTTTCTGTGTTCCATCAAAAATGGTTTCTCCTTGAGAACCAGGAAGTGAGCTCTCCAGACAACGGAATGACTCTTCTCTTCTTAGCTCTGTGGCTGTGATCTCCTGGGTGACACAGACACTGCTAGGCAGTTGAATGTGCATGCGTACCCTGTCCGTTTCCCTCCTCTGCGTGGCCCTGGGTGCTGGCAATCCATGTTATGCCACTGCATAAAGCAAGGATTTAAAAAGGTCAACTGAACATCACATAAAAGAGGAGAAAGCGCAGCAGCAGAAAAGCCCAAATGTAAGAATTAGAATCCAAAAGTACACCATCTTAATCTGCTTGGGAAATGACAGAAGGGATGCTGCCAAACACCTAGCCTGTGGAAGTGTGCTTCACAAGTCCAGAACAACTGAAAAGGCCCAGCTTCATGTGGAGACCAACCTGGTTTCTAAAGGAGGGCCCTCTGTAGCTGATATGAAACTAGGTGGTCCACATGGGTTTAGGTTCTCATTGAGAAAACTAAGACCCAGATCTAGACCCAAGAGAAGAGCTATAGCATCTGTTTTGCATGCAGAAAATCCCAGGCCCAATCCCTGATACCTCCAGATGATGTAGATAGAAGACTCTCTGCTTTCTGACCCCTCATTTCCCTCCTCCAATTGAAGATATGATCTACCTCTTTGGGTGAAGGTGGTGGTGGGGAGTCAGCAGAAGATGCAACGCTGAATTAGGCTGCAAAAGTTCAGTTGGGGTAAGACTGCAAACAATGTAGGGCAGGGACCCAATTCAAGCTTCCTTCCGTTCCACTCTCTTTCTGTGGCTTTGGGTGTGGTCCTTAATTGTGTGGTGGTGGGGTATGCCTATCATCTCACCTACAGAGGTGCTGGTGGGGGGGATCTGACATAATTCCCTTACCCTACAAAGGGGCGTTGTGAGAATGAGCAGAGAAATAATTTTCATGGTGCTCAGATACTGCAGCAATGAGGACCTTACAAGGGATCTTAGAAAGATACAGATCTTAATGATGTATATTATTCAAAATGTACTTGTCCTTCCTTAGGCACTTTCATTGCAGAGCACAAAGTCCTAACATGTTCTGAACACTCCCTAATAGCCCCATCATCTCTTCAAAGGAGGATACCGCACAGGGAAGAAACGCAATAACCTATATAGACACGGAATATGATATACACATCTTCCTTCAGGCCTGGTTAGAACCATCTTTTTTGACTTAGATTGAGAAGTCAACCCACCAGCTGCAACCCTTCTGGAAGACCTTTACCTGGTGCTGTTCTTTTTTCCTTAGTTTTTCGTCTTGTAGACAGTGAAAAACAGTCCTTGCCCTAAGCTAGTTTTAGTTAGGATGCTCTCCAAAGCATTTGTTTGTTACTGAGGCCTAGCCAGGTTTTTCTTGCAAATCTGGTTTAACCCACACTATTTCCCTTTGGAAACCAACCAAAACATGGTTTCCCATCAGACTTGTTTGTTTTTCAAACTCTCAGATCAGCTTTCGAATATGAGCAGCAACTTTAAGCGAGAGGGCTTAGAGTCATTCCTTTTCTGACCCAAAGAAGTAGCATTGGGGGGCAGGGAGCAGGCAGGGGAAAAGTTTGACAAGAAAAACAGAATTCTCCCAGCTTACCCTAAGGCCCTATTTGTTGTTGTGATGGTTGACACCTTAGATCTCTTGTTTCCTTATCTTTATTTCTTCTACCACCCTTTCCCCCACTTCCTGTTTGGTGCTATGGTTGGGTCACCGGCCATCCAGGCAGAACCCTCACAGCAGAAGATGTGTGACATTAAGAGACAAACACCACATTCTGCTGGAGGTGGGTCTGCTGCTGGAAGATAGCCTTCAAGTGCCAAGTCTGTCCTCTCTCTCCTTGAATGTGTATAACCACTTCATTGGGTAGGTATTATAATCTGAAATTAAATTGTGAGTCACTGGTGACATCTCCATAGGCTCATCCACATTTCCACTTGCTCCACTGCTTTCCCCTGAGATAACCCGCCGTTTGGTGCTGAATCGGAACAGATAGCAATGGGGTTTGCCCCGGATTGCCGTTGGTTCCAATTTAGCGCTAAAGAGTGGGGTTTCGAGGTGGGGAATAGTGGGGCATAGGCAGAACTGTTTAGTGCTGTGTCTAGAAAGCACAAAGAGCAGAAAATGGCCCAGTCCTGTGCTTTCTAGGCAAAGAGACACTTGAGAAATTCCAACAGGACTTCAGTGACTTCCACCCCACCACCACTAAATCCCAGCAGCCCCAGCCAGCATGGCCAGTGATCAGGCAAAAACATCTGGAGGCCCATAGGTTCCCTACCCCTGGTCTACAGCCATGTTTTGTGATGTACCCACATCTGTTCTGAACCATCATATGGACACACAACTTAAAGAATGAAGGGAAAGCAGGTTTTTGAGACTAGACTGGTACTACTGAATAACCTGCTGTGGCAGGAAAGGGGAACCTGAGAAATGCTTAGACTCCTTCAGTCCTAGCCAGCATGGTCTCTGATGATGGGAGCTGTGGTCTAGCAGTCTTGCCCCCCCCCCATTACAGGATAGGGTATGAAGAGAAAATGATGGACTAGCACTTCTTGCAAACTGAAAAAATCATCATGGTTGTACAACCCATCCTAGAGGAGGAGGAGGAGGAGGAGGAGGAGGAGGAGGAGGAGGAAGTGGTGCCCTTCTGAGTGGGGTGTCCCAGCTACTCTTGGCAGCTTCCAACAAAAAATAGAAAAAACACAATACAGTGGTACCTCTGGTTACATACTTAATTCATTCCGGAGGTCCGTTCTTTACCTGAAACTGTTCGTAACCTGAAGCACCACTTTAGCTAATGGGGCCTCCCACTGCTGCCACGCCACGCAATTTCTGTTCTCATCCTGAAGCAAAGTTCTTAACCCGAGGTAATATTTCTGCGATAGCGGAATCTGTAACCTGAAGCGTATGTAACCCGTGGTACCACTGTACAACACCACACACTAAAAACCTCCCTGAAAAGGGCTGCCTTCAGATGCTTTTTAAAAATCACAGACAATTTGTTGATATTGCTATGAAACATTTTCCATAGCATTTGCATTCTGATCTTCTCCCTGCCCAGATGTTCCCCCGTTGCCCCAGATCTAAGAGGGAGAAGAAGCCTCAAAGCATCTTCAGAGAGAAGTAGTAGCAATAATGACAAGGTAAGAAGAACTATCTTTTTCTCAAGCTCAACCTACACATTATATAGGGGAACCTGTGTCCCTCCATAAATTGCTGGTCTACAACTCCCATCAGTCCCAGCCAGCATGGCCAATGGGCAGGGAAGATGGGATTCGTAGTCTGACAACATCTGGCCGGCCACAGGCTCCCCAACTCTTACATGGAGCGCTCTGGGATGCTTTCCTCTACAGGGTGTTATCTAGAGCAAAGGACAAGCACTGCAAGATTGCATGCATGATTCTTTCCCCTCCAATCCTTTTCCATCTCTTTTTCTTTAATAATAATTTTTTATTGATTTTCCAACACAGATTATGAGCAAAACAACACACACAGAGAAACATACAAAAACATATAAACATGTATAATTTCAAAACCTCTTTTTCATTAACCTTACTTCCCGGACTTCCCCTTACCTCCCCTTTTCTGCATCCTGTTTTAAACTTTTTTCCAACAACTCCTCACGTCAATCAAATAATAACATTTTCTTATTTTAAATTCATTCTCATACTTATTCGGTTACGGCTGTAATTCTATATTTTCCTTTCCCTTGACATTTTAGTCCTCATTAATTTTGCAGTAGTTCTTAAGATATACTTTAAATTTCTTCCAATCTTCTTCCACCATCTCTTTTTCTTGATCACAGATTCTGCCGGTCATCTCCGCCAATCCCATATAGTCAATTACCTTCGCCTGCCATTCTTCCAGCGTAGGTAGTTCTTGTGTCTTCCAATACTTTGCTAAGAGAATCCTTGCTGCTGTAGTAGCGTACATAAAAAACGTTTTATCCTTCCTTGACACCAGTTGGCCGACCATGCCCAGGAGAAATGCCTCTGGTTTCTTATGAAAGGTACATTTAAGTACCTTCTTAATTTCATTATAAATCATTTCCCAGAAGGCCTTAATCCTCGGGCAAGTCCACCAAAGGTGATAGAAGGTACCTTCAGTCACATTGCATTTCCAGCATTTGTTGTTGGGCAAATGATAAATTTTTGCAAGCTTGACCGGGGTCATGTACCACCTGTAAATCATTTTCATAATATTTTCTCTTAAGGCATTGCATGCCGTGAATTTTATACCGGTGGTCCATAACTGTTCCCAGTCTGCAAACATAATGTTATAACCAATGTCTTGTGCCCACTTAATCATCCTTTTCCATCTCAAGATCACTCTTCCTCAACCTGCTTTTCCACCTGGCAGATGGGGAAGGTATGAGAGTCTCATACGTTCCCCATATCTTTCCCCTTGTGGGTGAAAAAACTGGTTGGCAAGGAAGGGAGATTGTGAGCTGGAAAACAACTGGAGGGGAAAGTGTTGAGCAACCACTTCCTGTCCGCCTGCTAATACACAGCCTCCCCAGGGAGGTTTGCTGTGGGTTAAAAAGAGAGAAAAAGTGAATAGTTTAAACATCCATGCAAATATAAAACCTATGATGTCAAGGTGTCATCAGTTTAATTGTTTCTAAAAATAATTTTCCCCCACTTAGTGAGCTATTTTGAGTAAGAATCACCCCAATATGAATTCAAACTTTGGGGGAATTTGAACTGTGAATTATGCCACTTATAAAATGCTGTAGAATTACAGTCGTACCTTGGTCGCCGAATGCCTTGGAACTTGTATGTTTCGGGTCCCGAACAATCGAAAGCCAGAAGTGAGTGTTCCGGTTTCGAACGATTTTCAGCAGCCAAACGTCCAGCACGGTTTGCACAACTCCTGCAGGATGCTCCTGCAGCCAATCGGAAGCCACGCCTTGGCATTCTGTTTAAGAACCAAGGTACGACTCTATTATTATAATTGTGATTTCTTACCTGCCCTTTGCCATAAGATTCCAGGGTGGGTTTCAGAAATTTTAAAAAATGCAACATTGAGCACTTGGGAGTAGGGGAGAGATTGTGTCCCAAAATCACATGAGAACATAGCACCCAAAATGGCCACTTGTGCTGTTGCAAGAAAAAACAGGATGTCCCGGTTTTTCCAGGACAGTTGTTGGGTATGGGACTGTTCTTACAAGGGAGTCGTATGTTACATATAGATACTGCCAAAAGACAACACGCAAGGCCTTGTTCAGGTGTTGGTGTGTATCTGTGTGTGAAGATTGAACTTTCTCTCTTTTTGCCTTCTACAGCATGCATTCTGATGATACTTTCTGCGTCAAATGTCCTGCATCCGGGCAGGCATCTGGGAAATGGCAGGGCATAGAACTTTGGACTTTGGGAGACAGTCGGAAAGAAACACAAGAGGAAGAGAAATTATACACAAACACACTGAAAGGTAAGTATGGATGAGACAAGACAGTCAGTCTTATTTGCAGCAGATTTTTGTGGGAAGTGCTTGTGGGGTGGGGGGAAAGAAGGACCCTCAAATCTTTGTTTTCTCAAGAGATTTCATACCTGGTCAGATAGAGTCATTTCTGGCTAAAATCTGCAAACGGAAACCAGCTTTCATTGCATTCTGCTCTAGGAGCGCCCAACAAAAACCAGTGCAGATTATCTTAATTTGCAAGATAAACAGCATGCAGAGGTGAGAGTGGGGGATGACCCATTCCCAGAGCTTTCTTTTTCCAGCCGGAGCTCAGCTCCATCACCTCTCAGGTGGGCGCACTTAGATTACATTCTAAGAGAACAAGGGAGAAGTTCATGGTGAGCTATTTCTAGAAAAATAGCACTGCCCATTCCCACTCCCCATTGATTATCTCTAGAATGAATGCCCTATTCAAAAGGCTAAAGAGGATCTATTATCTACCATCTTACCTATGCAAAATATGCTCCTATGAACCAATGCCTGACACAAAAAAAAATCTTATAGATGTCAACTCTGAAGTAAGTCCCTCTGAGCTCAGAGTGGGTTTCTACCAGGTAAGTTGGGAAAGGGCTACAGCTCTCGGCATTTATAATTAGTAAAGTATATCAATTAATTCTCTATTTTAAAAAATTACCCAAAGCAGCCTGCAGCAAAACTTTGCAGACTATGATGTTCATAACTAATCCTGGCTAAGAACTGCTGCTTTATTAATGTATTATTATCATGTGCTGCAAGAGTAGAATATATGTTCTATTTGTTTTCTCTTTTTTTAAATGGGAGAAAAGTTCCACTGATGCCTGGGGAAAGGTGATTCATTCACCTATTTTGCTCCAGATACTTTTATGGTGGCTGTCTTAATAGCCTTCTTCTTTGCGTCCATTAATTATTTTTCTACAGGTGTTCTCTGTTATAAACATAAGGAATTTAGGGTGTTGTTGTTTTTTAAAAGCAGACAGAATATCTCTCCTCCTCAGCCTTGAAAGTGTTTTGTCAGCAATCATCCTTCCCTATAGATATGTGGGCCATTCCAGAATTGGCAATCCATGCCAAACGAAGGAGCAAAATTCTGGACGGTACCACTGTACAGGTGGGCCATTGCATTTCTGAATGCTTCCGCAAGCTAAAAGTCACAAACTAGGCCATCAAGGAAATGATTATACTATACATTTATCCCTGACATGCTAGACCACTACATGCTGGGAGTTTTCTTATAACTAGGGGTTGCATTAACACACGCCATGACCTCCCTCTCTCATTTGCTATCGGAAGTGACACCGCCTAGAATGCTCCCAATTTCATCTGTGAAATGCAAGGATGACGAGCTCATGGACTTTCAGATGTTGCCAGACTTCAGTGTCCCTAATCCATGACCTTTTGAGGAAAGTCAGCTTCCCTAGCCATGCAGAATGAAGCAGAGAATGAGAACTGTTTCTTCTCTCTCTTTCACTTTCTTTGCAAAGAGGTATCACTGAAGCAAAGCTCTTGACAAAGTCACAGTGAAAGTGAAGAACTTCCCCAGGGCTAAGCAGATGTGCCACCACTGAACTACAGATCCTCCCAGTATCTATAACATAGGATGTAGCAGAAATCTTCAATAAAATTCAATCAAAAAGACTTCCATGGCCATTCCTACCCTTTATTTAACACCTTCTCCCCTAAACCTGCCAGAGCAGCTCTCGAGGTGAAAGCAGTTCCCATCCTGTGAAGCAGCTATATTTTCAGAACGCCCAATCAGAAAAGGTCAGAGCTACCATTTCAGTCATGAAAGCTTCATCAAACTCAACATTAGAATACGAAGCCCAGACAAAGACAGGGTTAAATTTTGTTTCATCAAGGTGAGCACACAAGACAAAATCAAAACAAAAAGTCCTCCATTTCTTCTGCCTTACTCATGGCATCCACCAAGTCACAGTCCAAAGAGTTTCAGGAGTCGCTCGGTGCTGTATGATGCTACCAAAGTCCAGAGCACTACAATGATGGAAAGAAAGGACTTGTTTTGAGGAGGAAAGCAGAGCCCAACAACTGCTAACTAAATTCTGTAAGGGTAGGAGAAGGCCAAGTGATTTGGGATGCCTCTAGACTGGTATCTTCCCAATCATCAGCCAAGCATTGTTCTCCCACTGTACACTATGTGTCAAATTTATTTTTTTTATTCTACTGCTAAGCAGTAGAAGAAGGATAGCTCAGTTGATAAGATCATGCGGCCGATGATGCTAAGGGTGCAGGTTTTATCCCCCTATGAGACACTTGCATATTCCTGCCTTGCAAGGGCTACATGATCCTTGGAGGGACATGGGTGGCACTGTGGTCTAAGCCACCAAGCCTCTTGAACTTCCCATCAGAAGGTCAGCAGTTCGAATCCCCACAACGGGATGAGTTCCCATTGCTCTGTCCCAGCTCCTGCCAACCTAGCAGTTCGAAAGCACGCCAGTGCAAGTAGATAAATAGGTACCAGTGCGGTGGGAAGGTAAACTATGTTTCTCTGTGCTCAGTGTCCCATTTCACCAGAAGCGGTTTAGTCATGCTGGCCACATGACCCGGAAAACTGTGGACAAACGCCAGCTCCTTCAGCCTGAAAGCAAGATGAGTGCCGCAAACACATAGTCGCCTTTGACTGGATTTAACCGTCCAAGGGTCCTTTACCTGTTTTTTACCTTTACCTTCCTACTCTACAATTCTATGATTCTATGACTGCAACTGACTCAAAGTAGACCCATTAAAATAAATGAGCAAGTGACTAACATGTCCAATGATTTCAGTGGGTTAACTCGGAATGTGGCTCATTTGGCTACAATCCCCACTCCCCCAAAATTTCAAAGCAGGGGGGAAATGTAGATTAAAACAAAAATCAAAATTTAAATTTGCACTAAAGTATTTTTTGTTCACTTCAGCACTTAAATGGCACCAGTAGGAAAGGTAACTGAATATAGGATGTGCTAGATGTGTGGCCGAAGAATTGATGCTTTTGAATTATGGTGCTGGAGGAGACTCTTGAGAGTCCCATGGACTGCAAGAAGATCAAACCTCTCCATTCTTAAGGAAAACAGCCTGAGTGTTCACTGGAAGGACAGATCCTTAAGCTGAGACTCCAATACTTTGGCCACCTCATGAGAAGAGAAGACTCCCTGGAAAAGACCCTGATGTTGGGAAAGATGGAGGGCACAAGGAGAAGGGGACAACAGAGGACGAGATGGTTGGATAGTGTTCTCAAACTACTAGCATGAGTTTGACCAAACTGCGGGAGGCAGTGGAAGACAGAAGTGCCTGGCATGCTCTGGTCCATGGGGTCATGAAGAGTCGGACACGACTAAACGACTAAACAACAACAACAACAGATGTGTGGCAATAGGCTCTCTCACTGCACATGTCAGAGCCACATTTATTTTTAAAAGATGGAAGAGTAACACGAAGGCAGTGAGGGCGAATAATTAACAGATGATGGCAGTTGTAGTCTAACAACATCTGGAGGGCCACAGATACAAATTTTGCATTAAGGTGATCTGCAGCTGCAGAGGCTGCTTTACTCTTCTTTGTTTAAAAAAAGATCAGATTTTCTGTAGTCTGAAATAAAGATCAGAAAAGAACAACAATTTGGTGAATGTATCTTATAGATGCCCTCTAATTTAAAAAAAAAAAATGACCAAAGCGTGACTATTACACCATAAACACCTAGTATGGAATCATTCTTGGTTAGTACTGTGGTGTTTTAGAGGTTAGTTTATAGTTTCCTCTTGGTACTTTAAGCAGATTACTTCATCCTGGTGAATTTAGGGCTGGCCTAATCAATTTGATCCACCAGGAAATGCCAGCTCTTATTTTTTTGTCATAAGGTCTTTTCTTATTCCGAGTGCCTCATCATTTTTAGCAGAAACACTTAAACTCTATAATCTGCTTCCATATTCCTAAAATGACTTACAGGACAGGATTGAAAGAAATGGTTTCACAAAGTATCTTGTCAATTGAAATATGTTACTTTGGCTGAATGGGAAATGTTTTCTGGTTGACAATGAAGAACTGGTCTGAAAAGGCAACAGTGGTAGGGACAATAAAAGTTATGAAGTGGTTTGGATCACATCTCGCTCCCTTGGTAGATCATTCTCATTCTCCTTCGAATATGAGACACTTGAAGAAGTTGCTCATAAAACTGCAATGGCTCTGGGGCATGAACGAGCTGGGGTTCATTTATTTCCTTACTGACCATGATGTAAATCTGAGCATATATAAGTTAGTTTCAGCACAGATCTCAAAGCTGTTCCTATTAAGTGTTGGTGGGGGCAGCAAGGAAGCAGAGCAAGCCAGGCTTGAGAGAAAAAATGCTGGCGGAGTAAAAATCACCCAGAATTTTTAGCTGCCAAGCTGCATAAAGCATATAATTTCAGTGTGCAAGCCCCTAGGTTCAGTCACATTGAAAGTACAGTCGTACCTTGGAAGTCGAATGGAATCCGTTCTGGAAGTCCATTCGGCTTCTAAAATGTTTGGAAACCAAAGCACGGCTTCTGATTGGCTGCAGGAAGCTCATGCAGCCAATCAGAAGCCCCATTGGATGTTCAGGTTCCAAAGAACATTTGCAAACTGGAACACTCACATCCGGGTTGTCAGCGTTTGGGAGCCAAAACGTCTGAGTACCAAGGCGTTTGGGATCCAAGGTATGACTGTATACCAGGAATATATGGTGGAGATTCCTGTATACCAGGCATATATGGTGCATTGGGTTACGCTCACCTTTTCCACCTCAACTTTGCAACTCACTTTGAAAACCATAAAAGAAAAGCCCACCTCATGTGTTGCCACCTCTGGTTGCAAATATGCTAACAGAGGTCTTCCCTGGTACCTGCAAGCTCCCATCCCATCCACTATGAAATTTGCATACCACTCTACACCTGAAGATCTCTGGGTGGGTTCATGGCATAAAAATGCAGAATAAAGCCACAAAGTGCATATAATAAAAGCAAGAGCAAAGCAAAACATTACCCCCCTCCCCTCCCCTCCTACAATACATTTTAAAAGACATAGACCGTTGAAGAGTCTGAATGTTTTCACCTGGTGCCGAAAGATAAGCAATGAAGGTACCAGGCAAGCCTTCCTGGGGAGAGCACTCCACGGGTGGGGAGCCACTGCAGAAAAGGCTTGTTCTTGTGTTGCCACCCGCCGGACCTCTTGTGGAGGAGGCACATGAAGAAGGGCCTCAAATGATGGTTGCAGGGTCCAATTTGGCTTATATGGGGAGAACCAGTCAAGTATTAGGAAGTTAACATGGCTGTACCTCTAATAGCCATGCTGACAAGGGTTTTTCATAAGGTGTAGGCTTTTTTTGTTCTTCCGCGAGCAAAATTTAGCTCATTCAGCTTGGACTGGTATTCCTTAGTTCAGTGGTTCTCAACCTGTGGGTCCCCAGATGTTGTTGGACTACATCTCCCATCATCCCTGAGCTCTGGCCTTGCTAGCTACGGGTGATGGGAGTTGTAGTCCAACAACATCTGGGGACCAACCCACAAGTTGAGAAAGGCTGCCTTAGTTTAACGTAGCACCTGGCTCCAACTGAAGATAAAGGCTGCTCCTAAAGACCCCGCCTTCTTCAAGATGTTGCCAATTCATATTGAAATACACCAGCCCAACTGACAGACATGGCACACCTGGAGCACTTGTGAGTGTCATCAAGTTAAGAGAGGCAGAAGGAGAGAGGGAGCAGCCAGAGAGCCCAGATGCATTGGGCTTGAGGTTAGCAATTAGTGCCCTGCTAAATTGCAGGATGCTTTAAGTTATGCTCACTTGAGGGCAATGCCCTAGACTTTGCACTGTGTGGTCCTGGCAGAGAGAATTAAACAGTCATTTTCCCTGTGTACCTTGGCTCCAGTCACATAATTATCTCAGCGCAGCAACTGCTGTAGCAACGGCCTGAAACACCCACCCACTTGACTAATCCTAGCAGGAAGGAAGAGTCGCGGCTGCTTACCTTCCTCGGCTGAATTACAAAAATCGAGACCATCCTCTTAACCTTACGCGTGACGATCGTAAGCGAAACGTAATGCCAAATCAACAAATCTGCTTGCCAGCCCTCTAACCACCTTCCAGTGCGGTGTAGTGGTTAAGACTGATAGACTCGCAATCTGGGGAACCGGGTTCGCATCTCCACTCCTCCACATGCAGCTGCTGGGGGACCTTGGGCCAGTCACACTTCTCTGAAGTCTCTCAGCCCCACTCACCTCACAGAGTGTTTGTTGTGGGGGAGGAAGGGAAAGGAGAATGTTAGCCGCTTTGAGACTCCTTAAAGGGAGTGAAAGGCAGGATATCAAATCCAAACTCTTCTTCTTCTTCTTCTTCCTCCTGGTAAGCCATAGGTGGATTGATCTATGGGAAGTAGAAGGCACATTTGATAAATCTCGGTGCTCCTTTCTAATTCAGGTGAACTTCACCTGAGGCCAAGATCAGCTCAATTGAATTCACCGAGGCTTCCACCTTCCACCTGATTTACCAGGAAAGCAGTAGGCGGCAGGTATATCACAGCACAGAGGGTCCTATGTGTCGATTATTTGAGTTGCATCCTTTACAAAGTGCAGAATGCTGCAATCATTAGCCAGCCTGTGCTAGACAGGAAGAGTGTCTTTCCATGATCAAATGGGCTATCTGCTCATCAGTGTTTCTGGTCTCTCTGGTGTATGTCAGCCCTGCAGTGCTGAGCTAATTTGCCTTCCACATGGGAACATGCCAAGCATACCAACTCCCCTCCCTCTCAGTAAATCACTGATAACAATCTTCCATTTATTCTCAAGGGAAATCCGCAGCTATCTGAAGCAATCAGATCCCACAGTCGTATCTTTCCCCTGAAGAACCCACACATAAAGCAAGTTGGAGTCCCCAGATGGCTTTTAAAATCGGGGAAGGAAAGAAAGAAAGAAAGAAAGAAAGAGCAAGCATTGAAGTGACACCTCGCCACCAGACATTTCAAGAGAAGACGCCGGCTGCCGACTTCCACAATTTATCGCGAGAGTCTTGGGATTCGGCTGGAAAATGGTAGAATTTCATTGCAAGAAGAAGTGGTACTTCTAACCGGAATGCACACTGGAGATGAGATTTCCGTTCCACGTTGGGGGCTCAGGTGGATTCCCTGCTCCCTGGCATGCTGGAAAATATGCACTGAAAGCCCAAACTGTCCATTAAGGGTGGTAGACCCAGATTTCCAAATGTAGTGGTACCTCAGGTTGCATACGCTTCAGGTTACAGACTCAGCTAACCCAGAAATAGTACCTCGGGTTAAGAACTTTGCTTCAGGATGAGAACAGAAATTGCGCGGCGTGGCACCAGTGGGAGGCCCCATTAGCTAAAGTGGTGCTTCAGGTTAAGAACAGTTTCAGGTTAAGAACGGATCTCCAGAACGAATTAAGTACTTAACCTGAGGTACTACTGTACAGGTCTGCCCCACAGATGTAGGAAGCAAGGGGTGGGGTGCGAATGTCATGTTTTTTAAAAAGAGAGTTTCAGCAGGTGCAACTGGTTGTGCAAGGTGAAGGGAAGCTGCAGCTACTGAAATGTCCTGCTCGGCACGACTCTCCAAAAGTGCAGGATCCCTGCGTCCTCCTTAGCCTCCAGCCAACCTCATGCTGTGTCAAGATGCAACCAGAATGAGTAGGCAGGTGGTTAGGTTTGCTTTGGCAGAAGTAGGAGTGAACTCTGCCACCTGTCCACCCCTCCTCCTTATAACTGTAGCTCACCACTTTTACAAGCCCTGACACACACACATATACCGGTATATATATATATATAACTTTTTTTTTTTTTTTTTTTTTTTTTTTTGCAAAAGAAACAAACCAGGAAGAAAGTAGGGCAAGGATAATTCCAAGTCAACTGTCAACGGAAAGTAGATGCTAAAAGGCCCTGAAGATCTGGAACAGCGCTATACAGCCATCAACAGATGTTTTAGACTACACTTCCCATCAATCTCAGCCAGCATGGCGAATTGTAGTCCTCAACTACTAGAGGATTCCATGTTGTTGACTACCCCTGCGCTACACTAAGGCTTCACTAGAGTAATAGTAATAGAGTAATAGAATCATAGAATCATAGAATCATAGAGTTGGAAGAGATCACAAGGGCCATCGAGTCCAACCCCCTGCCAAGCAGGAAACACCATCAGAGCACTCCTGACATATGGTCGTCAAGCCTCTGCTTAAAGACCTCCAAAGAAGGAGACTCCACCACACTCCTTGGCAGCAAATTCCACTGTCGAACAGCTCTTACTGTCAGGAAGTTCTTCCTAATGTTTAGGTGGAATCTTTTTTCTTGTAGTTTGGAACCATTGCTCCGTGTCCGCTTCTCTGGAGCAGCAGAAAACAACCTTTCTCCCTCCTCTATGTGACATCCTTTTATATATTTGAACATGGCTGTCATATCACCCCTTAACCTCCTCTTCTCCAGGTTAAACATGCCCAGCTCCCTTAGCCGTTCCTCATAAGGCATCGTTTCCAGGCCTTTGACCATTTTGGTTGCCCTCCTCTGGACCCGTTCCAGTTTGTCAGTGTCCTTCTTGAACTGTGGTGCCCAGAACAGGACACAGTACTCCAGGTGAGGTCTGACCAGAGCAGAATGCAGTGGCACTATTACTTCCCTTGATCTGGATGCTATACTCCTATTGATGCAGCTCAGAATTGCATTGGCTTTTTTAGCTGCCGCGTCACATTGTTGGCTCATGTCAAGTTTGTGGTCAACCAAGACTCCTAGATCCTTTTCACATGTACTGCCAGTCGGAACATTAACCACCCAAGCAAGCCATTGGTGAAAACTGGTCCTGGCCATTTTTAACCATGCCTATGAAGCCAATTTCCGCAGGAGAGTTTTGTGGGTGTGGTTCTTATATTCACCTCCAAGATGCACATAACACAAACAGCTTCCCATCTCTCCAGGGAGTCTGTATAGGGAGTCCTTCTCTGCTCAAATGACCCAGGAGATTGTAAAGGTAAAGGTAAAGGTACCCCTGCCCGTACGGGCCAGTCGTGTCCGACTCTGGGGTTGCGCGCCCATCTCACTTAAGAGGCCGGGGGCCAGCGCTGTCTGAAGACACTTCCGGGTCATGTGGCCAGCGTGACAAGCTGCATCTGGCGAGCCAGCGCAGCACATGGAAACGCCGTTTACCTTCCCGCTAGTAAGCGGTCCCTATTTATCTACTTGCACCCGGGGGTGCTTTCAAACTGCTAGGTTGGCAGGCGCTGGGACCGAGCAACGGGAGCGCACCCCGCCACGGGGATTCGAACCGCCGACCTGACGATCGGCAAGTCCTAGGCGCTGAGGTTTTACCCACAGCACCACCCGCGTCCCAGGAGATTGTAAACACACCCAAAAAACTGCTTACACCACTCTAAACCGTCAACAGTTGTTTTATGTCCAACTGCCTTCATCATACAATGATTTCTCAAAAGACTTAAACCTCATCATTCCATTTTGGATAGGTTATACATATGAATGAGGACGGCTTTTTATGTCGTTTAGGTCTTTTTAGATCAGATTTGTTGCACTGTGGGTGAATTCTGCAACATGCTCTTGACATGACAAATGTACAGGGGATGCGGGTGGCGCTGTGGTCTAAACCACTGAGCCTCTTGGGCTTGCCAATCGGAAGATTGGCAGTTCAAATCTCCACGACAGAGTGAGCTCCCATTGCTCTGTCCCAGCTTCTGCCAACCTAGCAGTTCGAAAGCACGCCAGTGCAAGTAGACAAATAGGTACTGCTGCGGCGGGAAGGTAAACGGCGTTTCCGTGCGCTCTGGTTTCCGTCACAGTGTTCTGTTCTGCCAGAAGCAGTTTAGTCATGCTGGCCACATGACTCGGAAAGTTGTCTGTGGACAAATGCTGGCTCCCACGGACCGAATGCAAGATGAGCCCCGCGACCCCATAGTCACTTTTGACTGGACTTAACCATCCCGGGGTCCTTTACCTTTTTACCTTTTATATTACATTATTCTGCTCTGTGATGCTTCTGCAAATAAGTGGTACCTCGGGTTACATATGCTTCAGGTTACATACGCTTCAGGTTACAGACTCCGCTAACCCAGAAATGGTGCTTCAGGTTAAGAAATTTGCTTCAGGATAAGAACAGAAATCTTGCTCCAGCAGCACGGCAGCAGCAGGGGCCCCATTTGCTAAAGTGGTGCTTCAGGTTAAGAACAGTTTCAGGTTAAGAACAGACCTCCGGAACGAATTAAGTACTTAACCCGAGGTACCACTGTACTGCTGTCTGGAGGAGCTGTAGTGCAACAAAAGTGGGAAAAGGAAAAACAAAACAAAACAAAACCCAAAACCAGAATATTTGTGGTATGAAAAGCTGCGGGATTTCAGCAGAAGTTACAGGAGATGGACTGATAAGAAATGAAGCAGTATGGCTACCCCAAAGCCTTTGCAGTCACAAACTGTATTGAAAGTGAGATCACTTATGACCACCCTGATAACATCAGGAGCACAAATCACTACGAATGGGCAATAAAAAGGACATCTGGACAGACACTAAAGATTAAAACCAGCATTCTGAACCCAAGAGAGAATGAAATTGGCAGCCAGTGGAGATGGAATAATATTGGAGTAATAGGCTCTGTAAATCTTGCTCTGGCTAATACTCAGGTGACCAGATCCCCCATGTTTTAGCCAAGAGCTGTTCCTTCTTTCTGCATCTGTTCTTTCTTTTTACCATCAAAAACCAATATCAGATTTATTTCATCTACAATTGGGAATGTGAGTTTGCTGGAAACCACGTGAGGGGAGAGTGCTCGTGCACTTGAATCCTGCTAGCAAGTTTCCTAAACATCTTGTTGCTCGCTGTGAGAACAGGATACTTGAACTAGATAGCTTGATCCAGCCAGCTCTTCTTATGTTAATACATTCTTAGTTTTTCTATTTTTAGCAGGAATAGCCCACAGCGTAGTTGCGTCCCTTTGGTCGGAAACACCAGAAACTGTACTAACAAGCTGCACCCTTTCAAAACATGTTTTGGAAGCCTTTGTTTTGATGAAGAAGGTTCCGAAATAACCATTATGACATAAATTTTAACAGCCTGCCACCACTTTTTAAGGAAGGATAATTAGACATTTGGCAGAACCCTTATGACACCAGGAGGCACTTTGACATCAGGCATTTACAGTAGTAACTTGTTTTTGAACAGCTTAGTTCTCGAATGTTTTGGTTCCCAGACATCACAAACCTGGAAGCGACTGTTCCGGTTTGTGAACTAATTTTGGCAGCTGAACATCTGGCAGGGCTTCCACAGCTTCTGATTAGCTGCAGGAGCTTCCTGAAGCCAATCAGAAGCCGCACATTCGTTTCTGAACGTTTTGGAAGTCGAACGGACTTCCGGAACGGATTCTGTTCGACTTCCAAGGCACGACTGTGTTGTGGAATAGCCATGATTTGATCACTCACTTTTTATGGAGGGTCTGTATGGCATCCTCATCAACAAACCCTTGACCTGCATTTTTTCCATGGTTCTTCCATCATTTTTAAGGCCACTAAAAAAAGAAGAAGAAGAACATGACAGGAACATAATATCTGCAGGTATGGATTGCCTTAGCTCTAGTCTGTCATCTTCATTAAGAGATGTGGTTTTGACATGTGCCGTGATGTGCTCTATTTACCATACTTTTCCGTGTATAAGGCTATGTTTTTTTACTCTAAAATATTTTTTAAAATATGGGCTCATTTTATACACAGATAGTATCTCCCCCCATTTTCTTAAATCGGAGCCCCCCAAAATAGGGGGCATCCTATACATGGGGGCGTCTTATAGACAGAAAAATACGGTATTTATTTATGCTGAGGGTCTTCAACCACTTGGGCACACCTGAAAAGCAGAGAGACTGTTATGGGCACCACACATGTCAACAGCTCTTCAATCCCCTGCTGTAACAAGGGAATTTTTCAACTTTCAAATTCCCAAACGGAGGGGTGCTTTAAAGTTCTAACATAACTTGGGAATTCAAAACATGTTTTGGCTAAATCAACATGATTCACTTTTGCTTGGTAAATAAAAATGTGTGTAAAATTGCGTAGAATTCTTATTTTTTATTATGTATTTGGTTTTTATTTTTATTAGGCATTTTTATGTTTTTATGTTTTGATTTTTTCTTGTGAACCACCCTGTGAGTATAGATCGGTAAACAAATTTTAACAACAACAACAATAATACGAATAAATCATTAAAAAGATTGCCAAGTACTTGCAGTTTATGTGTTAACATTATTTATTTTCATTTAGCATTCTCTGACATTTTCGGAAGGTAAAACTGACATTCTTTGGCTTTCCAAAAGCAGTTCATGTGCTTCTTCATCAAACATAGACTTGCCAAGCTAAATGTTGTCCAGTCACAAAAATAATAGCAGATTTGAATTTCTCACACCCAAAAACATAACTCTATGATTCTGTGATTCTAAATACAGGGACAACTAATGAATATAGTAGACTGGGGGGCATGAGCAAAGCCAGGATTTCTTTTAGTGGGGGGCAGGACACCCACCGATGAGCATCCTTTGTATGGCTCTACCACTCAGGTTGCCACCTGATTATTTCTATTTTTAGTTGAGTATTTTTATTTATTTACTTGATGGGGGGGAGTCAACTGGTCATCCCCCCCGGCTTCACCCATGCTGCAGGAGGCAAAAGAAGAGCTTCACACTTGAGATGCAATATGCAGATCATTTGTGCCGTCTGAAGTCCCAAGTCTCCTTTCAAGACGCACAATTTCCGATGTAATCATTTAGCTGTACCTCGAAACACAACCAGTGGCAGCCAATTCTTCACATGCATGGCATGCAAAGGGCCTTTGGCTGCCAAGTTACACACACACACATCCCCGCAGAAGAAGTCGAGCACAGTGATAACGTTTCCATGGCAGCCAAACTTCGAAGCTTTTTCCGCCCGGCTCTCAGGAGGTGCTTGAGACAGCAGAAACGGATTGCTTGTTGACTCACGATTGATTTGTTCACTCCCAGCCTTGCATGCCACTGACAAATCACCATTGTTTGCTAATTCATTAATAAGCGCTTGAGAGCATGCCCGCATTTCAACCCGGGCTGTGTTGGCACAGATTCATTACTTCAGATTTAGCACAAACGCCTTCCCTCTTCACCACGGCATGCACAATTTCTCAAGATAGAATTCTGCTGTGGGAAATCCCTGCGCACCCAAGATATGTTCAAATCAGCTAGAAAGTAGTTTAACTGCCCAAGGACGCAGTGCGTTGTAATTTTCTGAGGGTGCTGATAGTCCTTTTTTAGAGACTAGCAGCCTCTTTTTTATTTGTTTATTTGTTTATTTGTTTATTTGTATTACAGTTCTTTCCCACCTTTCCTTCAAGGAGGCATACAGGATTATCCCCCCCATCTCCATTTCATTCTCACAACGACCCTGTGAGGTAGGTTTGCCTCAAGTAGGCCCAAAGTCATGCAGTGGCCTTCATGACTGAGTGGGGATTTGAACCAGCCAATGCTCAGTGATGATGGGAGTCCAACATATTATTATATGCGATATAGAAATTAATAAATGGTAGGCTTTTGATTTGAAGGGACGCGGGTGGCGCTGTGGGTTAAACCACAGAGCCTAGGACTTGCTGATCAGAAGGTTGGCGGTTCAAATCCCCGTGACGGGGTGAGCTCCCGTTGCTCGGTGCCTGCACCTGCCAACCTAGCAGTTGGAAAACACGTCAAAGTGCAAGTAGATAAATAGGTACCGCTCCGGCGGGAAGGTAAACGGCGTTTCCATGCACTGCTTTGGTTCGCCAGAAGCAGCTTAGTCATTCTGGCCACATGACCCAGAAGCTGTACACCAGCTCCCTCGGCCAATAAAGCGAGATGAGCACAACAACCCCAGAGTCGGTCACGACTGGACCTAATGGTCAGGGGTCCCTTTAGCCTTTACATTTACCTTTAGGTTTTTGATTAATTGGGATATGGATGAAAGTACAAGCTGAAAAACTGTGCCAGACAAGGAATCCCTGGCTTATGCAAACCAGCCTGACTGGCCTAGCGAAGAAGACATCTGTTAATATTACAAAAGGGGTTGATGAGCTGTCTGAGGGGAATCCTTTGGCCTGGGGAGACAGATGTTGCCAAGGTGATGGGGTGTGTGTTTGAAGTGACGGGGAAAGAGAGTTTTTGAGCAAGGTGTTCTGGGAAGAAGAATGGAGAGAAAAGACTGGGATCCATCTTGGGCAGGTTGGCTGAAGGCTGGCTGGGAGAGATACCTTGGACTCCAGGGCTGCACTGCTGTGAGAAACAAGCCCCTCTAGAAATGACCATGGTGTAGGATCTGAATTCCCTCCATGCAGACCGAAAGTGTAAATAGGTGAATAAACTATATTTCTTAAAGATACGATAAGTCTCTGCCGTGTCTCCAAAGGAACACAGATCCTGGGTGAGTGCTTGAAACCTCCCTGGAGTCTTGCTATCTTTTGGCAGGGAGTGGCACCCAAGTTTTGTAGCAATGTGGATGGTGCCCATCTGTCAGAGACCAGGCTGAGGAGTACAACTCTGGTGATGAATGGTGGGAGCTACCCCTCCCCCTGCTCATGGCCAGGATCCTGAAACACCACAGGAGCGGTGTAGTAGTATTGATTTGGAATAGTGGTTCGCTGAGGGACACAGCTCGGAAGACAATAGTTGGGCAGAACTGGGAGGTGAACAGCAAGAAGAACAACAACAACTGGAAGAGAGTGAGCTAGCCTCTCAGTCCCAAGGCTAGGAGATTAGATAAGGTGGCTTCGCAAAAGGCTCAGTGGTAGAGAGATCAGGTGGTTAGGAGACGAGAGGATAGAAGTGACCAGAGGGAAGTGGGCAGAACCTTAATTGGGAGCACCTGCGCTCTGAGAATGGTGGCTTGTTCTTTTGCCGCGTTCTTTAAACATTTCTATTACTGGTAAGAGACTGCTTTCTCTTTGTACTGCTTATCTATAGTGAAAAGGGCAGGAAGCTGAGCCCCCGAAGCCTGACACCATCCCTGTTGTTGGTTTTTTTTTGGGGGGGGGTCTTTCCCAGTCCTACCTGGAAATGTCACATAATAAACATGGCACCTTCTGCATGAACTGAGCTACAGCAAGGTGGGAAGACACATTCCACCCGACTGGCTCGGCCACATGAAGAGACTCTGCGTCTGCCTGGCCCTGAGGCAGGACAATTGAAGAGGCACCTGCCACACCAGAACCCATGTGCAGGTGGAGCCTCTCACGTCATTTCTGGCGGGGATGGCTCCTTGAGCATCCAGAATCCTCTGTCACATTACAGAGAATTGGGTGTGGTGCTTAATACGGGTAAGAAACCAGCCCATGTGTTTCTCGTTGCTTTTCATGCAGGAATGCCTCAACTTGGGCAGCTGAAATTCCTGAGCTAATTCTGCCATTCCCAGATTTCCCACCAGAGGTGGAAAGGCCCATGGGGGGAAGGGAACAAATGGGAAGATACATGCCCAAGCTAATGATGCAATAAATAAGGGAAGGTTTAATCTGTTTTCAGCAACTATTTCTATGTAACACAAATGGGTCCAATGTCTATATCTGAAGCAGAAGTCAAAGAAGGAGGGAGATGCAGCTGGGCTGTGGTTTGGAAGTTTCTCCACTTCTGTATCAAATAAATGTTGGAAATGCAAACAGTCCATAAGGTCATTTTTTTCATATGCGGTGGACTTGTAAAAAAAAAAAGAAGCAACAGGCTTTTGGGAAATGATATGCAATGAATTGAAGATGTTTAAAATAGTCATCTCCAAAAAGTCTGAAGCATTTATTTTGGGATTAATAGGGGCAGGTTTAAATTGGTTAAATTGTTTGTGTATGCTACCACGTCAGCCAGAATATTGTATGTGCAGAAATGGAAATAAGAAGTTCCAACAAAAGAGGAGTGGACTTTTAAATTATATGGAGAAGGCGAATTTGGTGGCAAAAAATAAGAGACCAAAAATATGAAATGTTTGTGAAAGGTTGGAGACCATTTTTAGATTATATGAGAAATTATTATAGCCAAATGAACTGGAAATATAAGGAAAGGAATAAGAATGATAAAGGAATGCAATATAGGATATATGTTATAAAAATAAGTATTTAAGGCAGTAGATAAATGGATTTGAACAGAAACATCATGGAACTGAGGGTGGGAAGCCAAAATGTTAAGGGAAGATAATATGGGAACTGAATGGAATTTGTTAATTTGTATGAAAATCAATTTTAAAACTATGATAAAAAAGGAAGTTTCCCTCCTCCTTTGGACCCGGAAAAGCCTTCTGAATTAACATGGAAGAATTACAAAGGTAAAAAATGTACAGGTTGGATATAATCTCATGTTCATCATGTTCCCCAAAGTGGAGGAGAGGAGAGGCACTGCTCAATTTCCCCCTTATGCCCTAGATGTACAAATATGTGCATGGCTTAGGCTCCTCATTCACAGCACTCTACGACTAGACAGAAATCCCCACTAAGTGATGCGTCTGCTGTTGTTACAGACACCGAATGCTGCTGTTAGCACCTCTGTGGTTGCATCAGAGTTATTTTGGCTTTTACCGCAAGTAAGCAAGCACAGGCTCCTCTCTCTCTCCCTCCCTCCCTAGGTATGAAGCACAGCAAAAGACTGCATGAGGTGCCTTTGAATATTCACCATAAAGCAACTAGGAAAGTGCTCTCAAACATGAAAGGTCAAAATCTTGCTCCAATGCAGAGAGAGAGAGAGAGAGAGAGAGAGAGAGAGAGAGAGAGACAGACAGACAGACAGACAGACAGACAGACAGACAGACAGACAGACATTAACTCCTAGGTCAGAGGTTTTCAACCATTTTGAGTCCACAGCTCCCTTGACCAACTACATTCTTTCTGCGGCACCCCTGTGGGGTTCTGCACAAGCCTCCTGGAGGTCCAGGCAGGGAAACTTGTGTACTCCAGGTCAGCCCTGGAGGTTTGGCAACCCTAGCTATGGACCATCCCTCTCCATACTTTGCACCATGGAAAACACCACTATGGGAATCAATAGGTCAAGCAGGATATCAGTGTCACTTCCTTTAGCATGCTGCCTTTCCATAAAGAAAATTACAGTGGTACCTCGGGTTACATACGCTTCAGGTTACAGACTCTGCTAACCCAAAAATAGTACCTCGGGTTAAGAACTTTGCTTCAGGATGAGAACAGAAATCACACTGCGGTGGCGCGGTGGCAGCAGGAGGCCCCATTAGCTAAAGTGGTGCTTCAGGTTAAGAATAGTTTCAGGTTAAGAACGGATCTCCGGAACGAATTAAGTACGTAACCAGAGGTGCCACTGTATGCTCAAAGTGGGCTTACAAGGAAATCAACAACCACAATAATAGTTTCATAATAACATCCATGAGCTGGGAAGTACCTCCTGGCTCTCCAACCTGCAGTAGGGATTCACTAGACACACCCCAGTCAAGCACACCATACTTGTCCCTCTTCATATCCTCTTCCTGCATTGCAGGGAATTGGACTAGATGCTCCTTGAGGTCTCTTCCAACTCAGTTGGCATCTGTCTGTCTCCAGAGACAATGGAGTATGGAGTACAGTGGTACCTCAGGTTACAGACGCTTCAGGTTACAAACGCTTCAGGTTACAGACTCCACTAACCAAGAAATAGTACCTCGGGTTAAGAACTTTGATTTTGGGTATAATATTCAATTCGATGAATGGGAAAAACTGTGGAAAGAGAATATGAAATTTACGGCATGTACGTTATTGAAAGAGAATGTAATGAAAATGTTTTATAGATGGTACATGACTCCTGTAAAATTAGCGAAGATGTATAAGGTTGATAACAAATGCTGGAAATGCAAAGATAAAGAAGGGACGTTCTTTCACCAGTGGTGGGAATGTAAGAAAGTTAAAAGCTTTTGGGAAATGATTTATAATGAGATGAAAAAAATATTAAGATATACTTTTGTGAAAAAACCAGAAGCTTTTCTTTTAGGTATTGTAGGAAAGGACATAAGAAGAAAGGACTATAAGCTTTTCCAATATGCAGCAACGGCAGCCAGAATCCTGTTGGCCCAAAAGTGGAAACAAGAGGAGATACCGATGATAGAAGAATGGAGATTAAAATTGATAGACTATGCCGAACTGGACAAATTAACTGGGAAAATTAGATATACTAAAGACCAAAAGTTCATCGAGGACTGGGGAAAATTGGTGGATTATCTGAAAAACATTTGTGGTATAAACACAACGTTAGTGGGATTTCAAGAGGCACTGTAAAAATACAAATAAGTATTGTTTATTTAAAAAAAATGGGAATAAGGAGGAATAATGGCAATATGGAAAAAGGGAATGTGTACTAAAGGTATAAGTACGAATGATCTCAGAGGCGCTGAAGGAAGTTCAAAACAGGTATAATATGTTGTATTCGATATAAAATGTATAACTGGATGAAAACTAATAAATTTATTTACAAAAAAAGAACTTTGCTTAACCCTCTCCCATCTTCTATTCCATCGTTCATCCTTCTCCCCCTTCTCCTATAGAGCAGTTCATTCACTTGTGGCACAGAAGATCCTCTAAGAGGATGGGGGTGGGGAGATGTGCATCAGTGACCTCTCCCACTTCCTGTGTATTAAAGGAAATGTTGTGATCTCTGAGCTGCAACCTGGCAAGGCAAAACTTTCGGATTAGTGCCGGGGATTCTCTGTTAATGCTGATGCCTCTCCCTCCGGCTTGGAATCCTGGTCACTTTCTGCCTGTGAGAGCATTCAGTGAAAAGACTATTATGAAAATGAAATACAAACCAACTGCCTACGGGTACCTGAGCACATTTCTGAATTACTGATTAATAATATTTTCTTTTATCTTTTTTTTTCCTGCTTCAGATCAACTCCAGACTTGGCTTTCTTGAATAATCAGAGATTTCCCTACCTGATGCCTAAAAATAATTACTCCCCTAAGGCATCAGTCCTCTGACAGTGTCTCTTGAGTTTCTCTGTTAAAGCCAGTGGATTACTTGAGAATAAATTCAATGAGAGCTGAACTTGAAAGTGTTTCTCTCTGCTAGTGCCTCTGGAAAATAGAGAGGATCCCTTCGCTTCAACTCTCTTTTTCAACATGGATCCTTTAGAACAATATGTTTCAATTGAACTGTGGGTGAGCAGGGGCCTTCCATCCAGTGGCGTAGTGTGGGGGAGGGGGCCACAGGGGTGTTTGCCCTGGGCTCAGAATTGTTCGAGGCACAAAGTTTCAACACCCAGTGCTGCCTTAATGCAGCTGTGCACTTTCATTGCTGAAAGGACTTCTCCATACAAACCAGGACGTGACCTCTCCAGACAATGGAACGACTCTTCTTTTCTTATCTCTACAGCTGCAATCTCCTGTCTGACATGGATGCCAGTTAGGCAGTTGAATGCGCACGCGTACGCCGTCCGTTTCCCTCCTTTCCATCCCTTCTCCACATGGACCCGGATGCTGGCAACACACGCTACGCCACTGCTTCCATCTAAAGTAGGGTTGGGGAAACCCGTGTTTCTGCAGACATTGTTGAAAGCTGCTCACATGGGAGTGTGGCCTTTGGGCTAAAAGAATAGGTTCTCCATCTCTGCACTAAACTGAATTGGGGAAGCTGGGAATATTGACACAACACCTGCAACCTCTACTGTTAATATGCTGTTGTCTTCATTTCCTTGCTTCTATTTAAAGTTGTGCCCAAGTAGTATAAGAGTGCCTCAAAATGTATGGTGTTAACTGCCTTGAGATCTATGGGTATACTATTACTACTACTACCACTAATAGTAATAATGGTGCTTTGGATGGGACCACGGTTTTTCTCCAACTTGCCAGTGCAGTGGCAGAAGGCTAGCCTCAGATGATCCCTGGTGTCAACATCACCATGTGATCATGAAAATGACATCCACCCCCATCGTTCTGCCCGGACACTGAGGTCCAGCGCCGAGGGCCTTCTGGCGGTTCCCTCATTGCGAGAAGCCAAGTTACAGGGAACCAGGCAGAGGGCCTTCTCGGTAGTGGCACCTGCCCTGTGGAACGCCCTCCCATCAGATGTCAAAGCGATAAATAACTACCTGACATTCAGAAGACATCTTAAGGCAGCCCTGTTCAGGGAAGTTTTTAATCTGTGATATTTTAGTGCATTTTTGGTTTCTATGGAAGCCGCCCAGAGTGGCTGGGGAAACCCAGCCAGATGGGCGGGGTACAAATAATAAATTATTATTATTATTATTATTATTATTATTATTATTATTATTATTATCACATCAAGGGGAATGCAGTGACAGAGGAAAGGGAAGATCTTTGAGAGCAAGCGAGGCATGTGATGAATTGTCTGTACTTGGGAAATTGTCTTAAAATAGCTAATATTTTCCCCCACAAAAACCTCAGTGCGTCATGCAAGCACAGAACCTATTTATCTTCTTCTGCTTCATCTCAGAGGCAGCTGGCACTGGACTATGGATCACTTGCTTTCTAAACAATGATTGGCTGAAAGCCACTGGGAATTCATTTAATTACTATTAGTTTCCCCCCCAAAAAAAAATTTCCCCCAAGCCCCTCTACACTTTAAGTTAGGGAGTCTATTTCCCCCTTGAAGTCTTAGGGCAGTGGATCAAAAACAAACATCATCAAACAATTAGGAGCATAGGAATTTACCTTCTGCTGAGTTGCAACATAGTTCTGTCTGCTTTGGAATTGTCTACACTGACTTGCAATGGATCTCAATGATATCAGACAAAAGCATACCCTCCAGCATTTCTCTGATGAAAACAGGGACATCCTATTCAATTATATTATTATTATTATTATTATTATTATTATTATTATTATTATTCCCCGCCCATCTGGCTGGGTTACCCTGGCCACATATAAAAACATAATAAAACATCAAACATCAATAGTAACGATCTGATTCAAAATAAAAAGTCACAATGACTTCAAAATAAACAGCTTATACCAAACAAAGCAACATTCAACCATCCTTCAGAATCTAATAGAAAACAGTAAAATTAAACATCAGCAAATAATAATTAAACAGTTGGTGTTTGACTGTTAACCTGGGAAGAGCCATAGCTTATTAGAACAGCTAAAAATGTGACAAAACATTTGTTCATTAAAAACAATCCAAAATGGAAAAAAAAAAGAATTTACACCAAAACAGAGAGCAGGGCAGGTCACAGCCCCAATGACTTCATTGCAGAAGATGGAACAGATGTTGTACCAATCAAGATTGGGTTTTGAATTTGATGCTGAGTCCCAGTTCACTGGGTCCAGCGAATGGTTTGTGAACATGCAGCACTACAGCATTGGTGTTGTGGCTTGCTAGACCAGCATGGGTCTGATCCGTAAACGCTTCGGAGTTTTCAAAAAGAAAAGCTGCATGCAAGTGTGCATTGCCTCTGCGATTGCTTCTTCTCCATAGCTAAATGAATCCTATGTAACATCTTAGAATGCAATTCTTCTTTGGCTATCACTCGTAGCCAAGTAAGATTGTCTTCCATGAACGCGGTCTTAACAGTGTGTCCGTAGGTGACTGTGGAGGCCAATTCTGGATCCACACGTCCTTTCACAGTGGGGTCCTAGGTTTCTGGGTGGGAGTTGATCACAGTGAGGGTTTGCCAAGCGTGCCTTCCTCTTAGCACATTTCTCCATTTCCTGAGTTCGAGCATCTTCAAAGCCCATGATAGTTTTGGTAAAGGCTGTTCTCCAACTGGAGCACTTGCAGGCCAGTGTTTCCCAGTTGTCAGTGTTTACCCTACATTTTTAAAGATTTGCCTTGAGAGAGTCTTTAAACTTCTTTTGTTGACCACCAGCATTACGCTTTCCATATTTAAGTTTGGAATAGAATAGTTGCTTTGGAAGACGATAATCAGGCATCTGAACAACATGACCCGTCCAACGAAGTTGCTGTTGAAGAATCATTGCTTCGACACTGGTGATCTTTGCTTCTTCCAGTACACTGGAGTTAGTTTGTCTGTCTTCCCAAGTGATTTGTAAACATTTTCAGAGACATCGTAAACCCTTCTGAGTTTTCAGAAAGGAAAGCCGCATGCAAGTGTACATTGCCTCTGTGATGTGGATCCTATGATAACATCTTAGAATACAATTCTTCTTTGGTAGCCAAGTAAGATTGTCTTCCATGAACAAGGTCTTAACAGTGTGTCTGTAGGTGACTGTGGAGGCCAATTCTGGACCCACACGTCCTTCCACAGTGGGGACATAGGTTTCTGGGTGGGAGTTGGTAATAGCGATCCTATGCTAAGTGGATCCTATGATGATGCTGTGATAACATCTAAAAACCATGGGATTTTTAGAACGCAATACACTATACCAGCAAATTCTCACCACCATCATCATTAACTAGCATGGCTTGATGGTGCCCCCAAATACATTCAAAGTGTGAAGGAATCAGATCTGCCTGATCTCTGAACATGGAGCCGTAAGACCAGGCTCCATAGGACAACCTAAGTCTGTTAGTTCTGCTCAGTGCAATGTGTGAGCAGCAGTAGACTTTGGGCTTTAAAAGTTCAGCAGCATCCTGCTGTGCAGTGCCAAAATTTGGCGCCCCCACCTCTCGCTTTCCGTTGCTCATCACTGTTGCGGTGGCTCCTGGGGTGCCCTCTCAGCTTGGCACCCGGTGTGGGCAAACCAGTCATGCTCCCCGAAATCCGCCTCTGGTGTGAGGCTGTGGCGGAGCCAACCGTACATGTAAATTCTGCCTTTCCATGAGCTCATTCATTGCCCTGAACCATCCGCTGCCACACTGGATACATAATCTTCAATTACTTGAGATGGGAGACTGATAACTGCGCAAACAGGGAAATAAAGGCATCCAGACTCCACACCCTTGCAAGGCAGACATGCTTCCCTGATCTACAGATTTTAACTTGGGGGCTCTAGAGCCTCAAGGCTTTCTCCGCAAGGGAGGTGGGAAGCCAGCAAAATGGTGTCAGGTGACTGTCGTTTATATGAGAGCTAAACTTTACACCTCAACCTCTAAACTTCAAATCTCAAAAATGTACACTTTGGTTTTCTGGCCCCAAGTCTGCCTATTGAAAGAGTTGGATGGATCATTGATTCGCAAGTCCCAAAAGGGAACGAGGGGGAAAGAAATCCTTGCTAATAAACATCCTGACAAGTGAAACAAAGCCCTCTTTTCATGGAGGAATCCAGCTGAGACATGCTACTACTTCCTCTTGAAAGGAGTATCAAAGAAAAAATACACGGTAGATTAAAGGCAAGTACCTGCCTGCTTATGACAAACAGAGACTGAATGCTAATAAGCAGTTTCAGGAAAGGCAAAATTGAAGAATGTTTAGGGAGCGCACACACAAACACCTTTTTTCTCCAGGCCTCATGTGCAATTCTGTCTCTCGGCACCCAGATGCTGAGCACCTACTCCTGCTTTTCACAGGCATCCTGAAAAGATCTTTGAAAATCTCACTCGAGTCCAACCCTCACTTGGCAAATAGTTTAGCATGCTTGGTGGGGGGTGAGGGAAAAACCTCTCTAGTGACATGATAATGCTTCAGCTCTGTTGCATTTGGACGGGTGTTGAGGTCAATGCAACCTATTAACCAGAAAAAGCATTGATAGCTTTGGATTTCATCTGGCAACCTTGTTATGTCTGCTTGTTTTTGTTGTGATATCTGGTGGGTTAGGGAAAGCTGTACAAAGGTGACATGTCGTTTAATTGAATTTTACATGTGTTGGCTTTCTTTCCGAAGTAGTTATTGGAAATCTGGCTTTTCTGCCCATCTCTGAGGTATGACATTTCTCCCCACACACTCCATTCTTCGTAGGGTTGCCATATGTCCTCTTTTTCATGATGGGAGTCGTCACAGAGATCCATAGTTAAAAGTAGAAGTCGGCAAATGTGTTCTCTTTTTACCTCTTCAAAATATGGCAACCCTTCCAGGGGAACAAACAGCAAAACAGAAAAAGCAGTACATTTTTTTTGGTTAATATTTTGTTTTCCTCACATAAGAACAAAACTCAACAAATGAAAATCTTATCAACAGGGTGCTTTGATGTCTTCCAGAAATTAAAGAGTCCCAAAAATCGTTTGCTAAGGATAGATTTGTTACACATGCTGTCCATATAGGTCTGAGATGGAATTTTTAAAATTTACAATAATAGAAAACTATTTAACTTCAAAACATACATCATAGGCTCTGGGGAGATTATAACATGTTTGCAGTTCTTCTCCTTATTCCAATCTCCAGATGACCTTGGGCTAGTTGCCGGGTTTCCCAGACTTGGGTCTCCAGCTGTTTTTGGACTACAACTCCCATCATCCTTAGCTAGCATGACTAGTGGGCAGGGATGATGGGTGTTGTAGTCCAAAAACAGCTGGTGACTCAAGTCTGGGAAACACTGGCTCTCTCTCAGCTTTGTAACTAACCTCACTTGGCTGTTGTGAAGATAAAAGGGGAGGAGATGCAAGCATGCTGATTACAGTAATTTGGAAAAAGTACTGGCTGAAAAGGGGACACGGGTGGCGCTGTGGGTTAAACCACTGAGCCTAAGACTTGCCGATCAGAAGGTTGGCGGTTTGAATCCCCGCGATGGGGTGAGCTCCTGTTGCTCAGTCCCTGCTCCAGCCAACCTAGCAGTTCGAAAGCATGTCAAAGTGCAAGTAGATAAATAGGTACCACTCCGGCGGGAAGGTAAACGGAGTTTACGTGCACTGTTCTGGTTCACCAGAAGTGGCTTTGTCATGCTGGCCACATGACCCGAAAGCTGTACGCTGGCTCCCTCAGCCAATAAAGCGATATGAGCGCCGCAACCCCAGAGTCGGTCACGACTGGACCTAATGATCAGGGGTCCCTTTACCTTTACCTTTACTGGCTGAAAAAGTGGTATCAAACTCCCTTTCAGAGAAGGCTTTTCGTGGATCATCTTCTAACCTGAAGCAAAGGAGTTTCAGATTTCCTGATGGCTCTTGTCTTTCTCCAAAAGCATGATTCTAGCACAAGTTCAACTTTCTCCTCATGTGGGTTGAAGTTCCTGTTGCTTAAAATATGATTTGTCTAATCCCCAATCCATCACAATGATCGTCAGTGATAAACGATAAACATGCGTGTGAGCCTTACCTTGTTGACCTTCGTAAATCTCCTCTGAGAAAAGCCATTCCTTTGTTAAGAAGTCAACAGATGCTAAGCCCTTTCAGCTGGATGTTGCCCAACCTCCCTTGCAACTTTCGCTAGTGCCTTGGTGCAAAAAAAAAATTGTTCCTTTCACTACCTGAAGTTAGACATTTCTCTTCCGGTTGGTGGAGGGATAAGACCACTGGTCACCCCTGCAAACACCAGACCATCTGCTTGCTAACACTGTGAAGGAAGGAACCCTGGTAGCTGTAGAAAGCTTTCACTGCCTTTTCAGTTATCCTGTAAATCAGTGGGTTGTATTCGTCACTCCTTATGGGTATGTTTAGCCTGGAAAAGAGGAGACTGAGAGGCGATGAGATAGCCATCTTCAAATATCTCAAGGGCTGTCACATGGAAGAGGGAACGGGCTTGTTTTCTCCTGCTCTAGAGGGGAGGACGTGAACCAATGGCTTCAAGTTACAAGAAAGGAGATTCTGACTAAACATCAGGAAGAACTTTCTGACAGTAAGAGCTGTTTGGCAGTAGAACAGTCTCCTTTGGGAGGTTCTCCTTCCTTGGATGTTTTAAGCAGATGTTGGATGACCATCTGTCATGGATGCATTAGCTGAGATTCTTGGATTGCAGGGGGTTGGACTAGACTTGTACTACATAGCGGAGGCAGAAAGTGGGGTGCCCTCCCTAAGTTGTTGGACTACACTCCCCTTACCTTGGTGGTCAATGGGCAGGGATGATCGAAGTTGTAGCTCAACATCTGAATGGCACCACACTAGCTACCCTCCCAGGTGAGAAACACAGCCCTTCTTAAAGCAGTAGATTCCTTCCAAGCACCATCCAGTTCCCAGCTGTTTACTTCTGCATGCCACCAAATATGTCCTCTTAAAAATATATAAGGTTGTCTCTAATTGGGTAGGGTAGCCTCATAAAGTCTGCTGGGTTTGTGAAGAAGAAGAAGAAGAAGAAGAAGAAGAAGAAGAAGAAGAAGAAGAAGAAGAAGAGGAGGAGTTTGGATTTGATATCCCGCTTTATCACTACCCGAAGGAGTCTCAAAGCGGCTAACAATCTCCTTTATCTCCTTTCCCTTCCTCCCCCACAACAAACACTCTGTGAGGTGAGTGGAGCTGAGAGACTTCAGAGAAGTGTGACTAGCCCAAGGTCACCCAACAGCTGCATGTGGAGGAGCGGAGACGCAAACCTGGTTCACCAGATTATGAGTCCACCGTTCTCAACCACTACACCACACTGGAATTTGCTTACATGAAGTTGTGAAGTCTTTAAGATGCCACAAGACTCTTTGTTGCACAAATTTGCTAGGTTTGTTTGCTACATCTCTGATATTTGTCAGTTTATTTTTTTAAGGACAAGACTCTTAATTTCAGGTTTGTGGGTTCGAGCCCCACGTTGGACAAAAGATTCCTGCATTGCAGGGAGTTAGACCAGATGCCCTCGTGGTCCCTTATAACTCTTCTACTTTATTTATTAAATTTGTATATGGCTCTTCATCCGAAGATCACAATGTGATCAGAGTTCCAATGTCATTAAAAGGCAAGGGAGTCCTGATGATCTATTCCAAAATGAATAAAATAAATCGCCATTTGATTTGAAAGGGCCAGCAGTCCTCTCCGCACAGGTCGTGCAAAGCTGGGATGACTTGGGGTTCTTGTGTGACTCATCTCTATGAAAGTACAGTCATAGTCAAGACCTCACTGAGGATCAGACACAATTCTGGCTGGGAACAGAGTCTGGGTTGGTGATCACTTCCCACAGCAAAACAGGCCACGGCAGAAAAAAGTTGCACAATTTTTCAAGAGACTAATCCAGAAAGCTGCATCTTAGGGTAATGAGCTTCAGCATTACAGCTTGGGTGCAATTTTCCCATAGAAGTGTTTTTACAGCTGTGGTTAATGTGTGACTAATCCTTACTGTGGAGTAAACCACATTACCACTCCTTAAATAACTGGGAAACTTCGTTAGTATGTTGTGGGGGCGGGGGCGGGGGGGGGATGGGAATAGACCGAAAAGGCAACTGCTGAAAATGTAAGATGATTGTCAATTATTTTTTACTGGTTTGAGCTGTGCATGTTTTATGATGAACTATTAGGTCTGGCTACAGTTACTTTATGACTATATATATCTCTCTCATGGAAGTAAAAGCAAGGAGAAGCCTTTGACTTACATATAAGCAAATGCCGACAAATATTAATGGCAGTAATAAAGTCAGCTTGCTTCTTGAGCTGACATTCCTTCAAATAATTACTAAATATTCAAGCTCTCTGGCCCTGCAAACAGACCACCCAAAATTACTTTCCAAAATTATATTCCAAAATTACTACAGTGGAACCTCGGGTTAAGAACTTAAAATTTGTTCTGGAGGTCCGTTCTTAACCTGAAACTGTTCTTAACCTGAGGTACCACTTTAGCTAATGGGGCCTCCCACTGCTGCCGCGCCACCGCCGTGCGATTTCTGTTCTCATTCTGAAGCAAAGTTCTTAACCTGAGGTACTATTTCTGGGTTAGCGGAGTCTGTAACCTGAAGGTACCACTGTACTTTCTTTAGTGAAGTAAGAGGGCAGGGAGAGAGTTGGGGAACCCAACCTAGAACACATTCAATGTTATATCATCACTTTAGCATATAGGTATATAAATAAAAAAATCATTGAATTTGGATGGGACCACAAAGGTCATCTGGTCCAATCCCCTGCAATGCAGGAATCTTTTTACCCTATGTGGGCTTCAAAACCATGACCCTGAGATTAAGAGTCCTGTGCTCTACCCTCTAAAGAAAAGTTTCAGTTCGCATAAAAATCCAGCACCAGAAGGACTACCAAAATTAAAAAGAAAAAGCAGCACATACCACAGGACATTTCATCAATCTGGTGTCCTCCAGAAATTTTTGACTATGACTCTCATCAACCCCAACCAGTATGCTGAAAGGGACTGATGGGAATTGTCATCCCAAACTTCCAAAGGGCATGTGGGTAAGGCTGTAACCAAAATGTTAACAGGGAACAAACAATGAAGCACCGAAACATCAACTACCAACAATTATATATAATTATATATAAGGCCTGGATATACATTTGCATATACATTTGGATATACATTTGCAAACTGCAGGAGGCAGTGGAAGACAGGAGTGCCTGGCGTGCTTTGGTCCATGGGGTCATGAAGAGTCGGACACGACTAAACGACTAAACAACAACAACAAATGCAAATGTATATTTGAGCTCCCATTGCTCGGTCCCTGCTCCTGCCAACCTAGCAGTTGGAAAGCACGTCAAAGTGCAAGTAGGTAAATAGGTACCGCTCCAGCGGGAAGGTAAATGGTGTTTCCATGCGCTGCTCTGGTTCGCCAGAAGCGGCTTAGTCATGCTGGCCACATGATCCGGAAGCTGTATGCCGGCTCCCTTGGCCAATAAAGCAAGATGAGCACCGCAACCCCAGAGTTGGCCACAACTGGACCTAATGGTCAGGGGTCCCTTTACCTTTTTACCTTTATACATTTGCGTAAGTGTGGGCCCAGAATGCATGAGGATGGAGGAGAACCAGACAGCTATGCTCTGGCTGCTACCACCACATATTCATGACCTAAGATGTTTCACCACTCAGTTTGAGGATAAACAGACCATAACCAGGGGCAATTTACACAGCAAAGCAACAAACAAGGTGTAGGCAGTAGTTTTAAGCAGATACACAAATCCAGCTTGAACATTTGTGCAGCCCTGCAGTGTAGACTCAGTCAGGAACATTTTTTCCACAGTACAGAGTTGCTTGGGAAAGTTAAGTCAGGGATGCATAACCTGCCGGATTCCATCGTCCCCGACTCAAGACTTATCAATCTAATCACTTGTATGCTTCCTTTATTCCATTAAGCTTATCCCTTCCAAGATATCTTGTAGACCCAGCAAACATGAAAATGAGGGTAGCCTTTACACAGGCAAGATTAAATGTCCTTCCACTAGCAGATTGGATGGGATGGCACAAAGGAATTTCTAAGAAGGACAGAGTCCGTGGTTGCAACTCTGTCAATAGAAAATACAACTCATGTGCTCCTTGAATGCCCTTTTTATAATAATCTTAGAAACGACTATATTTACGCATTGTTAAGATCACAGAATGGGACGCGGGTGGCTCTGTGGGTTAAACCACAGAGCCTAGGACTTGCCGATCAGAAGGTTGGTGGTTCGAATCCCCGCGACAGGGTGAGCTCCCATTGCTCGGTCCCTGCTCCTGCCAACCTAGCAGTTCGAAAGCACGTCAAAGTGCAAGTAGATAAATAGGTTTCGCTCCAGCGGGAAGGTAAACGGCATTTCCATGTGCTGCTCTGGTTCGCCAGAAGCGTCTCAGTCATGCTGGCCACATGACCCGGAAGCTGTATGCCGGCTCCCTCGGCCAGTAAACGAGATGAGCACCGCAACCCCAGAGTCAGCCACGACTGGACCTAATGGTCAGGGGTCCTTTTACCTTTACCTTTATGATCACAGAAGGAAAGGTCATCCTTAGCAAAGACTTGTTTATTGATGTCTGGTGTAGAGAAATATATATCCTTCAGAATATCTAAATTTCTTGCTAAGGCTCTACAAATCTGGATGTATAGGAAATGATTTATCCTTTAAGGGTTAAGGAGTAGAAATGTACAGTGGTACCTTGGGTTACAGACGCTTCAGTTTACAAACTCCGCTAACCCAGATATAGTACCTTGGGTTAAGAACTTTGCTTCAGGATGAAAACAGAAATCATGCTCCAGTGGCACAGCGGCAGTGGGAAGCCCCATTAGCTAAAGTGGTACCTCAGGTTAAGAACGTTTCAGGTTAAGAACGGACCTCCAGAACAAATTAAGTTCTTAACCTGAGGTACCACTGTAAATCTCTATTATTACTTAGCATTTTCATACGTATAACAGCTATCTGCTAAAGCACAAAAAACTGACTTGGGCTGATGGGTGCTGGAAGTCCAACAATGTCCGGAGGTCCCCAAGTCACCCACACTTGCAATGGGACAACTGCAGTTTGGGCAGGAGTTCTTCAAGAGAGCAGTTCTGTTGATAAAGTAATTGCAGGACTCCTTTCCTAGCTAGTGGCTCAATAAAGCCTTCTACAGCACACGCAACTAACACCATCACACAGAAAGATATTTTAAGAGCTCACACTGCCGGTTTTCGTTACCAAGAAATTTTGCCATAAATTGAAAGTCCCAATTGACCAATACTATGGACTCATAGTTTATTATCAATAGAAACGGACAATGAGTGGTATAAATGCAGTTACTCTTCAGCTACTAGGGATCACTCTGGACCAGAAGGGAAGTACAAGACAATCTTAATTAAGGAATGCAACCCAGCTAGCCTTGTTGCAGCAAAGAATTTTGTTTACTACCCAAGAACACACGTACCAATGAAGAAGTGGTGCTTAGCAAATAGTGCAAAGTTTTCCATGTGCAGAGGGAGAGTTGTTTTTCTGCAAAAAAAATGCTTCCAAGTTCAACCCCATGTCTTGCAAGCTCACTTAAAGCTTTAAGTTAGCAACTATCTACCACACAGTAGAAGGAAAAAATGTTTCATTGCAACTGTAGTGGTGTCAGGCTTGAAACACTGGAGAATGTTTTTTTCTTGTTACCTGCCATGAATATTTTAGTACTTCCAGGTGGTAAATATATGCTCTTTTTGGTTGTTGTGTACTATTTTACTGATTTTATTTCATTTTTAACTGTTATTATTTCATGCAATGCTTTTATTTTTATTTTACTGTTGTAAGCCAAGCCAAGGACTAAGAACAGCAAAGTGAGTAATTTAAAATCTTACTCATCTAAGATGCAACATGAAGCAATTTTACCCTCATTCCACATATACACATTTCCACTCCCCAAATCAAATATGCAGTAAGCAGCTAAAATGTCCAATACAGCGAGTGGTACATTTTGTGTTTCCCCAACAGCACCACCACTCTCTCTGCTTTTGTAAATCCCTTTCATTTTTATTAGAAAGAAAATGTAGCGGAATACTTTGTAATTCAAGGCAGCAATTATCGTAAAATTGTAAAGTTGGAAGGGATCCTGAGAATCATCTAGTCCAAACCCCTGCAATGCCGCTGTTGAATATGGGGATTGAACCTGCAACCTTGGCATTATCAGAAGAGGAGGAGTTTGGATTTGATATCCCGCTTTATCACTACCCTAAGGAGTCTCAAAGTGGCTAACATTCTCCTTTCCCTTCCTCCCCCACAACAAACACTCTGTGAGGTGAGTGAGGCTGAGAAACTATGAAGACTTTGAAGTCGCTGAACAGAGAAGTGTGACTAGCCCAAGGTCACCCAGCAGCTGCATGTGGAGGAGCAGGGAAGCAAACCCGGTTCACCAGATTACGAGTCTACCACTACACCACACTGGCTTACCAGCACCACACTCTAACCAATTGAGCTACCCAGCAGATTCTAGGCATACTTACTGGTCTTACTGAACAGGTCAGCAGATCTGTCTGTGCAGCAAATAAAGATAGGTCCAGGCTCCATGTGTTTCAGACCAGTTCTTCCATCTTCGTAGCAGAGCAGTTGTCTGGCTATAGACTGGATGGGCAGTGTTTTGTGTCTTTCTGCTCTGTTTTCTGCATGTTCAGTAGCAGCCAAAGCATAGCATGGTCAGCCTCTGGGCCTCCAGAAATTGCTGGACTACATGCACCAACCCTGACTATTGGCTGTGCTGGCTGGGTTTGAGAGGAGTTGGTTTCCAAACACAACATCTGTAGGGCCAGACATTCCCAGCTCCAAATACTTTGCCAACACACTCCGAGTTTCAGGTGCCCAGGAGAATTAATAAGCCTTTGGTGAAGGGCGATATAGACATCTTAAAGATAAAAGTAAATCAAGTGGGCAAGAGAAGGCTGCATTCAGTACACAGAGCTGCAACTCTGTGTTTCTAGCGCATTTTTCTGAGGAAACAGCCTTGCAACTCTAAAGAAGAAGCTGAAAATAAAAATTTGGGTATGGACAGGTGGTTCAGGTAATGACACGAAACAGCTTATTTTGGCAGACTGCCTTTTTATTGCATGTGTTCTGTTTGAGAAGTACAAAAAGAACCAACTGAAGGACTTGCATTTCAAAATTAGCAATTTGCAAGTTACAGAATTCCAGTTTTTGCTCGACCGTTAAAAACGCACACGCCAATTTTATCACTTAAGTCTTGCCCAAAAGAAGTGTGTTTCCTAGATCCAAGAAAGGCAGTGATATCTTTTTTGTACATAAAAAAGGGACACACAATCACTTAAAACCTCATTGTAAAAAGGTAGTTATGGGTAGCTGAGTTGTATTGAATGCAAGTCAGGAGTTGACAGCCTGGTTTCACACGCTGAAACAAAAAAAGTATTTAGCCTATCAAAGATAAAGAGCTTTGTGGCAGTGATATACGGAAGGCACCAATTGTTTGGTTGAAAACTCACAATTATGCTTTATTTGAAAGGTTCTTACTTTACTGTATGTATTTACAGTGCCCTAGTGTCAACTCATTCTTCTGCCTACACTTTTTGCTAGAAACAAAAGCGTCTTGCAAGCTAACAAGTGTAAATGGTGAAATAAAGAAGAGCCTAAACAGTGATGTATGTGGTTTTCCCCCCACCGCTAAAAAAAAAAACCCCAAAGCCTTTACCAAAAAAACACACAAAAAACTGTTCAGCAGAGAGATAATTCACATCCATGTCATCCTGTACATTACAGAAATCATATACCTATACTTATTCTACACCAGCTAGCTGTTTTTCAAGAGAGCTCCGCATCCCTCCACACACAGTGAAACTTAACACACATTTAAATACTGCTTTGGAAGTGCTGACATTCACCGGTTTTGGTCCTATCGATACACATTCCCAACAAGACCCCCAACTTCACACTTTGGGCATGCAAGGGAGTTGAAGGCACCCTATCCATCTTTGACCTCCTCTTCTACACAGAACAGCTTCTGAAGACATTTGCTCTCCAAACTCTCTTAACGCTCTGACACAAGTTGGACCGAGATAAAAGCCAGCCACGTACATTAATAGATGCTAACTCCCTTAGGCTCTGCATGTTGAGCCTGCGCTCCCAGAACCTCGACTACAAACGCCAGTCTAATATGATTCTAGTCCCTGGGACTTGGCAGCAACAGAAGCTCTCATCACCCCTTAACAGGCTCCGTCCTGTATGCTGAATGCCACACCCAGCATTTTAGGTACCGAGTGGCAGAGGGAGTTTGGAAATCCAGTGGAGAAGTAGCCACTATCCAAAAAATGCAATGCAGAAGAGGTAGATAACAAACGGTGGCTCCGGGACTACTATGTGGACCTGGTACACAGGGAACAAGGACAACACTACAGCCAGTAGGACCAGAAGTAACTGGAAAAGTGTGCACACCTCAATGTTCCCTCATATTACAAAGCACAGTGTATAAAATTTCTCCCACTAGAATTCCAGAGGAGTCATACGCCTAACATTTAAGAACTCCATCTCTTTGGACAGACCTTTTAATTTGAGGGGGGGTCTTCTTTCACACACCATTCAGCTGCAATAGAGTGACCGAGTGTTACTGTTGAAAAGGGGTGGGAACATTGAAAGCCACATAATAACCAGTTTTATTATTATTATTTTAAAAAAGAAAAGAACATTCTCTAATGCACACAGGGGTGGCTACTAAGCAATGGGGCCCCGAAATGTCTTTAGCATACGCACATTATACCTTACTAATTTCTTGGTGCATGTTCCTAGGACGTCAAGACTATATACAATCGGTTCCTTATCTTTTCCCCAGGAGTCCTTAGACTAAGGCTAAGGTTCCACTTTAAAGGTAATCTTTGTGCAAGAAAGCAGGTATGGTTTTAATTAATCCAGATTGACTTTGGAAAAATAGAGGCGTTCCCAATGGCAAGGAGGCAGAGGCTTAAGCTCAGTCCTATGGCTTTTAGTTCCCCCCACCCCTTTTAAAAACGCAGTGAGAACTCATGATGTCCAGGAGACATCCAAATGTCTTTTAAACTTTCTTTGTTCATGCGTAGAATTCTTCTTGTTTCTGTGGTTTCTGATAGCCTCCATTTGACTGCTTTGGCTCATCCAGTGAGTAGCTTCCTTCATCTTTTTTCTTCATTCTGTACAGCATGAACCCAACTAGGAATCCAGCAAACAGAAGACCTACTAGTCCGCCAGCGATGACCCCTGTGGAAAAAGCAAGTGCCGAGTTAGATGTATTCAGATTAGGAATAAACGAAGTGATAAAGTGTTTTTTTTTTCACACAAAAACCCCAGAAGCATTCCTGCTCAGTATCATGTCATCAGAAATCAAGAAAACATGTAGACCACTCTTTATGTTTGCCACCACAGCGGCAAGAATTCTCATAGCGAAAAATTGGAAAACCAACATAATCCCCATCAAATCTGACTGGTTAGCTAAAAATGATTGAATATTTACATCTTGCAAAACTAACAGGGAGAGTAAAAGGAAACACTGGTTAATTTTTAAAGAATGTCTTAAAAACTATATGGACAATGCAAATCTCCTAGCAGATTCAGACTAAATCTTGTAAATAGAGTGAAGATATGGTAAACTATGTATGGAGAAACAAAAGGAAACTGTGGCATGCGTATTGAGTTAAGATTGATAACAAAGCATTAAGAGGAAAGTTGAAAGTCAAATGTGTGTGGTGTGGTGTCCAATGTAAAGGTACAAGGGTAGGTATTGGATGAAATGTATGTATGCTGTATTGTGTGGTATCTGTTGAGTTTCATGTCATTAATGTGTGATAACAATAAAGATTATCTTTAAAAAAAGATAAAGTATCCCCCCCCCCAGCAAACTTGGCCATCTCACTGCTCACACCTAATTCTAGACAAAACAAAACAAATTCCTTCCAGTAGCACCTTAAAGACCAACTAAGTCAGTTCTTGGTATGAGCTTTCGTGTGCATGCACACTTCTTCAGATACAGAAGTGTGCATGCACACGAAAGCTCATACCAAGAACTGACTTAGTTGGTCTTTAAGGTGCTACTGGAAGGAATTTGTTTTGTTTTGACTATGGCAGACCAACACGGCTACCTATCTGTAACCCTAATTCTAGATCATTTATGAACAGGTTAAAAGAAGCACAGGCCCCAATACCAATCCTTGAGGGACTCTACTTTCTACATCTCTCCATTCGGAGAACTATCCATAGCTACAAGCCATGATGGCTATGGTCTGCAATTGGAGGCGCTAACACAACTGGAGCTGCTAACACTTCCAAATACTAGTTGCTGGAGACCACAGGAGGGGAGCATGTCCATGCATTCAGACCCTGATTGAGAGTTTCCCACAGGCATCTGGTTCACCCCATTGATGCTTCTTATGTTTCTCCAAGAGCCACCAACGCTTCGTAAAAAGAACAGCCAGCCAGAGGCATGCTACAAAGAGAGTTGTTTCTATGGAATCTACAGTCCGGATCAGGGCTAGACAACATGATGCCCTCCAGATATTGTTTTGTCTATAAATTCCCATCACCTGCCATGCTGGTTGGGAATTCAGAACCCAACAAGGCCTGAGAGCCTACAGATTCCCCATTTCTAGTCCAGGTGAAACAATCCAAGTGTCCAGCTTTGGGGGTTAATCTTTTTCCTCCAAGCTGCCAAGAATGGGGCGTGCGGCAGTATTCTCCATTGAGCACAGCCTTCTGAACAGATATTTAAGGTCCTGATCATGTGCCCTCTACACAAAGGCCCTGCTCACCCTCCACACGCTGAGGAAGCAAGAGTGGGGATGCACTAGTTGTGCTTAGGCTTTGTCATCTGTTGTCACAAAGCCATATAGTAACTTCAACCCATAAGATGCTTGCCATAGTATTGGGTTGCCCTGGGAATAATTAACCATACAGTGATGCCAATGTGAGCAGCTACTCTGCAGCAGCTGTTGAGGTTGTGACAAGTGTAGAGCTCCTCAAGTTCATACCGCGGCTTTGCTGTGCAGAAAACAGTATGGCAGCTCAGCAACAGTTGTCAACTGAGATAGTGCTAGAGGTTGCACAATAAGTAGTTTAAACTAAGCAGGAAAGAGGGAGAGGAAGAGGGAGAGGGAGAGGGAGAGGGAGAGAGGAGAGAGGAGAGAGGAGAGAGGAGAGAGAGAGAGAGAGAGAGAGAGAGAGAGAGAGAGGAGAGAGGAGATCTTCTGGTTTCACATACCTCCTAGAACTTCTTTCCTGTCCATTATTCCTTGGGCGGTTCCTGCAGATTTTGCATTCTTTGTTTCTGTATCTACTGATCCCATTCCTAGTACTGAATTTTCTCCATGTAGCTCAATTGAAAAGTCATCCTGCATAGAAGAACAATCACACCATTTTAAATTTCCCTTCCACAGATTCAGTGCATGTATGTTGTTCACACAGCTACAAGAGTTTATGAGGCAGCGTTGCTACTCAAAGTTCTATCACGACATGTGCTCAAAGTCTGCATTTAAACAGTCTGCAAGCTATAGCACAGGTCAATGGCAAAGCTGAAGGTCAATTAATTGAATTTCAGCGTAAGAGTTTAATTTATGTAGCAGCATGGTGAACAGCGTCTCGTTCTTACCTTACTTCCAGAACCATCCTCAATTAGGATGCCTCCGTCATCGGGCAAAGTAGGGATTTCATTCTGGTCACCAGAGGGTATTGTAGTGGGACTTGCAGTATCCAGACTTCTCTCACTAGTCGGCACAAAGTCCAAAGCAGGTGTTGCATCATCAGTGCTTGATGCTTGATGGACATCTTGGTAGACCTCTGCCTCAATGAAGTCTGTGCTAGAAATTTGCGACGTTGTGGTTCTGACTGTGGAAATGTGGTGAGTCGCTGGGATTCTAGTCATTATGACTGGAGACCTTGTTGTTCCATGTTCAGTAAATGAGTCCAGCTCATATTCTGTAGCTACTGCTGTCTTGTCGGTCACCAGATCCATCAATGGGACTAAAGGCGTGCTTGTTTGGGATACAGGTCCTCCTGGATACTCTTCTGTAGGACTGTCTGTTTGCTGTACCTCAGGCTGCTTATATTCCGAGTTAGTTGAGGATTCGGGCAACAACGACATATTTGTTCTTCCTTGCAGTGAAACTTTTACGAAGGTTGCAGGGTGGCCTGACAAAGAACCCAAAGCATCAGTATTTGTTTTAGTTAGTACATAGGCGGCCTTTAAAAACACACTACATTGCGTAAGAGAAAGCTTACCCAAGTGGTTCAAGAAGTCTGAGGAATCCTTATCTCTTCAATAGCCAATTCCCACCCCGTGGCCAACTAATTATAATACAGTGGTACCTCGGGTTAAGTACTTAATTCGTTCCGGAGTTCCGTTCTTACCTTGAAACTGTTCTTAAACTGAAGCACCACTTTAGCTAATGGGGCCTCCTGCTCCTGCCGTGCCGCCAGAGCACGATTTCTGTTCTCATCCTGAAGCAAAGTTCTTAACCTGAGGTATTATTTCTGGGTTAGCGGAGTCTGTAACCTGAAATGTATGTAACCTGAAGTGTATGTAACCCGAGGTACCACTGTACTCCTCTCCAGTTGTAGAACACACACACACACACACGTTGACTGTATTGGTCTCTGTCAGGGTACTTACTTTCATTATTAATTTTAATGTTCTTTCTAGAACAATGAAATCCCTACTTACAGGGTCTTAAGATTTTAACATGCAGTCAATATTAAATGAAATCTGAAGTAGCCACCATTTAACTACCATAGCCTTTATTATATTCTGGTTATGGCAGGCACTACAAAATTCTGGATGGCCCCATTTGATAGGTGTGGGGAGGCTTTGGCCATCCCAATGTTGCTGAACTACAGCTCCCATCAACCTCAGCAAGCATGGCTAATGGGCCAGGGATGATGGTTGTTGTAGTTCGGCAACATTTGGAAGGCCAGAAGTTCCCCAGACCTGCCATATGGCCTCTGTCAAACTCACTAGGCGGCCCTGACTCCCGGCCTAACTTGATAGGCAATAAAGGCACAGCAGAGTTACTCTAAGGAGGACTGAGAGGCAGGCAGGATGGATTGTGAAGCAGGAAAGACCCAGATTCAAATCTCCACTCAGCCTGAAGCTCACCAGAGTCTGTCTGTCTGTCTGTCTCTCTCTCTCTCTCTCTCTCTCTCTCTCTTAGCCTAACCTACCTCACAGAGTTGTTGTGAAAATAATAAGTGTGTGCAGATCCATATACACTAAGCAGTGTGGCACTAGGCCTTTAGTTAACTATAAGCTTACAGAGTTAGAGCTGTTCAGAACCCAAGAGTTCAAGAAGCGCTTTGTTCACAGCTAAGCAAACACAGAAACAAGCTTACCTGCTCCAGAGCCAGAAAAAGAGTCGTAATCATCACCAGATGAGTCCATGTCTTCAGGTGGGAAACTGATGTCTGCTGGTTGCTACAGAACAGAAAACAAAGTACATTTAGAATATTCTCCGTTGATTGTTTCCTGCACACATTACAAATCCTAGCAAAATGCCCATCGCTATGCTAGGTGGGATGCCATATAGAGGAATACTTTTTATTCTGCAAGGACTACAGGTAAGGCAAGAGGACACAGTATGTGTCTGCAATACCCTTACAAACAAAGACAAACACGTACTCTACACATATAAACCCTGATAGATCCTTCTTGGCAAAGCTGGACCATTCAGCATTGAGAACAAAGGGCAGTTAGTTGCACTGTAAAGAACACTGGTTTATTCCGCCTCCCTACTCCTTCCTGAATATACCCACACTGTAAGCTACAAAAATGAATCTTACTGCACAGCCATAGTGAATAATAATTACATGAAGAACAAAGATTGGAAGAACCACAGAGGAACTTATTATGATGATGATTCATTTTTGCATAGCAATAAGACACAAAGATTCAGAATCATGCAAGGCGCACATGGAAGTTTTGTATAAGGGTTCCAATTTACACTCTTTTCTGCAATGTGTCTTTTAGACACTTACACAAGCAATACTGGAATCATTTCACTCCACTATTTGTTTAGAAAAGTATTGGCATGAGAGAAGAGATGCAATTAGTATAATTAAACAGATACACATGGTCAAATAAGAAAGTAAGTAAGAGCAGGGGGAAAGTAAGAATTGGAAAATTTTAGAGCAACTTTCATTAGAAAAAAAAAATGGTTTACTATGTAAAATGTTCTGATGCCCTAGAGAGTGATCTAATTTAGCAGGTTTACTTTCTTTGAAACAGAGAAGCTTGGCCAATATCATACTTGCAACTGACATCTTTTTATGTTTATGAAATGCGGGGGGAGATGTGGAAAAATAAAAGAACTGGAAACTTTTCTGCTCCACATGGGCCATGAAAAAGGCACACAGAAACTCTACTCTGATACTAGAGCTTGTGGTGAACGTGTTCAGAATACCCCTGAAGCCATTAAATTCTTTGGCTGCATTATATCAAATGTAGAAATTTGATTCTACATTCTTTTCAAGCCATTTGGCCACCTGAGAGCCCTCAACACAAACTTCCTTATCCAAAAACAAGCCTACAATCCTTGCTAAATGATGGTCTTTTTATTGGTGATGAGATCAAACAAGGGTTTTACTTGAACTCCTTCCCCAAGTCCCTTTTCACAAAACACTGGACACTACAGAAACACAACATGCCCTCGTTTGGGCAGACAGGTAAAGTAGGTAATGACAGCTTTTCACATGTATTTTGGGCTCATCCTCTATCTAGAGTGCTGCAAGGCTGTTTTCTGCAAACCTTTAAGTTAAATTCCCCTTTGTTTGTGTGCCTATCTGCACTCTTTGCTACATCAAGATAAACACACACACAGAGAGACCTTCCCTGCAACGCTATCTTATCTATATGGTTTGATTCCATTTCTCCATTGTGTTCCAGCTATGTCAGCATGCCTCTTAAGCATCCGTTCTACTGCTAAAGGAACAGCAGTTTTCCTGCCTTCAAGAGGATATCAAACTAGATTTATAGCAGAGCTGGGGAACCTTTTCACTCTTGAGGGACGCATACCCTCCAGTCTATCCTGCCAGGGGGCTGCCGGAGCAAAAAGTGGGCAGAATTTGCAGCCCTGTGCTACTCTGTGCCATCGCCACATCCCTCCTTCCCTCCGGCGCACAGTGAGAAAGAGGTTTCCCAGAGGGGTGGTCTGGGAAGTCAAAGTGGGCCTGCAGCATCTGGAGGGCCACATGAAATTGGGCTGGGTGGCGGTAGTGGGAAAAGGTTGCCCACTGGAGGGAAGGATCAGTTGGGATAAATGGTCACCAGCACCAAGACAGATGATCCTATCTGCATGAAGTTGCTTCCATACAAACACAGTTAACAGCCTGGATCTCACGTTTGGCTCTCCTCAAATAGGATTTCTGCATCACATCCCACATAGTTGTTCCACATCACAGACTCTGTGTGTCAATGCACAGCCTCTGAAATAGCACTTTGTCTCTTTCACATACCTCCACTGCCACATCACATTGCTGACATCTGAGGCAAGGATTAGGAGGCAACCGATTTTGTGCATTTTTATGTCCTTAACCCTACAGGGTTTACAAGGCAACCTTTCACATTTGGGCTAGCAGCACCAAACGCTTAAGGCATACACAAACCATTCTGCTGGCATCAAAGAAAGCTAGTTACGGATCATTGCTTTGGAGGTCTAAATCTGCCCAGAAGATCAAGAGAAAGTTCCTCCAAGGATGAGAAACCAAACACAGCCCTGGGATGTTTGGCAGCTTTCATTCCCAATGAGAGGTATTGGAAGCTGTCTTAGAACTTATCTCATGGGTAAGTTCCCTCACCTCATAGATATCAAGTGAAAGGTTTCAAATACTAGACACTTTTCAGTGATACTAAAGCATGCAATGTGGATTCTGTTCTGAACTCTTTCTTGTAGAAGCTTGTTCTATGCAGGTGTTCAGTTTGTTAAAATAAAAAGGCATCTCTATACTGGAGGTAGATAGCTACAGGGGAGGCTTCTGGTAGCCCTACACTCTTCTCATGAACTTGTGAGAAGCACTTGTTACTTTTCACCTCCAGGCAATTTGACTGCACATGCATACCTTTAAAAGTAAAATATATATATAGTTACAGGTTCTACGATTTTGGCTCTCAAGATATCAAACAGTGTTAGAAACTGGGATAGAAAACTAGGAGTCCAGTGGCTAGGTTGTGGGCACTAAAACAGAACATCTAATCACCTCTTTTTTGGGCGGGGGGACAACACTTTTTATTATTTTGATAAGCATGAACTAATATGCAATTCACATAAAAGACACATTGTTAATATCACTTTTTTTTCAGAAACTGTTAATACATTTTAATTCCCAAGTACGAATTCCAAAAGATCAGCACACCCCAACCCACACATTATTGTAGGAGTTGCGGATCCAGCCTCTTTGAATTGAAATCTCCAGAAAGTTCTTTGAACGCTGTGGGTTAAACCACAGAGCCTAGGGCTTGCCGATCGGAAGATCGGTGGTTCAAATCCCCGTGACGGGGTAAGCTCCCATTGCTCAGTCCCTGCTCCTGCCAACCTAGCAGTTCGAAAGCACGTCAAAGTGCAAGTAATAAATAGGTGCCGCTCCGGTGGGAAGGTAAACGGCGTTTCTGTGCACTGCTCTGGTTCGCCAGAAGCGGCTTAGTTATGCTGGCCACATGACCTGGAAGCTGTCTGCTGACAAACGTTGGCTCCCTTGGCCACTAAAGCGAGATGAGCACCACAACCCCAGAGTCATCTGGGACTTAACGGTCAGGAGTCCCTTCACCTTTACCTTCTGGTTGGGTTTCTTTGATAACAAGAGATTGACATAACTATTTCCTATTAAGAGTCTCTGAATGCTGTCCTTGGTATAGCAAATGTTTTTGTTGGGTCTTCCCTATACTTCCAGCAGCATTTATGAAGACACTCTGAATACATGTATTTCAAGGATGTCTCAACTTGAGGGCTGTGGATGGGAAGGATGTATATTCTCCAGGTGAAGACAAAGTAATAGTCTCTTCTTTCCCACCCCATTTCAAATGAGACATGTGTGGGAAGGATTTTAAGATACATATGCTTTTCCTTAATGTTTTCCTAAAACAGCTGGATTATCAGCTTGAGTTATGGCCATAGTATTTACAGGGGGGGGGGACTCCAATATTTTACAGGCTACATACTAAATATCTTGGGTAGGTCATTATGCCAGGGATTATGCCTTGAGGTAGACCACAAGGAACCTATTTCAAACAGCACTATGAAGTGGAGAGCTGGCTGAAGGAAAGAACTTGTGTCCGAAAAGGTACAACAAGATGAGTGCTGGCCCTAGGAAGGTGTGTGTCACTAAGGCTCTGCTTCAGGCACCAAAATATATTGGATTGGTGCCAACTCCATCACCGTAGTTCCAAGAATATATTCTGTTGAGTTCAAGCCAGACCCCTTGTGGCATTCAGACCAATGCAACCAAAATTATCTTCTCAATTTAGTCCTTTTTTAAAAACAGAAAACCCAGCAAATTATCTTGTAGGAATTAAGGTTGAGATCAGCTATCTCTGAGCTTCAATAAAGGACAGCTGTATGTGTGGTGATGTTGGTCACCATCTGCTAATTTTAGCTGCTCCAAGTTCCCAAAAAATTCTGAAGTTCAAGAACAAGGAATCCAATAAGAAAGCTTTGTAAGCTTCACCACTTTAACTCACCACTTTGCAAACTGTGCAGCTGCTCATTTTACTCAGTGTGCAAGTTCTTAATGAGCTACAGTGCCATGCACTTTGCTCAGCTACAGCCTGTTGGGCTTCAAGCAGAGCAGGTCCAACTGCTTAGACAAATCGATGGCTCTTAATGTGGGTTGCTTATTAAGCAGCAGCTGGCCTTCAACGGGGGGAAACAACAACAAGCTCTATTGTCATTTGGGGTTCTAACAAGATTGTCTCTAAATTCTAACCCTCCCTTAGCTGCCCGCTGATAATTCCACTCTGCAAAAAAACATGTTCTAGAAAGTTATTTGACTGAAGCAACAGCTCCCTTTGGGTGAAAGCAGCTGACACAGCGGTGATTGGACTGTACCACTTCAAACTGCCTGAGGAAGATTGCATAGTTGGAAGCCATCCCATGGGGTAGGTGGAATTCTGTACTTGCACATCAGGAGGTAGAAGCTAGATGAAAACTCTTCACAGTATCTAATTTTCTAGCCTCAGCTGCTTTAATACGGAGGAGCCTTCAACCATGAGATCTGGCAGCTGTAGCCTGATGTGGCATTATCCAGAAACCGATCTTATCATCCCATCAACTATTACTGTAAGCTAGACCAAAGACATATTGTGATGTGTACAAATCATTCAGATCTTGTATGGAGACTAAACATGCTTGAGCGGCTTCTGTCAACTCAAGCTTGAGTTGGTAGATGAAGGAATACCAGAAACCCCATTAGCTGGGCTTGGAAGAGTGTGGAGAGCACCACACCTTTTTCATTTAACTATATCTAAAAGTGTTTAAATTTGATTGAACTTTTTTTTTAAAAAAAAAAAAAGGTAAAGGGACCCCTGACCATTAGGTCCAGTTGTGGACGACTCTGAGGTTGTCGTGCTCATCTTGCTTTACTGGCCAAGGGAGCCAGCATACAGCTTCTGGGTCATGTGGCCAGCATGACTAAGCCGCTTCTGGCGAACCAGAGCAGCACATGGAAACACCGTTTACCTTCCCACCGGAGTGGTACCTATTTATCTACTTGCACTTTGACATGCTTTCAAACTGCTAGGTTGGCAGGAGCAGGGACCGAGCAACGGGAGCTCACCCCGTCACGGGGATTCGAACCACCGACCACCTGATTGGCAAACCCTAGGCTCTGTGGTTTATCCCACAGCGCCACTCACGTCTTTTTTCTTTCTTTTTTATTGCAACCCAATGTTTCAGATTGCTACAGTGGTACATTGGTTCTCAAACACCTTGGTACTCAAACAACTTGCAACCCAAACACTGCAAACCTGGAAGTAAGTGTTCCAGTCTGCGAACTCTTTTTGGAAGCTGAACGTGCTCTGTTTTGAGTGTTACACTTCCTTTTTGAGTGCCACACTTCTGCTTGTTTTTGCTATTTATTTTGCAGCTCTTTTTTGTTTTGTTTTTGTGACTGTTTGGAACCCAGTTCAGCTACTGATTGATTGTGTGACTGCAGTACATTGTTTATTGCTTTCATTTTATTGCTCAATGGTCTCGTTAGAAAGTAAAAATCCACGTTAAATTGCTGTTTTAGGGGTTGTTTTTAAAAGTCTGGAACGGATTAATCCATTTTGCATTACTTTCTATGGGAACGCGCGTCCTGGTTTTGGAACAGACTTCTGGTACGGATTAAGTTTGAGAACCAAGGTACCACTGTACTGTGCTGTCCTTGCTTGCTTTGCTGTGACGCTGCTAGACTTGCCTCCCACGTGAATAACATTTTAGCAGGTGTCTGATCCAGACAGTAGGTTGTCCTTGAGAGGGAGACACCAGGCAGTTTCCATGCTGACTCATTGCTATCTGTCTCAGACACAGCAAGGTAAGCCTGGACACTTGATATCAGGAGATCTATTGGCAGATACGGCATCTTTTGAGCAAAGCCCATCAAGGTGACAGATTAGGATGTTCAGACAACACCCACATCCTCCTAGTCAAGCTTTGGCCATGACTTTAAATCTAGATTATTTCCCACCTGAAGGATTTATCTCACCGCTTACTGCAAAAAACAGGAAGCATGAGCCAGGAGTAAGCAAAGCTGATGCAATGAGGTTTTCCATTCATGGAATCATAAAATTATAGCATTGGAAGGGACCACGAGCATCATCAAGTCTTACAACACAAGAATCTTTTGCCGAACATGGGGTTTGAACCCACAGCCCTGAGATTAAGAGCCTCATGCTCTACCGACAGAGCTATCTCCATTCCTTTCATTCAAAGGTGAGAGGGAAACACTTTTAAAAGCAATTTACTGGGATAATTCACCATTTCTCCCAACAGTACATTAAAGCCATAGCTTTTATGTACACCATTAAGATACTATATAGGTCAAGATGGCACAGCACAATTATAGTATGACAAAAAGTATGTCGGAAGAGGCAGGTTAGCCTACACTTTGTCCACAAGAAACAAGAGAGCAGCCACCCTTTTCCTTGGGACATTTCCACATACTATAATTCTGGTGGTTGCACAGTCTGCATGGCTGGTGGCAAGATGGACTGTTGAGATCACAAGTGCCAAGAGTGTGCCAGGTCATCCAAAGTTAAAAGCCAAGTAGGAGCACTCCCAACTATTTGCAAACATGGGGTTGTTCACCAAGACACTGGTGTAGTTCATTGTACCACTAACGAATACTTGGAAGCTCACCATTTCCCAGGCACTGCACTCTTCCCTTTGAAAAATTAAAAAATGCTTTCACTTATTTGAGCACCCAGTTTGGTCCAACCAGGACCTATCCTTATGCTAGTTGCACGTCAACATTATTTTATCCTGGGAACCTGAGAATAGTTACCAGTGTTTGAAATTAGCCAGGCACCAGATCATTGGATCTGGACTGTTTTCACACACTAATACCCCACTCTGTAGAATTCTATCAGTGATATTTTATCTGAACTAGCCAAATGTTTAACTGAGAATCAATCAGTGTCAGTCCATCATTTGAAAAATAAGACTTTAGAGCTGCCTTGCCCCAAAATGGCAACAAGACATTCTGTTTTGGTGACTACCCTCGGTTTAAGGAGCCATTTTGGCACCTAGCTTATATATCTTAAGTTTCCAACACTGATAGTTACAGTTCAGAGCAGGTTATAGATGGATGTCATGGTGGACACATTATGACAGCTTTGTTAATACCGTATTTTTCGCACCATAGGGCGCACCAGACTATAGGGCGCACCTAGTTTTTAGATGGGGAAATCAATAAAAAAAATCTTTCCCCCCCCAGCCCCAAAGAGCAGCATACAGGCTGCGCACAACCTCTCCCTGCCGGAGGGGTTGTGTGCGGCTATGGAACAAGCCAAGGCAGCGAGCGGGATGGATCCCGCTGGCTGCTTTGGCTTCCTCTTTAGCCCCGCGCAATCCCTCCCTGCCAGGAGAGGCTGCGCAGGGCTAAAGAAGCCATAGCCCAGTGCAGCCTCTCCATGCCGGAGGGGTTGCGCGCAGCTATGGCACAAGCCTGCATTCTCCCCATAGGACGCACACACATTTCTCCTCAATTTTTGGAGGGGAAAAACTGCGTCCAATGGAGCGAAAAATACGGTAAGTTTCAAGTTACTAGCTCCCAAGAATCTCAACTAGCCCACATGGCCACAGATAGCGGCTTCAGTTGTATCTGGTTCCAAGGACTTAGGGAGAGGTGAAGACATGCATTCCTCATAAAGCTTCTCTGTGTGGTCACCTGGACACAATTCTTACTCACCACAGGTGGCCAGGAGTGTGACTATTTTACACGTCTCTGTTCTAAGTCCGCCAGCCAACTCTACAGTGCCAGTGCTCTACAGTGGGCATACAGTATTTCCCCCTTTTACAGACATCTGTTCCTACTTACAGTTAAGGAAGCACCATATACTAGTCTTTGGCTTCAGCAGGATGGAGCTGTACATTTAAAAAGACAGTTTTAAAAGGTGCCATTTCCTTATGCAGACCTCCATTTGGGGTGTTCCAAAAGCTCAAAGAAAGGACTTGGCATATTATAACTTGTTCCTCTGGAAGCTGTGGCATTTAAGTACCTCCCTGCCCCCCAACCCTCGCAAATGATCTTCTAAAATGAAGCAAAAGTCATTAATAGTTTTGCCTGTTTAAAAAGTTCTGCTCTTTGAGAAACATATACCAAGACATTGACGGACCTCCCAGTTTCTCCTGAACACAAGCCAAGAATGAATGGAATAATAGGTAGCATAGCCTATTCCACATAATGTGCAAAGTGATGGCGGAAACTGAATTTAACCCAATATAGTCATCAATAAAATATATTAGGGTTTTTTTGTAACTTCACAGCAAGTACTGCTCTCTCCTGCTGAGCTTGTATGACCAGAAGGGGAAAAGACAGTTAAGCATTTCAAACAAGAGTTGAGTCATGATTTACAAAGGCTACAAAATGGCATAAGAGTTGGTAGCATATCACTTCAGACTGCAGGTGGGACGGTCGTGGTTTTCAAATGCTCCCTTGCATAAAAGATTCCATGCAAGTAGAAAACTGGCACAGCAAGAAGTGGGCTGGGATAGTCCTCCTCTTCTTGCTATACTTGGTTTTGGGCAGGGTTGTGTTTACCGTGTTTCACCATGTTTTAATTGCTGCAACCCACTCCGGGACCTCAGGCTGAAGGATGGGTGATAATTGTAATATTAGAATAATAATGGGGTACCATAATACACACAGGATTCCTGCCTGCAATCTGAAGCCCTTGTCTTCTACCACCTGCTTCTTGTGTAGGCCAGGCTTTACAGGTATTACACACCCAAGAAATGAAGTCTTGCAGTTGTTTGCAGTTTTTCCTTCACCTGAATCAGAGACATTTATTTACTCTTTATCATTGCCTATTCAACCCAGGGGGTAGGGGCAGATCTACTGATGGATCTCTGCATGATTTCCAGTAGGTCAGCAAGGGGTTTTAACAGCAGCAACAAAAGTACTTTTCCCTAAAGTAGGCTTCCGATATGAAGGAAGCTAAGGAGGAGGGGACATGTGAAATAGCTGGGAGCTCAACTTAGTGCTTTAAATGTATGTTGTGAGTGTGACCTAACAGTCATCTCTTCTTCCCAAAGAATCCAGGGAACTGCACTTTGTTGAGGCTGTTGACTTCACAGAGCTATACAGTGGTACCTCAGGTTACATACGCTTCAGGTTACAGACTCCGCTATCCCAGAAATATTACCTTGGATCAAGAACTTTGCTTCAGGATGAGAACAGAAATCGTGCTCCGGCGGCGTGGTGGCAGCGGGAGGCCCCATTAGCTAAAGTGGTGCTTCAGGTTAAGAACAGTTTCAGGTTAAGAACAGACCACTGGAACGAATTAAGTACTTAATGAGGTATCACTGTGATTCAGCATCCTTGCACTACAATCCCCTGGATTCTCAACTGCTGAAGCGGTAGAATAATGTTTTAAATGCATGATGTGGACGCTGACCTCAGTTAAGTTCTGGTACTGAAAGCAAAACTCTAGACTCAAGAATGTGTTCAGAGGCACCCTGATCTTTAAAACCAAACTGCATTTCCTTTGCACTTGGCTCTCGTGGTTCTATTATAAATGTATCTGACAAGCCTGAGGTCTGCCCATGCACGATTTAGCCTAGCGTTTCCCCAGCTGTTGTTGGACCACAATTCCCATCATCCCTAGCTAGCAGGACCAGTGGTCAGGGATGACAAGAGTTGTGGTCCAACAACAGCTGGGGACCCAGCTTTGAGAAACACTGAGCCTACCATATTTTTTGCTCTATAAGACTCACTTTTTCCCTCCTAAAAAGTAAGGGGAAATGTGTGTGCGAATGCAGGCTGCACAGCTATCCCAGAAGCCAGAACAGCAAGAGGGATCGCTGCTTTCACTGCGCAGCGATCCCTCTTGCTGTTCTGGCTTCTGAAATTCAGAATATTTTTTTTCTTGTTTTCCTCCTCCAAAAACTAGGTGCGTCTTGTGGTCTGGTGCGTCTTATAGAACGAAAAATACGGTACTTGTCCCCTTACTCCTTCAACCAACCAGATGCTTTTGCCTCCTGGACCCGTTTCAGGCCCAAATATTTAATTCTGCTACCTCCCTCCCCTTTTTGTGCTTGGCACGCAAGTCCCATTATGCCAAGGACCAGACAGACTCTTTGGCTCACAGGAAGTGCATTAGTAATCGCCACAAAATTACCCCTCAGTGACCTGAGGATCAAGGCCGATAGTTAACACAAACTCAATTAGAGTAAAAGGATGACAGAGACATCACTAGGGGCATAATCTTACAAAAAGTAGTATGTGAACACTCAGCCATCTCCACTTATTACATAAGTAATCCCTTTCACCACCCCAGAGGTGATTAGGCTAGCATTAATTCAACTTTTAGAAAGCAAGGGCTGAAGCAGAAAGACACCGAAACTGGCTAAGGGTTTGCAGCAAATTTTATGACAGAGCTGAAAGGGTGATCACAAGCTGCACTTATCCCCTGTGGCTGGAAAAGCACATTAAGCCCATCAAGCTAACCTATTATTTTTTTACTTAAGACTCCTCCCAGCAGAGGTAACGGCTGATTCCTTTCTACTTAACAAAGCATATACAGATGTCTTTCCCATCAAACCTCACAGATGAAGACACAAACACACCCACATGCTCTTATCTTTCAGCTCTGTGAGGCCTGCTGAGCTGTGAAGGTTATCTCTGATCTGAGCACAGCAGAGCCAGCTGCATGGCACTGAGCAGTCTAGGGACCTGTTTACGTAGGCAAAGGACCTTCTGCTGCTGTATTCCACAAGCAACCTCCAAGGCTTACAACTAAGGCTCCGGAACTAACAATTTCACAAGGAGCCACCTTCTGCAAGCTTGATGTGGCACCGTCATACTTACGGTAGAAACAGATCTGACCTGCAAAACAATGGATAAGCTGAGCGCATCTGTATGTGGCCTGGATACTAAAAGCCCTCCTCCTCTTGCACAATTCTACCTGTGCATTAAGATTATATTCTGGAGACTCTCCAAGTCCCCTGCCATCAGAAGTAATGCGGGTGGCAACCAGAACCTTTTTCAGTTGTGGCACCTTGTCTATGGAATTCCCTTACTAGGAGTTTTCTACTGCACCATTCCAGGTTTTGGGGCACGAAGAGAACATTTGGCCAGGCATTAGACAACTCTCACACTGGAATTCCTAATTCTTCTGCTACCTTTTTGCTTGAATTTGATTTCTGATTTTATTTCGTTTGTGTACTTGAATTTTCAACAAGCTTCTGACAAAGTCTTCATCAGAGACTCCTTAGTGAGCTTAGCAGTTATGGGAAGATAGGGCAGGTGATCTTATGGACCAGGTTAAGAAACAGGAAAAAGCTGACAGTTCTCAAAATGGAGGGATGGAGAAATTGGAGCCCCCCAAGGATCTGGATTTGGGATCCCTTTTAATTACTCCCGGGCCTCAATTAAGCCCTCCGGGCCTCTGTCTGACCCTTGAGTCTCTCTCCAGGCCAGATTCCTCACTTGCCTTGCTTCATACACTTAAGCACTTTGTTTTTTTGGCTCGAATGTGTCCATAACTCTTATACATTATTTTCGATTGCCTAGATAGAGGATAGCAAGGGAGCATGTGAGTTTATGTAGAATCTGGCCATCTGCACAGAAGTAAAGCAGTTGCAAAAGGAACTCTCCAAACTGGATGAATTGGGAAATAAAAACAGCAAACACTGTTCAGTGTAAGCAAGTGTGAAGCGATGTACATTGGGATGCAAAAATAAAAATCCCAACTTCACATATATGCTAATGGCATCTGAACTGGTTATAAGAGAACAGAGAGAAGAGGTTTGGGTCCTATTTGCTAGCACAGTGAGGAACATAAGAAGAGTCTTGCCAAAGACCCATCAAGTCCAGCATCCTATTCTCACAGTGGCCAAACAGGTACCTGAATAGGAAGACCCCAACCTAGGTCCTATGTCTATACGCAGCACCATTTTTCCTCACTTGTTATTCCCAGGAACTGGTATTCAGAGGCATGCTGCCTCTGACACTGGAGGCAGAAAGAACATAACCTCATCCTCCATGAACATGTTTAACCCCCTTTTACAGTCAAAGGGACACGGGTGGCGCTGTGGGTTAAAACCACTAAGCCTACAGCTTGCCGATCAGAAGGCCGGCGGTTCAAATCCCCGTGACGGGGTGAGCTCCCGTTGCTCGCTCCCTGCTCCTGTCAACCTAGCAGTTCAAAAGCACGTCAAAGTGCAAGTAGATAAATAGGTACCGCTCTGGCAGGAAGGTAAATGGCATTTATGTGCGCTGCTCTGGTTCGCCAGAAGCAGCTTAGTCATGCTGGCCACACGCCCCGGAAGCTGTACTCCATCGGCCAATAAAGTGAGATGAGTGCCGCAACCCCAGATTCGGTCACGACTGGACCTAGTGGTCCCTTTACCTTTACCTTACAGTCATACAATTATGGCAGCAAATTCCAGTTTTAACCATGCACAGTGCATAGGACTGGGATACAAAACCTTGCAATACAAGGGTCCTAGGGAAGCTCGTCAAAATAAGAAGCTACTCCTTAGGCCCACCCTCAATAAGATACCATCTTGCTTTTATTCAGTCTACAAACATGTCTGGAGCTTCTGGCTGGTTTAGATTTCAGTGTCTAGCATGCAACTTAGCTTTCAAACTGCAATGTTACTCAAATGCTAGAGGAGTGATTCAGATGATATACAAGACGTTGCCTTGTATCACTGATAGTACCTTCAGGATGCTGCATGCATAGGTTTCATGCTTGGCATCAATGCTTGTTCTGAGAGCTCGCATAATTTCCCCCCCTTGTGATATTCTAATCAGTTAGTCCCAGCAAAAAGCAGGTAGTATACAAAGTGTTGCCAATGTAAACTTTTATTACTTTTTGGACACTTGCAGACTGGCTGTCTGAAACAGATTCTCATCTACTCACTCACACGCCCCTCCTGAATTTAATTAAACATGGTGCTGATTGAGTATGTAGGCCAATTTTCTCTTGAATTAGTTTTAACCTTGAGTCAAAAGACATTTTGATAGACTTAAGGTATATAAAAAATGAGTTCCATTGTGAAGGACTATTGTGTATTTAGTCATGCCTCAGCATGCCATTTTAAGCCACAGTTCATTGAGTAAAGCCCTCAATTTAGTGCAGAGAAGAGTACAACATTCATTGTGCCTCTAAGCTTCTCAATTGAAGGGTGGGGTTGAGAATTGGGAATTTCAGATGCAACCAAAACATAAGAGGCCAAACTTGGCATTGAGGCAGCTACAATTGCAGGAATTGACAAAATACTAAAGGAGACAAACTTGAAATAACATTCAATACTCTCTGCTATTGGTGATTAGGGACGTGAATCTAAATCTCAAATATCCTTAACTATAATCCCTCATCCTCTTCTAGGTTACCCATAAAATGCAGCCTTCATGCAACTATGGAGCATGATTTATTTCATTTTAAAAAGACATCCATTATACCCAAGCACCGCATTGGTAAACATACTTGTTTCTGTTGTCTAAATTGATGATGGGCTTTTCCAAATATAAATACCTGTGATATGCAGTATCTGCAGTTAGCACTGTATATCATTAAATTAACATGTAAGGATGGGGCTGTGTGTGTTGAGTGTTAATAATTCACCCCTCATGTTTTCCTGGCTTAAAATTGTCCCCATTGGAAAACAGATGTGGGAGGTTGAAACTCTCCTCACAGTTCCAATTTGGGGGGAGGGAATCGGCAACTGTTAAAAAATCATGACAGATGATAAGAACTCTTATATCATCGCTAGTTTGGCCCAGTGTTTGGTATGAAATTGCAAACTAGGTTCTTTTCTCTGTGATATTACTGAAATTTCTGCTATCACATGGGGAATCTATTCAGATAGCGGTTTTTTTAAAAAAGGGGGGGGAAGGAGAGGAATAACCACAGACCAAGTAAATCTAAAATACTACAAAAGTCAGAAATGAATGTGCATGTGAAGTTTCGCTCCCCATCATTTCCATTCCCTCAACAGGACAACCCTATGCATGCTTGTTTATTCGTAAGAAAATACCATGGAGTTCAATGGAATTTACTTCTGGAGCATGCATGGCGTTTTGAGCAGGAATATGTGTCAGCCTACAAATCACTTGAGGCAATCTACAAAAGGCAAGTTTTCAGTGCTATTCCCCCCCCCCCCACACACTTTTGTTATAATGCAACCTCCATGTATTACAGATATCTATGGTCAATATCTGCATTTTCAGGCAAACAAGAGGTCATGCACTCTCACCTGTGGAAACCAGTTAGGAGACTCTTCTATCCTGTCAGCCACCATATATCCTATTACCCTTATGGAGCCAACAGTCTTTGAAGCTGTGTTGCAAAACTGAATAGCTCACCACTAGAACACTATGCTGTCCTTTTCAGCAAAGCTTACTCCTGCCTTTCAACACTATATATTCTTGCATTCACATTTCACAAGGTGCAATATTAGCAGAATACCCAGACATTAAATAATAATAAAAACCATGTTAAGCTTGAGATGGCAAGAGCTGTAGGGTAAGAAAGGATTTTGGGGGGGGGATTGGTCTCCAAATCTGTGCATAGCTTACCTGGGAGCAAGTTCCATGGAATTCAGGGACACTTGCTTCCAAGAGGACATGTACAGGAGCTGGCTGCGAGGCTCTGCATAGAAAAACTATAAGGATCCTTCAAGTAGAACTTGGTAAATGTGGAAGGTCCTCTTGAGAGCTCCCTTATAATTTACCAACAGTTAAGATGGCATGGGAGAACTGCACTTTTTGATATCTAATCAAGTATCTTCCCCATTCTCATACCGTACATGTCCAGAACTTGTAATGGCATCAAAAATGTAATTGAAAAAGGGTAAAAGACTAAAGTTATATTATGTCAAAAGTAAACAATACGTTAAAGGTGTTTAAATAAAAGGAGGAAGGATTGGAGACATAATAGAATGATTTTAATAATCAGAAATGAGTTTTGAAAGAGGGTAAGGATTTGCTGTATCTGATTGGGTAAAGAGAAACACAAAAAAGGGAGGCGTGAGGAAGTCAAGAAAGAAAGTTTTGTAAACATGAATTTAAAAGCTGGAATTTTTATTTTTAATTTTTTCTCTTCGCTTTTTGATGTGATTGTTTTTGTTTTTCTTACTTTTGTGGTTGTTATGTTTCTTTTTTTCTGTAAAAGCAAATAAATATATTTTTTTTAAAAAAAGAACTTGTAATGGCATCAAGAGTTTTATACTGCTCAGGAGAACTTTCCAATAACAAGGAGTTGTTGTGTGTCACCTTAGACTCCTCTCTTGCAGCTAGAATGCTCATAGTCTGCTTTGTCAGATGAATTTGTAGAGTGCAGGGCCTCTATCAATCATTTTCCATCAAATGTGTTGAAAGCCTCTACGCCAAGTTAGCCAAAAGGTTCCTAGAAGCCAGAAGGTGCTTCACCATCGAGTCTAAACAGGCCTTAGATCAGAAAAGAACAGGCACTGCCTGCTAGACAATGTTTAGATCATCCAATAGCACCTTAGGCATTATCTCATGCCAAACTAGATCAGCTGAACTCCCACAATGCCTGGCAGTTCCAACTGTGGGAGTGTTGCAGCCTAGAGCTGATTTTCGGTTATTGGTAGAAACTGGTATTATCAGTTTGCTCAGTACAGTAGCCTAAACTTTGGACTAAAATGGTGCTTTCATGACCAATGTTTCGTTTGCAAGACTTTAATCCTGACAAATTCTCAGGATTTTTAAAGACAACTACTAATTTATTTTTTGCTCCTGTAAGCATTTCATATTACTAAGGAAGCATGATAAAGGATGCTCTGTGAAGCTTTACTGATTGCATTTGAGTGCCCTCCCCCAATTTTATGTCTCAGTCTATATGCTTTGGCTGTGCAATATGCTAAAGAGTCACACTACCTCGTCACACAAAGGCAAATACCAATGGAAGTGTCTAGACTAGGGTAGTCAGAAGTATATGCTTTACTTCTCGACGGTTCACACAATATTCCCAAGTATTTTCCCTCCTTATAAGAAAATAAGAACTGCATTGGCATTGTGCTCAGTCACAACAAGCAAAAAAGAGGTGGTTTCAGAAGTCACCGCTCTTGTGCTTTTCACTAATCAGACTCCATCTATTAGAAGCTATCAAACATTGTTTCCTGGAAAGGGGGGGGGGGGAGAAACCATACCCCTAATCCTTTTTCTTTTTGCTTTCCAGTTTTGAGGAAGAACAGATGGAGATCACACTTTTAAATGGGAGACTATGTAGGTGCAAGTCCACGTAGGAGTTCACTCCATCAAAACAGGATGGGGCAAACCCTTATAATGAGAGCCAGTGTGGCGTAGTGGTTAAGAGCGGTAGACTCATAATCTGGTGAACCAGGTTCGCGTCTCCGTTCCTCCACATGCAGCTGCTGGGTGACCTTAGGCTAGTCACACTTCTTTGAAGTCTCTCAGCCCCACTCACCTCACAGAGTGTTTGTTGTGGGGGACAAAAGGAAAGGAGAATGTTAGCCGCTTTGAGACTCCTTAGGGTAGTGATGAAGCGGGATATCAAATCCAAACTCCTCTTCTTCTTCTAAGCAGCATGCATTGGTGTTAGCTGCACACAGTATTTTGGACAGACTCTTCATCTATATGGGACTATAAAGGAGTTAGAAGATTCATAAGCATTCAGGTAGAGTTGCTTTCTTCTCCTCCCTATGTATTAAAAATGGACAGGGAGTAGGATTAGCTAAGCCATGATTCATATAGCCACCACGTTTGAACCAGGAAGTTAGTTAGCTTCGACTGTAAGTGACAGCGGCCTTTCTCTTCCCATGTTACCAAACCATCAAACTGTTTTAATAAAAGCCTTCGGCGCAAGTCAGCATCCCCAGGGTGGCTTGTAAGATGGAAAAACAGAATGCAAACAAATACATAAATATGGAGCAACATCCAGGCTGAAATAAATCTCAGGAGATAAAAAGTTTAGATACACTGCTGGATTTCCTTTCCCAAAAGCTCAAATTTCGAGCATTTGAGAAAATAAAGTTTGGGCGATCGAAGTCTTGCAACCAGTTCACCCTAGGTGCAAATCCGAGCTAAACTTCATTCCTAGCCAACAGCCTACAACATTTGCTTTTAACTATGAGGTATGTTTGGAGAACACGGAGCTCTGGGACTCCAACTACTAAAATCAGGCTCCTTATGATAGTACTAAAAACATTTTGTGCCTCAAGACAAGCCTGCATGAAGGCCATCTACACAGGACAGGAAACTCCCATTCTCTGCTTACCATACTGAGATTTCTCAAGAGTTTTAGTCTTGCACAGTCTCAAGGTAACAGAAAGGCTAATCCAATCCACAAATTACACAACTTTACAGGGGAACACAAAAGCTAGCACCATCTCTTCCCTTGTTAGATTGGTACGTTTCTACCACACTGCCATATGAAGAGATGTAATTATTTTATGATGCCATTTTGTTGGCTGGAAGACACCAAGTACATGCTGGTGTTTGTGTTTCAAGCTCCAAGTAACCCTTTATCTATCGTTCTGAGGCACTTGGGTTACGCTATGCAAGACCACACACGCTTCAGAAAATTTGGGCCTGCTTGCCAGGCAGACAGTGAGATTATTAAGAGAATCATTAAATTAAAAGTGTGCATTCATCGATTGAAGTGTTCCTTTCACCAACTCTTGACAGCTTCTGTTTAGGTTATAGTGTCCTTGTGTGTTCTACACAGGACAACAGGATAGTCTCTATACAAAAGAATCCATGAACACAAATCTGACATCAGAAATAATGTATCATAGACTAGGAAAGAATTTCTGCTACTGATCTTAAGAGGGACCATAGCTGAACAAAGCAACTTATTTCAAAGGGAGATACCAGCACAAAATTGCAAAGCTGAATTGTATTTATTTGAGTCTGTATAAAGGCAACTGTTTCACCTCCCACCACAGACAATCCCAAGATGACTGATTTGCTAGTTAGCCACTGCTGTCGCAAAAGGACACTGACCTTATTTTCCAGGAACACATTCTAGTTCTGATTGAATTATCATTATCTGTACTTCATGCCTTCCAGCTCCCTCTGGTCCTACTGCTTAGAACTTAAATCTCTCCTCATCCCTTACAGTTGTATGCCTGCAACTGAAGACGACACTTCACACATGCACATCTGATGAAGCAGACTCTAGTTCACAAAGCTTTTATGCCACAATTCAATCAGCTAGTCTTTAAGATGCCAGGGTTTCCCAAACTGGGGTCTCCAGCTGTTTTTGGACTACAGTTCCCATCATCCCTGACCACTGGTCCCGCTAGCTCAAGATGGTAGGAGTTGTAGTCCAAAAATAGCTAGAGATGCAAGTTTGAGAAACCCTGGGCTACACAACAGCATGAGTATGCTACCATTTAATCAGCCAGGCATGCTGCTAACCACACAAATACAATATAATACACTGACAGGTGCAAATATGAAGGCTCAGAATTATGTCAAGTGTGCAGAACTCCCTAAACTACTATTTTCCCAATTAAGTTAAGCAGCTTCGATCTCTTCTCTAATTAACTGTTGACCGAGTTAGGCTCCGTCTGTAACCCTTGGGAAATTAACCTTTAAACGAGCATGAAAGTTGCAGAAGTGCAAACCCACTGCCATTTCTACAACCGCTAAAAAGGTTTTATGCTGTTATAAGTTTGCAATTGCACTGTGGCAAAATAAGGAGGAAGGTTTGAAGAATTTGGAGTTGTAAGGTTTGAAGAATTAAGGAAGAGTTCATTGCAGAGAATTGGAGTAATTTTGAGGAGGCATGAAGACAGGGGAATAGCCAATCTGGTCATTTATCGAACCCACATTCCACACAGGAACCTTTAGAAAGAAAGAAAGAGAGAGAGAGAGAGAGAGAGAGAGAGAGAGAGAGAGAGAGAGAAGTTGCTGGGGTGTTTTCAAGTTCTCCCCTTCCTGCTTCTGAATCACTGTGGACTGGAGTACTGTTTACTAGAGATACCTTTAATATCCTACTGAAGCTGGTGGGCAAGCCTTGCAGTATGTTCTCCAATGCACTATTACATTCATGCAGATTTTCAGAAGTCCTGTTTATTATGCAGTGATCTCCCCTAAATCAAAGGTAACTCATACTGGCTTCAATCAAACGGCCTCAGTCCTGTATACATGAAGGAGCGTCTCCACCCCCATTGTTCAGCCCGGACACTGAGATCCAGCGCTGAGGGCCTTCTGGCGGTTCCCAAGTGAGGTTACAGGGAACCAGACAGAGGGCCTTGTTGGTAGTGACACCTGCCCTGTGGAACGCCCTCCCATCAGATGTCATGGAAATAAGCAGCTATCCTATTTTTAAAAGACATCTGAAGGCAGCCATGTTTAGGGAAGTTTTTAATATTTAATGCTGTATTGTTTTTAAACACTCAATTGGGAGCTGCCCAGAGTGGCTGGGGAAACTCAGCCAGATGGGTGGGATATAAAGAATAAATCATTATTATATTATTATTATTCAACTCAATTTCACATGTGCACCCACAGATTATACGTACTTTGATGCAATATTTAAAAGAAACTAAAGTTGAGTAAGGCCAGCAAGCAAGTTATCAGTTACAGATACAGAACTGTGCAGCCAGGGTCAAGGGTTCAAGCGTTCAGTTTTCTCCCCCCCCCCCCACATCCTTCCAAGGACAGGTCGTTGATTCATAATTTATACGCACTGCAATCAGAGTTGTGGTGGCCAATGGTGACAAGAGGCAACCTCTGAACATAAACAATGAGTTAAATGTCAGAATGAAAAGTCTCAGAAATGAAAAGGTGCCTATAAAATATTCACCCACAGTCATTTCTCAACACCAGTCCTCAGACTGGAGAGGTGGCAGCAGAGCAATGCTATGCAAACTCTTCTCAGTTGCCTTTCTGTTCGTTCGTATCCATCTTCCAAACGAAGCAGCAAACTGAGCAACCACAGCTTTGTCCTCCGGGTGCAAATGTTACTGGCAACAATTATAAGTGGACAAAGAGTTTCATGTTGGATGAAAGCTATTCAGACAGGAGTCATTACTGAGTGCTTGGATGTCAGAGAGCTCTCTCTACCCTCAGAGCTCCTAAGAACTTCCCAAATAAGACGCAACTCAGAGTCAGCAGCTGACACTGGGCTGAACCATTTCAGTGAAGTGGATGGAGGGGAGACTGAATGTCTCTCCATAAATTCTCTGCCCATTCAGAGCTAGCATTTCCCAGAAAAATGCCGACCACCTGAAATCTCAAGAGGCCAAGAGTTTCTGGCTATGATTGCTTGCTGAAATTTTCTAGTTGGATTTTAGAGCACAACAACTACTTCTAAAATCAAGTGAAATTCACCTGCTGCTGCTTGAGACTAGCTAGCCCCATTATTTTAAAGCAATGGAAGTGTTAAGAGCTCATCCAGTTCCTCTAGACAAGCCTTCTGAAATGTGGCAAGATCCATAATTTTTGGGCTACCATTGCCATCAGCCTCAGACAGGAACAGGGTGGATTAAAATCAATGATTTTTTTAAACAAAATTTTAAAAAAATCCGTGCTTTTTTTAGTTTAAATCAGATTTTTAAAATAAAATGCTTCTGGAGGAAAAATCTTCCTAAAGATCATTTTCTATTTAAGTTACATTATAATCCAAAGTAATAAGGATTTGTTTTAAGTTTTTCATGTGTGCTAAAACTCAATCTAATGTTTTGTTTTGTTTTTTAAAAATCATTTAACCACATCAGTTAACAAACATGGATACATGTGCTATAATGTTATTGTTTTAGCTAAATTGCTGAAATTGTTATTAAGGAAATGATTATTTTTCTCCTTCCAATAAAGTACAGCAGAAAAAGTTGTCCAAATATAAACAGTTAACTTATTGAACCTCACAATAATTTCAAAATTATCTGTGTATTTCTAATAGTATAACCAAATCAGTCTTTTTTCTATATAACTGTAAAAACTACTCTGAAAATTTATTATTCCAAAAATGAAACCTTTGTCTTTCTGTAAAATAAATAAATTAATTAAATTAAATCAAGTCTTTCTGACTAGTGATTTAAATCGATTTGATTTAAATCAAATCTACCCTAGTCAGGAATAGTAGAAGCTGTTGTTCTGCATATGGAGAGCACCAGAACAGTTTCCTTCTCTACCAAAATGGTAGAGCTTTACTGCTTTGTCTCTTCTGTCCATAAGGAAGCAATACTACAGTGGTGCCTCGCAAGACAAAATTAATCCGTTCTGTGAGGCTCTTCGTATAGCGGTTTCTTCGTCTTGCGAAGCAAGCCCATTGACAGCTTAGCGGATTAGCGCTATTAGCGGTTTAGCGGCTTTTAGCGATCAGCTGCTAAGCGGCTTAGGGCTTAGGAAAAGGGGGGAAAAAGGGGAAAAACCCCGCAGGAACTCGCAAGACATTTTCGTCTTGCGAAGCAAGCCCATAGGGAAATTCGTTTTGCGAAGCGCCTCCAAAACGGAAAACCCTTTCGTCTAGCGGGTTTTCAGTCTTGCGAGGCGTTCGTCTTGCGGGGCACCACTGTACACTGGATTTCTTGGTTGACCTCCAGGTAAAACAGATCTAACCACTTCAGATGAGAAGAATCATTAAGGTTGCAGCAGTAAGGAGTTTTTCAGTTTCAAACAACAGTAAACTACTCAGTCTGTATATACAGTCATACCTCGGGTTACAGACGCTTCAGGTTATGTTTTTTCGGGTTACGGACTGCCGAAACCCAGAAGTACCAGAACGGGTTACTTCCGGGTTTCAGCAGTCCTGCATGCGCAGAAGCGCTAAATCGCGCTTTGCGCATAAGTGCCGAATCGCAACCCACGTGTGCAAAGACGCGCTGCTGCGGGTTGCGAACGTGCATCCCACACGTACCACGTTTGCAACCTGAGCATCCACTGTAGTTGGGTAGCTATAAAATGTCGAGTCACCACTACAGTTGAAATTATGTTTTAAAGTGAAATAGGAGGAAAGGCTATATACGTAAGGGTTGAAGAGATGGCTCAAAGTCTATAGAAGCCTCCTCCATACCCAATACCCAGGTAATGGTGCCACTAGAAAAATATCACCTTTCCTTACTAAGGTCCTCTGCTGATTAAATTCACCTTTACTCAAACCACCACAAAGCTCAGAATGCAGGCAAAATTGGGGGGAAAGAATCACAGCCAATTCTCATTTTATTGTTTTAACAACCCAACTCTTAACAAGGTCACTCTACAGGAAAGGAACTTCACTGGAGAAATCAATAGACTTGCTTGGCAGCAAGTAAGGATTTTAGTGTGGGAATGTTTAAATGCAAATATAAAAGAGAGAGAGAGATATTGATCCCAGGAAAGATCATCAGAGCCCAAAATCCTGGCATACTTACTGTATTTTAAAGACAAGCCGTGAGTATGCCATTTTACATATAAACAATACACAAGGAAGAACAGACTGGTGGATTATCTCCCTCAGTAAATAAATGAGGTAAGTTTGTTGCCCAACACTGAGTTTGAAGGGTTTGCAGCAACTAAACCTCCAGTACTTTTATCAAGACCTTTTACCAGGTATCTCTCCACTTGTATAAGCAAGAGGAGGTCAACTTTCTGTGGGCATGACTCTTTAGAACCAGTGTGGTGTAGTGGTTAAGAGCGGTAGTCTCGTAATCTGGGGAACCGGGTTCGCGTCTCCGCTCCTCCACATGCAGCTGCTGGGTAACCTTGGGCCAGTCACACTTCTCTGAAGTCTCTCAGCCCCACTCACCTCACAGAGTGTTTGTTGTGGGGGAGGAAGGGAAAGGAGAATGTTAGCTGCTTTGAGACTCCATAAAGGGAGTGAAAGGCAGGATATCAAATCCAAACTCCTCTTCTTATTATTCTTCCTGTGCGAAGTAGGATCAGATTCAAGAAGCCTCCATAAGTTTTCAGCAAATCATACCCTGCTCTTTGATAAAGCACGTATAAAGCCTAACCAGAATTGAAACTAGACAACTTACAGTGGGGATGATTTGTAAGTGAGTCAAGTCTAGCTAAAAGGTTGCTAAGTAATTATTCACTTGCCATGTGCAGCACATATAAGCAGAGCTCCGACAGATGAACTTGTTCCAGATGTGCATTCTACAATCCAAGAGTTTAACCCTTGAAGCAGTTTGGGGACACCGTCCCCAAATATGCACAGCAAGACTCCAGATTTATTACCTCTAACTTGAAGTAAATAGTACTGGCACCAATGGGCCTTAGAGATAGTTAACATATGTGTGTTCTTAGCACGATGGCCTGCTCCGCTGAGTCATGAGTTGCATGCGTGAATGAACCCTGCTCTGCCAGATCAGCAGAGAGAAATTTCATGCAACCTGCCAAGATGGCAAACAGAGGGATCAATTAACACAACCAACCCTGTTGTCTTCCAGGTGTTGTTATTATCATTATAATTATTATTTATTAAATTTGTATACTGCCTGTCATCCCAAGATCCCAGGGATGTTCACAATAGAAAGATGAAAAATGAGAATGCAAAACACGTAACAAAAATAAACCAATAACCTCCCTCCCACAGCACATTTTAAAAGCCATGGAATGTTAATCAGCTGAACGCCTGGTTGAAGAGAAACGTTTTTGCCTGGTGTCTAAAGAAGGTGCCAGGTGGGCCTCCCTGGGGACAGCATGGCACAAACAAGGAGCCACTGCAGAAAAGGCACTTGCTCGTGTTGCCACCTTCTGGACCTCTCATGGAGGAAGCACACAAAGAAGGGCCTCAGATGGTGATTGCAAAGTCTGCGTAGTTTGCATGGGGAGAGGTGGTCCTTGGGCTACTGCGCATGGGGAGAGGTGGTCCTTTTGAGCTTTACAGGTCAAAAGCAGCACTGTGAATTGGGCCCAGAAACTAATTGGCAGCCAGTGCAGTTGGGCCAGGATCAATGTACAGTAATATGCTCAAACCATCTTTCCCTGGCTGCTGAATTTCCCACCAGCTGAAGTTTCTGCTGAAGTTTTCAGAGGTAGCCCTATGTATAATGCATTGCAAGATGATATTTGATTCCAACTCCCTTCAGCCCCAGCCAGCATAGCAAACAGTCAGGGATGATCGGACTTGCAGTTCAACAACATCTGGCTAATGGGATACAATACATCATCATCGTCATCATTATTATTGCAAACTGTTTTAACTGATTTCAACAGAATGCATCTTATATATATTTATCTCAGGTGTCGAAACATCAAGGTAGGAAGGTGATTTTTCAGATATTTGGGACACAAGTCATTTAAGGCTCTAAATGTCAACATATTGAATTTATGCTCTCAACAATGTAAACCTCTTGAATTAGACCCAGAAACAAAGTAGCAACCAACCAGTGCAGCCGGTTATAGGAGCTGTAAATGGGATTGTGGTCAGTTAACAACTGGCTGCAGTGTTTTGAAACAATTGAAGTTTTTGCATCGTCTTCAAGGGCCGAACAATGTAGAGCATTATTGCAATAATCTCGCAGGAAGTTCAAAAGAAGTCAAAGCTGATGAACCAGCTATAGATTGCCATGACAAATCTGATGCCGGCTCCCATGGGGAACATGTGGGCATGTTATGTAGCATAGAAGGTTAGATGGAACCCTGCAGTACGTCACAAGACAATCCCCATTGCCCTGAACAACAGGCCTCCCCGTAACTACTGTACTTTCTCAAAAGAGCCCTGAACCACATTAATGCAGCTTCACCCACCTCTCAGTACCATTCAAGAAGGTCAAGAACAAAGAGGGAGGTCACACTCCTCCATCTCTGTTCCAAAAATATTATCAACCAGGGCAGTTGCAGTGCCATGACCAGGTCAGAAACTAAATTGAAACTGGCCAAGATAATCAGTTTCCTCAAAGCATACCCAAAGGTGGGCTGCCACCACAAAGGGGACAGTCGCCACTGTGTGACACGTGTGATAACTGATAAGAGAACCTCACGAGGTAAGGAACAGCTCAAGGAAAAGACCCACTATTCCTACCCACTCTATCCTACTATTCCTGCAATGACGCATTAATCACCCTCTAGACCCAAACACAGGTGGTGCTGTGGGTTAAACCACAGAGCCTAGGACTTGCCAATCAGAAGGTTGGTGGTTCGAATCCCCGCAATGGGGTGAGCTCCCGTTGCCCATTCCCTGCTCCTGCCAACCTAACAGTTCGAAAGCACGTCAAAGTGCAAGTAGATAAATAGGTACCACTCCGGCGGGAAGGTAAATGGCGTTTCCGTGCGCTGCTCTGGTTCGCGAGAAGCGGCTTAGTCATGCTGGCCACATGACCCGGAAGCTGTACACAGGCTACCTCGGCCAATAAAGTGAGATGAGCGCCGCAACCCCAGAGTCGGTCACGAATGGACCTAATGGTCAGGGGTCCCTTTACCTTTACCTAGACCCAAACAGTCACTCTCCATCAGCTAGCTCTAAGATGACAAGAATGCAGGTCAAGGGTGGTTGACCACACTTCTCCAAGCAGCTTGCTCACATCCTCAGTCAAAAGTGACACAGCACATATGGAAAAGACAGTGCTCCAGATTCCTCATTACGATGCCTAATTCTGCCTGAACCGCGCAAAAGTGACGCAGCAGACTTCCAAGACTGTCGAAGCAACACTTTCTTAGCTAGGTAATTAAAAGCCCATTCACCACATCAAAAAAGGCCTGCTAGACAGGCACTTTCCTTGCCACTGCCACCACCCATGGCAGAAGCAGAAATGTGCTCTCACCTACACTGAGTCATGTTCAGACGGAAATTTGCACCACCAGTGCTCAACCTTTGGCTCTGTTTTATTGCATGCAGGTCAGTAGAGTACACACACCAAACTCTCTCTTTCTCTCTTTACAGTACGTACTGCCTTGGTTGAGCAATGGTACAGATCAATTTTAAGATTCTACAAGTGAAACAAATTAAATTTTGCACGGGGCACAGACATGCTGTAAAAGTACGAACATGTGAATTTCCAGATTTGTTAAGGTAGACGCTATGGGAGTGGCAGATAGAAGACGGGCATTGTTTATTCAGTGGCGACATCTGCTGGTGCAGTGCTCAGAGGGGAAAAAAGATAGAATTGAGATTTATTATAGGTTCTAGAGTTTGAATACAGTCTGTTTTCACTTACAGACTAATGTTCTGTGGTTGTAATTTTCAAAGCAGACAACTCATTATTTTGCTTCAGATGTATAGCCGCAAAAAAATTCTGTCTTTAGTTTTGCTGCAACTGTACAAGTATCCAGAATGTTTTCCTGGAACTTGAATTCAAAGTACATACTGCCGTTTTAAAACTTTTTAATGATGCAGTTCTCTGTGCAAGGTAAATAGGCAAAGGGGGTGCCAAGTGGCACATGATAGGGAACATCAAGCAACAGGTATTATGAAGATAGGGGTGTCTGTTTAAGCTTTTAAAACCATGTTTCAGGCTTTAACTGCACAAGCCATAGAAATAGATTTTTAAAGTCACATGAGGCATGGAAAGAAGCCAACAGATTCTAAAGTCATACAGTATTACATCTGCTGAGAGGTGCCAGTGCAGAAAGTTGCAGGTACCCAACAAACTACCTATGCCCTCTTTTGATTATAACTAGTGGGACCAAGTTAATTATTAAGTTTAATCCTGTCCAACACTAGGAAAAAGAAGTGTTCTTGAGAACTATCCTGTCTGCAATTTAGTTTTAAGTGTCATTTTATCAGCTGGCACCTGAACTATTTGATTAAACCATCTTAGAAAGGAGGGGGAAGAGGAAAATTACTTCATTTAAGCATAAAAGAGAAGATTCTTGCTTGTGCAAGCAAAAGGTGGGGGGAGAGAGAAAGAGTCTCTTTGAAGACCTATTAGTGTTCTGCCTTCAAGCTTGGGTGTTGAGCAGTTCCGCTGTTTCAGGCGTTTTGAAAACCAGAGCCCTGCCCCTTGTTATTTGGACCCTTGAAACAAAATTCAAGATCTGTCTTAAGGATCCAGGCATCTCAATAAGGAGAAGCTCTTCCTTTACCCCACCATCAGTCATGAGGACAAGCAAAATTGTACAGTTGGAAGGGACCCTTGAGGATCCTCTAGTCCAACCCCTCCCATACAGAGATCAAACCTGCAACTTGGCATCTACACCTCTTGGGAACAAAGCCAATGGTAGCTCAGGTCAAATGGCTGGGGAAATGCAGGAACGTTGTGTGGGTGACTTTGGTCAGCAAAGCATCTCACAAGATCTACTTGGCAAGACTAAGTAATTGTGGTGGCTCTGTCAGCGCTCTTTTCCCCAGGCCGTCACAAGTTTATAGGAAGAAGTCTCCCTACTCCAAAAGCAACCTCATCTTTTCAGTTACAGATAGGTAGCCGTGTTGGTCTGCCATAGTCAAAACAAAATAAAAAAATTCCTTCCAGTAGCACCTTAAAGACCAACTAAGTTAGTTCTTGGTATGAGCTTTCGTGTGCATGCACACTTCTTCATCTTTTCAGTTCTCACAGGGGCATGAATTAGCAAAAGTGCATTTGCACCCATCTGCTTTAGTTCCAGAAACCCTTGCTCCCCCCCATGTGAAAAAAATCCAAGTCCTTCACACATCATCTGTAGGATTACCATATGTCGCAACTTCCCCACCCATGATGGCACATCAGCGCCTCCAGAGTCACCTCCCACAGAGAAGCTTTGTAACGTGTGAACCAGCACAGCCCGCCGCGCCTGTTTGCTACTTCTCCAGCTGGAAGCCCCTGTGTGAGAACCCGGGACTTCTGCACACCCAAAAAAAGAAAAGTATAATTGAGCAAGTATTTTGGGGAGGGGGAGGAGGAGAGAGGGGGAGAGCCGCCCTTAAGGGGGACAAGGCGTGCCAACTCCTGGCTTAGGTAGCCGAGTTGCAACTTGCCCTTCCGAGTTAAAAAAACACAACCACAAAAAACCAGGGAGCAAAGCGGGCAGGCGGCTTCCCAGAGCAAGGCAAATATCCGGCTAAGAGCAGGGAGGTGGAGAGGGACGAGGAGGAGGGGGAAAGAAGGAGCAGGGCGGCAGAGAGAGAGAAGGAGAGAGGCGCTTTGAGGTGGAGGGGAGAAAAATTCCAATCAGGTTATGAGCCTCCCTGGTCTGGTTTGAATTAAACCCTTCAGGCTCTGGGATCCCCCCGCCGACACAATAGGCTGGTCTTGAAGCCCGCTAAGCTGGGCTTCCCGAGAGGGCTCTGCGCCCCAGAACCTGTTGAAAGGGGAGGGCGCACCGGGAGGCGGGGGGGGGATGTGTAAGGAAGGAGGGAAAAGGCGCTGGGGGGTTTCCACCGTTCCCCAGACACCAGCTGGACCCGCTTTCCAGGCGCGGGAGCGCAGCAGGGCAGAGGGAGGAAAAGGCAGGCGCGCGGGGGGGGGGGCGGGGGAGGTCCCGCGTTTCCCTCCAGTTCAGGCCAAGAGAGGGGACGGGGAAGCCGAGAAAAAGAAAGTGCCCCCCAGTGGCGTAGCGTGGGGGGTGCAGGGGGGGCCGGCCGCACCGGGCGCAACATCTGGGGTTAGGGCAAATCCACGGGTTAGGGGGCGCAAATCCACGGGTTAGGGGGCGCAAATTACTTGCCTTGCCCCGGGTGCTGACAACCCACGCTACGCCACTGGTGCCCCCGAGTCCCCCCGGAGCTGTGGGCTTGCTCTCCGCCGACCACGTGGAGCCAACCATCCCGGCCTCCCGGCCGGGGAGCCCAGGCGGCGCTCCAGCTCGCCTCCCGCGCTGCCTACTCACCGCCGAGAGCGCCTGCGAGCAAAAGACCAAAGCGCACAGCAGCCGCGCCACGCTGACCGCCTTTGCCATCGCCAAGGTAGGTAGGTAGGTAGGTAAGGCAGGTAAACCCTCGGCGGCTGCTGCTGCTGCTGCTTCCTCGCTGCCTTCTCGCCACCGGCGGCTGCGGAACCAAAGCGCACCGAGACGGAGCAGGACCAGCTTCTTCTGCCTTCTGATATAAATCTAACCTTCACCTAGAGCCCAGGCGCCGCCCCCGGGTCGGCTGAGGCCCCGCCCCTCGGCCCGCCCGCCACGCCCCCTCCTGCCTGCCTGCCGCTCGGACCATCAGGAGAGCTTCCTTCGCCCTCCCCGCCCTTGTCTCTCTCTCTCTCTCTCTCTCTCTCTCCCGCGTGGCTGACGAAACCCTCCCGCCTCGCGCTCGCCTTCAGCCGGGTCACGTGGGTCGCCGGACCTTGGCTTCGAAGCCCGACGGCTCCGCGCATTTGAGGGGAAGAAGAGCTTGGAAGCGGGTGTGGAAAGTCTCTCTCTTCCCCCCCCCGCCCCGCCCCTCTAGGTCCCTGTGTGTGTTCAATTAATTGCCAAAAAAATAAAATAAAGCGCGTTAAAGATAAAAAGAGCGGGTCTCCAGCACCTGGGAACGATAAGGCGAAGCGAGCAAAAGAGCAGGGAGTTACTTGAGGGCGGGAGGAAAAGCCAGGGAGACTCGACGCCTCGGAGGCTGCAGCCGACTCGGGCTGCCCCTCGCTTGCTCCCTGCGCTTAGGAGGACTTTGAAGCGAGTCCAAGCTGGGAGGCTTTGTTGCCATGCGCGACTTGAGAGTTCGGTTTCCTTAATGGCCCCACAAGGGCTTGGAAAGCTGGCGAAGTCAGGTCTGGCTGGAGAGGCGGCTCCTTCCTTCAGCTCCTGCGTCCTTTGCTTGTAGATTTTGCAAACATTCCCCTTTGTTTGGGTCCTGGATGACTTGCAGGATTTTCTATTTTTTTTAAAAAAAAATTATTAAAGTTTCCATTTTAACAATGCCATCAAAACCACATTAAAACATTCCAAATTATGATACAATCAAAAAAAGCCAAATTATATATCTTTGGGTGCCTACCCATGCTCTGCAGAGCTGATTTTCTAGAGGTGCAGAAGCTCCAGGCCTGCCTGCAGGAGAAGAAATCTCCTGGTAACACAATCTCTCTTACTAGGTTGCCATGTTGTGGTGGTTGTTGCCTGCCAAGCTTGGAAAAGCTGCCTCTTTGGATAGGAGGTTAAATTGTGAGCAAAGCTGTGCCAGCTGTCAGGTTAAATGCGCAAGAGAGAAATAACTGGAGCTAAGAGATGGGTGTAAGGTTATTGGCAGCAACAGTGCATGTTCAGTGCTCCCAAATAGTCGGTGTGTCTCACGTGAGCTGCTTATTTACGAAAGTCGGGAATCTGATGCTGTACGATTCTATGATTCTTCAGTAGTGTTCGAAATTGGCACATTTTGCACCTGGGTTTCGACCGCTTGCGCCCAAGTGAAGATGCCTGGGTGCCAGGATCTGGAGGTGCATGCCTGGGGAACATTGGATCTGGGCTGTTTTCACACACTAATGCCCCATCCTGTAGAATTCTATCAGTTATATTTTATATGCACAGTCAGTATGAATTTATGGAACCGAAATGCTTATTCTGTGCAGTCTGAGTAGGAGCAGTCACCATTAAAAAGAGGTCGAAAACAGCCAATATATATGTGGACTGTCCCAGGATCAAGTGACTTTTCTTCTTTAAATTCGCAAAGCTCTTAACCTAGCTCAGTTTTGTCATCTGAACTAGCCAGTTGTTTAACTGAGAGTCAATCGCAGGCGGTCCATCATTTGGAAAATAGGGCTAGAGATATTTAAATAGGGCTAGAGATATCTTGCCCCCAAATGGCAAGTAGTCATTCCATTTTGGTGACTGCAACCTTGGTTTAAGGAGCCATGTAAGGAGCCTTATATATCTGAGCTTCTAACACTCTTTCAAGGAGCACTGCATCTTCTTCAGGGGGAAAACATAAGGAATGTTGATATTATCGGTGCTATGTATTGTTCACTGAACTCTTGGCATGTTTTGTGATTAAACTTCTGAAATGCAAATAAACTTTTTAATATTGTATTTGTTAGTTGCCTTTTTTTATACAAAACTAAATAAAAACACGGGACGCGGGTGGCGCTGTGGGTTAAACCACAGAGCCTAGGACTTGCCGATCAGAAGGTCAGCAGTTCAAATCCCCGCAACGGGGTGAGCTCCCGTTGCTCGGTCTGCTCCTGCCAACCTAGCAGTTCGACAGCACGTCAAAGTGCAAGTAGATAAATAGGTACCGCTCCAGCGGGAAGGTAAACGGCATTTCCGTGCGCTGTTCTGGTTCATCAGAAGTGGCTTAGTCATGCTGGCCACATGACCCGGAAGCTGTACGCTGGCTCCCTCAGCCAATAAAGCGAGATGAGCGCCGCAACCCCAGGACTACAAGTTATTGCTGGGATTGGGGATCCTGTGGCACTCCAGATGTTGCGGGACTGCAACTCCCATCATTCCTTGCCGTTTGGCCATGCTGGGTGTGGTCTGGTGAGAGTTGCAAATCAGCAATACCTGCTCATTTTAATGCCTTGTTGAATTCCCAGTATTTATATTGAAATTCTTTAGAGCTTTCATTGTGTATTTATGGTTATTGCGCTGTCAAAAGCACTTAAATTGCCGCCTCTTTTCCGTGCAGGCTTTGAGCGCAGTATATTTGTGTAAAATGTAGCATAAAAATAAACTGACAATGGCAAAGGGGTGTGTGTGTGTGTGTGTGTGTGGAGATATTTGTTCAGAAACTGAGCTGAAAACCTATGGGAGTTTCACTTGCACCAAATTTATTAGGCAGAAATTCCAGGTGCAGTTTTACTGCTTTCAGATAAGAACATAAGACATGGCCCATCTAGTCCAGCATTCTGTTCTCACAGGGGCTGACCAGATCCCTGTGGGAAACCAGTAAGCAGAACATAAGCACCATTAATTTGTCTAATGATCCTCTTTTAAAGTTGCTGGCCATCACTGCCTCCTGGTGGATCAGTTTCCATAGTTTGGTGATGCTCTGCACAAAGATGGGTGGTGAGACATCCTGCATAGGCTTAGAGAATCTGTTGCTTTCTTTCCAAGTCGACTATGGATAGCTACCCCCTTTTTACCAAGTTAGAGAATAAGAGAGATTGGGAATGTTGCACAGCTGTGCATCATGAATGTCTTGGTTGGGAACCTATGGACTTCCAGATGTTACTGATGGGCTTCGACTCCCATCAGCCCCAACCTGTATGGCCAGTAGTTGAGGATGATGGGAGTTGTAGTCCAGCAACATCAAAAGGGCAACAGGTTCCCCATCTCAGAGAAGCCTAGTTTCAGTAGAACCTACTCCCTAAAAAGTGTAAGATAGGTTTACAGCATTAGGTTCACACATTTGAAGCTTGCAATCTGTATTGAAAGACTTCAGTATTAACAAGTGTAGCAAACAAGCTACAAAACCCAAGCCTTGGGCATTCCTAGGGAGATTAAAAAAAAATAAAAATATTACTGTACTTTGAACAACAGATTTTAATCCAAACTGTCCCCCAGGTTGTTTATGGACCTGGCATGTTGCATGGATATCTACTAGAGCTTCTTTAGCTGTGGTTCCTGCATTGCAAGGAGTTGGACTAGAGGATCCCTTGGGATCCCTTTCAACTCTACAGTTCTATGATTTATGATTACTCAGAGGGCTGCAAATCTGAGGTTTTGTATTTTTCCCCAGCATACCTTTACTCGGCCCCATTGATCCCAGTGTAAATTACTTCAAAGAGATATGCTTAGGGATGGCTACCTGTTGCTCCAATCCTTTACCTGGAGCAATTAGTATGCAGATACAAGGCTCTTTGAGGAGATAATCACCCTTGTGGTTCAGGCTGCAGATGGGCCAGTGGGGGTGGCAGGGAGGAAACCCAACAAATCTGACAGATTTGGGGAGATGGGAAAGTCACTGGAGATGCCCTCCAACAAGTGATCAAAATATCCACTTCGCAATGCAGCATGCTCCTGTCTCTGAGGAAGGCTCTCTGGCTAAGTAATGGCTTTGGTTTCTGCAAGATTTTGTGCTAGTTGACATTTTAGGAATATGCCTAAATACAATCCAGTTAGCACTGGTTTGAAGATGTGAAAAAAGAAAGAAAAGAAAAGAAAAGAAAGATAGGCATTTTGAATGAAAAGACTTTGACATTTTGAATGAAAAGTTTTGCATTTGAAATCAAAATCCCAAATGAGACATTCCTGTGTGTATTGTTGGCATCCCATGAATACTTTAATTGTGGACAGTGGCGTATACGAAACCTTGTAAGTTGTCAAACTGAGTAAATACTGATGCTGCCATCAAAAATCGTTCATTCACAGCATAAGAAGTCTGTTGGACTGAACCAAGGACGGGCATCTGATCCTGTAGCAGCTAACAAAATGCATCTTGGCAGCTGATAAGCTGGGCATAAAAAGGAACAGCATTCCTCCACATTTTGTCACAGATAGCATGATAGTTAGTATTTTGACAATATTTTGGATGCTAACATTCCACATTCCTTTCTTGTTGACGCTCATGATGACTAGCAAATCTAACTAAAATATAAGGGATGGCCCAAGCCATGTAAGTGTATGGCCAACATTTTTTCCGCAGTGCATTAAAAATGTGTCATTATCATCATGTTTTAAGGCCTGCTTCTTAATTATAGCTACCCTTTTCCTTCCTTCAAATCCTTCTTTCCAGACTTTAACACCAGTGGAGGTTTCGCTTCTTTGCAATTAGACAGCAGCTGGAGCAACCTCCCTTTCTGCAATATTGAGCTACTGGGCTCTGTTTCTTGGCCAAACTAATAGGAAGTGTGATGGCTCTTCCCCCCTCACCCCAGGAACCCTGGAATGAGAATCCTACAAAAGATAAGCATGGTTTTGCATCAATAGTCAATTTTATGAGATGGTCAAATTTACCTAGAAATACCTCTGCATTGGGACCACAAACAATATTTGTTTTGATTTATACAGCTCACTCTGTTTCAAGGGCACGTTAATGTGAAACAGTGATTCTACATAAATAAATATGACCCTCTCAGTTACTCATTTTGCATTAAAAAAAGTAAGCCCTAGACTCCTGATTGTGAATTACTAACAAACCTAAGAACTGCTTTTTACAGTTTGTACTTGCAGTATCAACAACCAACTACAAAAGGCAGAGGCTGTGCACTTGCCACTTTCCATTTAAAATACATGCACATTTCTGACTCATTATTCAAACATATTTGAAAGATCTACCTGTGCACTCTTCAGAAATGTGATACTGTATATCTTTTGTACTTGTGATATCAGAACCCGAGTACAAAATTATAAGCAGCAAGCAGTCATAAGTTAGTCTGGGTCCAGCATGAAAGAGGAACTGGGTTTATTAGGTAAGCACTCCTTGACTCAAGCCATTCTGGTGGCAGAAGAAGGGGAGAGTTTTGCATATTCCCCATCTCTATCCCAAACTGTTCCCCAAAAGTTTAGGGAACTTTCTGGAACAGCATGGGAGGTGTTGCTGGAGGCTACAGTGAGAAGGGCAAATTGGCGAACATCATGTTCTCTCCCGCTGCCAGATCCACTGGACAGAATGTACCTTTCCCGCCATGGAAAGCAAAGTCTGGATTCAACTCAGAGAAAGAAAGACATGTTTCAGAGTACTACTCCATTCTTCCTTTCGCCCCAGTGTCCAACAGACATAAAAAGGGTTTTGCAGTACCAGAACAACAGACCACCTATCTCAACATCTGGTTTCCAAGAGCAGTCAACCAGATTATTCCCAGAAAACTTGCAAGTAGGGGAGGAAGGCAATGGCCCTTTCACATTGCAGGCATCGCCGCAACTGGTATACAGTGGTACCTCGCAAGACGAATGCCTCGTAAGACGAAAAACTCGCAAGACGAAAGAGTTTTTCGTCTTTTGAGTTGCTTCGCAAGACGAATTTCGCTATGGGCTTGCTTCGCAAGACGAAAACGTCTTGCAAGTTTGTTTCCTTTTTCTTAAAACCGTTAATACCCAGGGTGCATTCAGGGGGTGCAGTTGCGACTTGACTTCGAGGAGCAAGTCATAGCACGCGGTGTGGTAGCCTTTTTTGAGGTTTTTGAAGACTTTGGTGATTTTTGAAGCTTTTCCAAAATCCGTGCTTTGCAAGACGAAAAATTCGCAAGACGAAAAAACTTGCAGAATGAATTAATTTCGTCTTGCGAGCTACCACTGTATTTAAACATGGTGACAGATGGGTTTGTGGCTGCCTGCATTCGCAGGAGAAGGTACTGTACTAGCGCAGTCCATTGCAAAACTGTATTTGTCCATCTTTCTTTGGCTTATCAAATTATGCAACCTGTTAGGATTTCTCACCTTCAGTCTGCCTAGCAGCAGTCTCCCATCTGGTAGGCGAACGTGCATTTTGCGTTTCCTGTTGAAACAATGCAGCTTAATCACCATGCAGGCAGTCTGCCCACTGTCCTGTTGCTAGTGAGTCATCTGTCTAATGCCCTTTCTGTAAGGCTGAGTGGAAGTGGGGTGAAAAGGATGAGGAAGGCAAATACCCCTCTTGGCATTGTCTCGAGTTGAGTTAGGTAAGGCAGGAGATGGAGACAATGGAAAGTGTGTGGGCAAAACTATGGTCATGTGAGAGGCTGGATGGAGGTGGCAGAAGGCTAAAGAATAGGGAGGCAGAGAAGGAAGAGGAGAGAGGGCAAATGATGGTGTTGATGGACTAGGAAGGAGGAGGTGTAAACCAGATGGGAGTAAATCTACTTTTGGGGTTTTTTAATAATAATTTTGAGTGTTCAGAGCACTGGGTGACCTTGGGCTAGTCACACTTCTCTCTGAAGTCTCTCAGCCTCACTCACCTGTTTGTTGTGGGTGTGGAAGGGAAAAGGAGATTGTTAGCCACTTTGAGACAAAGTGGGATATCAAATCCAAATTCTTCTTCTTCATGTGCATACGCTGCAGTAAGCCTTACATACAACAACTCCTAACAGTGCAAACCCACCAAGACCTAACTTCCGAGGAGGCTTGTGCTCTTAAGTCATCATCGTAACTCCTCCCACCAATTTCCATACTGCAGATGGAGGATTAGATAACACAGGCCCTTGAGTAAGATTTTGGAAGAATCATAGAGTTGGAAGAGAGGCAAGGTTTAAGTCAGGAAGGCTTCTCAGCCGACCCTTTTGGCCACTGCACGGCAGCCCCAGGATCTTGTCATTTCACACACACACACAATATAAACATTTTTAACATGTGAAGAAATAAGTTGCTAGTATGTCAAGACAGCCCACAACCATAGGCTTGCAAGGATACTGGGTGGTCCAGAAGGAGGAGCATGACTGAGGACCTTCCTTAGCTAAGTTACCAACTGGTCCCTGTCTATTTTCACTTTCAACATTCAGGGGTGGACTTTGGTAATGTGGTGCCTTGAGCGAGGACAAAATTTGGCAATCCCAGCCACCCCATATTTCTTATTTCCATAGCAATTCCTTTTGGTACCCATATAATTTACCTGCTACTTGGTGCTTTTCATTTTTTTTCTACAAGGCATCTGTTTTTGACAATTGAAGTTAGCATTCATTTATTTTTGAAGGAGAGGGTTCTCAAGCCTTGCTTAGGGCACAAAATAGACTTGCACTGAGTATGAGTTTCCGCTTTTACCTCCGATGATGGCTCTTTGGATGGGTTCCTTGGCTCTTGCGTCCATTGAGGCATCTGCAGAATTGAAGTTTTTGTTCATGTATCCATGTGGTGAGATCCATATAGGAAACCTGAGATCAGAGTTGTCAATAATGCTGTGCTTTTTTTGTGTTTGTTCTGAGCTTGAGCTTGTAGCATGTGTGCAAGTGCTATCCTTGATATCTCTTTCAACTGTCTTATCTGTCACCATTCATTTACCCATCCTGTCGCTCCTACATAGACTCATCTTGTGCCACCCAGTGGCAGCACTCTTGCATGACTTTTTTCGTTTGGCAGTGGATTGGTGCGTTCTCTGCCGGCAAGTCCTGACCAATGCCCCATGTTCAATTCTCAGCAACTTCCTAAAACAAAAACCAAAAAAGCACCCAATCTATCAGCATTCCCTGCCCTATCAGCAGTGCACGTGCAAATATTGATTGACCGGATTATGGCCAAAAACATAAAGAGAACAACACAAATAATCCTTCTGGTCTTCTACTCGTTGTTAAGACTTCTCCCAAGATCTCAGAGAGCCGCTGCTGCCAGGCAGCTCCTCGATAGACTAAGGCAGCTTCCTATTTATGGTAGATTCTAATGTCACCCCTTGTAGGGACGCGAGTGGCGCTGTGGGTTAAACCATAGAGCCTAGGACTTGCTGATCAGAAGGTCGGCGGTTCGAATCCCCGCGACGGGGTGAGCTCCCGTTGCTCGGTCCCTGCTCCTGCCAACCTAGCAATTCGAAAGCACGTCAAAGTGCAAGTAGATCAATAGGTACCACTCCGGTGGGAAGGTAAACGCCGTTTCCGTGCGCTGCTCTGGTTCGCCAGAAGCGGCTTAGTCATGCTGGCCACATGACCCGGAAGCTGTACGCTGGCTCCCTCGGCCAATAAAGCGAGATGAGCGCCACAACCCCAGAGTCGGCCATGACTGGACCCAGTGGCGTAGCGTGGGGGGTGCCAGGGGTGCCGGCCGCACCGGGCGCAACATCTGGGGGGTGCGAGTCCAGAGGGAAGGGACAAGTTCCTTCCTCCGCTAGGCTCCCCGCCGCCACCGCCAGCCTTGCGCCCTAGCGGCGCGCGCCCCCCGCCGCCGCCGCCACTGCGGCAGCGCTCCACTCACTGCTCGCAGGGGGAGCAGCCGCTGCAGCAGCGCCGCCGCCGCCACCAACGCCTGGCCGGGCACGGGCAGCCTCCGCACCCCGACGCCGACGCCATCCCCTCGGCCCAGCCACAGGCGGCGGCTGCTTCTGCCGACTGGGAGGGAGGAGAGCTCCGAGGGGCCTCGCCGCGCCCTGCTCTCCCCAAAACCCTCCGAGAGGAAGCCGGCGGGCGGGCGAGGGTCTCCCGGCGGAAGGGAGCGCCACTGGCTCCGGCTCTCAGCGCAAGTCTCAGCCGCGCGGGGGGGGGGGATCGGGCGAGGACGGAGCGCAGCTGGAAGCCCCCGGACCAGGCCGGGGGGAGGAGAGGCGCTCTCCAAGCCCGGATCTGGAGCGCCTCGGAGCGCAGGCTCCACCTACAGCCCAAGGAGAGGAGGGGGCGGGGAGGCGCCCGAGGGGAGGGGGCTTCGGCTGCCTCGGCCCGCGGGGGCTCCGCAAATAATAAATTTAATAAATTCCTGCTGAGCCTTAAGGGGGGGGTCCTTGGCTCCTTCGCTCGCCCCCAGCCCCAGTGGCGTAGCGTGGGGGTGCAGGGGGGCCGGCCGCAACATCTGGGGGGGCGCGCTCGCACTCGAGTGCTAACAACCCACGCTATGCCACTGACTGGACCTCATGGTCAGGGGTCACTTTACCTTACTTTAATGTCACCCCTTATTTTATTAGAGTCTTCCCCAACCTGGTGCCCTCCAGCGGTTTTGCACTGCAGCTCCCATCAGTGCTGGCTGGCTGTTGTAATCCAAATCTGATGGAAGGCACCCAGTCGAAGAAGCCTGTTTCCTTAAGACAATCCTCCCAGCGGGGCATCTGCATCAAACAGGTTTTTGCTCTTTTCTTCCCTGTTGCTTAGTGCTTTGCCTCTTGCCACGGGGCATGTATGTGTCTGCTTCCATGCCCAAATCTTCTCTGCACTGGGGAACTGAGCACGTAGGTGGAGGCTTGTAGGTCTGCCTGTGGAAATGATTCGTATTGTTGTCTTGTGTTCTGTGTGTGTGGGTTTACCTTCGATGCTGTTTGCCAGGCTTGCTTATGTTGACATCTACCCTGCATAAAGTCTAGGTGGGGCGGGGGGAAGTAGGAAGGTTTTTCTTCTTTGAGGAAAATATTTTCCTTTCTCTGTATATTACACCACCTGTTACAGACTTAAACTCTTACTGTCATTTGGAGAAAAGAGGGACGGGTATTCAAAAAGTGCTCTGAGAAAGATACAGCTACTGTTCCTTTCTTCCCTTGGGGGAGCCTGATGGAGATGAAAATATGGATGCAGCTTAATTCTCCCGAAGAGGATCTCTCAAGATCTGGAACCTAATGATCCTTTGACTGTGCAAGACTTCTTCTTTCGCTTTCTATTTCTTGGGTTTTCCTGCCTCAGCTACAAGCCAATTTCAGAGGCCACAAGTGATGTGGAGTGTGTGTGGGGGGGGAACCCCATTGCACAAGTGAAAGTGCATGTGCAGGGCTTCTGCTGAGAGGGCTGGTTTGGTGAATCCCATTTGTGTGTGTGTGTGTGTGTGTGTGTGTGTGTGTGTGCGCGCACACACACACACACACACACACAAAAATGAGAATGAAAAACAGTAGTAGTTGTTAATGGTAATAACAGTAGTGTTTTGATTGCTTATCTGTCAGGGTGGGTTATAGCAATTTAAATGTACAATTACAAAAGGAGTTTAATACAAATAAGAGGAAGAGGGAATCAAATGCTGCTGCTGTGTTACACGGTCCACAAACTCAGTGGTCAAGGTGCAGGAGTCTCTGTTCCACCAGGGACAGCCATCTCACACAGAAAAAAGACCTGCCACAAACATTCATGCTCCGAGAGCAGTAATATTGGAAGGGAAATACCAGCAATCACACAACTGCGGGCCTTCTGCTGCTGCAGCACATTTTAAAATAGTGTTTGCTCTTTAATCTTCCATGACAATGTTACCTTTTTTTTTTTTTTTTTACACAACTTCATCAGGTTTCCTGACGAAAAGGTCTATCTTCTTGCAATTTTTTGTAGTTTTAATTGTAACAGGGTTGGGGTGGGGGGCTCGCGGGGCTTAAACATGTACAGCTGAATATCCCTGGGCGCATGGTTTTATTATGCACATTTTAAGAGATGTGCATACTTTGCTACTATTATTTTGTAACTGTTATTTCGCTTGTGGTGATTTTTCTGAACCACAAAGGAGTAGTCGGCAAATATGACTTGCACTCCCCACCCCTCCCCACTTCCCAACACAAATCAAAGCCACATTGTTAAGTGAATTTAACTTTTGTTAAAATTGAAAACAACAACAGCCTACCCATCAATAGCAGGATTGGGGAGGGGGATTCAGCCAGAGACTCAGCAAGCCCTCTCCTATCTGCAATATAATTACCAACCTACTTTAAAGTGTCATCATAAGATTGCTGAGAATAAAGCACAGATGTACACAGATGGTGCTGGATACATAAATAAGTACGTGGAACACTTTGCCGTTCATTATAGCAGGCGTGTTGTTAATAGCAGGTTATGTCAATGAGACAAAATGCTGGCCACATGTGGGGTTTCATAACACATTTATGAATTTATGAGGTGCCCCCTTAAGCAAAGGGAGAGGGCATGGCAAGTACCCCTGCCAACCCCCATTGCTGCACCCCTGTGGAAATTATAACTGGATCGTAAACTTGAAATTAAAACAATGATGCAACCCTAAGCATACTTCCTTAAAAGTTAAAACCACTTAAAAACAAAAACACCAATAGGCTCTGCTTCTGAGAAATTGTGCCTAGGAGAACATTATTATTCTGAAATAAGTAATTCCTTTTTCCAAAATTCAGTGGGTAGGACAAAAACTCCCATACATCCATTGCACTTTGGTCTTTCTGTCCCAGTCCCTTCTCTCCCTCCCCCCCCCCGGATTATTATTATTATTATTTGTTAGAATAATTTTTTATTGAAGATTTAAACAAAACGTATTATCCAGAAACATAGCCTCCTTAATTTTTTCCCCATTTTCCCTCCCTCCCACACAACCCCCCCCCCCCCGACTTCTCTCACTTCCAGTCTTTGGTTTCTCTGTGAATGCTGTTCTCTGCATGTTACAAAGTTGTATGAATCCTTAAATTATTTAACTGATTATTGTCAATAAAAAATTTGTGAATGTTTATTCAAAACCTGCCAAGGAGACCAATTCACTTTGTTGCGTCTTCAAATATTTTGTAAAGGGTTCCCATTCATCTTGAAAGTCACAGTTATCCTTGTCCCGTAGCTTATGTGTCTCCCCCGCATTATTTTTGCTTTTGTTTCTGCCACTCTCAAAGTGCTCCGCAGATATTATTCAAGTTATTCTGTCTTTTGGGCAGGGAAGGGGGCAATGGGCGAGGGCAAGAGAGATAACCCAACTCAGCAGTCTTCAGATGTACTGACTTAATTCGTGCATGAATTATGGTGAAGACGACACCAAGTAATGATTTGCATGTAGGAAATGCTCACCCAAGAGACAACTTCCCTGTCACCCGATACATCAAACGCAGTATGTTGCAAGAGAGTCTGTGCATGAATCCGGCTGTGAGTCATACTGATTGATGAATCAGCACAACTTCACAAGTCTTCACAGGTATCCACAGGGAGACCTGAATAGCCCTCCAGCTGAGCCTTTAATTGATGGCTGCTTTCGTAATCCAGGCTTCCTGTGGTGAGTCAGCAGCTTCTTAAAGCCATCCTTAGTTTGGGACAGGGATTCTCTGACTTCACACACACACACACAAACAAGCATTTTAGCAAAGCATTGCATGGTCTCTCTTGAAACTGCAAATGCAGGAAAGCCCAGAGCTATTAAATACTTTTATCCAAGAGAGGATTCTGCATCTTTAAATAAGATATTCAAGAAAGTGCTTTGGCAGCAGTAGTGACTGGACCATATCACATTCTGGCATGAGAGGTAACTGTTCTTAGAAGAGTTTGGATTTGATATCCCGCTTTATCACTACCCAAAGGAATCTCAAAGCGGCTAATGTTCTTCTTTCCCTTCCTCCCCCACAACAAACACTCTGTGAGGTGAGTGGGGCTGAGACTTCAAAGAAGTGTGACTGGCCCAAGGTCACCCAGCAGCTGCATGTGAAGGAGCGGAGACGCGAACCCGGTTCCCCAGATTACGAGTCTACCACGCTTAACCACTACACCACACTGGCTCTCCCCACTTCTGAGCAGAAGATGTTCTGGAGTCAGTTGTACTGAGTCTAGTGTCATTTGGATGTACTGGAGACTTCTAGTGTATTTGCAGGCTTTGATCTATGTACAAATATACCCACAAAGTGCACACTGGAAGCAAATATACACTGCTTCATAAGGCAGCCAATTTTGGGAGAGCAACACACATCTGTTGTGCTTATATATATCTGAATGAGTGTTCTACCTCCATCATTCTACCCGGACACTGAGATCCAGCACCGAGGGCCTTCTGGCGGTTCCCTCACTGCGAGAAGCCAAGTTACAGGGAACCAGGCAGAGGGCCTTCTTGGTAGTGACACCTGCCCTGTGGAACGCCCTCCCACCAGATGTCATAGAGAAAAACAACTACCAGACTTTTAGAAGACATCTGAAGGCAGCCTTCAGGGAAGATTTTAATGTTTGATGCATCATTGTATTTTAATATTTTGTTGGAAGCCGCCCAGAGTGGCTGGGGAAGCCCAGCCAGATGGGTGGGGTATAAATATCATCATCATCATCTTCTTCTTCATCATCATCATCTCCCTCTACTGTAAATTCATTGAAAGGGAATTTTGTTCCCATTGTTGTATCTTCTGCTCCTCCACTCAGCTGGAGGTGTGTCATCTCTGATAGGAATCCTATTCCAAAATATGAAGGGAAATAACAACAGCAGCAACAAAAATTGTATACTGCTCTTCATCTGAAAATCTCAGGGCGGTTCACAGCATACAAATACAAGATACATAATATAAACAACAAAACAGTAACACCCTTCACCCCTTCCTACAAACACATTTAAAAGTACAGTATATATAGGATCCTCAAAAAGCACCTGCCGCAATAGCTCCAGCACTGATGAAACATCAGCAAATTGCCACGGGGTATCAGGCAGCTGAATGAAGGAATGAGCAGCCACAGCGCAAAATTCACAATTTAAGCAAAGCAATCAAGCAGGGGCATTTACCACTCAATCCTACCCACATTCAGAAATCGGTCCCACTGACTTCAGTTGGTCTTTTCCCACAGATGACATGCTTTGGATTGCATCTTTAAGCATTTGTTTCATTTAATCCATCTTTCTAACTGATGAGTCTGGTATTCTGCATCTGTATCACCCCACTCCCACCTTCAAAACTATCTGGTTAGAGCTCCCCTCCCTACAAAATATATCTTCCGGTACAGATCAGATTTAGAGCACCTGCTGCCTGCTGGCATCCCCAGGTAAGGCTATTAGGACGCATTTGCCAGTTCACCTTGCGTTCAGTTCTCAAGATGTACTTTCGAATTTTAAAAAATTACAGCAGACACTACAACACATTCCATTGTTCAGCCGCCACAAATCTTAAGCAACGTAGCCACTCTGCTGGAATCTGAACAGCAGAAATCATCACTGAATTATGAAGAAGAGTTTGGATTTGATATCCCGCTTTATCACTACCCTAAGGAGTCTCAAAGCTTCTTGTCCTGTCTGTTAACAATCTCCTTTCCCTTCCTCCCCCACAACAAACACTCTGTGAGGTAAGTGGGGCTGAGAGACTTCAGAGAAGTGTGACTAGCCCAAGGTCACCCAGCAGCTGCATGTGGAGGAGCGGGGAAGCGAACCCAGTTCACCAGATTACGAGTCCACTGCTCTTAACCACTACACCACACTATGACTATGCATGAAGAGTCCACAGTCTTAATAGAAACCACAGAGCCAGCATAAAATCACTAGCAAAGTCTCTGGGAAAAGGGATGGCCCATGGGATAGCTGTAGGATGTTTGGCTATGAAAAACCTTGTTCATTAGGTTTCCCTGTTCCCTTGCAGGAGCGGTAATGGAAAGAAACAAGAGTGTTCTGAATAAATGCAGAGACCTTAAAAGAAAACAAAATAGGTGTGGCTCTGGAGGTGTAACCTGTGACTCAACATTGCAGTCCAGAAAAAGGTGGAAAGCCTTGCAGCAAAATGCAAGCAAGAAACTTGCCAGCACACTGTATATGGTCATAAGGAAGTGTGTTGGTGGTTTTCCCATTACTGAGTTAAAGCAACTACTATAAGGTCACAGTTAGGAAATCAGAAGGTGGACCTGCTTATCTTATGTCTGCTAAAACTCTGAGCTCCACTACACTTTGCTGAAGAGAGAGAATAGTGTCATCTAAATAAACAAGTCAGCCAACCAACCCACCAGCCTGGGATGCAGTATGACCACCTAGGCCTGGATCCAAAGGACTAGTTCCACAGGGAGCCCATTTCTCAATCTGCAGCCATCTGGTGAACTTTGTTTCAATAGCAGCTTGATGCAAAATCGGGCCAATGCTTCTCAAATGGGAAAACTCCACTGGGGGTCATCAAGTTGATGTATGTTTAACAGTCTGGCTGAAGATTCTGCTTCTATAAAGGCTGGCTGACCAGTAGCCTCCTACAACTTGCTTAAGTACCGTTCCCATACGTTTGGCCATTAGCTATTCTAGTTGAGTCCAACAGCAACTGCAGTTCAACGTTTTGAGGTCCACAGGTTAGTTGCCCGATTCTTATATATTACTGTAACATATTTGACCATTTCTGCCAAGTCTTATGTGATAGGGTAGCGACCTAGGGATGTATCTCTGCTCTGGCTTGCAACTAAGGCTCCATTGCTAGTTACTGTTTGACACTACCAAGATAAAATACCTGAAACATCGGAGTCTCTGGAAATGCTGTGGTGTGGATTTAATGGTGAAAATGCTGACAGACACTTCAGGGAAGGGGAACCTGTAGCCCTTGAGATGTGGTTGGCCTCCAACTCCCATTAGAGCCAGCCAGGTAGTTGGAATATGGGTCACAGGTTCATTGGTATTTATCTAGAGCAGCCTTACATAACATGGTGCCTCTCTGGTGTCTGGGACTAAAATCCCAGCAACTCTAACCATTAGCCACACTGGGTGAGGCTGATGGGATTCTAACCATGTCTGAAGGGCCAAAGGCTGAGAAGACCCAGAAGTTCCTGTGAGCAGGACTGCACACATGCAACGCTCTCACTGAAAAGCGGGCTGGGGAAGACAGTATTTTTTGGCACTTACCACCTTGCTCCTCTGCTGAAAAGCTGCTCTGGGATTTCAAAGGTGGTAGTACTGAGCATTATAGGAGAAAGGGGAAATTGACAAAAAATCACTTTCCGCACTCTTCCTCTCAGGGGTGCCAACTTGAAGAAAATATTGGAGGGACCCAGATAATCCCTGCCCCACATAATCAATCACATGACACGGCATACACACACCATTGGAATGGCAATGCCCATCAACTTTGGGGGCCCCCAGCCCCCTCAAATCTAGATGAAGCCTCTAATGGACACACAAAGGCCCACTTTTACTGTGACTTCTACAAAGATTTGCTCAGTTTCACCAAGTTATTAGGGTCCAAAGTCAGACAGTTAAAATACTGTTAAGTGGCTCTTCTAGCAAATGGAAAACTGTAGAGGTGATTAAAAATTCCACAATTTTAACTGATTAAACCCAGGAAGAAAATACTGATAGAAACTTCCTTTGGAGATCTGCTAAACCCAGAAATGAAAGTAGCAATTTTAGTCGAGTGTTTAACCCAAGGCTTTTTGATAAGAATCAAAACATAAGACCAAGCATATTGCATAAAGTTATTCACACATTTTCATTTTGTTGTTTTCTTTACAGCATATTACAAGTGAACATTACATTATTCAATATGAACTAAGAGCAGCCTAGAGGCAGAACAGACCTAAACAGACTAGGAAAAAATGTTCCATAACCAAATCTACATTGGGAAGAGACTGTAGGGGGAAGAACATCCTCAAACCAAGAAAGCTTATTATGTGGCAAAGTATGCTTGGTTTCCTACACTACTTCTACAGAAATATACAACTGATTAGAGAAAGTATTGGTCAGATTAACAGAAGATAAAATATTATTAGAGTATAACTATGCCACTTAGGCCAGCCAACAGGTTACAGAACAGACTTGAAATGTACCAAAGAATACTGAATTATTGTTTGAAGACTGTTTAAGACAAATGGAAGAAATTTTAACTTGGTAGACTAGAGGTATTACACACTTCCCCTCTCATGAACCACCATATCCAACGGCAAACTCCCTGGAAAGATTAGTAGTTTCCTGTATCTACTGGGAAAATGTGCTATAACTGTCATTAAACTTAACTTCAAAAGTTAAATATAGGGAAAGGAGGAAACTACTATATAAATTCAAATTGTGAAAGATACTTGAGTTATTTTAAGGTGTAAGTAACTGTTGAGCAGTTGTGTTAAATTATCAACATACTAAATTTTGTTGTAAGCAAATGTCTGTATGCTGTGATTGTATTTTTAATAAAAATGAGCGTTTTGTAAATGAGATGACATGTTGCTCTCCTATCTTCTCTCTAGGCCTCTCCACAAAAGGTTTCAATGCAATCTATAGTCAAATCACTACTTCCAGCAGCTTTGAGACAAAGCACCTATGTTATGACATCAAAATGAAGTGTTTACACAAAATACTGACTTGAACAAAATACAAAGCACTTTATCTTTCCGAAACTGAATATACAAAGTAAGCTTCTTTCCAAAATATTTTCATAGGCAAAGGATTAAAAAGGATTTTAATTATACACATATGGTCACAATTCTGCCTTAAAAAGGAAACTGGGAAATGTACATAAGGCCGCTTGTAAATGTACAGCTTTTATCTTACTGTTACAGTGTCTTGTTCAGAGAAAAATTGACAGTATCATACATATTTGCTTTAGGATGAAGTAAGCTGTCCAAAAATACAGTACTCTTCTGTACAAAAACAAATCGTGCCACATTTAAGATGGAAGAAGCACTGGTTTGTGTGGTCAGTATTTCAGTCCATTAATTTGCCTTTATTCTCATTAATGTTTAAACTGATTAAGTTCCCCAAATATCCATATTAACAGAACAACTATGTTAAACAAAAACATTTCCTCATAATAGATAAAAGAAAGCTGGTTCGTAGTTCTGAAACCATATAAAGATAGAATCTTTTTAAAAATCAGTCTTGATTTGCTGAAATAAATTTACATTATACAACACTATGTCAGGGCAAAAAAGGGACAGGGGTATGAATATACACTAAAATGCAAATTTTCTTCCCAAAAGGGGTAAAACAAATTACATTTACAGCATGGAGGTTTACAAATGTACATCTGTACAACCAAAGTAAGCGTCACTACTCAATTAGCAAGGCTTGTAAAACATTGAAAACAAGAAATCTGCTTACAAACGGTAAACTTACATCTATTAACTATACTTATATAATGCTTATATTTATAAGGAAGCAAAAAGTTATTTGAATATTTAATCATGCTTTAGATGTTGAGCTATCAAAGTCTCAGTAGGCCTTTCCTCCACCATTAACTGCCTACTGTTTGCAGCTACCTGTGAGAACACAAAGCCTATCAACACTTTCAAATCCTGTATATGCAAAACAAAGCACACACCTTATGCCCACTGACTGCCTATTATTTTAATGTAGGTTTACTCTTTTCCCAGACAGTACGTTGCTGGACCAAAGTACCACCTTGATTTTTATTCCCCTATCTTGCACATCAATTAAATATCTAAGTATATACATGGCTTTTATACACTGCTAGAGAAAAGGGCACATTACATTAAAAGAAAAAGAAAAAATGTTTCCAAAGTAAAAAGGTAGAAACTATTCCTCAATGTTCACATTTTATCATTCCTTACTGGTATTCTTCAGTGCCCTGATTGCTATTTGGATTATAAAATTGTGAACCACCAAAATACAGAACTTAACTTTCTGTAATATGTTAAATAATAATTATGCAATCATCTATTTTCATCTGTTATAAAAAAAGGATTCCGCACAAAGGGGTGGGGGGAGAAATTAAACTAATTTCTATATACAACTATATAAACATGTGCTGTGATGTTGGGGAGACCTACCAGATTGTGAGCCAGTATATTAAAAGAATACTGTACTTTTTTCCCTTTAAAAACTATTTTATTCAATGACTTTACAAGGTAAAAATTTACAAAATGTGAGAGCTATTCGGATAGTTACATCATTTACAGGCATTCTGTGCTTTGTGAGCCACACAATCTGATGGGTCTCTGATAAGAAATGGCAATATGTTGCAATTCATTCCCCAAAAATATACACATGAATAAAATTTTTTACAAATGCATGAAGAGTCAATAAATAGGGTTTTTTTTTATATAAAAAAAATCACAACGTTTTGAGTTAAGTTGTATGTTTTGATAATTCACAATAAAATTCATCTTCAAGATTTTCTGAATGTGTCCTTAAAGCATTCCATTAGGTGGCCCTCCAACTGGGCCCAGGTCAGCACTGTTCTTCAGGTAATACTTTTCCAGCTTGGCAAGGATATGTTTGCCGTAGGTGTATTTGCGCAGGGTGGTAATATGGGGGCGAATCTGCAATAAAAAAATCCAGGTTTTAGTCAAAACATTCCTACCGCGAAGAGAGCAGATGATAAACTGAAGCAGAATATTCAAGACATCTTTATTAGTTTTACGTTAATGTCTGTGAACTCCGAGATCAATGATAAAATGTTCAGAGACAAATAATATTTAAGATGAACCCAACTGACGACCAGGCGTAAGAAAAATTATAGTGGTACCTTGGTTACCAAACGGCTTATTTGTCAAACAAATCGGCTCCTGAATGCCGCAAACCCAGAAGTAAGTGTTCCGGTTTGCGAATGTTTTTCAGAAGCCAAACGTCTGCTGCAGGAAGCTCCTGCAGACAATCGGAAGCCGCGCCTTGGTTGTCGAATGGACTCCCAGAATGGATTAAGTTTGAGAACCAAGGTACCACTGTACCGCATTTTGATCCACTGCTTCCTAGCAAGGAACTCTTCTACTGGGGCAGATATGTCTTCCTTTAAGCCTTCCCTTCACAAGAGTTCACAGACAATGATGTTCACATCCAAGCTAGTGGTTTGTTTCTCCGAAGAAACAAGAGGTAAGCCAAGAACAAAATTTGGCTTCTGAACATGGCTTGTTTAGAGAGGAGGAATGAACCCAGGTTCAGGCATCACAACAAGCCACATTGTGGAATGTTTCTGGGCAGTGCAAGAGCAGCACCTTGGAGACCAGGATTCAAATCCCCACTCAGCACTGAAGCTCAATGGTTTGGGTCAGCCACTCACTCTCTGCCTAACCGACCTCACTGTGAGGCTAAAATGGGAGAATCATGTATTACATATACCGTATTTTTCGCTTTATGGGGCGCACCAGACCATAGGGCGCATCTAGGGGTTTTTTTTTGGGGGGGGAATTATTCCCCCCCCCCACCGGCCCCAAAGAGCGAAGAAGCCAAGATCCATCCCGATGGCTGTCTTGGCTTCCCTCTTTAGCCACGCACAACCTCTCCAGCCGGGAGAGGCTGCGCGTGGCTTTGGCAGAAGCCAAGACAGCTAGCGGGATGTATCCCGCTAGCTGTCTTGGCTTCCTTTTTAGCCGTGGGGCTGGGGCGGAGGAAGCCCAAGCTTCCCCCGACCCCAGCCCCCAGAACGGGTCCGGGAGCGAAGGCGAGGTTGCGTGCAACCTTGCTTTCGCTGCCAAGACCTTGCTGCTATCTGCAAGCCTTCTGGGCCTGGCGGGAACTCCTGCTGGGCTCCGAAGGGTTGCGGATAGCTGCCCGAAGCTCGGGGTGCGCAACGCTGCGCTCCCCAGGTTTCGGGCTGCAGGCTGCTATCCGCAAGCCTTGGGAGCCCGGCGGGAACTCTTGCTGGGCTCCGAAGGCTTGTGGATAGCTTCCTGAAGCCTGGAGAGTGAGAGGGGTCGGTGCTCACGGACCCCTCTTGCTCTCCTTTTTTTTTTTTTTTTTTTAAAAAATAATTTTTATTGGGTTTTTACATTTTTATAACAACAGACACACACACAAAGACAAAGACAAACAAACACACCAATACAATTACATACCCTAAATTTCTTTACCCACTTTCATTGACTTCCCCCCACCCCCTCCTCTTACATCCCAATTCCAAAATTAATTCAGCAAGTTCTTACCTAACCTCTTAAAGATATTCACATTGCTTTTAAAAATTAAATTCTTTTGTTTATCTATATTCAACTATCCAATTCTCTTATAATCATTAATTTCTTTTTTTTTTAAGGTCGATCTAACTTCCCCTTCACAAATTTTCCCTTTATTATATTAATTATAGGTCACATTGACCAAGTAAAACAAAACATATCATTTTATAGTTCTATTCTCTCCCCCCCCTGCCCCGGTTTCTGTCCCTTCCTAGACAAATGTCCAGAAAACAAACAAAAAATAGTTCTAGCCCGGATTCCTCACGTCCGAGGCGTCTGATTCTCTGTCAGTCCCTCTCTGCCAACTATATTGGTAGTCCTCTTTGATGGTCCTAAGACCCCGAAGGAGTTCAGTCAGAGTCACATCATATTTTCTTTCGTCCAGAATGTTGAAGAGTGTTTGCTGCGAAAGACCATCTAGTTTTCCATACTCAAGAGAAAAGTCCCAATCATGTTGCTTTGTTCTTTCTAGTTTTAATATTCCAAGTACTCCAGGGGCTTCTCTCTTCTTCTTTCTCATCTTTCGCAGGTCTGTAATCCAGAGGTCTTCTTGCTCATACTCTAACACTGCAGATTCCTGGTTGATATTTTCCACTTGTAGTGTCTGAACTCCTTCTTTTTTCTCTGTCAATTCCAAAGGCATCTCTTCCTGCTCAGCTGCAGAATTTTTATCATGCGTCTCCTTTGTGCATTCAGCAGAGTTGTTTGTTTCAGGATTCAAGGTCATAAAAACTTTACTCAGAGCCATACTCTGCTCCTGCAGGATTCCCACGAGAAAAAACATTTTTTCTATCTCCGCCAGTAATTTTCCCTCTGCAGCCATTGTAATGTCACTAATTCCCCCTAGGGGGCTTTCAGTTATTTAGTAGTCCTTTTCCAATAATCTGTTACTTTGTTATTATCAATACTTTGTTTCCAATCGCCTCAGTCCAAATGTATCAGCTTTAATTCCAAGAGTTGTTAAATAGCAAAATTCTTTACTTTGTCCGCCCGTTTGACAGCTTCTTTGACAGCTGTCAAACTCCTTTCACTTCTTCCTCCGGCACCCAAATAGGACACTCCCGGGTTTTTTTGGGGGGGATACACACAAAATTCCAAATTCCCTTTCTCTCCAGCACAAAAATCTTGTTCTATCAAATTTGTGAGAAACTTTTAAATCATCAAAACAGTATTCATTCCGCCTTAATTCTCCGTTCCTTGCTTTGAAACGTCTATAAGTAGAGGGGGTGCGGACTTCCCTTTAACACATCCCCCGATCGTGCCGAATTCACAGGATAAAATTTTTAAAGTCCAAATTCCACTACTCACGGGTCCTTTGTTATCCAGTCCAAATTTTGGGAAGAAAGTCAGCGCTCTCTGGCCATGGCTTGCGGCTTCGCTCTACTGAGGTAGCGGTCTACTCTCAGCACCACGCCACTCTCCGTACCCTCTCCGCAGCCTTTAAAAAGGCTCTTCGTGGGTCGGGGAGGGCGCTTAAGGTGCCCACCGAGTCACCAAGTCCGCAGGCTTCCGCGCCTGCGGTTTCTGAGGGTCCCCGTGTCGCCGGCACGGCAAGACCCGTCCTCAGTAGAGCCGATTCCCTCCGGAGCTCGGAGGGAATCCGCCATTAGCCGTTCGCGCTAACCCGGAAGTCCCCCTCTTGCTCTCCAGGCTTCAGCGAAAGCCTGCATTCGCTCCATAGGACGCACACACATTTCCCCTTCATTTTTGGAGGAGGAAAAGTGCGTCCTATAGAGCGAAAAATACGGTAACCAGTGGTTTATTTCTTTAAAAAATGTTTAGGGGTACTCTCATTTTCCTACTCATATTGAAATAATGCCCCTCAATGAGGCCAAACTTAAGATTCACAAAAAAAAGCACTGCATATAAGTAATAAATAAAGCATGGAAAGAGTGAAGCAGGCATTACACACAAGCATGCTGCTTGTTCACATTTAGCTATCGTTTATTTTTAACTATAGTTCAACATTATTTGCAACCAGGTGTGTATCTACAGTCTAGTAAAAAAGCATGGTTATGGTTGAATCATAAGAGATGGATGAACGCCTGAGGATCTTCTAGTCCCTGCAATGAAGGAATATGCAGCTGCCCCATATGGGGATCAAACCTGCAATCTTGGTATTATCAGCACCACGTTCCAACCAACAGAGCTATCCAGGTGGATAAATTATCATTTCCATCCATATGTATATGAACCTGAGCCTCTTCGGCTTGCTGATCAGAAGGGTGGTGGTTCGAAACCGCATGACGGGGAGAGCTCCCGCTGCCCTGTCCCAGCTCCTGCCAGCCTAGCAGTTCAAAATCATACCAGTGCGAATAGATAAATAGGTACTGCTGTAGCAGGAAGGTAAACAGCATTTCCGTGCACTCTGGTTTCCATCATGGCATCCCGTCGCACCAGAAGTGGTTTAGTCCTGCTGGCCACATGACCCGGAAAGCTGTCCGCAAACAAATGCTGACTGTCTCAGCCTGAAGTGAGATGATAGTTATGTTTGACTGGATTTAACCATCCAGGGGTCCTTAACCTTTACCTTTTTCATATGAACAACACAGAATTTTTAAAATAACCTATTTGAAATCAGTATCATTAACTTTCATCCTATTTTCAATTATGCTACTTACAAAATGATGAATTAAAACATGGAGTTACTAGGTTGTGGGGGAGAGAGAGAAACTGTCAGACACAAAAGCATGCAAGAGTCATCCAAAGTTTGCAAAAGCTGGGAAATGATTTTTAAATTAAGAGTTCTTTCAAAGTCTGGAGCAGATAGGCACAATTACCTTGTGCATTATAATCTTTCGCTGAGCAGGTTCAGCCATGTCAATCATCTTCTGAACAACGTAGTTTGCATATTGGTCCTTCATCATGGTGTATAAGGCACTGTGAGGACCGTCATTCTGGCAACACACCTCATCAATAAGTAAAGCTCTTTCCGCACGAGATGCGTGAGTGACACATTTTTCTACCACATTGCTGAAAAAGATTACAGAATACAGGAAAGATTACTGAATGGAATGGAATAAAGAATAGATAAAGAGACAAATTAGATCCAGCTAAATACATTACTAAGCAGATTAAATGCAACACATTGAAATGAAATACATGGCACTTAAAACTATGAGACAACACAACATTACTGTATCGTGCTAATCTATCCCTGTGGCCTCTCCTGTACATTAACCTCTGAGGTGCAGATTCTGCTGAAATGACTCCTTCTTGTGTCAGAAGAAGTAACATCACATGCTCATATCCATCAGAGAGAAGTACAACCGCTCCCCATGGCAGCGTTGCCCACTTCTTAGGAAAGGCAATGCTTGCAAAGGGAGGAAGCCCAGCTTGGGTTCCTATCACGTGGCCCAAGTTTTTTGAGTTATCCCGTGGAGCGCTTAGGAGTAGCAATGGCTAAACTCACCCTATTATATTTCAGGTTTGGGTTTGGTCGGTGCCTTAAAGGGGTGACTGCCTTGGGTTCCAAGATGAAAGAAAGGCAGATATAAAGGCACAGAAAGGAATAATAAAGCAGTCATTCACTGCCCAATATTAAACAGCAATTAGTAATTTACTGTTAACTATACCTGGCAAATTTATGCTGACTCAGAGTTAGAACCTTCCCTCTGATTTCAGACACAATTTTACTCTTGTCTTCAGGACGTCCATGTTCCAGCACATGTTGAATAACATAGTTCCCATATTGATCCTGAAAGTAACACACTTAAGTTGTCTCAAGCATATACATTACTTTAGCATTTTTTAAAGCACCCAAAAAACCTAAGTTGAAGAGGAGACCACTGTTACGTATGCATGTTTTGGAATTGTAGCATTTAAAGTTATATAGGGAAACTGATAATGCCCAACAGATACTACACCAAAAATCTAATAAATGAAAAGGTTGACATGATTTTTTTTAAAGAATTTACTTCCAATATACCCAAACTCTGATTAATATCTGCTAATAAAAACACAGCTACACAATATATTTTGTGCTCCCCAGAATATTTCAGTGTACACCAACCTGCACAAGCTGTTCTGTGTGCTGATGCAGTTCTTCTAAAATGGGAAGTGTCTGTTCAGCGGTGCAGTGCTCCAGAATACGTTGAATTACTCTGCAGCCATAAGGATGAGTTGAAAGCACAAACACCTTAAAACGACAGGATTATAATTATTAACACATACTGCATTAAATTTGCTCTATTCCAGATGAAGATGCCTCAGGTGTTCAAAAGGAGATTTTCCCATCTTTAATTACACCACATTATTGAAAAACATTCGATGTAAACATGGTTTTTGGAAGGAGGGAAAACAAGTGACTTTTACTTTTTAATATATTGTGTAACACTGAACACAGATATTTGTGCATTTTCCCTTTGGCAAGAAATTACACCGCACCTATAGGAAAATTCTGATCCCCTGTTGCACAAGACAGGAACTTTTTCTTCACGTCCCATTACAGAGTTTAATATGTCAAGGGGTCTGTATTCTGAAGACCACTGCAGTGGGGAACCAATGTGCCCTTTGGTTTCAGGTAGTACAAGGGTAGACGAGTCTAAAAAGCCAGGGACACAAATTTTCATGGCCCTCTAGCAGCTATGGTGGCTCATTTACCAGAAGTAATGTATTTAGTGTTAACTCTGGAAGTGTAATAGTAGGAGGAGGAGGAGGAGGAGGAGTAGGAGTAGTAGTAGTAATAAAAATTAGTAGTAGTATTCATTCATTCATTCATTCATTCATTCATTCATTCCCCAGCCACTCTGGGCAGCTCCCAACAGATAATAATAATAATAATAATAATAATAATAATAATAATAATAATAAATGTGTACACTCAGTTCTGACCAAACTAAGCCTCCTGGTGTATGTTGTGCTCTAGGAGGCTTAGTTTGGTTAGAATCGAGTGTACACTTCCCGAGTTAATGCCAAATACATTACTTCTGTATTTAGGCTAGGCTAAATACTTCTGTATTTAGGCTAGAGGGTTGTGTCCCAGGCTTTTTATACTTCTCTACCCATGTACCATCGGAAACCAAAGGGGTGCATTGGTTGCCAAATATATTGGCATTATTTAAAGCTCTCCGACCCCACTACTGAAAAATAACCAAGAGTCTTCATGAAGCAAAGCCACTTATCTAAACTGAGATTCTGTATGACAGGGAAGCTCTTCCCTGTTCAGAACCAACCTGGCAGGGCAGAGCAATGCATGCAGACTCCAAAGCACATGCCACTCTCATCATACATAGGTAAGCAAACTTTTCTTTCTTTGGTGACTTGCTACAGAGGAAAAAAAGGGGGGAGGCGACTAGCAAGCTTTTCTTATGGAGAACAGTATACTGCAATCCCAAGAAGCAGCATACACCCCAGGCTGTGTGTACCTCCTGATGGCAGTAACAGCCAGACCCAAAAGCAGCAAGGGACATAGTGAGCTTCTCGCCCTCATCTGCCTGCCACCCTGCTCATTTGCACTGCCGTGGTAAGCACAGAGCCTGCCAGTGGATGCATGCAACCATATCCCTGTAGCTGATGAAGTTGGTGACCAACCAGAACTTCTGGATATAGGTGGGCCATGCTCCCTCTGAGCAGAGAGGCCTGTGCAGGGCTGGCCCACCAATGAGGCCAGGTAAAGCAACTGCCTCAGGCAGCACGATCCACAGGGCAACAGATCACAATATAGATCTTTATCCCCCCTTTATTCCTGACATCAATCTTCACTCCCCGTCTCTTCCCTGTCAGAGAGGGGGAAGCCATTTTGCGGTTCACCTCAGGAGGAAAAATGTCTTGGCTTGGCCCTGTGTGGCAAATTAAGGGTTGTATCCGACCCGGTGTGCACACAGTTCTGCTCACACGGTGGAGCTTCCCTTCCTTGGCCTGCTGCAGAGGGTCTTCCAACCCCCTGGATCAGATTTTGAGGGTTCGGGGGGGGGGGGTTCAGGGGAAATAATGTTCCATTGCACCAGCAGAACAACAGCACTGGATAGGACCCTAAACAAATGAGACACACTTAGGAAGACTATATTTGCAACAGTGTGCTAACCAATATTATCTGAAAAGTTGTGATTATGGATAGCAAGGGTAAAGGGACCCCTGACCATTAGGTCCAGTCGTGACCGACTCTGGGGTTGCGGCGCTCATCTCGCTTTATTGGCCGAGGGAGCCGGCGCACAGCTTCCAGGTCATGTGGCCAGCATGACTAAGCCGCTTCTGGCGAACCAGAGCAGCGCACAGAAACGCCGCTTACCTTCCTGCCGGAGTGGTACCTATTTATCTACTTGCACTTTGACATGCTTTCGAACTGCTAGGTTGGCAGGAGCAGGGACCGAGCAACGGGAGTTCACCCCATCACGGGGATTCGAACCTTCGACCTTCTGATCAGCAAGACCCAGGCTCTGTGGTTTAACCCATAGCGCCACCCACATCCCGACTATGGATAGTAACCACTCAGTTAAAGAAAGTAAATATTAAAAAACCTAATTACCTGTCCTTTGAAAGCATCAATAATAAATTGGAGTGACTGGGGCTGGACACATTCTATACATTTTTGTACCACGTGGTTTCCATTTTGATCCTTCACGCATTTCAGGACATGCCCATCGAGCTCCTTCACCATTTCATTCTACAGAGGAATAATTTGGCATTACCAGGTTACACAGGTCCGTAACAGGTTACTTTCCCCGCAAGTGTGCATTTCCCAATTATGATTCAACAAGAACAGTGCCTCCTATAAAGAATCAGACTACTATATTGTTACAAGCACGTTTCCCAGCAAAGCAAAACAGGAAACATTTTACATTTGTGGGTTTTTTTGTAATGGAATACAAAAATATTGTTCTAACTTACAATTACCTGCTGGTCTGGTGAGATAGACTCGAGGGCTTTCTGAATTACACGGCAACCGTACATCTGCAGAGCTAATGGGAGAACATGCCCACGAATGCGCGTAGCAAGGGCTAACTTCTGGTCTATGCTTCCAAACTACGAGAGAAGGGAAGGCACTGTTAACAAAAACCAAGCACACCTCTCTGTGTGTTACTATGAAAGTCATCTCACGCCACTATAAGAAATTTAAATCGCCTATCAGTAGATTACCTGTGAAAAGCTGGAAAGAAAAGCATTTGAGCAGCCTTCAACACCACAAACATGGAAGTTGTAATATAGTCTAGGTTTCCCCCATCAGAACAAACTCAGAGGTTAAAAACCTTTGAACAGCTTCCTTTACGCACTTACCTCAAAGAATTTCTGTATGACATAGTTGCCAAACACATCCGTCATCAGCTGATATGCTGCTTGCAGAATCTCACTAAATACCATTTGACGTTCAGCTGGAGTGGCTCTTTCTAATTTCTGCTGTATAAATCTGTAAGCACCAGAATTGTACATAAATAAAAACCTCAAGTTGAATAGAAGTCGAATAACTAGAGCAAAGTAGTTAAAAAAAAAAAAGCTGAAAATAACGTAAGAATTGGGCAGCTCCCAATCGAGTGTTAAAAACAATACAGCATTAAATATTAAAAACTTCCCTAAACAGGGCTGCCTTCAGATGTCTTTTAAAAATAGGATAGCTGCTTATTTCCTTGACATCTGATGGGAGGGCGTTCCACAGGGCGGGCGCCGCTACCGAGAAGGGTTCTGTCTGGTTCCCTGTAACCTCACTTCTCGCAATGAGGGAACCGCCAGAAGGCCCTCGGCGTTGGATCTCAGTGTCCGGGCTGAATGATGGGGGTGGAAAAGCTCCTTCAGGTATACAGGACAGAGGCCATTTAGGGCTTTAAAGGTCAGCACCAACACTTTGAATTGTGCTCGGAAACATACTGGGAGCCAGTGTAGATCTCTCAGGACCGGTGTTATATGGTACCGGCAGCCACCTCCAGTCACCAGTCTAGCTGCTGCATTCTGGATTAATCGCAGTTTCCGGGTCACCTTCAAAGGTAGCCCCATGTAGAGCACATTGCAGTATTCCAAGTGGGAGATAACTAGAGCATGCACCACTCTGGCGAAACAGTCTGTGGGCTAGTAGGGTCTCAGCCTGCATACCAGATGGAGCTGGTAGACAGCCGCCCTGGACACAGAATTAACCTTCATCTCCATGGACAGCTGTGAGTACAAAATGACTCTCAGGCTGCGCATCTGGCCTTTCAGGAGCACAGTTACCCCATTCAGGACTAGCATTCACCGCTTTCACTGGTTCTGATTTAAAAGAGAGGTAGAGCTGGATGTCATCTGCATACTGATGAACACCCAGCCCAAACCCCCTGATGATCTCTCCCAGCGGCTTCATATAGATATTAAAAAGCATGGGGGAGAGGATGGAACCCTGAAGGACCACACAAGTGAGAGCCCAGGGGTCTGAAAACTCATCCCCCAACACCACTTTCTGGACACGGCCCAGGAGAAAGGAGTGGAACCACTGTATAGCAGTGCCCCCAGCTCCCAGTGCCTCTAGACGTCCCAGAAGGATGTTATGGTCAATGGTGTCAAAGGCCACTGAGAGATCTAGCAGAACTAGGAAACGGCTCTCACCTTTGTCCCTAGCCCGCCAGAGATCATCAACCAGCGCAACCAAGGCAGTTTCAAGGCCATGGCGAGGACTGAATACTGATTGGAACGGATCCAAATGGTCCGCATCTTCCAGGATATTTGGTTTCTTTACAAGTTTATGAAATTTTAGTTAAATAGTAACTGGTAAGCTACTCTGGCATAGTCCTAGAAGAGATTACTGTAAATTAATATCTCCATTATTTATTATGACTACACTAGGATGAAATCATCAACTTCAGTGGAATGAAATCCATGTAAATTGCTTGTGATTCGTTACTGAGAATGAAGATTTCTCTCATGTTAGCCTTTTTTAAGAAGACGGGCTTGAAAGCCAGATGGCCACGCCTGCTTACTCCTAAAGTAACAATGCACTGTCTGAACAGGCCCATTAAGAAGGAAGCTCCAGCTCTTTTCACGTTGAGAATTAAAATGACAAAAATTCCATGTGTTTCCCCGCAAGACCCAATTAAAGGGAATGTTTATCATTGTAAATGTTCTCCAAACTCATCAGCATAAGTTACAAATACTAACCTAGAGCCATGCTGGTCCCGTGAAAACTCAACTATGTGTCCAACTAGGTCTCTTAGTTGAAGATTAGGGAAGCGATTGTTTCGGAAATCTTCCAGTAACCTACTACGTCCAGAAGGCATAATGTCAGACCGACTGTAACGGAGGCGTGAAGGAGGAAACAACTGGCTGCTGGAGCTAAAAAGACTGGAGGTGTTTGCTGCACTGCGATACTTTGCTTCTGCTCCAGGGGCTGCAGAGATATAGCGACCACTACCGTTGGTCAGTCCTCCTACAATGAAGCAGCCGTGTTAGTAAGAAGTCTTAATTATGCCGTAAATACTAAGAATATAAATTGTACAAGAAATCAGGAAGACTAGAATAATGAGTGTCTTCTTGCACTTCATTTTCATTAAATTTCGAGTAAAGTAGTTTCTACCACTAGAAAGAACGAGCAAATCTTTTTTAAAAAAGAAATATAGTAATAATAATAAAGGTGAAGCAGCAATAAAATTGAGACAGCTCCAACATAAAACAAGAACCCCACAACTAGCTTTCGGACACCAGTGCACTTTGCACAAAAGAAAACTTGAACTTTCAACAATGGGCAACTAGTATACACGCTATGCCAACCACAGGAACTAAAGCGAATCATCAGCTACTCTTTCCGGACTCTCACACTTGGCACGCTAAGTTGTATCAATTGAAATCATACTGATTTAAATCATACACTGATTGAAATGAGTATGACTAATCTAACTTCAGTAATTTCAGTGGGTCTGTTCTATGATATAAATCGAAGCAACCCGCTATGTAAATAGTGGAAGACCTTCACACTTCCTCTCTTAAGGAATTAACGTGAAAGTTCAGTAGGCCAGCTTCTTAATATGCCATCAATATTTGTATAGAAAAAGAATCTAGAAGTCTGGTTTTCAGAGGTTTGTTATCGCTTCTCCCAAAACAGCCACATCGCTCCCGCCTCTACAAAGCACAAGATCAACTGCTACTAAGACAACACCAAAATTGGAAGCTTTTGCAAAGACATCTTAAGCCACATTGATTAGCCAGCACTCACCATGCCAATTTGGTTCATGTTATTTAAGCACTAGTCTAGAGACTTACAGATAGTCTACAGCAAACATTTGCTGATGGTACTAGCATGGAACCAGGCCTGTGAGGTAACAGAGGGGAGGCCAATCCAGCATTCACTGTGTGGGATGTGAAAGTAAAGTATGGCAACTTGTCATCCACACGTAAATTATATTGGTTTAGAATCTTTGATACAAATATGGGGAAATGGGGGGGTGAGTAATTAATTTAAATAAAATACGGATCATATTAAACATACAAGTCTAACCAGCACAGCTTAATTTGGCTGATCACTTAGGAAAGGTGATAGAACATTTCCAAGCTGACACTGGGATAGAGCCACAGTCTGTATATGAGTTGAAGACCACTCATGCAACTGGTATTTCCTCTTAGCCTGTGTCTCCACAAAGTCTCTCTGGAGGGCTGGGAGTCCTCCTGAACAGCATGAGCTGCGGCTACAATAAAAAGATTGGTTGCATGAGCTGTCTTCTGCTTGTGCAACCTTTGGATTCAATCAACTGCTTTTTTAAAAAAACCAAACCTATAGCTACATTATCAATACATCAAACTTACTGCACGCTTACTAGACCCAAGTAATGGCAGTGATTTAGCAAAAGACCCCCCCCCAATTGATCAGTTTAAGAAATTAGCTCATGCTGATTTATTTCCCCCCAGGAATAGGAGTCAGGAACCTGGATGCGGTCTCCCAGACCTCTACTTGACACTCAGAACTTTCTTCAGACCATTTTTCGTCAATGGCCCCTGATTCACACCCTCCTTGGGAGTTTTTGCCTGTCCGGAACGTGCCCTGGACAACACCTCTGGCTTGCCCAGGTGGAGGTCAATGGTTGGTGCTAGGGCTGGGCGATATATATCAATATATCATCCAAAACTGGTTTAAAGTCCATAGCATGATATCGGTTTTTAGCAAATCTGAAGAAAGCCAGTGAGATAGTGATACACACAACAGCTTAGAATGTACATATTGAACAAGTACTGCTCACCGCGAAAGGCCAGCACTAAGATTTAGTAGCTTGACTACTATGTTAGTTACAAGATGGGGGTAGGGTCCAGAGAGCCCATTGTGGAAAGAGATTGCCCCTTTTTGCTACGTCCCATGTTACTGCAGAGGGGCCAGCAAATTCCCTGGCACAGTTCATAGGAAGAAACACAGGCTGCAGTAGCAAAGAGGCAGTGGGGGAAAGTCTCTTCTGTAAGCAACAGTTTCTTGGATCCCACTCATTGGACTTCACTTATATGAGCTACTCAAATGACCAGATCTCTTTAACCATTGCTTTTATAGAGATTTTACAAACAGCCCCTGTTTTCAGAGATATAGTGACAGGTAAGTTATGCACAGGTAAAACACAGACACATCAGTTTTGCATTTCTTAAACATCCACAGAAGAGGAAAGGACAGAATAGTAGTGAAGCAGCTTGATGTGTTAAGAATAGAACCTGACGTTTCCTTCTGCCCTCTTTTCTGAAGGTACAGAGAAATAAAAATGACCAGTCCTTGTCCTGGAAGTCAGCCTGCATGAAGAGGAAACTTACTTTGCAGTGTTATTAATATGGACACCTGAAGACTAAATGTTGATTTAAATCTGGGAATACAGGCACTAGGTTCAATGCAGTAACAAGGTGAAAGCCACCAGGTGGCAGCAAAGTTAGCTTAATAATCAAGTGAAAAGAATTAGGTACCATTTCCTGTAATTTAAGTGCACAGACTCCAAAGTCTGTATTATTGATCTGCATAAAAATTCTTATTCATAAGAAGAATTTAGTTTGCACCCACTTTGTGGTGTTATTAGCGCACACAATCAAGGCATAACAAATGAGGAATATCTTGCACACAATTCGTTTTTGTTTGTTTTTTAAACAAAAGCCCATGAATTTAAATCATAACATTTTTCCATTTTAATTTACTTGATAGCCAAAGTTACTAAATATAAATGTGTGATCAGATTTGCATTTAGCATGTGATCCTTCAGGCTATGAACAAGTTGACTTACTAATCTTATTTGGAAAATAGTCCCTGGAAACAATTTTTTCTTTTAGTTATTTAGCAGGTAGTGGCAAATACAAAAGGGGAATAATCTTGTTTTGTTCTCCATTTTCTACAGAAAATCTTGCCCCAGTCATTTTATAAAATGTGACATGAAATAATCTGTTGATGTTTTTACCACCAACGCTGTAAGAAATCAAACTAGCTAGATCAAGACTTCTGTATATATTCAGGTATGTGGAAGGAAAACAGTGACAGAACGATGGCAGAAATAATAAACACAGCAGAGGTGAAAACAGCATCTCTATATCATGGTGAAGATGAGGGCAGGTAAAGTAAAGAAATAGAGCAAACACACTGGGAAAAACAATTCATAAAAAGGGGTCGAGAAAGGAGCAATGCACAAAAGATAAAATGAGATTTCTATTCTGAGAGAAACTATTCTCACTAGTTTGGGCCTCTGAATTTTCTCTAAGACAGAAAATAATACAATATAAACAGGCTAAGAAATCCTTTTTGTGATATTGAAAAAAGGAGATACCCAATGTTCCACCATCTTAAGAGACTTCTGCTTGTAGAACAGAACTTTTCCTTTCTATCGCCTTTCCTGAAGCCATCCTTTAAAATCAGATCCACAGATCCCACCCCAGCAGATTTTTGAGGCATTCAGGGGAGAGGAAGGGAAAGCCTTGTTGCATGAGTGGAGTTCTGCTCACAAAGCACTGAGTACAACCCAGACACATTCTGATATTCTTCTTTGTAGAGCTAACAAAGAACTAGAGAGGTGACAGTCCTGATCCATAAGCAATTCAAATCTGAATTTTTTTATGTTTGAATGTCTGAAAGCTGGAATAATAAGTACAAATACAGATTCTCATGCAGCATAAATTTTGCAAAGATGAAATAATGAAGCCTATTCTCTCTCTCTCTCTCTCTCTGACTAACCCATTTCTGTACAACTCCAAAAGCTAGCACTTATTCTCGAGAGAGAAACTCTCCATAAATCTTGATGGTGTATACCATTTTAGGTGCTGAGAATTTTGGGGTGAGAAACCCTCATCTACTTTAACTGCAGGTTTGGCTTTTAATCTGAAGCGTGACATTACAGCCTCTATTAGTGGGATGCAATCCCTAAGCCTGCATCTTTTATCTGTATAACTGTGCTTTTAGATGTTTACAGGACATTTTCAATTGCTTTTATTATAGCTATCTTCAAATATCTTAAGGGCTGTCACATCAAAGAGGGAAGTAGCTTGTTCTTTCCTGCTTTCCTCCTCCGGATGGTAGGACTCGGAACCAATGGCTTCAAGTTACAAGAAAGGAGATTCCTACTAAACATTCGAAAAAACTTTCTGACCGGACCGTCAGAGCTGTTCGGCAGTGGAACAGACTCTCACGAGAGGTGGTGGACTCCTCTTCCTTGGAGGTTTTTAAACAGAGATTGGATGGCCAACTGTCATGGATGCTTTCGCTGAGATTCCTGCATTTGCAAGGGGTTGGACTAGATGAATTCTTGGGTCCCTTCCAACTCTACAACTCTATGATTCTATTGTAAGTTACTTTGAGCCACTATGGGAAAAGTGACTCATATACTGTATATAACAAAGAAAGAAAACAATCTGCAGATAATTCAACACATTAGTAGAACTACCAGCTACTTTTTCATCCATTTGCAAGGAATTCTCAGTTTGAAACCTTATTAGCCCAATATGATAACAGGGCATATTAATTCTACACCTCCTGTCAGTGTGCAGAGGTTCCCTAACCAAAGCATTTTTTGTCTATCCGGATACTATGGATGAAATTCAACACTATGGGTTATTTCCGTTCATAAAACAGGGCATCCCCTTTCTCTCCTCTGCTTTGCAATCCCAAATCTGCTCCGTGGGGTGTCCCGCAATCTCCCCCTCCCACAGCAAATTGAGGGGGTACATGTCAGGAAAAAGAGGAAGAGGAAGTTCTGCTGCATGAGCAGGTGTCTGTTCTGCAAAGGTATGAACAGCCCTGGGTACAAGGCACTATTCTGCATCAAAAACCTGTAAAAATTGTTTAACTATTTAGAAGCAAAATGTGCACGCTTCAATTTGTCACTGAAATTCTGCGCAAAGTTATGCTTTAGGAAATTCTCACATCATCATCTGAAAAGCTAACATTTTAATTTCCTAGATGTTTTAAAATTTAATTTTTAATGTAAAAAGCGTCCACACAAAAGCATCCTTCAGAGCTCATGGCTAGACAGTCATAAAAGCATATTAAGAGGTTTTTGTTACTGTACAAAAGGACACAGTGTAATTTGGAAGTTGAAATTATTATAATTAAAAAGGCAGCAGCTTTTACAGCCTGCTTAGATTGAGGGCCTCTATATTAGATTGCCTCCATTTTGAGTCTTTTTGTGTCTGTGCTTTATGTAGCCCACACTGTACCATCAATGCACAAGATGGAAGTCTCGGCAGGCTTGAGACTAACCTCAAGGTGTACAAAAGCATTAAAAAATCCAACGGAAAACTCTCCTTAAAACCTCAATACAGCACTATAACTCCTCAGTGGAACTGACAAGTGGGTGGGAGGGGGGAATTGACTGAACATGAGAACAGAGAAACAGACGTCTCTAGTATTTTTGGGAAAGCTGTTTGTTTGCCACACATTTGAACACCTTTTAAGAGATAACCAAATTTTGAATGATCATTACATGTTTTTAGGTGCCAGGCAAGAACATTCCTCTTTACCCAGGCCTTTCACAATTAAATAATATATGGCTTGTTAAAACTTTGAGGCGGGGAGGGAGAGACACTATGATTATTTTATTATCCTGCCTTTTATCGTTTTATTTTTTTATGCTCCATAAAATGTGTTCTTAATGTTGTACACCAACCTGAGATCTTTTGATAAAGGGTGGTATATAGTTCCCATTATTATTATTATTATTATTATTATTATTATTATTATTATTATTTCCTGAGAAGAAGCAGGTTGCTTTCTATGTTTGGATATACAGTGGTACCTCTGGTTACGTACTTAATACGTTCCGGAGGTCCGTTCTTAACCTGAAACTGTTCTTAACCTGAAGCACCACTTTAGCTAATGGGGCCTCCTGCTGCCGCTGCGCTGCCACGGCACGATTTCTGTTCTCATCCTGAAGCAACGTTCTCAACCCAAGGTACTATTTCTGGGTTAGCAGAGTCTGTAACCTGAAGCATATGTAACCCAAGGTACCACTGTAACTGGCTGTTGTTTGGAATCCAGATGGCGGATTGGACCTTTCAAAACTACTGATTTTAGCCACTGATGTCAAACTTCATTACAGCGAGGTATGAAGTTGCAGGTATATGTAAAAAGGGTAGAAAGAGCCTTCTTACTGGCTGGATAGATCACTTACTGGTTCACACTGAGAAGCTATTTCTCAATATCCTCAAAGGCTGGAAGACAGAGCTGCCCATAGACAACAATGGAGAAAATAATAATTTAACATATCTGGGATTGGACATGAGCATCCAGATGACTCCATCTCTTCCCTCCCCACTACATATATCTATATCTATCTATCTATCTATCTATCTATCTATCTATCTATCTATCTATCTATGGAGGGGAAACTCCAAGAAGCAGCCCACCAAGGGCTTTGTAGGCTCAGTGAGCATGGAATGCTGCCTACCTGGATGAGGTTGGATATGGACCTTCAGGACAGGGAGGAATGGCATTGAACATCTAATCCTAAACAACAGTACTCCACACTGTGACATTTGGGTACAGGTTTGAACAAGTGGTCATGTTCATAGCACAGTGTGTGCCTGCTTTATTTCTGATCAAGCAGAAAAAGCCACAGAAGATGTACTGGGTGCAGATTTCAAAGTGGTATGAATCTCACCTTTCATTTTTATACATTTCAGAATTAAATGAAGTGTCTAATGTATGGTAAAATATCAAAAGCCTGTGTAGTTGCTAAGTTCCAGGCTTCCAGCAGGCAGGGCTTAATAATAATAATAATAATAATAATAATAATAATAATAATAATAAATGGATACATCTTTTGTCTCTTCCATGAATATTCAGAAGCAGAATAAAACAATGCAGCACAAACTATGCAAATTAAGAACCACTTAATTCATAACTTGCACAGCTTTAGGACAGCTTTTGTTGTAGAATTTGGGATTATCCCAATGCAGAATTTTAAAGTTTTTGCCAGAGTACAGCCGGCCTAATCATATGTCATTTACAGGAGAGTAATGTCAAACCAAGAAGCGCCTCAGGTCACTTTTGCTCTCGACTACAGAGAACAAATAAGGTCTGATTCTGGATGGAATCTAAAGAGCGGTGTGCTATTAAGGCAAGTGCTTCTTTTGAAAAAAAAAAAAATACCACACTGAATTCCACTCAGGAATACAGTCGTACCTTGGTTTTCGAACAGCTTAGTTTTCAAATGTTTTGGTTCCGGATGCCGCAAACCCATAACTGTCCCGGTCGGCGAACTATTTTTGGAAGCCGAACGTCCGGCGGGGCTTCCGATTGGCTGCAGGATCTTCCTGCAGCCAATCAGAAGCCGCACTTTGGTTTCCAAACGTTTGGAAGTTGAACAGACTTCCGGAATGGATTCTATTCGACTTCCGAGGTATGACTGTGTATTTAGTTACAGCTTTTCTGGGTGTGCCAAGCATTTTGGTAGGAAATGGGCTTGGAAAAGCCTGGGTATATGCACATAAGTCTCTTGTCAACCACTGTGCTTACAGGAAGCTGGTGTTTTTCCTTGCATTGTGACGGAAAACCTCAGTTCTTCCTGGGGACAGATCAAGAGGCAAGATGCAAACCTTACTCAAATGCAGAGGTGCAAGAGAACCTGAAACACATTCCAAGTAAAAATGTCTCCAAGTAGAGACAATATTCCAGTACTAGGCTAGACAACCTTATGACTTACACTTGAAACCATCTTAAAACTTAGTTTTACATCTGGTAGTATTTGTTTCAATGCAGTTAGAACCAACTTAACTTCATGAGAATGGGTTAAGTGCTACCTTCATCTTCCAGCTAACTTATTTTAGGAAAAAATAAACAAGGAAAAAAAATAGTTTGGATAATAGAATCTATCTTTTTATTTGGGGCCTATTAGTCCAGCCTCCTGTGCTCACAATGGCTGCCTACTGTAAGCTTACAATCAGGACCTGCTTTATAATATAATTTATTATAAATATTTTAGACCGAAGCCTCATTTTAATAAGGATACTTTGCACTTTATAATCTACACTTCTAACATAGGTTTGTTTAGTACTACTTCTAAATGCAGCACTTTTTTAGTACTTTATTCTCTAAATACAGTTAGGCACTCAATATAAAACAGGGCCATTAAATATATGCCCAAACTACCTGTTTTTACAAGTCAATGGGAAAGAGCATTTATTTAGGTACTGTGCCATTATAGCACAAGTAGATTTATAATATGTATGACATTTTAAAACATGTCTGGTAGTCATGTTTTTGGATCTGTGTGGTGGAGAAACCCTTCTCTAGCAAAATTCCCAGTGCCTCTACAGTTCACAAGCGTAAAGCATACCACCTTAAATTACACAGCTTATACTAACCTGAAGATACGTGGCTCACAGCATTACTAACAGGAAAGTACAGAATTGCAAATTGCACAAAAAGCCCCCCCCAAATGTATGTAATTCAATCTTTTAAAAATAAGCCTAATACCATGCTAAAGAAAACATTTATCAGCATAAACAAAATTTGATGAAAATATTACTAATGCAGTAGGTGTGATGGAGAGGATGTATTATAGACTACATATCACTGCTGTTCCCCCTCCAGCTGTTTTGAAGGCAAGTTTCTAAAAGACTTCCTGCAAAATCATTCTAACCTGTTGGTTCAAAAAGCAGGATTTTTCAGTACTGCAAACTTAGCATGTGCTTTTCTTTAACAAAGATATAATAATTCATGTCACTACCACGCACCAAACATTAGCCTAAAGCCGACTCCATAAATAGCAGACATATGTTTAACACAGAAACAAGAGGAATATATATACACCTTTTCCTGTCGTACAACAACAACAACAAAACAACCCAATCTTGGTTTGTTTTTTCTCTCTAGAAATCGGGCTTTCGTTTTGATGCGGCAAGGGTGGTTATGGAAAAACATGTTGCTCCAGGGGGCTGATTTAACTTTCGGTAACTGCTTCCATTAAAAGATTTGACTGTGCTGAGCAACACACTGGGACCCGGCCCGTTATGCAACATTTGTTTCCTTTACTGAAGAGGCAAATTGACATTTAACCCAACATAAAAATATTTAATATACATAGAAAAATACATATACACACATACATACACAAACAAAAAAGGGCTTTTGTTTTTTTTACCTAAATGCAAACTGGATGAGGATCCATGTGATGAAAGTGAAGGCGGAGGCGTAAGTGAATGTCCAGGAGTTTGGCTTGGCAGAGGCATGCCTATTGGGCTTGGAGAGGAGGAAAATCCCAGACTATTGTAAAATGGCTGCCCTATGGGTGCTAGGCTGCTACTAGATCTTTTGTACAAGTCAGAGCTAGTAGATAGAGACTCTCTCCTTGTGGCACTACTACTTGCAGAACTGCCAACTGAAGGAAGAAATAAAAAGACCCTATTACATACAGCGTCAACCAAGGAAAACCTAGCCCCAACCTACAGCTGGGTCATAACAGATGTGATCACAATCATTATAACAATCAAAATTATTCCAAAGACAAATTAACTGTGATAACCACACATGATTTAATATAAATCACAAAATGAGCACAAGCATCATCCCTCAAATCAGGAAGGATTTTTATGCAATCGCCAAGTCTTGACACACTCAAGACTTAGTAACATTTCTGAGGTTATTTTGATACACTGGAGTCGGGCTTTGGGACCAATAGTCAGGTATGTCGTACTGTGTTAAAATGAACCAATGAAGCGGAGTATTAATTTGAAATAATTTCCGTAAATGGTGTCCCCTCCCCCCTCCAGCTGAATTACTATATTGACAGGAGCTCCCCCCGCAACAACCCCCAGCTCAGTAGTGCTACGGGATTTGGTTCTACAGGAGAATCCCTAAGAGACATTTTGTTCCATGCTACTTCACAATTGCTACTATTTTTTTTCCCCTGAGATTCCACACTTCTCAGAAGCATTCAAATTGATCACACTCTCTAAGTAAGCACTCTTTTAAAAAAGAAAAAGTCCAATGACATTTTGAAGGCAGATCATAAAAGGGATTTGAACTGCAATAGCCAAATATATGTGGTCACGTTTAAACAAGGAACTGGGATATGTACTTAAAAAGTATGGACTAATAGTTCAATGACGTACTTGAATTTTGTAGGATAAATGTCATACCATTTTAAAAAATCTTAATCTGTAACTTTATGTGAAAGTAAAGGCAATGGGCAGATGTTGAGATTACCTAAACATATTTGAAGACACTAGGTAAAACTTTGCTTTCCTGTTTAGCAAATGCGAGCAAATATATTGAACTGCTTCACCTGTTTGTTAAGAAGCAGTCAAAATTATTCTGCTTTTAATTCAGAAATGCAGTGTATGTCCAGATTAACTGCCACTCATCATTATGTCAAATTAAATACAGAAGCAGACTGGTGTCTATCAATCATCTAGGACTCAAGCAACATATAACATTTGCCTGAGAGGATTAATATACTACCCACCCACAACCTGGAGATGTGTGACACACATTTTTGCTATATCCCTACTCTGCTTTGTAGAACCTGATTTTAGCACACTACAAAGGACTAGTCAAGTAACAATAAATAAGTTGCAGCTAATATTTTAATTCTAATTTAGGATAGCATTATTAACAAAAATAACTGGGGAAACGATTTATCAATATGAAGAGCTCTTTTAAAAATAGTATATGCATAGCACTTTCAAACGTAATTAGGGACTTGAATGGACTTATGTATTTATAATCAAACCAAGATTACAGGATTAAACTTGGAAATGACAAATGGCTGCAATTAACTAGTTACAAGGTACAAGGAGCACAAGACTACAATAAGGTTGTTTTTATAAATGGGCACATCTGTATCATACTCAGCTAAGGGAGTGAAAAACAAAACAAAACAAAACTTTGGAAGTCTTAAGGGTACTCTATGTAAAAATCACATGGACATAATTCTCCATTTTGCCATTCATAGCTTTCTGATGAAAGCATTTTAAGATTTGTACAAAGGGCACATTTTTTTTACACTATATTATATCTCCTCATTTAAAAAATGGAATTTACTGGCTAAGATAAAAACAATCCTACAAGACTAAAAAGGGAAACTGCTTATAACGGTCAAAACTGAAGAGTTTTATTAAATTCTCCAATACATTAAAAAAATTGTTTCACATGGGACATTTTCCACTGTCAGGGTGTGCAAGCGCACTTCTATTTTGTAACGTGCGCAGAATTGTGTGTGCTTCACACATACCTTCTTCTATGCAATGCAAACAACAAACTACTCATGTGTGCTTCACCATACATTCAACACTTCCTTCAATAATAAACCAATTTCCACAATCTTAACAGCCTAACAAATTCTAGAAAGGTGTTGAAGTACTTGTGTTACCAAAGCTGTGAATAAAACAGTAAAGATCATTGTCCAATGAAAATAAAAAATGGCTATTCCTAAACATTTATAAACTAAAGCAGGTCCAATAGGAATGGGAGGGCGGGAATTTCGCTTGCCCACTGCTCAGCCATAGTTGCATTTAAGGGACATAAACTTTGAAAAGCACAAGACAAATCAACCACAATAGAGAATTGGTTTGAAAAGCTCCAAATGTGAGCTATCTGTTAAAGGCATCAACACGCTCAACCCTGTTTCTCATGTACAAGACCTAGCAGGCTAAACTGCCTTCCGTTGAAACTCCAGATGTACCATTTTTGATGCATGTAGGAAATAAATATGCAAAAACAGTATTTTCTTTCATCCACAGCAATTCATACAACCTGTTCAGTTTTCCTTCTTTAAAAATGTAACTTACTAGATGCGCCAAATCCACCGAGTGCAGAGCCAATGGCAGCTCCTAAGGAGCTGCTGCTTCCAAAGCCAAGGGATGTGCTTCCTGGTTGGCCAGGACCATGCGAAAAGAGTGAACTGCTCTGGGAGTTAGTGGTCAAAGTACTGTTGCCATAAAATGAATTGGACTGTAGGCTACTGTTTGTTTGCTGCTGCGGCTGCGGCTGCGGCTGGGCACCGAGGGGCCGGAAAAGCCCGTTTGTGGCTGCTGTGAGGTTGTTTGCTGTTCCTCCAGCTGAAGCTGCTGCTGCTGCTGTAAAGAGACATGGTTTTCAGTCATCAGATTCTAGAACATTACGACTTTAGAAAAAATGAGACTACTATTTTCATTACTCTCTCCCATAAAGGCAAATCATCAGTGAACAAAAGAAATCTCCAACATAAAAACGATCCCAGTTGCATAAGGTGTTAAGTAGATGAAATGAATTTTCAATGAAAATACAGTGGTGCCTCGCAAGACGAAATTAATTCATTCCGCGAGTTGCTTCATCTTGCGATTTTTTTGTCTTGCGGAGCGTGGATTGCCCGGGTATTAACGGTTTTACGAAAAAGGAAGCAAATCCGCAAGACGTTTTCGTCTTGAGAAGCAAGCCCATAGGGAAATTCGTCTTGCGAAGCACCTCGAAAAACGGAAAACCCTTTCGTCTAGCGAGTTTTTCGTCTTGCGAGGCATTCGTCTTGCGGGGCACCACTGTACAAGAGAAAATTGTTGGGAAAACGAAAAGGGGTCTACAAATTCAACAGCCCTTCCCACTGTGGAAAGCTGTCCTGCCTTGGATGCTATCTTCACAAACTGTAAAGAGCTTGGAGGAGCGGCATCTCCCACTTGTATGCTGGTCTTTCACAGAAAGCTGAAGGATTAAGAGTAGCTATTGCTTTCTGCAAAAGACAAGCAGCAATTAAAAGACAAGCAGGAATTTAAAAGACCTTTCCTCCTTTCCAAGTCTTCCACTGCACATGCAGCAAAGGGGTCTTCTCTCTTTGCCTCAGGTGCTGTCATCTTTCTCACTGCTTTCACCCTTTCAATGTTTGCTGTTAGGGTGAATCTGATGGGCCGTCACTTCACTTCCCTGCTCACTGTTGAGGGAAGGTCATATCTGAAACCCAGGCAATATCATATACTCTTTTCCCAGTATGGCTATTCAATTTCCCCCACTTACAAAAAGAATCAAATCATCAAGCCACTCATTTTAGCTCCTTTCTTATTTTTCACTCTATAGGTACACCAAGCTTACCTGCAAGGCTTTGAAGCAACCCCCACATTTAGGAGAGCAGAACAAAGCAAAACGCTCCTTTAACATTCAGCGATTACCCTTCCTCTCCCCATACTGCTTCCTATAACATAGGGCATGGCTTCCTATGTTATGGTAAAATGTCTGTATTAGACTGAGCATAGAATCGTATCAAGGTGGAAGGGACCACAAGGGTCATCTAGTCCAACCCCCTGCAATGCAGGAATCTTTTTTGCCTAACGTGGGTGTATCTACAACATAGCAATGGCAGGAGGTCCCTTCTGTAATTGCAGCATGCTGCCATCACAGAAATTACTACCAACGTGTATAGCAGCTGGGGTGGGGGGTGGTAATAAAAACATGCTAGGTTGCCTTATACAGAGCCAAACTATTGCTACATCTAGCTCATTACTATTCACACAGATAGAAAGCAGTTCCTCAGGGTTTTAAATCAGAAGGCCTTCGCATCCCTACCTAGAGATGCCAGGGAATGAGCCTTGGAACTTATGCATGCAAAGCATGCAAGTTACAGCACTGAAGTATGGGCAGATTTACTTTTGAGGTTTCTACTTGGGTTTTTAAATACAGCCAAGGAAAAAACCAAGGTACCTCTGAGCACATTCTGAGCCTCAGAATTTAATTCCCGTATCAGAATTGAACAGGGCTAAGCTCCCAGACCATTCACGCAATGGCTTTCTTTATTTCAGCAGCTTAATTTAAGGTGAGAAAGTCATTTTGTGGTTGATATTTTTTTAAGAACTGAGATTCAAAAACCATTGCAGGTCTACTGCAGATCTCCCAGAGCATTATCAGATGATCTCAATCTACTTCTGTTCACCTGTGTACAACCTGGTTCATACAATCATTTCTCCACATGTCCAATATCTAAAGAGGGCTGCATCTGGTGGTGGGGATAAAAGGGAATTTCTGGAACAATCCAGGAAATAGTCCTTCAGTAATTTAGCTTTTTATGCTTGGGAAGGGACAGGAGATGCAAATCTTGAAAGAAACAACCCGAACACAAACTTTCTTGCATATATGTGGGAGCTACGAGCAAATAATGCTAGCTATAAAGCAACACTATTTGAAAGAATGCAAGCAGGGGGAGAGATCTGATTACTGTTAGAATGTTTCCCCATTAAATTGTGAAAGTGCTGTGAAAAATCTACCTACCTGCTTGTGCAGCTGCAGAACTGATGATGACAGGTGTTGAAGCCACCAATCTGACAGGACCTCCAAGTCCAGTTCTGGCCCCAGGACCCACTACCAATGCACCAGTCTGATCGTAATAGGCAGTAGGGGCTAAGACTTGATAGCCTAATCAATACAAAACAAACACTAGTAAATTTTATTTATTTTGGGATAAGCGTTTTATTTTGCATCTATATGACGGATCGCTTTTTAAACAATGAGCAAACTGACAGCTTTTTATCTCCTAGAAAAGATGAACCAATTCTATTCCGAATCTAGTGGCAAAGGTTTGGCTCGGAGGTACAGTTTGCCACGCACCTGCTTGTCTAAAGACTAGACAGAGCAACTGTCTCTGAGCCACTCCCCCATCTGCCTTCATCTATTTGCTCTCCTAACTGTCTGCCCCAACCTTTCCAAGCAAGGAAAAGAAATGCAAAAAAACTGCTTTTCTGAGACAGTGGGAATGGATGTAACAAATGCTGCACGAGCCGCCTAACATGACCTGAAAGAGTGCTGCTTGTATACAGCCAAGGCAGAGGCATCTGTTTTTAGAGAACTGGTGACACACCCCCACCCCAAGCAGCAACACTACAGAACCACCGTGGAGGACACTTCAGCATAACAGGTTTTTTTTAAATTAAAAAAGCTATTAAAAAGCACTTTTTTGGAAGGGGGAACAAAAAACAACAACAAGTTAGGGGAGTGGGGCTGATTCATCCTGCAAATCTGTCACATCTACAGACATGTAAAAGCCAATGCACTGCTGTATATTTGTCACAACGTGTGTGGAAACCCAGGGCCAATCAAGGAGATGGGGGAAAAGGTCAATGGTTTCTTCTGAAGTCCCCCTTCCATGCATGGAAGGGCTGCATGCAAGTGGCAGATTATGCCCAGGAGGCTCTGTGTTTCGTTTTGTTGTAAATGCAAGCAAATAGTGCACATTAAATGGGGAGAAAGGGATACTGGAGATCACATGCATGTTCATAGGCATGTGACACTATACCATTTGAAATCAACAAAGAACTATATATAGTTACAGGGATACTGAAACCTTCTGAGGAACAGGAGAATTGTAGTTTCATATTACAAATGCATATTCAGAACTAGACTGTGCTGTTCTTTTCTACTACCTTCACTACCATTTTCACATGCTAGCAAATGGGTCAGGCTTTCACTGCACTCTGCTTTACTGCTCCTCTGTAAAGAATGCAGAATAGGCCGTTAGAGAATAAATGTTACAAGTAATATAACAAAAACTCTTTCACAGATAAAAACTGTTCTTTATCAAACAGATGGCCCTTCTCTAGAACAAACAGAGCCAAGAACTGGTTTATTTTTTGTTTTGTTTTTTGCATAAAGAACACTCCTCGGGAAATGTACCTGCTTTTTGAGGTCAAGCATATCACACAATAGTGCAATATATCACTATAAATATGCATGATACTGGAGGCTCAAATTTTTAAATGTATGAGTGCCTATATAAAGGTTGAGAGCAATGTAGGTGTGGTGCAAGTTCCTTTGTACGGTACAAAATAGAATTTGCATTTTGTTTTGTGAAATTTTAATTACTGTACTGCAGCCTGCCAAAAACATAGGTCATTTTGCCTAGTGAAATACTTATTGAAAATACAGTGGTACCTCGGTTTTCGAACGCAATCCGTTCTGGAAGATCGTTCGGCTTCCGAAATGTTCTAAAACTGAGGCGCAAAGGGCAACCTGCAATTTCAATGGAGAAAATTTTTTTGGGGGGGGGAGACTCAGCGGAAGCCGTTCAACTTCCGAGGTACGTTCGAAATCGGAAGCATTTACTTCCAGGTTTTTGGCGTTCAGCTTCCAAGACACTCAAAAACCGAGGTACCACTATAGTTAAAAGATTTAACTTAGGTAATAGAGAAGCTACTAAACTCGAACAGTGTTGGGCTTGAACAGTCTTGGGCTCCCATCTGTTTTCGGACTCCAACTCCCATCATTCCCAGCCAGTTAGACACTGATCTGGGATCCTATGAGTTGTAGTCTTGCAACATCCAAGGACCCAAGTTTGAAGGCGGCCACTCTAGAAGACCCCAGGAGTTTTATAGAACACTGTGTATGATCATACAGCAGCCTACCCTCCTCACAGCAACTACAATAGATGCTTTAACACCTGTGCTCTGTGCCCTCTCTGATGATGGATGTATTGGTTTTCTCCATGTTTCTTGTAAACTGCGATTCTGATCAAAGCAGCAACCAATTACAGCATACAGCCAATAAAAGCTATGATGTGTGGGTCGAGAGGGAAGTGGCTACTCCCAGATAATGGGTGTGCAGAAGTGCAATCCTGATTCCTCTAATTGCTGCCATTTTAAAAAAAGAAAAAGAAAGTGTACTGACAGAGTCAAGAAGGGAATTCTTGACTTCAGAGAATTATTTGTTTAGTCAACTGACTGGCTTTCCGGCCCTAACAAAAAGGTGACCTAATAATCATTTACATCATTATAGTACGACTTTAATACCAATCATTGCTACATTAATGACAGCAAATTCAAAGGCACACTTGTGCTATGGGTTAAAAATGTTACTTTGTTTAAAAACTTTATAAATCATGACAGCAGAACAGGCACTGTAGTGATCTTGCACAAAACAGAAATGTTATTTTCATTGATCTGATCTATCACCTCCAATCTTCTGAGCTAAAGGACCTTGATCCTTTACCTTTCCATGTGTCAGAGGTTCTCAAACTCTGGTCTGCAGAAAGCTGGTGGTATGTAAGTTTCATTCAAGAAAGGTTACGGAACTATCAAGACTATCTGGCCTTGATTTTCTTCTTCTTCTGACAAATAAGAGGCCATTTTAACCCAACCCAGAATTAACAAACAGGCTAATGAGGCCCTGACCTAGGGCCTGTGATTTTCATGCTATGGCACTTGTGTAGCCTAATTTATTTTAAACATCTACCAGTTAGTTGAAGGTCCCTAGCTGGCCAGGGCTCTGTGATTTTCATATCACAGCACTGATTTTTGACAAAGCTGGTACTGAAGGAAATAGAAGTTTATTGTGGTCCACCAAGACCTCCAGTAATGTTTAAGTGGAAATTTCCTTGGAAAAAAGGTGTGAGAATTGCTGCTTTATATGAAACAGAGAAGTTGTTACTATTTCTGTACCATTTATTCTTTTAAGGTATTTACAAACTGCCCTTCCAGAAACTTTCCAAGGCAGCCTTTGAATCCGTCTTAAATAATTTGGTATATTTTGCTAATATTAATTCATTAGTTAATTACTGTGTCAGTGTTCATTTCATTTACCAAGGGAGTAATTCAACAAAGCGCAATGGCAACTGTTCCATCAGCACAAATATTTCAGCTTACCAGACAAGATAATCCCCCTTCCCAACCGCTACGTGCTATTTAGGGGGTTCTCCCGATCCCCCGAACCAATTTTGGGGGACACAAAAGTGGAAAGCCCCAGTGTGCCAGCAGAGGTCCTTATGTGGGCTTCTGGTAGCGGGACTCATAAGCTGACTCCTGCCCCATATCCTGAGTTAGGTACAACACACTTATACAGTAAATACTAAGCTAGTTTCTGTGATCCTTTCCTACAGCATTGTCATTCGTTGTATTGGTTTCTGCTTTTCCCTAGTACAAAACCTAAGCATTGCCTCCCTAAGACAAATCAGCAACCTCACACCAATCAATTTTATTAGTCTGGCCTCAGAAGATACATTGATTCTTGTCCCTGCCCACCATGTTGAGCGGAAATCTGTTCCACTTCTGCAGGAACACCATTGAACAGAACCCTACACAAATTAGATGTTACATATGTAGATAACAAATGGAACAAAAAACAAACCACCTCTACTCTCCAGCTACAGGTGTTTAGTGATTAAGGCTGCAGTCCTATACCCAAATACACAGAAGTAAGTCCCATTGAGAACAGTAGGACATAGAACTGTGCTAAGCCGGAGCTTTCCCAACTGTGTGTCACGATATGTTAGTGTGTCAGCTGCACTGTGCAGGTGTGTCACACAAACGCTCCCTGCACTCCTCCTGGGGCTACAAAGGGTTAGTTTAACCTCAGGTTTGCTAGTAAAATTGAATTACTGTCTCAAAATGCAAAACTGAGTTACTGTGTTGTGAAACGATGCATGTCCTAAGAGTGTGTCACCAACACGAAAAGCTTGGAAAGCTCTGTGCTAAGCAGTGCAATCCTATTCCTCTTTACTTGAATTGTCCAATGGGGGCTACTCCCAAACTACCTTCATGTATGCCAAAAAATGAAGTTGACAACAGAACCAGAGTGTTCCCATCTTTGAATGCCAATCAGTTCTTTAGATGTTCAATAATTATATAGAATACAGTGGTGCCCCGCAAGACGAATGCCTCGCAAGACGAAAAATTCGCTAGACGAAAGAGTTTTCCGTCTTTTGAGGTGCTTCGCAAGACGAATTTCCCTATGGGCTTGCTTCGCAAGACGAAACGTCTTCCGAGTTTTTTCCCTTTCCCCCCCTTTTTCTAAGCCGCTAATAGCCGCTAAACCACTAATAGCACTAATAGCCGTGCTTCGCAAGACGAAAAAACCGCAAGACGAAGAGACTCGCGGAACAGATTAATTTTGTCTTGCGAGGCACCACTGTAGAGTCAAAGAAACACTCCAGAGCAAATGATACCAAAACTGTGTTATAATTACACAGTGGCTTAAGTTCAAAGGACTTCCCAGCAAACTTATGCCAGAAAAAAAATAGTTAAGCCTGATACTTCAATCCAACTTGTAGTGGCCACTTTTTTTCTTCGGTCTTTGAAAGATCATCTACCACATTCACTACCAGCACAAGGTGCCATTTTCACATGACACTAAACCCATAAGAAGGTAAGTAAGGTGAAACAAATATCCAAGTTACAGCTTCAACTGGACTAATTCAGATGACCCATTGACCAGAGAGCCAAAATGTTTAGAAGATGCTTTGTATACATAGTCAAAGCAGCAGCAGCAAAGCTCTAGAAGCATCTGTATATACTTAGCCCTTCTGAGCTGTCTTATAAATATTATTGTTGTGCTATTAACCAATCTATAAGTATTAGATATTCTGGACTGCTTGATGACCAATGACACTTTGTAGCTTGCATAAAAGCAGACAATAGAGAAAAATCAGTGTAGCTATCCTTAAATGTCATGCATGCAAGTCTAAGCTCTTAATGTAAAAATGCACGTGACAAATTTAAGACATCCATTCGCCAAAGGTGAAGCTCTTCAAAGTGCATATTCTAATGTGGAAATATATTATGCACCAATGTTAGGAATGTGGTTTAAAATCTGTTTTTCTGAAATTCAAACTTTCCAGAATCAACACCGAAAAGCTGCTGACAAAGGACTAAGCTGTGTGTTGCATGTTGTCACAAATAGTAAATATTACATAGTAAGATACACACAAACATTACAGTGCTTTGGATCCAAACAGCTCATTGCACAAAAGGAAAGCATTTCTGTTTGTACAAGGAGATTTTCTCTAACAGCTGGCTTTCCTTCCCAGCTGCAGCTCCCTCACCTCAGCAGATCCCATCCCATAACTCTCTCATAACTCTCAGCAGTAAATTTTTGGCAGCTGTAAGGGGCTGAAGAACGAAGGAGGGATGGGAAAGTGCCACTGCACAACTGGAATGCCACTCATGTTTCTTAAAATACAAGTCATTATTACTCCTGATAATCTGAAGGTGTGATAATTAAGAGATTAACACTGGGCAGTTGATTTAATTCTCCCATGGAGAGGGCACAGACAGACCACTTCATCATGTTAAGGGGGCTGGAAGCAGCCTACATTATTCTCCCCCATCTTGTACACACATTTCTTCTGCCAGCCATAAACATGGTTAATGAAAGTCACATTTCAAATTTTTACCGAAGCTTTAAAAAACACGTTACAAAGAAATTGCATCTCATCAGTCTACTACTGTGAACCCAGCAGGATTTTTAGGATATTTAGCTTGAACTCATTCTTAGTTTCCTTAACTCATCATTAGATACCTGGCATGCCTGTGGCAAGACCCTGACCAAAAGCCAAAGTTGGATTTGCTGCCGCAGCTGCTGCAAGTGACTCTGCCTGCTGCCCTTGCTGACCCTGATTGGGAGTTAGAGGACGTTGATTTCCTCCAGTACGAAGAACCTACAAAAGACCAATGGCGACACTAATTGCTTAAAATGTGAAGTATAAAAAGGTAATATAGTATAAAAATGCTGGAACATGTTGTGCGTACTTTGGGGTTGTGATTTTTTAAAAAAACAACACACACACCCAACAACAGTGTATAAATAAGGTAAAGTAAGCAGGCAGAGACTACTTCAATGGAAGCATTATGACACAAGAAAACACAAGTTTAAGGTGCTAGGCCTTCTGTAATTCAGTAACACTGAAAAGTAGTTTAAAAATAGCAAGGAACCCAAAGTGGAGACATTTAGTAGGTTAAGCGTGGTGAGCAGGTTATAGTTTTAACAGTCTTTCTACCCCTTTCAACCTGCAAATTTTAAATACTGAACATTTTAAAATGCAATTACTGTTAAACTGTAATTATGGAGTTTAGTGATATATTTAGAATCCAAACCTTTGCAGACAGCACTTGCCGGCCCTAAAATGTATTTAAGGGATTGTTAGCCGACCGTGCAATGACACACTCCATTCACCAGTGCCTCTCCGCTTATGAAAATTCTTACTACCGCCTTTCACCGTGGCTCCTTACTGTATTACCAGTATCAAACATACTCAATATGAACCAGGCTGTGCTCCTAACCTTCAATTTGAACCTTGTAGTGAGCAAGGTACAGTGGAACCTCAGTTTTTGAATGTAATCCGTTCCAGAAGACCGTTCAACTTCTGAAACGTTCGAAAACCAAAAGCGGAAGCCTCAATACAATAGGGAAACTCAAAATGGAAGCCGCGTGGGACATTCGGCTTCCGAAATTCATTCAAAACCCGAAGCAGTTACTTCCGGGTTTTCGGCGTTTGAAAGCCAAAGCGTTTGACTTCTGAGACGCTCGTAAACAGAGGTTCCACATTCTGGTACTGATTTTGCATAAGTCATCACAGCTATCGGAAGAACATGCCCTGCAATTGCCAGTGTTTTGTTCTAAATATCCAAGTCAAACGCAAATTTCACTGGAATGTATAACTAAGGGGGATTTTTTATTTCATTTCAAATATCCTTAATGAATTTAAATAAGGACAATTTTGCTCGTAAGCAAAGCATAGCACTAGTCTCACTATGTTGCAAGTTGAGATAATTTTACTATTATACTATTACTGAACATATTGCAACTCATTGTCCAGAAAGTCATCCAACTCTTATCTCTGCTCACTGAAGCTTCATATGTGCTTCATGAGATATGGGATGGTATGCAATTGAAGTAACCACTGAACTTAATAAACATGACTAAGTTGGGTCCATTAATTTTACTGGGTTAGCTCTTAGCTAAGTAAAACGTAGCCAAATACTGCCCAAGAATGCTTTTAGCTAGAAATCCACTGTTATTCAATATGGCAGCTTTCCCACAATCTGGATGGCCCTGCCAAAATAAATACTTGTTATATTGTGTTCTGAAGTTCCTAAACATGGTGCCCCTTCTCAAGGCGTACATGGTTGGCTTAACAAAGCCTTTCTCAACATGTGGGTCTCCAGATGTTGTTGAACTACAACTCCCATCACCCCTAGGTAGCAAGGTCAGATCTCAGGGATGATGGGAGTTGTAGTCCAACAACATCTGGGGACCCACAAGTTGAGAACCACTGGCTTAACAGATTCTTTTTAGCGTAGTGGCTCTTGCAACTACTCCATATCACACCTTTCTTGTTACCCAAGGAACCAGGCAACACTGTATATTACTCAAAACTAGGAGACAAGCTAGACTCCTTGCCACCTTTTAAAGATAGGCCTGTTTTCATGTTCCAGCCACCCCGATTGCACCTAGCAACTGCATACTCTGGGAATGTAGTTTTTAAAGAGATAAAGGAAATGGTCTTTCCCCTATGCAGCTTGTGGATGGAGAAGTGTATTTCTTCACAGGAAATTAATAGTGGCGGCCATTTTGGGTTCCAGATGTGCCTCCCTCTAGGGAACCCAAGCTTTGTCCTCAGAATTCCTTGAAGATGTTACCTACACTGAGATCCAGTGCCGAGGGTCTTCTGGTGGTTCCCTCATTGCGAGAAGTGAGGTTACAGGGAACCAGACAGAGGGCCTTCTCGGTAGTGGCGCCCACCCTGTGGAACACCCTCCCATCAGATGTGAAGGAAATAAGTAGCTATCCTATCTTTAAAAGACATTTGAAGGCTGTCAAGGAAGTTTTTAATATTTTATGCTGTACTGTTTTTAACATTTGATTGGGAGCCACTCAGAGTGGCTGGGGAAACTCAACCAGATGGGCGGGGTATAAATAATAAATCATTATCATTATCATTACCTAGGATGTCTGCATGCATTATGCCACTGCATTGCTGACACAGACTGCTTTGTGGTCCTTGCTAGGTGGAGAAGTGAGAGTTGCAGTGGCAGAGCACACACAGTTTCTGGTCCACGCAGGACATGAAAAAGAGGTGGTGGTACTCAGCTGTCCTGAGGGCAATGCTCCTCAACTACATTTCCTTCTGACATATGTGGGTAGAGGCAAAGTGGGGATGGGGGTCAACAGGAGGAGGCTTTCCCCTTCAGAGCCAGCACTAACGTTTTAAGCAGGTGGGAGGTTTAAGTAGGAGACATCCTGACAGCTTGTTTCATACTGGCCTCTCTGTTCCCTTCTCAATTTGGGCTTTGCTGATTTGTTGCTGTTATTTTGGCAGGCAAACTCGCAACACTTAACTCAGCTGAAGCCTGCCTACCCCAATAACAAAGCCAACTAAAAAGCAAAAGGAGAGGCCTGTCTTTCTAGTTATAAACTTTAAACTGACCTTTGTAGTTCAGAAGGCAAACTAAAATTTTAACCTGAATAGAGGCTTTCCCCCATCTCTGAGGGATGAGCTGCCCTCATCCCTCAGCGGAGAGAACTGATATCTGCTGATTTGATAATGAAATACACTGACAAAATTTAGCTTATGGACTGAATAGACTGCTGTCCAGCATGGCAAATGCATAAACTGTGCACTGTTAGATATACCATTATTTTTTATTCAACAATACGCATTGCATTCAATGAAACTGCATGAGCAGACAGATATATTAACTCCTCAGGTGTGTCCACCCAGCTTACCTGTTGCTGGCCTTGTTGTGCCTGTGACGCAGCCTGTTGATTGGCTGTGTTGTTTGCTGCAGCTGCTGCTTGCTGCTGAAACAAGTTGGCTGGATACACTCCCCAAGGAACTCCATAATACTGAGGAGGGACCACTGCTGGCCCTAACAAAATGAAAAAAATGGCTTTACACGCAAATATTTACAGTCTCTCCTCAAAAACCTTGAGATCAGTGCTAACTCTGTTGTGTGAAAACCACACATATAAACAAACCCAGTATCCTATGCCAAAAAGAGAATCTTTGCACACATACCTGAAAGCAGCGGCGTAGCGTGGGTTATCAGCACCCGGGGCAAGGCAAGTAATTTGCGCCCCCCAACCCGGGGCAAGGCAAATAATTTGCGCCCCCTAACCCGGGGCAAGGCAAGTACAGTAATTTACTCTCCCAAGCAGCAGCAGCAGCGAGGCTTCTCTCCTTAATTGATTCCCCCTCCACACCGCGTCGTTTCCTGGCTGCTCCCCCCCCTTCCCCTCTCTCTCCTCCTCGCTCTGCTTGCCTTGCCCTGCCCTGCCTGAGGGCACCCTGAGGAGACTCCGCTCTCCTTTTTGACCAGGCGAGGTGGGAAAAAGGGGGGAAAGTCTCTTCCCGCCCCCTCGCCAGACTCCCTGCTCCGCTCGGCTCACTACCCAGGCGGCCAGTGGAAAGAGAGACGCAATTACCTCTCCCTCCGCTTCGCCAAGCTGTCAAAGCCCGGCAGCAGCGGCAACGGCAGCAGCAGGCGCAGCCAGACCCCCGCGAGCCAGCCAGCCCGCCCGCCCGCCCGCCCGGCTTCCTCTCCTTTTTTTGCCAGCGGCAGAAGGCTTTGCTCTCCCCCTTCTGCGACCTCCTCGCCAAGCCGAGCGAGCGCGGGCTCCCTAACCAGTGGATTTTAGTAGGGGCAGAGAGCTGCTAGTGCGAGTGCGCCCCTGCCCAAGTTGCGCCCGGTGCGGCCGGCACCCCTGGCACCCCCCACGCTACGCCACTGCCTGAAAGCAGAACTCCTCCCCCAGGACAGATTTTCCCCCTTCCTCCCTGTAAATATTCCAAGAGGACCATTCTCACCCTCCGATCAGAAGAGGGAGGAAAAGAATTACCCTCCCGCAGAGAGATAAGCAAGCACAGCAAAGAGACAAATAAGAAGGGGTATACCAAGAGTAGAAGAGCTACCATTTAGCCAACACCTTTCTTCCTATATATAAAAAACAGCCTACACCACTTATATATTGGAAACAATTCTCTTCTGCACAGGGGCAGGAGCCCTAAAGAGCCATCCCTGTAAGAACTAACGAACATGTTACTTCACTCATCTTCAGTACAGTGGTACCTCCAGTTGCGGATGGAATCCGTTCCAGAGCTCTGATCAGATCCAGGTTTCCGCAACCGGAGGGACAGCTTCTGCGTATGCATGCAGCATGGTAGAGTGCTTCTGAGCATGCATGCGCGGTGAAACACTTCTGTTGTTGCCGCTTTCACAACCCAAAATTTACGTTACCTGAGAGTAACGTAAGCCAAGGTGCTACTGTATATCTGAATTGGAAGTGCAACACAGAACCCCAACAATTCAGATAGCGGCAAGCGTCCCATGATCCTCTCCTCTCAGAGTTACACAAGCTCCAGAACTCATGTAACGTGAGTGAGGAAAGAACTGGAGAACTGGATGTGGGATATAGCAGACATGCAAAAACCGTTAACAGAACAACCTGTGGTCCAAAGACGGTGGTAGTGTACGAACAGAGCTCTACTAAATCCTACAGAACCTCTCATATCATTTGATTATCATCACAATTTTTTAAAAAATCACTCCTAAACAAGAGCATTTTAAAAATGTTCATGCTCTCTCATGGCTGTGGTACTATGAAAATTAGCTATTTGATATATCTTCTAAACCATTTGGATCATGCATGCATGGACTCAAAGTGCTAGGAAGTACAATCAGCCTTGCAATCTGCCACAATGCTTTATTCGCACCCAGCATACCAGTTCCCCCAGGAAGCAAAACCATGCCTTAAGGTAGCTATTTAAGCTTCTAAGAAGGGGCAGATTTGCACATCCATGAGAGACTGTTGCCATCACAGTTTGCCATCTCCTCATCCTTTAAGGGCTACTAGCTATTCAAGCCAGAATAAAGTCAGAGTCAAGTGTATAGTATACAGTGGTACCTTGGTTCTCGAACTGAATCCATTCCAGGAGTCTGTTCAACTCCCAAAACAGTTCAAAAACCAAGGCACAGCTACAAGAGCTTCCTGCACTCAATTGGAAGCCACATCGGACGTTCAGCTTCCGAAAAACACTCACAAACCAGAAAACTTACTTCCGGGTTTGCGGCATTTAGGAGCCAATTTGTTTGACAACTCAGCTGTTTGACAACCAAGGCACCACTGTATATCTACTCCCACTTCTCAGTCGTACCTCAGAAGTTGAACAGAATCCGTTCCAGAAGTCTGTTCGCCTTCTGAAACATTTGAAAACCAAAACGCGGCTTCTGACTGGCTGCAGGAAGCTCCTGCAGCCAATCGGAAGCCACAGAAGCCCAGTCGGATGTTCAGCTTCCAAAAGAACGTTCAAAAATTGGAACGGCTCCAAAGGCATTCAGGAGCCGAGGTATGACTGTATTTCAACCTTCTTGTGCGTTTTTGATGGTTTGTGCCCAAACACTAAAGTTTTCAAATTTCTAGGAAAAAAGAGATTGTTGTAATTAACTTGAGCAATGGTAGTTTCTTACCTGCTAATGTAGCTGCTGCAGCTAAGCCTGCTGCCGTGTATGGGTCAGCACCCGGTGGAGCAGCACTGATAATGTATGGGTTTGGCACAAAAGCAGCTGGAGCCAAGCCTGCCGAAAATACACCTGTTACAGTAACAAAAAGTTCAATTTCACCAAAAACAAGACACCACACAAACACCCACCCACACCATTACATCATTCAAATTGTAAACGCATTAGCTTTAGAAATTTATGCCACCTGTTCTTGAAGAGGCTTCAAAAGGTAATTTAGACTAAAGTATCTCTCACTTCTCTCATGAACTGTCAGGTTCATGCTCTACTTTAAGGAACGTTCATACCATAGTCCCAAGTTACTGCTGCCATTTCTATAAAACTAAATTTATAAAACCAAATACATTTTTAAAATGTATCACACTGCCAGAACAGCAGCTTTTTAAATTATTATTACTATACCTTTAGAACTTCACTTTTAAGCAATGAAAATTCCAAGTTTGTCAAAAGGTCTGCCCAAATTAGCAAGCTTTTAATTAAAAGAAAAGCAGCAATCATACATTGCCAGTTTTTTAAGCTTGAAATTTAAGTAAATAAACTTGGGAAAATGTCTCACCTATGTGTGGTTGCTGTGCCGCTGCCAATGCGTATTGTTGCTGCTGAGCTGCTGTTAACTGCTGGACAGTGAGAGGGTTAGTCCTCTGAAAAAGCTAAGAACAACAATTTAAACCTTTTAATTTTAGCAACAATCCCACATCAGAATTTAAAAACCAACTGTGTGTAGATGCATTCACAGGATTGTCCAAGATCCATAGTACTATGTATGAAGTTTAAATTCAGGTGTAATTCATTCTTAAGCAATATCACGGCAGAATTACACATTATAATAAGCATGGGACTACAGTAAAAAAAAGAAGAAAAATAGGCAGCTCTGTGTTGCAAGCTTCTGATCTTTTACTGTTAACATGCAGTCAAATATAGCCATGTCCTAAGGTTATCACATTTTTAGCTTCCCTACCAGCCAATGATGCAGAACTGATGTTGGGAACTAACCATGACTCCAGGACATAGGTAAGAACGTGGGAATAAATCTCTACGAAGCTGCAATTTTCAGTGGCAGCCTGTGATTGCCAAAATGTTGTAGTTCCACTTTTTAATGTGGCTGTATAAAAACACTAACCTGCTGCTGTGAATTGTAATCAAAGAGTCCCACAGTAGCTCCTGAAGAGTCCATTTGTACCTGATTTCCAGGATAATCAAACTGCAGAGAATCAAGACCCACTTGTTCCATAGCATCCAAATTCTGAGATTCAGAGTTTGAAAATTCTTCCACCAGTGGCTTGTGGGTTGCAGGATTAGGAAGGGAAGCCAATCCTTCAGCAGCGCTTGGGTTCGGCCCCAGACGCTCAGTTACTTCAGTTGGGGAGGCTTGCCGACTTCCAGGAGTACGACTGCTTAGGAAAAGAATGCAAAATAGATGTCAGCTTCATTGCTTAAACAACAGCATTTGTCAAAATGCTTCTTTAATTAGTATCAGCTGTAGTTGCCTGATGTAGGGGAAACAGCATACAGCTGGGCTGAATGGCGTTAACAGAACAGTTTGAAATGCTGGGATTATGTTTGGAAACGAAAAGAATTAGTCTCTATAACAGCAAGCTCAGGTGGTTAACTACAGAAACAGCCCAATGAGGACTGATGGCCTTCAGGAGCCAGAGAATGTTAAAAGTCAACCAGAAAAGAAAGCTGGGAATAGGAGAGAAAGAGTGAATTGAGCCCATATTGTAGCACTCCTGTCAGAAAGGATACTCTGCAACATTTTGTTGCAGGATGCTCTTATCACTATTGTATCTGAAGTGAATGGACAAATCTTGTGGACAGAACAGAGTGGTCTAATGGGGGGGGGGCTCCATTTAACACGGAAAGCAACAAGTGCAGATGGTAGAGAGAACGTAGAGGGGGAGATTAAGAAGAGCTATTCTATCAGCTCTGCTGAGAAGTCAACTCCACCCTATTTTTCTTGCTCTTCAACTGTCATCCAGCAACAGCCACTCCACCAGACTGCAGTATAGAGAGAGAGACTGTAATCAAGGCCTCTTCATCTGTTCACCTGGAAGACCACTGGCAGCCCTGTTTAGGGAAGTTTTTAATGTTTGATGTTTTATCATGTTTTTAATATTCTGCAGGGAGCAGCCTAGAGTGGCTGGGGAAACCCAGCCAGATGGGCGGGGTATTATTATTATTATTATTCTAGTTGTCATCAGCCACCCACCCAAAAGAGCTTCCTGCATAACCCCTTCTTGCCCTTTTCAACATACAGAGGCCAAGTAGACCCTGGCAAAAGCTGTCCCTGCTCCAATAGGTCTCTAGCTTAAAGGAAAAGAACTCAAATCTCCTCTATGTCGCTCCAGATGTGCCTAAACCTCTTACTCATTTCCCCACTGGAGATCAAGAACGTGCTCACCTTGGAGCTAGGGTTCTTTTAGATCCTTACATTGCCCCAGATATATTGCAAAGTTTTTGACACTGCTGGTAAAGCTGCCTCACCCACCTAGAAATTTCCTTCAGCCAGTGCACACACATCAGAAGGCAACTGAGGCTCTTGGGACATGGTAAAGAATCCTGCCAATTACATACGAGTGAAGATCTAAACACATCAAATGCGTGAAGAGGGGGAAAGAGAGGCAGGCCAGCAGCAAGAGTGATCGTGGCTGGGGAGCATTAAATAGAAAGATCTGGATAGACAACTTGTGTGCACAAACCAAAGCAAAGCAGAACAGGGGATCAGTCAAGAATATTGCCACAGAGTAGACATGCTGGTGGCCCACGTAGAAGGATTGTTGAACAGGGAGCGGCCAAAATCATACCCACAAACTTCTAATACAGTAGTCAAACAAGCCAAAGTGAAATATGGAGACAGACTCTCCTATGTCCCCCAGCCATTTATTTGGCTCGCCAAGCATCTATGATGGCTTTAAGACAACCTTAGAACAGCAAAGCCTTTCGACTTGTTTTGTAGCCTACACAAATAGAACTTTAAACTATTTAAAGATGACCTGTCTATTTAAGGTGAATTCAGAGAGAGAGAGAGGGTGCATGCAAGAGGCTGAGTATTATGCAAAATAGGAAGGTAGGACTTGAATCATCCATATGAAAATGAAACTCAGAATTTTTATTGCTTAAAAAATATACTTTGTATCTTTAGAAAAATGTAAATGCCTACTTAAAATCTTTGCAGTCAGCATCCATTCCATTTGGCAAACCTCTGCCATTTATTTTAGTAACATCATCATCATCATCTCCTTGTTTAAGATCTCTGTTTTTGTCCTCCTCAAATGGAGAAGCCTTGCCTTTCTGGTCTCCTTTCTCAGGTCCATCTGTTTCAGCTTCTCTAGTGCCCTGAAGAAAAGAATGTTTGATTCTGAATTTGACAAAATGCAAGAGCACCACCACAAAACAATCTAATTCTATGTTATACTGCACACTGATTCATATAACACTCAGTAATATACCTTGATTGAGGAAGTTTCAGTCTTATACAAAACAAGCTGATGCATGAAAGCAAACTGCTGGGATAAACAGAAAGAACTGCTGGGCTTACCTGCAAAAAGTATTTTCCTTTCAATGAATTTTTTTATATATATCTCAGGTGGGATGTGAGCTCCCTCTAGCATCTGAGGACAGGATTACAGTTGAATCAGAGTTTTGCTCCCAATTGGCTAGGCCCCACAAGTTTACACAACTGTCCAAGTTGCATCCACCCAACATAAGAAACAAGTAACACCACAAAGAAACAAACTATTTTTCTCTGGTTGTATTAGGAAATATTTTCAACTATTGCCTAATGATCCCTGGGATGGAACTTGCCTCTTTCAAGCTGCCACATAATGGGTCAACTCAAGCTATCCACACATTCCTGGTCAGTTACTGCCAGTATAGAGTCCAGACCCCATGAGTGTATAGGTGAGATTCTTTGCTCTGGCAAAATGTTCTATTCAGCTGCAATCCTGCCTCCAAGCATTAGAGGAAGCTCAAATCCAACCTGAGAGCATCTTCACTCAAAGGAAAAAGTCCAACTTTTGCTAAAGCAGTGTAGCCCTTTTCATCCGTGGAAGAGCTGGTGATCTAAGAGAATCCCGTACACACAGAGGCAAGGAAATTTTTGCTGATAACCTTCTGCCTTCTCCCACCTGTAGCCTCCTCCCACAAGGTTCAATAAGGTCTTCTGCCAACCTTTCAAAACTGATTTGGGAGAGGGGGACAAGCAGGAGAAAATTGGTAAAAATCAACTCCCCTCATGGAATCTCTGTATCTAACCCACTGTCATGAAGCTGTGGGATGAAACTTATTTTCATACCTATTATTTTTTCATTACTGACTGTTCTCCGTAAATATGGAAGTGTTAAATAAAATACAACTTTCAGCTGAATACGAATAAAAATGTCAAATAGTTTATACCCTGGTGAACACATAGAATCTTAGGAGTTCATCTAGTCCAACCCCCTGCAATGCAGGAATCTCAGCTAAACATCCATAACAGATGGCCATCCAACCTCTGCTTAAAAACCTCCAAGGAAGGAGAGTCCACCACCTCCCAAGGGAGCCTGCTCCATATGTGTAAAGTGTCCCATATGGAGTTTCTAAACACAGCTATTATTTGGAAGTAAATCATAAAGATTTCAATGAAACTGAATTTCATACAAGCAGAGACTCATGCGGTTATGCATACACAATTCTTGTCTACATATATGCTCAAATGCCCTACAGGAAATAATCATGTTAACACAAAACACTGCTTCCCACAGGTCAGAATGGGAACCAAAGTTTGCTAGTCCAACTTCTTATTAATACTGATTTGGAACCAGTGCGGTCTAATGGGGGATCCAGCTTAGGATGGTCTAATATTTTGTTGATGTAACCAAGTTACTTACAAAAGCTCCTTTTCTAAATCGGGAGTCCAATTTATCCGCTGGAGAAGAACTTAACACATATTCTACCATGCTCACGCCAAGGCCACCACTCTCTGATCGAGGAGATAAGACAGCATTCACTTCACTGTTTCCATGAAAAACATGTCCAGGCTTTCTCTGAACCATAATAGGCTGAGACATAGAGTGGTCTGTTTTAAAAAAACAAAAACAAAAATGTTACTTGCATGAATATATATAAAGTTTTTTAATACTTAAGTTAATGACACTTTGTCCAGTGAGCTTGTTTAGATCACTAAAGCATAATGACTGTGATTCCTTCCCCCAGTAATTTCTTTCCCAAGTGATTTCTGACCATAAGTTCCTTAAATGCACATCACTTACGAGGTGCTCCCCAGGCAGTTTCTCTCCATTCATCACCAAGGAATATGCCTTTTTGTCCATCCTTTGCTGGATCATCTGGTTCCCAAAATTTTTTGGCAGGTAGCAGCTATTTAAAAAGGATATACCACAGTTAAAACTGGTTAATTTACAGTTTATTTGTAAACTGGTGCTGACACAAACCTGTGGAACAGGCATGCTTTGCTTAACAGGAGGTGTTTAGGAGAGTGAAGCAGTGGTATAGCCCATTATAAGTGAACCTTGCTAAATTTAGTACTAGCATGCATTAGTACATAAAACTTTAGAAAAAGGATGGGAAACCTGCGGTCCTCCAGATGTAGTTCAGCTACAACTCCCCTTATCTCTGACCTAGTGGCCTAGTCTGATGAGAGTCAAACAGGGTCATAGATTTCCACTTTACATAGTTTGTAATTAAGACTTCAACCCTATCTCCAGGTACCTGATTTAATAACATCCAAATTAAACAGGACAAAATGCACAGAACTGCAGCATTACAGGTTAGTTCCTTACCTATCCAAACTGAAATACATTTTAATGAAAATCAAACCAGAAACATGTCTAATACGTATTACACTTCAGCACCAGTATACATGCCTGATACCTGCTACTTTAGGGCCATGGAGAATGTAACACCTATAAAAAGCTCCAAAAAAATAAAGATGCACTGGTCCCTTCAGCCAAGGCTGCTTCCGAAGGATTATTTTCCATTCAGACATAAAACTTGTTTGTACAAAGTGATCTATGCTACTCTTTGTCAGGTGCAATTCTTATAAAAATCTTGCTACTCTCAGTCTTAAAAAGTGTTATACACAAATGGCTGCAATTCTCAGCATTCACTCATTAAAAGTATGTAAACTGATCTGGCTTTCAGGCAATATTTGAAATTCAGTTAGCATCTTTTTCTATATAGACCTGGGGTTTCCAAGTAACTAATTCAAAAAGGGTGGGGTGGGATGATTTGATCACCCTGGATGAATCTAAACTGCTAGCACTCAACATGCAGCCCTTTCCAAGCAAGTCTCTAAAATCAAAAGTCAGAGATATGGGGCAGCAGTAAACTTATGAGTCCTGTCAGCAGAAGCTGTGCGACAGGACTACGTTTGCACAATAGGGTTTTCTCCCCTCCTTCCCCAAACGTGACTGGGGGGGGGGTGTCAAAACAATCACTTTAGCACAACACTGAATTCCTTACACTGAGCTTTATTTAGCATTATCATTCTGTATAGACATGAGGTTTCCAAGTTACTAATTCTAAATCCAGGAAAATATGTCAGCTATTTCAATACATTAAAATGTTCCGGTTTAAAGAAAAAATACTTGCTGGAACCCTGTGCATGTGTCCAACTGAAACAGATGCCATTCTGCATAATATAAGCAATGTTTGCTTTCTCTGAGTGCTTGCCAATATTAACAGTACCTCATTTAAAACTGATATACCTCTACCCAGTAATTTTCACGTAAGCATTCCAATGAACTGAGGAAGAGCTCTAGGTTCGATTAAAAGGGTAGAACAGGAAGCAAAAGGTGAAGATATTAGTACACTTTAGTATTTCACCTTTGCCACAAGCACCAGAATATTTGGAGACATGGTACTATGATTTCGGATCTTGAAAACTGTGGCTTGAAGAACTCAAGTTACTGATAGCTTTGAACACTAGCTTGACACACAGAATCAATCCTTCATCAGATGATGAACTTTATAGAAAAACTCAGTCTTGCCAACGCATTCTCTCCCACAATGTATGTGCTATTTTTGTTAAGGCTTTCGTGCCGAAAGTACAATGCAAGACTCAAAGTGTACTTGCATAAAAGGTGACTTGAAAATTCCTCCAACAACAGAAGATACATATCCTAAATTGTGGTTCTTTTAAGTGATGCCAAGATTAACAGAGCGGTGATTTATAAATTCTTGTGACAATCCATTCTATACATTTCAATTAAAGTTATTTACCTCTCCCATTCCCCGAGATTCTAGTGCAAGAGCTTGAAACTCATGATTCATTTCATCCACAGAGCGAACCTGGAGAAAATAAAAATAAAAATTAGATTTCACTTGAAAGCTATGTGCTATATTTTTAAAATTCAGAAGTAGTTTCCAAATTGTTATGCCCCTGTTCACTATGCCCCATATCTTATTAATTGAACTTCCTTGGTTGAAGAGAAACAGACAATTCTCTTGAATATTCACTTGGTGAATGAAAAGAACTATGAAAAATATTTGAAAGTACATTATTTAGTCACCATGAACTGCTGGTATAATACCCAAATAAGTAAAACTGATGTGATAAACTTCCTAAGTAATTTATTTCAGGCAGTTACTAAGCACTCTTAAAAAGGAAAAGCTTACAAGAACAAATAAGATGAACCTTACAACAATAAGAAATGCCTTGATAAAAACAAAAAGCACTGAAAACATGATTTATCATCTCTCCCACAACCCAAGCATGCCTTAAATATATTAATTAATATAAATCATCATAGTACATTTTAAATCCCTTGTTTGCATCCATTTGTATCCTTCTACAACCAAAAATAGCCATTCAATTTTCAGAAGTGTCTTTGAAACCATACCTAGCTTTGCAAATATGCTAGCAGTTTTACTACTGCACCACTAGAGTGCAAGAGGAGGGGCAGCAAATTTGCCTGTCCTCCTATTTCCAGCAGCCTTTCTCAACCTGTGGGTCCCCAGATGTTGTTGAACTACAACTCCCATCACCCCTAGCTAGCAAGGCCAGAGCTCAGGGATGATGGGAGTTGTAGTCCAACAACATCTGGGGACCCACAGGTTGAGAACCGCTGCTTACAGCCTTCCCCAATCCCCAGCACAACCTTCCAGGCTGTTCTGAACAGTTCTCCCAACACACTGACACCCTGCAGCAGATTTTCAGAGGGAAAGTAGGGAAAGCTGCTGTAAATTGCCTCCTTCCTATTCCATTAGTACAGGTGTCCAATGGATCAAAAGCTCTTCCACTAAACAAACAGCACAACTGGATTCAACTTACTGGCTACCTCTGTGACATTCAAATGTTAAGGAACATCAGTGAGCAGATATATATTATTTTAAAAGCAAGGACCGAAGACTCAAAGCTCTGCTGCTTAAGTAAATTTACTACTGGGTTTAAATGTTACACAAATCAAATCAATGTTTTATAATCAAATTGTTGCATTATTAGTGTATTTTCAAAACACCAAATTAAATTCGGAGTTAACAGTAATCAACAACAAAAAAGTCTAAAACCAGAATGCCTACAATTGCCTGTATAATGAAAATTAAAACTTGAATACACTGATTCTCATTAAAAAGCATTTTAGTAAAGTAGTCATCTTCTATTCTATCATTATAGCAAACCTGCTGCCCAGTCATGCAAAAAATACTGGTTATTGTTGCTGTTGCTATTATAACACAACATAGAGTTAATGTTATCATTTTGAACTTTGAGCTCCAGGTGAAAATGCTGACAGTGCCCCCACTACTAGCTTGGAGAACAATGGGCACAGAGAACTTGAATCAAAATCTGAAGGAGACATGGGCTCTATTGTCCATTTCCAGAGCAGAAACTCCACCTCTTGAGATAAGGAACTGGATCTCTAGTTGATGTCTCTGGTTGAGCCCCAAAATATGGTGAAGAAGGATGCTGATTTATATTGCTCGACCGGCAAACACCAAGACATGTAAAGGATTTGCTACAATGATGAAGGAATCAGAACTGAGCTAAAGAAAGGAAAGCATGTGTTCAAAGGACAACCCTATATGAGGTACGAGAGAACAGATCATAAAGTTAGCTCCTGAAACAAAGAAGCTAGAAGGAGGATGACATGACATGAGTAACATTAGGAGAAGTCTTAAAAAGATAATCAACACAAAGTGCTGCCTTTTCTCTTCATAAAGAGCAAATCTGAACTGCTAAGATCCACTAGCTGTTTGATCTACCCATCTCTAAACAAGTGCAGGTTGCTGGTTGTGGTTTGTTGATGAATACCATAACACCCTGTATGCAAGGCAGTGAAAGCACCCTTTTCAATATTTACAATTGGAAAATGTAATTTACACGTTGACCTAACACTAGCTGCACAGCAGTATGCTCTTGTTCAACGTTCCAGGCAGCCAGCCATGCCTTTCCCGAGATACTCCATTCCACTCTCCCTCCTCCATTGTTTTTCCCTTCTCAGGCAGAAAGATTTAGCATTCTGTGCCAGACACGCATGCTCCATCCCACTGTGTTAAGGCTTTTTGTACTTCTGCAAAGTTCAGAGTTCGCCTGAGCATGCCAATACCTCTCTTAGTCACTACTGGTGCTGTCTTGGCTACATAGGCAACAGAACTTGATGAATGAGTTCGCTATTAGTATACAGAAACAGGGTTACATACAAAAATATTGCAGTGCAACTGCTGGAACCCACCTCATGGTCAAGCGTGGATATCTAATCATCATCATCATCTACTGGAAGAAACAATTACAGCACCCTAGTTTGTAACTAAGTAACTTTACACTAATGAGGAACATAATCCAAACTTTCTAGCTGTGCAACCCACATGATTTCCCTAGAGTTTGCATAGGTTTAGACACTTGGGAGCAAATTTTGAGATTCAGGATTACTGTTTAGAGCCATGCATGGACACTTCATTTGAAGACTTTACAGAAGCACTGGCTATATTACTGGGCAGAATTTTTGATTATTATTTTTTAACTTGTGAAGCGTGGTCAACACTGTCCATACATTCTAATTTTTACTTGATGATGTGTCATTAACACAACTTTCAAAATCAGATTTTTTATCCTGGTTTTACATAAAAGCATATTTTAACATAGGGGTTAGATAGAGGTTCATAATTTGCTTTATGGGTGACAGCCAACATTATTCACCCTCACAGAAGCCCCACTTAAATCACAAAACTAATGTTGACTTATCATTCTACATCCAAGACAGACATGAACTCTGAAAACTAACTACAGTGGTACCTTGGTTTGCAACCGCTTTGGATTACAACCGTTTTGGATTACAGCCACGTCAAACCCAGAAGTGTGTGTCCCTTTTTTTTGGATTACAACCCATTTTTTTATTATTACATTGGTACCTCGGGTTAAGTACTTAATTCGTTCCGGAGGTCCATTCTTAACCTGAAACTGTTCTTAACCTGAAGCACCACTTTAGCTAATGGGGCCTCCCGCTGCTGCCACACCGCCAGAGCACAATTTCTGTTGTCATCCTGAAGCAAAGTTCTTAACCCGAGGTACTATTTCTGGGTTAGCGGAGTCTGTAACCTGAAGCGTATGTAACCTGAAGCATATGTAACCTGAGGTACCACCGTACAACCAATGGGGGGGGGGGAGGCCCCATTGGCGAAAGCACACCTTAGGTTACAACCTGCTTTGGCTTACAACCGGACCTTCGGAATGGATTATGGATGTAAACCAAGGTACCACTGTACAATGCTAGGACCTAGCTCAATAAAAAAAAATAAGAGCACTAAACAGATCCATGTAAGAAAGTAAGTTTTACCCCAGACTTACAATCACCTTTATATAGTAAAAACAACAAATATTAAAAATAATGAACTTTTCTTAACTTTGTTAGGAAAAATCAGAGCAAGACAAAACCTTTTAAAATCAAGGATTCTTAGAAAGACTGCATTCCAAAGGTATGCATCAGTATGCAGAAAAAAAATATTTGACAAGTCAATTATTTCATTCTTTGTCTTCTCTTGAAACACTAAATTCAGAATCAACTTTGTGTCCTTGGTTACCATGTCATGTTCCAGAAAGCATGGTGCCTTTTGCACTCTCTTTATTCTAAATATTTCCAGCACTCTGCAAGATACAAACAATTTGCATACCAAAGGAAAAGCCAAAAGCATGCTACAGTAATGAGAATAAATAGGAAGTGTGATCTGCAGGACTATAGAACAGTAATTCATTCTATCTGCTAAGCTTACTTAAGCAACCAGAGAGCTGGTGAGGAACCTTAGAGCCAAGGCTGGAATGTGGCCCCTCTACTTGACTCTTAGAGATCTCCCCAGGAAACCTCACCAGTTCCACTTCACACCAAACATTTCTGCCTAGCTGGAATGTGTCCCTGAACTCCAATACTGCCTTTTGCTTCTCTGGATGGAGGCCAGAGCACTGTGTGAAGCACCTTGCCTCCTGTGCAAGGGCAAAATGTACATTTATTGCTCTACATACTTTTGCCTCAAGACACACCCACCACTGAAAAATGGCCCTCGGAATTTTGTCTAGAAGGGAATATGATCCTAGAGAACAATCAATTCTGATCTCTATAAAGCTCTTCATAGGAAATAATTTATACACGATGTCCTATTCAGAAATGTAGTTGTTCATGCGGCCATAGATGTTTCTGCAGGAACCACACAATTACAATGGAAAAAACAATTTCCTCTACAGCAAGAAACTTGAAGGTGAGTACCCCTGAGTTATCGAGCCATTACAGACCTATCAGGTATAAGCAAAGAAACTCTTTTAGGAGTATAATCCTGAATTTAAAGAAAAAAATATTCACATCTTGAGTAGGTAAACTCAAAGCAGCAGCAGCAAGCTGTACTTGAATTGTTCCAGAGACTAAAGGAATCTCTCTAAAATGCCAACTACAATAAGCAAGGCATGCTGAAACAAAGTACGAGAAAGGGTGGCATTCAACTAAGTTTTATGCAGGTACAGCCACTGAATTTAATGAACATGACTAAAGGTAAATCCAGAGTTCAGTGTACTGATCATGTGGCTGTAGTCTACATGTTATGCTGTACCACAGGGGTGGCAGGTCTGTGGCTCTCCAGACTACATTTCCAACAGCCTCAGTCAGTATAGCCAATGGTCAGGGATGATGGGAGTAGGCCCAACAATATGTGGAGGGTTCCCTACCCCTACTGTACACATAAAACTCTAAATAAAAACGTCAGTCCAACTTACAGACATCAGGGTAGGCAGATGCAACCCCAGATGTGGCATCACGAGTCTCCAAAGCATTAGAAAAATAACATTCAACAGGATGCAATATTGTGTACAATAAGCTTATAATGTAGGTGTTATTACTGAGATTCAGTGAATCAGCAACAGTTAGCCATGGCTAAGTAACATGCAATGGAAATTAATCATGATCAATTTATTCTGTACTGAATGTAGGATATAAGTGTAACAGGCAAGATTACATGCAAAATTCATTTTTAATTTCATCCTGTCACTTTTCTTTGATTTGTCAAGATGAACCACTTGGTACCACCTATCCACCTGCCATGAAATCAAATACATTAAAAACTACTAAAAGTATCCCGGAGGGGGAAAATACTAGGTATTTTCATATTAATGTGTATCACGCCTTAAGCCAGTTACACGGAGAAGTTTAACTTCCAACAGCCATGATTAAATGCTGTGCTTATGATAAATTAACCTATACATATCTTTCTGAAAGATATGAGTTAAAGGGGGGGAAACTATAAGCAAAACACAAACAAGCTACCTACCGAATGATCTACATGAATGCTATCTCCTGTGGGCCGACGGTGCTTACTGAAGTAGCCACTCAGTTGCTCACCAGCCTGCCTCTGGAAGACATATCCAACTGTGGCATCATCCTGAGACCATCCACTGAAGGGTACCTGGACACTGGAAGCACCTGACACTGCAGATGTAGGGATGGAGTGAGGATTGGTTCCACCTGAATTGGGCCCTGAAGTTGTTCCACCTACTGTTCCAGCTGAGGTAACCCCTTGTTCAACCCCTCTGGTTTCCTGACCAATGTTCACATGCATCATTCCTCTGGTCTCCTGCCAGGACACTTCATTCATACCTAGGAGGACACATGTAATTTCATACCATGTAGATACCTAAAAAGAAAAAGGATTGATAACGTAAAAGGCTTTCCACAGAAGGAATGTAAAATATGCAGTTCTTATAATTAGGATTTCAAAGCTAAAAATCCAAACTATAAGGAACAGGGAGTTTGCTCTGAAACACTGGCTTCTCTTTGGAAGCCCAACACAAAGGTCTGACGTTACCCTAGAAACAGGTATAGGCAAACTCGGCCCGCCATATGTTTTGGGACTACAACTCCCATCATCCCTAGCTAACAGGACCAGTGGTCAGGAATGATGGGAACTGTAGTCTCAAAAACATTGTAGTCTCAAAAACTTTGCCTATGCCTGCCCTAAAATATGTAAGGTAATATATTAAAAATGTTCTAATCCAGCTGCCTGTCAATCTTCTAACCAATGCTTTTTGGTGGGGGTACTTAAGGGTATGTAGTACCAACCATTTTTTCCTAGAAGAAAAGCACTAATTAAAAGTGCGGCACTTACTGTAACAACTTCGTGGTGAGTACCGGTACCTTTTTTCTAGAAGAAAAGCACTGCTTTTAACTATTCTTCCAACAAGCCATACCTTTCAAATCAGGAACTCAAAGTAGTTACTCATTCACCATGTATCAATAAATGAAAATTAAACCTCGCTCTCCTCTCTGCATAGGAGCCTAAGAGCACTAAAGGATTGGCATGCCAGTCAACTACAGTGGTACCTCAGGTTAAGAACTTAATTCGTTCCGGAGGTCCGTTCTTAACCTGAAACTGTTCTTAACCTGAAGGACCATTTTAGCTAATGGGGCCTCCCGCTGCTGCTGCGCCACCGCCGTGCAATTTCTGTTCTTATCCTGAAGCAAAGTTCTTAACCCGAGGTACTATTTCTGGGTTAGCGGAGTCTGTAACCTGAAGCGTATGTAACCTGAAGAACCACTGTACTGATCTTGGTTACATAGTTCATAAAGCCGTAACACTGATGAATTGGTTTGCTGCCTACTTAGTGCAACAACAAACAGGCTTCTGCAACAGATGCCGTTGCTTTATTTGTTTCGAATTATTTTCTTTTTAATTTTGTAACTATAGTCTGTTCAAAGATAAAAGTCAAGAAGTGGGCTGTATTCAAAGCAGCAGAGTTTCATTGATGCAGCGGCACTTCTATTTCCACTCCCCACACCACGCTACAAAAAAACTACTTTGAAGAGTCCCCAAATCCCCCTAAGCCAATTCTGAGTGTGGGGCGGGGGGGGGGGGGTCTGCAGAGGAGATGTGTATGTGCAATGGGAGCCTTGGATACCGCCCATTGTTCAGTAAAGCACTCACCTTTATACAAATCTTTATTTCAAAGGGTCTAAAATTTTCAGAAATTACTGAAATTTTTTAAAGGAGTAATAAAATTAGCTTTTTTATTGTATTTTATCTCACACAAAACAAATGTGAGAGTAAGAGCATAGGGAACATGTAAATCTCTTCTTTCTGGAATTACTAAAAGGGAACCACGATAAACCAGAATTAATAAAAAGGCACCTATAGAACAATCCTAGAAATCCATGCTTAGTGATTTAGACCGAGGGTAGGCAACTATCAGCCTGCAGGTCAAATCTGACCTATGGTATACAGTGGAACCTCGGAAGCCGAACACCTGTAAACTCAAATGTTTCGGCTCCCGAACGATCAAAAAACCGGAAGTGATTGTTCCATTTTTCGAATGATTTTAGGAAGCCGAAAGTCTGGTGTGGCTTCCGATTGGCTGCAGGATGCTCCTTCAGCCAATTGGAAGGCACACCTTGGAAGTCAAAACATTTTGGAAGTCGAATGGACTTCCGGAACAGATTCCATTTGACTTCCAAGGTACGTCTGTCTATGGATCTTGCCCACAGTCTTTTCTATCAAGTAACCATTAGGATTAACAAAAGCTGTGGAAACTACCAATTTATGACTAATCTCATTGCATGCAAATTATTTCACCACTAAAAGTTCCATCCTATTTTGGCAGACCTCTTGCCGAGTTGTTCCTACCATCAAGAAATTTCCACTCATGTTAAACTGAAATCTACCCTCCTGTAACTTAAGTCCATTATAGTTAGTTCTGTACTATAGGACAGCAGAAAACAAATAAACATACCCTGTTATTTCAACTTTTCTTCAAAGGACATTTTCTTATCTTCCTAACCACCTCTAAGCCCATTACAGTTTGTTTACATCCATCTTCAAATGCAGTGCCCAAGACTGGAGGATTACAAATGAGGTCAGAATAAAGTGCAGCCACTTCAAGACTTGGAAATTATAGTTCTATTAAAACAACCTAAAAATAGCATCAGCCTTTTTTGCATCCCCACATGTTGACTTGTGTTTAGCTTGTGATCAAATACAATCCTGAAATCCATTTCACATGCATTATCCTCAAGTCTGGGACTAAATATTCTGCACTTGTTTATTTGATCTTTTGTGTAATAGCAAAATTTTGCATTGGTTTCTGTTGATTTTCCTGGAAAGTCTCAGTCCAGATTCACATTTATTCTGAATTTTATTCCTTTTACTCTGTGGTGTCACCTATCCCTACGAGTAGGGTCACCTACTGCAAATATGATCAGGATCCTTCTACCTGTTCATCTAAGTCACCGCTGTTTAAGTTTCATAAAATGTTGACGAGTTTCGATTTCATAAAATGTTTAGGTTTCATTAAAATGTAGACGAGTACCAGGACCGAGCTCTCACTCAAAATTCTCTCTCCAGTTTTTTCTGGCACGGAGTACTCAAGAGACTAGTTTTCCAACAATATCATTATCTAACTCACATTTACCCAGTTTCCTAACTAAAATGTAATGAGAAAAATATACATTATATCCAGTTTTCCAACACCCTTTAAGCTAATAAAGAGAAAAATGCAGTTTGTGTGGCAGAATTTATTGTGAAACCTATGCCACCTTCTACAAACCACTACATTATTAACAAGGCACTTACTAGTTAATGGCTTTATAATTTACTCTAATATCTTCCCTGATATCAAATTCAGACTGGTTTGTGGTTTCCTAGATTCTCTTCTCCAACCACCCCTTTCTTAAACTGTCTAAATCTCCAGGATTTTGGCAACTCACGTTATTAGAATTTATCAAATATGGCAGAAAGAAGTTCTAAGAGTGCATCAACAAATTATTTTATTAGTCCACGATGCAATTATCTTACCCAGATCACGGGTTCAAGTGGCCCAACATTTTGTCCCCAACAGTGGCCATCACATGCTCCTGGAAAACCCACAAGCTGGGCATGACAACAAGCAGCTCCTACAAGCTCAACCCAGCCACTAGCCCCTATTGTTTGTCACCTAGAACCTAGAACTTAAATGTTGGTAGTTATTTTGGGCTAAACCATGTCTTTTCATGCTACATTAAAAAACCTACCCTCCTTCCACTTCCCCATCCTCCTAACGCAAAGCCAAGAGGCGTTGGGAAGCTTTTGCTTCCATTTTTAGCTCATTTCAACTGTCAACTACAGTGTCATTCTAACTAGGAACTGTAGTTAACATTATCTATTGTCGTAGTTTAAACAATTCAGCTTCACAAACTACAGTGTAAAGTTGGCTTATTTTAACCTAACTCCACATTGTTAAGAGTTTGAAGAAAGGAAGAGGAAATGCACACATGTGGAAGGGAGCTCAGCTTGTTCACATAGCACTAAACAAGGGCTAGTGCTAAATCCATTACTAGGATCAGCTTACCTGTTGAGTTTTTATCACAACTATTGTACTTTCCATTCAAGTGTTGAAGACTACTTGTTTCTGTTTGCATTGTCTCAAGTTCTTTCCCAGAAGGGAGCAGTGTCACCTACTCAAGGAAAACACTCATTCCCAAATGCAGGCAAGCCTCTCCACTGGCAAAGCCCAGGCACTAGAATCCAACCACTCTTACTGCCGGCCAAACACTCAAGCACTTTTGCCTTATCAGATCACAGCACAGATATATGAAGCTGACTGAACTGTCATTGCACACAAGAGTTCCACTACACTCCAAATGGGTTTATTGCCAGAGTCACTGAAATCTCTCACCTCCACAGAGAGTTGGAAGGCCAGGAAAGAGTACTGGCAGAACACTGAACTGGCACCGCTCAGCTTTCTTGTTTCCTCAAAACACCTACTTGTGTGCCCAGGTCAGGGTGTTCCAGCTACAGGCTGCTTGCCTATTATTATCTCCACAGGTCCTCTCCCAATGGAACAAGACCTACCAACACACAGTACCACAAAGGAGATCCATGTCATTATGGTCAACCGTAAGCAGGATGCTCCCAGCTGTTCCTCTATGGTATGTTTTCCAAGCAGGCTCCTCACAGGTTATGTGCGAAAGTTATGTCAAAAGTGAATATATTCCTAAATGGGAGTGTCTTAAAGGTGCTAGTGCTATGACTTTCCCATGTGCATTGTTCCTTTCTTATTCGGGATTGGTAGCTAGGGACACCTTTTCCATCCCCAGATGCAATCTAGCTTCAGCTGGACTCAGGGTGGGACACGTAGCTTGTTACTACCAGTGGCCAGAGCCAGAGACCCTCTACTCTCTGATCAATCAGGTTCCCAGGACTGCAAGAGGACATGCCACTCAGGGTGCACTGTGAAGTAAGTGCTGATACAAGGATGTATAGAAGCACCCAGTTTAGAGGGTGAAAGCATCAGTCAAAAGGTGTACGGGACTATTCGGTGCTCATGCATATTGGTTCAGATGTTCCTGAATGTCAAAGTCCCTTTCCTTTTCTAGTGATACCTGGATTTGAACACAATATCTCCTGCATGTGAAATTTCAGCTGCTTTTCCAGGGCTCCTCTTACAACCGAAAGGAACCTGGTGTTCATAACTGGGTCTTGACATTGGCAGCCCAATGATATCTGTTTCCTGCCTGCTGGCTGACCAGGCAGGCACTGTTCTGTAATTTTTGAAGAACTGCCTCAATTTGAAGGAGATTCCTCTTGTGTCTGTATCATGACTGTTGCTAGACAAAGCATGTGAACAGTGAGGGAGCCATTTTCTCCCCTATCCCCACCTGGAGCTACTGCTCCAATCTCCTGTTTCCCAACCCCATGTGACAGGAGTGAAAAACCTGTGGCCTTCAAGATGATGTTGGACTGCAACTCCAAATAATCCCTGACCACTGGTTGCACTGACTGGGTCCGATGGAAGTTGCAGTCCAAGAACATCTGGAAAGCCAAATTTCCCACCACTGCCCAATGCAGTGAATTGCTGCAGATGTCTGCTATCAGTGTGTGGTTGTGGCATACCATGGTTTCTGTCTTGGTTCCTCCTATTCTTCCTTTGGCAAATATTTATTTTCTCCCACAGTGTGTCTTGAATCCTGGGAGCGAGGAGGGACATGAGTCCTCTCTGCAGATCTCCTGCCAATGGGACAATGCAGGTACTATACTCAGCAGCCTGTCCTTCATTCCCCTTGTGTGTGGTTAAATGCAATTATTTTGAGCAGTATGCAACATAATGAGACCCAAACACCTGCCTGAGGAGGAATGGCGACATCAGTGTGTATGGATTGGTAGAAGACTGTCCTGAGACATGTATCACCATCAATGCACTGACTCCCTCAATCATAAGAGTGGTATGGGGGTCAATACTACAACAACCCATGATTAGTGGATACTGGCAATATTGCCATAGACAAAATATTGCTCAATTGTATGTTATTCCATGGTGCATTTTCCAGAGCAGTTTTTTCCTCTCTCATGTATGGGGCTGACCCCATGTAAGATGCAACGGTAGCTGCACCAACATAGCAATGACTGCTCACTCTCACTCCCCAGCATGAGAGGCATATAGGATCACACCCTGAAAATAGTGTTTCAATGTGGACTAGAGAATATGCCATGTTTCCTATAAAGCTTAATCCAGAAAACAGCAAGCATGAGGATGTTTCCACAAGAGGCCTTTCCCACTCTATTCCAAAAAAGCCATTTCCCAGACTGAGAACAGTATGCAACAATACAAGTGAACACTGGTACAATGTGGCAATTCCATGCTATTGTGGATGGTTCCTAATGAGGCTTTCTGAGGGGCTCATGAGATTTCAAAGGAAGATGGAAGGGAAGTCCTTTTGCTTGAGCATCCTTATACTTAAGCTTCTCCACATATATTGGTGTTAAGTTTAGGAAACATCTACAAAGACATTAAGTGCCACCCATCTAGTTCAGATGTTTATGGAACAAAGTAGAGAACCTTTGGACTATGGGCCAATCTTGGCCAGTGAGGCCATTTTGCCCAAACCAAACCTACCAATTTACATTATTTATGACATTACATAATGGGCAGAGATAATTTCTAAATCAAGAAGGCGTTTGTTAAAACAAAGAAAACAAACATCCGTTTTAGCAGAGGATTTCACTGCAAACACGTTCCCTGCTAAAACAAAGGCTCCTCCACTCTCCATTTTTGCAGGAAATTCCTCCCCCACTGAGAGGGGAGAAAACAGTCCATTGTAGGCATGGCCTGCCCATTTCAAAGTTGCTGCAGCAACAGTAAAATTTTAGGCTCTTGGTGCTGTTTGCTTTGCCCCTGGACAGACAGGCTGCTCAAGTGTGTAGTATCAACTGTTCCCTTTCTTGCTGCTCATTTCTGAATAGTTGCTTTTGCCTTCTGCATACTGTGCATTCCTTGGGGCAGCCAGTCAGTTGGCACTCTCACTCTCGCCTCTCGGTGTGCACCAGAAGCAGGAAGGACTCAAAAAGTATGCATATGTATTTGGGAAGGAAATTAGAAAAGCACTCAGGTAAGCTCCTTTCAGTCTCTTCCATTGTTTTCTGTGGCAAAGTAGTGGGCGGAAGGCACAGAGGTTCCTTCATTCCAGGAGCTGAAATGTTAGAGGCCTTCTGAGAAAGCCGCCTCACTGTCTCCAGAAGAATTTTTTATTTTTATTTTTGCATATAGGTCATAAATCCCTTTCTGATTCAGCAGCACCTTGCAAGTTGTTTTGAAGTCTGTACTTCAAAGCACCTTGAACATGACCTCATCATGACATTTGATTGAGAGGTGGGTGGCCCCACCCACCTGTCAAATTTGTCCCACAGGGTTGATTCTGATAAGGATCTGTCCCATGGAGCCAAAAAGATTCACCACCTGCCAGAGAATCAAAGCTATTTATTTATTTTAAAATATTTCTTTTAAACTCTGGAATTTTACCTTCCTATAGAGTATCACTGATCTAGAATTGGGAGGAAAAGTATTCTCAAAACTCATTACAGTGTTAAACACACTAGAACATATGCTTGTTTATCATGCTTAATAAAAATGAACAGGCTGTCAATTAGCCCTCCTCAATATACAACAGAAATATATAATGCACTGATAGGTCTGAAAAGTTGCATGCTCCAATATAATTTGCTGCAGAGGAAGTCAACACTTAAACTCACATACCCTACCTAAAAAAACTGTTTCCTTAAAGACTAAAAGGGGGGAAACGCTGTATGTGAAACCACATTTACCAGAATGTATAATCAAATGTCAGTTACTCATTTCATGCAAACTGCTTCCTCATACAGATACTATATTTACATTTTTTCCTAAGGCACATTATTCAAACCTTCTACTGAACAAGAGAAAATCTGCCTGTATGACCACCACGTGTCTTGCATATCCGACTCTTTCCCTTTTTTCTACTCAGCATCCTACCATACCTCCAATAACCAAACTTGTTCACAGATCCCCCACACTAGTTCCTGTTTTGCTGACTTCTCTTGCGGCCTTCACCACACTTCTTGCTGATCCTCCCACAGAGACGTGCTAAGTTTTTCTTCCCCAGACACCAAAATAAGTTCACCTCACAAATTCTTCCTAACTAGACTAATTTCCAAGTCACCATGTTCCAGATTCCCTGTGGCATCTCTTTGGCTGGCCTTTCAACAAATCCCAAGGACTCACACTTTAAGCCACATGGATGCTTCCAGCAGACCCAAACACCTTCTCAAGTGTCTTCCAATCAAGAGAATCCCATCAATTTGTAACCTATTTCCTCACCTGGAATCATGTGTACACTATACAAGGGGCATCCAGACTCTTTCTTCTACAGGGGGAACTGACAATAGGCATCGAACCAACAACCCACAGAACCAGGATTACTATGTCAATGAATGTTTTAAGACATACTGTGCAATACGTCTACAATAAGACTTTGCACACCCTCCCCTAGAGCCAGTGTAACAGAAGAATGTTCCTGTTTACCATCTCCACCTCTTTAGTTGCCATTTCCCTTCTGTGCACCCTTTTGTTACATCTCTCTCCTTTCTCAGGTTACCAATCCATCAAATATACAGTCCCCTGGCTGGAAGGGACCAACACCACAACAAGCACCCATCCACAATACCCACTTTCCGTAAAACACCCCACGGTTCAGAGCCTCCTCGCTACTACCTTAGTCCCACAGCAGAAGGCTCACCAAATTAGGCTGAGCGTGTCAGACCAGTTTCTGCAGGCAAAGATTTAACCTTTTTGCTTCGTGCTCTTTGCTGTGGTTAACAGTCCTTTGGCTGGCACCTCCAAAAAAAACCCTCTCGCCTCCTTGCAGCCCCACAATAGCAGGCCTTCAAACACGATTGGGGGGGGGGCAAAGCTACACCAACCCTATTCATTCCCCTAACCCTCTCTGTTAAAGAGGAGAAACTGAAATCCTTCTCCCCCACCCCCCAATACCCAAAACAGGGGGGGAGGGAAATCCCTCTAACAACCCCCCCTCTTTCACAACACACTGCCCCACCCACTTCCAAAATTATCTTTCTCGCCTGTCCCGCGCTCCCCGCTTGGCAGAGACGAAGCAAAACGAGACGTTTTAAAACGGAGAGGGCGAAACAAAACAAGCAGGGGACGCGGCTGCCCGGATCAGGACACGGCAGCCCGCCCGCCGTGCAGACGTCGTCCTCAGCACCATATTGACTCCTTCCTCTCTTTGCTTCCAAGCAAGCAAGCAAGGAAGCACCACACCCACACAGGCGCCCTCCTTTCTTCTTCTCCTCCTCCTCCTCTCTCCCCACCCCGCTTTTCCCTATGGCTTCCCCGCCGCCTCCAGCAGCGAGGGGCCTGCCCGACGGGCCTAGTGCTCGCCAACACAAAGGGAGGGCCGGAGAAAGAGGTTGGTGTGGGGGGGGGGTGGAGACAGAGGGCACCGAAGACGTGCGCTCAGGCCCGGAGCAGCTGCAGCAGCAGCAGCAGCAGCAGCGGCCTCTTCTCCTGGTCTGTCTGTTTTCTCCTCCCCCCCCCCAAAAGAAAATAGTCCAATCCCCGGGTCTGAAACAATAGGACGTGGGTGAGCGACCGTGCGGCGGGCGAGGATAATAATGGACTCGCCCTCCTGCTCCTCCCTCAATCGCGCTCCCCCTCCCCCGCCGTTCCATGGGCCGTTCCATCCCCTCCCCCACCCACCTCATCCCATCGCCTCAGCAGCCGAATACTCACGGGCTAGTGTGCCTGTAACGGACACACGGGGGGGGGGCGGGCTCCCTCCTCCTCCTCTTCCTCCTCCTCCTCCTTCCTCCGGGTACACCTTCACCTATAATTACCCAACCACCCCGTCGCCTTCCCGCCTCCCCCTCCTCCTCCTCCCCCCGCCGCCGCCGTCGTGGTCCCTCCCCCTCCTCCACCCTCGCCGCCGTGAGGGAGACTCACAACAACATGGCGAGCGACTGAGAGAAAGAGAGGGACGGGCATAGACAGCGGCAACGGCGGCGGCAACGGCAACGCGCTACGGCGCATGCGCGCCGCCGGCCCGTCCGTCCGTCGACGCCGGGAGGGAGGGAGGGAAGGAAGGAGGAAAGGGAGCGTCTCGGGAGCCGCGTGCGTCGCCGCCCAACGTGCGCGGCGCGGCGCGCGCTTTGCGCCTGCGCACAAGGCGCGAGAGAGGAGGAGGAACGGCTTCCCAAGCACAAAGGCATTGTAAAACCAAAGAGGTGGTGAAAACGAGGCGGTGCTCAATACTTCCGGTTCTCTGTGGGCACGTCCAGCGGGCATTCGCGTTCCCAGGACCCGTTGCAAATCCTAGAGTTGGGAGGAACTCCCCCTAGGGTCATCTAGTCCAGCCCCCTGAAATGCAGGAATCTCTGCTAAAGCACCCATGACAGGTGGCCATCCACCCTCTGCTTAAAAGCCTCCAAGGAAGGAGAGTCCGCCCGAGGGCGACCGTTCAAATGCATGGGAACGGTTTGGGGGGCGGGGAGGCGGGGACTCCAGTAAATGCAATGCACTTTCTCAGTTGCGGTTCTTTGAAACCGTCATGCTCAAAACCAACACCGAAACTGCTCATGGGGACTGGCCCACTCATCAGGCAAGGTGAGGCGACTGCCTCGGGCGGCAGCGTCCCTAGAGACGGCAGATCCAATGCTGCCTCTACAGCGGCCCCATGGCGAATAGGAGGCGCAGCTGGTCTCCTCCGTCAGTTGTTCCCATTGTGCAGCAAGCCCACAACTGGTGTTCAGAGATACTGTATACTTCCTCTGAAAATTTAACTCTCATGGCTCTTAGGAGAAGTTTCCATTGATGGAGCTGATGTAGACAGAATGACTTTAGCAGGGCAGGGGTGTGTGGCCTGAAGTACACACACACTTTCCAGAGGCAACAGACACCACTGTTTCCATATAGCTATGATATATAGGTCACAGTCAAGGTCACAACCCACCTCTGTTTCCTTGATGATGAGATCTGAAATATACTCGGAGTCGAGAGTGGATTTCATGCTCTTTATTTGCAACTCAGTACATAACAAGATCTGTACGGCCGCTTCCGTTTCATTAACTAATAAAGTCAGGGTTTGTGGTTGGTGCAAATCGTAAACTGCTGGCAATATATGAGTGTACTACAAACATCGTAGGGACGCGGGTGGCGCTGTGGGTAAAACCTCAGCGCCTAGGACTTGCCGATCGCATGGTCGGCGGTTCGAATCCCCGCAGCGGGGTGCGCTCCCATCGCTCGGTCCCAGCGCCTGCCAACCTAGCAGTTCGAAAGCACCCCTGGGTGCAAGTAGATAAATAGGGACCGCTTACCAGCGGGAAGGTAAACAGCGTTCCGTGTGCTGCGCTGGCTTGCCAGATGCAGCTTGTCATGCTGGCCACGTGACCCGGAAGTGTCTGCAGACAGCGCTGGCTCCCGACCTATAGAGTGAGATGAGCGCACAACCCTAGAGTCTGGCAAGACTGGCCCGTACGGGCAGGGGTACCTTTACCTTTACCTTTTTACAAACATCGTAGCAAATGGATTCTTTCTCATACGGTTGTCTTCAGCAAGTGACAAAATTTGTGATCATATTGGTCTGGCTGGCCCATCCTCTCTAGACTGAATGAGCCAACGCTGTTCCAATCCCATTAAAAAAATCATTGCATATTACAGCCAGCTCTTTACCAGATGGATAGCGCAACAGCTTATGGGGTCTGTAATAAATGCTTAAAGAGAGCTCAGGTGCCTTTTCTAGAGAAGTTCTTCAGTGCTGCTTCAAGCAAGCAAGAGGGATTGTTGGTAAGTTAGGCAAAAAATTGCTGCAATGGTTGCTGCAGCAACTCCACAGAGATTTTACTCTGAGGTGTGATCTTAGGCACAGGAACTACGTACTGTACCTTAATTCATAGGATCATAGAGTTGGAAGGGACCCTGTGGATCATCTAGCCCAACCCTGTGCAATATAGGAATATGCAGCTGTCCGATACGGGGATCAAACCTGCAACCTTGGCGTTATCAGCATGTAACCAACTGAGCTTGCTTTTATTTTGTACATCACAGGGTGTAAACCATGTACCTCTGCTGTATATTCCCAGAATGTCATTTCTGGTAGGAAAAAAAGAGCATTTATTCAACCCCTGGAATTGCCAGGTAGGGATGGCAAAAGATTCTATGTCTGAAACTCAAGAGAGCTGCTACCAATGAATACTGAGCTAGACAAACTGTTCCTTGGTGACCCTCCAGCATTGCTTTACTCCAGGGGTCAGCAACCTAAAGCCTATGGACCAGAAGCAGCCCGCGGAGGTTGTTTGACCGGCCCACGAGCCACCCCCGAACTGAGCTGCCTGCTAAACCACTGCGCTAAACCAGCACAGCGCAGTGCGGGGACTTGCTTCCGCAGTGCCGGAAATCGCGTCTGCGCAGACGCCGAAAATCATGGGCAAGCACGATCCAGCCACAAAGGGATCTCCGCGGGACCAATCCGGCCCAGGCAAGATAAACCTTGCCAACCCCTGCATTACTCAAACATCTGCTTTGTTTAAAACAGACATTTCCCCCACTTTCAGTGTCTTCTTTTCTTACTTTACTCAAAGTTCTCCATCTTCCATTTCTCAGCTGCATCATGTGAGAGAGATAAAGGATGCTGAGCACTCTTATATTCCATAGTGCTTTACTCAAACCTCTGCCATTGTTTAAAACTGTCATTTACGTCCCTCCCTGCAGATATTTTAAAACATGTCTTTCCCCCTCTTAGTATCCCACCCTCCTCACTCCCATGTCATTGTGCAACTTGCCTTCTCTTTTCCTCCCCTCTCTCCAGCCCCGACTGGGGAGAGTTGTGATGCAGCGCTATAGAACTTCCAAGGGGAGCTGCGTGGCGACAGCCTTGCATTTTTATGTATGTAGGAAAATAAGTCATATCATTATACATGAAATAGTGAGTCAGCATTTCACAGGACAAATTGTCAGATGTGGTGTTGTTGATTAAATGGTGGAAGAGTTCCTAACGTGGCTGCCGTTATCTTTCAGCAGCTGTCTTTATCTTGGTCACAGCGAGAACAAACGTGCATTCCTATTCCAGGACTCTACAGAAGAAACGCAAGAGGACAAAATTTAAAAATGTGAAACCACACCTTATGTCATATGATGTTGTAAACAAAATCTGCCCTTCTTCCCTTATAGGGTATCCAAGAGCCCCTATAGAGTCCTTAAGTGGGTTCGCTTTCGGTAGGAGAAAATAACAGAGGCCAACCAGAGAATATTGAGAAGCAAAGCAGCTAGCAAGCCTGATCTTTATTAAAGCTGTTGCAAGAGGGTGCTCCCCTCACACGCAGGAGAAAGGAGGAGGACCCAGAACAAAGGTGTGCCTGCTCTTATATAGACATTTTAAATTCCCTGCCCTGGAGCTCAAGACCACCCCTCCATACATCATACATACATCACAGAAGGGGTGTAACCCAAGACCACCCCCCACAAACATCATACCTACATCGGAAAAGGCGGTCTACAACAGAAAATTGAATGTTGTTGTTTTTCCTGTCTGCCAGGTTATCTGACAATGCCTTATCTGATTGCCTTTCCTGGTAGTCTGGCCATTCCTTTGAGATGGTGATTACCCAATTCCTGAGACAATGGGAAGGTGCCCTCACCCCCTCCCTCCTTTCAGAGCAAACATTTGGTCAGTTGGGGAGTCAAAATGGTTTCAGGATAGTCTTCCAGACATGTGGTCCACATATCTATGTACGTGCTTGGTTGGTACATTTATGAACATTTATTATATATATAAGACCTTAATTTTTTTTTTATTACAATGAGAATAGAAGGAAAGGCATAGAGCTGCAGGAGAACAAGGGCTGACAGCAGATGAACTTGTGCACAATAGGCATGGTGGAATGAACAAAGAAAGTTAGAAAGCCTTAAATGTAAGGGGAAAGCATTGGAGCCAATACAGAAGCCAACATTGGGCCAATAAAAAGTTATAAATAAAAGCAGACCTATATCCCCACTCAGGTATGAAACTTACTGGGTGAAGGGGGAATCCCTTTTTCAGACTAACCTACCTTGCAGGCTGTTCCAAATATAAAAATCATGTATTATACACTATTTATTTATTTATTATTACCTTTATATTCCACCTTACCTCCAAGGAGCTCAAAGAAGTGCAAATGGTTCTCCACCAAATATATCCTTACAACAACCCTGTGAAAGACTGTAACTGGCCTAGTAAACTTCAGGGCTGACTGGGAATTTGAACCCTGGTCTCTTACCACTACACCACAGTGGCTCTTTTGGAAAATACTTTTTGGTGAGAAAATACTGCTGAGCAACAGGCCAAACAGGCCCAGAGGAGGTTGTCTCCCTCTTACCGGAGTCTACGGCTGCTTGGGAGGTGTCCAGAAGGAGAGGGCTTCAGAGGGATAGAGGGGCCAGCTGCTACTCCCAGCAACATCTAGGGCAGATTAGCCTAGATGAACTCTGTTGTGTTTTGACTTTTGTGAGTAAAAGCTGATTGCACTTCACACCTCAAGTCCGTTTCCTGACCTATGGGTGAAACTGCATTCCTGACAGCCCCTTGAGATAGCTGAGATAGCACATAAGCAACACGGCTAGGAGTCATTGATAGCCTTATCCTCCAGGAACTTGTCTAATCCTCTTTGGACGCCTTCCAAGCTGGTGGCCATCATTACTTATTGTAGAAGCCATCCAAGTTGGTGACCATCATCCCTGAACTCTGGCTAGGGCTGATGGGCGTTGGGAGTCCAGTAACGTCTGAAAGGCCATGAGTTCTGTTTTAACTAAATAGGCATGCCTATACACCTTTAATTTGAAGGTATATATGACACACGCGGGTGGCACTGTGGGTTAAACCACAGAGCCTAGGACTTGCTAATCAGAAGGTTGGCAGTTCGAATCCCCGCGACGGGGTGAGCTCCCGTTGTTCGGTCCCTGCTCCTGCCAACCTAGCAGTTCGAAAGCACGTCAAACTGCAAGTAGATAAATAGGTACAGCTCCGGCGGGAAGGTAAACGGCGTTTCTGTGTGCTGCTCTGGTTCACCAGAAGCGGCTTAGTCATGCTGGCTACATGACCCGGAAGCTGTCATGTCACAAACGCTGGCTGCCTCGGCCTATAGAGCGAGATGAGCGTGCAACCCCAGAGTTGGTCACGACTGAAACTAATGGTCAGGGGTCCCTTTACCTTTATGACACACACATAGTACAGTGGTACCTCGGGTTACATACACTTCAGGTTACATACGCATCAGGTAACAGACTCCGCTAACCCAGCAGCCGCTGGGAGAGATCATCAGGAGGTTTGGGCTGGGTGTTCATCAGTATGCGGATGATACCCAGCTCTACCTCTCTTTTAAATCAGAACCAGTGGGGGCGGTGACGTCCTGTGTGAGTGTCTGGAGGCGGTTGGAAGGATGGATGGCGGCTAACAGATTGAGGTTGAATCCTGACAAGACAGAAGTACTGTTTTTGGGGGACAGGAGGCGGGCAGGTGTGGAGGATTCCCTGGTCCTGAATGGGGTAACTGTGCCCCTGAAGGACCAGGTGCGCAGCCTGGGAGTCATTTTGGACTCACAGCTGTCCATGGAAGCACAGGTCAAATCTGTGTCCAGGGCAGCTGTTTACCAGCTCCATCTGGTACGTAGGCTGAGACCCTATCTGCCTGCGGACTGTCTTGCCAGAGTGGTGCATGCTCTGATTATCTCCCGCTTCGACTACTGCAATGCACTCTACGTGGGGCTACCTTTGAAGGTGACTCGGAAACTACAACTAATCCAGAATACGGCAGCTAGACTGGTGACTGGGAGCGGCCGCCGAGACCATATAACACCGGTCTTGAAAGACCTACATTGGCTCCCAGTATGTTTCCGAGCACAATTCAAAGTGTTGGTGCTGACCTTTAAAGCCCTAAACGGCCTCAGTCCAGTATACCTGAAGGAGCGTCTCCACCCCCATCATTCTGCCCGGACGCTAAGGTCCAGCGCCGAGGGCCTTCTGGCGGTTCCCTCATTGCGAGAAGCAAAGCTACAGGGAACCAGGCAGAGGGCCTTCTCGGTAGTGGCGCCCGCCCTGTGGAACGCCCTTCCAGCAGATGTCAAAGTGATAAACAACTACCTGACATTCAGAAGACATCTTAAGGCAGCCCTGTTCAGGGAAGTTTTTAACATGTGATATTTTACTGTATTTTTGGTTTTTATATAAGCCGCCCAGAGTGGCTGGGGAGGCCCAGCCAGATGGGCGGGGTATAAATAATAAATTATTATTATTATTATTATTATTATTATTATTATTATACCTCGGGTTAAGAACTTTGCTTCAGGATGAGAACAGAAATCGTGCTCTGGCAGCACAGCGGCAGCAGGAGGCCCCATTAGCTAAAGTGGTGCTTCAGGTTAAGAACAGTTTCAGGTTAAGAACGGACCTCCAGAATGAATTAAGTACTTAACCCGAGGTACCACTATAGTCATGTTTTGTAAATTCTGGTTGCTTTACTGGTTAAAGACCAGTAGATGGCAACAGGTGGCTGGTACAAAGGAAGTTTAGCTGCAACCACAGAATCTCTATGGGATGTACGGATGCTTTTTTAAAAACAACAAAACCAGAAATAGCTCTTTTTAAAATGCGGGATGCCCAACCTTTTAGGTTTTGGCCATGCCTTCATTAAAAGGTGCAAAAGGTCATAAACAGATAAAGATCACATGCAAGTCACTGAGTTCATTCAGAGCCATCATGACGTTCAAATAATCCCCATGCAAAATGATAAACTCACATTCTTCCCATGGTACAGCCACTCTCCAGAAACATGAAAATAGGATAGGTCAGAGATGTCCAACCGGTTGACCGCGATCGACAGATAGATCCCTGTGAGATGGTGGTTGATCGTGGTTGATTGCGGGATCATTATCAATCGCTGGGTAAAATAGCTGTGGAATAAATCTCTCTCCCCCCCGCCCCTCCGTTACGTAAAGTGGATGGTCATTTGCCGTCTGCTGCTGGCAGCTGGTGAGACGATAGTTTGCTTTAGTGCTGGATGTGTTTTTTAGCGGCAGATTTATATGTCATTCCCAGCGAATTATGTCATTCCCCCTAAGAAAAGCAGGGTAGTAACAACAACAACAACAACAACAACAACAAGGTATGAGGTTACACAACTCTGTTCTACATAAATAAACAAACTTCTTGAATGTGTTGTGCTCGTTTTTTGGTTGCTTCTTATTTGTCCAGTTGACAAACTTGTTTCATTCATGTGTTCAGACATAAAATGGTGTTCAAACAAAAATGTTCTTTTATTTTAATGTTATTTATTTTATGAAATATTTTAGATTTTTTAATGTATGCTTTTCTAACTGAAAGTTTCTTTGAGACATTTTTATAGTAAGTGACAAATAAAGGTAATTAATACTAACAGAATAACAATAATCTATATCTGTGGTCACATCCACGCAGCACATTTAAAGCATTTTGAAAGCACAAAGTTTTCCTCAAAGCAGGGGTAGGCAACCTAAGACCTGTGGGCTGGATCTGGCCCAATCGCTTTCTCAATCCGGCCATGGATGGTCCGGGAATCAGTGTGTTTTTACGTGAGTAGAATGTGTCCTTTTATTTAAGATGCATCTCTGGGTTATTTGTGGGGCATAGGAATTCATTCATCCCCCCCCCCAAAAAAAATATAGTTCAGCCCACCACATGGTCTGAGGGATGGTGGACCGGCCCACTGCTGAAAAAGGTTGCTGACCCCTGCCTCAAAGCCACCTGAGAACTGCCATTTCTTAAGGGTGCTGGGAACTCTAGCACTGCAAGGGATAAACTCCCCTTCCCAGAATTCTTTGCAGGAAGCAATGTGCTTTGATGTATGGTGTGTAGTGAACACAACCAACGACAGAGCTGGCTGTGAACTATCCTCAAATGGCTTTTATTAATCAGTCACAAAGAATAAAGTACAGGGAAGGTGGCAGCTTATCTGTCGCCAATCTCACCAGAAGCAGGAAGCACAAAACTCACCAGCCTGTGAGACCCAAAAGAGAGAGAGAGAAATCCTCTTGCTTTTTTTTTTTTTGCTTGCACGATAGGTCTCAAGATGAAGACATCAGCAGGGCCTGTGTCAAAACGAAACAAACGCTCTTGTCTCCCGCCTCCTTGTAATTCTCAGCAATTCTTAAAACAAGCCAATACGAGGAAATACTTCAAGGAACTCAATTGCCAGAGTCACACATGGCAGGACACTTTCTTTCTTTCTTTTGCTGGCTGCATATAATCATTAACTTAGAAGGGAAAGCTCTCTTTTTATTATTTCACTGCTGTCACATGCTGATTCTCAAGAAGCAAATTCTACTAGTTCCATCATGGGAAAGGGAAGACCAAGCCGACCAGGTCCAGCCAGCGCTCAGCCGAGCACAGCCACGGAGATGTTGAAACTGAAGCGAGAGATTGGGCTGGCCAGCGCAGTGTCATTAATTGCTGGCACTATGATCGGTTCGGGGATTTTCATGTCCCCAGAGTGGGTGCTGCGTAACATAGGCAGCCTGGCCGGCAGCCTCATCATCTGGGCATCCTGTGGCATATTGTCCACTTTTGGGGCCCTGTCCTATGCTGAACTGGGAACTTTAATTAAAGAGTCGGGAGGCGAATATATCTACATCTTGCGGACCTTTGGCTCCCTCCCCGCTTTCCTCTTTGCCTTTACCTCTGTCATTGTCGTGAGACCCGCCGGCGTGGCGGCCATCTCCCTGAGCTTTGCTGAATACACTGTGGCCGCCTTTCATCCTGGGTGCCCTTCGCCCCAGGTAGCGGTCAAATGCGCAGCTGTGGCCTGCATCCTGCTTTTAACTCTCATCAACTGCCTCAGCGTCAGGCTGGCCACCTCTGTCATGAACGTCTTCACGGTGGCCAAGCTGTTGGCGTTGCTGGTCATCGTGGTGGGAGGCGTGGTGCTGCTCGTTCAGGGGGAAACACATCGTTTCCAGAATGCCTTTCAAAACACAAGGTTGGAAGCCGGGGTTATCGGGATTGCGTTCTATCAAGGGCTTTGGTCTTTCGATGGATGGAACAACCTGAATTATGTGACTGAGGAGATTAAGAAGCCGGAGGTGAGTGGAGAATAGATAATTGATGATAGATAGATAGATAGATAGATAGATAGATAGATAGATAGATAGACAGATAGATAGACAGATGATTGATTGATTGATTGATGACAGTTGATGGATGGATGGATGGATGGATAGATAGACAGATAGATAGATAATAGATAGATAGATAGAGAGAGAGATAGATAGATAGATAGACAGATGATTGATTGATTGATTGATTGATAGATGATGATGGATGGATAGATAGATAGATAGATAGATAGATAGATAGATAGATAGATAGGTGATAGATAGATAGACATAGAACACTGAATTGTTTATATTTTATATTGTGTGTATGTGTGTATTTGTACAGTGGACACTCAGGTTGCGAGTGTGATCCATGCAGGAGGCACGTTCGCAACCTGCAGCCGTCGCAACCCGCAGCGCCACGCCGTGTCTGTGCATGCGTGGGTTGCGATTCGGCGCTTCTGCGCATGTGTGACCACCGAAACCCGGAAGTAACCAGTTCTGGTACTTCCGGGTTCTGGCGGGTCCGTAACCCAAAAAACCGCAACCTGAAGCGTCTGAAACCCGAGGTATGACTGTACTTAGATTGGCAGATTTCACACCTAGAGTTGCCATATAGCCCACGTGTCTGAGTTTTGCTTGCATTCTGGACATGCCAGTCGATAGCTGGTTGGCCTATTTGTGGGCCTGGCTTCATTTTTAAAACAAAACAAAACAGCAAGTAACTAGCCCTTATGAAGCCAGATCAAGGAGCAGGCATGTCCCTTTGCATCTCCAACTTATCTAGAAACCCTTTACTATCTAAGCATGTATTTCCTGTAATAAACTTAGCCTTCTTATTTTTTATATCAAGAGATTGGGTGTGATTGCTTTAGAGTTGCATCCCAACACAACACAACAATGAGAGAAAGAGAGCCATTAAAAAAATTTCTCTATAATCTTGAAGACAAGGGGGAGGAATGGTGCTTCATTTTTCCAAATCAGGATTCAGACACAGACCAGACACAAAATGGACAACCTTCTGACTGAATCAGGCTGCTTCCAGAGTGCCAGATTGGGATCTGGACCACGGAAGGTGCACAGTTCTAGTATATATACCGATTGTTGTGAAATTATGCATATATAAGAGCCATGCATACCTAGGCTAGAAAAGCATCTTAGGCAGTGGGTTTCTACACATACACATAGCAAAATGCTCACCAGTAATCTTGCATTAAACCACAGAGCCTAGGACTTGCCGATCAGAAGGTCGGTGGTTCGAATCTCCGCGACGGGGTGAGCTCCTGTTGCTCAGTCCCTGCTCCTGCCAACCTAGCAGTTGGAAAGCACGTCAAAGTGCAAGTAGATAAATAGGTACCACTCCAGCGGGAAGGTAAATGCTGTTTCTGTGTGCTGCTCTGGTTCGCCAGAAGCAGCTTAGTCATGCTGGCCACATGACCCGGAAGCTGTACGCCAGCTCCCTCAACCAATAAAGCGAGATGAGCGCCACAACCCCAGAGTCGGCCACGATTCGACTTAATGGTCAGGGGTCCCTTTACCTTTTTAATCTTGCATAATGTTGTACTCTGGCATACTGTATTTGAAATTTCACTGACACCCAATGTGCCTGTAGAAATAAAGTGTGACGTTACTCTAGCTAAAACTCTTTTATCCATTCAATTCAGTCGGAATTCTCACTTACCTGGGTGGATTCTCTGAGTTATAGATTACTATACTTGTTTTCAGACAAGTGTGGTAGCATTTGATTCAGTTATGTTACCTTGATGGCTTTAATTTGTAATGCATCACTTGCGTATCTCTGTGCTGAGCACATTCTCATGAGTGGTTATTTCTGGGTTGTATTATTCGACATGCGCAGCAGACTTCCGCTTTTGCCGGGCAACTTTCCACTCCTCTCTTTTTCCCTACAGTTCCATGTACCCACAAAAATCAGCTCCAGAGGGTTGGGGAAGATGAGCAAATATTGGAGTCATGTAGGGAGAAGACAGCGAATCTGCAGGAGTGGAATTCTGTTCACACAGAGCTGACTACAGCTCTAATTTGTTTTACATGCCATCATTTTCAAACATTGCAAATTGTTTACTTTCAGCCCTGGGCTGATAACTTTGCTCCCTTGTTATCTTGTTTTTGCTGTTTAGAGAGATGCGATGGGAGCCTCCTTAAATGAGAAAAATGGTTGGCAAACTATGGGGTTCCTGAAATTTTGCATTTATGACATGAGATGGCAGCACTCAGTCGCAAGGCATACAAATATCGGAACAAAAATTCTCAGTTCACAAATCGTGAATCTATGCATTGCGGCTTTCCAAATGGTGTACAATAGCAGGGGTCAACAATCCAAGGTCTCAGCTGAGATTTGAAGTTCAAACTTGTAAAGTGCACCTTACAGCTCTGATACGTGTGCAAACTGAACATTGATACTTTTTACCACTTATAGCTTAAATAGCAAGCAAAGTCTAAGGTTATAGAATGCCTAGTTTTTAGTCAATCAGTGTCAGCTTTCACTATTCATTTTCTAAAGATGTGCAGATTATACCATCAGCTAAGTAAGTGATGATGCAGATGCATTTGCACTAAAGGAGAGAGTGGAGGAGTGAGGAAATAACTATGATCCGTTCAGGAAAACAGATACTAGTCCTACAAATCCAAAATTGGACAATACAATAAAAATGTCCCAAAACAGTGAGCAAGCTTTTGAATTATCCTGAGCTCTTAACTGGTTTAGATTTTAAGCCAAGTGGGTGCATCTGCACTGTACCTTTAAACCAGTATGATACTACTTCAAACAGTTGTGCTTTCCCCAGATAATCATGGGAACTGTGGCTTGAGAAGGGTGCTGAGAGTTCCTGGGAGATCCCTATTCCCTTCACAGACCTACAGTTCCCAGAATTGACTGCTAGAAGTAAGTCCTCCTGTCGTCAATGAGATTTACATAAATGTAAGTGTGCCTATCAGCTGCAGTGCTAGCTCAGTTGGTAGAGCATGAGACTCTTAATCTCAGAGTCGTGGGTTTGAGCCCCACATTGGGTGAAAGATTCTTGCATTGCAGGGGGCTGGCCTAGACCAAGGGTAGGCAAACTAAGGCCCAAGGGCTGGATCTGGCCCAATCGCCTTCTAAATCTGGCCTGCGGACAATCCAGGAATCAGTGTGTTTTAGGGACGCGGGTGGCGCTGTGGGTTAAACCACAGAGCCTAGGACTTGCCGATCAGAAGGTCGGCGGTTTGAATCCCCGTGACAGGGTGAGCTCCTGTTGCTCGGTCCGTGCTCCTGTCAACCTAGCAGTTCGAAAGCACGTCAAAGTGCAAGTAGACAAATAGGTACCGCTCTGGCAGGAAGGTAAATGGCATTTCCGTGCGCTGCTCTGGTTCACCAGAAGCAGCTTAGTCATGCTGGCCACATGACCCGGAAGCTGTCTGCAGACAAACGTCGGCTCCCTCGGCCTATAGAGCGAAATGAGCGCGTAACCCCAGAGTCGGACCTAATGGTCAGGGGTCCCTTTACCCTTTACCTTTAAGTGTGCTTAGGCATGTCTGCTCAAAAGTAAGTCCAACTGAATGCATTAAGACTTACTCCCAGGTAAGTGTATATGGGACTGCAGCCTTAATTATGCAGTCTACCTATCTCTCTCTAACATTATAAAAGTATGACCTCCAACTAGTGAAAATGAGCAGTTTAGAAAGGACTGAACTGTTGGAAGCTTTCTATCATCAGTAGTTTGTATATGCTTCTTAGTTCCCTGGATCCCGCAATCTCCTGGCTTGTATCAAATGCCTACCAAGCTCAGAGTGGACCCATTTAAATTAACACAACTTACTGATGCTCCCTAATTTCAGTGGGTTTACTCTGAGTTTAAAACTTGTTGGATACAGCTCTTTGTTTGGGGGCCTTTGGGGGAAACAACTCTAACACTCTCACTCTCTCTCTCTCTCTCTCTCTCTCTCTGTGTGTGTGTGTGTTCAGTAAAAAAGATCAAATATAGAGGCGCATATCAGTCCTTGTTTGCTTTTCTTTACTCTTTCTCCAGGTGAACCTTCCAAGGGCCATGATGATTGCTATTCCTCTAGTTACCTGCTTCTATTTGCTGGTAAATGTGAGCTATTTTGCAGCCATGACTCCTGCCAAACTTCTGTCTTCAGGTGCTGTGGCCATTACGTGGGGGTGAGTGACGCTCCAGAGCTCTGAAGACTTACCTACATGTTCACCCAAAGCAACCCAATGTTATTCATTCTGCAGTTCCTGCAAATCGACGTTCAGCTGCAGGCTGAATGAAAGTGGCTTTTCTGTTACCACTGCACATCACCCCACATTGTTGCAACTAATCAGGAAATAGTATTTTTCCCAAGTGTGTCAAGTATCTACTCTCTAGTATAGAATCCTGGAAGAAATGCAGACATGGGTGCAAGAGTCATCCCTTTACTGCAAGGAATTACACCTGTGAAATAGAATTCCCTCTCCTTGTTCTCCCCCATTTCCCTCTGCTTCCCCTAAAGCTTCTCCAGAAGATGGGGGGAGACACAGAACAGATTTTTTTGGGGGGGTGTCACAATACTTAGGGGTGAGAGGGAGAGGAAGTCCTGTTCCACAGGCAGAAGTCCTTGTGCTAACAGGATGACTTGGTTGGATACAAGCAATAGTTAAGGCTATTTCAGGCTTTCAGGTTTCCCTGAACTTTCAGTCAGTCGAAATAAAATAAGTTTGCACAACCAAGTTGCATCAGTTATTACATGCCTGTGTTAGTATGCATGTGTACACACACACACACACACACACACACACACACACACCTTTAGCTGCTGCTGTCTGGAAAAAAGCAGCAAAGCATCCTGCGTCACCCTGAAGATGATCTTTTGTGTGTGTTTTACGAGTTTTCCTGGAGATGATCCCTGCTGCACAAAGTGGGCAGTGAAGGTGTTGGGTTTTTACATAAGCCTGAGGTCTGAGTGTGCATGAGACGCTATTGTTCTGCAAAGACAAAAGAAGTGAAATAGTCAATTGCAAAGCATCAGTTTGCCTATATATAGGGATCATCTCAGAAATGTTCAAGCCTGAACTGGTGTTCAGTCTGCGCATTATCAAACTTGCCCCGCATAATGCTTATGATGCATCTTTTTATAGAGTTTATGTTAATACCCATTCACATGATGAATATATACTGAGACAAGTGACAAAGCTCATTTCACTGTGTCAAGACAACTTTTCCATGCACCGCCTTCCCTATTACTCCAGATTAACAAGTTATTTGTTACCGTTCTTCTCTGTTACAGTTCTCTGCCCCACCCCTTTAAAGTCTTACAGCCTCTTCTGCCTGATTAACCTTGTCATTCCAGGGAGAAGGCAACAAGGGGGTAGAAGAACTAAATGGTGCATTCAACAGAACTGGGTATCTCCTAGATCAGATTAGGGTGACCACTTAAAGGTAAAGGGACCATTAGGTCCAGTCGCGGCCGACTCTGGGGTTGCAGTGTTCATCTCGCTTTATTGGCCGAGGGAGCCGGCGTACAGCTTCCGGGTCATCTGGCCAGCATGACTTAGCCGCTTCTGGCGAACCAGAGCAGCGTACGGAAACGCCGTTTACCTTCCCGCTGGAGCGGTACCCATTTATCTACTTGCACTTTGACGTGCTTTCGAACTGCTAGGTTGGCAGGAGCAGGGACCAATCAATGGGAGCTCAGCCCGTCATGGGGATTCGAACTGCCTACCTTCTGATCAGCAAGTCCTAGGCTCTGTGGTTTAACCCACAGCGCCACCTGTGTCCCTCTTGTGACCGTTTACACATTATCAAAAAGAGAGGAAACTTGTCACCCAAAGAGAAAACAAAAGAGGACGCAAGATTTGCACATAATTTGTCTTTGCTAATTTATAGGCGTAGATGAAAACTCATAACCATAATTTCAGCAGAATAAAATGCATCTAACTTCATCAAGGGAGACAGATCAGGTGAGTTATGTGCCTGAGTTAGTTTTATGATGTTAGCCACCCTGAGCCCGGCTACAGCCGGGGAGAACAGGGTACAAATAAAAATTTATTATTATTATTTGAAGGCTGTCATCTTGGTGCTGCTAATGACAGACAACCTCCAAGGCCTCTGTCTTCCTCCTTAAGGTTCTTAATTGGAGCTGGACCAGACAGGTCTCCAAAGAGAAGACTCATTATTTATGAATTTTGCACTAATATGTGCATTTTCATTCTCATCATATCCTAATATATGCATTTTGTACACATTATTTGTTTGCAAAATTGCATTGTGAAATGCAAGGATGTGCAGATCTTGAAGGCTATCTGTGTTTTTATTTGCTGATTCTTCCAGGAAGTGCAAACTAGGAAGCTTTACATTAAAATTGCCTCCACTCCTACTGACTTGCCTTTCCAGTAATACCTACTGCCACATTAGTTGAGTGTGTCGTTTAACAAAATAAGGCTGCTGCTTTCCCTTCTTAGTCATACTGTCATAATCCCTTCTCCATCCCCCTTTTTAGGAACAAGGTCCTCGGTAGCTGGGTCTGGCTGATGTCATTGTCCGTTGCAATGTCTTCGTTTGGATCAGCGAACGGAACGTTCTTCAGCGGAGGCCGCATGTGTTATATTGCAGCAAGAGAAGGCCACATGGTAAGAGCTGTGAACCCACTGATATTCCTGTGTGTGTGTGAAACAATGGTTTAGTCTCTTACATCCATTGCAACGCAAGCCAAGCGAAACCCATCTCTTACTATTACATGTATGTTTGACTCTTCTGTGTAATGTTGTGGTCTGATGCCAGACCCTACAGAGAAGGCAGGTCAGGAGTAGCAGCACCATGGAGAGCTCAGAGTGAACAGACGTGAGCCCTTTTAAACGTCTGCCTCCAGGCTTTGCCCTCTTGTGACTAATTTTATATTCTTAAAGGGGCAACCGTCTGGCCTAAAGATGGGCACTCCTCTTCCATTCTCTAGCCTCCTGTGTGGTGTACTTTCTGTTTCGCTGGACTGGTGAGATTCTGTGGGGAGGCATTATGGTCCATAGGCTCAGGCAAAGGTGCCTGTAAGGATCCAGGCTCTGCCCTGCAAAAATAGGAGGTTCTTCTGATTGCTCATGTTTGTCAGCCTCGGGCTCAGGCAGGTTCAAAGCCCTGCACCTGGTCTTACTACAGTGGTACCTTGGGTTACAAATGCTTTGGGTTACAAACGCTTCAGGTTACAGACTCCGCTAACCCAGAAGTAGTACCTTCTGTAGAGCCAGTGTGGTGTAGTGGTTAAGAGCGGTAGTCTCGTAATCTGGGGAACCGGGTTCGCGTCTCCGCTCCTCCACATGCAGCTGCCGGGTGACCTTGGGCCAGTCACACTTCTTTGAAGTCTCTCAGCCCCACTCACCTCACAGAGTGTTTGTTGTGGGGGAGGAAGGGAAAGGAGAATGTTAGCCACTTTGAGACTCCTGAAAGGGGAGTGAAAGGCGGGATATCAAATCCAAACTCTTCCTCTTCTTCTTGGGTTAAGAACTTTACTTCAGGCTGAGAACAGAAATCGCACAATGGCGGCGCGGCAGCAGCAGGAGGCCCCATTAGCTAAAGTGGTGCCTCAGGTTAAGAACAGGTTAAGAGCGGACCTCCGGAACGAAGTAAGATCTTAACCAGAGGTACCACTGTATTTAGCTGGAGCCTCTGCCTTGATAGTCGCTGGACTCCTGGGTCATGACAATATTCTGTGGACTAATGTGGCTGCCTATAACCAGCTAGGGCAGCAGTTGCAATTCTTTTTTGCGGGGAAGGGACCTATATAAAAGGCTAAAAATACGAGACATTTATGAGGTGAGGAACATACTCTGATTTTCCTTCCCTTTTTATGTGATTGCTCACATATTTTCTCTTTTGTAAGAGAATTATCACTGTGGTAGACAACCTGTGCCAATAGTCTAGTAGTAGTAGTAGCAGCAGCAGTAATACCCCCCATCTGACTGAATGCACCAGCCACTCTAGGAGATTTCCAATAAATACTAAAGCAAAATAAAATATAACATTGTGGTTTTCTTGTGCACGCATATGACATCCCTGGTGCCTTGATGTGGTTTCTCTTCTGATCTGACTAGATGGCCTTTGGGATCTCTTCCAACTCTATGATTCTATGATTCAATGGGCTCCCATTCAAGTTAAGTTTCCGGAGAACCAGGATTTTTTTATATTAGGCCTGACTTTACAGGCTGTTGGGTAAAACAGTGACATTCAAAATGAAACAAACGTATAGCAACAGAAATCATCTGGTGGCAATTTCTGTTTATTTCTCTAAGTTCAACAGCCACGTTTACTGCTCTTTTCCTAATCAGAGTTTTGTGTTTGATCTTTGGAGAAAGCTCCGCTGAAGTGAAGGAGAAAAAAAATGACATTTCCAACGTGTTGATGATTGTCTTGTACTTTGTGCCTTCATTTTCAGCCAGACATTCTATCCATGGCTCATGTAAGTTACCTTACACCTTCTCCTGCTCTAATATTCACTTCTGCTGTGTCGATAATTATGGTTATAGCCGGAAGCTTCAGTCAGATTGTGAATCTTTTCAGGTATGTATGTTTAGTATTCTCATCACTCCATGGGTTTCTCAGTATCATATTAATTCTATTTTTGCTTCCACAGCCTTCTCTCCCCCCCTTTTGTTTTAAAAGCAATGAAAGAATGGATAGCAACTTTTTAGCCATTCATTAATTTCATTAAGCATGCCAATGCAGTACAACCATAAAAGCAACACCAGTAAAAAGAAGAAAAGTGAAAGTGAAAACAATTTCAAAAAATCTCCTCTGAAAAGCCTTGTGGGAAAAGGACGGTCTTCAAAGGATAGCAAAAAAGATAGCAGAGGCAGGGCCTGTCAGAGATATAATGTGAGCATGTTCCAAAGACTCAATTCCTACATTACATGGAACAGACTGCCTGATGAGATCTTTGAAAGATGTAGAAAGCAATGATTGACTGGTTAGATCACTCTCACCCATTTAAGCCGTGTGCATGAGAGAAGGAAATAAAAGTGTGTGTGTGTGTGTGTGTGTGTGTGTGTGTGTGTGTGTTAGTGTTACTGGACTACAACCTCACTTGACTCTGACTGTTGGCCATACGGACTGGGGCTAAACTGCATTGGAGCCCTACAATGCCAGAAAGGCTCAAGTCTAGAGTAAATGCTACTAACATTATTTCTGCACAGTTTTACAGCTTGGCTTTTTTACGGGATAACTGTCGCTGGTCTCCTGTACTTAAAGATTAAGAAACCAGAATTGCCAAGATCTTACAAGGTGAGACTTTAAAAAGAAGACGGCTTAAACACACTATGTTCTTGATTAAAGAGAAAAATGGCCCTCCAGATTTTGTTGGACTACAACCTGCGATTAAAAAAAAAATGTGTTACCTGAGGGGGTCCTTCTAAAAGATATGACTATAATTTTTTTATTAAAAATCTTTTTACACAGGTACCAATCATCATACCAGTAGTTTTTCTGATGGCGTCTATATACCTTGTGTTGGCACCCATCATTGACCAGCCCCAAATGGAGTTCCTTTACGTCATCCTATTCATTTTCAGTGGGGTCATCTTTTATTTTCCCCTGATTCACTACAAGTACCATCCCACCTTCTTAAGAAAATTTACTATGCATTTTCAGCTGTTTCTGGAGGTTGCCCCAACTGAAAAGAATGTGGACTGATTCAATAGTCACATGCCTGCTTTGAGAGACTCATGGCAAAGTCTGTATATCTGGTCTGAACTGTCGGTCTGAACATTTGGGAAACCACCACAAGCTACCACTGTTTCCAAAACTGGAGAGTGACCTGGATGGTTCTGAAACAAGCTTTGTAAATTGTGGTGTGTGTTTTTGGGTGTGCGTATGCATACATGCATACACACACACACACACACACACACACATTTTCCCCCATCCACTATAGTCACTGATATTTAATACAGTGGTTAGGGACGCAGGTGGCGCTGTGGGTTAAACCACAGAGCCTAGGACTTGCCGATCAGAAGGTCAGCGGTTCGAATCCCCGCAACGGGATGAGCTCCCATTGCTCGGTCCCTGCTCCTGCCAACCTAGCAGTTCAAAAGCACGTCAAAGTGCAAGTAGATAAATAGGTACCGCTCCAGCGGGAAGGTAAATGGCGTTTCCGTGCACTGCTCTGGTTCACCAGAAGTGGCTTCATCATGCTGGCCACATGACCCGGAAGCTGTACGCCGGCTCCCTCGGCCAATAAAGCGAGATGAGCGCCGCAACCCCAGAGTCGGTCACGACTGGACCTAATGGTCAGGGGTCCCTTTACCTTTACCTTGAGTTAAGAACTTAATTCGTTCCGGAAGTCCGTTCTTAACCTGAAACTGTTCTTAACCTGAGGTACCACTTTAGCTAATGGGGCATGCTGCTGCCGCCGCGCCGCCACCACACAATTTCTGTTCTCATCCTGAAGCAAAGTTCTTAACCCGAGGTACTACTTCTGAGTTAGCGGAGTCTGTAACCTGAAATGTCTGTAACCTGAAGCGTCTGTAACCCGAGGTACAACTGTACAGTACAGTTAAAAGCACATAGAAATCAAGAGGAGGTTTCGTATTTAACGGCATGATAGTTTTCTGCTGGGGAAGATGCAGATCTTAACATAGAAACGTACCATTTGTAAATAATAGAAAAGAAACTTTCTAAGCATATGCCGGCTGTTCTTGAATCTGTAAACGGGAATTGATGAGGTTGACGTCCATAGAGGGTGTTCGTAACAGCTCCCATTTCACACTTTTGTACAAATTTTGGCCTAACTCCTGCCACTACCTACACACATGCATCTGTCACTCTGAAAAGCTTCTTCGTGTGAGTCTTCTTCTGCAAACTGGCATGACACGAGTGCCTGTGGGTAGCTTAGGCTTATGCCAAGGCTATGGTGGCAGCATTTCTGCTCTTTGCTAAACATATGGTCCCAGGAGAACAGCCGGGAGACGCATTAGCTACAGCAGAGAAGGTAGGCAGGTGTGTAGGAGGGTGAAGTTGCAGAGTGTTGGGAAATGTCCTGGGAACTTCAAAACATCAGAAATGAGCAAATGAGGGCTGAGGAGCAAGCCAAGAAGACGTAAGCTGGTGGCGGAGAAGAACAAAGGCATAAGATTAATTGTGTAGCCATGTTTGGGGTTTTGCAAAGGCACGGAGGAACACATTGGGACAAAGAGGATTAAAGTGGTACCTCAGGTTACATACACATCAGGTTACATACGCTTCAGGTTACAGACTCCGCTAACCCAGAAATATTGCTTCAGGTTAAGAACTTTGCTTCAGGATAAGAACAGAAATTGTGCTCTGGTGGCACGGCAGCAGCAGGAGGCCCCATTAGCTAAAGTGGTGCCTCAGGTTAAGAACAGTTTCAGGTTAAGAGCGGACCTCTGGAACGAATTAAGTACTTAACCTGAGGTACCACTGTAGAGATGCCAAGATGGTTACAGTCAAATAAAAACAACAAAATGAATTTGGGAAGGGAACTAATGTAACTGAGTCCTCTGTGAGGAGACCGTAACATGATTTGAAGTCACTGATATATTCCTTTCAGTCACCTGAATTAATGACAAAGCTCTAGTGGTTCTTTAACTGAGTCAATATACTTTCTGGGTAGAATACAACTCAAGAATCTTGCCTCCCTTTATGGGGGCCAAAGAGGCTGGTTGCATAGATTTTCTGCTGTGACAGTCTTATAACCCTTTGGCTGATATATCAAAACACACTGCTGGGAAGAATTTTGACCAGACCTACTAATCCTTGTCTTTGAAGTCAGAAGTCATGTGCTGAAGGGACTGCTGGAACAGTGAAAAGTACAGAAAAAAACTGAATTGATGAAAGCATTGTTTCTGCATGACAGTGCTCAATTGCCTGGAGGAATATTATATATTTTCCTATTATACCTAGAGTGGTTTTTTAAAAAATAAATAAATAAAAACTTTTTAAAAAAACAACCCTAGTATTTTCCTAGTTTAGGCCATGAATTTAGCATTACATTATGTAAATTAAATATTGATTCGCCTAGCTTAATAAATGGGAACAGACTCAAATCTTTTTGCTATGCTGGTAAATAGGAGTTGATCTACACATTAACCAGAAAGGGGTAGATACAAAAACTTACGGAATATGCATACCGGAAGAATAAGAAATCAAGATAACAATTTTTATATATATAAAAGAATGGAAATGGTTTATTGAATATTTACAGATATATTATAAACAGATAAAAACATTGGCAGGGTTATTGTAATAATCTGCAGTTTCATAAGAGTATATATTTAAAGATAAATAAATGAGCAAATTAAGTTAATTTGGATATGCAGAAGATACTAAAAACAAATTTAAGGAACCAGAGAAAGAGGGGGAAGGAAGTCAAGTTTTGAAATGTCCAAATGATTGTAAAATTCGTGAAATGTATAAAATTCGTGAAATGTATAAACTTGAAAAGTACAAAATAAAAATACATTTAAAAAAACAAGAAAAGGGTGCTAGATTGAAAAAGGAAGAACTTTTACCTTTGCCACTCTATAAATGCTCATTGTCTAAAAAATATTCATCTTTAGGAAGGTTCATCTTTAGGAATGTTTCCTTAGCAAACTGCTCCCAGCTACTCAAAACCTTTCTCTCTGCGCTCTTAACATGAGGCAGCATTCAAAGATATGACTCACCCTGCTACAAATCTGCAGGCTGAAGCAGTGCAATCCAGAATTCTATCGCCATGCTCTGAATAATGTGCAAATGAGGGGTTGCCAAGTGGATCTTTTATTTTTATAAAATCAAGAGGTGATGCCAGGAAAGCACTTTATAGAGTTCTCTGCCTTTATTGTATTGCATTGTTTGAAGCTGTGCTTCATATGCTGTTTCACACTGTGTTTCTTATTGGATTTGTGTTTTGTCCATTATATGTTTGTAAGCTACTAACAAAGGATATTGTCCTATCAGGTGACCTAAACAATAAATAAAATAATAGAGCATCAACTAGACAGAGCCTGGCAGTTTTTCCTCTGTGTGTGTGTGTGTGTGTGTGTCTGTGTGTATTTGTTGATATGTAAAGTAACAGAGTAGCTTACAGCTAGGAAGCTAAATAGCTCTTCTAAGTGATTGATAACTTCTTTCTAAAGACTATACAGTGGTACCTCGGGTTAAGAACTTAATTCGTTCTGGAGGTCTGTTCTTAACTGGAAACTGTTCTTAACCTGAAGCACCACTTTAGCTAATGGGGCCTCCTGCTGCCGCTACGCCGCTGCTGCACGATTTCTGTTCTCATCCTGAAGCAAAGTTCTTAACCCGAGGTCATATTTCTGGGTTAGTGGAGTCTGTAACCTGAAGCATATGTAACCTGAAGCGTATGCAACCCGAGGTACCACTGTACAATGTCCAGACTCTCTATATTCAAAAAGAACTTTCATAAACATATAACTGAAAAGAACATATTTGCAATCTTGTGCTTATTCACTTTGTTCCTTGCAGAGAGCTCCTGCACAGGTTTCTCCCTATTAACTTTTATTTTATTTATTTATTGATATTGAGGGATCTTCCTCTTTCTCTTTCACTTCAGACAGATCACATTAGCACAAACTGTCCTCAGCAGTATCCCGAGAAGTTTGCCTCAGCAGCCATTCTCCCTCACACACAGAGAGAGAAGCAGAAAGACAGGTAAAAACGACAGCTACTAGAATAACAGTCACAACAGAATGGAATGCCTCTGTCATGTAACTCAAAGTCAGCCAATCACATGAGAGCTACTGCCAGAGAAAAAAAACCCATGATAAAAGTACACAGTAATTTAACCTGAGTAAACATCCCCATTTCAGAAAATTAAACCATTATCCTAAACGTGCGCACAGTAACCTATTGAGTTTTCACACACCAAGAGGAGAAGCTTAGTGGTTCTAGGTGTAGGGTAAGGTAAAGGTAAAGGATCCCTGGATGGTTAAGTACAGTTGAATTCAACTATGGGGTGCGGTGCTCATCTCTGTTCTCAGGCCGAGGGTACCGGCATTTGTCCGCAGACAGCTTTTCCAGGTCATGTGGCCAGCATGACTAAACCGCTTCTGGCGAATGGAGGACTGTGATAAGCAGTGCTTTTTTCCTGGGGGGACGCAGGGGTATGCAAAACATTTTGTGAATCTAAGTTTGGCCTCATTGAGTGGCAATATTTCAATATGAATAGGAAAATGAGAGTACCCCTAAACACTTTTTTTATAGGAAAAAAAGGACTGGGTAAGAGATTCCTGTTTTCTGGCCAGGATAGGATTTTGAGGGAAGAGCTTCATTCTTATGAAGGCAGAGATCTGAGATCCCTGACTTTCTGTAGCATCAGAAGCACTGAGTTTGGAATAGGGGAAATTTCAGACCCCACAAGTGCCCCTATTTCCCAGGGACAGTCCCAGATTTACCGAGCTGTCCCAGTTTCTAATGCGATCCCGGAATGTCCTGCTTTTCCTTAGGACCTCCCTATTTTAAATGTTCCCTAAGACTCTCATGGAGCGTTACCAGCACAGAATGCAGATGATGATGAGAAAGTCTATTTACATTTCCATCCACTTTCTCTCTCACTCACAGAACGGATTCTTTTCGTCTTGCGAGGCACCACTGTACTATGTTTCCTTATATGGCTTTTAATCTGTGTTCAGCCCCAACACATTTTAAAAGGGCATTGGATGTCAATCAAATTGACGAAAGGCCTGGTTAAAAAGGAACGTTTTTGCCTGGTGCCTAAAGGTGTATAATGAAGGTGCCAGGCAAACTTCCCTGGGGAGAGCATTCCATAGATGGGGAGCCCGTTCTTGTGTTGCCTGAGATCATCAGAAGATGATCTCAGGGTCCAGGTAGGTTCATCATGCGTTGAACAATTATTTCCCTTTAGAAAGTATATGAATCAAACACAAAGTTTTTTCCGTTGCAGATTGAAGGGAAGTGTGTGATATATACCGTCCTATACCCACAGATGTCAGGGCAGTTCACAGGATAAAATCACAATATTAAAATACAAAATGCATAATAAAAACAAAAACAGCCCAATAACCCCCCCCCCAACACAAAAGGGCATTGGGTGGCAACAGGGTGAGTCTTGAAAATACAACTCTCTGGTGTCAAAGGCCAGATAGCAGACCCCCTAAGTGTCTCTATTTCCCAGGGACAGTCCCAGATTTACAGAAGCTGTCCCAGTTTCTAATTTGATTTTCCTTAGGACCTCCCTATTTTAAATGTTCCCTAAGACTATCATGGAGCATTACCAGCACAGAATGCAGATGCTGACGAGAAAGTCTACTTACATCTCCATCCACTTCTCTCTCAATCGCTGAATGATCAAACCAAAGGCGATCGCTATGCCTCTAGAGCCCTAGCGACCAAGGAACCAGCAGAGGGAGGTGTCACAATGAAGGGCGTTTCACAAGGACCTCCGCAACCTAGAAACCACCAGCACTCAACTGACACTACTAAATTTGCTTATATGGCTTTTAATCCATGTTCAGCTTTTTACAAATATATAAAATGAAATTTATTGCTTTATATTCAAGCTTCCGTTGTTCCTGCACCTGCTAAGCATTAGCTAGCTAATCTACCTCTCTGCCTCTTTGGTCCTATATTACTGAATGGTGGAAAACCAGAAATCACCCCTTGTGTATTTATTCATTTTATTACCGTTCTTCCAGGGCTTTTTTTCAGGGGGGACACAGGGATACACATACCCCTAAACATTTTGTGACTCTAAGTTTGACATCATTGAGGGGCAGTATTTCAATATGAGTAGGAAAATGAGAGTACCCCTAAATATATATATATTTTTAGGGGAAAAAAGCACTGGTGACGAGACCCAGAGCGCACGGAAATGCCATTTCCCTTCCCACCACAGCGATACCTATTTATCTACTCATGCTGATATGCTTTTGAATTGCTAGGTTGGCAGGAGCTGGGACTGAGCAACGGGAGCTCACCCCATCACGGGGATTTGAACCAGCAACCTTCTCATCAGAAAGCCCAAGAGTGGTTTAAACCACAGCGCCACCTGCATGCCTGCTGGTATAGACAAAATTGAGTTAGATGCCTGCTGCACTGATTCAATTATAAGGCAGCTTCCAATGTTCCTGTGATTTCTCACATCAGGCCAGACATTATCATCATCATCAAACTTGTACCCAGCTTCTCCGACTGGGTTGCCCCAGCAACTCTGGGCGGTTTCCAACATATACTGTATATAAAATCATAAGACCACAAGATGGCAGTAAACTCCAACAAAAATCAACAGTATTAACTCCTCTTGTATATTTCTAGCTTAAGTAAGACTACATGAAAACATGCTGGATCACAGAATCTCAGACTAATGGAATTGCAGATTTGCAAGGAATCTCAAGGATCATCTAGTCCAACCCCCTGGAATGCAGGAATCTTCTGCCCAATGTGAGATTAAGAGTCTCATCGTGCTGTCCCAACTGAGCTACGGTTCATGGTTTCCCATAAGCAGGCAAAATTATCTTTGAAAATGAGGCATGATCTGTGATGGTCTTAATAATAACAACACCTGCACAGTAAACATTCTACAGATCAGCTGGCTGATTTCTTAGGAACAGAATAATCTTTACAGGTAGGTTTGCTGATTCCCCCCCCCCACCTGCCATGCCTCTGTGTCTTTATCTGCAGACTGACACGCAGAAATTCAGCAAGGGACCCTTTATATTTTTTTGCTGCAGAGAGAAAGTGGAAGGGAAGGCTTTACCTGAGTTGCAGTTGCTGGCAAGAGGGCAGCTAAAGGCAGGAGACAGCCAGGCCCTTTATTGCTTTGTTGTTGTAGTAGTAGTAGTAGTAGTAGTAATAATAATAATAATAATAATAATAATAATAATAATAATAATAATTTATTTATACCCCGCCCATCTGGCTGAGTTTCCCCAGCCACTCTGGGCGGCTTCCAATCGAGTGTTAAAAACAATCCAGCATTAAATATTAAAAACTTCCCTAAACAAGGCTGCCTTCAGATGTCTTTTAAAGCTACTTATTTCCTTCACATCTGAAGGGAGGGCATTCCACAGGGTGGGTGCCACTACTGAGAAGGCCCTCTGTCTGGTTCCCTGTAACCTCACTTCTCGCAATGAGGGAACCACCCTCGATGCTGGATCTCAGTGTCTGGGCAGAACGATGGGGGTGGAGACGCTCCTTCAGGTATACAGGACCGAGGCCGTTTAGGGCTTTAAAGGTCAGCACCAACACTTGAATTGTGCTCGGAAATGTACTGGGAGCCAATCCAGCAACATCTAGAGGTCTCCCCCACCCCCCACTCTGTTGTACAGCAGATATACCTGGGAGAAAGTCCCACTTATTCCAACTTTATAATGTCAGAACACATTTGAGGACTAGAAACTTTACAGTGACGCCTTTGGGGCTAGTAAATGAGCTCCAAAATGTGGTCCAGGAGTCTACTTTCTTCTTTGCCATTAGAAAGAGATGGACGACTGATCTGTTTCAATGGAGCTTTGGACAGTATCTTTTGATTTTTAAAATTAATTTTTATTTTATGCTTAGTGTATTATATGAGATAAATAACTTTTAACACACTGTGGCTTTATGTTTCAGTTAGGGTTTTTTGTGATTTGCAAACCTGTAAGCTGCTTGAAAGCTTATGGAGACAACATACACCCCCCCAAAAACCCCAAACACTGAATCACACACTTTCACCAATTGTTTAATAGAACCGTCCTGAGATCTACAAGTATAAGGCGGTATAAAAAAAACCCAACCAACAAACTAAATATTAATTTCCTGCTAAATAAATAAATAAATAGTAATGCCGACTAACTGTAAAATAGTGGGGGTGGAGATTTTCAGATTGTTTGTTTGTTTTAAGGCTTAGTCATTCTTCAAGAAACATATTCTTTTCTGGCACTGTAAAAAATAAAAATAAAATTTGGAAACTCCTTTCCTCAGCCTGACCTCTCTGGAAATAATAAGCAAACAGCTGAGTTTCATTTTGTCACATCTTTCATGGTTATCACTGCTCTGTGGTTTTCAGTGATGATATCTGGTGACAGGGGTGTGTGCCCCTGCCCCAGGTTTTGCTGCTCATGAGGGCAGAAGAATGGGGGGGGGTGTTTCATTGCAATTCCGTGTTCTAAATGAAGCCACATGGGCTGCAAATTGATGGACTTAATCCTATTGTGTGTGTGTGGGGGGGGGTATTTTTGTTGCTCTTGTAGGTTTAGGTTCTTATTGGGACACAATCGATTTCCTGGAAATGTTGCTTCTCTCCCACCCCCTTGCCATCAGCTCTGACACTTGCAGAACAAAAGAAAATGACAGGACATGATGATGATGAAGTTGTGTGTTTGGCAGAGAGCAGAACCTATGAGCGATTCACCAACCTGTCAAACGGCTCAATAAATCCCAGTTGCCAACGAACCGCTTACGCCACAGCAGTTTCATTCCCTTCCACTGGGCAGTTTCAGGACCACCTCCTTGACTTCGGCGATGTTGTGCCCGGCAACAAGTGACCAGCTGCAGCTTGTGTACAAATACACACACACACAGCGAGAGCGAGAGGTGTTTGGAAAACAGCTTATGGAGAACTGAGCAACATTTCACGACCCTTTTTCTGAATGATGGAGCAACAGCTGCCGCGCACCTCTCAAGCAAAGAAGAATATAATTGGAAGGGACCCCAACCCCCTGCAATGTCAGAATCTAAACATAGAGTCCCTCCCCATCCAATTTGAAACCACACCTTACCCTACTTTAGCTTTGCAAATGCTAAAGTTTCATTGCTAGCAGTTGAAATGCTAACAGTTTCATTTAGCAGTTTCATTGCTGCATCAGAGGGGCAAAAATGTCTTTACCGTGGAGGAAAGTTGGAAGAAAACTCTCCAGCCCTGCGGAGAGCTCGTCGGAACTGGGGGCGCTTCCTAAGGGACGGGGGAGGTTAGAAACACAAAGGTGGAAGCCGTCTCCGCTTCTAGCTCTGCCGGATCCCTCCCCATCCTGCAAAAACCCCTCCTTGCAAATCTCAGCGCCTCACTCCGGAGCAGAAAGGGCTCCGCCCTCTTCCCATTGTTGGCTGTCAGTCACTCGGCACTTGGCCCCGCCCAAGCGCCTGCAGTCCCCGCCGCCAATCGCGGGCTTCCCGGGAAAGGATGAGCTCACCCTCTCCGTCGCCATTGGCCAGCTATATTAAGAAAGTAGCCGGCGCCTTTAAATACCGCAGCCCGAGTTGCCGCGGCGCCATGGAATAAAGTCGACGGGAGCAGCCGCTTGTTGGAAGGCGCGGAGGGCGAGGCGCGCGTCGTTGTTGCAGAACAGATCGCGGCCCGGAGGCTCGGCCAAGCAAAGCTGCGTCGGATTCCTTCCTGCGAGGGCTCGCCTGCCTCCACTGATCCCTTTCTCCGGAGCCGTCGGGCAACAGGCGGCGACGAAAAGGGCCGCCGGTCCAGATTTGGAGCGGAAAAGAGCACCTCGACGGCGCGTCGGAAGAAGAAGCCGGTGGAGGAGAGCCGCCGATAGACCTGCCCCGCCTGGACGTGGCGAAGTGGGCGGTTCCCGCGGCAAGGCCGGAGCCCGCAGGCGAGATCCTCCCGGCCCCGTCGGCCTCTCTCCCGGCGTCGGTTCGCGACGGTGCCCTGCAGAAGGCGCGAGCAGACGGCTGCTGCCGATCGCGGGGAAGGGGTCGCCGCGGTTTCCCTGCTGGAGCAGTATAACCGCGCGGGCTTGGCGCAGCTAGCCATGGCGGCGATCCGCAAGAAGCTGGTGGTGGTGGGCGACGGGGCGTGCGGCAAGACGTGCCTGCTGATCGTCTTCAGCAAGGACGAGTTCCCCGAGGTGTACGTGCCCACCGTCTTCGAGAACTACGTGGCCGACATCGAGGTGGACGGCAAGCAGGTGGAGCTGGCGCTGTGGGACACGGCCGGCCAGGAAGACTACGACCGCCTGCGCCCGCTCTCCTACCCGGACACGGACGTTATCCTCATGTGCTTCTCGGTTGACAGCCCCGACTCCCTGGAGAACATCCCGGAGAAGTGGGTGCCCGAGGTGAAGCACTTCTGCCCCAACGTGCCCATCATCCTGGTGGCCAACAAGAAGGACCTGCGCAACGACGAGCACGTGCGCAACGAGCTGGCGCGCATGAAGCAGGAGCCGGTGCGCACCGACGACGGCCGCGCCATGGCCATCCGCATCCAAGCTTACGATTACCTCGAGTGCTCAGCCAAGACCAAGGAAGGCGTGCGGGAGGTTTTCGAGACGGCCACGCGAGCCGCCTTGCAGAAGCGCTACGGCACCCAGAACGGCTGCATCAATTGCTGCAAGGTGCTATAATGGCGCGTGCAAAAAGGCGCAAAGAAGGGGCAGTTTTCTGGAGGGGCGCGCTGGAAAGCCGAGAGCCGCGCGCAGGACAAACCCGGGGGGAGAGATGGGTGGGTGCCGTCGGAATGCATGCTTCTAGAAGGGGGCGCGGGAGCATGTGTGAACCCCCCGCGGGACACGGGGAGGCCTTGATCATCTTCGCAGAGGGCGGACCCCTTGCCAAGGCATCGCCCTGTTTGCTGACACTGAGAGGCCACGACTCTCCCCGCCTTCCAAAAGGGCTACTGTGAGACTTGAATGTACCGGGCTCCTTCCATCCTTTCTTTCTTTCCTTGCTGGGGAGGACTGCAAACCCATCGCCAAGCCAAATATGGGAATCCATTTCTCGAGCCATTGTGATGGAGGCTATAGTAAGACTATTGAGGTGTCTCCCCACCCAGGACTGAACGGATAGTAACTCTACAAAGAGACATTGTGCTGGACAGATTCGTGCTCTCCCCGCTCTCCCACGCCCAAATCTCCTGCTGTGAATTCATATTTTCCTTGAGGCTTTGAAAAGGGGAGGAGGGTGGTGGTTTTCCGAGGGGAGGGATCTCTGCTGTGTGTACATATAAAATATTCTCTCGTTTAAACCGGAATACTGAAATAGTGTGACTTATTTAACACTGGACTGGGCCGCAGTCTCTCTTGAGACTTGTTATACAGTATTTCAGTTTGGGGAAATTGTGGCCTATTCTCTCGCCTGCCTCTGTTCCCTCAGTGTTTGTTCTTGTGATGGTTTTTTAAGAAAGGAGTTTGGAGGTATGGAGAGGCAGCAGAATGAGTTTTGGGGGTGGAGCAGGGGAAGAGGGACATGGGTTGACAATTTTCATAAGCCTGGTGCCTGCTTCCCCTCCCCTCCCCTTACTTTTTGAGTCAGCAAATGCTTCCCTGTGGTTTATTTAAATAAATTATCTTCCTTTGCAAAAAAAGAAAAAAGAGCCTACTTTGCACAAACCAGGATGTTTTTTTATTTTTTTTTTATTTTAATTTTGAACACTTGCTGATCTTCCATCTGAACACTGTAGCATTGCAAAACGCCCTCTTGGAACCTCAAACCTCATTCTGAGCACAAATCAACTAAGCACTTTCCAGCAAAACACTTCGAAAACACCCCTGGTGATGTCATGATTTAAGCACCTAAATCACTTTCACTAGTTGGTGATCAAGAGGAGGCTTGAAAATGTTTAATTTTGACTCGATTGTGCCAACTTTGTATTCTGTGTTACTGATTTACAAAGAAGTAAAACCACTGTAACTTCCTTTTGGTTACCTTGAAAAAACAAGTAGGAACAACGTCTTGTGACATTTACTTGTCTTTTTAAAAGTTTTTTTAAAAAATATAGTACTAAGTGCACTCTTTTGGGCTCATTTAAAATAGCAGTACACTTATTTTCACAGGGCAACTTGTAGGCCTGTGTAAGAATAATCTGTACTTCTGTTTCGGAGAACACCTTTAGTTTTCCCTTACCCTTTACAATTATTATTTTTTTTTACAGTGGTACTAAAGACTCTTAAAAACACACACACACACACACACTACTAAATCAACCTGGTTAAAAAGAGAAGACCTGTGTAGTTTACATTAAAATTATATAAGCTGTGTATGCAGGTGGTTTTTTTTAATGTAAAGTATTAAAAAAATTCTATGACTACACTCACAAATGCTCTTTGCACTTTTTTGAGGTGTAATGAATCCTGGTCATTAAAAGGCTTAAAAAGTGAAGCTGATGATGATTCTTGAGACAATATATTTATAATTCTGGCTGCAGAACTCTGTCCCAACTGTAATAGTGGGGCACCCTTAGAAGAAGCATTTATTCTTTAGGATAGATTGAAATGCTGTGCAGTGAATTGTTTTAAATCCCATTGACTTTGTGGATTTAAACAGCCTAAATGCATGCAGAGTTGCAGTTTTGTGGGCTGCGCTAAGCTTATGAGTATCTTGTACTAAAGGAGAGTTTTCTTTCTTTTATGGGGGAGGGGAAAGCTGCTTTAAAAAAGAGAGAGAGTATTTGAGGCTGATCTCTAGTTCAATAACAAGCAGCTGAAAAGCATAAAAAGCCTTTGTCCTGCTGGGGTGAAGTCAGTGCCTCTTCCGGGTCCTAAAGCCCGCTGACTTTTGTTTACATGCCGTAAATGGCAAAGTGCTATGAGAGCTGCAGACATTGATGAGATCAGGACTGATATGGCGCTGTTGCCAAGCAGGCAGAATTCTTGTTCCAACAAAGATTTACGAGTTTTGACATGACCCGCTTTGCTGTTGTGCATATGTTCCTGGCGACATGAGCTTAACTGAAAGTAGTGTGTGAATGTGAGCTTCACTGGCGTGGGCTTTTGCTACACTTTACCCTCCCTGTCGAGAAAACATAAATCCCAGGCGACACTGGCATAAGCTGCTGATCTATCTTGATTTACAATACTAGTGGGAAGAAGCAAATCAAGAAGATGCCATCTCACTAGAGCAAACCTCTGGAAATGGTTTTCCAAATTGTTGCTGCTTTTAAACAAATTGAACCCAAATGATTTCATCTGAATTCATCCCACTTGTTTCAATGCAAGTCACTTACAAATTGCTCCTGTAGGTTGCAGGTGGCTAACCCTAGTTTGGGAGCCTGGTCTGGCCCCATGAGCATTTTTTTTCTGACCTCCGATGCCCCACCAATTTCGATGGTGGGGCAGGGGAAAAATTGACCCAGCAGTGAGTGGCAGAACCCAACACCCTAATGAGGATGCAAATTGCCCTGTCCCTAGTCATCACATCGTCGTTCTTTTCATGACCCCCCTGGACCAGAGCACTCCAGGCACTCCTGTCTTCCACTGCCTCCCGCAGTTTGGTCAAACTCATGCTGGTAGCTTCGAGAACACTGTCCAACCATCTCATCCTCTGTCGACCCCTTCCCCTTGTGCCCTCCATCTTTCCCAGCATCAGGGTCTTCTCCAGGGAGTCTTCTCTTCTCATGAGGAGGAGCCTCAGCTTCAGGATCTGTCCTTCCAGTGAGCACTCAGGGCTGATTTCCTTCAGAATGGAGAGGTTTGATCTTCTTGCAGTCCATGGGACTCTCCTCAAGTAGCCCACATCAACTGGGGGAAGGGTCATAACCTCAGCTGATCTGCATGGTGGGGGGCTATGTTATTGCAAGAGAGTGTGGGGTAGTTGCATCCAAGAGGCATGTGGGTCCCTGAAGGTTGGTCAAGGCTGCCTGAAGTTCTCAGATCCTACTCTCTCCCCCCCCCCCGCTTTCAAAAAAGGTTAACTACCCTTTGTTTTAGGTACAGAACCATCTTGCAATATTGATAATGTACATGGAAGTTTGATTTTACAGAGCTGCTAAAACAAGGTCCATTCCGTGTGATCACACAAGCAACTGGAAGCTTTTATTTGGGGGGGGGGGAGAATGGGTGGAGCAGATACTTCCCCTAACCCGGCACCTTCTGAATGTTCAATTCCCTTCAGCTCCATCCGGAATGGCCAGTGTTTAGGGCTGATGGGAGTTGTAGTCCGGCAACACCAGCAGGTTGGTGAAGAAACTCAAGAGAAGTTGACATTAACTGTTTTTAATTTTGGCAGGAATTTGGAAACCTCCCAGCCAATCACATGCATCTCTTGATATGAGTTAATTATACAACTTACAGAGGTTTTTTTCCCCCTTCTTTCTGTGAAGGGCAAGGGGGATTTTGTCATTTGGAAGGCAAAGGCGTTGGCAGATGGTTCTATAAAAGGGCATTGCTGCTGATGTGATACAAAGGAAGCCTTTAGCACTGCAAACATAAGCTCAGATGACATTAGCCTACAACCTAAATGAATACATATAACTCTTCAGAGTGGTACTCTGAATTTAACATTCATGTATCTCTGGGTATTAATCGGGTCATGTTGGGATACCAAATCCTGCTAGATATGCAGGATCTGGACAAGAAAGCACAGAAGACCAAGAGAATTTGGGAGGTGTTGCCAGAATAGGTTTCTAATGGGCAGCTTGTGTTGTTAATTTAAGATAGGATCTGTTTTTCTGTTGCCTTTAGCCTCTGCCCATAATGAACCCTTGAAGCTGATATGTTGGATTTTTGCTGTGCTCGCTTCATGATCTCAGTGAAAATTCAACTGAATGGAATCCTTGAGTGGTCTGATGAAACCAGCATGCTCCCCCACAATAATCTGCCCAGGGTCCATGGTGAAAAACTACAGGTGGTGTTTTGTTGGTGACAAGGGCTGCAGACCTTATCAGCTGCTTGATTTTACCCTTATACCCTGTATGGGCTCCCCTCAACTGCCATGAAATTAGCTGGGCAAGCCCATAAGCTACTATTTAGGTATGCAAACAATGCAGGCTATAAACTGAATAAATAGCAATAAGTAACTCCCACTCCACAACAACAACAACAACAAGGAAGATTTGTATGCAGCAGTGCTGTGTATCTGGATGATTTTTCTGCAGGACTCATTGGGACCCCAATGACCTAGCTGTGTGTATTTGCCATTCAGGGTCAATACTTCCTTTGCAAGATTAGAACTGAGTTGGGACAATTGTTATTAATCCTGGCCTGGCCACTTAATACACATTGCCCACAGAGAAAAGGAGCTTCTCTCACCCCTCCCACACCCTCCTGCCAACACATGTGTTAGTCGTGTGTGTGTGTGTGTGTGTGTACACACACACACACACACACACACACACACACACACACAAAACCCAGATTATCAATCAATATACCTATTTACATTTCCCCCCTTTTTATCCCCCCCCCCAGGACTTCCCTCAGCTCCTTTCTCCGGTTTCTTTGCACATATAATCCTCTGCATATTGTAAAATTGTACATATCATTGCCTTATCTATCATATATTCAACAAATAAGTTTGTGGGTGTTTATTCCGAACCTACCAAGGAGTCCAAATCATTTTGTTGTCTGTGTTAGTCTAGTTTAAATGAAGAAGACTGTCGTAATATTCATCACTCCATGAAGCAATGGGGGATTGGGGCACATTATGGTTGAGTGTGTTGCGGCGGATAGATTTCTTCAGCTTTGGAGAAGGTCCAAGTCCAGGTCTTTTCTTGGCCTTTGGAAGGGTTTCAGAGAGCCTTGGGCAATGCTCACACCCCTTCAGTTGAACCTGCTTTGCAAGGTTGCTTCAGTGACATGAAATAAGAATTGTGAAATGCTTTTTGTACCGTGCAAAAAGTGGCATTGCTCCTCCCTCTGTGTAAATTTAGATGTGCAGTATTTTAAGATACAATGCTAATACAGTGGCAATGGATTAGCAGTTGAAAGCTAAAAACTGTGCGTGTTTATTCTTTGCAGCTCTCCCATAAGTCTTGCTGTCTATATTGTGAGGAGCAAGCAAAGGCATTTCTGGATATGTTGATGTAGAAACCCCCTCAAAACCCTGTGCATACTCTGAAAATTCAAACTACAGTGGTGCCTCGCAAGACGAAATTAATTCGTTCCGCAAGTTTTTTCTTCTTGCGAGTTTTTCGTCTTGCGAAGCACGGTTTCCCATAGGAATGCATTGAAAATCAATTAATGCGTTCCTAGGGAGACCGCCTTCAGACCAGGTCCGGGGACAGTCTTTCCCCGGACCTCTTCTGAAGGCTGGTGGGGGGGGAGGACTTTTCTCCCCACCGCCAGGCTTCAGAACAGCCTTCTGAAGGCTGGCGGTGGGAAGAAAAGCCCTTCTCCCGCCGCCAGCCTTCAGAAGAGTTCCTGCAGGGCTGCCTAGGCTGCGAATAGCAGCCTGCTGCCGGGTGCGAGGGACGCTCTGAAGCAGAGCGCCCCTCGCCCGGGGCAGACATCTGCAGCTTGGGGAGCCCTGCCGGACTTCCCCACAGGGCTCTCCAAGCTGTGGATAGCAGCCTGCTGCCCCGCACGAGGGGCGCTCTTAAGCAGAGCGCCCCTCGGGTGGGGCAGACATCTGCAGCTTGGGGAGCCCTGCCGGACTTCCCCACAGGGCTCTCCAAGCTGCGGATAGCAGCCTGCTGCCCCGCCCGAGGGGCGCTCTTAAGCAGAGCGCCCCTCGGGCGGGGCAGACATCTGCAGCTTGGGGAGCCCTGCCGGACTTCCCCACAGGGCTCTCCAAGCTGCGGATAGCAGCCTGCTGCCCCGCCCGAGGGGCGCTCTTAAGCAGAGCGCCCCTCGGGCGGGGCAGACATCTGCAGCTTGGGGAGCCCTGCGGGGAACTCTTCTGAAGGCTGGAGGCGGGAGAAGGGCTTTTCTTCCCACCGCCAGCCTTCAGAACAGCCTTCTGAATGTTGGCGGTGGGGAGGAAAAACCCTCCTCCCACCGCAAGCCCCTGTACGTATTGGCCTTCACGGTTTCCATGAGTAAAGTTTCCCTTCAAATGCAACTGTGCTGATCTAGGAAAGTAATTAGGCCTCTGATTTGACAAATTTACATTTAACACACTACAGTGGTACCTCGGGTTACATACGCTTCAGGTTACAGACTCCGCTAACCCAGAAATAGTGCTTCAGGTTAAGAACTTTGCTTCAGGATGAGAACAGAAATCGTGCTCCGGTGGCGCGGCAGCAGCGGGAGGCCCCATTAGCTAGAGTGGTGCTTCAGGTTAAGAACAGTTTCAGGTTAAGAACGGACCTCCGGAACAAATTAAGTACAGTACTTAACCTGAGGTACCACTGTATTTCTTCCAAACACAGTGTTTTTTCCTCATGTTACTTTTTCAGTGGCTCTGGCTAACAAAGGTTATGTAACTGAACTGATACATGAATCATCTTATACCAAACTCGATATTCTGTTTCCACGCAAAATTCTCTCAGGCAAGTTTTATGACCCTTGCACTCCAGTTATTTGAAGTTGTTGAGTAGCTTAAAGAAGAGTCACTGTTTGCCCGCTGCTGGGAGTGGGGGAAGAGGAAGAGATATGCTTAACCTTCATTGCCAGAGGCATTGTGCCTCTGAATTCAGCTGCTGAGAACTGCAGTTGGGCAGAGGCTTCCCAAGGCATCCAGTTTGGCCACTGTGAAGACAGGATGGCCATTGGCTGGATCCAGCAGGCTTGCCTTATGTTCTTATGAGCATGGCTGGATGGCTTCTGCCTCAGATGGTGCAATCTCTTGTAGTCATCCTCCCAGAAACATCTGGATGTGATGTGGAAGCAGGCAGGTGTACTGGAACATCTGGGAGAAGGTCTTCGTTGCCAGTGCTTGGACCAGAACAAATAAAGGAAGGGTCTATGGTTTCAGAAGCCAAGTAGACCATGCCAATGGCCACATGCTGAAGCCTTGTGTGTCCCTGAAAATTTCATGGAGAGCAGACTTGGGTCTTCAAGGGACATAGTAAAACACTTGTCCTCATCTCTTACTAATTCCTTCAAGGAATAGCCACATTCCAGTACAGGGACAGTCCTCTGTATATTCCTGGGTGGATGACACTGGGATCTTGGTCAGCACATGGCAGTGTCTCTAACCCGATTCAGAGCCACATGTGGAACTTAAGGGGCAGAGGGGTGGAGCTCAAATAGTGACTACAGAGCAGTTTGCTTACCACCTGGAATAATAGGTGTGTAACCTCCAGGTGTAACCTCTATAGGTGTAACCTCCAGAATGAGCATCAAGATGCTAGTACATTTTGGTGTATTTTAAACAGGATTCTTTTAAATGAGGCGTTTTTTAAAAAAACAAGAAGCTTTAAAATGCTGGTGAGCTCAAACAGGCACATCACACTCCCTGAACAAAACCTGCAGTTTTCCCCCAAAGCAGTAGCTCTTTGCATTTGGCAGCCTTAAACAATCTAGACATTTGGCTTTACAGTGGTACCTCGGGTTACATACACTTCAGGTTACAGTCTCCACTAACCCAGAAATAGTACCTCGGGTTAAGAACTTTGCTTCAGGATGAGGACAGAAATCCTGCTCTGGCGGCACGGCAGCAGCAGGAGGCCCCATTAGCTAAAGTGGTGCTTCAGGTTAAGAACAGACCTCCAGAACGAATTAAGTTCTTAACCCGAGGTACCACTGTATAGAACTCATGCAACTTTAGTGTTGTTAAGTTTGATGTAGCCACAAAATCCATTTTTCCAGTAGCTGGCAAGCAAACTACTTCAGATCTGCCCACGTAGCCTGATATTACTCGACATCTTCTAGTCACCAGGAAGGTAAGAGCCAACAGAGGCTTTTCTAATGTCGGAGCACTACTGTTCTTCTTGTAATAACTCTTTATAAAGTTAAGTGTAAGCAGAACACGAACTGTAGTTTAACAATTTCTTCCTCATCAATGAAAGAGGCTTCTATTTTCCTGCGTCTTTTGAAGGGCACTTTAGAATTTCATTATTCCTTTGCTGGGAGCAAGATTGAGCTTTCTTTAGCATTGCAAAGGGCCAGAGGCTCGTGCGAGTGGTTTCTCTTCCCGCTAAGCATTTTCCAATACTGTGTAGCCTCTGCATCTGCTTGCACTTCCTGACTTCAATGAATTCCCATGGGAGGAGTTAACTCACACAGTCTTTCTCCAGGGTTTAACTGAAGCATGAGAATCCGGGGCACGCAGCTGCCAAGCACTTGAGATCAGTGCACTCAGTGATACTGGTTTTTTAAGGAATGTCATTCCGTTAAAAAAAAAAAGAAGCACTGATTTGTTTAAAAGTAAAGATATTTCACTTAAAAAGGAGATATGCATATGCAGGGTGCACACCAGTGGAGATATGATTTGTAGAATGAAAGAATGGACATCGGCACACCACCTCTTGGCTTCTAATCTAAAAATTTCTTTTTTTCCCAAAAAATGTTATTAGTTTTCACAATATTATAAACAAACACATAAGACAAACAAACATAAATCATAGCCTTATTGAAAATTACACTTATTAACTTTGTTAAGTGACTTCCCCACTTCCCATTGGTTGAATTTCATTGCATATCCTTTTAACGGTTTCCCAAATCACAATTCTTATAAAATTTAACTTAGACATTAACATCCTTAAATCTTCACTTTATGAAATTAAACATATTAATTCATCACTTAACATAAATAAAATCCTAAGCCAGTTAAGTATCTGCAAGCTGTTTTCAGTTAATTTAACTTAACGTATTTAACTAAATAATCATTAAATTTAATCCACTCTTCCTGATACTCCTCCTCCTTCTGGTCGCGGACTCTTCCGGTTAGGTTGGCTAAAAACTTCTTAAAAGGTATTTAACTGTTACCAAAAGGACAATAAGTTGTCTTCCAGGTGTATGTTCTCTGGGCACAGCATTCCCACAAGTGGAATGCCACCATCATCACAAAGACCCTGCTCTCTGGTAGTCCCACCTCCTTACCACAGATGACAGAGCCATCCATAAGGTAAAAAAGGTAAAGGACCCCTGGACAGTTAAGTCCAGTCAAAGATGACTATGGGGTTGCGGTGCTCATCTTGTTTTCAGGCCGAGGGAGCCAGCGTTTGTCCACAGACAGATTTCCAGGCCATGTGGCCAGCATGACTAAACCACTTCTGGCACAACGGGACACTGTGACAGAAACCAGAGCGCATGGAAACACAGTTTACCTTCCCGCTGCAGCAGTACCTATTTGTCTACTTGCACTGGTGTGCTTTCAAACTGCTAGGTTGGCTTTAGCTGGGACAGAGCAACGGGAGCTCATCCCATCGCGGGGATTCGAACTGCCAACCTTCTGATTGGCAAGCCCAAGAGGCTCAGACCACAGCACCACCTGCATCCCCTTACCTTTCAGGGCCACCCATAGGAGACCCTCCACTGAAGAGCTTACTGTATTCGTAGGGACATATGGAGGCATTGTGCTGCGGTCCTGAGCTATGATGAGCGTGAAAGACCAAAACCAAAACTTTAATTTGTGAGCAGAAACCATGCACAGATATAATGAGATCATGATGCTCAATCCCAGTGCTAGCAGCTATATTCTGCATTGTCTGGACCTTTAAGTCTCTGAGAAGTCTTCAAAGGCTGTCCCAGACATAGAGCACTAACAGGGCAGGAATATAAACTGGAGTTAACCAAGCCCAGACTACTAAGCTTTGCCCTCTCTCTTCCTCATTTCCCCTTCCAGGAAAGAAGCGGTGATTCTTAATGCAAGCACTAGCTCTCTGCCTGCCAAACTAGATGTGGTGGTAAAATCTCCCTGCTGCTAATCTAGAGACCCTCCCTGGCTAAGTAAATAATTATTTTGCTCTTTGTGAATTCCTCTAGTTCAGGGTTTTTGGACTACAGTTCCCATCATCCCTGACCGCTGGTCCTGCTGGCTAGGGATGGTGGGGTCTGTAGTACAAAAACAGCTGGGAAACTCTAGTTTTAAGCGTTGTGTCTGAAACAAGGGCAAGGATTGGAACCTGTAGCCAAGATGTTGTGGGACTTCAACTCTCATCAGCCCCAAGAAGCATAATCAGTAGTCAAGGATGATGAGAGTCATAGCTCAACATCTGGAGGGCCACAAACATCCCCACGCTTGGTCACACCCTTGGAGTGTGGTCACCCAATGAGTAAATGTACTAGATCCCAACTCACCCTTTCCACGGTATTACTAGCCATGCATTCTGGTTTTCAGCCAGAAAGGTTTAGCGAAACAACCGGGACATTTCCCCCCACTACTGGTCTCCCCAGCGATCAGACAATGTCTGGCAGAATTTCAATTCCCATAACTGAAGCCTTATTTTTTCCTTTTACACAATGGATTTTATTGTCTTCTAAACAGGTTTGTCAAAACACAATGGCTGAATTCCCCACAGAATTTTGTTTATCAGAGCATTTAAGCAGTTCCTCATTTTTATTATGGAGAAGCCCTGGTCATAGAGTTGATTCCCCTGCCCCCGCTGAAAACCACTGGTTTCTCAAATTTATTAATTAATTTGTTTGTTTTGGGGAATCTAGGTTGCTCTTTGGCTAATCTTTATTAATGTTTGGATTTTTAAAGGTTTTTTTTAATGAATGAATTGATTTATTTTTTCAAATTTTGAAATTTACAGACAATTGTCAAACAACCAAAATAAAAAGAGAATTCTGTAGATTCCCCCAGACTTCCCTCCTCCCCTTTGTGGGTCCTTAGGTAATTTTTTCCCCTCCTGCATCTTCTCTATTAACCCAAATCTATTAAATCTCCATTACAGCCATTATTTAACATTAAACTACAAGTATTATTCCAGTCCTACTAATAATTTAAATTGTTTACAGTGATTTTTAAGGTAAATTATACATTTTCCCCTAGATTCCTTTACATTTGAATCAATTTTTCAAGAATATCCTGCTGTTCTTATAATATCTTGGCAGGAGAAGACTTGCTCTGTCTCGCTAAGCTTTTCCTTTCTCTTTTAATATAATTGTTATTACGGTAGTTTTTTAACACAAAATTTGATACTCAATTCACTTTCAATGTAATAATTTCTTACAATTTGGCTTCCCAAAACATTTGTGATGTTCCTGTTGAATTCCTTTATCTGCTGCCATAACTGCCATTGTTTTTCTATTCTTCACTTTTTAAAACTGCACACTGTGTTGAATTTCATGACAGAAAGGTGGGCTTTAGGTGCAGCACACAACTAAACAGGCTCATTGCATTGTTGCAATGTTCTTCTGCTGGAATCCCTAGAAGGGATTTATTTGATCCATCGTGTGATTGTTTTCTCAGAAAGTAAATGCCACTGAGTTTCATGGAGGCTTATTCCTGGGCAGGGATGTGCAAGATTGCTGCCTAAACCTGGGAAATTGATGGTTGAGAGGTAGAGAAGAGAAGATGGCAGGAACTCTGGGACTTGGGTTTAAAACAGCTTGCTTTGTGTGTGGAGGAAGTGAGAGCTAGACCATAAAGAAAGCTGATCGCCGAAGAATTGATGCTTTTGAATTATGGTGCTGGAGGGGACTCTTGAGAGTCCCATAGACTGCAAGAAGATCAAACCTCTCCATTCTTAAGGAAATCAGCCCTGAGTGCTCACTGGAAGGACAGATCCTGAAGCTGAAGCTCCAATACTTTGGCCACCTCATGAGAAGAGAAGACTCCCTGGAGAAGACCCTGATGTTGGGAAAGATGGAGGGCACAAGGAGAAGGGGACGACAGAGGACAAGATGATTGGATAGTGTTCTCGAAGCTACTAGCATGAGTTTGACCAAACTGCGGGAGGCAGTGGAAGCCAGGAGTGCATGGCGTGCTCTGGTCCATGGGGTCATGAAGAGTCGGACATGACTAAACGACCAAACAACATAAGTGTGTGGAGCACTGTAGAACAATAATCCAAAATGATACAAAAGTGTTTCAAACCAGAACAGGATCCTGGTCAGCTGTTGATAGATTTTTGGAAGTGATGCTGCCGTTGGGAGTTTGGCAGAGGAACAATCAGCTAAGAAACAGACTTGAGATGTGGGCGTTGGAAACAAAAACCTCCCTGCACTATGAAACAAACTTATCGCTGGCTATTTTTCTGTTTAGTTGTGTACTTATCCCTGCCATGGGGATGACACAACAGCCCCGGAGTGGCTTTGTAAACAGCTCCATTCTCACTGAAAATCACAAGGAAAGGGTATAAGTTTGGCTTCTGCCATACTGTTTTGAAATCCCATCCTGAAAGTCACCTGAAGTCATAACTACTTTCCGGGAGGGAAAACTCAACATCCTGTCACTGTGGGTGACCTCCGTGTGTTTTCATTTAGTGCATATAAACTAAGTAAGCATCTTGTCTACAAAAGTGAAGGTGTTCATTATTGTAAATTGCTAATATTGTATGTGTGTGTATATACACACATATACATATACAGTCATACCTCGGCTTACAGATGCTTCAGGTTGCGTTTTTCGGGTTACGGACCCGCTGAAACCCAGAAGTACTTCCGGGTTTTGCACATGCATAGAAGCACCGGATTGCAACCCGCGCATGAACTTGGGGTGCGGGGCACCCCCCCCACAGACAAAGCCACAGCTGTCTGAACATCATGCCCTCTGTCTAACCTTTTGCGGTCTTAGTAGTCTGCCCTGCCCTGTGGCCCCTGTCTCCTTCGAGTAAAAACATTGTGCAAGGGGAAAGTGACACGGTGGAAACAGGTGCCAAATAACCTGTACCACCCCTCGATCTCGGGATTGGAAGATGTGTAAAGGTCACAGTCCAAAAGTATCTGCCTGGTTTTGCATATTGCGTCAATAAAAGGAGCCTCTGCGGGCTTTAGCGAGCAGCTTGCTTCTGCATAGCTCACCTGATGATCAACACCTGTCTTCTGTCTTCACTTCAGACCACAGTGCCAGCCTCTGAGCAATACTACCCTGCTTCTGTGTCTCCTCATTGACCAGTACTGCAAGACGACCATTGTGAACTCGTTACCTTCCGCTGTGCCGTTTAACAGTATAGGAGGCTGATTTAGCTTGATTGTTGGTGGTAACAGAAGCCAAGACAGTGGTACCTCGGGTTACAAACGCTTTGGGTTACAAACTCTGCTAACCTGGAAGTAGTACCTTGGGTTACAAACTTTGCCCCAGGATGAGAACGGAAATTGTGTGCCGCCGGCGGGAAGCCCCATTAGCGAAAGCATGCCTCAGGTTAAGAACGGTTTCGGGTTAAGAACGGACCTCCGGAACGAATTAAGTTCGTAACCCGAGGTACCACTGTATATCTTTCCTTTATACCTAAAGTGGAGCTAGAAGCCCTCTGGAGTCAAGTCTCGTTTCCAGCTCATTTCGCCTACTTGTTTATCAGCAGCCATGATTCAGCATTTCTCTCTTTTTGTTTAGATTATTTTCCTGCTACCCCACCCAAGCCTTCTCCTTTGGTAATCTTGGCACATGCTCTGAAATTTATTTCAGGCTCATTTCACTTCTGCACTTCCTGCCGCAAACCCTTTTGTGCTGTATCTACGGATAATCAGTTTTTGAGGATGTCTGGTCATGTAAAATGGTGTGTGTGTGTGTGTGTGTGTGTGTGTGTGTGTGTGTGAACTATCTTTGTAGGTTGCTTGTGGGGCTTCCTGGAAGCACCTGGAAATGGAAAACAGGATGCTGAACTAAATGAACCCTCATTGAAATCCAGTGGGTTTGTTTCCACTTCATTCTACAGCCTTTCTGACTAGAAGACAGAAGATGGCCTTCCTCACAAATGACCACTTAGCTTAACACCTGAATATAACTGAAATATACTGGGAGTTGAGAGTGGATTTCATGCTCTTTATTCAGCTCATAGTGGTGAGGAGGAATGGAAGTTTCCCCAGAATGTCTGCTTTATATACATTATTTACACAATGGGCCCCACGTGATTGGCTAATTCTGGGATTCTCCTGTAGGCCAATCAGGTTGCGGATTCACTTCCACCTGGAGCTGGATTGGGTAGCTCCTGTGGACCAATCAGACTGCTGCATTCTGAATTCTATTGTTCTAGGACTAATCAGACAGCTGGATTTGGGATCCTATTCAACTCAGTACATAACAATAACTCTATGGAGGAAGGGATGGGTAAGGAGAGTGACATCACATGATATCGTATTATACTGGGCAGCTAGGAATATATCAGTGGCACCAGATCTCAACAGTACATCTATAGAGGGAATAAAAACATTCCCCTCTAACATGCCACTGCCGAAAACTGGGATGCACAACTTTCGGGGCCACGATCCTGAGCAAGTTGTGTGACTCGTGTGAGATCACGTCCCCAAAAGATGTGCATGAGGATGAGGGCTGTGATCTCATACGAGTCACACAACTTGCTCAGGATTGTGGCCCCGAAAGTTGTGCATCCCAGTTTTCGGCAGTGACTCATGTGAGAGCATGGCTCACCAAAATGCAAGAGCTCAAACAGTTCATCCTGGGAGCCAATCAGAAGCCAGGATGGCTTTTGCGATTCTGGGATGCCCCACTTAAAGCTGGACAGTTTAGGGGTATGCAACAGATTGACCCATTTGCCCGACTATCACTCTAGCCATGGGCTCACAGTGGTGCCTGGGACAAGTTGCTTCTCTCAAGCTCTGTTTCCCCATCTGTGACACAGGATTTCCAGCAACTGACCTCACAAAATTGTTCTGAGGATGAGGACCATCTAACACTTTGAAGACTAACAAGTTTCTCAGCCAGGTCTTCCGGTCTTCTTCAGCACAGTAAGGATAGTTTTATCTTTAGAGGTTCTCTTTTTTAAGTGGGTTGTTTTTAAGTTTGTTTTAAATACTTCATTTGTCTCTCCAGACATAAGCAGCCATTTTCTTTTCCCACATAATACAATCAAATTTGCATAAAACAAACTCATAGGAAGGAGTCTTATTATATTTCGTGCTGGAAAGATCTATGTATGATGAGCACATATACTAAAAACTGGAACGATACGGAGATTACCCCATGGTATCAAAACACTTCAGCCATCCCAATTTGTGGGTATTGCTGTACAATTATTGGAAAAAGTCACCATGCGATTGAAGGAGTCAAGTAAGGTCAATGTAGATGACCCTTTAAAAGTTAGCTTTAGTCCATTGTGCATGTAACCACTCAGCAGAATTATGAAGGAAGGACATTTCTGTGCATGTTCAGTAGACAGTAGAGAGTTGAAGCATGGAGTAGCCACTTTTATGGCAGTGAGTCTATAGTGAAAAAAATGAGATTTTTGTTCTCTCAGCACAATTAGGAACTGGTTGTTAAGCAAGAGAGATGCCTGCTTATGTTCTCTCTGAAAAGCCCTGAACCCATAGGAAAAGCTTGCTACCGAGGTTTTCTTTACAGGCTTTCAAAATAGTTGTGAAATACCCCAACAACATTGCAAGTTCCTTGCCTGCCTATGTTCCTTTGTGTTATAAGGGGCTTGTAAGTTTCCTTTTCTTCCTGAATCTGTTGGCAACTGGCAGCCATTTTAAGGAGACTGCTTTGTAACTGCAGCGAGTGAAATTGAGCCAATTTCCCCTCTTTGTTACCAGCAAAGACCAAGCTTCAAAAGAGAACTTCTGGTACTGTGGGGGGGGGGTGAACCAATTAAAAACATGATGTGGTAACAGTCTGAAGAAAGAACTTTAAAAGGACAGCACTCCATTTTCCTTTTTGTTTTATTAAGGCGTTTATGTGAAATCCGTATTTACACCTACATACGATTAAGGCTGCCCACACGTTATGCCTTGAGAGCACATTCAAAGCACATCTTTTCCCTCAAAGAATTCTGGGCACTGTAATTAACTCCTCACACAGTTACAATTCCCCAAAATCCTTAATAATTCTGATGACCAGTTTACCAAGTGGCTATATGCATTCTGTTCTATGTTACTACTTGGTAATCGACTGTCATGTAATTCATCTTATATATCTGAACCTCCTCAATGTCTAGATTAGTCATATGAATCTATGCTTTCTGCCTCCCACTGAGACAAATTCTCTGCTTGCTTATGTTTTTGAGGTTACTGCACCAGTTGCTAGCTGGAATTTATTTTTCTATAGTAACATTAACGGACATTCCAGTTGCTTTATTTTGATTTTATTGTATTGTTAGCCACTTTGAAATTTCTTAAGGATATAAAGCAGTGCATGCATTTGATAAAGAAATAAATGAAATCTCCGTTCAAAAATGGTACATTTTCAGATCATCCAGCTAGCGCCTCTCCATCTCTGCAAGATCAGGGCTGCTTGATTTCCTCAAAGTTCCTTGAACTCACGTGTGTAGTCTGAGACTCTGGACTCGGCTACACTGGCAAAGAAAAAGCGCTTTATATGCATTGTTTATGCAATAAATATTACAACAACAACAATAATAAATTTTATTTGTACCCCGCCCTCCATAGCCGAAGCCAGGCTCAGAGTGGCTAACATCATACAAATGACACAGTAAACATAAAAACAGGCATCAATTAATTAAAATACATCTTAAAATTAATTCAGGCAAATTAAAATCTGGACAAATGGCAGTTATCAGTTAAGATTGAGAGCGGTTAATACTTGCCAGGACCAACTGTTTTCACTGATCATATAAGGACCTGTGAACAGGCTGGGAGGCCTCCTTCATTCTTGTTCTTATACACAGGAAAATAGGTCAGACTGCCCCCTGGGCAAAGGCCTGGCGGAAAAGCTCCGTCTTGCAGGCCCTGCAGAAAGATGTCAAATCCCGCAGGGTCCTAGTCTCTTGTGGGAGAGCATTCCACCAGGCCGGGGCCACGGCCAAAAAGGCCCTGGTTCTGGTACAAATTTTGCAATGCATTTAACAGAAACGCTTCTTTGATGTGTCTAGATCCAGCCTAAGTAGCTTTGATTTCCAAAGATCTATTAGTCCCTGGTCTCCAGTGTTCCGCCTGTTGCTCTTAAAGAGTTCCACAAGCTCACATGTCTTGCTGGTGTATTGGGGTAGGGTTGCTTTCTTGGGGAAACATCTGGATTTCTAATGCATTTTTGCAGCCTGATTCCCAGACGTATGGGGGCCTCGGCTCTCTCACTTATGTATTTAATAAAGTCAAAGGACATAAAAAGAGACTTTTTCTTACTTTCTTTTACATCCTTGTTTGTAAACAAGCTTTTTGCTTTCGTTGTCTGGTTTCTGGCCATGTCAGGAAATCTCTGATGAAGGAAAGGATAATGCCAGTCTACAGTGCGGACTGTGCAGCTGCATTTATGCCTTTTCTACTGTGCAGTGAATCCACAAAATGATGAACCTAAGAGGAGCCCTGCAGATCAGAAGTCAATCTAGTCCCACATCCTGTTTCCTACAACAACTACAGTGGTTACAGACGCTTCAGGTTAAAGACTCCGCTAACCCAGAAATATTACCTTGGGTTAAGAACTTTGCTTCAGGATGAGAACAGAAATCGTGCTCTGGCAGCACAGCGGCAGCAGCAGGAGGCCCCATTAGCTAAAGTGGTGCTTCAGGTTTAGAACAGTTTCAGGTTAAGAACGGACCTCCAGAACGAATTAAGTACTTAGCCCGAGGTACCACTGTAATCAAACACCTCCAGGAAGCCTACAGTAGCCCTCTCCTGTTGTTGCTCTTCAGCGACTGATACCCTGTCTCTGGTGCAGATCATACAAATCAATTCTACAGTGGCATGTAACCAATTAGAAAACCAGCCGATGGATGTGTGATCAGCCTTGAAAGCTTCTCATCTTAGGCCCTATAAGGCAGCCTTTAAAAAAAAAACACAATAAAAAATAAGGTCATATATATATATATATATATATATATATATATATATATATATTCATAGTTGCATATATAAACCACATGTCTGAAGCAGCACAGGAAAACAGCCCTGCAACCATTTTGACTCTCAAACTGACCAAATGCTTTCTCTGCAAGGTCGAAGGAAAATAGAAAAGCCTCCCCAGTGTCTTTGCATTCACAAATCCTGTCTTAAGGGTATGTCTGTGTATGAATAGGGTGAGCTGTGACCTGGCTCAGGAACTAAGTATTTATCATTACAAAAGACTGGCCAGGCTCCCCAGGGTATCCAATCAAGTGACCATTAAACAGGTAACCTGCCAGACAGGAGATAAACAGCATACTCAGATTTCTGTTGTAGACCGCCTCTTCTGTGATTCAGGTATGATGTATCTGGGGGGTGGTCTTGGGCTACACCCCTTCTGTGATGTAGGTATAATGTTTCTGGGGGTGGTTTTGGACTCCAGAGCAGGCAATTAAAAATGTCTATATAAGGGCAGGCACACCTTTGTTCTGGATCCTCCTCCTTTCTCCTGCATGTGAGGGGAGCACCCTCTTGCAAGAGTTCAGTAAAGATCAGGCTTACTAGCTGCTTTGCTTCTCAATATTCTCTGGTTGGCCTCTGTTATTTTCTCTGACAGTTGGATAGCCTACAAAGGACTCTATAAGAGCTCTTGTGTCCCCCATAAGGGAATAAGGACAGATTTTTGTTTATTACACCAATAATATTAGGCAAACTATTTTCCTAACTCTTCCTCGCATCTCCTCTTAAGTCAAAGCTCAGTTACCGTTCTCCCACTTTATCTGAAGAAGCTTATTTTTAAAATCTCAGCCTAGCAACAGATATCCAAGTCGGCATTGGAGAACAAATGAGCAGTCAGCCTAGTTTTTTGCAAGAGACTTTTTTTTAGTTAGCAATAAGCAATAAGCTCCTCACTTAGCAATAATCACATATTGGGTGAACTTCAGAGGCTGTGGTATTTCCACCATACCTTAACAAAGGAAAGATTGGGGGGGGGTAACCTTGATCTATATCGGTTTTTGGCGGGTGGGGGCAGAATACTGTCTCTATAATGACCATTGTTTGTTCATGCTGTTGCAACTTTGATAATGACCAGTTTATACATTTTTCCTCCGTCTGAGGCACTTTGTTGGACAGATCTCAAATGAGAGGCTGGAGTGTTTTATAGAAGACAGATGCCTTGCTTTTTCTCCTGGGAAATCACATCCCTATAAGTCTTCATTTCTGCTGACATTCCAATTTGCAGCTTCGGTGATGCCACAAGAAAGGCTTTGAATTTTAGCTCCTGTTAATAAAAGCCAGGATGGGAAGGAAAGAAAGAAAAAGAATTGGAGAAGGTTTCTCTTCTTCTTTGCTTAGCTACAACACCAATATGCAAATCAAGGACCTGATCCAAGCCAATATTGCCTCTGAACCAAGGCAAAAACACAATGGGGAAATATGGCAATCAAAAACACATACTGAGTGCCTTAAAAAATATATTATGGAGTCTTGAAAAAACATTGCATCCAGTCTTCTGCTGAGCATTATAGTAGTTCTAACACTATACATGCAAGCAGCTATCTACTTTCATTGGAAAGGTTTCCCAGGTTTCCTGTAGACTGGGAAGGGGGATGCATAAGCTTTCTCCTGATTCAGATGTATATCCCACCTTTTCTCAAAGGAGCACACGCCAGCATGCATGGCCTCCCCTCCCCCATTTTATATTCACAACAACCCTGTGCAGTAGGTGATTTTTACTCAACCAGTGAGCTTAATGGCTAAGCAGGGGTTTGAACCTTAGTTTCCATGCACCAGAGCGCAGGGAAACGCCGTTTACCTTCCCACCGCAGTGGTACCTATTTATCTACTCGCTCTAGTATGCTTTCGGACTGCTAGGTTGGCAGGAGCTGGGACAGAGTGACGGGAGCTCACCCCACTGCCTGGATTTGAACCACCGACCTTCCAATTGGCAACCCCAAGAGGCTCAGTGGTTTAGACCACAGCGTCACCTGTGTCCCTTACTCTCCACTTCTAGAGATTGTCATCTCACTAGGTGGGCTGGGTGGTGAGATCTTCAGATTGCTGGGTTTGTCTGTCTCTCCCCTCCTCTTCTTGAGTCCCACCAGCAAAAATAGCTTGTGGGGCATAAGCCTCCTTGCCTTCTGAAAGGCAAAAGAGAAAAAGATACACATGCCCCAAAGCTGAAACGGGACAAAACAGGAAAAACATTCAGCTCACGCATATTTGTCTATCCCTGTCTGCTTCCTGAACTTCACAGCCAGGTCTGAGCCCCCGAAGCACAACTAACTCTGAAACATTCTTTTTGGCAACTGTGAGAAATGATAGCAATGCACAGTTTTGTCATAGTTTCTTTAAAAATGTGGCACACGGAAAATACCACATCCCCCGGGGGCTTTCAGTTCATTTCTCAGTGGAATAATTCTGTATCATTTTGCAAGGAGAAAGACCTTACTGGGAACAGGGTATAAATGTGTGCATCCTGTTTTGTGTCGGGGGAGGACATTGTCCCTAAAGGCTTTTCTGTTCTTTTCCAGCTATTTTTATGGTGGGCAGTTTCGCTTCCATTGACGTTTTGCTGGACGTGTGACAAAAAAGTGCATGCGGATTATTTTAGGCACTCTGATATTTGTGCAACGCTTCCTGCCATCCCTTATTTACTATCCACAAATACATACAGGATATTGCAGTGTCTTTGGAGTTTGGGGACAATTTCTAGCATACTGTTCAAATACATACAATATCCGAGGAAGTTCTTAGGAACACGACAGAAGTACAGTTAGAAACCAAAGCCCAGTGCAACAGCCGCAAGGAGGTTTTCTGGATGTATGGGGAAATGAGAGATTTTACATTCCAAAGCATAAAGTGAGAGAGGAATTATGAGGCAGGTGTTTTGTGGGAATCACTCTCAGAGCTGAAATCTTTGTTGCTCTTTAGCAGCAAGATGAGAGTGGGAATAATGGCTGTGGGTGGGCAGCTGATGATGCCAAACTCCTTCCCCTCGGGACCAACACCTGGGCTAGACGGTCAGCTGTTGGGAAATTCCCAGGCCTGCCACTGGAGATTGCTGGGCTTTCCTGTCCCCTGTTGATCGGAATTCTGCCCAATCCAGCTGGACCAGGTGGGCAGTGCTTGGGCCCAATATAAAGGCCAGCTGTCCTCAACCTCTGGGGCAGCAGTTTGCTGAAGAACAACCTTTCCTACCCCCATACGGAAACCTTTTCCTTCTAGGGACTGCGTTCAGTGACAGGAAGCGTTTTCTGTGGTTCAGTAATGGTTGCCATTTTCAGAGCCGGGAAGGAATTTTCCTCCGAGCAGATTGGCCCGGTTTGGAGGTTTTGCCTTCCCCATAGCAATACAGTGGTACCTCGGGTTACATACGCTTCGGGTTACATACGCTTCAGGTTACAGACTCCACTAACCCAGAAATAGTACCTCGGGTTAAGAACTTTGCTTCAGGATGAGAACAGAAATTGTGCTCTGGCGGCGCGGCGGCAGCAGGAGGCCCCATTAGCTAAAGTGGTGCTTCAGGTTAAGAACAGTTTCAGATTAAGAACGGACCTCCGTACTTAACCTGAGGTACCACTGTAGTCACAACTTTGGTGGATAAGGAATTGGGTGGAATCCTTCTCATCTAACAACATTCGGGTGAAATTATGCACCATCCCCACCTCAGTAAGGTAAAGGGCCCCTGGAGGGTTAAGTCCTGTCAAAGGCAACTATGGGGGTTGTGGCGCTCATTTTGCTTTTCAGGCCGAGAGAGCCGGTGTTTGTCCACAGACGGCTTTCCACGTCATGTGACCAGCATGACTAAACTGCTGGTGCATCTGTGACAGAAGTCAGAGCACATGGAAACGCCGTTTACTTTCTCGTCACAGTGGTACCTATTTATCTACTTGCACTGGTGTGCTTTCAGACTGCTAGGTTGGCAGGAGCTGGGACAGAGCAATGTGATCTCACCCCTTTGCGGGGATTGGACCTGCCAGCCTTCTGATTTCCAAGCCCAAGAGGCTCAGTGGTTTAGACCAGAGCACCACCCGCGTCCCTCAGTACTATGCGATAACTGGGTACCCTATTAGAGGGGTCTAGTAGGAAGTTTCTGTCCCAAAGCCAAGGAGTGCGGCAGAAGGGTCATACAGCTTTTTTCAGAAGCTTGGGCGGGTCCTATGTGCACGGGCACAACCCCCTCTCAGGGGTTGACCAAACCATTGAGTCCCTGGATTCCTTTAACAGAATGCCCTTCACGTAGGGATGGCGAGACTGTTCTCCCTTCCCTATCACCTGAAACAGAGCCCAGCCGCAACCTTACAAGTTGTGATGATTTGCTACGCGGCAGGTGGAACCCAAATGGCAAGAGCCAATCAGCCAAGTGGGGGAACTTCCTGACGTGCCCCTGTTCCAATGACAGATGAAACACAATGGCATAGCAAGGCCAAGTGCAAAGCCCTAAAAGTAGGGAGAGGTGGGCGGGTGTTCCGAATGCACGCACCAAAAGAGGAAGCTCTGGGCCATGTGCATGGGTATAAATAGGTCCCTCGAGCCATTTGGACTGCGTCCCATTGGCCAGATTGCACCCAGCTATGAGGGACCTACCAATGGGGTGTTGTGGCTGACCAATCGGACCCACCCACAACACAGGGTGTTGGTTTCCAGGTCTCACTGCAATACGTGCCCTCTTTAAGGGAGGACCCGCTATATCAAATATGCCGCCACTCTTACATTATTACAATCTCTACCAGCCTTTCTTTCTGTAGCTTAGCTGTTTTGTTCAATTTGACTACATTTGCAAAGTTATGAAATGATAATATTTTTAGTCCTCTGCATGCATAGAGCCTACGCAGAGACAAATTGTACCCTCACAGCCTCTGTTCACAGAGGACTTATCAGTGTGTGTAGGTTGCAAGGAGGTGGAGACAGCAGGTGTGATCCTGCTCCCCTACTATGTGCACCAATTTGCAAAGATCTGAAATGGAACTCTTGCCATTAAACTGAATATGTGGGAGGAACTCAGTTGACAAGCTCTTTGGCTACCTAGGATAATACTAGCAGGAAGAATTTCAAACAACCAGACAGGGCTTTATTATATCTCAGTTGAGCCGGAAACTGCACATTCTCAGAGAGACTCATATTACATATGGTTTCCTATAGAGCAGGGGTCAGCAAACTTTTTCAGCAGGGGACTGGTCCACTGTCCCTCAGACCTTGGGGGGGGGGAGGGAATGAACAAATTCCTATGCCCCTAAATAACCCAGAGATGCATTTTAAATAAAAGGACACATTCTACTCCTGTAAAAACACGCTGATTCCTGAACCATCCGCAGGCTGGATTGAGAAGGTGATCGGGCCGGATCCAGCCCCCGGCCTTAGTTTGCCTACCCATGCTATGCTAGGTTTAGACAGTCCCTGAGGTACCCTGGACCTAATTTGGTTACGGACCTGAGTTGGTAATAACTTAGGTACCATTGACCTAAGTGCTCTCTGTGGTGGTCCAACAAGTTTGGAATTCCCTTCCATTGTGCCTGAGTCAAAATTCTACATTCTTACTTTTCTTGCCCAATCGGCCTTCCAGGCATTAGTTTTATTAGACGGATGATTGAATTATGGTTGAATTATGTTCTTTCTGGCTCTGTTAATTCTTGGCTTTAGTGGTAGTTTTAAATTTTAAAAATTGTAATTCTTGTTGTTTTATCTTTTGTTGTTTTTGGATGGGCCTTTGCCCAGAAAAGCAGCCTAATTTTTAAATAAGCAAATATCGGAAAAGCTTTGTCTCATGTTTGCACATCTACAATACTGCTATCTGACTGTATATTGTCAACCAGCCAGCAACAGCAAACATTAAACAGGACAGGGAGCATTTCTGAGACTGATCTCAAAGAGCCATTGCATCATAGGTTAGGTCAGGTTAGCAAGATTGACTTCTTGGTTGGAAAATATTGCCTGGAATAAGAACACAAAATCAAGTCCTCAAAACATGTTGACAGCTGGAGATAAGTTTTGAAAATGGCTGTTTTAAAGCTGTAGTCCTACATTCACTCCCCTGGAACTTCCTTTTGGGCAGACATGCATGCGATTACGCACTGTAAAGCTGGAATCCTAAGTGTATATATACAGTATATATATTCACAGATGTAAATGCCACAGAAACCAATGGGACTTACTTCCAAGTAAAGAATGGAAAGAAAGCTCATGTTGTAATTCACTTTTTCCAGATGTAAATGTGGAACAGGGTACAGGTAGCCAGAGTCTTGCACACTTCAGAACCTTATTTTAGTTCTATGAGAGACGGTTAGGTACTTACAACTCAGAAATTTGCAGTTTAATCGTGTAATTGTCAGCTTAGCAGAAAGCCTCATTGAATTTGAAGGAACTTACTACCATTTGGTGTGTATAGAACTGCAGCCTTAAATCCTTCAAACACAGCCTTCAAACACAGTAAACCTATGTCTGCTAGCACCCAACATGAGATAAAACCTTTAAAAAATTCCATTCCTATAATTCTCTGGAAGATTTCAAGCAAGCATCTCTGGGTGGGTAGCCTAAGGTGAGTGATTATAGCAGAATTATGTGTCACATTTCAGAGACCCAGAGATCATGCTTATGGCACGTTAAAGATGTTGTTGGAGTGCTATTACCATCATCTCTGACCATTTAGTCATGTTTGTTGGGACTGATGGGAGTTGGAGTCCAGCAACCCTGAGGGGCACCATGTTGACTACCCATTCAGTATCATGCATGATACTAAAAAAAAAAGCTAATTTTTTACATGGTAAAATCATCACGATATGATTTATAAAATTCTACATGGCGAGTAATTGCATTGTTATTTGACGAGATATCATATTCTGCAGGCACACTGAAAGCCAGTGTTCTCAAGGACGTGGTAAATCTCGCATTTCACCAGATGGGATATATTCATGAGAAGCATGTGTGAAAAGCAGGAAATGAAAGTTATTTTGGTGATGACTTCTGCCATGGCAAAAAATATATGGGAGAATGAGATTGTGGGTCTTGCGAAAACATAAAGCATTGCTATTGGTGTACAGTGGTACCCTGGCTTACAAACATTTCGGGTTACAGACTCCGCTAACCCGGAAGTAGTACCTCGGATTAAGAACTTTACCTCAGGATGAGAACAGAAAAAATGCACCGGCGGCGCGGTGGCACAGCAGCAGGCCCCATTAACTAAAGTGGTACCTCAGGTTAATAACGGCTTCAGGTTAAGAACGGACCTCCGGAATGAATTAAGTTTGTAACCAGAGGTACCTATTTGTACTCAATTACAAAATAACTCCTGCAAAAAGTAACATTATTTGGTGATTGTTGGGATACAGTTTAGAGATGCTATCTATCTATCTATCATCTATCTATCTATCTATCATCTATCTATCTATCTATCTATCTATCTATCTATCTATCTATCTATCATCTATCTATATCTCTATCTATCTATCTATCTATCTCTCTATCTATCTATCTATCTATCTATCTCTATCATCTATCTATCTATCTATCTATCTATCTATCTATCTATCTATCTATCTATCTATCTATCTATCATTATCTATCTATCTATCTATCTATCTATCTATCTATCTATCTATCATTTATCTATCTATCTATCTATCTATCTATCATTATCTATCTATCTATCTATCTATCTATCTATCTATCTATCATTTATCTATCTATCTATCTATCTATCTATCTATCTATCTATCTATCTATCTCTATCATCTATCTATCTATCTATCTATCTATCTATCTATCTATCTATCTCTCTCTCTCTATCTCTATCTATCTATCTATCTATCTATCTATCATCTATCTATCTATCATCTATCATCTAACTATCTGAGAGTTGTTAGGAAACCCTTAACTAGCAACAATTCCCAAGATTCTTTGGGGAAAGCCATGGTATATGGGTGCTTTAAATGGATGGTGTGGGTGAGCCCTTTGCTTTCATCTCAGGCCACAAAATATCTTGAGCTGACCCTGATAATCATGTAGAGCAAGTCAGTATTCCTATACCCATTTGCCAATGGAGGAAGGTTTGATCTGAGAGGTTGATGCCTTGCCTTCCATTCATATTTGAAAGGAAGGGTCTTTGCCTGCACATGTATGTCTGTAACTGAGTGCATACATATATTTGTGTAGTAGTGTAGCATGGGTTGCCTGCGTCCGGGACAAGCACGCTCATGTATGGGGGCAGGGCACAGAGCCTGAACAGAGCCTGTTGCAGCAGCCCACCCTTTACTGCTGATGCCGCTGGAGTGACCGAGCTGTGGCGGTCTGACAGGTTACACATCACCAAGAATGCCAGTTTTGACTGTGACCGTGTGCCTTTATTTTAAGGCAAGCGAAAGTAAACATGGGCAGTAAGGAGGGCGCCAAAACCCGGCCGCAGGAAAATATCAGCTCAGCCTGTGCACCTTCATATTCTTACGCTTTGAGATTGCTTTCCCAAATCTGTGTCTCAGGCAGAAATAGGGACAACACTCATCAGACATCCCTGCTTGTCTCGCTGCCAGAGCCGTCTTTCCCATAGGGCTTAGTGGTGCGTTGCGCCAGGGCGCTGGCCTTTCAGGGGCGCCCCAGCAAGTGGGGGAGCTGCACAACTTTGCCAGCGGCCTCCCCTTTCCCTGCATGCCCGCCAGCTGTGCCCTGCCAACCATAAGGCGGGCAGGCATGTAGCTTCCCTCCCAAGCCTCTGAGGGGATCGCTCTCCTCCCGAGGAGACCTGGGAGGGGTGCAACTTCACTCCCAAGCCTCTGCGGGGATTGGTCTCAGCATGGGGGAGAGTTGCCCCCCCCCCCGATGGCTGGCAGTGAACAGATATGGCCACCTCAACACTATCCATGGTAATTTGGGGGCGCTGGGCAGATATTTTCACCCCGGCACCGCACCTGCTTGCTGCATAGCTCGCTGACCCCTTCTCTCACTTGCCCTTTGCTCGCCTCCCTTGCCCTCCTGCATGGGGGTGCCTGGTTGCGCCCCCTCAAAATTGTACACCCAGGGCCAACCCCCACTACGCCCCTGTGGTTGTGTGAAGGACTTTCCATCTGATACCCTTAGCTACTACAAACCAGCCTGCTCTCTCCCATCGCCCTCCCATAATGCAACAAAGAAATGGAACGTAATGGCGCAGACTTTAATGAAGAGAAAAACAGGATGCCAGTAAAGCAAAGGAAAGGTGCCAGACATAAGTCTTTCGCCATATCTTTTATTTTGCAGGAAGCGATATGTTGTGCTACTCAGTTTAGCTGGAGACACGACCTCCTTGCCTCTTGTTTGTGGGCTAACAGCTCAAGGCAGAGTGTCTGAATTGATAATATGGGCAAGCATTCAGTAAGCATAACTGTGTCGAGTTACTGGAAGAGAGAACAAATCAAGCTGTTCTTTCAGTGCTGGTCAATACCAGACTCCCTGCAACATGGGTTTCTCCCTGTCTCCTCACAAATGCCCATTCTGCTGCGTCTTGTGCCAGACGAAAGCATGTGCCCAAAGAATGTACATTGTTCACATAAAGTACATTAAAAACAAAGCAAGGAAGTTGGCGATATAACATAATGGGAGCCACCACAGAGTCCAGATGATTTGTTCAAATCTTTAAATTGGTCCAAGAGACTCTGATCTGTTAGAGGGAAAAGGTCTCTGAAGCTATTTTGAGCAATTACCAGCCAACCTGATAATGAAAACACACATTCAGAAAAAATGAGAAATGGTTGCAAAGCAGCAAATTTATCTTAAAACAATATAGCTATTTTTAAAGAAGTTTTGCCTTGGCTTTACTTTCCACAACATGATTTTTATTTTTTATTTTTTTGATAATTCAGCTATTTCTAGAACATTTTTGAGCAAACATCAAATCTGAACATAATTTTGCAGAGGTGCACTTCAAACAAAGGGCTGATTTATGAAGATTTTTAAACTCCTGATAGCTTTTTTTGAAAAAAATATATTCATCATGAAGAACATACGGAAGCTTTCTCTTTGTTCTGAATTCAGGAAAAGACTTGTCTTTTTTGCTGCTTTGAATAAACTGATAGCTCTGCAAAAGACAGACAGAGAGAGAGAGAGAGAGAGAGAGAGAGAGAGAGAGAGAATGGATTAAAAGGTAAAAATGTAGGTAAGAAGTTCAGAATAAAATCCATTTTGAGTAATATTTATTGTTAACTACTAATAGCTGCAGAGCCAGAGCACACCTTACAGCTTCTACATGTGATGGTGACTAAAATGTCCTTCTGCTTGGCAAGCGGAACTAATCCTAGCTATAATAACTAGGGCTGTGTGTAGACTCCTCAATCCACCCTGTGGCCCCTATCTGTGGTCCCCAAATAAGGGTGATTCTTCTGGTGCAACACTAGGGGTACCCACTCCACCCCCTGGATCCATCCCCCAAACAATTCAGGGATAAGACTAATGGGTTATTTAAAAATGGATTTTTAAAATAGGGTTTTAAAACAGGGGTAGGCTACATTTAACTGGCCCATGAGCTGCCCCCAAACAGAGTCTCCCACTTGGTGAGGCCCCACACGCTGAGCAACTGGCGCAGCATGGGGACTCATTTCTGCGGTGCCAGAAATCGCGTCTGCGCATGCTCAGACACCGAAAGTTGTGTCTGCACAGATGCAGATGCCGGAAATTGTGGCTGCATGCACTCACACACGTGTGTGATCCACCCCACAGAGGGATCTCTGCTGGAGTAAACCAGCCCAGGTGAGGTAAACCTTGCCGACCTCTGTTTTAAGAGGTTTGGGGAATGTGCAGGAGGAGCTCATTCTGCATGGAACTGCTTCCAAAGCAGCATCTGCAACCCACAGGAAAAATGGCTGCACTCAACAGCGGTTGTACTTCATGCCGTGTAGATAAAAAATGGGTTACAGCACTATTTTGAGGTCCCTCTTCCCCACCCGCTTTTAAGACTGCAACCTGACAAAGGGATAGGCCTCATTTGGTGGTACAGTGCTACATCGGGCTAAGAACTTAATTCATTCTGTGGCTGAGGCAGAATCCGAGACCAAGGAGAAGAGTTGGTGGAAGAAGATTGGAAAAAATGTAAAGTTTATCTTCAGAAATATTGCAAAATTAAGGAATGTTAGAAAGAGGTTGGAATAAAAGTAGGTGGTTTTAGCAGAAAAGATATAAAGGATTAAGTAAAAATGAATTGGTGAAAGAAGAGAATGCAAAATTATAATATATTAAGATAAATTACTAAGATAAAAACAAAGTTGGGAAGGATTTGCTGAAATATCTAATTGAACTAGAATACAAAAATGGGAGGTGTGAGGAGGTCAAGGAAGTAACCGAATGAAAATAAGTGATGTAAAGGTTTGATTTGGGTTTTTTTCTGTTTTCTTTTCTGTTTTTGGATGATGTTTGTTTTATATGTATTGTTCTCTCTTTTCCTTTTTTGATTGTTACTTATATTTTTTCTTTTTTTCTGTAACCTTAAAAAAAAAAAAACCTAATAAAATTATATATATATATATATATAGAGAGAGAGAGAGAGAGAGAGAGAACTTAATTCATTCTGGAGGTCCGTTCTTAACCTGAAACTGTTTTTAACCTGAAGCACCACTTTAGCTAATGGGGACACGATTTCTGTTCTCATCCTGAAGCAAACTTCTCAACCCGAGGTACTATTTCTGGGTTAGCAGAGTCTGTAACCTGAAGCGTCTGTAACCTGAGGTACCACTGTACCTGTTTCCTGAGCCAAAGAATTCCTCTCAGCCTCTCAGCCTTAAATTGAATGGAATAACTGAGAAGCAGGGTAAAGATTCCTCAGAGACCGCGAAATGGCAAGCATGTGAGCTGAGCCATTAGCTTTAGCCATTAATCCAAACAGTTATTAATTAAATGTCCAAATGATGTAGTTCTTCCATAGATGACTTGGCCAGGATTTATACTTGTAATAATACATTGGATGGGGGAAGTGGAGCAAGATACAAGTCTAGCCTTTCAAGCTGGTGGAATGTGGCCTTGCTTTATAAATGAGCGCATTAGAAGTCAGAGCACCAAGATAGGAAACTGACATTTTCATGGCACAACAGGGCTTAGCGTTTTGTGAACAATAACAACAAAAAAGAGGACTGAAAGAAAGAAAGCCAGCAGTTTATGCATTTGAAATATTACAGAAAGAGGAAAATGTGAATCATTGTCTATGTTTATATTTTGGAAAGCAGATTGTCTGCCTGTATGTCTGCCACCTCTTGAGATATCATTGCCAAATTTGCCACAATGGTTCCCGAGAAGGAGGTAGAAATGGCTGATGATGTTTGGACACCATCCGCCATTTTGAATCAAGATAGTAGACCAACACACCACCCTGGCATTACTTTGTCTACCTTTTTGGCATAGGTTCAGTTTCCTCTTGAGATATTTTCACCAAACTTCATCCCAACAAATTGGTCATGTCTGGACCAAAGGAAGTAAAGAATGACCCTACTTGCTGCCCAACATGCTAACTATTGGGGAACCAGTTTTTGAGGACATCTTACCTGATCTGCTCCAGGATGAGCAATCTGGATATACCGTAGATTACAGTTTCTTCACAGAACTGAAATTCAAATGAAAGTCATGATCATTTTGGTGTATACTCTTGTTTCTTTTTTTCCACCACTGCAGTGCTTTAAAATCCAGCAAAACTTTTTGAACAGAGGCAATAATGGTATAAAAGCAATTTAGATGTTTACTTCAGGGAACAATGGCATCATCAAACTATCTTCAACTCTTGGGTTGGTGGTGTGGAGGGAGATCAACTGTCTCTTCTCAAAGTTTCCTTTTATACATGCACCCAGCCTATATTTATTTTAGCAACACCCACAGAGGCATAAATTAAATCAAAACAGGGAACATCCATAAAAGAACAGATTGTTAGTGGGTGTTACAGTGTTTTCTTTTTTTTAGGATGGTTGTGAACTATTTGGAAATTAAATAGAAGATTGTGTAGGTGAAAGATAAATACTAAAAATGTCGACTGACCACAAGATTTGTTTCAGACCCCTGATTAAGTGCTTCAGAAAATAGCCCACCTTGGTTCTTGATTTGACTCAGACTCTATCCAAGTTTGCTTTGTTATTCTCCTCCCACCCCCATTTACTATCAGGACATCAAATGCAGCTGTTTTTTTTTTTTTACAGAAGTGGATGAAATTTGCAAGCAGATTAGTCCCTCAGAGTGGATAAAGCTTGCCAAATCATGCACAAATGGATCCAGGAGCTTTCGGGCTCAATATCTTTAAAGTGTGATTATTATTCCCCCCCCCAAAAAAGGGAATGTCTCTAATCTGTTGTATTTTGTGGCACCTACCCCGTAGGTTGCCAAGTGATGTGTACCAAACCCCATTACTGTACTGTTTTGGGTGGGTAACAAAAACCTCGGCTGTTAAAATGCTTTTGGTTGATTATTCTCCTTTCTGTGGTTTATCTTTGATGTTAGTTTCAATAGCTGTTTTGGATTTTGTTGCAAACACTTGGCTTTTATCCAACTGTTGTAATTTTAATGAGGATTGTTATATAATTTGTTGCTGTTTTTGTGTTCTGAATTGTAAGTCACCTTATGTTTCTTTGACTTTTAAATAAATAAATATTAAATGTCTTTCATTTTTATTTTCTTGCATTCTAGCTGGAAGGCCTCATACAAACCATAGTCTGCCAGTTTGGTTGTAATGGCTAACTATGGTTTGATTGTACCAAGAAGTTTTTCCATTAAACTTAGTGTGAGAGCGGAAGAAGCAATATATGAGCACAGAACATATTCCCAATTCTCCAAACTATGGTTTGCAGGATCAGCAACATTACATCTGAACCAAATAAGCTGCAGTACTACGACTAGCCAATTTTGCTCCATTGACTTAAATCCAAGGACATAAACTTAACAATATGTGGACGAGATACTATATTTGGCCATTTAGAACGGCTCGGAGTTTAAACAACCACTGTTGAAATAAGAAGCTTTAAACAAAGAATTACTCATAAAAAAGACAGCTTATTTTTCAAATGATATGTGTGGAAAAGAACATCTACTTGTGAGTGATTCATCGAGGAGGGTGTTCTGACATTTTGACTCGTTAGTCATTTACCTTGCTCCAGTCTGTCAATACATCCAGTCACTTGCACTGTCTCCGGTACTTTCTGTGTTTATAACACTCTAGAGGTAACCGAACAAGCTGTACGAGCTGAAATTAAACCACACAGGGAGCTGAACGTTCTTTGTGCTGAGCACAGCAGGGTGGTTCCAAGGAGGCTCACATCTAGGCCTCTTGGAAGTGCTTACAAACTACCAGATCTACCGTATTTTTTGCTCTATAAGACTCACTTTTTCCCTCCTAAAAAGTAAGGGGAAATGTGTGTTCGTCTTATGGAGCAAATTCAGGCTGTGCAGCTATCCCAGAAGCCAAAGGGATCGCTGCTTTTGCTGCGCAGCGATCCCTCTTGCTGTTCTGGCTTCTGGGATTCAGAATATTTTTTTTCTTGTTTTCCTTCTCCAAAAACTAGGTGCGTCTTATGGTCTGCTGCGTCTTATAGAGCGAAAAATACAGTAATTCTGATCTGGGCAAGGATTGCATAGAAAGCCTACTCTGCTTTATCCAGTTCTGGGTATCATACTTTAGAAAAGCAAACAGGCTCCAAGGAGATGGTGGTATGAAATATGAGTCATATCAGGGAAGCAGTGGGGCACATGGCACGGGGAAAGGAAAAATATAAAGGAAAATTCTTCTCCACTGGAGCAGCAATTTTGCCTAACATGTAGCAGCTGAGTCACAAGACTTACAGATGTGTGTACAGTCATACCTCGGGTTACAGACGCTTCAGGTTGCGCACCACGCCGAACCCGAAGTACCGGAACGGGTTACTTCCAAGTTTCAGTGCTCGCGCATGCGCAGAAGCGCTAAATCTCACTTTGCGCATGCGCAGAAGGGGCGAATCACAACCTGTGTGTGTGCAGGCATGGCGCTGTGGTTTGCGAACATGCCTCCCGCATGGATCACGTTTGCAACCTGAGCGTCCACTGTACTTCACCTGAGGATAGCTCAGCTATGGGACTCCTTGACACAAGGGAAATGCTGTGGCAAAGGGTTTAGCCATTTCCAAGGAGGGTTAGATATCTGTATAACGTGACAGCAGTGATTGTGCCAATCTCTGCCTCTGTCTGCCACCATCATGTGACTGGCTCTAGCACTGCACCACCATTTTGTGACCGTTGGGCCTCAGTAATTTTCAACAGGAAGTTCAAGAACCCAGCCCTACAACACTCTCCTCATTGCCACAGCCTCACCTCTTAAATCCTAACCCATTTTCACCTTCCCTGTTGTGTATTTCATTTCTTGGTGTTATGTACTGAGTTGAATAGGATTCAGAATGCAGCAGTCTGATTGGTCCTAGGATTCAGAATGCAGCAGTCTGATTGGTCCTAGAACAATAGGATTCAGAATGCAGCAGTCTGATTGGTCCTAGAACAATAGGATTCAGAATGCAGCAGTCTGCTTAGTCCGCAGGAGCCACCCAATCCAACTCTAGGTGGAAGTGAATCCGCAACCTGATTGGCCTACAGGAGAATCCCGGAATTAGCCAATCACGTGGGGCCCATTGTATAAATAATGTATATAAAGCAGACATTTTGGGGGAACTTCCATTCCTCACTACTATGAGCTGAATAAAGAGCATGAAATCCACACTCGACTCCGAGTATATTTCACTTTGCCACTAAGCATACCTGTCTGACTTTGGAATCACTCAAGAGTAGTGGATGGGGACTAAGAGTGGAAGAGATTATTTTAGGTGCTAAGGGCAAATGGAGGCAGACCTAAAGATTTCAATTAACCTTTGATAACCTCCTTGGGGAAAGGAATTTTACTCAGGAAAATATATCCTTTTCCTGGAAGCAAGTGTCTGGAAACAAGTTGCAGCTTTCCTCTTTCTTATCTATATGAATCACCATCGTTCCAGAGGTCAGAGTTATGCCAAGTGAGACATGGCCTCTGTCTTCCGAGGTTGTTTATATATGAGACTTAAGGCAGCTCTTGCCTCAGCTAAGCTTATAATGCAGAATGTAATGCTAAAGTGGCTGTTCCAAATGCCTCTTCTGATTTCTCTTCCACATCATCAGCAATCAGATGTTAACATACACGGTGTGAGATTCAGGCACAACTGCTTTGCTCCTCTCTTCATGCAAGCGATGACACAAACCAGGAAGCTGCAGTAAACCATAACTTCCTGCATGTCCAAACTTGGAACTGTGGCTACTGGTTTCTCAGCAACCCATGATACAGATGTTAGCTTTAAATCATGATTTCATATTATGGCTTGTCTGAAAGCCATAAACCAGAGTTTCCCGGTTGACACTTAACGGGACAAGTTATTATTTCTGACTTCCTGGCTTGTTCACTCATTTGCATGGAAAGAGGAACGTAGTCGCTGCATGTGGGTGCCTAAAACTAACGCATATTTCAATTAAGCCACTATTGGATGTCTGAATCAAAGCCTCTGCAATGGATGGGTGCTGCACCAGCAGAGTTGGAGAGTACAGATTGTATACGAAGCATATTGCATTTGAAGTACATCCACACCTTGAAAAATGCTGGCGGGCCCTTATTGTTCAGTAGAAATCTAGTTTCGGGCAGCAAATCAAAATCAACAGGTGCGACAAATTCTTGCAGTTGGACAAAAATCCCATGGAAAATTCCAGAATTCCCTGCTTGTTTGATTGTACTTCTTAAAGGAAATGGCTCATTAAAGTAATTTTGGCCACTAGTGTAAATGGCAGTTAGGTTTCTCTTTTGGTCAATTCAGATTGAAGCTGGTTTGGCGGGAAATGCATTAAAACACACTGTTTACGCAGTGTCCAGTGTGCTCCCACCTCTGGTTTGGGAAGTGGCGTACACACAATGTCCACCACAATCCTATTCTGTAATTTCCTATGAATTTTGATGCATTCTCTCCCAAACCAGTTTTTTTTATTATTAATTTCAATTCATTATACAACACCAAACATGAAAACAACAAAAAAGACTACATAACATAAAACACCAACAAATTAAACTTAGAATAACTAAATAACACAACAATAATTGACTTCCCTTCAACTCAGTTTCGGAATATGTTACAAAAGGTTTTCTATCTGCAGTTTCGTTTTCTTAAGTCTCTTTACATCGCAGGCGTTATATCGAGCCTACTGTGATTTTTAAATTTTTTACATCTGTTTTTCAATATATGTCATAAATTTATTCCATTCATTATTAAACTTTGTACCTTTTTGGTTTCTTATTTTCTGTGTCATTTTTGCCAATTCTATATATTCAAATAATTTAGATTGCCAATCATTTATGGTTGGGATTTTTGATGTCTTCCAGTTTTGTGCTATTAATGTTCTAGCAGCCACTGTTGCATATTGGAAAAGTTTTTGATCTTCGTTTTTAATTTCTTCTCCAATTATCCCCAGAAGGAAGGCCTCGGGTTTTTTTGTGAAGGTATATTTAAATTTTTTTTTTTAGTTCATTGTAAATACTTTCCCAAAACTTTTTTATTACCTCACAGGACCACCACATGTGATAAAAATTGCCTTCCTTAATCTTACATTTCCAGCATGATTTGTCTCCGGTTTTGTACATTTTTTTCTAATTTTACAGGCGTAATGTACCACCTGTACATCATTTTTTCCATGTTCTCTCTGAGTGTTGTACAAGCCAAGAATTTCATGCCTTTATTCCAAAGTTTCTTCCACTTATCAAACTCTATGTTGTATCCAAAGTCCATCGCCCATTTCACCATTACCTCCTTTATTTCTTCATCTTTGGTGTCCCATTCTAGCAACTGGCTGTACATTTTTGATAGGAGTTTTGATTTGCTTTCCAATATTTCTACCTGGAATCTAGATTTTTTTTTGTTCATCCCAACCTTTTTGTCTTCAGTCCACAAAGCGTTGATTTGATGAAATTGGATCCAGCCTGTTAGTTTATTCTTTATCTCTTCATATGACCTAATCTTCCATCCATTTTCTGTTTTTACTAACAGATCTTCATATGTCCATCTTTCTCCTTCAGTATTT